>NC_054834.1:99296215-101696215 GCF_018345385.1 Vulpes lagopus | reverse complement strand
GATTAAATAATTTGAAGAACAAAATAATCTGAATAATAAAATATTCTGAATATTCAATAATCTGAATAGTAAAAATGACAGTAGTCAAGATTTTCTTCCATTTATTTTAACCTAAAAAATTCCCTGTGTAAGCCCATTATCTATTTATTTATTTTTTGTCTGTAATAGTAGGCTAGGATAAAAATATGTGATGACTTCCTCCATTAAGTATCCTTTCCATGTTTTAGTTTGGTTATTGTCATCAGCCAGTCTTCCTTTCTAAAAGCCAAGGAAATCTTTATTTTCTTCATTTGCCTTATTTTCAAAGATTTAACTATTTTTCTTTTTTCTGCTTCCATTCCCTAAGTGGTTGTTAAACTACACAGCCATAAACCAGATATGGTTTGAAATTATGGCCAATTAGGTTCCTGGAAAAGGGAAGGACTTACATGAATTTCCAGTAGATCAAATGTAGGAGAATTCTCAATGTGCAACTCAGTATCAACCCTGTTCTTTATGAACAAAACTAAGAGCAAAGGACAATTTTGCCAGTAACTTTCTGCAGACAAAGTAGAAGAATTATATAGTCCCTTGTTAGTGAATTCCTCAATTTTATTATTATCATAATTGGGAGTTCTTATGATAGACCTGGGAATGACGCTTTCTCTTAGCCAATGTGTTATTGTCACTAGTTTGTGTCTATTACTACAGGTAATCTGGGTGATGAATGTGTATTATGTATTATGTTTTCTTAATACTCTTTTCCACTGCCTTGAAATGCCCTCACTTGTATACATACTAATATCTTTAAAGTTTATGAAGTATATGAAGAATCTACCTCAGAAGAAAAAGTTCTTGTGACTCATCCTCAAAAGACAAAAGTCAAAATAGCAAAAGGTATATAACACCTATGATCTAGTCTGAAGAAAATTTATTTTTAGCTCTTTTAAAAGCTCTATCTTTTCCTTCGCTGTTTATAAATATAATTATACTCATATCTTTTAAGCACCTGAGCCATCCAAGAAAGTCGTTCCAGAGGACAAAATATATGTGACCATTCCTAAAAAGAGAGAAACACCAGCAACCAAAGGTACATTTCAACAACATCAAACCTAGATGAACATCTTTGGATTCAAGACTCAAAAATTGCGTGTTATATAATTTACTGTTTTTACAACCTCTAAGTGTAAACTTACTAATATCTTTAAAGAGCCTGATACAACCAGAGAAGTTTTTCCAGAAGTGGAGTTACCTGAAGCTGTTCCCCAAATTCCAGAGCACCCTCCAACTGAAGGTATAATTCTTAGTTATGAAAATCCAAAGAAAATCTTTCTTCTTTGGTCTGCTAAATACATTGTGTTTTGTGTAGGTTCTCAGAACCTCTAACACTAAAATACTAATATCTTGAAGGCCCCCAATGTACCCAAGACAAGAAACTTTCTATGCTTGCCTCCCCCTCCAAAACAAGTGCCACTCATACAATGTACAAGGATAAACAATTAGAACAAAAATTAAATTTCTAATTTAAAGCTACAATACCTGTTAATATACCTAACTTTTTATGTATCTTGTGTCTTCATGTCTTTGCCTTTTCTCAACTAAAAAATACTAATATCTTTAAAGAGTTGGAAGTCTCCACGGAAGGTCTTCCAGAGCGGCAAGCTCCCGTTGCTAAAAGAAGAACGCTACCACCACCCAAAGGTACAAGCCAGAAGAAAGCCAGCTTCCATATCTCAGGAATGTAGTTGTCCTTAACATATGTAAATATACTAATATCTTGAAAGCCCCAGTTGCTACTAAGGAAGTCATTCCAAAGAAGTGAGTCCCCCAAAGCAGAAGCTCAGCTGGGTATATACATGTTCCCATGAGTTATTCAAAAGAAAATAGAGGGAAAAAAATTTTCAACTTATTTAAATGGAAGATGCTTAGGCTATAAACTTTATCTGTGAGGCCTCCAAGGATTACATGAAGATACATAATGTGTAGCTGTGACCCAGATGGATTGATTCTTCAATAAGAAATAGCTATTACTGTTTCCAAAGAAAGAAGAAAAAATAGCTAGAAAAAAAAATGTACACAAGACCACTTATAACATTTATATCCCTGAAACTCGATTGGATTGGTTTCATTCCCATTTAAGGCAGAAATCAGTACCATCAAATGGCAGAGGTGCTTGGCTGCAGACTGTAAATTGGTAATTCAATGCTCCCTGGGGTTGAAATTTCAAGAGATAATATAACTGCCTATTAGAATTGCTTTTCCATGAAAATAAACATACTACTAAGCACAAGCATATACATTTGAAATCATTATTTTCCCATAGGACTTAAATATAGAAATATTCTCAGAAAAACATGACATAAAGACAATAAGAGATTAAATTCAACTTTGAGCAGTTTTTTTTTGTGCTATGGTCTCCACCTGAGAGCCTTCTAAAACTAAGGCAGTTAAAACTAGTTAAAGTTGGAATTCTGTGCTGAGTACTTAATTATTCCTTCTCATCACCTTTTATTGTCCACTTTGAATATTTTTAGATAAATCAAAAGAAGAGAAAGTTTTAAAACACCCAGAATAATAATTTCTTTATGATATCCATAATATTCTGTGATTTAAAGAATATCCAAAAAAATAAAGAAAGAAAGAATATCCAAACACTGACATGATTTTTTCAGTCTAGAATCTTTGGGTCATTCTCCTCTAATACTTGAAAAACAAATCCCTTTCTAAAGTGCCTAAGGCAAGGGTACAAAATGAAGCCTATCCAGATGAGAAAGAAGCTGTTTTATTCTCCTCAAATTAATAGCTAAAAGTACATCATTAATTATAAAAAATCGATTTTTTTCACTTGAAGCTAGTTTTCCATGATCTAATTTTCTATATACCTACCATTCCAAGGAATAAAATTACTAATATTGATAGTACCTGAGTTGACCAAGAAAATAGCTCCTGATAATCAAGCACTCATCTGTTCCTAAAGAATCAGCTATAAGGAACAGGGAGGTCTCCCATTCTGGGGCGTTCCTGTAGGCGGAGTTAGGACTAAAACGCTTCATCACCCTGAAGTACAGTGCATTTACTATCTTTAAAGTGCCTGAATCACCTCAAGAAACTGTCCCTGTAAAGAAAACCCCCATGGCTGCTTCCCCTGAGATTGAAACACCTTCCAGTAAAGGTATCATTCGTTCTATCCTTCCTGCCTTCATTTGTTTAATCAATGCCAATTTTGTGTGTGATGCTAGGGAGCTGGGGAACCACAAACACAGAAAATTAAGACTTGATTCCCTTCTTCCAAACTTTATACATCATCCAGTTTTTTAGAAGAAGCACTCTTGTAGCCAGAAATACCATTGTGGTTTAATTAATAACTAACGTCTTCACTGATGCCTTAACCTCTAAGCATGATACTAATATCTTCAAAGCACCAGAAGCTGTGAAAGAATTTGCTCCTGAAGTGCAAGTATCTGAGGATGTTCCTAAAGAACCAGAACCTCTGCCTATAGAAGGTATGTCGATACCTGTGAACAGAGACTGAAGAAGAAATGATACGTCCTGTGATCTTAAGAACTATGCTTTACTAATGTTCTTCGTAACACCTAAATGTAAGCATACTAATATCTTTAAAGCACCTGAAGCTGCACAAGAAGTTAACCTCTCAAGAGAAAATATTTGTGGGTGTTCCTATGAAGGCAGAAACCCCCTCTATTAAAGTACTCATTCAACCAATACTTAGTAGGGAGGGTCTACGGTGTCACAGGAACTAAGCCAGGTGCTGGCAGAGGGTGAGCCCTTCTTCTTGAGGATCCTACTAACCCCTAAGACTTAGTTGATTGGCGGAGCAAGGCGAGAATAGACAGGAAGAAAAGAGACTTCTAGAAAACTACGGCTAACTTTTTGTGGTTACTGGTTTCACTAATCATTTTAAATCTTAAATGTGAAATACTAATATCTTTAAAGTGCCTGAAGCTCCTCAAGAAGTTTTTCCTGCCAAGAGAGTTCCTTCCAAAAAAAGAGAACCTCCTTCGATTGAAGGTACAAGTGGCCATGCCCTCAAGCTAAAGAAGAGATAGCTCTTGTTGTCTTGAAAAATTTTTGCTGTGCCTCGTGATCTCCATGACACTAAATGTTAAATTACTAATTTCTTAAAGTGCCCGGAGCTCCCCAAGAAATTGTCTCTGAAAAGAAAACATATGTGATTCGTCACAAAAAGGCTGAAGTTGTTCCTGATGAAGGTATATGTTCTTGGAAGCTTAGCGATTTGGGGAAATGTCTTTGCTGGTATGAATGTGCTTCCTGTGTGTTTGGAGTCTTATAACTTCTCAATGTAAAAATATTAATATCTTTAAAGTGCCAGAAGCGCCCAGAGAAGTTGTCCCACAAAAGAAAGTGCCTCCTCCCCAAAAGCCTGAAGTCGTACCTGCCAAAGGTACATTCTGGACCACCCTTTCCTTAAGGTGGGGTAGGAGGGCAATAGGAAGGACCACCAGGCTAGACTTGAAAGTTCTTTTGATGTATAAATGCAGTTCTTGTCTGTGTTGATCCTTGTGACTCAAAAGCAAATTTACTAATATCTTCAAAGTGCCCGAAGCTCCCAGAGAGGTTATCCCTGAAAAGAAAGTGCTTGTGGCGCCTCGTAAAAAGCCAGAAGTCCCACCTGTTACAGGTATTTGTCACTAGCCTTAGGTTTAAGAAGATATAACTCTTCTGCTCTTGAAAATATTTTGCACTAGTGGCCTCACCATTTTTAATTGTAATTTTACTAATATCTTTTAAGTGCCCGAGGCTCCCAAAGAAGTTGTCCCTGAAAAGAAAGTGCTTGTGGCGCCTCCTAAAAAGCCAGAAGTCCCACCTGTTACAGGTACTTGTCACCGACCTTAGGCTGAAAAAGACAGAACTCTCCTGCTCTTGAAAATATTTTGTTCTAGGCGTCTAATAACCCCTAAGTATAATTTACTAATATCTTTTAAGTGCCCGAGGCTCCTGAAGAAGTTGTCCCTGAAAAGAAAGTGCCTGTGGCACCTCCTAAAAGGCCAGAAGTCCCACCTGTTACAGGTACTTGTCACTCACCATAGACTTAAGAAGACATAACCCTTCTGTGCTTGAAAATATTTTGTTTCACTTGTCTCCAAAACCCCTAAGTATAATTTTACTAATATCTTTTAAGTGCCCGAGGCTCCCAAAGAAGTTGTCCCTGAAAAGAAAGTGCGTGTGCCGCCTCCTAAAAAGCCAGAAGTCCCACCTGTTACAGGTACTTGTCACCGACCTGAGGCTGAAAAAGATAACTCGGCTCTTGAAAATGTCTTGTTCCAGGGATCTTCATATTTCCTAAATGTAATTTTACTAATATCTTTTAAGTGCCCGAGGCTCCCGAAGAAGTTGTCCCTGAAAAGGAAGTGCATGTGCCGCCTCCTAAAAAGCCAGAAGTCCCACCTGTTACAGGTACTTGTCACCGACCTTAGGCTGAAAAAGATAACTCGGCTCTTAAAAATATCTTGTTCCAGGGATCTTCATATTTCCTAAATGTAATTTTACTAATATCTTTTAAGTGCCCGAGGCTCCCAAAGAAGTTGTCCCTGAAAAGAAAGTGCGTGTGCCACCTCCTAAAAAGCCAGAAGTCCCACCTGTTACAGGTACTTGTCACCAATGTTAGGCTTAAAAAAGCATAATTCTTCTGCTCTTGAAAATATCTTGTTCCAGGGATCTTCATATTTCCTAAATGTAATTTTACTAATATCTTTCAAGTGCCCGAGGCTCCCAAAGAAGTTGTCCCTGAAAAGAAAGTGCCTGCGGCGCCTCCCAAAAAGCCTGAAGTCCCACCAGCCAAAGGTAGTGCCCCCCCACCCCTCACCCCGACCCTCACCCTCACCCCCACCACCGTCACCGGGTTTGATACTGTCCCTTTGCCTCCCCTCCGTCTAACCATGACATTACTAATATCTCTAAAGTGCCGGAGGTGCCCAAGGCAGCTGTTCCAGAAAAGAAGGTGCCTAAAGTGATTCCTCCCAAACCGGAAAGTCCTCCCCCTGCAGGTAATGTCCGTGTCCTACATCCTAGGGCAAAAACTTATTTTAGCTAGAAAATTATGTATATAAATAAGACCATATAAGCGTGATAGAATTCTAAAGAAAGTCAGAAGTTAACCACAGTATCTTAGTGCATAATTACGTTATAGTCACCAATTTTTTTCCACCGTTTCTAAACACAAATTACCAATATCTTTGAAGTGCCTGAGGAACCACCCAAGGAAGTCATCCCTGAGAAGAGAGTACCGGTGGCTCCTCCCAAAAAGCCAGAAGCTCCACCTGCTAAAGGTATTTATCCTTCTGTGTTGTTGGTCACCTATTTCAGGGGGCTGGGAGAAGTGTCACAGGAGTGTCCACCAGTCTCATAAATTGCATTTGCTTGGGTAAATGTGTTGGCAATAAAACCCCTTTATAATCTCTAACTAAAAGATACTAATATCTTCAAAGTTCTTGAAGCTCCTAAAGAAGTTGTCCCCGAAAAGAAAATGTCTGTGGTTGTGCCCAAAAAGCCAGAAGTCCCACCTGCTAAAGGTATTTATTCACACTGTCCTATTAAGAAGAAAAGAATATCATCTTGTACTCTTCACCATCGTTGTAATATGTACCTTCGCCACTCATAAACTCTAAAAATACTAATATCTTTCAAGTGCCTGAAGTTCCTCAAGAAGCTGTCCCCGAAGAGATCATTCCCAAGGCACCACCCAAAAAACCAGATGCTCCTCCTGTTACAGGTACATGTTAGCCCTGACCTCAGTTTGAAGAAATATCTTCTTTTCTTCAGAATAATTTTAGCCCATTGCTCTTCATTAACTTAACTTTAAAACTACTAATATCTTTCAAGTACCTGAAGTTGCTCAAGAAGTTGTCCCAGAAAAGAAATTTCCCAGGGCACCACCCAAAACACCAGAAGCCCAACCAATTTCAGGTATTATTCACTCAAGTCCTTATCGAAAGAAGAAATACCAGTTCTGCTCTTGGAAATAGTTTTAGTCCACTGACCCCATTAATCTAAATGTAAAACTACTAATATCTTTTAAGTGCCTGAAGTTCCTCAAGAAATTGTCCCTGAAAAGAAAGCAGCAGTGGCACCTCCTAAAAAGCCTGAAGCCCCACCTGTTACAGGTACTTGTCTCTCACCATAGACTTAAGAAGATACAAGCCTTCTGCGCTTAAAAACATTTCGTTCTAGCAGTCTCGTAACCCTTAAGTGTAATTCTACTAATATCTTCTAAGTGCCCGAAGCTCCCAAAGAAGTTGTCCCTGAAAAGAAAGTGCGTGTGCCACCTCCTAAAAAGCCGGAAGTCCCACCTGTTACAGGTATTTGTCACTCACCTTCAGTTTAAAAAGACACAACTTCTGCTCTTGAAAATGTCTTGTTCCAGTGGTCTTCATAACTCCTAAGTGTAATTTTACTAATATCTTTTAAGTGCCTGAAGCTCCCAAAGAAGCTGTCCCTGAAAAGAAAGTGTCTGTGGCACCTCCTAAAAAGCCCAAAGTCCCACCTGTTACAGGTACTTGTCACTCACCTTAGACTTAAGAAGATATAACCCTTCTGTGTTTGAAAATGTTTTGTTCTAAGAGTCTCATAACCCTTAAGTGTAATTTTACTAATATCTTCTAAGTGCCCGAGGCTCCCAAAGAAGTTGTCCCTGAAAAGAAAGTGCGTGTGCCACCTCCTAAAAAGCTGGAAGTCCCACCTGTTACAGGTACTTGTCACTCAACATAGACTTAAGATATAACCCTTCTGTGCTTGAAAATGTTCTGTTCTAGTCATCTCGTAACCCTTAAGTGTAACTTCACTAATATCTTTTAAGTGCCCGAGGCTCCCAAAGAAGTTGTCCCTGAAATGGAAGTGCCTGTGGTGCTTCCTAAAGAGCCTGAAGTCCCACCTGTTACAGGTACTTGTCACTCACCTTCGATTTAGGAATATAACCCTTCTGCACTTAAAAATGTTTTGTTCTAGAAGTCTCATAACCCCTAAGTGTAATTTTACTAATATCTTCTAAGTGCCTGAGGCTCCCGAAGAAGTTGTCCCTGAAAAGAAAGTGCGTGTGCCACCTCCTAAAAAGCCAGAAGTTCCACCTGTTACAGGTACTTGTCACCGACCTTAGGCTGAAAAGATATCTCTGCTCCTGAAAATATCTTGTTAAAAAAAAAAAAGAAAAGAAAATATCTTTTCCAGGGGTCTTCGTAATTCCTAAGTATAATTTTACTAATATCTTTTAAGTGCCTGAGGCTCCCGAAGAAGTTGTCCCTGAAAAGAAAGTGCGTGTGCCGCCTCCTAAAAAGCCAGAAGTTCCACCTGTTACAGGTACTTGTCACCAACCTTAGGCTGAAAAAGATAACTTGGCTCTTGAAAATGTCTTGTTCCAGGGGGTCTTCGTAATTCCTAAATGTAATTTTACTAATATCTTTTAAGTGCCCGAGGCTCCCAAGGAAGTTGTCCCTGAAAAGAAAGTGCATGTGGCACCTCCTAAAAAGCCAGAAGTCCCACCTGTTACAGGTACTTGTCACCGACCTTAGGCTGAAAAAGATAACTCGGCTCTTGAAAATGTCTTGTTCCAGGAGTTTTCGTAATCCCTAAATGTAATTTTACTAATATCTTTTAAGTGCCTGAGGCTCCCAAAGAAGTTGTCCCTGAAAAGAAAGTGCGTGTGCCACCTCCTAAAAAGCCAGAAGTCCCACCTGTTACAGGTACTTGTCACCAATGTTAGGCTTAAAAAAGCATAATTCTTCTGCTCTTGAAAATGTCTTGTTCCAGGGGTCTTCATGATTCCTAAATGTAATTTTACTAATATCTTTCAAGTGCCCGAGGCTCCCAAAGAAGTTGTCCCTGAAAAGAAAGTGCCTGCGGCGCCTCCCAAAAAGCCTGAAGTCCCACCAGCCAAAGGTAGCCACCCCCACCCCGGCCCTCACCCTCACCCCCACCACCATCACTGGGTTTGATACTGTCCCTTTGCCTCCCCTCCCTCTAACCATGACATTACTAATATCTCTAAAGTGCCGGAGGTGCCCAAGGCAGCTGTTCCAGAAAAGAAGGTGCCTGAAGTGATTCCTCCCAAACCAGAAAGTCCTCCCCCTGCAGGTAATAATCAAACTCACAAAACCATTTTGTTTTAAAAGAGAACTCTCTACTTAGTGCTGTAAAAATCTTTTTGTAAGATATGTCCAATACTTTAGGCAACTCTAGCATTAAAATGAGCTTGTCTCTTTTAAGTGCATGAGGAGCCTGAAGAAGTTGCCTGGGAAGAGCCCCCCGCCGAAGCTGTGGAAGAGCCAGAGCCTGCTCCTCCTCCGAAAGGTACTTGGCCAGTAGCTAGGTCACCTTAGGAAACGTTCCTCCCCTCTTGCCCTGAAAATTCTGGACGTTTTGAACTTTTGTCTTATTTTTCATTCATCTTCACGGATTCTAAAAAAATAAATTTTAATATCTTTAGTGGCGGTGCCACCCAAGAAACCTGTCCCAGAAAAGAAACCACCTGCTATTGTTGCCAAAAAGCCTGAACCACCACCAGTGAAAGGTATCTCCCACCGCCACTAACCTCCTACAGAAAAATGTGTCTTTATTTAAAGTGTTGGTGGGGTTCCACGGCTATACCTAATGATTTTCATGTCATGGAAAATATGAGCTAAGAACAACTCATTATCTTTTAAAGTGCCTGAGGTACCCAAGGAAGTTGTCCCTGAAAAGAAGGTGCCTCCAGTGGTTCCCAAAAAAGAAGAAGTCCCACCTGCTAAAGGTACATACAGCTGACTACTGTGTGATGGAAGATAAAGTCTCTAACTCTTAAAAAAGTATTTTGTTCTATGTAGATGTGATGAATGTTTACTAGCGGCTCTTCATAATGTTCAACTACTAATATCTTTAAAGTGCCTGAAGTTCCAAAAGAAGTTGTTGCAGAGAAGAAAGTAACGGTGCCCAAGAAGCCCGAAGTCCCGCCACCTAAAGGTATGTGTCGCTAATGAGATTCTTCGGGAAAGCACTCCCCCTTGGTTTCAAAAGTTACTCATTATAGGAAACCCTGTTGTTTGTCAAACCTCTTTTATTCACAATCACAAACCTGCCGTTCTTGATTTTTAGGGTTTACATGTTTTTAAATAACATCATTGGTTTAAAGATAAACAAGAAACTGATGCATCTATTATGAGCATCAAAAAGTGGACTAACAAGGTTCCGTTAATCTTCGTAGGCCACATTTCCCTCCCTGCTGGGTGGGTCTCAGAACAGATTACTGGCCTTGTGAATTTTATTCTTGGATTTATCTCTGGGTTATTTGACCTAGATGTGAACTAGAGGTGGTATAAATTTCATGTCCTTCTCTACTACCCAGAAGTAAAACTAACTAATATCTTTAAAGTGCCAGAGGTGCCAAAGAAACCTGTCTTTGAAGAGGAACCAGCCATTCCTGTCCCTGAGAAAGCAGAATCTCCTCCTCCAGAAGGTACACATAAGACCATTAACGAGGGGATCCCTGGGTGGCGCAGCGGTTCGGCGCCTGCCTTTGGCCCAGGGCGCGATCCTGGAGACCTGGGATCGAATCCCACATCGGGCTCCCGGTGCATGGAGCCTGCTTCTCCCTCTGCCTGTGTCTCTGCCTCTCTCTCTCTCTGTGACTATCATAAAAAAAAAAAAAAAAAAAAAAAAAAAAAAAAAAAAAAAAAAAAAAAAAAAAAAAAAAAAAAAGACCATTAACGAGCTTGCCACTCATGACAATTGCTAATTTAAGCCTTGTTCCTCTTTTTTTCTTATTCAGTGTCTCTTGGTCACTTTCTATCCTGTAATTACTTGTCTTAAACATTCTTAATTAGTGCTGATTTGGGTTCTCAATCAGCGACATCTACACATCATAAGCTATATTAAAGTTTCTCTAATGCACACAAAAAGTAGGGCAGGACTAGTGACTGTAAATGACATTAAACACCAAAAAGGCTTTCTAAGCATTCAAATCAATAGAAACAGAAGTCCACGCGAATAAGGTAGATTTCATCTTCACAAAAATAAGAGAAGGTATTAATTAAAACAAGGGAGGAAGTCAAGGTTACTCGTTTTTATGTTCAGTGTTTTGTGCATCTCCAAATATTGTTCGATACATGGAATTAAAATTAACTATATTTTTAAAGTATATGAAGAACCTGAGGAAATTGCTCCTGAAGAGGAAGAGCCAGTTCCTGTCGCAGAGGAGGAGGAGCCAGAAGCCCCACCACCAGCAGGTACATGGCGGGATCCTGTACTACACGGGAAAATACATCATTTGACTTTTATAAGTATTAGAGATCTTCTTTAAGGTAAAAATGTTAGTCTTCTATCCTCTTACTTGAAATTTGACTTCACTGGCAAGAACAGAAGTCATTTGCACACACAAAGCTGTGGAATTTTCCAGTGTGCCTACCAAAGGAATGGGTGTGATCTTCTCTTTTCGTTCATTAGTGTCAAAGCTTTTCATTGTAATCATTTGACTGAAAGAAATTCCTATCTTTCAAGTGCCTGAAGAACCCAAGAAGATTGTTCCAGAGAAGAAAGTTCCTGTTATCAAGAAGCCAGAAGCTCCACCTCCTAAAGGTACTTACAGTAACATAAATCATTTTTCATTTTTGTGTGCTAAAATCTGACACTCTCTGTATTATGTATTGTGTCGTATTTATGTGCGTAACTGTTACCTAAATGTTGTTGTCAAATTAATGTGTACATGTTGTATCTTGTGATTTTATATTATTAAATGCTACTAATATCTTTAAAGTACCTGAGATGGCAAAGAAAGTTGTCCCAGTGAAGAAAGTCCCAACGGTTAAGAAGCCAGAAATACCTGCAGCTGAAGGTATTCACGTCAATCATTGATATCATTAGTATCATTCCATTTTTAAAGTTATCTGTTATCTGTGTTTGTTGTTGCATAACTATGGACAAAAATGTCCTTACTTCATTTCCAACAATTTTAATACTGCTCCATTAATTACAGATTCTTTATTCTTAACACTTAAGATGTTTCTAAATACTCTTTTTAAAATAAAACTAATATCTTCAAAGTGCCTGAGGTGCCCAAGAAACTTGTTCCAGTAAAGAGGGAAACTGTGCCTGTTGCCAAAAAACAAGAAGTCCTGCCCAAAAAAGGTACCTACCATGAAGAAAAAAATGTATATTTCTCTGAATGCTATCTGAGCAATTTCATAATAGGTCTTATGCAAAACCACATTTCACAGATAAAAAGGGGGAAGATCGTGAGGGCAAAGAGAAAAAAAATGATAAGCAGGAGGGGAAAAAATGAGATTCAGCTGTGCTATGACATGGTTCCATGGGGTAGCAAAGGACCTCCTCTGATTCAAGAAGTAGAACAGCTCAATTCAGCATATTTTGCTGAATGTCCAACCACTAACCAAACAGTGTCCTGCAAAAAAAAGTTCTTGTCCTGTCTTCAACCAACTTAAAGATGGTGTGAAGAAAGCACAGTACAACTCTAATAGAGACAGGAAGCAATCACACCTACAAGAGTATAAAGGGCTACAGAAACACAGAGCAAGGGAAGATAAATTTCAGGCAGAGGCATCAGGGAAAACTGTATGAAAGAAATAAAAATTTAAGTTTTGACTGATTTTTATGTTGTATAGCAATTGAGAAAATGGTCAGGCTTCAGAAAGATGACTAGCAATAGTTCCAGCTACTCAAAGACAGTGATAATAGTCAAGAGCCCCTGCAATTATTTAAGAGTTGGACAAGACCAATCGTAGTAGAAATGGAAGAAGAAAGAGATGGGAGATCGAATTGGTGTCTATTATGGAAACAAGTAGCGAAATAGAGGAGCCCAAGATGATCATAGAGGTTGTAGCTAGGTATCAGTGAGAATGGTTTATTGGGTCCCTAACTAATATTAGAAAGAAGAAAGTGTTTTTTTCACTTTTCAAACGTAGAAGCTGGGAATCTGCATCTAGAATTTAGGAAAGAGATCAGAGCTGGAGGTGTCGATGTAGAAGTCGTCCACAGAGAAATAAGAGTGGAGAGTGCAAGAGTGATTTCTCACAGAAGGTAGAGTCAAATTTTTAAAGCTTCAGAGTTAGGCCAGTGGAGAAGACTGGCATTTAAGGGTACTCAGAGGAAGAGAAGTGAATGAAGAAGGCTGAGAAAACTCATTTATAAAATTGGAATGCCCAAAAGGATGCCATGCCTCCAAAGCCAATATTCCCCCATGAAGTCTTGTAAGATAAAGTTCTTTTTACTGTATTCTTTGCCTGCTGTTTGCAGAATCTTGTACATCTTCTAAATTCTTAATAGTAAACAAAATCAATATCTTTAAAGTGCCTCAAGTGCCCAAGGAAATCATCCCAGAAAAGAAAGTGTCCGTTCCTATTCCTGAAGAGCCAGAAGCCCCACCTGTTCAAGGTACACAGCTGCTCTATAAATCTTGGAAAGATGACAGTTGTCTTCATCATCTTGCTTTGGTTGTAGATGGATCTTATGTATTTGTCTGTTGTCGGTCTTATGTAGTAAAATTGTTGATATTTTGGGGCCATCTGAAGAAGATGTTAGAGAGTATAACTAAGTTGGTATGTTGCAACTTAGCAGTTGAAAGATTCTATTGTGAATGCAGTCTAAAATATGATACTGTGTTTTTTAAGTTGAAGAGCCTCCCGAGGAAATAATGTATGAAGAAAAAGCATCCATAACCATTGGTAGAAAAGTGACTCCCCCTGTTGAAGGTATAAACATAAACTTTTTTAATCTCTTAAAGACTCCTGCTACAAATTAAAAAAAAAAAAACTATTCATAGGGTGACGTTCTTTCTTGAAATTCTATACAGAAGCATTCCAACATCTGCTTGCTTCACTTTTCAAATAGTTATACTTCTTTTAAGGTAGAATCTTTAATTTGATTATTCTTGATAGTAATTAATAATTCTGTTTACAAGGCAAAACTGGAATAATTGCATTGGATTCTCAAACAGTCACCCCTTGTCAAATTTTATTTTATTTTATTTTACTTTATTTTATTTTATTTTTACCCCTTGTCAAATTTTAAAAGTCATCTCATTCATCATCAACCTACATCAAATAGTTAATAGAATGTTTAATAGAAATCTTACCTCCTTTTCTATATAAGTGACTTTGTATGAAATGTATGTTTTTGTTTTTGTGACTACAATCTTTATATCGGTGTGAAATTTGTATGAGTCTTTGTGAAGAACTTTTCAATCTCATATCCTCTGTCAACATTCTTTAAAGAACGTGAAATTCAAAAGTATATCGAGCCTGAAGAACCTGAACCTGAACCACAGCCAGAAGAAATACCAATACAAGGTATTCAGTTACTTGGACTTAGCTCTTTATCATCATATTCTTCATCTTCACATACATATATATGTGTGTATGTTTAATGTTGTTCCTTGTGTCTCTCTGCATCTGTGTGTAAGATACTCTGTTGTAAATGTGCATTTCATTCTTACGTATCCCTGTCATTTGTGCTATCGATCTCATGTCAGGGGGGCTTACATGAATACTTCCTTTGTTTTTATTAGTGCCTTTGCCATATTTCTCATCATCGGTGTACAGTGTTGATATTTTTGTGTTTTATGTTGGACGCTAATGTGAATGTAAAAAGCAAACTTTATGCTTCACATATATGCTTAAATTTCTACTGAATGTACTATATATGCACATGCGAATTAGCATACACGTGTGCTAACACTCCTGAAATACTCTTTCAAGAACCTGAACCTGAAAAGAAGGTTGTTGAGAAACCAAAACTCAAACCAAAGCCTGCCGCACCACCTCCGGCTCCACCAAAGGAAGATGTGAAGGAGAAAATGTTCCAACTTAAAGGTATAAAAATGCTACTCCAAAGCTTTATTAACCTGCTTCACACTTCTATTCAGTCATCTGAAATGGTGCTTGCAAGAAATGTATTATTTTTTAAAGTGTGCGCTTTCAAACATGATCGAGCCGTGAGAGTTGCTTAGAGACCTGCGTTTTTTGCTGCCTCAGGGTGCTTTGTCTGGTCATGCCTCAAAGAAAGGGCATCATTGCTCATCGCTAGCTTCATCCTGGACATATGGATGCAGCGTGGCCCAACTAACCTTCTTATGGAGAAAGGGTTTTCTGATTTCAGAGTGTGATTATCATGCATATCTTTGGGATCTTGCGCACTGGAATATATGAGAAAACCCTGCATGAAACTTTGAATGTTGCAGTAACAAATTTATACAAAAGCCAAAGCTTTGTTCTTAAACAATTTCATGTGTTCTGAAATATGCTATAAGTAATAAACTTATGGCATCAATAGCTAATACGTTCTCATATACCATCAAAGGAAAGCATATGAATGACCTGCCGCTGCTCCCCCCACTTTTTTTTTCTTTTGAAACTTAAAAACCCATATTGTGTCCTATGTGGTCTTTGGCATAACCAGAAAGAGTGATTATGAATACATTTGATATCCAGCATCTCTTCTCATTATTAAATTTCCCTTCATTCTTTTAGTATTTAGATATTTCTTTGAATTGATGCAATGTTACTTAATTCTTAAAATGACATCTGAAATAAACTGGCAAATGCCTATTATTCTTCTCATGGTAATACAATGTCGTCTTATTTGTAGTGTCATGAGATTTCTCAATCTAAAATATCTACATTTAATCTTAGACGAGCACTTTTCCCATAGTCACCTACACATGTACAAAGCCAGTATCTTTCAGAGTAAACTACTGAGTTCTCATGATTCTTGCCCCTCGTTACCCTTCCTGGCCAGCAGGGGTAACTTCTGGCATTCCGAGTCAGATGGAAAATGGGCACCTCTTCAAAGGCTTCCCATCTATTGATTCATAGTCCATAAAGATACATATTTAATACAAATTTAAATGTAATATAAATGTACACGTAAAGGAAAATTTCTTCTTCCTGTAAAGAACCAAAATTATCTTCTTTCTCTACCAGACTTAATCTCACTACTCACTGTCAGAGTAAAAGGGCAATGTTTTCATGGTTTGAGTGCTTCTTGTGTGTTCTTTGGTGGCTGCTCTTGGCTGTTATCAATGCTATTATTAGGCTGTAAGCAAAGCTTGGTTTTACTCTTGGAGCAGATATTTAATAATTTACTTCAGATTAGTCTGAATATACAAATAATAACATTAAGATCATATTCTTTAAAGCTGTTTCAAAGAAGAAAGTTCCTGAAAAACCTGAAGTCCCAGAAAAAGTAGAGCTTAAGCCTCTGAAAGGTATTTCGCAGTCTGGAAAATGTATTTCTATGCAGTATCCCTTCATCGGGTTCCTTGCTCTTCCTGTCTTCTAGAATGTTCTGTCTTTCTTTTTTTTCTTCCTTTCTTTCTTTCATAATCAGAGTAGTCTCATTTATTTCTTGTATTTTTGTAGTTTTTATGGCCCTGACTCATAAGTGTTGCTGCCTTTGTCTCCCATCAAATTCATACATTGTGGATAGATATTGTTTATCTTTGTCTCATCTACATACGTCTTCTTGTATTTTCCTTAACTTGAAAATATCAAATTTTGCTGGTTAGCTGAAGTTAGTATCAAGACACATCTTAGGCTAAAATGCAGAGACCTAATAGTAGAAAGCTTTTGAATTTCACCTGAACAGAGTATTTTAGACAGTGTTAGAAGCGCTACATACAAGTCACGTCCTCCTTCCATACTATTGAGGTGACTTATAAGGATTTCCTGTGGCTTTCCTGTCACTCTCTTGTCACTGACTCCAAGAGGTTCTTTCAGGTGTGCAGATCTTACTGGGAGTTTAAGGGAGCATTCCTGATCACTGAAGGTCCTTTCTCAAAATTCATTCCTCTTTAAACTGTATTTTCCCTATCTAAACCTAGACCCCCAAACAAAAATAAATGGATCATACGCTTTAGGAAAATTTCTGTTAAAAATAAGATTATTAATTCTTCTAGTAAGTAAAATAGGTGGGAGCCTTATGTTTAAGTAATCAACACATCCATATCCAGAAACTGAATCTGTTCTTGATTCACTCTGGAATTTTAGAAAAATCACCCATCTAAATATACATTTCCTGACTTGTAAAGTGGAGATTACAAAATAATATTACTATGGGAGTTAGCTAGTAATGGAGGGAAACCCACCTAAACATTAAAATGACATGGATTGACATTATAAGAACTTTAAAAATAATAGCTGCAATGATGTGTTCTGTGCCTGAATCCCAAATGTCAATAAGACTTTAAAAACAAAATGGCAATACAGAAAAACAAATGCGAAGATGCATTTCCACTATTTCCATTGTATAAGTAAAAGATCTATGCCATTCCACATTAATTAGATGCATGGTTGTCTTTCCAGGTTTGATCAATGAAAATAGTTATACCTTGAGAATATTGGTAATGCTAAAATAGTATTGAAAGCCAGCACAATCTAACATGGATAAAAAAATTTAATGTTTGAGTGTGGAATTTTACTTAAAATACCTGGCAAAAAAAAAATCATTATTTAAAATATTTACCTTTTGTATATTTAAATTTTAGGTTATGCAAAGTTATCTTTACCACATTAAAAATAAAAACCTATTTAGGGTCACCTCGGTGGTTCAGTCAATTAAATATCTGACCCTTGATTTCAGCTCAGGTCTTGATCTCAAGGTCACGAGTTCAGGTCCTGGGTTGGGTTCCACGCTGGGTGTGGAGCCTACTTAAAAAACAAAAAACAGGGATCCCTGGGTGGCGCAGCGGTTTGGCGCCTGCCTTTGGCCCAGGGCGCGATCCTGGAGACCCGGGATCGAATCCCACGTCGGGCTCCCGGTGCATGGAGCCTGCTTCTCCCTCCGCCTGTGTCTCTGCCTCTCTCTCTCTCTGTGACTATCATAAATAAATAAAAAATTAAAAAAAAAAAAACCTACTTAATGAGTTGCAAATATATTGCCTAAAGCACCAAATGGAAAATTTTGTAGAAATATCTAAAAACTCAGATTTATGAGTAAATAAAAAGGATGTTAAGTGATACAAATAAATAATGGTTTAAACTGGTTTTCATTAACATCAGTAGAGAGGTAAGAGGATTCAGCAATCACCCAGTGTTTCTCTTTTTTTTTCCACTCAAATCCATGAGGGTTGTAAGAGAAGGGAGGAGGCTGCTCTAGATAATATTATCCATTTAGTAGTCACTAAAGATGCAGGACAGAATGAACTTAGTATTCCTTGGGTCCCTTTTAGTCTAATTTTGAGAACCTTTTCTGATTCATTAAAAATGTGCTCCAACACAAGCTCTCAAATTCTGTAGTTTTATAATTTTAGGTTAGTATTATTTCAAAAAGGAGATCTTAAGAAATGATATTTCCTTTCTGTTAAGAAAATGAGAGTGCTCTTTCCCCAATACCAAGGTCATCAGCCAGATCCCTAGGCTTTCTTCTCCTGCCTGTGGAGATTGAATAATGACACTAACACTTACCATTTTAATGTAATTAAGAGTTGGGGAGATACCAATGTAGATTTGAACTGATCTACAATTTTAGATTGCGGCAAAGATGCTGTCAAGAAAAAAAAAAACAAAAACAAGAAAAAAAAAGATGCTGTCAAGAGCCCTGTATATGATCAAAGATTCATAAAATTGATATAGAATATCATCTACCCTCACGCAAGATAACTGTATTTGCTTGCGATGAATGCAACGGAATTTGTCACAGGCCATATAAGATGTTTGCAAAAAAAAAAAAATGCATCGAAGTGTATTAATTGCTTTTAAATTCTGTGATATTTATATGCAACAAAAATTTTTATTACTGTAGCTAACTAGTTTTGAAAGAGATCTTTTTCTTGTTGAAATTTACTTTTTATATGAATTTACTTCAAAATTTGAAATCATATTCTTTTAAGTGCCTGGAGCTGAAAAGAAAGTTCGCAAATTACTTCCTGAACCTAAACCTCAACCAAAGGAAGAAGTTGTTCTCAAAAGCGGTATAGTATTTTTCAACTGTTTTGTTAGCTTTAAATTTGCCAAAAAAAAAAAAGACTTGAAAGCTTACAAAATGTTTCTGTCTTTTGGTTATCTTTTAATCAAATTACCTACTTATCAAAATTCATTTATAGTTGCACTGAATATTGGGAAGGCTATCATTTTCATAGCTTTTTTAAAAAGAAGGCAGAAATTTTGTGAGCATTCACAGTTTTGAAGTTTACATGCATAGACGTAACTAAACTGATCATACTCTCAGCTAATAATAATGACCACAGTTGTCATGTTCATAATCAAATTATATAGTTAAAATACACTAAACCTATTAAATACTCTAAATTAGAGCAAACTACTTAAGCCTAAATTCAGTATTCAGTTTTAAAGTGTGATACAGGATCATCACAACTAATAAATAACATTTCTTTTAAAAAAAACTGAGCATTTCTTTCTACTAATAAAAATCTTGAAGAATTGGTAAGCAGGATACTCAGATGAGGAATGGAAATCTAACATTTTTTTTTCACACAGAATTACAGGTGTCTAGACAAAACTCTTTGGCTGTCTCCACTGAAGTAAACTTTATACTTATTTAAATACTCTTCATATTACAACGTTGAATTAGGATTTGAATTTGTTGCTATTCAAATTATTCGTTTTGTGTTTTGGTCATCTTTGCAACAGAGTTGTCTCCGAACAACAGCTTGTCTTTGTACATGGATATAAAGTGACTCCCAGTGTTATTCTAATTAATATAACTACCTTTTATTTAAAAAAAAACAAAAACAAAAAACAAGCACTTCTAGCATAAAGCCTGATTTGCCAGTGTACTAGGTTGCATGCTTTTCATTTTCCTTGCTTTGTACATTATTTGCATTTGTCCAGTGTGTTCAACATCTTCATTAGTTTGTTTGTCTTAGTTTACATATAAACCTTTTTGTCTTTTAAGTTCTAAGAAAGAGACCTGAAGAAGAAGAACCTAAAGTAGAACCTAAAAAACTAGAAAAAATTAAAAAACCAGGTAGGAATCTCAGCAACAATTATCTTTTAACGAAATGGACGTTTAACAAAAGGTTTATCGTGTAAACATTTCTGGAGTTAAATATAGACATAGCTTCACATTTCGTCTGTGAGATAGTCTCGTGCTTTCCATTGTCTGCTTTCTGTTTAAATATCTTTATAGTAATTTCCAAATCCATTCACGTATTTTCCTGCACTTCCTTACTGTGATTACTTTACCACTTGTTCTTCTAGAAGTGACTGGGAATTAATCAGATTGGCTGCAAAATAACTTCATGGGAGGGTTCAGCAAATGGGGCACAGACCTGGGGGTGCTTTTAAGTGGGTGGTGGGTTGTTATCATTAGCCTATTCTCAAAGGGTGTGTTTATTAGATGGAAGGGATCTAGAAAGGGAGAGCTAACAGAGTTGGGATGCAAGGGGATGGAATAAGAGAAAGTAAAATAAATTGAGGCACAGTCAGGGAGACAAAATAGAAATTAATTGATATGTTGTAAGGTTTCGTTAAAAGCCAGTAATAGAACTTTGAAAAATAGTCTGATCTGGTTATTTCAGGTCAGTTGATTTCTAAGTATTCAATTAACACTAGAAAATAATCTTATTATCTTAAAGTACCAGAGCCACCTCCAAAAGCTGTTGAAGAGGCTGAAGTACCTCCAGCTCCAGTTACAAAAAGGGAAAGGAAAGTTCCTGAACCAGTAAAAGGTACAAACTTAAAAGCACTTTCTTAGTTGTCTCAAAAAAAAAAAAAATGTGAATATGCATCATTTAAAAAACTGTCACCCTGGCATTAAGATTTGAACACATGACCTTAATCTACTCATCACACATGGCTTTAATTTCCTTTACCATTTCACTCTTAGGTGCACTTGGCTAATGACCACCCATTTGTTAAATTTAATATGTTATAAGCACTAGGTAAAAAATGGATAATGAGACGAAAAACAACATTAGAACCTATAAAATGCTTTATTATATTTTCCAAATATTTTGTCTCAACTGCAAAATAAACTTTAGGTCAAACACTTGATTTGGTGACTATATGGGTTTAAATTCTAATATCTCCCAAGATAAATTATATCTACCAATTTGGTCTGATTTTGTGAAAAACTTCAAAAATACTGTGATAACCTGCTTACAACTGTGAATTCTTTTAGTGCCTGAAATTAAGCCAGCAATACCTCTCCCTGGACCTGAACCTAAACCAAAGCCTGAACCAGGTAAGTAAGCCTCTCCTCAGTGTCAGCAGCCTATTCCTGCATGCTTCTCACCATTTGTCAAATAACAGAATTCAACCAAGCAAATGTGAAGATCTAATAGGCTTTACTAAACAATTCATGAATGAGCAGCACCTTATCTAGCAAATAGAGAGGCACTCCAAGGAGCTATACAAGAGGGAAGGTTTTTATAGACTGAGGGTGAGGACATGAAAGTCATGAGCAAAAAAAAAAAAAAAAAAAGGTGGCAGAGGAGGTTGTCTGCTAGAGGAAAAAGCAGGGGGGTTTTATGATGCAGATTATTTCATTCTTTGGGGGATGGAGAGGAACCAACAGACTCATTGGCGCTGATGGAAAAGAAAATATGCTGGCTGACCAGTTAAAACCACATTTCTGCGGGGAAGGTTGAAACTGCAATTAGACTGGGTATTAAGTCTCATTTTGGGGACTCAGTCTAAGTGATACCATTTTGAGTCTGTGTGTAAGTGATACCATTTTGAGTCTGTGTGTGTTTTTTAGCAAAAATGTAGGGCTTTTTTAAAAAAGGAAATAAAAGTCAGCACGCATCAGATGACTTATAAATATCCCAATATATTTTTAGATTATATTATTTTTTACCCAATATAATTAAACATATTGGGATATATTACTACATCATACTATATGTAGTTCATGCTATAATTAGAATATATTTTCTCTGTAAAACTAGAGATTTGAAAATGTCAAAGTTATATCAGAAAAGGCAAATAGGCCTCCAAATGAGATTTTAGGAAGAAACAAATGAATGCATTAATGCAATGGACATCTCTCTACAGAAGTGAAAGTAATCAAACCACCTCCTGTGGAGCCTGCACCGACCCCCATCGCTGCCCCTGTGACGGTGCCTGTGGTTGGAAAGAAAACAGGTAATTATTCTGTAGTTTTCTTTTTGTTTGTTTTTTGGGGGGCTTAATAAAAGTATTCATACTTCATTGTAGGCCCTCTTTTGTTGAGACATAGGCATCATCAACTTGGGGGGAGGCTAATAAATTCTTTGATTAAAGTTTCTTCATCAGATGTCCTTTCCTAACCTAATCTCTCACCCATGGGTGCATATTGTATTTTGATTCGGAATATTCATTCCTTCAAAGCATCTTTGCTTTATGTGCTTTTGAAATTAAGTAATGAATATGTTCAAGGCTGATGAAAACTAAGGAGAAAGCCTTACATATAGGCAGCCCTTGGATATTCAAATTTTCCACTTACCCTCTAGGAATCATTTGTCCTTTTTTTTTTTTTAAAGGCGGCATATTAACAAAATGAAAAGATTCTGGAAATGGATAGTGTTGATGATTGCAAATTGTGAATATACTTAACGCAACTGAATTGTATACTTTAAAATGGTTAAAATGGTGAATTTTGTTAGTTTTTTTTTACCACAATTAAAAAGGGAGAGACTTCATATTTCAGCATTTAAATCTATATAATAATCTAGGTCAATAATAATTCTTTTAAATGTACTAACTCAGTGGCATTGACTATCTCAGGTATAAATTTATGATACTTATTAGTTGTATATGAACTATTAGTTCATCACGTTGATGAAAATCTCAAAACCAAAAGTGATTTGATCAGTTTGATCAATGATCAATACATATCCTAATTATTTGACCCTTAGCTAGTTATTTTATCTAAGTTTTAATTTACTAGTCTGTAAAATCTGATGAATAATTATATCTGCCTCATAAGATTATTATAAGGATTAAATAAAGGTAAAACTGCACAGTGCTTGGTGCATAGTAAGCACTATGGAGATATTAAAATTTTTATTATGTCTAATGGCATGAGACAATATGCTATATTCTTTGGGCTGTAGTTCAACTTTAATATTTATGATATATTTTGTCACTGGAATTTATGATTGGGACATTATTCTGTTCAACTTTTACAATTTCAATATGATACTTTTTGTTAGTTCAGAAAAGGATAATAATCGTCATTGACTTAATTAAGTACGTGTAAAAATAAAGCTTTTCTCACATTCCCAGGGGTTGAAGCTAGAGAGCTGGTTCTACAGTTTGTACTGCCCCCCATTAGTAATTTCATTAAACTCTAAATGTAGGAACTGACTTGCTTTTTTGCCTTAGTTTGTTGTCTAAGAGAAATCTTCAAAGGAATCCATATGTATGTAGCACATAGACCCCTTCTCTTTCCCTAATCTTTACTGGATTTGTCTGCTCAGTTAAAAAAAAATAGGCTTTTGGTAACTTCTGGGCCATTTCCCTTTTCCTACATCAACTCCTTGTTGACAGAACCTTCTTTCCTAGGTTCACTTAACCAACACATACATAAATATATAGAATCCTTTGCACAGCTGAGCAAGAGTTAAACTTCTCATTAGGCAACAGTACGTTTTCTCCCAGAAATGGGAGGAGAATAAGGCACCTACTGAAAGTAATTTTTTAATCCTAAATATGTTGGTCGCTTAGGGTGGTCACATTATTGACCAGAATGATACTGATCAAAACATGCCTTCTTGGAAATATCAAAGTATTTTCCATGGAAGTCATATACATAAAGCCAATTTCTCTTCATGCATTAATATTTATAATAACATGACTCACCCTGCATGGTTTACTACTAGGCATAAAATAGGTCTGAAAATTGTTTGAATGCTGAGTTTTCCTTTTTATTTCAGAAGCCAAAGCACCTAAAGAGGAGGCTGCCAAGCCGAAAGGTCCCATCAAAGGTAAGATTCATTTCCCTGCACCTAAATTATAACCTTTCATTCTGGGAAACTTTACATTCAAGGGGGAGAAAGTTTCAAAAATTCTAAATATCTTTATTATTCATAATTGATTCTGATAAAACTAATATGTCTTCTGATATCTCAAGTAACATACCTCTAATATTATTCAAATGAGTATTGTCTATACCAACTGTATTTTAGCATAATGAACTCTATAAATTCTCAGCTTCATTCTTCATCTACATGATATTTATATGGGACAATGAAATAATTAGACATTAATCAGGACATTTTATATTTGGGTTTAAAACTTGAGAAAATGAAGAACATTTCTTATTTGTGGATTCCTTATGCCATCCCGTTTTCCTATCTGAAAGAAGGCAGTAAAAATTCATTTGGCCTTTCAATTGCCTAGACTTTACTTTTCTGTTCTTGTCTTCAAGTTGCTCCACTGCTGGTTTTATTCATACTTGGCTAAGTATGCACTTCTGACCCTTATGAAAATGCTAAGTCAACTTTTAACTTTATTTTGAATTAGGTATCCCCAAAAAGACTCCTTCACCAATAGAAGTTGAAAGGAAAAAGTTAAGACCAGGAAGTGGTGGAGAGAAACCTCCCGATGAGGCCCCTTTCACCTACCAGCTAAAGGCTGTACCACTGAAGTTTGTGAAAGAGATCAAAGACATTGTCTTGACTGAAGCAGAGTCGGTTGGGTCTTCTGCGATCTTTGAATGTCTGGTCTCCCCGTCCACTGCAATTACAAGCTGGATGAAAGACGGTAGCAATATCCGTGAGAGCCCAAAGCACAGATTCATCGCAGATGGTAAAGACAGAAAGCTGCATATCATGGATGTCCAGCTTTCTGATGCCGGCGAATACACCTGTGTCTTACGCTTGGGAAATAAGGAGAAGACCTCCACGGCCAAACTTGTTGTGGAAGGTAATTTCCAGTCTGCTGAATATGGTCCTTGCTAAACTTTAACACAACCAACCGCAGTCACAATTTTTATTGTAACTTTAGACAAAACCGCTTATTTCCAAGTCTTATATCATTGAACATATTGCGTGTATATTGAAAAGTCTTTGCAGATTTTTAATAATGAAATTCTCCACAGAACTTCCTGTGCGTTTCGTAAAGACACTCGAGGAGGAGGTCACCGTGGTCAAAGGACAGCCACTGTACTTGAGCTGTGAGCTAAACAAGGAGCGCGATGTGGTCTGGAGGAAGGATGGGAAGATCGTGGTGGAGAAACCTGGCAAAATTGTGCCCGGTGTCATCGGCTTGTTGCGAGCCCTGACCATCAACGATGCAGATGACCAGGATGCTGGAACATACACAGTTACCGTGGAAAACGCCAACAACCTGGAATGTTCATCCTGTGTCAAAGTAGTAGGTTCGTACTTGGCCGGGAGATTGGGTCCTGCTTATTATGCTTACTATTACTATACTAGTAGTATTACTATTACTATAATAGTATTACTATTATACTAATATTACTATTAGTATGTTACTAATATTATTAGTAATATACTAATATTACTATTATGCTAATGCTTGTTGCATTAGCAAAATAGAAGAGAGCATTTTATTTCCCAGCCTTGTACCTTCTCTAAATAAGGGAACACATCACAGCAGATGAATTATATCCACTTTTGAAATTTTTTTTCTACCTCTGAAATTTACCATGGGGGCTATTTACGTTACTTGTTCAGGTCATGACTATTTTTTTCTGACCTCATTTTCATGCAGAAGTCATCAGAGACTGGCTGGTGAAGCCTATACGGGATCAGCACGTGAAACCAAAGGGCACGGCTGTTTTTGCCTGCGTGATAGCAAAGGATACTCCAAACATCAAGTGGTTCAAAGGATATGATGAAATCCCCCTGGAACCTAATGATAAGACTGAGATAGTAAGAGAAGGAAATCATCTCTTCCTCAAAGTCAAGAACGCCACACCGGAAGATATCGATGAATATGCGGTGGAAATTGAAGGGAAAAGATACCCCGCAAAGCTGACACTAGGAGGTATAAAAGTCTTTCCTTTTATTCTAAAAGATAAGTTTTGAATGTGAATAAGGCCAAATAACACACACATACACACACACAAAAGGGAAGAAAGCATTGTGAGATTGTTTAAAGCATTATGATTTTTTTTTGTCCTTGACCAATACAGAGCGCGAAGTTGAATTGCTTAAGCCAATCGAGGATGTTACCATTTATGAGAAGGAAAGTGCAAGCTTTGATGCAGAAATCTCAGAGGCAGACATTCCTGGACAGTGGAAACTGAAGGGAGAACTTCTTCGGCCCTCTCCTGTGAGTCGTTTCCCATTTAAGTTGTCTATCACATAAAATATCCACGTTCTATATGCAGGTTTGACATTCAGATTTGGTTCAATAACGATGGAGCTCTTTCAGGATTCTAAAGTCTCAGAGAGGGGAAGAACTTGGATGCACGATTTGTGCCAGCTCTGTGGCAATTTTTAAATAATTTATGACTAAACATTTTTACTTAAGTTAGTAGTAATTTGTGAAACATCTCTAGGCATCTGTATCTGAAACATCTCTCCTTGCAGGAACTTCCCTCTTTCAAATGCTAACCAAGATTGTTGTTTTTCAGACCTGTGAAATCAAAGCAGAAGGTGGAAAACGCTTCTTGACTTTGCACAAAGTCAAACTGGACCAAGCCGGGGAAGTCCTTTACCAGGCGCTTAATGCATTTACAACTGCCATCCTGACAGTAAAAGGTCTGGGCTTTTTGAACATATGGGGTGGGCTTGACTTCATTTCACAGCCCCGTGCATTCCAGAAACCTCATTCTTAATGTTTGGTTTTTCAGAAATCGAACTTGACTTTGCTGTACCCCTGAAGGATGTCACTGTTCCAGAAAGGCGACAAGCTCGATTTGAATGTGTCCTCACTCGAGAAGCAAATGTGATATGGTCGAAAGGACCTGATATAATCAAGGCATCTGACAAGTTTGATATCATTGCTGATGGAAAGAAACACATTCTCGTTATCAATGATTCTCATTTTGATGACGAAGGGGTCTATACTGCTGAGGTAGAGGGCAAGAAGAGCTCAGCACGATTATTTGTTACAGGTAAGAGCTGATGAGATCTGGCTCTAATATCCCATATTTAAGTACACAAATATATGCTTTAAAGACAGAGTGCTGTTTGTGCCATGCTCAGCCTATCAAGAACCAATGTGGTGGCTGGACCAGCCCTTGTGGTTCTTATTATGATTGCAAGATGTCCTTAGCAGCAACCATCAGGAAACATTGAAAGAGACAAAGTTTATTACTCACAGGACCTGGAAATTGCATAGCACCCGTGAGGTCACAGAGCCAGAGTATTTTTTGGTTTTGGGTTTTGTTTTGGAGGAGGATGTGAGGGATAGAGAGTGGGCTTGGATCTGCTTTTATTGAGGTTGAAGGTGGGGGTCTATGATTTTATGGGCTCACTCTTTGTTAGGGAATTTAAGACATAAAACCAGGAAGTTAAAATGAGGGAAGAAAAAAAAAAAGCAAGCTGCCCAAGTGGCCAAGTTCTCAAAACCAGAGGAGCCTGAGGAGCACGGTGGGGTGGGGAGAGGCCCAGCCTGGCACCTTATCTAGGCCTGTGGCTAGCATCTCTGAAGTGGATGCTTAGCAGTCAAAGCTTAAGTCAGGTACTGGCATTACAAAAAGTCAAATTAACTCTGAAAGCTCATGCCCCAAACACCAAGTTCTAATAGGGCTAAGTGACAATTGGTACCCCAACTACACTGTCACGTCATCATCAAAAGAACCCTCCCCCTCCCCTTTGTTTTAATGGAGGATAGATCCATTTGAAAAGGCGAATAAATAAATACTCTGTGAAATGGACCCTTTTGACCTTGGCAGATTTGAGTGGAATGTTTCTGAAGGTAGAGTGTGTTTCTAAGCACATTCTCCATGCTTACACTGCAGGTATAAGGTTGAAGTTCATATCGCCTCTCGAAGACCAAACCGTGAAAGAAGGAGAAACAGCAACTTTCGTTTGTGAGCTTTCTCATGAAAAAATGCATGTCGTCTGGTTCAAAAATGATGCCAAACTCCACACAAGCAGAACCGTACTCATCTCATCTGAGGGCAAGACTCACAAACTGGAAATAAGAGAAGTGACCCTGGATGATATATCCCAGATAAGAGCTCAAGTTAAGGACCTGAGCTCCACCGCCAACCTGAAGGTCTTAGGTAAACGTGACCAACTATAACCAGATAGCGCCTGTTTAGGGATGGCGACAGTGGGTGGTCATTAAATACGTTGCCACTTGTAATTCCAGTACACTTTAATTCTCACATTCTCCTGATGATCTGCTGAATGGCTTTTACAGAGGCTGATCCCTACTTCACTGTGAAATTACACGACAAAACTGGAGTTGAGAAGGATGAGATTATTCTGAAGTGCGAAGTGAGCAAAGATGTACCGGTGAAATGGTTCAAGGATGGTGAAGAGATTGTACCTTCAGCCAAACACTCTATCAAGACGGATGGCCTGCGCCGCATCCTAAAAATCAAAAAGGCAGAACTTAAAGATAAAGGCGAATATATGTGTGACTGTGGCACCGACCAGACAAAAGCAAACGTTACTGTTGAGGGTGAGTTGCTTAAGGTGTTTCAGCTCACGCTGTCTGAGCACGCAGCCTATCTGTTCTGTCGTTCTAACCAACCTTTGTGTAATTCCAGCTCGACTAATAAAAGTGGAGAAACCTCTGTACGGAGTAGAATTGTTTGTCGGGGAAACAGCTCGCTTTGAAATAGAACTTTCTGAACCAGACGTTCACGGCCAGTGGAAGTTAAAAGGAGAGCCTTTAACTGCTTCCCCTGTAAGTCAAGATCAGCCCAACACCCTGCCACGGGTTTGCTTGGTTGTTGGGGGTGAAGAAAGATGGACTTCCGGTCTCAAATGTTTTGATGATTGGTAGGAATAGCCAGTTATGAAAATGCAATTCTTCATTTTTCCTTCTCCCTCTCACTCTGAATAGGACTGTGAAATCATCGAAGATGGGAAGAAACATATTCTGGTCCTTTATAACTGCCAGCTGGATATGACAGGGGAGGTTTCCTTCCAGGCCGCCAACGCTAAATCTGCAGCCAATCTGAAAGTGAAAGGTATGCTCTGGCTCTCAGCCACCCTTTCGTTATTTTCTTTGCAAGACTTCAAGGCCCCGAACTGATTAGGGGTCATGAACCGAAGCATCATCTGGCTTCATCCACACCATCCTCTCTTTGCAGAACTGCCACTCATCTTCATCACACCTCTCAGTGATGTTAAAGTCTTTGAGAAAGATGAGGCTAAGTTTGAGTGTGAAGTGTCCAGGGAGCCCAAAACGTTCCGTTGGCTGAAAGGAACCCAGGAAATCACAGGTGATGATAAAGTTGAGCTTATAAAGGATGGCACTAAGCATTCCTTGGTGATCAAGTCAGCCGCTTTTGAAGATGAAGGAAAATACATATTT
Source organism: Vulpes lagopus (assembly GCF_018345385.1). Classification (NCBI taxonomy): domain Eukaryota; kingdom Metazoa; phylum Chordata; class Mammalia; order Carnivora; family Canidae; genus Vulpes; species Vulpes lagopus. Next base: position 101,666,870 of record NC_054834.1, on the reverse strand, counting down.
GAAGCCGAAGATAAACACACAAGTGGCAAACTGATCATTGAAGGTAAATATATTCTCTATTAAACAGACCACATTTAACTATTTGGCTTGCTTTTAGTTTTATAGTTCCTCTGGAAGGGCTGGAATTAATGAGGTTTGCTTTCCTTGATAGGAATCCGACTCAAATTCCTCACTCCACTCAAGGATGTAACAGCCAAAGAGAGGGAAAGTGCTGTGTTCACGGTGGAGCTGTCCCACGATAACATCCGAGTTAAGTGGTTCAAGAACGACCAGCGCCTGCACACCAGCAGGTCTGTCTGGATGGATGATGAAGGAAAGACTCATTCCATCACGTTCAGAGACCTCTCCATTGATGACACGTCTCAAATTAAAGTAGAAGCCATGGGGCTAAGTTCAGAAGCTAAACTCACTGTGCTTGGTAGGTGCTTTTTTTTTTTTTTCTATCTTTTCCATGAAATTCAGAAGTTTGTGGAGTTTCATATAAAATAGGTTATATTGCAGGAAAGCGGGCCCTGTCCTTAAGGAACTATCACATGTTATCAGGCATCTTTCTAAAATATTTGTACCTGAAGATATGAGGACTTTGAAATAATGAAGACTCAGCTCACAAAATAGCCAGTTCAAATCAGAAATAAAATTCTTAATTATTGAGCCATGTCATGTTTAAAATAGGGACATAATAAATACTTCTCATCTCCTCGCTTTATCAGAATTTTTTCAGAAAAGTGTTTTCAAACTTCTAAAAAAAGAGGAAACACAGAAGTTAGATTACTAAAAGTCATTGTTTTTATTGGCCCTTTAGACTTTACATGTAATCAAGCAGATTACATATGAAGTCTAACATATATAGAAACTATTAATGGCAAACTACTGATATAAGAAAAACTCATAATGTGAATCTGAAAGCTTAAAGGTGGGCATAATGATTTGCTAAGAAATTAGAAATTTAGCTGAGTAATGAAGGAACACGTAATTATGTTTGAAGCTAAATTTCATAGTGTCTTTACTCTCAATAACATACTTCAAAATATAAGATAAATGGATTAGTTCTTGATAAATTGCATGCAGTGATTCCCTTTCTAACACAGAGAACTTCTGAACATAAACATGTTAAATAAGTGAAAGCTTGGTACAGTTTTAAAATATGCCCAGAAATCAGCGAGCTGCCTCTTGAACTTTCCAAGGGATCACATATCCTTGGTGGTTAACGAAATGTGTTCACTTATACTTGCATTGCAGAGGGAGATCCATACTTCACCGGAAAGCTTCAGGATTACACGGGCGTAGAGAAAGACGAAGTGATCCTACAGTGTGAAATTAGCAAAGCGGATGCCCCGGTGAAATGGTTTAAGGATGGGGAGGAAATAAAACCATCTAAAAATGTTGTTATTAAGGCGGATGGCAAGAAGCGCATACTCATCCTAAAGAAAGCCTTGAAATCAGACATTGGACAGTATACCTGTGACTGTGGGACAGATAAGACCTCAGGGAAGCTTAACATTGAAGGTAAGGAGATCGCCGTGAGGTCCACTCTTGGCGCCGTTGGGGTTATTTCTGCCAGAGGCCAAAATGACACCTGTTGCCGCTTCACTTTTCTAGATCGGGAAATCAAACTGGTCCGGCCCCTGCATAGTGTGGAGGTGATGGAGACTGAGACGGCCCGCTTTGAAACCGAAATCTCCGAAGAGGATATCCATGCCAACTGGAAACTCAAGGGAGAGGCACTACTCCAAACACCTGTGAGGCTATTTCTGAACTTGTCAACATCTAGAGGAGCTGTGTGAAATAAAAAAGGCCAGCCAGAGAGTCAGAGTGCATGCAGGGCATTTAAAACATGGTATCAGGTTCTCCATCAGACCTCACGCCAAAGAGAGATACCAGAATATACAAGTGGGCACGGGCACACCTGCCTCCTTTTTGCCCCAGCGTAGGGGTCTAGGGTTGTAGATGTTCTGTGAGGCTGCCGGTTGGTTCTGAATTGTATGGAGAGGATTTGTCTTGCTTTCTTGATGGTACCTTCAAACTTCATTTCACAAAAAAGAGCTCAAAATTATATCCAATCTCCTCACTAGTTATTTGTAACATTCCTTTAATTAAGCTCTGGTGGCCTCTGGAAAAAGTGCCAAACATCGTCTCCTACGAAACCTTTTTTTCTCTTTTGGCACAGGATTGTGAGATCAAGGAAGAAGGCAAAATGCACTTCCTTATTTTGCACAACTGCCGCCTGGACCAGACCGGCGGGGTGGATTTCCAGGCTGCCAACGTGAAATCTAGCGCTCACCTCCGGGTGAAACGTAAGTAGGATGTGTTTCTGGTGAGAAGACAGGATGTAGTTTTGCAGAAAATTAATGTAAAATTAATTGGAATGATTTAATTAGTTAGAAAACATTATTAAACTATAGAAACTGGCTTTCTTGTATTTACCTCTTTGACATCCCAATATACCCAAGGTTCGAATTCCAAAGTCTTGGAAATTTCCCTGACCTTGCTTGCCCTTGGAACAAAAGAAAGTTAGGTCCTGTTTTGCTCCTGTGCACTCCTCCCGTTCACAGTAGTCAGGCACGCAATGAGGATGTAGCTCAGCACTCCTAAAGACCACATCCCTCGACGTCTGTGCAGTGATCGCACCACAGCAGAACTGGGCTGTGTGGGCATTTCAGACTCAAGAAGGGAGGCGGGGTGTGTGGGCTAACATTTTTGGAAGGTGCAAAGTGTTTGATGGATATGGACAGGCTATGTGATGGCGGGGCCCCGTCCTCTCCCAATCACGGTCTTAGTTATTTTGGAAGTCACATACCAACATGTAGCAAGAGGAACCTGATGCCTGGCGGAGAGACAGATGCAGCGCAGATTTCTTGCTGACCTCGTATATCACAGCGAAAGGGCCCCTACAAATACCCGCTCTCTGGCCACCAGCTCTCCCCTTCTCGGCACTGAGGGGCCACGCTCACATGAGAGCTAGGACAGTGGCCAGTCCTGCAGCTCTTTCCTTCTTGAAGAAAGCAGCCATGAAGATTGCTAACTAAGTGTATTTACTCTCTTGGAATTACAAAATGAGTGACCCTGAGCTGTTCCCCTCTTCTCGCAAAGCACGAGTAATTGGTCTCCTGAGGCCTCTGAAGGATGTCACGGTGACCGCAGGGGAGACAGCCACCTTCGACTGTGAGCTCTCCTACGAGGACATCCCGGTGGAATGGTATCTCAAAGGGAAGAAACTCGAGCCCAGCGAGAAGGTAAAAGGCAGGCGTGCAGTTGCCATGGCCCGCTCTTCCTTTTCCTTGCATGATCTCCTTCTTCACCTGCACATTCCTTGTTCTTTGCTCTTTCTAATGTCCCTTCCCCATCCTCTCCCTTCCTCTTCCCTACTCTAGCCCGATTTCTGTTGAAATTGTAAATCAGATTTGTCATACTTTTGTTGGATTTAAACTGATGGAATTTTTATCGACATGGAAATAAAAATTATGTTTAAAGATTTTATTTATTCATGAGAGACACACAGAGAGGGAGAGAGAAGCAGAGACATAGGCAGAAGCAGCCCCCCCCCCGCCCACCGATGTAGGTAGGACTCGATCCCAGGACCCAGGATCATGCCCTGAGTGGAAGGCAGATGCTCAACCCCCGAGCCACCCAGGCATCCTTGGAAATAATAATTTTAAGTACAATAAGGCTTTCCACTTTTTGAGGAAAAGGCAAACCCTCAGTAGCTATCAGTGATTGTTTGATTAACTAGAAGACCGGAGGGGATCACAAAGGCCTTCTGATCAAATGCCCTGTAACAACAGCCCACATTAAGTTTTGTGACTAATTCTCTCTGTGCTCTCTAGTGTTCTGCATATAAGGGGATTAAGAAGAGAAGATGGAAATTCCATTTCAGGCAGTTGATCAAGTAGTTGAGATAACTTCTGGGCAGATTTGCTCTTCAAGCATTTCTCCAAAGCTATTTTTAACCCTCAAGTGCTTTGAGCTGTGCAAATTCTGGAATGCCAAGTGGACTATTTACAGTGCAGCTGACAGTTGTGACAAGAAGGAGGGCTCTGAGGTTATCCGCATGTGTGAGCAAATATACATTAAGTTTGAGGAAATAACTAGCTCTCGGTGTTAACTCTTCTAGGCCCCAAATTTTAGCCGTAAGTAAAAACTCAGATGCCCATTCAGATAGACTCAAAATACAGTTTACCCAAATTGAGCTGTTATCTGTACTGACCCCCACAACAGTCTGTGTGCTTAAATCATCTTGATAATTCTCCATTAGTTTTGAATTCTTGACCTAAAACCTACAGAGAATGTCCAGCACAGGTTGGAAATAAAGCACAGGGGAGTACGTTATTGTAGGACATTATTTTTCTCAATACTTAAATAATATCAAGGATGGCACCAATGCTTTAATACAAATCAAACTTCTAAGATGTGAAGGAATATAATTTAAGAGGGATTCAGGTAACAAAGAGCCACAAAGTTGAGTGAAGTAAGTAAAAAGAAGGCAAATGTCTTTGAACGATTGTAGCAAAACAAACAAACAAAAAATTCCATATTCTATCAGAACAATTAAAGAGGAATGCAGTAACAGTCATCAGGAGGACAAAGCTTGCCCATTACACAGACAGTGGCAGCCAGTCAGTCTCTCTCTCTCTCTCTCTCTTTTTTTTTTTTTTTTTTTTTTTTTTTTACCAAGGACTGAAAAAGCCACTGTGCATTCAAATGGCAGCATGAGAATTAAGTTACATGTGAGGACCCTTTCCCTGCAGTGAGGTCTTCTAAAGACTGAGTGTTAGACATCTCCATCTTTAAGTTTGCTCTTTTTTTTTCTAAACGTGCATTGATCTATGAAGTGTGTTTTCGTTGCTTTTATGTCCAAACACTGGTTGACTTTTCAAGATCCTTTGGACATTTGTAAACTCATAATTTCAATACATTACACTGCTTAAAGACAATATTATTCTTTTGCTACTAAGTATCTTTTGGTCAAATTAAGAGTTTTTAAATTAAGAGATCAGTCTCATTAGTTCTAATGTAAAAAACTATTTTAACTTGAAATATAGATTCCTAAAAAAATTTATCCACATTTATTTTAAAAATATGTATATATGTAGTCACTAAACCTCTCTTTGAGAACAAAAAAGATCCTCTTACTAAAATTTTCTGGGGCCTCCTTGTGTCTCTCTTGGCATAGGAATTTTAATTCTTTACTTTAGCCATCCAAAATACTTCAGTCGTTTATGAACTTGCTCTTGTATGTCATCTTTTTTCAAAAGAACTTAAATAGGGGCACCTGGGTGGCTCAATTGGTTAAGCATCAGCCTTTGGCTGAGGTCAGGATCTCAGGTTCCTGGGATCAAGCCCCCTGGGCTGCCTGCTCAGTAGAGAGTCTGCTTCTCCCTCTCCTTCTGCCCCGCTCCCTCTGCTCACGTTCTCTCTCCCAATTAAATAAAATCTTTAAAAAAAAGAAAACTTAAATATAACTGTGGAGTAATAGTCATTTTATTACATTTTGCAATTTTATTACATTTACAATTTGCCTAGGCATTACATTTTGCATTTTTTGTTTAAATTAAATCTGTCCTAGCAAACTTCCTAATACCAATTTAATTCAGGCCTCTCAACTTCATTTTGCAAAATGTTTAGCTTCTAAAACTACACCAGTCAGACAAATACAGGGGATTGGAATAGGAAATCAAAACAGAAAATTTTAGAGAAAATTAGGGTTTTTCTCCCCCTCTTTGACCATCAGTCGAAGAAAACACTGCCAAGTCCTAAATGGCCATTAATAATTAAGAATTTAAACTTCAGGGCAGCCCCTGTGGCTCAGTGGTTTAGTGCCGCCTTCAGCCCAGGGCATGATCCTGGAGACCCGGGATTGAGTCCCACATAGGGCTCCCTGCATGGAGCCTGCTTCTCCCTCTGCCTGTGTCTCTCATGAAAAAATAAATAAAATCTTAAAAAAAATGAATTTAAACTTCAACAGCTTGGTCACAGTCATAATGCCTATGATGGCAATACGCGTCCATGATAGGTCAACAATATTTTAAAAGGATAACCCCTTAACATTATTTTTACAAACATAAACCTCCATAAAATTCAGTTTAGTTTTTTTTAACATAATCAAGGTACATTGGATATGAGCTATTTATTGAGAACCACTGTGTTCTGAGACAAATTCTTGGTAACAGAGTAGTCTAGAGCAGCCTCAGAGAAATTTAAATGATAAAACAATGTGTAAACTGGTAAACCATATCTGTGGATGTGTTGAATCTGAAATACCTTAAAATAGCCTTAATTTAGAGTACCAAATTTATTTTGAAACATCACTACAAAAATAATTTTTTTTTCCCATTCAAGCACCATGCTGAATAAGTAGCTATGAGGCTAGGACATATCTTAATCACCTCCTCCTGGTTGTATTCCCTTATTGCATTTTTGACCTTTCTCAATTATTAAGGTATTATATTAATAGCCATGCCCTTAATTAAGGAAAATCTTCATATGAAACTTTATTCCTGACCTCCTGTTTCACACAAGCGTAATAAATCGTTTCACTGGTAAAAACTTTCACATTATTCTTAACTCTAAATGAACTCTCTTCAGTAGCGCAAAATCGATCTCGGTGACAGGGCACAGCACCTTGAAGACTTTCCCAGGGTAGAACTAGAGGAAGCTCCGATGAGCTTAGCATTATTACTGTGAAGATGGCCCTGTATCTGTAGGCTGATTTTCAGTTGTACAAGCCACGACTATGGGACCTAATGACAACCCATATGAATGTGGTGTATTCTTTTGGACAAGGCATTTTCCTACAGACGGCCTCTTCAAACCACCTAAGGTTGCATTTAGAACAAGAATTTCTCATCCAGATATTAACAGTTGGGCAGCCTTTGTCTCAATATTCTAAGATCATGATATTACAGCCAGTACTATATGCAGTCGTTTTTTTTTCCTTCCTTTCATATTTTAGCTTTTTAAAGTTCTTTCATATATATATATAAACTCAGTAGCTGAATGGAAGAAAATATTTACCTATCTATATAAATAGATATACATAAGCAGAAACAGAAATGTGCCTGGGCATTTCAACATAAAAAGCCACCTAGTAATTATGTAAGGGAACTAGGAAAGCCTAAGACATCCCTAAAATATTCCAAACTACTAGTTAAAATCATTTTCAAAGGCATATGCACTCCATATGTGATTACAAAACAACTTAGAAAGCTCTATTTCAAATTATTGACCTAAGTGAATTAAATGTGTCTGTGTCTGTATTGAGTTGCTGTTTCATAGAGTCTTAAACTGCACCTTTTTTTTTCTTTTTCAAAAAAAAAAAAAAAACTAGGTGGTCCCACGTTCAGAAGGAAAAGTTCATACCCTTACACTGAGGGATGTAAAATTAGAAGATGCTGGAGAAGTCCAACTACGAGCAAAAGATTTCAAAACTCATGCCAACCTCTTTGTGAAAGGTGATTACAAGGTTTATTTTTAAACACATACAATGTAGATATTCAGAAATGATGTCAACTCTCAATGATGAGTACCCATAGATCATTAAAATCCACCAAATATCCAAATTTTACTTTTTGCCTTAACAAAAGAGTTCACAGACTATTTAAAAGAGAGAGAGAGAGAGTCAAAATGTACTCGAATATGTCTTACTTCCTCTTTCTATCCCCACCATTTGTGTTGGCTTTCAATAAATGGCTGGAGGAAGAATTATTATCAAACTGGGTATCTACCACTTTATTAACCAAGACTCGGCTACTATGTCCTTGATGTTTCATATTTTTTAAAACACCTTTCCTCTGTATGTATAAATAATGATGAAACATCATTATTAGAGGAAAGCATCCAAGTGGAATCAAAACTTACAAATGAAATTTAAAAACAGAAAAAGGCCTGGCGATATCAGAAGAAAGTTGAGGAGGTGCTCAAACTCTTGGAGAAGGAAAGGAAAAATACCTTGGCTAATTAGTGTGATTCTTTCAGAACCCCCCGTTGAGTTCACTAAGCCCCTTGAGGACCAGACGGTCGAAGAAGAAGCCACTGCAGTATTGGAGTGTGAAGTATCCAGAGAAAATGCTAAGGTGAAATGGTTCAAAAATGGGACAGAAATTCTCAAAAGCAAGAAGTATGAAATTGTTGCTGATGGCAGGGTCAGAAAACTTATTATACACGGCTGTACCCCAGAGGATATTAAAACATACACTTGTGATGCTAAGGATTTTAAGACTTCCTGTAACCTGAACGTCGTGCGTAAGTATTCTTCTTACACAGGACTTTTCATTTGCAACTCTTTGATAACAACAACAACAAAAAAGCCCTGCCACGTTTTGCATGCCCTTCTTGGCCTAACTGCATCTCTTAGCAACTTATAGTATCAATACTGACATAACCTGATCTTTTGTGTTTAAAAAAAAAAAAAAGAAAAGAAAAATCATTCTACTCCATCTGGTCTGATAAGGACATATTGATCACTTTTACCATGTTTCTGACTAGTGGGCAGAGGTACTCTTTGTCTATGGGTGTAAACCTACTATAGGAATATCCTGACAGATAAGGACAAATTGAATGAAAGAGACAAGAAAGGAGTCATGATTTTGTTTTTATTTAAGAAAAAAAAAAAAAGGAAAGAAAGCAATTTCCACTTGGAAAGAAATGAATTCTCAGGTGTCAGGAACAACTAGAAAATGAACATGAAATTTCAGTTCGAATAGGATTACGCTAAAGTCTGCTATAATATGATAAAGCCCGCTTACACAATGCTATCTCTGAAAATAAGAAAGGATAATAAGATGGAGCGAAGCCTGGATTCTTGGAGTCCTGTGAATGAAGAGAACTCTAATGGTTTTTAGTATTACTTCTTCCTTTGGTGAAAAATACATCTTTTTTCTAAATGTTACATTAACTCATTTTTTCATTCATTTGTCCAGTGATAACATTTTATCAGTGTGTATTTTTGTGCTATAGCTGCTGTTTGGTTTAGTTGCTTCCCATCTGTCAACAGCTACAAAATAGTGGCTTTGATTGTGCTTCCATGCTTCTTGTGTTTTATTCTTTTGTCTTTGTGGTCGCTCTGCTTTTAGCTTTTGACAGAGTAGCTTCTTGGGTCTCCTTGATCCCTTTGTCATCTACTTTGTCACCACTCCAAGAAGGCTCAGCCACAATGAACACATCTTCAAGCCTATTGACCAGCATTTGTGTCCCAGAATTTCACTGATCAAGAATGATCATCCTGGGAAGGACTCACCAGAAGCCCTAAAAGGAGGGGCAAGGGGGCAGCTCTCTGATCCTATGCATCTGCTGACTTAATCCTGAAAATCACCCACCCATACGAACACATTGCTTTGTTGCACTAATAGATGCCTGACTCACGTGTGATATCTTTGAAACTGATTTTAAAAAGAAAAGAAAAGAAAAAGGTTAAGTGTGTGTGATTTCAATTGCAGACTCATGCCTCTTAGCCATAGGCAAGACTGGTTATAGCACTTCAAGCTGCGTGATCATTAAATTCTGCTAATTTCTCAAAGATTGTATAGCCTGCCTTAAATAATGTTTCTTTGCTACTGGTATTTCCTTTGACAATATCAGCTTCCAATGCTGAAGAAGTATCAATGAGAATTTTTCTTTTAGCCATCATTCAGGAAAACCTTGTTAGCGATTGATAGGTAATAGATATACAGATATAATCAGTTGGACATACAGTATCCACATAATTTTATAAAACCTACAGAGATATGCAAAATATAAGAGCAAAGTACCATACATACATGAATGGCAGCTCCAAGTGCTTTCAAAGTCCGTTGTAGCCTACTAAGATGGAAAAGCCCTGCAAAAGACTTTTTCTTAATATATACCACAGTAATGTCAGAGTAAATTGCCAGAAACCTCATTTTGAATTCTGATGACCTTCTCTTACAGCTCCTCATGTGGAATTCTTAAGACCACTCACTGATCTTCAAGTTAAAGAAAAAGAAATGGCTCGGTTTGAGTGTGAAATTTCCCGAGAAAATGCTAAGGTCTGTGACTTGTGTGGTTGCTCTCTTGTGTTGCCAGTTACCTTGTCTACTTTTGGCCTAGACAAAACAGGGGGGAAAAAAAGAAAGTGAATCAAATCTACCTCTGATTATCACTTTGCCTTTAGATTAAAGATTATTACTTTGGTGTGAGATACATACTTGATTTCATCGTTTTCTTTGTAGTATTATTCATTTACTAGTACTTGAAGAACAATGGACTCACAATCAGAAGATTTAGATATTATTGGTTTGGGCCATATGAAATTGCTATTTTCTTAGGCTAAGAACAAATATCTGCAATTTCATATGTCCCATTAACAAGCACTTAGTCTGCATATCTAAAGCCCTCTATGGCTCTCAACTTACATGATACCATTATCTTTAATAACTGATATCAGAACCACAACAGCCCACTTAACAATAACTGAAGAAGTTTGTCCTTGCCCTGTGGGGTTTACGTTGTACTTTTATTTACCACTTTGGTTCATCTTCATGACATAGTCCTGGTGGTAGTTTTCAGAAGCACTCAGGATTCTAGTTCCCCCTAAGGACACCTACATGAAGGAGCAATAAGAAAACTGATAAAGCATCTGTGTATCTCAATATAGGTCCAGTGGTTTAAAGATGGTGCCGAAATTAAAAAGGGCAAAAAATATGACATCATCTCTAAGGGAGCAGTACGCATTCTTGTCATCAACAAATGTCTCCTGGATGATGAAGCAGAATATTCCTGTGAAGTAAGGACAGCAAGAACTTCTGGCATGCTCACAGTCCTGGGTAAGAGTGAAGTCTTTCTCTGCAGAAGTATATGTTCCAGGAAAAAAAATTTCTTTTCAGTTTGACTTAATGTTGTTCTTGTTACTATTCTTGCAGCAGAAGAAGCTGTCTTTACAAAAAATCTTGGCAACATTGAAGTTAGTGAAACAGACACCATAAAACTGGTTTGTGAAGTCTCCAAGCCTGGAGCAGAAGTGACTTGGTACAAAGGAGATGAGGAGATAATCGAAACAGGAAGATATGAAATACTTACCGATGGGCGAAAGAGAATCCTGATCATTCAGAATGCTCATCTTGAGGATGCTGGCAACTACAACTGCCGACTCCCAAGTTCTCGAACTGATGGCAAAGTCAAAGTACACGGTATGAAAACTATAATAAATAATATTTTCAGAATTCACACTTGATGCACTTACGGTACAAATGCTGAAGTTTTTAATACCGTGCAACTGCTTCTTTCCAGAACTTGCTGCCGAATTTATCTCAAAGCCTCAAAACCTTGAAGTACTTGAAGGAGAAAAGGCTGAATTCGTCTGCTCCATATCAAAGGAGAACTTCGAAGTCCAGTGGAAGAGGGATGATAAGACACTTGAACCTGGAGACAAATATGACATTATTGCTGATGGCAAAAAGAGGATCTTGGTCGTGAAAGATGCCACATTACAAGATATGGGCACCTATGTAGTCATGGTTGGGGCCGCCAGAGCAGCAGCACACTTGACAGTGATTGGTAAGTTTGTTTTTGCCTCTTGGGTTTACTTACAGTTGTCTCTACTTTGGTCCTTCTTCATGCTATAAGAATTGTTGGTTGCTTTCAGAAAAACTCAGGATCATAGTTCCTCTTAAGGACACCCGTGTAAAGGAACAACAAGAAGTCGTTTTCAACTGCGAAGTCAATACGGAAGGTGCAAAAGCCAAATGGTTCAGAAATGAAGAGGCCATATTTGATAGTTCAAAATACATTATTCTCCAAAAAGACCTGGTCTACACTCTCAGAATTAGAGATGCTCGGTTAGATGATCAAGCCAATTATAGTGTGTCTCTGACCAATCACAGAGGTGAAAATGTTAAGAGCGCTGCTAATCTAATAGTAGAAGGTAAGTCACTTATATGGAATTAACAAGAATTTTTAAGTCAGTACCTATTGTGGAAACAGTTGAAATCAACAGGATTATTCTCCTTTACAACAGAGGAAGACCTTAGGATTATCGAGCCTCTTAAAGATATTGAAACAATGGAGAAGAAAACTGTCACCTTCTGGTGCAAGGTCAATCGTCTCAATGTAACACTGAAGTGGACCCGAAATGGAGAAGAGGTGGCCTTTGACAACCGTGTCATATACAGAATTGATAAATACAAACACTCTCTCATCATTAAAGACTGTGGCTTCCCGGATGAGGGTGAATACATTGTCACTGCTGGACAAGATAAATCTGTTGCCGAGCTTCTGATCATAGAAGCCCCTACGGAATTCATAGAACACTTAGAAGACCAGACAGTCACTGAGTTCGATGATGCGGTCTTCTCCTGTCAGCTCTCCAGAGAGAAGGCTAATGTGAAATGGTACAGAAACGGGAGAGAAATCAAAGAAGGCAAAAAGTAAGTGAAAGCCTCTTAATTCTATTTCTGTAGCCATCTGCGTATGTTTGACAACGTAGTGATCATTACTGCAAGCTAACCAATAATTCGACCTCTTCTCTTAGATACAAATTTGAAAAAGAAGGAAGTACACATAGACTCATTATTAAAGACTGCCGCCTGGATGATGAATGTGAATATGCTTGTGGAGTAGAAGACAGAAAATCTCGAGCCAGACTTTTCGTGGAAGGTACGTACTGAGTGAGAGGACAAGTTTTAATGTTACTACCAGTGTTTCAAGGCTGTTAACCCAACTATGAACATGTTTGTATTCATTTTACCTCTTCTCTTCAGAAATCCCCGTTGAGATCATCAGGCCTCCCCAAGATATTCTGGAAGCCCCTGGTACCGACGTTGTCTTTTTGGCTGAGCTCAACAAAGATAAGGTGGAAGTTCAGTGGCTAAGAAATAACATGGTGGTTGTTCAGGGCGACAAACACCAGATGATGAGTGAAGGAAAGATCCACAGGCTACAGATTTGTAATATTCAACCTCGTGACCAGGGTGAATATAGATTTATTGCCAAAGACAAAGAAGCCAGAGCTAAGCTTGAACTCGCAGGTAAATCCCTTTCTTTCATTTTCAAATATCCTCACAATATCACAGATACTCTGTGAGTTTCAGATTCCACAATTAATGAGATGATGCTTGTGAAAGACTTTTATTTCTGTTGGGCACTGTCCGCATGTAACTATTCTAACGTCTCATATCACAAAATGTCCCAAGTAAGGGGTAATTGATAGCATTCCTCTTTCCATGCTACAACCTTGAGCAGGTGCTGGCACATGGTGGCTTGTTCATTAGTTCCTAGAATTAACATATTGCCCTGGAAGTCATCCCCAAAAAACTCAGACCTAGAGAAAGCTCTAGTCTCTGCTATTTTCCAAACCCCTGTGGGGCTCTTAGGTGTGTTCTCATCCTCACTCAAGCTTGCAAGACATTTTATGGGGTGTGATTATGAAAAAGCCATTACTGTTCCCTCTGTACCTCAAAACTTTGCCTGGTTTATCTCGAACTAAGTATGACGTGCCTACTTTAAAAAACAAATGTGTTTTGCACTATATTTAGTTCTCCATTATTATTTTTGGCAATGAATGCAGATTTTATGGTTTTATATCACCTTAATCCTCTGTTCTCGAGTCTGACAATTTGCAAAAGAAGCTATGAGAACTTTAAGCCAGTTAGTGTTCTCTGCTCTCAAGTTATTGTGATAAACTTCCAATATGTAATCAATATTTGCCAGCAAATGCATAGTCAAGGAGCTATGGTATAGCTGGGCTGTACGACATAACTCAAAAGCACTCATATGTCCTTTTTCTCTCTAGCTGCACCTAAAATCAAGACAGGTGATCAAGATCTTGTGGTTGATGTTGGCCAGCCTCTGACGATGGTGGTGCCCTATGATGCCTACCCTAAAGCAGAAGCTGAGTGGTTTAAAGAAAATGAACCTCTGTCTTCAAAAACTGTTGATACTACAGCTGAACAAACTTCTTTCAGAATTTTAGAAGCTAAGAAAGGAGACAAAGGGAGGTATAAAATTGTGCTTCAGAACAAACATGGAAAAGCAGAAGCATTCATCAATTTAAGAGTTATTGGTAAGCCCTTGAATCATTTGGACTTGATTGGCAAAGCACAATTAAAAGCATGGTAACACACTAAAAAAATATTCTGTACACAAATTTCAGATGTCCCCGGGCCTGTACGTAACTTAGAAGTGACAGAAACATTTGATGGTGAAGTAAGCCTCGGGTGGGAAGAACCATTAACAGATGGTGGGAGCAAAATCATCGGTTATGTCGTCGAAAGACGTGACATCAAAAGGAAGACGTGGGTTCTGGCCACGGACCGTGCAGAGAGTTGTGAGTTTACTGTCACTGGACTTCAAAAAGGCGGAGTCGAGTACCTCTTCCGGGTCAGTGCAAGGAACAGAGTCGGCACTGGTGAGCCAGTAGAGACTGACAACCCGGTAGAAGCAAGGAGTAAATATGGTAAGAAGTATTCCAGTAAGTTACAAGCTAGCTGATCTTTGCTTTTACCCGATTTAACCAAAGCCGTGTTTCCTTCTGTGATGAAATCCAGATGTACCAGGCCCTCCTTTGAACGTCGCCATCACTGATATAAACAGATTTGGGGTCTCCCTGACATGGGAGCCACCAGAGTATGATGGAGGAGCTGAGATCACAAACTATGTTATCGAATTAAGAGATAAGACTTCTATCCGATGGGACACTGCCATGACAGTGAGAGCTGAAGACCTCTCTGCAACTGTGACTGATGTGGTGGAAGGACAGGAGTATAGTTTCCGGGTCAGAGCTCAAAACCGAATTGGAGTTGGAAAACCAAGTGCAGCCACACCCTTTGTCAAAGTTGCTGATCCAATTGGTAAGCCCATCAAAAAAAGGGAGGGAACTAATTACTTCATGAAATCTAGAAATTAGGCCTGTTAGTTATTAAAATGAAGTTAATGAAAAGGTAGACATCAGAAAAGATGTGAACAAAATCACAGAAATCCAGACCGTGCCTACTTTTTAATGAATTCCATAAACCAGAGATTTTAATGGAGATGATAGAATTGATCATACATTATTTTAATAAATTGTCACTGAATTCAGTGGTGTGCTCCAACCCTTTGTTCCATTCCAGAGAGACCAAGTCCTCCTGTGAACCTAAGTTCTTCAGATCAGACTCAGTCATCAGTTCAGCTCACATGGGAGCCTCCTCTGAAAGATGGAGGAAGCCCGATATTGGGATATATAATTGAACGATGCGAAGAAGGAAAAGATAATTGGATTCGTTGCAATAAGAAACTTGTCCCTGAACTGACCTACAAGGTAGGGAATTTGCATCTACAATAATATTCAGTGTATGATCATGGACTTAAATGTGTGGGTTTTGTTTTGTTTTTTTTACAAATGTTGATTCATAACTTTAGGTTACTGGATTACAAAAAGGAAACAAGTATTTGTATCGAGTATCTGCAGAAAATGAAGCTGGTGTTTCAGATCCATCTGAAATTCTTGGTCCTCTGACTGCTGATGATGCATTTGGTAAGTGAATATTTTATTTTTAGATTTGAGAAGAACACATAGCTACTTCATGGTACCAGGGCCTTAAATATGGTACGGGAAACTCATTAATTTTTCTTCTTGATAGTTGAACCAACAATGGACTTAAGTGCATTTAAAGATGGTCTGGAAGTTATTGTCCCGAATCCGATCAAGATCCTGGTTCCAAGTACAGGCTATCCAAGGCCACATGCAACCTGGTCTTTTGGAGATAAAGTACTAGAAGCAGGGGACCGTGTGAAAATGAAAACCATATCTGCCTACGCTGAACTTGTCATTTCTCCAAGTGAACGTCCAGATAAGGGCATTTATACACTAAAATTAGAAAATCCCGTGAAAGCAATTTCTGGAGAGATTGACGTCAATGTAATTGGTAAGGAACTAAATTTTTGTTACATAAGGTGATTTGACAGTATTAACAAATACTGGTTCAAGCTGTTACCAATATTGATTTTTGACTGCATTTTTTTTTTCAGCTCGCCCAAGTGCACCCAAAGAACTGAAATTTGGTGAGATAACCAGAGACTCGGTACACTTGACTTGGGAACCACCAGATGATGATGGAGGAAGTCCATTAACTGGATATGTTGTTCAAAAGCGAGAAGTCAGCCGGAAAACATGGACTAAAGTGAGTTTTAAGCAGCAACACACCAATTTCAGAAAAAAGAGTGGGGGAAAGCCCAGCAAAGCTTATACGGTTTAACTTTGCCTTGCTGAAAAAGAACCAAAAACTTTTTTAAATGCTCTTTTTTAAATGAACTACCTGAAGTAGTTCAGCCAAGATTTGGTATAACTGCCTTATTTTGTTGCCTTACCAAATTTTCTACTAAATTTACAAAAAAATAAAACTTAACCTATTCATTTGGTACCTGGTAAGTACCTAAAATGGCCTATTGAGCTATAAGCCATCCTAAGAACACTGAGTACCTGACCCCCTGGTGATCAGACTTCTCATTGCACTAGATTATCTTAATTAGCCCAATTTTTTTCTCCTCAGTTTATTACTATTATTTACTTATCATTTTAAGTCAAGGTAAAAAAGCAATAATGAGTAATATTTCTAGGGGAGCCTGAGTGGCTCAGTCGATTAAACATCTGTCTTTGGCTCAGGTCATAATCCAGGGTCCTGAGATCAAGCCCTGTGTTGGGCTCCCTGCTCAGCCGGGAGCCTGCTTTTTCCTCTCCCCCTCTCTAATAAGTTAAAAAAAATCTTTAAATCATATTTCTAAAAACAAATCTGGTGGAAAAGATCAATACTTGCCACATTTTCAATGTGTATAGACTATGAAAGCTTTACCTTAATATATTAAATTTCAAATATTGTGTCTTATTCTGCAACTTTCCCCCTAATATGAAATAAATAATCCTTATCATTCAAAAACAATTTCTGTGTGTATCCCTGCTCAGTAAAAATCTGTTTGACTTGGAGAAAGGGTTTTTGGGAAACAAGTAATTGTATTTCTTTGTCGCAGGTTATAGACTTGGTGACTGACCTAGAATTCACAGTTCCTGATCTTGTTCAAGGAAAAGAGTATTTATTTAAAGTCTGTGCTTGTAACAAGTGTGGTCCTGGAGAACCTGCATATGTTGATGAACCTGTAAATATGTCAGCTCCTGCAAGTGAGTACATTCTTGATGCTTTCTTATCCAGCCTCTTAGATGTTTTTTTCTTTAGTCCAGGGGTTGAAGTTATGGGGGAAACGCACAGGTTGGCAATATGGAGATTTCATGGATGACCTATCTAAGACTGACCATCTTTAAAATGTTTATAGCCGTACCTGACCCACCAGAGAATGTTAAATGGAGAGATCGAACAGCCAACAGTATCTTCCTAACATGGGATCCGCCTAAATATGATGGTGGTTCACGCATCAAAGGCTATATAGTTGAAAAATGTCCACGTGGTTCTGATCGATGGGTTGCCTGTGGAGAACCAGTTGCAGACACAAAGTAAGTTTTTAGAATTATTTGGCAAAGAGTATATATTTCATCTTGAGAAAATGAGGGTTTTTCTTTTAGAAAGTCTATTTGTTTTGTTTTTACTGAGAATTCCTGTGGTGTGCCTATCCAGTTTTAAAAAGTGTTGAACATATCCCCTCTTGAAGGCTCTCATTAGTTACAATACTGAAGCAATCCAGAATTAATTTAAGGAATAGTACCATTGTATCAAGAGTAGGTATAACCTTTAGAAAGATCATGAATACAGTAGGTTATGTGCATTATAGTAAAATATTCTATTTTGTTTTCTGATAGAATGGAAGTGACAGGTCTTGAAGAAGGCCAATGGTATGCCTACCGTGTGAAGGCCTTGAACCGGCAAGGTGCTAGCAAACCAAGCAAACCCACGGATGAAATCCAAGCTGTGGATACACAGGGTATTTACTTTTGATTTTTGTATCCTTAAACAGGCCTCCACCTTTAATTCTGTTTGAACCTGCTAATGTCGTAAATAATCTTTTCCAATTTTAGAGGCTCCAGAAATTTTCCTCGATGTGAAGCTCCTTGCTGGTCTCACTGTAAAAGCAGGAACTAAGATCGAACTTCCTGCCACTGTAACTGGAAAACCTGAACCTAAAATAACTTGGACAAAGGCTGATATGCTTCTGAAGCAGGACAAAAGAATCACCATTGAAAACGTTCCTAAAAAATCCACAGTGACCATCCTCGATAGTAAGAGAAGCGACACTGGCACATACATCATCGAGGCCGTAAATGTCTGTGGTCGGGCCACTGCTGTGGTCGAAGTGAATGTCTTAGGTGAGAGAGGCTGGCATTTAAAAAATGGGCAAATTCACTTCAGGTACTTTTTAAAATAGAACATGATTTAAAAATGCTTTTTTTTTTCCTGAGTGTATAATGTCATTCACAGATAAACCCGGACCACCAGCTGCTTTTGATGTCACAGAAGTGACCAATGAATCATGCCTTCTAACATGGAACCCACCACGTGATGATGGTGGATCTAAAATCACAAACTATGTTGTGGAGAGACGGGCAACTGACAGTGAAGTGTGGCACAAGCTCTCATCAACTGTCAAGGATACAAACTATAAGGCAACCAAATTAACACCCAATAAAGAATACATCTTCAGAGTCGCTGCAGAAAACATGTATGGTGTTGGTGAACCGGTTCAGGCCTCTCCAATAACAGCTAAATATCAGTTTGGTAAGTTTCTCATTAATAGTTGGCCAAAAAGTTCCTTTAAAAGATTCTTGTAAAAAAATAAAAAATAAAAATAAAGGATTCTTTTGTCAAACTTGAATTTGGGTGTCATAACTATATATGGGACATTTAACATTTATATCAATCATCATACTACCTATAGATCCACCTGGACCTCCAACTCGCCTAGAACCTTCTGATATCACTAAAGATGCAGTTACTCTCACATGGTGTGAGCCAGACGATGATGGCGGCAGCCCAATCACTGGATACTGGGTGGAAAGATTAGATCCTGACACTGATAAATGGGTCAGGTGCAATAAGATGCCCGTGAAGGATACAACATATAGGTATGTCCAATATCTCCACCAAAATGTTAAGATAGCAGTATATACTATTTTTCATTCTTTACCTTTCCTTTTGATTATACAAATTCCACTCAAGGACACATCTCTTAGTTTCTTTACTATAAAATAATTGACTTTAAGTTACGAAGTGGTGTTTCAGTATATTATGGTAATGACCATTATTATAGATACTATAATTACATTGGTACACTTGACCAAATCTAAATTTATGTTGAAATATTTTCAGTTAAATTTCAATATCAGTTTTTTTTTTTACAATTTAAATAAATTAGTCCTTTCTATGTAAAATACACAGAGGTTTCTGTTATCATGGTATCTAATTCATACTTCGTCCCTAATTCAGAGTGAAAGGTCTCACCAATAAGAAAAAATACAGATTCCGTGTGTTGGCTGAAAATCTCGCTGGACCTGGAAAACCAAGTAGATCAACTGAACCAATCTTAATAAAGGATCCCATAGGTATTATTTACATATCTTTCTGTGGTTATTTTGAAGCTTCTCTTGATTCCTTTTTTGACAAACCTAAATAAATGGTTTCATTTCATTGGTTTGCAGATCCTCCATGGCCTCCTGGAAAACCAACTGTGAAAGATGTAGGCAAAACATCACTGATGTTGAATTGGACAAAGCCAGAACATGACGGAGGGGCAAAGATTGATTCTTATATCATTGAAATGCTAAAGACCGGAACAGAGGACTGGGTCCGAGTGGCTGAAGGTGTTCCCACCACTCAGCATTTGCTTACTGGTCTCATGGAAGGGCAAGAATACTCCTTCCGAGTTAGAGCTGTGAACAAGGCTGGGGAAAGTGAGCCCAGCGAACCCAGCGACCCTGTGCTTTGTAGGGAAAAACTATGTAAGTTACTCTTGATGTTTAGGGTGTGTAAATTCTTTGAAACATATCTGAGAACTACAATAGGAGAAAATATGAAAAACTCATTACTAGATCATTTCATCCTTGCCATGTGATTTCCTAGTGACTATGAGAGAATTCAGTGAAGATTAAATATTGGACAATAGAAAGA
Organism: Vulpes lagopus; assembly: GCF_018345385.1. Lineage (NCBI taxonomy): Eukaryota > Metazoa > Chordata > Mammalia > Carnivora > Canidae > Vulpes > Vulpes lagopus. Next base: position 101,646,834 of record NC_054834.1, on the reverse strand, counting down.
ATCGAATTATCTTTTTCTCCTTTAGATCCTCCATCACCACCTCGCTGGCTTGAAGTTATTAATATCACAAAAAATACAGCAGACCTAAAGTGGACAGTTCCTGAGAAAGATGGAGGGTCCCCTATCACCAACTACATTGTGGAAAAGAGAGACGTGAGGCGAAAAGGCTGGCAAACAGTGGACACAACTGTCAAGGACACCAAGTGCACAGTAACTCCACTGACAGAGGGCTCTTTATATGTGTTCCGAGTTGCTGCAGAAAATGCCATCGGACAAAGTGACTACTGTGAAATTGAGGACTCTGTCCTGGCCAAAGACACCTTCAGTATGCTAACTTCATCTTTGTAATACCATTGTTGGTGGATTATCACTTTTCCCTCTAGATTTTCTAACCATTGAATATTCTGCTTCTAGCCACCCCTGGTCCACCCTACGCTCTGGCAGTGGTTGATGTAACCAAGAGACATGTTGACCTGAAGTGGGAACCACCTAAAAATGATGGTGGAAGACCAATACAGAGGTAAAATTTTAATTCATGAAGAATAATTTATACTCAGTTAAAAATTCTTAACCTTGTTTTCCCTATGAATCCTAATGAAATGCTGTACTTCAATAGATATATCATTGAGAAGAAAGAGAAGTTAGGTACCCGTTGGGTGAAAGCTGGAAAGACCGCAGGCCCTGACTGTAACTTCAGAGTAACTGATGTCATTGAAGGAACAGAGGTCCAATTTCAGGTTCGGGCAGAAAATGAAGCTGGAGTTGGTCACCCAAGTGAACCCACAGAACTCCTGTCAATTGAAGATCCAAAAGGTAAGTAGTATCGATTATACAAAAGATATTGTCTAGAGCTTGATGATGAGATCGTGGATGTGGATATTTCGCTCTTCTTTCAGGTCCTCCTTCACCTCCTCTTGACTTGCATGTGACTGATGCTGGGAGAAAGCACATTGCCATTGCCTGGAAGCCTCCAGAGAAAAATGGTGGAAGTCCTATTATAGGATACCATGTTGAAATGTGTCCAGTAGGCACTGAGAAATGGATGCGAGTTAATTCTCGCCCAATAAAAGACTTGAAATTCAAAGTTGAAGAAGGCGTTGTTCCTGACAAGGAGTACGTCCTGAGAGTAAGAGCTGTCAACGCTGTGGGTGTCAGTGAGCCATCTGAAATCTCCGAAAATGTGGTTGCCAAAGACCCAGACTGTAAGAACACAGTTTCTTTTATAATTACTAAAACACACCTTGCTTACACATTTTATTTTGACATATCTTTTATCCTCTTTTGGATATCTTACAGGCCAGCCAACAATTGATATGGAGACTCATGACATTGTTGTTATTGAAGGTGAAAAGTTAAGCATTCCTGTCCCCTTCCGAGCTGTCCCAGTTCCAACTGTTAGTTGGCATAAAGATGGCAAAGAAGTCAAAGCAAGTGATAGATTAACAATGAAGAATGATCACATCTCCGCACACCTTGAAGTTCCCAAGAGTGTCCATGCAGATGCTGGAATTTATACCATTACGCTGGAGAATAAGCTCGGCTCAGCAACTGGCTCAATCAATGTCAAAGTCATAGGTAATCATTCTTTGATGAAATACCAGATATTCTTCTTCACGTGTTGAGGAAACTAGTTCACCTGGCAGTGTTAATATAAATGGCTTCGTGAGTTGACCGTTTGTAAACTAAGTGTCCTTCCAGATGATTTCTTTCCATATGAGAAACGATGCAATTACAGATGTGAAATTGCTAGTAAAATTCTGATTAAACTAATTTACTTCTGTTGTAATAACTGGCACATGAAGTACTAAATAAAAAATATAGTATACCCAAAGAATGCTTAAATTGCCAGTATTCATTTATTAATTGTATTGGCATTTTTTTCCCAGTGTTTTCACCAGAATCAGTAACATTTTCTGCTCTGTCCCATACAGAATCTAAGGAGGGGGCAGTTTGACTGGAGGGGGAACCTACTGACCATTAGTAACTGGGGGCCAAAGGTGCTAAATGGCCTGCAGTGTAAAGGGGGGATACTCCAGCACATCAAAGATTATCCCACCCAAGATGTGGATGGTCCCATTTAGAAAAAGAGTGTACTATAACATGCTGACTTTTCATCTTACAATAAAAATTATCATTTTATTTCTAATAGGCCTACCTGGACCATGCAAAGATATTAAAGCAAGTGATGTGACCAAGAGTTCTTGTAAATTAACCTGGGAACCTCCAGAATATGATGGTGGAAGCCCAATCCTTCATTATGTCCTAGAACGCAGAGAGGCTGGGAGGAGGACATATATACCAGTCATGTCTGGTGAAAACAAACTGTCTTGGACTGTAAAAGATCTCATACCAAATGGTGAATACTTCTTCCGTGTTAAAGCTGTCAACAAGATCGGTGGAGGCGAATATATTGAACTGAAAAATCCAGTCATTGCTCAAGATCCAAAGCGTAAGTTTGGGCATGGATATAATATAGCTGGGAATTACTATGCAATTTTTTATTTTAAAAAGATGAGTTTATATTATTCAGCTACATATTAACAGGTTTTTTTTTTCTTATTCTCCAGAGCCCCCTGATCCACCTGTAGATGTTGAGGTTCATAATCCTACAGCTAATGCAATGACTATTACATGGAAGCCACCTTTGTACGATGGAGGAAGCAAAATAATGGGTTACATCATAGAAAAGATTGCTAAGGGTGAAGACAAATGGAAGAGGTGCAATGAACACCTAGTACCAGTCCTGACCTACACAGCCAAAGGACTTGAAGAGGGAAAGGAATACCAATTCCGAGTGCGAGCAGAAAATGCTGCTGGCATTAGTGAACCTTCTCGGGCCACTCCTCCAACCAAAGCTGTAGATCCTATTGGTGAGTTTTGTTTAATGGGCTTACTGTTTTCCCAATGTACAATAAAAGAGAATAATGTTTTGTCAGATGTTTTGATCAGAATTGAAAACAATTATTGTTTTTATTCATTACAGATGCCCCGAAGGTCATTATGAGAACAAGTCTCGAAGTGAAACGTGGTGATGAAATTGCACTTGATGCAACCATCTCTGGGTCACCTTACCCGACTATTACGTGGCTAAAGGATGAAAAAGTCATTACACCCGAAGAAATTAAGAAGCGAGTAGCACCCACAGTTAGGAGGAAGAGGGGTGAAGTTCAAGAAGAAGAACCATTTGTCCTGCCTCTGACAGAACGTTTGAGTATTGACAACAGTAAAAAAGGAGAGTCTCAGCTACGTGTCCGAGATTCAATCCGACCTGACCATGGCCTGTTTATGATCAAAGCTGAGAATGACCATGGTATTGCTAAAGCTCCCTGTACTGTCAGTGTGCTAGGTAAGTAGGTAAAACTATACTTCTCAATGGAAGAAAGTCTATAGAAGAGTTTTAGTAAAACATAAAAATGGGGTTTGGGCCGGGCCAGGGGAGAGAAGTAGGAAATAGCTTCAGCAAGGTTTCCTCAGTCCCATTTTTTCCTCCCAGCTATCTAAACAAAATCAACCAAACTTATTATTTGTTAGCTAATGTGATACAAAGACAGATGTAGGAAAAGCAGAAGTTTATGTTAAAGGTGCATGCTAACATTTACATCTTCCATTGCAACCATTTCTATGCAAATTTTTAATCACTGCTGTCTTTCAAAATATTAGATACACCAGGACCACCAATCAACTTTGTATTTGAAGATATTAGAAAGAACTCCGTCCTCTGTAAATGGGAACCACCCCTCGATGATGGTGGCAGTGAAATTATAAACTATACTTTGGAAAAGAAAGACAAGACAAAACCTGACTCAGAGTGGATTATTATCACTGCAACACTTAGACACTGCAAATATTCAGTGACAAAACTGATTGAAGGAAAAGAGTACCTCTTTCGAGTAAGAGCTGAAAATAGGTTTGGGCCTGGACCACCGTGTGTTTCAAAGCCACTTATAGCTAAAGATCCATTTGGTAAGGTTCTTTTAGCATCTACATTTTGCCTTTTTATCGTATGCATGGGTATATACATTATCATAGCTTATAACCTTGAATTTTTATATCAAAATTCACTGGAGAATTCATTCAAATATGCATTTTTTCTTATCAGAACCACCTGATGCACCTGATAAGCCCATTGTAGAAGATGTTACCAGCAACAGTATGCTAGTGAAATGGAATGAACCAAAAGATAATGGAAGTCCCATCTTGGGTTATTGGCTTGAAAAACGGGAGGTTAATAGCACACATTGGTCTCGTGTCAACAGAAGCCTTCTGAATTCTTTGAAGACCAATGTAGAAGGCCTATTAGAAGGACTCACCTATGTCTTCAGAGTATGTGCCGAAAATGCAGCTGGACCTGGAAAGTTCAGTCCTCCTTCAGATCCCAAAACAGCACGTGATCCAATCTGTAAGTAATTTCTTACAAAGAGAGTAGGGTACAGCACAGTGCTATAATTAAATTACTTAATTAAGTACTATGTTGTATGCTTGAAAGTTGTTAAGAGAGTAGATCTTGAATGTTATAGCTACCAAAAAAATGGTAATTGTGCAAGAGGGTGGAGGTATAAACTAACATTGTAGTAATCATCTTGCAATATATGTATCAAGTCATCATGTTGTATACCTTAAACTTGCCCAAAAAATCAAGCAAAATACTAACAATGACTACAGATGCATATTAAGATTACAATAAAAAATTTTAAACATCAGTATATATAACTTGAAAGTTTCATAAAACAGTACTTACCCATATTATAGGTGATGCATTTTGGAAATAAGGTGGATAGAGTAAGGTATTGTGCATTTTAAAATCTTCAGCGAGTTTTGATTTGTGTATCCACATTTATTCTAGCTCCACCTGGGCCACCTGTCCCAAGAGTCACTGACACAAGCTCTACAACTATTGATCTAGAATGGGAACCCCCAGCTTTCAATGGTGGTGGGGAAATTGTTGGCTACTATGTTGATAAGCAGCTGGTTGGCACAAATGAATGGTCACGCTGCACGGAGAAGATGATCAAGGTCCGTCAGTACACTGTCAAAGAAATCCGAGAGGGTGCCGATTATAAACTCCGAGTGAGTGCTGTCAATGCTGCAGGTGAAGGACCACCAGGGGAGACAGGACCTGTGACTGTGGCTGAACCACAAGGTAACTTAAAAGTTACATGAATAAGATTATGGATATTTTCCTAGTATGGGATTTCTCCCGCCCCCTTTCTTGGGCTTAATGTATTACTGTTCTCTTTATAACAGAGCCTCCAACTGTGGAACTGGATGTTTCTGTCAAGGCTGGAATACAAATAATGGCTGGAAAGACTCTTAGAATTCCAGCTGTGGTAACTGGTCGTCCAGTGCCTACCAAAGTATGGACCATAGAAGAAGGGGAGCTGGATAAAGACCGTGTTGTAATAGAGAATGTTGGAACAAAATCTGAGCTCATTATCAAGAATGCCTTGAGAAAAGATCATGGAAGATATGTGATTACAGCTACCAACAGCTGTGGGTCCAAATTTGCAGCAGCCAGAGTAGAAGTCTTTGGTAAGGAATGTTACATGGATTTTCATGGGGTTTTTGGAAGTGATACAATTGATCGCATTGATTTTTATGTTATTTTTTTTTCTCAGATGTTCCTGGACCAGTTCTTGACTTAAAACCTGTCGTAACAAATAGGAAGATGTGTTTGCTTAACTGGTCTGATCCAGCAGATGATGGAGGAAGTGAAATCACAGGATTCATTATTGAAAGAAAAGATGCGAAGATGCATACCTGGAGACAACCAATAGAGACCGAGCGATCTAAATGTGACATCACAGGTCTCCTTGAGGGACAAGAGTATATGTTCCGGGTGATTGCCAAGAACAAGTTTGGCTGTGGCCCTCCTGTTGAAATAGGACCAATTCTTGCAGTTGATCCACTAGGTAAAAGCAGCTTTCATTGTGTTTGCTTCTAGCTCTGTCATTTATTTATTGAGCCTTATGGCTTCAAACTCCCAACAGTCCAATGATCTATAGCTAGAGAGTGATAAGAAAAGTAAAACAAATAACAACTAGCAACTTTAATAAGAGTACCATATTTGCTATCATTTCAATGTAATTTTTGCACAAATCCATGTATGGTTTTGTGTACTGAAAAACCTGAATCTCTCTGCAATAGAATACACTGGAGTAATTCATTTAATACCTAAGTAATTAAAGGGAGTTCATTATTTTTAAAATATTACAGAATAGATGACAGCCTTATGATAAATGCCTCAGTTTTCCTTTAGCTCTCAAAAGAACAGAAATCCAACCAAAGGAAATCTCCATAAGCAAAATGAAAAAATGTGAAACCCTCAAACTGCACACCCTTATAAATGCATACTAACATCCCATCCAAGAAAGCAAAAATCTATGAGGATGACCCATTTCACCAAAAGACAGAGGCGCTATTCCTCTTCCACCACCACCTCCCTACCAACCAAAAAAAGAAAATTCTATCTTCACCATGATAGCTCATCTCAAGAATGTCCACTGGAGCTCAAGTTGTACCAGAGGTATTAGAAGATTGCTGAGCTTCCACCACAAAGCTCTGCTTCTGGTTGCAATAATAGTCAATAGAAAAGAATTAGATGTTGTTTGAGCATTCAGATGTATTCTTTGTTTTGTCCTTTGGGGCACAAAACTACAGCGGCATTACATAAATTCTCTTTCCACTCCATTTTAAACCCACACTTAGAGGCAACTTGGTTCAAAGCGTGTTCAGTAGACATATCTGCTGTCTGTTAATAATGGAAACACTTTGATCTCAGCTGGTCATCCAAAGCAAAACTCCACAGACTGTCTCTTCCACTTCATCAGGATTAGAAACTTTCCCAGTGACAGATGTGTAAAAGACAGAAAATGCTAAAGATAACAAAAACATATTGCCCTTCAATTTATTTTTAATCAACAATTTAGGCTGTAAAGCTTGCTAAGAAAAAGTCTGCCTATTATGAATGCCTATAGTTCTGGTAACTGATATATTTTTAGAAGGATTTTAAAGATGGATGTAAGGTTACTATGCCAAACAGAAACCTGATTTTCACATAATTAATTTAAAGTGAAATACTATTTCTTATGCGAATATTTAACTTGATGCTTGTCATTTCAACTTGCCTCTGGTTAAAGGTCCTCCCACGTCTCCTGAGAGGCTCACATACACAGAAAGGACGAAGTCCACTATTACCCTTGACTGGAAAGAGCCCCGCAGTAACGGTGGCAGCCCCATCCAAGGCTATATCATTGAAAAACGGCGTCATGACAAACCCGACTTTGAAAGAGTTAACAAACGACTCTGCCCAACCACATCTTTTCTGGTTGAAGATCTTGATGAGCACCAAATGTATGAATTCCGTGTCAAAGCTGTCAACGAAATTGGCGAAAGTGAACCATCCCTGCCTCTGAATGTGGTCATACAAGATGATGAAGGTGTGCAATCTGAGCATGATTTTAGGGCACTTGATGTGCTGCCTTTATCTTAGAGGTTGAGCAAACATCCCTTATGGTTTTTTTGTTTTTCTCTTCCTTTCCCTTCTCATTGCAGTGCCTCCAACTATTAAGTTGCGCCTGTCTGTTCGAGGAGATACTATCAAAGTTAAGGCGGGAGAGCCCGTTAACATCCCTGCAGATGTGACAGGCCTTCCAATGCCTAAGATTGAGTGGTCCAAGAATGAAACTGTGATCGAAAAGCCCACCGATGCACTTAAGATAACTAAGGAAGAAGTATCCCGGAGTGAGGCAAAGACGGAGCTTATCATTCCCAAAGCAGTGCGGGAAGACAAAGGCACTTACACGGTTACTGCTTCCAATCGCCTGGGCTCAGTGTTCCGAAACGTTCATGTGGAAGTATATGGTAAGGGACCTGTTTTCTCAGATCAAAATGAAGCCCAAGGTCTATTTAAGAATTGTCTTCTCATTCCCATTCTCCTCTCTTGGTTCCTTTCCAGATCGTCCATCACCACCAAGAAATCTTGCTGTTACTGACATTAAAGCTGAATCCTGCTACTTGACATGGGATGCCCCTCTAGACAATGGTGGCAGTGAAATCACCCATTATATCATTGACAAACGTGATGCAAGCAGGAAGAAAAGTGAATGGGAGGAAGTCACCAACACTGCTGTAGAGAAGAGATATGGGGTAAACTAAATATTTTCTTGTACCCATTAAAAAGACATGACCCTAAATTAACACCCTTCTGGCAAAACCTTAGAATTTAATGATTAAACTCAAAACTGCACATGAAAAGATTTATTGTAATTTTTAGCACCATGCACGTTAGGCCACTCGGTAAATACTATTTGGTAAGCCAATTCTCTTTTATTTGAGAGATCCACTACTAGGTACAAGAGACACATATTTTTAAATGCTTTCTTCACATTTGAGTCTATGTATTTTCAAACTATATACTTACTTGATTTTATAGATTTTCATAATCTTGCTTACCAAAATAACTTGAATTTTAAAATAGTAAAATCAACATTAAGTGTGTTGTTTTTAAGAAATCATTATTCATCTCATTTCTAGGTCTGGAAACTTATCCCCAATGGTCAGTACGAGTTCCGAGTTAGGGCAGTGAATAAATATGGAATCAGTGATGAGTGCAAATCAGATAAAGTGGTCATTCAAGATCCCTTCCGCCCTCCTGGACCTCCAGGAAAACCAAAAGTTCTGGAGCGCACAAAAGGGTCGATGCTAGTGAGCTGGACTCCTCCTCTGGACAACGGCGGTTCTCCAATTACTGGCTACTGGCTGGAGAAGAGAGAAGAGGGAGGTGCCTACTGGTCACGTGTTAGCCGAGCACCGATAACCAAAGTGGGATTGAAAGGCGTGGAATTTAACGTTCCTCGCTTGATTGAAGGTGTTAAATACCAGTTTAGAGCAATGGCAATAAATGCCGCGGGAGTTGGCCCTCCCAGTGAACCATCAGATCCAGCTGTTGCAGGAGATCCTATCTGTAAGTACACTCCCATTTCTGGAGTTTACAAAGAGCAAAACCACTAAAGGCATAATTCTGCTCTTAGATTTCTTGTATTTTTCTATGCCAAATTACTTATTAAAGTAAAAATTCCATACTTAAAGTATCAGAAGTACATTTATGTGCATATACATATATATACACTACACACACATACATAAAAGCATATAGTTTTTAAGTTGTTGATTTAAGCCTAGTATTTATGAGTAATCACCTATGATTACTCATAATAAAGACCCTGGACTATAAGCTCCTCTCTGCTCCCATACCTTAAATAAACTCCTATCCCATTAGACACAATGGAAATTATCTCCATCTCTAAACAGACCCTGTAGCTGGAGTTCAACAAAAAGTAAAATGTTAACTTTTCAATAATATATATTGATCAAAGATACAAGATTCTCAAGCACAGTCCATGAGGTCAAAGAAAAGAAAAAAAAATCCTTCTGAAAGATCTATTTAGCAGATCAATTCAAAAAGTAAAATACCAGGGCCTTAATGATTAATTATATTTGCTATATATCTGATAGAGATTCTCTGTAGAAAAAAAATTCAGCCATTTGTTAAGAAGAAGATTTAAAATAATCTAAGTTCTTTATATGGAGCATATATATAAAATGCAATATTCATTCATTCAGCAAGCTAGTATTGAACATGTGCTATGTACAAGGAATTGTGCTACGCACTAGAGAGGAAGAGCCAGGGTTAAAAAGACTTTCTATAATTGTGAAGCACTGTCAGAAATGTAGAAGATTGTTATGTAATTATTATAGACATCAACCTCATCCCTATAGGGCATATAATTTTGTGTTCAGACGTTTACCAACCAATGATGAAATGATTTTTTTTTATTTTAAAGTAAATTAAATTTTGCAGTCTCTTCAAAGGGATCTTAAAATTAGCTTTTCACCAATTGTGTATAACAGAATACAGATCTAAAGATTTTGTAGTCTTTTTAATCCCAGTTAGTTGCTTGCTTTCTTTTCACATTAATGCTAAATAAAAAGAGATTATTTCTTATATTCTCTTCTCTAGAAGGTAATTTGTTATTTTGGAGTCCCTATTTTAGTATTTATAGATTAAATCTAGCATTCCACTGGCTTCACAATTTGATAATCTTTTTTTTTCTTATTAGATCCACCTGGGCCACCCTCTTGCCCAGAGGTCAAAGATAAAACAAAGTCCAGCATCTCACTGGCATGGAAACCTCCAACCAAAGATGGTGGCAGTCCAATCAAAGGATACATTGTAGAAATGCAAGAAGAAGGTAGTACTGACTGGAAAAAAGTAAATGAGCCAGACAAACTACTGACTACCTGTGAATGTGTGGTGCCAAACCTGAAAGAACTCAGGAAGTACAGATTCAGAGTGAAAGCTGTCAATGAAGCTGGTGAATCTGAACCAAGTGATACAACTGGAGAGATTCTTGCCACTGATATTCAAGGTAGTAGTCCTTCATTGCATTTGTGTTCATTTGATCTGATTATGTAAGTAACTTGCTGAAGATACGTCAATTACTTTTTTGAAAAAGGTAAGCTAAATCCTGTTATGTTATTCATGGTATTACAGAGCCACCAGAAGTTTTTATTGACATTGGAGCACAAGACTCTCTGGTTTGTCAAGCTGGCTCCCAAATTAGGATTCCTGCTGTCATCAAGGGACGCCCAACACCAAAATCATCTTGGGAATTTGATGGAAAGGCAAAGAAGGCAGTGAAGGTAAAAAAAATATATATATTTAATTTTCTGTGTCTCCCACTGAATCACTCTAAGGTATATTTACAATGCAACTATCTTCTTTTCTAACAGGATGGAGTTCATGATGTACCCGAGGATGCACAGGTAAGAAGAAAGCGATTTAGATATAGTGGACTGCAGTACTGCTTTTATTTCATCTGATGTATGACTACTATTTTCTTTGTATAGGTGGAGACTGCTGAAAACTCATCGGTCATTATTATTCCGGAATGCAAACGATCTCATTCAGGCAAATACAGCATCACAGCCAAGAATAAAGCAGGACAGAAGACAGCGAATTGTAGAGTTAAAGTCATGGGTAAGAAAGACTTTAAAAGTGACCATAGAGGGGATCCCTGAGTGGCTCAGCGGTTTGGCGCCTACCTTTGGTCCAGGGCGTGATCCTGGAGTCCCGGGATCAAGTCCCACGGTGGGACTCCCGGCATGGAGCCTGCTTCTCCCTCCTCCTGTGTCTCTGCCTCTCTCTCTCTGTCTATCACAAATAAATAAACAAATCTTAAAAAAATAAAATAAAATAAAATGAAAGTGACCATAGAATAAGAACCAATTACTTTAAACAAAGTGACATTCCTTATATTGTGATTTGCATCCAACAGATGTACCAGGGCCGCCCAAAGATCTGAAAGTCAGTGACATCACAAGGGGTAGTTGCAGACTCACATGGAAGATGCCAGATGATGATGGAGGAGACAGGATCAAGGGCTATGTTATAGAGAAAAAGACTATTGATGGAAAAGCCTGGACTAAAGTCAATCCAAATTGTGGAAGCACCTCATTTGTGGTTCCTGATCTCATCTCTGAACAGCAATATTTCTTCCGGGTGCGTGCAGAAAACCGTTTTGGTATTGGTCCACCCGTAGAAACCATTCAGAGGACCACGGCCAGAGATCCAATATGTAAGTGTCTTCATCTGAGATTAAAATAGTTTCTCAAATTTGAACTATATCATTTTAAACAATACCTAATACTTCCTTTCCTAATTTTAAAGATCCTCCTGACCCCCCTATTAAACTCAAGATCGGTCTCATAACAAAGAACACAGTACACCTATCATGGAAACCCCCAAAGAATGATGGGGGCTCCCCTGTCACCCACTATATTGTTGAGTGCCTTGCATGGGACCCAACTGGGACAAAGAAAGAAGCATGGAAACAGTGCAACAAGCGTGATGTAGAAGAACTGGAATTTACTGTTGAAGACCTCATCGAGGGTGGACAATACGAATTCAGGGTCAAGGCTGTCAATGCTGCAGGAGTCAGCAAACCTTCAGCCACTGTTGGCCCCGTGACTGTCAAAGACCAGACGTGTAAGTACCAACATATTAACAGAGATGGTCCCCTTTATGAATGCCTTCGTACAAATTTAATATTAGCCCAAAATAAAAAGAGAAATATCTGTATGTCAGGAGGCTACTGTGAGTTGAGCATATTAACCACTCATTCCTTCAACTTCTGCAGAATTAACACATTTCCTTACATGTGACCTTTCCCTTATTTGGAAGAGATGCTGTTTGGAGTTTCCTTACTGTAATTTTCTGTATGATCCTCAAAAGGGGAAGAGAGTAAGCAGTTATTTGCTCAGCAACTGCTGAGACCCATTTATCTTCACAATCAAGTTTCCTTTTCTCTATTTAAGGAAAAGATACATCCATCTTAATAGATAAACCATGAATAGGCAAATATGGTAATAATTCTTCCTCCGTGATTGTTACCATCCCTACTGCTGTGTGTGTGTTTGGATCGTTCTTCTAAAATCTGGAGGGGGTTGTAGTCACTACCCTCTTTGCATATTCTTCTACTAGATTCATGGAAAATGGAAAATTGCTTTGCCTCTACTAGCAGTTATATTTCTTAAAAAAGAGAGTCCCTCTCAGAATAAAAATAGTAAGTCCTCTCATAACTCTGCATATTTAAGGGAATATGCATACATATTAAAGGGACTATCATGAAAGAATTCCTAAGCCTAAGCTACTATAATCTCCACTTCTCTCTGCCCCCTTTTCAGGATCTACACGCATAGTAACACCAGGTGAGAGAGAGGCAATAGCTGATACATAGCCACGTGTAGGTCCACTAAAGCATGATGACTACATGTACCTGCTCTCCAAGCTGGTATAAATCAGTTGAAGTCAAATCCATTCTTCATATTGGGCTACACAGCCTGCCTATAGGAGATGCAAATAGCTTTGTAGGTGCTGTAAATTCTACTTTCTGTCCCTAGTGACCACCATTTTTTTTAAAATAATCTAGGCCCACCTTCAATTGAGCTAAAAGAATTCATGGAGGTTGGAGAAGGAACAGATGTTAACATTGTGGCCAAAATTAAGGGTATGCCATTCCCGACACTCACCTGGTTTAAAGCGCCTCCAAGGAAGCCTGATAAGAAAGAACCTGTTGTCTATGACACCCACGTCAACAAACTGGTAGTGGATGATACCTGCACGTTAGTTATTCCACAGTCTCGCAGGAGTGACACTGGCTTATATACCATCACAGCTGTGAATAATCTGGGAACGGCATCGAAGGAGATGAGACTGAATGTCCTCGGTAAACAGAGCATGGCTTTCTAAAACTACATGTCTCTCTGTTCCTAAATATACTATTTGGCTTTAAAATCATCCTTCTAACTTTTTTCCCTTTCTTAAACCATTTTAGGTCGTCCTGGCCCTCCAGTGGGACCAATAAAGTTTGAAAATATTTCAGCAGATCAAATGACATTATCTTGGCTTCCACCTCTAGATGATGGTGGGTCTAAGATTACAAACTATGTAATTGAGAAGAGAGAAGCTAACAGGAAGACATGGGTGCATGTCTCCAGTGAACCTAAAGAGTGCACGTACACAATTCCCAAATTGCTAGAAGGCCATGAATATGTATTCCGAATCATGGCCCAGAATAAATTTGGTGTTGGGGAGCCTCTTGACAGTGAACCTGAAACAGCAAGAAACCTCTTCTGTAAGTAGGGCGTGTTTTATGTATAAAATCACTCTTATCTGTTGTTTTTCATAATTTCTTATAAATCAACATGATTTCTTTTTCATAGCTGTCCCTGGACCACCAGATAAACCCACAGTTAGCAGTGTGACTCGCAACTCCATGACTGTCAACTGGGAAGAGCCAGAATATGATGGAGGCTCTCCTGTGACAGGATACTGGCTAGAAATGAAAGACACCACTTCAAAGAGATGGAAGAGAGTTAACCGAGATCCTATCAAAGCCATGACTTTGGGTAATTCTTATAAGGTGACTGGTCTTATTGAAGGCTCTGATTATCAATTCCGTGTGTATGCAATCAACGCTGCTGGTGTGGGTCCAGCAAGTCTGCCATCAGACCCAGTGACTGCTAGAGATCCAATTGGTAAGCCTTGAGACCATTTCTTCCCCGCCCCCCAAAATGCCATGGAGAAGTCAAGAATACTAATATATACTGGTTCTTTCCAGCCCCTCCTGGTCCTCCAATTCCCAAAGTCACGGACTGGACTAAATCATCTGTGGATTTAGAGTGGTCTCCGCCACTGAAAGATGGTGGATCCAAAGTAACTGGATACATTGTTGAATATAAAGAAGAAGGAAAAGAAGAATGGGAACAGGTGACTAACACTTGGCATTCTGGAAATATATTATGAATAAACTAAAAGTGTAGCAGTTATTCTGAATCCCATTAATTTCTATTTGTATTTTTTATTAAGAAATGAGAAAAAAAACAGAAATTTAATCCAAAGTTATATTATCATTAGTAAAATACAGTTCCTGGCAAGACATTTCATTCAGGGTTTCCCTGTAATATCTGATCCCCAAAACTTAAATTGGCAACAATTTTCCCGAAGTAGTTAAATATGCTGTTGGTTATACTTCAAAAAGCCATTAAAATAAGAAGCTACAAAGAACTGAATGCATGTGATCCTTCTCTAGGGTAAAGATAAAGAAGTGAGAGGAACAAAGCTTGTTGTGACAGGGTTAAAAGAAGGAGCTTTCTACAAATTCAGAGTTAGAGCAGTCAACATTGCTGGCATTGGAGAACCTGGAGAAGTGACAGATGTCATTGAAATGAAGGACAGAATTGGTAATTATTTACATTTCTATTATTTTATCAACATTTGTGTTTTGGATTGGACGTGAAAATCACATCTGTAATTTTCTATTGTGTTCCAGTGTCACCTGACCTTCAGCTAGATGCCAGTGTCAGAGACAGAATTGTGGTCCATGCTGGAGGGGTGATCCGAATCATCGCCTATGTGTCCGGAAAACCTCCTCCAACTGTCACCTGGAACATGAATGAGAGAGCTTTACCTCAGGAAGCTACCATTGAGACCACAGCCATTAGCTCCTCCATGGTCATCAAGAATTGCCAGAGGGGCCACCAAGGTGTCTATTCTCTTCTCGCCAAGAATGCAGGAGGAGAAAGAAAGAAGACAATTATCGTTGATGTATTAGGTAAATACCTTTAATTTGTCCATGCAGCTTTTAAAAATAACAATTTTACTTCTCTACAAGCAAAGCCATGTTATAATAAAACTATTACAAATATTTTGGAAAATAAGAAAAATCACCCGCAATCCCACTGACCACTATTTGCATTTAAAAATATTTCCTCCTGGGTTTTTTGTCCTGTACATATTTTATATTGTTGTACTCCTATAGAGTTTTTTTATGTTGCCTTTTTATATGACATTAAAAAGTCATGTTTTTATGCTATATAAAAACAGTTTTATATAACAAGTTTTTATATTGCCTTTTATATAACATGCCACCATAAGCACTTACTATGTTTTATATAGTTTTCTTAAAAAGAAACTCTCCTGCAAATGTACGTGAATACCTAATCATTTGCTAAGGTTGATCAATTCTTATTTGCTAATTTTCATAATAAGGCAAAAATCTCTGTGAAGGGTTTCAGTATTCTAATTGAAATCGTCACATTCAGTTATCAATATTGCATTTCTAGTCACTGAATACAGAGGTAGACTCTGCAAGGCTTTTTCATGCCTCTTGATGGCTGCTCTATTCCAGTGATTTGCTCAAAAAGTAAAGCCAGCCCACTCAGATTTTTCTCTCAGCACATCTCTAAGCCCAACCATACTCCAAACAAGGAGTTGTTATGTGAAAATAACTGGTTCTCTATTGAACATAACTAATGTTATGTAAATTTGTTATGTTTTCATTAAAATGAAAATGGCATGAGGAAAAAGATCTCATTGAGCCAACAGTCCCACAAGCTTTTAGGTTACTTTCAAGCTCCTAAACACACTTTGTTTTAACTTAAGAATTGGTACACTTTCAAGGTTAAATGCTAACCCTCCCAAAGTTCCCTCTGAGATTTGTGAACTCCTGTGCTGCTTATTGATTCGCTAGTCACCCAGAAAAACTCTCTCCCCCTGTCCCTTCTGAAGAGTAAACTAGACACAAAAAGTAGCCATGCCACCCATCACCCCTTGTCCTGTCTCCTCCTGTTCATTCTCCTTCCAGCAGCCTCCTCCTATCTGATTTACAAATTACAAAAAAAAAAACACCTATATACATAAATATATAAATATACACATTATGTATACATACACACATTACTGCTCCTTTAGCTTCTACTAAAGCAGTGGCAAACAGTAATTATTATAAACATACTTCATTTAAAAACATGGTTGAATATAGATGATGATGGGGAGAAAAAAATAGACACAAAATCTTATATTTTTGTCTCATTTTTAAAAACAGAGGGTAACAAATATTGAGCCCTGTTATTCATTGAAAACAAACAACTAGAAATTGTTTCCTCTTATTTTCAGATGTGCCAGGTCCTGTTGGAATACCATTCCAGGCTCACAACCTAACCAATGACTCCTGCAAACTGACCTGGTTTTCTCCAGAAGATGACGGAGGCTCTCCAATCACCAATTATGTCATTGAAAAGCGCGAATCTGACCGCAGAGCATGGACCCCTGTGACATATACAGTTACCCGGCAAAATGCTACTGTCCAGGGTCTCATTCAAGGGAAAGCCTACTTTTTCCGAATTGCAGCAGAAAATAGTGTTGGCATAGGCCCATTTACTGAGACACCAACTGCACTCGTAATCAGAGATCCAATAAGTAAGTGCAAGTTGAAACAATTTCATCCTTAATCACTCATTTAATAAAAGAGTATGGTGACAAAATAGGTACATAGATGCCAAATGTTTCATTCCTTTGACAAGCATTCAGTAGACAAATGCTCGATACCTGATGTTGGTAGTATTTGAATGTGATTGTGAAAGACATTATGGGAATATAGGATTTTTCAAATCCTTCCATATATACTACACATTTTTAATTTCCCCACTCAATGGCATAAATATGACATATTTTCCTAACTCTAAAACTAACAACTCTGGAGAACTTAAATTATTTGGCCTCAACGAACCTCTATTTGCTCATCTATCAGAAATTAGACTAAGTTCTATGATGAGAGCCTTCTGCTACTTATCAAAGCAAATAATTTAATGTTTAAGTGCAATCCTCAAAAAGTATCATTCACTATTTATTATCATGTACTACTTTTTTAACATGATACTTTTTTCATTGTAATTCTGTATTTAACTTGCAGCTGTACCAGAGCGTCCTGAAGACCTGGAAGTCAAAGAAGTTACTAAAGATTCCGTTACTTTGACTTGGAACCCTCCTAAATATGATGGTGGATCAGAAATTATTAACTATGTCCTAGAAAGCCGTCTCATTGGAACTGAGAAATTCCACAAAGTTACAAAGGACAACTTGCTTAGCAGGAAATACACTGTTAAAGGCTTGAAAGAAGGTGATACCTATGAGTACCGTGTCAGCGCCGTGAATATTGTTGGACAAGGCAAACCATCGTTTTGTACCAAGCCAATCACTTGCAAGGATGACCTGGGTATGTGGCTGATGCAATTCATACTTTGAAAACTTGTACGCTTATAGATTTACCATAAGACATGAGTAAAACTGACTTGCCTTTATAATTAAAATTTTAGCTCCTCCAACGCTTGACCTCGACTTCAGAGACAAAATCACGATTCGGGTTGGTGAAGCTTTTGCCCTCACTGGCCGTTACTCAGGCAAACCAAAACCAAAAGTTTCTTGGTTCAAAGATGAAGCTGACGTGCTAGAAGATGATCGCACTCACATAAAGACCACTCCAACGACACTTGCCCTGGAGAAGATCAAGGCCAAACGTTCAGATTCTGGCAAATACTGTGTGGTTGTGGAGAACACTACAGGCTCTAGGAAAGGTTTCTGTCAAGTCAATGTTGTTGGTAAGTATCATTGAGCAAAAAGAATAGATACTCCGTTCTTTCCAAAGCAGAAGTGGAAATAACATCTTGGGCTGTGATATTTCTTTTTTCTGCAGACCGTCCTGGACCACCAGTAGGACCGGTTATTTTTGATGAAGTGACCAAAGATTACATGGTTATCTCTTGGAAGCCACCTTTAGATGATGGAGGCAGTGAAATTACCAATTACATTATTGAGAAGAAGGAGGTGGGCAAAGACATTTGGATGCCTGTGACATCTGCAAGTGCTAAAACAACATGCAAAGTTTCTAAACTTCTTGAAGGAAAGGATTATATTTTCCGGATCCATGCTGAAAATCTGTATGGAATAAGTGATCCTCTGGTGTCTGATTCAATGAAAGCGAGAGATCGTTTCAGTATGCATTACATTTCTTTTTAGTGATTCAGTGTTTAAGCTCGTTCATAGGAAATTACATTTCTAACACACTCTGCTAATGTTTGTTATAGGGGTTCCTGATGCACCTGACCAGCCAATTGTTACCGAAGTTACCAAAGACTCTGCATTAGTAACCTGGAACAAACCAAATGATGGAGGAAAGCCCATCACAAACTACATCCTGGAAAAGAGGGAAACTATGTCTAAACGATGGGCTAGAGTTACCAAAGAGCCCATCCATCCATACACTAAGTTCAGGGTTCCTGATCTTCTAGAAGGGTGTCAATATGAATTCCGGGTTTCTGCAGAAAATGAAATCGGTATTGGAGATCCCAGCCCTCCATCCAAGCCAGTCTTTGCTAAAGATCCAATTGGTATAATATTAAAGCATTCATTCAGTTTTCACATTATCCAATTTTATTTTCGGCTATATTCTAACTCCTTTTTGTTTCTTCTTTTATTACATAGCTAAACCAAGTCCACCCGTCAATCCTGAAGCAATTGATACAACATGTAATTCAGTTGATCTAACTTGGCAGCCACCACGTCATGATGGTGGGAGCAAGATTCTGGGTTATATTGTTGAGTACCAGAAAGTTGGAGATGAAGAGTGGAAGAGAGCCAATCACACTCCCGAGTCATGTCCTGAAACTAAATATAAAGTCACTGGCCTTCGGGATGGTCAGACCTATAAGTTCAGAGTAATGGCAGTCAACGAAGCGGGTGAATCGGACCCAGCTTATGTTCCCGAGCCAGTGCTCGTAAAAGACAGACTTGGTGAGTAAAATCTTCTCAGCTGTAATAGCGAAAAAGATACGTGTCTCATTGTGTAAGCTACATTGTAAAATACATTAACAAATCAAATCTGAAAGCACCATTTGCTTTATTCTAGAACCCCCTGAGTTGATTCTTGATGCCAACATGGCAAGAGAACAACACATAAGGGTTGGTGACACTCTAAGACTTAGTGCTGTCATCAAAGGCGTGCCATTCCCAAAAGTAACTTGGAAAAAAGGAGACAGAGAGGCTCCAACTAAAGCAAGAATTGATGTTACTCCGGTTGGTAGCAAGCTTGAAATTCGTAATGCTGCCCATGAAGATGGTGGAACTTATTCTTTAACTGTGGAGAATCCAGCTGGCTCGAAAACTGTCTCAGTGAAAGTACTCGTGTTAGGTACAAACTTTCATACTTATTTTTAATATGTTATTACATGAAATACATAAGTTTTGATACATTTTGAGCTGTTACCTGGATTAAATGACTTATTATAACTTCATTATTTAACACTTTCAGATAAGCCGGGGCCACCTAGAGATCTGGAAGTCAGTGAAATTAGGAAAGATTCTTGTTACCTTACTTGGAAGGAACCACTAGATGACGGTGGTTCTGTTATTACAAATTATGTGGTTGAGAGGAGAGATGTTGCCAGTGCCCAGTGGTCACCTCTTTCAGCTACTTCGAAGAAAAAGAGTCACTTAGCTAAACACCTTAATGAAGGCAATCAATATCTCTTCCGAGTAGCTGCTGAAAACCAGTACGGACGTGGTCCTTTTGTTGAAACACCCAAACCCATCAAGGCTCTGGATCCTCTACGTAAGTTGCTTTCTCTGGATACAAAAGTTTTCTCTGACAGTCTTTGAGAATATTATTCATTTATCATAACTTCTTCTTTTGAAAAGATCCCCCAGGGCCACCCAAAGACTTACACCATGTAGATGTCGACAAGACTGAAGTCTCCCTTGTTTGGAATAAGCCTGATCGTGACGGTGGCTCCCCGATCACTGGCTATTTGGTGGAATACCAAGAAGAGGGCACCGAAGACTGGATTAAGTTCAAGACTGTGACAAACTTAGAGTGTGTTGTTACTGGCCTGCAACAAGGAAAGACCTATAGATTCCGTGTAAAAGCTGAAAATATTGTGGGTCTTGGTCTCCCTGACACAACTATCCCAATAGAATGCCAAGAAAAGCTAGGTAACTTTTGGACGGGTGTTTTTATTTCTTTTTGAAAGTCATGTTGGGAATGTTCAGATTGTGGAAAATCAAAAATCTAATTTTATCTCATGTTCATTTCCCAGTGCCTCCGTCTGTGGAGCTGGATGTGAAATTGATTGAAGGCCTCGTGGTAAAAGCTGGAACTACTGTCAGGTTCCCTGCCATCATAAGAGGTGTACCCGTTCCCACTGCAAAGTGGACAACTGATGGCACTGAGATTAAAACAGATGAACACTACACAGTTGAAACGGACAGCTTCTCATCAGTGCTTACCATTAAGAACTGCTTACGGAGAGATACTGGGGAATATCAAATCACAGTTTCCAATGCAGCTGGCAGCAAAACAGTAGCGGTACATCTTACTGTTCTTGATGTTCCTGGTCCACCAACAGGCCCTATTAATATTCTGGATGTTACCCCTGAGTACATGACTATCTCGTGGCAGCCACCTAAGGATGACGGAGGAAGCCCTGTGATAAATTATATTGTTGAGAAACAAGACACAAGGAAAGACACATGGGGTGTTGTTTCATCAGGAAGCAGTAAGACAAAGCTGAAAATTCCACATCTGCAAAAAGGCTGCGAATATATTTTCCGAGTCAGAGCAGAGAATAAGATGGGTGTTGGTCCTCCCCTTGACTCCACGCCTACTGTTGCTAAACATAAGTTCAGTCCTCCATCTCCTCCTGGGAAGCCGGTGGTTACTGACATTACTGAAAACGCTGCAACGGTGTCTTGGACTCTGCCAAAATCTGATGGTGGCAGTCCAATAACTGGTTACTATGTGGAGCGTCGAGAAATAACTGGCAAATGGGTGAGAGTCAACAAAACACCTATTGCTGACCTGAAGTTTAGAGTGACTGGACTGTATGAGGGAAACACATATGAATTTAGGGTTTTTGCTGAAAATCTTGCAGGACTGAGCAATCCATCCCCAAGTTCTGACCCAATAAAAGCTTGCCGGCCCATCAAACCACCCGGACCACCTATTAATCCTAAACTGAAAGACAAGACCAAAGAAACAGCTGACTTGGTGTGGACAAAGCCTCTCAGTGATGGTGGCAGCCCCATTCTAGGCTACGTAGTGGAATGTCAGAAACCTGGTACCACACAGTGGAATAGGATTAATAAAGATGAACTCATTAGGCAGTGTGCCTTTAGGGTACCTGGACTAATTGAAGGAAATGAGTACAGATTCCGTATAAAGGCAGCTAATATTGTGGGGGAGGGAGAGCCAAGAGAACTAGCAGAATCTGTGATTGCAAAAGACATCCTTCATCCTCCAGAAGTAGAACTTGATGTTACTTGTCGTGATCTTATTACCGTTAGGGTGGGCCAAACTATCCGCATTCTTGCTCGAGTCAGAGGCAGACCTGATCCAGACATAACTTGGTCCAAGGAAGGCAAAGTATTGGTCCGAGAAAAGCGGGTTGACATAATTCAAGACCTACCTCGTGTTGAGTTACAAATTAAAGAAGCTGTTAGAGCTGATCATGGCAAATATATTATCTCAGCTAAGAATACCAGTGGGCATGCCCAAGGTTTCACCATTGTTAATGTTCTTGACAGACCTGGGCCTTGCCAGAACTTAAGGGTTAGCAATGTTACCAAAGAGAACTGCACAATTTCTTGGGAAAACCCACTAGATAATGGTGGCTCAGAAATAACAAATTTCATAGTGGAATATCGCAAACCAAACCAGAAAGGCTGGTCAATTGTTGCCTCAGATGCCACTAAGCGATTAATTAAGGCCAACCTCTTAGCCAACAATGAATACTATTTCCGAGTTTGTGCAGAGAATAAAGTCGGTGTTGGACCGACCATTGAAACCAAAACTCCAATTCTGGCCATTAACCCTATTGATAGGCCAGGTGAGCCTGAAAACCTTCACATCGCGGATAAAGGAAAGACGTTTGTCTATCTCAAGTGGCGACGGCCCGATTATGATGGTGGTAGCCCAAATCTGTCCTATCATGTTGAGAGGAGGCTGAAGGGCTCTGATGACTGGGAAAGAGTGCATAAAGGAAGCATTAAAGAAACCCATTACCTGGTTGACAAATGTGTTGAAAACCAGATTTATGAGTTCAGAGTGCAAACAAAGAATGAAGGTGGGGAAAGTGACTGGGTGAAGACAGAGGAAGTTGTTGTGAAGGAAGACCTACAGAAACCAGTACTTGATCTGAAGTTAAGCGGTGTGCTAACAGTCAAAGCAGGGGACACCATTAGACTTGAGGCAGGTGTTAGAGGCAAACCATTCCCAGAAGTTTTATGGACCAAAGACAAAGACGCGACAGACTTAACAAGATCACCAAGGGTCAAGATTGATACCAGCGCTGATTCATCCAAATTCTCTCTTACTAAAGCAAAGCGAAGCGATGGTGGTAAATACGTGATTACAGCAACTAACACGGCTGGCAGTTTTGTGGCCTATGCCACTGTCAATGTTTTAGATAAGCCTGGTCCTGTAAGAAATCTGAAAATTACAGATGTGTCCAGTGATCGGTGTACTATTCGCTGGGATCCACCAGAGGATGATGGTGGCTGTGAAATCCAAAATTATATTCTAGAGAAATGTGAGAGTAAGAGAATGGTTTGGTCCACCTATTCTGCTAATGTCTTAACTCCTGGTACTACAGTAACACGTCTCATAGAAGGAAATGAATATATTTTCAGAGTCCGTGCAGAAAATAAAATAGGCACAGGGCCTCCAACAGAAAGTAAACCGGTCATTGCAAAAACCAAATATGACAGACCTGGTCGCCCGGATCCCCCAGAAGTCACCAAAGTAAGCAAAGAAGAGATGACTGTGGTTTGGAATCCACCTGAATATGATGGTGGAAAATCCATCACAGGATACTTTTTGGAGAAAAAGGAAAAGCATTCAACACGATGGGTCCCTGTTAACAAGAGTGCGATCCCTGAGAGACGTCTCAAAGTACAGAACCTGCTCCCAGGACATGAATATCAGTTCCGTGTCAAGGCAGAAAATGAAATTGGAATCGGAGAACCAAGCTTGCCCTCAAGGCCAGTGGTGGCAAAAGACCCCATAGGTATGATATCCTTGCTTTTTCTGATATCACGCCAAATCTTAATCTCAAGAACAGAGGTATTAGATAAATAAGTTAAATCCATGACATTGAAACTTTACCTTAGCCGATATTTTTCTACATAGATCTTTTACCAAATCACCTAAGATGTACAAACAATGGTAGATTCAAATTTTATGAAGGAAAATAAGAATTCAGTGATGAAGAAATTGAATGTCCTATCTTTGATTAACTGAGAGTGGACTACATAAAACTACACATTGGAATACCACTAGTAGGAGTTAACGACCAGTAAATTCATTCTTATGTAATTTATTTTCAGAACCACCTGGTCCACCAACCAATCTCAAAGTGGTTGACACAACCAAAAGTTCCATAACTCTTGGATGGGGAAAACCAGTGTATGATGGAGGCGCACCAATAATTGGTTATGTTGTGGAAATGAGACCGAAACGAGAAGATACATCACCTGACGAAGGCTGGAAAAGGTGTAATGCTGCAGCACAACTTGTTCGCATGGAGTTCACTGTTACCAGCTTGGATGAAAACCAGGAATACGAGTTCAGGGTGTGTGCCCAAAACCAAGCTGGCATTGGGCGCCCTGCAGAACTAAAGGATGCTATTAAACCTAAAGAAATCCTAGGTGAGACCCTATTTTATCATGGGACTCATTCACTCTACACTTCTCACATGACTCTCCCATGTTCTGAAAAGTCAACTAATGGTTTTCATGTCATTTGCAGAACCTCCTGAGATTGATTTGGATGCCAGCATGAGGAAACTGGTCACAGTGAGAGCAGGATGCCCTATTCGACTATTTGCCATAGTGAGAGGACGACCAGCTCCTAAAGTCACGTGGCGAAGAGTGGGTATTGACAACGTGGTCAGAAAAGGACAAGTTGATCTGGTTGACACCATGGCCTTCCTTGTCATCCCCAACTCTACCCGTGATGACTCAGGAAAATATTCCTTGACGCTTGTGAACCCAGCAGGAGAAAAGGCCGTGTTTGTGAATGTCAGAGTATTAGGTGGGTGACTAATGAGTTCCTTCTCCTCCTTCAAAAACACATTAGTTAATAATAAGGCCAAGGAGACACATGTATCTGATGGTGTGGCTCTTCACAGATACTCCTGGACCTGTGACTGATTTAAAAGTTTCAGATGTCACAAAAACCTCATGCCACATTTCCTGGGCCCCTCCTGAGAATGATGGTGGGAGCCAAGTGACACATTATATTGTGGAGAAGCGTGAAGCAGAGAGAAAGACGTGGTCGACCGTTAACCCAGAAGTCAAGAAAACGAGCTGCCAAGTCACCAATCTCGTCCCTGGGAACGAGTACTACTTCAGAGTAACTGCTGTCAATGAGTATGGCCCTGGTGTGCCAGCAGATGTCCCCAAACCAGTGCTTGCATCAGATCCTCTGTGTAAGTTCTATCCATCTTCCTCCTCTTAACTCCAGTCTCCTACTTTAGCAAGGTCAAGATACAGACACATTTTAATCTACCACATCAAAAGGGCTTTAATTCGTAGAGACCCAAACAGTACAAGTGAATATCTAACTGACTCATTAAAGACTTTTTAAATCTGCCCCATCCTGTTACTATTCACTTTCACCACACTGAGCTAGTTTCCACGTGCTTCAAAGCAAGTGGCATACTCAAACATTTCGGTGTAGTAACAAAGGGATTTGATTAGTTTACCTGGACAGTTCTTCAAAATCACATCTTTCTTCTAGGTGAGCCGGATCCTCCAAGGAAGCTAGAAGTTACTGAAATGACAAAGAACAGTGCTACGTTAGCCTGGTTACCTCCCCTGCGTGATGGAGGTGCTAAAATCGATGGCTACATCATAAGTTACAGAGAAGAGGAACAGCCTGCAGATCGCTGGACAGAGTACTCAGTGGTAAAAGATCTCAGCCTGGTCGTCACTGGCCTAAAGGAAGGAAAGAAGTATAAATTTAGAGTAGCGGCCAGAAATGCTGTTGGAGTCAGTTTGCCAAGAGAAGCTGAAGGAGTATATGAGGCCAAAGAACAGCTGTGTAAGTGGCCACTGTCTCATTGTATCACGTGATAAAAGTTTTTCTTTTGACATAGAGACTGAACACTCATATCATCTATTTGGTTCAATCTTACTCTTTAAAAAAAAAAGAATATTAGCTGTAATGCAAAGATTAATTCCAACCTACTGATGGGTGCCACCTACCGTTTGAGAAACACTAGTATAGTCTCCACCAGAGGAAATTTCGTCTCCCCTCAAACGTAATGAATTTTCATTTTGTTTTTAGTGCCTCCAAAGATCCTTATGCCAGAGCAAATTACTATTAAGGCTGGGAAGAAACTCCGGGTTGAAGCCCACGTGTACGGAAAGCCCCATCCAGTCTGTAAATGGAAAAAAGGAGAAGATGATGTCGTCACTTCCAGCCACCTGGCAGTGCACAAAGCAGACACCTCTTCAATCCTGATCATTAAAGATATTACTAGGAAAGATAGTGGTTACTACAGCCTCACTGCAGAGAACAGTTCTGGGACAGACACTCAAAAAATCAAAATTATCGTCATGGGTAGGTTAAACATTAGACAAATGGCTATCTAAATATGAAGATCAGAAGCATTTTTTCCTCTCAAACCCCTGTTCTTATGTTTCTTTCTCTTGGTTTATGCAGATGCTCCTGGGCCCCCTCAGCCTCCGTTTGACATTTCTGACATAGACGCTGATGCTTGCTCCCTGTCATGGCACATCCCTCTGGAGGATGGAGGCAGTAACATCACCAACTACATAGTAGAGAAATGTGACGTGAGCCGAGGTGATTGGGTGACAGCTCTAGCTTCGGTGACAAAAACTTCCTGCAGGATTGGAAAACTGATCCCAGGCCAGGAGTATATCTTCCGGGTCCGTGCTGAAAATCGATTTGGCATTTCAGAGCCTCTCACATCTCCAAAGATGCTAGCTAAGTTCCCATTTGGTAAGGTTTCTTTCAGGGAGAAAAAAAAATTGTTTCTTTCCAGTCTGTTACTTACGAAAAACACCTGACATTTCCTTTGACTTCCTCTCCAGATGTTCCTAGTGAACCAAAGAATGCACGAGTCACTAAAGTCAACAAAGACTGCATATTTGTGGCATGGGACAGACCAGACAGCGATGGAGGGAGTCCCATTACCGGTTATCTGATTGAACGCAAAGAAAGAAACAGTTTGCTCTGGGTGAAAGCTAATGATACTCCTGTCCGGTCACTGGAATATCCTTGTGCCGGCCTTGTAGAAGGTCTTGAGTATTCATTCAGAATCTATGCACTAAACAAAGCTGGATCCAGCCCACCCAGCAAGCCAACAGAATACGTAACCGCAAGAATGCCAGTTGGTAAGTAATTTGTGTTAGTGTGCGTTATGGGAGCATATTTAAATCTTAGAGTCTTTGAAGATTATTCTAAATATTTCTGGGTTATAATGTGAAATATGGAAGTTCGTACCTTCTGCTGTTAAGATAAATGCTGAAAATACCTCTTCTGGTTTTAGATCCTCCTGGAAAGCCTGAAGTTATCGATATTTCCAAGAGTACTGTATCCCTCATCTGGGCTCGTCCAAAACACGATGGAGGCAGCAAAATTATTGGCTATTTTGTAGAAGCTTGCAAACTTCCTGGTGATAAGTGGGTACGGTGCAACACCTCACCTCACCAGATTCCCCAGGAGGAGTACACAGTCACTGGCTTAGAGGAAAATGCTCAGTATCAGTTTAGAGCAATTGCCAAGACCGCAGTAAACATTAGCCAGCCCTCTGAACCTTCTGATCCAGTGACCATCCAGGCAGAAAATGGTAAGATTCTTTTGAGTCTTATAAGCAAAGGTGGAAAGTACTTATAATGTATATTCCTCCTAATTTAAATATACATCATGGGGGTGCGGGGAGTGGTAACCAAGTCAAACAACAGGTACTTTGTATACAGACAACTAAAGATTATGATTATGGGGAATCTTATTGACATGTTAAACTAAAAAAACAGACACAAAAACTAAGAGGACTATATAATTTCAACCATACATGGGCACAGAGAGGTGACAAGGAAATGTAGCAAATGATAATAGTGAAAATTTAAGGATGTTGGAATTACAGAAGATATTTTTTTCTTTATATTTTTAGCATTATCAAACTTCTACATTAAACCTATATTACTTTAAGATTTTATTTATTGAGAAAGAGAGAGAGGAAGAGCACAAGTGGGGGAAGGGGGGAGAGAGAGAGAGAATCTCAAGCAGGCTCCTCCCTGAGCATGGAGCTGATGCTGTGCTTGATGTCATGACCCCAAGATCACAACCTGAGCTGAAATCAAGAGTCAGCTGCTTAACTGACTAAAATCACCCAGGCACCCCTAAATATATTATTTTATAATAAATGTTATTTGTAAAAATCTCATCTTGAAAGAGACTGAGCATATGAATTTCCTACTTTTATTAATAAGAATGATACAATGTCACTTTGCTTAAATTAAAATCCTTATCTTCTCTCTTTCCAGTTCCTCCCAGGATAGACCTGAGTGTGGCTATGAAATCTTTGCTTACCGTGAAAGCTGGGACTAATGTTTGCCTGGATGCTACTGTTTTTGGTAAACCAATGCCAACAGTCTCTTGGAAGAAGGAGGGCACACTCCTGAAACCATCAGAAGGCATAAAGATGGCCATGCAGCGGAACCTGTGCACCCTGGAGCTGTTCAGCGTGAACAGAAAGGACTCAGGCGACTATACCATTACTGCCGAAAATTCAAGCGGCTCCAAATCAGCCACCATTAAGCTTAAAGTGTTAGGTAACTAAAGTGCTTATTTAGAATCTGGTGTTCTACTTTGGTTAATGTGATGTAATAGAATTTACAAAATCCTATGTGAGAAAAGACACATACCCTGATGTATCTTTTGTAATAAGAGACTTATTCTCATCACAGGGCAATGGCATTTTAGAGCTGAAAAGAGCATTACAAGTCCAGTTACAAAGCTTACATATAAGGAAATTAAGATTCTGAAAAACTATGTACCTTTGAAGGTCACACAGGAACTTAATGATAATAGAAAGACTGCAGCCAGGTCTCCAGACCTCCAATCTACTCATTCCCCATTTCACATGTGTTAGTGAAAGACTTCACTTGCCTTTCTCATTCTTTCTCAGATAAACCAGGTCCTCCAGCATCTGTTAAAATCAACAAAATGTATGCAGATCGTGCAATGCTTTCTTGGGAACCTCCTCTTGAAGACGGAGGCTCAGAAATCACCAACTATATTATTGACAAACGTGAAACAAGCAGACCCAACTGGGCACAGGTCTCGGCGACTGTGCCCATCACCAGCTGCAGCGTGGAGAAACTTATAGAGGGCCACGAGTATCAGTTCCGAATTTGTGCTGAGAATAAATATGGAGTGGGCGATCCAATCTTCACGGAACCAGCAGTTGCTAAGAACCCATATGGTAGGAATGTTTTCCTCTAGTTTTTCATTTTATTTTTTTTAGAGGTTACCTGTTAGAAGGCCATATTAACTTTTCGATCAATCTCTGCAGACCCACCCGGGCGCTGCGATCCTCCTGTTATTAGCAACATAACCAAAGATCACATGACAGTCAGCTGGAAACCACCAGCAGATGATGGCGGCTCACCTATCACTGGCTATTTGGTAGAAAAGAGAGAAACCCATGCAGTTAACTGGACTAAAGTCAACAGGAAACCTGTTATAGAAAGAACAATAAAAGCAACAGGTCTCCAAGAAGGCACCGAATACGAGTTCCGAGTTACAGCTATAAATAAGGCTGGACCAGGGAAACCCAGCGATGCATCCAAAGCTGCTTATGCCCAGGACCCTCTGTGTAAGTTTTCATGAAAGAGTCCCATTTCTTTTTTTTTTTTTTTTTTTTTTTTTTTTTTTTTTTTGAATTTTAATTTTAATTTTAATTTTTTTTTTTTCTTATTTGTTGGTGTTTAATTTACCAACATACAGAAAAACACCCAGTGCTCATCCCGTCAAGTGTCCACCCCAGTGCCCGTCACCCATTCCCCTCCAACACCCGCCCTCCTCCCCTTCCACCACCCCTAGTTCGTTTCCCCGAGTTAGGAGTCTTTATGTTCTGTCTCCCTTCCTGATATTTCCCAACATTTCTTTTCCCTTCCTTTATATTCCCTTTCACTATTATTCATATTCCCCAAATGAATGAGAACATACACTGTTTGTCCTTCTCCGATTGACTTATTTCACTCAGCATAATACCCTCCAGTTCCATCCACGTTGAAGCAAATGGTGGGTATTTGTCGTTTCTAATTGCTGAGTAATATTCCATTGTATACATAAACCACATCTTCTTTATCCATTCATCTTTCGATGGACACCGAGGCTCCTTCCACAGTTTGGCTATTGTGGCCATTGCTGATAGAAACATCGGGGTGCAGGTGTCCCGACGTTTCATTGCATCTGAATCTTTGGGGTAAATCCCCAACAGTGCAATTGCTGGGTCGTAGGGCAGGTCTATTTTTAACTCTTTGAGGAACCTCCACACAGTTTTCCAGAGTGGCTGCACCAGTTCACATTCCCACCAACAGTGTAAGAGGGTTCCCTTTTCTCTGCATCCTCTCCAACATTTGTTGTTTCCTGCCTTGTTAATTTTCCCCATTCTCACTGGTGTGAGGTGGTATCTCATTGTGGTTTTGATTTGTATTTCCCTGATGGCAAGTGATGCAGAGCATTTTCTCATGTGCATGTTGGCCATGTCCATGTCTTCCTCTGTGAGATTTCTCTTCATGTCTTTTGCCCATTTCATGATTGGATTGTTTGTTTCTTTGGTGTTGAGTTTAATAAGTTCTTTATAGATTTTGGAAACTAGCCCTTTATCTGATATGTCATTTGCAAATATCTTCTCCCATTCTGTAGGTTGTCTTTTAGTTTTGTTGACTGTATCCTTTGCTGTGCAAAAGCTTCTTATCTTGATGAAGTCCCAATAGTTCATTTTTGCTTTTGTTTCTTTTGCCTTCGTGGATGTATCTTGCAAGAAGTTACTGTGGCCAAGTTCAAAAAGGGTGTTGCCTGTGTTCTCCTCTAGGATTTTGATGGAATCTTGTCTCACATTTAGATCTCTCATCCATTTTGAGTTTATCTTTGTGTATGGTGAAAGAGAGTGGTCCAGTTTCATTCTTCTGCATGTGGATGTCCAATTTTCCCAGCACCATTTATTGAAGAGACTGTCTTTCTTCCAATGGATAGTCTTTCCTCCTTTATCGAATATTAGACGACCGTACATTTCAGGGTCCACTTCTGGGTTCTCTATTCTGTTCCATTGATCTATGTGTCTGTTTTTGTGCCAGTACCACACTGTCTTGATGACCACAGCTTTGTAATACAACCTGAAATCTGGCATTGTGATGCCCCCAGCTAAGGTTTTCTTTTTTAAAATTCCCCTGGCTATTCGGGGTCTTTTCTGATTCCACACAAATCTTAAAATAATTTGTTCTAACTCTCTGAAGAAAGTCCATGGTATTTTGATAGGGATTGCATTAAACGTATAAATTGCCCTGGGTAACATTGACATTTTTACAATATTAATTCTGCCAATCCATGAGCATGGAATATTTTTCCATCTCTTTGTGTCTTCCTCAATTTCTTTCAGAAGTGTTCTATAGTTTTTAGGGTATAGATCTTTTACCTCTTTGGTTAGGTTTATTCCTAGGTATCTTATGCTTTTGGGTGCAATTGTAAATGGGATTGACTCCTTAATTTCTCTTTCTTCAGTCTCATTGTTAGTGTATAGAAATGCCATTGATTTCTGGGCATTGATTTTGTATCCTGCCACGCTACCAAATTGCTGTATGAGTTCTAGCAATCTGGGGGTGGAGGCTTTTGGGTTTTCTATGTAGAGTATCATGTCATCGGCGAAGAGGGAGAGTTTGACTTCTTCTTTGCCAATTTGAATGCCTTTAATGTCTTTTTGTTGTCTGATTGCTGAGGCGAGGACTTCCAGAACTATGTTGAACAGCAGTGGTGAGAGTGGACATCCCTGTCTTGTTCCTGATCTTAGGGGAAAGGCTCCCAGTGCTTCCCCATTGAGAATGATATTTGCTGTGGGCTTTTCGTAGATGGCTTTTAAGATGTCGAGGAAAGTTCCCTCTATCCCAACACTCTGAAGGGTTTTGATCAGGAATGGATGCTGTATTTTGTCAAATGCTTTCTCTGCATCTAATGAGAGGATCATATGGTTCTTGGTTTTTCTCTTGCTGATATGATGAATCACATTGATGGTTTTACGAGTGTTGAACCAGCCTTGTGTCCCAGGGATAAATCCTACTTGGTCATGGTGAATAATTTTCTTAATGTGTTGTTGGATCCTATTGGCTAGTATCTTGTTGAGAATTTTTGCATCCATGTTCATCAGGGATATTGGTCTGTAATTCTCCTTTTTGGTGGGGTCTTTGTCTGGTTTCGGAATTAAGGTGATGATGGCCTCATAGAACGAATTTGGAAGTACTCCATCTCTTTCTATCTTTCCAAACAGCTTTAGTAGAATAGGTATGATTTCTTCTTTAAACGTTTGATAGAATTCCCCTGGGAAGCCATCTGGCCCTGGACTCTTGTGTCTTGGGAGGTTTTTGATGACTGCTTCAATTTCCTCCCTGGTTATTGGCCTGTTCAGGTTTTCTATTTCTTCCTGCTCCAGTTTTGGTAGTTTGTGGCTTTCCAGGAATGCGTCCATTTCTTCTAGATTTCCTAATTTATTGGCGTACAGCTGTTCATAATATGTTTTTAAAATCGTTTGTATTTCCTTGGTGTTGGTAGTGATGTCCCCTTTCTCATTCATGATTTTATTAATTTGAGTCTTCTCTCTCTTCTTTTTAATAAGGTTGGCTAATGGTTTATCTATCTTATTAATTCTTTCAAAGAACCAACTCCTGGTTCTGTTGATCTGTTCCACAGTTCTTTTGGTCTCGATATCATTGAGTTCTGCTCGAATTTTAATTAACTCTCTTCTTCTGCTGGGGGTGGGGTCTATTTGTTGCTTTTTCTCTAGTTCCTTTATGTGTAAGGTGAGCTTTTGAATTTGAGATCTTTCCAGTTTTTGAATGTATGCTTGTATTGCGATGTATTTCCCCCTCAGGACTGCTTTTGCTGCATCCCAAAGATTTTGAACGGTTGTATCTTCATTTTCATTAGTTTCCATGAATCTTTTTAATTCTTCCTTAATTTCCTGGTTGACCTTTTCATCTTTTAGCAGGATGGTCCTTAACCTCCACGTGTTTGTGGTCCTTCCATATTTCTTGTTGTGATTAAGTTCTAATTTCAAGGCATTATGGTCTGAGAATATACAGGGGACTATCCCGATCTTTTGGTATCGGTTCAGACCCGATTTGTGACCCAGTATGTGGTCTATTCTGGAGAAAGTTCCATGTGCACTTGAGAAGAATGTGTATTCAGTTGAGTTTGGATGTAAAGTTCTGTAGATATCTGTGAAATCTATCTGGTCCAGTGTATCATTTAAAGCTCTCGTTTCTTTGGAGATATTGTGCTTAGAAGACCTATCCAGGGTAGAAAGAGCTAGATTGAAGTCACCAAGTATAAGTGTATTATTATCAAGGTATTTCTTGAGTTTGGTTATTAATTGGTTTAAATATTTGGCAGCTCCCACATTCGGGGCATATATATTGAGGATTGTTAAGTCCTCTTGTTGGATAGATCCTTTGAGTATGAGATAGTGTCCCTCTTCATCTCTCACTATAGTCTTCGGGGTAAATTTTAATTTATCTGATATAAGGATGGCAACCCCTGCTTTCTTTTGAGGACCATTTGAATGGTAAATGGTTCTCCAACCTTTTATTTTCAGGTTGTAGGTGTCCTTCTGTCTAAAATGAGTCTCTTGTAGACAGCAAATAGATGGGTCCTGCTTTTTTATCCAGTCTGAAACCCTGCGCCTTTTGATGGGGTCATTAAGCCCGTTCACATTCAGAGTTACTATTGATAGATATGAGTTTAGTGTCAT
The DNA here is from genome assembly GCF_018345385.1 of Vulpes lagopus. NCBI lineage: Eukaryota > Metazoa > Chordata > Mammalia > Carnivora > Canidae > Vulpes > Vulpes lagopus. The sequence goes on along the minus strand of NC_054834.1, from coordinate 101,613,387 downwards.
CATATCTATTCAGTCCTTGTTTTTGTGGATTGTTCCACTGAACTTCTTCTTAAAGGGGAATTTTAAGAGTCCCCCTTAAAATTTCTTGCAGAGCTGGTTTGGAGGTTACATATTCTTTCAGTTCCTGCCTGTCTTGGAAGCTCTTTATCTCTCCTTCCATTTTGAATGAAAGCCTTGCTGGATAAAGTATTCTTGGTTGCATGTTCTTTTCATTTAGGACCCTGAATATATCCTGCCAGCCCTTTCTGGCCTGCCAGGTCTCTGTGGAGAGGTCTGCTGTTACCCTAATATTCCTCCCCATAAAAGTCAGGGACTTTTTTTCTCTTGCTGCTTTAAGGATCTTCTCCTTATCTTTGGAATTTGCAAGCTTCACTATTAAATGTCGAGGTGTTGAACGGTTTTTGTTGATTTTAGGGGGGGATCTCTCTATTTCCTGGATCTGAATGCCTGTTTCCCTTCCCAGATTCGGAAAGTTTTCAGCTAGGATTTGTTCAAATACATATTCTGGCCCTCTGTCCCTTTCCGCGCCCTCGGGAACCCCAATTAAACGTAGGTTTTTCTTCCTCAGGCTATCATTTATTTCCCTTAATCTATCCTCATGGTCTTTTAATTGCCTGTCTCTTTTTTCCTCAGTTTCCCTCTTTGCCATCAACTTGTCTTCTATGTCACTCACTCGTTCTTCCACCTCGTCAAGCCTCGTCGTTAGGACTTCTAGCTTGGATTGCATCTCATTTAATTGATTTTTAATTTCTGCCTGTTTAGATCTAAATTCTGCAGTCATGAAGTCTCTTGAGTCCTTTATGGTTTTTTCTAGAGCCACCAGTAGCTGTAAAATAGTGCTTCTGAATTGGCTTTCTGACATTGAATTGTAATCCATATTTTGTAACTCTGTGGGAGAGTGGGCTGTTTCTGATTCTTTGTTTTGAGGGGTTTTCCTTCTAGTCATTTTGCTCAGTGCAGAGTGGCCAAAAACAAGTTGTATTGGGAAAAGGAGAAAAAGAGAGAGAAGGAAAGAAAAGAGAAAAAGAAAAAAGAGAAAGAAGAAAAAAATAGGGGAAAAAGAGAAGAAAAAGAAAGAAAAAGAAAGAAAGGAGAAAAAAGAAAAAAGGGGGGGTGGGGGAAGCAATCAGAAATCAAGAAGAAAGAGAGAAAAAAAAGCACAAAACAAAACAAACAAACAAACAAAAAAAACCAAAAAAAAAAAAAAAAAAAAAAAACAAAAACAAAAAAAACAAAAAACAAAAAAAACCACGGGGGAGTATCTTCCGATTCTGTGTAGTTTAAGTCCCTTGACTTCCCTTGGAACTGGTCCGTCTCGCTGGTCTTCTGGGGGAGGGGCCTGCTGTGCTGATTCTCAGGTGTTGGCACTTGGGGGAGCTGCTCTGCCCCTGCCTGGTGCAGGGCTCGGTGGGGGTTGTTCACCCCGTGAGGCCCCGGGAGGAAGCCACAGTGGCGGGGGCAGCTCTGGGACCCTGGATCCAGCCCCCGCAGTAGCCCCGGAGCTCTCCTTCTGCAGGGCCTGGGGGCTCCGGGGCGGGGCCGCTGATCTGCTCAGTTCCAGGCAGGAGCGTCCTCGCTGTCCTGGGCCCTCCCGGCCTCTGCCTGTCCCGGGGGAGGCCGGATCCTGGGCTGTGTTCCGGCGCCCTGTGCTCCGGGGCCTGCGCTGTTGGATTCGCGCTCCCGGCGGTGCAGCCCCCTCCGCGGAGCCGCCGCCCGAGCCTCTCCGAGCTGTTCCCGGAGCCGCGCCGCCCCCTCCGCGCGGAGCTTCTTCCTCTGCGCGAGCCGCCGCCGCTGAGCTGTTCCCGGAGCCGCGCAGCCCCCTCCGCGGAGCCGCCGCCCGAGCCTCTCCGAGCTGTTCCCGGAGCCGTGCCGCCCCCTCCGCGCGGAGCTTCTTCCTCCGCCCGAGCCGCCGCCGCCGAGCTGTTCCCGGAGCCCCGCAGCCCCCTCCGCGGAGCCGCCGCCCGAGCCCCTCCGAGCTGTTCCCGGAGCCGCGCAGCCCCCTCCGCGCGGAGCTTCTTCCTCCGCCCGAGCCGCCGCCGCTGAGCTGTTCCCGGAGCCCCGCAGCCCCCTCCGCGGAGCCGCCGCCCGAGCCCCTCCGAGCTGCTCCGGGTCCCGCCGAGCGCTGCAGCCCTTAGGGAGCTCGGCGCACTCTCCCGGGGCGCAGTTCCTCTGTTACTGTCCCAGGGAGCCCGAGGGCGTCCCCGCCTTTCTGGGGATCCTGCTCCAATTCCCGGGGAGCCCCTTTCCGCGGGGAAGGTCGGTGCAGCTCCTGCTCCTCCGGGACGGGGCTCTCCTGTCCTGGGGACACTCGCCCCGGCCTCAGCCCGGCTCCTCGCGGGCCCCTCCCCCTTGGAGGCCTTTTGTCTCTTTATTTCTTTTTCCCCGTCTTCCTACCTTGATAGAAGCGCGAACTCTTCTCACTGTAGCGTTCCAGCTGGTCTCTCTTTAAATCTCAGGCCGAATTCGTAGGTTTTCAGGATGATTGGATGGTTTTCTAGGTAATTTGCTGAGGACAGGTGACCTGGAGACCCTACTCCTCCGCCATCTTGCCCCTCCCCCTCAAGAGTCCCATTTCTTATGTAATAATCAACCCTGAACAACCACCAATGAGATTTTAATGACATTTTTCGGTTACTTCTCCTCAGATCCTCCTGGCCCACCAGCTTTTCCCAAAGTATACGATACCACCCGCAGCTCCGTGAGTCTATCGTGGGGCAAGCCAGCCTATGACGGTGGTAGCCCTATCATTGGTTACCTTGTCGAAGTAAAACGAGCTGACTCTGATAACTGGGTGAGGTGCAATTTGCCACAGAAGCTACAGAAAACCCGCTTCGAGGTTACTGGCCTAATGGAAAACACAGAATATCAGTTCCGTGTGTATGCTGTTAATAAGATTGGATACAGCGACCCCAGTGATGTGCCAGACAAACACTGTCCCAAGGACATCTTAAGTAAGTGTCTATGACCACGAGAAATAGAGTTTTTCTCATTGGTCATGTAATAAAAGGCAGGACAGAAGTCCCTTATGTAGACTTGTTTATTTATGAGCATTAGAGTTGGCAGCTCTCAGAGTACGTTGTAGGAGAGCTGGGTTGGTACTTTAAGGTATTGTATACGGACCAAATGGAATGCAGGCTTATCTGCGGCTCTGAAAAGCCTTTCATGCTTACGTGAGAATTCATGTCTTCAAAAGAATATGGAATATAGGAATTTTAGTCTGAAAATAAAGAGGTTTTTTTTAAAAAAAAAAAAACTAACGTAGTGAGCTACTTGGCATTCTAATTGGTTTTTTTTTTCCTCTTCTAATCCACCCCTCTCTTCATAAGTATGTAATTGTAGACTCTCCATCTTAATTTCCCTTCTCATCATTTCTTCTATTTGCTTATTTCCCATAACCATTTCTTCTTTTATTTTGAATTATTTGGTATTATACTTCACCCCCTATGTATTATTCTTCCCATGATGAAATAAAGAAAGAGAGCAGAATATAGAGCAGAGAGTCTTTACTGAATCTAGAAAAGAAAAACAAGAATGAAAAAGAGCCAAGAATCAATTATCTACATTTAACATACAGAGTTTGAGAGTGTGGAAGGTTCGTGAGAAGAGGAAGAGAGGAGGTACAGATCCTTCAGGGAAAATTTGTTCTAGCCTGTAGGATAAGTAGAATGTTGGAAGATGGATGGAGTGCTGAAATAGTTGACAGAAGTTTTGAGGATCATACTAAGAATTTTTTAAAGACCAAGAAATCAGTTCTGGAAAAGAACCTTACTTCAGGAGTGATGAGGCTAGTCCTTGGAAATACACCTGACCATTAAATTATTAACTTTGAACAGTTCCACCTGAGGGAGAACTCGATGCTGATTTGAGGAAAACTCTCATACTACGTGCCGGAGTTACGATGAGACTGTATGTACCAGTAAAAGGACGTCCACCTCCAAAGATAACTTGGTCTAAGCCAAATGTCAATCTAAGAGAAAGGATTGGACTTGACATAAAATCAACAGACTTTGACACTTTCTTGCGCTGTGAAAATGTGAACAAATATGATGCAGGAAAATATATCTTGACTCTGGAGAACAGCTGTGGTAAAAAGGAATACACCATCGTAGTGAAAGTGCTTGGTAAGTCTATTTGAAAAAAACAATCGTATGTTAAAAATGTAGTCTGTGTATTTTTTATATGTTCATTTCTCATTTACCCACGATCTGTCCAGATACTCCCGGGCCACCTGTCAATGTCACTGTTAAGGAAATATCCAAAGACTCTGCTTATGTTACCTGGGATCCTCCCATTATTGATGGCGGAAGTCCCATCATAAACTATGTGGTAGAAAAACGTGATGCAGAGAGGAAGTCCTGGTCTACGGTGACAACTGAGTGCTCAAAAACAAGCTTCAGAGTGTCCAACTTGGAGGAGGGAAAATCCTACTTCTTCAGGGTGTTTGCTGAGAATGAGTATGGCATTGGTGATCCTGGTGAAACACGTGATGCCGTCAAAGCTTCCGGTAAGCAAATGAGCTACTACCCCATCATTTTGAGTGACCTCTTACCTTGGTTTTCTGAGGCTTACACTGACCATTTCTCCTTTGCTTTAGAAACTCCTGGACCAGTTGTGGACCTGAAAGTGATATCCGTAACCAAGTCGTCCTGTAACATTGGCTGGAAAAAGCCTCGCAGTGATGGTGGAAGTCGAATTACTGGATATGTAGTGGATTTCCTGACTGAGGACAATAAGTGGCAACGTGTTATGAAATCATTAAGCTTACAGTACTCCGCAAAAGATTTGACTGAAGGCAAGGAATATACCTTCAGAGTGAGTGCTGAGAATGAAAATGGAGAAGGAACCCCAAGTGAAATCACTGCTGTGGCAAAGGATGATATTGGTAAGCCGTTAGCCACGCATCTTTATAAATTTCCTTTTATTGTCATCAAAAATGCACTCTTGAGCCCACTCACTGGCTTCTATTTTAAAGAAATCCTTTTAAAAATTTTAATGATCTAAAGAAATTGATTATCTGGCCTGAAAAATGAGAATAATTCATCTCTGCTATTTAACAGTGGCTCCTGACCTTGACTTAAAGGACATACCTGATTTGTGCTACTTGGCTAAAGAAAACAGCAACTTCCGTCTTAAGATCCCCATAAAGGGCAAGCCAGCTCCATCAGTATCCTGGAAGAAAGGGGAAGATCCTCTAGCAACTGACACAAGAGTCAGTGTAGAGTCCACTGCCGTTAACACAACTCTTGTGGTACACGACTGCCAAAAATCTGATGCTGGGAAATACACAATCACGCTGAAGAACGTTGCCGGCACCAAGGAAGGAACTCTCTCTATAAAAGTTGTTGGCAAGCCTGGCATCCCCACAGGACCGATCAAATTTGAAGAAGTCACAGCAGAAGCCATAACCTTAAAGTGGGGTCCTCCAAAGGATGATGGAGGTTCTGAGATCACCAACTATATCCTAGAGAAGAGAGATTCTGTAAACAACAAGTGGGTGACGTGTGCCTCAGCTGTCCAGAAAACCACTTTCAGAGTAACCAGACTTCACGAGGGCATGGAATATACCTTCAGGGTCAGTGCCGAAAATAAATACGGTGTAGGAGAAGGCCTGAAATCAGACCCAGTGGTTGCTAAACATCCATTTGGTAAGTATCCCAGAGTCAGAAAACACAAAGCAAAATATGTTTTTGAGGAAGTGCCCTACTCCTAAATCTTGCATCATTTACTCTTTCCCAGATGTGCCTGATGCTCCCCCACCTCCTAATATCGTGGAAGTCAGACATGATTCGGTATCTCTAACTTGGACTGACCCCAGGAAAACTGGTGGCTCCCCAATTACAGGTATGTAATTTGCTCTAATCCTATAGCTTCTACATTAGTGTTTCTTCTAAATCATCCTCCCTGAAAAGACGCTGAACGTACGCTCCTAATTTATAGCACTACCCACACAGATGGTAACGTTTTTGCCTTTCAGTACATCAAGCATGAATTAAGCTAATACTTGATTTCAGTGAAAATCTCCTAATAGTTAATAAGAAAAGTCTTTCTGAGTGACACCTATTTTTGTAAGTTAGAATTTTTCAATAGAAGGTGCAATAAATGCATAGATTCCAAGAGAAAAGAAAATAGTCCTTAGCTAATAAAAGTGTAGATGCTATCAAGAATGACTATTTCTTCCATATTATGTGGAACTATCTGGGCAAAAACACGTATTCAAGAATCAGGTTGGCGTTTGTGTTTCCTACCTGAATTGACAAATTCACCGGCTCTATTTTGTAGGGTATCATATTGAATTCAAGGAAAGAAACAGCCTTCTGTGGAAGAGAGCTAACAAGACTCCTATCAGGATGAAAGACTTCAAAGTGACAGGATTAACTGAAGGTCTTGAATATGAATTCCGAGTTATGGCAATCAATTTAGCAGGAGTAGGCAAGCCAAGCCTGCCTTCAGAGCCAGTTGTGGCACTTGATCCGATTGGTAAGTCATTACACAAAGAAAGGCCCATGTGTGTGTTCTGCATGAAAAAAAAAAAAAAAACCCACTGGTATTTGACTGGCTTTTTGCTTCGTTTTAGATCCTCCTGGCAAACCTGAGGTTATTAATGTAACAAGGAATTCAGTGACCCTCATTTGGACTGAACCCAAATATGACGGTGGTCATAAGCTGACCGGATATATAGTGGAGAAGCGGGATCTACCCTCTAAATCTTGGACGAAAGCCAACCATGTTAATGTCCCAGATTGTGCCTTTACTGTAACTGACCTTGTTGAAGGTGGAAAATATGAATTCAGAATTAGAGCAAAGAATACAGCAGGTGCTATCAGTGCTCCCTCAGAAAGTACAGGAGCCATTATTTGCAAGGATGAATACGGTGAGTCTACTTTACTTTTCATGTACGTAAAAAAATAGAAAATTAAGCCTCCTTCCTTTTCTGATTAAAACGTATTTTTTTCTTTGCAGAGGCACCGACCATTGTCCTTGATCCCACAATAAAAGACGGGCTGACAATCAAAGCAGGAGATACCATTGTTTTGAGTGCCATTAGCATTCATGGCAAGCCCCTTCCAAAGTCGAGTTGGTCTAGGGCAGGAAAAGACATTAGACCATCAGATATCGTTCAGATATCTTCGACCCCAACGTCTTCCATGCTTACTGTCAAGTATGCCACTAGAAAAGATGCTGGTGAATATACCATTACTGCTACCAATCCTTTTGGCACAAAGGAGGAACACGTGAAGGTAACAGTCCTCGATGTACCTGGTCCCCCAGGTCCCATTGAAATCAGTAACGTTTCTGCTGAAAAAGCAACGCTTACATGGACACCACCATTGGAGGATGGCGGCTCACCAATTAAGTCCTATGTCCTTGAAAAGAGAGAAACCAGTCGACTTTTGTGGACAGTGGTTGCTGAAGACATTCAGGCTTGCAGGCATGTGGCAACCAAACTTATCCAAGGGAATGAGTACCTCTTCCGGGTCTCAGCTGTAAACCAGTATGGGAAAGGAGAGCCTGTACAGTCGGAACCTGTCAAAATGGTGGACAGATTTGGTACGTAGAGCACATGAGGGAGCGGACACGTTAACATTTGCAGCACAGTTTATGAAAGCATGGATTTCTCATAAATATGCTTCCTTTTCAGGTCCCCCTGGCCCTCCTGGAAAACCAGAGGTATCAAATGTCACTAAAAACACTGCCACTGTCAGTTGGAAAAGACCAGTGGATGACGGTGGTAGTGAAATCACAGGATATCACATCGAAAGGAGAGAAAAGAAAAGCTTACGGTGGGTGAGAGCAACAAAGATGCCAGTTTCGGATCTCAGATGCAAAGTAACAGGACTGCAAGAAGGAAACACCTACGAATTCCGGGTCAGCGCAGAAAACAAAGCCGGAATTGGTCCACCTAGCGATGCCTCAGATCCTGTCCTGATGAAAGACGTAGCATGTTAGTATTTATTTTTTTTCCACACCACTCATTTGGAAGTGCCAGTATCTCAGCCAAGTTATCCAAAAGCCAAACTCCTAATATACACTTTGGTGTCTTTGCTTCTGTTTCAGATCCCCCAGGCCCACCTTCAAATGCACGTGTCACCGACACTACCAAAAAGTCTGCTTCTTTAGCATGGGGCAAGCCTCATTATGACGGAGGACTTGAAATCACCGGCTATGTTGTAGAGCATCAAAAAGTAGGAGATGAGGCCTGGATAAAAGATACAACAGGAACTGCTCTCCGAATCACTCAATTTGTTGTCCCTGATCTGCAGACCAAAGAAAAATATAATTTTAGAATCAGAGCCATCAACGATGCAGGGATCGGGGAGCCAGCAGTGATTCCCGACGTTGAAATTGTCGAACGGGAAATGGCTCCTGATTTTGAACTAGATGCTGAGCTTCGAAGAACACTCGTTGTTAGAGCAGGACTCAGTATTAGAATATTCGTGCCAATTAAAGGTCGTCCTGCTCCTGAAGTGACGTGGACCAAAGACGACATCAACCTGAAAAACCGAGCTAACATTGAGAATACGGAATCATTTACTCTTCTCATTATACCAGAATGTAACAGATATGACACTGGTAAATTTGTCATGACCATCGAAAACGCTGCTGGGAAGAAAAGTGGCTTTGTTAATGTCAGAGTCTTGGATACCCCAGGACCTGTCCTTAACCTGAGGCCTACTGACATCACAAAGGACAGTGTCACCCTGCACTGGGACCTTCCTCTGATAGATGGGGGCTCACGTATAACAAACTACATCGTGGAGAAACGAGAAGCAACACGGAAATCTTACTCCACAGTCAGCACGAAGTGCCACAAATGCACATATAAGGTTACCGGCTTGTCCGAAGGTTGTGAATACTTCTTCAGAGTGATGGCAGAAAACGAATATGGAATTGGTGAGCCAGCAGAAACAACAGAACCCGTGAAAGCCTCTGAGGCACCATCACCACCAGATAGTCTGAACATTATGGACATAACTAAGAGCACAGTCAGCCTGGCGTGGCCTAAACCAAAGCACGATGGTGGCAGTAAGATCACTGGCTATGTAATTGAAGCCCAGAGAAAGGGCTCTGACCAGTGGACTCACATCACAACCGTGAAAGGGCTAGAATGTGTGGTGAAGAATCTAACAGAAGGAGAGGAATATACCTTCCAAGTGATGGCTGTGAACAGTGCAGGAAGAAGTGCCCCTAGAGAAAGCAGACCTGTCATTGTCAAGGAGCAGACAATGCTTCCAGAATTGGATCTGCGTGGCATTTATCAGAAATTGGTCATTGCCAAAGCTGGTGACAACATCAAAGTTGAAATTCCAGTGCTTGGTCGGCCAAAGCCCACAGTCACGTGGAAAAAAGGAGACCAGATTCTTAAACAGACACAGAGAGTTAATTTTGAAAATACAGCAACTTCAACCATCTTAAATATCAACGAGTGTGTAAGAAGTGATAGTGGGCCCTATCCATTGACAGCAAGGAACATTGTAGGAGAGGTTGGTGATGTCATCACCATTCAAGTCCACGATATCCCAGGGCCACCCACTGGACCAATCCGATTCGATGAAGTTTCATCTGATTTTGTAACCTTCTCTTGGGACCCGCCCGAGAACGACGGAGGTGTACCCATAAGCAACTACATAGTAGAAATGCGACAGACCGACAGCACTACGTGGGTTGAACTAGCAACCACCGTCATACGCACTACCTATAAAGCCACTCGCCTCACTACTGGAGTGGAGTATCAATTCCGGGTAAAAGCACAAAACAGATACGGAGTTGGACCAGGCATCACATCAGCACCTATAGTTGCCAACTATCCATTTAAGGTTCCTGGGCCTCCTGGGACCCCTCAGGTGACTGCAGTTACCAAAGATTCTATGACAATAAGCTGGCATGAGCCTCTTTCTGATGGTGGAAGCCCCATTTTAGGATATCACATTGAAAGAAAAGAACGAAATGGTATTCTCTGGCAGACCGTGAGCAAAGCATTGGTGCCAGGCAACATTTTCAAATCTAGTGGACTTACAGATGGTATTGCTTATGAATTCCGAGTGATTGCAGAAAACCTGGCAGGCAAAAGCAAGCCAAGCAAGCCATCTGAACCTATGCTTGCTTTAGATCCCATTGACCCACCTGGGAAACCGGTTCCTCTGAATATTACTAGACACACAGTGACACTTAAATGGGCTAAGCCTGAATACACTGGAGGCTTTAAAATTACCAGTTATATAGTTGAAAAGAGAGACCTTCCCAATGGACGGTGGCTAAAGGCCAACTTCAGCAATATTCTGGAGAATGAGTTTACAGTCAGCGGCCTAACAGAAGATGCTGCCTACGAATTCCGAGTGATTGCCAAAAACGCTGCTGGTGCTGTTAGTCCACCGTCTGAGCCATCAGATGCTATCACGTGCAGGGATGACATCGAAGCACCAAAGATAATGGTGGACGTTAAGTTTAAAGACACAATAATATTAAAAGCAGGAGAAGCATTCAAGCTAGAAGCTGACGTTTCAGGTCGCCCACTTCCAACGATGGAATGGACCAAAGATGGAAAGGAGCTTGAAGGCACAGCAAAGCTAGAAATAAGAATTGCAGATTTCTCTACTTATCTGATAAACAAAGATTCAACAAGAAGGGACAGCGGCGCGTATATCCTTACAGCAACTAATCCTGGTGGGTTTGCTAAACACATTTTCAACGTCAGAGTTCTCGATAGACCAGGCCCACCTGAAGGACCTTTAGCTGTATCTGAAGTGACAGCAGAAAAATGTGTACTGTCGTGGTTGCCTCCACTGGACGACGGAGGTGCCAAGATTGAACATTACATAGTTCAGAAACGTGAGACCAGCAGATTGGCGTGGACAAATGTCGCCTCAGAAGTCCAAGTGACAAAGCTGAAGGTCACTAAGCTTTTGAAAGGCAATGAATACATATTCCGTGTCATGGCTGTAAATAAATACGGAGTTGGAGAGCCACTGGAATCAGAGCCTGTGCTTGCGGTAAATCCGTTCAGACCCCCTGATCCACCCAAAAACCCCGAAGTTACAGCCATCACTAAAGACTCGATGGTTGTCTGCTGGGGACATCCTGACTCCGACGGTGGAAGTGAAATCATCAATTATATCGTAGAACGGCGTGATAAAGCTGGGCAACGCTGGGTGAAATGCAACAAAAAAACTCTTACTGATTTGAGATACAAGGTGTCTGGACTAACAGAAGGGCATGAGTATGAGTTCAGGATCATGGCTGAAAACGCCGCTGGAATTAGCGCACCGAGTTCCACGAGTCCGTTTTATAAAGCTTGTGATGCTGTGTTTAAACCCGGCCCACCAGGGAACCCACGCGTTCTAGATACAAGCAGATCATCCATTTCAATTGCTTGGAATAAACCGATCTACGATGGTGGCTCAGAAATCACTGGGTACATTGTCGAGATTGCCCGGCCCGAGGAAGATGAGTGGCAGATTGTCACTCCACCAGCTGGCCTCAAGGCAACTTCTTACACCATCACCAACCTCGTAGAGAATCAGGAATATAAAATCCGCATCTATGCCATGAACTCCGAAGGGATGGGAGAGCCTGCGCTGGTTCCTGGGACCCCGAAGGCTGAAGAGAGGATGCTGCCTCCAGAGATTGAGCTGGACGCTGACCTGCGCAAAGTTGTCACCATAAGAGCTTGTTGCACCCTGAGACTGTTTGTCCCCATCAAAGGCAGGCCAGCCCCTGAGGTGAAGTGGACCCGGGAACACGGAGAGTCCTTAGATAAAGCCAGCATCGAATCCACGAGCTCTTACACGCTGCTCATCGTCGGAAACGTAAACAGATTCGACAGCGGCAAATACATACTCACGGTAGAAAACAGCTCGGGCAGCAAATCTGCGTTTGTCAATGTTAGAGTCCTAGACACCCCAGGCCCCCCGCAGGACCTCAAGGTGAAGGAGGTCACTAAGACATCTGTCACGTTGACGTGGGAGCCTCCTCTCCTTGATGGCGGTTCGAAAATAAAGAACTATATTGTTGAAAAGAGGGAATCAACCAGAAAAGCATATTCAACTGTTGCAACAAATTGCCACAAGACGTCCTGGAAGGTAGACCAGCTTCAGGAAGGGTGCAGTTACTATTTCAGGGTTCTTGCTGAGAACGAATACGGCATCGGGCTGCCTGCCGAAACTGCGGAATCTGTGAAAGCCTCAGAACGACCCCTTCCACCAGGAAAAATAACTTTGGTGGATGTCACCAGAAACAGCGTGTCACTCTCTTGGGAAAAACCAGAGCACGACGGAGGCAGTCGAATTCTAGGCTACATTGTGGAGATGCAGAGCAAAGGTAGCGACAAGTGGGCCACATGTGCCACAGTCAAAGTCACCGAAGCCACCATAACCGGATTAATTCAGGGTGAAGAATACTCTTTCCGTGTGTCCGCTCAGAACGAAAAGGGCATCAGCGATCCCAGGCAACTGAGCGTGCCAGTAATTGCCAAAGACCTTGTCATCCCACCAGCCTTCAAACTCCTGTTCACCACTTTCACTGTACTGGCCGGTGAAGACCTAAAAGTTGACGTTCCGTTCATTGGACGCCCTACACCTGCTGTAACCTGGCATAAAGACGACGTGCCACTGAAGCAGACCACTAGAGTAAATGCGGAGAGCACAGAAAATAATTCACTACTGACAATAAAGGAAGCCTGCCGAGAAGATGTTGGACATTACACAGTTAAACTGACTAACTCGGCTGGTGAAGCTACCGAAACCCTTAATGTTATTGTTCTTGACAAACCAGGGCCTCCAACAGGACCCGTTAAAATGGATGAAGTGACAGCTGACAGTATTACTCTTTCCTGGGGCCCCCCTAAGTACGACGGCGGGAGTTCTATCAATAATTACATCGTAGAAAAACGGGACACTTCCACAACCACCTGGCAAATTGTATCAGCTACTGTTGCAAGGACAACAATCAAGGCCTGTAGATTAAAGACCGGATGTGAATACCAGTTTAGGATCGCAGCTGAAAACAGATACGGAAAGAGCACATACCTGAATTCGGAGCCTGTCATAGCCCAGTATCCATTCAAAGTCCCCGGCCCTCCTGGCACGCCATTTGTAACGCTCTTCTCCAAGGACAGCATGGAAGTACAGTGGAATGAGCCAGTTAGTGACGGAGGTAGCAGAGTCATCGGCTATCATCTAGAGCGCAAGGAAAGAAATAGTATCCTCTGGGTGAAGTTGAATAAAACGCCCATTTCTCAAACCAAGTTTAAGACCACTGGCCTCGATGAAGGCATTGAATATGAATTTAGAGTCTCTGCAGAGAACATCGTGGGCATCGGCAAGCCAAGTAAGGTGTCAGAATGCTACATGGCGCGTGACCCATGCGATCCGCCTGGACGGCCAGAGGCAATTATTGTCACACGAAACTCTGTGACGCTCCAGTGGAAGAAACCCACTTATGATGGTGGAAGCAAGATCACCGGCTACATTGTAGAGAAGAAAGAATTGCCTGACGGCCGCTGGATGAAAGCCAGTTTCACGAACGTCATTGACACTCAGTTTGAAGTAACTGGCCTAGTTGAAGATCAGAGATATGAGTTCCGGGTGATAGCTCGAAATGCTGCAGGAGTGTTTAGTGAGCCTTCAGAAAGCACGGGAGCAATAACAGCAAGAGACGAGGTAGATCCACCACGAATAAGTATGGATCCAAAATACAAAGACACAATTGTGGTTCACGCTGGTGAGTCATTCAAGATTGACGCAGATATTCACGGCAAACCGATACCGACCACTCAGTGGGTAAAAGGTGATCAGGAGCTTTCAAATACAGCTCGATTAGAAATAAAGAGCACGGACTTTGCCACCAGTCTCAGCGTAAAGGATGCAGTACGTGTTGACAGTGGCAATTACATACTGAAGGCCAAAAATGTCGCAGGGGAGAGATCAGTTACCGTAAATGTCAAGGTCCTCGATAGACCAGGGCCACCTGAAGGACCTGTTGTGGTATCAGGAGTGACAGCGGAAAAATGCACACTAGCTTGGAAACCCCCACTACAGGATGGTGGGAGTGACATCATAAATTATATTGTGGAAAGGAGAGAAACCAGCCGCTTAGTTTGGACTCTGGTTGATGCCAATGTGCAGACTCTCAGCTACAAGGTTACTAAGCTTCTCGAAGGCAATGAATATATCTTCCGTATAATGGCTGTAAACAAATATGGTGTTGGTGAACCGCTTGAATCTGAGCCAGTAATTGCCAAGAATCCGTTTGTAGTGCCAGATGCACCAAAGGCTCCAGAAATCACAACAGTGACCAAGGACTCAATGGTTGTTGTATGGGAAAGACCAGCATCTGATGGTGGCAGTGAAATTCTTGGATATGTTCTTGAAAAACGGGATAAGGAAGGCATTCGATGGACAAGATGCCACAAACGCCTGATTGGGGAATTGCGCTTGAGAGTAACTGGACTCATAGAAAATCACAATTATGAGTTCAGAGTCTCAGCCGAGAATGCTGCTGGACTTAGTGAACCAAGCCTACCTTCTGCTTACCAAAAGGCTTGTGATCCTATTTATAAACCAGGACCTCCAAACAATCCCAAAGTCATAGATATTACCAGATCTTCTGTCTTCCTTTCTTGGAGCAAACCAATATATGACGGTGGCTGTGAAATCCAAGGCTACATTGTCGAAAAATGTGATGTGAGTGTTGGCGAATGGACCATGTGCACTCCACCAACCGGAATCAATAAAACAAATATAGAAGTAGAAAAGCTATTGGAGAAGCATGAGTACAATTTCCGTATCTGTGCTGTCAATAAAGCTGGAGTTGGAGAACATGCGGATGTCCCAGGACCTGTTATAGTTGAAGAAAAATTAGAAGCACCAGACATTGAACTTGACCTAGAACTAAGGAAAATTATAAACATAAGGGCAGGTGGCTCCTTAAGGCTATTTGTTCCCATTAAAGGTCGTCCTACACCAGAAGTTAAATGGGGGAAGATGGATGGTGAAATCCGAGATGCAGCTATAATTGATGTCACTAGCAGTTTCACCTCTCTCGTTCTTGACAATGTCAACCGATACGATAGTGGAAAATACACTCTCACATTAGAAAACAGCAGTGGAACAAAGTCTGCCTTTGTTACTGTGAGAGTCCTGGACACACCAAGTCCACCTGTTAACCTGAAAGTCACAGAAATCACTAAAGACTCAGTATCAATTACATGGGAACCGCCTCTGCTGGATGGGGGATCCAAGATTAAAAATTACATTGTTGAGAAACGTGAGGCCACAAGAAAATCATATGCTGCGGTTGTAACAAACTGCCATAAGAATTCTTGGAAGATTGAACAACTCCAGGAAGGCTGCAGTTATTACTTCAGAGTCACAGCTGAGAACGAGTACGGTATTGGCCTTCCTGCCCACACTGCTGATCCTATTAAGGTTGCAGAAGTCCCACAACCTCCAGGAAAAATAACTGTGGATGATGTCACCAGAAACAGTGTTTCCTTGAGTTGGACAAAGCCCGAACATGATGGTGGCAGTAAAATCATTCAGTATATTGTGGAAATGCAAGCTAAGCACAGCGAGAAATGGTCAGAGTGTGCTCGAGTCAAGTCCCTCGAAGCGGTAATTACTAACCTGACTCAGGGAGAAGAATACCTCTTTAGAGTTGTGGCCGTAAATGAAAAGGGAAGAAGTGACCCCAGGTCCCTTGCTGTTCCAGTAGTTGCGAAAGATCTGGTCATCGAGCCAGATGTGAGACCTGCATTCAGCAACTACAGTGTACAGGTTGGCCAAGATTTGAAAATAGAAGTGCCAATTTCTGGACGTCCTAAGCCAACCATTACCTGGACTAAAGATGGTCTTCCACTGAAGCAGACCACAAGAGTCAACGTTACTGATTCCCCTGACCTCACCGTACTCAGCATTAAAGAAACGCATAAGGATGACGGTGGACACTATGGAATCACAGTTGCTAATGTTGTGGGTCAGAAAACAGCATCCATTGAAGTTATAACTCTAGATAAACCTGATCCTCCAAAAGGACCTGTTAAATTTGATGAAGTCAGTGCTGAAAGTATTACAATATCTTGGAGCCCCCCAACATACACAGGGGGCTGCCAAATCACCAACTACGTTGTTCAGAAAAGAGACACAACCACCACGGTATGGGACACGGTTTCTGCTACTGTCGCCAGAACCACACTTAAAGTGACCAAACTGAAAACTGGTACAGAATACCAATTCAGAATATTTGCTGAAAACAGATACGGACAAAGCTTTGCCCTGGAGTCGGAGCCAATTGTAGCTCAATATCCCTACAAAGAACCAGGCCCTCCAGGCACACCATTTGTCACAGCCATTTCCAAAGACGCCATGGTCGTTCAGTGGCATGAACCAATCAATAACGGCGGAAGCCCCGTCATAGGTTACCACCTTGAGAGGAAGGAAAGAAATAGCATTTTGTGGACAAAAGTCAACAAAACTATTATTCATGACACTCAGTTTAAAGCACTCAATCTTGAAGAGGGCATTGAATATGAGTTCAGAGTTTATGCTGAAAATATTGTTGGAGTAGGTAAAGCAAGCAAGAATTCCGAATGCTACGTAGCCAGAGATCCCTGTGACCCGCCAGGAACCCCAGAAGCAATAATGGTTAAAAGAAATGAAATCACTTTACAGTGGACCAAACCTGAATATGATGGCGGAAGTATGATTACAGGTTACATCATAGAGAAGCGTGATTTGCCTGAGGGTCGCTGGATGAAAGCCAGCTTCACAAATGTCATCGAGACTCAATTTACCGTGTCAGGCCTTACTGAAGATCAAAGATACGAGTTTAGAGTCATTGCGAAGAATGCAGCTGGTGTAATAAGTAAACCCTCTGACAGTACTGGACCAATAACTGCCAGGGATGAGGTTGAACTTCCGAGAATTTCAATGGATCCAAAATTCAGAGACACAATTGTGGTGAATGCTGGAGAAACATTCAGGCTTGAGGCTGATGTCCACGGAAAGCCCCTTCCTACCATTGAGTGGTTACGAGGAGATAAGGAAATTGAAGAATCTGCCAGATGTGAGATAAAGAACACAGATTTTAAGGCTTTACTTATTGTAAAGGATGCCATTAGAATTGATGGTGGACAGTATATTTTAAGAGCTTCCAATGTTGCAGGTTCTAAGTCTTTCCCAGTAAATGTAAAAGTATTGGACAGGCCAGGACCTCCAGAAGGGCCGGTCCAGGTTACTGGAGTCACTTCTGAAAAATGCTCTTTGACATGGTCTCCACCACTTCAAGATGGTGGCAGTGACATTTCTCACTATGTCGTTGAAAAGAGAGAAACAAGTCGACTTGCCTGGACTGTGGTTGCTTCAGAAGTTGTGACCAATTCTCTGAAAATTACCAAACTCTTAGAAGGGAATGAATATATTTTCCGCATAATGGCTGTCAACAAATACGGTGTTGGGGAGCCTTTGGAATCTGCACCAGTACTGATGAAAAATCCATTTGTGCCTCCCGGACCACCAAAAAGCTTGGAAGTCACCAACATTGCCAAGGACTCCATGACTGTCTGTTGGAACCGTCCAGATAGTGACGGTGGAAGTGAGATTATCGGCTACATTGTAGAGAAGAGAGACAGAAGTGGCATCAGGTGGATAAAATGTAGTAAACGCCGCATTACAGATTTGCGTCTGAGGGTAACAGGATTAACAGAAGATCATGAATACGAATTCAGAGTCTCTGCAGAAAATGCTGCTGGAGTTGGAGAACCAAGTCCAGCTACAGTTTATTATAAGGCTTGCGATCCTATATTCAAACCTGGCCCACCCACCAACGCACACATTGTGGACACCACTAAAAATTCAATTACACTCGCTTGGGGTAAGCCCATCTATGATGGTGGCAGTGAGATCATAGGCTACGTAGTAGAACTCTGTAAAGCAGACGAAGAAGAATGGCAAATAGTTACTCCACAGACTGGCCTGAGAGCCACTCGATTTGAAATTTCAAAACTCATTGAGCACCAAGAATATAAAATACAAGTCTCTGCCCTCAATAAAGTTGGCTTAGGTGAGGCTACGTCGGTTCCTGGTACTGTGAAACCAGAAGATAAACTTGAAGCACCTGAACTTGACCTTGACTCTGAATTAAGGAAAGGAATAGTTGTCAGAGCTGGTGGGTCGGCCAGAATTCACATTCCATTCAAGGGTCGCCCAACACCAGAGATCACTTGGTCTCGAGAGGAAGGTGAATTCACAGATAAGGTCCAAATTGAAAAGGGGGTAAACTATACCCAACTATCAATAGACAACTGTGATAGAAATGATGCCGGAAAATACATTCTCAAGCTGGAAAACAGCAGTGGATCTAAATCCGCTTTCGTGACTGTGAAGGTTCTGGACACCCCAGGACCTCCACAGAATTTGACAGTCAAAGAGGTTAAAAAGGATTCTGTCCTTCTGGTATGGGAACCACCCATCATTGATGGGGGTGCAAAGGTGAAGAACTATGTTATTGACAAACGTGAGTCAACCAGAAAAGCATATGCTAATGTGAGTAGTAAATGCGGTAAAACAAGCTTTAAAGTTGAGAATCTTACAGAGGGAGCCATTTATTACTTTAGAGTCATGGCTGAAAATGAATTTGGAGTTGGTATTCCAGTGGAAACTGTTGATGCTGTGAAAGCTGCTGAACCTCCTTCCCCGCCAGGAAAAGTGACACTCACGGATGTGTCCCAGACCAGTGCATCGCTGATGTGGGAGAAACCTGAACATGATGGTGGTAGCAGAGTCTTGGGTTATGTTGTTGAAATGCAGCCCAAAGGAACCGAAAAATGGAGTACTGTTGCCGAATCCAAAGTCTGTAGTGCAGTCATTACTGGTTTGAGTTCTGGACAAGAATATCAGTTCCGTGTCAAGGCTTATAACGAGAAAGGGAAAAGCGATCCAAGAGTGCTCGGTGTTCCTGTCATAGCCAAGGACTTGACCATACAGCCTAGTTTTAAGTTGCCATTTAACACATATACCGTCCAGGCTGGAGAAGATCTTAAAATCGAAATCCCAGTTATCGGCCGACCAAGACCTGAAATTTCATGGGTCAAAGATGGTGAGCCTCTTAAACAAACAACAAGAGTAAATGTTGAGGAAACAGCTACTTCAACTATTTTGCACATTAAAGAAAGTAACAAAGATGACTTTGGAAAATACACTATAACAGCAACAAATAGTGCAGGTACCGCAACAGAAAATCTCAGCATTATTGTTTTGGAAAAGCCCGGACCTCCAACTGGACCAGTTCGGTTCGATGAAGTTAGCGCAGACTTTGTGGTCATATCTTGGGAACCTCCAGCCTATACTGGTGGCTGCCAAATAAGCAACTACATTGTAGAGAAGCGAGATACAACTACCACCTCTTGGCAGATGGTATCAGCAACAGTTGCGAGAACAACGATTAAAGTAACCAAACTGAAAACAGGCACAGAGTACCAGTTCAGAATTTTTGCAGAAAACAGGTATGGAAAGAGTGCCCCTCTCGATTCTAAACCAGTTGTTGTACAATACCCATTTAAAGAACCTGGACCACCTGGAACTCCTTTTGTGACATCAATTTCAAAAGATCAAATGATTGTGCAGTGGCATGAGCCAGTTAACGATGGTGGGAGCAAAGTTATCGGCTACCATCTTGAACAGAAAGAAAAGAACAGCATTTTATGGGTCAAATTAAATAAGATTCCCATTCAAGACACCAAATTCAAAACAACCGGACTTGATGAAGGACTTGAGTATGAGTTCAAAGTTTCTGCTGAAAATATTGTTGGCATCGGCAAGCCTAGCAAAGTGTCAGAATGCTTTGTCGCTCGTGATCCATGTGACCCACCTGGCCGCCCTGAAGCCATTGTTATCACAAGGAACAATGTCACACTGAAATGGAAGAAACCTGCTTATGATGGTGGTAGCAAAATTACAGGTTATATCGTAGAAAAGAAGGATCTACCCGATGGCCGCTGGATGAAAGCCAGCTTCACCAACGTGTTAGAGACTGAATTTACAGTGAGTGGACTTGTAGAAGACCAGAGATATGAGTTTAGAGTAATTGCAAGAAATGCAGCTGGCAACTTTAGTGAACCGTCTGAAAGCACTGGTGCCATCACTGCAAGAGATGAAATTGATGCACCGAACGCCTCACTGGATCCCAAATATAAAGACGTAATCGTTGTTCACGCAGGAGAGACTTTTGTCCTTGAAGCTGACATCCGCGGCAAGCCCATACCCGATATCGTTTGGTCAAAAGATGGAAAAGAGCTTGAAGAAACAGCTGCGAGGATGGAAATTAAATCTACTATTCAGAAAACCACTCTTGTTGTCAAGGACTGTATACGTACTGATGGAGGACAGTATATTCTGAAACTCAGCAACGTTGGTGGTACAAAGTCCATACCAATCACTGTAAAGGTACTTGACAGGCCAGGGCCCCCAGAAGGACCTCTGAAAGTTTCTGGAGTTACTGCTGAGAAATGTTACCTGGCGTGGAACCCGCCTTTACAGGACGGTGGTGCTAATATCTCACATTACATCATTGAAAAGAGAGAAACAAGCAGACTCTCCTGGACCCAGGTTTCCACTGAGGTCCAGGCCCTCAACTACAAAGTCACTAAACTGCTTCCTGGTAATGAGTACATTTTCCGCGTCATGGCTGTCAATAAATACGGAATTGGAGAGCCCTTGGAATCCGAGCCCGTGATAGCCCGTAATCCTTATAAACTACCAGGTCCCCCTTCACCACCCGAAGCCTCAGCAATCACCAAAGATTCTATGGTGGTAACATGGGCACGTCCAGTGGATGACGGAGGTGCCGAAATTGAGGGCTACATTCTTGAAAAACGAGATAAGGAAGGCATTAGATGGACCAAGTGCAACAAGAAAACTCTAACAGATCTCCGGTTCAGGGTAACTGGCCTTACCGAAGGTCATTCCTACGAGTTCAGAGTTGCTGCCGAAAACGCAGCTGGCGTGGGTGAACCAAGCGAGCCATCTGTTTTCTACCGTGCCTGTGATGCTCTGTATCCACCAGGTCCACCAAGTAATCCAAAAGTGACGGATACTTCCAGATCTTCTGTCTCCCTGGCGTGGAGTAAGCCGATTTATGATGGCGGTGCCCCCGTTAAGGGCTATGTCGTTGAGGTCAAAGAAGCTTCTGCGGATGAATGGACAACTTGCACTCCACCAACAGGATTACAAGGAAAGCAATTCACAGTGACCAAGCTTAAAGAGAACACGGAGTATAACTTCCGTATCTGTGCCATCAATTCTGAAGGTGTGGGTGAACCTGCAACTATACCTGGCTCAGTTGTGGCGAAAGAGAGGCTGGAGCCACCAGAAATAGAACTCGATGCTGACCTGAGAAAGGTAGTCGTTCTGCGGGCAAGTGCTACTTTACGCTTATTTGTCACCATCAAAGGCCGACCGGAACCTGAGGTTAAGTGGGAGAAGGCCGAAGGCATTCTCACTGAGAGGGCCCAGATCGAGGTGACCAGCTCATACACAATGTTAGTCATTGATAACGTCACCAGATTTGATAGCGGTCGGTATAACCTGACGCTAGAAAATAACAGCGGTTCTAAGACAGCTTTCGTTAACGTCAGAGTTCTTGACTCGCCAAGCGCCCCTGTGAATTTGAATGTGAGAGAAGTAAAGAAAGACTCGGTGATCTTGTCTTGGGAGCCACCACTTATCGATGGTGGAGCGAAGATTACAAACTACATTGTCGAAAAACGAGAAACTACAAGAAAAGCATATGCTACGGTTACAAACAACTGCACCAAGAACACATTTAAAATTGAAAATCTACAAGAAGGATGTTCTTACTACTTCCGAGTCTTGGCTTCCAATGAATACGGGATTGGTTTGCCAGCTGAAACAACTGAACCCGTTAAAGTTTCTGAACCACCCCTCCCACCCGGAAGAGTGACCCTTGTCGACGTGACCCGCAATACAGCTACAATTAAGTGGGAGAAACCAGAAAGTGACGGTGGCAGCAAAATTACTGGTTATGTAGTTGAAATGCAGACTAAAGGGAGTGAAAAATGGAGCACTTGCACACAAGTTAAGACTCTGGAGGCGACTGTATCTGGCCTAACTGCAGGAGAAGAGTACACCTTCAGGGTAGCTGCAGTGAATGAAAAAGGAAGAGGTGACCCGAGACAACTTGGAGTGCCGGTAATTGCACGGGACATTGAAATAAAGCCCTCAGTTGAGCTTCCTTTCAATACTTTCAATGTAAAGGCTAGAGACCAACTGAAGATTGATGTTCCATTTAAAGGAAGACCTCAAGCGACCGTAAGCTGGAAGAAGGACGGTCAGATTCTTAAGGAAACGACACGGGTCAATGTCTCTTCTTCAAAGACCGTAACGTCACTCTCCATTAAGGAAGCTTCAAGGGAAGATGTCGGAACTTATGAATTGTGTGTTTCAAACAGTGCCGGGGCCATAACCGTTCCTATCACTGTGATCGTCCTTGACAAACCAGGGCCTCCAGGACCTGTTCACATCGATGAGGTCAGTTGTGACAATGTAACCATTTCTTGGAATCCTCCAGAATATGATGGTGGCTGCCAAATCAGCAATTACATTGTGGAAAAGAGAGAAACCACTTCTACCACATGGCACGTGGTTTCACAAGCAGTAGCAAGAACATCCATTAAAATAGTTCGTCTGACCACAGGAAGTGAGTACCAGTTCCGGGTGTGTGCAGAAAACCGCTTTGGCAGGAGCTCCTACAGCGAGTCTGCACCTGTTGTTGCAGAGTATCCATTCAGCCCCCCGGGCCCTCCTGGTACTCCTAAGGTCGTGCATGCCACAAAATCGACCATGATCGTAAGCTGGCAAGTGCCAGTTAATGATGGAGGAAGTCAAGTAATTGGCTATCACCTTGAATATAAAGAGAGAAGCAGCATTCTCTGGTCCAAAGCAAATAAAATCCTCATCGCCGATACGCAAATGAAAGTCTCCGGCCTCGATGAAGGACTGATGTATGAGTATCGTGTGTACGCCGAGAACATCGCTGGAATCGGTAAATGCAGTAAATCCTGTGAACCGGTCCCTGCAAGGGATCCTTGTGATCCTCCCGGACAACCCGAAGTCACAAATATCACAAGAAAATCGGTGTCGCTTAAGTGGTCCAAACCACGTTATGACGGTGGAGCTAAGATCACAGGCTACATTATCGAACGTAGAGAGCTACCGGATGGCCGGTGGCTGAAGTGCAATTTTACTAATGTACAAGAAACATACTTTGAAGTGACTGAACTTACTGAAGACCAGCGTTACGAATTCCGTGTTTTTGCAAAGAATGCGGCTGACTCCGTCAGCGAGCCATCTGAATCCACTGGGCCGATTACAGTGAAAGACGATGTCGAGGCTCCAAGAATTATGATGGATGTCAAGTTCCGAGACGTCATTGTTGTCAAAGCTGGAGAGGTCCTGAAGATAAATGCGGACATTGCAGGGCGACCTCTGCCGGTAATTTCCTGGGCCAAGGATGGGGTCGAAATTGAAGAAAGAGCAAGAACAGAAATTGTCTCGACAGACTGTAACACTGTGCTAACGGTGAAGGACTGTGTCCGACGAGACACTGGGCAGTACGTACTAACCCTGAAGAATGTTGCAGGGACTCGGTCTATGGCAGTTAATTGCAAGGTACTTGATAAGCCTGGCCCACCTGCAGGACCACTTGAAATAAGTGGCCTCACGGCTGAGAAATGCTCCCTTTCCTGGGGACCACCCCAAGAAAATGGTGGTGCAGATATCGACTATTACATCGTAGAAAAACGTGAAACAAGCCGCCTCGCGTGGACGATATGTGAAGGAGAGTTAAGGACAACATCCTGTAAAGTAACCAAGCTACTCAAAGGCAACGAATACATCTTTAGAGTAACAGGTGTTAATAAATATGGTGTTGGTGAGTCCCTGGAGAGCATGGCGGTAAAGGCACTAAATCCATTTACGGTTCCAAGTCCACCCACATCTTTGGAAATTACATCTGTGACCAAAGAGTTCATGACCCTTTGCTGGTCGAGACCTGAGAGTGATGGAGGCAGTGAGATCTCTGGCTATATAATTGAGAGGCGAGAGAAAAACGGTCTACGATGGGTGCGGGTAAACAAAAAACCAGTTTATGACCTGAGAGTGAAATCAACCGGACTTCGGGAAGGGTGTGAATATGAGTATCGGGTTTATGCAGAAAACGCTGCTGGCCTGAGCCTTCCAAGTGAAACCTCTCCCTTGATTCGGGCAGAAGACCCGGTGTTCTTGCCATCTCCTCCATCCAAACCCAAGATCGTGGACTCGGGCAAGACAAATATAACTATCAGCTGGGTTAAGCCCTTGTTTGATGGTGGGGCCCCAGTAACTGGATACACCGTAGAATACAAAAAATCTGATGAAACTGAGTGGGAAACTGCTATTCAGAACTTAAGAGGCACAGAATATACTATAGGTGGACTAACTACAGGAGCCGAATATGTTTTCAGAGTAAGATCTGTCAATAAGATTGGTGCTAGTGATCCCAGTGATAGCTCGGATCCCCAAATCGCAAAAGAAAGAGAAGAAGAACCTGTATTTGATCTTGACAGTGAAATGAAGAAGACCTTGATTGTCAAGGCCGGTTCCTCATTTACCATGACCGTACCTTTCCGGGGAAGACCAGTGCCTAGCGTCTTGTGGAGTAAGCCAGACACTGACCTCCGCACCAGAGCTTACATTGATTCCACAGACTCTCGTACGTCACTTACTATTGAAAATGCCAACCGAAATGATTCTGGAAAATATACACTCACAATTCAGAATATTTTGAATGCTGCTTCACTGACCTTAGTTGTCAAAGTTTTAGATTCTCCGGGTCCTCCAGCCAATATTACCGTACATGATATAACCAAAGAATCTGCTGTGTTATCCTGGGATGTTCCTGAAAACGACGGTGGAGCTCCAGTGAAGAATTACCACATAGAAAAACGTGAGGCCAGTAAGAAATCGTGGGTCTCTGTGACCAACAACTGTAGCCGCCTCTCCTACAAAGTCACCAACCTACAAGAAGGGGCCATCTACTACTTCCGGGTCTCTGGAGAGAATGAGTTTGGTGTCGGTGTGCCAGCTGAAACAAAGGAAGGAGTAAAAATAACAGGTATGTTCTAAGAACAAAGAACATCTATATATCCATATTAATTTTCCTAGAATACTATGTATCATTTTAATTACTCTCACTTAATTTTTTTTTTTGACCTGAAGTCATTATTTATTTACACAAGCCTCATCTGGTAAATGGTGTCTGATTGTGAATTACCTAAAAATCTCACTTAATTTTAAAGGCTTTTGGTTCATACCTCAGATAGTTCATACTATAGCACGACACAAAATCTCTAAGAGAAAGTTCTTTGTTAATTTAAAAAAAATGTAAAAATTTACATAGCTGGAGTTGAATTTAAGTATAACTGAATATGACTGCAGATAGAGTGTGTGTGCAGAAATTGTATGAAGTTTCTTATAAAACTGTTCATCTTATTCCTTTTATACCCATGACAAATTTGAGATAAATTTTACCCTTTAATCTAGTCGCTTGACACTTAATTTGAATATGAATGCTATGACATCCTATGACATGTAATGACAAAGCTTAGGGAAGCTTTGCTTGGCTCAGAAGTCAAACTAGTTATGTAAAAAGGAGGAGACTCAAAGGAAAGGAAGTATGTGGCCTTCATTTAAAATTTTTCTTTGATGATGCAGAAGGAACACACATGGGAAAAAATGTACTAATCTCTTTCTTTTGATGTTTTACTTTCTTAGAAAAGCCAAGCCCACCTGAAAAACTTGGAGTGACAGGTGTATCCAAAGACAGTGTTTCCCTGACCTGGCTGAAGCCAGAACACGATGGTGGAAGCAGAATTGTACACTATATCGTTGAAGCAGTAGAAAAGGGACAGAAAAACTGGGTTAGATGTGCAGTGGTGAAGTCAACCCATCACATTGTTTCTGGTCTGAGGGAGAATTCTGAATACTTTTTCCGGGTGTTTGCTGAAAATCAAGCTGGTCTGAGTGACCCAAGAGAGCTCCTGCTTCCCGTTCTTATTAAGGAACAACTAGGTATGTCTGCTTTTCTATAGAAGCCAAATTTGAGATGGTTTGTATTGATTTAATTTTTAGAAACTCTTTTTTCACCTTCATCTGCTGTACTTTTTTTTTTTTTTTTTAGAACCACCTGACATTGATATGAAGAACTTCCCAAGTCATACTGTATATGTTAGAGCTGGCTCAAACCTTAAAGTTGACATTCCAATTTCTGGTAAACCGTTGCCCAAAGTGACCTTGTCAAGAGATGGTGTGCCCCTGAAAGCAACCATGAGATTTAACACTGAAGTTACCGCTGAGAACCTGACCATCAATCTCAAAGAAAGTGTTACCACTGATGCTGGAAGATATGAGATCACTGCTGCCAACTCCAGTGGGACAACCAAAGCTTTCATTAACATCATTGTACTGGACAGGCCTGGTCCCCCAACTGGCCCTGTTGTTATCAGCGACATAACAGAAGAAAGCGTGACTCTCAAATGGGAGCCACCTAAGTATGATGGTGGAAGTCAAGTTACTAATTACATCGTACTCAAGAGAGAGACAAGTACTACAGTATGGACTGAGGTGTCTACCACAGTTGCAAGAACCACGATTAAAGTCATGAAACTGACCACAGGAGAAGAATACCAGTTCCGCATCAAGGCAGAAAACCGCTTTGGCATCAGTGATCACATAGATTCAGCGTGTGTGACTGTCAAACTGCCATACAGTAAGTTGTCAAATGTTTCAAAGATCCCAGGTTTTCATTCACATAAATGTTTTAAAGGTCTGTGCTAACATAAGGGATTTCTCTCTTTTGTAGCAACACCTGGACCACCATCTACACCATGGGTCACTAACGTTACTCGAGAAAGCATCACCGTGGCCTGGCATGAACCAGTGTCCAATGGAGGCAGCGCAGTTATAGGCTATCACCTGGAAATGAAAGACAGAAACAGTATTTTATGGCAAAAAGCCAACAAATTGGTCATCCGCACAACTCACTTCAAAGTCACAACAATCAGTGCTGGACTTATTTATGAATTCAGGGTATATGCAGAAAATGCTGCTGGTATTGGAAAACCCAGCCATCCTTCCGAACCAGTTCTAGCCATTGACGCCTGTGGTATGTATTTTTCTTGAGAAGGAGGGTTTTGACTACTTACAAATGCACATCTTATTTCTGCAAAGCAAAATAATGTTGCCGCAAGTTCCACTGATCTGCTTTCTCTTATTACCACAGAACCTCCAAGAAATGTCCGTATCACTGATATTTCAAAGAACTCTGTCAGCCTTTCATGGCTACAGCCAGCTTTCGATGGAGGAAGCAAGATTACAGGCTATATTGTTGAGAGGCGAGATCTTCCAGATGGCAGATGGACCAAGGCCAGCTTCACCAATGTTATCGAGACTCAATTCGTTGTCTCTGGCTTGACTCAGAATTCCCAGTATGAATTCCGGGTCTTTGCTAGAAATGCCGTTGGTTCGGTCAGCAATCCATCCGAGGTTGTAGGCCCCATTACATGCATTGATTCTTATGGTAAGCATTTTTAGAAATTCAAGTCCCAGTAGCAATTTAACCCAATATTTCTCCATACTTGTTCTGGTCCTAGTCTATAGAATATATCTTTTACTATGCATCTCAATTAGGTATTTGGAAGAAATTATGTGAACTAGCTGGGAGTCACAGGAAAATTCTTTAATCCTTCCTGCTCTCTTAACTGTAAAATGTGAGATTTGGACTACAGGATATCGAAAAGTCCTTTCCAACTTCAACCTTTAGAAGTCTTTGACCATACGAGTTGGTGCTCTCCCTTTTCTATTTTAAACTATCAGAGTCGACAATTAAAACCATGGTTGAGTGCCCAGAGAACCTTCTCTTAAATAAGACTAAAGGGGGCCATTAATGATGATAGTATTAGCGGTAGCTAACATTTACTGGATATTTTTCATGAATTCTCTCCCTTAATTAGCCCATTTTACAGAAGAGAAACTGAGGTTTAGAGTGTTTATGTGACTTCCCCAACAGGGAGCAGCTCCTTAGTGTACAGTGGAAATTCAAAGAGACTCCAGAACTCTCTCTGCTTTGCAGTCATTCCAAAATACACATAGTTGGCAATTCTGGAAAATCACAAACACGTTCAACTCAACAATGGATTCAAAACTAAAATTTCATGAGGGTTAGGTACCCTGTGACACTTTTTCAAAAGTACCCTCTGTCTAAAGAGTCTTTCTGGTATCTGAGCAAAAGTCTCCACTCCTGTCCCCATGCTTAGAATCCCAGGGCCACTCTTTATGAATCAGGCTTTGCTGTGAGGCTGCGAAGCAAGTCAACAAATTTAGTTCTGTTTCTCAATTGTTCTAAGCAGCCTGGCAGAAAAATCTGTCTAGTGAAATGTAGAGTTCTAAAAGTAAAGAATTCAGACTTTGAGAGTCAGACATGAACAGCCCATACTTGGATGTCAGTGAACTGGGAAGGGAAAATAACAAGAATAGGAGGTAGTCAGAAGAAAGGAGGACCTAGAATGAAAAAAAAAATGTATAATTCCGCTTCTCCGGGGATGTTCTCACTACCATATTCCATTTTGTCCCTGGAATTAAACACCTGATAGATATTAATATACATTTCAAAGGCATTGAAGTCCCTGTGCCATTAGTGCAGCATCCCTGGAGGACTGAGCTTCCTCACCACCTTTCTTCCCCGTCTGGGATAGAAGCGTGGCTTGCAAAATTTGAATGTTTGAAATAATAGGTACATAAAATTAGAACCACCATATATGCACATATGACTTCAGAAAAGCCAACGACCCCACTTTGAAGCAGCAATTATTTTTTCCATCCTT
Source organism: Vulpes lagopus (assembly GCF_018345385.1). NCBI lineage: Eukaryota > Metazoa > Chordata > Mammalia > Carnivora > Canidae > Vulpes > Vulpes lagopus. The sequence goes on along the minus strand of NC_054834.1, from coordinate 101,584,460 downwards.
CTGAGCTTTTAAATATTTCGTGTGTTTTTCCTACAGGTGGACCCGTAATTGATTTGCCTCTAGAATACACAGAAGTTGTCAAATACAGAGCCGGTACATCTGTGAAGCTCAGAGCCGGCATTTCCGGCAAACCTGAGCCTACAATTGAGTGGTATAAAGATGATAAAGAGTTACAAACCAACGCCCTGGTATGCATTGAAAATACCACCGACCTTGCATCTGTACTCATCAAAGATGCAAATCGCCTTAATAGTGGAAGCTACGAATTAAAACTGAGGAACGCCATGGGCTCGGCCTCAGCCACCATCAGAGTACAGATCCTTGGTAGGTGGTCTATAGGGCAGCATCTTATTTTGTTTGTTGAAAACTTGGCAATTTTAAATCAGTAGCCTTTTTAAAAGAACTGACATACTGTCATCTTCTTTCATTAACAGACAAGCCAGGACCTCCGGGTGGTCCAATTGAATTTAAGAGGGTCACTGCTGAAAAAATAACTCTTCTCTGGCGCCCTCCAGCGGATGATGGTGGTGCAAAAATCACTCACTACATTGTGGAAAAACGTGAGACAAGCCGCGTAGTGTGGTCTATGGTGTCTGAAAATTTGGAAGAGTGCATCATCACAACCACCAAAATCATCAAAGGAAATGAATACGTCTTCCGAGTTCGAGCCGTGAACAAATACGGAATTGGTGATCCACTGGAATCCGAGCCAGTGGTGGCAAAGAATGCCTTTGGTGAGACAAGATTTCATTAGGAAACTGAACTCAAATGCTTGAGAATTTTACAAATAAACTATTCTGCTAGCTTGCATGTTTTCTTAGAATGATTTTGGTTTTCTTTTGTTTCACTTCTCTCCTCATTGTCATCCTTGTCACAAGGGAAAGTATCAATCAGCGAAAGCAATATTCTTGCATAGGATCTGAAGACTGAAAGGTAGAATTGATCCATGATATTGATCCTTCAAACTCATTTTCCTTTTCCTTTCTGAACAGTTACTCCTGGGCCCCCGGGCATACCAGAGGTGACAAAGATCACCAAGAATTCAATGACCGTTGTCTGGAGCAGGCCAGTTGCAGATGGTGGTAGTGAAGTAAGTGGCTATTACCTTGAGAAAAGAGACAAGAAGAGTCTCGGATGGTTTAAAGTCTTAAAGGAGACTATCCGTGACACCAGAGAGAAAGTGACGGGACTCACAGAAAACAGTGACTACCAATACCGAGTTTGTGCTGTCAATGCTGCTGGTCAGGGTCCATTTTCTGAACCATCTGACTTCTACAAAGCTGCTGATCCTATTGGTAAGTGGTCATAAATGCAGCATCTTCACCCGTGTCTCTTTTGTGTCACTGAATTGTACATGACTATGTAATGACTATATTATGAATGGCCATTCCAGACCCTCCAGGCCCACCAGCTAAGATAAGAGTCGCAGATTCGACCAAATCATCCATCACTCTTGGCTGGAGTAAGCCCGTCTATGATGGAGGCAGTGCTGTTACTGGATACGTTGTCGCGATGAGACAAGGAGAGGAAGAGGAATGGACTGTTGTCTCTACCAAGGGAGAGGTCAGAACTACAGAATATGTGGTATCTAATCTGAAACCTGGAGTCAACTACTACTTCCAGGTATCTGCCATAAACTGTGCTGGACAAGGAGAACCTATAGAAATGACTGAACCTGTACAAGCTAAAGATATACTTGGTATGTACCTATGGGTATGGCTGTGTTTTGTTTTGTTTTGTTTTGTTTTTATTAGAGTGCTTCTAGGAAAACATTTTCTTGCTTTAAAACTCAAAATATATGACCATTTTATGTCTACAGAGGAACCAGAGATCGACCTAGATGTGGCTCTCAGAACCTCTGTTATAGCTAAAGCTGGTGAAGATGTACAAGTGTTGATTCCCTTTAAAGGCAGACCTCCACCTACTGTCACATGGAGAAAAGATGAGAAGAATCTTGGCAGTGATGCCAGATACAACATCCAGAACACCGATTCTTCTTCATTACTCATTATTCCTCAAGTCACTCGCAATGATACAGGAAAATACATTCTCACAATAGAAAATGGAGTTGGTCAACCCAAGTCTTCAACCGTGAGTGTTAAAGTGCTTGATACACCAGCCGCCTGCCAAAAACTACAGGTTAAACATGTTTCTCGAGGCACAGTCACTTTGTTCTGGGATCCTCCTCTCATTGATGGAGGATCTCCCATAATTAATTATGTCATTGAAAAGAGAGATGCCACCAAGAGAACATGGTCTTCGGTGTCACACAAATGTACCAGTACATCCTTTAAGATAACAGATTTGTCGGAGAAAACACCATTCTTCTTCAGAGTTCTTGCAGAAAATGAAATTGGAATTGGGGAACCTTGTGAAACTACAGAACCAGTGAAGGCTGCTGAAGTCCCAGCTCCTATACGTGATCTCTCAATGAAAGACTCAACAAAGACATCTGTTACCCTAAGTTGGACCAAGCCTGACTTTGATGGTGGTAGCGTCATCACAGAATATGTTGTGGAAAGGAAAGGTAAAGGTGAACAAATGTGGTCACATGCTGGCATAAGTAAGACCTGTGAAATTGAAGTTGGCCAACTTAAGGAACAGTCACTCCTGGAATTCAGAGTGTTTGCCAAAAACGATAAAGGACTGAGTGATCCTGTCACTATTGGGCCAATTACAGTGAAAGAACTTGTGATTACACCTGACGTTGACCTGTCAGATATCCCTGGGGCACAAGTCGCCGTGAGAATTGGGCATAACGTGCACCTCGAATTACCTTATAAAGGAAAACCCAAACCATCTATCAGTTGGCTGAAAGATGGTTTGCCATTGAAAGAAAGCGAGTATGTTCGTTTCAGTAAAACTGAAAACAAGATTACTTTGAGTATTAAGAATGTCAAGAAGGAGAATGGAGGGAAATACACCGTTATTCTTGATAATGCAGTTTGTAGAACCTCAATTCCCATTACAATCATCACACTTGGCCCGCCATCAAAGCCCAAAGGGCCTATTCGATTTGATGAAATCAAGGCTGACAGTGTCATCATGTCATGGGACGTGCCTGAAGATGACGGAGGAGGAGAAATTACTTGTTACAGCATTGAGAAGAGGGAAGCTTCACAAACTAATTGGAAGATGGTGTGTTCAAGTGTTGCCAGGACAACCTTCAAAGTTCCTAATCTAGTCAAAGATGCTGAATACCAGTTTAGGGTTAGGGCGGAAAATAGATATGGAGTCAGCCAGCCCCTCGTCTCGAACACCATTGTGGCAAAACACCAGTTCAGGATTCCTGGCCCCCCAGGAAAGCCCGTTATATACAATGTGACTTCTGATGGCATGTCACTAACTTGGGATGCTCCAGTTTATGATGGTGGTTCAGAAGTTACTGGATTCCATGTTGAAAAGAAAGAAAGAAACAGCATCCTCTGGCAAAGAGTTAACACATCACCAATATCTGGAAGAGAATATAGAGCCACCGGCCTAATGGAAGGCCTAGATTACCAGTTCCGTGTATATGCTGAAAATTCTGCTGGCCTAAGCTCACCCAGTGACCCAAGCAAATTTACTTTAGCTGTTTCTCCAGTAGGTAAGTAACTGAGTATTATTCAAATATATTTAATTCAGCAACTGAATACGTTACTAACAAATAAATCAAACACTGCTTTTCTTCCACATATCACCTTCTCATGTATCTTCTGGTCACTAGAGAGCTGGTCAGGCAAAGCAAAGGGGATAATTTTAAGTCAGTCTACTACAGTAATTTAAAGTTCTTTTTAAAGTTTAACTACAAAGACAGTTGAAATTAAAATGAGCTTGGGGGATTTATTCATTTTTTCTTCCATTGTGAATGAACTGGTAACAGAAGTTGATTACAGAAATGATACAGTTAATGTCCATATAACTTTTTAGACCCGCCTGGCACTCCTGACTACATTGATGTCACCCGGGAAACCATCACACTTAAATGGAACCCTCCATTGCGAGATGGAGGCAGTAAGATTGTGGCCTACAGCATTGAGAAACGGCAAGGGAGCGATCGTTGGGTCAGATGCAACTTTACTGATGTCAGCGAATGTCAGTACACAGTCACAGGACTTAGTCCTGGGGATCGATATGAGTTCAGAATAATTGCAAGAAATGCCGTTGGTACTATAAGTCCTCCCTCACAGTCTTCTGGCATCATCATGACAAGAGATGAAAATGGTAAGCATTTACAAATGATCTCCAAATATGATTTAAAACATTCACATTTTTTAAATATACTTTTGGCCCCTGGCCTGTAAAAGTGGAACAGGAACATCATTTCATACAGATTACCCAGGGTTGTTATGTGGATAACTTAGATTTTCTACCTTTCAGATGAAGAGAAGAAAAAAAAATAATAATGTAATTGGCATCAATTCTTTTTTACCATGACTGTTGTTTCACTCTGTTCCCATATAAATAGCATGCAAATGGGAATGGGTTTTTAGTTTTGTCATCATTTATAATAAAGAAAAACACTCCCAAAAATAATTGTCCAGCTTTACTCAAGTTACTAAAATACAACGTACACCCAATGGTACAGTCCTCACCTTGCTTGAGTGCCACTGATGACCCCTTACAGGAATTTGAATATACAGCAGCATCAGGAAGTAAAGGTCTATAAGTGGTTTTCTTTTTACAAATGTCAATGCAAGATTAATAACATGACAGACATAAAAGGGGATAACCTAATAGCATGCAGATGTTCAGCCCCACAATCTAAATTCTCACTTATCAATCCTGCTTTCATAGTAGCCTTTGGTAACACAGGATAAACATCCCTCTTCCAGGCTTTAAGATGTGGTACTAATGAAAAACATGTTTGTTTTCATTAAGCCAAACTAATACATATTATTTCTATTTCCTTTATAGTTCCACCAACGGTAGAGTTTGGCCCAGAGTATTTTGATGGTATCACTATTAAGTCTGGAGAGAGCCTCAGAATTAAAGCTTTGGTGCAGGGACGGCCAGTACCTCGCGTAACTTGGTTCAGAGATGGAGTAGAAATTGAAAAGAAGATGAACATGGAAATAACTGATGTTCTAGGATCCACCAGCCTTTTCGTGAGAGATGCTACCCGGGAACACCGTGGTGTATACCGCGTGGAAGCCAAAAATGCATCTGGCTCCTCAAAAGCAGAAATTACCGTGAAAGTACAAGGTACCTCCAATAGCTTCTTCATCTTACCATTTACAGGACTTGGGTTAGAGACATGCCTGATTGCACCTCAACGGACAAGGAAAAATAAACTAACTCTGGAACCTTTTTCTTATAGATACACCAGGAAAAGTAGTTGGGCCAATAAGATTCACCAATATTACTGGCGAGAAGATGACCCTGTGGTGGGACGCTCCACTCAATGATGGCTGTGCTCCCATCACTCACTACATCATTGAAAAACGGGAAACCAGCAGACTTGCTTGGGCACTAATTGAGGACAATTGTCAAGCCCACAGCTATACTGCCACTAAACTAATAACCGGCAATGAATACCAGTTCCGTGTTTCTGCGGTTAACAAGTTTGGTGTTGGGCGGCCACTTGATTCTGACCCAGTGGTTGCACAAATACAATACAGTAAGTATCTGTTTTTACTAAGTGGTACTATGTCGTAAGATTAACTTGCAACCGACAAGACTAATTTGTTTTCATTTTACAGCTATTCCCGATGCCCCTGGCACTCCAGAACCTAGTAATGTAACAGGCAATAGCATTACCCTGACATGGGCAAGGCCAGAATCAGACGGTGGCAATGAAATTCAACATTATATCCTGGAAAGGAGAGAAAAGAAGAGCACACGATGGGTAAAAGTGATCAGCAAACGACCAATCTCCGAGACGAGATTCAAAGTCACTGGTCTGATAGAGGGTAATGAGTACGAATTCCATGTCATGGCTGAAAATGCTGCAGGAATAGGGCCTCCAAGTGGTATCTCAAGACTAATCAAATGTAGAGAGCCAGTCAGCCCACCAAGTGCTCCCACTGTGGTCAAAGTGACAGACACATCCAAGACAACTGTGAGCTTAGAATGGTCTAAGCCAGTGTTTGATGGCGGCATGGAAATAATTGGATATATTATTGAAATGTGCAAAGCTGACTTAGGAGACTGGCACAAGGTGAATGCAGAGGCATGTGTGAAAACAAGGTATACAGTCACTGATCTACAAGCAGGCGAAGAATACAAATTCCGGGTTAGTGCTATCAATGGTGCTGGAAAAGGAGAGAGCAGTGAAGCGACCGGCGCAATTAAAGCAGTTGACCGATTAGCAGCTCCTGAGTTAGATATCGATGCAAACTTCAAGCAGACTCATGTTGTCAGAGCTGGAGCCAGTATTCGCCTCTTCATCGCCTACCAGGGTAGACCTACTCCTACGGCTGTGTGGACCAAACCTGACTCCAACCTTAGCATTCGGGCTGATATCCATACAACAGACTCCTTCAGCACCCTCACTGTGGAAAACTGCAACAGAAACGATGCAGGCAAATACACCTTTACCGTCGAAAACAGCAGCGGTAATAAGTCAATCACTTTCACTGTAAAGGTGCTAGACACTCCAGGCCCACCTGGCCCAATCACTTTCAAGGATGTGACCCGTGGATCTGTTACGCTCATGTGGGATGCTCCTATCCTTGATGGTGGTGCCCGAATCCATCACTATGTGGTAGAAAAACGAGAAGCAAGTCGTCGTAGCTGGCAGGTGATCAGTGAAAAATGCACTCGTCAGATCCTTAAGGTCAGCGACCTAGCAGAAGGTGTTCCATACTATTTCCGTGTTTCTGCAGAAAATGAGTATGGTGTTGGTGAACCCTATGAAATGCCAGAACCAATTGTAGCCACAGAACAGCCTGCTCCACCTAAGAGACTTGATGTCATTGACACAAGCAAATCCTCTGCAGTCTTAGCTTGGCTTAAGCCTGACCACGATGGAGGCAGCCGGATCACTGGCTACCTTCTTGAAATGAGACAAAAGGGATCTGACTTCTGGGTCGAGGCTGGTCACACGAAACAGCTGACTTTCACAGTGGAGCGCCTGGTTGAGAACACTGAATATGAATTCCGAGTGAAGGCCAAGAATGATGCTGGCTACAGTGAGCCCAGGGAAGCCTTCTCTTCCGTCATCATCAAGGAGCCTCAAATCGAGCCCACCGCTGACCTCACTGGAATTACTAATCAGCTCATAACTTGCAAAGCGGGAAGCACATTTACCATTGATGTCCCAATCACCGGTCGTCCTGCTCCCAAAGTAACATGGAAGCTTGAAGAAATGAGACTTAAGGAGACAGATCGAGTGAGTATCACAACAACAAAAGACAGAACCACCCTGTCTGTGAAGGATAGCATGAGAGGTGACTCTGGAAGATACTTCTTGACCCTGGAAAATACAGCTGGTGTTAAAACATTTACCATCACGGTTGTGGTCATTGGAAGGCCAGGTCCGGTAACTGGCCCCATTGAGGTCTCATCTATCTCAGCCGAATCATGTGTCCTGTCCTGGGCTGAACCTAAAGATGATGGAGGCACTGACATTACTAATTACATAGTTGAAAAGCGTGAATCGGGTACAACAGCTTGGCAGCTTATCAATTCCAGTGTCAAGCGCACTCAGATTAAAGTCACTCATCTCACAAAATACATGGAATATTCTTTCCGAGTCAGTTCAGAGAACAGATTTGGTGTCAGCAAGCCTCTAGAATCAGCACCAATCATTGCTGAGCATCCATTCGGTAAGGAAAATGAAAATATCTGAAACTCCATTTTTAAATATTTTTCTCCTGAATTTTATAAAATTGTATTCATATTCGATACCTTTGTTTATATTTATAGTCCCACCAAGTGCTCCTACCAGACCTGAAGTCTACTACGTGTCTGCCAATGCCATGTCTATTCGTTGGGAAGAACCCTACCACGATGGTGGCAGTAAAGTCATTGGCTACTGGGTTGAGAAGAAAGAACGTAACACCATTCTTTGGGTGAAAGAAAACAAAGTGCCATGCTTAGAGTGCAACTACAAAGTGACTGGTTTGGTTGAAGGACTAGAGTATCAGTTCAGAACATACGCGCTCAACGCCGCAGGTGTTAGCAAAGCCAGTGAGGCTTCAAGACCTATGATGGCTCAAAACCCAGTCGGTATGTAGCAAAATTTAATGGGTACATTTGTTCATTATCATCATCGTCGTTATTGATACTAGAATTCAGAGTTGTGTTTTTGTTTTTTGTTTTTTTTTTCAACTTTATCTTTGCATCCCTTCCAGATGCACCAGGAAGACCGGAGGTGACAGATGTCACAAGATCAACAGTGTCCCTGATTTGGTCTGCCCCAGTATATGATGGTGGCAGCAAGGTTGTGGGCTACATCATAGAGCGTAAGCCAGTCAGCGAAGTTGGAGATGGTCGCTGGCTAAAGTGCAATTATACCATTGTATCCGACAATTTCTTCACTGTGACTGCGCTCAGTGAAGGAGACACTTACGAATTCCGTGTGTTGGCTAAGAATGCAGCAGGAGTAATTAGCAAAGGATCAGAATCTACAGGCCCTGTCACTTGCAGAGATGAATACGGTAAGAAAAAAAAAAAGTTCTCCCTTTAAATTATCACAACTTACGTGAAAATAAACTGTCATGTATCTACTCATATCCATTTTGTCTATGACAGCTCCGCCCAAAGCTGAACTGGATGCCAGACTGCAGGGTGACCTGGTTACCATCAGAGCAGGCTCGGATCTGGTCCTTGATGCTGCAGTTGGTGGCAAACCTGAACCCAAAATCATCTGGACCAAAGGGGACAAGGAACTAGATCTCTGTGAAAAAGTCTCCTTGCAGTATACAGGCAAACGAGCAACCGCTGTGATCAAGTTCTGTGACAGAAGTGACAGTGGAAAATACACCTTAACAGTGAAGAATGCCAGTGGGACCAAGTCTGTGTCTGTCTTGGTCAAAGTTCTTGGTAGGCATCTCAAATGTTCTTTTATTTTTTATCCCATTTTTAAATGTGGGTAGGGAAAAAAAAACTCTTAATCGTTGCTCACCATTTACACCTGTTTCAGATTCCCCCGGCCCATGTGGGAAGCTCACTGTCAGCAGAATAACGGAAGAGAAGTGCACTTTGGCCTGGAACCTTCCTCAGGAAGATGGAGGAGCAGAAATAACTCACTATATCGTGGAAAGACGGGAGACAAGCAGGCTCAACTGGGTGATTGTTGAAGCCGAATGCCCGACCCTATCCTATGTAGTTACCAGACTCATCAAGAACAACGAATACATATTCCGAGTGCGGGCAGTAAACAAATACGGCCCTGGTGTGCCTGTCGAATCAGAACCAATTGTAGCCAGAAACTCATTCAGTGAGTATTGACACATTTAAACAACTTGGTAGTTACATATACCGGGCTCGGGGGAGAGGGGAACGACCATATCAATAGTTATTTGTGAGATTCTGACCATTGTCATTTTTGTAAAAATATAAACAGCTATCCCATCACAACCTGGCATACCCGAAGAAGTGGGGGCTGGCAAAGAGCATATCATCATTGAGTGGACGAAACCTGAATCTGATGGTGGCAATGAGATCAAGAACTACCTAGTAGACAAACGTGAGAAAAAGAGCTTGCGCTGGACACGTGTCAACAAAGACTATGTGATATATGACACCAGGCTGAAGGTGACTGGCCTCATGGAAGGTTGTAATTACCAGTTCCGGGTCACCGCGGTGAACGCTGCTGGTAACAGCGAACCCAGCGAAGCTTCCAACTTTATCGCATGCAGAGAACCATCATGTGAGTCCCAAGAATCACACATAAACCTAATGCCCGTCAAAACCAAATTATAAATAATTTTTCCATATACCGTTTCCAAGAACTTGTAGAATTTATGAATGATCTAGAAAAGCATATGCCTATTAGAAGGATCTTAAATATACCTAAGCCAGAACATTTTAACTACAATTTCTGTTGATAAGATAGCAGTTACATTGCTGAAAATTATCACAGTATTTTCCAGTCTGTGGGAAAAAAATAAATTATTTTACTCCCAGTATGAAACAGATATATTTTATAAGTATTCCTAAGAATGGGAAAAATATTTTTTAAAAAGTATTTTAGAAAGAGCAAAAGGTTAGTATTCTAATAAGTACCTAACAAAATTATTGTTACAAGAGCTTCAAGAATAAGTGGCAAATCCTTGTACAGAGTTTGAGCCCAAGTACTAAAAGGAAGAAACCATTGTGACGGAATAGAGGAAGAAGAAGCCACTTGCTATACTCATTAGAAATGTAGAGGTAACAAGAGATTAACCCTGTGAAAGCTGAGCAACTAAGGAAAAGTCCCAGAGAACAGGTATTTTAAGCAATGAACTGAGCTAGAAGAACCCAGAACAGCTAGCCAAAAGTTGCAGGAAAAAACCATCTACCTTTCTAAAGAAGTGAAATTTTTAAAATAAAATAATAATGATGTTGGTAATGATATAGCATACAGTGCTATCCTATAAGATTAGAAGAGCCTGGTTACACAGATTATCTCAGGGAGTGTGACAAGGAGTAATGCCTTACTCTTCTGGGGGTAGAAGAATCAGAGGGGAAGGTGACTGCATACTTGTGGGTTGAGATCAAAAGGTATTTCTTATGGCCGGTAAGGATACATCTTCAATGAATTCTTCTTTTTTAAAATTTCAATCCTTTACTACACTATAAAAAGACCTTTTAAAATATTGAGTTTAGGGACACCCGGGTGGCTCAATGGTTGAGCACCTGCCTTCAGGCCAGGGCATGATCCTGGAGACCCGGGATCGAGTCCCACATAGGGCTCCCTGCATGGAGCCTGCCTCTCTCTCTGCCTGCCTGTCTCTATCTCTCTCTCTCTCTGTCTCTCATGAATAAATAAATAAAATCTTTTTTAAATAAATAAATAAATAAATAATAAATAAATAATAAATAAATAAATAAAATATTGAGTTTAATAAATCACAGGGTTTTTCCCTCTAAATCTTATTAAAAGACCTTTTGAAATACTGGGGGAGGGGCACAGAAAGAACAATAATGGCTTTGTGAATCTTGAAAACCATAAATACAAACCTCAAACTTCCTTATTTGTATGATGTCTGAATCCCGCCTTCTTAAATTCCATAGATACCCCTGGACCACCTTCTGCTCCAAGAGTTGTGGATACCACCAAGTACAGCATTAGTTTGGCATGGACCAAGCCCTTGTATGATGGTGGCACTGACATCACGGGATATGTTCTTGAAATGCGAGAGAAGGATACGGATCAGTGGTACCGAGTGCATACCAATGCCACAATAAGAAATAATGAATTCACCGTGCCAGACCTCAAAATGGGCCAGAAATACTCCTTCAGGGTTGCTGCTGTGAATGTGAAGGGTATGAGTGAATACAGCGAGTCAACTGCTGAAATTGAGCCCGTGGAAAGACTAGGTATTTATAATATATGCTTTTAGGTGAATCATTTTTCTCGTCACAACTGTTCATAAATTAAGTTTTGACATTTACTTTCCAGAAATACCAGACCTAGAGCTTGCAGATGACTTGAAGAAGACTGTGACCATCAGAGCCGGGGCCTCATTGCGCCTGATGGTGTCTGTATCTGGAAGACCACCTCCCGTCATCACATGGACTAAGAAGGGCATTGACCTTGCAAACCGGGCAATTATTGACACCACTGACAGCTACTCTTTACTTATCGTGGACAAAGTTAACCGTTACGATGCTGGAAAATACACTATTGAAGCTGAAAATCAATCTGGCAAGAAATCAGCAACAGTCCTTGTTAAAGTATATGGTAAGTCTTTGTCTTAAACTATGTCACAACTATGCTGTGAGTAGATTTCTTAGAAAAAATACACCTTGACCTAGGATTGGTCACCTCTCTAGAGGGAAACCATGTTGAATACAGGTTCCTGCAAAACACAAAGCAAAAAACTATCAACCAATCAGGCAAATAAGTATGGCTCTTACATCTTTTTTTTTAGATACTCCTGGTCCCTGTCCTTCGGTGAGAGTCAAAGAAGTATCAAGAGATTCTGTGACCATTACCTGGGAAATTCCCACAATTGATGGTGGTGCTCCTGTCAACAATTACATTATTGAGAAGCGTGAAGCTGCCATGAGAGCATTCAAAACAGTAACTACCAAATGCAGCAAGACACTCTACCGAATTTCTGGACTTGTAGAAGGAACCATGTACTATTTCAGAGTGTTGCCAGAAAACATTTATGGCATTGGGGAACCCTGTGAAACATCTGATGCGGTTCTGGTCTCAGAAGTACCTCTGGTGCCTACAAAGCTAGAAGTGGTCGATGTTACCAAATCAACTGTCACTCTCGCCTGGGAAAAACCACTCTACGATGGTGGTAGCCGACTCACTGGATACGTTCTTGAGGCCTGCAAAGCTGGCACCGAGAGATGGATGAAGGTTGTCACCTTAAAACCCACGGTCCTAGAGCACACTGTTATTTCCCTAAACGAAGGCGAACAGTACCTATTTAGAGTACGGGCACAAAATGAGAAAGGTGTGTCGGAACCGAGAGAGATCGTCACGGCTGTGACTGTACAAGACCTCAGAGGTATGTACCAAATCACCAAAAAACATCAGGAATAGTGAAGTAAAGAAAACAGTCAGAATTCATGATGTTTTGTCATGAGAAATAATGCTTAGGAATTAATGCCTACTTTCTTTTTCCTAGTGTTGCCAACAATCGATCTTTCTACAATGCCTCAGAAGACCATCCATGTCCCAGCCGGCAGACCAGTAGAGCTTGTGATACCGATCGCTGGCCGCCCACCTCCTGCTGCTTCCTGGTTCTTTGCCGGTTCTAAACTAAGAGAATCAGAGCGCGTCACAGTTGAGACTCATACTAAAGTAGCTAAGCTAACCATCCGTGAAACCACTATCAGAGACACTGGAGAATACACCCTGGAATTGAAGAACGTAACTGGAACTACTTCAGAGACCATTAAAGTTATCATTCTCGGTAAGGATGTGTGACAGACACATGCAGGTTGTTGATGTTTAGCTGCCCAATTGTGATTTGCAGTGAAAATTAATTTCCGGATTTCTTTCTCTCTCCTAGATAAGCCTGGTCCTCCCACTGGGCCTATCAAGATTGATGAAATTGATGCTACTTCAATTACCATTTCCTGGGAACCACCTGAATTGGATGGTGGCGCGCCGCTGAGCGGCTATGTAGTAGAACAGCGTGATGCCCACCGTCCAGGGTGGCTGCCTGTGTCCGAATCAGTGACCAGACAGACATTTAAGTTTACCAGACTCACTGAAGGAAACGAGTACGTGTTCCGCGTGGCTGCAACCAACCGCTTTGGGATCGGCTCTTACCTGCAGTCGGAGGTCATAGAATGTCGCAGCAGCATCAGTAAGTCCTCGGGCCCTTCAAGCCACCATTTCCCCCACCCGATTCTCAATGTTAACAGAAAGGAGTTTGGTTTCACTATGTCCTAAGTGAACGGAGGTCCCCAAATTAACCCCAGGATCTTTCCAAGGTTTCTAAATTTTCCTGGAGGTTAATTTTTTTTTTAATGAAAAAGAGGAAGGAGAAAAGGAGGGAGCAAGGGAGGCAGGGGGGACTGGCCAGGTTATAGTGAGGGAAAAAAAAATACAGAATGCGTGTTTGATAAATGTTTATGAAATTGAAGAGAATGAGGAACCTCAAGAAAAGTACAAAAATAAAAGATTGGAAAAATAGTCACAAGTCTTCCATAGTATTTGAAAAGCTAAGACACACTTATGGAAATGTAGGAGTCTTTAATTTATTCACATTGCCGTAATGTGTTTACCTCTGTCTCACTGCAGGTATCCCTGGGCCTCCAGAAACATTACAGATATTTGATGTCTCCCGTGATGGCATGACACTGACGTGGTATCCACCAGAAAACGACGGCGGCTCTCAAGTGACTGGATATATTATAGAGCGCAAAGAAGTGAGAGCAGATCGATGGGTCCGTGTAAATAAAGTACCAGTGACGATGACGCGGTACCGTTCCACTGGCCTTATTGAAGGCTTAGAATACGAACACCGTGTCACAGCCATTAATGTGAGAGGGACGGGAAAACCAAGTCGTCCTTCCAAACCCATCGTTGCCATGGATCCAATTGGTAAATACATTTTTGTATAAGTCAATTTATTGAGGTATGATTTGAAGGTAGGAAAATGTATCCTCCTGAAATATATAATTCTAAGTTTTGAAAAGGTCCTGTTGTGTATAACCACCAGCACAGTCAAAATAACAGAATTTTTTCATCAGCCCAAAAAGTTCTCTGTGGTACCCCGCCCCACCCCAGGCCCCAGCAGCTTTGGGCAAGTAACTTTTTATGTTCTCCTCTCGAATCTATTCCCCATGCTTTAAAGTGGGACTTATATGTTCTAGATCAGTCTTTACCTTTTTTGAACAATATTTCTTTAAAAGCTGATGATATATAAATAAATAAAAGCTGATGATAAATGTAAGATGGTAGTAGTGATCATAAATAAAGCACATTTAAGACAAAGGAAAAAAGCAAGAGCTTTAAGTATTTTTAACTGATAAAAATGAATAACATTTTAATCAAAATATATATATATATTCTAATGCTAACAGCCTGTATATACACAATTCATTGAATGTTAGGTGGCACAACTGGTTTTCAGCTTTGCAGCAACTTTAACAATATCTTGCTGTCTTATTCTTATCCCCAGCTCCTCCAGGAAAGCCGCAAAACCCAAGAGTTACTGATACGACAAGGACATCAGTCTCCCTGGCCTGGAGTGTTCCAGAAGATGAAGGAGGATCTAAAGTCACAGGCTACCTGATTGAAATGCAAAAAGTAGATCAACATGAATGGACCAAATGTAACACCACTCCAACCAAGATTCGGGAGTATACCCTAACACATCTACCTCAGGGCGCTGAATACAGATTCCGTGTCCTAGCTTGTAACGCTGGTGGACCTGGGGAGCCCGCTGAGGTACCAGGAACAGTCAAAGTCACTGAAATGCTTGGTAAGACATAGGATCATTTACTTTCTGCTATAATTGCCTTAAGATTCCTTTATTACCATGCCCCCCCCTTTTAAAAATGCTAATTGTAACTGGATCTTTTTTCCTAGAATATCCTGATTATGAACTTGATGAAAGATACCAAGAAGGTATCTTTGTAAGACAAGGTGGAGTCATCAGACTTACCATACCAATCAAAGGAAAACCATTCCCAATATGTAAATGGACCAAGGAAGGCCAAGATGTTAGTAAGCGTGCCATGATTGCGACCTCTGAAACACACACTGAGCTTGTCATCAAAGAAGCAGACAGGGATGATTCTGGCACTTATGACCTGGTTCTGGAAAACAAGTGTGGCAAGAAGACTGTCTACATCAAAGTCAGGGTGATAGGAAATCCCAACCCTCCTGAAGGGCCACTTGAATATGACGACATACAAGCTCGCTCCGTAAGGGTCAGTTGGAGACCCCCCGCCGATGACGGTGGCGCTGACATCTTAGGCTATATTCTCGAGAGACGGGAAGTGTCTAAAGCCGCCTGGTATACAATTGATTCCAGAGTCCGAGGTACATCCCTGGTGGTAAAGGGCCTCAAAGAGAACGTGGAATACCATTTCCGTGTTTCAGCTGAAAACCAGTTTGGCATAAGCAAATCCCTGAAATCTGAAGAACCAGTCATACCAAAAACCCCGCTGAGTAAGTACTCTTCCAACTACAACACTGCAAGAACTCTTTCAGTACTTTCATTTTGCAGTGAAAGTCATCAGCTTACAAGCTACGGGACCGTACTCTTAACACGTGTTTTCTACTTTATACCCACAGATCCTCCAGAGCCTCCAAGCAATCCTCCAGAGGTACTCGATGTGACCAAGAGTTCGGTCAGCCTGTCTTGGTCCCGGCCCAAAGACGATGGTGGTTCTCGGGTCACAGGCTACTACATTGAACGCAAGGAGACATCAACTGACAAGTGGGTCAGGCACAACAAGACTCAGATAACCACCACAATGTACACTGTCACGGGGCTTGTTCCTGATGCTGAGTATCAGTTCCGCATCATCGCACAGAATGATGTTGGGCTAAGTGAGACCAGCCCGGCTTCTGAACCTGTTGTTTGCAAAGATCCATTTGGTAAGGAGAGAGTTTCTAAAAGGGTTCAAACCAAGGAGGCAAGCCATCTTTGTTTTTTTGTTTTCCTTTTACTTCAGCAGGAAAGCTGATTCCCTTTTCAATTGTTTAAAAATATTTCAGATAAGCCAAGCCAACCTGGGGAACTTGAGATTCTTTCAATATCCAAAGACAGTGTCACTCTACAATGGGAGAAACCTGAATGTGATGGTGGCAAAGAAATCCTTGGATACTGGGTTGAATACAGGCAGTCTGGAGACAGCGCCTGGAAGAAGAGCAATAAGGACCGCATCAAGGATAGACAATTCACAATAGGGGGTTTGCTGGAATCCACTGAATATGAATTCAGGGTTTTTGCTGAGAATGAGACTGGGCTTAGCAGACCTCGAAGAACTGCTATGTCTATAAGGACTAAACTAACATGTAAGTAGCTATTAGTTCTCTGCTTATGACCTACAAACTTAAGCAACTAAGTTATGGCTAATTCTTCTTCTATATTAAGTAAATGTCCAGAAAAGCTTATTGCAGAGCAAGGGCTATGCTCCAGAGGAAGTCATTCCAAGCACGTAACCTCAGTAGATTTAGGTGCAGTGACCTGAGCACATTCTTGAGCAATTTCTCCTTCAAATGAAATGGTTAGGTTTTTGGTTTTGTTCCTTATGCTTCCTAATAAGACTTGAGGGTCAACAAATGTACTGCACTTAGGGGAAACCTAAGTAAGACAAAGATACTACAGATTTATAGAGAGGATTCATGTTTCCCCAAGCCCCTGTACATTGTTGATGTCTCCCAGTTATAAAGAGAATGTCATTCTACTACATAATAATGTGATGATATGCTCATGGAATCCCTATTTTCCACAAGACCCCAGGAAAAGCACTAGGACATTTTTAAGAACTAAACTCATGTGTAAATCATGGTATCTAATGAAGTGTTGTCAAAAGGAGAGATTCATTCCTGATATGCAAGGACAGAGGATTACAGATTCTGTGGTAATAATAATGCATTAATATCTTTCATAACATTCAGCTGGAGAGGCGCCAGGAGTGCGCAAAGAAATGAAGGATGTGACCACCAAGTTGGGCGAAGCTGCTCAGTTGTCATGCCAGATTGTTGGAAGGCCCCTGCCTGACATCAAATGGTACCGATTTGGCAAGGAGCTGGTACAAAGCCGGAAGTACAAAATGTCTTCAGACGGACGCACACATACGCTAACAGTAATGACAGAGGAACAAGAAGATGAAGGTGTTTATACCTGCATAGCTACTAATGAGGTTGGAGAAGTAGAAACTAGTAGTAAGCTTCTCCTGCAAGCAACACCACAATTCCATCCTGGTTACCCACTGAAAGAAAAATATTATGGTGCCGTGGGTTCGACACTTCGACTTCACGTTATGTACATTGGTCGTCCAGTACCTTCTATCACTTGGTTCTATGGCCAGAAACTTTTGCAAAACTCAGAAAACATTACTATTGAAAACACTGAGCACTATACTCATCTTGTCATGAAGAATGTCCAACGTAAGACTCATGCTGGAAAATACAAAGTTCAGCTCAGCAATATTTTTGGAACAGTTGATTCCATCCTTGATGTGGAAATACAAGGTATTTTATTTTAGCTTTTAGTGGGATTGTTTTTTAATTTTTCAAGAAAAAAATAGATCTTGGGAGACCTACTACCAGAAAACCCTACAATTGTATTTTCTCCCCACAGATAAACCAGACAAACCTACTGGGCCACTTGTGATAGAAGCTCTATTGAAGAACTCTGTGGTGATCAGCTGGCAACCGCCTGCAGACGATGGAGGCTCCTGGATCACCAACTATGTGGTGGAGAAATGTGAGGCCAAGGAAGGGGCTGAATGGCAATTGGTGTCTTCAGCCATCTCAGTGACAACCTGCAGAATTGTAAACCTCACAGAAAATGCTGGCTATTACTTCCGGGTTTCAGCTCAGAACACTTTTGGCATCAGTGAACCTCTAGAGGTTGCCTCAGTTGTGATCATTAAGAGTCCATTTGGTGAGTACAACCTCCTGAACAAACAACCTCTACTATCTCCGTATGCAAAATTCTATCCTTACATAAAACTCCTACTAACAGAAATAACTTTTGAAAGGGACTAGCCAAAGATTCAGATAAAGCACAAGTGCCTTTGATATCACTTAAATTGAATTTTTTGCACATCTACAACTATAAACCCTATTCTTCAAAAAACAACTTTGTGTTTTGGTAATAAGTTTCTTAGCATAAAGAGATCCATTTCATTTTTCTGAAATAGCTATTCTTAGAACTTTGGGTTTGTAAGATTTAGGTTTTAAAAACTAATAAACTCTTAATAAAGCTGCTTGTTTTAACTCATGACTCAAATCTTTTTTGTTGTTGTTTCTTTGAAACAGAAAAGCCAGGTGCTCCTGGCAAACCAACTATCACTGCACTCACAAAAGATTCCTGTGTCGTGGCTTGGAAGCCACCTGCCAGTGATGGAGGTGCAAAGATTAGAAATTACTACCTTGAGAAACGTGAGAAGAAGCAGAATAAATGGATTGCTGTGACAACAGAAGAAATTCGAGAAACTGTCTTTTCAGTGCAAAACCTTATTGAAGGTCTCGAATATGAGTTCCGTGTGAAATGTGAAAATCTGGGTGGGGAAAGTGAATGGAGTGAAATATCAGAACCTGCCACTCCCAAATCTGATGTCCCAATTCAGGCACCACACTTTAAAGAGGAACTGAGAAATCTAAACGTCAGATATCAGAGCAATGCTACTTTGGTCTGCAAAGTGACTGGTCATCCGAAACCTATTGTGAAATGGTACAGACAAGGCAAAGAAATCATTGCAGATGGCTTAAAGTACCGGATTCAAGAGTTTAAGGGTGGCTACCACCAGCTCATCATTGCAAGTGTCACAGATGATGATGCCACAGTTTACCAAGTCAGAGCTACCAACCAAGGGGGATCTGTGTCCGGCACTGCTTCCCTGGAAGTAGAAGGTAAATATCTCAAATCTATAAAAATCAGTTTGGTGCTAGGTGACATATTGTTAATTAGGGTTGGGGGGGGGAGTTGTTGCGCTTAAATAGTTCACTAAATTATATTCTTTCTTCTTTTATTCTGATACAGTTCCGGCTAAGATACACTTGCCTAAAACTCTCGAAGGCATGGGAGCAGTTCATGCTCTCCGAGGTGAGGTGGTCAGCATCAAGATCCCTTTCAGTGGCAAACCAGATCCTGTGATCACCTGGCAGAAAGGACAAGATCTTATTGACAACAATGGCCACTACCAAGTTATCGTCACAAGATCCTTCACATCACTTGTTTTCCCCAATGGAGTAGAGAGAAAAGATGCTGGCTTCTATGTGGTCTGTGCTAAGAACAGATTTGGAATTGATCAGAAGACCGTCGAACTGGATGTGGCGGATGTTCCTGACCCACCCAGAGGAGTCAAAGTTAGTGACGTCTCACGAGATTCTGTCAACTTGACGTGGACTGAGCCAGCTTCTGATGGTGGCAGCAAAATCACCAACTACATCATTGAAAAATGTGCAACTACTGCAGAGAGATGGCTTCGTGTAGGACAGGCCCGAGAAACACGTTACACTGTGATCAACTTATTTGGAAAAACAAGCTACCAGTTCCGTGTAATAGCTGAAAATAAATTTGGCCTGAGCAAGCCTTCGGAGCCTTCAGAACCAACCATAACCAAAGAAGACAAGACCAGAGCCATGAACTACGACGAAGAGGTAGATGAAACCAGGGAAGTTTCCATGACTAAAGCATCTCACTCCTCGACTAAGGAACTCTACGAGAAATATATGATTGCTGAGGATCTTGGGCGCGGTCAGTTTGGAATTGTCCACCGCTGCGTTGAAACATCCTCAAAGAAGACTTACATGGCCAAATTTGTTAAAGTCAAGGGGACTGATCAGGTTTTGGTAAAGAAAGAAATCTCCATTCTAAACATTGCTAGGCACAGAAACATCTTATACCTCCATGAATCATTTGAGAGCATGGAAGAGTTAGTCATGATCTTTGAGTTCATATCAGGACTCGACATATTTGAGCGCATTAACACAAGTGCTTTTGAACTTAACGAAAGAGAAATCGTCAGTTACGTTCGCCAGGTCTGCGAAGCACTTGAGTTCTTACATAGTCATAATATTGGACATTTTGACATTAGACCGGAAAATATCATTTACCAAACAAGAAGGAGCTCCATCATTAAAATCATAGAATTTGGTCAAGCTCGTCAGCTGAAGCCAGGGGACAACTTTAGGCTTCTGTTCACCGCCCCTGAGTACTATGCACCTGAAGTCCACCAGCATGACGTTGTCAGCACCGCCACAGACATGTGGTCCCTTGGAACACTAGTGTACGTGCTGTTAAGCGGTATGAATCCATTCCTGGCTGAAACTAACCAACAGATGATCGAGAACATCATGAACGCCGAATATACTTTTGATGAAGAAGCATTCAAAGAGATTAGCCTCGAAGCCATGGATTTTGTTGACCGGCTGTTAGTGAAAGAGAGAAAATCTCGCATGACAGCATCTGAGGCACTCCAGCATCCATGGCTGAAGCAGAAGATAGAAAGAGTCAGCACTAAAGTTATCAGAACATTAAAACACCGGCGTTACTACCACACTCTGATCAAGAAAGACCTCAATATGGTTGTGTCAGCGGCCCGAATCTCTTGTGGTGGTGCAATTCGATCTCAGAAGGGTGTCAGTGTTGCTAAAGTTAAGGTAGCATCCATCGAAATTGGCCCAGTTTCTGGGCAGATAATGCACGCGGTTGGCGAAGAAGGAGGATATGCCAAATATGTATGCAAAATTGAAAATTATGATCAGTCTACCCAAGTGACCTGGTACTTTGGAGTCAGACAGCTGGAGAACAGTGAGAAATATGAAATCACCTATCAAGATGGAGTAGCCACCATGTACCTCAAAGACATTACCAAATTCGATGATGGCACCTACAGATGCAAAGTGGTCAATGACTACGGGGAAGATAGTTCTTACGCAGAGCTGTTTGTTAAGGGCGTGAGAGAAACTTATGACTATTACTGCCGGAGAACCATGAAGAAAATCAAGCGCAGAACTGATACAATGAGACTCCTGGAAAGGCCACCAGAATTTACCTTGCCTCTCTATAACAAGACGGCTTACGTGGGTGAAAACGTCCGGTTTGGAGTAACTATAACTGTCCACCCGGAGCCCCGGGTAACATGGTACAAATCAGGTCAGAAAATCAAACCAGGCGACGACGATGCGAAGTACACATTCGAGTCTGACAAGGGTCTTTACCAGTTAACAATCAGCAACGTAACTATAGATGATGATGCCGAGTACACTGTCGTGGCCAGGAACAAATACGGCGAGGACAGCTGTAAAGCGAAACTGACCGTGACCCCACACCCACCGCCAACAGACACGACCCTAAGACCCATGTTCAAACGGCTGCTGGCGAACGCAGAATGCCAGGAAGGCCAAAGCGTCTGCTTTGAGATCAGAGTGTCTGGCATCCCCCCACCAACGTTAAAATGGGAGAAAGACGGCCAGCCACTGTCCCTCGGGCCGAACATCGAAATTATCCACGAGGGCCTGGATTATTACGCCCTGCACATCAGGGACACTCTGCCTGAAGACACGGGTTACTACAGGGTCACAGCCACGAACACAGCTGGATCCACCAGCTGCCAGGCTCACCTCCAGGTGGAACGCCTGCGGTACGTCAAACAAGAATTCAAGAGCCAGGAGGAGCGTGAGCGCCACGTGCAGAGGCAAATTGACAAGACGCTGAGAATGGCCGAAATCCTGTCTGGCACCGAGACGGTGTCCCTGACCCAGGTGGCCCAAGAGGCCCTGAGGGAAGCCGCCATCCTCTACAAGCCGGCTGTGAGCACCAAGACCGTGAAGGGGGAGTTCCGCCTGGAGACGGAAGAGAAGAAGGAAGAGAGGAGACTCCGGATGCCCTACGAGGTCCCGGAGCCCCGCAGGTACAAGCAGGGCAGCGTGGAAGAGGACCAGCGCATCAAGCAGTTCGTGCCTATGTCCGACATGAAGTGGTACAAAAAGATTCGCGACCAATTTGAAATGCCCGGGAAGATCGACAGGATCGTCCAGAAGAGGCCCAAGCGCATCCGCCTGTCGAGATGGGAGCAGTTCTACGTGATGCCCCTTCCCCGCATCACGGATCAGTACCGGCCCCGATGGCGTCTCCCCAAGCTGTCCCAGGACGACCTGGAGATGGTGAGGCCGGCCCGCCGCCGCACCCCGTCTCCCGACCACGACTATGACTACCACTTCTATTACAGGCCCAGGAGACGCTCCCTCGGCGACGTGTCGGATGAAGAATTGCTCCTCCCCATTGACGACTACCTGGCCATGAAGAGAACAGAGGAAGAGAGGCTGCGGCTGGAAGAGGAGCTCGAGCTGGGCTTCTCCGCGTCCCCACCAAGCCGGAGCCCCCCGCGCTTCGAGCTCTCGAGTCTGCGAGCTCCCGTCGGCGTGGAGGCGGCGAGGCGAGACTTCAGCTCCTCCACCTACCACGTCCCCACCCGGGCGGACACGAGCACGAGCTACGCGGCCCTGCGGGAGCGCCACATGCAGGCCTCGCACAGGCCGCCCGGGCAGCGGCAGAGGATGCTCGCCGACAGGGAGGACGAGGAGCTGCTGCGCCCGGTCGCCACCAGCCAGCGGCTCTCCGAGTACAAGAGCCAGCTGGACCACATGTCAAGGGAGGACAAGTCTAGAAGGAAATCGAGGCGACAGAGAGAGGTGATGGAAATAACCGAAATCGAGGAAGAGTACGAGATCTCCAAGCACGCTCAGCGAGAGGCCTCCGTGCACGCCCAGAGAGCATCCGAGTCCGAGTCCTCCTCCGTGTCCAGGCTCCTGAGGCGGCGGCGGTCCCTGTCGCCCACCTACATTGAGCTAATGAGGCCGGTGTCCGAGCTGATCCGGCCACGTCGGATCCCTCCAGAGGACGAATACGAAGAGGACACCGAAAGAAGGTCCCCTACTCCAGAGAGAACTCGCCCACGGTCCCCCAGTCCCGTGTCCAGCGAGAGGTCACTCTCGAGATTTGAGAGGTCTGCAAGATTTGATATCTTTTCCAGGTACGAGTCCATGAAAGCTGCTCTGAAAACTCAGAAGACGTCGGAAAGGATGTATGAAGTTTTGAGTCAGCAGCCTTTTACGCTGGACCATGCCCCCCGGGTCACGCTGCGAATGCGCTCCCACAGGGTGCCCGTTGGCCAAAATACACATTTTATCTTGAACGTCCAGTCCAAGCCAACTGCCGAGGTGAAGTGGTACCACAACGGCGTCGAACTCCAAGAAAGCAGTAAGATCCGTTACACCAACATGAGCGGGGTCCTGACCCTAGAGATTCTGGACTGTCAGGCTGAGGACAGCGGCACCTACCGCGCCGTGTGCACCAACTACAAAGGTGAGGCCTCGGACTACGCGACCTTGGACGTGACAGGCGGGGATTACACTACCTACGCCTCCCGGCGCAGAGACGAGCAGGTGCCCCCCTCGGTCTTCCCCGAGCTGACGAGAACAGAGGAATATGCTGTTTCGTCGTTTAAGAGAACAGCTGAGATGGAAGCTTCTTCCGCAGTCAGGGAGATGAAGTCGCAGGTGACAGAGACGAGGGAAAGCATCTCAGCCTACGAGCACCACGCATCTGCAGAAGTGAGAAGTGCTGCTGTGGAGCAAATGGCACTGGAGGAAAAGTCCACACGCAGGAAGATCAAGACGACGCTGGCAGCAAGGATTCTAACGAAGCCAAGGTCCATAACCGTGTACGAAGGCGAGTCCGCAAGGTTCTCCTGCGACACGGATGGCGAGCCGGTCCCCACTGTGACCTGGCTGCGAGGAGGACAAGCGGTGAGTACCTCCGCCCGCCACCAAGTGACCACGGCCAAGTACAAATCCACCTTTGAGATCTCTTCAGTCCAGGCCTCCGATGAGGGCAACTACAGCGTGGTGGTGGAAAACAGCGACGGGAGGCAAGAAGCGCAGTTTACTCTGACTATTCAAAAGGCCAGGGTAACCGAAAAGGCCGTGACATCACCACCGAGAGTCAAGTCCCCAGAGCCTCGAGTGAAATCTCCAGAAGCCGTGAAGTCTCCAAAACGGGTGAAATCCCCGGAACCAGCCACTTCTCACCCAAAAGCCGTATCCCCCCCGGAGACAAAACCCACACCAACAGAGAAAGTTCAGCAGCTACCAGTCTCCGTCCCACCCAAGATAACTCAGTCGCTGAAGGCGGAAGCTTCCAAAGACGTGGCAAAGTTGACCTGTGCGGTCGAGAGTAGCGTATTATGCGCAAAGGAGGTCGCCTGGTATAAAGATGGCAAGAAACTGAAGGAAAATGGGCATTTCCAGTTTCATTACTCAGCAGATGGTACCTATGAACTCAAAATCCATAACCTCACGGAATCTGACAGTGGAGAATACATTTGTGAGATAGCGAGTGAAGGTGGCACTTCTAAAACGAGCTTCCAGTTTATGGGACAAGCCTTTAAGAGTGTCCATGAGCAGGTGTCAAGGATATCCGAAACTAAGAAAGCGGCTCAGAAGACCGCTGAGTCAACGGAAACCAAGAAAATAGAACCAAAAGCTCCTGAACCAGTTTCCTCAAAACCAGTCATTGTCACTGGGCTGCAGGATACAACCGCTTCTTCAGACGGTGTCGCTAAATTTGCAGTTAAAGCTACCGGAGAACCCCGGCCGACCGTCACCTGGACCAAGGATGGAAAGGTAGCCTGTTCTTAAAGGTCTCTCAATTTTGTCACCTAAAAAGCTAACCTCTTCCCTCCTCCCCTCCATCTCCCCAGAAATGTTTAAACTCAACCTACTTTTAAAATTCTACATCAGGGCAGCCCAGGTGGCTCAGCAGTTTAGCGCCACCTACAGCCCAGGGCGTGATCCTGGAGACCCGGGATCGAGTCCCACATTGGGCTCCCTGCATGGAGCCTGCTTCTCCCTCTGCCTGGGTCTCTGCCTCTCTCTCTCTCTCTGTGTGTGTGTCTCTCATGAATAAATAAATAAAATCTTTAAAAAATAAAATTCTAAATCACTTGCATTCTATAGGCTGTTACACAAGGAAGTAAATATAAACTCTCTGAAGACAAAGGAGTTTTCCTCTTAGAAGTTCTGAAGACTGATACTTCCGACAGCGGGCTTTATACTTGCACAGTGACAAATTCAGCTGGATCTGTGTCCTCTAGCTGCAAATTAACTATAAAAGGTAGGTTGGCTTTTGTTCTTACCTGTATTTTTCAGAACATGATATTAAGGAAGCTTTTCTAAACGTTCTCCCTTACACACACTCACAGACACACAAGGTAAAACTCTTCCAAATTCCAAAATGCCATTTATACACAAATGTAGAAATACACACAGCTAAAGGAAGCGTAATATTAGCAGAAAAAGAATTTATCAAGTGCCCAATTATACACGGTGGTATATAAGATTCCAAAAAGGCAGCCCCTGCTCCCAGGAATATTTAGGAACGAGGTCAGGTTAACATACAAAATGGTAGTGCTTCCAGAAACCTTCACTCTTGCTAATTTTCCCAAGCAGTACAGTTAGTAAAAGAGCTATATTACTTTACCGATTAAAATTAGGTTGCTTTCATTCAGACTTCTAAAACGTAATTTTTTTTATTATTCAAAATTTCCTAAATCCACACAGATCCTAAATATTTTGACTATTCTTTTCAAGACTTTTTTTTTCCAAGTCCCAAGAATCATCTTTAATTTAAAGAATCATTATACTGATCTCAATAGTCATACATGACAACTTTCCAAGACTAGGACTGAGAAAGAATTAAATATTACCTGCACTGCATACAAAAGGCAACATTCCTTTCTTTGGGACTTACTTGCAGAATCTACAAAAGAGTAGAGGGTGGGGCCTCTTTCCGGTTAAGTTTGCCTTACAGAGGTTTCTTTTTTAGCTGTAAAAGACACTGAGGCACAGAAAATATCTACACAAAAGACCTCTGAAATTGTGTCACAAAAGAAGGCCATTGTCCAAGAGGAAATTTCCCAAAAAGCCCTAATTTCTGAAGAAATGAAAATCTCAGAGGTGAAATCTCAAGAAAAGTTAGCCCTCAAGGAGGAAGCTTCAAAGGTTCAGATTTCTGAAAAAGTCAAGAAATCAGAAGCAATCTCTCTGGAAAAATCTATCGTCCATGAGGAAATCACTAAAACATCACAGGCGTCGGAAGAAATCCGAACGCATGCCGAGATTAAAGCGTCTTCTACTCACATGAGCATAACCGATGGTCAGAAAGTGACCTTAAAAGCCAACATTGCTGGTGCCACTGATGTGAAATGGGTTCTGAATGGCGTGGAGCTCACTAACTCTGAGGAGTACAGATACGGTGTCTCGGGCAGCGATCAGACCCTAACCATCAAGCAGGCGGGTCACAAAGATGAAGGGATCCTCACCTGCGTAGGCAAAACCAGCCAAGGGATCATCAAATGTCAGTACGATCTGAGCCTGAGCAAAGAACTCTCCAATGCTCCAGCCTTCATCTCACAGCCCAGATCTCAAAATATTAACGAAGGGCAAAATGCTGTCTTTTCTTGTGAAATCAGTGGTGAGCCATCCCCAGAAATCGAATGGTTTAAAAACAACTCGCCGGTAAGTTTAATTACGAATATATCACCGAAGAAAATCGAAAATGCCACATCTATTCCTGAAGAGCTCAAAGAAACACTTCTTTCCCCCCTCCTCTTTCATTTTAGATTTCTGTTTCTTCAAATATCAGTGTAAGTCGCTCCAGAAACGTCTATTCTCTCGAAATCCGAAATGCATCAGTAAGCGACAGTGGGAAGTACACAGTGAAGGCCAAAAATTTCCGTGGCCAGTGTTCAGCTACTGCTTCCTTAACAGTCCTTCGTAAGTATATCTTCCCCATTTTCCCCACTTGTTTAAGGCCTTTACATTTTTTGGGTTTTTTTGGCATTTGTCTTCTGAGCACGGCCAACTCTGAGGAGCCTCCCATGTGATTTCATCTTTATGGCCAATGTTTCTTCGCAGCTAAACAGATATGTGGATAAAATAACTTTCAAAGCCAAGCCACCAAGTGCCCTGTTGCATTTATCTTCAGAATGCACAATATCTATGTGATTTTCTATATGACTAATCATTTTTCTCCTAGTCATTCTAGCACCTGCATGTCATGTAATGATAGAAATGTAAAGATTCGTTTCTTGGAGACATTGAGCTAGCTCTTGACAAATGTATGTATTTGCTTATGCTTTCACAGCAAATTGTTTGGGTTATGTTCATGTGCGTGTGTGTCTGTGTGTGTGTGTGCGTGTAAGTTTTCCATTTCTGCAAGTCAATGTCAGATGTCACCCATTAACCAGATGTCATTATTGTTCACTGTGTATCTGCTATGCTCCACAGCTCTAGTTGAAGAACCTCCCAGAGAGGTAGTATTGAGGACAAGTGGTGACACAAGCTTGCAAGGAAGCTTCTCGTCTCAGTCAGTCCAAATGTCTGCCTCTAAGCAGGAGGCCTCCTTCAGCAGTTTCAGCAGCAGCAGTGCTAGCAGCATGACTGAAATGAAATTTGCAAGCATGTCTGCCCAAAGCATGTCCTCCATGCAAGAGTCCTTTGTAGAAATGAGTTCCAGCAGTTTTATGGGAAAATCTAGTATGACACAACTGGAAAGCTCAACTAGTAGAATGCTTAAAGCAGGCATAAGAGGTGAGCAATAAAAATTACCAGTAGAGGTAGATTAAGTCTAGTAACACGGTATAGTCTTTAGTTCACATAATTTAGTAGAAAGCAAATCATGTTTTCAGTGATCCTAAAACATTTCTGTTGTTGTCCCATAAAGGAATTCCACCTAAAATTGAAGCTCTTCCCTCTGACATCAGCATCGATGAGGGCAAAGTTTTAACAGTAGCCTGTGCTTTTACGGGGGAGCCTACCCCGGAAATAACATGGTCCCGTGCTGGAAGAAAAATTCAAAACCAAGAACAACACGGGAGATTCCACATTGAAAACACAGATGACCTGACAACTCTGATCATCATGGACGTACAGAAACAAGATGGTGGACTTTATACCCTGAGTTTAGGGAATGAATTTGGGTCTGACTCTGCCACTGTGAACATAAACATTAGATCCATTTAAGAGGGCCTGTGCTCCTCATATCCATACTCATTCTTAACCTTTCACAAATGATTCACATGGACTAATCTTTCTGATCTGTAAATATTAAAAAAAAAAAAGTAGTTGTGTATCAATCTAAATGAGTCAAAGTTCAAAATTATGCATTTCAATCTTTCATAATTGTTGACCTAAGAATATTATACATTTTCTAGTGACATGTACATACTGTATATAGCCGGATTAACGGTTATAAAGTTTTGTACCATTTATTTTATGACATTTTACAATGTAACTTTT
The DNA here is from genome assembly GCF_018345385.1 of Vulpes lagopus. NCBI lineage: Eukaryota > Metazoa > Chordata > Mammalia > Carnivora > Canidae > Vulpes > Vulpes lagopus. Next base: position 101,555,869 of record NC_054834.1, on the reverse strand, counting down.
GAAACTGTTGGTAGGAGAAAATTTCTTATGGAATGAATACCCTGCTCAACACTTAACCAATCTTTGTGCCTCAACATAATGTTGATGTCTAAGTATGCCTCAATGGGTTGAGAAATTCCCCATTGAAGATGTCCTATCCACCTAAAAGATGATGCCATGCACATAACCGGACATGTGCACTGATAACCTATTGAATCAGAAATGTAAGGCATTGGTGATGTTTGCATTTACCCTCCTGTAAGCAACACTTTAACGTCTTACATTTTCTCTGATGATGTCACATTCAAAATTATCATGACTTAAATATTACCAGAGCAGAGTGTAACGGCCAACACTTTGTTCGCTCATTCTACACTGTCTCTGACCATAGAGAGTGCGGGAATAGCTTGGAAAAGTAACATCGCCTGGCCATCCCTTTATTTCACCAAGCTATTCAAGTATTCCTATGCCAGAGCAGTGTCAACTCTTGGAGGTTCTGGGGTGCAGCCAACGCCTTCGTGTGGTAGCTCTAAATTTAAACCTAAGAAACTGGGGCAACTAAGCAATGAGCCACAGCACAAAAATAAAGAACAACAAAATAAAGCTGTCGTTAAATTTAAAACAACTACACCATTACTAACTGCCCAAAACGTCAATTTGATATAGTTCCTTTCATGCAGGTATAAATTCAATTGTTAGTTACAATTGTTGGACCTCCTTGAGAAATAGTAACAACAAAATAAAGCAAGCTATCTGCACCTCAAAAACGTGTGGTTGGTTGTTTTTTTGTGACACTCTGGGGTTGGGGAATAGGACTTCACAAATCACGGAAATGATCACAGATAAGGTAAAGTTAATCGAGTTCAAAATGGCCCGTATCAATACATTCTTTAAAGCACATATTTGAATTGTGTTGACTATATTCAACAGTTTTTTTAAAGCACGGGTTTGACTCTCATGGATAAATTTATTCTCAAAAGTGAACAAAAATCCCCCAAAATCACAGCTTAAAATCTTCTAAACTCATCAAGAAAAATATTTTTTAGGGGGACTGATTCAACTAAATCCATCAAAAATCTTGAACATCTACAGTTCACGATTTTTTGTGTTAGACACCATTGGGAACAAGGCAAAGATGAACAAGATAAGATAGACCCTATCCCTAAAGGAACGTAGTGAAGAGAAAATGACAGCTTCAGGGGAATTCATCAGTTGAGCAACTGAAGCCACATTGCCTACTGCAGCTCCAAACTGAGACAGAATAAAGGTTCTAGAACTAAAATACATGTTTTAAGCGATACACTCCTACCGTGCTTTTTTAAACAATTATTCTATGCTTAATAAAATATCTAGTGACAGAAAAATCTGTATTTATCTACTCCATTGGATAATCCTAATCGTAATCCAATAAAATTGATTATTGGACTAACATATTACCTCTGAAATATAAATACAAGTATAATTACTTCCTAAACATAAGTATGAATGGCTAAAGCCAAGCACATGTACTATACTATCAACTTTTATTCTTCAAAACAAAAATTGTGAGACTTTATTAACTTACCCAGCAACTGTTCTGTCTCAAGTCAGATTCCCTAGACACAGAGCCCGAGACAAGGATTCTTGTATAAGTGGTTTTCTGTGGGGCTGGTATCGGGGAAACAGAGGGAGGCAGAACAGAGGAAGAAGGCTAACGTGGCACCTCACTGTGGACATCAGGCCCAGCCCACAGGGAACATCATCTGTGCCACAGTTGGCTCCACCTTGGAGCAAGGGGGCTGGCCTCTCATACCCCCATATCAGCCAGCCAGTGGCTACAGGCTGTGAGCTTGGGGGGCAGAGGGAGGATCATCGGGAAATAGCCTCCCAGACAAAGAAGGGTACCTGTTGGCCAGAGCAGTCTCTGCAGCCTCAGGCAGGTAAACAGCCACCACTCAAGAAACCTGGTCGGGGGGCACCTACCCTGTGTGACCTGGGCGGTACCAACAGCATCTACTACATCATGTCACCATTTGAATAAGCTTATCCTTACCTGAAAATGAGGGCCGAGCTTGCTGGGTGATTCCTGAGGACGATTCCCAGCCCCGACATGCTAATACTCTCACGGGTCTCATCCGTGGCTGAGACACAGTCCATGCTCACGAGAAGGCTAAAGCCCAAAGGGTTCAGCAGCTCCCAGCCAGCCTGGGCCTGGGAGGGAGAGGGGGGCCCGGGCAATAGCCAAGGGCAGCCACAGCTGGGGGCCAGGTCTGCCCTCTCTTCATGCCTTAGCAGAAGCCTGTGGCCCAGGCAGGTAGCCGGGGCAGCCACGGGATCTTATTACCAGCCTTCAATACCAGCCTTCAATATAATCAATCTGATTATATAGATGAACCACGTAGGGAGGGACGGAAATTGATACTTTCAATTCCAAACAACTGATAAAACAGCAAATTCAATTGGCAGTGTCTGTGGAGACCGATACAAGAGTAATGTTTTAGGATTGTGCTCCAAAGAGAGAAAGGAATTTGTTATTTGTTGACTCTGCCCCAAATCGAACTTGGAAAAATTCAAAGTCCAGTTTCCTTGTAATAGGCAAAAAGAGTGCTAGATAGAAGAATTTTTTAAAAATAAGATTAGCACGTCAATTCTTAGCCTAAGACTACAAAAAGTGAAGGCTTAGTGTTGAACTCTATGCCTTAGGATGTCTCTGGATCAGTATTTCCCAAATCCTTTTCCTGGGGGATGTTGGTAGATGTCGTGAAAAAAGTGTTCCCATGGCCGTATAAACCCGGGACTTGGGTCTGTGTACTCGGTGTTGCTGACTTCTCCGTCTTTGATGAGCTAGAAGGGTTGTGATTCCCCGAGAGGTGAGACGGTGCTCTCCAAATTGTATTGATTGATGATGGAAGGGCCAGTTTTCACGGGCTGAGCCCGGCTGGGCTATGGCAAGTGGAAACACGGAAGGTGTGAACAGAATTACACCTTCACAGGAGGAACTGAGTATCACCTAAGAAATGAAATTAAGTGCTAGGGTTAAAAATAAAAATAATAATCCAAAGTGCTTGCAAGCCCAGTGCTGGGGCCTCTGACCCGGTCAGAAATGCAGAACTATCAGGTTAGAGGAAGGGCCTGGTCAAAGCTTGGACCTGAAGTAGGGACGAGGGGCAGGGCTTTCCAGGCCAAGGAGGAGCCGAGCACCTGCAGAGGCCTGGGGTGAGGGGGAGCACACGGCTTTCAAAAAAGTAGAAAAAAAAAAAAACCAGTAAGGCTGATACAATAGCCTCTGGAGAGCTGGGGGGCAAGAGGCAGGGTAGGGTCGCACAAGGCCTCATAAGCCACATTACAGAGTTTGGGCTTTTTCCTAAGAGGTAAAGAGAAACTTGAAGGAGATTGAAGCAAAGTAGCCACTCAATCAAACTTTTTATCTTTACAAAGTCCTTAGCTACTCGCAGGTAGCTATGATGCTATTTGCCTTTCTGTATCAAAGAGCCCATCCTCCTCAGGGACCCTATTCACCTACCACCCAATTTCTAGGCTGCCGTGGCCCTGTAGCTGCACCTCCGGGGCTGAACTTTGTGGAAAGGCCCCTCTTAAGGGTGTCTGGGGGTCTCAGGAAGACAACGATAAAGTCAGGCTGGTAGATCCTGTGGGCACCCAAGAGGAAGGGTATCGAACTGCAATAAAAAAAAAGAAAGAAAGAAAGACTGCCCTACATGTTTCAAAGGGAACAGGCAGATAGATGCGAAGGCATCTGGGACATCCCCACAGCTGGCTCCCAAGCAGAGAGGCAGCGATGCCCCACCTTGGACACCCCTTCCGGGGCCTGGCGCTCGGGATGGCCATCCTGCCGGTGAGGCCGAGGACCTCTCTGAGGGCCCTCCCAAACCAGCAGCCTCCAGGACAAATGCTTCCCGCGAAGGACGGAGGAGGCACAAAAACTTCCTGAGTGACGGGGAAGCCTCTAAGGATGTAGAGAGAAGGCTGACAGCGTCTCCCAGCCGAGCCCTCGCTGCAGCTGCAACACATGAGTGAAATCAACTCTTTGTTGACAGCTGCCAGTTTGGTGTGAGAACAGTGGGCAGGTGAGGCACGCGGGTACCCCCCTCCCCCCACCTGCTGCCAGCCTCGCCCGCATCTACAGGGAGGCCGGCTGTCCTCCTCTACCCCTGCCCCTGCCTACGGCCACCTGAGGAAGGTGCACAGAAGGGGCACGACCAGGGCCATCAGGCCGAGACCAGATGGGAGGCCCTGTCTGATGAACGGGAGGACCACTACGGGGAAGGACATGGGGCCAACCCACCAGAAAGACACAAGGGGGAGAACTGAGACCTAGGGTCTGAGACTAACGTGCCCAAAGCCGCAGAGTAGCAGAGCTAGAACTGAAAGCCAGGTTCCCATTGACCCACGTGCTCTTACCACCCCCTCACAACACCAAAATTCAAACCTGCTGGCGGGTGAGAGGGCAGAAAGGAGGCCTGTTCTGCTCTACTTTCAGGGTCACTATGGTTCCAGGACAGGGTGGACAGCACGATGCCCTCAGGCCACTCCTCGTGAAAAGGTTCCTCGGTTCCAGTGTAGCCAATTCCTCTTCTGAGAAAGCTTAGAACCCTTCACTGGCATCTGCAATATAGCCTGGAAATAGGGTTCCCATCTGACCCCACAACACGTCATGTGAACAGACGGGTTAGAGAGCAGAAAGTTCTCTGTAAACCATGCTATGGGCTCTAAAGGAGTCACAGAAAGGAACCTTTCCAACCTTCAAGGTTCTCAGTGGGTGCTTTCAAGGAGGGAAGCCAACAGAGAGCTCCAGAGTATTTAAGGTAGAGGACCCCAGCTATGGTGAGAGAGGCTTTCGAGAGCTGGGCGCCGGACAGGCATTATTCCAGAACACTTGGAGGATTTGATTTTCTTCATTTCCATTGGAGACTGAGATGAGCACATTTGTTACTTAAAGGGAAATTTCTCCTTCCAAGAAGAACTATCAAAGTAAAGATGTGTATGAGGACGTATCCTTGCAAGGACAACTTCTTTTCCTGGATACATAAGATAGCTGCGTGCGGGGATTGAAAGAGCACAGCCTTCAGCCCAGGGACCACTAAGTGCCTCTTTCCACTTCTTGGGGAGACTGGGGCTCGGTGGTGATAGTGATCGCGGGTGTCGTTTCCTTCCCACATGCTCCAGATCAGAAAAACCATCCCTAGCTTATAACCTGCTGACGCGAGCACACAGTACTAGATTCATTTTCCAACCCTGTATGAAAATATCACGACTTACTTAGGACAGCAAACCAGAGAAAGCAGCGGAGGGCGGGATGCATCAAGAGCTACACTTACCCTAAGACCACCTCCAACAGTGCGTCTCAAGCTTTAAAGTACATTAGAATAACCTGGGGATCAGCTGATCTGAGGTGGGGGCCTGACATTCGACAATTCCAATGTGCGTCCATGTAAAGCTGATGCTGCTAATCTTCAGGCCATGCTACTAGGGTCCTGGAAAACTGGCCTTTCTGGCTGTTAGATGATGGCCCCAAATTTTAACATTATCTACTATACCTCTTAAATGTAACAATCATTAGAGAGCTTCCGCTTAGCTCAGTGGTTTTCAGCCTTGGCTACTCATTGGAATTGCAGGGGAGCTTTAAAAAACACCACTAACTGGGCCCCATGCCTAGGGATCCTGCTGTTATTGGTCTGGGCCAACCATCGGCAAGTTTAAATGCTCCTGGGAGTTTCTAATGTACAGTTGAGGTGGAAAACCCCTGATCACCAAATTAGGTGATCCATTAAATGTTCTCACTTAAAGGTTAACTATTAAATCTCCTACTACTATCTTTTCTCACATCACAGCACTTAAATTTAGCCAATCCGGTTTTTACATTTAACGGTGCAGCAAACCAGCTGTCATATTCTTTTAAAAGCAAAGAGTTACCCTTCCTAAAACTTTCAGTACATGCTGTCCTTAAATTTTTCTTAGTGACGTAGCAAATTTATTAAAGCTTCCCCCACACTGTTGACATGGCTCAGTTTTATTGATTTACAAAATTTGCTACAATACTTTAAACAAGCAGAGTTTTCATATCAAAAATATAGAGTACACCTTTTGGCATTTGGAAGAGAAAAAAGAATACTCACAAAGTAAGTATACATATACTTTAAAATGAAGTTTATCTTTCTCCTGGGAACAAAAATCCTATTCTAAGAATGTTTCAAGACTAAAGTGCTTAGTTCTATCAATCTAAAGCCAAATTTGATATAAGGTTATTAAGTTTTATTTAGAGACTAGTTTTTCTATCAATTTCAGTATTTCCAAGTCATTTAACTTAGAGTTTCAAACTGTTCATTAAAGACCCACAAACTCTCGTTGCAAGAACCATGATGTGTATTAGTTATGACTAACCCAAAATAAAAACATTTCAAAGGCAAAAAAAATCATGTGCTTATGTTTTTAATAATATTTATACACATAAAAAGCTATTTTAAAACAACCATGATATTTTGCAATGCTTGCTTATCTATGTTGAGGTAAAATAAGAATTGTACAAATGTGAATAATAAATACTATTTATTATCTAGTTAACTAAAAAAGGTGAAAATTTAGGACAGCCGATTATGGTTAAGATGTCAATTTATTGAACCTATTGAAAATAAAGCAGTGAGTTTTAAGTGCACTCAAGAATTACAAAGTAAAGAGGAATGCTAACAAAATTGTCAGTAGACAATGAATATTGACTGAACAAATTTTAAGTTGAATACACATGTAAACTATCCTAAATTTAAGTGCCCTTTGAATTCACCACCCTTCCCAAGTGATTCTTTTGTTTTTCAAAACAGTCCACCAAAAAACGTGGATACTGAGGAGGCTCTTTTGGGAGGACTCTATATCATTAATCGAACATGGAGAAAAGTTACAAATATCGAATCATTACATTAAACACTTGAAACTAATATAATGTTATATGTCAATTATATCTCAATTTTCGAAAAACTTCTATTTTGTTTGAGCCATTAAAAAATGGAGAAACAGATAAGGTGAACAAAAGAATATTTAAAAAGGAAAAGCAGAATGGGAAAATTCCTATGACTTTCTCTTTGGCTAGATAATATTGGAAAGCTCTTAGAAACTTACTTTTTACATTCAACCATGATTTTTATAACATAACATACAACCATGATTTCTTCAGAGCTGGCAAAAAGGAAAAGTTGAGATAACAGAATTTTGAAAACCAAAGGATGGGGAGAAATCACATAATGAGTCTTTTATTTTCTCTAGAGCAGGGTAGTAATTAATCTCAACTATCAAAAACCTCATCTAAAACTATATCCACTCCCTTAGTCACTTCACATTCTCCCAAAAGAAAGAAAAAAACCTCTACGGGAGTTGAATTGGAAAGTGACAAAAATTATAGTAAAGGAAGCTACGTGCCCTCGAAATATACTGTTATGAGGCCAAAAAATGTCACTGGTGCATTTTGCTAGGCTTCATGACCCAAGCCACATTCAAGGACACTGGCCAATGTGGCCCGATTCACAAAAGCAAGAAAGAAGTTTCAATCTACAAATGCCCCCTCTCCCCGCCCACCATCAAAAACCAGAGCCCTTATTCTAAAAACACAGCAAGGAGAAGGGACAACCTAAGGAGGGCTGCTACTTACATAAAACTGCAGACGAACTAAAACCCTTTCCTCAAGTGATGACTGAGGGCAATTAAAACACAAAAGGTGACTTATATAAAGCACTAGTAGACTACTGAATTTCATTTGCTAACCTCAGACTTTCTAAAGCTTTTTAAAAGCATGGCACGGTTTTGGGGTCTTTTTCCTGACTGAGCACCCCGTCAAGGTTGCAAAGGTCTTCGAATTCGCAAAAGCACCACCAGTAAGTGAATTGTGTGTGTTACTTATGCACATATACACAGTTGGCCTGAATAGGTGCTGGACTGGTTTTGTTTCCATTTAAAATACATACATATGGTTAAGTTCATCCTGGTGTGACAGTGTAAACCGAAAACAAGGAATCGATTACGAGTTGTTAGACTTTGTTGATTGCGAGCGCTTAAAAAAATGGAATCTAGCAAAGTTCTGCAAAGTCAACCATAATCACTGCCCTATATTCTGGATAACTTGCCACCATTCCCCACACCCTCCCACCAAGCCCACAGCACCCATCATTAATCAAGGAGGTGGGTTACTCTCTGTTGATCGCAGCCCCCAACTCAGAACCCCTGGAAGCTACAGCTAACTGATCTGAGTTGGCACAGAAGGTAGGGTGGGGTGGGGGGAGACAGTATGTCATCCGTGGTCACAATGCTAAACCACAGGGATTTATTGCCGCACACTTCTCTCTGGCCAACCACTGCAAAACCAGAAAACAAACCAACAAAAAATAATAAGCCAAATACCAGTTATACATATAACTTGTATGGTAAGGCCTCACCCAAAATGAGGCATCATACAAGGGACTCTAGACAGTCTTTTGGGCGTGCCACCTCCGAAGGCCTGCTGAAGTACCTGGGGAGCCTAGCAACTCCTAGCAGTCACCAATACCACAGAAAGGGACACGGTAGAGAAATTTCCTATTTAACTCAAGTACAGTCTGATTCAGGTGATAAGATTTAAAAGTTATTTATTGTATGCTCATTTGCCATATAAATTTGTCAAATAAAATTGGTTTTAATCACGCGGACACATATACATTCCAAAACAGAAATCTGGATACTTAACACTGTCTCTGGGCCACACTTTGGATTACTGACAAACGAATAAAAAACACAATTCTGTCTTGACTGAGTCGTGGTGATTTCTCCAGCAAACTTGTTTTATCCTTTGTAGCTAAACTTGTAAAATCAATTGTGAAACTAAACGTAAAGTTTATCTCAAAATAAAAAACAATTCAAGGTGTCATTGTTCACAACCAAGAAACCACACCTCCAGACAGAGATGAACACAACTAAAGAAAAGCACTAGAGGGACTCCCAGGTGGCTCAGCGGTTGAGCACCTGCCTTCAGCTCTGGGCGTGATCCTAGAGTCCAGGGATCAAGTCCCACGTCGGGCTCCCTGCATGGAGCCTGCTTCTCCCTCTGCCTGTGTCTCTGCCTCTCTCTCTGTGTCTCTCATGAATAAATAAAATCTTTTTAAAAATAAAGAAAAGCACTAGGAATTCTAGGATTATCTTTCCAAAGAAAATGGCCTCATTCTAGCTGCCTAGAAAAAAAGCAGTCAATTCATAGTCCCTTGCATAGGGGGATTAAAGAGAAAATAAAAGAGCTGAAATGCCAGTTGGTCAACGGCAGAGGCTAGAATTATTCTCCTGTCACACACGCAAAAAAATATTTGTGAAGATATATAGTTACCTCCTTCTATATTAGCCGCTGTAGCATATAGATGTGCCACCTTGCTGCTGAACAGCTAATCCGAACCACCACATATACACCTACACAAAATATAAGGTAATGCGTAGGGCAACGGTCCATAAGGGAACACACCCAAAAAAGAGTGGTGATCTCAGGGGGAAGAGGGATGTCGAGGCGAAATTTCACTTTATTCATATTGTCTAAATGATAATTTAATAAAGAGAAAATATTCAGGTGCCACTTTAAAAAAAATAAGAGAACGGATGGGAAATCACCCAGCTTTCTCAGAAACTGAAGTCCTGAGTCCTGGGACAAAGTTCGCTGGCACTGGGCGGAGCTGACAAGTTTCCCTGGAAAGCCTCCTTTTCATTGCACAGAACTTGTTAGTCTTTATGCCCAAATTGCTGATCTCATCCAAAATGACCACCTCTGCCTGCTAATGCCAAAGAGGCCGGGAAAGAAAAGAGTGTGTGGGTACAGCTCATGGTGGCTAGGACCCCCTTTGTGACACTATTCTCTTTCCTCTGTTCCTAACTGTGCCCCTGCTACCAGACCGGGTAATATACTTTATATTGAGAATTCAGTGGGTAAAACCATCTTTGTGAACATCAATAGCATCCTCTTCTCACGCTGACGGAATAAAACTAAGGAGGAATTCATTAGTCATATGTTTTATTCATCGTTGACATTCTGAATACATGACCCATATAAAACTAATCCTTTGATGATGTCAGAGGAATTGCTAAATTTGTTAGTATCTTTGTAATTAATTCATCTGTTTTATTCATCACAATTAATAAAAATCTAATCCATCCTGCTATAAATCCTGGCTTTTGTGGGTTATTCCGAAACTAAAACTAGTCCAGAAGCATATGAACTAAAAACACTAAATAAACAGATAACGTGAACACTTAGAATTTCAGGGTATCGTCACAAAATATTCATCATGCTGATCAGTCATGGACGAGTTAATCCCGGCTCTGATGTTTTTGTATGCCTGTACTTTAATATCTTTGTTACAAGGGTATAACGAGGTAAAGGAACCGGCCCATAGTGAGCATTACAAATGTTTTATTATCAAAGAGACCAACAAAGACTTTTGGGGAGAAAGCATGTTATGGGACAGAAAGGAAGAATTCTATCCTATGAAAATATACTAGATTAGTTACTGCATTTGGAGAAAAGGCAGCATAAGGGCTCTAAAGCTACAGACATCAAAGCTTCAGAGATGAAATATCAAAGCAAATAATAAAGGGGCATAATAATATTCACATCTAGGGAAGGAAGAAATGCCAGCAGCAAGCTAATATTGCCGGCATTGCTGCAACCCGGCCATGTCTCCCTGTTTCACTGTACTACCAAAGCTAACCTGATAATCTGCAAAGAAGTTTATTCACACTAAGAAACTGGCCATTTCTTTTATAGAAAAATTCCTCATCTCTAGTGGTATTAATATTTACAGCCATTTGTCACAACCATGGGACTCTAGTGAGAGAGAATTCAAATCTCCTTATAAACAAAAATCCTTCTCCAAAGTATGCAGCCCGCTATGCATACAGACAAGTGTGAGCGTCTAATCCCACTTCACCTCTAAGAATTAGAATTCAGTGTTATCATTTACTCAATCTAGATACAAAGGAGATTGAGCAAATATAGACATTTTCATGTATAAATCCACATTTTCTGAAAACTATACAACCACTCACAAGGTCATAGATCCAGGGACCGGAGTCCATCATTTCTCTATTTCTATACTGTATATATTCAGAGTATTACATCTACTGGCTGTAGGTAAGGCATAATAGACAATCATCTCCATAAGCTTATTTTCTATACATCATATTTAGATGACCAAAATGTAATACCAATAAAGCTTAAAAACATACCACAATTGTTATTATATGCTTTTAAAAATTTACACAGTAATTACTACTGATTGGATTTTTAAGGCTTTAATATGTCTTAGAAAGATAACCTTTAATACCTGAACATTTCATGTGGAGTCTAGTTGAATGCAGGGTCAATATCATCAAACATTAGATTTTCCCATATATCAATAATTCTTCCTATGATGAAAACCTCTTAATCCAAGTCCAAGTGGATTACTGAATTAAGCATGATAGTCGTAAAAGTAATAATGACAACAATATTAACAACAGCTAATGCTGACTTATCACATACCGTGTGCCAGGTAGGCACTGTTCTAAATGCATTGACTCTTCTAATCCTCACAGCACCCTATGAGGTAGGTGGTACAGTAAAATCGGTCATAGTAACTAAAAATCATTAGAGAGTGTAAACAATGAATTACAAAATAATACTCAAGGAATTTTATTTTTGACATGCTATTTGAATTCAAACCTAGGCTTCCAGTTAAATATGGTAGACTGACCACTTGTATTTATTTTCTCTACCTCCAAACCCCACCAAAGACATGAAAGGAATATAAATGGTATTAATCCATAAAGACAAAGAAAACAGACTACACAGCCATGAGATTTTAACAAAGTTTGCAAAAATAAAAACCAGGAGAAGGTGTAATGACTAACCTAGAAGAGTGGAGGAAGTTAAAGCCTTACTACCCAGAAGAGAGAAGCCAATAAATACATCCTACCAAGCACCTAACAAGTTCAGGACTTGAAAGTACCAGGTATTACAGAAAAAGGGGGTGAAGTATGGACTGAATATAGGACTAGAAGAATGTATAAAAAGCAACAGGACCCCCAGGTCCTGTCTCCAGGCAGCCAACCGACCCACCCCCAACCTCCATCCACAAGAGAAACTGAACCTGAGTGTCACCAACCACAGAAGAAGACTGGGGTGGGGTTGGACAGTGCATAGGGAGGCTGAAAGTAAGATATTAAGTAAAAGTCACCACATAAACTGTAGGGTCCTCAGCCCTCTTTTTCTCCCCTAGTACCAACTGACCCAAGAGTCCAGGGAAACTCGTTCCAAAGAAAAGATCTCCACTGAAATGCAACAGGATATTATACAAAAGGAATGGAGAGAAAAAAAAAATCTGAGAAATTAAAATACAGGGGCGCCCGGGTGGCTTAGTCGGTTAAGCATCTGACTCTTGATTTTGGCCCAGGTCATAGTCTCAGGGTTGTGAGATCAAGCCCCATGTCAGGCTTGCATTCACCAGGGAGTCTGCTTGAGATTCTCTTTCTCTCTCCCTCTCCCGCTGGCCCTCCCCCTCCCCCACTCTCTCTCTCATTCTCTCTAAAATAAATTAGCTAAAAAAACTTCAAGGGAGCTGGAAGATATCACATAATACAACTCAATGACCAATCGAAGAGGAAAGATTCTTTAAAATTAGAGTATCAATCTGGAGCTCCCACATTCAAATAACAGAAATTCTAGAAAAAATAAGATGGAGAAAATGGAGGAGAGAAAATTGTCAGAAAGATAACACAAAAATATTCCCAGAACTGAAGTAGACAAGTCTACAAATTGAAAGACTCCACCAAGTCAACTACACACCAACATGAATAAATAAAGACCCGCAAAACATCATGAAATGTCAGGGGTAAGGAGGAACTGCTAAAAGCTTCCAGAGTGTAAAAGCAGGTCTATGTAAAAAATTGTATCAGAATTCTCACAAAAATAATGAATGTAAAAAGACAATGCAGCACTGCCTTTAAATTTCTCAAAGGGGATCCCCGGGTGGCTCAGCGGTTTAGCACCTGCCTTCGGCCCAGGTTGTAACCCTGGAGTCCCGGGATCGAGTCCCATGTCAGGCTCCCTGCATGGAGCCTGCTTCTCCCTCTGCCTGTGTCTCTGCCTCTCTCTCTCTGTGTCTCTCATGAATAAATAAATAAAATCTTTACAAAAAAAGTCTTTGGATAATCTTTGTGATAGGTACATAAAAAACTAAGCACATTTTAAAATCCAGCAGTTATGAATTCTGGGGGAAATAAGGTACTAGTAGAGAAGAAATAATGATAGATCACCATGGGGTTCATTACTGACCAACATTTATAGTAGTCCCCCCTCCCTTTATCCACAGGAGACCTGTTCCAAGACCCCCAGTGGATGCCTGAAACTGCAGATAGCTCTGAACTCGATATATACTGTTTTTCCCTATGCATATATACATATGATAAAGCTCAACTTATAAATTAGGCACAGTAACAGATTAACAACTAATAAATAATAAAATAGAACAATCATAACAATATACTGCAATATAAGTTACGTGACCGTAGTCCCACTAATATCTTATTGTACTGTACTCACCCTTCTTGTGATGACAGGAGATGATCAAGTGCCTACATGATGAGGTGAAAGGGAGGTGACTGATGCAGGCATTGTGATGAAAGGTGAGGCTACTACTGACCTGATGACATAAGGATAATCACGTGCTTCCAGACCACGACTCACTGTGGGTAACTGAAGCCAGAGAAAGCAAAGCCACCGGAGTAAAACAGCAGAGAACGGGCAACTACTGTATAGCTATGGATTTTCACCTACACTAGGAGATTGGAAGAGATGGGGAAGAAATATGGGGGAGGCAGGGATATAAGAAAAGTAAACTGCCTGCCTGCCCTGAGAGAAACTCAAGAACGCATTTCTGAAATGGATCAATCAAGAAGAAGGAACACAATTCATTTTTAAATGGGAACCACTAAGCGTTGAGAGTACTACCTCTGGGGCGCTATGCTGGGGAGAGGGGGTACACTTTCTTTTCATAATAAACTATGTGCATGATTACTGTAATAAAAAGAGCTAAAAAAATTTTTTTTAATGTTTTTCACTGACAAATTTAATATGAATTCAAAGAAAGGAGAACTGGGAAACTGGAAAGACATGAAGAGGAAACCCGATCTACCAGCTACAACCTCTCTACCCGACCTGGGCTACTGCAGGAGAGACCTCCTAGAAGGAGCCCCAGCAGCCTAGCCAGGCTTTCTTTCAGGCCAGGACACTCCCTCTATTCTAAGTGACAACAGCAAGGCTCAAAGGACAGACTTGGAGGCACTTCATTTAATAAAAAAAGCAAAGAACTGATAAAATCCAAACTAATGATATAATAATGTACGTGGAATTAGTATTAACAGCAGTATAGCAGTCATATATTACAAAGATGTATTTCCTGAGCTCTTAAAGGTGAGTGCTAAATACTAAGTGTAATAACGTATAGTGAACAACTGTAATTCAGGGTCAAAGGTTTCATGGTGACTGTAGAGGTGAAGATACTTTACTCCCAGCAGGAGAACTTAAATTCAACTTCTCCTGATTGAAAATAACACAATAATTCAATGTAATATAACAGAATTCAGATGTAGTCCATTTATAAAAGAATTCGCATCAAAGTCACTTTCACCACAGAGGCCTGGGTTCCCACACAACAGAAACCAGGCACGTGAAAAGTAAGCACTGGCTTTGCTTAGATCAATGATACATAGATTTCTCGATAAGCCCAAGGCCTAGACAAAGCAAAAAAGGAATAACAAATACCTATACATTACAGAGAATTCTGACAAGCTCAAATTCTTACAGGCTTATTATTACTTGGTTTAGCTTTTTCTTAAAATTCAGAAAAGTCAGGCCATACCTGAACATACATGGGACTCCTCAAAGTGCAAAGTTCACTGAAGCCTACAGGTTGCTTCATGCTATCAATTAATTCACTCATCAAAACCTAGATGTAATTCAGGATACATTTATAGCTCCCCCCTCAAATGATTTCACAAATGTGTTGGTTCCCAAAGAGAAAAAAGCAGGTCCCAGTGACAATAAAAGCCATACTTAGGAATATGGCACACCTGTTCAAAGCACCTGTTTCAAGGGGGAAAAAAATGATACGACCCAGAAATGACAATATTTTATTTTAAAAAATATTTACAGAAAACTGTTCAGGAACTCATCTTTTTGGATAAAGCAATAAAAAATGGATTTATTTCCTATGAGTTCAAAAGCCTATTATAGTTCATTATAAACCTACTGGTTCAAAAAAAAAAAAAAAAAAAAAAACCTAGCTGAAAAACTCCCTATCAGTAGCACCTTGACTTTCATGATCTAATCACTACGCAAATTCTTACTACCACAAAAAAAAAAAGGCAAAAAAGTTTGATTACTCACTCAACATGAAACTTACTACATTATTAAACTTTTCTCAAATTAAACATATGAAGTACAACATAGGAGTAGAAAAAAAACTCCACTTCATATAATCTAATGACCTGTGTGCTATTTAAAATCACAAAGACTTTTAAGTAGCATACAGTTAATCTAAATGCATATTAATGTATTTAGATTATTTATGTCCATTTTAAACTTACAATTACAGATTTATTTTAGTGAAGTAAATACCAAATATTAAGTCTCTAAAAAAATTTTCCACATAAACTGCTAAGAGAAATTTAAAGTGAAATAGGCTGCACTGGTCTAAGCTCATAGGCCACAAAACTAAATATATGCCTCCTTTGTGTACTCCCTAGGAGGTCCAAATACACAAACAAAATCAAAGCAATAAAGAACACTAATAGCACTTCATAAATTGACAGACTATCAACAATGTAAAAAATACAATGTATTATATGATGAGTTTGAATGCAAAAACCATATATTTATTAAACATGTGATTAACTTAAAAACACCAAACCAGT
Source organism: Vulpes lagopus (assembly GCF_018345385.1). Classification (NCBI taxonomy): domain Eukaryota; kingdom Metazoa; phylum Chordata; class Mammalia; order Carnivora; family Canidae; genus Vulpes; species Vulpes lagopus. The sequence goes on along the minus strand of NC_054834.1, from coordinate 101,539,948 downwards.
TTGTTTTAAAGTGCTCCTCATCCAAGATCTTGGACAAAACCATCACTTCAAAGTGAATTAAAAAAAAAAAAAAAAAAAACAGTTTACAAGGCAAACACTGACAATAGGTATGGACAGGCACTACCAAAAAATGCTATTTGTTCTTTAATTAAATAATGCCATTCTCAAGTGATGTAGAGCAATCATCTTGACAGAATTCATTTTTGTATATAAATAGTCATAAATAAAAAATGTCTCTAGATAGTCTAAAGAGCTGCAAACATTAATACCTTACAACAGCAGCTTAATGTCTATTTCAGGAAAAAAGCACTAAAATCCTCTTCCATTGAAAGGCGTTTATTTCTCTGGTGTAAGTGAGCAACGTCACTACAACATTAACCTCTTTTCTAGAACAATGTAAATAACAATGTATACACATCTTAAATTTGGTAGGTCATAAAAGTTAGGATGTAATCATTTTTTGCTGTGACAGAAAAATAAATAAATAAAAGTTAAATACTTTCATCCAACATTTGGTATTGACAAATCAGTAGTGTCAACTTCACATATGAAGGACAGCACAGTCTGGTTTTTAAAAAATCCTCATCACGTCATGGTATTTGGGATAAAAATATTTAGAATATTAAATGTCTCCTTTTTGCTCAAAGGAATACAATAGAATCACCATCAAGCTGCTATTGTAACTCATTTTTAGCTGGGGTAAAGTGACCATTTGGTCCATGGCACAAGTTACATATATCACACTTCTGTCAAACTGAAACCTTATAAGATTTCATGTTTATAAACTACAATACACACTGACTACCTGTCAGTCCCTCACAGTTTTTTTAGAAAAATATCTACATTTGTCCTTATGGAGGTCAAAATGTTACACCATCATTTATTTAAAAAAAAAATGCACATTCATACTGTGAAGTTATTAGGAAAATACTCTTGCAAATAAACTATATAAAGATAAAATACACTTCAAAGGTATGTGGGTTGTTTTTGTTTGTTTGTTTTACAGTATTCTATAAAGTGCAGAGAAATCCTAAGGGAAAAACTACTCCCTATAACCTAATTTAATTACAGCAGCTTTTGCATAGCAATACTTAGAGGAAGTTGGACACTTCCGTTTCCTCAGGAAGAGAAGGATGGAAGAGGATCTTCAGAGTCTGATTTTTTTTTGGCCATAAGTCTGCTTTCTTCAGGAATGGTTGCTGATGCCAAATCTCCATTAAGTGTATTTCTTGAACAGTGAACAGGTCCTATTAAGAAATTAATTAAAATTAATATTTATTTATTATTTTTAATATCCTACCGATATTAACTCCAGTTCTCTATGAAAAACCATTTTAAATTTCCTATTTAGGGACATCCAATTCCTTTGGCTTCCTATTAATGTTTTGGTTGTTTGCTTATAGAGAAAAATCTAATTAAAAAAAAAAAAAAAGGGGATGCTTGAGTGGCTCAGCAGTTGAGCACCTGCCTTCGACCCAGGGTGTGATCCTGGAGTCCCAGGGATTGAGTCCCATGTTGGGCTCCCTCCCTCCCTGCATGGAGCCTGCTTCTCCCTCTGCCTGTGTCTCTGCCCCTCTCTCTCTCTGTGTCTCTCATGAATAAATAAATATTTTTAAAAAAAAAATAGAGAAAAATCTAACTTTCCTACTATTGGCAGTCATAAGGAGAAACTTCATCGTTAATGAAATAAATTATGAAGCTATCAGAAGGAGAGATACTTGTTCTGTTCACTGCTACAACCAGGTTTGGCACCAGTCAATAAATATACGCTGAACTGAATGTAATTTTAGTTAACTACTGCTTTTTCAGCCTGATGCTTTTAATGCTGTTAGAATCCTCCTTGTTTTGTAGGGGAAAAAACAAAAAAAAACAAGACCCCAAAAAGGTTATGTGTCTAACCCAAGATCACACAAATCGGCAATGGAGCTAAGACTAACTCAGGTCTTGCTCTTTTCATCAGAAGACTTTCTGAGCAAAGCTGACAAGATACCTCACGCTGAAAGTTCTCTTATTTCCAGTTGGAATGCAACTCACAGAACTACCACTGCAGCTCCAACAACACTGCTAAACACACTGGCACGGCCCCCTTCTAAAACAAGTACACTTTTATGTGTACATATTATTTCAATTTATCAATTTAGTAAATTTACACTAACTACCTTCATAATTTTTAAAATCTAGTTATTAAAAAGCAGAAGTAGTTTTGGGGTACCTGGGTGGCTCAGTGGATGAATATCTCATGAGAGACACAGATGAGAGAGGCAGAGACAGAGGCAGAGGGAGAAGCAGGCTCCCTGTGCAGACCCTGATGCGGGACTCAAGCCAAAGGCAGATACTCAACTACTGAGCCACCCAGGTGCCCCACAAAACATGTAGTTTCTAAAGAAGAGCACTGAAGAGCACTAATTCAATCTCTGCTTTGTCAACTGAGATACTAAACGTTAGGATAAACAGAAGGAAACTTAAGGATAAAAATTCTAACCTAGCTACACTTCCCAACTTAAAGAACATTCTAGAGAACTGGGATATACTGTGTGTATATAATATGTATGCTAGTATGCATGTGTTTGTGCAGGTATTTGTGACTAGTTCTGTTACACTCTTTAACAGCCAAACATGGGAAGGCGAAATGGAGTAAGGCATGTTCACCGAAAGCCTATGAAAATTGTTTTAAAAAATTCAAAACCAGGGATGCCTGGGTGCCTCAGTGATTGAGCGTCTGCCTTCAGCTCAGGGTGTGATCCTGAGTCTGGGGATCGAGTCCCACATCGGGCTCCCTGTGAGGAGCCTGCTTCTCCCTCTGTATCTCTCATGAATAAATAAATAAATAAAATCTTAAAAAAAAAATTCAAAACCACGGTGCTTAAAAGAGAGTGAAGGAAAATGGCTGGATTTTTTTAAAAATTATTTTTGCCATCACTAATGTAAATGATCCTCTCAAAGTAAAAAGAAGTAGCATCTAGAGAAAAGTATACGGTGGCATCGAGAACTCTTTCATGGGCTCTAGATTCAAAGGGTCATATAAACAAGCAGAAGGAAGAAGGTAAATCAGAATTACGATACCTGCCTCTAGTAACTTTCCTTCCCACCCCTAACCTCTAACCCTCTTCCTCTTATCTCTTCCAAGCTGTACTAAATTGGCCCAGGAAGTTTCTTTCTCCCTTCCCCTTCCCACCCTCATCCCGTTTCCTTTCATTTTTTACCCACCGTCCCAATTTAAATTCAAAAATAGGGATGAGCATCAAGTAGTGCTCTCTATCAATAAATAGTCCTGTAAGAAAAATGGACAACAAAAAGATGCCCTCTCCTTCGAAAAATCTGAAAATGGCCAGCAGTCCCCTTTTTCATGAACTCTGTGTTCCCCTCTCATTAAACCTGTTTAACCTTCTGGTTCAGTAAAACTCTATCTTAATCAATGTGAATTAGCTGAGCTCTTCTAAACCACCTAAAGAAATCTAAACACCATTTATCATGTCATTTCCAGAAGAGAAATAAAAGTCTTGTTTGTTCCAAACAAAGAGACTTACAAATTCTTGGAATGCGACCCGTCCCCTAACTAGGAACTGTAAGTAATTTCTATCACACACGCTTCGTGGGCAACAGTAAAGACTCTGAAAGCAAAAGTCTCCTAATGGAGTTGTAATAGTAAGACTCTATTTATGTTTACTGGAAATCACGGTCACTACCATCTAACTAGACAGTCTGACATACTTTCAGAGCCTTTTCTCTGAAGAGAAAAATAACTAAATCTGAACATCAAACACAAAACCTTTCCTAAAGTATTCAATCATGGTCTGCCGCCTCTTTAAAGAAAATGGGATAAAAAAGGTACATGAATAAATTGCTACTATAATTCACCACCACCACCACCAGAAAAAGATTCTTTTCCTTGGCCATTTCAAATGATTTAAGTAACAATGCTGATTTATTTTTTCCTCTGAACTTAGAACTTGCCTTCATTTTCCCCTAGAATCCTACCCACAACTCATGCTTTCTTATAAAATGTTTTTTAAATGTAAATATAGTGGGAGAAGAACATTACTAAGACATTACTAAAATGTAGTGGGAAGAAAACATTTTGATGTTATATACATAAATGAAAGATACGGCATTTACGTGGAGGTATTCACCGCTTCTTAATAACAAAGGTGTCTGTAAGAGGAAATACGAGCTGTTGTTGATTGTGTGCTGTCTGCCTGGGTCTAAATTAAGGAATGATTCCAAGGGCGAAGTACAGGGTTCGCTCTCAGTATCCTTCATTTATGTCAACAATTCTGGAGATTAAGCCAAGGAAAGAGACAGAGCCCCATTCAACTTACTATCTGGGTCTTCAAGAGGATTATCATTACAAGAGTCTGTATCTGAGTAGGTTCTTCGGCGTCGCTGGGAGAGTCGGTGAAGTGTAGACACTGGTTCTTTTACAGAGTGGCTACTCCTACAAATTAAATAAAAAGCATTACATTGTAAGGCCTTAAACAAATGATAATACCCTTAATTTAACTGGAGTGGGGTTTTTTTGTTTGTTTTTAAGAGAACGTGCCCTTGCCTGCAAATGAGTCGGGGCTGGGGTTAGGCTGGGAGGGGCAGACCAAGAGGGAGAACCTTCAGTAGGCTCTACATGCAGCACAAACGTGACGTCAACCCTCATGACCCTGAGATCACGTCCTGAGTCGAAATCAAGACTCTGACGCGTAACCGACTGAGCCACCCAAGTGCCCATTAACTGATGTATTAAATGACTTCTTCAAATGAAAGAGGAACTATTTTTATTCCCAAAGCTCTATGTTAGCAACATTCTACTCCTTCAGATGTCAGGCCACAGGCAAGTCAAATCATTTAGAATCCAGCTGGTAACCTGAAGAATATGACCTCTGAGCCAAACTACATGGAAAGGGGGTACAAAAAAAGCAACTTCTTTTATAGAGAAGGTCCAGCGAGACAGTAGATGTATCGGATTGTTAACAAATGTTTGAAAACTAAGTCATGACTTCACAAGTGTGTACATCTAGTGTCAATCTGTATCTTATCAAAAATGACAGAGAGAAGAGGAGGGGCAAGCAGGTTAGGAACATGCTAGAGGTCAACTCACTGACACCAGCAAGAACAAATAAACATGGCAAATGGAGGCTACAGACACTGGTGTAAAAGCAGTCTGTGGGGCACCTGGGGGGCTCAGTCAGGTAAGCGTCCACTCTCAATTTCAGCTCAGATCCTGATCTCAGGGTGGTGGTGAAACTGAGCTCCAGTTTGGGCTCTGCACTCTGCACTGAGTCTGCTTGTCCCTCTCCCTCTGCTCCTCCCCCTGCTTGCATTTTCTCGCCTCTCTCAAATAAATTAATAAGTAAAACAGTAAAAACATGAATAAGAAGTCGTAGAAACCAGAAAACTAGAAAAATCCATCTAAAATATCCAGTGTAGGGCAGCCCCAGTGGCTCAGCGGTTGAGCACCTGCCTTTGGCCCAGGGTGTGATCCTGGAGACCCAGAATCGAGTCCGATGTCAGGCTCCCTGCATAGAGCCTTCTTCTCCCTCTGCCCCCCCGCCATAAATAAATAAAATCTTTTAAAATAAAATAAAAAATAAAATATCCAATGTAGAACCAAATCATAACCCCTCAAAGGACACCAGCTACCACTGTATGGAAAGCCCAACATTTCTGTTAGTAATGACAATCTTGACTCATCAAGAGAAAAGTAATATTAAAATTCTAATTATATTTGAGGCACCTGGGTGGCACAGTTGGTTAAGTGTCCGACTCTTGGTTTCAGCTCAGGTTCTGATCTCAGGGTTGTAAGATCAAGCCTTCCATCGGGATCTGTGCTCAGCACAGAGTCCGCTTAATATAAAACGATTTCTCCTTTCTCTCTGTGCCTCCCCCCTGCACACTCGGGCTCTCATTCTCTCAAGTAAGTAATTTTTTAAAAAAATTCTAATTGTATTTTATTTGATAAGGCAGAAAGGATAAAATACAGTTCAGAAAAATTTCTATCATAAAAATAAAAGTTCATAAAAGGGATCAAGCTTCTATTTTTCTAGAAAACTCAACCAATGAAACTTTTCATTCCCTGACAGGACTGGATATATATACATCACTGGGCTCCTCTGAGTACATGATAATTCAGAGATTACATAATCATGGCGGGGTGCAGGGGAGAATGACAATAGTAAAGGCTCAGTCAGCACTTCTTCTTAATGTAGAGAAATAAAAGCATATGTCACTACAATTTCATCACTTTCCAAAGAACCAAATAAGACAATCAGAGCAACTGCAAAGACTATTACCTACCGAGATAAAGAACACTTTAGTAGCCTCGGGTGTTAGCAAGATCTACTAGAAGGTAAATGTCTCAAATGTGCTGATATGAATATATACTTTAAAACATCAATTAGTTTTTCTCTCTTTGCAGTAAGATCTTTAATTCCTCATAAAACAATGGATTAGGATGAATATAACAAAAAAGCTGTTGTAGGGCGCCTGGGTGGCTCAGCAGTTGAGCGTCTGCCTTCATGCTCAGGGTGTGATCGGGCTCCCTGTATGGAGCTGCTTCTCCCTCTGCCTATGTCTCTGCCTCTCTCTCTGTGTCTGTCATTAATAAATAAATAAAATATCTAAAAACAAAACAAAAAAAAAAACCTGTTGTGAAGTGAGCCTAAACTTTGGGCCTTTGATACCTCAAAAATGGATTTCTACTAACCATAATTTGATATAATATCAAACACCAATAAAAAGTACAATAGTTGGCAAGGCGCTTACCTTGCTGGTTAATTTATTCACTTGTTTTATCTTCACTGACGACCTACTGGGGCCAGGCCCTACACTTCGGTAGAATGCTAAGCAAATCAGAACCAGGCCCTGCCAGGCCCTGCTCAGAAAGTTTCCATCCCACACCACTTGATGTTGAAGGCCCCCAAATCGCCCTAAGTAGGTATGATTTTGAGAGAACTTGGTTAAAAGGAAAGATTATTTTACCTCTCTGAACTGCAGGAACCAGGATGGCTAACAGAACGCTTCATCTAGAAATTTAAAAAGAAAATGAGCATGATCCATATGTCAAGTAGAATAATGCAGCTCTAATTTATTATCCGCTATCATAATTAACAGAAATCTGCTCAGAGGAAAAGATGACTGGCCAAGAAATTTATTTCTTACATACTCAAGCAACACTATCAGCACAATGTCAAGCTTTGTCCCTAATAACCATTCGTTGAAATCTTTCTCAATGCATATCAAAAACATGCTAGGTTCTTTTCTCAATAATAAAAACCAAATTTCATATTTTACATGTACCATATATATGTATGTGCACATATATAGAAATATGAAAAACATGTATATAACCCATCTAAAAAACTATTTAAAGGAGTATCTAGCAAGTCAGAAAATATTCTAATAAATATCTCTCCCTGTCTTTTTTTTAAAGACCAAGAAGAGAGTCTTTGGTAGTAAAGCTTCTCTTTATAATCCATTATTCAGTAGGTGTTACACAGACGTCCTAACGTATGGTTTTCATGGAAGATGGCATTAATAATTTGAGTCTTTAAAGAAAGAAGAACCAAGTTTCAAATAGGTCTCTAAAACATATTTTTTTAAAGTTTTAAAAACTGATTAAAAGCATTAATAAAGGGGCAGCCCAGGTGGCTCAGCGGCTTAGCGACTCCTGCCGCCCGGGGTGTGATCCTGGAAACCCGGGATTGAGTCCCAGTCGGGTTCCCTGCATGGAGCCTACTTCTCCCTCTGCCTGTGTCTCTGCCTCTCTCTCTCTCCTCTCTGTCTCAATAAATAAATAAAATCTTTTTTTAAAAAAAGCATTAATAAATATGACAAATACTAAACACAATTTAAAAGATCCAACTACTCCACTAAAAAAATAGAAGGAGGCCCCCAATTAAAACAGATTATTTCAATGTTTAGCAAGGGAGCAGAAAAGCAAAGTTTATACTAGGGCTAAGGATAGTTGTTTTTATATGCAGGGGCTCAAAGGTCTCATAAGTCCAAGTCTAATGTCTGTGTTATGTAAATGCCTGCTGTGTTTACAAACATGAGCCACCAGTTGCTCTGAGAAATCCCAGCTGAAATGTTAACAGATATAACGAAGCCAATTTGCAGTCCAGGAACATCTACATGATTGACATTAAGATGCAAATGGACATTAACATCTCCTTTAACAGAAGTCACTTCCTTTGGGATTATTCACCCATCTAAATTACATTATATCCCCACTACAATTATCACTCAACCTGTGGAACAAAATGACAATTGTTTGAATTTTCGTTATGATTTGAAAAAAAAATGCAAATTTATTCTAAGGCGTACACAGTGAGATTAACTACATAAAGTAGTTCAAAAATCAGCTTAAATAAAATAGTTTTAGAATTCTCATATACTCATATATTCATATTATTTTTAAAAATTTACTCATACTCATATTATTAAAAAAAATTCCCAAAAGACACATACTGTGTCTCCAGAACTAATTATCATAAGCCACAATTTTTGCTTTATATATGAAGCAAAATGGCAAAACAAGTAAAAATAAGCAACCTCTAACTGATCTTTTTCAGATTAGCTTATTGGACTTTCCTGTAATGTTGCTACTGATAAAGGTTTTGGTTTAAAATAGACAATTATTACAGTTTCTTATACATAAAATACATATATGAACTCTGGACTACAGAGTGTTTGTTAAAGATTTTTTACTTTTTTATTTATTTGAGAGAGAGAGAGAGAGAGAACAAGCACAGAGATCACTGTTTTCTAACCAATGTATGATGGGCCAAGCGCAGTATGAAAATGGGTTTTATTAGTTTGGGAAGTGCTAGGTTAACTTAAATGAACTGGGTTTCTCTGTCATAGGTCTTCCTAGAACCTCTTTTATACTAACATGTATCATGAATCTTTGAAAAGAAGTGCTGTGCATTGTTTTTAAAACTTATTTGACAACCCTTCTTGCATATTCTTAATAACATCTCGCAGGACTGTAGTGTTCAGTAGAACAATTTGACAACACAATTATTTATAAAATAATTGTAGATGTGTTATACTGTTAAATAGGGTTAGGATTAGGGAATAACCTATATGGTTGAATAAGAAAAGATCTTTTGAGACGGATGTATATATATGGTGTTATGTTCCCACGTTGGGCATATTCAGGATGGTATGGCCCTAGATGTGTGTTGGGAGTGTTATGTTCCTGAGGTTGATATATAAGGGCTACACTGTTTTTTTGTTTTTATTACAAACAACTATAGTTGACTTTATAGAGTGAAATGCAATAAAACCACCTCAAAGCTACCTCATTTTTGTATTGAATTTCTAAGGAAAATGCCTTCTGTTACAAATGCTCTGTAGGATAGAGGCACCTGGATGGACCACTTGATTAAGCGTCTGCCTTCCTGGGATGGAGCCCCACGTCTGCCTCTCCCTCTGGCCCCCCTCCCCACTCATGTTCCCTGTTCTAAAAAAAACTTTTAAAATCAGTTAATTAATTAAGGTGATGATTTTTACTTAATCTCAAATAGCTTAAATAGGCTGGGGTGGATACAAGCACGTAGGAATAAGTTGTACCCTATTGTTTCTTCTAACAAATAAGCCTTCAAGTAATTGCTAAAAATAGTAGCCAGGTAGCATTCTTCCTTTTATAAAAGGGCTCCTGAAAACACTTAGATGAAAAAAATGTAAAGTCTCATCGAACTCTGTCTCACCTACAGTTCTGCACAGTTTGCCTGAGCAAGTTTATTAGCTTGGGAAGGACAACTAGTCCACTGCCCCCAGCAAAGGGTACTTGTTGTGCAGGGCAATCAGAAGGAAAGAAACTAACACAAAGCACCTGTGTTAAATTGGTCAGCCCTTTTGCATTGGCCTGCTGATGGAAAAGACTTTATTTTACAGATGAAGAAAATGGGGTCCAGAAAGATTCAGTAACTTGCCTACTCAGAGGGCTCAAATCCAAATACTGACTACAAAATACTGTTTTCCCTATAACATGTTGCTTCAAACCCCCTACAACTCCTTTATGACTTGCCTAATTTTACCGTTTTGTGGGTAAAACACCACCCCTCTGTGATGTTTTCCAAGTAGAGCAGTGCTCCCAACCTTTTCCATGTCACAATACCCACGGAGCATAATATTTTCCTGGCACACGGGGGTAAACGGCACAGTCCTCCAAGCGGAGGCGATCAGAACCGCGGCACATGCTGAGTCCAAAAAGTGGAAAGCCTCCAAAAAGAACATGAGTACAACCTTTAAAAAGATCTGTTGGGGGATCCCTGGGTGGCTCAGCGGTTTGGCCCCTGCCTTCTGCCCGGGGTGTGATCCTGGAGTCCCGGGATCGAGTCCCACATGGAGCCTGCTTCTCCCTCTACCTGTATGCCTCTATGTCTCTCATGAATAAATAAATAAAATCTTTAAAAAAAAAAAAAAGTTCCATCTGTTGATTATTTCCCTCCCATTGCCACTTTCCTCCCTTAAAAACAAAACCAAAACCCAAAACAAACATGCAACATCACTGGAAGAAAAACAAGTTCCAACCATTTGAACAGGAGAAGGTGACACAGGAGAAACCAAGGGATCCGGATGGGACAGCTGAAACATCTCAGGTTTAAACTTGGCATTCGCTATCTTCACACATTCCTCAAGGGTTGTGATGAATGTATTACATGTGGCACTAAGCAGAGAAGAGGCTTCATTCATGTTCTGAAAAATTACACACTGAGTTAAACAGACCCACACACAGCTATATGCAACCACGCACCACGTTACAATCAAGTGACTAAACGTTATCTCCAACAGACACCTTACTAGGTTAGTGCAAATCTACTTAAAATAAACTACCTCAGAAAATTAAAGCAATACATGAAGAAGAAATATCTATCAAGCAATGTATGAAATTCATTTCCAAGAAAAATGAAGTTTTTGCATTTAAACCAAATATGAATCATATTGAAAAACTATGCACAACAATGTACATGACCTAACCCAAACAGTAATTTTCTAAGTATCAAAATTCTGAAGGTGGTCACAGCAGTGGAACACCCTGAGAGTTACTTAGAGGCAGGCACAATTCATATCTACCCCTTCCTTGGTAAGATACAAACCCCACACTTTTTTTTAAATGACAGTAATGTGTCCTGACCCTGGGGGATGAATACGGACTGGTCTAAGCCAGTCATGGCTATTCCATGACCCTTGGTCAAATATTGGTATCTTAGTTTCCTCTGACCCAGACAAAAGAGATGTGAAGTCTGCCGAGGAGTTGCTGAGACTTTTTGTTACTGGATAAAACCCAGGACAGCAAGTTGAGAAGATCTCTTTCCACCTCGGTTACCTCTAACTGCCTCCTGTATCTGTGTGACCTTGGTCTTCACCCCAACACCTTGGGCATAAAAATCAAATACACCAAGAATGGCAGAGTGGAAGGACAGAACAAGCCCAGGTCCTTGATACTGTCACTGAGCAGCAGGAGCAAATGTGAGGACACCTACCTCTGAAGAGCTTGTGATGAAACAGGAAATGGCCTTAGGGTTTAATGTGCCTGCAACTAAAGGTGACCTCACAGAAGATTGCTCCCCACCAGGAGAAGGCCACAGGAGAAGTAGGAAGATTTCTTGTCCCATTTCTCCCAAGTTAGGTAAAAGGGGACTGGGAACCATTCCAACCTCTCAACCAAAGAACAGCAGGGCCCACTGATCCTCCTTTATCTGAAAGTGTGACCCTATATCATAGCCAGGCCCACAAATCTGACACCTGATTCCTGTATTGCTGTCCTGAGTACTTTTTTAAAAAGTTATTTGATAAAAACTAAATTATCAACTCTCAGTCACTGAAACTGGGACCTTAGAAGGAGAGGAGCAGTTGTCCAAGGATTCCTGCAGCTAGCCCAGAAAGCAAGCCCAGAATGCTTCTTCCCCACCCCAACCTCCAAATCATCAAAGTGGCTACAAAAATAAGCCTTGATTCCCTGGAGAAATGTGCTGCTTCCAGCTTTACACTGGTTGCACAGATACCATCTAGAAGATCCTAGATATCCAGAATCTGTAGTAGGGACAGGCCAGAAGAGCTAAAAAACAGCTCGTTTTGAAACCGCTTCTCTATCACCCTATGGGAAGAACCTCAGCCTCCAGTGTTATTACAAAGCATAACCGGACATGAAGGGATCATCTTTGTATACCTCTACGCTGGGCGATGAATGATTCTCATCATGGTGAACAAATTCTTGGATAGTATGAACTTGCTGCATTAGGAGATCACAGTAGAGGCGAAGTTCAGACATTTTGGTTTTCAGAGATTCACTGGTTTCACTTATTTCTGAAAGGAACATATATAAACATTCAGTTAGAGATTGCATTCATATTTTTGGGGCAATAAAACAAAACAGAATCATTTAAAAAGTAAGGCAATGGATAGAAATACCTAAAGCTTAAGAGGTGGGAGCCCTTGGAAGTAGGTTACAAGGGTCTTGAAGAAATACCTTCTCTTCAAATAATTGGGGAAAAAAAATAGGAGTCATATATCTGGCATGAGGTTTAGGTAGATTAATTTCCAGAGGCAGGGTGATGACTACTGGATTTTTTTTTTAAGATTTTATTTATTTTGAAAGAGAGAGAGAGCAAGTGAACACACAAGTGGGGGGAGAGGGATCCCTGGGTGGCGCAGCGGTTTGGCGCCTGCCTTTGGCCCAGGGCGCGATCCTGGAGACCCGGGATCAAATCCCACATCAGGCTCCCGGTGCATGGAGCCTGCTTCTTCCTCTGCCTGTGTCTCTGCCTCTCTCTCTCTCTCTGTGACTATCATAAATAAATAAAAATTTTAAAAAAATAAAATAAAACAAGTGGGGGGAGAGACAGAGGGAGAGAGAATCCCAAGTAGACTACGCTGAGCATGGAGTCTGACGTGACTCGGGGCTCCATCCCACAACCCCGAGATCATTACCTGAGCTGAAACTGAGAGTCAGTCACTTAACCAACTGAGCCACGCAGGTGCCCCCAAAACTGGATGTTTTATATAGGATATTCCCATTCCATCACTCATCTTTCATTTTAAAAGTGCTTATATTTCTTTTTTTGTAAATTGTCTTCTCTCTGTCCTTTACATATTTTTCCAGTTCTGATGTTCGATTTTAATAATATCCAAATTAATAATTTAGAAAAGTTCTTACACATTGAAGAGAGCAATCCTTCCCCTGTCCTATATACTGCTAGTGCTTTTCCAGATCTATCTGCTCTCTTCCGGTTTGCTTTATTGTGCATTTTGACATGTAGAAGTTTTCCAATTTTTACGTAGTTAAAACCACTGTATATAAACATCTATTTTCTTCTGTTCCTCTCATAACTTTGTTTTCACATTTTATTATTTTCAGAATTGGTTTGTTAAGAGTTTACCTTCTTTTCCTTAATATGTCCAGGCACACTAAACATCCAGCCCTTGGGCAGCCCGAGTGGCTCAGCGGTTTAGGGCCGCCTTCAGCCCAGGGCATGATCCTGGAGTCTCGGGATTGAGTCCCACATTGGGCTCCCTGCATGGAGCCTGCTTCTCCCTCTGCCTGTGTCTCTGCCTTTCTCTCTCTCTCTGTGTCTCTCATGAATAAATAAATAATTTTTTTAAAAATCCAGCCCTAATCTCAGCCATTTGCTGACCAGTACCTTCTAAACTAGCAGTATAAACAGCAGAGGAAAAAAAAATAATAATAAAATAAAATAAAAAATAAAATAAAATAAAATAAAATAAAATAAAATAAACAGCAGAGGAAGCAGGGGAAAATACACATAGTAGATCCTGGCATTTCTCCATATACCATGAATCAGTGGCACTGCTTTATGATACCAGCCACTACGTCACTCTAGCCACAGTGGACCAAACAAGCTTTATCTGCCCATTTGACCTAACATAAATTAACTTCTACTCAAATTTAAGTCCATTCCTTCTTTTTTTTTCAACTGTAGTACAAGACACATAATAAAATCTACTGTTTTAACCATTTTTAAGTAGATAGTTGAGGGACATTAAGTACATTCACAGTGTCCTACAACCATTACCGTCATCCATCTCCAGAACCTTTTCATCTTTCCAAAGTAAAACTTGACACCCATTCAACAATAAAGCCCCATCTCCCCTACCCCCTGGCCCCTGTCAACCATTACTGTACCTTCTGTCTCTAAAAATCTGACTATTCTAAGTATCCCAAGAAGTGCAATCATGTAATATTTGTCCTTTTGTGACCAGCTTATTTCACTTAGCTTTCAAGATCTACCCATTTGGTAGCATGTGTCTGAATTTCCTTCCTTTCAAAGGCTGAATAATATTCCATTGTATATATAATACTACATTTTGTTTATCTCTTTGTCTATGGACATTTGGGTTATTTCCACCTTTTGACTATTGTGAATTTCCATTCCTTCTTATCCTACCCTTAGCCACATGCTACCCATGATGTTCTTTCATATATTTTTAAATGATTCTAAATTTAGTTCGGGGCCTTCATTTTTCAATACCCATAATTTAGTTGTTTTCAGTAATCTAACTGCTACTAGCTTTTAATTATAAAAGTAATATATTCTCAATGAAAATTTTTGGAAAATCAAAAAACTATAAAAAAGAAAAACCAAATAACTGCAAACTCACTATCAAAATATAATTTTTTTTTTTAAAGATTTCATTGATTTACCTGAGAGAGGTGGGGGTGGAGAGAGCACATGAAGGGGAGCAGGGGCAGAGAGAAAGGGAGAAGGAGACTCTGCTGAACAGGGAGCCCAATGCAAGGCTCATCCCAGGACCCTGGAATCATGACCTGGACAGAAGGCAGACGCTTAACCAATGGAGCCATTTAGGCACCCCTATAAATACTGTAGTATTTTCACATTATATCTGCATATGACTGAACCAATACCATAAATTATTTGCTTTGCTTTTGATTTTTATTCAATCCATTTAAATTGGCAAATATATGATAAAGTCAAAGGTACCAAAGGGTATATATAGTGAAAAGTAAGTCTCCTTCCCACAAATCACCCTTCCAAAGGTAACAACTTGACCAATTCTATGTATCTTTCCTGAGCTGGCCAAATGAATGGATAGGTAATTTTGAATCCTGTTTTTTTGCAATTATCATTTAATGTTGGGCATTTTTTCACATTATTAAAATTCCTTGTAAACATTTAACTGGCTACATATCAGCTTATATCAACCTATAGTTTATTGAATCATTCCCCTAAATTTAAACCTTTGCATCGTTTACAAATTTGTTTACTATGATGAATATCTATGCATGTATATTATCTTCTACAGGGCATTCCTGGGTGGCGCAGCGGTTTAGCACCTGCTTTTGGCCCAGGGTGTGATCCTGGAGACCCGGGATCGAATCCCACGTCGGGCTCCCAGTGCATGGAGCCTGCTTCTCCCTCTGCCTGTGTCTCTGCCTCTCTCTCTCTCTCTCTCTCTCTCTCTCTGTGACTATCATAAATAAAATAAATAAAATAAAAATATTTTATATTATCTTCTACATTTCTACTTATCTCTTTAGGATAGATTGTTAAAAGTAGTGAACAGGACAATTTACATTTGTGTCTAAGAAAATATTCTAAAAAAAATATATTCTTGTCACAAAGAAAAAATTCCATTTACCTTTTTCTTTTTTAGTCCTAGTATCAGTCAAACAGGCTTTGGAGCTCCCCAGAGCAACCAGCCACCTCTGTCTTTCAGCCGCGTTCACTGCCTTCATGTAGAAATGCTGCTCTCCTGGAATGATTAATTCCATTCTGGTGTTGTCTGCTGAATGGACTATGATGATGAACACAGGAGAAATACAGTCACAAACTTAAGTAATTTGGGGCAAATCAAACAATCACTCTTACAGTATTAGAGGTTTCAGACACCTAAAACAAGAAGTTGAGCTTCAGGATGCAGGCATTGCCTCTCCCTAAGGCGCTATCTAGTGGCACCTTCAAAACCACATTCTTACATATAACAGTGGTGCCAAAGCGGTGGTAGCAAGAGAAAAAGAAAACAGCAATGAAAACCAAATGCTCCCTCTCTTGGGGCTGTCTGTACTACTTTAAATACACAGATATTGTCACACTTATCACACTTCATACACACACACACACACACACACACACATAATTTATTTATTTATTTGGGAGAGAGTACAAGCAGAGGGGAGGGATAGAGGGAGAGGGAGAAGCAGACTCCCCACTGAGCAGGGAGCCTGACATGGGGCTCAATCCCAGGACCCTGAGATCATGACCTGAGCCGAAGCCAGACACTTAACTAACTGAGCCACCCAGATGCCCCTTATCACAAATTTCTTACTGATTTCTTTGAAAGCAAAGTCTGCATTTTAGTATCCCCCAAGCCTAGGACAGTGCCTGACATTCAGAAGCAGCACAATAAATGGTACCTATGGCCACCATTAGCACAGTAGTCCTCAAATAAGGGGCACATCATAAGAGAGTATTTTGGAGTGTTCTCCTCCTCCTCCTCTCCTAGACTACCCCCTGCCCCAATACTCTGACAAAAGAGAACTAATCAAGAATTATACTGAGCCATCCTCAATCTTTGTTGTAACACTAAATTTGTGTTACATTGTCCTTAATCAACAAGCATTTACTCAGCTCAGAGCAGTGCCTGGTAGAAGGAGAAGAGAGGAGAGGAGAAAGAAAGGAGTCTTTGCTCTAACAGACCTGACAATTTAACCAGGGAAACAAACTGACACACCAAAAGTAATCGAAATAACTAAATGATAAACTCTTTAGTACAGAGACATCATTTGTAAGTAAAATGAAAGTAAGAAGAGGTAGGAACTAAGGCTTCAGGAAGAAGGATTTGACAATAGTACGATTTAGGTAAGAGAGAAACTGCATTTAAAAAGGCCTAGATGAGGGATCCCTGGGTGGCGCAGCGGTTTGGCGCCTGCCTTTGGCCCAGGGCGCGATCCTGGAGACCCGGGATCGAATCCCACATCAGGCTCCCGGTGCATGGAGTCTGCTTCTCCCTCCACCTGTGTCTCTGCCTCTCTCTCTCTCTCTCTCTCTCTGTGACTATCATAAATAAATAAAAAAAAATTTAAAAAAAAAAAAAAAAAGGCCTAGATGAGGAAATAAACATAACATGTACCAAGAAGACAACATGGTAATGATATTCATGAATGGACAAGCTGAGTTGAGCCAAATCTTCAGGGGCCCTGAAAGTCTGGTACAAGTCCTAATTTATATGATTAATTACTGAAAATATTGACCAGATGTCCTATGGCAAATAATGCCACAAAAGCTTTGCTAGCTTATTATTCTACTTATAAAGGCCAACCTTGGATGTAGATAATGAAATACATAAACATGCAACAATCAGTGATGGGTGCAAAAGATTTCCAAGCTAGGATAGAACTACTGAAATCCCCAGGCTCCAAGAGTAACCCTCGTTTGGCTACTCGTTAATACCAGTGAAAGCACCAATAGCTACCTCAAAAGAAAACAAAGCTCTGATTTCTAATAATTATTGCTACAAATGAAAATAAGATGACTCCTCTTTTTTTTTTAAGTAGGCTCTATGCCCAGTGTGGGGCTTGAACTCACAACCCTGAGATCAAGAGTCACACGCTCCACCAACTTAGCCATCCAGGCACTTGAAGATGACTTTTTAAATATACCAAAATTGGTGTAATAGTCTAAGGATATCCCATTCACAGTTGTCATCTGAGAAGACAATAAACTTGAGAACAAGGCTCCCAAAACATCAAGTTCTTAGCATAAAATGGACAAGACCTCTATATGCAAAACTGTAAAATACTGAAATTTAAAACCCCATTAAATACAGGAATATACCATGTAAATAGATTATAAGACTCAATATTGTCAAGAACACAATTCTCCCCAAATTAATGTATAGATTCAATACAATTCCAGTCAGAAGTCCAGCAGACATTTTTGGAAATTTACAAGTAGATTCTAATATGTGTTAAGGAAATGCAGAGTTGATCAATAATAACCAAGACAATCTGAAAAAGAACAAAGTTAGAAGACTTAGACTATCAGATACTAAGAAGTATAGAACTAAACAAATTAAGACTGTGATATTGGCAAAAGGATGGAAAAGTAGGCCCTTGGAACAAAAAACAGTCCAGAAAATGGCCTAATGCACACAGTCGCTCACTCTGTGACAAAGATGTTCCTACAGTGCATTAGGTGAAAGGCTGCTGTTGTCCATAATTGATATTCAGTCAACTGAATATCCCTCTAAAAAAATTAATCTTGGGGATCCCTGGGTGGCTCAGCAGTTTAGCATCTGCCTTCGGCCCAGGGCATGATCCTGGAGGCCCCAGGATCAAGTCCCGCATCGGGCTCCCTGCATGGAACCTGCCTCTCCCTCTGCCTGTGTCTCTGCCTCTCTCTCTCTCTCTCTCTCTCTGTCTCTCATGAATAAATAAATAAAAATCTTAAAAAATATATTAATCTTAACCCATGCTGATACTGTATATAAAAGTAAATTTTAAGTCAATCACAGGGCAGCCCCGGTGGCTCAGCGGTTTTAGCGCCGCCTTCCACCCAGGGTGTGATCTTGGAGACCCAGGATCGAGTCCCATGTCCGACTCCCTGCATGGAGCCTACCTCTCCCTCTGCTTGTTTCTCTCTCTCTCTCTCTCTCTCAGTCCCTCTCTCTCTAAGTCTCTAATAAAAAAAAAAAAAAAAGTCTTAAGTATCAAGGACTTAAGTAACAAGGTAAAACAATAAGCCTTCAAAAAGAAAAAAGATTTCCTAAGGACATAAAAAGTTCTAGTTTAAAAAACTGAAAAACTGGACTTTATTAAAATTAAGAACTTCTGTTTATCAAAAGATACCTTTAATAGAGAGAAAATACTAAATTGGAAGAAGATACAACACAGAGAGTCATTTGGACTATATAAAGAACTCCTACAAGTCAACATGAAAGCCCAATTTAGAAATTAAGTCAAAGACCTGACTAGGGACTCCAAAAGAGAAGAATGTTCATATGGCTAATTAATATCCAGAAAAAAAAAAACCGATCAGTAGTTATTGAAGACATACAAGTTAAGACCACCATGAGATAGATACTACTATGCACACTAGAAATATTCAAAATCTTCAAATTGATAATGCAAATTTTGGCAAGGACACAAAGCAACTGGAACTTTCATACTCTGCTAGTTCAAGAATAAATTGGTACAACCACTTTAGTAAACAATTTGGCATCATCTGTGACGAAGATTCTCTCCCTGATCAAACCTCAGTCAGGTTCCTTGGAGCCCTCTGCTTGACTAGGCCCGACCTTGGACTTCCATCTCTATATCCCTGTAGAGCCCAATGTTAGCAAGAATTCTCCTAAGTCTATCTAGCCAGAATCCTATACCGTCAGTATCTGATTAGCCTCATGTCTGAACAAATTCCTCTACCACCAACATCCCCTGGGTAATGTGTGATCACCCTGCCTGCTGTCAGCAAGAATCCTGGGGGTCAGTTTAACCAGAATGCCCCCCAATCCCTGATGTTTCCTCTTAGCAATTTTCCATCCACTGATCCCTCCACTTGGCTCCTTAGTTACAAATTCCCACTTTTCCTTATCGTATTTGGAGTTGAACCCAATCTCTCTCCCCCACTACAAAACCCCACTGCAGTAGTCCCTATACCTATCGTGAGAGACTTGAATAAAGTCAGCCTTACTAACAGGCGTCAAGAATCATTTTCTCCTTAATTCTGCTAAACCTAACGTAGGAATACCCAATGCCTCAGCAATCCCACTTCACTGCCAGACATATACTGAAGAGAAACAGCATACACATGTTCAACAAAAGAAATATATAAGAATTTTAGTGGCAGGGCAGCCCCAGTGGCCCAGCGGTTTAGCGCCGCCTTCAGCCCGGGGTGTGATCCTGGAGTCCTGGGATCGAGTCCCACATCAGGCTCTTTGCGTGGAGCTTGCTTCTCCTTCTGCCTGTGTCTCTGCCTCTCTCTCTCTCTCTCTCTCTCTGTGTGTGTGTGTGTGTGTGTGTGTGTGTGTGTGTCTATCATGAATGAATAAATAAAATCTTAAAAGAAAAAAAAATCTAGTGGCAGCTTTATTCGTAATCGCACATGGAAAAATATATATATACATCAATACTAGAATGAACAGCTAAATTGTAGGATATTCACAACAGAAATAAACTACAACTCAGTAACAATGACTGAATTTCTATTACACAGAAAACATGGGTGAACGTCACAATGTTGTTGAAAGAAGCCAACACACACCCAAAAATACTGATTTATTCCATTTATAAAATGTTCAAAATAGGCAATATTTATCGATGGTGATACAAGTCAGATTAATAGTTACTTTTTAGAGGGATTAGTGGCTGAGGAGACATGATAATATCCCAGCATCTGGGATGCTGATTATATTCTAATTCTTAATCGGATTACTGGTTACACAAGTGTGTGTGCTTTGTAAACATTCTCAAGCTGAATATTTAAGATATGTTCTCTTTTCTGTATGTTATTCTTTTTTTTTCTGTATGTTATTCTTGAATAGAATGATTACTTGAAACAAACAACAAAAGTAAAAATGCTCCCATAGCTTGAAACATTTTAGAATTGCCTTAGGCTTCTGTCACTAAATCTTTTAAATATCCGCAAGAGTGGCAAATCTTTGAACTTTGTAGTTTGATTTTTTTTTATTCTTATCAAGTATCATTTGGAATCAAACCTGGGGTATACAACGAGATAAAACCATTAAAAAATAAATAAAAACTCATACTTTGTGCTTTTCCTGTGGGATTTATCGACTGGTTCATAAGGCAATTCTAAGAGGAGCTATAAAGTGTTACGGGTGATGGTGGTGCAATTAAAAATAAGTACATCAAAAATGAGTACCTGGAAAGCCAACACTTACTGGCACACATTTTGGTATATTTGTTAAAAAATAAACAACAAGGACAGCCCAGGTGCCCTTTAGCACCACCTTCGGCCCCGGGCCTGACCCTGGAGACCTGGAATCAAATCCCGCATCGGGCTCCCTGTGTGGAGCCTGTGTCTGTCTGTCTGTCTGTCTCTCTCTGTGTGTCTCTCATGAATAAATAAAATCTTTAAAAAAAATAAAATAAATGAGGAAATAAAAATAAAAATAAACAACAAAACTATACCGCATATATTTCAGGGAAGACACAATGACAATACACTAGGCTGAAGTGTTTTTATATCTTAGATAGCCATGACTTCCTTCCATTAGAAAAGAAGTAATTCTCAACTAACATGAGCGTGTTACAATCACTTGGCAGACGTGTGCATCTTGGAGAAAGCACCCTGGAGACACTGATCTACCCTGAGCTATGAATCACTGCTGGTGAAAGAGCCCCAGTAGTTAACACGTCTTGCATGAATGTGAAGAGCCAGATATGTAGCAAGCAAGAAAATTCTATTTTGTCTCCATGGCTAAATCATACTAAGAAGTACCACAAAACCATACAAATTTAGCAATCCAGCCCTAGAAAATGTACATTAACACATTAGTTGCTGCTTTAGTTTAACATAAATAAGAAAATGCACAGAGCGGTAAGGTTACTCTGAAGTATTTGATAGCTCTGACCAAGAGCTCACCGCGTCAAAGGAAGCACCCTTCAGGAAGGACAAGTATTCAAGCTACAGAGGAAAAACAAAAAAAGGCCTGTTGGTGTTTGATAGTCACTCCTCTAGTGCTTTTTCCTTCAATGCCCTGAAGAATTCAATACTTTCCATTATCATCTTATCTGATCTCTCCTACCTACCTCCACTCCACACAACCCAACCACACATACAAATGAATCAATGGTCCATGAAAACTTCCATCACGAAAATTATAGCATGACCTACTGCTTTATCTCTTCTCCTTTGCAAGAAAAGGAAAATATCGACATCACCCAGAAAAGCTTATCTCCAATTCAGCAAAGAACCAGAGTTTATGACTCTGACTTCATGTTTTATCAAAACCCTACAGAGCTTGCCTCATTATCTTCCACTTTCTCTTTTTTTCAATAAGCTCTATGCCTAACATGGGGCCTGAACTCCTGACCCCAGGATCAAGAGTTGCATGCTCTCCTGACTGAGCCAGCCAGGCGCCCTGCCTCATCATCTTTAGAGCTCAGTTTTCTAATCTTCACAGCACCTTTATAATGAGAATGAATTGTGAACTCAGTTCACAATTGTGAACTCAGTATGGACACTGAAGTAGCATCCACAAGAAATTGTTTTTCAGGTCCAAATTGGAAGACTAACACTAAGATTTTCCATTTCAACTCAAAGTACATGTATAAAAGGAGAAATGCAAAAAAAAAACTGTGCTTAACTTAACAATGCTAAGTGCCACTCTTAATTACTAAGGAAATAAATGCTATTAGAAGATCCCTACTGGACTAGAAATCCTTTTTTCCCTCTTTTTGGATTACAATGAAGAACATTTTACTTACCTAACTTCAAATTTCTCTAATTCCACGTATTCGCTTACCTTTAATTTCACAAACTGCCATCTTTATACTTCCTTTGCTCCCTTTGCAAACATCATCTTGTGAATCATAGTAGGAAAGGATTCCATTATCTAAAACAAACCAACGAGGCTGCCAACCTACAAAGATTATAAATAACAAAAGATTACTAAGAAATGACTTTAATCACATAGAAAACTATGGTTTCAAAATTTGCCACCCATGTTTTCTTGGCTCTAAAAGTAACATTCTGACAATGAAATTTTTCATGGCCAACGCTCACCCAAAACATTCTTGCCTTAATCCCACTTCTGCAGAAATCTATAGATCAGCAAAAATATAGGGAGTAATACCTTTATTCTGGCTCACAACCTTCTCAGTAACAACCCATGAGACCCATCCTCAGTAATAACCCTACACAGGGTAAAACATGACTAAGCCCCTTTTCCTGAAGGGAACAGAGTTGTGTTTCAATGTAATGGAAAAGGCAACAGAAACGCAGATTCTAGCCCCAGCTCTAGTCTCACTCTTTAGTTAGATAAGCTGAAACAAATCTTTTCATTTCAACAAATAGCAAAAATTCTCAGTCTCTGTAATGAGCAGATTGAACAAGATGACCTCTCAGGTGTCAGCGACCCAGCCCTTTAATTCTGCAATGTGACCCCTCTCTTCCACGTTGCCTAAGCAAACTGCCATGCACAAGCAAGTGCTGAATGAATTCTATCTACCCTCTTCCTCGGAAGCTGCATACTCTGTGTGAGAACATGGACTCCCCACAATCCCTCTCTCCTTGCCCTGCTGCTCCACAGCTCAGGCACAAATGCTAGAAACTGCGATCATTCATTTCAGTTGTGTTTATTCAGGGACTAGATTACACAACTGTCATAGACTTGGCTCTAAAGCAAACCTGAGGACAAGGTTGATGGCTTTCCCCAGAGTTCAACTGCCACTCTTGCAAGCCAAACTCAATGTTCCCTAAAATCTTAACACGCATGCTACTAACTTACAACACTTCGTTGATTAATAACACAGTGGACTCTTCCCACAGTACCTCACAGAAGACAGGGTGACTGTCCTTGTTCTTTCTGTAACTATTAAATCACAATTTGGCCTGCTCACATTAGACGTGGCCCACGATATGCTTAATTCAGTTTCTCCAGGGCCAAATAGTAGCAAGACAGTGGCAGATGGGAGATTCATTCTTACATCTTAATACAGACCCAGGACTTATCTCCCCAAATGGCTTTTCCTGTAACACTTTTGAAATGACAGCATCGAGTCATCATAAAGAGGTTAAATTTCACAAGAGGGAATGTCATAATATAGTTCAGAAAGATGGGCATCTAAAATAATTAAAATATGTTTCAAACACTTGGAAAAATCTTACTATGAAACACTATAACCCCTAATGAGGCCTATCAAATTAAAAGGTAAGTTCTTTCGGTACAGCAGCTTTATCTGGTCTGTCGTTGCATTCCCAGCACCTAGAATGGTGCCTGGTACATAACAGGTGCTAAAAAAAAAAAAATGTATATCTCAATTAAATGAGTGATTAAATACCAGAAAAATGAGATAATGCACTTTATCCATGAAAGTAAAGATATGCTGTATATTCCATGAAAGTATATTGTAATATGGAGCACAGAGAAATGATGAAAACATTATCTTTCCAAACACTAATTCACCACCAGCAAACAAATTATAAGCAGAGTGGTAAAAGTACACTCCACCCCAGATGTAGTGTGCCTATAAGACAAATCATGATTTTGTAAACCTTCATTATTGTGATTCAACATTGCTTTAAAACAAATAACGAGCAAAATGACTCATTTAGAATTTGTAGCAACTTGAAAGGTGACCATGGTGAAATATATTAAAGTAATTAAGACTGTTATCTCTACACACCTTTTCAAAGACATATTTAATTAAAACAATCTAAATGATTCATACAGGTATATAATAGAGGGCTACATGTGAAAGATTCATAGGCATTCTTTAAAAAAAAAAAAACACTGTCTTTTTATCTTCAATGTTACTGAAATCCTTATTCTCTACAAAGGATTCTCAAAGAACACTGTCACGAAACTGAAATCATTCATTATGAAGAGCTGCTCACTCTTCTGACCTAAGATGAACTAAAATTAATAATCGGCGTGCCACTGAGTCAAATTTATATTTTTAAAGTGGAATTCTTTCAAACCAAAGATTTCATTTCAGCAAGCTTCTACAATGCATACTAGCAGTTTGCTTAAATGCTCTACAAAGACTAAAAGCTTAAGCACATGTGGTTAAAAGCTCAACCAGCTGGTGTTCAGTGCCCCAGATGAGAAAGATGGCCACAAAGACATTTGGCTCCAGGAATAAATTATGACTCATCTCAGTAATCACCCATTGCTCTAGGCTAGGCATAAGCGGTTCCTCGCAAGACACTGTAGACACTATGCTTATGAATGTTTGCAGTGAGACGATCATTTGCATTTCAAAGCATGGAAACCACTATCTTTAAAGTTAATACGTATCTCAACTAAACAGCCTGTTCTCACAACTGCCCAAAGGAAAATGCTTAAGGAAAAAAATACCTCGTTTTCTAAACATTCCCCACTAAAACGTGTTATTTCTAGAAACAAAGTGTTTTACGTTTTATGGTTGAGCAAAACAAAACATGCACGTATCATAAATGCCAAAGCATTTGCTGCTACAGATCAGGCTTTAGCATTCCAACTAATTGGAAAGAGAGAGTGATAGGAAGGAAGGAAGGAAGGAAGGAAGGAAGGAAGGAAGGAAGGAAGGAGGAAGGAAGGAAGGAAGGAAGGAAGGAAGGAAGGAAGGAAGGAAGGAAGGGCAACTGTAGCTCAGGCTTATGCTTTAAAGTATTTATGTGCAGATTTTGCACAAGGTCAGGGTATTTATGTGCAGATTTTGCACAAGTTGAGTGCACTATGCAGTTACAAAGGGGTTCAACACTCCAGGCAGAGTAAGAAAGTGGTTTGCAAGTCAAGACACCTGTTATACTGGAACAAGAAATCTGTTTGCTACGTAACCTTATTTTAAACCCATTTCCTTTCCCGTACTGTGGCGAGATCACAGAATCCTGGACCCTCAAGATAAACGAACTGCTCATCCTGTGCTTCACAGACTGAGATCTTAAGACGGTAGGAGTCTGGTCTTCAGTGTGGGTTGATGGCTCATCGGCAGAGATGAGCCTAGGACTCGGAATTAAGGCTCTTTTAATGAGCGAGGCTGTTGGTGTCTCGGCCCTGCTGGTCTCTCATTTCTGCAAAACTCCAAAGTTCAGAGATTTTTCCTTCCGACCCACTTCCCGGGGGACACGGACTTGACTTGGTCCACTTGTGCGTATTTGCACTTGGCCTCCAACCACTTCTCACACACTTACCTGGATTCCAAAACCTAAAGGTGTATCCGACAACCAACTCCTAAAAGAGAACGTGATCTGGGAACAGTTTAACAACTCCCCACAGGGAACTTTTTAAATGACCGTGCTAAAAAAAAAAAAAAAAAAAGAAAAGAAAAAAGAAATAGAGGAGAGATTTCTTAACACTGAATCCGGATCCGAGAGGCGCCACCCCGGCCCCAGGGCGCACGACTCCGTGGGCCACGGGGCGCCGAGCGCAGGGTGCGGTGGGTGGAGGCGGCGACCACACGGGCGGCGGGGCTGGAAACTGTCCCGGAAGCCACGGGAGGAAACCGGGAGGGTGACGCGGGCCCCGGGGCCCCGGAGGGCGCGCGGCCTGGAGGTCGGCCCCGCAGAGCCCGCTCCTGGGGGCGGGGCCGGGCGCCGGGTCAGCCCGCAGCACCCGGCGCGGGGGTCCGAGGGTCGCCGCGGGCCAGGTGCACCCCCGCCCCCGCCCAGGCCGCCCAGGCCCGGGCTGTCCCGCCGCCCCCCGGGGCCCCGCGCCCCGACCTGTCAGGTAGTTGGTCCACTTGTACAGAACCCCCTCCATGCTTCAGGGCCCCGCGCCGCGCATCCTCCGGCCGGGCGCCCGCCGCGCTGCTGGGTGGCGCGGAGCGTGGGCAGCCGCTCCCGGCCCGACTCCCCGGGCGCTCAGCCCGCGCCGCCGGGACGTGGCGGCCCCTAGAGGCCGGGGCGGCGGCCGCCGCGTGCAGCTCGGGGGCCGCCCCGCGCGGGCTCTCGCATCCCCGGGCGGCGGCGGCGGCGGCGGCCAGGCCCAGGCCCAGGCACAGGCACAGGCACCAGCGCCCCCGGCCCCGGCTCGCGCTGCCAGCCCGCGGCTGCGCCCTCCCCCCCCCGCCCCGGGCTCCCCGCTTGCTTTCATTGACCCCGACGTCGCTTTCACTTCCTGGATGAAAGGGGCCGGCTCGTCCCGGGAAACCCCTCCCCGGCGGCGGGGCCGGAGGAGCGGGCGCGGCCTGCAGCCCCGCGGGGAGGGGGCCGGGCGCCAGGGGGCGGGGGGGGGCGGGTGCAGCCCCGGCCTCCTCCTCCTCCGCTCCCCCCACCCCCGCCCCCTGCCCCGGAGAGGCTCGGAGCTGATGAGGCTGAGCCGGAGGGGGCGGGGGTGCAGCCGCTCTCCTCCTCTGGCCCCCCCCGCCCTGCCGGAGAGGCTCGGAGCTGAGTGGAGGCTGCAGCCCTCGGAGGGGGGGTGCAGCCCGGGCCTCCTCCTCCTCCGCTCCCCCCACCCCTCCCGCCCCCTGCCCGGGAGAGGCTCGGAGCTGAGTGGAGGCCTGCAGCCCTCCGGGAGGGCGGCGGGGGGTGCAGCCCGGGCCTCCTCCTCCTCCGCTCCCCCCACCCCCGCCCCCTGCCCCGGAGAGGCTCGGAGCCGAGTGGAGGCCTGCAGCCCTCCGGGAGGGGGGCGGGGGGTGCAGCCCGGGCCTCCTCCTCCTCCGCTCCCCCACCCCCCCCTGGGTCTCACCCCCGCCCCCTGCCCCGGTGAGGCTCGGAGCCGAGTGGAGGCCTGCAGCCCTCCGGGAGGGCGGCGGGGGGTGCAGCCCGGGCCTCCTCCGCCGCCGCCCCCCTACTCCCGCCCCGGGTCTTCCCCTCTTACCCCCCCAGAGGCCCGGAGCCGGCGGGCGGAGGCCTGCACCCCGTGGGGAGGGGGCCGGGAGAGGGGGTGCAGCCCAGGACAGGCCTCCCGCGGGGCCAATGACTCCTCCTCCGCCGCCCCCCCCCGCCCCTGTAACCCCCGCCCCGGGTCTCCCGGCCCCGTCCACCCCCCACCCCCCCCACCCCCGGGAGAGGCCGGAGCCGGCGGGCGGAGGCCTGCAGCCCGCGGCGCGCTCAGCCCCGGGGAACCCCGAGGACCCGCCGCCCGCGCGCACGTCCCGCAGGAGGCGCGGGCCTCTCGGGCTTCCCGGTCCCCCCCGCCGCGGTGGTCGGTGGTCGTTCCAGGAACGTCAAAGACCACGCATTTCTCGTTCGCTCCTTGCCTCCTCACACTCGGGGGGCCCAGGAAATGATCTCCTGGGAGGGCAGTGTGCCGCTGAGGGTCCCCCGGGAAGGCGCCGCCCCAGGGGACGGTCCCCACGCCGACAAGTAACCTCAGATGGCCACTGCTTCATTTAGAATATAAAACAGGGGGGACATTTTAAAATAAAAAACAAAAGGAATATAAAACAGGGAACCAGACTTTGGGATTTATTTCATTCTAGAAATAGCTTTCTCCTAGCTTTCATTTTAAGAAATGATCATCTTACATAATGACAATAATTCAGGGGGCGCCTGGGGGGCTCAGCGGTTGAGCATCTTCCTTGGGCTGGGGGCGTCACCCCCGGGTCCTGGGATCGAGTCCTGCACCCGGCTTCCTGCATGGAGCCTGCTTCTCCCTCTGCCTGTGTCTCTGCCTCTCTCTCTCTCTCTCTCTCTCTCATGAATAAATAAATAAAATCTTTTAAAAATATGACAATAATTCAGACTTATGAAATGCTGCAAGCGTTGAGCCAAGCCTCGCATCCCCGAGCCAGCTAGAACGGCACCTCTCTTTCCAGAGCCTGATCTAGGCCTGCGCCGAAGCTTTTCTGACTTGGTCTGTAGAAAGTGTTGGGGTATTCAGTTGGAAACCAGGTGACTGGGTGAAAGGGCAGGGAGACCGATAGATGATGGATGGCTGTGTCATGAATATAGTCACACGTTGCTGAGACAGACAATCCGTGGGGTGGCTAGAAGGCCGCGGTGACGGGGGTAATAAAATTCCATTTTTCTGTATGTTTGGAAGTTTTTCATACTAAATAAAATGTTGCGCGGGGTTAAAACTGGCTTTGTGTTCAAACCCCGGCTGCATATTAGCTGTGAGATTGGAACAAAAGGGCCGAAGACTCCAATTACTTCATTTTCTCATCCGTGTACACTGGATGGTCACCAGGCTCGCAGGGCTGGTAAGAGAAAGGACCCCGTCAAGTTTTCCCCCCAATCTCCCACGAGCCCTCAAATGAAGGGCGGCCCCGAGTGGGGAGGAGGGGAAAGAAATGCAAACCAGCAGCAGGTCCCACATCGCTGGAGCTGGCTGGTGGGAAACGCCTTTGACGGGGCGAGGAGCTGCAGCACCTGCTGTTTACTGGCGACCAGGTGGCGTCAGATAGTGTGTGGCTTAGCCTGGAACCTCGTAATGCGTGACTCCACCCCGAGGAGGTGCTTTCAAGGACACCCCCCCCCCAGCTGCAGAGAGCCTCCCCCGATGGCCGGGGGACTGAGGACAAACCTTTTACGCCCAGAAATGTATTCTCTGACTACAACATCCCAGTCCCAGGCTGTGTGTGTTATGTCTCCGGCCGGTTTCATTTTAGGAAACGCGATCGTGACCACCGAAGCCCGAGGAAACAGTCCGTAAAATACGTGGATTTTCCGAGGAGTGGTGCAAGTGCCTCCACGACCGGTGACAACCATCCGAGGCGCCGGGCCCCCGCGGGTCGAACCGAGGGCGGACCTCTGAGGATTCCGAGGCGGAGCGCGCAGCCCGGAGGGGGCGTGGCCCCGGGTCGCCCCGCCCCATCGAGGCCACGCCCCCCTCGGGGCCCCGCCCCCAGCCCTCTGTGACGTAGAACAATGCCTGCCACGCGTCGGAACTCGGCTGCCCTGGCCGCTGCAGCTGAGCGCGAGTGACACGCGTGGGGGACGCCGTGGTCATCGGGGGGGGGTCAGCTTCGGGAATCATGCCGTTTCCACTCAGATTCCTCATTTTCTTTTATGTAGGGGGCATTTTTACTGCTGAGGGACAAAAGGAAGAGGGGAGCACAGAGGCAGTGAAAATCGAAGTTTTGCATCGTCCAGAAAACTGTTCGAAGAGCAGCAAGAAGGGAGACCTGCTAAATGCGCATTACGACGGCTACCTGGCGAGCGACGGCTCGAAATTCTACTGCAGGTAGGCAATGCTGTGACCTGCTGCTGCGCGCAGCTGGTGCATGGAACCCAGGCTCCCCTTTACCGACCAGAAGCCTCAGTGGTTGGTGATTGGCTTGTTCTTGTTATCTCAACCCGGGGGGAGAGTGGACTCCCACGATATGCAGTCCCCTGTTGAACGGTTACTTTTTCAACTATTGAAAATGTTGGCCCAAGAGATCATCGGAAATCCGGTACAGCCACACACACCCAGACCACCTTTGGGATCTATAGAAGTCAAGGTATTGTCTGCAAGGCTGTTCTCAACTTTTTTTTTTTTTTTTTTTTTTGCCGTATGTTGGAGTCACTTTATTTATTTTAAAGATTTTATTTATTCATTCACGAGAGACACAGAGAGAGAGAGGCAGAGACACAGGCAGAGGGAGAGAAGCAGGCCCCATGCGGGGAGCCCGATGTGGGACTCGATCCCGGGCCTCTAGGATCACGCCCTGGGCTGAAGGCGGCGCTAAACCGCTGAGCCCCCCAGGCAGCCCTGTTGGAATCACTTTATAAAGATTTAGGTAGAAAAAGTTTGAGAGATTTTATCTAGCCTTCGGAAGCACGGTATTTACAGGCTCAGGGCCACTTTCCAACTGTATCCAAAAACCAGAACACCAATAACTTGCCCCCTGGTGTCTTCTGGGTCTTGTGTTTTCCCATCTCTACCCCCCCTCCCTTAATCTCAATCACTGCCTGCTCTGATTTAATTGATCGTTTGTTACTCAGAGGAAGAATGGCTTTTCTTCATCTGTGCCATTGCCCCATAGAGATAGGATTGGGAGAGAGTTAGTTTTTACATTTGGAAGAAAATAGATACATGTAATAAAAGATACAAATTTTAATTATTATTATTTTTTTTTTTTACAAATTTTAATTGTTCAAATGACTTTTTGAGGCTAAACCTGCACCATCATTTTTTTTTAGAACAAACCCAGAAAGGTTAAAGGAGTTCTTTGTACAAAGCCATGCAGCTAGTTGGAGGCGGGAGATCTATTAAAAAGGGAACTACTGAATAGTATTTGTGAAGATGGCAATTAAAAAGATAATGACATGACTCCTAATGACTAGCTTTGGGCAAATCATACTTCTTTCTGGCTTTATGAAAGAAGTTTGAGCCAAACATCCCGCCAGGGGATTCAGAATGAATGTTAATATGGGGAAAGAGAGAGGACTCCCAATTTTAAATTGTAACTAACTGTCCAAGGTATATATATATATTTTAAAGATGTTATTTATTTATTTGATGGGGTTGGGGGAGAGAACGAGCATGAGCAGGGGAAGTGGCAGAGGGAGAGGCAGAAGCAGACTCCTGGCTGAACTGGGAGCCAGTGCAGAGCCCCAGCCAAGTTCCCTGAGATCATGACCTGAGCAGAAGGCAGAGCTTAACCAACTGAGCCACCCAGGTGCCCCTCCCGTGTATTTTAAAGTTTAATTTTTCTTTTTCTGTTTTTTTAAGGATTTTAATTATTTATTCGTGAAAGAGAGAGAGAGGCAGAGACATAGGCAGAGAGAAGTGGGCTCCCTGCAGGGAACCTGATGACCCAGGACGATGTCAGGACCCCAGGATCACTCCCTGAGCCAAAGGCAGACACTTAACCCCTGAACCACCCGTGTGTCCCTAATTTTTATTTTTCTTAAAATCAGCTTACCTAAGTGTTGTTTTTTATTATAGCCGGACACAAAACGAAGGCCACCCCAAATGGTTTGTTCTTGGTGTTGGGCAAGTCATAAAAGGCCTAGACATAGCGATGATGGATATGTGCCCTGGAGAGAAACGGAAAGTGATTATACCCCCTTCATTTGCATATGGAAAGGAAGGCTATGGTAAGGTGTTTTAATATTATCATCTCTAAGTTATATTTAAAAATAAATCATAGCTTTGGGTATATATCCAAAAGAGTAAAAGCAGGGTCTCAAAAAAAAAAAAAAAGAAAAGAAAAGAAAAGCAAGGTCTCAAAGAGATATTTGTAAACTCTTGTTCATAGCAGCACCATTCAAGATAGCCAAAAAGTGGAAATAACCCCAGTGTCCATTAACCAATAAATGGAAAAACAACATGTATACACATAAAATAGAATTATCATTCATTCTACGTGTTACAACACGGATGAACCTTGAGTACATTATATTAAATGAAATAAGTCAATCACAAAAAAAAAAACGCCGTATGGTTTCATTTGTACAAGGTATGCAGGATAGTCTGCATTTGAAGAAATTTGAAGAAAAGTGGTTGCCAAGGCGCTGGGAGAGGGTGGAGTAGAGAGAAGTTGTTTAATGGATATAGTTTCAGCTTTGCAAGGTGAAATAGTTCTGGAGTTTGGTTGCACAGCAATGTGAATGTAGGAAACTGTACTGAACTGTATGGTTAAAATGGTTCCAGTGGTAAATTTTACGTTACATGTATTCCCCACGATTAAAAAAAATTTTTGACTAAGAAAAATAAAAATATTTTAAAAATCACAGAGAAATAGTTACAGAGCTATAAACTTTAGCTGTTTCTAGTCTAGTCCACCATGGTCCCCACTTTTTACAAATAAAGAAAATAAGACATTGTTGGAAGACAGATCTCTGGCCAGAGTTCTTTCCCTCACGTAGTGGCAGTACTCATAAAGATCCTGTGTATTTTATAAGCTCTACCTTAGTCATTTTTACTTGTTTTAGTCCATGTTATTTTATTATTACATAAATGTCTATAGCATATACCTAAGGTAAGCAGAACCAAAGTCAAATTCATAATACTCAGGAAACTGAAACATAAGATTGTAGAGTAAAAGGACAGCACAGAAATGTAGTAAAAAAAGAACACCTAAATATAAAAAAGCTGCCAGTCACTATTACCCAAATTCAGGAGCAGCCTTGAAATGTGGAAAAAATGAACTGCTTCTTTCAATATCTTTCCTATTTTTAAAATCCCACTATAAGATCTGAGAACCTAAGTAGAGCAGATAAATGGGGAAATTTTTTCCAACTACTATGAAGACACTTACCAGTAATAAAAATGATCTAGTCCTAAAAAAATACAAATGACCTTTAAATTAAATCTATGGGAATACTTAGTTGCCTTAATAATTAAAGAAAGAGAAAACAAAATGAGACACCATTTTCACTGATCAGATTCTCAAAGGCAGAAAAGTTGGCACAGGTATAGAAAAGTAGCAGTCTCATGCATTATTGCTGGGAATGTAAATCACTCGACCTTTCTAGCAATTTCTATCAAGATTTAAAAGCACATACCCTCTGACCCAATAGTTCCATTTACAGGAATGTTACACAAAGGTATATATAAAAGACATTCATCAGGCTATTATTTGGTGGTAAAAAAACAGAAACTACCTGAGTATCCATCAATAGGGAATTTGTTAAGGGACCCCTGGGTAGCTCTGCAGTAGAGCTTCTGTCTTCAGCTCAGGGCGTGATCCTTGGGTCAGAGGAGGAGGGGGAGGATGAATCCCGCGTGGGGCTCCCTGCATGGAGCCTGCTTCTCCCTCTGCCTGTGTCTCTGCATCTCTCTGTGTGTGTTTCATGAATAAATAAAATCTTCAACAAGAAAAAAAACAACAACTAGGGAATTTGTTAAATTATGGTATATTGGTACAATGGATTATGGTGCTGCCAATAAAAATGCCACAGAGCCATATATATTAATATATTAAAAGAAAAATGGGATAGGGCGCCTGGGTGGCTCAGTCAGTTTAGCCTCTGCCTTTGGCTCAAGTTATCATCTCAGGGTCCTGGGATCAAGCCCCCCATTGGGCTCCCTGCTTAGCAGGAGGGAGTTTGCTTCTCCCTCCCCCTCTGCTCCTTCCCACCTCCCCCACTCACGCACATACTCTCTTTAATAAATAAAATCTTAAAAATAATAATAAAATGAAATGGGATAGAATGTATTCATGCAAGGAGTCTTTATTGAGCATCAGTGCCAAGCCCTGTCCCAGGCCTTGAGCATAAAGCCGTGTACAAAGAAGAAACAACTTCCTATCCTCAAAGATCTTACATGGGAGGGGCAGGATTTCACATATGCATCATGAATCTCCTCTCCATATTATATGTGGAAGGATGCACAGTCATCTGATGACATTAAGTGTTCCTGAGAAGGAAGCCTGAGGGTGAGGGTAAGGAGATGTCTTACTCTCTAATATTTTGTACTGTTTAAATTTTTTTGCCATGCGCATGTATCAGTTCTTCCAAAATTAGGGGCACCGGATGAGCATCTGCCTTTAACTCAGGGCGTGATCCTGGGATAGAGTCCCACATCGGGCTCCCCGCAGGGAGCCTGCTTCTCCCTCTGCCTGTGTCTCTGCTTCTCTCTGTGTGTCCCTAATGAATAAATAAAATCTTTAAAAATTTTTTTTCCAAAATTAAAATTTTCTTTAATTGCTAACATTAAAAGTGGAGCTGAATAAAGAGGGTAAGTGTTTAAAGGGGGGGAAATGGTCAGCCTGGTTGGTTTTTACTTTGCATTCTCATTTAGGTTCTTGCTCTCTATTGCTTTGTGAAAACTAAAGAATTATTCCCTCCTCACCTATTTAGAACCCTTGCTATCTCCACTTATTTGAAATATTTCGTATATAATTAAAGTCGTTAAGGATTAGTTTTCTACCAAGAGATATTGTCATTATTCCCAAATATTTCGTTGGAAGGGTCACACCATCTTTGAAGCTGTTTGGTTAACTTATTAATAGTAGTGATTCTCTTACCTGTTCTTTCGAGTAAGAGGAGGGGATTGCTGCCCCAAATTGGATTGCAGGGAAGCTAGCGGCACAAAACAGACCCAATCAGACCAAAAACTCCTATGGAGAGAGACAGCTCCAGGTAACTACAGCTTCATTCTCAAGGCTTTCAGCCAATCATTTGGTCCCATGAAAATAGCTCCCATGGAACCATAATTTATCTATCCTATTTTTAGTTGTTGGGGAATCTGGGAGAAGGAGAGAAAAAA
Organism: Vulpes lagopus; assembly: GCF_018345385.1. Taxonomy (NCBI): domain Eukaryota; kingdom Metazoa; phylum Chordata; class Mammalia; order Carnivora; family Canidae; genus Vulpes; species Vulpes lagopus. Next base: position 101,505,223 of record NC_054834.1, on the reverse strand, counting down.
ATTAAAGATAAATTAAATTGAATGCAATTCTTGCCCAAAAATATTGTCATAGGTTGAGGCCGATCCTAGGCAAGATGACACAGGCAAAGTTTGCCTTTTAGGCTCTTCAATCTCATTTTAACCACATCCTGCGTCGTCAGTAGGTGCTCATCCATCCTCTTGGGCCCCCTTCCCCTGTAGCAAATGACCACTTTGTTATCCTTTTTGTAAACTAGCTTATGCTTAGCTATGAATGATTGCCCAGGCTAAGGTAATCTAAGCTAATTAAGCTATTAATAAACTGCCTAAGCTATTAATACACCAGATACTTGCTACAGAGATGTACTCTGAGGAAGTTAGTTCATATTCAATTTGAGGTGTCGCTCATAAACATAAAAAGTTGAATCTCATTAGTAACACCACCAGCACTTTTGTTTTACACATAAGGAAACTGAGGCCCAATAAAAGCATGTTCTTTGGAACATACTTAACTGCTGGCTTATCTGCATTACAATAGGTAGGATTAGATTAGGAAAAAGTTGAGTGGAGACCCTAGGTAACTGCTTAACAAACTGCTTCTTGATCGAATAAGCTTTTTTTTTTTTTTCTTTTTTTCGAATAAGCTTTTTTAAATAAGATGTTATTGAGACCTAACGTCAAGCATGACTTTATTTTAGGTGGTACTTGAAGAAGGCTTTCCTCTGTGCAATATCCTTGCTTCACGTGACAAGCACCCCTGCATGTCTTGAAATGCATGTGACTTTTAGTGCTTAATTAACAGTACACCTGGTATGTATAGATTCTTTACATTAACTCCCACGCCTTTGATCTGCTTCTCTAAACACAGGTAATTCTATAGCAAATTCACCTTTTTTCTCTTTCCTGTGCTCTAATTTCTCTGTAAGACAAAAGCTGATTGGCAGTATTTTCTGTGTGTATAGTAGAGTTATTGGGAAACTTTGTATGTACTTGTACTATTTTTTCTTAAGAAATTTGTGTTTTTAGGTTGTCTTTATTGTCATTAGTTATTTCCCTGTCATAAGGAGATTGTAATTGGACAGAATAGGAATGGATTTTGTAAAAATGATCATTGAATTAATCTCTGCCTCTTTTACTCTAAAGTTAGGTAATAGGTGGTACATTGCTTGGAACTCCATTAGTCAGAGGATGCATGGGCAGATTTTTCTATGTCCTGGCTTCGGAGATGACTGATCATTTCTCCTTTCGGTTACAGCTTTCAAGCTCTTTTCTCTTTGGGTTATAGGAATACTTTAGCAAGAATTCTCCACTGTTTCACTAAAGAAGTTCCTATTTCCTTCAAAGAACAAACAGCCATTTAAAAAATAAACCACAGGGGCATTCATTCAACAAATATCTGAGTGCCTGTAATGGATGAAACTCTAGGCAATACTGGGACACAAGCTAACCCCTGCCTCTTAGCGAGTCATTTCTGCAGGTTATTTTCATGAAATGGTCATCTGAAAGAGCCCATAGCTTGCTAAGATCATCTGTGACATCAGTGAATAGGTTAACTTTATTCAGGAGGACTATTCAACTTAATACTTAACACTTTTTATGTGATTAGAGATTTCATAAAAGTGTTACTGTCATTGCACTCATTTTTTTTAATGTCTGTAAAGGATTGGACAAACAAGTGTATTGAAATAGATGTTTTCTTTATGCTTCCAAGTAACTCTACAGTATCATTTTTTAAAAGATTACTGATTTACACTTTGAAATTTTTCTGCCCATGAATTTCTTCGTTGCACTAGCTCTGTATAATGACAGGATATATTAATAAAAATTACACGAGTGGTATCTATTTTAATTCAATTAGGAAGTAATGGCCCACTAGGTTCTTAAAGCTGATTTGGTTTAAAAATATTGAAAAATTTTCCTTAAAAGTGTTTAGTAAGCGGTTTTTATAAACAGGAAATAACAATCATAATGCTATAATGGCTATTCATGAATGCATATTTGAACATTTTCTTCATGTAAATTAAACTTAAAAATTATACCTTTAGCAGAAGGCAAGATTCCACCCGATGCAACATTGATTTTTGAGATTGAACTTTATGCGGTGACCAAAGGACCACGAAGCATTGAAACATTTAAACAGATAGACACGGACAATGACCGGCAACTCTCTAAAACTGAGGTAATTCAAACAAATTCAATGCGTAAGGCCTAATGTTTCATCACAATTTAAATACGTCTATGTTACATCTGTTATTTTTTTTAGCTCTACTGAGCATGGGCTGATTATTTGGCTTTTATAGAGCTGGTTGCTAAAAAAAATCTGAGCTTCAGGAAGAAAGAAAATTGCTTTTTTAATATAAAACTTTGTAACTGAGTCATCCTGTTCAGTTGCCTTCCTCCCTGCCAGAGGGTCATTAAAATACCAAGCTAATCTGTACAGGGCATTTCCAGCTTCTAGACTACAAGAACAGATCTTGTTCAAGCAGCACCGTAGGAATTTATAACAGTGCCAGTAATTTCTACCTCACAGGATTGTGGGGATTACATGGGATAATGAAAAGAGCTAGCAAGAATTTGAATTGTGTGCATTAGAAACTTAGTAAGTGGGAGCCAGGAGTTCACTAACTGCTTCTGCATTCCAGTTAGCCTTGTGTATGAATTGAGGGATTAATAAAGATGTCAAATAGCAATAATAATATTCTTTCATACTTTCTCAGTACCAGGTACTACTATAAGCACCTCAGCCTGTCATTTAATCTTTATGACAGTTTATGAGATAGACACTTGTCATTATCTCTATGTTACAGAAGGTGGGGAAATGATGCCCAGACAGGTTAGGTAACTGGCCTAAGGTCACACCACGCTAAGTGGCAAAATCAGACCGCACCCTGGCAGTCTGGCTCTACTACTGTGCTTTTTTTTTTTTTTTAAAGACTTTATTTATTCATGAGAGAGAGGCAGAGACAACAGGCAGAGGGAGAAGCAGGCTCCATGCAGGGAGCCCAACATGGGATTTGATCCCCGGTCTCCAGGACCACGCCCTGGGCCAAAGCGCTAAACCGCTGAGCCACCCAGGCTGCCCTACTACTGTGCTCTTAACCGTGGCCTTCCCTTCTGCTTTTGGGGAATTTCCAGAATATATGTTTCAGGGCAAGTGTTTGTACTGTTGAAGACTGGTGCCTTCCTTAGACCCACTGACTATACCCTTTTTGCCTACGTTGAGTGACCGGCTATCCCCCCTCTTGTTTGGAGACAATTTAATATGCATGATTCTATCACCCAAGTAATAGACGGTACCTGAGTCACCTGAGTAGTTGATTTCAAGAGACAAGTAAGCCCCCTTGTTCTGTTTCTTTTTCCTCTCTCTCTCTGTAGTCCTTCCTCCACCCTGATTCCACTTCCTCCTCCAGGATATCAGTAAGGATGGTCCCCTGCAGTTCCTTTGTTGCTCAGCAGGGGAAGAGGGATATGTGAATGAAAACATCCCCCATTCCTTAAGAAGGACAATTAGAGTGTTGGCATATTCATCCCAGGACGTACTTCATGTTGACTCCTTATGAGTTTTATTTAGAGTGACCAGCAGCAGATGAATTTACGTAGCAAGAGCTCAGCCTGTGCACACAGACCATCCCTTATCAAATGCAAAGGGGCATGTTCTGCAGTAAGAATACTCTTCAGTAGACCGACCTTATGGGCTCTGTAGTTCTTTCTGGAAAATAAAAGTAGGGAAAGTCCAAAAACAGTGACCTGCTTAGCAGCAGTCTGCCCAAATGTCTCTCGGGTATCAGCTGCATAATCACCAGATGGTAAGAGTGACTTCCACATGTGTGAATAATAATAGCTGTCTTGAAAATAGTCAATAAATGATTAATGGTCAGCTAATTTATATTGTTGTCTACCCAGGGGCAATTTTCAGTTTTAAGAGAATACTTATAATGAATTCCTACTGGCAGGATTTAGGGTATTCTGGGAGACAATAAGAGATGTTTTGTTGTTGTTGTTGTTGTTTTGTACCCATTTAACTGTATCTTGTAGTTGATCACTTAAAAAAAAATAGCTGTCTTTTATTGACATCTGTAAATGTTAAAATAATCTTCACATCATTACTACCATCGAGATACTGTTTCCCTCCTATTAAACAGGACAAAATTGAGATCCAGAGAGGCTAAATTATTTGTCCAAGACCACACAGCGAGTGCAAGACAAAGCCTAGATTTGAAACATGAACTAAAAGAAACTACTTCCCTTCATTGTCAGAAAGACTGAGTCAATTATTTCTTTAGTGTAAGATGGGAGAGGAGAGGAACACAGTATTTTTATTAAATTAGGAAGTAGAGACAGTATGGAACTTACCACCAGCAAAATTAAGGTTATGTTCTTACCCACTGCCTCTTTGTACCTCTCCACCACAGTGTACTAGAAAAATACATCTTGAGAGTCGGTAATAGTGGTTATGAAAATATATTTGCTTAGCAACTGAGGAATATTTGAGGTTCTTTAAAACTCTTTTCACCTACATAGGATTGCTAAAGCTCAACTGGAAGAAAATGTATCTTCCTCGATAGGACTGAAGTCCCACTTGCGAACAGTTGATCTGTCCTTCATTAAGAGCTGTTGATCTTTCTAAAATAAAGTCTAGTCATGGTGGACTGAGTTGGGATACATACTGCTAAAAACCTCTCAGAATTCAACTTTAACTTTCAAAAATACTCATGCCTTTCAAGTGCCCAGCCTTGTGGAATATTATCTCCAGATTATTGTACATTGCTTTTTTTAGTTATCGTATATTAGCACTTTCCAATGGTAATATAGTTGAGTCACATACGTAATTTACAAACTTTAGTAGCCACATCTTAAAAAGCAAAAAGAAACAGGTGAAATGAATTTTAGTACTATGTTTTGCCTAACTCGGTATATCTGTAATACCTCCCTTTCAACATGAAATCAATGTAAAAATTATCATTATTTTTTATTGTCTTCGAAATTTGTTGTATATTTAACCCTTAGAGTAGCATGTCTCTATCTGATCGAGCCAGTTTCAAGTGCTGAGAGTCCCCATGTGGCTAGTAGAAATGTCATATTACACAGAGAAAGAATACTTAATACCTGTGCTTTATTTGACATTATTATTATAGAGGTTGTCATAGTTATGTAGATTTTAAGGAGAGTTATAGAAATGTAGGAAGATTAATTGAATTTTTTTTTCGAAACCTATGGTTGAGTTTTGTTGATAATACATTAACATGCATTAATTTTAGAGATTACAAAAAAATGCCAATTTGGAGTTTACTAGTAGAAATCCTTAAGAATGATTTTCCTTTCATAATGTAGACAGTATAGATTATTGAAAGACAATTAGTTTCAACAAAATTCAATTCCAGTGTTAATCTTTGAGTATGTACCACTAACCATCTATAACCTCAGGGGAAGCTAATTTGAAGATGTTTCTTTTCAGAAAATTGCTTCAAAGGTTAAAAGAATAAAGCCTCAAATAGTTTTTAAAGATTTTTTTACCACTTATTATAAGCAGGCTTAGAGTTTCCTTATGTAAACATTTCCTTAAGGTTACTGAAAATTTACTGTGGTACCTTTGTATTAAAGACATTATTTTGGCCCTCTAGATAAATCATTACCTGAAAAGGGAATTTGAAAAAGATGAGAAGCCACGTGACAAGTCATATCAGAATGCAGTTTTAGAAGATATTTTCAAGAAGAATGACCATGATGGTGATGGCTTCATTTCTTCCAAGGAATACAATGTATATCAACATGATGAACTATAGTATATTTTTATTTCTAAGTTTTCTTAGCTACTTACTGTACTTTATATATAAAACAAAGTCCCTTCTCTAGAACTTGTATTTTCTGTTTTCCTCCCACGAGAACATATTTTAATATCCTCAATACATGTAATTTGGCATAATAAATGTGTGTTATTTTGCAAATTTAACCTTCAGGAGAAGTATCATTGTGTTTCCCTATTGCTTTATTCTGTGAACACGAATTGCAGCACCACGAAAATAGATCTCTGTGTCTCAGTGGGCAGTTCTCCCCTTTCCAGAGATAGGAGGACACCTATGTCAAAATCTACAAGTTCTTCCCACCTCTAACCTTAACAACATGTATAAGTAAGTATGTAAATAACCAATTTTTAACATTTTAATTGTTAAAATGCCCTATATCTTAAAAATATTCAAGAGGACCCAGGAATTAGCATTTCATTTGTTTATATATTTCATAGCATTACAAATAGGATATAAAAATCACAGAGAACTAAACAAATCTTCCTTTTGCATACATATAGGAAAATATTAGTTGCATAGCTGTGTCCCACAGTGAGTCTTAACACAGTCTCTGTAATTTTTGGTGCAAGCTCTGGCCTCTGGTCATTATTCCAGTGGGGAATGTTTAAAGATATTTTGCTCAGACCAAAGACTTTGTTCCTCATGTAAAGCAGACATAACAAAATCTATACTGCTTGGAGTCTGTACTCCTTCAGACATCATTATACATGTGCTATCTCCTCTTCCTTCTTGTAGGCCTGTAGATCCACCATCCCTACTTTTTGTCTTCATCGTCTTAGATTCATGCCATGGTATTTCTTAGTTTCTAGTTCCCTTTCCCTATGTACCTCTATCTGAAGTCACTACATTTTATGATGTTCTTGTTATTGATCACAAATGAGCATTACACTGGTACGCCGTCACATTTTTGGAAACGTGCAGAATTTACACGTGAGGATATCAGATGAGGATACAAACGGGGATCTATGCTCCCATGGCAATTTTGTGTCATGGGCAAATCATGACATCCAACCTGTTGAGAACAGGAGGTAAGAGATGCTGTAGAAGATCCTACTGGTGCCATAGATAGTGCATGTTATTTACTGGAACATGTACAGTTTTGCCCCCTGCGGATGTAGCAAGGTATGGTCAGGCACTAAATAGCTCTGCTCAAAATGAGTTAAAAACAAAGCTTTTCCATTTTCTGAAACTTGCTCTTTCCAAATCATTGTTCAGTGTTCATCTTTTAACCTCTTTAGTGACACTGCCAGAAATTCTATTATCTAAAAAGTGCAGGGGTGGGTAATGCAAAAACCACCAGATTAACGGATATCACGTATGCATAGCACAGAGTTTGACACTTCATAAAACCAAACCCTTCACTCTCTTTTCTTTCCTCCCAACAGTGCTTCATGCCTGTACCCAATTTTGTAACTCCTCCTCACTTGCTCATTTGACAATTCTTGTTCCTTGACTTCGCTCAGGAAAACCTCCACTGAATTGAACTAAGTTGGTGGCTCAATAATATGTTTTGGTTTGGAAACTGTCCCCACCCTCTACATTAAAAAAAAAAAAAGTCACTAGAGCATTTTGCAATCAGTATACTCAGACTTGCATTTGACTTACATATTCTTCTCAAAAGTACGGTGGAAGAAGGTATACGTGGAAATCATGCCATAATGCAAACTGTTCATAATTCTATCCTTTCTGTCCCATTGTTTTCAAAGTGCTTTTAAAGTTATGTTTTTAAAAATCATGGATGATATTAAATGGAGACTGATTCTAAAACTCAAATCACATTTAAATAAAATTTTAATCATTCTACATTCATAATCAGGTATTTTGTATTTACACAATTGCTTTATGCTTTTTTTTTTTGCTTTATGCTTTCACAGGCATATATACCTAGTAGTGAGTGCTATCACTGCATTTTGAGTTCTAGAATTTTCATTACTTTTGCAATTATTTTAAGAAGGCTGTATAATGAATTAATAATTGAGGTTGTGTATGAAAAATGGCAGATATCTTTTTTTTTTAATTTTTTTTTTTATTTATTTATGATAGTCACAGAGAGAGAGAGAGAGAGGCAGAGACACAGGCAGAGGGAGAAGCAGGCTCCATGCACCGGGAGCCTGATGTGGGATTCGATCCCGGGTCTCCAGGATCGCGCCCTGGGTCAAAGGCAGGCGCCAAACCGCTGCGCCACCCAGGGATCCCGAAAAATGGCAGATATCTTACAGAGTAGATGAAAAAGGTCTCTCAGAACTAAATATGTTAAGTATTTTAAGCATTTTCTTTTTTTTTTTTTTTTAAGATTTTATTTATTCATGAGAGACACAGAGAGAGAGAGAGAGAGAGAGGCAGGCTCCATGCAGGGAGCCCAACGCGGGACTCGATCCTGGGACTCCAGGATCACGCCCTGGGCCAAAGGCATGCGCTAAACCCCTGAGCCACCCAGGCGTCCCCCGATTTTAAGCATTTTCAAAGGAGAAAGATAAAGGTGTCCTAGCTGCCTTACCTTTAAAATGACAGTAGTGGGTTTTTATAAAGACAAAACTAGTGAGCATGTGTATATTACAGGACGGCATACTATGAATCACCCTGTTAACTGTGTACACAAAACCCCATGCTGTGCTCAATGTGCTTTTCATTTGATACCACAATTAAACATTTAGGATTACATTAAATTATTAACACATTTTTCTCATTTTACCAGATCTAAGGCAATGGTTAAAGTACCATAAAGTCATCACTTTTAACCTCTTGTCATTCTTAATGTTGAATTAAAAGTCAATTAAAAATAGAATTGATATCTGGAAAAATCAGCATGTAAAATTATCTAAAATGATAACCTAATCCCAAATATAATTCTAAAGTAACTGGTAGATTTCATGGAGGAGCATTTATATTTTAAAATTTATATATAAACCTGTTTTCACATAAACTATATATATATATATTTTTAAAGATTTTATTTACTCATGAGAGACAGAGAAAGAAAGAGGCAGAGACACAGGCAGAGGGAGACACAGATTCCACGCAGGGAGCCTGATGTGGGACTCGATCCCAAGACCCTGAGTCGAAGGCAGATGTTCAACCACTGAGCCACCCAGGCATCCTCACATAAACAATATAATCTTTATGACAATTTATAGGGCAGCCACCATTATCATCTCCATGCTTATGGATGAAGAAAATGATGCCCAGGCAGGTGAGTTTCTCTTTCCCTCTTTAACTTGCCACAATTCACCAAAGCATATGTAGGTGATTTTGGAAAGGTGTGTGGCACAGTTGCACCTAAACACACTACTTTCATTTTCCATTTTATTTCATCCTTTTGTGCCAAACATCAAAACAAGGAACTGCATGAAGTCTCACATACTTCTGCCCATCGACAGAGCACTGAAAGCATCCATAAACCGTCTCCCTTTTAAAGTTCCCCATTCCGCAGAGTATGCAAGGTCCTTTTGGAATGTTGTGATTAAGCAGGTTAACTCGGATATGAGTCCCTTCTTTGAGAGAAATATCCGTCATGCTGAGAGGTTTGTCATAATAGTCAGAAAAAAGATCATCTAAGTAAAGCTGTGAACGAGAAATGGCATCCATCACTCTTCTATCTAAAAGCACAAACACAGAGAAGTGTGTTAGAAGTCAAATAAGTAACACAGAACCAAACTGCATTGTAAGTACGTGAATCTAAACCATCGGTCATGAAATCATTTGGCTTTTAGATTTAAATTCCTCCTTAACAGAAGGAGTACCGACTAGATAAACTCAAATGTTAATCCAAGGAGAAAAAAAAAAAAAAACACATTTGAAATACTCTTCAATGGACATACTTCTCTCAAATAGAATATTCCTCAATCTGTAGAGCAGTGCAAACGTTGCAGTTTCTTCCCTCTCAAATCCTCCTTTTGACACTGAAGTGACACAAAGGTCTATAAAAAAAAATTTTTTTAGAAGATGTTATAACGTGAACGGTTCATTTTACTGGGAGTTTTAGTGGTTGGAAAATTCTGGTGTATGTCATTCGCTGCATTAAGTTAAATTTTATGTATCTTTGGAGAAGCTAATAGTCACAAGGTACAAAATCCAGACTACAAGCAGGGGATACAGTAACAAGTCTCCTGTCTATCCTGGACCCCAGCCTCAGTTTTCCACTCCAGAGATCACCACTGTTAGGTTTCTTGGGTAGACTTCCTGGGGCACCTGGGTGGCTCAGTGGTCGAGCATGTGCCTCATGCTCAGGTCATGATCCTGGGGTCCTGGGATCCAGTCCCACATCCACCTCCCTGCTTCTCCCTCTGCCTATGTCTCTGCCTCTTTCTTTGTGTGGCTCATGAATAAATTTTTAAAAATCTTTAAAAAAAAAAAAAAAAAAGGAGAAAAGAGGTAGTGGGTAAGTAGTAGGGACCAGATGGTCTTTCCCAGCCACTTTACCCAAGCATAAGATTGACAGTGCTGACAGTATCATTCTCCTACAATTACATAGTGTGTTTGTTTCCCATGAAATTCTTAAAAATATAATCTCAGTGTTTCATGCAAATCATTCACTTACCAAAGGCACCATCCAAGTAAATGAAGAGTTCAAAAATACTGAAAGCTATGGTTGTGTGTGCCGGAAAAACAATAGCTTTGTCCCTTCCCTTGGGATTCTGTTCATCCATAAAATGAAACTATAGTAAATAAGTAAATAATATTATTAAGGAGCATAATATGTAAGGATAGCTTTTTAGAGAAACAAAACATTTCATACAATCTTACTATTAAAACAAAAACAAATTATCCCATTGAATTTAACTGTTTAGACCAGAAGTCTAAACGGGTCAAGGAGGTCTCACAATCTAGGAATGGGTCACCACTTTCTCAGAACACTGGCACTAGGGCCAATGATTAGTGCTACCACAACAGTAATGCTCTCCGACACAGACACCTTTTTTTTTTTTCAACCACAAGCCATCTGTTTAAGTGCTACAGTTGTTTTTAGCCTACTATGTCTACTATTCCAAAGCCTCCAGAGTTTTCAGTTTTCCAAAGCAATCAACTTATTTACCAAAATAATCTCCAACCATTAAATAAATGTTTGTTTGTGCCCCCAAAATAATCCATTAAACAACTCACTGGACAGCTAGCTAAATGTAGCCACTGAACAGAACTTCTATTTGCAAAAATTCAAAAAGTTTTTCATTGAACTCTAACAACTGATTTTAATAAAACCATGACGATTATGTGTCATTACTATGTGATTAACAAAGACAAATAATACTGAGCCAGAGAACTAAACACGAATAATTTCCAAGAGTTTTCTAAAAGTATTTAACATTGAATAAAGCACATTTGGCCATTATGGTCTTACTTTAGGAAAATTAATATAAAGTCAACTTTTAAAAATTCAAGTATAAAGCACATTACTTAAAATCAAGAATTCAACATAAGCATTCAACTTTTATTCTTCCAACATCATTTAAATAGTAATAGAAGGACTCCAGTATGCATTACTTCATTAGGATTCATGTTTTGTTTGAATTATATTATACACTCAGGATCAAAGTTTTCTCAGATTTTTTTTTTTTTAATTCTAAAACAAAACCATTACTGTGCAAAATCCTATATGCACTGGTAGTTCTTTAATCTCAACATCTGACAAAATGCACACATCTCATTAGAAATTGAGAACTTTTAAAAAATTCCCAATGCACCTTTTTAGTAAGAGAAACCTAATGAGTGTGGTTTACCCGCATGGCTTCCCCGCGAATTCCAGCATGCACAGACAGCGAGCACTGCCTAGTGGTCCGAATGCTTTCCATGACCACACACAATACTGCCTTTCTGTTGCTCCTTGTCTGACGTATCAAGCTGTGGTCAAAATTAATTTTTCTAAAATAAAGAATAGAGATATTCACAAGAATCTGTCACACCCAGTTACATACAATCGAGTACATTTTTTTGCTGTCCTGTGCACTGTAACTAAAAGTAAATCAAAGCAGGTCTACTACAAATCAGAAAGTCTGCTCAAAAGCCATTAATAATCTGGCTCTTTTTTCTCTTTTCTTAAAACATGCTTATTATAGGAGTCTGTTGGAAGAGACTCCCTTAGTATATTTGTTACAAGCAGATTAGCATTTTTTTTTTATGGATTTATTTTTATTTTGGAGAGAGAGAAGCACATGTGCAAGCAGAGGGAGGGGCAGAGGGAGAGGGAAAGAGAGAATCCTCAAGCAGACTCCTTGCCAAGCACAGAGCCCAACTAGGACTCTGAGATCACGACCTGAGCTGAAATCAAGAGTTGGCTGCTTAACCAACTGAGCTACGCAGGCACCCCAGTGTATTCTTTCAATCTAATAATTTAGCAAATGTGTACCTGGTCAAAGCAATTTTGTGGAACACCTAAAAATTCTGTTTAAGCCAAATGATTTTGGATATCTACCCTTATCTAAAGTCTGGATATATTGCTAATTTGAAGTATTCCAAAAAAATAAAACAAATAAATTACATTAGATGATATACATCACCTGAATGTTTTCAGAATTCCTTGTAACAAAGTCCATACAATCCAAATACTTAATGAACACATTTAAGTACATTAAGTATTATTCTACTGACCGTGTAGTAATTTCCTTGAGCAATGTTGATACTTCCACTTCGTGTTTGGTCACTACACCAAATGAAGCTTTTACTGCAACAGAATCTGATCCAGTGACATTAATCCCAACGTCATTCACAATATGGTTGCCTCGCCTTCCATAAAGGGAAACATCTGATTCATCTTCATAATTCAGTAACTGATAAGATGAAATACCTTTATGAAGGAAATCAATATTTTTTACTTGTTTTTAAAAATATTTTATTAATTTATTCATGAGAAACACAGAGACACAGAGACATAGGCAGAGGGAGGGGAGCCTGATGTGGAACTCGATCCCAGAACACCAGAATTACGACCTGGGCCAAAGGCAGACAGACGCTCAACCATTGAGCCACACAGGTGCCCTGAAATCAATATTTCTTTAAATGTCTCAAATTCATCTAATACAGATTACATATAATAATGTATTAATTTACTATTGAAGATTCCATTACACAGATGTTGAGAAAGGTGACACTTCATGCCAAGACTTAAACTAGCAAGTCATATAACAACAAAAAATAGAGTACTTAAAAAGAGAACTCAAGTTCTTTTGTTCCACCAAAAGAATTCTCAAAGCTGTAAGATCCACTGAGTGGCTGAAAGAAAAACAAGTGTTTATAACAAATTATTTGTCAAAATATCAATGTTTTCTAATCTAGCCTGTAAAATACATTTCAGTTTACCAGTTGCAATAACTGAGTCATAAGAAATAAATGTCAATTACTTTCATTTGACCCTGTAAGATAGGAAAGCGTAATATCCCATTTTATAGATGAAGAAATATATTATTTTGTCCTATTCTAAGTTGTTTCAGTTAAAACAATCGATAAAGCAATTGCAATAAAATTATACAATAATTTCACCAAATAGGTTGGAAAATTATTCAACCAATAAGAGATTTGATACTATGCAAATTTTATATATTAATCCTAGTATTATTACTACTATCATATAAGTTTGCTTTTATCAATGTGCAAATATTACACATATTAGCATATACAACCTATGTTTAGACTATCAATACTATAGCTGAATGAGTAGTCACTCCCAAACAGATATTTAAACTTACCAGCTGAAATTTCTCTGTCTCCTAGAAGGATATCTTTCAGCGTAAAAGGTGTTGAGGTAAATTTATATCTAGGAAAGAGAAAGCATCGCTTCTTTTTTACCACCAGACTTAGAGGTTGGTATTTGTCAGCCTCACTGAGGCTTGGAACAGGAACTAATCTCCCTCCATCTCCAACTTGCTTGACAAAACTCTTGGTAGCAGCAGCAAACATATTAATACGGTATCAAAACGTCATCAACTGCAACCCTCAGAAAACAATCCATACTTTCACAGAAAACCAGACACAACCCTCAGCCTTGCTTGATTTTAAATATAATTAAACACATTAAAAATACAAAGCATGGTTTCACCACGTAGCTTGCCAGTGTACAATTCACAACACTGCCTCCCCTGGTGTGCTCAGGTTATGAATTATAGATCAACAGTGTAAAATGATATACTGAAAGCAAGTCAATTTGGAATTGCCGCCCATAAGCACTAAAACATATACAGAAAACTATTAATTTTAAAACATGACCAATGTCCTTGATGAGGGTTACTGTTGATAGTAGTTTGCCAGCTTTAAGGACACCTGTAGCCCTATGGCAATAATGCAATTTAGACACTAACATTGGCCCTGGATATCATCTACAGTGGACATGGTCCAAAGGGAATTCCTTCACTTCATCATGCCAATTGTGGCAACAGTCAAGTGCTATTTTGAATCCTTATACTATACAGTTCATTCATTTTCCTTCTTGTATGCTTTCCTTCTTGTATTAATGTAAAACATTAATTATTCATGATTAATACAAAATATAAATTCACAGAATATAGAGAAACAATTGTATCCAGATTTTTATGAAATAACAAAAGCCATATTACACATATAAACACGTAGACAGATAACTGTATAAGACTAATACATATATAAATAACTATGACTTAGGGGTTTTCTTATTCTGAAGCTGGCACACAGACAACTCTTTGAAATAGCGCTGTATTTATTTTGTTTCATCATTATCTCCATTGCTCAACCTTTAAAGAGAGCTATATACTCAAAAAAAATTTTTTAAAAATTAAAAAAATAAAGGGAGCTATATGAAGTTTGGGCTTGTCTTGTTTCATCATTATCTCCGTTGCTCAACCTTTAAAGAGAGCTATATACTCAAAATTTTTTTTAAAAAAATAAAAAAATAAAGAGAGCTATATGAAGTTTGGGCTTGTCTTTAAGATATCGTGGCAAAAAAATAAATTTTAGAGACCAAGCTGAGAGCTGAAATATTGCATTACCATACTTATGTGGAGGTTTATATATATATATATATATATATATATATATATGGTTATATATATATATGGTTTATATATATATATGGTTTATATATATATATGGTTTATATATATATATGGTTTATATATATATATGGTTTATATATATATATGGTTTATATATATATATATGGTTTATATATATATAAGGTTTATATGTGGAGGTTTATATATATATATATATATTTTTTTTTTTTTAATAGCTATGTTCACTTATAGTTGGATACTCCTTAGAGCTTAACAGCAGGTAGTAAACTCGATACATGCACAGAGGGGACAGTGGGTGGAAGATAGAATAGGCCCAAGTCCCAAATAATATAAATCACCTTGATTAGATTCTGGATGCTGTTTTCATTTGCTTGCAAGGATCCAAGGTGTCATACAACCAAGCTCTCATGTAACCCCCCCAAAAAGCAAACCCCAACCCCCCCCCAAAAAAAGTTTTTAATAACGTCCCTTTGTGTGGACAGCACCGTGCCCCCTTCCACGACGCAGAGAAAGCACGGGGCACCGTTTCTGCAAGTGGCTAGCAAACCCCCGGGCGACACATCTACCGTCGCAGGCGGCTCCCCGCCGAAGGGGGGGGTGCATCCCAGGGGAAGGCAACAGCGACTAACCACACAGGCGTGCGGAGGCAGCATTTAACGGGAGCCCACGGAAAAGCAGGCGTTTTCCCTCCCCTAAGGGGCCTTGCTCGGATGCGCCGGCCCAGCCTTCCTGTCGCGGCGAACGCCTAGATGGAGACAATGGGAGCCGCGAGGCGGGAGAAGCTGGGGGGGCGGGGGGTGCAGCCCCCGGGCATCCCCGGGCATCCCCGCGAGCCCCCCCACCCCCCGACGCAGGGCTCAGCCCAAGGGAGCCCACGCCAGCCCCGGGGGCCGACGGACCGCGACTCCCAAGCTCCGGGGCCGAGCCCCGGGACCTTCCGCAGCGATCCTGCATTTAGGATTCTGAAGTCTTTTTCTTAAAAGGATGCAGCCCGGATCCCTAACCCCCTTCAGCTCCCCGACCCCCCGCCCCCAGCCACCGAAACAGAAGCAGAGCGGCAGGCCTCACACAGCGGGAGGCTGGGAGCCCAACAGGCTGCCCCCCGCGGCCGGAAGCCGCCTCCTTTTAAGGACAGAGAACTGCGGCCTCGCCGAGGCCCGGGGTTGGAGGGCGGGGGGATACGGGGGAAGCGGGAATGGGAAGGGGGCGTGGCCTCGGAGGGGCGTGGCCTCGGAGGGCGGGGCCCGGCTTGGAGTCGGGGCTGCTGCCCGGGCCGCCAGGGGGCGTGGCCGGCGCCGCCGCCGCACCGAGGCTCCGCCCCCGCCCGGCCCCGCCGCGGGAGGGACGCAAGCCGGGAGGAGAGGGAGGCGGCGGCGGCGGCGGCGGCGGCGGCGGCGGGGCGCTCCTGGGGGGGACCGGCCGGCCCGGGGAGCGAGGACGTCGCTCCGCAGCGCTCTTCCGCCAAGCCGCCGCTTCTCGCCATGTCCCAGAGCAGGCATCGCGCCGCGGCCCCGCCGCTGGAGCGCGAGGACAGCGGGACCTTCAGGTCAGCGCGCGGATCGCCGCGGCCGAGGCGGGCAGGGCCGGGAGCGGCGGGGCCGGGCGGGCCGGGCGGGCCGGGGCGGGGGAGCGCGTGCGGCGGCATTCTGGGTAAAGCCCCCTCCGCGCCTCTCGCCGTCTCGGCGGCGCGCGGGCCCGGGGCTGCAAGCCTGGCCCCGCCCCTCCCGGGCCGCGGGCTGCGCGGGGGGGGGGGGGGGTGCGCGCGGCCGGGTCCTGAGCGGCTGCGGCGCCGGGACCCCAGGGAGCCCCCCGGCAGCCCCCCCGGCGCGCGCCCACGTCCGCTCCCCGGAGCCCTCGCAGCGGGGCCCGGGCCCTGGGGCGCTTCGCCATCCCGGCGCTCCCCGCATCGGCGTCGGGGCAGTCCCCGCTCGCCTCTGTTTGCTCCTGCTTCCCTGCGCGCTTGGGCATGCAAAGCACACCCTTTTCTGGTTTTTGCAGTTTGGGGAAGATGATCACAGCTAAGCCAGGGAAAACACCAATTCAGGTACTACACGAATACGGCATGAAGACCAAGAACATCCCGGTTTATGAATGTGAAAGATCGGATGTGCAAATACACGTGCCCACTTTCACCTTCAGAGTAACCGTTGGGGACATAACCTGCACAGGTCTGTATGCACAGTTCGCCCCGTGGTCATGTGGGTGGGCCGGCAAGACTTGGTATTGCTTTTCAGTTCGGAAAAGTGCCCCCCCCCCCTTTTTTTTCCAACCCAGGGACAGCCGTGAGGAGCAGGCTCTTGAAACTGAGACCTCCCATCTCAGGTCATGGGGACTTTCCAACTTCATCTGATTCTCTCCCTAATTTTCTCTTCTCCAGATACCAAGAGAAGCTCAGAAACATGCCCTAGGATCCTCCTAGGGTTCTTCCAAGAATGAAGGAGAAGCAGGGAAGGTTCTTGGAGGAACCATAGCGGGATCAGTAGGTGCTGACAAGTTTCATAGATTATAGAAGATGCTGGGAGACATAACCCCAAAATTTTCTGAGCCTCTATGCTTTTTGTATGGGCTCATCTGGCACTTGGGGCCCATTGTACCACACTTGATTCTGTACCCAAACAAAATGAGAAAGATGGCTCAAATGTCATAATTCATAGCACCTTCTACTTCCTGACTGTACAGGTTTTAAGATGTCATCTCCCTTTTTTACACATGAGGAAACAGGGTCAGAGAGATTATCAGTTAACATATCCAAAGTCACATAGCAATGAAGTTTCAGAGTTCAGACTCCCCATAGTGTGGTCTGTGAGCTTGAATAAATGATAACTGAAGTTGGCCATTTGCAAATGTAGGCGTTTTATGCCTTATGTATCTATTTAATTGCAAACACAGAAAATAATGAATAACTAAATTTAATTTGGAAGAATGCCAAGAAAACAATTCGACAAGAAGGCTAGAGTTGCACCATCTGGTAATCTAAAGGCAACATTTGTTTAGGTCCCTGAAAATCGGGAGTCCACTATGTTCTTTGAAATCTCTTTAAGGACATTTTGAGGCTTTTTCAATCTATATGAAGCAGGTGGATTGTAGGTGCTAGCTGGAAGTTTCCTCATAATGAACCATAGAATCATTGCATTACTCATTGAACAGGTCTATTTTTAAATATTCAGTGAAAATTTAAGAAAAGAAATAGTCTTTTTTTCCTTCAAGGTGTTTTAGACCAGGAATTAACAGTCCGTGGCAGCCACCTATTCTGCTTGGATCCCCTTCTCCCCTCACGCTGTCCTGTCTTCCTAGCAAGTTTATGTACCTCCACAGCTTCAAATGCCATCTAAAGGCTGCTAATCCTGAAATCTGTCTTCAGCCCAAGCCCGGTTCTAGAACAATCTGTCAACCTGTGCTTGCCGGGCATCTTCACTTGGATGATCCAAAGCCACCTCGGTCTCTCATTGTCCCAGACTGACTCCATCTCTCTTCCCTCAAGTCTGTTGCCCCTGCATTTCCTAGCTCCCTAAAGGTACCACCATCACCTATTTGCCCACAGTAGAACACTGGCTGTCATTTTGGTGACCTTTTTCTCTCCCCCTCTACCCCTTGCCCACTCTCCCACCAAGTCTTACTTCTTAAGCAGCTTACCTTGTCTTCCCCTTGCTGTTGTCTGGGCCATCGGTGTCTCACACTGAAACC
This sequence comes from Vulpes lagopus, assembly GCF_018345385.1. NCBI lineage: Eukaryota > Metazoa > Chordata > Mammalia > Carnivora > Canidae > Vulpes > Vulpes lagopus. The sequence continues at coordinate 101,486,802 of NC_054834.1, read as the reverse complement.
GTAGCTGCCACTTGCTGCTGCTCTCTCAGCTTCTAGGCTTGGGCTGGCCATTCCCCTTTGGATGCTGGCAGTCAAGTCTGCTCATGTGTTTCTTGCTCTTTAAATCCATCCGGTGGTTTGCCCGTCACCCTCTGCATAAATACAGGCGTCTTAATATGACTTGACAGGCTTGCCTCTCAAAATGTGATCAGCATAAATATCACCTGGGCACTTGATGCAACTGCTCTAGAATATCCAGCCCCATGCCAGACCTGTGGGATCAGAGTATGCATTTTAACAAAATTCCCAGGCAATTCCTATGCACATTAAAATTTGAGAAGCACAGGTTTAGAAGGCGGTTCTTTGACCTCTCTTCCTACCCTCCCAACCCTGTAGCCTTTTATCTCAGAGCTCGTATCCTTAAACTCCTACCTACCCAGCTGCTTGGGGCTCTGGAGAATATCATGCTCTGTGTTGCCTCTAAGCCCTAACAGGTGCTGATTTTCTCTGCCTGGAATGTTCTTCCTAACCTGCCTTACTAGCTTTTACTAATCTTTTATGTCTTCCTTCCGTTATCTCTTCCCTCGTGAAACCTTTCCCAATCCTTACCAAGAGGAGGGGAGCGACCCCTTTTGTGTGCCTCCCCTATAGCCTGCACTTAGGCTTGTTGTAACACATGACTATATTTCAGATGGATCTTTCCAGACAAAATCCCGCACTAGGCTGTGTGCTCTTTAAGGGCAGGGATTCTGTTTCATACTCTCCTGTATCCCTCATACCTAGGTTAGTGGATAAAGGCGGATGATTTGTATGTCCTCTGACATTTGGGGGTGGGGGTCACAGTTGAAATTTATTCCGTATCCTCTTTCTATCCTCCACACCAGAGAAATGGACATCAGCACTCTGGTTCCACTTTTGAAGTGTTCTCAACACCTAGCTTGAACTCAAAAGGAAAAAGATTGGAGTTAACCATTTAACAGGTGTGATGGCTTACTGAAATTAGGTTTCAGTCTCAGTGGTTAGTCGGGCCTATCCCCTACCACCCTGTTAGCTACTTAGGTAAGGGATACAGATTGTATGGAAGACACATAACAATCTCTCACGTTCCCCATATAAACCTTCTCCCACTGTAGCCAACGTGTAGCCATGGGTGCTTAGCCAAACAGGGGTTTAGTGCAGCATAGGATGAACTATTAGAATAAAACTGTGCAGTTTGCTGTCAGTGTTGGTATAAGTGGCTCCCTTAAAAGAACTTCTTGCTACAGAGGAATTTCCTCTTCCTCTAGGAATAAGGAAGAGTAAAATACTAAGTTGCATTTTTTTTTTCAGAAAGTGTGACATGGTCTACTTTATTACCATTTTATATAATAAACATATATAACATAAGCAAGGATTTTTAATGTAGGTATGCATGGAGTTATACATAAAACTATGAATTTTATGTGGTGACTATTTTGTTACAGAACGTAGTATATATTTGTATTACCTTTGTGTGTGTGTGTGTATATATATATATATAAACTGTAGTGCTTTTGTTTTGTATTATGCAAACATCTATGCAAGCCTCACATTTTCACAGCATGTAAAGACATTTTTTTCTTAACCTTAATTCAGGTGAAGGTACAAGTAAGAAGCTGGCGAAACATAGAGCTGCAGAGGCTGCCATAAACATTTTGAAAGCCAATGCAAGTATTTGGTGAGCTAAATTTCTTTGTATTCTGCAGCTCAAAAATATCATGGCTGAGGTAAGATTAAAAGTTTGAATGTGCTCACAAAAGCAACAAAGTGAACAGTTGCTAGTATCTAGCTCCAAAATTCTTGTTTCCTTGTGAAATAACTGTCCTCCATTAAAGACCGCTTTATCCTTAAGAAATTCAGTCCAGCAATTAACTGTTAAATGAAAGCTCTCACGAACTAGGCATTTCCCCCGCCTCAGTGGGATGCACCAATAGAAAATCCCAGTTTTTCCGGCAAATATTCTACTGTGTAAAGATTGTAATAACTTCTACACCACATAAAATAAGTTATGAAGTGGAAAAAGATAAATGGAAAATACCCTTTGGAAAATTCTAATTTGGAAGGAGACAGATTTCCTTTTGTTATAGAATGTACACCAACTACAAGAAGATGTTACGTGGAGTGTTAAAAATCCTGGTGGAATTTTTCCAAATTAAATTTGTTGTCACTTTAGGTGCTTTTGGAGAGTATTGGTCCTGGAGCAGCTCATGTATCCGGAGTGATGTCCTTTGCTTTCTAATGGACACACTCTGGAGCATGCTGAGCGTTACATTCTTCTCTTTCCATGCACTCAGTTATTCTGGAGTACAGTCTGGTTTATCTGCTCATAGCTGACAGCAGAGCCCCATGGGAACTTAGGACAGGTTTTTCTCCAGCTTCAAAACTTTTCATCTGGCGTATGCTTAGGTTCTCCTGCATTGCTTCTTCCCTCTCTAAGCCCTTCCAAACCGTTTGAGTAGTTTAGAACGAAGCGTTGACAAGCTTTGGATCTCACAAAGTGATGCTTGATTCTCTGAGGTCATACATTAATAGTTGATTTATGCTGGCTTTGTAGACGCGCCAAATGGCATGGCAGGTAGTGGCTCCTCCCCTCGCTGGTGATGACCATGCTGTTTCTGTGCAGCCCAAAGTTCAGCCCAAAGTGTTGAGTAGATTTGTAGAAATGAGTGTCTGGAGTGTCCTTTCTGCACATGGGCACTTCACTTTGTCAGCAAAAAAGGCTAACAAACTTTACTATATATTTGTGCTTCTTGACAGATAAGATGGGAATTACTAAGCTGTAATCAGGCCTAAAGTGGCCTGATTTAATACAGAGACTTTCTCACTTCTCCATCACAATTATTTGGGTAGCTTCGGCGTGCAACATTGTAAGTGAATATTCATATCTCATCAGCCTATGTAAAGCTTGAAATTCTAGCAGGTGGAAAAGCAACCTGAAGAAGTGGCAATAACTGAACCTATTTTGTCATGGAAGAAATGACCCTTCTGTCGCCTAGGTTCAAGTAACCTTGAACGTAGCTTTTCTCAGGGTTAGACACTCATCGCCCAACTAATTAGTAATTTCAAACTAGTTCACAGAGCTTGTTCTCTTTCTCCCTGATCTTAATCCCCACATCCTGGAACCAGGTTCATGCAGGCCATCTATTTTATGCAGGATACATATAAATCTTAGGAGGATTTTTCCAGCATGGAACAGATGATAGATCAAATAGATTTTTCTTCCATAATTGTCTGAGTGAAAAAACAACTTTGTGGCCTGTATCATTCACATTACCAGACTAAATTTCCTGACTAATTGCTAGTCTTCCCTTTTTGTGTAGTTGTAACAGTAGTATGCTTTATTTAAATACATTTTTATTGAGCACCCATTATATGCACAGTACTATAAAGCTTATGAAGGTAAGTAATACCTAGGCTTTGCCATCAAGGATTTTACAGTCTGAACACAGGACAGATGTGAGGGATGGACAAATCACATGTATTTGTAAGAGCATATAACTTAATGGTAAAATAATTTGCCTAGGAAAGGGTCAACCTAAATGCAAATAATGGTTCAGAGGAGGGGGAAATTATGTTCCAAGTAACAGGTTTCTTAGAGGAAGCGGCATTTGAGACACATCTTGGATAATGGATAGATCATATTTCCGTAGGAGAGGTGGGAGAGAAAGGCATTCCGTGGAGAAGAGCAAAGGCGTAGAAGATTAGATAAGAAATGCATTCATTTATTTAATAGTTTGGAGAAAATTATTTTGTTTTATAACACTTTAAAAAAATGTTCAGCTTTGCAGTTCCTGACCCCTTAATGCCTGACCCTTCTAAGCAACCAAAGAACCAGCTTAATCCTATTGGTTCATTACAGGTAAGTCACATGGTTTTTCCTTCTGTAACATTTTGTCTATTGAAGAAAGGTGTCATAAAGTAATAATATCACAAGGGCTGAAACAAGGAACAGATAGTTTAAAGATAAGATGTATAATATTCTGTTTTCCCAGTATGATCATTGGATATTGCAGCACTAACTTGAAATTATTCTCCTGTTTATTTATGTTTTGGATTTTCTTCCATATACAGTATCTGCCTTTGGTTTGTGGAATTCTCATTTGAGATCAACAGGACCCCAGTGCACATGGGTAGAGTGTTTTATACTTTAAGAATATTTCTTGCCACTCTTGTGACAAACCTCTTTCCACTTCTGTTAAGACAGAAGATTTTATTAAAAACCCAAATTGGCCCCGCTCAGTGCCGGCACTTGATGGGATGAGCACTGGGTGTTATTCTGTAAGTTGGCAAATTGAACACCAATAAAAAATAAATTTATTATAAAAAAATAAAAATAAAAATAAATAAAAACCCAAATTGGGTAACCTACCTCAAAAAAAGGGGAAGTCATCTATTTGCTTATTCTACCCAAAAAAAAAAAAAAAATCAGCTTTGAAGTTCTGCATGCCGAATATCTTTCTTGCAGATTATCCATGTGCTCTATTGGACAACTCTCCTCCCTGTTACCCAGCCAGGCCTTTGGTCCCTTTCTTGCTGTCTTTTCTATAGTTTTCTTCCCCTGATCTTTCCTGATTGTCCAAGTCTGTATATTTGCTGCCTTTGCTCATCTGCTCGTGTTCCAGTGCAGTAGTTAGCCAGCTGTGAGCAGGAAGTCTGTAGCTAGGAGGGAGAGGCATTAGGAACTGATGACAGTGAGACCTGTCGATGTTCCCCAAAAGGGCGATAGTAGCTCATCTTTCTCTTTGAGCTCTTTGATATTTGCTCGCTGTGGCTTAATGGAAGAACACCATTCCCACCCTAGCAGTAAACTGCTTCAGTTTCAGTATTGTGGGCCTGCAAGATACAAAATGCAGGAATATTTGTGGGAAATACAGGGTCTTCTCCCATTTTTCTATTGCAGAATATCATTATTCTTTTCAAACATAGAAATAGAAATAGGATAGAAATCATGAAAGACTATCATTTATGTGATGAAGCTGTTGCATAATAAAAATTACTACTGAAGCCTCATCTCCATTTTCTAGGAGTTGGCTATTCATCATGGCTGGAGACTTCCTGAATATACCCTTTCCCAAGAGGGAGGACCTGCTCATAAGAGAGAATATACCACAATTTGCAGGCTAGAGTCATTTATGGAAACTGGTAGTTATTCTTTTTACTCATACAACTGAAGGCGTTTGAAATATTTTCAGATGATAAATGACCATAGAAATTTCTGTTGTGGTTTCCTTTCAAATATTTCTGTGGGGAAAAATTTGATACACTCTTATTCTACTGTCTCTTTCTGCAGTAGAATTTAAGTATAAATATTTGGCTTAAAAAAATATTTGGCTTAAGAATACTTACACTTAATTTGATAGTTTTAAAAATCATGGAAAAGCTTGGTAACAGAACAAAGTAAATAATTGACTTTACATAGTCTGCATTGATGTGTTAGTGGCTTAAAAATTATTTTAGAAAAAAGCAATAGCAAATATCTTGGAAGTTTCAACAGCTGTTCTAGAAGATTGGAAGACTAGAAGATCACATTTGAAAACAAGATGATTAATAAGAGGGTAGATGGCAAAAAATAGTGTGAGATAAAAATAAAGTAGAAATTATCCTTTATAATGATAGCAACTTCCATGTTGTGAGGACTAGAAACTATGGAAAAAAGTCACTTAATAGAGTACTAGTGAGGGTTCCTATTGTAGCTTCTCTAGCGTGTTTCTAGCATTCTTAAAATGGCACCAAATGGAATTGGCTATCTGTTTCAGGTAATCAAGCAAGTAATCAGCAAGCCCCTTGAGAGGCAGTGCAGGTCAATATAGAAAGCACTGGACCATAGGCAACCCCAACTTCTGTTTTTTTTAAGATTTTATTTATTTATTTGAGAGAGAAGAGTATGAATGGGTGGGGGGGCAGAAGGAGAGGGAGAAGCAGATCCCCCTCTGAGCAGGGAGCCTGATGCAGGCCTCCATCCCAGCACGCTGGGATCTTGACCTGAACTGAAGGCAGATGCTTAACCGACTGAGACACCCAGGCACCCCACCTAGCTTCCATTCTTGATGCAGCCCTTGGTTTGCAAAGGTAGGCAAATTACTTAATCTCTCTAGGCCTCAGTTTTTAAATCTGTAAAACAAAAAGCATGGAAGTAGATAATACTTTGTCTTTTAATTACAGATCTCCTATGCCTTCTTACTCATGTTAAAGAAGAATTCCACATAGTTGTCAGTTTATAGAAGATTTTAAGCAAGAAGTAGACATCAAGAAGGAAAGAGCTGTGATTCAAATGTACCTAAATAGATTTGAATACTTAGAATTAAACCAAATATGATTCATTATAGCTAGGCATAAGGAAATATGCCTGTTAAAAAAAACAGAAAGTATAACTACTAAAGATAAACTGTCAAAAAAAAGTGCCTTCATAAACGTAAGAATTAATAGTTGTATTGGGGCACCTGAGTGGCACAATTGGTTAAGCACCTGACTCTTGGTGTCAGCTCAGTTCGTGGTTTCAGGGTTGTGAGCCCTGCATTGGGCTCTGCACTCAGCCTAGAGTCTCCTTGGGACTCTCTCTCTGCCCTTCTCCCCCCACACTGGTGTATGTATTCTGTCTAAAATACATAAATATTTTAAAAAATCATTGTTTGAAGCACAATAAGCAAAGATGAGCATATAAAGATCATGAAGTTATTCTCTGAGCAGAAATAATACCTTATATATCTGATTACTCTCTGTGGACACTAATACTTTTCTAAACCTGCCATTTCTTTTTCCTTTTTTTTTTAATTTAGGAAAGGGGGCATCAAAAAAACAGGCCAAGAGGAACGCTGCTGAGAAATTTCTTGCCAAATTCAGTAATATTTCTCCAGAGAACCACATTTCTTTAGTGAGTAATGATCAAAACACCTATGATGTCAATATGATTAAGCATCTCATGCTGTAGGAAACGTCGCTGGATTCCTTGTTGTATAGACACTGTAGAGTTGCAATTTTTAAAAAGTCCCTTCACTGTCCAGATGTACACGACCTAATTTTAGCTGTCACAAGGGTGACCAGGTAAGAGGGCTTGGGAGACACAGTCAAATTCAGAATCACATCATGTGATCTAAAGATGACAGGCCAGTAGTGCCATTTTTGCCTTCAAATTGACAATGCCTTCATTAATTTATCCACTCATTAAACATTTAGTGAGTTCATACTGTCTGCCAAACTTTGTGCCAGGTTCTGTGCACACTGAATAAGGCAGTGTCTGCCATGAGAACCCAATAGGCTGGTCCTAACAGAGAGGGCTTGGGAACATAGAAGAAGGTCCAACCAAGACTGGCAGTTTAAGGAAGACTTCTTGGAGGGGGTAATATCTAAGCCAAGACCTGCAGGATGAGAGCAGAGGACAAGAATTTCAAAGAAAAAAGAGCACCTACAAAGATCAGGAGTAAAATAGTATATGCCATCTGGGAACCCGAAATAGTTTGGTGTGGCTAGAGCATAGGGTTGGAGAAGGGTTTCTCAAACAATGAGGCCAGAAGGACAAAGGGATTCAATCTGGAAAGGACTTCTGTAGTCAAGAGATTGAACTTTATCCTAAGGGTAGAGCAGAGTCATTTGGTTGTTAATACAAACAAACAAGGATTTTAGTCAACGAAGGACAGGATTAGAAGGGGAATCATTGGCTGCACTGTAGTGAGTAAATGAGTCTTAGAGTCAGACACCTGTAGAATGTTGTTACAGAAAATGGATGAGAAATGATGGTGGCCTGTACTGAGCTAATATGGGAAAACACAGAAGATGAGTGGGATTGAGGGAAAAAAGATAAGGAGTTAAATGTAGGATATATTGGATCTGATATAGAATATTTTAACTAAAGGTACTGAGTAGGCAGGTAGGCAAACAGAGCTTATGAGACTGAGCTACACCTGACATTATTATTTGAGATTATGATATTCATAGTTAGGTATGTCTCATTGTATGTTATCTGAGCATTTACTAGGTGGTGAATGAAAAATGACTATAGCAGTGACCTAGTTTATGATAATAAGGGCTCATTCTGTAGGAAAAAAAAAATCAAAGACTGTACACAAAGTAATACAATTTTGGTTTTACCCTAATAGAAAAAGATAAAACAGTGCATTTACTTCTTACAAAATTGGATCAGAGATGACACCAAAATCACAAAGCACAGATAGATTTATAAGTGGTTTTATAGGTGAATTCCTTTAAATCTTCAAGGGAGAGATAATTTCCAATGCTATTTAAACGCTTCCAGGCAGTATCAAACCTAGGGGAAGCTTCTAAATTTATTTTTCAAAACCAATATAACACTAACCCTAAAACCAAACAATAGCAAATCCCAATGGAAAAAATTATGGATTAATCTCCCTTATAGTGAGATTATTAACACCTTAATAAAATATCCGGTAGAACAGTAAAAGAATAGTATGGCACAGACAAATTGGGCTTATTTGAATAACAAATTGGGAATACAAGGATAGGTTCTGTAAATCTGTAACCATAATTAATCACATTAATGGGTGAAAGGAGAAAATAGCCAATGGATACCAAAAAGATATTTGGCAGTCATTGGTAAACACTTTTAAAATAACTATTGTTTTGAGAAACAGAACAGGTGAACATAGGGGAAGGGAAGGAAAAGTAAAATCAGATGAAAATAGGGAAGCAAGCCGTAAGAGATGCTTAATTCTAGGAAGCTGTGGGTTGCTGGAGGGGAGATAGGTGAAGGGATGGGGTAACTGGGTGACGGGCATTAAGGAGATAAGTGCTGGGTGTTATATGCAATTGATGAATCATTAAATTCTGTCCCTGAAACTGATAATACAGTATATGTTAACTAAATTGAGTTTCAGTAAAGAATTAAAAAAATAAAATATCCTTATTGTGACTCAAGACATACACTGCAAAAAAGATCAGAATCATATTTACATGTTTACATACTACATCCCTTCCCATTAATTTCAGGGAAAAGACAAGGATATCCACTGATGCCATTTTTAAAATCTTGTTTTAGAAGTACCAATTAATATAATTAGGAAAAAAACAATAACAGGTTGAAAATTTAAACAGAAGAGATATAAATGATCATTAACTACAAATAACTAAGATTGTATCCCTGTAAAGCCCTGTAAAAGAAAAACTATTAGAAGAGAATTCATCAAGGTAACTGATCATAAAATTAATATATAAAGTCAATAGCTTTTCATATTTAGAATTATGAAGGTAACCACTAGAAAAATTAAAGAAGAAAGTTAAAAATTGCTTTCTGGAAAGAGGACTGAAGGTAGGAATGGAATGAGGCTCAGGATTGTTGTTTTATATTCTGTCCTCTGACTTTTTGTGGTATGTGTTGTATTAACAAAATTTATGAAGCTTGGTAACATTGATCATTTCATAGCAAAATAGAAATCTGCTCTAAAAAGGTGTACTAGAAAAAAATCAATTTTTCTGTTTACAAATATTAAGAGGTAGAATGAAAAAGACTTCGTTTTCAATAATAGAAAAGAGATAATATGTTGGGGAATAAACTTAAAATGTGCAAGACCCATGTGAAAAAAACTTTAAAACTCTACTGAGGGATTTAACAGAAATTGAATAAATGTAAAGCTATCTGTTTTCAATAGGAAGACTCAATATTCTGAAATATAAAAAGGTAATGTAGTTTCACTCAAAATCTACCAGAATTCATTTTGGATCCTCAATACAGCTTTACTAGGTTTATCCAGAAAAATAAATTCTCAAGAAGAGCCAAGAAAACTGAAAAGAGGGCAGGAGGCAGGATTATAACTACCAGAGAATGATACATACTATAAATCGACAGTATTAACACATGTACTGGTACAGGGATAGACAGAGGATTGGTATAGACAATAATCCACATAGGAGCATAGTATATAACAATAGTGAGACTTCAAAGGGCAAAAGGATAGATTATTCAGTAAATGATATAGAAACAACTTACAGCCACATTTCCGGGGGAGTGAAATGTGTGTGTGTGACGTATTTAGATTACTCCCTTATTCCTTATATCAAAATAAATTTCAGGGACGCCTGAGTAGCTCAGTGGTTGAGCATCTGCCTTCGGTTCAGGGCATGATCCGGAGTTCCAGGATCGAGTCCCACATCAGGCTCTTTGTGAGGAGCCTGCTTCTCCCTTTGCCTATGTCTCTGCATTTTCTCTGTGTCTCTGATGAATAAATTAATAAAATATTTTTAAAAAATTTAAAAACCAAAATAAGTTTCAGATAGGGTCACAAATTTGAACATAAGAATTGAAACCAAGTATGAGAAACCATGGAAGAGCTTTCCTTTTTAAACAGGGAAAATCTTTTTGGCATAGTTTAAAACCTAGAAGATGTAAACTAATAAAAGACAGTTAAATTTGACTATATAAAACCTATTACACAGTAAAAAAAAAAAATCTATAAATAAGACCAAGAATAAAAACAAAGAAGGTCTGCAAATGGACTATTTTTAAACAGTCTGTAAATGGACTGTTCACAGTACCACATAAAACGTTCTTACACACCAATAAAACAGATAGAAGTGGTACAGAGGGTTAAAAAAAATGATCAGCTTCATTCATGGAAATGAGACTAGTTTCACCTTTTAGACTGATGAAAGCAGGTACTGATAGTACCTGCTGTTGGTGAGAGTATCAGAAAACAAGCACCCTCCAAGACTGTTGATGGTAGTTTAAATTGGTTTAAAAATCAGTCTGAAAGTATTTATCAAAATTAAAAGTATACATGTCATTTGGCTCAGTTCATCCAGAAATTATTCTACAAATAAAGTCATCTGAGTGCAAGAGTTTTATTGTAACATTATTAGTAAAAGCAAGAAATCAGAAATAACCCAAAAGCCATAATTGAAAACTGGTAAGATAAATATAGTGCCTATATGTGCATTGATACGAGAAAAATAAGCAAGATCTAGAAGAGTAAGCTATCATTTTTGTTTAAGAAGATGATGGTGGCGCCTGGCTGACTCCATCAGTAGAGAGTGTGACTTGATCTCAGAGTTCTGAGTTCAAGCCCCATGTTTCTGTGTGGAGGTAAAAGAAAGAGGGCGGATAGGAAGAAAGAAGGAAGGAAGGAAAAGTAAAAAAAATAAAAAGATTATGTGTGTGTGCTTGAATTTAGACTTATAGAAGGATATTGAAGAAATGTTTTAATGGTATTTTTTGGGGGTAAAACAAGTCTTCTGGGAAGGAGTGGTAAGGAAAAGAGACTATTCATTATATGTTCTTATTGCAGTTACTCTATCAATGCATTACAGTTTTTAAAAACCAAAAATTTTTAAAGTTCCAACCAAGGAATACAAAATTCTATTTAGCAAATTTTGCAGGTTATTAATTCTATATACCGGCCATCCTTGTGATCTTTTTTGCAAATCCCTTAACTGCTGCCAGGCTCATTAATAAATAAAACTACGAATGGGTTGCTCTACTTCAGAGGATAGGAGTGGGGTTTGTTTGTTTTTGTGGGGTTTTGGCATAACATATGAAGGCGATTTGAGAAAAATAACGTGGAAATGTAAAGTATTCTAAGAACAGAGGTGGGAAGGGAAGGATATAGGCGAGAATAAAGAAAAGAGGAAAAGGAGAAAGAAAATGAAAACAATAAGCTCAATTGGGTTGTGGGCAAAGTCTGATGAGAACTTTATGACCTCTCACCATTCATTTGAATGACTTGTTCTTCTCAAGCCTAACTTGTACGTTGCACCTTTTCTGCAGTTTGTTTCTGCTTCACAGCTGTCAGAGTGATTGGTTGATATTTAATATAAGAAATCATAAAGACAAAATCGTTTTGTATTTTAACTTGTAAATTGCTCCATTAGGCAGATTCAGTTATTTGCAGGTTGGTTTCTACTGCTCTTAAATATCTTCTACATCTTATGTGGCCATCAGAAAATTTGGCTGAGAGACCTTTGTCCCATTCAAAAGTATTTTTAAATAGTTCCGGTATATTATCACATGTGCTTCTTTATTCTCTGACGTCGTGGTGTTTGTTAAATGTGTGCTTATTAGTGTTATCTCATTTAAAAATGGGAAAGTTAACCAAATGGTATCCGTTTAAACATGCTCTTTAGGGGCACCTGGGTGGCTCAGTTGGTTAAGCGTGTGCCTTCAGCTCAGGTCATGATCCCAAGGTCCTGGGATGGAGCCCTGCATTGGGCTCCCTTTTCAGTGGGGAGCCTTCTCCCTTTCCCTGCTTCTGCTCTCTTGCTCTCTGTCAAATAAATAAAATCTTTTTAAAAGATAAACATGCTTTATGGAGTATTAAATGTGAGTGCCTAATAAATACTTTAAATTATAGCATTAGGGGATCCCTGGGTGGCGCAGCGGTTTGGCGCCTGCCTTTGGCCCAGGGTGCGATCCTGGAGACCCGGGATCGAATCCCACATCGGGCTCCCGGTGCATGGAGCCTGCTTCTCCCTCTGCCTGTGTCTCTGCCTCTCTCTCTCTCTCTTTGACTATCATAGATAAATAAAAATTAAAAAAAAAATAAAAAATAAAAAAAAATAAATTATAGCATTAGAACTCAGTCTGAGTTAAGAGTCTTAATCTTTATCTCTGTTTTTCAGACAAATGTAGTAGGACATTCTTTAGGATGTACTTGGCATTCCTTGCGGAATTCTCCTGGTGAAAAGATCAACTTACTGAAAAGGAGCCTCCTCAGTATTCCAAATACAGATTACATCCAGCTGCTTAGTGAAATCGCCAAGGAACAAGGTTTTAATATAACATATTTGGATATAGGTATGATTTTTTTCCCTCTGACTTACCTCAAAACTACTTTCTTTTTAAAATGTATTTCAGAAACAAAGCCTGTATTACAGTTGATTTAGTTGACCAGGGATACTGAAATGGCATGCATATATATATGTCATATATGTATATGTATGATGTATATATAATACACCTCACACATATATGTATATATAATGTCTATATAGAATATTTATATATTTATATAAAATTAGCAAAGTGGTAATATTTAGCACTGATATATCCCATTCTTATAGATAATAATAGCTAACATCTATGCAGTTATAATAATAAAAGCAGTAGCTAATATCTATAGTTTTTACTATAGGCCCTGTTTTAAGGATACTACATATTTCAACTAACTGAATTCTCAAACTAAGCCTGTGAAGTAGGTCTATTATCCTTACATGTAAGGAAAGAAAGTAAAGCACAGAGAGGTTTAGAAACAGAGTCAGGTAGAGTCAGGTCGGGGGAAGAGCCCCTGCAGATACAGTGTCTGTTAGACTAGCCCTGATGGAGAGCTTGACAAATAAAAAGGCACCCACATTTCTAGAACAAGCACTAAGTTTGTGAGAGTCAGACCCCTTCTCTCCACTTTGTCACCGTTCACCAATTCAAGGACGTCAGGGGGGACAAATACTTATAGCTTTATTCCGTCCCAGCTATCCTCTTCTATATTTCCTCTAACCCTTAATCATGTAGATAGACCAATGTGGCTAGATTAGAAAGCAAGTCACTTTGGATTTTAATTTGCTTTATAAAGCTGGTGTGTGTGTGTGCACATGCACGTGCATGGTTGGTGCCTTGATTTAACATCAATGTAATTTGTGAAGAATTTGATATCCCTTGTTCCATCCTCAGTGGGCTGTGGGGACCCAGCTTGAAGGAGCTGCCAGCACTGGCATTTAGGTGCTTAGAGAACTTCTGATTTTCTCTGCTGCTTTAGGATTGAATGATGGGTCAGGTGCAATGTCTTAACCTACTGAGAATGATGCAGAACGTGGGAATTTAGCACAGACACATGGTCACAGGAGGTGGCTGATGGGAGACCATTCATTCAATAAATATTAAGTATCTACACTTTGTTGGGTGTTTAAAATGCATAGATGAATAAGCCATGTCATGAATAGGGCTGTGGATGGTTGAATCTAGGAAAAGAAGGGAACTTGAGATGGCTTTTGAGATTATGGAATTAATGACATCTTTGAAATACATCTCACCAATTTTAAGAACTAAGTTCTTGTAAATATAGAACAGCAGTCTAAAAACCACAATCAGCCAGTTTGGCTAAATTCTATGCAATTACCTTCAAAAGAACCCAGACATTCTCCAGAAAAGAAATACAAATAGCCAACAAGCACAAATAGACGCTCAGTATTATTAGTCATCAGGGAAATGCAGATCAAAACCACAGTGAGGTACCAGCTCATACCCACTGGGATGACTATGATGAAGAAAATAGAAGATAACAAGTCTTGGCAAAGACGTAGAGAAATTGTAGCCTCTCTACACTGCTGGTGGGAATGCAAAATGGCCCAGCTGCTGTGGAAAACAGGAGTTATACAGCTCTTCAGATGAGTTACCACATGACCTAGCGACTGTACTGCTAGGTATGTACCCAAAAGAACTGTGAACTGCTATTCAAACAAGTACCTGTACGTACATAGTCACAGTAGTACAATTCACAATAGGCAAGACGTGGAAACAGGCCAAATGTGCATCAGCAGATGGATGAATAAGTCAGTTGTGGTATATGTGTGCAATTTAAATATTTAGCCGTGAAAAGAAGTGAAGTTCTGATAATGCTACAACATGGATTTACCTCAAAAACATACTAGGTGAAAAGACACAAAAAGGTCATATCATATGATACCATTTATTTTTTTAATATTTTATTTAAATTCAGTTTGCCAACATAGAGTATAACACCCAGTGCTCATCCCATCAAGTGCCTTCCTCAGTGCTCTATGATACCGTTTAAATAAAATAACCAAAATAGTTTAATCCGTAGATTGATGGTTGCCAGAGGCTTTGGAGAAGAGGAGATAGGGATCAACTTCTTGACTTGTACAGTGTTTCTTCTTGGGAAAATGAAAGGATGAGAATGTTTTGTAACTAGGTAGAGGTGGTGGTTTCACAACATTGTGACTGTACTAAATGCTACATGGTATAACATGGTTAATATTATGTCATGTGAACTTTGACTCAATTTAAAAGAGAAAAAAAAGAGCCTCAAGGCTAGAACTAGAAAGCCTCTTCACACATTAAAACACTTGCACTGTATCTGGATGTTTCCTATTATATTGACTAGCTGAAATAACATTGAATCATGACCACTTTTAACAAATTGTAACTCACCTGTTTCTACCTCTTTCCCCTGTGTCCTCTAACCATCTTAAGTGACAGTGGTTCATCAGTTAATGAGAAGAACATTTGCTTCCTGGGTTTAGGTATTGCTTTTGAAACACCCTAACCCGTACACCGTATGGAACTAGACTATCTGCATAGATGTAGAATGAAAGAACATGAAGGCAGAGAGGTCTTGCCCCTGAGCCATGTTATTTCCTGGTTCAGAGGTCTCCTGAAAAAAAACAAAACAAAACAAAACAAAACCCTGGGCTTTGTTGTGAAAAACACAATCTCTCTGGTTCTCTAGCAAATGGTCTTTTCCTCTCCAGCAAAGTTGGTTGTGGTTCAGTTTGCAAACACCGCTCAACTGGCCACATGAGAATCACCATGGGAGCTTTAAGAAGAAAATGCAAGAATCTGGCTACTCCCAGATTGTGGGAGTTGTGTTTCTAATTGAGCAAGCTGGAGTGAGGCCGAGGCACCTGCACATCTCTTAAATTCCCTCAGATGATTAGGGAGCAGGGCTGGGTTTGAGAACTACTGTAGTTGAGCAGTTGTGTTTGGGTTTTTGTTTGTAGAATGATAAAGGTGATGAGGAAGTGGAGTCCTAGACCTGAGATTTATAGAGGAAGACTGCAGTAAAGACTTGTTTTTGTGAAGGATCCGCTTTCTACACACTTGGCATTAACTCTCATGTTTGAATATATCATTACAGAAGAGCTGAGCGCCAATGGACAGTATCAGTGTCTCGCTGAACTCTCCACCAGCCCCATCACCGTCTGCCATGGCTCCGGGATCTCCTGTGGCAATGCACAGAGTGATGCCGCTCACAACGCCCTGCAGTATTTGAAGATAATAGCAGAAAGAAAGTGAGCCTGAAGCAACTCCGAAAGCCCTCGGTGGCACATAAGAAGTTCCCCTTTCACCTCTTCCCAAGTAAAATGTTTACTGTTCGAGTTTGTGTGTTGTTTCTAAATCTCTTCCTAGATTCCATCAACACTCCAGATTTAAGGATCTCCTAGTAGTTACTAAGCTCTTTTTAATGGCTTCAACTTTGTACTGGTATATTGTATTTATAAACTTTGTACCATAGGCAGAGTGTAGCCCCCATGTTACAATGCCATGTACACAGAGGGAAGAAATTGCATGTATGTTGAGGAGGAGGAGGAAGATGGCGAAGAAACAGAACTACTGCTAGCAACAGTTGTTCTTACTGGTGCTTAACCTCTTCTTTGCGCAAATCTTTGTAAAGGGAATTCGAAGGGAGCCCTTTAGAATTAGAGTTTTGTGGAACGCACGAACAGGCGTTCATTGAATGTGATTGTTGAATTTCAGGGAACATGATTGGTCTGCTGTGCTTTTGAATCCATGTAATAAAGAGCTGCTGTTGTAACGGGTTCTGCTCGTTTAATTGAAGTGTTACTGACCTGACTCGCCCCTTCTTTTTAGCCATTCTGGGAGTGACATGATGTGATACGGGTGCTCTGTGACTTCGCTATCTCTAGTGTACTTCTGAAAGTCAGAGTTGGAAAAAAAAAAAAAAAACCCACGGCCTACGCAAAAATCTCCCAATACATGGGATGAATCACTTCCATATTTTCTCTAAGCAAATGCAATGTTGTCTTTTTCTTTTTCTTTCATCGCTACTAAATGAGTTAGCAGTTGAAAAAGCATTAGAAAAATTACAAAAACAGGGTAGCCTGGGTGGCTCAGTGGCTTAGCGCCACCTTCAGTCCAGGGTGTGATCCTGGAGACCCAGAATCGAGTCCCGCATCAGGCTTCCTGCATGGAGCCTGTTTCTCCGCCTGTGTTTCTGTCTCTCTCTCATGAATAAATAAAATATTTTTTAAAAATTACAAAAACAAAACTTCCCAGGGCATTCAGTTCAGCTACAGGAATGTTTCAAGCAAAGCAATGAGTGAGTGAAAGGAGAGCAGCCTCATGAGCAAATTTTAGGTTTGCCTTTTATGTTGCCATATTTCATCTTGTAACGCTTCAAGACCTCTATCTGCCAGTGTCCGGGGACAGTACTACTTTGTAGATTAGATGGAAGTCTCAGGCCTGTTTTCAGAACTCGGGGAAAGCTTCAGAGAGTGAGAGAGCTCTGAATAGTAAAGGTAGGTCTTGACAATCTCAAGTGTTAATCCAGCAGGAAGTATGTGACAGGTATTTTTCTGTCTGGAAAAAAGAATCCTACCTGAGTGGAATCCTTTGAGAAGCATAACATGATAAACCCAATGCACTGTAACTTAACCTCTAAAGAGTGCTTAGTTTCACATCATCAGCTACCTACGTCAATTAGGTCATGAAATTTTAGGTACTATTTTTGATGTGGTTAAGGACTACACAGACTGGAAACAAAGGCATGAACAGGAGCTTGTGGGTCACTGAGATTGGACTAGAGTTTTATGACCGCTCTGGAATGTAGAAAGGGCACAGTGAGCTAGAGATGAACGTCTTCTGCAGCCCAATGCTGACTTTGGAGAGAGTACATTGAGGAAAGAGTTCATAAAGCAATAGAATAAGGAGAGAGCCAAGTGGGGGAAAGGAGACTATAATTCAGTTCTAAACAGTACTAATGCAATGGGATCTGAGTATAAGGTGCCCAGAAGTCCTACTTTCCAGCTGCCTAGGTTTTCCCTGCTTTTGGCTCTGGAGGAAACATACATTTTTAAAGATACTGTTCAAATATCACCTCTGTTGGAACTTTCTAGGGCGTTGGCTGCACCATCAGGTGATCCTTGATAGCACTTTGGTTACCCCATTGGTAAGGCTCTTAGCCCATTGAGTCGGTCTTAACCTACTCACCCCATTAGGTCAATTTTCGAAATAGGCTTTGAACGGGCAACCCTGCCACAACCATCCTTGTGGCATCAGTTCTAACCTGTGATAGGCACCGAGCGATGAAAACATGATAACGATTGCAATAGCCCAATATGATGATAATACGAATTCAATAAATTATGAGCAGTAATGTGCCTGGCACTACAACAGGCTCTGAGATTCAGTGTTGACCCACGTTATGTAAGAAGGACCCACTGGCCTGCTCTCCGGGAGTGCTGTGAGCTGCCACACAGGTTCCCCTCTAGTACTGGGCTTGTTTCCGGGCTCTGGGAGGGCTGCTGGCAAACCTTCCCGGTGTCACACTCCCTTCCCAGCAGCCTGCATTCAAGAAATGGTCCCCTCGCCCCTTTGGGGATGATCTAAAAGGTTGTTCAGCTTCAGAGACCCATCCCACAGGGTCAGCTGAGGCCTTCCTGAAATTACATCCTAACCCATGTTCTTCCCCTGCCCAGTGGAGTTCCTTTCCTTTCACATGTGACAATCCCAAGAGCACTCCCCCAATAAACTCTCCATCCCAGAGTCTGCTTTCCAGGGAACCCAACCTGTGACGCTTGTACCAGAAGTGCTACAGGAAAGCAGATATTAGAGCTGGATTTTGGAGCTGGTTCTTCTGCCACTTGGCTTACAGGGTGAGACAACCACCCCACTCCCCCGGACACAGATATCCCCTTGCACACATGACAGTGCAGTTAACAACAGCATCACCAGTAGTGAACTGGGACGAGATGCCAGCGGACCAGAAAGCACTGGTGGGCACAATGTATCAGTTGGGAAATACGAAGTGAAACAGTAACTGAGGACAGTAGCATTGATTGTTCCTGCTAAGCTCCACTGACGTCTTGGAAAAAGATAACAGAAGAAAGTGATTAATTGGCATTTAAAAACTAAGTGTAAGGCCTGCGAGGTAGCGTGTCATGAGGCTCTCCTCTGAAGCCAGGGAGCAGAGAAAGCTGGGGACCAAGCTCAGGACTGCTATTCACAGCAGAACTCCAAAGAAGTTAAAATTCGACGTGAGCAGCTCTACGGTGCCCAAAGGAAAGAGTTCCCATGGGATGGGACTGTCTGGGTCAATGCACTTGAAAACCTTGAATCCTCAGTTCTCCTTGTTCTCCTGAACCTTCTAAGGCTACAAAAGTGCCTTCTTCCCTAATAAGGGCTAATATGTCGCTTCTTTGAAAGTAAACAGCTCTTTCCCCCGGGACAACGTTTGCACGCCTGAGGATCTGCCTCCACCTTCTCTCTTGACAACTAAGCCAATGAAAAGGATTCAGTCAACCCAACCAGAGACATGTAGACCTGGTAAGAGAGGGAAAAAGTAATATACTCCCCCAAAGAG
The DNA here is from genome assembly GCF_018345385.1 of Vulpes lagopus. Lineage (NCBI taxonomy): Eukaryota > Metazoa > Chordata > Mammalia > Carnivora > Canidae > Vulpes > Vulpes lagopus. Next base: position 101,467,513 of record NC_054834.1, on the reverse strand, counting down.
CTGTAGGACATCGCTGACACGTACCAGCGGGGGTCAGGGGAGGGGGTGAGGGTAGGGACGACGGGGTGGCAGACCCGAGTGGTGGTAATATCTAAACATCAGGTAAGATTGCTAAAGTTGGTGGTAAAGTCAAAATATCAGGTTGGAGAAGGGAGACCTTTAACCATTTGGATTTAATCTTCTGGCAAGAACCAGGGTGGTGGTGCAAGCCTGCAGTTAGGTTGGCTTCTAGAAGAAACAGCCCACACAAGGCGAGGCAGAAATGCCAGAACCGCAGGGCAGGAGCGCACACGCGGGAGTGAGTACACTGTAAGGCCGGGAACCCCCCCATGGCTGCATCCCACTGGGGAGCCCGGAGATACTCCACCCCCCCAAGCAAGAGGGGCCCCAGGAAGTGTTAGGCCAGGAATGAGGAGGAGAGACTCATCAGAGACTTGGGCCCCCTAAGAGCAACAGACATGATGGAAGCCCACGTAGTGGAGGGTGCACAGCAGTAGCCAGCGGGAGGAGACGGAGACGGAGACAGAACGTGGTGACAGAACGTGGTGACACGCGCTCAGTGAGCAAGGGACTGCTCAGTCGGTACAATCAAGGCAAATCAGGATGGACGGGCAGGAGGCCGAAGGCACTCACCGCAAGAAAAGAAAAAAAATTTTTTTTTTTTGCTTTACATAATATTTAGTCAGAAATGAGAAAATTATTCCCCTTTTGACTCCCTTTCAATTCTGACTGCATTGAAGAGAACGCTCTCATTTTGATCCTAGTTTTTAGTGCCTCCATACAGTTGTTGATCTTTTTTGTAACAGAGGGGAAGGGAACCTCAGGTTCTGAGCCTTGGGCAAGGGAGGAAAATCTAATTAGGATTTGATAACATCACTTTGTTTTCATTATTTATGTACTTATGTGTGTATGTATTTATTTGTGTATATACATAATGTATATACATATTTAAGTAATAAATATTTATGTATAAAATGTATTTTACATCTATGTATTTATATTTAAATGCATAAATATATTATTTATACAATATATTAATACAAGAATATTATTTATGTATTTAAATATATACATAAATGTTTATACATGAATATATACATAAATAAATATATATACACATAAATAAATATGTACACACATACATACATGAGAGACAGAGAGAGAGGCAGAGACACAGGCAGAGGGAGAAGCAGGCTCCATGCAGGGAGGCCCACGTGGGACTCGATCCCAGGTTTCCAGGATCACACCCTGAGCTGAAGGCAGACGCTCAATGGCTGAGCCACCCAGGTGCCCCTCATTGTATTTATTTTTAAGGTCATTTTCTATTTATGACAAGTGATTTGTGTTTTCCATTTTATGATGGTGATTAGAATATTCCTTTCTAAATAAAAGTACTTAAGAGTCTATGTCATTAAAGACACGGATAGAACAGATAGTAGATAGATGAAGGCCAAAGTTATAAAAATAGTACAAGAATGATGGTCATTGTACATCATCTCTTGCCCAGTTTCCAGACCTAAGCCACTTGTTGGGCCCAGACCCATTGACTAAAAGGAGAGTCTGGGTCACCAAGGAGAAGAGGTCTGCATAAGACCAATGACATAATTTGTAGGGCCCAGTGCAAAATGAAAATATGGGGCCTCCTGGATAGAATAATATTAAAAATTTTAAGACAGAGGCGGCAGAGTATTAAACGGAGTGTGAGGCCTTGGTAAGCACACAACTACACAAGTCACACATCCATGAAGGCGCGGGCCCTGGCTGTCAGCCCTGGGAAGTAATTCAGAAGTTGTCAAGAGTCACTTCATTCAAGGTTAGTCCCATCTCCTTCTTTTGGGAGGCTGAATCCAATGATGGGCAAAGATCTGACCCTCCTGCTCTAATTTGGGACAATTCTGAGGGGCCGTTTAGCTTCGGAGTTTTTCATGGGATCAGCTGAGAATTTGGTGGAGACGATATCACAAGCCAACTCCTCTGCCCCACCTCCGTTTCTTCCCATTCTTTCCAGGGATGGTGATCCCCAAAACATTTCCTAAATAAACCTCCTGCTCCAGCCCTACTGTCTCCTTCTCAGAGTCCACCCCCTCAGGAGCCCCACTAAAGAGAGTATAGCTTAGTGAGAAAAGATACAAATAGAAAAAAATCAGATCAATCATGCAATTTACAAATCACACAAAATTACAACTCTGAACTACTCTAGTTTCTCTTTAGATATATTTTTTGCCTTTGATTAAAATTTCTACAGAAAGGGCTGATTATGAATTTGGAGGCAGTTTTTTTCTTTTGTGGGTTTCTGTGGGTGGTCTGTGGATATGCTCCCATGGCGAGGCATATATGCATTTGGAAAAGATTCCTCTTGCCATCTAAAAGGATATGTAGGAAATGAAATAGAAATGATCCTAATTTGAGGACAAAGCCCACCACGTAAGCCTACATTGAGAATAATGTACTTCAACGGCCACAGAAGAGTTTTAAAAAATCATGAAAGCACCCATGCTGTAATAGGAGTTCTAAAAAGTATAGATTCCCAGCCTGAACACATTTGAGTATTAGTAGAACAAAGAAGTAGCTCTTATAGATTGAGAGAAAAATGAATCTATCCAGATGCATTATAGTATAGCTTTACCTGAAAAATTGCAAACTTGTGGAAATTATTGAAGATGTGGTCCACACTGAACATTTTATTAGCTTGACCGCATATTCAGAATTATTCACAGGTCAATCATGGTGGCTTTGTGCCCCCAGGTAAAGTTGATTTCAAAAAAGGGAAGTTCAGTTGAACCTGAGGATACATAGAGCAGATTGGTGGTTGTCAGAGGTGAGGGGTGGGTGTGGGTGAAGTTCATGAAGGAGTCAAAAGTTATAAACTTCCAGTTAGAAAATAAATAAGTCATGGGAATGTAATATAAAACATGCTGGCTATAGTTAGGAATACTGTCGCCTGTATTTGAAAGTTGCTAAGAGAGTTTTTTTTTTTTTAAGACAAGAGTTCTTATCACAGGAAAAAATGTGTAACTGTAATGATGAATGTTATTAATTAGATGTATTGTGATAATTTTGCAACATATACAAATACCACATTTTTATGCTATACTTTGAAATGGATATGACAATATATGTTGATTATACCCCAATTTTTAAAAAGAGCAAAGGAACAAAAGAAAAGGAAGTTTGGGCTCGTTGGAAGATACCAGTAAAGCAAGTCTTGATTTAATATGTTAAATTTACCGTTTCCTGATTTCTTCATTTCCTTTTCCATTGTTTTAGGGTTAAGATTTATCAAAAGGACATTTACAGAGAACATGTGCAGTGGTTAGACCGCTGCTACTTAGTAAATCTGAACATCAGAGAGGCCAGGGTCAACAGAATGGACCTCATTTGCTTGTCTGAGTTGTTTTGTTTTGTTTTGCTTGTCTGAGTTGTTTTGTTTTGTTTTGTTTTGTTTGTGGTCTGGGGCAAGAATGGGGTAGAAAGATGACCTGAACAGGGTAGTTCTCCTTCCTAGGTTAATCAGACTGAGTACACAACTGCAACATGTCTATTGCATTTTGTGCTAGTAGGTATAACTGAAATTTAGAAAAAAGAGGCAGAAGACAGAGGCAAACTGTTTTTAATTTAAATTCAATTAATTAACAGATTATGTTATTAGTTTCAGAGGCAGAATTTAGTGATTCATCAGTTGTACACAACACCCAGTGCTCATTACATCAAGTGCCATCATTAATGCCTATCACCCGGTTACCCCATCCCCCTACCCACCACCTCCCCCTCCAGCAATCCTTAGTTTGTTTCCTGTAGTTAAGAGTCTTTTATGGTTTGTGTCCCTCTTTGATTTCATCTTATTTTCCCCTCTCTTTCCCTATGATCCTCTGTTTTGTTTCTTAAATTCCACATATGACTGATACCATATGGTAATTGTCTTTCTCTGATTGACTTATTTTGCTTAGCATAATACCCTCTAGTTCCATCCACGTCGTTGCAGATGGTAAAATCCCTTTTTTTTGATGGCTGAGTAATATGCCATTACATGTCTCCCCCACATCTTCTTTATCCATTCATCGGTCGATGGACAGCTGGGCTCTTTCCATAGTTTGGCTATTGTGGACATTGCTGCTATAGACATTGGGGCGCAGGTGTCACTTCAGATCACTACGTTTGTTTCCTTTGGGTAAACACCTAGTAGTGCAGTTGCTGGGTCATAGGGTAGCTCTATTTTCAACTTTTCGAGGAGCCTCCACACTGTTTGCCAGAGTAGCTATCCCAGCTGGCATTTCCACCAACAGTGTAAGAGGGTTCCCCTTTCTCTGCATCCTCACCAACATCCGTTATTTCCTGACTTGTTAATTTTAGCCACTCTGACTGGCATGGGGTGATATTTCATTGTGGTTTTGATTTGTATCTTCCTGAAGCTGAGGGATGTTGAGCAGCTTTTCATGTGTCTGTTGGCCATGTGTATGTCTTTGGAGAAATGTCTGTTCATGTCTTCTGCAAACCGTTTTCAAGTATATGGGCTAAAACCAAGGAAAGGCAGGGCTTAAAGAATTATAATTATAACTTTTGTATAAGATGGAAATTTAGAACTCATTTCAGTGGTAGATTAAGAATTAGATGGTAGATTAAGAGCAGGTTTTATTACCAGTATCTGCATTCCTATTCAGGGGCTTGTATCTTCCTTCTGCTGCAATCTCCTTTATGGCCAGATGGGGGTGGTACTGCACAGTATTTAGTGACTTGAAATTCAGAAATTGAAAGGAGTCCCCCTCCATGCCTGATTGCTTGGATTGCTTTATTTGTTTTGCCTTATATTTCTAATGAAAAAGGTAGAATTTAATGGCAAAAGAAAGCAGACTAAGGATTTAGTATTTTGTTCATGCAAATAAACAGGACTTAAGCAATAAAGGATTTAAGCAAATGCCCTCTTTTCATTTACTAATGGTAGGATAGCAATAAAGATTAGTGTTAATCAAGAATACAACTCATTTGGTATTACTAATGGCCTATTGACCAACTTCCGCTTTGAAGCTCTGGGCTTGATATAAATTCATACTGCGATTTAGGGTTTTTAAGAATAATACAGCTAGAGTTTACTAAGGACATGCTGTGCTTTCCGATACTGAAGCAAACATCTTACGTATATAAGGCCATTTTTCATTCAGCAATTATGTGAGCAGCCCTGAAGTTAGATTGCCCAGGTTTGAATTCCAGCTCCAGGACTTAAACTGCTGTGTGATTTTGGATAAGGTGCTTAACCTTACCATTCCCCGGTTTTCTCATCTCTAAGAGTAATCGATTTTTGCTTCCAACATGGTGACAACAGATTCTGGGCTGGCCTTCCCACTGAAGCAACTATAAAACTGCACGGAAGACCCAAGGCTGCTTTCAGACATTGGATGACAGCACAGATTGTTAACCCGAGAGAGGGTAAATGCATGAGGTAAGCCCCGCTGCTCTAGCTTTTTGCCCGAGGGCACATTCCAGACAGCAGAGAGGCTGAGCTGGTGAGAGTTTGTAGGGCCAGGTATCAGGGAAGGAAGCTGAAGAAAGAAGCCTCTAAATCCGCACGGGGACCCAAACACCAACGCATCCATGTGCAGGGTAAGATGCTGTGAGGCCCAGCAGAGAACAGTGATTCCAAATGCCTTCCTGTGCTGGGAAGCATAGCCATTGGTGATCAATATTGTCTCGCATATGTGACACATATTCAGAAGGTGTCACAATTTCCTGCTTTCTTTTTTTTTTTTTAACCTCTCATAATTTTTTTAATCTACAGTATGCTGCTGTCAAGGAGAAACAAAGCTAGCTGCTAAACTAGTGTCTCAAGCACTAGTTAAAGGCTGTTAGACAGATTTTATTTAGTACTGCTGTAATAGTAGGGAGACCCCACTATGACCTGAGCTCTACTCATCTGAAACAAAAAGCAAAAGGCTTTTAAACACTGGAGTAGGCTGAAAGGAAAAGCACTGAAGGGGGTTAAAGGAGTGATTAGGCCATCTGGGTCTACTGACATATGCCCCTACCCTGGCACAAGGCCTGGGAGACAGGGGCCCTATCCCTCTTGATGACTACATTTCCTTTTTTTTTTTTAATAATAAATTTATTTTTTACTGGTGTTCAATTTGCCAACATACAGAATAACACCCAGTGCTCATCCCGTCAAGTGCCCCCCTCACTGGATGACTACATTTCCAAGGAAGGCTCTCAGGGCCTTGAAAAGGACAACTCTGGGGTTTGGCAGATTCATATACATCTCAATGGGACAGAGAAAGGATGGACAATTGTACATTGATCAGGTCTCTCAGTAAAGGTGGATGAGTGTTTGGATGAAATTGTCCATGTCAAGATTTTGCAGTTCTCACTGGACTTGGATGATTCTGCATTGAATCTGGATTTTATTGTCTTCGTTTTGAGAGTAATGCTTTTTATTTTTCTGGAATGCAGTTAGTTTACTCATGGATCACCTTGATTCTTTTGAGGCTGTTATAAAGATTTGTTAACATGGGCCTAAAATAGCTCTTTTCTAAATCCTAGAGTAGCTCTACTCCTAAAGTACAGTCCCTCCAAGATGCCAAGTAAATGCCTGGTGTTTTGTGAGTTCTCTCCATCCTGGCTGGTCCAAATGCCTAGGTCTCCTAGCACTGGGGAACCTCTGGAATCTCTGTTCAGCTACTGCTCCCCAGCAGCTGTTTGTTCCCTGCTAGACCTAGCAGAGTCTCACTTCGCACATATGCAGCTTAGTATTTGGCCAAATGTTTAATTAACCCAATATAAGGCAAAGAAGAACAGAGGACAAAAAAAAAAACCCCCAAAAAACAAACAAACAAACAAAACAGATGGAACAAAAAACACAGAATAAAAGTGTAGAACTAAATCCAACCATATCGATACTCATATTAAATATAAATGATTAAACACCATAATTAAAATGAGAGTGGCAACACATATGCAGTCTCTAACTTTCAGAGTGAAGACTACTTAAAACTACACATGACAGAAAATGGCAGAGCTGGTATTTGAACCAAGTATGTTTTATTTCTGAGCCAGCACTCTTAAATTATTAACTTAGAGGTTATCAGGTGCAATTCCCCTCTAATGTTTGGGTTCCACTTTACCACACCCCATCTAATAATCTAATAATCTAATAATCATCTAATAATCAAACTCACTTTGAACCTTCACAGAAACAACCCATTGAATGACACAGTTTTGTAATATTTTCTGTAAACAGAATAGAAAGAGAAGTCAGTCTTTCCTCCAGTGTAATTTAATGAAAGAATTTTTAAAACGGTAAATCCTTTCTTATAGTTGAGTAAAAACTCTGTATATCTTCTCACTAATCATTCCTCTATGCTCTATGAATCCAAGAACAAATCTCATCTTTCCTTATGTCAGACCTTCATCTTTTTAAGGATAGTTATTATGAGTCTTTGACCCTAAGGCAGGCCCTGCCAGAGAGAGTCAACACCAGCCAAGTTAGGTGAGGCAAGGTGATATACTTTACTATATCAATCAACAACCACACAGGTACCTTTGTGAAGCAATTTCCCATCGAAGGATTGGTGTTGGCCCTTTATATAGTGTCCTATAAGCTGCAGGAAAACCCCTATGGATACTAGACTTTATAGTTATCTGCGATTATCAGGACAATATTGATATTTACTGTACTCATTTCACAGCGAAGGTAATTCTTTCTGGAAAATTCCTCATAAGAAAACTGTGTATGGTATAAGGAAATGGTCTGGTTTCCTTCTTCTGTATGTGGCTGTCCAATTTTCCCAACACCGTTTGTTAAAGAGACTCATTTTTCCATTGGATATTCTTTCCTGCTTTGTCGAAGATGAATTGACCATAGAGTTGAGGGTCCATTTCTGGGTTCTCTATTCTGTTCCATTAATCCACGTGTGTGATTTTGTGCCAGTACCACACTGTCTTGATGATCACAGCTTTGTAATACAGCTTGAAGTCTGGAATTGTGATGACACCGGTTTGGGTTTTCTTTTTCAACATTCCTTTGGCTGGCTATTCAGGGTCTTTTCTGGTTCCATACAAATTTGGGGATTATTTGTTCCAGCTCTGTGAAATAAGTTGATGGTATTTTGATAGGGATTGCATTGGATATATAGATTGCTCTAGGTAGCATAGGCATTTTTTTCTTTTTTAGCATAGACATTTTAACGATTTTTGTTCTTCCAATCCATGAGCATGAAACATTTTTCTATTTGTGTCTTCTTCAATTTCTTTCATGAGTGTTCTATAGTTTTAAGTACAGATCCTTTGCCTCTTTGGTTAGGTTTATTTCTAGGTACCTTATGGTTTTGGGTGCAGTTGTAAGTAGGATTGACTCCTTAATTTCTCTTTCTGTCTCATTGTTAGTGTATAGAAATGCAGCTGTTTTCTGTGCATTGATTATATATCCTGTCGCTTTGGTGAGTTTCTGTAGGAGTTCTAGCAATTTTGAGGTGGAGTCTTTTGAGTTTTCCATATAGAGTATCATGAGATTTGCAAAGAGTGAGTTTGACTTCTTTGCTGATTCAGATGCCTTCTATTTCTTTATGTTGTCTGATTGCTGAGGCTAGGGCTTCTAGTGCTTTGTTGAACAGCTGTGGTGAAAGTGGACATCCCTCCATGTTCCTGACCTTAGGGGAAAAGCTCTCAGGTTTTCCCCATTGAGAATAATATTCGCTGTGGGCTTTTCATATATGGCTTTCATGATATTGAGGTATGTTCCCTCTATTCCTACACTGTGAAAGTTTTAATCAAGAAAGGATGCTGTACTCTGTCAAATGCTTATTCTGCACGTACTGAGAGGATCATATGGTTCTTGTCCTTTCTTTTATTAATGTAGTATATCACACTGATTGATTTGCAGATGTAGAACCATTCTTGCAAGTCCAGGAATAAATCCCACTTGGTTGTGGTGAATAATCCTTTTAATGTACTGCTGGATCCTATTGGCTAGTATTTCGGTGAAAATTTTGGCATCCATATTCATCAGAGATATTGGTCTGTAATTCTCCTTTTTGGTGGGATCTTTGTCTGGTTTGAGGATCAAGGTAATGCTGGACTCATAGTATTTGGAAGTTTTTCTCCCATTTCTATTTTTTGAAACAGCTTCAGAAGAATAGGTATTAATTCTTTAAACGTTTGGTGAGAATTCCCCTGGGAAGCCATCTGGCCCTGGACTCTTGTTTGTTGGGAGATTTTTCAATTACTGCTTCAATTTCCTTGCTGGTTATGGGTCTGTTCAGGTTTTCTATTTCTTCCTGTTTCAGTTTTGGTAGTTTACACATCTTTAGGAAGGCATCTATTTCTTCCAGATTGCTTAATTTGTTGGGATATAGTTACTCATAATATGTTCTTTTGTTTGTATTCCTTTGGTTTTGGTTGTAATCCTTCCTCTTTCATTCATGATTTTATTTATTTTGGGTCCTTTCTCTTTTCTTTTTGATAAGTCTGGCCAGGGGTATATCAATTTTATTAATTCTAAGAATCAGCTCTTAGTTTCATTGATCTGTTCTACTGTTCTTTTGGTTTCTATTTCATTGATCTTGCTCTAATCTTTATTATTTCTCTTTTACTGCTAGGTTTAGGCTTTATTTGCTGTTCTTTCTCCAGCTCCTTTAGGGAATACACACTCTTTTATTACATGTGGGACATTCACAGAAAACTTCTATGATTACACACACACACACACACACACACACACACACACATCACCTCACTAAATTCCAAAGAATCAGCATCACACAAACTGTTCTTTGTGACCATAATGAAGAAGAATTAGAAATCAACAGCAGGTTGAGAGCTAAATCTCACAAATCCAGAAGTTTAAAAATATAGTATTTGGTTTAAAAACAAAATTAGGAGAATAATCCCAAAATATTTAGAGCAGATGACATGAAAGTAGTGTGTATGAAAATCTGTGTAACACAATAAACAGTACCTAAAGAGCAATGTACAGCTTTAAGTATATTTGATTGAAAACACGAGAAATAAGCTTAGGGAATAAGAGATTACAAAAGACCAAACAATAGAGCAACGAAAACAAGGAGGGATATAATAAACATAAGGCTGAGGCAATTCATTAGTCAAACCAAAAACATTGGGGATTATTTATGAAACCAAAGACAACCCTAATAGACCTCTGGCAGAATTTAAGAAAAAAAAAAAAAGCCAACCAGGAAAGCGAAAAATGCACAGAAACAAAATGAATAATAAAAAGGGGGAAGTAATTACAGACACAGCAAATTTTAAGAATAAACCAGTATTACGAGCAATGGTGCAGCAATAACTTTCAAAACCTAGATGAAATTGACAAATATCCAGAACAAAATCTTAGAAACCTGAACAGACTAATAACCACTAGAGAAATTGAATTGGGAATGAAAACCTCAACAAAACAAAAACCCAGGGCTGAACAATTTCAGAGATGAGCTCAATCGAATTTTCAAAGAACAAATCATTGCTATTTTATAAGAATCATTCCAGAAAATAGAGGGAATGAAAACTATTCAACTACCATCCTGGGGCAACTACTGTTAAGTAACCTTGAAACCAAATCAGATCAGGTCAGGGTAAGACAAGGTAGTTGTAGGCAGTTTCTCTTCTGAACCCAGGGAGCTAAAGTTTTTCAGTAAAAGTCATTTATACGGCTATGCTGTTTCCTTTTCACAGAGAGGTTTTTAAAGCTGTACTGCAAGTGCTCGGGCACTCTACTGCAGACCCAGTGAAAACAGAACAACCTGCCCCCCGGTCTATTTTGTCTGCAGCACCAGTAACTGACCCAAGTTTGTTGACTCCCCATTGAGCAAAGCCAAGTGCAGAGACACAGAGTTTGCAGCAAGGGACGTGTTTATTTGAGAGGCTGCCTGACAAGGAGACGGAGTGCCAGCCTCCCCTCAGGGGGAGAGTCAGGGATGTGCTGATTTTGCTCATCCTACTTCCTCTCTTTCCAAAGCTCCGATCTTACCTTTCCTTTCCTTTTTTTTTTTTTTTTAATATTTTATTTATTTATTCATGAGACACACAGAGAGAGGCAGAGACCCAGGCAGAGGGAGAAGCAGGCTCCATGCACTAATCCCACCACCTCCCTCCCGAGCCCGATGGTGGGACTGGATCCCGGGACCCCAGGATCCCACCCAGAGCCAAAGGCAGACGCTTCACCACGGAGCCCCCCAGGCGCCCTGGATCTTACCTTGCCATGACTCCCTCAGGCAGCTCTGATAGGACACGGCCCCCGGGGGAGCCCTGCGTGAAGGGCACCCATAGCCATGCGGCCAGGTGTTCCAAGGGCAGAAGAGGAAGGGCCTGAGTAAAACGTTGCAGCTGCACGGTATTAGTCCTGCTGACCCTTCAGTTTGGTGAGTGGTTTCATGCCTAGAATGGCTCCCGATGCCTCGGAAGGGCACCCTCAATAGTGGCGGCTGGAGGCGAACACCCAGGCCCATCCAGGCCCAACCAGGCCCATCCAGGCCCATCCGGGGGCTCCAGGCCTCCCTGTCTGGGCAGCATGCTGGCCGCCCGAGGGGACGCAAGCTCACAGATGGGATGCAGGCTGCCAGTCAACTAACTTTTAAAAGGAAAGGATTTGGCTTAACGTCACAGGCTGACAGTGGCAGAGGCCCCCCGAGCCAAGGAAAGGGGCCTCCAGCACCTGGAAATGGATCCGGCCCAGGGGCTCCTGGAAGGGTTGGGCCCTGCTGAGAAGTGGATGTAGCACAGTGAGATCACCTGGGACTCGGATCTGCGAAGCTGTGAGATAACACAGGCGTGTTGTTTTAAGCCACTACTTTTGTGGCATTTTTTTTTTTTAATATAGCAACAATGGAAAACAAAAAACCCTTTCCTAATTGCCGCTGTTTGCACTGAAAATTTTAGTCTCCTTTTATATCTACCGTTTTCCTTCTTTTTGTTGCAACCACGTTCATACACATCATTTTAAAAAATCCTTTTTTTTTTTTCTTCCTGGGCACCTGTGTGGCTCAGTCGGTGAAGTGTCTGCTTTCAGCTCACATTATGATCTCAGGGTCTTGGGATGGAGCCCTGAATGGGGCTCCCTGCTCGGCGGGGAGTCGGCCTCTCCCTCCCCCGTGCCCCTCAACACAGCTCTTGCTCTCTCTCTCAAGTAAATAAATAAAATCTTTAAAAAAAAATCTATTTTCCTTCGCTACTGCCCATACTTGTTTGCTTGTTCAATTTTCTTCTACTTTTGAACTTGGGCAAATGACTTAATTCTTTGAGCCTCAGTTTCCATAACTTTAATGATCCCTCCCATGTCTGTTGTGGGAGCATTAGAGATAATGTTTTGAAGTACCTGGTGCAGAGGTTTTTAATAATCATTATTATTATTGTATAAATATTGAACGCCAGGAGTGGGGGGGGGGCATACTTTGGAAGACGGAAAGATAAGGAAGCCTAATTCACATTATTGTGGCAGGCCCTAAAGTGGCTTTAGAAGAATTTTCAGAAAAAAAAAAAACGAAGAAGAATTTTCAGTGTTTATTTTGAACACTTACACAAGGATTAGTTTTAACTTTGTGATTAGAGTCCAGGTATTATTGCTTAATTTTCGGGGTGTGTGTGCTACATGTCTAAGCCAGTTTGGGCCACTCTATAACAAAGTACTCTAGGCTGAGTGGCCTATAAACAATAGACATTTATTTTTCACAGTCCAAGAGGCTTGGAAAGTCCAAGATCCAGGTGCTGGTGAGAGAGCCCGCTTCATTTTAAGGGCATCAGTGAGGGCTCCACTCTCGTGACCTAATCACCTCCCACCCCTACTTCCCAGCACTTTGGAGATTCGGTTTCAACAGCTTAGGTAGGAGCTAGGAACAAGCAGGAAGGAATACCCCGAGGCGGAGTCCCAAGTCATTGAAGGGGAATGATAGAGACAGGAGCTGGAGGCAGGAGCCGTGATAAATACATTATACACTAAAAGCCCCAGGACACAACCTCCTGACCTTGTGCCTTCCAAGACCTGAGCCTAACAGATCAAGAGCCACAGATGCCTAACAAGTCCTCTTCTCATTCACCTCTGCCCCAGGGTAACACCTAGACTCTTTATAATGCTTTTGCAACCCTCCCCTCCTATGGAGAAAGGCTGCCATAATGCTTTGGTGCAAACCTTGTAGGGTCAAACCCCCTCCACCCAACCTGTGGGAGGAGTTTACCAAATGATTGGAAACAGCCTCCATTAGAGACCACCCCACTGTAGGTCACAGCTCCTTCCAGAGATATCAGATCTCAAAACAACCTAGGGACTGGTTCCACCTGGTCCACTTATTCCTTTTTTTTTTTTTTTTAAGATTTTATTTATTTATTCATGAGAGACACAGAGAGATGCAGAGACACAGGCAGAGGGAGAAGCAGGCTCCCTGCTTCTGAGCCACACAGGCATCCCATGGTCCACTTATTCTGAGCACGGATCCCCATAAAATCTCACGGGGAATCCAAGGACTGAGACCTCCATTCACACAATGCAGACTCTCTCACCCGTAACAAACGTGAATTCTGGGTGGGGGGAGGCACAAACATTCAGTCTATGGCACTGTAAGATCACACAAGATGGGTCATCTAGGGACGCCTGGGTGGCTCAGCAGTTGAGTGTCTGTCTTTGGCTCAGGGCGTGATCCTGGAGCCTCGGGATCGGGTCCCACATCGGGCTCCCTGTATGGGGCCTGTTTCTGCCTCTGCCTGTGTCTCTGCCTCTCTCTCAAATAAATAAATAAAAACCTAAAAAAAAAAAAAGTGATGGGTCATCTATTTTTCTTTGTTAAGCCCTGTTATTGAGCCCTTTATGGGGATGTTTTTTGTGGTGGATGGGAAAGTATGTTTCTCTTTCCTATGCCTTTGAAACAAACCTGGTTTATTGGCCTTGAAAGAAGGTTTTCTTTGTAACTTCTTAGTTTTCTTTATAACTAGCCTTATGGGAGAGTTCTTTTCAGAGCCAGGCAATCAGGAATACTTCTTCTAGAGGCAGTCATTACACTGCAGAATTTGAGAATTGAATCATAGGTGAGAGAACGAGATCAAGTCCTAGATAACACCTCCAATCCTGTCATTAATAAGTCGGGACTGCCCTAATTAAGAAAGTCAGTAGTTGAGACAGATTGCCCCCATAAGTTCAAGACATTTCTGGATTCCAGTTTAGGGGAAGGGAGACTTTTTTTTTTTTTTTTTCCAAGGGAAGAGGTAAATCTAGTGTCTGAGTTTGGAGGGGAAAACCTGCCACTGCGTTTCGGCCTTGGCTAGAAACAACGTACCGAACCTGCCCTCACAGTGTGATATTGAGTGATGTGCATGAAGAGAATCTGGGCTATAGTTCATGGTTTACTGTTGGGTAAACGAGGCATTCGACATGCAGAATTATTGTTGGGGAATCTTCTCAGTAGGAAGCCATTACCAAGGTCCCAATGCCAAAGAGACAGTGTGTTAATTCGCCTTTCCTTGACAGCTAATAACTTGTAATAATCATTACATGGGTTACTTGGTCCTGCTGAGTCCCAGCTTGTGAGCTTCTTTCCGATCAAAGTTATCCTCACAGGCAAGCTGTGGTTAAATAGGCTCTTTAATCTCTGTCTCTGTGAAGTTCTGTTATGCTGGTCCAAGAGATTGAACTGGCAATCTCTAACTTCCCTCTTTGTAAACACAAGAGTGCAAAAAACAAAAAAACAAACAAACAAACAAAAAAACCTTTTTCTTTGGAGTTGATTGGGGATTTATGGGAAGTTGCAAAGACAGTAAGTAGTACAGAGCGGTTCCCAGTAGCTTTCACCCCATGTCCCTAGAAGGTTACATCTTACGTAATGATTGCATCATATCAAATCAAGGAAATTTAACAATGGCACAAGGTGTGTGTACATCTATGCCATTTTATTATTTAAAAAAAATTTTAATTGTGGTAAGAGGTACATAACATAAAATGTATCATCTTAATCATTTTTAGGTGTATAATTCAGTAGTGTTTAGTACATTCACGTTGTTGTGCAACCAATCTCTGGAACTATTTCATCCTGCAAAACTGAAATTCTATTCTTGATAAACACCAACTCTTTATTCCTCCCTCTTCTCAATGTCCGGCAATCACCCTTGTACTTTCTATGTCTATGAATTTTACAGGTGCCTCATAGAAGTAGAATACAGTATTTGTCTTTTTTGTGATTGCTTTAATTCACTTAGCATGCATGATATCCCCAAGTTTTATCCATGTTGTAGCATTTATCAGAATTTCTTTCTTTTTTAAGGCTGAATAATGTTCCACTGTATGCATATACCACATTTTGTTGATCAACTAATTTATTGATGAACGTTTGTGTTGCTTCTACCTTTCAACTATGTGAATAATGCTATGAACATGGATGCATAATATCTCTTTGAGACCCTGATTTCAATTATGTGGGGTATTGTTAGGGGCTAAATTTTGTCCCCCTCAAATTCATATATTGAAATTCTAATCCCCAGTATCTAAGAGTGTGACTGTGTTTGAAGAGAAAGCCTTTTAACAGGTGACTAACTCAGAATGAAGCCATTAGGATGAGCTCTGATCCAGTCTGACTGGCTTCCTTTTAAAAAGGAAATTTGGACACACTGAGAAACACCACAGGGGCATGCCTATACAACAGAAAGATAAACATGTGCAGAGGAAGCAAGAGGGTGACCATCTGTAGCCAAGAAGAGAGGCTTCAGAAGAAGCCAAACTCACCTATGCCTTGATCTTCGACCTCTAGCTTCAAGAGCTATAAGAAAATAAGTTTCTGTTGTTTAAGACACCCAGTCTGTGGCATTTCGTTATGGCAGCCATAGCAAACTTTTAAAGGTGTATACTCAGAAGCAGAATTTGCTGGATCATGTGGTAATTCAATTTTAATTTTTTTTAGGAGTTGCCATACTACTTTCCATATAAGCTACATCATTTTACATTCCTACCAGCAGTGTACGAGGGTTCCAATTTCTCTATATCCTTGTCAACACTTGCTATTTTGTTTTTATTTTTTGTTTTAAGAATAGCCATCCTAGTAAGTATGTATGGCATCTTGTTGTGGTTTTGATTTGCATTTCCCTAGTTAGTGATGCTGAGCATGTTTTAATATGCTTGTTGGCCATTTGTGTAGTTTTTTTGGAGAAATGTCAATCCAAGTCCTTTGCTCATTTTTTAAAAAATTTATCTATTTATTTGTTTTTTATTTTTATTTTTTCCTTTGCTCATTTTTTAATCAGGTTGTTTGTGTTTTTGTTATTGAGTTGTAAGTTTTCTTCTTATCTTCTAAAAGTCCTCTATTTTAGGACTACACCCTCAAAAAAACCAAAGGCCAACAGAAAGAAAGGGCTTCAAGGATCCTAATTTTGGAAAGAGTGGGGGATACAGTTGTATAGGATAACTGTATAATTTATTGTCCAAACCAGGATATATTTGAGAAGGGAGTGCTAAAAGTAATTACAATTATATGTTTTTTGAAATGTTTATTTATTGACCAACAAATTTATTTTATTGTATTGGTGGACCTATAAAATACTTCTGCTCAAAAACAATTTTTTAAAAGATTATTTTTAGAGAGGGAGGGAGCGCATGTCCACGTGTGAGTGCGGGAGGAGGAGCAGAGAGAGAGAATCTCCAGCAGACTCTACACTGAGAGCAGAGCCTGTCATGGGGTTTGATCTCAAGACCCTGAGATCATGATCTGAGCTGAAATCAAGAGTCTGATGCTTAACTGAGCCACCAGGTGCCCCAACTCAAAAACAGTTTAAAAACAAATCTTCCACCTCAAGAAAATCATAATTGATGTTTTTCTTCACTTACTTCCAGGATGTCTCTTTTCAATTTTTAAATCATATTTGTGATTTGATTCTATGTATATAATTATATTCAGCTTTTTTACCTTACCATAAATGGTATTTTCTATGATATTAAAACTTGTAAAAAATTTTAAAATTTTAATTCAAAATAAGATTCTTTTTAAAAATATAAGAATCTAGAAAATTTTACACATTCTTTCTACAAAATATGTATCTAGGTACTTTTAAATAAAAATATTTTAAAATGTCTTCAAATTGGTTATGTACACATTAAAAAACCCATGATTTTTGGCATATACTTGTGTACAGTAATCAGTTTCTTAAAGATCTCTTGTTCTAATACTGAGTCACTGGCATTTTCTGAAGTGTGTATTTTTTAGTATGGTCTAATTCTTTTTCTTCTTTTCTTAAAATTGCCTGCAGTATTCTTTGAAGTCGTAGGTTATTTACGATTATATTGAAATCTTCAATTGCTTCTTCTTGATAGACCATATTTTTAACTGAGAAACTTTTTTCTAAGTGCTGAGGAACTTGGTAGATTTGGAGTAGATTTTGTTATGTGAAGGATATTCTAAGATTGAATACTTCTTTGTTGTGAAATGTTTAAAATTTCGGCCCAAATATTTTGGCTGCTATTGTCCATTTGGCACCAGATATCTGAGTGCCACAAGCAACAAAAAGGTGGTGGATTTTTTTTGTTTGTTTGTTTTTGTTTGGTTTATTTTTTAGAAAGGGAGAACACGTGTTTAAGAGTGGTTGTGGGAGGGGATGTTGGCAGAGGAGTGAGAGAATCCTAAGCAGGCTCCATGCCCAGCGTAGAGCCCAGGACTCTATCTCACAACCCTGAGCTCATGACCTGAGCCAAAATCAGGAGTCGAATGCCCAACTGACGGAGCCAGCCACCCAGGCCCCCCTATGAAAAAGTTTTACAAGACAAAATGTCTCAAATAAACCGTCTCTATTTATGATTATGTGGAAAGTTTTGCCAAATTTAGATGCTGCGAAACCATTGGGTATTTTTGTTCATTCCATTCAGGTAAAGAATATACATTTATCCAATTAAAAATAGGAATTCCGACAAAAGACTCAAGTCTAGGTATTCCAATGCTCAGAGAATTTAAGAATTAACAACTACATTGTTTGAGTTCTCATCATTAAATTTGTTAAGTTCCTACCTTGTGCTTGAAGGGATGAAATCCAGTGTCTTCTGTTTGGAAATTTTGTTTTTAATAATTGCAATTCACTAAAAACTTCAAAAGCTGAAGTTTTTGGTACTCTACTCATTGACTATTTATAGGAACAATTTCCAACTTATTTTGAGCATAGTGCGACCAAAATTTAAAGAACTCGTTACAAAAATGTTCAATACATTGTAGGATACTTACAATCAGTCACAAAGTAGTGCTTCGAAGTACCACTTAGACATTTTAAAATGCCACTGATGACAGATAGTAAATGGCATATAACCATGCTGAAAACTGGATTTTTAAAAAAATTCAACATCAGTTTTGTTACATTAATTTTGTAATTCAGTTACCTTAACTCTATATATAGATATATTTCTAAACTTAACAGCTCTTTTTTTTTTTTAAAGATTTTATTTATTTATTCATGAGAGACACACAGAGATGGGCAGAGACACAGGCAGAGAGAGAAGCAGGTTCCCTTCAGGGAGCCCAATATGGGACTCAATCCCAGGACTCTGGGATCATGACCTGAGCTGAAGGCAGAGGCTCAACCACTGAGCCACCCAGGTGCCCCACTTGACAACTCTTTTATTGGTAAAATTTCTCAATGTGTTTGAACACAATTATGAACTATTTGTACGATAGCCAATTCTTGGCTTATCTGTACTCTGGAGATTTCTTAACTTATTAAGAACAATTTTGTCATCACAATACTGTAATCCCCAATAGTTTCATTTTCAAAGGAAAATGGAGTTTTAAAACTGAATTTTTTTTTAATTTTTATTTATTTATGATAGTCACAGAGAGAGAGAGAGAGGCAGAGACACAGGCAGAGGGAGAAGCAGGCTCCATGCACCGGGAGCCCGACGTGGGACTCGATCCCGGGTCTCCAGGATCGCGCCCTGGGCCAAAGGCAGGCGCCAAACCACTGCGCCACCCAGGGATCCCTTAAAACTGAATTTATAGTGACATTCACAAAAAATGGGGGTCAGGTATTTCACTTTTGACATAATTAACTCCTAAAGGCTTAACTTCAATTACATGAATTATATGAAAACATTGAACTGCTTTTGGAATTATCTCAATTGATTTTCTACTTGCAGCCTCTTATGACCCTGGTATAAAATCGTCATTGCTAACGAGGCCAACGCACACCCTAACAGCTATTGCTTCACGTGAGCATGCACACAGAAACTTGGACTCACAATGAGTAAAAGTAATTTAGAAGCAGAGACGTGTGACCTGAATGAAAAGTTATGTTTCGCAGAGTAATATGAAAATGCACTTTCTGCTCAGCTGTTTGTTAAGTCGTGATCTTCAGGCACAATGTTCTTAAAATAACGACTAACTTTTCAAGTATATGCTGACGGCTCTTCAGCAGATTTGAACCTTCTGGGGTTTTGTTTTGTTTTGTCATTTTTATTTTTAATATTCTGGCTTTCTCTATTGAAAGACTGAATGTACAAACAGACATTAGCCAGACTGCATATGAAAATAGAACTCTCACCTAGGACCTCTGCAGCCATTGGCCCAATGGGCCCAGAACCATCAGGACTTAGTCAATGGCTCCAGCTTCCCCATATTTGCCTCAGTTTCCAACTCAGGACCAGAGAAAGCCAAATCTGCCTCCCAAGCTAACCACGCACGCTATCTTGCTTCTAGTGAGCCTACCTCCATCTTCCCCAGGCCAATGCCTTTCCATCTAGGCATATCTGAGCTTTTCTTCAGTATGGAACATTCCAACTCCCCTGTCTGCCTTTGAGTCGGTCTCTGCCAGACACAAGTGATGGTGGCTCCCTTGCTAAAATAAACTATGAATAAACAGCCTCTGTTCTTGTGTGGATGAGCTTCATTTATTTCCACAAGGCGGTCATTGCTTTCACCACGGTGGATGAAATTGCCAATGGTGGATGGCTAAATGTTGATTAACATCCTGTCAAAGTCACATATTCTTCATCAAATTTCCTGAGAAATGGAAGTTCCTACTTCACATTTTGACTCTTCAGCATGGAAAAGACTCCACTTGGAATAAAGAGACTCCACAGAGAAATGTATTAGTACGATGGCTGTAGGCAGTAAAAGTAGTGGGAAAGGTAAGGAATACATAGACACTTGCATTCTCTATTATCATTTATTTTTTAATGATGTTATTTACTTATTTAAGAGAGAGAGAAAGCAAGAGCAAGCGGCGGGAGGGAGAGGGACAAGCAGAGTCTACACTGAGGGCAGAGCCAGATGCAGGGCTGAATCTCAGGACCCCAAGGTCATGACCTGAGATGAAATCAAGATGTGGATGCTTAACAGACTGACAGGTGCCCCTGTCATTAATGGAAAAGCCAATTTTCTAAGGCTTTTGGATTTTTGCCAAGAGAAAAATGTAGAGGAAAAAACCCACTTTGGTGCAACATCAGGATTTTTGTTTCACCAACGGGTCATCAGAACAAAACCCACTTGTATTGGCAGAATTGTTCAGATCTCTGCTCGTGGTGAGAGACAACAGATGTCACTTGCTCGTCGAGAACCACTCTGGGCTCCGGCCTTGAGAGCACACTGGCAGTGGACTCCGCTCCTGGACGGCTGCCGGCTGCTGGGACACCGGGTGGCTCCCGCACTACCTGTACATTCTCACCTACAAGGGCTTTATTTAAAATTCTCAGGCTTCTTTGTGATTTTTTGTGCATCCATCCAAGGCCAAGAATGAAATCCGTCCAAGGCCACCTTTTCATCCCAACGGTCTCATTTGGCACAAGTTCACATGCCCAGGAGATGAACCAGGGGGGTTTGCCTAGAGAGGAGGGCTGAGGGAAGCCTTCCTCCTTTACAAATGATGGGACTTCTCCGATTCAAGCAAATCTTTCCCCCTTTCGACTTAGGTAAGTCACAGGAGCCTAGTTTCCATACTGCTTTCAACCAGGGTTTTTAAAAAAATAATATAATAAATAAAAAATTAAAAAAAACAACAACCAGGGTTTAATTGAGGCAGAGGTTGGCTGGTCCAAAGTCAGATCTACTTAATGCTGTATGAAGTCATCCAGGCATTGCACTGAGTCTAACTTTAGAGCCATGCCTCTAGTCACCCACCCTTGTAGGAGGAGCGGCCAGGTGCCACACAGTGTGATGGAGAGCCCAGGGACAAGGCTGTCGTTGAACATGGACCCCTGAGAATGTGGTGTCTTCTGTGCCCCCTGTGTCTACCAACGTGTACGTCTTACTGAATGAGTCTACTCAGGACTGGGTGCTACTGATGCCCCCTACCCCTGACTGCAACCTATCCTATTTTCCCATTTAATTAACTGAATTAATCGCTTTTATGGAACTGGAAAATCCTTTTTACAAAAAAGATTTCAACACATACTTGCTTGTTTGGTTTCAATATAATGGAAAAAAAAAAACCAAAGTTATTTTCTTCAAAGATTTTCATTTTCTTCTGTCTACAGTCTCCATGGGGGAACTGTATTCACCCATCCATCCATTCAATAAATATTTCTTGCACACCTACGATATGCCAAGCACTGTATTAGGGAATGATGGTAGATTTGTAAAGGAATCGTTTTAGGGCAGCGCGGGTGGCTCAGCAGTTTAGCGCCGCCTTCAGCCCAGGGCGTGATCCTGGAGACCTGGGGTCGAGTCCCACGTCATCGGGCTCCCTGCATGGAACCTGCTTCTCCCTCTGCCTGTGTCTCTGTCTCTCTCATGAATAAATAAATAAAATCTTAAAAAAAAAAAAAAGAATCGTTTTAGATGTCTTCACTGGACATCTTAAAATCTTCACTCTTAAAATCTATTATTCAATGATAGCTTTTTTTTTTTTTTACTTCCTCTGCATTTGCATCGTGCAATTCACCTCCTGCTTGTCAATCCGTTGGGGGTAGGCTGAATAATGGCTCCCAACGATGTCCTTGTCCTAATTCCTGGAATCTGTGAATGCTACTTCACATGACAAAAGGGATTTTGCAGATCTGATTACATTAGAGATCTTGAGATAGGGAGATTATCCTGGGTTATCTGGGTGGGCCCTAAGTATAATCACGGTGTTCATAAAAGCAGGGAGGGAGATTTGACTACGTGAGAGGAGAAGGCAGTGTGACTGCAGAAGCAGAGATTAGAAGGATGTGGCCACGAGCCAAGGACTGCAGGCAGCGATCAGGAGCCAGAAGAGACAAGGAACAAGCTCGCCCTCGAAGCCTCCAAAAGAAAACAGCTTGGTCAACGCCTTCGTTTTCGCCCTGTAGGACTCATTTTGAACTCCTGCCCCTCCAGAACCTGTAAGAGAATAAATATCTGTTGTTTTAAGCTACTAAGTTTATGGTGATTTGTTAGAGCGCCAATAGGAAACTCCTACAGCTACAGGCCTAGGTTTTAGAATTCATAATTGTGACTTACAAAAGTAGAGCCTGCGATATCTCTACAATCACTAATGTTGTCATAAATTAGCAGCTTTGCAAATTTCCCCCACTGACTAGAAAAAAGAAAAATTCTTCTGCTTCCTCAAATCCGTTGGGAAGGCAGCCTCACGTGAGGTGGTGCATTAGAAAGAGGCTCTCCCAGAATTGTCAGCGTTAGAGCATAGATAATACCACCCACATAGATTTGTCCTCAGGATCTGTCCCAGATGCTAACAAATTACAAATAAAGCATCTAAATGAATAATCTAAGGGGTTCTAACCATGCTAGCTCTAGGCATTTTCATCAGTTTGGCTAGACTGCCTGTGGAAAAAAACATCTTTTTCTGAACAAAATAAGTTTAGAATATTCCATTAAATATTCACTGTATTTGGCAAAACTGTGAGGAATTTAGAAAAGGGGCTTGAACTCTCAGGGCTGATACTCTCAGGGCAGAACGTCACTGACTGGAGGGCCATGCTGGGAGTGCTCCCTGGCCTGCCATCTCCCCTGTAATCAGATACCACGTCGCCGCCTAGTGAGGTGCTCCTTAGTGTTTATCCCAGTGTGCATCTAACTTTTGTACCTGGGAAGCTAAAATGAAATCACAGAATCACTACCTACAAACCCCCACCCCCGGAGTGTCACGTACCCTGGACTATGTGACTGGTAAGAGGTTCGTTCTCTGGCGTGAGTTCATCCCTGGGCCAGGGAAGTGACATGGCCACCATGATTATACAATTACAAACTCAGGGTAACTCAAAGTCTCACCTACTGTGTCTCTTTGCTACTTGTTCTCAATTTGCTTTCCGGTTGCTTTATTCTAGAGCAAGGGGAGGGGCATTTCTTTGGCGTCTGGAGTTCTTAAATCTCCATCAGTCACTCCCTCCCTCCTTCCCTCCATCTGTCTAGTTAAGGACTTCTGGTGCGTGCGCAGAGAAGGACACAAAGAAGGAAGGTTTCTTTGTGCGCTCCTGCCACCCACATGGACGTTTCTCAGTGTAATCCTGTGAGCCCATCCCCAGGAGGTGCTTCGACAAGACCCTCGCATCTCTGGGGTTGGACGGCGTTGTGACAAGGCCCCACCCCATGACCGCTCCCCAATGAACGTTCTTGGGACATTCTTGGGGGGTTCTTGAAAAGGTCCCAGGGCCTATGTGCTTAGCAAATTCCAGCAGGGTTGAAAATAGGCCAACTGCCAATATTTTTAGAGGAAACATCTGGGGATTCGAGTGACCAAAGGTTTGGTGTATTGCTTTGACACCGCCTCTGAAAATATTTCTCTTCCACTTCTTTATAAGAAATTCGAGACTTGGAAGTCAAGACTGAGAAATCTTCTGCTTACAATGTGTACGATGATGAAAAACAAAATATACTGTCACTATTTTATTGGAACGGCTTTCCTCAGTGACAGAAAATCCTGCCGAGGAACAGTCTTTTTCTGAGGGAGGACAATTGGATGAGGAAAAGCCAATCCCTAGGAGCTTTCCCAAGAGCCCAGCAATGGACAAACTCATCTGTGAGGGCTTGAGTTTCCTGCAGCTTTTAAGAACTACACACAGTTTTACTCCTATAATATAGAAACAAAATAGAAAGCTGAAACCAGCTTTCTAGGTCTTCGTATAAATAAGTTCAAAATTCAGGGAGTCCTTTGTCCTGGTATGTGATCGGAAAACAGTTTCTGCATTGTTACCACAAGAAAAAAGAGCTGGAAATGCAGTCAGAATATTCAATGTTCTTTAAATCCAACTTGAAGTCTCTTCCTGGAGATACCAATATTTACTCATTTTGTCAGGTCATTAGCACATACTACCCACAAAACTCAAGCCTCTTTATGTAGTTTAAAATTTGTTGAGTTTCCTGTGTTCTTACAAAGGTAACATTCTGGGTACACAGCATTCATCAAAGAGACACAATTCTTATTTCGAGGTGACACAGACTGGACAATGTTTTTCAATGAATAATTCCTCTTTAAATAGGAAATTTAACTATAAGCTATTTTTTTCTGTAGAAATTTGCCTGAAATTCTACCCCTAATGTAAGATAAAATTTAATTTTTCTATCTCAAAATGACCATAGGCAAACAAACAGTATGACTATTGCCTTTGTACATTCAGTTATAAGTGGAATAATTTCACAGTGGAGCCTTTTCAAATGAAAAATTTAAAAATGTTATATTTTCAGGCAACAAGCTGACGTGGATAAAGAATTTGCTGCTATACCTCGTTATGAAACTCTGTCAGGTGATCAAGAGCCCGCTTTGCCATGGAATTTCCCTGTGGGCTTCCACCAGCCAGGAAGACCCCCTCAGCCCAATTTTGAAACTTCCCTTGGAGACATAAACCAAATTTAGGAGGGAATGGAGGGTGAGGCAGGAGAGGTTGATCCATGGCTTTGAAGAGCGAAGTTCTGTTTACCTGGGTTGGTCAGAATGCCCCAGAACAGACTTTGATGGTCTCTGGTTAACGCAGCCTCATCTTTCAGATCTCAGAGTTCTGTCCTCCCTCTTCACCTCCATATCACAGCACTGTCCTCGGGAAAGAAGTAATCAAAATGCCAAGAAGCCAAGCACAGCAATGTGAGTCACAAGTCACCAAGCTCGAGTCAGTTTTTATTGCCTGAAGTAGACTTTCTTGTTGACTCCTAAATGTCACTATGAGACAACAAAAAACCAAAATCTTGAGATTGGAGCAGGGGCCAGGGAGTGTAGGTGGTTGGGCCAGCCCATGCTCATAGAGGTTTCCCCTCTGCCTTAAAATTTCCTGGGGGCTATGGGTGCTTGGTAAAATGCAGATTCTTGGTTCATATCAAGGGACTCAGAATCTTCAGAGGGGAGCTCAGGTATCTGTTTATAAATAAAAATCCAAGGCGATAACTTGGCCCTCTGGGACCCATCCACTCAGGGAGCCTACTTCTCGTTCTCAGATTCCGTTTCTTTTACTCATTCTTGACTTTTTCTTCAGTAGCATTTAATGTCAATCATGCTGTATTTGAGAGTCTCTGGAAAAGTTTTCTACTTTTAAGCAATAGGCTTTGCGGGGCAAGAAATGAGGAATAAGCTTTCAACTTGCACAGCTGCCAGTGGCAGAAGTTCCCTGGACCGCAGCTACTTCATTTCCATTTCTTTCTGAAAGTTAGGTTTAACAACTTGATCTCTAGATGAGGAATAGGCACATTAGAAAAGATGGGAAGTTAGCCTCCTTGAGCCCTGGAACTTTCCAATGTGGCAAATAATAAAGCAGCAAAGCCTGCTTCCTTTGTCATCATTATCAAGATGCCATCATTTCAAGAGCGGTCATTCTGGATACCCATGGCTTTGTCAGTGATTTGTTCCTTACAAACAAGAGGAAAATACTTCCCAGGGCTTATGCAGCAATGCCAACAAGTTCATTGTTACCATTATTTTGGAGACCATCCCCCCCCCACACACACACTGCAGAGGTGGAAATGAATCCATTAACTTACACGGCCATTTTGATATGAAAAATTATTGTCTTCTTTTTAAAATCTAAAATTTCTACGGGGCTACCAGACATATAACTTAATGAGATCGTCTCATAATGTGTCGCTGCTGATGGTAGACACCGCGGCAGTGGCACGGGAGGAGTTTGGAGGCATCCATATACCTTTACGCACAGTCTTCTAGAAAAGTCCCATATGTAATAAATACAAGAAAACATGCAGACTTTAAGAAGCAATGAAAGCAGATCAAAGATTGCCTCAGGGTGGCAAATGTGGAGGGCAGAAGAGGCATGATAAAGGGGCAGAGGACATGTTTGGTGGTGATGGTGTCAAGAGTGTACATAGATGTCAAAATGTACCAAATTATTCATATATGTAAAGCTCATGTCAGTGATATCTCAATAAAAGTTTGAAGTGACTGAAAAAAATTTCTAGCAACATACCATTTCCTAAAGAAATAGCTGGATGAAGACAAACACAGGGTGCAGGAAGTTGGTGCCTAAGACAAAATAGTTTTAGCATTCTTCTGTTTCACAGCATTAAATTGCTGCTTACCTTATTAACTTAAAGTAAGAAGACTCAAATAGAATTATACCTTATTTTCTGAAAACTGGAATTCTTTTTATCTATATTTAGAAGTCTATATTTAGAAGGAAGGTATAATAGGAAAAAAATGGCAGAAAATAAATTCTTGTTTTACGTTTTTTTTTTCTTACCAATGAAGAAACCAAGGAAACAAATAATATATAATTATGGGGCAATTTTTAATCCACAGGCATTGAATAGTGTTCCACAGAGGCTAAATGCAGTGGTTCCCTGCAACTGTGCATAAATACTGCAGATTCTTCCCATACTCAATGACACAGTGCAAAAGAACAGACATTGTATCCCTCCCCCTCAGCACATTAGGACCAGAGGAAAGAGAAAAATGTTGGGGCTTTTGGGAAACAAAAAGATGCAGGTAACAGGAAACCGCCACATGTAAGTTGGCTTAATCATGGGGCTTCACTTGCTTCATATGTTGGGCATCCTGCTTCATCACAACGGTTTTTAAAGACTTCTGTTTTTAGATCTCATTTGGAAAGAATTAAAGCTAACCCCTTCTTAAGCAATTTGCCATCTTCTCTAATAGCGAAGGCTGCAATGGAAGTCTTACAATTCAGGGACACAGAAGAGTTCTCACACGGGTATGTAAGCTGTGTCCTCATGGTCATGTATTAAAGCTGAACAAAGTCAGGCTTAACAGAATGATTCATGCAATGTACTCTTTATAAGCTGTCAATTCTGCACAAGAGGTGTGTAGTTAAAAATTAGAGGGTTTAATCATGTTTTGATAAGCAGTATTTCTAAATGACTGGGAAGCTTTTTGAAAACAAACAAAACCCCCACAAAACCGAAGACACTTTAATCTTAGCTCCAATTACATTTTTTCCATCTATCCCCCAAAAGAACATTTCTGGAGCACAAAATAGATTCATAATTGTTTAATTAGATACATTATATATATCCTGAACATAATGGCTCCCATAGAAATAAACTAGTCTTTTGTACACAAACTTTATTTACTGTGCCACATTCATAATATAACGACTTGAACCAAGTGCAAACATTTATTACACCCCCTGGCGTGTGAGGAGCTCTGCTCCCCCAAACACTTCATTATCTAGGATGACAGGGAACAAGATTAGACAAGATGGATAATTAGTTTTTTTAATAACAAAATCATACATTAGATTATGATTATAAAGTCTTCTCCAGTCACAGCCGTAACAGAACTAAGCAAACCATTGATTGGGTTCCTCTTTTTAACCCCTGCCTTCCAAGTACCCCTTGGGGCAGGGGGCTAATGACTGATTAGTGGGATTGCTGCAAGGCACAGGACCAGACGAATGAAGAGGAGCAAAAGGTTTGGAAAATCAACAGCCTGGCATCCTTTGTATTGATACCCCCTTGGTTTCTCTTACTCGGAAAATATGTTTGGTAGTTTTCATATCACATATAATTGATAGGTAATATTAAAAGGTATCTTAAAAGAGGTTTATTTTTACAACTGCCTGGAACTTATGGGGAACTTTAAGTAACCGGTGAAAAACAACGACTTAATTAAAAAAAAAAAAAAAACAGTAACAGCAAAATCTGAGAGTAAATTTGCACCCTGGGTGGCAGCATGTGGAAGCAAAATAATTAGTTTCTGGTCGACCTTGATGAGTGCTGGTGTGTGCCATAGATCTGTTCAGTCTAGCCACATCCATGGGACCATCATCACTTATCACTGCTTTCCTTAATGACCAGCTCAGAAAGATGAAGGAAGGAGCTTATGACTAAATCAAGGCGGAGGTATACAGATAAACTAAGTCTTTATTTTAGATTGTTTTAGGGAAAAACAAATAAGAAAAGTACCCTTAAAACAAAGAGCCTTATTTACAATTCTAAGAAATAAGTCAGGTTTTATCAGGAACGATCTAATGTTTTTTTATCTGTTTGCTGTTTAAACTAGTCTCAAAAGTCCCCAAATTATGCAGATGACAATCCCAAACAGAGTAAGTCTCACAATTCTAAAACGGTGATATCAATAAAAAGTTAAAAAAAAAAAAAGAGGGGGGGTAGGGATGAGGCCATTACATGGGTGTGAGTACTTAATAGAGAGATTCAGGTATCATAGGAATATCACCTAAACTGAACTGATTGCTTGAATTGGAAGTCCAATCGGGATATCTAGAACTCAAAACAGATTCTAAACCTGGGATATGATAAAATGCGGTGCTTTCCATGATGTGACATTCTTCTCATCCTCATCTTGAAATCCCAATCAGAGTTTCAGGTTTGCTCTGACCAACATTTACCTACTTGATTTGTAGCTTGAACTTATTATCTAGCGATGGGCCTCTCTAGCAGTCACTTGTTTCCTCAATTACAGCGGAATGTGGGGGTACAGCAGTTGCTTCCCTGATGGGCCTTGGGTCCTCTCTCAGCCGTCTGACCGTCTGACTGATGCGACCGTGGTCACCTAGTGCTTGGCCTTCCTGCTTCTCTGCTTGCAGTACCTTTGTGTTGCAGAATTGTCTTATTTTGAGGCTGTTCAGGGAAGTGCCAATAAGTACAGACCAGAACCACTTTAAAACATATTTAAAGCTTTACCGACTGCGGGAGGACAGACTTCCAAGGGGAAGACCACGGAATTCAGATGAAATTCTAATTAAAATTAAAGGCCTGGGTCTCAGGACGCAGATAAAAAAAGACCTCAAGATGAATGCACAGGAAAAAAAAATCAGTAACAAAGGGAATAACTGTACTACCTCGAGGCAAGCCACCTATGGATTTCAAATGGAAATTAAAGGCATCGAGAATCCGAGGGAGGGTGTTGCTCCAGTGGAAGGCTAAGGTCTGGGGGTTAGGGGGTTCATTGGAAGGGAAATTTCACTTCAAACCCTACGGTACACATAATGTAGGGCACTCAGGTAGGAGGAGGGATGAGTTTCAAAACTAAAACACCGTTCCACCTAGTGGACACTGCAGGCTTCTCCCTCCGGCTCTCAGGGCAGCGGTGGTTGAG
The DNA here is from genome assembly GCF_018345385.1 of Vulpes lagopus. Classification (NCBI taxonomy): domain Eukaryota; kingdom Metazoa; phylum Chordata; class Mammalia; order Carnivora; family Canidae; genus Vulpes; species Vulpes lagopus. The sequence goes on along the minus strand of NC_054834.1, from coordinate 101,438,140 downwards.
AGCGGACTAGCCACCGATTAGGGATGCTTGGCTGAGGAGAGAGAACACGAAAATCAACACCTCGTAACGAAATATAAGATATTAATAGCCTTGTTATCAGAGTTTAAAATAGCGCTTAAAATCCGATGGTAAGAGTCTAAGAATAAAATATATGTCATTTTCTAATTCTCTAGGAAAAGCTCCATCAGGAGATTTTTTTTTAAACATACAGGCATTTTTATATAGTCGTCTACGTGCAGAAACTCAGGAACACTGATGCAAGTTTCTTACAAAAGCCTCTGTATACTGGAAGAAAAAAAAAAAAACAAAACAAATCCTGAAGTAGGTAAAAGCATATTTCTGCCCCTACCCCCACCCTGCCTTTGTTGGGATTGATAAAATCCTTAGCTTGTTTTTTTTTTGTTTGTTTGTTTGTTTGTTTTAATCTCTGCCAAAAGCAAGGCAAATGCCTAAGACATATCACGCAGAGCACTTGATGAGAATATAAAATATGGTTTTGCATAGAACTCATACAAACAACGCAAATAAGCTACTAAGTACCCTTGCTTGTGCTCCCAGTGGGGTCCCACCGCTGCCCACGGGCCGGGCGCAGCACAGCCACGCGGGCCACACTGGGCTCCCCTCCAACCCAGCTGGGGGGCTGGTGGCTCCTAAGCCCATGCACAAACCCCACGTGCTTTTCGTTACTCCCTTCTAAGGTTTTAACACTGATGCCAAGGGTTCAAATCAAGTACAGATATTGCCAAATAACAGGGCACACCGTGAGGTGAGGTGCAAGAGGGTTTATTATCTGGTGGCGGGACAGGAACTGGACGAGCGACGTGAACACACACCTCTGCCGAGCACGCCTTTTGCTTCTTGCCCTTCAGACAGACCAGACCGTAGCCAACGTTCCAAGTAAAGCAGGTGCAGTCTACTCTGCAAAAATCCCCTTCCGTCCGCCTTCTACGCGTTCTGATCCCAGAAAGCGAATCGTGCCACGATTCGAAAGAGCTGTCCCTCACATGAACCTATGCGCACACATTGAAAAAATGATTTATTTGTACATCTTTGCATTTCTTAAGGCATGAACAATGGCGTACAGATGGAACGGGGTTCTGAGAAGTATCACATCTTTGTGGACAAGGTCAGTAACAAGTACACCACGTCAAACAGACACACTCGAGGTCGGAGCTGATCGACTGGCATCCCCGGGGCCCCCCAGGCGAGGGGCCAGCGCTTCGGGACAAAGGACCAGGCGCGTGGTTTCTGCATCAGGTCGCCTCGCACTCTCTGGATCAGCGTTAAGCACCAGTTACAGTTTGTTTTCTTTACAGACGCTTCAGACTTTGGGTTTTATATTCTGCTCCTTTTATTCTGCTTTTCGAGGAGGGCGTGGATGTTGTTTTTGTTTGTTTGTTTTTTTAAGGGATATGGTTGCAGCAAAACAGAAAGGATCCGAAAGTGGTTAGGGGCCTTGTCTAATGCACTTCTGAAAGTCCATTATAAAGATGAATAGAAAAGCAAACGGTGGGTTTTCAGTCGACCCAGAAACCACGCGGAGCTCTAGGAAACATAATTGTGCATAGGTATTTATTCATTCAGAGCGTGATATGTTGGCTAGCTCTACATTCCCAGTTTACCAAAGAACAGGGCTGTCTACTTTGCTAAACCCAGGGTCCTTTCGCAGCTCCCAGTAGGTATCATTAGAAACCCAGGCTTCTCTTTGATTGGCATCAACAACTTTCCTGTGGAGACATAAAAATCAGCATTAGACACAAATCACATCAAGGTGGCCTGGTAATCGGACCAGCTCCCGTAGAGAAGATGTGTAGGTATGAGGGGTACTTTGTAAGCCAGTTAGTGTCCTACCTGCTTATTGGTGACTGGACAATTTGACCAAAAAGAAACTCTTTTTTTATTTGTTTTTGTTGTCTATTTGAAATAGGAGCGGATGGAGTCATGGGGTGGGGGCAATGGGCACGAATAAATCACTTCTAGGCAAAGCTAGAAAGTGAACTGCCCCTGAAAAAGCAGGTATGGGGCACCTGGGTGGTACCCAAGTTGGTTAAGCACCGACTCTTGGTTTTGGCTCAGGTTGTGATCCCAGGGTCGTGATCCCAGGATCGAGCCCCACATTGGGCTCCACGCTGAGTGTGGAGTCTGCTCTGGATTCTTTCTCTCTCTCTCTCTCTGCCCTTCCCCTTGCTCTCTCAAATAATTAAATTAATAGATCTTTTTAAAAAAAAAAAAAAAAAAAAAAGCACATTTAAGTAGAGCTTCAGGCCCCAGACCCACAAGAACAGTCTCTGCTTCACTTTCAGGGAGAAGTATGGGACCACAGTAGCTCCGTGAGCCCCTGCATGCTCCCGCCCAGAGCGCACTATCAACATCTACAGGGCAAGGCTGCATTGCTCCCGGGGGATGGTCATGAGATGGCAACTCTAAAGGGTGTGAGGTTATTCTGAGCTGATCTGCCCCGGCTCAGGAGGGCAGCAGATGGATTTGGAAAATACAGCTGGGTCTGTGTGAAGTATATATAATCCTGCAAATAATCCTGTAATAATGATCCACGATCCTACCACAGAAGGACCAAACCTAAACGACACAGCCCCGTATGTTAGAAATAACACTGGATACTAATGAAGCCAGGATGACCTTGTGGGCAGTGGGGTCCGACTGGGGCCTTGAGCTGAGGGAGCGGAAACAAGTTTCCACCGTTCTAAATGGTGTTGCTGAAGTACAAGGAGTGTTCTGTGCAAGGCCCTCACCCTTTCTGTTGCCCACAAAAAACAAAAAGCTGTGGAGGAGAAGTGGGTTTTATCATTACAAACTGTTCACAAGTGCAAAACCTGGCTTATTACTTTCCCTTAACCCAAACTGAAGTTTAACTGAAGTCAGTTTAAGTTACCTGGACATTAACCCATCCCTCATTTCTTTTTTTTTTTTTTTTCCCACCCAGAGTCTCTCATTGCTGCTGGCGATCATTTGCAAAACATGAGCTTGCTAGGGGAATGAGCTGACTTACTTAAAAAATTTTGGTATGTGTTCAAGGTTGTTTTCTTCCATGTAGCGCCTTCGAGATCTCTGGAGTTCCTCCACCCGTTGCTTCTCTGCGGCCGCAGCTTCTAAATTTCCTTCTTCCAAAAATCTAAGAAGAACACAGTTATCCCTCTAGCACAGCATCCTCTTTGCTGAGAAAAAAATAACCTCATTTGATAATGTCCCCTCACTCCCGGCCCAGGCCACCCGTGCACACACTTGCTGTGTGTGTAAACTGATTTTATATAGCAATGTAAAGCTAGGGCTAGAAGGGAAGTCATTTGGCCTTGAAGACTCTTCTGTGCTCTTTCAGGTTCTCTAACTTGAGATTTTCAGGATGATGAGGGAGCCCGGGCTTAGGACAATAGGAAGTACCAGCTAGCATTTCTTTTCCATATTCTCCGAAACACACTTGGTAAAGGCCAGAGGAGGCAGGCGGGTAGCTGGCTGTTCTCCACCTACTTTTAGAACAGATCGAGAGGAAAGGAGTTTCCCTGTTTTATCGGAGAGACTCAAACTGGCGAAAAAGGAGAATCTAGAGTGAAATAAGTCAATCGGAGAAGGACAAACATTATATGGTCTCATTCATTTGGGGAATATAATAAATAGTGAAAGGGAATGAAGGGGAAAGGAGAAAATGTGAGTGGGAAATATCAGAAAGGGAGACAGAACATGAGACTCCTAACTCTGGGAAATGAACTAGAGGTGGTAGAAAGGGAGGTGGGCAGGGGGTGGGGGTGACTGGGTGACGGGCACTGAGGGGGGCACTTGATGGGATGAGCACTGGATGTTATTCCATATGTTGGCAAATTGAACACCAATAAAAAATAAATAAAAAAAAAGAAAAAGGAGAATCTAACACTAGGGGAGATTACAAAAAAGTTCACAAAAAGGAAATGGATCGTCAATGAAATTCAGGGAGGGAATAAGGGGGACAGAATTGAGAAAGAAACAACAGGCCTGGTGGTGATTTTCAAAACCTGTACTTAAATTTCAAAACGAGAGCAAAGAACAGGGATTCAATATGAGGTACATGGAAGTTTGTTGATTAATGTGAATGTCAAACAGTGAGATCTCACGTTCTGGGGGTGGGGTGGGGAAGGTAGTAGGAGGACTAAACAGCAGGACATTCAACACGGGAACGTTTTGGCAGAAAACACATAAAGCCCCAAATATACTGGAAACAGAAAATGATCTTGGGTGGAATCTGTGTGGCATATAGCATTTTTGGAACAAGGAAAATTAACTCTGTAGGAATGGACAACACACACACAGAACCATATAAGAAAAATAAAAGTAAGGATCAGAAGGCATTAAAGGGATTGTATTTTGAGTACATCTCACACCCTGTTTGAGTACATCTCAAAATCATGCTGGCTAAACTCCAGACTTTAACTCGAAGCATTTCTAGGTGCTCCTGTAGCTTATCTTCCTATTCTTCATAGTAAAAGGTAGTCCATGTTATAGAGCAGTAGAAGTAAAGAGGTGAAAATGCTTGAGGAGGTTTTAGTGGAGACATGGAGTTTATGAATTTGCACACTTCTGGTGAATTTGGGGTGAGGGGGCAGACACCTTTGGTTAAGAACTGTGTTATCATCTGTGGGAAACTTTGTGGAGCGAAGCATCTGTTGCGATCACCCTCGAATACCATCCTCGCTAAGGCTCAAATATTGTGGAGTGAATAAGGGAATGAGTGAATGCTTAAATGAATAAATAAATGATGGTGGTGAAAATAAGCCTCGACAGCATCTGTAGCACCACAGATGGTCTAGTGTCCATTTCAAACATCACTGCCATGCTCACCTCTGATCTGGCCGGAATCGGGCGTCTGTCGATGGAAGGAGATCTTTCAGTACAGGATCTAACTCATTGAGCTCAATAGCAAACCTTGTGAAGCCATAGTAGAGCTCATAGTTGGTTGGCATGGAACCTGGAATGATGCCAATAAAGCACTGTGATTGGCAAAGAGGTTTAAGAAAGCCTGTAAAAGCGGACTTAACCCAGGAACTTAATTAAAATCCATACTAATACCAAATCTGTAGTCATAAAAACCAGATTAGATTTTTCTTAAGCAAACTGAATTCGTTGAATTTTGCTAGATAGGAAACTTCGTGCCAGTTATCAGAACTGGGAGATTCATATGTTTAATAAAATCCAGCCTTTAAAAAAAAAAAACTTTGCACATATAGTACTCTTTACTGGCTAAACTCTGCCATGATTTTTCCCTCAAATATTTAACTGGGTAACTAACCGCCAGGGTGGTAATTAGGAACGTTAAGATTTCACCAGAAATTTTACTTCCTTTTAGAAAAAGCTGCAGATATAAATAGATATTAATCTATTGGCACTTTTTAATGAAACTCAAAGGCAGATCTTCATATGCTTCTTTGCTCGTTGATGTATTCCAAGCTCTTAGAGTAAAGCTTAGTGTATAATCACTATTCAGTAAATAGCTGCTGCATCTATGAACCAACCACTCTACCAGTAGGAAATTTAAATACTCATTGAGGTCTCTTAGAAAGCCAACATCTAATTTTATTTTATTTTATTTTTTTAAAAATATTTTATTTATTTATTCATGAGAGACACACAGAGAGAGAGAGGCAGAGACACAGGCAGAGGGAGAAGCAGGCTCCACGCAAGGAGCCCGACATGGGACTCAATCCTGGGTCTCCAGGATCACGCCCTGGGCTGAAGGCGGCACTAAACCGCTGAGCCACCCGGGCTGCCCAACATCTAATTTTAAAGTTAGGATATAAGTGACAAAATTGCAATGAAAATAAATATCACGTGGACACTTGTTCTCTTTACCCCTGATATTCAATTATTGCTAGTGTATTACCGGGACTCTCTCGATATCTTTCATTAAATGTCAACATATTGCAGCTTTTCACTGCTCAAGTGAGAAGATTACTTATTCTGGTTAAGTTATTGACTTTGTGGATTATAGATGTTTGCAGGCTTTCCCTTGTTTTATTAGAACAGAGAATAAATGAGTAAGGATTTAATTTTGTTTTTAATCTTATTTATGATAGTCACACACACACAGAGAGAGAGAGAGGCAGAGACACAGGCAGAGGGAGAAGCAGGCTCCATGCACCGGGAGCCCGACGTGGGATTCGATCCCGGGTCTCCAGGATCGCACCCTGGGCCAAAGGCAGGCGCCAAACCGCTGCGCCACCCAGGGATCCCCGTGAGTAAGGATTTAAGTTTGTATAGTTCAATTCTCTAAACTCTTTGATAAACATGCCCAGTTTTTGAATGTAGGTATTGCATGTAGAATGACTTTACAGGAAGCCCCATCTCTGACCATGTGTTAGATTAGGCCTAAAGTTTGTAATCCTTATTATCAAAAGTTGTGATTTACATAGTTTATATGTTAAGTATAAAATATAACTACGCTTACCATCAGCATCTATGTTTTTAGTTTCACTATTAAAAAAAAAAAAACAGAAGGTGAACTGCATGAGATGGGACACTCCCTCCCTTCTGTCACTCAGGTGCCTTCCGGAGGCAAGAGGCTCCCGCTCCTCTCACCTGGTCTCCAGATGCACTTTGCCGAAGGGGCCACACCGCAGTAGAGCCCTTCATGCCACTTCCCGAACAGCCGGTGCACCACCTTCCCCTCTTGATCCATTACAACCCCCTGGACTTCATTCACGTTAGAATTCCAATAATTCACCTGGAAAACACCAAACCCCAGTTAAAACATCCAATCTCCTTAATAACACCAATCCCTGTAATTTCTGTACGGAAAACTTTCTTACCTTGGAAGTTGCTCATTCCAACCACTTTCAGAAATCTATCTCAAATGTTTTATATGAAAGGCTTTCCAGGTGCTAGTTGGTTTAACTTTAAGGAAAAGGATAATCTCCACTCTACGCTAGACCATGCATCAGGGCTGGCTCTCCTGCACTGCCAGGTTTCCAGCCTGGAGTTCTAAAGTGTCCAACTCAGCCTTACAGGTTTTGTTATACAAGGTGTATTCGTCAAGGTCAAAGAACGGAACATAAGTTATGTGACAGACTGTAGGTTTGATCTATAAATTGTAAATATTTACATATTTAATATTTAATTTATATATTAACACTTAATATATGGAAACATTTAAATATTTACATATTTAATTTAACTTATGTATTAACCTTTAATATATGGAATAGGGGCCTCCATTTGTACTTTTGCCCTGAGCTCCGCAAATATTAGGGACAGGACTAAATCGAGGTTTCTCAGGGTCCACAAAACTAAATGCACACATTTACTGTCATCACCCAAAGTAATGATCCTGGCTTTTCAGTTCTGAGCCATCTAATGAGTCCACAAGAGAAAAAGGAAAATGGGAAAAATATCTTGAGTAAAAATAAAGCTCTTCAATTAAAACGAGCATGACCTTCTAAGGTGGCTTCAAAGGTTTTCACTAAGAAGAGAACATTCTGAGTTTTAAGACGCCAGTGTGGGGATCCCTGGGTGGCGCAGCGGTTTGGTGCCTGCCTTTGGCCCAGGGCGCGATCCTGGAGACCCGGGATCGAATCCCACATCAGGCTCCCAGTGCATGGAGCCTGCTTCTCCCTCTGCCTGTGTCTCTGCTTCTCTCTCTCTCTCTGTGACTATCATAAATAAATAAAAATTAAAAAAAAAATAAGACGCCAGTGTGTTTAGGAGAATGAGATCAGGAGTGGCCTAGATTAAAGGGGGTGGTGGAGTTTCTGGACCATGATGAGTTCTGTAGCACACCCAAACATGAGGGCAACACTGCGTGTTTCACTTTAGACCAGAGCAACTGGGGGAAAATGGTATTTTGGAGGCATTCTATCTCAGGAATCTTCTCGTTAATAAAGGTGACAAGGGTCTTCTTGAACAAATTTGGATCATCATAGTGGCAGAGTTGGATAAAGCTTATAGTGCCTGGAAGTTATCATCCACATGCATCCGCAGAAAATGACAAATGCATTATAATTAGCTCCCTAAAATAAGATCACTTGACTATGTTGCAATCAAGAGGGAACAGAAATAGAAACCAGAAGACTCGCTATAAGGCAAGAAGTGTTTTCTGGAATTTTACTTAATGAATACTGACTGGCTGCTTAAAAAGAAAATTCTTTAGAAAGAAGAATATTTCTTCTGTTTTGAAATGGTGACTTTTTTGACCTCCACACGTTCAGATGTCTGCATGCCTTGAGTAACTCCGCCAGTTGGTTCTGCTTTCTTATCTAAAACGTCCTTCAGGATCAATGATATGGGACAGATTCACCTGCTGCTGTTACAGGTAACTTTTATTTCTTCTTTACGAAGCATTTTATATAATTAATTAATTAATTAATTTTATTATTTACCTTGACGAATGTGAGTTTGCAAATGCAAACACTGCTTTTGGTATTTCTAATGGTTACTTCTCCATAATGCTCTATCCACCTCCTCCCACTGAGAATGTTGTGTATGCACGTGGTGACTTTATTCCATACATAGCAATCTCCATACCTAGTGAAGAATACAATGTTGATTAAAAACAATGAAGGTCACAAATAGGTATTTCTGTTTCTATGACTGAGAATATTCTTTGGCCAAAGCTTCCTTTTCGCTCATTTTCCTCTAATTTCTTTGTTGAAAGTTTCTATGTAGTCAAGGACATTTATGATCGGGCTCATTCATTTAAGGAACATTTCAGTGCCCTCTATAGTCCAGATGCAAAAGCCACCAAGTTGACTAGGACCTGTTTCTTGCTCTCTTCAAGCAAGTGTGGTGGGAGTAGATGGTCATGGCAATAGATACTTACAATAAAATATGATGAGGAAATATCATAAGAACACAGAAGGGAGAATCTTTAGATCTGCCTGGAATGTGGGGTGAGTATCAAGGACGACTTGCTGGCAAAAGCTGGATTCAATGTAAACTTAGAGGATGGATAGGAGGACGCTGTAGGCTGTGGAAAGGTGCTGACAAAGCCACAGTGGCCAGAAGAGCAGTATGCATCAGGGGGCCTGCCAGAGGTATGCCACAGGTGAGTGAGTGTGGGGGGTGGCAAGGCTGCAAAGGTGTTGGAGCCGAGCAGGGGAGGCCTTCAACGGTGCACCAATGGGTCTGGACTCCTACTACAGGTAATGGGCCATCGTGGAAGGATTTGAGGGAGGAACTAGGCATGACAGGGTATGCCTTTAAGAAAGATTACCTGGGGGACATTGTTTCATACTTCGAATTAAGACCAAAGACATGAATAATTCTTTGAGAAAAGACTAATGATCACAAATAGCATGTATTTAACACAAATTCTGGGTCACAGTAAGTTACAGAGTTTTTGCCAAGGAATGAGATGGCATAGCTTCCAATCACCTTTAAGTTTGCACATTATCTCTATTTTCAAATAAAATGTTATTTCGAAATAAAGTAGAACACTTCTAAGTTTCTTTAAAAGTGTATGAATTGGTACGATGTAGACTCTCTATATCCCTGGGAAAACTCTCTTTCCATTTATGAGTTTGCAAATATTTAAAGTTTATTTTGTGGTCCTGGGAATTCTTCGCCTACCCCAACTTCCTTCATATCTAATTCACTAGCAAATTCTGCCACAGAATAAACAAAAAGAAAGCCAAACAACACCAACCAAATGAAAAAAAAACAAAAACAATCAATACTTTGGCCTCAATGAAAACTTCAACTAATTTAAAAAATTTATAAGCTATATCCTCTAGAAAAATACCATGAAAGGATTTTATCACTCCTCTTTAATAAACAGGCTTAGACATTAAAAATAGTCCCTGGATCTAAGACGAATTCAAAAGTGAAAATACATATTACATAGAAAAGAAGTGGCTAAAAAGAGAAATTTTGATATAAAATGCAAAGTAACATGGTACCTGGGACAGACAGGTAGCTCATGTTGACTTGGTGAATGGAGCATGCGGAGATAGAAGTAGGGAGCTTTGATACACATGCTACAGTTCTTATTTGCTTTTCTCCATTCTCAAAACTTTGGAGAAATTAACAGAAATTTTGGGCATACATGGAGGTGGATCACTGGCACCTTCTAGAATTTCAAAGACCCATTTCTGACTTAGAAAAGCAAGTAGGAGACCAAAATGAAGATGAAAGCAACCTACTTTGGAAGCATGACATTCAGTGTTCCAACAGGAAGGATTTCCATTGACTTCCCCCAGAACTTGTTTTTCCATCTGATATCTAAATAACACAGGCAGAGGAAAAGAAATATGCATTCTGTATCTAATCATTTATTGTATAAAAACTAACATTTGTGTTAACACTCTACATTTCACAAAGGTTTTTCACAATCACAATTGATTCTATATTGTTGATTTAATATATAAGTACCTGGGAATGACCCAAAGTGAAAAACTCAACTGTGAATCAAAAAAATCTACTACCTATGTTTCTCCACAGCACACATTCCATATTTGTTTCAACTAATAAAACTGGGAAAAACTCAGAATGGTATGTGTTTATGTGAATTCACATACACATATACACATAGACTCTACTGTGCTTTAAAGTCTAGATAACATTATTGTAAGTTTTAACTAAATGGTGGAAATAGTTAACATATATGTTAAAAATAAGAGGTATAATAAAAATAATTGCAGTATGGCAATGCCACTGATTTATATACCCATTGATTTGAAAAGTTATATTATTTGGGAGAACAGAAAAAACCTAAATCTCTAGATACAGAAAAATAAGTAAGATTTATGAGAAAATGAAATTAACAAACATGTTCCTACACTGGTTGTTAAGATACGGCCCAGGGCTCAGTGGTTTATCTCACATGATAGCACAATGTTTTCATATCCAAATAGACTGTGACCACACATGATGTGTCACAGAATCTTCTTTCATGATTAAGATCTCCTTGCACACCCTTAAGAAGCAAGAAGGCAGCAGACAGGACCTCCATGTTATGGATGCAGACAATGAGGCGTAATGAGGTAGAGTGATAGCCCTTAGCCGGCATAGCTGGCTGGCCTGGAGCTCTGCTGTCCCTAGGGCTTTGTTTCCTAGGTATACAATATACAATTTCATTTCCTAGATGACATGGTTTCATATTTAAGCCAGGAAATCTGAGTTCTCAAACTGAATTCGACACCAATTATTAACATTTTCTGAGTCCTCAAGGTAGAAATCTAACCTGAGCATAATAATATACTTTTAGAAACTAGAAAATGTTTCAGAGGCTCACCAGTTGGATTTTGAAGTTATATTTGAAATACAAACCTTGCCAAAACACAAAATTCTTGGATTCACAGTGACAGGCAGAAATGGGTGGATGATGGCTAACCTGGTAAATAAAAACAAAAAAGAAGGTAATGACATCAGTGTTAAAGCTTCCATAAATGATCATTTTTTCCCAACATATATAGGCTACCCCTAAATAAAAACTAGTCAACTCTTCTGTCTCTATTATTGAACTATTCTCAGAATGTGTAAGTCTTTCACTTTAGTTCTTCTTTTTCCAAGATTTTATTTATTTATTTTTGAAATACAGAGAGAGAGAGAGAGAGAGAGAGAGGCAGAGACACAGGTAGAGGGAAACAGTGGTTTATCAAAAAGCTGTTTCATCATCAACCTGTCCTTCCATGGTTTCTACGTAGAAACCCCACTGAGTCCAGCGGGACTTACCTGTTCTGAGAAAAATCGGAATCCCTTGTCCTCTCTAATGCATTCGTAAGTCTCTCCAAGGACAGGGTTGAATGGCTTACTTCCTGCTCTGAAATAGGTGGAGCAATATCCTGAAACTGCAAATGCAGCAATAAGAACCTGTTAAAACATTTAAGAAAGGAAAATAATATAGGAGAGACTACTTCCAGGTCTGTTCATCCCTTATTCCTCTAGATTTTACACAGCTCTGTCCACGGAGGCTGAAGGGATGGCATTTGCGTTTTCTGCCCTTTGCACAGACTCTTTGTAAATGCATGGGTAAAAATATGAGTGACAATGACGTTAAAGTCCTCGCATGGGAACCGGCAGGCATCTGAGGCTAAGCATTCTTTGTTCAGCCTTCACCCAGTTTCCTGAGCATCACCGAGTTCAAAGGTTCTGAAACCCAGCTTACAGGTTACGTCATTTGCACAACCTAGCACTGTGGCTGCTGGAGCCTTCTGGAGGGCAGTCAAGTTTTCCACAGTTGTGTGGACTAGAGGCCAGTGCAGAGCACAAACAGGAGGTTACTTGCTCGGACCCAAGTTCTCGAACAAATGCGCTCTCTCCTGGCTTTCAGGAAAAGCTGCTAGAGCAAGACTGGGCATACCTTATACCTAGGAGTGTGAGAGCTTTACATCCTAACTTCAGAAACTCTCATGACCAATGATAAGTCATACAGCATCTATCTTCTAGAAAGGTATCTGGAACTTTGGGGTCCTGCCCAATTTGTGCAAATGAACCGTTTCGTCCTTTTCCTATGCAGTGAAAATGTTATGCAGGAACCAAATATGCCATTATAACAAATTCTGCCTTAGTCCGCATTTAGGGTTGACAAATCCCTGAAAGGTACTGCTCTGTTATTTATTACCATGCGCTCGTAGGGATCGTCAGTCTCTGAAGCCTTGTCCAGAAGCTCACTGTATTCAATCTCCTCACAGAGATGCTGCAGAGTGTTGAGTGGCTCGTTCAGCTCCACAGGCATAGAGACTTTAGACAAGTCTTTACCAATGTTGTTCCTCAAGATATTCCACAGGTTAATGTTACTGGTGTCAGGACAGGGAGCTGGCAGGCAGGTTCGACGTCCGTTTCGGAAGGCTCCTCCAGTGAGCTCCCCATTCAAGACTGGAAAAGAGAGAAAGACGACAGTCATGATAAAAGATATTTCTCTGTTTTCACAGAATTTGGGAAAGAAGTAACTCTTTCAAATAATTCTGATTGTGAGGCTTAACTTCTTAAGCCTCCACTAGACTCTCTCAAGAGTGACCTGAATTATTTCAATACAGAGTTGCTATTTAATGCACAAAACATCAACATACAGGTTTTTTTTAAAATAAGGTGTTACACGTGTTCAAATATTATTCCAGAAAAGACAAGTTTTCAAAAAAATTAAATATATTTAATAGGAAAGACTCAAACTTTTGGTTTAAGCAAGAAGTAAACCTTTTTCATTTAAGCATCGACCTTAATGGGGTTTTCCACCATTTACCTTAACAGATTATACAAATATAAAATGCATCAAATGATAAGCTGCAAAAGGAACAATCAGTGAGGGGAGAAAATGATTGTTCACTGAAGCACCAGCATTCTAAGTTGACAAGAAGACAGAACAACCTGGAAGCTCAAAGGATGCATACTTTGCCGAGAAATGTTGTCTGCAACACTCGTGTTGTCTTCAGATATATTATCGCTCACATCACTGATGTAAGACTCATCATCTGAAGCCTAAAAAAAGGGGAAAAACAGAAAGGATCAGAATTCTTGTTCAGTCTTGAAAGGTCAGAAAATCAAATGATTAAAAGTAAAATGTTGCCCAAATAAGCAAAAGCACAGGTCGTAGGGGGAAATGTATTTGGTATATGTCATGGGAACACTTGTAGTTCCCTGCCTTAGTTGGGGTGGGAGGCTGGGGGAGGCCAGTACATAATCAGAAATATTTCAGTGCAATACAGTAATAAGGTACAAAAAAAGGAGCTTTATACTCCCCCTAGAATATTCAGGAGAGGAAATAAAATTGCCATTGGGTGTTGGAGAGGTTTTTAGAAGGGGTTCATAAGCACAGGAATAAGGAAGAGTGTATAAAGGGGAAGGGAAACACAAGAGGAACATTCCATTCTAGGAACGCTCAGAAGTTGAGTGGCTGTGACAGAGGGTGGGGTGAATAGGAAGAGGGTCCGACTGTGAAGGGCTTTTCATGTCAACATAAAGGGTTCCCATAAAATCCCACAGGTTATTACATGCAGGGGGATGACAGAGTCATATTTAGTTTACAGGAAGACACCTGGCAACTTTCCTCTGGGAGCTCAGATAACAGGATACTATATAGATCTGGGTAGGGAATACTGATGGGTTAGGATGGCCACGATGGGGATCTGGAAGGAAAGCTGCTTTGAGATCCAGGTTTGAAGATAATGGACAAAATGTGGCAGATTATTTGGGGGTGGGGGAGGAAGATCGAGGGACAGGGGAAATCAAGAAGTAAGCCACTCTCTCCCAGAGAACAACATGGAACAAAAATGAAACCAAAATTTGCCTGAGAATGAAATGAAGGGGCAACATACGTACTAAGGGGAGGAGTTAGACATGGATGTGATAAGAAAACAGAGTCCCGTAGAGCCAGCCAGAGAAATGGGAACAACCAATGTCTCTACTGCAGGCAAGAAACCTGCTGGTATTTATTTACTGTCTTCAAAATGAAATAATGTTACATTTTTTTCTGCACATAAAATGTTCTTGCTGTAAAAAACTGGAAATTATATGAGGGTAAACAGATTATAGAAAAATTAACCATAATTCCGTCACCTAATGGAAACTACTTCTAACATTTGGTGGATGTTACCCCCAATTTCAAAATGGCTAGACAAACATACATACATATATATGTGTGTATATATATATATATCTTTAGGTACTGAAAGGGGGTCAGTTTACATCCTGTTTCATAGTGTTCTGGATATATTTCCATTAAAATAAATATAGCTCTCATCTTTCTTTGGAATGGCAACATAATTCATTCTATAGGTATGATACAAGGAATTCAGCCAGCATTTAAATGGTTTCCAACTTTTTACTATTATTGATAATACCCGGATGCACATCCTTGTAAATATATTTCTGTGAATATGTGTGGCAGCTTTATTATTATTTATTCCTAGAAGTGAAATTGCTGGATCAAATGGATCACATTTAGGCCATAGGCACATGATGCCAAATTGTTGTCCTGACAGATTGCAGTCATTTGTTCTCACCCGCAGCACGAGAACATCCATCTCTCTACACCCACTGAAACACTATATATTATCAACCTTTTTTAGTATCTACTTACCTAACATACATAAAAGATTTTTTTAAAAATTTACTTATGATACAAAAAAAAATTTTACTTATGAGAGAGAGAGAGAGAGAGAGAGCGCACAAGCGCGCAAGCAGCAGGGATGAGCAAAGAGGGAGAAGCAGACTCCCTGCTGAGCAGGGAACTCATTGTGGGACTTGATCCCAGACACCTGAGTTTGTGACCTGAGCCGAAAGCAGATGCTTAACCGACTGAGCCAGCTAGGGGCCCCCTAAAAAGATCTCTTTTAAAGGTTGCATTTCATCTTGTGTAAATTTGTTTTCTTTCAACTATTTTTCAGTTCATTATATAGGTTGCATTTTGGCTAGTTTGCAATTTATTTTCTAATGCTGTTTATACCTTTTTTGGCCATGTAAAAATTTTAAGTTTATAACATAATAGAAAACAATCAGTCTTTGCCTTTAAGGTTTCTGGATTTACTGCTGATGTTTTAAAAGTTAAAGTTGAGGGGATTCCTGGGTGGCTCAGGGGTTTAGTGCCTGCCTTCAGCTCAGGGCGTGATCCTGGGGTCCCAGGATTGAGTCCTGCATCGGGCTCCCTGAAGCGGCCTGCTTCTCCCTCTGCCTGTGTCTCTGCCTCTCTTTCTGTGTGTCTCTCTTGAATAAATAAGTAAAATCTTTTAAAAAAATAAATAAAATATCCAAAACAATATATATAAGAAAATTATAAAGATATTAAAAAAATAGAAGTTAAAGTTGAGAAGAATTCATATATTTAGGGAGAATAGTGATAGAATTATTGCACACATAACTGAAGAATGGTAGCTTTGCTTTGCACACTGAGCAAGTCTATAAAGATGGCAAATTGAGAATAAAGTCTTTTTCTGATTCATGTTTTCCCACTGCCAACTGGTTTCCAGTTCCTACCGACTGCAAAAGAGCTGATGGTGAAATCATCAGGCACATGAAAGCCACTTTCTTTCTTAAGCTTGATAAAAAAAAAAAAGTAAATCACATTCTTCCACATGATTTCTCTTCAAAAAGCTAATCACACCCAATTACCTTAGAGGAGACAAATGCCCACTCAAACGAAATTCATGTTGCATGCATGTGTACCGTTGAACATTTATTTATTAAGAAAACATTCAGGCTGGGGCGCCTGGGTGGCTCAGTCAGTTAAGCGTCTGCCTTCTGCTCAGGGATCCTGGGATCGAGCCCTGCATCAGGCTCCCTGCTCAGTGAGGAGTCTGCTTCTCTCTCCCCCTCTGTCCCTCCTTGTGCTTGTGCCCTTTCTCTTTCCTGCTCCCTCTCTCAAGTGAATCAACACAACCTTTAAGAGAAATTTTTGTCTTAAAAAAGAAAACATTCATGTTTTATCCTACAAAAAGCTATAAAGTCTTTTCTTGAATTTCTAATCTCTCCCAAAGAAATGTATGAGAAAAATGGTCCAAAACCCATTTCCTTCTAGAATGGTCCATGTAGAATGTAAATTCTATAATGATAGTGGGCCCTGAGTAAGATCTATGTTCTCATATGTGTGAGCAATCGCTAAGGCTGGGCCATTTAGCTATGGTCCATGCACATTATCCTATATATAAAGTTAAGGCTCTGCAGTATAATAAGACAATTCGTATGTATTTATTTTCTCCAACCTGGTCAAGAAGTCCTGGGGACAAATATTTCTCCTTAAGAACTTAGGGATTCAAAAGAGTTCAGGAAATATATATATATATTTTTTTTTCCTAAATGCAACCAGGCATGTAGCACTGTAGAAACAAGTCAATAGCAGAGGAAGGGAAGTAAATCATTCTGGAAGCAAAACCAGCATTTTTTAAAGGAGCTGAGCATTCATTAAGTGAAGTGCATTGGTAGATATCACATAAAGAGGATTTTTCTCTCACTCACGGAAAACGTTAACGTCAGACAACTAATGCCCAGATGTTTCTTAGATTAATCACTTGTTAAAGTGCTATAAGCATTCTTTCATTGGGTTAGCAAATATCTGGCCCCTGGAAGGATCCAGAAGGACAAGAATTGCAAGAGGCTACAGCTGAGAGCAGAGATCAGATTATAAGGGCCTTTGTATGAGGGCTAAGGAGTCTAGACAGTGATCCAAAGGACGAGAGGGAATAGGGACAGGATCAGATTTGCATATCAGAAAGATTAATCGGGCTGTCCAGTGGAAAATGGATTAGAGGGGAAAAAAGGGAGGCAGGAAAACCAGTAATGGGGATTGATCAGGTAATCCAGTGCGGAGAAGGGGGTGGACCAAATTGGAGGAGGGGCAGTAAAGCTGGAGGAAAACATCGGGATTTGGTAGTATTTAGGTGGCAGGCGTTAGGGACCCCAGCGAGGGGATCAGTGTGGGGGCGGGTCCTAGCAAGCAGATGGAGTGAAGGACAATACCCAGTATCTGAGGTGAACACAGGGGTAGAAGGGCACTTGGATAAGTGATATGAGGAGTATGGGCAGGTTCCTCCCCACATCGGGGTAAGTGTGTGTGTGACCGGTGTTGAGGAACCCATGTTTGGACATGCTGAATGAGAGGTTCTGTGGAGCCCCCGGGGGGCAATGTCTCACAGGCAGCTGGTTATGTGGACCCTGAGCTGACTCTTGCTCTGTCTTCAGACCCGTTCTCTCTTTGAGTTTAGATATGAACACCTAAATACTGGCCAGATAACTCCCCTGAGAGGCCTGACAGATGCACAGTGGCTCGAAGTGAGTACATCATCTCCATCCCCCCCGCCCTCCCCTGTGCCACCAGGTTCACTCTTCCTCCAGAGCTGGTACTGCCATGCTGCTGCTTGGACTTGTGGAGGACCGTGCTCCACGTCCCCTTCACTTCTGTCTTGTCAGAGTCTGGTCCGAGTGGCACTGGGGCACCCAGCCAGTGTGCCCCCAAGAACTGATGGGTCAGAGACCAAACAACATGAAGCCAAATTTGCCCGAAACCTGACTGAATGAAGAAGGATGAAGGGTTGGTCAGCAATGGGAGGTCAGAAAAAGCAGAGTCAGAACGGAAAATGCTGGTAGCATGTCTCCAGCATGGTGGTCCCCGGGGGTAAGATGGGCTGCCAGACACAAATAGCCTGTCCATGTGGTAGAGTAGCCCCTAATGGTGGCACTATCACTCCCCGGCCCTCCCAGCCTTTAGGTCACTCAAGTCACTTTTCCTTCTGCCGTTCCTTGCTCACCAAGCAGGCTGGCCTTAGGGGAAGAGACACGAATCAGCAAGCATGATGACTTTGTCCATCTGATAGCATCTGATCAATTCTCATTATGAGTAATGACACTAGTACCCCGGCTTATACACGGAGAGTCTGTGCATCAGTACACACAGCACTAGGGATGTGAGAGGCAGGTGCGTGGCGGGGTGTGGTAACAAATTCAGTACCTGACACAAGGATTCTATTCTACATCGCTCCCATTATAAAAGTGATAAGTATTCATTATTTCTTTCTCTTCTCCACTTATTTTTTGTTTCTAAAATCACTCAGAATTCCAAACATCCAAAAGCAACTAGAACTAATTGTCAGGATGTTTCCTTCCAATCCATTTTCTATGCATATGGAAATAACATTCAGCAACTATTTCATTTCCTTTTTGTAAAAATGCAGTACAGATTTGCAACCTCAAACGACAAAATTTTTAATCAGCTGTGTGGGGAAGAGTTTTGGCTGTTTCTCATGCTGAAAGCGAAAGAGAGAGAGAGAGAGAAAGAAAGAAAAAAAGAAAATTCAAAGTATGCTTGACCAAATTTCTAAATTTCAGTAAAAGAATCAATTTCTGCATCCTGATCAAAGGAGATTCCCTGCTTCTAAGACCTAGCCAAGACTTATGAGCACAAAGAACAATCCAAAAAATCTTTATGGGTAGAAACTTCCAATTATAAAATAAATAAGTCCTGGGGATGTAATGTACAGTTAATAATACTGTATTGATATCTGAAAGTCGCTATGAGAGTAGATCTAGAAAGTTCTTTGCACAGGAAAAAAAATTCTGTAACTATGTATGGTGACAGATGTTAACTAGACTTACTGCGGTGATTTTACAATATATGCAAATACCGATTTTATGTTGAAACTAAAATAATGTATGCAAATTATACTTCAGTAAAAAAAACAGGACAATAAACAGTTTTTGTGTTAGCCAGTGGTAATCTCCAAAACCCTTAATTACCCAACCAGATATTCTAGACATCATCTTTCTAAAGAAGTTCAAAATCATGTCTCTAGTAAAGATATGTGTGTGTGTGAGTGCACATGTGTGTACATACACACACACATAAATGGTGATTTTCAAATTTTCATCCTTTCTATATTTTACTAGTCTCCTCTACAAAAAACTCTGCCATCAACTATTTGGTTACCCTAAAATACAAATCATACAACAGTGTCCGAATGAATGCTGGATTCTTTTCTTTTATTCATCAAATGTAGTAGGTTGGCACTCAGATGTTAAGTGTTCAGTAAATGGGAACCAATATAATTTGCATGCTTTTGGCTTTCCTACAACTTAAGACTCTTACTGTGATGTTAAAAAAAAAAAAGTCCCCATAGTCTTACTTTCTCCAACCCAAACTCCTCATCAGAAGTAACTGGGGTTGACACATCAAAAAACCTTACCTCATTCTCTGACGAGCTTGCAGAGAGCAGCACCTCCTGTGCATCAAAGAACTCGGAGACAGACTCTGACATGGAGAGGCGGCTCTCGTTGGCTACCTGCTGTGACAGGGGGAGACTGACATGGATTTGCTCTCCAGCCTATAGAGGACAGAAGCATTTGGTGTCATTGTTATTTCCTTGAAAGAAAAGCTATTTGTTCAAATTAGACCATGACGTACTAGGCCAGATTTCTGGAGAAATTCACATCATAGGTTAAAAGAGTGGTGACCACAGATAATTTTCACTTGCAACTCAGTAATGACCATGGCAAAAGTTTCCTTCTAATAATATGTCTGAAGAATCCAAAAGGCATAGCTGAAAGGTGTTGGTCCTGTGACTTGATTTCAAATCAGTGCTCAATGGATATTAAGTGGAGTTTAATAGTCTGAACCCCTATGAAGACAGGTTCATTCTCATAAACTTAGATCCATCACTACTAGCCATATCTAACCAGTATGCGAAATCTCAAGACATATTTGTAGAAACCACTAGAGATATGCTAAGAAAACAATCTATGTAACTGATTTTTGAGACAATACTTAAAGGTCGTTTTCCAGTTTGATCATAAACTTTAACCAATGACATAATAGGACTCAAACATCAAACCTATGGCAAACTGTATTTTTATTCAGTAAGTGACAAAAATATATAGGTATCATTTCAGGTTGAAAAGATTCAAACTAAGACTGTTAACAATTTCTGAAAGATGCCGTTTTAGAAATACTTTTGGATTCTGAACAGCTGAGTGACCATGAGTGTCACCAAATACTATGTGATGCATGAAGGTTAGTGGACATAGGGTAGGGTGGGCAATTGAAATCAAAAAGAAGCTGTCTTGGGATGGCATTTCCGAAGCAATCAGATGGTAGGACCTTGGGACCTGTAGATTTCTACTAAATGTATGCTTTTCTGTAAATAGGACCTTCACATGAGTTAAAACTCTCACTTTGTTACATATATCACGGTATATAAAGCTCTAATATTGCTATTGCAAAGTGTAAATTCTCATGGTTATAAAATAGTAATTTTATAAAGGGTTATAGACAGAATTACACACTAAGTCTAGCCCAAATACTGAATGATCTCTTGCCCTTTTAGCATTATGTCAAAAATTCTGAAAAATGGAATAACAACAGCACCTACCTCAGGGGTCACTGGGAGTGTCAAATGAGATAATGCATGCAACGTTCTTAGCACAATGCCCAGCACACAGTAAGCATTCACTTGACATGTGCTAGCTATTAATTATCAACATCATCATCACTATTAGTAGCTGTAATAGCATCATTATTATTATTTTAGCAAGGTCAAGCTTTTAAGACAGGGCTTTTAAAAGAAACCTTGAGAAAGCTTTCATTTAGCATCTTCTCAGCTAAAAATGCTTCCTCCCCCCCCCCCCCATTTCATGGGCCGTTTGATGATAAGGAACATTTCAAATGAAGACTGTGAAAGACACAGAAAATTCACAAGCTGCAGTAGACATATATAAACTAAATATTCAGTAGCATCAGGTGAGCACAGATATAAATAAAAATAGACACTGATCACCAAGAATAATTGATATCGAGCTCATGTACTTCCTTCACTCCAAAGACCACTGAACTGTCAACAACACAAATATTTATGCAGAGAATCTTATTAACGGCAAAAGAACTGTATTTAAAAAACCCCCAAAATATGCAGTAGATTTAGATGCTATAAAATAAGTACTCTACATCTATTAAAAATGAGTCTTACCTCATCAGGGCTAGGAATAATATTTACACTGACAACCTGATCACATATAATAGATTCTGAATGTATTCTGTTCAACCGACTTCTTAGTTCAGCATTCTGGTTGAGTGCCTTAAATAACAAAAATTGCACATGTAATTGCAAGTTAATAAGCAAGCATAAAACAGAATAAGCACACAAATGCACATGGGACAACAGCATCTATGACGTTCTTAGCTATAACTTTTAGAGTCATCATAGGCCAGATCCTACTGGTAAGAAGAAAATGAATGGCTCAGAATTAAGGTATTCTTTTTTTTTTTTTTTTGTAAAATAAGAGTGCTACTTAGTAGGTTAGTGGGCTCAAAAAGTTCATGGATTTCATAAAAACGATTCATGGAATTTCTCCCCCTTGGAGTCAGGCCCATTACATCCAAGCCCATTCTACCACCACATATATATTATGTTTTACAGCCTGGGAATAAAAACTATTGATTCTTTCCTTTTTTTTTTTTTTTTTGGCTCTAGTTTCTAAAATTTGGGAATCATCTCAAACTCAGACAGTTACCTTAAAAATTATTTGGACATGGAATGGA
Source organism: Vulpes lagopus (assembly GCF_018345385.1). Lineage (NCBI taxonomy): Eukaryota > Metazoa > Chordata > Mammalia > Carnivora > Canidae > Vulpes > Vulpes lagopus. The sequence goes on along the minus strand of NC_054834.1, from coordinate 101,416,212 downwards.
CAATGAACTGGCTTTACCTTATAGAATTATTATTTTATTCCAGTGAAAAAATAGTTGTATTTTCATTTTCTAGGTGCATATACACATGACAGGGCAGCAGAACTAACTCAAGACCACAAGGTGCCTTCACAGAGCAGTGTAGATACCGACAAGTCTAATGAAGAACCTATCACCGGAAGGAAACAAACTCCAAGTGATCGGCATCAGTATTTGCTAAGTCTGCATCAGTAAAAACACCACCTGCTATAACTGTTTGGTACGTGTGGCAAGAAGAGAGCAGCTTGACATAAGCTCGACTCCCTACGGGTGCCCTGTGGACAAAGGTACCTGCATCACACTGATGCACGAGAACGTGTTCCATATACGTAAGATAGACGTAGCTCACTGGAATTACATCAAGGATCAAAGGACAGGTGAGAACAGAGCCCAGTGAAAAGCTAGACAGTTCCTTTCCTTTGCATTAAAGTCAGCAACGAGAAGATGGAGGTGGATGCCTCACAGGGTGGAAGATAAATGTCAGGACTTACAAGGCATCTCCCCAGGGAAGGGGGTACTGCTTTTCTTCATACAGAGTGTACAGATACAATAAACCCATACACATACGAATATAATATCATGATTCTAACTCTGTAGCTATCAAAACAGCCAGGAGAAACTAGAGTGGCTAAACTTTACAAACTTGCATTGAGCAGTGTGTAATCTCTGAGCATGGAGCACTGAACAGCCTCTCCTCTCTCCCTTCAACATAGCTTTTGCTTTTTGAGCAGAAAATTGTTCATTCACAGCTTTTGGCTTTTGTTTAAAGTCTTTATCACAAGTCTGTAAAATATGTGTAAAATAGAACACACCTGGTCTGGCGGGCTGTCAGGTGTTGATGGATTAAAGGTGGATACAGATCTTATAGGTGCTACATTTACGGAGAGAGGGAAATATGGGTCTAGCACTTTGAGGAAACAGGGATGTTATTTAGATAAAAGGTGATTACTTCTATAGTAAATAAATCATGCACTTTAAAGGGAGAAATTCTATAGCTCTACATTCTGCAAAAGTGCTCAGGATCATTTTTCCCAGAGCAAAATCTCAAACTCTTGGTAGTTGAAAAAAAAAAAAAAAAACAACAAACGGCATTACTCCTATCTTTTGTGGCCACTACACCTATGCTTCTTTATTCTTTCCATGATTTTTTTTTGCCCATAAGTATGTTGAAAGTTTTGTTTATTGAAATATTTGGACTCAGATATATTACTATCTTTTAGGTATGAGGCCTTGTGGTGGGTTGTTTGAGGGTTTCAACTGCAGAATCATAGTCTTGACCTGATGATTTCAGACAAACCTCAACAGAGGGTTTCTCTAAAGTGACTATTCTGTCTGTTGTCACTGGAGCAGAGTTAACAAAACACCACCACAAAGACTCAATGGTGAGGATAAATAATGGTTTTTCTCAGAGTAGGAGTTTCCAACACAGGCTTGCCATTTATAACGAAACATGTCCTATCGCTTGCTCTGGATCTCTTGAGCTAAATTCTCATTTAAGCTCCTTTCTCATCCAATAGTCATTAAATGCAGTTCTGTCTACAGGTGTGTGTGAAGGCACAAGGGTACCTCTAGCCATGGGATCAAAAGGAAAAGTTTATTAATAATACATATGCAGTGGCAGAAAAAGGTTGTTGTTATATAGCCCCCAAAGCATGGAAATAAAATACTCTTCCAACTCTGGCAGCCCCAGCAGCAAAAGGTGGAAGCAGGCAGACAAGTGAGCGTGCAACGGTCTATTTCTTCATATCTTACCCGGGCAGCTCCTCCTTTTGCCTTGATCATACAGACTGTTTCTGAAGTTTGCTATAGCCACGTGCCAGGAGCTTTGTGGTGTAGGGCTCTCAGGCAGTGCTCAGGACCCCATTTATTATTTCCCTCCCTAAAACTCAACTATTTTCTCTGTAACGATATCATGAAAATCTCGGGAACATTGAGGAATATAGGTATTTTCTGTGAAATGACACTATTAGTGATAATTAACATAGAAGAGCCCAGATGATGGCAGAAACAACATTCAGAACGTACCCAAGGATCATGAATAGTGGAGAAGCAAGGAAAAAGGAGGTGCATCACCAGCTACTCACACCAGCCAATGAGCAAGAGAAGCTAAGGAGACTCGTCAGGAATGGCACTGCTCTATTAGGGGCCTATGGGACCAAAGACCTAACAGGGAGGAAGCTCCCTTGGGCACAGGGATTCCTGTCCTTGCACTCTTCGCCAGGCAGGCTGTATGCTTATTCTCACTCCCTGGGCTTAGTTAGTGAGCTTGGACCACACAAAAAACTCTTCTCCAAGTATGCTCATTTCCTCAGGTCCCTCAGACACATTCAAGTTTAATATACCCAAGAAATAAACCGTTCCTTCTCAATCTATAAAAGTGGTTACCATCTTGAAATCCTGAGCCAGAACCAATTGTCCAAAACCCCACCATGTTGGCTATTATTAACTACCTTTACCCACCCTGTCAGACAATGGGTGAGGATTACCTTTGAATGGGTGAGACTCTGAGAGATACATTTAACGGAACTGTGGGTTCTGGGAAGGAAACCTGGATGCCTGATGGCTGGAGAAGGCTATGAAACATATGGCAAGAGGGAATCATCAGAGACTTAAACGCTTTGGATAAAAGCAAAAGTGGCTCGAAAGGAATGAGAAAATCAGTACGACAATTGTCAAAGCTAGAGTCATCAAGAGCCAAATCCTGGGAATTGCTTAAAAATCACCTTCTTTTTAAAATTTTAAAATAAGTACATACTATTACGGTCTATTTGGAAAAATGCAAAAAGGGAAAAAAATCTTTTTAAAATTCATACCTTGCTACCCTATCAACCAACTTTTGGCAGCTTGGTATATTTCTTTCTAGCTTTTTCCTATACATTTTCCACATGTATGTGGGTTTTTATTTTTTTAAAAAGTGTAATAAACCCACATGTGTTGTATACATACTTTACATCAGTGTCTGCCATTTATTCTTTGTATATAAACATTTATTTTATGTTGCAAACTTCACAAATATGGTGTTAATAGTTGTATAATAAGTGATTATTTTCTATAATTGGATACTTGTGATATTACCTATTTTTACTAGAATAAACAATGCTGCCATGAGTGTTTGTATGCATAATGGTTATCTACAGTCAGCATTACTTCCTCAGACTAGACAAGTCAGTCATGGGCCAAAGGGTCAAAGATAAAATCTCTTTAAAGCTTTAAGAAATATTGCTGGGATCCCTGGGTGGCGCAGCGGTTTGGCGCCTGCCTTTGGCCCAGGGCGCGGTCCTGGAGACCCGGGATCGAATCCCACGTCAGGTTCCCGGTGCATGGAGCCTGCTTCTCCCTCTGCCTGTGTCTCTGCCTCTCTCTCTCTCTCTCTGTATGACTATCATAAATAATAAAAAAAAAAAAAAATTAAAAAAAAAAAAAAAAAAAAGAAATATTGCTAAACGATGTCCAAAATGACATCAATTTGAACTCAGTGGATGGCTAAAAAGAGATAATCCTATGAAGATTATCTTCATGCACATCAAATTTTGTCACGTTTCAGGGAATCTGAATTCTGGAATACTCTTGGAAGTTTTACCCGATAAATACCTCAGAATATTTATTTTGTGTATGTGAAATGTTGTAGACAGGAAGGATGGTAAATACTACAATTGGGATTTTAATTATGGCACTATGTGCCTTAAGTTGATTTTTTGCTTACATTTGCATTCATACCACATATCATTGATTTTAAGATGCACATTTCTTCCTACGTTTAACACCTCTGAAGCATTGTCAATTTAAATGACATTTTTTTCTTTTTTAGTGATGCACATAATGATGGTACATCTGACAATCTATGGCATATTGATTTGATGAAATACAGTAATTCTAGCTGAAATACAAGGGACATATTCTGCTGCTCACATTTTTATGGTCCCAACACCCCCTACATTTAACATAAGCTGTGCACCGCCTCTGAGGCCAGAGTAACGGTGTCAAAGTATAATACACTAAAGACAGACTCAAGTCACGTCAAATCTTTTATTATTATAGTAATCTGGGGCACTGAAGTTACCTTAGTCCTATTATATACTATTTGACTTGGGTGTTCAGGGTATTACATTAAATAGGATGTAAAATTGTAGCTGTGAAATAAAGTTGTTTATAAAGGGATAGAGACCCCACACAATGCCTTGTCTTAGAGGTTCGAATCTAACATCTACGCTGCCTCTCAGGTGTAAAAGTTACCTTTAGAGTTTCGTGGAGGTATAATAATAGAATTATGTATGTCTTTGTGTACACACAGATCAAGGAAGATATATCACTTTAAAAGAGGAATTCATTATACTGGTCAGTCTTGTAAATTATTACATGCCCAAGGCAGGTAACAATTTATGCTGAGAAAGTGGTGAAGAATGCTAATTTCATGTATTTCATATGCTATGTGTCTTTTAAAAGGATAATGGAATTTGCCAAGTTGATATAAGCTTCATTGAAAAGCAGTATTTTAATAATTTTACATATCAAAATAGGACTTACAACAAATAAAAACTATTAGCTTGGACTAATTTAAGAAGTTTTTTTTTAAAGATTTTATTTATTCATGAGAGACACAGAGAGAGAGAGAGAGAGAGAGAGAGAGAGAGGCAGAGACACAGGCAGAGGGAGAAACAGGCTCCATGCAGGGAGCCTGACGTGAGACTTGATCCTGGGGCCCCCAGGATCACACCCTGGGCTAAACCGCTGAGCCACCGGGGCTGCCCTAAGAAGTTATTTAAACACAGTCTCTCCTTCTCTCTCTGTGGAGAGACTTAACTGGTTATAAGAAAAATATCTGGGAGTTTAGCTGGTAATACTTGAATATGGATCAAAGATGTCTTCAGGCCACCTAAAATCACATTATAATGTGAAGTTATACTAATATGAAGACATACTCAGAACACTCATTTCAATGCATGGTATTTAAGTGTCTTGTTCAGTTCTGAGTGCTACGTTGAAAGAGGGACTGTGAAAAGAGAGCAGGTCAACCAGGAGGGCGCCATCAGTTAACTGCTTCCCAGCCTCCCCATCTCCTCATCTCCTGGTTCCCTCCCCTAGGATACGAACATGCTGACACAGCTACCAAACTCCAAGGCTGACTTGCCCTCCATATATTATTTGCTGCTTAATCAGATTTTTCTTAAGACTATTAAAACCCTTTACCTTTGATCTCAACACTCAGCACCATCTAAATCCTTTGGCTGCCTGCCCCAAGTCTCCATCAAAGGATCCTCTTTTTCTTTAATGTCCTTTAAGTATTAATGTTCTATACAGCAGCACCACTGACCCTCTTTTATTCTGATTTACCAATATCTGTAACTGTACCGATGTATCCACATCTTTCTAGCCCGGACCTCTCTCCCGAGCTATACATCTATATATCTAATTGTCTGATGGATGGCCCACTGATACTTCAGTCTCAAAAAAAAAAAAAAAAAATCACTGCTTATGCCTGAAAAACCAGCTCTTCTTGTATTTCTAATCTCAGGGAAAAGAACTATTACTACTCTGTCACACAAGGAATCTTTACTCTGTCTCCTTGTCCTTCTAACCTGAAGCTGATCTCCAAGCCATGCTGAGTCTACGCCACCCCAGCTCCCCCAGGCTTTGAAACTCATCCCTTCTTCCTACCAACTCTGGTACTTCCCAAGTTCAGTCCTGTATTATCTCAAATATTTTAAGACACTCTCCAACTAGTTTCACCTAATTCCATCCATCCTTTCCATACCGTACCAGAGTAATCTTTCTATATATGGAAATGTATTTTCTGTTTCTATACACAGAACTTATATTTTCAATTTCTGGCATTATTACTCCCTTGTTAAAATTCTTCAAGGCCTCCCCAGAACTGATGAGATAAACTCCTCTGTGTGGTCCTTTTTTTAAAGATAGATAGATAAACAGATTTATTTATTTATTTATTTATTTATTTATTTATTTATTTATTTATTTATTTATGAGAGAGAGAGAGAGAGAGAGAGAGAGAGAACCGAGTAGGGTGAGGGGCAGAAGGAGAGGCAGACTCCTTGCTGAGCAGGTAGCCTCATGCGCTGCTTGATCCTGGGACTCTGGGAGCTGCAAACAGATGCTTAATCAATTGAGCTACCCAGGCACCCCTCCTCTGTGTGGTCTTTGATGAGCTGGTTCCCATCTACTTACTTAGCTATTTCTAGATTAATTCTTCCTTGCTCACTCCATACTCAGGCCCCTGTGAATTAACTGCCATTCTCCAGATACCTCTCCAGTGGTCTAACCATGGATAGCAATTCTGTAGAGAGGAGTGAACTATCAATAAACTTAAATGTCTAAGCAGAAGCTATGGTGAGTTCCAAAAGAGAGTCCAGCTTTAGAGGCAATGAGTATAGATGGCCAGTGAGGGTACAACTGGCCCAATGGGAGGGTATGGACAGATGTAAGAACATGGACATAGTCGAAATACTGTGATGACACACAATAGGAAGCACTGAATTCTCCAGTGAATAGGGTATAATGAACTGTCTTTATAGTACCAAATTATTTTTCCATGTTTTGAGGATAAAATTGAGCTTTCTGGTTAAAAATAAATTTATAACAATCAAAAAAGCCCCACCACAAAACAAAATGAAAAACAACTCACAACAATCCCCCACAAAAGTCTATTGAAACTCTAAGTTCAGAGACAAATTATGCTTTGACAGGAGAAGGAAATAACCCACAAAATGTAAAGTTGATATAACTTTGTTTTATTTTACTTTCACCATGTTAGCATCGAGTCCTTCCTTGTGAACTGCTGCTGTCTACTCAGGCCCAGTACAAAGCTCAGTGCCTCCTCATCTGTGGCTCTGCTCGGAGGTCAGAGATCTCCCATTCTTCTGAACAACCAGAGCCCTGGAAATCTGCACCGCCCATCTGTGGCTCTGAATGGACTAGAGCATGGTCTATTTAACTGTTTCCTTGGTAAATACTACTCATCTCACTAATCAGATCATAAGCTTCCTGGGGACATGACCAGAGTTACTTTTATCTTGGTGTTCCAAACCTTGCACTATACCTAATAGTCAGTTAAATGAAATACAATGAACAAATGAATCACTTTAAAAATTTGTCTTTACCATCCTTTCTAATCTGATGCCGCAGACCAGATCTCTACTCTTCTTCATTCTCTGTCTTAACAAACAAACAAATAGAAGCAAGGAAGCAAGAAACTAATACATTTTCAAAACAATTCAATAAAACTAAAAGGCAACCTATGGAATAGGAGAAGATAACTGCAAATGACATATCTGATAAAAATGGTTAGTGTCCAAAATATATAAAGAACTGACACACAACTCAAAACCAACAGTTAACAATGGGCAGAAGACATGAACAGACATTTCTCCAAAGAAGACATCCAGATGGCCAACACATGACACTGAAAAGATGCTTATCGTCACTTATCATCAGAGAGATACAAATCAAAACCACAACGAGATATCACCTCACACCTGTCAGAATGGCTAAAATAAAAAACACAAGAAACAACAGGTGTTGGTGAGGATGTGGAGAAAAAGGAACCGTCCTGCACTGTTGGTGGGAATGCAAACTGGTGCAGCCACTGGAAAACAGTATGGAGCTTCCTCAAAAAATTAAACAGAATTACCATATGATTCAGCAATCACACCACTGGATATTTACCCCCGCCTCCAAAAAAAAAAAAGAACAGTAATTCAAAGGTATACATGCACCCCTGTGTTTACTGCAGCATTACTCACAATAGCTAAGATATGGAAGCAGCCCAAATGTCCATCAATTAATTGATGGATAAAGACGATGTGATACATATATATACACATTTATACAATGGAATATTATTTAGCCATGAAAAGAACACAGTCTTGCCATTTGCAATAACATGGATGGAGCTAGGGAGTATAATGCTGAGTGAAGTAAGTCAGAGCAAGACAAATACCATATGATTTCACTCAAACGTGGAATTTAAAAAACAAAACAAATGAGCAAAAGGAAAAAGAGAGAGAGAGGCAAACCAAGAAACAGACTTTTAACCCTAGAGAACAAACTGCTGGTTACCAGAAGGGAGGTGGGGGGGATGGGTGAAGTAGGGGATGGGGATGAAGGCGGGCACTTGTGATGAGCACTGAATGATCAAAATAAGAACTTTTAAAAAAAGTTTGTGCAAAGGCAGAATGAAAGAAGCAAATACGTTTTCTTATTTTTCTCCATACAAGCATATACTGCTACGCCTCTATTATTCAATACATCTGAGGGAAATACTGCAACGTTTAGGGGGGGAAAGGGCATATTTTGCACACTTACAGGATGACATCTGCATGTTTACCTAACCATTACTTTGATCTTCCTGATTCAGGGTACTTTCAGAATAATGATTCAGAAGATCAATTCCCACAGACTGAGCATTCACCAGATACGTGTCAGGAGGAGACCAAGGCACATTGTTAAGACGTGCTCACGGGGAAAGCCCTCTGCAGACTGGCACATCAGCTGCTGCTCTGAGTGCTCATGCTCCCGAGTCCCTGGTCTTGCACTGGAAGCAGAATACGCACCTCTAGTGACAGTGTTTTATGGTGAGCACAGCAAGTGTGTCCCAGGTAACGATACTTCATAACGTGAAACTCAACACTGAAGGTGAGCTGACAGTTCAGGGACATAAAACATGGTGAGACAGTCTGTCTCTGCTTAGGGACTGGAGGAAACTATTCAAGCAGGAGCCGAGCCACATGGAAAACCACTTACCCAGGATGTGCTTGCTCCTTCACTCTGATCCAAGGCACCAGGAAGTGAACAATATTTTATATAAACACTGAGTTCTCACACAAAGTCACATAACAACATTGAATTCTCAGAGGTCTTTTTAAAAGTGCAGTCATAGACTAAATGAAGAAAATATTTCAGAGGACGTGCTCAGTGTAAAAAAGCGTTAAGTACACTTTCAAAGGATTTTTAGCAGAAATGTCAACTTTGATACATATCGGTATTTGATGAATATTAGGAAGATCAATATAATCTATGTTGGATAATATATAATGAATATATATTGACTAATATATTTTGTAATGTACAATACATCTTGAAGTATGAGTCTAGTTTCAGGGAGCATAACTTAGATAGGAAGAAAATTCTAAAAGTATAAATCAGAAAAGAAAAGATCATTTTCCACAGATTAAGATGTGATATAAGTGGGAAAAAATATTAAGCGTGGAAGATCTAGCAGATTCTGTTGTATACAACACTGAATTAAATATATTCCAGAACATATTTTAGAAGTGTAAATCATGTATAAATGCATTATTTGTCTTTTAAAACCAGGGGCTGCCTTATAAATGACCATTGAGAGGCGTCAAAATAACAATTATATTTTTACAAGCAAGTTTGGTTGATTTTCACTCTTACCTTGATGTATTTTGCAAGAGAAGTTTAATTTAAATTTTATTTAATTAACTATTTTTTTTTATAATTTTGAAATTTAATCCTGACATTGCAAAGTCTTGGGGGAAGTTTGGTTGAATACGCCATGCATGATGGACCACCTCCAGTCCAAACATTTGCCTTATGGGGTCGGGAATGAATCATGAGAATGAAACACTCTTGTTTACCTGAGACAGCGACTGTCGAAGCCGTGCCATCTGCGTGCTGTGGCCTTTATTGTGATCCTGCTCAGAAACCATCTGCTTAAGCTTCTCCTTCTCTATAGCTATGCTATTAAATGCAGACTTCAAAAGAGAATGCACTAGGTAGGGGAAAAAGTGAGAAACAAAAAAATGGATCGAGAAAGAATTTTAAAAAATTAAAAAAAAAGAATATACAAAATTACAAATTTCTCAGCACTTTAAGGCATGCATAGACATTATCTGGAAAGATTATATTGAGTCTAGTTAAAAGTCAGCCTTACAATGGACTCTTCCAAAATATCTATACACAAAACAAATATGGTAATGGTAATTAACCAGAGTGAAAATTCTGGCATTTTATATCAGAAACAACTTAGAAGCAAGATATAAAATATTGATATCAATTCTTAAATATCAATATTTAGAAAAGTAATCTATAATTCCTAGAAGGAAAAGGCAACAAGTTTTACCCTGTCATGGTTGATAAGAATATTTGAACTTTTCTGTGTGTACAATGAATTCTCATGCAAATCGCTTTGAACTATCCAGAAATTATCTCCCAAAGCAGGTACTCAAAACGAGCATTTTATAAATCCTGCCAAAATAAAACAGGAAGCTGATTTAGAAGTCCTAACTAGTTCTCTTTGAAGTAGGAAATGATTTGGTCTTGAGAAGAGCACTTGAATTACTTTCTCAGCCAGGAACATCTTGATGTAGGAAGTGCTTTCAAAGAGTAAAACTTCCAGGTTAAAGACGAATAATTTCTGGAAATCTAATGTACAGTTTGACGACTATAGTTAATAATACTGTATTATATATGTCAAAGTTAAGAGAGTAGGTCTTAAAGATTTTCACCACAAAAAAGAAACGGTGATTACATGACACAATGGAGGTGTTCGCTGATGCTGTGGTGATAATCAACAGGTACATCTTAAACTTATGAAATGTTATATATGAATTATATCTCAATAAAGCTGCAAAAAAAAAAAACAAAGGCAACAATGAAAACAACATTCCTCCCCTCATTTCTGTATACCTAATAACATACATTGGTAAAGGCTGAGGTAGTCTTTAAGTTTGAAATACAAGACAGTTGGCTTTCCAGCTCCTATCTCTATGATAACAGCTTCCATAATATGCAGTCTTCTAAAAAGGGATTTCCATATTTGAGAATTTATTTTTAAAAGAAGTGGAAAATTTCAGCAACAAATGCTGGCCTGAATTAAGAGGGAAAAATGGTAGGATCATAAGGGACTCACAATCTATTGATTTATGTGCCACATTCTAGTCATCATCAATTTAAACGTAATAACTTGATGGCTGGACTACATTAACCCCACTGGCAGTTCTAAAAGCAGATGCTCATACATTTCACCATCCATAACTCTTTCTAAAGAGTTCACTCAGTAGTCATAGAAAAACCCTTTTTTCTAGCATAGCTGGAAAGAAAATATGTTGTTTCAACAGAGGCTTTAAAATCTTGTTGAAACATGGATTTCCTGAAAACCTCAGGATTACAACCAAATACACAAAGCTTTCCTGGGGCTACCTTTGAATTTACTCATCTCCCTTTAGAGGCTGTGCTCTACATACCTAATTCACACATTTGTTGTCTCATCCTGCCTTGTCCCCCTGCTGTTAGAGGTAAGAGTTACTGGCCATAATCCTATCCTGTTATATAAAGAAAATAACACTGTTCTAGTCTGATGACATGATTAGCATCTGGCTAAGAGATGGAATAAAAATGTACCGGGAGTAAAATAGCAGGTGAAAGAGTTGATCTTACAGAATCACAATTGAGAAATCTACAGAGAAAAAAAAAGGGGGGGGGGATGATTTAGCTCTGGGATCACAGAATTACAGAAGTATTTGAGAGTACATCTTTGATGATGGTTTGAGAGTATGAAATTTTGTTGATTTCTTTTTTTTTTTTTAATTTTGTTGATTTCAACATTCCTAGAGATGCTTTCAATGTGTATTCCTTCTTTTCCTGAGCCACCAGGCTCTCGAGCATTACGGGGTACTTGAGATGTCCCATTTAGCACACATTTTCAAGAATACTTTATCGCCTATTACCAACAGCCTCAGAGTACATAAATGTGATTAATTCACAATAAGATATTAGTGACTGAAAACCATACAGTGTATATCTTTCTTCATGAGATAATGCATTTCAAAAGACAAGGCCTGGGAAGGTACTATCTTAAGTCAAAAAATGAACTTCAGCAACTGAAATTTAAATACTATAGCAGAAGTGGCAGGTAGTAATTTGGAACCCAGGCTCTTGGTAAACATAGACAGGGCTGCTCAGTCCACCTACAAGCTACTACCCTTGCCTCTTACTTATCATACCTCGCTCTCTTGTGGCTGATAACTCAACTTATGCAACATGCCTTATTGAAAATTTAATAGGAAAAACGTGACTCCTAGGTGGGCTGAATTTCCCCTCCCCTCAATTCTGAACTGGCCTGTGAATCTCTGCCCAGCAGAATGCAGTGGAAACAATGCTGTGCCAGTCCCAGAGCTGGCCTTGAAAGGACTGGCAGCTTCCATTTCAGTCTATTCCATTCCCTTGGAGCCCAAAGCTGTCATGGAGACGGAAAGGGACACAGTTGTGTGCGACCCTGCAGCCATCCCACCAACATGTCAGAAACACAGGTGAAACCACTTTGGATCTTTCGGCCCAGCCCATCCTCCACCGAGCATCACCGAACCCAGGCCATGCCACATGGCACAGAACTGCCTACCTGAGCCCTGCCTGAACTATAGTCAATGAGTGTTATTTAATTAAAGAAAAGAGCAAGGGCAACAGAATTCCTTGCTAAGGACAACCTGCAAGAATGTGTTAAGTGATAACTAAAGATACCAAAAAGAGATGTTGAGTTGTAGTATGTGCTGGCCTGCCTAGGATGACTCTGTCTTTCCTCCTTTTTCTCCCCCTTCAAGATACTCTCTTTATTCATTCAAAATCGTAAATCTATGATGTGCGTGCTCCCAGGAAGCAGGCATCATATCCCACTGAATTTTGTATCTTGAACTCCAAACAGTATCTGCACTACTGCACCTTTCTACTGTGACCACCCAGACAAGGCTGGAAGTGTGGACGGCAACCTCTCACCAAAGAAGAGAGCTTCTCTAAAGAGCATGTTATATTCGTTGTTACCTTTCTGTGCAATGAGACAAAATTCTTCTTGAAGCTTGGTATAATCCGTTGAACTTTCCAGAGGGTCGGTGAGGTGGCTAGGGGGAGTCTGAAATTCGATATCCGCACAAAGGTTGGGGTTGGAGGAGTGCAGGCGAACTGGTGACATGGTCGCACTGAAAGGGACCTGAAAGGGATGACAAATCAGGAAAGAGCAACAGGACATCAACCCACATTCTCTTACACAGGAAGGATCTCATCCCTTCTTCTAAATACTAGGTTCCTTCAGAGACACTCGCTACTCATGTAATTGGCAGGTGGTTGGGGTGGGAAGGAGTCTCACTTCTGATGGGAGATTTAGCACAGCCGTGGACTCACTGGCTTTTCCCTGTTACAGGGAGAGATGACCACAGAACAACAGGAAAGCAAAGGCATAATCCCAGAGAAGCTTCAGCTTTGCACCCACAGCTGTATCTACACAATTACTGGCAGGAAATGGTAGCTGAAACTCTCTCACAAAGTCTGGGTACTTGTGGCAGAGGCCTTTTCATGCTCACTTGTATCTGAGCCTGGAGCAGGGGCTTACTGTATGGGTAGAAAATTCAAGAGGCACGTATACAGAAAGGTTTACTCGCGCTGCTGCCATTACATAAAACATAAATAAGTTTAATAGTAAATATAATCATGGTTTAAAGCGACTCAATTAAATTTGAAACTGACTTATTAAAAGAGATTTGTAAATGAAATACATATTCTATAAATTACGGTCATTTACCTTTGCATGTCACATACGACACTGTTACACAAACGAACACGGTTTATGAAATGGCCAATACTGAAAAGCATTAAGTAAAAAAAGTCATATTACTATAGATTTTCCCAAATGGCTAGAGGTAGTTTCTTGCCCACCCTGGATCTGCCCTAGGCTTGTGATGGGTGGGGGCAAAGCACCTTTCCTTCTCCTTCTAGAAGGTGACACCTGACCATTATAAATGGCATCAGCCAAACATTCTTGGAAAATGAGAATACCGATTTCCATTGCACATCAGATTACCAGTAACCTCTCCTAATTCTCACTGCACAGATGTTTGTTCAGTTATCCTCAAGAATCACTCTCAAATTCCTCTACAAGCTGAATTTTATATAAATTAAGGGGTAATTCACACCTTCAAGCTAACAGGAAATACACCTGCCTGATGTAGACGTGTTCAGAACCACTTCCTTTTTTCTCCTGTTTTGATACAGCTTTAAACTTCCTGACAGAAGAGAGAGCAAGTGGGGGGAAGTAAGGGGGGAGGAGGGATGGAGAGGGAGAGAGAGAACAGGAAAAGGAGCATGTACCTGTGTACTGAGGACACATGGGAGAGATGGAGAGAATCAGAAAAATCTAGGCTGAACAGTAGTTTGTGGACCTGGGTGAGGGCAGCTGGGATTGGCGGCGGGGGGGGGGGGGGGTCCTTTGGACATAGCTCTGCCATGGCAGTGGCAAGGAGTCATTATCTCAAAAGTTATCCAAGGCTTACTGGGGAAGGAAGTGAGCATGAAGCTTTCTCCCTGAATTCAGCTAAGCTAAGCAGGCTAATACATGATATTCCAAAGCATCTGGTATCTGGAGTTACCAAGTAACTCTATCTGGGCCTTGGTAGGGACCTTGGCTACACTGAACGGGGACATGTCCACAACTCGGTTATCTCAACAGGGTCAGAATTTTGGGCCATTCCAGAGAAGAGACACAAACGTGGCAGGGAAACCACTGGAGAAAACAAAGTCCTCCGGTTCACCCATGAGCTAGGGTCCTGTCCAGGTAACTCTGTGATAATCATGAGTGAAGTCTTTTGGGGATGCCTCTAAAGGATGTAGAAGAATATTTCAAGATAGATACAGGGACTTTCTGACCTTAAGCGTGGTGATGCAAAATCTAGATGGAGCAGTGAGCCCTTAGCATTTTGGGAGGGACACAGAGGGGAGGTTGGCGGAGATCAGGAAAGTCACGGGGGGAGAAACTGTGACTTGAGGAAATGCATAGATCAGGGAGGGTGCAGATTTAAGGATATGGTTTCCAGATACACAGAACTAGAAGAGCATTGAAGAAAACAAAATGGTGGTGTCTGGGGATGGGGAACATAACCCACTGAGGATCATGGAAAAGGATTTTGTCTGCACTCAGGTGCCCTCAGCACTCCAAGGACTGGTATGAAGTAGGAGAGGAGGCAGGGAGGCCGGGGGAGGCCATGATGCAGCAGAGGCCCAGACATTCCAGTGAGGACCCACACTTGTCCCTTAGAGAATGGCCTATTGAAAGTTGGATGCTCAGAAGAAAAAACACATGGTGCACATTTATTTTTTTTTGAACATAATGAAGTTTAAACTGGCAATTAAAACAGTAAGAATGATCTTGTATATAACCCGCAGGGAAAGAGACTTGGAATGCTCCACTCGGACTGCAATCAGACAGTTCCCTGGGCAACTGAACTTAGTTTTTATATACTTCTGACTGAAAATGTTAATGTTGCTACTGTTTCTGTTAAAAGAAGTATCTGGAATGGGTCATTTTAATTGAAGAATTCACGAAATGCAACCGAGAATACAAATTGAGATGTATTAATCTAACTAACAGAATGTCTCTTCAGCCTGGGGATTTATTTACTCAGTTTTTTGGTCATTGATTTGGGTTTATGGGACTCAAAAATTGAAGTGATAGCCAGGTCTGCTGTCAGCGATGGCGGGGGTGGGAGCTGTCTACAGCTCTCATTGTTTGCACTCGAGAATCCTCAATGTTGGATTTACAGCCTTTACATCCTTGCCCAGGAAAGAAGTCCGAGGCTTCCCTGAAATCCTGTGCCAGGGAGGAGACCTGATCCTGGAATATTCTGGTATTAATAACTGCAGTTTGGAATGGGGATCTTAAGAGGTGCTTTTAACACCTGTCTATAAAGAAGTTAAAAGAGAATGGGCTGACAGTGGAATTGGGGCGCTGAAATTTAGCAATGGTAAACATGAAGGAGAAAGGGAACAGACAAAAGCAGGCCTAAGAGAGATACTAAGCATATGCAGCTTACGGAGCCCATGTGAAACGTCTCCTGCTCCACTTCCTCTGCATTATGTGTATAGGGATCCCCGTGTGGAGAACTGGCTACACTGGGACCCTTGGTGTTCTCTGGGGGAGGGGCCAGGATGTCTCTTTTTCCAACCCCCCGCCCCCAATTCTGTTGGGTCTGGCTGATGTTGCAAGTGAGCCATTTTGGGCTCTAGTGCTAAGAATCAACAAGAATAAAGCTCTGAAATATCTCCTTTGGGCACACTTCTCTTTGGGAGAAATCTCAGCTGCCCCACATATGTGAATGGGTTTCCTCCCATATCGCACTGGATGAAAAGAAGTAAGGAGGAGTCATTTGGAATAATTCTAGGTAAAAGGTACTGGGTTGGATAGGATCGGCTCAAAATATAAGGGCTAACTTAGTGTCGGGAAGAGGGAAGGTGGGGAATTAAAAGGAACACTGTACCAAGAGATATGGGGGCGGGGGCTGAATCACCATTATGCGATGTGAATGAGGGGTGAAGGGGCCAAGGGAGCAAGCTGAAAGTCCTGCTAAATGGTGTTATGCTTTGATATGGAATTAAAGCTATAAATCCTAAAGGGCTCAGAGTAACTATTTCCTCTAGTTATTTCTGAATACATTACTAAATGTTCCCAACTTTTCTCATTTGATGCTTGAAATTATTGGAAGCTATTCTTCACTTCTGTGGTCCCTGCTACCCTGGGAGGTGGGCATTAATACTTTCCTCTTTTAAAAGCTTTTTCCTCCCTAGTTCCCATTAAAATCTATATATTTATATATGAATCCATTCTATTCAAATAGGCTCTAATCTCAGTTTTATTATATTCACTGTATGTTTCTTAATCAAAAAACAAACACAGTAGAAACACAATCACTTCCCTGCATGCCTTCTTAGTATTATATCATTTAAGGAAACACAGGTATTTTCACAGAATGACTGACCTTTCCTTTCCATACTGATAATCATCTGGATTTCTGAATTTTATAAATGAAAGACTAAGAACTATTTAGGTAATTTTACGTGTATCTCTTGGCACAATCTGTTATCATGTCAGTGTCATATGTTATGCATATGTGCATACGATATACACTAATTACGATATCAATTTCATTAATTTGTTCAACTGTTCACCAAACTGTGAGTTTAAGAAGCAATTCCCTCATAAACTCCCAAGTCACTGGTTCATTTCATAATCAAAAGCAATTTTCTCTCTCTCTAAAATACAGCTAAGTAGCCAGACATACAACAAGGGTCAGTTATTAATGAAAAGAAAACCAGCAATCCTCTCATGAGTATCCATTCTCCTGCAATGCAACCAAAACCTTTTCATATTTTTCAGCAATTCTAGTTTTCAAGTATATTTCACCATCGGCAAGAGCAGGACTACCGTCAATTCAGCAAATACTATCTAATAGCCAACAAAACTAACATCTATGATTGCTAAGAACTTGGTATTCCGTATTTTAAAAAGTTGACAGATGTCATGATTAAGCAAATATTATGATGTGCTTTTATGCAGCAAAGGATTCTTGTATTTACATATTCTATTTCCTATTCTGCATGCATCGTTCACTATTCCGAACAGCTTCTACTCAATTTAAAATTTACGTTATTTATCTTATCAGTTTCAATACCTACTCTACCCTCCTAATACCCACTCTATTTTCTCTTTAAAAACAAACCTTAGATATATATGAAACACCATTTAACTTTGTGGTTTTCTCCTTTCCACACTACATTGTCTGATTTTCAGCTCAATATTCTTTCCAGAAAACGATTTTCCCTCGCTAGGTGTAATTTGGGTAGCCATTTAGAGATGACATCAAAATTCACCTTTTCTTACCCTCTCTTAGTTTTATTTTCACCTCCTTTTCAAATAGTCACAATGCTACAAAAAAAAGCACAATTTATGTCTGTAGTAACATGACTTTTCTTAGAAAAACAGAAATCAGTTAGCAGAGGTTCCAATATCAATGTGACAAAAAGAAGGGAAAAAAAAAAAGAACCATATCATTTTAGGAAATTCCACACCACAGGGAGCTGTACTCAGTTTCCCAACCTCGAAGTTACATTATTTCTTGCACTGCCCGCAGCAGAGCTGGATGGGGTGGGAGCTTTCCATCGCGGACACAAACACCCGTGTGCGTGACACCTGCCATGCAGAGACAGCCACAGAACATGCGAGAGCTAGGCCAGCACAGGAGGGCATTACAAGCGGATGCCACTGCACACAAGTGGCACCGCTGGAACAGGGGAGGCGACACTCGGACACAGTTTCTCATTCTTATTAAATGTCCACTGGAGATTGAAATCCACTCACTGTTGTAGCCACTGCTGCCGCTAGCCTCTGCCGGCGCCGGGCGGTGCTGAACTGGCCCTTCGCAGCTGGCCCTTCCTGACAGTGAATGAGAGAAGAGGAGGGGGGAGACACGGGATGGGGAGGGAGAGGACAGGATACGGGGGGACGAAAGATAATCAGACAAGGGAGAGGGAGAGTTTTTAAGTGGAGTTGACTTTTCCCTAAACCGCAGCACCAAAAAGTGCCCAAAGGGGCATTCACGCTGTGCGAAGAGCCCACTGTTCTCATTCTAGAACCCAAACACTCAGGTCTAGTGGCTATGACCCCACCCCAAAAGGAGACGGGAACTTCCGACTCGGTCAAGAGCTTGTGGTTTTAAGGTAAAATAAACGTTGCACAGTGTTTTCTTCACTTCATATGAAACCAAAGGCATTCAACCGATGGGAGCAAAGATAAAACGAAGTTCAGGAAGAAATGATTCAATAATGTGCAAGGGCTAAAACAAACACATTGCAATGGGAGCCTCCCATCACACAGGCAGAAAGGTTTTCTTTCCTGCCAGGAGGAAAAGTACAGAGGGAAGGGTACCAGGAATCTTCACTGTTCTTTATTCCCCCACTAGGATGCTCTCTGGGATTCAACATTAGGAATGGGGTTGGGACTTTCTGGTTGGAGAATTTTCCAAGGAGGAAGCCCGGGCCACATAACATAGGGGAGAAAACCACTCGATGGCCTTAGTGTGTCGGGATGATGCCTTGTAAGAATCAACTACGGGAACCTGAAAGCAGAGGTTTCATATAGTGGTATGTGCCTGCGCATAAACCAGCAGAAGCAGCCTAGAATTTTCTTTCTGGTCTCTTTCTGGTGGACAGGATTATGGTTCCTTCTGACCACTCAAGTTTATATCTGTCCATCTGACAGACCTCACTCTTCATGGTTGTAAGCGATAAATTCAGTTCCCGTGAGTGTGTACATAGATGTACTTATGGGTCACCGAACAGTGCAGATTAAGCAAAAGCAGGACGTTTGCTTTAGTCTTTTTGGAACAATAGAAAAATATTTTAAATTCCTGTATCTCCAATTCCCTTCACAGTTTCTCCATTACATTTGCATTTCTCTTCCACGTTCATAAATCTTCTGCATGCGTTCTGTAAATGTTCACTGTGTACACACATACATATATAACGTGTTTTCCACACGTTTTCCATACAAAAATCCCTTCGTGCCTAATGTAGTAAGTAACAGGGGAAAGAACTTATTTTTACCCTTCAGTATAATTTGAGCATCTGTGGGATCTAGGACAGCTACACATGAATGACATTTATCAGCTACCCCAAGCTTCCTCGTTCTCTGCAACAACTAGGGATCTAGTATTCGTGTTACTAGTCGTGTAGGAAACCAACAGCTCTCCCATTCATAGCAACCCTTGACCAACTCTGCCCTTCTTGCCCTCCTCTACCTCACTGGAAACACAGTCAAACTGTTACCGTGTAATGATGATAATGAGATTTTTATTAGAACCAGAACTCTGAAGCTTGGGAGGAAGTCCTTTTTCTAAAAGGTAATCTCAGCAGAGCTTTCTAGGACAGAAGCCTTCAATGAATCCCACAAAGGATTTCTGAGGCTAGCTTCTCAACGGCGTCTAGTAAGAAATATGGCTACAGATCTAAAAACGTACCTTCATATTCAAATTGATAGTACAGTCTAACCTATGCTAAGAAAAAGACCTCAAACACACAGCGTAACACGTTCTTCACTCACTTCTGCTCTCTTGAGGTCAATTTTTTAAGCGATTGATTTCCATAATTATTTCAAAATAAGAATTACTGCAGAATGCTGAATGCAAAGTTCAGTGAACCAGGATCATTAAGAGCAGCAGCAGTAACAATAGCCAGCACGACCACCACCGGACAGCCTGGGGTCCTGCACGAGCGGCCAGTGTACCACAAGTTCCCACCAACACAGGGGGACGAATGGTGAGCCGCTCACTACAAAGCCTCTCCAGTTCGCTGCGACAATGACATGGAGAAAGTGGTTCAAGGGGTGAGATGATTATGGGCTCAAAACAAATACTTGGCAGGCCAGCCAGGGGCACTGTGCCTAGATTCTTGGAGGGCCATCAAATGGGACTCCCAGGGTCAGGGAGGGGAAAATGTGTGTATTAGGGTGAGAGAATGTAGTAGGTATGTTTAATCCACTAATAACAATAAATGCTATTCCTTTCTGTAAGGAGAATAATGCTGAGTAAAGACATTTATATTGGTCATGGGCATCCCTGGCTGATTTTATGAGTCCCCAGCCAAGTGTGCATGTTGAAGAAACTTCCAAGTGGCTTCCCACTAATAAAGAATGAGCATCCTAAGGGCTCCTGGAAGCCCTGTTGGTTCAGGTGAGCAAAAAAGGAGCAGGGATAGTACCAAATTCTGCAGGATACACCCTACAATACCTTTGAGCAGTCTAAGTGGAAGCAGGATTTCTCTGGAAGTAATAAATAGCTCACTGCCACCCCCAAGTCTACCGATTTCCACTTGGAGTCAGAACTAAAAATCTCTTACTTTCGTTTAAAGTTTTCTTTGGGTGTGGGGATGAGGTGATTTCAATTTCCCTCAAAATTATCCAAACTAGAATCGCAAGGGACATTTTGTTACTCTTTGGGCAAAATAAAAACAAAGCACAATGGCATATGTAAAAATTTTAAAGTAAGCTACCCAAACATGTGGTAGAAGTATGAATGCTGAATTTTTTTCATGCTTTCTGAACAATTTCTTTTGATGACTCCAAAAAAATAATCTTCATAAACTCTTCTCATACAGGAAAGCATAGCCTGTGACTAGAAGGGCTATTCAGAGCTGCCTGCTGTTTGCTCTGGAAAAAAACTGAGTGCTAGTGGGCCATGGTGGGTTTCGGAGCTGCCGCAGGCCAGCCAGGGGCACTGTGTTTAGATTCTTGGAGGGCCACCTAGCCTGTTTGAGACAACCGTCGTGAACGGCAATCTGTTCAGTGGCATACCTTTATAAAAATGAGACTGAAATAAAATCTATCCACAAATATACACATTCTTATGATGTTGGCTGCCTTCAATTATTTTTATGATGGTTCTTTTTTCTTGGCTATGATAACCATAGACATCATGTTTAAAAAAGCTCCACAGAACTAGACAATCACATGCCCAACACAAAGGAAAGTGTCAAAAGCAGTTTTAGGTAAATTTTCTGTGAAGATATTTGGCCCGTTTGTCTCTATTGTACGAATGTTCTGAATAGAAGAGAACATCCAAAAACATACCTAACGAAGGAACATTATAAACTGTGTTCATGGAATGTGGACATGCTAACCAGAAAAACATGAATCGTTAGTGTTTATGAAAATTTATTTTCAAATTTATCAGGTTAGGAAGCAAAGCAACGGTATGTTATTTACACATTCAGAATTACAAAGCAAAGAATACCAATATAATCAGAATTAAAGAATTATTATTTATTCAGAAGACACTGAAGCATTCTGGTAAACAGTTCCTTTCGCTTTTGTATTAGAATATAGGTTGGTTTATAGTGTAATAAAAAGAAAAAGCAAAATCCTAAGTCTGATTTTGACTGAGCAGGGCCAGAGGTTTTTGTTTTTGTTTTTATAATTTATAGCTAGGATCAGAATAGTAAACATTCTTGTTTAAAGATCTGAAAGTAATATGATTTATGACATATGAGGCTTTAGGCATATTTCATATCATACCATATTTCATATCATTGCAATGCAGTACCAGAAGATGCTCTTATTTAAAACTATTCATTTCAAATAAGTAGCTAATTCAAAAGAAATTTCAAGTAACTTTACCATGAGTCATTAAGACTTTCATGATTCAGATTTTAAAAGTGGTTGTTGATGGCTAAATAATGTCTGTTTTTGAAGAATCATAGAATTTTAGAGTTGAAAGGGAATTCAGAGATGATTAAATTAACTCCACTTTACCCAGGAGCAAATGGAAGCCTAGAAAATTTAACAGAAATGCACAAGATTATACTGCCAAGAAATTACAGCTGATTAGACTAGAACCTGAGTTGTGCTGACTTCCAATCTTTTACAGCCCTCATCCCTTTTTACTGATATATAAAATTTTGGACAAAGCTACTACATAAAAGGCTCTTTTAGGATCTAGTATATATAAATGAGTGCTCATTACAATACACTGGATTTCTAGTCTAGATTTTAAAGCTAATTTTCTGTTAAATTATATTTTAACAGTTTAAAGGCGGTAAATGAGAAGGAAAATGCCACTTTGTAGTCACATTAGAAGATTTTAACCTTTCTTTTAAGTTAATTTTACTTATCCCAGAGTAAGAAGAATAGATTTCCCACTATCTTAGAAAGTATAACTCAGTCTGTAAAACAATGGTTTTAAAGCAGTTCATCTGTTTAAGATTTCTTAACCTCCATGAACTAATATAAAAGAAAACTAGTATCTTAAAGACCAATATCTTAAAAGGGTATAAAAATATGAATGAAGGAAAAGTAAAGTCTGTACCTGCAGTTGTATTTTTGTATCTTTGCTGACACTTTTTGTTCTCCATCGTCTTGTGACCCGCTTGTCTTTCTTTGAAATATCTACACAGTTAGCCTACATTACACAAACAGTTAAAAGCAACAAAGTATTATTAAGGTCACACAAATGATATAGATACAGACAAAGAGCACAGCAAGTTAGTAAAGAATTGTTGTTAGCCACCGAAAGCAAACCAGCTGGTAAGTCAAAAGTCGTATCTGATGCACAGTGGGCATTAAAAGCAGGAATAAGAACTTAATCATAAAATATATCTGTCTGCTTTACAAGAGGAAAATAGGATTAGAGATCTTCAACATTTTTTTTTCTACATAAAAAGATGGCAGTGGGGCTCCTGGGTGGCTCAGTGGGTTGCGTGACTGGCTCTTGATTTTTGCTCAGGTCATGATCTCATGAGATCAAGCCCCAGGACAGGCGCCATGCTCAGTGGGGAGTCTGCTTGGGATTCTCTCTCTCCCTCTTCCCCTCCCTCTACTTGTGCGCACAAGCAAGTGTGTGTGCACACTCTCTCTCAAATAAATACGTCTCTAAAAATGAGATGACAATAATTCTGAGGCTAAGTTATATCTTCAAAGCCATCATTTCTAACGCAATACACACAGAAGAAAAATTCAGATATTTATTTCTATTCATTTGTACTTCAATGTAAAATATTTCAAAACAGACATCCTAACACAATGACACCAAGAATTCAAAAATATTAATAATAGCTCTAGAACATAAACTAATCTGTATGTAGTTATTTCCCTTTAAATGTTAACTTATACATTCATGTGACAATCCAGTAAAAATCCTGCGTTAATGTCTTAAAAGTCCTTTTGGTGATGTTTACCTGCATGTCGGTAAAGTTAGGTGCTGACTGAGTTCTCTGAAGTATTTCCAAATTCTGCAGGAGTTTGCTAAGTTCCACAAGGTTTGACTGGCAGTGTGCAAGGTCTAAGAAAAATGAGAAATAAAAATAGGTTAGAACGAGGCAGGGAGGGGCAGTGATGGTGATAAAAGACCGTCAATTCCAATTTCTGGCAAGTATGATTAGCTAGATCCATGTTTATGTAGTAATGGTACTGGCAAATGAAACAAAACAGACACTTCTCCAATTTAGAACCTTAAAAGCATTGATTATTAAATGAATTCAAAGCCTATTTACAAAGAGCTAGCTCTCACAATCTCCGTGAAATTGTGTGTGCTCGCTTTCCTGTTCTGGTGGCCCTTGTCACATAGGAAGCACACTCAAAGGAACTTCAGCAGTTTTATGGTTTAATTCTTAGGAACCTGTCCACCTGCTCCTAAAATAATTTACAAGGTGGCTGCCTGGAATTTGGGTGGAGTCAAGGTCAAGTTCAGAAAAATAAGATGGAATGCAAAGTCATATTTATCTATGATTTAGATCACTAACAATGTTGCAATGAATGATTTCTTTAAAAATCTATGTTTTATTAAACACAACCAAAGATTCTCAGAGTATGTTCTTTGGCCCAGTGGCATCAGAATCACCTGGGCATGAACCATATTCTTCTGTTTGAATTAATGTTTGATGAAGAAATGGATTTTAATTTTATTTTTAATTTTTGGCTATATTTGAACAAAAGAGAATTTTTAAAGATTTGTATAATAAAATATCGCTCTTAAAATAGACTTTTAGTATATGAAGTTAAACACAGTCAAGAATATTAAGTTAGTAGTATTACACAATTATCAAATATTTAGAACATGCCTGTAGTTATGTGGTTACTTTTGCATGTGTACTATTTATAAAGAGCCTGCAATAGGGGACATCCATAAATCTGTTATATAATAAGGTGGTTATAATATGTTGGTAAAAATTTCATTTATATTATTTTTGTTTCTCATTAAATCTAAAGGACCTGAATTCTTACAGATATAGCATAGGCAGCAAACTACTGCTGTTAAATATGGCTAGGGGCGCCTGGATGGCTCGGTCAGTTAAGCGGCTGACACCTGGTTTCAGGTCAGGTCGTGATCTCAGGGTCCTGGGATTGAGCCCTGTGTCTAGCTCCAGGAAGGAGTCTGCTTATGGATTCTCGTTCTCTCTCTCTATCCCTCTTCCTCTGTCCCTCCCTCTGCTTATGCTCGCTTTCTCTTTCTCCCTCAAATCAATCAATCAATCTTTAAATATCGCTAAAGATGAGCTGAGCCAAATAACAAGATAGTTGTGTTTAGGGGATTTTTGACTTTTTCACTGGATATAAAAACAGAGGAGTAACTGCGACAAGGGTCTTTCCAGGACTCCCAATCACTGCATATTCTATGGAGAACAGGGTAGCAGCAATTTTAGGACCAGGCCATACCCAGGTCCCCCCTCTCCTCTCCAGCCTTTGCCTCAGGATAGAGTCTGGGTGGGCTGTTCAAGCGCTACTGCTGTTCTTCCAACAACTGCTGGCCGTCAGTGGCCTTTAAATTCCTTCAGAGAGGAAACCCAATGGAGACAGGAGGAGAGTACTGTTGAAGACAGCACCTGCTGCCATCCCCTCCACCCTCAGGGGAGGCCATGCCCTTGTGCCCCAACCTCTCCCCTAAGAAAACAAGCTCAAGTGGTTCAGTAGGATAGAAAATAGAGAGGGAAAGGATAGTTAGGAGGGAAGAAAATCGTGCAAAGAAAGAAAAAAAAAGTAGTGTAAAGAAGGAAGGAGGGTTAGAGGGCAGAGGAGAAGGGAGATTTGCTAGAAAGGGCCTACCTTTTAATTGGCATGTTATTATTATTTTAGAGACAGAGCAGGCATGTGCACGACTGGGGGCGGGGGTGCGGCGGGGAGGGGCAGAGAGAATCTTAAGCAGGCTCCATGCCCAGGGCGGAGTCTATCTTCTAAGATCATGATCGGAGCTGAAGTCAAGAGTCAGCCGCTCAGCCCACTGAGCCAGGCAGTAGCCCCTTAATTTGCAATTTAAAGAACAAAACTGTATCATAAGCACCATGCTACCAGGGACATTATTTCACATTATCCACGCATCGAGCCTCCTATCTAGTGACTATTATATTCTTGCTTCCTAATACGTGTGACAAATGTGCACAAGTGGTGTACACAGGTAGCACAGAAATCTGGAAACGGGGCTTCAAACCATCACAATAACATCCACCCTTTTACTAAAAGAATGGAAAGAGAACTTTGTAAATAAACTCTTTCAAGGCAAAAGACCTGAAGCCAAGAGAGTCAGGAGACGAGGACTGACTTTACACTTCCTGGTGACAGCCGTACATACCTCTCTTCCCTTCCTGGCAACTGAGACGGTAGTTGAGAAAATTCTGCGAAAACCAGAAGTGATCTTCATGGAGTACTGGTTACATCGTGCTTAATCCTTACCTTGGAGCAAGCTACACCAGTCCCCACTGCTTCTACTGCTTGAAATGTGGAAGAGATGAAATCCTTGGCAGGACTTCACTGCCTGCCTAAGTGTCTGGATATACATAAGGATTATAAAGATTTGCCAAAGGCAACAAAAATATCTTTAAAAAAGAAATCTCTAGAATTTCTTTAAATTAAGATTGAATCTAGTTTTAGAAATGGGGAAAAAGGAAAGACTATGCCAAGAAAAAAAAAAAAAAACTGCTGAGATAGTTTAGAATGGTGAACAGTTAAGAACTATCTAGCAATTTACTTATTTTCCCATCATGCCCTACCTTGTTCCAAAAAGAACCAAGTTGTCCAACTGTGGAATGGTTAAATAAACTAAGGTATACCTAAAGTTATCCAGTTATTATTTCGTGTTGGTACCACTGATGGAAGATGCTGTGTAGCCAGCACAGTTCCAAGTACAGGGTATATAGTAACCAAGTAAGATTCATGGAATTTATATATTGGCAAAAAAAAAAAATTCAAGCAATTTGTATGTTTAAACTATTATATATCTGTCTTCAACAGTGGCATACAGAAAACCAGCTCAACATTATGTTTCCATGGGAGCCAAGTAATTCCCTTCAACAGTCGAGAAGATCTGGATTGATGTTAAGTTCAGGTCTATGGATGGTTCACCACTTTTGAGTATTGAAACTGTAAATCAGATGCTTTATGGGTTCAAGAAGATGCTACATGATGAACTTTTGAAATACAAACCTCAGTACTGGGGACTCTCTATGAAATGATCAGGAGAGACCAAAAAAAAAAAAAAGTGTCATGCAAGTTTGGAAAACAGAGTTATCGTAGTTTGAAGTCATCAGACTTCACTTAAGAGAGAGTGTGGAATCTTTTCTGGGTCTGAAGGATGGATGGAAAGGATTCAGTAAAGAGAAAGGTGGAGAAGGGAAGAGAGGGCCCTGCAGGTGGGAAAGAACCACCTGTGCACAGATGAGGGAATATGCAAGTATGCTCAGGAAATAGCATTTAAGGGATCCCTGGGTGGCTCAGTGGTTTAGTGCCTCCCTTCCGCCCAGGGCATGATTCTGGAGTCCCGGGATCGAGTCCCACATCGGGCTCCCTGCATGCAGCCTGCTTCTCCCTCTGCCTGTGTCTCTGCCTCTCTCTCTGTGCCTCTAATGAATAAATAAAATAAAAATCTTAGTGAAAAAAAAAGGAAATAGCAAATAAGTCCAGTTGGGTCAATGGATAGCAAGGCTGAAATGAAAGGGCAGGTGGGGCCTGAGAGCTGAAAGGTAGATATCACATGCCAGGCTACGTAGTTTGGCCTAAAGCTGCAGAGCCCACAGAGAACCATGTGAAAGGGTTTTTGCATAAAAGCCACTTTAGGAAATATCGGCCTTGAGGAAGCAGTATGCATTGGACAGAGAGCTGGCTTTGGGGTTAGTCAACCATCTCCACCAGGGCAGCTGTGTACTCCTGGCACATACTCCTTAACCGGCATGCATTTCACTTTCCTCGCCTGCAAAGCGGGGACAAGTAATAGGTACGTCCTGCACCTGAGCGCAGCGGCCGGCTCACCGCTGGCCCAGAGCTGCCAACACGGCCAGGAACAGCAATTTCCCAGGAGCCCGTGAGAGCTGGAGCTGCAGAGCAAGACACTGAGCTTGAGGATGCCAGCCAGGAGCCTGCGGACCCAGGACAAGCTGGGCGAGTGCCGGGTCTGAGCAGGGAGGCAGAACCTTGAAAAGAAGGGTGGTGAGGGCGTGGGCAAGGGTGGGTGTTTTCAGGGACATCACTGGATGTAGCTGCGGCCAGACGAACAGGGTGGGAGGCTCAGGGAGCCTCTGAGGCCTCAGAGGTGGTGAGGACAGCGGCCCTGACAAACAGAGGGAAGCCTGGCAGCTGGAGGCCCTTCAGGGAGGAGACGGAGGCTGGTTTCAGATAGGCCAAGGCGGGGGCGCGCCGGAGAGCACTGACACACAGGCCCAACAGCAAGAGAGGCGCTGGGCATGCAGCCCAGGCTGGATGCAGAGCTGAGATTTAGAGAGTTTTCAGCCTTTTCGAGAGGAATATGGTGCATATGCTCCGGAGTCAGCCTGCCCACGCTTGGATCCCAGTTCCCTGCTGCTAAACTGTGTGAACTTGGGTCAGAGTGAGCTGATGTCCCTGCATCCAAGTGTTCTCATCTGTGAAATGGCTTTGAGAGGACTGATGGAGTTGCTGCATACAAGGCACCTAGACGAGTTCCTGTCCCCTGATGCCTATTAGCTGCTACTGCCCTCCCCATCCTCGCCGGCACCACTGCATCATCACAACAGAGACCTCCTGAGTTGAAACGATGAGCCTGCCTCTCATCTCCAAAGCACAGAGCACAGTCCCTAGAATCCAGTTGGCCTGGGTTGGCCCTCTAGCCCTGCCAAGGATTTGCGGTGTCACATGAGCTAGTTATTTGACCTATCTCGGTTTCCCTCTCTATAAAAAGAGGGTTCATAATTCCTGCTTCGTACTCCTGTGAAGATTTACATAAAACTGCATGCGGAAGTGCTCGTTCCATGTCTGGCCTGTAACGGGCCCCCAGTAAACTACAGTCACTATGACGGAGGTTGAAGGGAGAAGACCCCACCTGGATCCTCCCCACAACCAAGGAGAATCCAGTGCAACAGAGGGGGAGCAGTTGGAGACAAAAAGGAAACCCTGATGGGGCCTAAGGGAGATGTCTCATTAGAGAAGGTCCCACAGGGCAGCTGAGAGGATGAGGACTGAGAACCGAGTGGAAAGCAGGTGGCCTCTTCCTCCCAAGAACGCCTTTTCTGGAGGACAAACATCAAATGACAGGAAGGAGCTGGAGTCTCAGGGCGGAGAACAGAGTGAGTGAAAGAGGAGGCTGTTCCCTGAAGAAGGGGTAATTGTTGCACTAAATGCTGATGGAGACAGGAAGGCAGGGTGCAGGGCATGGGTGGTCAGGATGGGGGGAAGAAGGAACGAGCCACAGAGCATTCTGAAGCACACAGGGAGACAAAGTCTCCCTCACTCCCCCACCAGCTGGGGCCTTTCCTGGTGTCAAAGCCAATGTCTCTTCATCTTGGTCAGAAGAATGGATTTGGTCCCAGTGGAGGGTCTCAAATCTGCCCAGCACAGCAGGCAGCCAGGCTAAATGCCACAAGTGTGTCTGAGGCTGCAGGAGTCAGACGAGAGGCTGAACTGTCTAGAACCGCTGCTGAGGGGAGACGGTAGCATTTTAGGAAAGCGAGCTTCCCCTCTTCCTTCCCCGGCATGAGGTTCAGATACTTGAACGTCTGCATGTTTTGTGAATACGTTCAAGTCAAACCCTTTTAACGGAACAGCAGCTTTATGAATATCACATCCTGCCTACGATCATCTCTCCACATAAAGATGGAGTTTGGGATGTGGCAAGGGCCAAGCAAAATGCTGTCGACTTTGAGTTCACATACACGTAAATCAAAACAATATATATATATTTTTTAAACAGAACAATCTATTACATCATATTCCCATGTGTCCAATTCCAAGGTTGAAAAATAGAACCTTACATCTGAGGGATCCCTGGGTGGCTCAGCAGTTGAGCATCTTCAGCTCAGGTCGTGATCCCCAGGTCTTGGGATCGAGTCCTGCATCAGGCTCCCTGAATGGAGCCTGCTTCTCCTTCTGCCTGTGTCTCTGCCTCTCTCTGTCTCTCATGAATAAACAAATAAAATCTTTTTTTTTTTAAGAGAAAATAACCTTACACCTGAAACTGATATAAATTGTGTTATAAAAAATATCTCTATCTATATTTGTTTTGTTTTGCTTGGGATCAACATAAATTGCCCAATTTCAATTTTTCCAAGCAAGGACGTAAGCAAATACTTGCACCATCATTTCATTAAAGAACCTAATAAAAATAGGTTAGGCCCAGTATCTTCACCAAATCATTTAAAAAATTCAATCCGTTTATTAGCACTGTTAAGTACTTGCTGTGCTATCCTTGTTTTCTTAGTTTTGAATGTCGACTGACAACCATCTCATAGAATGGACACAGTCGGTGGCAGTTTGGACCAAAATGCTCAGGCCAATTATGAGGGAGTAGCAAAGTTTTTGGGAGAGTTAGAGGCTCAGAGATGGCAGAGTGAGGGCGTGGTGTGTAAGGTGAGAATATTTCATCGTGGACACGAGAAACAGGGAAGTGTGGACAGCAGGTGCCACATAACGGTGCTGCCTATCATGGGCTGTCAGGGGATATATGCTCGTTCAAGGGCAAGAGAAGGTAGCTGGAGGAGGGACCCCCGCAGCAGAGAGCGCTCTGGGGGCCCCCCTCGTGTCTGTGAGGTTGCCAGAGGGGTCTGGGGAGTGGGAGGCTCGTGAAGAAAGAAGGGAACAGGTGGAGAGGCGGGCGGGAGGGAGGAAGGGGGTGTGGGGCAGGGGGAAGCAGATCCAGCAGTTGTGAGGGTGAGGGGAATGCATTGGGAGGACCCCGAAGGGCTGGGAAGGGGGAGGGCCCGGCAGAGAGAAAGAAGAACAAGGACAGGTGGAGGCAGTCGGGGAGGGAGGCCGGGGCGGCCAGGGTGCAGCAGCCACAATTCACCCCTCCCGTTTCTGTTCTCCAGGCTTCCCCTGCGAGCCCACCTGCGGGGCCCAGGACTAACCTTCTGCACACCTGTCCATTTCTTCCGAGTCCTGTAACCAGGCTGCCACTTTGCTCTGGCCGGTGGTGCACGTCGCAGGGAGGCTGTTGCTGCAGGGCAGGGGGGACTGCCATGGAAAGCTGTTTGGTGGCACCTACGATGAACAAAAGGCAGGGGATGGATAAGCAGGGGGCAGTATATTTAAGGGATTTTTCCAGCCTTTTGGAGGGTATCCTCAAAGTGGCATCTAATAAGAGAGGAGGAAGAGGGCACACTCGAAATACGCAGGGAGCCTCTGGGCTGAACGCATCCGCACTCTCGAGCGCCACACAAGGAAGGGGACGACACTTCAGTTTCTGTTACAGCACATCCTCTGAAGGGCCTGCCAGCTCGAGAGGTTTAAATTGCACATGAGAAAATGCTCTGCATCACTTGCCATCAGGGAAATACAAATCAAAACCACAATGAGATCCCACCTCACACCAGTGAGAATGGGGAACATTAACAAGGCAGGAAACAACAAATGTAGGAGAGGATGTGGAGAAAGGGAACCCTCTTACACTGTTGGTGGGAATGTGAAATGGTGCAGCCACTCTGGAAAACTGTGTGGAGGTTCCTCAAAGAGTTAAAAATAGACCTGCCCTACGACCCAGCAATTGCACTGTTGGGGATTTACCCCAAAGATTCAGATGCAATGAAACGTCGGGACACCTGCACCCCGATGTTTCTATCAGCAATGGCCACAATAGCCAAACTGTGGAAGGAGCCTCGGTGTCCATTGAAAGATGAATGGATAAAGAAGATGTGGTTTATGTATACAATGGACTATTACTCAGCAATTAGAAACGACAAATACCCACCATTTTCTTCAACGTGGATGGAACTGGAGGGTATTATGCTGAGTGAAATAAGTCAATCGGAGAAGGACAAGCAGTGTATGTTCTCATTCATTTGGGGAATATAAATAATAGTGAAAGGGAATATAAAGGAAGGGAAAAGAAATGTTGGGAAATATCAGGAAGGGAGACAGAACATAAAGACTCCTAACTCGGGGAAACGAACTAGGGGTGGTGGAAGGGGAGGAGGGCGGGTGTTGGAGGGGAATGGGTGACGGGCACTGAGGTGGACACTTGACGGGATGAGCACTGGGTGTTTTTCTGTATGTTGGTAAATTGAACACCAATAAAAATTAATTAAAAAAATAAAAAAATAAAAAAATAATAAAAAAATCAATTGGAAAATAAATAAATAAATAAATAAATTGCCCAGCAAGAGGTATTTGACACGAGGTCCTTCCTGACTGCAACACTTTCCCCTCCTGCCTGAAGGCCTTTCCTTACCAAAGTGTCTCTGTTCCCTTACGATCAGCTCAAGGCCTCACCAGCCACATGGGATTCTTAAATACCTTGCCCACCATCAAGCAGCCTTGCAATGCTTTGAATGCCTACTCAAAATCGCAATACAGAAAAAGGCAGTCGCGGCACAGTATTATCATCGACAGCTGGTAGGCTTTCCGGGAAAGGGGTTTTATGTGAAATAAAGTTGCAGGAAGCAAGGAGATAATGCAGTGAGTTCAGCGAACACTTAGCTGAAAGAGCACAAAACTTACTTCTGAAAAAGCTGAAACAACTTTAGAAGTCCATATTTGACTTTCATATTCAATTACAATTGACCGTGTCTCTTCTAAATCATCACGAAGCAAATGATACACATTTTTAGCAAACCCAGACTTATTTATTATTACCCATGCAGGGCCACAAACCAGCTAGCGTTCAGGAGTCTCGTAATTTGATACTTAGAATGCAAGCCAAGGGATGAAAAGCTCTCTTCCCTCTTTATTGCATTTTGCTACATGTGATGGAAATCCTTCACCGAGTTCGATCTTCGAGGTGTGTCATTCGTAACTACGGCAACAGATCTATGAAAACCAGAGTTGATGGGGTTTCTTATGCCAAGGCAAACAGTGGGGAGGAACTGGTTTCAGTTCTCCATTCTCGGGTATCGCCCAAGTGATGAAAAGCATCTATCTTTTATCAATGGTCTATGCCAAAGATGCAGGCAGAAGCTGAAGTACCAAAGGATTAAACATATTTCATAAATATCCATCTGGGATATATTTCTTGTTTGGTTTGGATTAACCTTGGGATTTGTTCTATTCTGTGATGAGAACACCGGGGGCCCGGAGAAGCCTGAGGACGATTCTAGTCATCTTGCACTGGGCCAATCACTAAGTGCCTTACTTCCTACCCTCTGTCCTCCTGGTCCCTTCTTTTTCACTTCAGAACTGGTCAGGATTTAGGGTTAACGCAACACCCTGTTCCTAGGAGGAAGGTGTTGGTTAAACAATCCTTGGCAAGGCTACAACCAGAATGAAATAAGGATTTTCCTTGTGAAATACAATGGATGGGATTTAACAAAAATTACTTTAGGAACTTCCACTGAAATAGTAAATAGTGAACCCAGTGGTATTTCATTTAACCTTGCAGATTCCATGAGGTTTTTCCATACCGTGCTAAGGAAACTTGGATATATATACTACATAGATCCCCAAATAAGAAAACAGAGAAAAGCGGAATCTTCACTGAAAGGTTCTTAAACCCAACTCCTTATGGCAACCGGTTAGTCACAGATGTCTGTGTTCTCGATATCAGGTGCCAAGTGGGAGCCGCAACACCCCTGGGCACTGCAATGTGGCTATGGTTCGGAAAACTTAATTATCGAATCAAAGGCAGGGAGACCATCGTCTCCCTGCCTGTTGTCTTCACCTTGGTTTTTAGGAGGCAACAAACACCTCTAGCTTTTCAGCAACAGAAAAAAAATGACTGTCTTAATATGGCCCGAAGAACGTCAGCCTCCCTTAAGCCGGTACCTGGTCTAACGGGAAGGGCACGGATTTTGGAAACGGAAGGAGAAGGATTCAGATTCTGGCTCGGCTGTTTGATGGCCATGTCACTTCTGAAAACATCTTTTACTGTCTCTGAGTTTTGGCTATATTAAAGATTAGAGGTGACTACATGTCAAATGCTTAACACAGCGCTCAGTCATTCACACGACCTACTATGTATATTATGGTCACATTCTCCAGCCAATTTACCTTTACTTCATAGAGATAGTCAGTGGTCTCTCTCTGGGTCGTGTATATGTATATATTACAGCCCAAGGTGAGGAAACCTCAAACCCTTGTGGTCTTATTACCACCCAGGAAAATACCAATTTCTAGGTGCTGATTAGCCCAATGTTCACCAAACTTTCTAATAACCCTACACAGTCATATAAAAATTAGGATGTGGTCCATTCATAGAAAGCAAAAGCAACTGTTAATTCTCTTGGTGATCCACATTCCTACCAAATCTATACTTGTGATTAACTCTGATGCCAACATCACTGTCATCTTGAGGGTTAGTTTATAAAACAAACCTCTGCTTTCTGGTTTGTCAGTTGTGTGCCTACGTAACAGCAAATTTCTGGGCTGGTTTTCATATGATGAAGTCATACCTTCCCATCCACAACAGAAACATTAGCAGCTGGTGAGGATTCAGCTGTGGAGGTCGAAGGAAATATGTGAAAACTTGCATCTCTCGGCGATCTGACAATTTCATTCTGCCGATACAACCGATGATGGCGCAGTTTGGAGACCCATGCATCGAACCAGTCCTGGGATTTCACCTGAAAACGATGAACAGGAGGAGACGGTAATGGTGAAACCAATCTCTGCTTTACCACTGACCCAGACAAGTGAATTCCCCTGATAATGGCAGAGAAACTAGTGAAAAGTGACTTTACCTTCAAATGATAGATGTGCTCCTCTGTGTCAAGGTCTATTCTCCGAGCTTTCTTTTTAATTGACATGACCGAGAGTCCGACATCGATGCTTCCATGGACCTTCCCCTTTTGAATCTGAAGTCAGAAGACTAGTAAATAGGCTAGAAGGATATATGATTTGATGTGCTTCTGTACTGAAGTGAGTGTAATGTAATCTTTAATTTATCTATAGAAAAATGGGACAGCACACCTTCTTTACAAAGAGAAAATGGTCAAGATCCTCAAATCTGAGGACAGATGAAGTTGCTGTGACTTCACACCAATTTCAATAAACAAGACTATTCATTTCTCTCTCTCTCTCTCTCTCTCTCTCTCTCTTTTTAGTAATCTCTACACCCAATGTGGGGCTTGAACTCATGACCCTGAGAGCAAGAATCATGTGCTGTTCTAACCGGGCCAGTCAGCTGCCCCAAGACTATTCATTTCTTAGTCCTGTTTCTGGCATAATTTATAATGCTACTCTTCATAATTTTAGATTGCACAGCTTATATCCCCAAAAAAAGATGTTTAGTGGTTCCTAAAATAACTATGGTCCATCTTTGACCCACAACCCAGAACATCCCCCAAGTAATCAACTAGAAGACAGCTGCTAAGGCCGAACTGGGCAGCTGGGACTGCAAACACAGAGCAGCCCGTGCTTCCTCTGGTTGCCCTTGTCTGATCAAGGACACACAGCTGATTCATTGAAAGACATGGGGACGAAACGGAAACCTGAGTTATTTCCCTACACCGCAATGACAAGAAGGGTGGCATCTTCCAGTATTACATGCAAACAACTACTTCTTAACGAAAAGTAATTTGCAACGATGTTAGTGAGTTGAGATTCCCAAGATAAAAGGATGCACGAAACAGAAATGAAGTTCATAAGACAGGTTTTTAAAAAGATATAGATAAGAACAAGGGTTGCTTTCAATCTCAAAAAAAGCACATAAAGCACAAGTTACTGAGAGATGCAGAAAGAAAGTCTATTTGGGTTTTCTCTCCAAGACAGAAGGGGTCATTTTACAAGCGTATGACTTTTAGGTTTAACCTTCTGTTTTTAACAACAGACATCACAATCGTTAAATTAAATCTTCATGCTCCAGTTTGAGATTTTTTTTGCTAGCGTGAGCATAAGCATAAAAGACACCTTCCATGGAACATGGAAGTTTGGTAGCTTGTTACATCTTACAGGCACACAAATGCACAAAGCTGGTAACTATGTCACGAGGCTTGCACAACCGTGGTGTTTACTCACTTTACAACAATCTCTGAAACATGTCCTGTGTGCTACTTACATCAAGTGGTGCCTTTGAATACTTTAACATTCCATTATCCAGGACAAAAAAACGCTGCAAGAACCAAACAACCCCCAGTTACCGTGTGCATTTTGAATTATATAACACATTCAACAAGTGTGCGTCTAACGTTGCTTGGCATTTAGTCATCAACGTGTTTGATCATTTTAATATATCTGAATTCGGTGCACCTGGCCATCGTCAGTCATGTGAAATGGTAAGGAAATCTGAGCTTGAATTCCATTCTATCAGCCACCTCGGGTTCTTTTACACACAATCCAGTGGGAATGCAATCTTTCACCAGGGTCTTCCTTGGAGGGAGTGGGGCTGGAGAGGTGGGACCTCAGGGCCTACAGTCAGGACCTTCTGAATGAACCACCCTGGGGTGTTCTTCAAAGTGAACAATGAGAATAGCTCAGTGATTCTGTGAGGAGCTTCTCTAACAGCGAATTTTTCACTCTGGATATAAAATCCAGGAAACTGCATTTCCCTGAATACCATGGAAAATTCCTGAGAATGCTCAAGTCTGTTACAGACGTCAGTGAACTGGATCTATGAGTAATAAATTACCTGGAAAGTTTAAGAAGGGGCTTTAGCAATATACTTGCATCTCCACTTAGCTTTCGTTTCACTATTAGTAAAGGAGATTGAAAATTTCTGAATTACATTAAAGGAAAAACAAAACAAAACAAAAATCAGAGATTTTTGATCATTTTTGTCTCCTCCGAGATACTCTGGGTCCAGTCCAAATGAATCTAGCCATCATTGCTCCAAAACACTCAGGAACCCTCTGCTGATTTCCTTTCCATGGGCGATTCACCAGAGAACAAACAGCTCTCAGGACCTAGTCAAACAACAGAATCCAGTGCCCTCCTGTAGTCTCTACAGATGCAAAGTCTTTCTGTTGCTGGAAATTACTCTGTTGGGAAGGGAAGGTTTTATGGAACACTTAGCTGCTGAGGTGGCAGGCGGTCCGGCCTGGGTATACTCTGTGCAGAACTCACAAAGGCCATGAAAAGTCCTTTGATGTAAGTTCTAGGGGTAAGTAAGCACGGGAAGATAGCTGAAAAACACTTGATTACTCAATCCCCCATGACTCGGGGAATCAAATATGCTGATAAACATCTGATGGTGTTAGAGACTGGGAGAAAAGGCAATACAAGTGGGAACCTCCCATTAATTTACGTAGGAAAATGCTGAAAGGCATGGCCCAGAAAGAGTGGCTGCTGAGCCATAGCCAGTTTTGCTGAGATGTGGACCTGAGAATGTGATTCATTTAATATTGGTTTCTTTGACTTCTTTCCATTTCTACCTATCAAAGAACATTAGCAGGGATAATCTATTGTGTGATCCTGGGGGAAGAGATTAGCAAAGCCACTGATTCGAGGAATTGCAAAGTGGTGAGCCCAGAATGAAAAGCAAAAGGTGATTCCAGGAAGGACTGTGGCCAATTGGCCAAAATCCAAGGAAGAACAGGGTGGAGGGAAATTCTTAGTATTGGTATAAGATTATGGGTTCAGGAGCGACTAAGGATGCTTCTAAGTGAGAAGCAACATTAGTCAGAAGCCTCTTGGGCCTGTTTCTATTTCACCCTCAAAGACTGGGGAGTGGGCAACATTTCCTGTCTGTTAATTTTAAGTCTTTGCCTTCAATTGCAAAAAAATATATTTCCTAAGGATGCTATAATAATCCGTATGTCCCTGCTTTGGGCCACTGGACATCCACCACCTAGCTAGCCATTTGGGCCAACAGATCCATCTGCTCTGAGATGAAATCCATCGGCAAATGTGTCAAGGAGATGACCCGTTCTTCCAGTGATTTCACAGAAGATACTGGTGGTCTATCAAAGGGCTTATATTAAAAATGGAGAACAATCTTCTCCTCGTTAGCATAACAGTGTTCTTGTTACTCAGGTAATTGCAACAGTGTAGTACAAAATATTTTCTCCATAATTAAAATTCCAAGATGGAGTAAGGATGTGGGTCAGGGGGAAGAAAAATAAACCCACACTTTAAAGCACAGTAAAAACAGACTTCCGAGATCAGTGATTTTGCATCAGTAAGTCTGCACTGGTAACAATAACTCCAACCAAGACTTTATCCCAAGGACTTAAATAGAAATTGGTGTATGAGGATGTTCATCACAACCTCATAATAGTAAAAAAAATCAGATATATCCTACATGTCCAGCAACGGGGAATTGGTTCAATAATGGTGGGATATATAATAGAAATGGAATATATGCAATGCACTCAAAATGCATTTTTGCATATGGAACATATGCAATGCATTCAAAAACATCTTATTTCAGAGAATATTTAATAAGCACATATTCATATCATTATTTTTTAACATTCACATGATTTTAAATGAAAAAAGCAGAGTAAGCAACGTGTATAAGCTGAATTTTAAATATCACGTAAAATATGTTTTCCCTGCATACAGACATTACAGATCTCAGACTTAAACAGGTATAACAGGTTGAAGCCCACATGGTTTAAAAAAATAAAAAGGCTTTGAAAATTAGTTTTACACATGCAACCACGATTCCCACCTAATGACACCAAACAAGGTCCTCACTATGATGAAGATGATCTGAAGATGAATACGATGAAAATGGTACCTTGTGCCAGCCTTTTAAAGGCCATTTTCTTTTCTTTAGCATGAAGCCTTCATGTTTGTCTGGTCTCTGGACATTGGTTTGGCCTATTTTCAGTCCTTCTATAATTTCCCAGCTGTCAGCTTCCTGAGAGAAAAGAAGAAAAACAAATCACATGTTTTTCAGTGTTTGAGGACCTAGTCAAACAAAGCAGCCTCTTAAGTAGAAGCTGCTTTTGAAGCAACACGGGACACACCAGAAGCATGAACCACATTCTGGGGCAAATTCTAACATCAGACACAGCGGCGTGCTTACACGTGACGTTAAAATGGGTTTCCAGGTAGACTTGGAGGCTACAGGTCCCTCGGAGGTGGGACTTTGGGGCAGAATGGAGTTTTGATCCCATGTACTCAGAAGGTTTAAAATGCATTTTTTCAGATGGTGCATCTCTGGGCACAAAGGCACTTTAACATTTTAAAGCAAGGCTATTTCGATGACAAATGTTCAATTAGCGTGCGGAGCCCCGGCCTTCTGAGCGGCTCATCACCTGCTAACCTGAAGGCAGTGCTGCGGGCTGCACACGTCTCGGAGTGCGCGGGGAAAATGCCCTGATTGCCACACGATACCCAGAAGCCCATGCTTTTTGAAGAAGACACCCATCCCGAGAAACACACGCCCTTGGGAGCCCACAGAAAGAGCCAGAAATCTGGGATTTTGGCTCTGACTTCAAGGCCAGAAATCTGGGATTCTAGAGGCCATACTATCACCCTCCTCTGTTTAAATCAAACCAAATCGTGGTTTCCTCTTTCCATGTTCTAATGGTGTCTAAAGTTTTTAATGAGTTGTCAACATTTAAAAGTCACAAGATTTCAGATGTAGAAAAATCTAAATGTCGAGTGTTTCGTTAAAGTCTGTAAGATTTGGCAGCACTGGGCCTGCCCTGAGCGGAGGGGGCCCAGAAGGCTTTGGTTTGTCACAGTCTCCCTTGGGCCTGCTTCCAGGTCAGACACCTGGCCCCCCTTGGCAACATCCGGGGTTTTCAAATCCCTGGACCCGGTGACTCCCGAGGGCCTACGCCACTCTAAAGTAACCGCTGACCTAGCCAACACTCATATTCTAGATCTCAGGCATGGGATGCAATTAAGTAGCAGAGCCAGAAGCAACAAGGTCACATCCCATGCACAACCCCCACAACCCTGCCCATGGTGCAGGGAAGGTGCATCGGCTTCAGAAAACCGGATGCAGCTCCCCAGAGGAGGGCAGGCCTCTCTGCAGCACGGCCCATCCCAAATGGGCTTGGGAAAGTGCCTTCCAAGGAGGTACATTCTATCAGGAATCATCCTTCAATCGCGGAACACAGGCTCCAACAGGACTGGCTCAAGAGGCACAGATACTAAAATCAGTTGCTGATGCTGGCTGGCCCTGGGGACGGGCAGGGAGAGGCAAACGTATTTACCCTCCGTCCCCCCTCTCCTCTTTCCCTCCTTCCATCCTACAAGCTGCTTGCCCTACGACCAAGTCACATCTATGGTTAAGCCCAAGTATATATTAATGGGGGTGTGGTTTTTCACTGTAAATTATGTTTCTAGGAGATGCAACCGAACACTGCTTCATTCAAGAATACTAAGCCTAAGAGATACTCGTGGCTTATGGAAAGCCCTCTAAGCCAACATCGTGCCCCTGTCCTCCCAAATCCAACTCTAAATGCTCCCCCCATCGGACAAGGAAAACTGATCTGAGAACAGTGTCATTTCTTTATCGACTTGGTTATCCCTGAGGGGTCCCCAGTGAATGAACTATTTACAGAAACATACCTACTGGTAGTCACTTAACGACATTAAGGACCCTCTGCAATATCTCTAAATGTTCCCCTTACAAACAGCCCAAGAACTGATTTTATATTTGAAGATAATACTGTCAGAAACTGTGACTGAGCTGGTCAAAACTGTTAATTAGATACACTAATTTTTTTTAGAAAAGCACTTGTGAGCATGCACGAGAGAAAGAGAGAGAGAGAGAGAGAGAGAGAGAGAGAGAGAGACATGAACAGCAGGGGGAGAAAAGGGAAAAGGAGAGGGAAAAAAAGGGAAAGGGAGAGAAAGAATTGCAAGCAGGCTCCATGCCCCACACAGAGCCCAACATGGGGCTCAATCTTACAACCCTGAGGTCATGACCTGAGCCAAAATCAAGAGCTGGATGCTTACCTGACTGAGCCACTCAGGTGCCCCTAGATACAGTAATTAAAAAAAAAATGTTTCTGATAAGACAATTTCAGGCTGTATATCATGTTTTTTTGGACAATGCAAAGCAGATGGCATTCTTGTCAGGAGCACAAAGTGGTGTGCTCTAGTATTCCCATTTTAAAATACTGAACTGTGGGGGCATATGGGTGGCTCAGTGGTTGAGTGTCTGCTTTTAGCTTAGGTCATGATCCTGGGGTCATGGGATCGAGTCCTGCATCGGGCTCCTGCAGGGGGCCTGCTTCTCCCTCTGCCTGTGTCTCTGACTCTTTCCTCTGTGTCTCTCATCAATCAATAAATAAAATCTTTTTTAAAAAGGGCAGCCCAGGGCAGCATGGGTGGCTCAGTGGTTGAGCGCCGCCTTCAGCCCAGGCATGATCCTGGAGACCTGGGATCGAGTCCCACGTCAGGCTCCCTGCATGGAGCCTGCTTCTCCCTCTGCCTGTGTCTCTGCCTCTCTCTCTCTCTCTCTCTCTCTCTGTCTCTCATGAATAAATAAATAAAATCTTCTTTTTTAATGGTGAACTGCAATTCAACAAGTAAGCATCACTTATGAATTATGTTAGAATAATCAAAGAAAACACTAGGTTCTACTATCACCTGAAAAGTAGGTAAATTTTTCATAAAAATGGATTTCTTTTTTTTTAATAATAAATTTATTTTTTATTGGTGTTCAATTTACCAACATACAGAATAACATCCAGTGCTCATCCTGTCAAGTGCCCCCCTCAGTGCCCGTCATCATATCAGCAAGAGAAAAACCAAGAACCATATGATCCTCTCATTAGATGCAGAGAAAGCATTTGACAAAATACAGCATCCATTCCTGATCAAAACTCTTCAGAGTGTAGGGATAGAGGGAACTTTCCTCGACATCTTAAAAGCCATCTACGAAAAGCCCACAGCAAATATAATTCTCAATGGGGAAGCACTGGGAGCCTTTCCCCTAAGATCAGGAAGAAGACAGGGATGTCCACTCGCACCACTGCTGTTCAACATAGTTCTGGAAGTCCTCGCCTCAGCAATCAGACAACAAAAAGACATTAAAGGCATTCAAATTGGCAAAGAAGAAGTCAAACTCTCCCTCTTCGCCGATGACATGATACTCTACATAGAAAACCCAGAAGCCTCCACCCCAAGATTGCTAGAACTCATATAGCAATTTGGCAGTGTGGCAGGATACAAAATCAATGCCCAGAAGTCAGTGGCATTTCTATACACTAACAATGAGACTGAAGAAAGAGAAATTAAGGAGTCAATCCCATTTACAATTGCACCCAAAAGCATAAGATACCTAGGAATAAACCTAACCAAAGAGGTAAAGGATCTATACCCTAAAAACTATAGAACACTTCTGAAAGAAATTGAGGAAGACACAAAGAGATGGAAAAATATTCCATGCTCATGGATTGGCAGAATTAATATTGTGAAAATGCCAATGTTACCCAGGGCAATTTACACGTTTAACGCAATCCCTATCAAAATAACATGGACTTTCCTCAGAGAGTAAGAACAAATTATTTTAAGATTTTGTGGAATCAGAAAAGACCCCGAATAGCCAGGGGAATTTTAAAAAAGAAAACCATAGCTGGGGGCATCACAATGCCAGATTTCAGGTTGTACTACAAAGCTGTGGTCATCAAGACAGTGTGGTACTCGCACAAAAACAGACACATAGATCAATGGAACACAATAGAGAACCCAGAAGTGGCCCCTGAACTTTATGGTCAACTAAAAATGGATTTCTATACTGAATTCTTTTTAAAAATTTGATACGATCAAATACTTAAAGAACTCTCCATATATGTGTAAATATACTCATTAGAGCTTGCTCTGTTCTTAGATAGCAGCTGTATTTAATGACATTTCTATTTTTAGTAGCCCTATCCATGGATAACATCTCTAGAATAACATTTTCATTTTCAGCTAGATCTTATTTGAAAGCTAGTGTTCATCTTTGATTTATTGTGTGTGTATCTATGTGATGTGTGTGTATATATGGTGTGTGTGTGCATACAATATGTGTGTGCACATCTACGATGTGGTATGTATATATGTATGCGAGTGGTGTACATATATATGTATCATGAAGATGACTCTGGATAACTCGTAAAAATGGAAACATTAAATAATAAGCACAGCGCTTTTTGGATTTTTTCCTAATTACTCTCAGACTAGAATACCAGCTTATTCCTGTGGTGCTATGGCTACTGATTTCTAACATGGTAGTTTTTTTTCTTGTTTAACTCTAGAGAAGGGGGAGAAAAAGGGGGGAAGATAGAAAAGGCACAAAATTAAAAGGTATTTCTTACACATAAGTAACTCCATTTGTTCTGATCCAATGTTAGTAAACCCCAAAGAAATTTTTTTTTAAAGATTTTATTTATTCACGAGAGACACAGAGGAGAGAGAGAGAGAGAGAGAGAGAGGCAGAGACACAGGTAGAGGGAGAAGCAGGCCTCATGCAGGGAGCCCGACGTGGGACTCGATCCCGGGGCCCCAGGATCATGCCCTGCCTGGGCTGAAGGTGGCACTAAACTGCTGAGCCACCCGGGCTGCCCACCCTAAAGAAATTTAAAAGAATCTTAATACATTTCTTACAGTTAAATAAGCTGTCAAACTGACAAAGAGGCAACAAAGTAAATACAGGGCAAACAAACAAGTTGTGTGAGAAATGAAAACAGCCCGTCTCAGTACTTAATACAACCCACCTCTATGCTTAGACTGGGTCTGCTTAACAGAGTTAATATCGCTTTCTGAAAACTGAAGAATTTTTTTGTAATTTCAACTGATACCAATTTTCTCTTTTTAAAGTTGCCAATTTTCACAGGATTACTTATAACAGAAACAGAGTCAAAAGCCCTAATATCATATCGGGACTTGCCTTGAGTCAGATTTACACACTTTCAGTATTATAGAAATTTTAAATACACTTTTAGTCTAATAGTAATAACAAGTGAAACCAGAGAGCAATATGATAACAGCTCCAATCTGTTCATTGGAGACATTTCCTTTCTCAAGGCTACACTGGTGATGCATGAATGCTGGCGGGGGCGGGGGGGGGGGGGTAGTAGGTGAACAGGCTGTAGGAGGTGAAAACCCCAAACAAAGAGTTTCAGTAAATCCTGAGCCGGGACAGTGGGTACTTCTGGGTTCCTCTACCGCCAACCGGTGCCCAGGAGGTCCATCTTCTCTCCAAGGAACTGAGAGATGGGATGATGCTGTGGCTTCTGGAATGCATGGGGTGCCCTGATTTCACCAGACCCCGAGAGATGTGGTCTCTATTAATACACAAACCACAATGACAAGAGTAGTAGTGCTATAGTGGGATGCAAGCGGGCAACAGCACGGACGAGTCATGGGAAGGGGATGGTGCAGGCGCCCCCCCAGATGCCCGGATCCGGCTGCAGTGAGCGCGGTGGGAGCTCCCTCCTTCTACTGACACCTGCTGTTTGCTGAGGGTGAGGAGGCCGGGGCCTTTGTGCCTGGGCAGGAATCTCCTCCCTCCTCTATTATTATTATTATTATTATTATTATTATTATTATTACTACTACTACTACTACTACTACTACTACTACTACTACTATTATTTTCCTTATTAGATGGCCAGTTTACCATATAAGGCTATAACTTGGGAACAGCCAGGTGGGAGAGAGGCAGAGAACGAGCTATGGGTACCGGGCATGGAGCTTCCGTGCCCTCTGCAGGGGCGCCAGCCCTCTGGGGCCTCCCCTGTTCGCCTACCAGGACGTTCTCCTGATGTGTGCTTCTAATACCAGGAATTCTCCTCTCCGTTTCTGGGGGTCAG
The DNA here is from genome assembly GCF_018345385.1 of Vulpes lagopus. Taxonomy (NCBI): domain Eukaryota; kingdom Metazoa; phylum Chordata; class Mammalia; order Carnivora; family Canidae; genus Vulpes; species Vulpes lagopus. Next base: position 101,371,806 of record NC_054834.1, on the reverse strand, counting down.
TCTCGGAGGCCTCCTTTCACTGTGTCTCTCTCACCGTCCTGGTCTCTCACACACACCTCCTGGTCCCTGACTCTGGACAACTACCTTACTTCTGCTCCCAGGCTCAGTTTCCTTATAGGTTAAAACAAGAACATCAGTAGTCGCTTTATCGAGTAGCTGATTATGTAGAGAATATATGTGCTCATCCCATGCCTGGGACAAAGCAGATGCTCAAGAAATGTCAGCTGCCTTTCCCACTGCCCCAGGATGTATTTATTCTCTCTCCAGTAGTTGCCTGTAAGAGAGAACGGATGTTTTCAAAGAGATTGCCAGTTGCATTTTCCAAGTAGGCATTCTCTGTTTGCCATTCAAATAGAATGCAGAGCATTTCCTCTTTCTCTCTATTTTTTGAGTCTGATAACTCCCTTTCCTTAGTTTTGCAGTCTACTCTTGCCCAACAACACAAACTTTATAGCTTGTAGTACCTTCCAAATATAAAGAATACAAGCATATATATTCCATACCATAAAGTGTGTCCCCTTATAGGATTCTATTTAATACAGGAGTAGCAAAGGGAAGGATCAGTTATACATATTTCAAAGTCTTTGGGGGGAAATAAAGTGCTATGTCTATATTTGAATTCCAAATCCCCATGCACTCTATTTTCTGAGTTTCTCCATAGGAGAGGCAGCCCACTGAAAAAAGCTGCAGGGAGATGACCAAGGGGTAGGGATGAGTAAGATGGCGCCTCTTCAACTTTTATGATTTTTGCATTTTAGACATAAATGAATTTAGATGTTTCCCCAGTCCAAGAAAGAGAAGGCTGAAGGCAGGGAATGCTGGCTTCCATTAAACAGAAGAGGTTCTAATCAACAGTCTGCAGTGTCCTCCTCAGAGCTCATGGCAAGGAAGGCCAGGTGGAAGGAGAGGACTGGAACTCTGAATGTCCGACAGCTCCCCCACCCCGCCCCCGCCAGGCAGGTGCTATGTGACTGGTAGGTGGGGTGCACCTGAAGCAGTTTAAGTCTGAACCCCTGCCCTGCTACGTAGCAACTTTTTCAGACTTTGAGCAAATTATTAATTCTCAGTTTCCATATTTGTAAATGCAATAGACACCTACACTGTAGGGAGCTGTTTGCAAAGGTTATGTCCAATGTGCTAATGTATTTAAGGACCTGGCACAGTGCCTGGAACGCAGTGCATAGGCAATCATGGTAGCTGTTCCTATTGTTAGCATTATGATTTTTTTTTTTTGCTGGATCTAGTGATTTTTCTTTCTATTAGCTTGACGTAGAAATATTTGCTCATGTCTCCAACAGAATGACAATAGTTTCTCTTCCTTGCAAATAAAGAGTATTTTGGATCTTTGTAGCCCTGGAACTCCCAGCAAAATATACTTTCATCTGATCCTTCCTTATACAGGGCAGAGAAAACCTACACACCAGAGGCAGAACAATGTGGCAGTCAGCCCTACAAGAGGAATCCCAGCTACCCGAGAGGAGTCAGGTGTGGGAACCGTTGACAGTTCTGCTGGCCCCAGAGCAGGCAAGAGGCCATCTGGGAAAGCACCACGTTTTGTCACTGACCTTAGAGAGGGGGACCGGCTCTGGTTCTAGCAACTGCCGACTGACAGAGGGCTCGGTGCTGGAGGAAGCAGTCCTCTCCAGTACGTGGATACTCTGAAAAGAAGTGGAAATACAGCCCAGGATTAGATAACCCATTTTTCATGTGGATGGACATGGGGGGGTGGGGGACGAGAGATCACATGGATCACAGTAAGAACAGTGAGCCATGTTGACAATGGCAGGTTCCAGGAGACCCAAGGCAGCGGTTAACAGTCAGAAAACTGTCAGCCCAGGATTTGGTGTTTCCATCTTACACACATGCTGCTCAGCTGCTGCTACAGTGCTGGTTCAGGCTCCAAGAAAAGGTCAGAGATCACATGGATTTAAAAACCCACAGTCTCCACATATTTATAACTTTATGAGAATGTACATCTACCACTGAGACAATCAGCCTTATATAAAAATATTTGCTTACCTGTCCAAGGGCAGCAGACAAAAAGGGAGGTCTGTATCAAAAAAAGCCCAGATGGGCAGCCCCAGTGGCTCAGTGGTTTAGCACCGCCTTCAGACTGGGGCGTGATCCTGGGGACCCGGGATCGAGTCCCATGTCAGGATCCCTGCATGGAGCCTGTTTCTCCCTCTGCCTGTGTCTCTGAGCCTCTCTCTCTCTCTCTCTCATGATTAAATAAATAAAATCTTAAAAAAAAAAAAAAAGCCCAAAGCATCAATACTGCTTAAGCCTCTGGAGTTTCTTAAAATCCTCAGGAAATAATTTATAATTGTAATATCTTATAATAATTTTTAAATGCACAGAGAAGAAAACAACACCTCAAGTACGATAAAGAGTAGCTGTCTTACATGCACATGAGAAAATGCTCTGCATCACTTGCCATCAGGGAAATACAAATCAAAACCACAATGAGATACCACCTCACACCAGTCAGAATGGGGAACATTAACAAGGCAGGAAGCCACAAATGTTGGAGAGGATGCGGAGAAAAGGGAACCCTCTTACACTGTTGGTGGGAATGTGAAATGGTGCAGCCACTCTGGACTCTGTGGAAGTTCCTCAAAGAGTTAAAAATAGACCTGCCCTACGACCCAGCAATTGCACTGCTGGGGATTTACCCCAAAGATTCAGATGCAATGAAACACCGGGACACCTGCACCCCGATGTTTCTAGCAGCAATGTCCACAATAGCCAAACTGTGGAAGGAGCCTCGGTGTCCATTGAAAGATGAATGGATAAAGAAGATGTGGTTTATGTATACAATGGAATATTACTCAGCCATTAGAAATGACAAATACCCACCATTTGCTTCAACGTGGATGGAACTGGAGGGTATTATGCTGAGTGAACTAAGTCAATCAGAGAAGGACAAACGTTATATGTTCTCATTCATTTGGGGAATATAAATAATAGTGAAAGGGAATATAAGGGAAGGGAGAAGAAATGTGTGGGAAATATCAGAAAGGGAGACAGAACATAAAGACTCCTAACTCTGGGAAACGAACTAGGGGTGGTGGAAGGGGAGGAGGGCAGGGGGGTGGGGGTGAATGGGTGACAGGCACTGAGGGGGGCACTTGAGGGGATGAGCACTGGGTGTTATTCTGTATGTTGGCAAAGTGAACACCAATAAAAAATAAATTTATTATTTAAAAAAAAGAGTAGCTGTCTTGCAGACTATAAAAAGCACTCACAGGTCAGTAAGATAACATTCCAACAGAAAAATGGGCAAAGTACATGAACAGGCAACTCATGCAGAATGCTTGAAAATATGTTCAACCTCAACCTCAGAAGTATTCAAAAAGTGAAAAGCAAACAATAATGATTTTTTTTTAACCATTAGATTCAAGAATGGATCACAGCTGGGGATAGGGGAGTATAAATCGTATAATCTTTCTAAAGAGGAGCCATTTTATTATGAAATCATTACAAAAAGAACACGCCTCATTGATCCAGCAATCCCACAGCTAAATCTTTACCCTAAGGAAGTCAGATTAGTACACAAAGATATAAGGACAGATAGTTTACTAAAGCATTATTTTATTACAGTAAAAAAATATATAATACGTATGACTTATAAGGGGACTGCATGCAGTGATTTGAAATGACAATAAGGATCTCTATTTATTGATATGGGAAAAATACCCAAATGATGTTCTGACAACTGAAAAAAATCAGGCTACAAAGAGTATGCAAAATATGATGATGCTACACAAATCATCAAAATATATTCCATCATATTAATAGTAGCTATACAAAAGAGATAGCATTATTGGGTTTTAAAATTTTTTCTTAATATCTTTCTTATTTTTTAGTGCAATAAAAACCTATTATTTGTATATTTGGAAAAAAATCAAGTATTTCTATGGGGGAATAAACTTGAAAGACATCAAAGGAATAACTCAATGGAGTTAACATTTTGGTATAAGCTGAAAATGAAATATAACATTTTTACTCTAGTTAGGAACATTTCATTGGTTCAATAGACAAAGTCAGTATTACATGTACTTACTGGGGCCTCTATTTTTGGCATCTCACTGGAAAAGTATTAGATTAATATTTGCTTTTTCTTTTTTTTTCCTTTCTTTTATTTCTTTTTTTAATATTTGCTTTTTCAAGAAGAAAATTACACACTGATATGAGCCAAATTATTCTAATTTCTTGGTAAGTTTTAAGCTTCTGGTTATTTCTTTTATCTTGAAAATGAAAGGTCCAACCACAGATCTTTACAATCCTATCCAAATGCATTTTTAAAGTTATTTATGTGGAAGAGAATAATTATGGTGAAAAGTTTACAAATTGCTCCCATTTCTCCAGTTTGTGAGGAAAGGGAAGAAATAACAGATAATTTGGGGCCAAACATAAAGTTGGGCAGGGATTAGTAAGAATCCCTAATCTGATGGCTATAATGTTCAAGGACAATCTAAGCATTAACTGGGACTGCTCTTCCAATTACCAGATTTACCTGAATTAGCAGAGAAAAATGATAAATGTAGCTGAGTATTCCTATGTGTGCTAGTGCCTTTTGTGCAACAGCCAAAAGCAAAGGCATCTTTGGAGAAAGGGGAACCCTTTTATACTGTTGATGGGAATGTAAGTTGGTACTGCCACTCTGGAAAACAGTGTGGAGGTTCCTCAAAAAGTTGAAAATAGAGCTACTCTATGACCCAGCAATTGCACTACTAGGTATTTACCCCAAGGATACAAATACAGTGGTCTGAAGGGGCACCTGCACCCCAGTGTTTACAGCAGCAATGTCCACAATCCCAAACTATGGAAAGAGACCATATGTTCACTGATAGTGAATGGACAAAAAAGATGTGTGTGTGTGTGTGACACACACACACACACACACACACACACACACACACATACAGGGGAATATTACTCAGCCATCAAAAAGGAAGTCTTACATTTGCAACAATGTGGATGGAACTAGAGGGTATTATGCTAAGCGAAGTAAGTCAATCAGAGAAAGATAATTATTATATGATTTCACTCAGATGTGGAATTTGAGAAACAAAACAGAGGAGCATAAGGGAGGAAAAAAAGAAAAAAAACAAGACCAAATCAGAGGGAGCAAACCATAGGGACCCTTAACCACAGGAAACAAATTAAAGGTTGCGGAAGGGGAGGTGGGTTGGGGGATATAGTCACTGTGTGATGGGCATTAAGGAGGGCACATGATAGAATGAGCAGTGGGTGTTATAAGCAACTGATGAATCACTGAACTCTACTTTTGAAACTAATAATACCCTATATGTTAATTGAATTTAAATTTTTTTAAAAATGAAAAAAAAAAAGAGTTTCTTGCCCCATATAATTCAAGATTTATTTCTGGGGAAAGGGAAATATGCTAACCCAGAAATATTCCATGAAACTAATTGCCTGGTAAATTTGTGGGGGGAAAAAGCCCTTCTGCAGAGTTATTAAATAAAAAAGCTGAAAGAAGTTCTATTCTAAAGTCAATAGACTAAAATCAAACCATTATTACAGTGTGGGATAATGCAGAGAATGTCAATCAGGGCAAGTGGTAGGGAAGTAGAATTATCTCTGGCATCTTTTTCAAAGTACACGTATCATCCCACACATAGATTCTGATGGGCCCCCAGGGAAAATCTCCCACCTTCTCACCCCAGAGAGGAACACTGCTATTGATGGGCAGGAATCATCAGATTTGGTGAGTGAGAAAAGGATGACAAATGAGCAAAATGAGAAAAACCACTGGCCTACATTCAGATGAAACGAGAATTGAACTTGGGTTCCCACACATATTAAATACTTGTTTGAGGCTATTATTTAATTTCTCTCTGCATCTATTTCCTTGTCTCCAGGAAGAGAAGACAATAGTAGGAGCTACCTTACAAGTTCAATGTAAACATCAAATGAGATATATGATTATCATATTAAATAAATGTTAGTGGAATCTGAATTATATTGTACCACTTATAGCTATGATATTTTATCAAATAAATATGTCAGACTCTACCCACTGTTTTCATTTTACCTTAAAAAAAAAAAAAAGCAAAGGCATCTCATGAGGTTAAAACTGGTGTGCTCAGAACTGGAGGTTAAAACTGGTGTGCTCAGATCTTTAACAAAAAGGGAGCAAAGAACCCGGGACTTGCATTATTTGTTCATGTTGGTATTTTGGATAGGATCCTATTCAAAACACAGCAGCTAAATTTAAAATTAAGATCTATTCTGAGATCATGTAATTAGAAACGAAAATGAGAATTTTGTTGCTGTTGAAACAAAAACGTTATTACCTTCTTTTGGGAGGTAATCGTCTCCCCCCTCCCAAATTTCATTTTCTTTCTTATGTCTTAATAAGACAAAACTAATATATGCTCATTACGAAAGATTCAAATACAACATAGAAATATAGAAAAGAAAAGGTCAAACTTTCAACTCATCATTCCACCTGGCTAGCTTCTGGAGCAATGATTCTGAAAAGGTAGCTCTTGAACCAAGGATCAAATAAGGTTGAACAAATTTTTGAAAACCGAGGCCTTAACCCTGTTCTGTGTGGCTGTTGCTTTTACTTACTCTAAATTGTCCAGTGAGATATGTTTGGCTCCAGCCCTCCTCTACCCTCATACTTACAGCTTGCTGGGCAATAGAACACATATACATCACCTCCCTGGCCCCACCCCTAACAAACAAATGTGGTAAGAAAAGCAAAACTTGGGAAGAAAGTTGACCGTAGTAACTATGTAGGCAGGAAATAAAGGATTAATTCAGGAATTTAGCCAGAGGAAGGAAACTAAATTCTCTAATTTCCAAACCAAGCCAGAGACCTAGAAAATCAATTTAGGATATTGAAAGTGTGATAAAAATGAGTTTTGTCTCTAAAGATACCTGGGAATAATGAAAATGTTGCTAAGATTTTGTGACTCTGAAGGGTTAGCAATGAAACTGGAAAGAATCTACAAAATACCTACTGCAGTATCTGTGACAAAAAACCCAATGTTACTTTATTTTCCACCTGGTTTTACTAAACAGTTTATAGTATAGAAGAAAAGAGGTTCATTTATTTCAAACGTAGTTCAGTATAGCACATTCAAGCTGAGTGAAAAATACAAGACCCAAATGTTGATTTGCTAAGTCACAGATAATCATAAACACCTTACGAAGAAATTGTAAATAAATGAATATTTTATTACCACAAATGTATGATATATATTTTACTTAAAAATTAAAGAAGCATAAATTAGAGAGGAAGACAAACCAGGAGAGACTCCTAACTCTGGGAAGCGAACAAAGGGTTGCAGAATGGGAGGTAGGTAGGGGGTTGGGGTAACTGGGTGACGGGCACTGAGGAGGGCACTCATGGGATGAGCACTGGGTGTTATGCTATATGTTGGCAAATCAAACTTCAATAAAAAATAATAAAAATAAAAAATTAAAGTGTAATTTATAAAACCACTGGGTGATACTCATTATAAATGTAACTAGCTTCAAAAAATAACCTATTTCATTTCACCTCTGTAATGGTAATGAAGAAGCCAAAAGCTCTTATGCAAACTTGCAGTCTTATATTTGTATATTATTAGAACCTATCACTGTCTATTTATTTTCCAATAATAAAAAATTAAACCCCTACCTTAAGAACTACCTTCACCCTCATGGTGTTTAAAGCTAAAAGCAAATCCCTGAAGTTATATAATCACACGCATAACCATTCATTATTTGTTTTGATTGTTTTGTTTTGTTTTTTTAAGAGGGGACAGGAGCAGAGAGAGAATCTTAAGCAGGCTCCACACCCAGCTCAGAGCCCAATGCAGGGCTCGACCTCACAACCCTGACACCATGACCTGATCCAACATCAAGACCTGGACGCTTAACTGACTGAGCCACCCATTCATTATTTGTAATGAAATATCTAAATACTTAAATGCTCCATTTTCAATATTGGCAGATAAAAAGAAGACAGTCTTCAGCCTTCACCCTACTCAGTCTTGGACTCTAGGTAGACTGGGTACTCCTTGGAGGTAGGGATTAGCTCATCTTCACCTTGGTATCCCACCTCCTCTACCGCCAACCTACCCTTAGCATAAGACCCCATGCACTGCAGCCAGTCAAAAATTTCTGGAGGTTTCCAGAGCTCTCTGATGAATCTGTAGAGAATAGTCCCTCAGCAATCACTGACACATGATTAGGCATAAAATGGCCTTCTAGCTTCATATTGGGATTTAAAAAAAAACCTCACAGCTCCAAGAGGTCGGAGCTTGTGAAAGCATTTAAAGAACTTAACTTTTCAAAGTGACACATCCAGTGAATTAACCACAGGGCTCTTGTTCAGTAGATTTAAAGCTAATGGCTGGTTAAACTAACGTGGCAACATCGTCAGTAATAAGAATGAGCCCATTTCATAAGGTTTCCTTGAAGATCATAACCTGTGCTATCTACTTTTTTTTGTGTACTTTTCTTCCCTAGCTGGCTATTTTCATATGCTTTCATGGTGATGTGGAAACATATGCCAAATACTTTCAATGTGTTATACGTATTATATAAGCAGGTTAAATAAAGGATTACATAAACCTATTAATTATTCTTTTAAAATCAAGTTTCCTTTCAAATCCTAAAATTACAACTTTTCAGGTCAGTGAGGTTTTTTTTTTCTAAGACTTTTTTTTTTAAAGAGTAGTTTTAAGTTTACAGCAAAACTGAAAGTTCAGAGGTTTCCCATAGGCCACTGGCCCCCTCATATGCGTCTCCCCCATGATCAGTATGCCCCACTAGAGTCGTACGTTGTCACGGTGACAAACCTAGCTTCGTCACCTAGCTTCATTACCGGTCCGTTTTTTGTTATTGTGTTTTAAATTTAAATTGGATTTGCACTTTTGCACAGCGGAGTAAACACTCAACAGAACCAAAAGGCAACCTATGGAATGGGAGAAGATATTTGCAAGTGACACATCAGATAAAGGGCTAGTATCCAAGATATAGAAAGAACTTGCCAAACTCAACACCCAAAAACTCCAAGTCCCCTTTTTTCAGGAACTTAGACCACACAGAGAAGGTGGGAGTACTACTCTGCTGCCTGCCACCACCCCCCATCCCCCAGAGAGAACTGATACATATATTTAGCTTAAAGCCAGGAGTCTAGGACACACATGTCACTACAGCTCTTTAATTTGGTAAGAGTTCATTTAGCGTCAACTCCCACGGAGGGGGATGGGATTCTCAAAATGAGAGTGCCCAAGATCCGCTGAAAGGGGCTCCTGGTTTGTTAGCTCTTTCTTTGCCCTCTTCTCCTTTGCAAGACATACAGGAACTGCTGTCACTGTTTCAGGCTGTGGCTACAAATGTCTGCAAAGGCCCCTTTTTTCATACAAATTGAGGGCAGTAATAAGGCAAACTGGCCCACTGCTCTCAGAATGTTACCTCCCCTAAAATTGCCCGTCTGATCATATTGAAGCTATTTTGACATTCATGAGTTATGTCACACATTTTCAAAGAAAAATACCTAAAATAGCTTTATGACTTCTAAGTTATTTCCTTCTTCAGGCTTTTGGCTGTCAGGCTTGTGTCTCTGCTAGTTGCATCTAATTTTAATTAATTAATTTATTTTAAAGATCTTATTTATTTATTTGACAGAGAGAGAGAGAGAGAGAGAGAGAACTTGCACAAGTAGGCAGAGTGGCTGGCAGAAGGAGGGAGAAGCAGACTCCCTGCTAAGACAGCCTGACATGGGGCTCCAGCCCAGGGCCCTGGGATCATGACCTGAGCCCAGGGCAGATGCTTAATGGACTGAGCCACCCAGGTGACCCTAGTCACATCTAATTTTTTAAAAATTATTTATTCATGAGAGACACAGAGAGAGAGGCGGAGACACATGCAGAGGGAGAAGCAGGCTCCATGCAGGGAGCCCGATGTGGGATTCGATCCCGGGACTCCAGAATCACCCCCTGGGCCAAAGGCAGGCGCTAAACCGTTGAGCCACCCAGGCATCCAGTGACATCTAATTTTAACTCAGCAACACTATTTTCAGTGAAGCCTGTCACTTTCATGTGATAATGCTAATGGTAACGGTGGTGGCGGCGGCGGGTAGTGTCTGGGGTTCTCTGCATCCCTGTCTTTAAGCTTCACATGGATTATTTCATTCCATTTTCACAGAAAGAGCCTGAGTCATGACTATGACATTTATTTTACGGCTGATGGGACTGAGAGAGGCACAGAGGGGTTAAATGAATGACACAGGGTCGGTAAGTGTTGGATTTGGAACATGAATGGAGATCTTGCTCTGCACCCAGGCTTCTAAGCCTTCTACTGAAAGCAAGGCCAACGTGAAATGGCAAAACGACAGCAATTTCAAGCAGGGTGTTCCATCGAGACTAACTGACCACATCAGAAGCCACCCTCGACCACAAACTTTTATGGAAGCAGAGAGGCAGGAATGAGTAAAACAAAAAAAGATTCTAGCACTCCTAAATATGGTGCAACCTTCAGGTTCATTTCCAAGTCAAGAACTAAGAGCAAGCCAGCTGGCTTTTCCTTCGGGGATGCAGTGTCCGACCCGAGAAAAGAACAGGAATTTTGCAGTCACGCAGATGAGCATGCCAACCCTCATGCTGCTCTTTACCACGTGACTTGGGCAAACCACGACCCTCTCCCACCTCGGGGTCCTCTAGCTGTAAAATGGGGAAGGTAACGTGTCCCTTGGAAGACCCTGCACATCCCGGAGCTGGCACCTAATTCATGCACACCTGGGGATCTGATAAATAGTAGCTGACATCTCAGTGGTAAACGCTGTAAGAATAAATCTTTAGGAATCCTGTGTATTTTTATAGAAAGATGTGTCCAAGCACCCCGCTGGGTATGACATCTGGAAGTGAAGAATTCACGCCCGACATGACCACGATGTTACCTGGTCAACCTAGTAACGGTAGGCAGCAGCACCTCATGACCAGAGCTTTAGGACTTCCTGAGGAAGCTAACAGACTGAGTGCAGACCCTGCACCCCCTTTTTTAAAGATTTTATGTATTTATTCATGAGAGACACACACAGAGAGAGAGAGAGAAAGAGAGAGAGAGAGAGGCAAAGACACAGGCAGAGGGAGAAGCAGGCTCCATGCAGGAGTCCGACGTGGGACTCGATTCTGGGACCCCAGGGTCACAACCTGGGCCAAAGGCAGCGCTAAACTGCTGAGCCACCCGGGCTGCCCACCCTGCACCCTTCTGAATGGCGTGGCAGCAGAGGCACGTGGACTTGCCTGCTGTCTTCTTAATAACTCCCTTCAAGAAATATCATCATCATGATCATTATTGGAATAGCATAAAATACCAAAATCACTGAAGCCAGAGGGCCACGACTATATAAGCAATAATTCTACTTTCTTTATAGTAATAATTGTCTTACTCTCACTGAAAGACGGCACAGTTGCATTAATGATAAATCTCCACTTAAGTGCCACTAATGAATGAAAGTGGAAAATTTTATTTATTTATTTTTACTCCCCCTCCCCCACCCCACTGCAGGGCGGGGTATGTGTGACATCGAAAGTGGAAAATTTTAGAAACAGTGGCTGGGAAGATGCCACACGACACGCCTGGGGAAGGAGAGGCAGCGGTCATCCAGTCTTGATTCCTGTACAGAAATATGAAAGTTACTAGGAGCCAATAGTTAGGGCCCCACATTGAACTGGCCTATGGCCGGAAACCCTGCATTGTAAGAAATACCATCAGGAATTTTTTTTTTCCATCAAGTAGTCAATTTACAGCCAACAGTAGTTCAGCAATCTTGACTGTGAAGTGGTAAAAGGCATGTGAATAAGCAGCTTTTTAATTCCCATGGTTGCCCTCCAGGAGTACTGGACCCAGAACCCACCAGCAGGTTTGTTTCTTACCTGTACTCTCAAGACTCACGAACACATTAACAAAATCCCTGAAAACTTCAGCAACTCTGATCATACTTTGGTGCAGCAATTTAAACAAATAGCAAATAACAGGGAAACATACTAGGTCACTTCAAGAGCAAAGGCTCTGGAACATGCAGAGTTAATTTAAAAGGCAGGGTGGCAGGTAAGTGTGACTTGATAAGAACAGTAAAGTCAAGATAGTTTATAATTTTCTTTTTCTCTCTCTTTTTTTTAAAGATTTTATTTATTTATTCATGAGACACACACACACACACACACAGAGAGAGAGAGAGAGAGAGAGAGAGAGAGGCAGAGACACAGAGGGAGAAGCAGGCTCCATGCAGGGAGCCCGACATGGGACTTCATCTGGGGACTCCAGGATCACACCCTGGGCCAAAGGTAGATGCTCAACCCCTGAGCCACCCAGGCGTCCCTAATTTATAATTTTCTACACAGCTATTCAACGACCCAGAACAGACACAGGTTTTCAGTAGGACAATCACTCACATGATTTTGCTAACAAAAAAAAAGAAGAAAAAATCCTATATGGATCTATTTATGTGTATCTATATGTATGTGTATTTAAGGCGGAGTTCATTTGTTTTGATCACCTCTATGTACTCAGAGCATATATATGGTTTGCTTATATGTACCCATAAATATTTGCTGAATGAAAGAACAAACAAATTGCCATGAGATAAATACAGGTAGTAACGTAGAGAAAGGGTGGCCTAGCACCTGTCTCAGCGCCTCAAGATGGTTTTAAAAACTTGCTGCAAGTTTTTAAAACCTATGGGGCATATCCTACACATTTATTTAATTTTAAGTTTTTTTTTTTTTTTTTTTTTTACTTATGGAAGTAAGACTTACAATTTCATTACTAAAATAGCTGACAGGGCCTCCCAGGTGGCTCAGCAGTTGAGCATCTGCCTTCAGCCCAGGGTGTGATCCTGGAGACCAGGATCGAGTCCTACATCAGGCTCCCTGCATGGAGCCTGCTTCTCCCTCTGCCTGTGTCTCTGCCTCTCTCTCTCTGTGTGTCTCTCATGAATGAATAAATAAAATCTTTAAAAAAATAAAATAAAATAGCTGACATTTTTATTTACTATATTCACAATACTATTTTAAAGCTACATACATATGCATGTTAACTCACAAAATAGGAGTCAAAAGATATGACATACATTTTTTTTTTTACTATAGAAGCAATAAGCATTCATTGCAGAAACATTGGTGGGTGGGGGGAATGGATGGATCAGAAAAGAAAAAAAGAAATGAAAACTACCACACCAGCAACAAACTCTTTCAATATCTTGCTGTATTTGCTTTCAGCTTTTTTTTTCAATGCATATATACACTCCATTCTTTTTTAAAATATTTATTTATTTATTGGAGGGGGGGGCATGAGGAGGAGGGGAAGCGGGACGGGAAGAAAGAGAATTTGAAGCAGACTCTCCCCTAAGTGCAGAGACCAACATGGGACTCAATTCTACAATTCCAGATCACGACCTGAGGTGAAATCAGAGTCAGATGCTTAACTGACTGAGCCACCCAGGTGTCCCTATATACACGTGGTTCTTAAAAATAAAAGTGGAATTATACTACATTTTCAACTTAATAACCAGTTTTCTTCAATTAACAATGTAAGATTTTCCCACAGCATGGAACATTCTTCAAAAACATTTTTAGCAGCAGTGCAATATTCCATTGTAGGACCACGAGGTAGGTTATTTATTTAAATAACTCCTTGTTGAACACTAGGCTGTTTCTAATGTTTTAATAGCATAAAAATACTCTGATAAATATCTTTGCACAGAAATCTTTACATGTATCTTTGGTGCTTCCTTGGAATACGTTTCTTAGAAGCTGAGTTACTGTGTCCTTATGGGGATGACCTTTTAAGAGATTTTGATATGTATCACAACATTTCCCTCCAGAAAAGCAGAATCAGTTAACATGTTTAGTAGCAGTGCATGAGAATGTCCATTTCCCTGAAACCTCATAAATACTGGTTATCGTTATTATTACAAAATTAGCTCTTAATCAGGATTTGAGGTCAAGAAGTCTGGTGCTTTATACAAGTTATGTGGGGTTTTCCTCTATCTTTGTGAGAGTATTTTACTTATGGCCTAGTCACTTTCAGTAGCGACTGGGCAAAGGGATGGTAACATCTTCTCTCTGTCAAAATTGAAAATCAAACAAAGCAGTTTTGTAGAATTTATGGTCCTCTGAGATGATGTTTTTATAGTCCTTGAGAAACACCTGTAAATGTATTCTGTGAAGAGCGATGCTTTCCAAACCTGGGTGAGCAACAGTCTCCCGGGGAAGCATCTGTAAATGACAGATTCCCAGGTCCCCTCTATGACCCATGAATGAGAGACCTTCTGGGGTTCACTAACTGATTATACTGTGGCTCTTTCCATTTGGTGTTACACCTAAGAACTGAACAGGCAACGTTAATCTTGGGTCTGACAGACAAATTTGCTGCCATAAAAATGCTATCCCAAACCAGCCAGCTCAATAAGAAGAGAGAACTTCTCTAGTGAGAAGCCGATAAAGCAGGCCTAGAGAACCAGAGGCTTCTGCAAACATACCAACGAAAGCAGCAACCAGATTCTTTCTCAAATAATGTCGAGTTCTGAATTCCTCGTGGATAATGAGCACCTGAATGCTAGGTGGCAGATTTCTTTCCAGTGGTCTCAATTTCAGCACATTTGACATGGACTGAATACCCACGGCGAACACCAAGCAGCAGTGACAATGATCTCCAAACGGTGGCGACAGCAAGAAAACTACAGGGCTGCTCATTTCATTTCATGGAAAAGGCTAATCACAGTTTTCAATGAATATAAACAAAGGGTCCAAACTTCTCATTACAAAGACAATAGGTGTAGTGCAAATAAAGAAAATTCAGGAAAGCACAAAGAACTTGACTCACCTTCAATAATAGTATTTCATGATAAAAATTATGAACATATTGGTGTCTGTACCATTTGGTCTATTGTTCCCCAGACAATGAGGGTGTTAAAAAAATCACCATTATCACTGAGGGAAAAAAAAATAAGGTGGCAAAACATAACTCAAAAATAATTGACACCTGCTGCCTTACAGAGTTTGCTTTGCTTTGAAGTGTACAGAAGGCCCTTCTCCTGGACATTCAGCTTGTCAAGCCCTAAAGTGAAGCAAATAGTGGTGTGGGCAAGAACAGGGGATCCAGAATCAGGCTTTCCATGGAGCAAATCCTGTCTTAGCTGCTCATTAGCTGTGGGAAAGATGCTCCACTTTATGCCATCATTTAGGTCTTTGAAAGAGGCGAGGATTGTTCCAACCTTCCACTGTGAGAACCCATGAGATATTAGCTGTTGCTGGTGTTGTCCTAGCTGTTTATTCATGAATTTTGCCTAATATTTAGATTTTCCAGGACACCCAATTTACAAAATGCGTCTAAATCACAGAAGCTTGTCACAGCGTGTTCTTGCAAGTAATTATTTTTTCTTCCCCATTAACATAGGTCCTCAGTCCTAAAAGTTAGGTTCCATGGGATGAGTAGAATCCCAAAAAGGCTAAACTAGAAGCAGCTCAAGCTTAAATCGGAGGTTTGGTATTAAATCAGGAATGCTTGCATTTTCTTTTCTTTAAAAGCTAGAACGCTTTTGTTTGCAATAACACTTTATTTTTCTCAACTCAAAGATGGAAACAGGTTTCATATTCAGAAGACAGACACTGTATTTCAAAGCAGTGATCTGGTTATTTCATTTAACAAAGCTATTTGAAGAAGATGCTTCAGAGGTTCAACTGGAAGAGACGTATTCCAATTCAGTTCATGTATATGCTGGGGGATATTTTTATCAGCCTGTTCGTCCAGGAAGAAATATTGTATGAAAACTCCATACATAAAGTATAGACATTGATGAGGACCACTGTTACTTTCTAGTTTTTTTAGGCACCTTTTCCATTTCTAAGGAAAGTCACATAAGCAGCAGATGCTGCTGACACCAGAACTCGGAAGGCAGGTCACCAGCCCATGGTCCCAGGAGTCCCACATAATCACTGCTGGAGACTGCTTTCACTTGTCATCGATGAACATTAACTGAATGGGCCATGGCTGCTTTTCAAATGTATTGCTGGTGATAATGTACAGGAGACATCTTTAGATACTCATGTAATCGAAATCTTCTATTTGTTGTGGAAGATTGACTATGACACTAAATAAATATTTTATCAAAACTGGCAAGAAGATTAACTACAAGCCTCTTATGACTTACTCATAATTTTTCCTTAAAAATTATTTATTTTATGATCTCTGAGCTTCAGCGAACTTTGAATCATTATAAGGAATGGCTTATACTTTTTCTTTGATTTGTCATTAAACTAAAAAGATGGACTCATTGAAGCATTTGCGATGTCTAAACTGGAAGATCTGTAACAATTTTAATTGTGTCTAATACTAATAATAGACTCTATCATCTAGTAACTATGCATTCCAAACCCTAAATTCTTAGAGAAATAGTGTCTGATTTTCTGAAAATGACCTGATAATGATACAAATAGAAATAAACTGTGGCTCCAAAGAGAGGTTTCGCTTTTAAACACGCAGATCCTTGGGCCTAATCCCAGAACTACTGAAACTGTCTCTATAGGTGGTCTCGGTCTTGTATATTGTAAAAAATTCTCTGAAATATGTAAATGTGAGAGTAATTATGAAGACAAACAAAATCCAGTCAGCTGGTTATAAACTTAGCCTATTAGGTAATGTTACCATAAAATAAGCACTATGGGAAATAGTAACTACTGACTTAAAATAAAGTTATGGAAAACACTAATTTGAAAAGATATATGCGCCTTGGGTGTTTACTGCAGAATTATCTACAATGGCCAAGATATAGAAGTAACCCAACCACCCACTGACAGATGAATGGATAAGGAAGATGTGGTATGTATGTGTGTCTATATATATTATATATACCAAAAAGTTTTATTTTATGGTCTTTGAGCTTCAGTGAACTTTGAATCATTATAAGGAATGGCTAATACTTTTTTCTTTCATTCTTCATTAAACTAAAAAGATTGACTCACTGAAGCATTTGCGATGTCTAAACAGATATATATGTGTGTATATGTATATATGTGTACATATATACATACACACACAATGAAATATTACTCAGCCAATAAAAGAATGAGACTGTGCCATTTGAGACAACATGAATAAGCCTAGAAGGTGTTGTGCTAAGTGAAATAAATCAGACTGAGAAAGACAAATTCCATACGATTTCACTCATAAGTGAGATCTTTAAAAAAAAAAAAACAACAACCCAAACCCCAAATGAATCAAACAAACAAAAAGCAGAATCAGACCTATAAATACAGAGAACTAATTGATGGTTGCTAGAGGGGAGAGGGACGGGAGGTTGGGTAAAGTGGGTGAAAGCTAGTGGGAGATACAGATCTCCAGTTAGGGAATGAATAAAGTCACAGGGAATAAAAGGCACAGTAAAGGGAATACAGTCAGTGATGTTTTAATAGCAATTATGGGGACAAATGGTAGCTTCTCTTGTGGTGAACATGGGATCATGTACAAAGTTGTTGAATCACTATGTTTACACCTAAAACTAATGGAACGTTGTGTGTCGACTATACTCAAATAAAATAACATAAAATGTTACCTCCCACCCGCACCAATATTTTTAACATCTGTTAACATCTCAACAATGCTTTGCTTTTGTCTGATGCAATTTCCTTCTTGGGCTTCAAGTCATTTATTTCACCACATAATCACTGTCGGTAGCAAGCAAAAAGGTCTGTGCTCCCAGCTGCCCTCTGCCACCCTTGGATGATCCCTCTTCCACTCTTGAAACCCACCCTTCTCAAGAGACATGGAGCTCCCCACTATACTTTCTACTTTGTCATCTCCCAACCAATGACGATTCCTTCCCTGCTAATGAGACTTCTGGAACCTGGTTCCCAATCTTCCTCTCCGTGCTAACTTCTCACTCATTTATTCATTAAAATATATTCTGAGCCATAATCATACATGAAGTACTGTGTGAGGTGCCAAGGATACATTTTTGAATGAAATAAAATTCCTATTTCCAGGGAGCTTACAGGTCAGTGACAGGCAATAGGGGAAGGGGATATAGATGTGAACAGATGAATATGTCATAACCTATCAGGTGTATTAGTGCTTTGAAGTAAGATGATGCAGGTAGTCAATGAGTGATGAGGGTAGGCAGGGCAGGGCACTGGTGATCCAAAAAGGATGCATTTGGAGAATGAGTCAAGTACATGAGCAAACTTGGAGATGCCTGGAGAAAAGCAAGTTAGGCTAAGGGAGTCCAAAACACAAAGACCCTGCAGTGGGAGCACAACTGAGGAAAATGCTGGAGGGAACTAAGTGAAGGAAAACAAGGCAGGTGATGGGGTCAGAGAGGTGGGCAGAGCCAGATGATGACTGACCTTGTAGACAATAATCAGAAATTCAAGTATTACTTAGAGATAGATGGGAACCACTAGAAGGTTTGGAACAGAGGAGTGGCTTGCTCTGACTCAGGGTTTGAAGGGATCAATCTGACCACTCTGTGAAAATGACGTGTATGTTGGGCAAAGGACTTACAGGAAGGGAAACAGGTTAAAAGACTATGGCCGTCGTCCGAGTGAGACATGATGGTAGCTCAGACCAGGGTAGAGGGGGAGGAGGTGGTAAGCAGCGGTAAGACCCCAGGTACATCCAAAGATAGAACTAATAGGATTCTCTGAGGGTTTGGAAGCAGGTGTGAGAAAAAGGATGAGTCAAGGATGATTCCTGGTGAAGTTTCTGCCTGGACCAAAAGCAAGGACAGACTTGCTGCTTACTAAGGTAACAAAGACTGGGAAGGAGTTGATTTCAGAGGGAAATGAAGAGTTCAGTTTTGGACATGTTAAGTTTGAGATGCCTTCTTAACATCTAAGTGGAGATCACTCTTTGTCACCTCAATATGACTATGGTGGACTTAATATCCAGGATCAGGGCTGGCAATCCAAATGCTTTCCAGGGTCAAGCAGGAAACATAATTATTGAAGCACGATAAAGAAAGGTAGGGACTGTGGCTGATCAGAGGGTACATACCACATCTAAAGGGGAAGACACTCAGCCACTCCTAAGCGCGGTCTAGTGTAGTCATTGGAATCTGGGCTCCAGTGTTTGTTCCTACCTTTTCCAATTTCTTTCTTTCTTTCTTTCTTTCTTTCTTTCTTTCTTTCTTTCTTTCTTTTTTTATTTTATTTATTTATTTACAACAGACACAGAGAGAGGCAGAGACATAGGCAGAGGGAGAAGCAGGCTCCCTGCAGGGAGCCCGATGTGGGACTCGATCCCAAACTCTGGGATCACACTCTGAGTCAAACCGCTGAGCCACCCACGTGCTCCTCTCTTCCAATTTATTGGATATTTAACAACCAAATCTTAGGAGAATAAAAAAAGTTCCACAATATACTAGATTCTATAAATGCTCAGTTAAAGTTCTAACTACAGGATTTACCAGTGTCCTTAATTTATTAATGTATATCGCAAAAAGAGATTGTGTTTAGCATTTCTCTTGACAATAAAAGTCCCTTTTCATGCAAAATCTCAAGGGGAAAGCATTCTTGGGCACATACATTGGGAAATTCTGCTTTTAAAAAAATTAAGAGTATATATTTCTTGCAGATTATGAATCATAGTTGATTTCTCTCTGTTTCTGGGTCTCTTTCTCACAAGCACACACTCACACACACATACACACACACAAAGTTAATTTTGTTAAATGTTCTAACATTGAATATCAGTCTGAAATGAAATGTAAATGGAGCAATTACTGAAGTCTTCCAACCCGTTAAATCCTTCCTAAGTGGAGTCTTGACCCTCTTATGTTGATGAAGAAACACTCAGTGAAATCACAAAGGACACTGAATCCCTTCATTTCCTAACTCCTCTCCCTCCCTCACCTGTTGTGCTACATAATTTTGCCACAGGAAGGACAGCCAATTACTACTATGCACTTGGCAGATGGTCTTTGTTTTACTCAATATGAGGAAGGAAGAAGAGAGAGGACACATAAATCTGGAATGGCAAGTTTGTAATAAGAAGACAAGACTAACACCATTGAAGGTCTTTAAAAATATCCTCTGGGCTTTTAAAAAAAATCCTCTGGGCTATATTAAAATATTTGAGGTGCAAGGCTTGTCCCTGAAGAATTAGAGCGTGTTGCCTGTTTAGAAGAGCTTAGAAAACAGTTGAGGAGATCGGTTTATTAAAAAAATAATAAATATAAAAATGTCAAATGTTGTCCAAAAGTTCTGTAAAAGTTCAGAGAAGGGGAGAGGGCTACATGGGGTTGAGTGGTCAGGGAAAGGTCACATGAGCCAGTCCCAAAAGGCGGGATATCAGGTCAAGCAAGTGTGGTGGGAATTCTGTGTAGGAAAGACAAAGGCAGAGACGAGGATAAGGCAGTTTTAGGAATGATGCACAGACAAGACTGTACAGGGTGGGAGGGACATGGGACCCTGAGGCTGGATCAGGTCACAGAGGTCATCAGATACCAAGTAAGGAAATCTGGCCTTAATTGTGTTGGTAAACAAGAAGAGTCTTTGAAGGTTGTGAGAATGGATCTGCCATATTAAGGAAATTCGATCTCACAAGGCCATCAGGGACACAGGGAGGCCAGAGGACTGTGCGGGATGTTGAAGTGACGAGAGTCTAGGCTAGTGAGTGGACAGTGGAAATAGAAAGAAGTGGTCCCATTATAAAGGGGGAAATAATCAGTAAAATTTGTCAACCTACTGAATGTGGAAGAGTCAAAGGAGGAAGGAATGGCTTTGACCCTGGAGTCCGTGAGAGAATGATTATCCTGAGAGTGAACAGGCTTATGTGTATTGATTTAAGACGTCGTGGTACATTTAAGTAGAAATGCCCAATCGATTGATTAGTGATCTAAAACTAAAACCTGGGAAGGACAGGCAAACACTGTGCATTCAGGCATCACTGAATTCTCAGCTACGGGCCGATCATTTATTCATATGATCCATCTATGAGACATAGGACGGACTCCGTTTGCATGGGTGTCATATCGGAAGAATGGTAACATTCATTGAAGACTCATTTATCACTTTCTCCACACCCCTTCCCTAGGAAAATAATCACGCACCACAATAGGTGTATATGAAAACCACCGCATCATATTAGATCACAGGATCCTCACAATCTCTGATTTCCCCCAAATCACTTAGGAAGTGACTGAGACAGGAAGGGAAAAACAGAACTCTAATTGTTCTTTATTCTCTCCCCTGAGAGAGATGAACAGACACAAAACAGGAGACACAAACCAGAGGAAAAAGGATTTGGGAGAGTCTGGACCCAGTGACACACACAGCATTTAAAGTGAACTCTCCTTAAAGAATAACAACCATTTGAGCATTGTCTCAATTTACAGGAGTAACAGATATCTTACTACTTGATTCTCCTTGTAAAACTTTTCATTCATGAGCCAGCCAGGAGTCACACAGTCTACCTTCAGACCCCCTCTGTGGACCAGGGTCTCGGTTCCTCCCTGTGGTTTTGCACAGGAGCCTTGGAGCTCAGGTGCAGTGGGCAGCTCAACAACGCACGGCAGATGTTTGCACAGCCATCATCCGTCTTTTCCATTTGCCACAACTCTCCAGGGTGACCTGGGTCAATCTCGTCCTTCTGTCAGCAGCTGGGAAGGCCAGGCTGCTTAAAATGTCTCTCCATTGAAACGCCCAGGGCAAAGGAAAAATGGAAAAGCCGTAACAAGAAAGGACAGAGAGGCAGGTGAAGGAGAAACAGAAACTGCACACTTAGAAAGCATCAAGGCATATAGTTGTTGCTACTTCGTACAAATGCGGTTATTCTGTTCACTGTACTTTTCCTTTCTTTTACTCTATCAACGCAAGGCAGTAAACATAACTGTGTGTGATCACAGAGTGAGTTAAGGGCAAAACCGCTTCTGATGAAAGGACTGTGGACGTCTGGTTTGAACTCTACAACAAAGGACACCAGTGTCCAAAATCCCCATAGCAGAAATACCTGCCTTAGCATCTGTGACAGATATACACGTAAGGATCCTCTGATTCTTACAGATAACCCTGGGGTCTCCTGCTAGAAGACGGGAGAGTCCAGGGTGGGTCTCGGACTGAGGGTTCCCTAAGAAAACACCTCCAGCAGTGCATTCCCACCATCTAGAAGAATGAATTCACATCTGGACTGGCTGTCTCAAGACCCAAATCTAGGGCAGCCTCGGTGGCTCAGTGGTTTAGCGCCACCTTCAGTCCAGGTTGTGATCCTGGAGACGCAGGATCGAGTCCCGCGTCGGGCTCCCTGCATGGAGCCTGCTTCTCCCTCTGCCTGTGTCTCTGCCTCTCTCTCTCATGCTCTGTGTCTCTCATGAATAAATAAATAAAATCATTAAAAAAAAAAGATTAGAAAAAAAAAAAAGACCCAAGTCTATGCTGTTGAGAACAGGGTAACTGATGTTCACACTTCCGGAAACTAGGCCATACACCTTGAACACATAAAATAGGGAGGTAAAACACTGCAGGAATAACTGACTAAAGGGAATGTTCCTCAAAAGGAAAATGTTCTAAAGTAGTTAACTTAACCTGTTTATTGTGAATTTCCAGTTACGCAACAAAAATTCTATCACAAGATAATGTCATAACGGCAGATAGCAATACTGAGGCATGTACTGGACAAAACAACTGCCTGTTTTGACAATGAAGAAAATTCATGTGACTAATTTCCCCCCTACAACCTTGGCAGGTAGGACAGCCACTCAAGTAGTAATGAAGTCACCCTGTAAACAAAAATTATGGACAGAGTGGGCTCAATGGGATGACACAGTAATTTATTTCCTCTATTGACTCTAAGCATTATCAGAGCTCTCACTGCCCTTAAGTCCCTGATACTACAATTTTATTTGTATCCTAATTCCTGAATCTGTTACCAGATTCTGTGAAATGCCAAAGAGAAGTTAGTGCTGGGCAGGCCAGTGAGAGACTTGTAGGAAGAAGATTTTTTGCAGGCTCATATCCCCTTTCTCCTCCACAAATAGAGAGAGGAGAGTGTTCCAGTTCCTGAAGCTGCTCCCCGCTCCTTCAGGTGCCCAGTGAAGAGGAAAGCAGGGCTTCCCCTAGCCACCCCACCCTTCCGGTGGTCTACACCCTGAAACAGGATCCTAAATAGAAAAACAAGATGGGGATCTTCGTGGCATCAAGGGATAGATCTACAGATAACAGTGAGTTTTCCTGTGGAATAAAAATCTTCACAACAAGATTTCAGAATCAATTAGCAAGCCCATCATATCGTAAGGGTACCATATTTCCATAAAATAACAAAATGCACCCTGTATTATTCTCTTACCTGCCGACTCTCCCTATGGGAGGATGTTGAAGAAGAGGCACTTCTATGGGTTGGAGTGGATGTTTTATGAGCAGGGGATATGCCCTTCTCGTCTGAACTCATCGCTGCAGTTAAGAGTCTAGTTGTATGCACTTAAGACCATCCCAATCGTGTCTCAAATTTGCAGACAAAGGAGATGATTTTTCAGCTTTAGTTCCATTTCAGGAATTAGGCTTGACCAGAAAAGAGAAGGCAAATATTGAAGGTGTCCAAAATACCTAAAGGTGAAACAAGAAGAAAAACAAAACACCTCATGTAATTAAAATACAAATAAAAAATAATTACTTTTAGGGGGAAAAAAGAAACCTAAAATGTTAGGGAGAGGAAGAACACTGACACATTAGGAAATATTATTTCTTCCTCTAGATTTTAAGGTGGAGGCTAAAAGTGCTAATATGAAAAAAAAGGTCAACAAGGAAAATGGAAAGAAACCATATGCTAAAGTCATATTCCTCCCTCACATTCCCTTTGTTTTAAAGCAGTACATCAGTTTCCTCCCCTGGAAGTTAAATGCCCTGAACAATGGCTTAAAATAAGAGCTCAGCCCACACCTGTCTTCAGTTGAGTTCAGTTGGGTCCTGAATGTGATGGTTAAATCCAACAGAAAACAGACACAAAAGGCAAAAAGGTTCATGCATTTTGTATATTGTGTGATGCAGCATTTAGGAAGGATCAAGAATACGCATACCCACCGTTATTTGCACCTCAAGACCACAGCATACTTACATATGATTCTCAATTCAATGACCAATGGGCTCTCAAGAACCTACAGATGGACAAGCATGTTGTGAAACTGGAGTCGCTTCATTTAGCTACAGCCAAGAGTCACTTCATTTTTCACTTGGATTCATATAAGGAAAGCTTGCGCCATAAGTACTAGGACCAAAAACTTGTGCCTGAGGGAAGCATTGTTCAATTGGTAACACTGGTTGCTTAGAAACATTATTTTTTAAAGGTAAGCATGATAGTAGAAGATGAGAAGCTTACCCAACCATCTGTGACCCAAAAGACTGACCACTAAAGCAAAGTTTCCCTCTTCCAAGAAGACAGAAGACAGATTTCTACCCCCATCTTAATGATACTCCTTGAAGGAAGCACAGAACACTGTAAGTACAGGTAAGTACCACAGCACAGGTGGGAAGAAAAAAACTCCTGGACATGATCAGAAAGCGAACTTAAGGCGAAAGAAAGGGGAGACCTGAACTTCAGTCCAAAGGAAGAGACAGTTAATAAAATAAAAAATAAAAAAAGAATAAAGATGTAGGAGGATACATGGTGAGAGGAATGCACTGGATCTGGAGGTTAGAGGTATCCTGATCAAGTGGGTTTGAGCTGAGGTCTGAAGGATGAGCAGGAGTTAACCAAGTGCCTGGGTGTCCGGCCTGGCACGACCAAGGAATCAGTGCTGGAAATCATGATGAGAGCTGCATGATGGGCCAGAGAAAAGCAGACGCCAAGTCCCCGCAGGGCCTTGTCAGCCATGTTCACCATTTCAATTTTTTATCGTAAGCCTAAGAAGCCATAAAGGAGTGTGGTACAACCACGTTTGTGTGTTTTAAAGCATACTTTGACAGCCGTGAGGAGAACCAGATTGGAGAAGTAAAGAAGGTGAGGGAGGCCCAATAAGGAAGCAAGAGAGGATGACTTAGAGAGGTGGTAGGAAATTTGGCATCCAGTCCTGGCAGTTGTAACAGGATACAGAGGAGTGGGGGGGAGGGGGGAGGAGGAGAAGGCAGGGTTGAGGAAGCTTCCTGGGTTTCTGGTATTCAGAGCAGGGGCTGGCCAAAGGAAATTCAGGAGTGACAGGAAGTCCCGTATGGTATTGACCCGCTGAGTTTCAGGTATAACCGAGGCGTTCAAACGGCGATGAACACTTGGAAAAGTAGTTCCAGAGCTCAGAGAAATTTAGGCTGTAGACAAATGTTTAATAGGTTGGTACTAATATAAATGTATCACATGATTTATGTACAGATCATGTAAACTCCGCAAGTGTATGTAAGTTTTATACAGGCCTAGAAATAGTCCTATTTTCTAAATCTGCAACATTATGTTAATGGATTTGTGACCCTGAGTGTATTAATCAGGATTTTAATCATCACCTGGCTATAGAGAATATTCAAAAGAACAATCCCAATAATTAAAAGGCAAATTATTATAAATTAAGAAAACTGGGCTCTTTAGTGAATAAAATCTGTGTAATCCCTTTCTTAAGATTTCAGCTTGTCACCACCACTTATCCCCCAAACTAGAAAGTCTTCTCTTGAAACAAAATTGGTCTTTGGGTTAATAGAGATGTCAAGAGCTGCAGCGCTCCTTCATGGGCTAAGAAATCAGGATCCATTTAGTATTGTCAAAAGGCAGTAATAAGGCAATATTTGATAGAGGATCATCTAATTCTTTTATTATATAAAAGTAGTCTAATAAGTGTGAGTAAAATTTCCCAAGCCAAGCTCTGGTGCCAACAAAGAGAAAGCAAGAACACTGCTCAGTCCTTGATTTGAAGTACTTTCTGGTCCAAGACATTTTATAAAATGCTGACACATGAGCTAAAAGCGTGGAGGTTCTGTGATGCATTCAGGTGCCCCAAAGGGATGAGGCTGAAACAACCAAACTATTAGACTGTTATCCATTTGGAAGTAAACTCAATCCAAGCTACATCAAGAGACATTTCCCCTTCTGAACTTTTTTTTTTTCTTAACTGCACCCAACTCCTAACTGCACTTATCCCATTAACACCAGTGCTGACACCCACCAATTCTGGGTTTTGTTTTAAGTTTAAATGACATTTTCAGGGTAAACTACCTATGATGAAAGGGCAACATTTTGGTTGAATGACAATTATGAATATCTTTAATAATACCAGGAGTGAAGAAAAGGCAATTAAGAATATTCAATTCATTTCAAGAATCATTTTTGATATAATTGTTATTTCTATTAATTTCTTATTTTTTTAACAAAGAGGATTTCAAGTACCTAAAGTTGAAAGAGATGACCTTTAAAGATCATTCCAATCTGATTATCAGTCAAGTATTTGACCACCTGTTCTATTTCAACGTGCATTAAAAAAGTAACTCCAAATTCTGTTAGTAGGTTATACCTATTTACTCTTTACTCCTAGAGTGTAAGAATTAGTGTGACATTAGAAAAAATTATTTCATCTCTATCAAAGCACATTTTCATAAATTGCCTAAATAAAATCCTAAAGCCAAGGAAAGCCCATAGATTTTGTTTTATATATTTATTTTTCAAAGACCAGGATTTTAAAGTCAACACCAACATAATTCCTATACTCAATGAGAAAAATTATTGTTGTTGGAAATAACAGCAATATAAGAGCTGAACATCTAATTTTCCTGTCTCCCTCCTTGTTCATATCAGTGGGATCACTACAATTGTTTTTTAAGTGCTATAACATCTGCATTTACACTGAGTGACATAAAATTCAGATTTATGACCCAGAGAGCTAAGTAAAGCAAGAGGCGGCAGGGAAGAGTTCTAGAAGCTGCTGTTCACAGGCACCATAAACTGCACGTGTTCAGATAAACATCTGAAACTCGACTATGTAGGCTGGGCTAAGTTGTGACATAGAAACACACAACCCCCAAATCTCAAGGCTTACGAGAAAGGTTTATTGACATGTCCTTTACAGGTCAGCTGTACCCCTACTCTGCATCCTCTTCACTCCAGGCTTTAAGAGCAACTCCCAAGTGACAAGGGAAAACAGCCATGACAAAACATGAGAAAGTCCTTAAAGTGCTTGCTTATAGGTGGCACATGTCCCTTTTGCTCACATCTTATTGTCCAAAGTAGGTCAGATGGCCAAATTAAGGAGGATGATGCATGAAAATATAGTGCAGCCAATATAAGGCAACGAATACTTAAGGGCAATAATCTACTATATTCACCACAGGGAAAAATTAATAGCTCAGATGAAAACATTTAAATGGACTCTAGTTTCATCACCTAGAAATAATCCTAGTTAACATTTGATTCTACTTTAACCAACGTAGGAAAAGAATATTCACTCTATCTGCAATATGCTTTCTCAAGCCAACAATATATTGATAATAGCTTTCTTTGTGAACAAAGGAACTTCAGTATCATGGCTCTGAATCACCACGGCCATCACACAGATAACATCATGATACATTTAGCCGTGCTTCTACTGGGACATTTAGGTTGTATTCCATATATTTTCAAACAAAGAGATTTATCTTGTATTCCATATATTTTGAAACAATGAGATTTATCACAGAAGAGATCCTAATCATTCTGTTAGCTTTTGATCATAAAAATGACTCTCTTTGTTCACTACTTTTTTTTTTTTGTTTTATTTGGTATCATTCGCTCTCTGTTTGCAAGTGATTAATGAAATTTGTCCATCCTTTTACATTTAAACTTTCTGTATCATCTTGTATTATATATTCATCTACTAGTGATCATGGTTTGCTTTTTTTTTTTTTTTTAATCTAGCATTAGTGACATTTTTCTCCTTCCCATTTAATGTTGTAACTAATAGTTGGGCTTATCCCTGCCATATCATGTTACACTTTCTATTTTATGGTTCTTCTCTGTTTCCTTCAATGCTTGATGGCTTTTCCTTTATAATCTCCTTTTCCTTAAAAAACTGATTTTAACATATTTTAAAATATTTTATTTATTTATTACAGAGAAAGAGAGAGAGAGAGAGAGTGCACAAGCAGGGGGAGCGACAGGGAGAGGGAGAAGCAGGTTCTCCGCAGCGCAGGGAGCTCAATGGGGGCTGGATACCCAGGACCCTGGGATCATGACCTGAGCTGAAGGCAGATGCTTAACTGACTGAGTCACCCAGGTGCTGCTGATTTTAACATGGTTTTAACTGAGTTTTACATTTGACCTTAAAAGATAAAATTCCCCTTGTAATGTTCTATTTCCCTTCAAGTTGCTCTAAATCTTGTTGGAACCTACAGTCTGTAAGTGACACAGGAAGAGTAAAATGGTATCCTTCTAGTCTCCCTTGCAATACAAGACCTCCCCCACACTACCCCAAATCAAATTTTTCTCTTCCCAGTCCTTTTCCCAATCTTGGTGATTTAATCTGGAGTTTTAGAGAATCACACTTCATACTCTAACACAATAGGGAGGAAATGATACTACTTTTTCTGGTTGAGGCCAACTAGGGTCTCCAAGTATGAGGATAGATTGTAAGAATTAGGTAACTTTTCCGCCCTTTCTCAGTGTCCTTGTCTGCAACAGTAGCTGAGGTTTGTTTTATTTATTATTTTTAAAAATTATTTATTCATTAGAGACATATAGAGAGAGGCAGACACATAGGTAGAGGGAGAAGCAGGCTCTATGCAGGGAGCCCGATGTGAGACTCGATCCTGAAACTCTGGGATCACATCCGGAGCTGAAGGCAGATGCTTAACCGCTGAGCCACCTAGGAGTCCTTGAGGTTTGTTTTAATTGAGACTTGACTCAATCAAGATTTTCCTCAAATTGAGAGATAGCCATCATAAAATTAGGATCTAGTTCTTCATAGTTTTGACATTAGATTGTTTTAAGTTAGTGTTTGGGTTCTTAATAGTTTGTCTTTTTCAATATTTGCATGACTACCCACGGAGAATGATGAGGAGCCACATTAGAGGATTGCAGGCACAAGTCACAAGGGAGGGCATTCCTGTCATCAACTGATCTTACCAATGCAAATGTCATTGTACGGCTGAGTGGAATAAATTAGTTTTCTATCAAGATCATCACAGGAGCAATAAATGCCTATTGTCATTATATATTACAGTCATTACAATGTCATTATATATTCAAGTGGGTTTTTTTTTTTTCCTTAAAGAAAAAGGGTAGGGAATTTTTTTATTTCTAAGGTCATTAACCCACAAAAAGAAAAAGAAAATCAAGGACTGCTTTCATGAAGTTAAGCCAATGTCTTCTCAAAAAGGTGGCAACGTAAGATTTTATAAACATTTTCCCAGAAAATAACTAAACAGCAGAGGCTAAAAGGACTTTTAAAAAAATCATTAGTACTTTCACTAAGGAATAGTGGCCACAACATGCCATAAAATGGAAAGGAATCGGGCAGCCCGGGTGGCTCAGCAGTTTAGCACGGTCTTCGGCCCAGGGCCTATCCTGGAGTCCTGGGATTGAGTCTCAAGAGTCCCACATCGGGCTCCCTGCAGGGAGCCTGCGTCTCCCTCTGCCTGTGTCTCTGCCTCTCTGTGTGTGTGTGTGTCTCTCATGAATAAATAAATAAAATCTTTATAAATAAATAAATAAATAAATAAATAAATAAATAAATAAATAAAATAAAATAAAATAAAATGGAAAGAATCACTTTACTCACAAACCAACCAGTAGGTATGAAACCAATATAGAACTCCCATCTTAAAATGGCACTATAAGAAGAAAGTCTGGCAAACTCCACTAGTTTCCTCTAGATTAGAATGGCAAGAAGCAAGAAGCACAGGGAAAAGCCTCATCACAGATTAACAGCTTTCTGAGGCCACAGAGGCACAGCAATACTGGCACACAAGTACATAGCCTTGCCTTATCTTTTCCTGCTTTCCTTAGTCTTGGCTTCCAAAGAACATCATGGACACATCCCAAAGCCCACCCAAAATACAGCCTCCCCTCCCTAGCAGTCATTTACAAAACTAGAGAGGAAAAAAGCATACAAAGAGACAAGTTCTCTGTGACTGATGAAGACTGGCCACTCTCCACTTTCCTAAGATCCTTTACCAAGGACATGACTAAGACAGACCTATGTTCCACATCACTTAGTCCCCCAAGTGTGAATTTTCAGAGGATCAAAATGCTACTCAAGTAAACATAAAGGGAGCCAAGGATAACTGGCACAAATACTCTTTTGACAAGGAGCAGATTTCATATAGAGAAAAGCTAAAAAAAAAAGTATGTGTGTATAAACCATGATGAAAAATTATTCCCCCAATAGGAGAGCAAATTATTATGTGCGAGAGATAATTAGAGGGCTGATATGGAATGTTAATCCTAGCAAAAGGGATGGTAGCTTTAGAGTACCACTGCTTCATACTTTCACAAATTAAAAAAAAAAAGTGTTTTTGAATAAGAGATAAGACAGGTTGAGATATAATGGGAGCTGGCAAAATTAAGAAATTAAGGAAACAAATGATGACATCATAATTTCAAAGTAATTAAAATGACATTAATGAAGCACCAAATGATTCTGCAGAAAAATTCAAATCAATAGGTAGGTTAAAAAGATCAAGTTGAAGAAATCATCTTGCAAATGGAAGGACAGGAAAAGTTAACAAATAATGGAACCTGAATCTACAGATATGAATGATGCTAAAGACAATAATCAAAAAAGAAAAGAAATAATACTCAAAACTATTCCTGAACATAAGGAAGCCTTCAGCTTGGAAAATAAAATCTTCAACAGATAAAAATAAATATTTTTATCTGGAAAAATAAACTTCATCAGGCAAAATTAGTAAAAAGCAAACCAAAATAAGATAGATCCTAATGATATTGCTGAATTTAGATCATCCTCTGAATCAATTCAAGAAGTTAAATATTAATGAAAAAGTGGAAGCAAAGGGGTTAATCCTAGAAAAAGTTTGAAAATATACTCTTAGTATGCTTCAGAGTGAAGAAAAAAGTAAAATTGGTATTGTAGAATATTTGAAAGGAGCAGAAATCAAAAGTACTCAGTCCTGTCCCTCCTCCTCCCTCTCCTCTCTTTCTCTGAGTAATGGAGTGAATTCTCTGGTTAACAAAAGGGTGAAAGACTAAAGATAACAGCAAGCAAAGCATACACAAAATAAGGTAACAAAACTATTTAGAAATGCAGAACATAGCTAAAGATACAAGGAAAGGAAAACTCTTGGTCTTACTCATTTCCATTACTAAACACAAAAGAATAAAAACAAGTGCATTAAGTTTATAATTCATGAAATTAGAAAAGCCAACTACAGAACCATACAAATAAATAAATGTATTGGATTTATCAACTCATTTTTCTTTCTTTCTTTCTTTCTTTCTTTCTTTCTTTCTTTCTTTCCTTTTTTTTTTTTAAAGATTTTATTTATTTATTCATAGAGACACACACAGAGAGAGAGAGAGAGAGAGAGAGAGGCAGGGACACAGGCAGAAGGAGAAGCAGGCTCCATGCAGGGAGCCCGACTTAGGACTCGATCCCAGGTCTCCAGGATCATGCCCCGGGCTGCAGGTGGCACCAAACCGCTGCGCCACTGGGGCTGCCCTATTTATACTTTCATTTCTAAATGTGGAGAAAAACAGGAATCACAAATACAGAGAGGTCATAAAAACATATAACCAGGCATAGAAGACAGTAATTTATTAGATAACTGTTGCAATGTATAATAAATAGCTAAAACTGGTAAGAGTTCAAAGGCTAAATATTCTATAATCATCCTGATTTTAAAAGTACGCCATTTAATGTCCATTCCCAAATATTTAAGAACTCCAAACAAATACTGGAATATGTCTTTCTACGTGCTGTTCTGTACATACAAACACATAACCATATACTCACAGGCACATAAGTCAATCTACATCAGGCTTAATGGTGAAACATCAGTACCATTTCCATCAATGTCAGCAACAAAATAATCATACTGGTTATTACCTTATTAACACTGTGTTCTGAGAGTGCTAAGCAATGAATAATATAATTATTCATCTGAAATGCACATGAGAATCAAATGAAAATCAACCAGAAGGGAGGAAAAAAGAAAACTTTCCTTAATATAGCTGGTTACCAAAATCTACCTACCTACCTACCTCCCTCTATCTATCTATCTATCTATCTATCTATCTATCTATCTATCATCTATCTATCCTTTTTTTAACGTGAAAACATTCAATCTGAAAAGGGTCCATATTATATAATTTCAACTATATGACACTTTGGAAAAGGCAAAAGTATGGAGACAGAAAAAAGATCAGTGATTGCCAGAGTTGGGAATTGGAGGAGGGATAAAGAGATGCAGCACAAAGGATTTTTAGGATGGTGAAACTATTCTGTATGATACTGTAATGGTGGATGCAAGCCATACATTTGTCCAAACCACAGAATGTACAACACTGAGAGTAAACCCTAACCTAAACTATGGACTCTGGGTGATAATGACCTGTCAAAACAGGTTCATCATTGATTGTAACAAAGATACCACTCTGGTGTGGGATATTTACAGTGGAGGAGGCAGGGGTGGGAGGAGGGAAGAGATATGTGGAAATTCTGTACTTTCTGCTCAATTTTGCTGTGAACCTAAAATTGCTCTTCAAGTAAAGTCTTAAATACATGTGGGGTGCCTGTTTGGCACAGCTGGTTGGGCACTAGACTCTTGATTTCAGCTCAGGTTCTGATCTTAGGGTTGTGGAATAGAGCCCTTTGCTGGGCTCTGTACTCAGTGTGGAGTCTGCTTGGGACTCTCTCTCCCTCTCCCTCTGCCCCTCCCTTCTGTGTTCTCTCTCTAAAATAAATAAATAAATCTCTTCAGTCAATCAATCAATAAATCATGGGTGTGTGTGTACATCATCTAAAGTGATGGTTAGATAAAAACAATTCAAGATCCTTAAATTTGGTGACATAAATTATAGCACAAATATCAGCAATTTAGGAGGTGAAATCTGAGAGGACTCTTTTTCGAATTTTAAATATTTGTTCTTTTTTATACTGGGTATACATTAATTCAAGAAACAGACACAATAAAGCTATTTTTATTTTGAAAAATATTTGTTTCTTTTCAGGTAAAGAATATAATTCAACATTTAAAAGCTGCTTTTAAAGATTTATAAACTATGGATAAATAGCAATAAGACATGCTAAAATGTTCTATTTTTTGTCTATTTCAAGTAGAGAATCAAAGAAGATGGTTGTAAGGGGAAAAAGGAAGGCAGACATGCACACTCGTGTCTCTCTCACACACACTGAACTGAATACAGACACCAGACAAATCCATGCAAGAGAAATCTAAAACACCGTACACACCAGGTAGACAGTATAAGAGATTGGGCTGAGCAAGGACTAACCCTGGAAAACACTTTCTCAAGGTTGTTGTATGAAATAAATCTTTGGTATCAGCTTATATTCTGATTAATTCCTTCTTGATACTAAAGGAAGACCTCAAATGACACATACTGCTTGAGAGTTCTAGTTATTTGGATCTGTAAAACTATGTTTGATGCAAAAGTACAGATGTTACATCTGAGTATCTTCTTTCCCCTACTTAAACTAACCTACTTAAACTAATAGGCTTTTTTTTAAATCTGTTCTGAAAATTATAAATTCTAAAGATTATAACTTGATAATTCTGACCTTCGAGACACTCTGATACAAGTTCTTCCCAACCTTCTGTAACCTTAATGCTTACAAATATGTTATTTACTGGAAATTTACCTTATACAGACTATCCAAATGCACTGCGGGCATTACAATGACTAGAACCAGTATGTTGTATACACTTGACAAAGCATTCTCAAGGAGGAATCTACCAGGCAAGAAAAAGGAAAAGCCCTCTTCATCTGTCCAACTGATCCTTGGGCACGTCCAAGGTCAAAGAAAATAACATGGTGGGAGAAGGCTCTATAAAACCTGCCTCCATGGACCATGAGGTAGGGAAAGGCGGGGATCTGCCCCAGTGCTGGATCAGTGAAGGGCCTCAGTTACGGGTGTGGGGAGGCCAGTGAGAGCCTTGATCTTCTGGCAAGATGTACTGCCCTGTCCTGAGGCTTTCCTATTGAGAGTTACTGTGTCCAGACTCAAAGACCTATGGTCCATTAAAGAGAGGGAGGCATTTCCATTCCCTTTCGCAACCTAGGAAAAGCATGAGAAAATGCCAGCACAAGGTTCTAATAGCCTTATGAAGGGGAAACCAGCTCTGCATGGATCTCTCTTATAAATAATACGGAATAGGAGTACAGCATCCCAGAGAGCCATTAGATTACTGGCAAAGACATATCCCCTTTTACACACACCACCAGCAAAGGAAGGAGTACACAATTCAAAATAAACTGCCCCCATACATAAATCTAAACAAATTCTCAAGAAAAGAGCTAGAACCAATGTTACATTGGTTTGTGAACCAATCTAAGCTTCCTTTAATGATCTGAATGGTTCTACTTATTTATTGGTAGCTTTTCATATTGAAGTTTCCCCTGAAAGTCAGCTGAAGTCAGCCATTTTCGAGTATCACACTAATCTGTTAAATTATAATGTGGCAATGACCTTATCTGAAAACTGTAATTTGAGTTGACTTGGTTTTTGTTTGTTTGGTTTTTTTTTTGTTTTGTTTTTGTTTTTTTTTACACTGAGCTGATGTATTTTCTAATTGGGACATATGCCCTAGATTTAATAATTATATATTCTTTCTAATCTAGTTTCGATCTTATAATTGGTATGAAATTTATATTCCAGGAATATGGCCCACCTCTTTCCTCTTATTTTAGGGTTTTATTGGGTTTTGGGCATTATGCACTGGACTATTCTCAGAACTGAGTCTTCAAAACAATGTTATCATAAAGAGATTAAGGAATATGTCCTTAATCTGAACAACCAAGCTCCCTCATACTATTCTCTCGAGTAATCCTTCTCTGGACATCTGCTAATTTTATAATTAATAAAACATAAATGGCCTTTCAAAACATTATCAATGAGTAAAAAAATAACACACCAAACATATTATTTTGAGGTCAGAATCCTAAAAAGAGATCATCACCTCCTTCCTAGCTTTCTCTATAATGTCAGGGGGAAAAAATACCAATAAAAGCATCAGTCTCTTACCACTGATAATAATAGTGGTAACATATGGTAATATAGTGGTAGTAGTGGTAATATAATGTAAGACCAGATGTCACATTTCTTATCCAGGAACTCGTCTGTTACAGTGTACAGATGACGAAGGTAGGGTTTAGGAAGTATATTAAATAGGATCCTCAGTTTGGTTTCCAAATCTGGTTGACCTCAAAGACCATGAAACAACTTCTTACTTGCTATCTACCCTTAAAGTACTAGTAAATCAATGAATAAACTAAATGTCAAGCCTAGTTGTTTTTTTTTTTTTGTACAGAATGATACATTACTGATGGTATACAATTACACATTTATAGAGCTTCTTAACCTGGGGTTCATGAATGGGTTTAATTAGCACATTCTTTAAAACCCAGGAATGATGTGACAAGTGTTGGGTATACACACATCTTATTATTCACCAGCTTTCATCAGATTATCAAAAGGCTAAGAAAGTATTTCCTCGGGAGTTCATATTACTAAAAGGATTGTTACCAGTACAGGTTAAAAAACAATCCACGGGCACAAAAGCTGTACAGCATATTTAACATAATGAGATCACAGGTCTCATTCTGATTTTGATGGAAGCATGTGCCACAGACACTTTTGACAAGGCCATTTTAATACCATCACTTTGATCATTTTACCAGTGCTAATTTTCTAAGGCTTGTCAGCCACTTAACCATTCATCATTTGGTTTCTGACTCTTGTTTTGAAAGGAAGCTTGGTAATGTCATAATTCATATTTTAACAAGAAAAACAATATTGGGAACTATGGTTCCCATGACTGCTAATAGGTACTGATTGTCAGCAGAGTGCAGACCTTTTGGCAACAACAGGAAACATCAAAGATTTAGCTTCTGCTTGGTGATCTTAGATAATAACTCATTAATCCATGCTGAGTGAGTATAAACTGTTACTGAGGCACCAAGTGTCTTGAGTAGCAGCAAATGTCCTGTTCTCTAGAGGAATTTCCTGTCAAAATAAGCATTTCTGTACTGAGCTGAGATATGCTGAAGAGTTGGCTAAAACAGATAAAATGGCTTAGGTTAAAAATGTTCCTGCATTTAACTCTGATGCATTGCTACTGGGATTGTAAAATGGTATAACTGCTATTTGAAAATGGAACGGTGGGGGTCCCTGGGTGGTTCAGGTGGTGAAGTGTCTGCCATCAGTTCAGGTCATGATCCCAGGGTTCTGGGGGTGAGCTCCATGTCGGGCTCCCTGCTCAGAGGAGAGCCTGCTTCTCCCTCTCCCACTACCCCTGCTGCTCCTGCTCTCTCACTCACACTCACTCTCTCTCAAATAAATAATAAGTCAAATAATTAATTCATTAAATTTAAAATTTTATCAAGAAAAAGAAAATGGTTGGGTGGTTCTTCAATAAATTAAAGATAAAATTAAAATAGGATTCAGCAATACCAACTCTGGGTATATATCCAAAAGAACTGAAAGCAGGGACCTGAGCAGATATTTGTATACTCATACTCATGGCAGCAGCATTATTCAAAATAGCCAAAAGATGGAAGCAACTCAAGTGTCCATCAGCAGGTGAATGAATAAACAAAATGTGGTACATTCATACAATGGAATATCATTCGGCAGAGACATAGGTAGAGGGAGAAGCAGGCCCACTGCGGGGAGCCCATGTGGGACTCGATCTTGGGACCCTGGGATCATGACCTGAGCTGAAGGCAGACGCTCATCCACTGAGCCACCCAGGTGTTCCGGAGCTAGTGTTTAGTAAGAACTGAATTTCAGTTCAGAAGATGAAGAAGTTCTCAAGAAGGTGGTTGTCTGGGGTCGGGGGATGGGCAAAAAGGCTGAAGGGGAGTGGGAGCTACAGGCTTCTAGTTATGGGGTGAATAAGACAGGGATGAAAGGCACAGCACAGGGAACAAGTCAATGGTGCTGCAATAGTGGTGCAATGGTGACAGGTGGTGGCTACACCAGGGGTGAGTGGAGCAAAACAGTTTGTCAAATCACTACGATACACACCCGAAACAAATGCAAAATTGTGTGTCAACTGCGCTTCAATTAAAAAAAAAAAAAAAAAAGAAAGAAAAAAGTGGTGGTCTGAGTCCAATCAGGCTGCTATAACAAAATACCATAGACTAGCTGGCTAATAAACAGCAAACATCTATTTCTCATAGTTCTGGAGGCTGCAAAGTCCATGATCGTGGCACCAGCAGATACAGTATCTGATAAAAAACCACTTCTGGTACGTGGATGGCCCTCTTCTTGTTGCGTTCTCACATAGCAGAGCGGGGCAAGGGATCTCTCCGGAATCCCTTCTAATGTCAGTCACCAGGGTTCTACCCTCAAGACCTAATTACTTCCCCGAAGCCCCACTTCCTAATACTGTCACCTGAGGAATTAGGATTTCAACATATAAATTTTGAGGGAACCCAAACATCCAGACCATAGCTGTGGGGGTGGTTATAGAACACTTCGAATGTATTTAATGCCTCTGAAAAATTTTTTTAAAATTAAAAAGAAAATTTTTTTTCAAATGGGGACGCCTGGGTGGCTCAATGGTTGGGCACCTGCCTTCGGTTCAGGTCGTGATCCCAGGGTCCTTAGATCGAGTCCCACATCGGGCTCCCCGCAGGGAGCCTGCTTCTCCCTCTGCCTGTGTCTCTGCTTCTCTCTGAGTGTCTCTCATGAATAAATAAATCTTTAAAAAAAAACCTTTTCAAATGGTACATTTTATGTATATTTTACAACAATAAAGAAGTCCCTGTGTTGTCACCGATAACGATTTTCATTACATACAGACATTAATTTTGTACTATTTCTGTGCCTGAGTTTCATTTTTTTTTTATAAAATCTTTCTTAATCTATTAGAATTGCCACTTCAATCTGCATTGCTCCTGTATTTGTGCATACATATATTCTTGACTATGCACTGCACTGTATCTGTACTGATTCTGTATAATCTTTGTTGGTGGGGGGGGACTATGCCACTTTCATCATTGCAGTCTGATGTCATGGGCCACAAAAACCACTCAGATTGTTTACTGGGCTTATCATTTCAGTTAAGACGTAAGCCCTCCATTACATACATTAAATACAGCTGATTGTGCTCACAGCCTGCCTGATATACCACCCTCATGCCAGTTCTTGGATTTTATTATATTTTCCCAAAGAGAGCCCAAAATAATCCAAATGATTTGCAGATTGGAGTTCCCTATCTGTTCAGCAGTTAGACAGAAAGACTGTACAAAGTTCAACACTCCCAAGAGAAAACCTCCTGGTTGTCCTAAAAAAAGACCCACCGAGCTGCTAATGGTACTCTTGAGGCCTGGGGCATTATCTGTTCTGTTCTTCCTGGTGCTCAGTCACACATTAGGAATAGGAATAGAGGCAGTAGTGTAATTCTTTCAAAACACAGATGAATTAGCCTGGCTGCAGACAATGACTGCACCTGCTATCTACCTAATTCACTAGCCATTATCTCCCTAAATCACAAATGTTGCATGATTAGGAGGCTTTAGCAGAATCTTATAAAAGCCGTCATCTCCCCAGAATAGCAAGGTTTATGTAGACCTTTACCCACATATCAGGGGGCTCATACTTCTGTTTGCAGTGGGCACTCAGATGAGTGCTGGTTTCAATTATTGCTCATTCATCGCCATAGGAGAGAAGGAACAACTGACAATAACGGAGGATTTGTTGCCGAGCCCCAGGCTCTTCAGCCTCCTGTACTCATTTAATTGGGGTGTGGTAATCTTCGCACACACCTAGTGTGTGCTGGAGCTGGCTGACACAGGCTCAGGAGCCCACTGGGTACATCTCTTGCCAGACCAGCCTTCAGAGACATCCTCTTGGGAACCTGAAATTGGCCATGGGGAGAGTATGTAGGCCATGCAAATCAGCATCCCCTCCCTTTCTTTAGGGAGTTGATTTTTAGACCATTGCCAGTACTCCACTGCACATATCTTGTGCTGTTTTTTCCTCTTATTTTTACACTAAAAAAACAAAAACAAAAACAAAAAAACAAAAGAACCCATGGATTTCCTAGGTCTGAAACCAATCCCAACTCTGCTATTTCCTAGCTATGAAACCTCAATTTCTCTGTGCCTCAGTTTCCTCATCTATAAAACAGGAATAAAAACATCTATCTCATGAAATTCTGAGAGTAAATGCATAATTTGTGCAAAATGGTTATTATTATGCCTCCCTTGCCAAACGACTGTGTGGGAAGCAGACCTGAGGACACACGGTATCCTCCATGGAGCATCAGTTTCCTCCATGAGCAGGTTCAGGCCCCCTAAGTCTTGAGTACCAATTTTGAGGCTCATTTGAACCATGACACTATTTTATAAAAAGCCCTATGAAAAAGGTTTGCTAATTTGCCATCAAAGGATCAAGAGTGTTTTGGGGGGAAATGCATAATTTAACAAAAATGCACAAAGTAGAAATGATATACCAGTTTATGTCTATAAATGGATCTGGGGCAGATCCATATTAAAAATAATAAGCCTACACTTATAAGAGAATAATCAAATGAGTGACTTGGGATTACTTTAGTATCAAAAATAATTGAAACTGATATAAAGTGAATAGTAATGGTTTGATAAACTACACTTGAGGTCCAGATAGTGTCAAATTTATAGTATGTTAAAATTAACAAAGAAATGGATGTCAAAACACTTGAGCTTAAGCCTTCCTTTTGCAGCAGATCACAAGATCTTGCATCTCAGGACCTTTGTTTCCTTTATGCAGGGAAGATACTTCAGCACCCAACTGACCTCATGGGATTTTACAGGAATCAAAAAAGAAAGAAGTACTTTAAAATACACACACACACACACACACACACACACACACACGCACACACACACACCTGGGTGGTGCAGTCAGGTGTCCAACTTTTGGTTTCCACTCAGGTGATGATCTCAGGGTCATGAGATGAAGCCCTCCACCCCCACCTCGAGTTCTGTGCTCAGCAAGGAGCCTACTTAACACTCTCTTCTCTCTCTTTCTGCCCCTCCTCCAGGGGGCTCTCTCCCTCTTTCTCTAAAATAAATAAACAAATTTTTAAAAATAAAATACACACATATATTGGGGTAAAGCTGGCAGACTGAATACAGGATCTATTTCACCACAAAACTCCACTGAAAACAAGAGTAAAGGGACTTTTAAAAAAGATTTATTTATTTATTTATTCATTTATTTGAGAGAGAGAGAGAAGAAGAATGCAGGAGGGGAGGGGCAGAGGGAGAGGGAGAGAGAACCTCCAGCGGACTGCACGTTGAGTAGGGAACCAGATGTGGGGCTCAATCTCACAACCCTGAGATCATGACCTGAGGTAAAACTGAGAGTTTGAAGTTCAATGAACTGAGCCACCCAGGTGTCCCCTCACTTCTTTTCCTAAAGAAAAACCCAAGAGCAGTGAGGACAGGCAGCAATAGCAACAGAAGTTTGGGGCTGGAGAACAGGAAAAAGTAGTAAAATGGTATCTGGTTCATTAGTGAGTCCTGTCACAGGATGAGTGGAAGTTTAAGGAATTCAAAGGAAGTTTTACTATGTCACTCGATACCGAATTGAGATGAAAAACAAAGCTACTTTTCCCCAAATCCCAAGCCTGGGAAATGCCAATGCTAACTGTCTACTACAGAGGTTTTGCAAGGTGGTCCCAGGACCAACATGCTACCTGGGAACTTGTTTCAAATGTGAATTCTTGAGCTTGTCCATGCTAGTGGGTCAAAACCAGTAAGGCCCAACACTCTATTTCAACGAGCCTGGCTCTGGGTAGCCAACCGGACCTTGTTCTTCACTGACCTAACAGTAACACTAGGGAATAATACTATAGTATTAGACACAGAGTTACTCCCAAGTAAGAGATCTAAAACCCCAAAAATAAAGAAATTATTTCAAAAATTTTCCTCAGAAACTAAAAAAATTATATTACGAATTTCAAGTGATAAAGTGTCTAGCACCTCACATTTATATAAATGGCCTTTACACTACTAAAATTACTAAAAGCTTTAGAAAGCTAGTGAAAAACTATTTTTTACTACACACACAGTATCTCCATTATGTATAAGAAAGAAAATAAAGCAACAAGTTCTATCATGAATCAACAGGACTCTACTAATCCTTGTGACTGCAAACTTTTTTGGATACCAGATTCAGAAATGGACAGATAACCCAGAGGTCAGTGAACTTTTCACATAAAGGGCCAGACAAAGTATTTTAGGCTTTATGAGCTATTCAGTCTCACTGCAGCTACCCAACACTGCCATCGTATTGGAAAAGCAGCCACAGAAAGAAAATATGCACATGAATAAGCGTGGCTATCCAATAAAACTTAATTTATAAAGCCAGGTTTGCCCTATGGGCCTATAACTTGCTGATCCTTGAACTAGATTATGGAAGATTAGGAAGCGTTCCCGGGACCAGACACTGCAAAGAACTTTTAAAATTGTAGACTCTCAAACAGCTTCCCATGGCAGTTCTATTAATCCACACTATAGCTGGCAAAGCATTCACAAAGGAGATTCTGATTTTAATGCCTTCTTGCCAACTTCAGACTTCCCTATCTCCCCTAACATGTAAAAGATACTTATGTTTAGAAATACACATATTGAAAAATACTAGTAAGATAAAGAGTAAAGAGGATTGCTTTGATCAGAGTAAATGTCTATCTAGGATGTCACTTATCAAAAAGCCTGGTGTGAAAAAGATTTGCTACTATTCACCTGAAAGATAACATCCTAGGTAGTACAAGAGTATTTCAAGAAAATGCATAAATTATTTTTAAAAAAGGAAAAATGTTGGGACGCCTGGGTGGCTCAGCTCAGCGGCTGAGCATCTGCCTTCGGTCCAGGGCATGATCCCAGGGTCCCAGGATCGAGTCCCACATCGGGCTCCCTGCGTGGATGCTTCTCCCTCTGCCTGTGTCTCTGCCTCTCTCTCTGTGTCGCTCATGAATAAATAAATAATCTTTTAAAAAAAGAAAAGAGAAAAAAATAAATTAACTTTATTTGTAAGGTTTGTCACATTTCTGAACTTTAAAAAGATAATATGAAAGATTTTAAAAAGGAAAAAATTGGTCTAGTCCAAAAATGAGTAATGGGCCAAGTACCAGAGCATCTAAGTAATAAATTCTCAACACATGCCACTCCCCCCCCAAAGTCTCTCTCTGTGTAAATCTGGCTACTTCATCTTTGTGAATCAAAAAAACACTGTACTCGATTTACTATCAACTTTGGTATTTTAGCCTATTTCAGTTTTTTTCTTTGGAATGTTTTATTTTGGGATAAGTTACAAATATACCACCGCGAGTTCCCATATACTCTTTATCTAGGACTTCCTCCAGTTTTTAGAAGCTGACAAAACAAGAGATTTTAACCTTAAAGTGCCAGTTGAGAAAAATAAAACATTTGGAAATAAAATTCACATGCCAAATTTGTAGGTATTGTTTAAATAAACTGCACCATGCTTTCAAATTCAGGACTCCAACCCTGAACATGCAGTCAGTAAAACTTCAAGTTCTCAGCTCATGTCACCTCCAAATGGGCCCAATCTCCATCACGTTCTAGCACAATATTCTTTTTATTTCCTTCACACTTTTGTCACTCAATAGTTACATTATTTGTTTATTGGCTTATGATCTGTCCTCAGAGCCTTCACTGGCTATGATTCCTGCTCTCCTCGTTATAATCCCCAGGCCCAAAGTAGTGACTGCAGCATACTGGGTAGACAGATGCTCAAGAGACTTTGCTACAGGGATGACTAGATGAATGGACGAAAGCCTACATACGTGAGTGAACACTTCAGATGTAGCAGGGGTGATACAGGATAAAACACACATCTATTTAAATAGTCATTGTTTCTGAAATCTTGAAACTTTAAAGGCCTACCACCAGCCGTACAGAGGGACATTTCGGGGAGCCCGTGTGTTAGGCCATCATCTTTGAAATCTTTTCTTACTGGGGCAAAGTTTAGAATTGTCACTACTCCCGATACATTCTTGTTCTCTGAAAGCCAAACTTTTCAAAGTAGATGTGTCTCGTTGGTTTACAAGCTCATGTGAAAAGTCGATAAAGAGACTTTAAAGCAACCTCAAAGTTGGACTAAGTACAGTATTAATTAATAATCATTCTTCTGTAGCTAAAAGTATATTCGGAAGAACTCAAATACTGGATTCCAACCTTATGGCGGTGGTTTGGGAGAAAGACATTTTGAGGGGAGAGGCAAAAAGTTTAAAAGACAAAACGGAGAGTGAGGCTGCCTCCCTTGCTCAGTGCTCAGCTCAGGGTCCAGGAATTACCTGGGTGTAGGAAAGGGAAAGGAAGGATAGATGTTCGGCAGAAGGGAAGGATGGGAGGGAGGGAGGTGGGAGAGACTATCTATCCCCATATTCTCTATGAACACTTATCCCAGGGTCAAATATTACAAAATGTGTCCAAATATCAAAGCACTTGGTCACTTGACCAAGGGAGGAAGAAGGCATTCTAAAATACACACACAGATAAAATATCCATTTATCAAATAAAAAGAAACAAGAAGACAAAAATGGGGCGCTTTTAGGCTATACACCTCATTTAGAATGTCTTTCTTCTATCTCGGGACCCCGCACTGTAGAGGAAGGGTTGGCACTAATAAATACATCCAACGTAGCACAAATCAATACCATCCAAAGAGTACAATAATCCCACTGTCATTCCTGGAACATTTCCTGCTTATGATGTAATGAGTGACAAATAACTCAAATGATCTGGTGAACTAAAGATTTAGTAGACTGAATTTCACTGGCAAGAAACACAGTGACATTAATACTAAAAATGAAGTCGAAGGAAAAATTCGTCTTCAAACCTCAAGTAGAAGTTTTGAAAGACCAAAAATAATGATAATAAAAGACGAATAAAACTCTAGATTTTTTTCTGCATAAAAATACAGTAAGAAGTATAGTAATGCTGAGCTTATTCATCTGAAACTGTTTTATGTACTTAAAGAACAAGGCAAGTAAGTTTGTAATCCTATTTTGAACCAAGATTTTAGTGTAAGAGAAAAGAGATACAAATATAAAATCAAATAATATTAAAACTCCGTAAACTTAACTTGAAAAAAATCAGTATAAACTCCTATGTTTTATTTTTAAATGTATGTAGTTTCTACTCTGCCCTAGGCTCTTCCAAGCCTAGAAATGGTGAAAACCCATAAGAATGAGCCCTCCTAACACCCAGACTGTAGTTTCTAAATTCCATTAACGATTAAAAAGAACCAGGGTTTCTTGGAACGGCTGAAACTTCGACTGGGATATGAAATGCACAAGAGGAGCTCGGGTCATCCTGTTGTACCGAAAAGCAGGGTCAAGAAATTAATGGGACAGGAATGCTTCCAGGATGTTCTGTACCTTGATCTGGTCGCTGATAATATGGAAAATGGTCAGTCTGTGAAAATTCATTGTGATTCTTTTATGATAAGCTCTCTTTTCTATATGTATACACAGGAGCCAACTTGAAGGGAATCCCAAT
Organism: Vulpes lagopus; assembly: GCF_018345385.1. Classification (NCBI taxonomy): domain Eukaryota; kingdom Metazoa; phylum Chordata; class Mammalia; order Carnivora; family Canidae; genus Vulpes; species Vulpes lagopus. The sequence continues at coordinate 101,327,190 of NC_054834.1, read as the reverse complement.
GAAGAGAGAAGGTATTACTTGAGCAACCAGGAAAAAAACAAAAACAAAAACACTGTAATTAATTAAGACATAATAAATATTTTTAAAAGCCATGAATTGACGATGATACTCAAGGAGAAAGGAAACCCTAAAAAAACAAAAAAATATCTTTGCTCACTCTTGGAAGAAACTAAAGTACCAACTCTGAAATTGTCTACCAAAAGGTTAGTATTAAGCACATACTTTGCTTTTCCTGGATGACTGTATTTCAGGGTCAAATACTAGTTGATCCAAATACATATCTACTTCCAGTAACTTCAGAATAAAAGGAGGGAGGAACAGATGAATACATATCCAGTAAAAGTGGGAAGGAAGAAGTCATTAAGTGGGGAAAAAAAAGTATACCGTTAATATTGTATTTAACACATAATTTCTTTTTTTCTTTTTTTTTTTTTTAAAGATTTTATTTATTTATTCATGAGAGACATACACACACCCAGAGAGAGAGAGAGAGAGGCAGAGACACAGGCAGAGGGAAAAGCAGGCTCCATGCAGGGAGCCCAACATGGGACTGGATCCTGGGACCCCAAGATCCTACCCCGGGCCGAAGGTGGCACTAAACTGCTGAGCCACCGGGCTGCCCACAATTTATTTTTCAAAACTGGTGTAAATTTTTCAGATTTTGGGATGATAATTTTTCTTTTTTTGTTTTTTGTTTTTTGTTTTTGTTTGTTTTTTGGGGGGATGATCATTTTTCAAAAAACCTCACATACAGAAACAAGAAAAACAACGTACAGAGGGTGGACTGGTCTAAGGCACAGTCTTTATCCCTGGATCAAGACTCTTTCCTGGTCCTTTGTTTCCATTCTTATGAGCACTGTGAGAAGGAAATTTTGAAGTCTTCTCATTCTTCTTCCCTGTAGAGAAGATCTGGCTACCGGCCTTCCCCCAGGCCCCCTCAGCTCTTCAGAATTAGATGCCTGCGGACCAAAAAAGGCCTCCTTCAAGCAGGATACAGAAGAGGAGGAGAAGCCCAGGAGAGGAAGCAAAGGGTAGGTAAAATGACCTCGGTGTGGTCAATTCTCACTGGATACCGTCTCCATTTCCACTACCCAAGGGAGGAGTCTCACAATCCGCAGAACAGATAAAAGGGAGCAAACATCAGCGAAGAGTTGAACACACTTTCTCCTCTACCCATGTTATATTTGCTGACTGGTTAGCTGATTTACTGAGTTTACCTTTTTCAAGACTTTTCAACCTGTTTTATGAATCAGTAATGGCTTCTAAGCACTCTTCACTCCATTTTTTCAGTCCTGGTTAAGTGAGTTAAGTGAAAAGGAACGGGGAGGTGATAACAGGAACTCCAAGAAAAAGGGAGGAAGGGGCTTTCTGAAATCTTTCCTGAGTATCATGCATACAAACTAATTTCTGTGTCAAAGAACAACACAAACACATTTCGTGAAGGAAATGAGATGCTAATTGCCCACATTTTCTTTTTTAAAGAGGAGTTTAATTTCTGTCTCAGAGTCAACTCACAACTCAGCAAATATGTGTGGGAACAAATTTCCATTTACTTTATTTCCATGAACTTAAATCTGATGTTCATCTTTGCTTGTGGTCAAATGTCAGGAGATCCTAGGGATTGCTGGCCTAAGAAATTCCCGGAGACAGAGCAAAGTAATGCAGCCAGGATATGAAACCACCCAAAATAAACATCCAAACCAGCCGCCTTCTTTCTTGCTTGCTTCAACATTATAAATCCTGAGGCCTAAAAATCTAGTTCAGTAACATTTGAAGGTAAATGAGGAATTGGGACAAGAACTGCTCTTTGGGGATCAAGTCAGTTTCCTCCATCTGTAAACTCTGATCAAATAATTAATGCTTGAGGTTTGCTAATATGGACAGAAAAGGACCCTAGGATTTGAAATGCCTTTGTGGTTAAAGTTCTTTATTACTGTATAAAAGTTTGATTCAATATCGTATTAACAAGAACATCTCTGTAAGTGGCTCCATTTCCAACAATATACAATGATCAAAGATGCATAAAGACACACTTTGTGACTGGCTACATCCCACTGCTTGAAGGACTATCTGATTCTGATGGTAAGATTTCTCAATGTCAAAAGTTCTACACAGGAAGATGGCACAACATCTTGCTCACTGAATCACTCTGGTGTCCAGACTGAGTGGGGTGGGGCTAGTAAATGGACTCTAATCCCAATGGGTATCATTCAAAAAAGAAGCCAAATCAATGAATCGGTTTTGCCTCCCAGGGACAAAACCAGTAAGATCAGGCACTGAAACTCTGGGGTCATAAAATATCACTCTGAAGGGACACTGGGTGGCTCAGTGGTTGGGCGTCTGCCTTCGGCCCAGGGCATGATCCTGGAGTCCTGGGATCGAGTCCCGCGTCGGGCTCCCTGCATGGAGCCTGCTTCTCCCTCTGCCTGTGTCTCTGCTTCTCTCTTTGTGTGTCTTTCATGAATAAATAAATAAAATCTTTAAAAAAATCACTCTGAAATGACAACCTCAAGGTCTGGAAAAAATGATTCAAGCCTTATCACTATGCAAATCAGATTTCCAAACTAAGGCAAATGGACCAGTCTGATTTCGGTAAAGTCTTCCTTCTTCAGAGGCAGGTCTGGGAGGGGTTAACCTCAGAAAACCATCATTTTCAAAATACACAGATTTTATATAAAGTAATAAAATGCCAAACCAGAATAAAGACTAACAGCATGTTATGTGTAAAGTGCACAAAGTGATTTCATGAAAGGAAGGAGAAATTGACACCTCAAGCAGGCAACGATGGCGAAAGCCTACAGGTGCCAGGCAGGTAACATAAATCTGCTAAGGCCAGTTGGATTAAATACTTACGGAATGGTAAATATTAGCAAGCTTCAGGCCTTAGAATAGTTAAAAGACCAGATTTTTAGTCTTCCAAGAGAAGCCAGGTATCTGATTTTTCTGTGAAGTTTCCCGATTGTCCAATGTTGGCAATTAATTCAATTTTAAAGAAGAAAATGTTTACAGTTTAAGAAGATTATAGTCTAAAATTTGACCTACAGGCCGCTGTAGGTTCTAAAATGTAATTTTAAATAATGCAGTAATAAACAGAAAGCTTCTCGCATAACTGTGATTACACTAAATTATGGAGCCTTGGTTTCTGCTCTACCAAGAGGCACCAGTCCATACAAGGAAAGGGGGGAGGAGTGGTATCAGAGTATATGGGGTGTTTCCCAAATTAAAGATGTCTGAGTTATCACCACCACCACCCCTGCGCCCCAGGGCAAATAAGAGTTTGTGTAGAGGATGCATAACTTATGAGAGCCCCCAAGAACTCAACTGGTATACCCTCCCACTCGGCCTCACTGACCTCAGGAAAGTAGAAAGCTTTGTGTAACAGGGAGGAATGTGTCCAAATTGTGAAGACCAAAGTCACTGAGCCTAAGATATCAACTAGCATGTGTGAAGTGGCTCTGAAAATAATAACTGTAAATATCAGAGATGACAAGGAGCCCCCATAGGAAGCACTGCTGATACCATATTAATTATTTCAGTCTTCTGGGGAAAAAAAAATCTCTGTGACAGATTACAAACAATGGAATCATTTTAAGACTGTGTGTATCGGGGATCCCTGGGTGGCACAGCGGTTTGGCACCCGTCTTTGGCCCAGGGCATGATCCTGGAGACCAGGGATCAAGTCCCACGTCAGGTTCCCTGCATGGAGCCTGCTTCTCCCTCTGCCTGTGTCTCTGCTTCTCTCTCTCTCTCTGTCTATCATGAATAAATAAATAAAATTTTGGGGTAAAAAAGACTGTGTGTATGCATGCATGTATGTGCATATACACATATAATGCAAGCAGAGTTAAATTTCATTTTGTAGACTTATCTCTGCAGCTTTATTACTCCAGAAGGGAAGGGCAGTGTCTTATTTCCACGTGATGCCAGACTGCAGATACAAAAAGATTAAATATTTTGGAACGGTTTTCTACTTCCTATCTTAAAAAAACAAAAAAAAACAAATCCAGCAAAACTTTTTATCAAGATGCCTAAACATAACCAGGATTACTCTTAAGGTCTGATATACACATAGAAGAATAAAGAAACACCTTCCTGTGATTTGGTAATGTCTCACTTATCTTTTGCTGTAATTATTAAGCACTGCCTAATCCAACCCTGTTGCTGATCTTAAATTTGTGTTCTCCTAACTCACCTTGGAACCAGGAGTCAAAGTCTTCCAGGTTGAGGTTAAGGTAAAAGCTGTTCAAAGTGGTTTATCCTCAGAAGCCAGCAGCTTTTTCTCTGGGACTCAAGTCTGTCTACTGACCATGCTGGGGTGATCTGGTCAATGACAGCAGTGGCTCCTTGATTTCTTTCTCTTGCTGTTTTGCAGCCAGAGGTAAAACTGAAAAAGAGAGATTATACTCATATGGCACAAGTCCACAGAAAGTTCATGAGCTTCACAGGGGGCTGCCAATGACCAATCAGAAAATTCCTTCCAATTTATCGTTTGAGGAGAAAGACTTCATAAGGGATGGTGTCTCAGATCTTTACCTCCTTTGCTCAATCTTTCATAATCTCAAAGATGTAGTCACTGAACTCATCAGCCATCAGTAACATTCATAATTTACATCTTATCCAGAGCCTGGAGTAAGAAAACTCTCAATTTATATGGCAAATATTTTCTAAAAGGTGACAAAGCATATTTTCCAGAAACATGTTTAACACTCCAATGAACTGTATACTTCAGTATGTATGTATGTATGTATTTATCTAAGTAAGCTCTACGGTCAGCACAGAGCCTGATGCAGGGCTTGAATTCATGACTGTGAGCTCGAGACCTGGGCCAAGATCAAGTCAGAGGCCTAACCGACTGAGCCACCCAGGCACCTTGAAACCTTAATTTTTAAAACCACTAAGTATGAAGTGATTTCACCAGATGAGCATATAAATATACTATCACCGTGCCCTGACAGAGACTCATCAATAGTCTGTAATTTGCCATATAGAACACAACTGCCAAACTTCTAGAACAATCCTCTAGCAGAAAGAGCTGATTATACTATCAAAGAACACAGTTTTCAAATTGACATTATTTCTCCAAAAGCAAAGAATATTTTGAGGAAATAAAATATGTTCATTTTAAAGAAGAAGAAGAAAGGAAGAAGAGGGAAGAAGAAGGAAGAAGAAGGAAGAAGAAGGAAGAAGGAAGAAGAAAGAAGAAGAAAGAAGAAGAAAGAAGAAAGAAGAAGAAAGAAGAAGAAAGAAGAAGAAAGAAGAAGAAAGAAGAAGAAGAAGAAGAAGAAGAAGAAGAAGAAGAAGAAGAAGAAGAAGAAGAAGAAAGAGCCAGGGAGCTGACAAGTACTCCAAAGTAGAAGCTGATCCTGAAATGTTTTCTTCCTTCAAGCCTGACCTCTGGTAGGTTCGTTTATTCACAAAGTAGCTTTAAAAATTACTGCCCAGGTTTGGTGATTTCTCAAGCCTCTTCTTTTACTTGGTTTTAGTTTTTCTCTTTTGACTTATGGAAAAGGAAAAAACAAATGCACACACACACATATTCTTAAAGACAGTGACTTCATGGAAGAGCAAAAGATTGATGTCTACTCAGGATCCCATGCTGTGATTGCTCCTATAAATACCATTTTTCTGGGAAAACAAATGCATGTATGGGGGATTGTTTTAAACCTGCCTACACCTCTACAAAAAAAATTTTTTTTGGTTTAAATCTATGTTGTAAGACAATTCTATGCATCTTATAGGTCTTAAATTTTATTTAGGACAATTCCATGCATCTTATAGGTCCTAAAAATTTAATTGATGACTGCGATGATGACCTAGAACTAAAGTCAGGATCTATCAAGATTAGTTGTATGCTCAGAATGCTACCTGTTTATTTTCTGCAAACACTACTCAATCCATGCTCTTTAATCCCATATCATTATAGGTAGACTGAATATGGTCAGCTGCAGGAAATCCCCTGCCCACTTTTCTTTGCTCTTTTCTATGATGGACTCTGCCAAGCTTTGGAAAAGGAGAGAACACTAAAAAAAGAAAAAGAAAGAAGAAAAATATGGCGAGGAGACCACTGTGCTACCTTGCAGGCTCTTTTCTTTCACCCACACCCATTCCTCTTCCCTAGTCTTATTCTCCATAACCTCTTACCATCCTGTAAGGGAAGTGGGAAGGTCAAAGAACAGATGACCCCGGGGTAAAATCATGCTTTCCTCTCTCTTTCCTCCAGTCCAGCAGCAGAGGTGGGGAGAAGGCAGGTGAATCTTGCTCACCATACCTGAGGAATTCCCAAATCATGTGTGCGCTTTGTTGCCAACCTACATAAATCAGACCTTGGCCCAAGGACCATTTTCCCACTTCATTCATCCCTTTTCCCTTTGCCTCTACGTCCTTCAAAATCTAGCTCAAGACCACAACTCCCAATGCCTTCTCTGATCTTCTCTGCTAAAAAGAAGCAACTTACCGCACCTGATACTCTGGTCAATTCTACTGGTATACAGCAGTCTTGGTCTTACCTGTGGCTCACACCTATTTCCCCTTTCCCCTACCAGCCTGTGTCTAATCTGAGAAGCAAGGACTGGACCTTAGCTCGCTGCACACAATAAGTGTGAGTTAAAAGTGAAACTTGTAGAACTACTATTTATATGTACTTTGAAAGAAATGAATCTATTATTGTTCCTTTGGCACAAAAGTGTGCATTTCACACAATGTATATGCAATGTGACAGAATAAAGGTTTTGGCTTGTTTTGAGACTCTAAAGAATGTTCGTATGGACATTCTGTGCAACTTTAAAAAAGACAGCAACCATGACAAAGTGCAGGGCTTTCCATAACCTTCGGGGGGGGGGGGGGCGGGCTGGCCACACTGATTAAATATTAGCACTTTATCAATATGTGGTTCAGATATAATCAATCATCTCTGATAGTTCCTGAAGTCAGAAATATTAGGCATCATTATTTGAATACAGCTTCAAAAACTTGATTAGGACAGAAAGATTTATATCATCACATTCAAATTCCGAATTTGCAGGTGACTAATATGTTATTTTATTCAAAAACCAAGAAGTTAACCAAGTGACAACACAACTTTATTTAATTAAGAAACTGTACAGGGTTGTTTTCCCTTCTACATAAACTGTGTGCAGGGCACAAGTCCAAAGGTACCAAGCTTATAAAATTCAAGTCTGATTACTCCTTGTCATAACACATATTGAAGATTAATTCTCAAAGCTCTTGCTAAAAATACACTCAGAGAAGGGAAAAGATTGTTTCTTTTTTAAAACTATGACCAAAATTAATGCTTTTAAAAAATTTATATGTGCTTTTTATCAAAATACACAAAAGGACTCATGTTCCCATTTAATAATACATTCTGCAGACTAAAAAGCCTCCCAACACCCTCCCCCTAAGGCAATTAATAAATTAGAAATTACAAAGGTTGGAAAGGCTGATTCAAACAGTCTCCTATACCAATCAGTACTCGGGTGGGAGTCTTCGTAGAATCTCATCAGGGAGTTTAGTGATTTGGCAAAGGTTGCTTCTGAATGGCTCATTCAGGAAGCAAATGATCCATTATCTTCGCAACAGAATTTTTCCTGTAAGTTGTGTGACTAATCCTCCCACGGCCCACAGCCTGAATTTTGCCCACTATACACCATGTTCCTGTCCAGCACATGCCCCACACAATCCACTCAGTTATTCAAGCCCCTCCGATGATGATCCCACCAAACACTAGGCTGTCTTGTGTAACTACTAAGTTAATGCACAGAATGCAAAATGGAGACAAGATAAAGCAAGCCCCATCATCCTGTAACATAGTAAACAAAAGATTCTTAAAACAGTAAAAACAGAAAGACCACCAGGAGAGTATTTACACAAAGTTAGCAGTCTACAAAGCAAAGCCCGTTTCACAACAAAAATAAAAGACACTTTTGACCATTCTCTGTACATCAGGTGGCCCACCGTGCTGACTCGATGCCTACATCATTTTCACAAAGAAGTACTGGTCTTTATTTAGGGTTAAACATCCTAAATTGCTTTCCATAAAACTGTAGCCTATGGCATGAGACCTCTTCTTGTTATCTTGTTTACTTTGTCTACTGTCTCCACTAAATATCTTAGTTGGTAGAAAGATTTTGCTATTTTTTTTCCACTGGCAAACAAGGTTTAGACAAGCAATTGATTTTCCTCTTCTTACCTAGAATAATCCCAAAGACACTGAGGATTTTTATACTGTGTCTAAATCCCTAGAGAATAGATTTAGTGCTATGACATAACAGAGTTTATGAAAAGAGGCTGTTCCAGGGTCACTTCCTGAAGATGAAAAACACGATCTGCAGGCCCTTTTACCCAGCAACTACTGTGGTTTTCCTGTCAATAACTGAAGAGCTGATTTTTAACTCAGAAATGTATCTAATCCCATTAGTGCTACCATATATCAAGTAAGTTAAAATTCACCATCTGATATAACATAACAGACTTTTCACATCTGCCATTAAGCATTGATTGATTTATCCACTCAACACGAAGTCAATTGTGCAGTTACCATATACAAGCATTAAAAGCAGACACTAAAGATCTAGAAATGTAACAATCAACAAAAACGAAGCTCCATCCCTTAAGAAATTTAGAGTTCTGGGGCACCTGGCTGACTGGGTCAGAAGAACATGCAACTCTTGATCTCAAGGTCATGAGTTCAAGCCCCACGTGGGGTATAGAGATTACCTAAATAAATCTTAAAAAAAAAAAAAAAGAAATTTAGAGTTTAGGCATAGAAAACAGGATACAGTATGTGAATAATCTTTTTAAGTTACCATATTATGAAAATATGGCATGAAAATATTCATTCCAGCTTAGAATTTATGAGGCAGGTAGAAAGTAGATTGGGGGAAATTGCTTAAATGAGGAGGTATCTGAAAGATGAGCAGATTCAGGCAAGAAATGGACAAAAGCAGAGACTTTCAAACAGCGAGGAAAAGTATATGAAAATCAACAGATGGGAAAGCACAGACTGTAGTTTCAGTACTCAGAGCCTAGGGTACAAAAAAAGGAGGTGGTTGGGTGGAGGCAAGGCAGAGAGCAGGTATGGAACGATTTAAGACCTTCCATAAAGGCTTCGGTGGAAGGTCTTAAATGCTAGTGAAGGACCAGACCTCATTAGGTGGGCTGGAGAGAACAGGAGTTGGGTTCAGAGCAGCGGAATCAAGTGATTATGCGTTAATGCAGCGGATCCAGGGGAACAAATTTGAGACAAGAGAATCCAGAGGCAAGTGAGGACCTCAGAAGACAGCAGCAGCCCCAGAAGGAGGCGAGGGCTACGTGGGAGAGTGAGCATCCTGGAGGGACAGGTGAGGGACTTCTATTTGAGAGAGCAGGATGTGATCCTATCCGGCATCACGTATTTCTTGACTTGGCAAAATAATGGGAAGCAAAGCACAACCATTTTTTTCAGAAACACGAATGAAGTAATATAAGGTCAACATGTTAATAAACTGAAACAATTTACTCGGCACATTTTCTCAATCTGTTATATTTTTACAATCTGGGCCAATTTTTTCCAGATTTTTTGTTTTGTTTTGTTTTTTCTTTGTTTATCTCTAACTTGGTTTAAACTGATAAGTTATTTTTCTGAGGGTGGAAAAAGTGTTCTATTTTTCTGAATCCCCAAGGCCAAGCACAATCAAGGACCTGGCATCTATTAAGCATTCAAAGAAAATTTCTTTTTCCAGACTTAACAGATTTGTCAATGCTGACAAAAATTCAGATCCCTGACTCTACAGGGAAGAATTCCGATTATATAATACTTAAAGGAGTCTTCGATTTTATTGTTCCCTTGACAATTTGTTTTATATCTGAAAGACAAATATTACAGAAGCCACTCAATGGTTCTATCATTCAGTTGAGTAACATTTTATTTAAAAACCCCAAAACAATACATGGGGTGCTTGGGTGGCTCAGTTGGTTAAGTGGCTGACTCTGGATTTTGGCTCAGGTCATGATATCGGGGTCCTGGGATCAAGCCCCACATGGGGCTCTGTGCTCAGCGGGGAGTCTGCTTCAGGATTCTCTCCCTTCCTCTGACCCTCCTCTCGCTTGCTTGCTCTTGCTCTCTCTCTAAAATAAAATGGATACATTCTCTAAATCAAAAAACAACTTTAAAACACTATAAATATGCTTTGGACATATTCTGATTTTCCAAATGCTATAGAGCAAGAGTTAGTACTTTCTCGGTGAAGGTCCATATCAGTAAGCATTTTAGGTTTTGTGGGTCATGCAGCTGCAATAATCAACCCTGCTGTTGTAGCAGGAAAGCAGCCAAAGGCAATATGTAAATGAATGAATGAATTTTATTCCAATAAAACTTCCCTTACAAAAAAAGTGGTGGATCCCATTCAGTCCTTGGTCTATAGTTTGCTGCCTGTGCCTACCAGATAGCTTACAGTGGCAACTTGGGGTGATTTCATGGTTTTTTGTTCCTCAATGTACATAACTGATAAAGGGACCAAAAAATAATAATAACTGAAAAAATGGACTCCAAAGAAAATTTCCACTAGCAGAGTAGTGATGAAAAGGCAAACAAAGTGGAGAGGTTCTAAGGAAGTGATGCATGTAAGTAAACAAGAGAAGTTTGGGCAGATGAGAATAGGAACATAGAGTTTGCCGATATCTCAGATCACCGCGAAGAGACTCCAATGTATATTCTAAGAGGAAATATGAAAATGTGACTCATGCAACCATTTCAGGAAGTGCTCCAACCAATGCCCAAAATGCTCATTCATTGGGAGAAGAAAACTTCAGGGAAAGCTTAATCCATTAAATAAGAATATATTAAGAAATGCATGAATCTTAACAGAATGTTCATGTGAAAGAAAGCCAGGGAACTTAGAGATTTATGGAAGTCTCAGAGCACGCTTCCTTTATGAATTCTGATGATGACACTCCATCTACTTCATAAAACCAGGAGGAAAGTAAGGAAATACTGTCATCAAAGCTTAGCAATCTGCGTTCAAATCTGAACATGATGTAAACCACCCTAACTCACTCTCATCAGCTCACTGAGGCTAACCACTAGTTGACCACGACGCTGACCTGGAGTCCTCATGTGTAAAATGCAGCTCCTGCACGGAGGTGGTCGAGGATTGAGCAAGCTTATGCATGTGAAGTGTTCAGAACACGGGGCACCCGGGTGGCTCAGCGGTTGAGCATCTGCCTTTGGCTCAACAAATCAATGAGCCACCTCACTGCTTACAAAGTGCCCAATCTGCCGGGGTCCTGAGATCAAGTCCCGCATCAGGCTCCCCTGCAGGGAGCCTGCTTCTCCGGCTACCTGTGGCTCTGCCTCTCTCTGTGTGTCTCTCATGAATAAATAAATAAAATCTTCAAAAAAGTAAAGTAAAATAAAGTGTTGAGAACAGACCCAGTACATGGGAAATGCTCAAGTGCTGTGGTGCTGCTGCGGCTCCCCGGGTCTCTTCTCCCCAGCCAACCTCACTGCTGCTCCTCTTGTGCTCTCCTCTTCCCCTCAGCTCCCCCTGCGTGGCCCTGTCTAACCCTGACTCCAAGGGCTTCCACCTGCCATTTGCCAGGGAGACAGCTAAGTCTCTTGCCAATGCGGACTTCTTTTCCAGATTGCATTTCCAACTGTGTGCTGGACATTACCACCGCAGTGTACCATGGGCACGGGAAACCCTATGGGGTCTAAAACTCGAGCCCCTTACCTTTCTACCCTTGCCCCTTTTCTGCCCTTGCCTCTTCCCATCTTCACCTTTTATTAGTGACATCCCTATCTATCCTAAAGCAAGCTAGAAAACTGAAATTTCCTTTAGCCACTTCACCTGCAACCTTCCCATGGAGCTCACCCCAAGTCCTCTCACTTCTGTTTTCCACGTTATCTTTAACCAACATCGCTCTCAGGCCATCTCGGGGATCTCTGGCCTTGATTATTCGCATCTGCCTCCCAATCTCTCTGTTTCCTATCACTCTCCCCTCACAGGCGCTTTCACTGTCATCAGAGTCCTCTTCCTTGAAGCATAGATTTGACTGTGTTATTCTTGATTCTCACTTATTCTCTATGGCTTGGGGGAAAGGAGTCTATGGATCTACAGGTGAGCATTCAAGTACCTGGGAACCCTCTGAAACTGGATATAAAAATCTGTGAGTCCTCGATCAAAACAAAAATCACCGTCCTGGAGGACGATGTTGACTCCTCAGCAGGGTACAAGCTGCAGCCTTACACAGCATCTTGGTCACTGCTTGTCTTCCCTGTATCAGATACACTGGACACCCTATTTTCCTCCAAACATGCACATTGAATGCCATTTCACCTCTGAGCTTCTGCATGTGTTGTTCCCTCTTTTCTGCCTGTTGAACACCTGAACATCCTGAAGTCCTGGCTCAGGTCTCAAATGTCACCACTGTGAAGCCTCGCCCCAAGTGCCCAACTATGTATGTGTGGACGACAAAAGATGCTGACCAGATTTCTGGTGTCTGCATATCATCACATTAGTCTGAAATGTCTTAAGTCAGAGCTTTCTGCTATACAAAATAAACAGCCTTAAATGTTTAGACACATATTGTGTTTACTTAAGTCTAGGGACATTCTCACTGATGTCCTTGGATTTTAATGAAATCAAGAGTAAAGACCCAGGAACCCAAGTGCCTATGTTCGAATCCTGGCTCAGCCAGTAACCAGTAATGGGACTGGAGGCCAGCCACATAGCTTCATGATCTATAAAGATGGAGATAGTAACAATACCTATTTAGGATTATCCTTAAAATTAAATGAATTTATATTTATAGCACTTAAAGCTATGTAAGGACTTGCTATTATACTTACTTCTGGAAATCAATGGCCAAGACTAGAGATTCCAAGAGATAATCACAGAGTAAAACCAACTGACCTTGCCATATAAGCCTAAAGCCTTAGTCAACAGAGTTAATTAGCCAGAGAATACTAACAAAGAGAGCCCTTTTCGCTAATGTTTTTATCAATTGAAAAATGTTTCAATCCTATCTGATAAAATTCAGATTTTTTTCTGGTTAGCCTCCAATAGCTAAAAATATCAGCTCAGAATATTTCCAAGGGACATCACAGGTAGACTAAAATAATTCCTTTGAATAGAAAAAAAGACCAGAGCTGCTCTTTTGTGGGCAGCAAATCAATGAGCCACCTCACTGCTTACAAAGTGCCCAATATGAAGGGAAAACGCTAAGTAGGAAATTGAAAGGAAAGATAAAGGAGCTTAATGACTCATATTTCAAGCAAACCAGTTTGTTTGCTGCAGAAATGGGGTATTAGGCATTTTAGCACCATCTACCTGGCCAAAAAAGAAAAAAAAAAAAGCTAGGAAATATAGATCCTAACATTGTTGAACCTAAGGAGGAGTCAAAATAAGGGCATGCCGTAGTGATGTAGCTGACTTCCACCTTGGTGAATGGATTATGTGATATATTTAGCGCTGCCTCTGTGGAAAATTTTCAGCCTAAAAAAAGCCATTTTGACCCATACCACTTTAACTGTGTAACACGGTATTTTTCCCACAAACTGCCAAAAGGATCACTTTACTCTTTATGGACACTCAGACTTAATAATCAGACCATAAAGTAACAAACTTGGGTTAGAATCTGAAACTAAGAGAAGAGAGAATAAACCCCAATTCCTTATCCTAGCATTAAAGGCTCCCCATGACCCAACTCCAACTAACTTTCCAACTTTATCTTCCATGATAGGCTTCTTGAAATCTTCAACCAAACAGAACTAGCAACTCCCCCCAGACATCCCCACTCTGTGAGTTTCCCCTAACTAAAAGAGTCTTCCCCTTACATCTCTAAAATACGTTGCTGGAGAGGAGAGGGGTGGGGGAATGAGGTAACTGGGTGAAGGACATTAAGCCACGTGATGTAAGGAGCACTGGGTATTATATAAGACTGGTGAGTCACTGACCTCCACCTCTGAAAAGCAGTAACACATTCTATGTTAATTAACTGAATATAAATAAAATTAAAGAAATAAAACCAAGAATAAAAAAATAAAAAAATCTCAATCCCATCTTTCCTTTAAATCCTGTGTGGGTGTCAGGGAGCCATTTCCATATGGCTCAGCTAGAAGGAATTCTCCACGTTCTTAACTTTCATTATCCTTGCTCAGCACCCCTTAGACTTTCTTCAGTCCATCTTTACCCTAGTTCTTGAGATACACGTCTCTTCTTCCCAAAACTGGACGCTTTGGGAGGGCCACATCCACACCTGCCCAACCACACCATGGGCACATCTACACATCACAGGCACTCCCACTTTTGGCTCAAGGGTGCTAAAGCTCATTGGGACAGATTATTGAAACCAAAGGGACAGGAACATACAAACGTTGAAGGAAGAAAGGCTTCGGTTTACAGGGTATACAGCAAGACTGGTTTTCTCATGAAGTTGAGAGATGAGAATTTTAATGCTCCTCCGAGGGCAAAGGAAACTGCCATTCACATTTACCATCCGGTGACTTGCCAGCAATGACTAAGAGTGATGCCTGCAAAGCCTCCCTTCTACGCAAGTGACTGATAACATACGTTCAAGTTCGAGAAATCCTAAGATAGTTGATCTTGCATTTCCTCTGCTATGGACTCCAAGTACTGGTCGCCACTGGGCTTTGGTTAAAGAGCTCTCAAGACCTGTGTATATTGGGATCTCTGGGTGGCACAGCGGTTTGGCACCTGCCTTTGGCCCAGGGCGTGATCCTAGAGACCTGGGATGGAGTCCCACATCGGGCTCCCGGTGCATGGAGCCTGCTTCTCCCTCTGCCTATGTCTCTGCCTCTTTCTCTCTCTCTCTGTGTGTGTGTGTGTGACTATCATAAATAAATAAATTTAAAGAAAAATTTAAAAAAAGACTTGTGTATATTATAATAACTTCAATCGTCGTGTCTAATGTGCCCCAAACTCTAAACAGGCAAAGACCAAAATGCAAAAAAAAAATCTGAGAATGTGATACACAACAGAACCCACAAATGCCAAGAGGAAAGGAGCCCCAAGCCCTGGCAGTCTGCTACTCCTCGGGCGAGGCTCACGGGCCCTGACAGGCCGCTTGGGTGGCACGGCCCCACGCTTACTGGATCACAAGGAGAGGCTGCCTTAACTCGAGGTGATGCTGCAGGGCTGTGCTGATCCGGGTGTCCTGGTCACCCCACTGGACAGCTGCCTGCTGTCTGCGGGCCTATGGTCACCGAGGACATTTCTCTGCCTGGGTTACAGGCAGGTTACAAACTGTTACATAAATGAGTTCGAATACGCACTCCCAGGCAGAAGTATTTTCCTCAGCCCCCCAATCCTTAAAGAATACAGGACCCAAGCCCTAAATCCACCTGAAGGAACACCCTCACGGGGCTGGCCTGACCCTGAGATGTGCTAATGGGAATTTCTGTTGAGTGCTCCACCTGATATGGCTTTCCTATCCATGACATTTGGAACATTCAGTCTCCAGTGTCATGTTCCTGGTGTCTCTTAGATTACTGGAATGGCAACTGAATCCCTGGGGCAGATAGCAGGAGACTCTAGCTGTTTTATTTTCCTTGCCTTTAAAATTACTATTACATACTCTCTTTTAAAGTACAAATATACCTACCACGTGCAAATGGAGGGCAAAATGAGGTTAAAAATCTAGGTTAACAAATTAGGTAAACATCGTCAGTGGTAGCGTCACAAATTACACAATGATTTCAATGATAAAATAGACCTTAAACAGATGCAGGGTTTGTATAATCTGAATATACGACTTAATTAAAAACCCTGGCCTAATTTCTCTTCAAGTCATTCTCTTTTATCCCCTATGCTACTTTGATGGAATTATTTCAAGCTGCCCCATTTCTTAGGCCTCTCGTCGTATCAATTCATCTAGGTTTCTATTTGGTTTCCACAGTAACTTACTTGTTTGCTCATGAGACCACAAAAAAAAAAAAAAAAAAAAAAAATTGACAACTAAATCAGGTCTATTAGCATTCTGATGACTAAAGTTTCCTGTATTTAAATAGATAGTACTGTCAGTAAAATCAGAATAAATTGTAAAATGTTGAGACAGTGAACAATGCCATCCATTACAATTCAAAACTGTTCTTCTGGAAATTTAATTTGATGCCATAGACGGAATTTTTAAAAAAATGGATGGGGAGAGCAGGGTGGACTATGTCATCACTTAAGGAGCAAACTCCCTGAAATCGACTGCTTCCTTTGGGCACAGGTGGGAGTCTGTGGTATCATGGAAAGAGCATGAGTCTTAGGGTCAAACAGGTTTAGTTTAAATCCCCTGGGGTGATATTTTATAGCCATGAAACTGGGCAGGTTGTTTGGCTTATCTGATTCTCAATTTCCTCAACTCAAAAGAGGGGATCTGGGATCTAATAAAACCTAGCTCAAATTGCTTTGGAAATTACAGATAATACATGTTCAGGACATGGTACTGCATAGACCACATAACAGATACTCAACGGATAATTGAATGTAGGTTTTTTAACTCCCCAATTTTTGGATTTCAAAATTAGTCTTTAGTTCCCATGATATAAACGATAGTTTATGCAAAAATACAGAGACATTACTGAATATAGTATATTTGGCTGCTTTTTCTAGACCTTCAGATACAGATCAACTAATACTGGGTTAAAATTTTTCTTTCAAAAACTGAGATCCTTGGATGATTCTAATACCTCTATATGTCAAACTTTCTTCAGACTACGAGTTTGCCATCCAAAGGACAGATGACATGTAAAAACTGGCAAAATGTTCATTTCAATGCCCAACTTTTATGTGGTTCATAGAAATTAAGACTATGAATTTAAAAGTTTAAAGTACCCTCATAAGGCAGCTGCTATGCAGTGAGTGGCAAAGAACCCAGTCTCTGGAGGCATCTAGATTCAAATCCTACTGTGCCACTCTCTAGCCATATGACTTTGGGAGAGTTATGTCTTCTCTCTGTTCCTTGGTTTCCTTCTCTGTGAAATGGGGCTCTGAGAGGACCCACTGCATAGGGCTATAATGATGAGTAAAAAAGAATGCCCTACGTAGGAGGTACCCAATGTTAGCGTTTAAGGCAGCTTTGCCCAATAGTCACACTGCACATATTTCCTGACTCAAACTATCCCTCATCATGCTTGGTGGTTCTTCATATTCCTTGATAAGAGCACCAAACAGAAGAATTTCTTGGAAAGCATTTATTGCCTACTTCCCATGCTACTTAGTATATAGACCTGACCTGAGCCCACCCCCAACCATGCTGTAAAGCCCAATTGTAGGCTCCCCTTACCATGGTATAGTCCACAAACCTGTCCTATTCAGTCACCAACCCATCCTGGACCAGCTAGGTTATTATGGGCCTTGCCTGACATCCTTAATTCTATTCAGCAGCAACAGTAGGACAAGACTTCTTGGCACAGAGCAGACTCAATTAGAATTGTAGGACGAATGACATCATGAAACTGGCAAGGGACAAAGCTGAGAGCCTTGATATCTATAAAGGTCAGAATTCAATAATTGGTTGCCACTATGCTCTACTCTTATATTCACCTTCCTTCCTAAACTGTGGATCCATTTCAGGATCCACTCAAATACTGACTGAATGCCTACGTTGTGCTCCGGTCCTGAGATAAGCTCTCTGGAAATATGAACAATACTAATACTGAGAAAAATGCATTCCCTCCCTCCATTGGGTTGTAATGACCAGGGTCTTTATGGGTTTTGAATGAACTTTATTGAAACCTATAAAACAATTTAGAACCTGTATTCAAATTCTCTTACATTGCTGGGGAAAAAATAAATTGGTATAAGCACTTTGGAAAAAAAATGTTTGACAATATCCGCTAAAGGTAGTTATACTCTATGACCCACCAATTTCACACCTGGATATTTGCTCAAGAGAAGTGATTGTGTGCGTCCATTAAAAGACAAACGTGAACATGTTCATAGAAGCTGAATTCATAGTAGCACCAAACTTGAAATTATCCAGATGTCCGTCAAGAAGAATACATAGAAATGAAGGAGAATGAGCTACTGACGCTTGCCATAGCAAGGAACAACGTGGACAAATCTCAACACAAAGAAGACTATTGTATAATTCCATTTGTATGAACCTCAAAGACTGGCTGAATTAAAGTGCAGTGACAGCAGTCAGAATGGCAGCTACTACTACTTGGTAGTACAGACTGAAAGAGGTGTGATGGAACTTTTCAGTGTGCTAGAAATGTTCTAGCATCGGAGGTAGGTTCAATACAGAGAAAATGAACTGAGCCTCTGCTTAAGACTTGCATACTTTATTGTACCTAAATTACACCTTTTTAACAAACAAGCAAAAAACACCACACTTTAAAAACCTAAGCAATCCCTTGCCTTGATTCATTAATGAACGCCTACCACTACACTAACCACTGCAAGCATACCCTATGTGGCCCTCACTGTTACGGAGTTTGGATGCTAGTGAAGAAAATCACTTCACTGGTAGCATTACTCATTTGCACTAAATCGTATACCACTTTCTGACATCTCACTTGCACCCTTTTGCAATTGCTTGATGATTTTGTATTTTGCTTCAATTTATATCTGATCTAACTTAAAAGTGTAAATCCCTTGGGTTGTTTTAAACCCTTCTAAGCACTAAACACAGTCTCATACACACACAAGCATAACTTGTGTTCAATAGAAGTTCAATAACTTCTTGTTTATTAGTCTATCACCACCATAGTACTTCTTTCGGCCTTGCGTTTCCTGGCCAATGTTCTTTTCTTCAGGTTTTCACTTTTTTCTGCCTCCTGCGTAGCCTGTAAATCTGTCAGACACTTCAGATAGTACACAGTCTATATTTACATTAGCTCTACCTACTAGTAGAGTGTAGGATGTGCCTTACGCTATTCCAAGTTTTGTTTCTTTTGTTAACCCTTTCAGCCAACGATAGAATGGAATTCATTCTATATGATTTCATCCTATTATAGAATCTTATAATAAGAATATGGAAGAGGTACGGTGGGGAAAGTATAGTTGTAATCGATAGACTCGTGTCATCAAGGAGAAAATGGTAAACCTTGCTTCGATAGCTGTCAATGCACTGGCAAAAAAAAAAAAAAAAAAAGTTATAGCTCTTTGGCTCTTCTCCCACAGTGCTCACAGTCGTCCTGATGCCATATGTATCCACATGCCCAGAAAATACCCTTGAGAATGACATGTAGGATTCCATGCTATTCATCTCCCCAGTATGTTTCTTTAAAATGTGACTTTTTTAAGAGTCATTAATTTAAAAGTTCCCTAAAAAGCATGAGCCCTACTACTGAATGTACTTCACAACAGTTACCATTGATCTGTCAAAAAGGGCAAGAATCATGGATGACTTTAGTTTTATAATTTTGTTCTCTGTGGTCTTGTTACGTACAGCAGGCCTCACGTGATTCCCGAAGCTACCTGTTATCACCTGGAGTCACGAGGCTGAAGGTTGCATCTGGAAGTCTCAGCCTCTGTCCGTGTGTTAAAGCTTCATGTTGACTTTCTGCAGCATCCCAGCGACTGAGCACCAGCTGCCCTCACAAGAGCTATGCCCACTGCAGAGATGGAGCAAGCTCAGCAACCAAAAGCCCTGTGGCTTCACGACGAAGCATGCTGACTTAACAGAATCAGTTTCTGTTGGGTTCTTTTACTGCTATTCAAAGGGAGAAGCCCAAATGCTATAGGGTTTTACTTTTCTGTTCTTCTCCGAGATACCTGCCCACTATAAATCAGCAGGTATTATCCTGGGGACAACCACTGGAGGTCAGAGTCACATGCTGAAAACGTGCCCCCACATAATTCATATGTTGAAGCTCTAACCCTCAACATGGCTGTATCTGGAATGACACAGAGCCCTTAAGGAGGTGATAAAGGTTAAATGAAGTCAAAAGGGTGAGCCATAAGCAGACAGGACTGGTGTTTTATAAAAAGAGGAAGAGATAGTAGAGATCAGTCTCTCCCTTGTCCCCAACCCCCATCCCAGCTCACAGAGAAACCATGTGAGAACACAGCGAGAAGGTGGCTGTCCATGAGCCAGCCATGAGCCAGAAAGAATCCTGACCAGAAACCAACCCCAATGGCACCATGATCTTGAGCTTATAGCCTCTGAACTGTGAGAAAATAACTATCTGTTGTTGAGGCCACCTAGTGTGTTAAGCGCAGCTCCAGCTGACTAATACGGCCAGTGAAGAGCCATATGGGGAGTGGCAGCCCAGAAAAATCAGAGAACACACATATACGGTTCACTGGGCATAGTCCTTGAACCACCCGGGCACGAAGGAGCGTTTCACAGAAGGCCCACTCTTAGGCTTGAGACCAGAATTCCAGACAGGCAGCCCTACAACCTCAATGCCACTTGTCCTTGCCCCACCACCACACGTCACCCTTCCTTTCAGTTTTTTTTTTTTTAAGAATTTATTTATTTATTTGAGAGACAGAGAATGGGGGAGAGAGAAAGCATGAGAGGGAGGAAAGGCAGAGGGAGAAGCAAGCTCCCCGCTGAATGAGGAGCCCACTGCGGGGCTCAATCCTGGGACTCTGGGATCATGACCTGAGCCGAAGGCAGATGCTTGGTAGATGCCTAACTGACTGAGCTACCCAGGTGCCCCTTTCACAATTCCTGAAGCACATTCTGTTTCCTCTGCCTGGAAAATACTTCTTTCCCTTTCTTCATCATCTAGTTAATTCCAATTCAGCCCTACTGTCAGTTCTCCAGGGAATGTTCTCTGATCCCTGCCCTCTCTGTCAGCATCTCATAATGCCTCATTCTTGCTGCAGCATTTGAAACAAGTGTGCAGATAAGAGAGTTCTGTGATCTCTTTGTAGGCATGTAGGCTTCAACTACTAGACTGTAAACTCCCCAGAGCTACATGGTGCTCAAATATCTGCAGAACAAAATGGAGAAAGAAGTAAAAAAAGGAAGGGAGAGAGGTGATGAAAAGGGTGGAGGAGGGAGGGGGAGCAAGAGACCAAGAAAGTGAAAGAGAAAGGTTTAGGGACCCAATATGCTGACTTTGTTTGTTTGGGCTGCTGGACCGAAATAGAATGGACTGGGTGGCATAGACAAGGGAAGGGCCAGGAGAGCTCAGTGAGGTCCCTTTTACAAGGGCACTAATCCCATTTATGAGGTCTCCACCCTCAAGACATAATCACCTCCCAAGGCCCACCTCCTAAAACCATCACGTTGGGGGCTAGGAATTCAACATATGAATGTTGGTAGGAATAAACAATCTAGTGCATATCTGCTCTGGTCTCATCAGATGGAAGCTAGTCACATCAGGGAAGCATGCTGACCTGCTCACACCTGCCACCAAAATGTTACCACACCTCCAAGAGCTGTCCTAAATCTTTCAAGTCAAAGCCACTAGCAAAGATTCTGTGACCTCTACTACAGCTGTGGGACTGTTGTGGTGCCCCTCAACTTGAAACAGCATGAACTAAATTAAATTGTTCCGTGCAAACTCGGAGGGGAGTTCTATTCAGTCATTTTGTACACATGCATATACACACATGCACACACTTTTAAAACAGTAACAATCAGTACAAAACTTTAAAAAAGGTAAAATATTTTTTAAAAATGCCACTGTGCCCACTTTGCCCTGCTGATAATACTCTTTAGTTTCCACACCCCTGTTGAGCTCCACACCAGTGATTCCCTACCTACGACCCAGGAACCCCTGGGAGATTATGCAATTATATTAAGGGGCTCTCATGCACCCACAGAGCAAGTACTGCCTGCAGATTGAATATATTAAAGCCCAATTATTTAAAAAAGAGAGCGCCTCATAAATCCACAGTATTGGCATGATCAGTTTTGACATTTATATGATGGAATGATGCTACTGATCAAGTAACTTCAAGGAACTTAACTTACTTTTTTTTTTATGTTTATGGATTTTACTTTCCCCGGGTTAGATCACTCCCATAACTCAAGAATACCTGGAAGACCTTAAGAAACAAAGCAACTAGCATTCGCAGCTTGGAACAGCGCTAGGACAGCGTTCCATGTGCAGCCCAAGTGTGGGTCATAATGTAAGGACCCACTCTGGACAGCTCCCTGAGCCTCCTGCGGCCACGCTACAGTCCTGTCCTCTACTCTAAATAGGAGCTTAGGGCGACTGCCGCCAACAAGAGGAAAAACCTCTTGGCAAAAGGCTACAGTGTTAGAGGCTTCAAGGGTAGCCTGAGGCCAAGTTTAAATTGATCATCATTTTAGAAAGTACTGAGAATTTCTGTGTCTCATGAGAAAAACACACATACACCTAATACCTGAGCATCTCTGCAAGCCCTGAGGCTTCCTAGCCAAGGTGTGAAAGACCTGTGCTCAGAGAAAGGCACGATCACTGAGCACCCCAATGCAGCTGAAAGGAGTTGGATGTCTGGGTTTCTAGTCACAGCCCCACTGCTTTGAACTGTGTCGCTTTGCAAGTCACTGAGCGGCATCTCTGGGGGTCCCTTTATTTATAAACTAAAGATGTTAGGCTACCAAATGATCACAAAGCTCCTTCCAGCAAGGACATTCCATTCTACCTATACTTTCGTCCAGGATCACACTAACATGTGTTCCAATTCCATTATAAATTTTCAACTGTATCTACAAAAGACTGAGTCTGGAGCTCCTGATAAGACAGGAATAATAAAGTATGAAGTGCTGGGCATATTGAGTGTTAGATGGGATTTGGACATACTTTCCCCAACTCTGAATTTCAATTCTGATTCTTCACCTCTGTTCCATATTTCCCGACTTATTAATTCCAAGAAACACTGATAGATATGGAAACTCTAGGATTCCAATTTCTTTCTAGCACCTTTTTTTCCTCCCAGACTTTTTAAAATTAAGATTTTATTTCTTAGAGTGGTTGTAGGTTCACAGCCAAACTGAGGAGGAAGTACAGAGACTTCCCATGTGCCCCCGCAGCCACACAGGCACAGCCTCCCCCGTTACCAACATCCCCCACCAGACTCGTATATTTGCTACGATGGATCGACTCATATTGACACGTCATAATCACCCAAAGTCCATAATTTAGACTATGGTTCACTCTTGTTATTGTATGCCCTATGGCTTTGGACAAATATATTATGACATCTGCCCATTATAATAACTTAGCATCTTCATGGCCCTAAAACCCCTGAGTCCATCTGTTCATCCTTTCCCCGCCCAACCACTCCGACCCTTAAACAACTACTAATCTTTTCACTGCCTTCATAGTTTCACTTTTTCAGAATGTCATGTGATTGGAATCAGTATGTAGCCTTGTCAGATTGGTGCTTCTTTCACTCAGTAATATGCATTTAAAATTCCTCCATGTCTTTTCGTGACTTGATAACTCATTTCTTTTTAGTGCTAGATAATATTCCATTGAAACATTCAGTTCCTGGAGGACGTTTTGGTTGCTTCCAAGTTTTATTAGTATGAATAAAGCTTCCACAAGCATTCCTGTACAGGTTTCTGAGTGAACATATGTTTCAGCTCCTTTGAGTAAATAGCAAGTAGTGACTATACATCATATAGGAAGAGTATGTTTAGGTTTGTAAAAAACTGCCACTCTTTCTTTCAAAGCAACCAATAACATTTTGCATTCCCACCAGCAACAAATGAGAGTTCCTGTTGCTCTACCCCCTCACCAGCATTTGGTATTATATCAGTGTTCTGGATTTTGTCCATTCTAATAGGAGAGCAGTGGTACCTCATGGTTGTTTCAATTTGCATTTCCCTGATGACATATGATGTGGACATCTTTTCATATGCTTATTTGCCATCCACATCTCTTTTTTTTGGTGAGGTATCTGTTAAGGTCTAGGCCCATTTTTTAATCAGGTTGTTTTCTAATTGTTTGGTTTTAAAAATTCTTTGTATATTTTGCATAACAGTCCTTTATCAGATACATCCTTTACCAATATTTTCTCCTAGTTTGTGGCTTGTCTTCTCATTTTTTTGGCATTATCTTTCACAGAGGAGAAGTTTTTAATTTTAATGAAGGCCAGCCTCTTCCACCTTTAATCCACTGGATCCCACAGTCCTACAGAGAGAGGCTATTAAGCTATTTTCTGTTGAAATATCAAAAGGAGCAGGGGCACCTGGTTGGCTCAGTCAGTTAGGCTTCTGACTCTTGATTTCAGGTCGGGTCATGATCTCAGGATCATGGAATCAGGCCTCTCATGGGGCTCTTGATCAATGGGGAGTCTGTTTGAGAGTCTCTCTCTCCCTCCCCCTCTCCCTCTGCTCCTCTCCCTGCTCTCTCTCTCTAAAAGAAATAAATCTTAAAAAAAATCAAAAGGATACCTGTCCTTAAAAATTGCATTTAACTGATGTCTTTTTCAAAATATTAACATTTCGTCTTTAAAAATGAATATTAAATTTTTAAATAAACATAAATGACACTTCACTTATGTATCTTGATTCATGAAATGCTTTCCTTGGAGACAGATTCTGCATAATAATAATGCAATACAGTTTTGCTAACATGTTATTACTAACCTTAAAAGCTGGTATATTTGTATTTTTCCCCATCAAAAACAATTCCCTTTTGCAACAAGCCTTAGAGAAAATTTAATACTAAAACAACTGAGAATATTTAACAAATTTACTTCATTTATTGTAGATATTCAATTTGAAAATAGACATACTTTTGAGACTGGCATTTTAAGCCTTTATAAGCAGTTTTTCTAGCAAAGAACAAAACTTTACCTCTGAAGTTAATTCTGACTCTCCCTTCGGAGTAAAATAATTTATGTTTGCATCTCTAATTATGATAATAACATGCATACGTGTAATGTTTTGCCTTAGATACTGAATGCGTACATCAACACATAGGCCTTCCAGACTAACCAGGGGAAGCCTGGGCCTCCTGCCTCTAGTTTCTGGAATACAAAATAGCAGTTGAAGTGTCTTACACATTGCCTCTCAAACAACAACAAGAACATTAAAGTTAAGATCAGTAGGAGAAATCTGACAAAAATGATGCACAGAGCTTTCTCAACTATAAAGGAAAACCAGAACCACCATGGGTATGAGGGGCTTGTTGGCAGTTAATTTTGCCTTGTTTTCACCCACCAAATATCTCATTTCTAAAGATAAAAGCTCCTTCCCAAGAAAAAGTTCAAAGTGAGAAAACAGTTGAAGGAGGGTCAACTGAAGCTGAAATTCGCTCAATACAAAATTTTCCATTTGAACTGCCATAATGTGTTTTCTGATCTCCTCACTTCACATAAATCACTTCACATCAAGGCGTCCAGCCATTTCCTGTACAGCAGAAGCCAGTGACTAAGATTTGAGCTTCACCTTCTTGATCCTTTTCTCTACTCAGACATGTTCAAATGTAGCTTTTGTGAAAGGGCAAAGAAGTAGGCGGAAAATCAGATCATATATTTCAAGATCCCTTTGCAGTTCTGTTTTCTGTGATTTTGTAATTATTTCCTTAGCTGCTTCTCCAGTATTTTACAGTTCTTGCTCATTCACTCCACACTTTCCAATCAATCATCATTTGTTAGCAATCCTTAATTTGAATTGGAAGTATCAGTCTGAACTCATGCAGCAATTGGCTTAATTTTCTAACTTTATCCTCTGAAAGGACCTAGAAATAATGACTAGCCAGCACAATCACCGCTCCTAGTGTTCATACTGTGTCTTGAAATACTATTTCCATCAAAAGGAACTAGAGCTCCTTGGAGAGATGGATGAATAAAGGTCTGGGGATAAAAAGTACAATGAGCCTGGAACATCCTGTCTATCAAAGACATTTTAAATAAATAAGTAGAGGGACACCTGGGTGGCTCAGTGGTTGAGTGTCTGCCTTTGGCTCAGGGCGTGATCCCCGGGTCCCGGGATTGAATCCCACATTGGGCTCCCTACATGGAGCCTGCTTCTCCCTCTGCCTGGGTCTCTGCCTCTCTCTCTCTCTCTGTCTCTCATGAATAAATAAAATCTTAAATAAATAAGTAGAAAGATGAATAAGTGGATGGTTAATATATGTACATATACATACATATATACATACATAGTATATTCACAATTTAGAAGCCAATTAAAAGAGGCTCCCCTAGCCAAAAACTGGGTAATTTGATCATCAAACAGTGTAAAGATTGCAAGTGGATTCAAACATATCAAATGTGTTTAAATCCATAAATTCATTTAAAAATGTATTGGTCACTTTTAGAGGAAGCCAGTTAACCAACTCATTTTGAAACTGGTAAATAAAGGGAAAGAACCGGTATTTATCTTGCTTTTCTATTACAAGCTTGCTCCTCAGGATAAGTGAGAACTTGATACAGAAGAGTTTCTCTTTATGGAAGCATTCCAGCTAACAACCGAAGAATGTTAGATTTAGAAGATCACCATGCAGATCCTCCTAATGAGTGAAAGGGATCTCAGCAACGGTCTTCAATGCTATGATCACCAGAAGCCAGCCACATCCTTCAAAGGTTTCATGGGGAAATGAATCATCCACTATTGGACTCAACACAAACAGCAAATGGAATAAAAAGTCAAAGTTAATTTTACCTTTCAGACTCTCTTGTTTTCAATCAGTTAAAGAAACTACCAGTAGTTCAGCAATGTCACTGTATAAACTTTCTTTGGGAAAGAAACTGTCTGCCAAAGGAGCCAGAGGCACCTATAAATTAGTTCATCCTTGGGTTCACCGCTCTACTTATGAGCCTTTCCTATATAAACTCTTACACATATATCCCCTAATAGTGACAAGTAAGGGTAATTCTGCTTTTGTTCTTTTGGTCTGTGTTGTCCTTCTGTAACCTAAAATAGAGATAATTGAGTTAAAGAATTCAAAGACTATTCCCTACAGAAGAAAACCACATTTGGGTCTAATTCTACTGTTGAGTTCTCACCGATTTCTTTTAAATGAAATGAAATGAAATGAAATGCAAGCTCTGGGTACAGTAATTTAACCACTATTTTGATCATTCCTCTTCTACTTAATTAGCAAAACTAAACCGTTAAGTAATCCCATTAAAAATGATGAGACAGGTAAATGGCTTTCTGAATCTTACAATTATCAGTACTTGACCTTAAAAAAATCAGCACAAGCTCAAATGGTATTTGATCAAGAGGCCTCCGAAAACATAAAGGCAGACACACTGGGGGAAATTAGTAGAGAGGGGACCTAAGTCATGCAAATGACTTAGCTAGCAACAGGCAAATTATTTCATGGTGCAGCACCTCCTCCACCACCAATCTTCCAAACAATCTGCTCTCAGTGGAGGAAATGATGGCCCTTCACACTTAAGGAAAAACTGTTCATCTCTCTATGTGATTAAGCAATGATGAAATGAGGCCAGGACCTGGGTTTCTCAGGGTTATCATCCAGGAAATCATCTTTCTGTAACCATGAGATAGGAATATAGCACCAGTCTGAACAAAGCGCCTAACTCTGGGTCAAAAGACTACAGCTTCACCACCATGATGCTGAATGAAGGAAGCCTGATGCAAAAGAGTATGTACTGAATGATTCTATTCCTATGAATCTTAAAAACAAGCAAAACTAATCTGTGCGTGAGGGGGAAAAATATAGAGAAACAGAACAGTGGTTACCAAGGGAGGGTGGGAAGTTGACTGAGAAGGGGCAGGAGAGAACTTCCGGGGAGACGGAATTGTCTTTATGGGGTCCAGTATACCCATTTGTTAAAGCTAGACAGCTAGGGTTAGTGCTTTTCAATGTGTGTAGACTTTTAAAAACTATAAATACTATCAACATCATGTAGGGGTAAGAGATGATGACGTACAGATGATTTAAGGTGGCAGAAAGCTGATAATTGTTGAGATTGGAGAATGGGTACATGGGGGTTCACCACACTATTCTGTTTACTTTGTACATGTTTAAAGTTTTTCATGCTACTGGTCTTTATAGAAGACTAGAGCTTTTTTTTTAATTTTTTATTTTTTTAAGACTAGAGCTTTAATCCTCTCTCTAGTACTTACTAGCTATCGGGTGCTTGGCCAATCTCAACCTTTATGAACCTCATTTTATCTATAAACTGAAGATAATGATCCCCGCACATCTCACTCTGGACTCTGGGCTGTTGCCAAGTATCACCTGAGGTAATGGAAATAAAAGTAACTTGTAAACTGTGAAGTAATACATAAACATAACAGATTAATGATGAAGATTTGTAATTCCTAAGAGACTAACATTCCACCCTGGAATGTTTGGGATTATGAATATATTTCTTTCAACAGAAACATGAGGTGTATCTATTCATTTTTCAATAATTCCTGCTTGAAAAAATAGTAATAGAACTGATAGCTCAAAAGGATGGATACCATAAATGTTATTTATATTTACTGTAAGATTCATTTTGGATAACTTCTTGATAATGCAAAAATTTATGCCTTGAGAAAAAGTTGGAGTGCCTTGTACAAACATCAACCTGATGGCTGAGAGAAGATGCCAAAAAGCACACTCCAGAAGGAAGCTGGTCTAGGAACTTAAATGGCGTAGATAATCCACATGTTTAAGATTGAGGTTCAACTGTTATAAAGTCCGCTGAAGCTTGACCATCCAAAATAATGTTCATAAGTTCATATAAAATCACATTAGGTATATGAAACATTTTATTCTTAATATGAATCAATTATACTTAGAAATTAGAAAGCTGGACTTCTAAACATCTGGCTCTTCAATGTTAAGGCACATAAGTATTCAACTCAGGGAAACCCCGTGGACGTATGGACCATTCCTTTATTTTATTAACTTGTCTGCTAAGCTAACCTTAGTCAGCTACAACTATCACAAAATACAACTTGTGCTGGGAAAGGGAAAGAGAGGGAGAGGGAGAGGGAGAGGGAGAGGGAGGGAGAGGGAGAGAGAGAGAGAGAGAGATGGTGTGACTCTATTCTAATGTTCCAGTCTAGTCCCCAAGAGTCAGAGTGTACCCTGAAAAGACAAAGGGCCTGGCCTGGTGTGCTGTTGTTGGTTCAAGTTTCAAAGTAAATAAGGATGTTTTAAAGAGGACATTCCAGTTCAAAAATACACTTACAAGAAAGTCCCTCAGATAAATTCTTTTGCGTTAATCTTATCTTCAAATAATAGATGTATGCACCAAGTGCCTACTTTTAGTGTCCTAACATCTTTTAAGACCCAGTTTAGGTGAACATACCCCTTTCATGTCAGTTCTCCTGCCTGGCCTTTCTGCCCTGTGGGAAGTGACCTGCTGCACTCCTCCCCAGGCAGTCTCCAATGCCATGTCCACTTTTTTCCACATGACTTCCCTAAAAAGTGCTGGCTAACTCTGCCAACTGCTGGGTTCCAGGATGGCCCAAGGAACACCATATGAGCTGCTGTTTATGAAATTACTAAACAAAACATGATTGAAACTGCCCATTTCTTTTTCTTTTGTCTAAGGTAGAGCACATTACACAACACCGTAACCAAAGTACTGGTCATTTCAAGAAAAACCAAAGCTTCAAGCTTTAGCTCCCATTCTAGCTATCACCCTGTTCACAAAACCTTCACTATTAAACTTGGGTTCTGAGTTTATATTTCCCTCAGTTTCCATGGCCCCCAGTATGGTTCAAATAAAATATAGAATCATCTAATTAAATCTGAGTATCAAACAAGAAATCTTTTAGTATAAGTATGTCTCAAATATTGCATTTTTTATTAAACTTTTATACTAAAAAAATTTCCTTGTTTATCTGAAATCCAAATTTAATTTGGTGTCCTATATTTTTATTTACTAAATATGGCAACTCATAGCCCCACCTCCACTACAACAATGGATAAAATCAACATCCCCTTAAAGAACACACTAACTGTGAAACTCACTTTTATTTGCTGGCTCTGAATTTAATCCCTTTAGAATACAGGGCATGTAGATAACATAGCAAACTATAAAAATAAGCAGGATCACATAACTGGGACACCCTCCCTTTCCCCAACTGTGAAATGGAAAGGGCTGGACTAGATCTAAAATTCCATTAAACTACTGAATTATTAACAAACCTTTACCCACATCAAAGTTAATCATCAATGTCTTAAAATTCTCATGTCTCCTGGAAGAAGTATCCTCACTAAAACACAAAACAACACCCCCCCCCAAAAGAAAAACCCCAACTAACTCAATTTGTCATACACTTCTACTTCTCTTTCAAAAGCATTTCCTGGAACTCATCAACAGTAACGACTTCTCTTGTACAGTGGCTTGAATGTCCACCAATATTTGGCACCTTCTCTAGATTCTGTTCACAGTCCCCTCTCTTAGCAATGTTCAGGGTTACAGAAACTAGTGGTCTAGTCACACGAGGGGCCATTATCACATGCTGTGATCCCAAATGTACTGATTACCAAGAGGTCATATTATTTTAGCATTAGATCCAAAACTATTCTAAGATGGAGTTGTGTCATGATCTCATCAGACCAGTTAGGAAGGAAGGCAGACATCTAATTCATGCTGACCCAAGACAGTCTAGAAGTGTCAACATTAATTATAAGGAATGGGATAGGATTTATGTCCTTCTACATATCTAAATTTGGTTCTATTCAAATGGCCTCAAGTACCAATATTGTTATCTGTGATACAGATGGCATCTAACTCAGTCCTATTTGTTTAATGAAAACCACTGACCGTAGGAGAACAAAAGTCTCCCATGTTTTGTTTCATCCGAATCATCCTCCTTGTTTTAAATGTTTGGTTTGGGCAATTATGCTAATCACATTGGCAAACTGTGGCCCACAGGTCAAATCTTGCCCTCTGCTTATTTTGTAATAAAAGTTTTTTTGGCCTACAGCCATGCCCATTTATTTATGTACTGTCAATGGCTCTATGGCTGCTTTCACACTACAACAGCAGAGTTGAGTAGTTAGCGGCAGACCATATGGCTCATGAACCCCCAAATATTTACTATCTGGCCCTTTACAGACAGGGCTTGCCAGTTTCTGCTGATTCCTTGCAATCTTCAAGGGCCCACGGAGCATTTTTGGTGTAGAAGCTCATATGGCCAAGTGCAGTTCCCACAGAACACCACTCCTTAGCCTCAGATGTTCTCCAGAATCCAAAGGAGAAGCACGCAAGCATGGAAATACGAGGAAGCATGAGTCTGGCATTTCCAAAAGTGAAACGACGTAACGACAAGTACATGCGCAGGATGGTCGCCACCACCACTGTAGTTGGATGAAGAAAACACAGTAGAGCAGAAATTGTCTCCATTTGGTGCCAGTGCCCACGAAGGTACTGTCACTGTTACAGGAAATTAGAATGTAAAACAACACAGTTGTTCTGTGACCTTACTGCTTTAGGCAGGAAGGGTGCATGATCACAAAGAATGGACTTCGAAACCAAAATGACCCTGAGCCTTAAAAGAGCCGCACACAGGTGCCTTGGAGGACAGGTTGCCAGAATGACACAGCACAGGCTCTGGGAGGCTCTTGCTGAACAGCCCCCCTCCGCAGTTATCAACCATGAAGGGCCCCTTGGAATCTCCTTTCTGCTCCATGGAGAGCCCTTGTAAGCAGAAATGGCATGCTCACAGTTAATGACATTTTACGCCATAGAAAATTAGACACAGATATTCCTCTAGTTGAGAGAAGCAGGAAGGGGGAAAAAAAACAACTCATAGTAACTGTTGCTAAGTTTGACTTCACAATATTGACAGAGTAGATGGCTCACCAAATAAAAACTTTAAGAACAGGGCTAGTTCAATCCTTCAACCCCTCTTAGGGATCACAATGGGCCCTCCCACCAGGATAGAAGCAGAGCTGAGGTTCTTTTTTCTTCCGGCCTCTATCATTATGTATCATCTTCCACACCCTGAGCCCACCACTCCCTTGTCTGCCTAAAGGTGGGTCCCATGCTTGCAGGCCTTAGGTTCTCCTGCTGGACAAACACAGAAAATCAACTATCTACTCACATTCCTGGAGAGAGGGGAGAGACAGCCCAGTTCATTTCACTTCCAAGTGCAGCCAGAACTCAACATGTTCATGCTTTTATAATTTAAATATTTGGTGGACTATGTGCCAAGGATTGTGCTTAGGGTTGAGGTTCAGGGGCCACAAAATAGACACAGAATCTTCCCAGGGCAGTGACAGGGGAGGGGGGCAGGAAGGGCAGTTATCAGATAAATACCCCAGAGTCTAAAGTTATATTATAAGTGAGTCTAAGACTATGAGTCTACACACTATGTTCAGTGCCGTGAGGGTGAATGGCAGGAATCTAAGAATATAAAGGAGAATCCTCGGGACACCCAGGTGGCTCAGTGGTTGAGCATCTGCCTTTGGCTCAGGTTGTGATCCCAGGGTCCTGGGATTGAGTCCTGCATCGGACTCCCTGCATGGAGCCTGCTTCTCCCTCTGTCTGTGTCTCTGCCTCTCTCTGCATCTCTCATGAATAAATAAATAAAATCTTTAAAAAATAAAAAACAAAAAAATAAGGAGGAATCTTCATTCATTTAAAATGAAACCAGAAGCAGGAGCAGGAGTTGGTCAGGTGAAGAATGCAGATGAGGAGCATTTCCGGCAGAAGGAAGAGCAGGTGCAGGCGCCGTGAGGAAGAGAAAGTGTGTCCTAGTCAAGGGAGGTGAGAGTGAGGCCGGAAAGAGAAGTGGTGGCCTTCTAAGTCAAAGCAGGGGTTTTGTTCCTTCTAAGTACAATGGGAACCTGTGAACAGGGCAGTGAAGGATTAGACCTAAATATTTAAAAGACCACCCTGTGCGTGAGAACTAGTCCTAAAGGGCAGGAACAGAAGCAGGGTCAGGAGTTGTTGAGGAAGGATGCCCCAGGGGCCTGGTTTGGGGGTGGGGTGGGGGCTTGAAGGTGCACAGTAGGTGTGCAGAAGAGGGCACGATTCAAGATATATATGGAAAATAGGATCAACAGGAGATCTTGATAAATGAGGGAGAAAGAGGTACCAAGGATGGTCTCCCAAATTTTTTGGCATGAGCTCCTGGGTAGATAGCTCACCACCATTTATCAAGACAAGAAATATCCTGGAAAGACACTCTAGGGTGAAACATTAAGAATTCCATTTTGCAAACCACACAACTTATCTGTAAAGAGCACAGGAAGGGATCCCTGGGTGGCTCAGTGGTTTAGCGTCTGCCTTCGACCCAGGGCGTGGTCCTGGAGTTCCAGGATCAAGTCCCACATCAGGCCCTGCATGGAGCCTGCTTCTCCCTCTGCCTATTTCTCTGCCTCTCTCTCTCTCTCTCTCTCTCTCTCTGTGTCTCATGAATAAATAAAATCTTTAAAAAAATTTTTTTTAAAAAAGAGCATAGGAAGATTTACTAGCTTCCAAGTAACCTTCTATGGTCTGTTTTCATCATCTGTAAAATGGGAATTATGGTAAATCTGCGTGGTTATTGTGATGACAGAAAGGGCATATGCATTTAAAACATTTGGCATGATTCCTGGCACACAGTAGTCCCCCCCCCCAAAAAAAAAGCTGTTTTGATTATTTTTTTACACTTGAAGTTTGAAATGTCTACCGGTGACCTCAGGCAAGATGTCCAGTAGGCAGTTAGATAACTCGGCTCTGCAGCTCAGAACTCTCCTGCTGGGAGAGTGGGACGGATGATAAATGTTCTGTGCTGCTACAAGATTATGAATCAAACACCTTGTTACAGATTTTATAATAGCAGCTAGAGATTTACTTGTAGATTGACTGAAAGGTCAGTGTCTGGGTATCAACGGCATATAGATGGCACTCAAAGTTATAGAAAACAGAATAATTTGATGTAAAGGTGAACTCTAAGGAGAAAAACTGAGATGTGAAGGAATGAGCCTGTAGGGAGTTACTTAAACACAAAACAAAGATGAAAAGTTGAAGGAAAGTAAAATAGAAACTAAGAAGTAAAAATAGAAAGTAAAAAGGGTCTGCCCATTTTATTCTATTTCCCCAAGCAGAAAAATGACAATCTTAAAAAAGAGAGTCAGCTGCCCCTTACATATCGAAGTGTATACAAAGATATATATATAAAATACTCCCTGTAAGCCATAATACCAAAAAGGAACTTAAGCAACCTAAATCCATAATAGCAGACATTAATTAGGTAAAGTGTGGCACATCTATGTAAAGGAATAAATTTAGAGCAATAAACATCATGCCATAGATGATTTATTGGAAAAATGTTCACATTTTAGTGGTATATAAAAAAAAAATAAGTTACAAACTGGCATGTACAGTACACAATAGGAAAAAAAACCCCAAAAAACAAAAAACACCAGCAGAGCAAACAATACCATAAAATCAATAATAGCTGATTCTAGATAATAAGATTTCAGCTGATTTTTTTTCCTTGTACTTTTTTCAAAAAATCAGCACGAGTAGATGTTAATTGTATAGACAGAAAATGAAACGAAGCAGAGAACTCTCATCTCTCCCTCTAAAACACCTGACACTCAAAGGCCTCAAATCCCCAAACCAAATGCTCAAGACAAATACTAAGAAGACTGAAGACTGGATACAAATGTCTCCATGATCACCTTGTCTGTAAAAGGAACCTGATGCTGTCGTAGGTGTGGAGTATATTTACTGATCCTTCCAGAATGATAGAGCCATCCTCCACCAGTGGCTGTGCTTTTCTAACCTTAAAACGACCAATTTTTTTTAAAATTTTATTTATTTATTATGAGAGACATAGAGACTGAGAGAGAGGCAGAGACCAGGCAGAGGGAGAAGCAGGCTCCATGCAGGAAGCCTGACATGGGACACGACCCCGGGTCCCCAGGATCACGCCCTGGGCCGAAGGCAGCGCTAAACCGCTGAGCCACCCAAGCTGCCCAAAACAACCAATGTTAATGTCACAAGTCAGATGACGTTCTTTCTTGATCTTCAACGTGCATCACAAGACAATCACAGAAAAAATTCCATTTCGTCGTAAAAGGATAAACTTTCAGTCTGTATATATTCACATACCATCACACCCACAATCAAACCTGAAATTTCTTTTTTTTTAAAGAGAAGAATCCCTTTTAAAATCTATCTATCTATCTATCTATCTATCTATCTATCTATCTATCTATCTATCTAGGGGTGGGGGAGGAGCAAAGGTACAGGAACAAGCAGACTCCACGCTGAGCACGAGGCCCGACGTGGGGCTTGATCTCACAGCGCTGAGATTTCCACCTGAGCCAAAATCAAGAGTCGGACACAGAACCAATTGTGCCACCCAGGCGCCCCCAAACCTAAAATTCAGATTGTCCTGCTGCTAAACCATAAGTAAACTTCCTAAGAGCAGGTCAGACTTTCTCTGATTTAAGCAAAAGAAGAAATTCTCTTCCTATCCTGGTTCCTGGTATCTGTGCCATCTTGGCCAAGTTCCTTAGCTTTTCTGAGTCTTGGTTTGCTCATCTAAAAGTGGGGAGAAAAATAAAAACTAAATAAAAAATAAAAAAATAAAAGTGGGGGGAATGTACCTTTCCCCGTGGGAGCTTTCCAGTTCGGAGGACCATGCGGCTGCATGGACGTAAGCTCTCTATACATCCTTCCCAGAAGACTACACGATCAACAAAGTGACAAGTATCGTCGCAAGGCCCACGCCATTTGTCACAATTAGGGACACGCAACACCGCAAACTTCAGATTGCCCGTCAGTGTCAGAAGAGACACCAATCTCCAGAAGAGCTGCTTCCGCCGCTGCACCCCAGTGAGGGCGCAGAGGGGCAACGGCACGGCCGTGGGGCCCAGACACATCACACACGGCCCGACACCTGCACGGGAAGCAGGCCTCGCAGGAGCCCTGCTCCTGGGCCAGGAGGGAGGGGACAGGGTGGTGCTCCGGCAGAGGAGGAAGAGGAGAAAGTGGGGGTCCTGCAACCCAGCAGACCCTCAGCACCCGCCACCAGCCTCGCACTTGAGGGAGACGGCTCCTCTGACAGAAATGAGAGCTCCGGGGCCAGGAAGGGCCCCGCTGAGGTGATGAGGAGGAGAAAACTACCGCAGCCCCTCCGAGGGGCGGCCGCAAACTCTCCCCACCAGGATCCTGAAGCAGAAGGAAACTGGGACGACACCCCAAGCTGACTTAGGTGTCCTCCCACGGGCACGTGGAGAACTGGAAAACCAAAAACCACCTGGGATCAGAAATACAAACATTAGCACCAGAAATGGGTGGGGACGAGAAAAGGAGACACGGAACGAGAGGTGATGGACTTCGTCAAGGGAAAGGCAGGAAAAGACCAAAGGACGTTTTTGTCCGAACTGAAAAGTTCTTCGGGGGCGCGAGAGAAAACAGACGTGAGCTGAAATTTACTAAGGAACGTGGAAGAAGGATCTGAACAGGACGAGAGCAGGACACAGTCAAGGACGGGGCCTGCACGCCGAAGGCGAGGGGCTGGGGACACGGCAAGCCGACCGCGGGCGTGTGGAACCGGGCCTTGGCCTGCAGGGGGGACGGTCGGGGAGCCGGGGACCCCAAGGAAGGAGGGTGATGGAATCAGACCCAGCAGCCGGGAGGGGACCCGAAGGCGACGGGAGGGCGGCCGGCAGGGAGGCGGGCTGGCAGGCCGCCACTCGGAAGGTCTCCCGATGACCCCCCATTAACACGACACCAGGGCTTCTATGTTGGGAAACTGGGGGACGGCTCCTTAGTAGACGGAGAGATGGAAAGAACCTCTGCTCCACGTTGGTCGGGCCCCCGACAGGGAGCCTGGGGCCCCTGGGGTGGCCGCCGGGGGCGGGTGGCTGCTGGACACGCGGACGGCCCCGGGTGAGGAGGGCACCGTGCCCAGCCCCGGGCTGCAGGACGCAAGGGCCTGACGTGGGGGCAGGCCCCGGGGGGTGCAGGACGGCGACACAGGAGGCCACAGGCAGGGTGCCCGGGAGCCACCAGAGGGGACAGCCCGCACATGGCAGCCGGGATGGGGACCAAAGAGAGCGCAGGCTGAGAGATGGCTCGTCAGCCCCCCGGTGACCCGGTGACCCGTGGAGAAGCGGGGGACGGGAAGGGGGATGGAGGGGTCGGCAGCGCAGAGCTGCCAGCGGGGGCCAGAAGCCTGCGGCCCGGACGGAAGGGGCCACCTCCGCTGGACCCTGCCCCCCCCCCCTGAGTAGCCCCCAGTCCCCCTGCGAGGCTCCGAGCGCGCAGCAGCCTTGGCCCCAAACCCCTGCAGCCCCCTCTTGCTCCCTCTCACACGTGCACCTGCCCTGCCCCGGGCTGGGCCCCGCTGCCCTGGACAGGTGCCCAGCACCCGGCCTCTCGCACCGGGGCCACTGCCCCGCGAGACCGTGACCTCAGCCCGGGAGCTGCGACCCCCAGGGAGCTGCGACCCCAGCGAACGGCGACACTGCCCAACTGCACCCGCTTCGCCTCGGCGCCCCCGGGTCAGCAGAAGCGGTTATGGAGAGGCTGCCAGACGTTACAGTAGGGATTTCTTCTTCTTCTTTTTTTTTTTAATTAAGAAGAAAACAGGAAGGCATGATGTTCCCGGTGCACCTAGCCGGCACACCTGGAAAAGGCACCTAGAGGAAGTCGAGCGGCCCTCCCAGCGGCGTCGACTCCCCCGAAGCCCACGGCCGCGGGACACAGGCCTGAGTTCCTCCGAACCATCTAGGAAGAAGCGGGGCCTTCAAATCCGTCATGTCGCTTCTTCCTTGCATCCCCTGTTACCTCTGAAACGGAGCATCCTCTGGAAAAATACCTCTTAATATGGTGCTACCGCCTTACCCACCATTCAATCAAGATCTTTTTATGACAGAGATACTATTGCGTCTGGAACTTAGCACTCTGGGGGCGGGCAAAAATAATGCACGGAGAGAAAACACCTTTTTCTTCGCTACCAAAAAGCAAATGGTTTTCTGCTGTTCTACACAGTACAGTAGGGCTCATACATTTTAAACAACCTAGATAAGTTCTTTTTTTTTTTTTTTTCCATCTGAGGCATGTCTCAGTAGTGATTTAAAATTAAATTGTTAACCAAATGTCAGGAACCATGAAATAAGCATAAGCAGTAGTCTCCCTGTGAATAGCAAACACCAGGATATTCGGAATCACGTGAAAGTCTAACAGCATACAGTAGTAGCACCATCTATTGAAAGCCTTCAATTCGAGAAAGCTATCTACTACCTTTACCACCCACGGGGAAAATGTTAGGACTGTCATATTGTTATTATTCTATTATTATAAAAAGATATTTTTCCATTCATGCAATACACCAAGCACCTATTATGTGTCAGACATAGTCCTAGGAGGTGGGAATGTGGTGTTAAGCCAAACAGACCTCCCCTTGCTCTCATGGACCTATAGAGAGACCTGAAGAAAGAAGAAGAAAGAAGAAAAAAGAAGAAAGAAGAAGAAGAAGAGCTAAGCATGTGATTATAAATTTTAAATGCTAGAAGGGATAAAGACATACTACTATGAGAAAAAAATAGGAGAGGGACCTAACCTAACTTGAAAGCAGGAGAAGCCTTCTCAGAGAAACTAGCATTTAAGTTAACGCTGAGACCAAAGAAGAGGGGACACTCCAGAGAGAGGGAATAGCATGTGCAAAGGGTCTGAGGCAAGAAAGAACTGAACATACCAAGGACCTGAAAAAAACTGGCAGCATCTGAGTGGAGAGTGTGAAGGAAAGGAAGGCATGAAACATAGTGGGAGCTGTAGGCTGGCGCCAAATAGTTGGAGTCAAGTAAAAGATTTGGATTTTGTTTTATTTTCTAAGATGGGAGTGGAAGAGGATGAATTTGCAATAAATTCTGGAGATGGATGGACAGGACTGTTCAGTATGGGTAAGGAGTGCAGGAGGGAATGAGGCATCAAAGGCAATCCCAGGTTTCTGGCTGCAGCAACTGAATAGGGGAGCATAGCAGAAAGCACCCCCAGATGGAAAGTCAAGTAAGCGGTGGGATTCAACGACACAGAAATGTGATGCATGTGCCATTTCACTCTTAAC
Source organism: Vulpes lagopus (assembly GCF_018345385.1). Lineage (NCBI taxonomy): Eukaryota > Metazoa > Chordata > Mammalia > Carnivora > Canidae > Vulpes > Vulpes lagopus. Next base: position 101,288,364 of record NC_054834.1, on the reverse strand, counting down.
AATCTAGATTAGCAGCTCGACTAGGTAAAGGATGTCCTGCCTTCTTTGGCATGCGTCCCTCTCACTCACCTCTGGATACATCCATTCCCACGCCAGGGAGCAGACCAATGAGCGGAAGACAGATCATCCCTAAGACCTGTGAATGGTACATTCACTCTCCATCACAGCAATTTACATTCTGAGAAAGCAGAAAAGTCTTTGGAATAAACCAGGTACAGAGCACTGCAGATTTTATAGACTTTTATATGTGCTTTCGATTTTATATATCTTATAAAGTACACACTTAAATGAATGTTTTAATAAAATATACGAAATATACACGAAGATAATTTTAACAATATTATATATATAATAGTATATAAATTTTATATAAGAAAATACAAGTTGGAGCGCCTGGGGGGCTCAGTCGGTTAAGCGTCTGCCTTCTGCTCACGTCATGATCTCAGGGTCTTGGGGTTGAGCCCCACAGGGGGCTCCCTGCTCAGGGGGGAGCCTGCTTCTCCCTCTCCTTCTGCCTCTCCCCCAACTTGTGCTCTTTCTCATCTGCTGTCTCAAATAAGTAAATAACATATTTAAAAAAAAAAAACACAACTACATTTTTTAAAGCTTTCTTGTGGTTCATGTATTATGCACATTCTTTCATAGCTATTGTAAACAAAAAACCCTTTAAGTTATCGTTTTTTATTAATATTTAAGGTAAGACTCAAATGATGAAGTAAAATCATCTACTATTTCTTTGATAAAAACTTAAGGCATCAATATCCTACTCACATTTTGGCCAACTGGTGGTATTCTGAAAAGTCCTACGAGATGGTATGAAATCACTTATTGTATCAACCACTGACTCACGGTTTCAGGTTGGAAGGGACTCCTAACCCATATCTGATCCCTGGGTTGATTTCTGTTTTTTAACCAAATTGCTGTGATTCAAAATTCTTTGTGCATTCCAAATCTCCACTGATTTCATAAGATCAAAAACTGCAGAAGCAGGCTCACCACGCTTGACTTGGGGCAGGGCGACATTTAACACCGGCGAGGCGGCCAAAGAGAAAGATGACGTCATCCGCATCTGCTGATTCACGCAGAAAGGGGGGGATTAGGAGGAGCAGACAGTGAAGCCAAGAGCGACGTGGGAATTGTGATTACATTTTACTGGAAAGTAGGCTGCTGAGCTAGACGACTGCTCAAAAAGGTTACTGGTAGCCAATGAAGAAAGAAGGAGAAGGCAGCTATTTTGTGAAATGAGATTAAAAGAATCTAACAACAACAAAAAAAAGAATCTAATAGAATTGGTTAAGCAGGCAAGTAAAAGGCAGAGTTTTAGCTATGAAAGACTGAGACTGAGTATCCCCTTTTCTTTCTCTTAGTGCACATTTCCCATATCTACCCTGCTTTCAGAAGACAAACTTTAAAATCATCTGAAATCCACTTTTGTCCAAGCAATCATGCTAACACCTTCTTAAAGGTCACGAAATAAAACTTTTTAAACGGCTAATGCACAATATATGGCAACAGAATTTCTAGAGTAAAATGTGGATCTGTGTTTAACTGCCTGAAATATAAACTTCTACACTGAATAACCACCCATGCTGAATGCCTTTGGGACATTTAAGGCATCGAAGAAAAATGAATTAAGTATATACTCACAAGCCATGCCCATTTTCATAGAGCTAAATGCCTAATGTGAAGAAAAAAAAATTTTTTAACCCATTGCTGCTATATCATTAATTCCGTAATTGTTTCTTCAGTACCTACTATGCGCTACGTGTGAGCCAAAGAACAAAGTAATCAATTATTTTCTTTTAAGGTTTTATTTATTTATTCATGAGAGACCCAGAGAGAGAGGCAGAGACACAGGCAGAGGGAGAAGCAGGCTCCATGTAAGGAGCCCGATGCAGAACTCGACCCAGGACCCTGGATGACGCCCTGGGCCGAAGGCAGACGCTCAACCACTGAGCCACCCAGGTGCCCCAAGGTAATCAACTACTGAACCAAAATGAAGACACTGAGAAGTACGAATGGGCCCATGGGGACAATCACTAATGACAATGGTATAGAAATAATAATAATTAACACTGACTTTGAATAAGTAATTATTATGTGACTGGTTCTCTGCTAAGCACTTTTTAAAATATTATTTTTAATTGTGGTTAAAGACACATAACATACAATTTGCCATATAAATCATTTTTTAAAAGATTTATTCATTTATTTTAGAGAGAGAAAGCACGTGAGGGGAGAGGGGAGAGTGAGAGACAGGAGCAGATTCCCCCCCGAAAATAGAGTCCAATGTGGGGCTCAATCTCACGACTCTGATATCATGACCTGAGCTGAAATCAAGAGTCAGATGCTTAACTGAGTGACCCAGGCACCTTGCCATCTAAATCTTTTTTTCTTTTTAACATTTTATTTATTTATTCATGAGAGACACAGAGAGAGGGGCAGAGACACAGGCAGAGAGAGAAGCAGGCTCCCTGTGGTGAGCCCAATGCGGGACTCAATTGCAGGACTCCAGGATCACGCCCTGGGCCCGAAGGCAGGTGCTAAACTGCTGAGCCACCCAGGCGTCCCCATCTAAATCATTTTTAACTGTATGGTACAGTGGCATTCAGTACATTGACATTGTTAGACAACCACTACCACCATCCACTTCCAGACTCTTTTCATGTTGAAAAACTGAAACTCTGTACCTACAAAGCAATAATCCCCCACTGCCTTCTCTCCTGAACCCCTAACAACCACCATTCTACTTAAGAATTATGATTTCACAAGTATAGCCAATAATATACTTCTTCTATATGAATCCACATATTTGTGGGGTATCTTTTCAACTAAGACAACATTAAAATCAAGAATCAAAAGAAACTGTACTTAGATTTCTGTATGACAAAGTATTAAAACTGGATTTTAAAAAGGGAAGTATATTAAGTTATTAATATTTTAAAGAACATAAAGGGTTTACTGTAAAATTTTACATATTAATTTCATCTTCCCTAACCTTTGCAAAATTTCTATTTCATGTTTTAAAACTTAACACTATTGTACATGTATAAAATTTATTAATAAATATCCTACTTTGGATATAACAGGCACAAAAACTTTTTTAGCGATGTGGTGTACAACCAAAACATTTGAGGAACCACTGAAATAAAGGTCTGTGGTCCTGTTGGAAGGAGGGAAGGTGAGGAGTCTGTTTTCAAACATGTGGAAATATATTGAGTTAATGTATCAAGTAGAAGATCAGGTTGAGACATCCAAAAGGCAAAAGGACACATAAGCCTAGAGTGCAGCTGAGAAACGGAATCTATATTTAGAAGTCATCTGCATAGCAGTGACCAGAAGAGACAGGAGAAGGGATGAGAACCATGAAAAAGAAGACAGCAGAGACCTACACAGAGGGGAGTCCCTATATTTAGAAAGTCTAGGAGAAAGGAGATCTAAAGGAGACAGGGAACTAGGAGGAAAGCCAAAAGAATACATAAGATGGATACCATTAAATGAGGCCACAGTGTCAAAAGTTGCAGAAAATTAAGGAACTGAGAAAAGGCCAGTCACTGGACTTGGCCACCAGGAGGTCATTTCAGTCCTCTGAGAGCACTTTCGGTAATGGGTAGTGTCAGAAGCCTGATTCAGATCTGATTGAATGGTGAGGAAGCAAAGATAAGAAGTGAGTGGTCCACAGGGAAACTTGGTGATAATGGGAATGAAAAGAAAAGCAGAAAAGCGATGGATGGAATGGCTTGGTTGCAAGAATTTTGCCCCTATAGAGATATTTGGCAACATCTGGGAACCCCCCAGATTGCTCTTGGCATCTGGTGAGTAATGGCCAGAGTTGCTGCTAAACAACTTGCAACACACAGGACTGCCCCCTACAACAAAGAATTATCCAGCATAAAAACATTGATGGTGCCCAAAATATCAATAGTCAGTCACTGAGAAATCCTGCTCTAAAAGATCAGAGAGGGTCTCAGCACATTTTCATATGGTAAGAAGATATCAAATTTAAGTCACAAAAAAGAGAAAGGATGTAAGGACAAAGCAGGGTCTCACAAGAGTGGGAAGGTATATGACTAAGGGCAGAAGCAGGTGGATGAGCCCTGAAAAAGAGAAGACCTTTTCCGTTTGAAACAGGGAATGGGAGCAGAGACCACAGTAAATACAGAGAACTGGAGATCAAAAAGATGAAAGTTGAAGGAACTGATATCGGATGGCCTTGAAGTATCTCCTTAGAAAAATAAGCAGCAAAAATTCTACAGTGATATGGGGATGGAAGTAGGGTCTTCAGAGGGGAAGACACTTGGAACAGCCCCTACGTGGGTGAAGCAGTTAGAGGGACATGAAAGGTTTACCAAGCATCTATAAGGGTTTGGCAGGAGAAAAAGAAAATCCATCAATTTCCTGAACATTTATGCAAAAAAAGTCATTTATCCTTGGAGCAAAAGATAAAAGAATAAATAGCATTAGGGTTTACTCAAGGTCAGGACTGGCCAGATAACTCAGAGGAGGCCAAAACATAATAAAAACCACACTCCTGCTAGATTGGCCTACTTGAGGTCCAAACTAAGGCAATGAAACCTAAACTAGATGATCTGACAAGACAGAAGGAACGCTGGGGACCAGAGCAGAGGCAAATACCAGGTTGGGCGGTAGGAAGAATGAGAGGGAAGGAGTGATAGGAAGCCAAGGTCAAGAGGGTCTCCAATCTTGCAGGATAAATTGTTTCAGCTTATGATGAGGTCCAAGACCAAGGCCTGCCTACAAACGGCTAGAGACTACTTCTGACATCTAAGGGGGTTGGGGAGGACTCAAGCTTCCTGGACTGCACCATCCTTAACATATTCCTACCAGCATGTTCTGGTGACCACTTACTTAACAGTATGTCTCTGTTCAGGCACACCAATCACACTGTCATTACATCCCCCTGTATTAATCCACGGCACCTGCTGGTGATGTGACCATCTGAGGTTCGTGGAGACTGAGTCACCAGAGCTAGCTGGCCCACATGGAAATCAAATCTCTCTGCTGTCAACTCTCCTTGAGAGCTGCACATATAAAAAGACACTATCATGATACAGTAGCCCAGGTTGCTCCTTATTACAGGATGGACACCACAGCCTAAAGCTGTCACTACTCTCTACTCCGGTAATAAGTGAATCCAACCAAGACAAAATTAGCTTTCATTTCTTGCCGGGAAAACCCTAATTGACTGTACTTGCTGAAGACACAAAGACCGGTAAGCGTTATTTTCGTAGACTGATCATTTTCTTCCAAGATCCACATAAAAGAAACACGGTTTCACTTCACCATCATTTTAGCTGCTACCTTTTAGCACAAGGCCTGTTACAGTGTGCCCTATCATCTTAAAGGGATAATTTAACTTTTAAGGGACTGCAGCAATCAGAAGCATGGATTAAATAGAGCAAATGACTCCGGAGAACACCCAACATGAGAATTTAACTTATAATAAAAACTAAATTTAAAAAACAAATAAATGAGACTTTAACTTATAAAGGATAATTTTTTTATAAAACTACTTTAAACAAATGATATAAAATTCAGACATTCTAAAATTGATGTTTTAATAAAGGTTCCAATTACATTCCAAAATCAAATAAAATATCCAGACATGCTATTGTCATTTTTCAGAGGGCTGTTAAAGACACCCAGGGAAGAGTTCTCCATGCTGATTAAAAAAAAACAAAAAACAAAACAAAACAAAAACTTAAAATTGTAAAAAGAACAACCAAATATCTGAATATTAGGTTGTTCAATCACAGAAATCTTGATATTCACCAAATGCTGTGAATTATTCTCCAAATAGAGATTATATCAAATTATCTGCTCTAATGAAAGGAATAGGAGATACAAGTAAGACCAAATAACAAAAGAAACAACCCCAAGATTATTTATATAACTAGATCCCTCCTCCCCAAATATTATATAACTAGGTAATTTCAAGCATCAGGACCAATGTCTGGCCTTTTTGACAATCTATAAAAAATAATTAGGATGGCTCTTATTCTATTACATCTTATTCACAGGGGTCCTGGAAAGTAACATCTAACCAATAATCCATTGATTAAAGGCTTTCTATGTACAGCAGCAGAGAGCATCCAGCAGGGCACCTAACTGAGAGCCCATCAGAGGGTTGTGTGGAAGTTATCACACATATTTGATAATATGAGTGGTAGGAATGAATGCGATCAGTTATAGACAAGGTAGAGAAAGAGGGAAAAAAGACTCAAGGTCAAATTCTCTGAATCAGCAGTTCTCAGATCTCAGAGAGTTTCTTAAATTAACAGACCATCATACCCCACCCCCAAGAGTGTGATTCAGAATGTTTGCGGTGGGGCCCAAGCAAACGGGCTTTGTAACAAGCACTTCAGATGATGCCAAAGCAGGTGCTGTGTGGACCTGCTTTTGAAAAACACAACCCTAGGGTGTGCCTGGGTGGCTCAGTGGTTGAGCTTCAGCCTTTGGCTCAGGTTGTGATCCCAGGTCCTGGGATGGAGTTTCCATCAGGCTCCTCAGAGGGGGCCTGCTTCTCCCTCTGCCTGTGTCTCTGCCTCTCTCTGTGCATCTCTTATTAATATAAATAAATAAATAAATAAATAAATAAATAAATAAATAAATCTTTAAAAAAAGAAAAGAAAGAAAAACACAACCCTAGACCATAAAAAAGAAAAAATTGATAAATTGGACTTGATCAAAATTTAAAAGTTGTGCTCTACAAAAGATCCCATGAATAGGATAAAAAGACAAGTTACAGACCGAAAGAAAATATTTGCATATCTGAAGAAACTCTATGGTTGGTACCAGGGTCAATTTCCTGTTTCTGCTCTGTGCCAAGGCAACAGAAGATGTTACCTTTGAGGGAAACTGAGTGAAAGGTACACAAGACCTCCTGTTCATTTTTGGGCAACTTTCTATGAATTATAATTATCTCAAATCAAAAAACTTAAAAAAAAAAAGTAACTATCTGTTTAGCTCTCTAGCACTTTAGTAGCAAGCTAGTGGATTACACTATAGCCTGAAATACTACTGGATAGAGCTGAAGTCCAGGCAAGTTGACACTTCATAACTTGTGAATTCTCAACAATGTTAATCTGAATTGGACAGGTATTCTCTCCTGCTCCATCATAATTCAGATGTAAGTGCAAAGGTTGAGGTTGTTGTCGTTGTCGTCATCATTATTACTATTTTACTCTCCAAAGCAGTGTTAGGTATCACAGAAACTGAGTAAGGGACATAACTTCAGATATATAATTACCATTAAGAACTGTTAGCAAAATATTTGCATTTTCTCCTTTTAATCTAATACTGAGTGAATATCATTTTTTAAGACTATAAGATTAGTATTATTCAAAAGCTAAATAAAGTAAGTTTAGAGAAAAGGAGAAAAACTAGCCCTGGAGAACTATTATTGTTTAAATATATAAACTGTACCGGCAAGAGTATTTTCAGTGTCTCTAGAGCCGCACCTACTGTGAATAATAATACTAATTAATTGCTGGTACTTATAAGGTACTTCTATGTGTTTGATACTATGCTAAGCTCATCATAAGTGGATCATCTTACCTAACACTCCCAACAACCCATGAAGTAGGTATCGTTATGAACGATGGGAAAATAAGGAGATTAAATGGCTCATCCGTGACCAGGTGTCTTAAGATGCCAAAGCTCCTGCTACAACCACTGAACACCAACCCATCACTGCTCCCACATACATCATCACCACCTTACTTACATCCAGAGGGCAGGGGGCTCCCCCAGGACAGCTCTAAAAGTGTGAGAGAAATTAAGGGTTTGGGGTTCTTTGATGAGGTTTTTCAATCTGACACTAAGCATTTTAAGGACCAACTGGAGTAAGTAATAATAGTCACCATAATTCCAATTATTCTGGATGAATTAACACTGAAGAAAGAGGGATGCTTGTGTGGCTCAGTGGTTGAGTGTTTGCCTTCAGCTCAAGTTGTGATCTCGGGGTCCCGGGATCGAGTCCTGCATCGGGCTCCCTGCATGGAGCCTTCTTCTCCCTCTGCCTGTGTCTCTGCCTCTCTGTGTGTCTCTCATGAATAAATAAATAAAATCTTAAAAAAAAAGTTGAAAACAGAACTGCCGGAAATGAAGGTGTCCTGCTTACAGCCCATTGAGAAGCCTTAACCAATTCAGAGAAGTAGCCATGATAAAATAAGGCAAGCAACAATGGAAAAGGCCACAAGTGTCAAGAGAGCAAGGCCATTTCACAGGAATTAGAAATTCATCAACAGAAGTAGCTGTTAATCTAATTCCCAGTTTCACTTTTTTTAAAAAAAATATTTTATTTATTTATTTATGAGAGACATAGAGAGAGAGAGAGGCAGAGACACAGGCAGAGGGAGAAGCAGGCTCCATGCAGCAGGGAGCCTGATGAGGGACTTGACCCCGGGTCTCCAGGATCCCCCCTGGGCTGAAGGCAGGCGGCACTAAACTGCTGAGCCACCGGGGCTGCCCCCCAATTTCACTTTTACCACGTATTTCATTTCTGAAGGCAATTCAAGGATTCCTTTGGAGTATTTTCTCTTTTTTTTTTTTTGGTTTTGTTTTTACAGGAGAGGTCCTGATTTCAAATCTATCCAAAGACTGAAGCAGCAGCAATTCCTATTTCTAGACTCATAATATCAAACATGTTTCTTGGATCAGCTGCTTCTAAACTGCTTCAAGAGCAATAAAGAGTCTAAAATAATTTTCAATTCCCAATATTAAGAAAATGAATACATTCCAGGCAGGATACCATAGACTGTTTCTATTCAGGCCATTAGGAAATCTCTTTATATAATTATTTGTTAGCCAGTGTCAGCTCCAATTATAAATCATATGCTAGTTTTTTGTTTTGTTTTGATTTGTTTTTTTTCTAAATCACATTTGCTGAGTCACTGTCAACTGTTTCCTAGTGCAAGAAGTAAGTTAAACAAGAATACCTGAGGCTCGGGACAGGATCTCCCTCCACCGCATAGCACAAAAAGGCCCTGAGCAAGGGTATCACTGGGACTACTTTGGGAAGGCGAATTGGGAGCTGTTGGTCCCGAACAAAGTAGTGGGCAGAATGGAAGCTTGGTGTTCTGGGAAGAAGGAGCACCACTCAGGTGATTTCAAGACAACAGAAACAAGAGCAAAATGTAACACATTTAAGCCCTGACAGTAAAAGGCTAGGCAACTTAGTCCGTGAGTATTACCTCTTCAGAGTGGAACTGAAACGATCATATACCTGTCCTTTGAATAATCTCGCCTAGGGTAAATTCTTCTGTGCCCACAATGGACCACGCACAACCTCTGCTTCAACAGAGGATGGTCAGGGGCTGATCTTACAGGCTCAAATTCTCTCTGGCACCTTCCAGGTTTACATAGTTCATAGCACCTTTAAGACTTCCTTCGGTGCATCTGCATTTGGTCTGTTTGCCGTTTCCAAGAAACCCAATATACCAATGAAGATTGGATAATGTGAAATAATAAAACCAAGGCTAAGCTCTAGGTCACCAAATAAATCAAACAGTACCTACGCGTTGTGGTGAGGTTGCAGATGGCTCCAGGATCCATTCCCCACTTTTTTTTTTTTAAGATTTTATTTATTTATTCATGAGACACACACACAGAGGGGGGTGCGGGGACAGAGACACAGGCAGAGGGAGAAGCAGGCTCCATGCAGGGAACCCACTGTGGGACTCGATCCCGGGACTCCAGGATCACACCCTGGGCTGAAGGCGGCGCTAAACCTGAGCCACGGGCTGCCTCCCACTTTTCCCTTTCAGAAACAGAACTCCCTCCACAAGCTTTAGCTGGCACATGATCAGCCAGCTAGTCTACAATTCCCAGCCTCCCTTGCAGCCAGGTAGTGGTGGCTGTTTGGCTCTACCCAAAGGGATCTGAGAAGGAGGTATGTAATTCTGGGTCACCAACTTTAAAAAAGGAAATTGCTTGCCCTATCTATCCCTCCTCCCCAGTCCCAAACCTGCCTACAGGTCGGATGCAGAAGCGGTTCTAGGTGGCCAGCTTCTACTCTGCAGAGGAGGACAATACTATGATGGTAGTACATGATGGAGCCGAGGCCTCTGAATGGCCTCTCTACCAGCGGTTCTCAAACTTCAGTGTGCATCGGAATTTTTTGGTTTGGCCAGCCTCCACAGTTTCTGATTCACAATCCGAATTTCTAGCAAGTTCCCAGGTGATATTAACACTGCTGATCTGGTGCAAGAGACTAGGGAGACTGTCTTGACAACTAATGAACTGGACGTGCTCTTTCACTAAGATGGACACTAGCCACATGTGGTTACTGAGCACTTGAAAGGCAGCTAGTGAGACAATGGGGCTGAATTTTTAATATGATGTCATTTTAATTAACTTAAATACTAATACTTGATTTAGTTAATGAAAAACTTAAGTATGTTTAGAACATCTTGGGTATGTGAAACGACTTTGTTCAATTGTAAATTCTGTGACATCTAAATACAGATCAAGTATTTCTGATGAAAATTTAGTGTCCAAGCTGAGATGTGCTGTAAGTATAAAATACCCTGAGCTTTGAAGACTTAGTAAGGTAAAAAGAATAGAGCATATTTCATTAGTAATTTTTCTACTGAGTGCATGCTGAGTACATTTTGACTGTATTGCGTCAAATAGAATATGTCATTAAAACAAACTCCACTTGTTTCTTTTTTCCTATTTTAACATGGCTACTGGGAAATTTACTGTGACACATGTGGCTCACATATTTTTACTGAACGGCTATGATCTAAACTATTATGCAAATGAGACAGAGAAAGCGGGGAAAGAGATCATCTATCTTGTTTGGGCAGTTGGTTTTACTTGTGTCTCTTTGTGATAGCTTCTTAGCCTAAACCCTGATGATCCTATGTATAATTTCCAAATTCCTGGTGGTAAATGTACTAGGCTACTGTTCCCTTTCCACTTATCCTAATCCTCCTTTCTGGTTTTATTCAACCTCAATTGCACAGAGCTAGATTAATCACCCTCTTGAGAGGAGACACATTCACATCTCTGGGCCACATGAGCTGCCTTCACTCACTCATCCTTCATTTCTAAGCTCTAGTTAAGATGACCACAAACCCATCACCTGCCGCAAAAATTTAGACTTTACCATAACTTATCTATCCAAATGGCTCTCCCAGTCTCATCCTCCTGGTTCCTACTACTTGAGGTAGCAACCACCCTGAATCCTGTACTCAACATTCTATTGCTTTCCTTTCTATGTATTATCTCATCTATATGTATTCCTAAAACCTGGAGTAATTATTTTCGTTGTTTTTAAATTTATAGAAAAGGAAACTGTAGGTAGTATTAAAAATTTTTTTCATTTTATATTGGTAAGACTCATCTATGACTCATTATACTTTATTTTGATTGTGGTATGTGTCCCACTGAGTGCATATCCTATAGTTTATTCATCCACTCTCTTACCCACAGACATTTCGGGTTTTCCCAGGTTTTTGATGTTGTATACAGTGCTGCCATAAATACTTCTGCACATATTTCCTGGTGCATATGTGCAAGAATCTCTTTCATATATATACTTAGGAGTAAAATGTTGGAAATACGGTCATGAGATAATGCCGATACTATTTTCTAAGGTACGTGCACCAATCTACTAGCAGGTGTGAAATCCTCTGGATCTCCATCTGTCCTAACATTTGACATTACATTAATAGATCTTTTAAATTTTCCAACTGAATGGGTATAAAATGACATTTCATTGGGGCTCTCAGTTGTATTTCAAATCACAAATGATGTTGAACATTTTATACATATTTTCTGGCCATATGTACTTTCTTATCTGTATCTATAAAATACCCATGCACACCCTTGCCCATTTTTCTAGTGGCTTGTTTCATCTATACCCCAATTTCCACCCCTCCACAAATTATACTGAAGCAAACCTTAGGCATCATACAATTTCAATAAGCTTCATTAAATGAACAAAATTCTTAATTTTAATATAGTCCAACTTGTCAATCTTTCATATTAAATGTTCGGGGGGAGGTATTGTATCTTAAGAAATCTTCTCTGAAGACCGAAAGTATAAAAACACTTAGGAAATCCTTCCCTAACCCCAAGTCTTAAGGTTTTCTTCCTGACATTTAAGACTTTGACCTTCTGGAGTTGATCTTTTTTTCTTTCTGTATATAGTATAAAAGTGCAAGGTGAAGCAGCAAGTGCTAACGTATAAGGTGTAGCAAGTTATCCAGAAGATCCAGCTAAGATAATTAACGAAAGTGGCTATGCTAAACAAGAGATTTTCAGTGTAGACAAAACAGCCTTATATTGGATGAAGATGTCATCCAGAACATTCATAGGTGAAGAGGAGAAGTCAATGCCTACTTTCAAAGCTTCAAAGGACAAGCTGACTTTCTAGTTAGGGGCTAATGCAGCTGGTGACTTTTATTAGAAGCCAATGCTCATTGACCATTCTGAAATTCTAGGGCCCTTAAGAATTATGTAACATCTACTCTCCCTGTGCTTTGTAAGTGGAACAAAAAAGCATAGATGACAGCACATCTGTTTATGACACAGTTTACTGAATATTTTAAGCCCACTGCTGAGAACTACTGTTTAGAAAAAAAGATTCCTTGAGAAATATTACTGCTTACTGACATCACATCTGGTCATCCAAGAGCTCTGATGGAGATATACAATGAAATTAATGTTGTCTTCACACCTGCTAACAAAACATCCATTCTGCAGTCCATGGATCATGGAGTGATTTCAACTTTCAAGTCTTATTATCTAAGAAATATGTGTCATAAGGCTACAGCTGCCATAGATAGTGATTCCTTTGATGGATCTGGGCAAAGTAAACTGAAACCTTCTAGGAAGGATTCACCAATTTCGATGCCATTCAAAACAATTGTGATTGGTGGGAAGAGGTCAAAATATCAACATCAACAAGAGTTTGAAAGAAGTTGACTGCAGTCCTCATGGATGATTTTGAGCGGTTTAAGCCTTCAATGAATGAAGTAACCTCAATGTGGTAGAAATACCAAGAGAATTAGAAGTGGAGCCTGAAGATGTAACTGAATTGTACATGGAGCCTGAAGATGTAACTGAATTGTACAATCTCATGATAAAACATGAATGGATGAGGAGCTGCTACATCTGTACGAACAAAGAAAGTGGTTTCTTGAGATGTAATCTACTCCTGGTGAAGATGCTGTGAAGACTGTTGAAATGACAACAAAGAATTTAGATAGAATATTACATGCTTTCAAGCAGCATTGCATGCTACAGAGAAATTATTCATGAAAGGAAGAGTCAGTCAATACAGCAAACTTGTCTTATTTTAAGAAATTGCCACAGCCACTCCAACCTTCAGCAACCAACATCCTGATCAGTCAGTCAGCAGCCATCAGCATCGAGGCAAGATCTTCCCCCAGCAAAAAGATTAGGACTCACTGAAAGCTCAGAAGATGGTTAGCATTTTAGCAATAAAGTATTTGTTAATTAAGGTATGTACATTGTCCAATTAATAGACTAGTATACAGAGTAAACATAACTTTCATATGCACAGGGAAACAAAAAATTTCATCTGACTCCCTTTATGATGAGATGTGCTCACATTTCCGAGGTATGCCTGTACACTACAGAAGTCAAAATTATCCTGAGAGGCTAGGAAACAGTCATTCCATCACCTACTCAAGACATAAGCTCCTACTCAATGGTAGGCACTAGGCTAGATGCTGGAGAAAGGAAGTTTGTAACTGAGGTCCAGGGAGGGAGACATACATATAAAGAAATAACAGCAATTGTACAAAATGCACTAGACTCAGTGGAGCACAAGGGAGTGATGAGCTGGGAAAATCATGAGACTGACTGGTGTCTTGGTTCTGTTACCCAGCAGAACCTTCTTCTATAAATAACTTCTCTTCCAAATGTTTATACTTCCAAAGGGCAAGGAGATCCTTAGAGAACAGAAGATTTACACACTGGTTGGTTATTCTCCACTTGCCCCTCCCCTCTCCACATCCACGACCCACCCTTCTCTGCCCTTCTCTTGGCTCCAGGAACTGGAGCCTCTATAAACTGCATTATCCAGAATCCCTTACTCTAGCTCCCCGATGGAGCTGCCTAACAGAAGACACCAGCGAGAGACTAGAGAGGAAAGAGGAGAGTTGACATATTTGTCAACTCCTCTCCTGGGCTCCCGTCTCCCCGCCTGCCCCAGTCCTGCTTGTAGCTGGATCTATGCTTACAGTTCCAGGGGCAGTTCTCATTGGGGCCCAGGAATGCGGCTTCCTCCCTCATTCCTTCTGGCCTGGAGACAGAGTCAGCTCCTACCTTGGCTACCTGTGGAGTGCTTTGCCATCACCTGGGGTCTCCCTGAGTCCTCCCCTCAACTCTTTAAGCATTCCTTCAATTAAATGCTCCTCAGGTAAACTTCTCAGACATGCCATCCCTTGCCAGCCAGAACTCTAACTGAAACCACAGTTTTCTGCGACTATGAAATCCAATTTCTAAAAAATATCTGAACAAGGCTCACATTTTCAAAGAGTCTGAAATCTGGACAACATCATCAATGTCCAACATTTATCAAATAACTACCTTGGATAGCTCTGATCATGCGCTAGGTATGCCAGTTTTGACTAATGTTTGCATCTCTCCTAGACTTGGTTTGAGATCTTCAAAAAAGGGAGTCTTTTCTTTTTCTTTAAAGATTTTATTTATTTATTCATGAGAAACACAGAAAGAGAGGCAGAGACACAGGCAGAGGAAGAAGCAGGCTCCCTGCAGGGAGCCCGATGTGGGACTTGATCCCAGGACCCCGGGATCATGACCTAAGCCGAAGGCAGACGCTCAACCACTGAGCCACCCAGGCGACCCAAAAAAGGGAGTCTTAAGAGCAGTTGTAGGTATTTTAGGAGTGAGTCAGACTTTTTTTTTTTTTTTTTAATGTAATGGGATGAATTAAGCACCTGACTGAGGGTTCTGAGAACAGAGAATGGTCAGTTCACTGATGTTCCCAGAAAAGCTTTCATCCCAGGGCTACACAAGGCCTTTCTGCTCAAATCTGCATTCTAATCATTCAAGCAGCCAAAACACGGTCACCTGTCATAATAAGCATCTTGGCATACTATAGATTTGTTTTGTTTAAGAGAAAAACCAAACTGACTTTAACTACACTAGTTTCAAATCTGCAACAGCTCTGATTCATGGAATTAACAAGTAAAAGTGTGTCCTATGATTCTGAGTGGCGTCATTCTGATTCCAGAAAAATCACTCATGATTTACTCAGGCTACAATGACGAATACAAGATAAAAACAATGTTTGTTCCTTAGACCGAGGTAGGCCAAACACATTAGATGAGTCTGTTTCAGCGAAAAATATTGTTCTTGTGTATTCTTTTAGAGGTCTTCACCATTCTTTTTTCCCTCACCAGATATTCACTTACTGGCCATTGGATTTTTTGTTTTGTTTTGTTTTGTTTGGCATTCATCTTGAGTGCCTGTGCTACAGTGTTGTTGTTGTTGTTTTCTATGCTGGTATTTATTTTTTTATTTCTATGTATTTCAATGTGACCTTCTTCTCCTTCTTGCCACTCTTCTACCCCTGTTCTTGCGTTTTTTTCTTTTTTTAAGATTTTATTTACTCATGAGACACACACACACACATACACATACACACACACACACACACACAGAGGCAGAGACACAGAGGGAGGAGCAGGCTCCCTGCAGAGAGCCCCATGCAGGACTCGATCCCAAGACCCCAGGATCATGACCTGAGCTGAAGGCAAACGCTCAACCACTGAGCCAGGCAGGCATCCCACTCTTGTTCTCTTGATGCACTTTTCTTTCATTCTCTCCCTTCCCTGGTTGTCAGATCATGGCATAACCTCATCTCCCCACAACATTAGCAAAGTGCCCTAAAATTGACAAATGCACTTCCGCTGCTAAAGACAGAGTTCCTCCCTTCGGATGAGGCATTCCCACTGGGACTTGGGTTATCCTTTGGGCATTTGATTAGAAGCAAGTAAGGTTGCCCAGGCAACCGCTCCAAACTGTCCTAGGATCCCTGGCAAGCATGGTTTACGCAGCCTGATGTGAAGGTCACACTAGCCAACCCTGCGACAGTTAAAGTCTCTATGCAATCAGCCAAGGGCTCAGGGAACATCCATCAAGATGAGCTCAATAACATTTGCATAATCATAAAATTGTCAGACTCTCAAAGCCATAAGGACCCATGTGAACAATCTATTTCAAAGAGCCAAAGATATTAGCTTTGAAAAGGAATAACAATAGATAAGTGTGGTAAAATCATTAAAAAGAATATATCAAAAACCAACCAGATGGAATCCAATCACTTAGCTGGTAAAAATACTTAAGCTACTCAGTTTTCTCAAATGATTTAAAAACAGTTCTACTCTGAGGCAAGGCAATAAACTGAAAGGCCTGGAAAAAAAAATCACTCCATACCTTTACTCCTTATAATTTCCTTAGATCAGAAGTGTTTAAGATATTATTCTCAAATAGTGAGACACCCGCATCAGGCTCCCCCTGGGGAGCCTGCTTCTCCCTCTGCCTATGTCTCAGCCTCTGTGTGTGTGTCTCATTAATTAAAAAAAAGAAAAAGAAAAAGAAAAAGCAAGACTCGATATTGAAAAACATGCCCATACCCACTATGTTAATGTCACATTTGACTAAATCTTAATCAAAATTCCAATCCACTGGGCAAAATACCTATAGTGCAGAGAAGAAATCCATGTCCCTAAAACACAAAGTGCTCTCACAAAACAACAGGCCAAAACGGGAACATTTCTAAAGAAAAATGGGAAAAGAGCACAAAGGAGCTACAAAATTCAAATGGCTAACACATTATAGAGAAATGCTCAGCCTGAAAAACAAGGATGCAATTTAAAAGAAACCACTTTTTAACATAACAAATTGAAGAAATCAGAATAAACTTTGGGGATAAGTAACATAGTGACAAGTCTCACAAGCTTTCAACATCTGTTCCACATTGATCTAATAAATTCTACTACATTAAGATTTATTTATTTTATTTGTTTGTTTATTTTACATGGGGTTCAAACTCATGACCCTGAGACCAAGACCTGAGCTGAGATCGAGTCAGAGACTTAATCAACTGAGCGACCCAGGCACCTCTCTACATTTAAATATTTATCTTAAGTACATAATCAAGCAAGTGCCCAGTTATATGTACAGAGAAGTTCTTCAGAGTATTGCTCATTGTAGCAAAAAATCAGGACATAATCTATGTGTCCAGCAAATCTCCACAGTCATTCTAAATGATGTAAATATATAGTCACCAATATGGAAAAACTGGCTCAAATATTTTCTCTGGTTGGGGCAAGTGTAAGGAAAGGGAGAGGTTTATAAAGCAGCATGTTTCTATTTTTGTAATATATACATGTAAGAACTTATTTATAGGAATATAAATCTAGGGAAGAAAATCTGGGTATTTAACATCAAATGCTATTTATTTCTGGATAATGGGATTATGGGTGATTTTTGCTTTGTGGGTGAGGTTCTCCTTTAAGGTTTTTTTCCGCCATGAACAAATACTACTTCCCATAACAATATTTAGTTTTGAAATGTTAAAAGGACCTGTAATTAATTTTCATGCATACCAAGAAGTTTTATTTTTTCAACAAACTTTTCCTTTAGGCTAAGATTATTAAACATCTTTGCAGTATCTGAGTCTCTACGAATGAGAGCACAGACGGTCCTTAAACATGTATGGATTTTAGGGAAATGGATGCACAAGAGATTAAAATGACACCACCAGCATCAATTCCTGGAAGCCAAGCTGGTTACCCAGGAAAGCAGGAGCCTAGGGCTGCTTCTAACATCATCACAGAATCAGAACTTCCTGGGGTTGGACAGGAACACGCTGCAAGCCTCTGGTTTCGACTCCACAAAGGGTGGTCTCTTCGGCCAATGTCATCCCTCTTCCCCTCTATTCCCAGCACATCCACACAAAGAGAAGAAAGCCAACAATGCAACAGAGATCATGGGATCCACGCAGGTGCAGGTTTTCAAACACAGAGCTCCAGGGTGGCTTACTCCATGGGGATGATTTGAATGCTGTGTCTGTGGGATGCCCGGGGCGGTTAGCGGTGGAGCATCTGCCTTCGGCTCAGGGCATGACCCTGGGGTCCCAGGATCAAGTCCCGAATCGGGCTCCCTGTAGGGGCCTGCTTCTCCCTCGGCCTGTGTCTCTGCCTCTCTCTCTCTCTCTGTGGCTCTCATGAATAACTAAAATCTTTTAAAAATAAATAAATGCTGTGCCTGTGCGGGGTCACTTGATGTACAGATCTGGGCTCAGGAAAGTAAAATCCATCCATTTATACCTGGTCAGCCAAATAAAAATATCTAAAGCCTGCTACTTCATGTATCATCAACTGTGAAACCAGCCCCCTTCCCGCTCCAGAAAACTTGGCCCGTTGACTGAATTGGTCTCACTGATCAAAGCCACACCTTTGCAAACTCAACCCACGTCTCTGTAGAAACAGACTGTTCTTGATTGATGGACACTGTTAACTTTTATTCCTAAACTGAGGCTTAGCCAATATCATCGTGAAGCTATTTAGATGTTTGTGACTCAGGAAAAAAATTTATCACACACACACACAAATCCCTCAAACAGATGTAGGGCCCAATAATCTTAGAATTTCACTTATATTTCCTCAAAATCATGTTCATAGCTTCAGCTCCCCTTGCAGGCTGCTCGTTTTCAGTTTCACTCGGTAATGACACACTCTCCCGTCAAAGGGCTGTATGTTTACTTTGCGATGTGCTCCCTTACGCAGTACTGTGTGTTTGCCAGGTATTTCTTAGCAGTGTTTCCACCCTCTGCTGAAATAATCAACAACATCACGCCCGACCAGATTTAATAAATGTCACTCAAGCCCTACATAGGGCTCGATCTCACAACCCTGAGATCATGACCTGAGCTGAAATCAAGAGTCAGACACCTAACCGATGGCGCCACCCAGGCGCCCCTCTTCCCCCTCTCTCTCTTTTTAAGGCATAAGCTAAGTGGCCATCTCCTAGCTGTGCACAGTTGGGATTTCCAGAGACTGTTCTTCAGTGGTCAGGATTTACAGTCGATGGGAACAGTCCAGTTGAAACAGCCAAGGCCCAAGAATGGAGGGGGAAACAAAGAGGTTCTTTAACCACAGACAGTCATGGAGCAGCCTCAGTGGGCTCAGGAGTCCATTACCTCCGAGCTAAGCCTATAACGGAGCCGGCATCCCAGGGCAGGACCTGGCTTAATGGACCCAGTCCAGTTATCCCACGAGGACAATTTCTTTCAGATGCTTTCACTGCTCAGCCACACTCTCAGCAGCATCCAGTCACTGCATTTCCCCGTGTAGTGTCTCAGCAACATGGTAAAAATCCAAAACCAACAGGAAGATCCTACTTTGGGAGATAATCCTAATGTCAGCAACCTACAGACAGCCTGCATACCCACCTTCTCTTCTGCAAATGCTTTACTTCCAAAAGAAAAAACTACATTTGAATTTCACATTTTTCTTTATAAAACAGAATCAGGACATACACCTGTGAGAAATATTTTATAAGGATTTCAAGTTCCAATTAGGAGTTTGTTCATTTTTTAGCTTTAATATATGTGCTGCCGAAGCGAGCACTCATTTTTTAGCTTTAAGAAAGCTAAAGGAGAAAGTAGAAAGGATCTACTTCCCATTAAGCCAAGGTAGTGAATTAGCATACCAGTACTTGGTTTCTCATGCCTTGGCCAAGGCTGTTTGCACATCCGGGCATTTGGTTACGTGCACGCGCAGGTGCCAAGGTGCACAGCAGCTATTCCATCAGGGCTGCGGGAGAGCAGAGGCCCCAACACCAGCTCGCAGATCATGCAGCACGGTTTTGTCCTGGGACTTCTGGCCCCTTTCCTGGGCACTCAAAACCTGAAAACTATCAGAATTAACTGTATTCTCACATTTCTGCAATCCCTGGAATGCTAGTTAGGACAATGTCCAGAATCTGTTGCCCTGCAATAGCTCTGCTCAGAGAGCACCGTGGTGATGGTTATTTCAAACTATCTGAGCTCAGCCTATTGAAGATGACATGTCACAATGTCACTAATTGCTTCTGACACGTGAGGTTTACCACTGGAACCTCTGAATATGAAATGGGTCTTGGATTTAATAGCACGTAATTAGTTCCTGTTACATTCCAAAAGGAGGATCTTGCTGGAAAGGGGTCCGATGGGACAGCTTTCAGCAGCAACATGCACTGATTATAAATAATGACTCGCCAAGAACCAGCCATTCAGATGCTGACATAGAACTCGGCTTCACCTCTCCTCCCCGCTAGGGTAATCAGCAATACAGGACCGTTATCCCTGGCTCCTTTTTTGATACTCGGATATCTAAATGTCCCCCTTGACCCCTAAGGCACTAACTGTAGAACCCAAATGGAATGGAACTAATATCCTTGGGCCACATCGTAGGTGTGAAGCATCCCCAGTTCTGAAATTCACTTGGGTTTTGAAGCTCGGCTTTACCACCTACCGTTTTTTATTTTGGGTTAAGTTGTTCAACATTTGTGCTTCACTCTCCTATTCTGTAAGGTGGGGATAAAGATACCCACTGCAAAATGTCCTTGTGAGGATTAAATGTGAATACAGATAATGCAACCAACAATCCTCGAGCCCTAGTATGCACTCCACGAACAGTAGCTGTTAACGCGAGTTCATTTGTCAACCAACAGTCCATTGCTAAGAGTCCAGTTCACATTGGTCTTCCTCTTGAATACAAGCACATGGAAGCACTATATCTGGAATTCTCGAGGCTACAACCAAAAGGGCAGGGAAATAAGACTACACAAGGGGGAAAGGAGAATAAGAGGCAGCAGGAAAAAAAATAAACAACCAAAAAAATTTGCATGAGGGAAAAATTATGGGAGGAAAGAAAAGCCAGTGAAGGAGGATGTTGAAAGAGAAGCTGGGGGATGCCTGGGTGGCTCAGTGGTTGAGCGTCTGCCTTCGGCTCGGGGAGTGATCCTGGGGTCCTGGAATCGAGTCCCGCATCGGGCTCCCCGCAGGGAGCCTGCTTTTCCCTTGGCCTGTGTCTCTGCCTCTGTGTGTGTCTCTCATGAATAAATGAATAAAATCTCTAAAAAAAAGACAGAGAAGCAGGGATAAGGAAGAACCACGAGATAAGTATGGAAATATTCAAGAAGCAAAGGAGGAAAGAAGAGAAACACAGGGAAAGGCATTCCCATTACCACACCCCATTACTAACAGGGATACTCCTCTTAGTAGTAGTACTGAGGTATCAGAAATCAGAGCACACATCTCTATACGCCATTTGGTCAATAACAGATTACATATCATTAGCATTCTCCCTTTTTAGAAAATGTTTACCTGTTTGTCTCATTTTGCCCTAGGAGGGACCCACCCTGCAAGACAGGCCAGGCCGACACTGTCACCCTGGATTTACATTTGAGGGCAAAGAGTCAAGGGGCTGCCTTGTCTACAGATGCATCACTTGGGCATGTCCTACTCTTAAAATCTTTAACATTCTCTAATCTCCTCACTAGAAGCACAGTCTGGTTGCCCTCTGCAGCAGGAACAAATCCTATCCTGTCCTGATCAAAGAAAAAGGAAATCAAAGTTAGTTTGGATTTCAGAAAAGCACCTGCTTTTTAAAAAAGCAAAAACAAAACTTTATTTCAAAGCAGTTTGAAACCTAAACTGCCAGCACAGAACATACAACACTCGCCCATTCACCCTCCTGAAATTTTGCCAACCACCCCGATGATTTCCATTTACAGCAAAAAGGATTCGATCTCGATCACTCATCGTATTTACTGCATCTCTCAGTCTCCTTCCATCTACAACAGTTCCTTGGTCCTTCCTTGAGTTTCACAACTTTTTAAAATAATCTATCTTAAAATAATTTCAAGCACACAAAAAAGTTGCACAAACTCTTGTTTTCCCTTGGCCTGCATACCCAACTGTTTTGTCTTCGGTGTTTTCCCGAACCATGTGGGCGTCAAGGTGGATATGGAGCCCCTTCATTCCTGTGTATTCCAATACGTACTTGTCCCAACAAGGACACACATAACAATCACAAGTCTCCTTCAGCTGAGAGAGAGTTCCTTCGTCTTTACCTCTCTCTCTCACCCTTGACAATTGTAAAGAGTCAAAACTCTTTCAGGTGACCTGGGTCACCCTGATTTGGGCACATCTGGTGTTTCGTCATGCCCAGATCTGGACCATGTATTCCCAGCAAGAAGACCCCCAAATGATGCTGTGCTCTCCTGAGCACACCACAACAAGAGGCACATGATGTCAGATCGTCCCGTCACTGATGGTACCGACCTCGATCACCTGGACTGGTTTGTATCTGCCGGTCTTCACTGTGAAGTCCCCATTTCCTCCTTTGTAATTGTGAGTATTTGTGGAAAAATACCAGAAGCCTATGCCAACACCCTGCTCTTCATCAGTCATCCACCCACCCATTGACAACTCCTGTAGTCATCAAGCTTCACTGTGAAGTTTGCCAAATGGTGATTTTTCAATTTTCTTCCCTCCTTCTATGTTTATTTGTTGGCATTCTCCTACAAGGAAGAGTTTTCCCTCCCCCTTTCCCATTTATTTACTGATCAATATAGATTTGCTGAATCTTATTTCATCTAATGGTTTATAAATACATTCCTAACATCATTTATTTTGATGCTGCAATTTTCCCAGATTAGATCAGTGAGAGCCCCTTGCACTTGCCTTTTTGTAAAGCAGATTTAGTGAATACAATTTCATTTACCAAGAGGTACATTAGCGGCCAAAAAAAAAAAAAAAAACTCTTTTTCAATTTGCTTTGGGAGTTGTAAGACAACACAAAGAAATCACTGACGAATGTTAGCCTTTTGTTTTCTTTCCCAATAGCTACTAGCTGACATTCATTTTTAATTATAAACAGACATCCTCTTAGAATCAAACATCAGATAATTTTCAAAATGAAGTACCTATATTATCGTTTATAAAAAGACTGAACACAAAAAAATAAATAAATAAATAAATAAATAAATAAATAAATAAATAAATATATAAAAAGACTGAACACCTAAAAAACAATCTTCAATATGAAGCATCTTCCTCAAACTTCTCCCTTGGGTCAGGAGACTCCCTGGGTCACCTCATACAGGCTAGAGGTCACACCAGCACCTTGAATGACATGAGATAACGTGTATCGATGCACCAGACCAGCACAGATGCTCAGTACTTAGTGGTGTTACATTTTGTCCTTCAACCGGCCTCAGAACTAAACGCCCATCCCTCCCGATCTTTGAAGCAATAAACCTCAAGGTTTCATCTTCAACTCTTCTCTCTCCCTCATTCAACCGATAAACTCTGTTCATGCTAGAATCCAGCCTCTCTTTGGACTCCTACTATGAACACTCTCTTTCCCTCACTTCACCCCCTACCTCAGATGTCTCTTCCTAGGTACTAGAAGCATGGCACCCCTAACAGAGACTCTCTTCTCTCCCTGAAGAATAGAGCTGGATCCCTAAGCTTGGGGCTCAGGGTACTTCAGACCCTGCCACCAAACCAGGTCTCTCTCTCTCTCTCTCTCTCTCTCTCTCTCTCTCTCTCACACACATTCTATACTACAACCCCACTAAGCTGCAGGCCTGCAATTATTTCTTTACTTACCTACTTAAATCCACTGCAAGACCTCAAGATACAGGCACGCCTAGGGGGCTCGGTTCGTTAAGCGTCTGCCTTCAGCTCAGGTCACAATTCCAGGGTCCTGGGATCAAGCCCCACATGGGGCTCCCTGCTCAGTGGGGAACCTGCTTCTCTCTCTCCCTCTGCCGCTCCCCCTGCTTGTGCGTACTCACTCTCTCTGTCAAATTAATTAAGTAAATATTTTTTTTAAGAAAAGACCTCAAAATACAGGGTAGCATTCTGCTTCAACTTGTATCTCGACTGCCCAGCTCTGTACTCAGTAAATGTTTGCTGGGTCCCTTTAATAAATAAAAAGGGACCCATGGAAGGCATTGTTGTCTGTTCATTGAAAGCACTACACATGAAAGCCAATTTTCCTAGAGTTTTATTACTGATTCACATTTGAAGTAGTTACATATTTGTTTTGAAAAGCAGAGTAATTCGGTTATTTGGCATACTTCAGCAAAACAGGCAAAAACCTCTTTAGGAGAGCCATTACCTCCATAGCTGATAAGCCCACCAAATAAGTATTTAATTACCATTCTCAATTCCAGAAGTGCCGAGTTGTTTTTCTTTAAGGTTTACTCTGTTTTTCAACTGGTGTTTTGTATCAAGGGTTTATCTGATGGTCCACTTAATGTGTCAACTCAGATGCAGGCTACAGTCTCCAGTTATTCCAACAAACACTAAACTGAGTGTTGCTATGAAGGCATTTTGTAGATGTAATTGAAGTACATAATCAGTTGACTTCAAGTATGGGAGATTATCCTAGGTAATCCGGATGGGCCTTCTTCAGTCAATCAAAAGACCTGAAAAGTGGAACTGGGGCGGCTTCCCTGAAGAAGAAATCCCACCTGTGAGCAGCAGCAGCTTTGCCCTCCCGACATCCATGAGTCCCAGTCCACCCGACCTGACCTCCTGCCCCACGCAGTTCATACGTGCCCTAAAGCCTCCTCAATCTCATTAGCTGATTCCTACAATAAATCCTTTCTCTCCTACTGGTTCTATTTCTCTGGCAGAACCCTGACCAATACAGTCTACTTCCAGAATAAAGGGGGGAAAGAGCATGCAACAGCTGAACAGTTAACAAGATCTAAATAAGGCTTTCACAGTATTGCTCATTATGGAGTGGGAAGTGTTCGAGTCCTAGAACATCAGATACCCCATATTCAAACATAAGTACAAATACACATAGCATATGCCACAGCTTCTGTCCAACTGCATTCATTATACATTCATTTGGCAAATATTTGTTATGAAAGGCACCGGGGAGAGAATGGTGAGCCAGACAGGCATGGTCCCTGCTCTCAGGGAGTTTACAGGCTAGTAGGATAATTGGGCATCAAAATAGTAATTATACAAATACTCATTTAATTACAATTATGATGAGTGCTAGGAAATACAGGATGCTGCTGGCATACTTAATAGGCGAATCTAACCAACTGGGGAGGGCTTTTGGGAACGTCACAAAGAATTATACTGAAGCTAAAACTAGAAGGGCAAGTAGGCAGTAACCAGAGAGAGCATAAAAGGAAGAGCATCCCAGGCCCAGGGAACCCTCTGTACAAAGGCTGCGCACAGGGAAGCATCCAGATTAATTCAAGCACCTGAAAGATGGCCAGCAACTCCAAGCTGTTATGAATTAGGGATGAAGGGCACATGAGATCAAATGGCCACACGAGCAAAAGATGTTGATGTTTACAACAGGAATCACTCCACACTTTAAAGCAGATAGCGACACGACTGGATTTGTGCCTTAATACTTTTCTAGCAGCTGTGTATAATTTGGAAGGAAGGAACTGGATTTGGGGAGACCAGTTATAAGGGTTTTGCTATAGTCCAGGAAGGAGACAATAGGGCCACAGAAGAGCAGGGTGACAGGGATAGACCGAAATGTTTGGAAGAGGACCCAAGGGACAAGAAGTTGTGTTGGATCACTTACCAAGTTGAAGAGCCAGGGTAGGTGAGAGAGGGCAGGTTTGGGAGAGGAGATCACAGTTCTGTTTTGGGCTTGCACAGCTTTGCGATTCCTACAAGATATCCCCACGAAAATATCCATCTGGAATCCAGAAGATACCGGGTCTAAATATAAATGTGGGGAACTTGCTGCATGGAGTCAGAATGTGATGAGGTCAAACAGGGAAGGAGTGGAGAGTGAGAAGGAGACCTTGGATAGAGCCCTGGGACAGAGATTTCAGGTGGGTGAGAAAAAGAGCGTGAACAGGAGCAGTCAAGAAGATCCATGTTCAAAGAGTATGCACTTATTTATACAAAAAACTTCTCCGTGATCTATTCTGGTTCAGCCTCCACGTTCAAAAGCGTATGCATTTTCACAGACAAGGAAATAACCAAGTGTAAGAGTAAGATCTCAGGGAAGAGTAACATTCGAATGGACGTGAGTAATTTCCACCTAAAGGTGTTTCACACAACAAATACAACCTCACTGATTACAGTTTGCAACCGTTATTCAGTCTCTGGGTCAAAATGTACTTTCCGAAGTCACTTCTTATTAACACTAATGGCTTGGCCCTTTATGTATATAATTAGTTCAGGCAATTAGTTGTAAGGCTCACATTAGAACACACTGCTTTAATCTTTTGAAACTCGCTATGTGTCACATTATTCTAAAACTGTCTCACTTGAAAGAAAACACTGAACCGATAGAAAGTACTAATTTCTAAAAGTTCTCAGAGTGCCCTGGCACCCAGAAGAGTAACACAAGTTAGTGCAGGCTCATTGGAGAAAAGAACCCGCTCTAGGAAAGGCCACGTTTAAATTAAAACTGCACTTTCTCAGGCCAGGAACGCTTCTTGCCTTAACCCTCCCCATCAGTATGACACAAGATGTGTCAGAGAAAGCTCTACAGGGTGCTGAGGTGCAGGGGGCAATTTGTAAGGCACCCTTATTATAACTTATGAACACAAGCCCAGCAGAGGCCCATAGATCCAGCTGTCACAACAGCATGATGTGCAAGTAAAAACTTAATGAATATTTCATGACATTTTTCCTCCTTTGCGTGTTGTTACAGGCAGCCCCCAACTTACCAATGGGATTTGTGCCAAAAGGTTGGTTTCTCGAACCTATCACCTAGAACCTGAAACACATTTTTTTCTTCAAAATTGTGTTCTATGAATGGTGGAGCCCAGGGTATGTGCTAACCATTAACAGAGTGTAACTAGAGTTCCTAACCACCATTTATCACAATGCTTTGGTGAAGAAAATACACTGAGCGCAACTTAGTATTCAAGGATGGATCTTCCCTCTGCAGCAATCCCAGAATGGACAAAGATGCCACTCCTCACCACAGGAAAAGAACCCAACTGGCTCCAAGCTGGGAAGCTGGGCAGAGGGATAATGCATGGCAGCAGCTGGGAGTCTTGGCTCGTAGCTGCCATGTGACATGTCCAAATCCAAAGACAAGGATGTGCGGGGTACTTAAGAGCATGGTAAGGCAAAGACTCAAGCCCTGGAAGGGCTACGAGTGTAGAGGAGGTTAGGGATTCCCTACCAAAATGACATAAGGCTGTGGTCAGGAAGTAAGCAGCAAGTGGGGAAGCAACCATGCTCTGGCAGGAGCCCTAAAGGGAATGGTAGCTTGGGGGTCAGGGACAACCTAAAAGATGAGTCCTAAGTAAGGTCAAATATTAATCAAAGACTGAAGACCCTTGGGCTTTCAGGACATAGTGCTATTCAAAGTCTCTGAAGCCATATAAAATCTACGCAGCTACTCCCCCTATTTGTACTCAGGCACTTACTTCCTCTGCCCAACCTTCCTAGGATTTACTAGGTTCAAAACCTCCTGGACTTTGTATCTTGGTCTAAGCATATAGTCACGCCCCATCTGAACTTAGCAGCTTGGCTCCAGATAACCATCTTCACTCCACTCCCTGTCCTGGCCTCTGCTCTATCCCAGGAGAGAGACAGTGGTCATTTATATGTCCAGTGTACATAAAGCATAGTGTGTCTACCTTAGTCTTCCAAAACTGATAACCAAATGTGAAAAGCCATTAAGCCATATTATTCAAAAGATGGCCATCAAATAATATCCTTAGGTTGAATCATCTAACACTAAAATACTAGTGTGTCTTAATTTCAAGTGAAGGTGAGTTTGAAAGCCCTTGTTAACTTTTCTATTTTTAAATTTACTTACACCTTTTACTTTCAATACAGAGTTATATTTACATATAGCAATAATACAGAAAGGGACAAAAGAGGAAAAAATGTGTTATGTCTTAAAAAGTTAAAAAGTCATTTAAGTTGTTTAGTAGGTAGGAAGAAATGGAAGAAGCCTACAGCCTTCAGGTAAAAGCTCAGGAAATTGTTCTCTATAAAATCCGTCCTGACCAACAGGAAAAACTTAAAGATACTGCTATGACAGTGGGGGCAGGCTTCTTCAAGGAACTGAACTGGTTCTGCCTGAAGTCTTCACTTTAGAAGCCTCACCTGAGTGCTGGGAGATTCAAATCAGCTCACTTTTAAATAAAAGTAAACAATCAAGGATCGCCAGATGTTTAAGGAAAAGCTCTAACATGAAAGATAGACTAACTCTAAGAACAAAGGCAGCAACTTGAAGCAATTAGAGATTATACAAAGAAGAGAAAACATCCTTAGAGGATTAAGAGAAGATAATCAATCTGCAAAACAAGAAAGGTATGGTTAAGGGGGAAAGAAAAGAAATCAAGACATAAAAAATTAGACGGCTGAAAAATAAGCCTGAGGAAATCTTCCAGAAGCTAGGCACAAAGATTAAAAATGAAGAAATATAAGAAAAGATAAGAAAATTAGAGAACCCTGAATTCTGGAAGCCCAATACTCAAATTAAAAGAATTCCAGGGGATCCCTGGGTGGCACAGCAGTTTAGTGCCTGCCTTTGGCCCAGGGCGCGATCCTGGAGACCCGGAATCAAATCCCACGTCGGGCTCCCGGTGCATGGAGCCTGCTTCTCCCTCTGCCTGTGTCTCTGCCTCTCTCTCTCTCTCTCTCTCTCTCTCTCTCTCTCTCTGTGACTATCATAAATAAATTTTTAAAAAAAATTAAAAAAAAGAGAAATTACTAAAAAAAAAAAAAATTCCAAAAAAAGAGAGAGAGAGAAAAATGAGGGAAGAAAACCATCAATAAAACTAAAGATGTTTCAAATCTTAAGGTTCTAAATTTTCCAGACTGAATTAGCCCACCAAATACCAACAAAACAAAACAAAACAAAACAAAACAACACAACTGGACTCAAAAAAAAAAACCATACTACTGACTGACAGACAAAAAGTACACTGGGTTTAGATTTTTACAAATGAGGTTTTTGAATAGCTTTTGTCTCCTTAACAGAAACACTGAAACCTAAGGAACAATGGACTAATAATGCCTTGAATATTCTGAAGAGAAATTTTCCAACCTAGAATTCTGTGTCTGGTCAAATCTGCAGTAAAAAATGAGAATAGTGTAAAAATATTTATAGACATTTAAAGTGTCAAAACTTTGCCTAAGGAAGCTAATAAATGTGAAAAAGAAATGGAGAAGAGTAGGGAATAGAACAATAAAAAAAAATACAGGATTAATGCAAAGGAGGCTAGCTAGAGAGAAGAGAAAAAAGATGTAGAAATAGATTTAATTCCAAATATATCGGTAATCACCTAAAATGTAAATGGATTAAATATTCAAACTAAAAGACAGATTTTTCAGGCTAAAAAAGAAATCTAACCTTATGTTGCTTACAAGAAATACAATTTAAATACAGAAAAGTTGAATGTAAAAGCCCATATTAAAAAAAAAAAGATGGTGTAGCTAGAGTAGTATCACACAAAATACACTTAAAGGCAAAGTTATTAATAAAGTCTTTAAAAAGCATTTCTTACTGATAAACAGGTCAATCCACCAGAAAGATAGCACAATCATAAACTGTATGCACCCAATAATAGTGCTTTAAAATTTACAAAGCAAAAATTGACAGAACTAGAAGGAGAAATTGATAAATACAGAATTATGGTGGGAGATTTTAACATAACTCTGTTAGATGGGAGAAACAAGCAGACAGATTTACTAAGACTATGTACCTGCACAATACAATTCAGAAATTTGTATCCAGACTTGATCGTACTCACATTGTTAGAAACAGTTCTTTATATTGTACCTATTAAATGTGGAGGAGGGAGGAAAAAGGAGGTGGAGGGAGGAAGGTAAGAGGTGAGGGAAAGAGAAGGAGGGAGAGAGAGGGAGAGAGAAAAAGAGAAAGAGCGAGAGATATGGAGGGAGAGTCCCTGGAAAACACTAAAGAGAGAATGGGATGACAAGCATGCCCTGCTGAGTACAGAAGGCAACCCAGCTGGAGAAGTTAAAGCCAGAAAGCTGTGGTGATGTCAATAAACACCTTTAGAGGAAATGTACACCAGATTTCTTATTGTTTAATGTGGAGGGATCTTGTTAAAATATGGATTCCGATACAGATGGTCAGCCTGATTTCTGTATTTATATTCTGCTTCCAGGTGATGTCAAGCCTGCTGGGCCAAGAATCACAAATTGAGAAGCAGAGACTTAGACAACTGATGAAAAGCTGGGGTTAAATTCATGATAAATACACAGAAGACTAAGCAAAGCACAAACAAAACCCACAATTATCTACTAAAGTGAAACAAAAATTCTATAGAAAGAGAAAAGTAATTATGGTCTGTCTACTCCACGGCTCAGCAATGAAGTGTGTTTTCCTAGTCACAGCAATAGAGGTACTGAATACTGATCTAAACAAAATATAACTCTACTGAAATGATGGACGATGGGAAGTTGGTGGTGGGGCAAACGTGTTCGGAAAGAAATTGATTCTAATGTTCCATGGTAAGAAATTAACATGCAATTCTTACAACTTAAAAATAATAAAATAGCAATATATTTAACTTAGAGATATGGAGGTTAACATCAAAACAATTAACTAAAGAAGGTGACAATGGTCCTTTCTGAGGAGGAGGCAAGAGGATGGAGGAGCCTACGAAACTATTGTTATTTTTGGTAAACTGTAAGGCAGCGCTCAAAAAGAAAAGAGCTCCCAGTGGTCAAAGTCTCAACAATTTGAGAAACAAAGAAAACAATGTTAGAACTGAATTATAACCTATGCAATCAAGTAAAATTTCAAGAGTCTATACTGACATAAATACTTAAATAAATAAGGGAGAAGAGCTAGCTCTTTGTCACAGAAGGAAGACATTTCTCACCATCAGTGAAACACAGTAATAACTGTATTTGGTATCCATCAGCAAATGGAGTGTAAAAGGTTGAAGAGAGATAGGATCCGTGCCTACTCTCAAACTATCTCCCCCAAGCTACTTACAAAGGGAAAAACAGTAACTTCACAATGGAGAAACCCAGCAGATAGTGGATCACTTTAGTCCAGTGATGAAGGTCAACATTAACCTATAAGACATACTGACACCACACACCTCCTGCTATGATGCTTGGAGAAAGGCACAACATCACTTCTATGGTATTCTTGCCTATTATTCATAACCTCGTCATAATTATCAGAAAACATCAGACCATCATCGACTGGAGGGCACCCTACAAAGTATCTGAGCAAGTACTCCTCAAGGTAATCAGAGATAAGACAAAGGAGCTGTCACAGATTGGAGACGAAGGAAACAATAACTAAATGCAATGTGAGATGATCCCAGGTTGGATCTTTTTTTTTTTTTTACATATTTATTTATTTATTCATGAGAGACACAGGTTGGATCTTTGAACAGAAAAAAGGAACATATATTTTTAAATGGTGAAATTCAAATAAGGTCTGGCTAATAGTACTATTGCAATACGATTTTCACCTATATGCTCTAGCGATGTGAGACACTGACATCAGCAGGAACAGATGAAGGCTGACCAAGAAATTTTATACATGTGTAACTTTTCTGTAAGTCTGAGGTTATTTGAAAATACAAAATTAAAACAATAAACAAAAAACATCTTCGTACAGCACAGTGCAGAAGCTAAAAAACTATGGACCACAGGCTACACCTGGCCCACTGCCTGGTTTTGGGAATAAAGTTTTATTGGAACCCAGCCACCTCCATTCATTTACATATTATCCATGGCTGCTTTACTACTACAGCTGCAGGACTGAACAGCTGCAACAGAGATTTTATGGCCTGCAAAGCCTAAAATAATTACCAGCTGGCCCTTTTTAAAAAATCTTGTCATCTTCTGACATTTAATTAAGAGTACAGACCCTGAGTTCAAATCCTGACAATCCATTACTAAATGTGCAACCATGAGCAAGTTACTTAACCTCTCAGTGCCTCAGTTTTTTCACAGATAAGTCTGTAAGGCAGGCATAATAGTTATTGATTTACTGGTGTTATTATGAACTTTTTAAATGAAAAAAATAAAATATGATAAATGTAAAATTAATTAGTAAACATATAAAGTCCCTAGAACAAAGTCTACACATTTTTAAAGTATATGCCAATAAAAAGAAGAAAAGGTTTAAAACAAACCTGAGTAGTAACAGTGAAAGTATTCTATTGGACAATGCTTTGTTTCTGATAAAAGCTTGTTACTCATCACATTGGCATATAAGTTCCCTAAACTCAACTTTCATATTTTGATTAATATTCGCTAAACATCAAATAGTTGGAAAAGTATTCTCCGTATTAGCCAGAAGTCATCACCTCTTAAATTAGACCTTTAAAAAAAAAAGAATTAAAAAAAAAGAATTTATTTATTTATTTATTTACTTACTTACTTACTTACTTACTTACTTATTTATTCATGAGAGACAGAGAGAGAGAGCGAGAGGCAGAGACACAGGCAGAGGGAGAAGCAGGCTCCCTGCGGAGAAGCTGATACTGGACTTGATCCCAGGACCCCAGGGTCACAACCTGAGCCAAAAACAGATGCTCAACCACTGAGGCATCCCTTAATTAAGACTTTCTTAAACTAGTTACTACGTAGCTTTAGAAAGGTCTCTGAACATATGATGCTTCCTCTTAAGATTCTTTCAAAATATTCCCTCCACCTCCATCTTTTCCAGCCCTCAAATACCTAGGAGCGACAACTCCAGCTCAGCACACCTGAGGTTCTTACAGGTGACTTCCCCTACATACTCATGGCATCCAGATGTTTGCTAATGTACCTCTGCAGGCATCTCCTGGTGGCAGGTGTACCCACAGTTGGAAAAACCAACTGTAGCAGGCTGAAAAATGGCTCTCTGAAGATAGGTTCACTTCCTAATCCCCAGAACTTGTGAATGTTACCTTAGATAGCCAAAGAGAGAATATTATCTCATACAGGAAAAAAATACGGTTACAAATATTGGGGGTGCTTGTCCTGGATTACCTGGGTGGGCTCCAAATGTAACTATATGTATATTTGTAAGAGAGGGGCAGAGGGAGTTCTGACACAGACATAAAAGGAGAAGATGGACACGCAGGAAGGAGTGATGTAAAGATGAGCAATGAGTTGGAGAGATGTGGCGACACGCTAAGAAACACCAAAGAATGCTGGTGGCGTGGAAGCTGGAAGACGCAAGGAGCGGAGCTAGGGCCTCTGGAGGGAGAACAGCCCTGCCAACCCTGTGATTTTAGCCCAATGAAAGTGATTTTGGACTTCTGGCCTACAGAATTATGAAGGGATAAGGCTGTGTTGTTTTAAGCCACCAAGTCTATTGTAATTTTTTACAGCAGCCATTGGAACCTAATATACCACGGCACTACGCCAGCACACACCTTTATAAGCAGGGACCCACCAACTGGATCCATACCATTTTCTCAATGAAAAAAAAAGAAAAACCAACTCCTATAAGGGCGAGTGGTAAAGATGTGCCTTTGGTGGGGCACCCAGGTGGCTCAGTCGGTTAAGCAACTGATTCTTGATTTCAGTTCAGGTCACAATCTCAGGGTCATGAGACCGAGCCCCAGGTCTGGCCTCTGTGCTCAGCAGGGAGCCTTCTCTTTCTCTCCCTTTGCCCCTGCCCCCCAAAATAAATAAATCTATTTTTTAAAAAAGAAAGAAAGAAAAAGAAAACAAAAGAAGAATGATAGTATCACTTGGTATACAGCTTGAACTACTGTTGGCCTCATGGTTTTGTGTTCTTGACTTTCTGTCCCACTGGTCTGTTGTATATAGAGGAAAAGTATCACTATTTGATACGTTTTCTCACATGAAGTTAATGGATCCAGCCTCACCGCTATGTCTTACTTCACAATCCCTGAGTTCTCACTTAATCTATGAGTTCTCACTTTTCTTTGTGCTGACATAGTAGACAAAAGCTCTTCACCTAGACAAGAGTCCAAAAGGACCTGTTGCTGTTGTTGCCTTCTACCTACTGGAAAACACTATAATCCTTCACACGGGACAAAAATTAGATGGTAACTTTCTCAAAATAGCCAGTAAAGGACAGCCCAGGTGGCTCAGCGGTTTAGTGCCACCTTCAGTCCAGGGCGTGATCCTAAAGTCCTGGGATCCTAAAGTCCTGGGATCCCACGTGGGGCTCCCTGCATGGAGCCTGCTTCTCCCTCTGCCTGTGTCTCTGTCTCTCTCTCTCTGTCTCTCATGAATAAATAAATAAGATCTTTAAAAAAAAATAGCCAGTAAGGTAAATCCTAATCACATGGCCTTCACTTATTAACAAGAATTATCATGGAAAATTAGAAGCATACTTTGACTAACCAGCACACTGAATAAACTCAAACTGAAGGTTCCATACTGACTCAATTGTGACTAGTTTTTACAGTTTGAAATAAAACTTTATAAGATGGCAGCAGTAATACTTCTTTGCCCAGCCTTTGATACTTCTATAGCCAAGAGCCAAATGCTTCTAAAGTGTGACAAATGATCATTCTAATTAAAACTGATCAAACACTTAGCTGTGCTGCTTAGTGGCATAATGTCCTTAAGAGGATTAGACAAACAATTGTGGAAATATACAAAGCCACTGTGTTTGTTAATGAATTTCTGATAGAAAGAATGGAACATATGAGTGTTTCAGTAAGTGACTACCTTTAACTTCCCATCTGTCCAAGTGACTGACCTAAAAATCATTTGTATATAAACATCTACTCTGTCGCTTGTTCTTTTGTTCTCCGTCAACGTTTTTGATACAATAACTTTACTACAGTCAAATTTATCAGTTGTTTTCCTTTATGATGGGACTACTCTTTATGTCTTTTTTTTTTAAGATTTTATTTATTTATTCATGCAAGACAGAGAGAGGCAGAGACACAGGCAGAGGGAGAAGCAGGCTCCCTGTGGGGAGCCCGATGTGGGACTTGATCCAGGGACCTCGGGGTCATGCCCTGAGCCGAAGGCAGATGCTCAACCACTGAGCCATCCAGGGGCCCCTTTTTATGTCTTTTTTTTTTTTTAAATCTTCCTTATTTCTTTTTTAGGAGCATTGTTGTTTTATATTTTTTGAGATCTACAATCTAGCTGCAACTGTTATTAGAGATCTGGGATGAATTAGAAGGCCAGGTACAATTCTGGGAATGTCTTTCTTCCACCTCCCTCCCTCTCACTGCCATAATCCAGGGCTGCCTATAGGACAGAGACCTTAAGGCCTCTGGAACTGTTCTTCCCATCCACCAGTCTTCATCTTTAACACTCTCTGTCCTGATCTAGTTGTCAGGAGCTATCCCTGCAACCTCTCCCTTTTTAGCACACTTAATTCCCCTATCACTCTCTCAACACAAATCTCACTGTTGGCAAGGATAAAGTAATATGGACCAATCGGTTTGGAAGCTCCAAGAATGGAGCTTGAAATCTGATGATACAATCTACGGGCTGCAGGACTTTGGCAGTCACTTCACATTTCTTTTTTTTTTTTTTTTTTTTTATTTTATGATAGTCACAGAGAGGGAGAGAGAGAGGCAGAGACACAGGCAGAGGGAGAAGCAGGCTCCATGCACCGGGAGCCCGATGTGGGATTCGATCCCGAGTCTCTAGGATCGCGCCCTGGGCCAAAGGCAGGCGCCAAACCGCTGCGCTACCCAGGGATCCCCCACTTCACATTTCTATTTCCTCATCTCTGACCCTGAGAAGGGCTGGGTCGGAGGCTGGGAAGAAGGTGGGGTGGGTGTGGAGGAGGATTATCCACAACAACACCCTCCAGGCTTATTGGAGAAATAAGAAATAATGTATTATAAGGCCCTGGCACAGAGCAGACACTAAACAAACAAATAATGGCTACAGAGCAATAAGTAATGAATCAATAAAACCAGTAGCCAACTCAGTCACTTCTGAATATTCCTGAAGAAACTCTTACCATGTCAGCTATACTTTCCCATTCACCATATTGTCTTTTTTTTTTAAGATTTTATTTATTCATTGGAGAGAGAGAGAGAGGAGAGAGGCAGAGGGAGAAGCAGGCTCCATGCAGGGAGCCCAATGTGGGACTCGATCCGGGATCTCCAGGATCACACCCTAGGCTGAAGGCAGGCACTAATCCACTGAGCCACCCGGGCTGCCCTCACCACACTGTCTATATATACTTTTCCCACAACCTCTCACTCTTCTGTTAGCCTCCTTAGTTTCAAAAGACCCAGGGAACTTCCACATCTGGCCAACATGAACTAACAAGGACCAAATTTATCTTTTTATCTGAAACAACCAAAAAGTGGACAAAAACATATGAAAAAAAATGGTTTTCAGGATAGCAGCTAGCAACAAGAAGAGGGAGCTCTGGAAGATGGGAAGTGAGATGCATCCTAAGATCGTACCAGCTTACTGCCTTGAGAGTTCCAGCCACAGTAGAGGAAGGGAGAAGCCAGGCAGGGACTGGCAGCTTACTGGTTGAAAGTCCAGAAAATCAAGGCAGCTATGGTTCAAAGGAAAGGAGAGAAGTTCACAGAGAGAGAATTCTGGAGATATGCAGAGAGTTCTCGAGAATTCAGCTGAGTCCTGCTCATGGGTATAAGGAAATTAAGGAGGCTGAAGGAAAAAATGTCAAAAAGGATCAGAGGTTACAGTGCTGTGCCCGCAATCACATAGAATCAAGAACAGTGCCTGGTCCCACCTGCCACATTGGAAAATCTTATGATTCGGGGGACACTGGACAAAGTACATGGCAGGGTCTTACCCAGTTCCAGAGAATAAGTAGCCCTAAATTAAGCACTGTTCTAGTCCTACCTAACCAATCTTAAAACAAGACCTAAAAGAGTCAAGCTACTTCCAAGTAAGTTAACTGCATCATAGAACAAAGGTGAAGATTATTTATAGGAATTCAAAAATATCCAACACCAACAAGAAAAAATTCACAATATTTGGCATCCAATCAAATATTACCACGCACAAAAAGATGCAGGAAATAAGAACATAAGTCAATCAATCTCAACCCAGAGTTGATACAAATATTAGAATTAACAGGCAAGGACATTAAAACAGCTATCACTGTATTCTATATGTTCAAAAAATCAAATAGAGACATGGAAGATATTTCAAATGACCCAAATATCACTTCTAGAGATCAAAACTTCAAGGTGTAAGATGAAAGATACACTGGACCGGATTATTTTAGACATTGCCAATGAAAAGATCACTAAACTTGAAGACATAGCAATAGTAGCTATCCACAGTGAAACACAGAGAAAAGGAAATATTTAAAAATGAACAGAGCATCAGTGAGCTGTAAAACATCTACAAGCAGTCTAATATACAGGTAAATACAGACTCCCAAAGGAAAGGAGAATGAAGAAGGGGTAGAAAAAATTTGGGGGGCAGCCCAGGTGGCTCAGCGGTTTAGTGCCGCCTTCAGCCCAGGGTGTGAGTCCACATCCGGCTCCCTGCATGGAACCTGCTTCTTCCTCTACCTTGTGTCTCTGCCTCTCTTTCTGTGTGTGTGTGTGTGTGTGTGTGTGTGTGTGTGTGTGTGTGTCTCATGAATAAAGAAATAAAATCTTTAAAAAAAAAAAGAAAAAAATTTTTGAAGAAATAATGGTATAAATTTTTCAGACTTTCTTGAAAGCTGAAACCCCACAGATCCAAGGTCAATGAACTCCAAGCATAAGAAACAAGAGGAAAACCACAACTGTTTCTTCCATGTAAGGACAGGAGATATCTACTGCCTGAAAGATGCCCTCACGAGACCTAATCATGCTGGCACCCTGATCTCAGACGTCCAGGCTCCAGAACTATAAGAAACAAATGTCTGTCATTGTAAGCTATCTAGTGTTTGGTACTTTATTAGAGCACCCCAAACAGAACAAAACAGGATCTACTTCTGCCTACAACGTGACTTGATTTTAGAGTTAGCATCATATCAGAAAAGGTACTGTAAGAACAGCCATGAACCCTAAACTAGTGGACAGATTTCTCAGGATGAGAAACAATACCACTGGTCCCATCAGCAGTTTCTCCACATCTGTATTCATATTTGCAAACCAACCCAAACGTGTACCCTGTACCAGGTCTGGATGGGTGAGTAGCCAGACGAGTGATGGTAAGTGTAAGACTGGCCCTGGCTTGGACACCTCCCCGAACCTCTCAGAACCTCAGGTTCACCTACAAAGTGAAAGAGGTAGACCAGAAGATTTCTAAGGTCCTTTCTGTGATTCAGATAATGCTGGAAAGGTGAATGTGCTAGTTAAGTCTTAGGTATTGAAACAACAAGAGAAAATAATGACAGACACTTTGGGCATCTGTTTGTCACAAAATATTCTCAAACTAATCCTCCCAAAACTGTGATTTTGAAGCGTGGCCATTTTTCCCCTCTCGAGTTGTCAATTCTGATTTTATGGAAATCAGCTGTCTACCACCCGCCGACTCTCAACACTGCCTACCAATATTTTCTTTAGGCACAGGACTAACCATGATTCTTAACTATCTTCAAATCAGAGAGATGGATTTAACTTTAATTCTCAATAAAATAATAGTATATGTACAGCATACAATTTTAGGAATGGTCCCCTAAAAGCTTTCCGGAATTCCTGAAGGAAATCCTTCCATTTTAAAAAGACAATCCTAAGGGAGCATGATAAACTGCATAAAATTATCAAGTAACTCCCCCTCCCTCAAAAACACCAGTAACACATCCTGGCACAAAGTACTTTTAGATGTAATATTATCCTCCAAGTTGCATTTTTAAACTAAAACTTGGGGACAGATGTGAACTAACTTGTCAAAGCCAACGTTCTAACACCACCATCAAAAAGAGATTACTAATTTCATCATACCAGAGGAGGAAAAAGGAAAAAAGTTTGTGGATAGTTTTTTAAAGTATCTCAAGAAACAGAACCTTATGTGCATTTAACTAATAAGTGACTGCTTTGCAAAGAAATGTCAAATGGACTGTTTTAAACCAAAAAGAAGCAATTTAGAAGGCTCTGGCATCTTCAACGTAAAGAAACACAATAAATAAATAAATAAATAAATAAATAAATAAATAAATAAATATTTAAAAACGTAAAGAAACGCATGTTAACTTTTATTTATTTTATTGTTGGCTTTGAAAAATGTTATCTCTAAACCTGGTCACTTCATATTATGTGGCCTTCTTATGAAGAATAGGCATTTTACTCAAAGTGGCTTTTTTAATATATCTCTTACATAGAGAAGCAAATAGTTGTCAGTTAGATATCCTATAATGGACATTTGAAAACAGAAGTTCAGCCCTGCTTTATCAAACATGTGTTTTCCTTTAAAGTTTAAAGGAAGGGATCCCTGGGTAGCTCAGTGGTTGAGTGTCTGCCTTCGGCTTGGGGCATGATCCCGGGTCCTGGGATCGAGTCCCACATCGGGCTCCCCGCAGGGAGCCTGCTTCTCCCTCTGCCGGTGTCTCTGTGTCTCTCATGAATAAATAAATAAAATATCTTAAAAAGTAAAAATAAAGTTTAAAGGAAAAACTGTACAAGCTTTTTCTTCAATACTCCCACAGAGTAGAGTGTAAATACAAACTAAATAAACCCATAATTAGCATTTCTAATAGCAAACAAAAATGTACAGTGTAATTGTATATGAATCAATTAACAGAAATTATATATTCAACATCACTTACTGAATGCCCACTATGTACAAGGCTATGTGATGTGGGAGTTAAAAAGATGAATAGACAGAGCTTTCTATTCCTATGAAAAGCCCTCTAATAGCATTAGTTTTGGGGATTTAAAATGTGAAAATAAAAAACAACCCTTAAATGGTTATCAGTCCCAGAGGCTCCCCATGACATCGGAGCATTCACTCAAAGGTAGCTAAAGATTGAAGACTCAATATCTCAGTGAGCCAGGAAACCACAGGACAGAGCCCCAAACCTAGGCAATAAACCAGGCTGTCTTTTTCTAAAAAGACCCAGAAAAGCACTTAGCAGCAAAATGCAAGCATCCATCCTTCGGAGCAAATCAACAGAAATACTAAATGTGTGCAAAGGGTAATGGTTGAGGTTTGGGGAAGAACAGCAGAAAGGAGGGAAAAGAATATTTCTTTTTATTTGCTTAAAGCAGAATTTCCAGAGTAAAGCCAAAAATTAAAATGCTGCCTTTCCCCACTGTCACAAGGAACCTCTCACTTGCTTTAAGGAAACTGGGTTTTTGTCTATGTTTGTTTTAACAACCAATTGGGATTAACATTTTTGGTCAAAAAAAATAATTTGGGTCATGTTTTACTATTTGTTGCAGAACATTTCTACTTTAAAAAAGAGGGGCGGGGGGAATCCCTGGGTGGCTGAGGTTTCGCGCCTGCCTTTGGCCCAGGGCGCGCGATCTTGGAGTCCCGGGATCGAGTCCCGCATCGGGCTCCCGGCATGAAGCCTGCTTCTCCCTCTGCCTGTGTCTCTGCCTCTCTCTCTCTATCATAAATAAATAAATAAATAAATAAATAAATAAATAAATAAATCTTAAAAGAGAGAGAGAGAGAGAGAACATTTCTATACTGAAAATAGCAAAGCCAGACAAGAATTCAAAGCATCCAGTGGGCACATGTTGACATCCAGTTTCTTCTAAGAAAATTAAAAAAAAAAATTATAAACTGTCATTAAGTAGTAGTTCCTTAACATGAATGTTGTAGTAAATGCCAAGTGAGTTACGTAAGGTTGAAATTTGAAGGAAAGAATTTGAGGGAAAATTCTAGTTGAGTAATTACCCATTAAATGAAAAAGTAGGAAGAGCCAATAAAATTCTCTAAGATCATTTTAGTTCTCATACGTCTTTGATGCTACCTACTACTTCCACCCTGAATACTACTGGTCACATCTGGTGAGTTTGTACTATGGACCAGAAAAGCACAGAGTGTGTGACACAATAACCTGAGGTTTAGGGCTGACATTACAGTGAAGAAAACCATTTGGGCAAGGTACTTAACCTCTTCATGTATCCGTTTTCTCATCTCTAAAATGGAGCTAATAATAGTACTAAGCAACAGCATTATCGTGAGGGTCGAAGGAGTTAAATCAAGAAAAGCACTTAAAACAATGGCTGGCACACAGTGAGCTGTACCTACCTCCACTATTATTACTGTGTCTCTATTTTCACAGCTAATAGGATAATTCTTCCTACTAAAGCCCTTTCATACATTCTTAGTTCAGAGGGAAAAAGTGGCTTTAAAAAACGTCTGAAGGATTAGGCTGTCAGAGGATACCTAAGAAAGGCCTGAAAGTGTTCATATCCTCTAATCCTCAATATGGCCATTTTAGGGAATTATCAGAGTTGTAAACAAAAATCTGTATACAAGGCCACTCATCAGGTGATTTATAATGCAGAAAAACTACCTCGCTGTCCAACTAGGATTAAGTAAAACATGGCTATGCGCATAAAATGGAACATTCTGCACCTACTAAAAATTGAGTTTAGCTACAGAAACAGTGAAAGGATCAGTGGTTGCTAGAGGATGATGTTGGGGGCGGGGAGGATGAATAGGTAAAACACAGACGATTTTTAGGGCAGTAAAACTGTTCTGTATGAGACTCTAATGGTAAATACACGGCCCTATATATTTGTCCAAATCCACAGAATGTACAACACCGAGTGAACCCCACCGTAAACTATGGACTTTGGGTGACGATGATGATGTGTCAAAGGTGATTCATCCATTTTAACATGTGCCATTCTGGTACAGGGTGTTGACAGTGGAGACTAGGCTTGTCTGAGGGAAGGAGTTATATGGGAAATCCCTATGCTTTCTGCTCAATTTTGCCGTGAACCCAAAACTACTCTAAAAAAATTAAGTCTATTTTTAAAATTAAGTTTAGAAGAATAATCGATGACACAAGAAATAATCATGATTCACTGCTGAGAAAAAGAAAGCGATTGGTAAAGAACTGGAAAAACATATCCAAATGCTAAAATTCAGCTTCCGGAAACAATGTTAAAGGTGATTTAAAAATACGCTTTTCTGTGTTTGCAAAATTTTCTACAATGAACGTGTATCACTTTAAATATAACAAAAAGTTTTTGTACTTTCCTTTAAAACGTCACCTAGTTTTCAATTCAAAGTTATTGAAAAAAGACATGTTAAATAGAAAAGGAACAACTACTGACATGAATCGACACTTCTAGCATCTCCACAAACCTGCAGGATCTCACCAATGACTTAAAATCCTCTCTTTGAGACATCCTGCATTCATTCACCCCACAAATATGAAGGGCCCATCATGAACTAGGTCCTGGGAATACAGCAGGAATTAAGCTAGACAATGAAAGTTAGGAGCTGAGAAACAACAAATAAACCCATAAGGAAGGTGTTCTGGGACTGGGATGCACAGGGGGTGGCGGCCACATTTCACATCACTTGGGAGTCCTGGGGGGCCTCTCTGATATTCAAGCTCACATGAAAGGTGAGGAGGAGCCCAGAGGGGAAAGGTGTCCTATAGAAAGAGAAAGAGCAAGTGCCAAGACCTTGAAGTGGGAATAACCCAGGCTTACTGAAAGGAAAGCCGGGGTGCCTGGGTGGCTCAGGGGTTGAGCATGTGCCTTTGGTTCAGGGCATGATCCTGGGGTCCTGGGATCCAATCCCGCATGAGGCTCCCCACGAGGATTCTGCTTCTCCCTCTGCCTGTGTCTGGGCCTCTCTCCCGTGTCTTGAATGAATGAATGAATGAATGAACAAACGACCAGCCAACAAGGCCAGGGCGGCTGGTCATCAGTAAAAGTTGGATCTAATTCCGTCTCTAAAATACCTTAAAGTTACACAACAATTATCATCTAAAACTGGGTAGGAGCCCAGGCCTCAGGGCCAGACAGGCCAGGTTTGAATCCACCTCGGTCACTTACTACAAGGTAGCTTGTGAGCTGGTCACCTCCGCCTTGGCCCGCGGCTTCCTTATCCACAAAACAAAAGTA
This sequence comes from Vulpes lagopus, assembly GCF_018345385.1. Taxonomy (NCBI): domain Eukaryota; kingdom Metazoa; phylum Chordata; class Mammalia; order Carnivora; family Canidae; genus Vulpes; species Vulpes lagopus. The sequence goes on along the minus strand of NC_054834.1, from coordinate 101,245,422 downwards.
ACAGTATCAACTACAAGAGCATTTGCAAGGCTTTAACCAAGAGGATAATCATCTCAAATGTTTCAGAGAATGCTTGGCAGATAAAAAAATGCTAAACAAATGGTAGCTAGTTTTAAAAGTGCCCTTCAGAGTATAAAAAAACACACACAACTAGAAATTTTACTGTATTTGAATCACATCAATATGAATGAATAAATGATATTTGATCTGACCTGTGATTCTTTCAGTTATATGTCATATATGACATTTCTGACATATATGTCAGAAATTCTGTATATGGCTATTTTGTCAAGAAAAGTGGATGAATCCCCAATCAAATTTCTCTGGCCCAAGGAGGATGAGGACGGAATGCTTTTCATGGTCTTTCTAAAATCTCATTGTCCTTGACTCTTCTGTTACATTTGTGATAGCCCATCTTTCTTCCCAAAAATTCTTTCCTCTTGACTCAGGGACATGATTCTCAATCTTTCGCCTACTGATCTATCGGTTCCTCCTCTACCCCCAATTTGTCCTTCTAGTCTTCCCACCCCCTAAAAATCTCATCAGTTTCTAGATTTTTATCCATGCCCCTCTTAACCACAAAACTTCCTCAGATACTTCACAGCCTCCACAGGTACTCACAGCACTAAATCACATTCTTGGTGTCACACTTATCTCATCACACTTGGTATTATACTAAATTATATCCCATCTCCCCTATTGGATGAGCAGGTTCTTGAGAGCAGGATTGACAGCTTAATCATCTTTCTTTCTTCCTGAAGACCTAACATAATCTCTTGACTATAGTCACTGCTATCAGTAACTAAGCAGGTCAGCACATAAAATACTTTTGACAGATTAAGTAACGTTAAAACAGAGCCTTACAAATACTGTTGACAATTTTCTTATCTCTCTCAAATTAGCTTTTGATTGTAGCAAGACATGAAAGACATTATGACTGTATTTACATTTTACAAAGTAAGTTTCCAACTGAAAAATAATACAGTTAATTTTCAATTAACATGGTAAAAATAATAACAGATAGCACTTACATAGCACTTACTACGTGACCTGTTCTTAGAAATGTATATGCATTAACTCACTCTACCCTCCTAATAATTCTCTGTGTTAGGCACCATTTTTGTATTTCCCATTTTGGGAAACCAAAGCAAAGTAGAACTAACTTACTTATTCAGAGTCATGGAGCTGGACAAAACCAAGCCAGGATTTGAACCCAGACAGCTGTGGCCCTCGTCTACGCTTACAACTCTAAGCATCACCTAAACAGCCATTCTGTATAAAAATCTAATTATACATAAGCATTTTTTAACTCATTCAGAACTTTTTACAGAAGCTTGTTATTTATAAGTAATATTTTTTTCTACAATATAAACAAGTATATCTGTATTAACCACATCAAAGTCCTGGCTAAAATATGCATATATAATAGACTAGTGCCAATATCATAGTGCCAGTTTTGCAATATTTTAAATTACCTCATCTTAATTTCTAAATGCTAAAAGATGTTAGCAGTCTAACATGGAATCTTCTCGACTAACTATCCTAGGAAATGTTTATTTCCATAGAGATTTTTCTGTACCCTGAATCAATTTTTAAATTCAAGAAAACTAAGAATTTTCATGAATATGTAATACAAATCACTATTGCTAATGGTACTTAGCATTAAGTATCAGAGAGGACAACTACAATAATGTTATAATCTTGTAAAATGACAATTTAACATATGATATTAGGTTTTTAAAGGCTATATTTAGCCATAATTAATTTATCTCTGGAAAATAATCTCTATTACAAAATCTGCTTAATTCTCAAATGTTGTTACACTTAAAGTTTTTAGGCTAATAAACCCAAAACCAGTGATGGAGAATAATTCTACTATTATAGTGCAAAGCAAACTTCTAAACAACAAAATTCTTAAAACGTGGTAAGCCCACTGCTTGATTTCTCAGTCATTAATTTTTTGGGGGGGAGGGCGAAGGAGTGAGAGAATTCCAAGCAGGCTCCGCACTGGATGTGGATCTCACAATCCTGAGATCATGACCTGAGCCGAAATCAAGTGTTGGACACTTAGCCAACTGCGCCGCCCAGGTGTCCCCTCAGCAGTTAGTTCTTAAGGAAAAACTGTTTCGGTCTTTGCCTCCCCAAAAGTAGAAACATTCAAGAGTGTTCAAAAGTAAAATCCTATTGACTTTAACCATAAGAGTAACCTGCCCAAAGCAGACACTCTTTTTGTCCTTTTTAAGAATGTAAAACCTTGAACTCCAACGGGCTCATCCCCCCGGTCCACGTGCTTGCTGTTCTCTCTGGAAAAGGAGATCTTTCTCAGGAAAGGATCTGCACCCACATCTTTTCACGACCTGCTCTTTCCTATCCTTGAGGTTCAGTTCAAATATCTTCACCTAGCAAAGCCTTTTGCCCAGCCAGTTCACGCAGACATGCCCATTGTCATAGATTGACCCGTAACCCCTCCAAAGGTATGCTGAGTTCCTAAACCCCCAAAAATCTCAGAATATGACCTTATTCACAGATAAGATCGTTGCAGTGTAGTTAAGATGAGGTCATGCTAGAAGAGGGTCAGCTCTTAATCCATCATCACCAGTGTCCTTTTACAAAGAGGACACAGAACACAGAGACACAGGGAAGAAGGCCATGGGAAGAAGGTAAGCAAGACTAGTTATGCCACTGCAAGCCAAGGGATGCCGGGGGGCTACAGAAGGTAGAAGAGGCAAGGGGGGACCCACCCTGACTTTGGACTTCTAGTCTCCAGGACCAAGACAACAAATTTCCATTGTTTAAGTCACCCAGTCCCTAGTACTCTGCTCTAACAGTGCTAGGGAACATACACCCACCACTACCAACTGCGCTCTGCTCCATCAATCACTTTTATTGTCCTTCCAATTCTTAATAGTATCTAAAATAGCAATTAACTGTCTTTTACCTTTTATTGACTTTTATTGACTGTCTTCCTTTATTAGAATGTCAATTTCATGAGGACTTTTTGAGTCTGTGGCCTTTTCTGATGGCAAAGCAGAGCCTGGCACATAATAGGTGCTCAAGAAATAGATTTTGCAGGATGCCTGGGTGGCTCAGCAGTTGAGCCTCTATCTGCCTTTGGCTCGGGGCGTAATCCTGGGGTCCTGGGATCGAATCCCACATCGGGCTCCCTGCATGGAGCCTGCTTCTCCCTCTGTGTCTCTGCCTCTCTCTCTGTCTCTCATGGATAAATAAAATATTTTAAAAAATGGATCTTGTCAAATAAATTAATGATCCTGAGAAAGATGACAGGATTAAAGAATGTCAGAATGACCGTTCACTTCCAATGCTCTGAACCAGTGTAAACTGGCCCTAAAAAAGGAGCTTCTGCTCTGCTGAGGACAAAATTCACACGGGGCAGCCAAAGAAAGAGCCTTAGATACGTAAGGAGAAGGAGGCCCTGAGTTGTAGGGGATAGTGACTGCTATGGTGTTGCAAGGAATGATGAGGTAACAGGGCGCTGAAGGAAGTGATGGGATAGGGAGACCTGGGTGTGCAAAGGGCAGGGGCCAGCTACTCTGTCCCAAAGGGTAACCAAAAGCGGTTTCCCTCTTCTTTGGACTTTAGCCTGTCAGGGTAAAGGTGAGTCTTTATAGCAAGTACCACAGTCTTACATCAGATCGGAATGAGCCCCAAAGTTGCAAAGGGATGCTACTGATTACAACAACCAGTTGTTACAACCAGTTGGTTACAACTACTCAACAGTCTTCATCGGTAAAAGTGATTCTCAATAATTTTTAAATTGAAATATAACTGACATATAACATCTTATTCATGTCAGGTTCACATCATAGTGATCTGATATTTTTATACATTATGAAATGATCCCCACTCATTAGTTAACAACCTCTCGCCATACAAAGTTGTTACAATATTGGTAACCATATTCCCCATGCTGCACATTTCATCCCCCTGACTTAAATATTTTATAACTGAAAGTCTGTGCCTCTTAAAGAAATTTTAAAATGATCTTGGTTTGAATAGACAATATGTTCACAGGTTTAAAAATTCAGACGGTAGCAAGGGGGTATGCTAAATAAGTGTCCTAAGTGTCCTTCCCAGTCCCATGCCAACCATCTGGTTTTCCTCCTCAGAGTCAATCACTATTACCAGTTTCTTGTGTCATCTTCCAGGGAGAGTCTTTACACTAACATGCATAAACACAGATTTATAAACTCATATTGAACACCTATGGCCACAGATCACTCTGTACCTTGATTTGTCCCCTATTATATCTCAGAGCATTTCGTATCAGCAAATATGGAATGATCTCACTCTTTTTAACTTCAGTAATTAATAAAAGTTTGTTATTTGTAGCTACCTAGTTTTGTTTCCACTCCTAATTATTTAACCAATCCCATACCGACAGGTATTAGCTTTCCCTAAGTCTTTTGCCGTGACAGACGATGCTGCCAATGGACATCTTTGCGCAAGTTCCTTTTGTGATGTACAGGTAGGTCTACAGAAAAATTTCTTAGATTTCCAGCGGTGAGGAGGTAGGTGAACTTTTAACTCTGCTATTTAATGCTGTACCATTTTGCATCTCTAACGATAACGCATTAACCTGTCAATTACCCCAAAGCCTTGCCACCATAAGGGATTAACAAACATCAAAATCTTTTTTAACTTATTGGGTTAGTTTAAAATTGCATTTCTCTTATGAGTTGAGCATAACTCCATATTTGTCTGTGCCGTCCGTAATTCCTTTTCCATGAACTGCTTGTTCATACCCTTGTCCCCTTTCCTATGAGATTAACAGTCATTTTTCTTTTTGATCTATAGGAGCTCTTTGGATATAGTAAGGAGTTAAACCTTCTTTGTGACCCGTTATAGTTTCTTTCCCATGTGGTAATGCTTCTCTTCTGCCCGTACAGATAATATTTTTCCTTAGACGGAGTTTAATTTATCAACATTTTATCTCACTCATTTTGTCTTCAAAATATTAAAAAGCCTTTTGCTTTTTTCTTTTTCTTTTTTTTTTTTTTTAAGTGTAGAGACAGATAGCTTCCCTAGTATCTGATCTCCATCAGACGGGATTGGATGAGGCTGGAAGGGACGCCTGGGTGGCTCAGGGGCTGAGCATCTGCCTTCAGTTCAGGGTGTGATCCCAGGGTCCTGAGATTGAGTCCCACATCAGGCTCCCTGCGAGGAGCCTGCTTCTCCCTCTGCCTGTGTCTCTGCCTCTCTCTGTGTGTCTCTCATGAATAAATAAATAAAATCTTAAAAAAAAAAAAAAAAAAAAGAAGTGAGACTGGAAGACAAGCTGGGATAGAATATCCATCTACTTCCTTCCCTAACCTTCCTCTTCCATTACCCTGAGCTCTTACAGATTTTGCTCACTCCTCCTTTGCTTTTCTTCATGGAGTTTCACATGAACCCTACATTTGCTTGGCCTACCTTGGAGATCACACTCTTTTTATAGTTCTTGCTTCGATTTGAAGTTTATTGAGATCAAAAAGAATTTCATTAATGTCTTTTCATAATCAACATGCCATTCAAACTGTGCTACTTTTTCTATTCTAGGAAAATTATACAACAAAAACTGCTCAGATTGTTGCCTGATGGGGTGCGAATATGCAAAAGATTGTCTAGCTGCAACAGATAAACAGAAAGCAAAAATGTTATCTTAATTTAAAACAAAAATCAGACTTTATCTCTAGAAATGACATGGAACAATTTTTTTAAATTTTGATGTTCTCTTAGATACTTTTATTCTTTAAACTTTAGTAATTGATCATAAGTTTCCTACTTATAGCAACATCATATTATATATTTAAAATACCAGAGTAACTTCCTCAAATGAGAATAAAACTTAGGCACTTGGTATAGGAAATGTGAAATAAAGCTATTGCTAAAAATTGAGGCCAGGTTTATTTTAGGTTTGACTTTTTAAAGAAAGATTCTAAAAATATACGCTGCTGTTGTTCTCCCTTCTACTTCCACACTCTTTTCAAAAGGTGGATAGGTCTGTCTCAAGAGCTATGGTGAGAATTGCCTCAACATGATGCAAGATAAAAAAGTAGAAGTTAATGTTCTATTCCTGACTCAATTCCCTGTATGCTTTGATTTCCTCTTATATTAGCATATGGGAAGGAGAATGTCAAAGGAAAAGGGATGGAAAAGTATCTAGCAAGGGATAATTTAATTTTTTTATATCCTTTTCTGCCTATGGAGTTAAAAGACAATGCTACGGGGAGCAAAACAGCAAATAGCAAAAAATTTTAAATAGTGATATTTGTAGTATTCATTCCTCTTATCATACCTTCAGAACAAGCATTTTCTCTGAAAACCCAAGAAAATAAAAAAATGTATATATATGATTTCACTTTCTACACTGGCCACTCAAGAGGGAGAATGATACAAAAGAAGGTTAAAATTCCACTGCAGAGCTTGCTATTGGTTCACTCTCTCATTCACTTACCCATAATTTAGGGAAGAGCACTATTTCCTGTTATTCCTAATAGAAGTAAATTATCTGGCCCATTATCTTCTAGCTATACTTGTTCATGGGGGCTTGCACCTCACTGGGCAAGTCTCCAGGCCTCAGGTTACATAGCTGGAAAATGGGAGAGGTTGGAATAGAATTTTTTTTTTTTTAAGATTTTATTTATTTATTCAGGAGACACAGAGGCTGGGGGGCGAGGAGGCAGAGCCGGATGCTGGGCTTGATCCCAGGACACCAGGGTCATGACCTGAGCAGAAGGCAGATGCTTAACCTACTGAGCCACCCAGGCGTCCCTGGATTAGAAGATTTTTAAAACCTCTTTCAGGTCTAACATCTTATGAATCTAACATAAAGGTCATCCAAGTACCAGCCATTAAGCAAAGATGAGTATTTTTACTGCCTGAGTATTTTTTTAGTCTATTTTAAAAACTGACTATAGGTTTTCTTGAGCTGAGAAAAACACAACCCATCATCTCTAAAGGAGAAGATAATTTTTGGTGTATTAATTATGAATTCTTTGTACTCAGTGTCAACACTGGAAAAACAGTCAAATGACCACCTATCTGCCAACGTCTATTTTGAATGTTACTTACTTGAACTTACTTGTACTTAAACTTGTTTACATATTTATTTATTTAAACTTCTTTGAGGTTTATGGGTTAGGTCACACGTGTAACCCTCTCTCTCACTCAGTTATCCCTCAGATAGTACTGGAGAGTAAGCTACTTGGTTTGGCCTCCTCTCGAGCTCGGCTGTTTGACAGCTTACTACCGGTTTTGAGACACTTGCCTGGCTAGCTAGAATTCTCTCACACGGAGTAGGTTTTACTTTCAAGTAAACTGCTAACCCAGTAGCAAAGTCACTGAAACTTTCTACTTCCTATTTATTGTAATCCTTATCATTTAAAGATATTCAACATTTATATTATGATTTATTTTAATATAAAAACTACACTGGGGCATCTGGGTGGCTCAGTGGTTGAGCATCTGCCTTTGGCTCAGGTCATGATCCTGGGGTCCTGGGTTCGAGTCCCGCATCGGGCTCCCCTACAGGGAGCCTGCTTCTCCTTCGGCCTATGTCTCTGCCTCTCTCTCTGGGTCTCTTGTGAATAAATTTAAAAAAAAAAAAAACTACACTAAGGGGCACCTGGCTGGCTCAGTCAGAAGAGCATGTGACTCTTGAACTCAGGATCCTGAGTTCAAGCACCACACAGGGGTAGAGATTACCAAAAAAGATAAATAAATTTCCAAAACGAAAGAACTGATTTGAAAACGATACTACTACACAAAGTAAGTGAACCCAAACTCAAAGGGCAGGGTTCATGTAACCCACCAGGAGCCTCCTCTTGAGACCATCATGATTCAATAGTCAAGTCCCTTAATACAGTTGGATCTTTTAGTAACTATTTATCTTTGTCTATTTTCCATTTTTCCCTTTAAAAATCAATTCAGTACTAAGACACATTCCATGCTCACAAGTCTGACTTCACCCACCCAGCTCTCCTGTCCCTGACCTCTGTCTTTTTTGTTTGACAACATTTAAGTGTCTTCATGACAAAAGAACTTAACATGAGTTTAAAGCCTTCTGCTTTAAAAAGCCAAAAAAACAGGAGCGCATTTAAAGTAACTGTTCTTGCAGGGACCACATTTTTTCCCCATAGCACTCTCAATTCAAGGAGATTTTCTAAACATAAATCTGGAAAAAGTTTAAGGAACAAAAGAAAAAATAGATACTTCATGCAAATCCTAAAACCAAAGCCAGATCCACCCCACACATGCATACATATTCAATAGTGATTTGTTTTCGGTAGATTCTGTTTTGGGTAGACCCGAGGCCAGACGGGTTTATGATCCGGCACTTAATATGCGGTATCTGGCACATAGTAGGTGCTCAATAAAGATGGGCTGGATGAAGAAGAAAGGCATTTGCCGGCCCACGTCACCTTCACACGAAGCCCACAGACTCTGAGCATCTCTCTGTAAAAGTGATCAGCAGGGCTTGGTAATGGAATAGATGGGTGCGGAACTGCTGGCACAGTTCACGGAAACTCAGAACCACGCCAGAAGGGCAGGCTACCAATTCTACTGTGAGATGTACATCGTGTCAGTTATCCCTGAAATTAATTTTAGCTCATTGTTTTGACCAAGCTACTGAGTCCACTCTGGATTTCAAATCATTAAATATTTATATCTATTAAGGGGATGTAAGGAATGTGTAGCTGAAGCGAGGGATGTGACTAACCATCCCTGAACAACACAGGCTTATGGAGAGAGTCCTCTACTCTCTTAGGAACCTTTTGATAACTTGTGACTATAATGGTAAACAACAAACTTTTTCCTTTGGGAGGTCTGTTTTTCCTCTTTTTCTTTTTCTTTTTTTTTTTTTTTTTAAGATATTGCCACATTTCCATTCAACTGCTGTTGGAAGTACCGGCAAGATGTCAAGATGTTCTCCAAATCACTATGCCAAGGAAAGGGAACTGAGGATTAGATGGTCTTGGAGACGACTATACAGGCCCTAATCATTCTATCAGCCAGTGCGAAATCAGTGAGAAAATAACATTAGCGGGGATGTGAAGATGTGAAGAAATAGAAGCAAAATCAGAAAAGGAATTTTATTCTTTTTTTTTTTAGGATTTATTTATTTATTGATGAGAGACACAGAGACAGAGAGAGGGGCAGAGACACAGGCAGAGGGAGAAGCAGGCTCTCTGCAGGGAGCCCGATGCGGGACTCAATCCGGAGACTCCAGGATCACACCCTGGGCCAAAGGCAGGCGTCCCAGAAAAGGAATTTTAGAATATGATGAGAACATGCTAAAACACCTATCATAATATATACAAATTAAAATGCCAGCTAAAACAGAATTCAATCAAAACGACACTATACATTATTCCAGAACAGCCCTGGAAATAAAAAGCCTTATCCTGTCCCCACAAGAGAGCATAAGCAACTCTATATTATAATGAAGAGAACGTCAAGGGTTTATCTTTTCCAAGGGCGTATGCGTCAGAGAATATAAATGCATGTGCCTTTACTCTGCAACATTAGATGGGAAACAGTATGAGACCAAACATCAGCCCTAAAGGCTCTAGTCCCCAATCAAGTGGCTATTAATATCTTCATTTTAGATGTGCTATGGCTGAGACTCAGAGGGGCGTTTCGCCCCCAAATTACACACAACTAGGAAACGCTCAGGAAAGATTTGATTCGAACTCTTCCGACTGTGAGGCCGGCACACTCTCAATTCCACGACCCCTCCTTCCCGTCAAGGCAAAGCACCCTCGCCTCTTAACCCACTGATGGTTTACCTCCTTTGTACAAGGAAATAAAAAATTACACAAATGCATTTCATGTAGGCTTCCCTCTCAGATACTCTTCCACATGCACCGGACGCATCATTAGAAAATCACCTTCTTCGCTTAGAGTGTCCTGACTGCCCACCAGCTCCATGTTCACGTCCTCAAGCACGTGCTTGAAGACCTATGGCCCTGCTCCGACATGTCTCAATCACACCGAAAGCTCCTCACCGCGACTCCTCTATTTCTTTTAATTAAAGTGAAACATCTTTGACTCCTTCCTCCTCTTCCTCTTAAGCCTCGGATTCTTCTCCCAGTGTCTTTTAAAATCCATTCTTTCCTTTTAGTTCCCTCCAAATGGAGAATTCTCATCTCAGTCAGCAGCTTCCAAACCAGGGATCCCACCTTGAATCTCCCCCGCCACCACCACCAGTTCTCTAGATTTCTTTAATAAACTCTTGGAATGGTTCATTGTTGGAAAATGTCCCACGGCTTCTTCCACTTCCACTCACTTCCTCTTCTTCCACTTCCGCTCACTTCCTCTGCCCAAGATGGCTGAGGTTCCACTTCTCAGCAAGGCTGCTTCCTGCTCATCCTCCCTGGAAGCCGTGGACTCTACACATTACATGTCCACACAGGGGCTGCTTCCTCACCCCTCCACTGACATCTTGTGGGGTTTTGGTACAGGAGACTGCTCTGTCTTGTGATGACTCTATATTGTCCTTATTTTCTTTTTCCTTAGAATTTTAAATTATTACTGATCCATGCATGACCCCCTTGCCTTCCTTTTTTTTAATAATATGATGATCACCTATGAACTTACTCTAGCTACTAGATCATTACCAATAACTCATATCCACCCACATGTCCTCCCCATGCCATCCCCTGGTCCTCTCAGAAGACAACTGCTGTCCTAGGTTTTAAGTTTATGATTTATGTTTTTAAAACTATTTATTTATTTATTCATGAGAAACACAGAGAGGGGGGGAGAGAGAGAGAGAGAGAGAGAGAGAGAGAAGCAGAGACACAGGCAGAGGGAGAAGCAGGCTCCATGCAGGGAGCCTGACGTGGGACTCGATCCCAGGTCTCCAGGATCACGCCCTGGACTGAAGGCGGCACTAAACCCCTGAGCCACCCGGGCTGCCCTAAGTTTATGATTTAAAAAAACAAAAACATGTATTTCAACACACACCCCTGTATAAATGCTTGTTTGTAGCTGATCATTTGTGTTTGCTTATTTCCCTGGCTTGTGTAAATTAGTACAATTCTGGGAAATAATTTGGCAATATCTAGTAAGTCGAATGCTCACACATCTTATAAATCAAGCACTCTGTTCCTTGGTATTTCCCCAAGAGAAACACTTGCACATATGCCCCAGGAAACATGAATGACCAGAGCAGCACTCTTGGCAAATTTTTTTTTCAAGTGGGGGAAAAAAAAAAAAGCCATTGGCAGAACTGGGAAACATATTGCTACAGACATCATGTACAGCAATGAAAGCCAGTGAACTACAGCTATATACAACACGGATGAATCATAGTGATGTAATGTTGGGTGGCAAACAAATTCCCAGAAGTCAATGGGTAGTAGACTTTCTTTGCGAGATTAAAAACAAACTTGAAAAAAAGTATTCTATTACTTAACCTTTGCAGTTAAAAAAAAAAAAATCTTCTTTGAGAACTCATGACTTCTCCCCCAAAATTAGACTATAAACTCTTGAAGGCAGAAACATCTTTTTATTCTTATTTATATGCCCCACAGTACCTAGACCAGCGTCTGGAACAGATGGATGCTCATAAGTATGATTACTGAATGCTACCTAACCAAGGCATTTTAATGAAACAGAAATCTCCCCAAACCAACGGTTTCATGAATAAAGGCACCTAAAACTTTTACCCACTTATGCACTACCCTAATTCTACGTCTGCAGTGGTACTAGAGATCTCCAACCACAAACCTTTCACTTCTGAAGGACTCTACCCTTCTTCTCCGAGTAAAGTTAACATAGGGGTAAAGCAATCTAGGGACAAGAAAACTTATGAGATCCTGTAAAAGTTCAGCAGAATCACAGCACGCCATGCCAAGAGACAGCTGAAAAACCACCATAATTTGAGTTCCCAACAATGAAACCGAAAATATGAGTAAAAAAGGGATTTTTAGGTTTTGTAAAAGCAAAGATTTTAAATCAAAAACACCTTGTTTCTACACTGAGGAAAAAAAAAATGATTTTCTTAGGAGGAAACACAAGAAATCCAGGGGTCCAAGAATAATAGGAATAATATTCTACCAATCAGGGCCTTCCTTATAACTCAATGAAGACTCTGCATATTCTCTATAGGTGATTATAGCAGAGTTGCACTGCAGCTTCCCTTCGACCTTGGGAACTCTGCTCACTGAGTTACTGTGAGGTCTTCTGTTTCATTTATTATTAGGCTTTGTATCTGCAATGCTGTAGCACTGGATGGGAATATCAACATTGTGAGCTTGCAGTACCTTAAACTGTAGAAATGCTTCCAAGAAAACAAACGGGGGTGGAGGAGGGAGGAAAAAAGCACAACCAAGAGGAAAACACAAAGTTAATGGTATTAAGGTGGGACATTTTTAAATTTTACCTTTGGCGACAGGCTACCTTCATGCATTAGCTCCGTGATATAGGACTATCCGCTAGCAGGCGATTTTTTTTTTTTTTTAATTTGACAGAAGATGTCAAAGAGAAACTATTTTCTTATTTAGGAAAAAAAAAATCGCAAGTGCATACAACATACAATTCGCTAAAACTAGTTCGGTGATTTTGGAAAGGAGGAGGAAAAAAAGAAGACAAAAAACCCATGGGACTCTGCATGTCTGGGAGAAAGAAAGACGGTGGCAACCCAGGGGGTTCACTTAGTTTCGTGCCATTGGCTTCGTGTCCATTATGTAATGCTTTCCCCAGCTTTGGGTCTCTGTGCTCAAGCTGCCGCTCAGGCATGTCACAGGACTGCCACAAAGCAGGGTCTGGCCATAACTTTCAAAACCAGCTCCGAAGGTGCCGTGCAGATGTGCCCTGTCCACAAGGGTAGAGGCTGGAGAGGGAGAGGGAATGTGCCGGGGTCATGACTTCTGGCGGCTCCCCCCCCCCCCATCCCCCCCATCCCCGGCGCTGCGAGCCGCGGGCCGCTCCGGCCGACGCAGGGCAGCTCTCTGGGCTGCGATGCCAGCGCCGTCCCGGCCCGACCCCCGGAGGCGGCCGCGGCGGGCGGGGGTGCGGGGGTGCGGGGGTGCCGGGGTGCGGGGGTGCGGGCGGCGGCTGCAGGGGGGCGCGCGGCGGGCGGCGGGCGGCGGGCGCGCAGGGGCCCCCGAGGGCGGCCGCAGAGCTCGCGCACCACCGGCCCCGCCGCTCAACTTCCCCGCCGCTGCCGGGGCTGCCGGGGCTGCCGGGGCTGCCGGGGCTGCCGGGGCTGCCGGGGCGCGGGGCGGCGGCGGCGGGCGCGGGCTCGGTCCTCCGCCGACAATTGCATCAGGGCCCCTCCCGGCCCCGGCCTCGATCCCCGGCCGCCGGCGGAGGGGAAGGGGGAAGGGAGGGCGGCCGCGGGGACCTTGGCCAGGCGCCCCCTCCCCGCCCGGCCGCGCCGCGCCCCGACCCGCATCGCCGCCCCCGCCCGCCCCGCGCCGGCCGCCGGGGAGCCCCCTCGGGCGCGGCGACGCCTCCCGGGCCCCGAGCCCCCGCCCCCCCGCGCCCCCCGAGCCCTCGGCCCCCCGGACGCGCACAATGCCGCGGGCCCCCGGGCGCCGGGACACCTACCTGCGGGGCGGCGGCGGCGGGAGGCGGCCCCGGGCGGCCCCGGGCGGGAGGCGGCGGGCGGGAGGGCGGCGGGAGCCGAGGCGCGGGCGGGAGGGCGGCGGGAGCCGAGGCGCGGGCGCCGCCTGCGCCGAGCCGCGGACTCCGGCACCGACAGCGGCGGCGGCGCGGCGCCCCCAGTGGTCCACGGCGCCGCAGCCCCTCCTCCCCACGGGCGGGGCGCGCTGGCGGGGCGGCGCTCCCGGCGCCCGGCTCCCCGCCCCCGGCTCCCCGCCCCCGGCTCCCCGCCCCCGGCTGCCCGCCCGCCGCCCAGGCCCCGGCGCCTCCGCCGGCCCCGCGGCTCCCGCGGCGCACCCCCCGCCGCAACCCCCTGCATCCCCCGCACCCGCCGCGCCCCCCGCACCCCCTGCATCCCTCCGCCGCACCCCCTGCATCCCCCGCACCCGCCGCGCCCCTGCACCCCCCCCGCAACCCCCCGCCGCACCCCTGCACCCTCCGCACCCCGCACCCCCTGCATTCCCTGCATCCTCGCACCCTCCGCACCCCCCCACCCCCCTTATACCCCTGCAACCCCCCGCAGCCCCCGCACGCCTGCACCCTCCGCACCCCGCACCCCCTGCATCCCCCGCATCCCCGCACCCTCCGCACCCCCCTCCATACCCCCGGCACCCTCCGCACCCCCCGCCGCACCCCCCGCGTCCTCCACGCCCCGCCGCACCCCCTTACTCTCCGCGCCCTCCGCACCCGCTGCACCCCCCCGCACCCCCTGCACCCCCCGCACCCCTTGCACTCCCCGCACCCTCCGCACCCCCCGCACCCGCCGCGCAGGAGCATCGGGCTTCCACCGCCGGACGCCCCCCGGGGGAGGGGCCCCTGCGTCCAGCGATCGCCGCCGTGCAGACCCTGACCGGGCGTCACCAGGCCGCCCCCGCGGCTCTCAGGGGCTGGCCCCGGGGTGGGGGGGGGCGGGGGCCTGGAGCGCAGCGGCTCGGAGCGCTGCGGGAGCGGAGCACCGGGGAATGGCAGCCCGGAGGCCTCCCCGGAGGCGCTGCCCAGCCGGTCCAGCCCGTCCAGCCCCCCCGCCCGGGCCCTGACACCCCGCAGCCCAAACTTCCCAGGCCCACACACTTAGGTTCTGGGGGGCGGGGGGGTTGGATCCGTTGCTTAGAGCTCCACAAGCTTCCCACTCCCTTGAACTCTCCCACCTTTGGAGGGTTCCCAGCCTATGCCCTAGGGTCCATTAATCTGGAGGCAAATTTGCTCCGAGGACGGGGTAATTTAAATATTTGCACAGACGTTTCTTCTGTGAATGGATGACTGAGGAAATGTCAAAAGTATTTCAAGACATTTCTGTCACCACCATCTTCGGGGGGGAAAAAATCCAGACAACACTGAATGAGCCGAACAGGAATTAATACAAAAAACCAAGCGCTGGGGCGCCCCATGGGCTGTCTAGGCTTTCAGATTGGAGGGGGGGGGGCACCTTCAGAAATTGAAGACGCCTGCGTGGCTCATTAGTTAAGCCTCTTGCCTTTGGCTCGGGGCATCATGGTGGGAGGGCCTGGGTTCGAGTCCCGCATCCCGCTCCCCGCAGGGAGCCTGCTCCCCCTCTGCCTGTGTCTCTGCCTCTCTCCCTGTGTCTCTTATGAATAAATATAATCTTTAAAGAAAAAGAGACGTTGAAGATACTGCTACCCACTGAGGCAACTGATGGCATTTCACTGTTCCCATACTGTCCTGTTACATAAAGTGATAGGTGCTGCACCCTGTGACACCTCATAAGGTCACCTGAACTCCTCCCCTGTGAAGAGCGTCCCCTCGAGGGAAGGCTCTGCGCCTCCCTTAAGCACCTTCTTACTCCTTCCATCCAGACAGGAGCTCCTGAAACCACTGTAGCTAAAAAGAGGGGAAACGTCAAACCCCATGTGCGAGAAAACACAGAAGAGTGAAAGGAGATGAGAGAGCACACACGGGGGGGGGGGGGGGGGGGGCTTAATCTAAAGAAGAGCTTCTCGAAAGTTTTCCCTTCTAGCAGCAGAGAACCATAAACTGTTGAGGGGGGCGAGAGGAACTACCCACCCGGCTCCCACTTTCAGAATCTTTGCACGCGCTCCACTCTATTCCATGGTATCTCCGTGTGTCTCACCATTTCAAAAATAAGCTTAAATATCAGGAAAAAGTCTCCTACCTGTCTCATTGATTAATGATCGAATAAGATGCGATGGCACTGTACCCGGGAAAGAGGCAGATTGAGGAGAGCCCCCGCCGCACCTCCAGGCAGCTTCTCCACTCTGCGCATCACAATATTTTGAAAACTCAGACCGGCATAGTTATATAAATGTGAGTAACGGGCTTCCTCTGCGGTTTGAGCTACGGCCTGGGGACTGCCCAGACCTTGCCAGGGAGCAAAGTTCTCCTGAAGTGCACATTCTTTTTTTTTTTTTTTTTTTTAATATATTCATGATAAACAAGGGGTGGGGGGGAGAGAGGCAGAGAAACAGGCAGAGGGAGAAGCAGGCTGTGTGCCAGGAGCCCGACATGGGACTCGATCCCAGGACTCCAGGACCACACCCTGGCCCAAAGGCAGGGGCTAAACTGCTGAGCCACCCAGGGATCCCCTGAAGCACACAGTCTTGCTCAGAGTTTAGGTCACCGATCCTGTGCTGGCTAAAAGGATCTCTGCTCCCGGATTCATCCCTTTTGTCTGTCTGAGAAACACTTGTCCATGGACCTTTTCAGTGGAGGAAGTTAATGATACTATTAAAATACGATTAATGCTATAGTTTCATCACTCACAAATGAACTGAGCTTCACATGAATCGCAGTCCCCACCATCGATTCACTTCATGCGACTCCCAGTTCATGTTCATTACACGTGTTCCACGGGTACTCTCCTGGCTGGGGGTTCTCGGGAAGGGTGACGGCCTAACGCTTCATGGAAAGGTGCGATCCCCTGGCATCAAGAGCAAGGAAAAGAGGACATGGGACAGGGGAGCAAGGGAAGCAATCACGTGGTGCTGTGTCCCCAGCCTGGTCGATGCTTCGTGAACCTCGGAAGACACAGTTGCTTGGCCGTGGCAAGTGTGGACCGGCTCTACAGGAAGCTGTGCCAGGAACGTCTCTGAAAGGGAGGACCCGAGAGGAAATCGACCTGCAGCTGCCCCCACCGCCGACCTCCCAGAGGCTGGAACGTGCCCACCGGTGGTTCCCGACCCCGGCTCCCTCGCAGGCTACATCATCGACTCCTTTGGCAGCTACTGAGCAGCAGATCGGAGCCGGGCAGCCGCACTGCAGGAGCTGTGCTGGATGGGGCCAAGCCGGGCTGGGCTGGAAGCTGTGCTTCGCAGAATCCTCTCTTCTGGGCGTTCCAGGCCTGTGTCCCCACGGATTAAGCCGACGTCGCTGGAGACCACACAGGCCAAAGTGAAGCAGCAGCAGTTACGCTCTAAAAGCTGCCCCTGGTTAGACGTGGCAAGAGACGAACGTCCACATGCAAGAGGGTTCTTGTTTGTTCTCAGTGTCCCGTGCTCTGTGTCCCCTTCTGCCCAATGACTGTGACCGCAGTTGGGCTGATGGACTCTTGACAGACACTTCCAGAGGTGGCAGCTGCAAAGGCCACGAGCTTCCGTGGACTTCCATAGCAGCCCTCCTCGTGGCCCCCCCTGCAGCGGCTGGAGGTTCCCAGCTTCCAGATTTCCCCCAAAGCTCAGACTGCTTCATCTGTGTGAGGGCAGGTGTCTGATCTTGGCAGCCCCTTTCCAGACTTTTACCTCCCCCCACCTCCTTCCACAAACATGGAGGTCTAATTCCATAGGAAATTCCTTATTCAACATGCTTAGGGTGCTTCTGCTTCCCTGATTGATCCCTGTCTGTCAGAGGCTTAAACTCGTGGCTGATCCACACCCCCCCGGGGGGTTTGGGGTGGGGGGCTTGCACAGGGTCAGTCACTTGTGGGCAGTTGAGGCAGGGCCAGTAGCTTAGAAACCTGGAGAAACGTGAGGCTGAGAGAGCCTGGAGAGGTACCCTAGTGGTGTCGTATATGAGCAGCAAAAATATTCACAGTTTTGCTTTGTATTTGTTCGTTGACAGTATTTAGCCTTGAAAATAGTTTTATTATTACTAAATTAACCTACTTTGGTGAATCACTCTCACAAAATGGAATGAACAATGGCTTGCTTTGTTTCTTTTTTTATTTTTTTTTCAACCTTTCTTGAGACATCATTTTGGCTCCTTGAGTGGAAAACAATAAATCAAATCTCAGCTGGAAAATTCTGACCAGTGTCTTCCCCCAGCTATGGAAGCATCCTGCCTGAGGTTCCTGCTTTTGTTATAAACCTGAACATAAAGACTGTCATTCCCGTTGTAACCTACTCTCCGTAAAGTTGATTTTTTGAAACAAATTTACCATTTTACAAGACCAAAAGAACACAGTGAGAAGATCAAAAGGCCAACTCTTTGAAGCAAATCATTCTTCCAGGAAGGGTGCAATGTTAGCTTTTAGGGTGAGGGGCCTTCAAGTACTCGAACCTCCAGCCTGTTTGTCTGTTACAGTTGGCACTGCCTTTGAACATGGGCACACATTTCCCCCCAATTTCTCAACGCTCCCTATAAATCACAGATGCTGTTGAAACTCTTCTTACCTAGAATATTGCCATCTAAGAACATCTGGCAAGATCAGAAGCCAAACCTCCAGGTACCGAGCTCCATTTGGTTCTATATCCTTCATCCCCATATTGTCATGATTTGCCCAAATTAGTTGCTGATCCCGCCCAGAGAACAGTGTTACATCTGCTTCAGAGTGAACCTTTCATTCAGAGGGCCGATCAGAGTGCCTGAAAGGATAGAAAGAATTGGGGGGATCCCTGGATGGCTCAGCAGTTTAGTGCCTGCCTTCAGCCCAGGGCATGGTCCTGGAGACCCGGGATCGAGTACCACGTCGGGCTCCCTGCATGGAGCCTGCTTCTCCCTCTGCCTGTGTCTCTGCCTCTCTCTGTCTCTCTCTGTATCTCTCATGAATAAATAAATAAAATCTTTTAAAAAAAGAATTGGGGTTTTGCTGAACTTATTGGCTGCAGAGGGTTTTGGGGTTTCAATACCTCTTTTATTCGTTTAATCCAATAAATATTGATTAAGTATCTGCTATGTGTTAGGCATTATTCTGAGTATTGGGGATACAAATGAGTCAAACAGAGCCTACTCTCACAGGGCTTACATCCCAGCGGAGAGAGGCAGACAATAAACAATAGACCTAAGAGATAAGGAAATTGCACAGCATTTTAGAAAACCTTATGTAGGGGCGCCTGGGTGGCTCAGTCAGTCAAGTGTCCGACTCTTCATTTCGGCCCAGGTCATGATCTCAGGGTTGTGAGATAGGGGACAGCATGGAGTCCTGCCCCAGACTCTGTGCTCTGCAGGGAGTCTGCTTGAGATTCTCTCTCTCCTCCTCCCTCTGCCCCTTCACACCCACCCCACCCCTGGCTTGTGCTTGCTCTGTCTCAAAATTAAAAAAAAAAAAAAAAAAGCAAGCCTCGGGGTGCTCAGTCGGTTAAGTGTCTGCCTTTGGCTCGGTCATGATCCTGGGGTCCTGGGATCAAGCCCCAGGTCGGGTTGGGCTCCCTGCTCAGCAGGGGATCTGCTTCTCACTCTCCCTCTGCTATTCCCCCTGCTTGTGCTCTCTTGCTGTCTCTCTCAAATAAATAAATAAAATCTTTTTAAAAAAAAGCCTTAAGAAATACAAAAAATTGTAGAAGGTGAGTGCATTAAGAGAGATGGAGGTGGGCTGCCATGTTGCAATATTAAATAAAGTGCTCAATCTGGACCTCATTGAGAAAGTGGCACTTGAGCAAAGACTTGAAGTTGATGAGGAAGTTGTCAGGCAGATGTACGGGAATAGGAAGTTCCCACGCCAGTCAGAGTGACCAGCCACTGCAAAGCCTACAGAGTAAGCATGCCTGGTGTGTGTTCCAGGAAAGGCAAGGAGGCCAAAGTACCTGGAACAGAATGAGGGCAGGAAGAGTGTGAAAAGAGAAAGGGAATGGGGGCCAAATCATGTAGAAGCTGTAGTTGACAATGAAGATTTGAATTTTATTCTGAGTGAGATGGGCATTGATCACAGGTCCACCGAGTAAAGTGATTTGACTTACGCTATAAAAGACCTCTGGCTGCTGTGTCATGAATAGGCTCCTAGATAGAAGGGCAAGAGTGGAAGCAAGGAGGAATGAGTGAGTGATAACAGGGGTGACTGATAACAGTGGCTCAGGGCCAAGTGGTAGAGTGGAAGGGTAAGAAGACGTCAAATTTAGCTTGTGTTTTAAAGGTAGAGCCACTTGGGTTTTTTGATGGATTTTATTGTACTTGCTGACAAGTGTTTGCATGAATTATGATTGAAGCTTATTTTTATTATACTATTTACTTGGTGAGGTTGTGGGGGGGGCAGAAATACAGGGCCCTACTGCCTCTAGATACTGGGGAATGGTTATCACTGGCAAAGATTCTCATGCCTGAGAGTGACCGTTACAAGTGTTGATACCATTATTTGCCCAGCAACCCAACAGTACTCCATGATTTGGGCCTCTATGAAACAGACATAAGACTTTCATGTAAGCAAACTCAGACCCAGAACATACTTACTTCGTCCTCAGGCGTTTTGGGAGGGCCTGAATCCCTAAAATACCCTTGTTATTTCGTGAGTCCTTACACCGACTTACTTGCTTTCCAGAGGAGCTTAGGGAGAAGGAACCCAACCTTCAGAATGGGCAAGGATGCTAAGGGAGTGGAAAGTTCTCTAAGGATAATTCGCATAGTGATGGATGCTGCTAACATAAAGCACTTGGTATCTTTCTTCTGATTTCCAAAGAGTGTTATTTCTGTATGTTTACCTCTAAATCTTCTACTACAAAGAATGGGGCATGTACCAAAGGTATGGTGAGATGATTTAGCTCGTTCTCAGACATGCATTCAAAGACATTGAATCACAGAGTGAGAAAATAACTTCTTTGTCTCTCTCCTTCCTTCCCTCCCTCCCACCTTCCTTTCTCTTTCTTTTTTTTCTTTTTTGTATGTGTGTGTGTGGGGGGGGGGGGTGACCTCAAGAAGCAAGGCTTAATTTGGTGCTTATATGTTTTTTATAGGTTTAACATTTGCAAATCTCTCATTTTAACAAAAAGCAAGCAGATCCCAGGCTTGGGTCTCTGATCCTAGTAGGATGGTTCCAGAATTTAATGATGTTTTATTTGTTGATCCTCACTGTATTTATTTTTCGAGTTATTTTCTGTTTGTAGATTGTGATACAATTGCGATATAAAGTTTGTTTTTAGAATGCATTCATTTATATTTTTTAAAGGAAGTCCATTCAGAAACATACTAGATAAATAATACCAAAGATGGCAAACCTATATGGCCCCCCAAATCATTAGAGCAGTAAGAAAACAACTGAACATTGAGAAAATGTGGTAAACTAAAAAGAGCAAAGGCAGAAAGGGCGACCTCCTAAATCCAGTCTTAATCATTTCCTGCTGTTTGAACACATTTTTTTAACACATTTTTGAACCTCTAAGCTGCAGGTTCTTCCTTTATAAAAAGAGTTAAAAAGAATTTCCGAATCCTACTAAGGTTGTGATGAGGGTTGTCACAATAACATGTAAAGTGTGTCCTGCACAGAAGGTTCTGGACAAATATTTAGGTTATC
This sequence comes from Vulpes lagopus, assembly GCF_018345385.1. Taxonomy (NCBI): domain Eukaryota; kingdom Metazoa; phylum Chordata; class Mammalia; order Carnivora; family Canidae; genus Vulpes; species Vulpes lagopus. The sequence goes on along the minus strand of NC_054834.1, from coordinate 101,224,181 downwards.
TCTGCCTTTCAAAAGCCCATCCTGCCTTGGAGATGAAACACAAATGTCACGATCTTCATGAAACCTTTCCTAATCCCTGCCAGGTTTGAATGTGACCATTAATCTTCACAGAGCTCCTTCCTTTATTCTTCCCACGTTCTGCTGTTCTTGTTGGTATCCTTTAGACGGGCTGTGTTTCTCTTCTTGATCATAAGCTCCATGAGGGCAGTTCTTTGCCCAAAGCCTTGTATGTCATGGATGATTAATATATATTTGAGTAGCTTTATGCAATTAATCACTTATTCAGTGACAAACCTGTGCCCATCGCCTGTACCTTAAATCAACCTGTCTGCTGACCGGCACTGAGAAGCCTCTGAGTCCTCAGTGCACAGCCTGAGAACTGCGCACACAGAAGGTGCTGTCCCTAAGCAGGATCGCTGTCTTACACATCACGCGGCCAACGCCGTCGAGAGTAATACAGAACCATTTAGTTAAAGGTATGACTAAGTTTATAGTCAGTTTTGGTTATGTTTTTCCTCAACTGATGCTCTCATGAATGAGTCCACAAATTCTGCTTTGTTTGCTTTTAATATTAGGAGTGTCTGCACTGAGAGTGGTAAGGAAACACTAGGTGAAATGGCACATAAAGCATTATATTGCCCTTGGTTTACACTCTCAGAGCTGGTATAAAGATAGGTTTCGGTTGATACGTCTCTTAAGATTGTGCCATGATATCGGACTAGTTCATGAGTTCTAAGTATTTCCTGCCTGATACACAATAAAGGAAAAAGAGACTACCACTTCCCTCAAACAGTGGCCCTCAGGCACAGGCTCCTGACTGTCCTGAGTGGGGTACAGAAGAGGGGCAAAGGCTCCGGTGGGCATGCCACCGGAAGCCTGCACATCTCACGCCTAAAGGGGAGATGCATAGCTGGAGGAGGACGGGAAGGGACCTCTAAATCACAGGACTAGAGCAATGGCTCCCTCACTGACACAAGGACAGTTCTCATCTGCACTTAGAATGCTATTTTGACTTCAGCATCTCCTGGGAAGAAAAATCCTTAAGCTATGCCATTTGGCTATAAAAACCTTCAATCTTCCTAGTTTATTAATAAGCTCCATTTCATAATCACAGAACTGTAAAAATATTGAAGGTACTCTATACATCTCAACTTGAAAAACAAAAACTATTTATTTATTTATATATTTATTTATTTATTTATTTATTTATTTATTTATGATTCTGCCTTTGAATCCATGAGAGACACAGAGAGAGGCAGAGACACAGGCAGAGGGAGAAGCAGGCTCCCTGTGGGGAGCCCGATGTGGGACTGGATCCCAGGACCCCAAGATCTTGACCTGGCCAAAGGCAGACACTCAACCACTGAGTCACCCAAGTGCCCCCAAAAACTATTGCTTTAAATTGGAGATATGGATAAACAGTGGTAGTCAAATTCTTCAATCTAGGATAGAGAGGGGAAATTGCCAAAAGTAATTCATAAAATACATATTCTATTTTTCATTTTTTCCAAAATCTAACTCACAAACTTAACAGATGGAGATCAATTTCCCTTTAGGGACGTGAGCCTTTGACATTCAAGGGTTAAATATAGGTAGATGAGCAAAACAATATATCATATCCTCCAGGCTTTTCTTAAAGAAGACGTCCAGAAATGTGTCAATATAAGGAAGTGTCCTGGCTATGTCTCTCCAAAATTCACCTTCCTTAGGTTTTCTCATTCCCGTTCCCTGACCTATCCACACTTGACTCCCAGGAAATTTCCACCCTAACATTAAGTTCTTTCCTTTGGTTCCATTTAACAGAGCTGGCTCACGCTGACATTTCCAAATTTCTTCACTGAAGAAAGAGCAAGGTAAATGGAAATAATTAACTTAAATATGGCCTTGCTTCCAGAATAAGCTTTCTGGTCCTCAGTTACTTAACTTCATTTTAATACCCACAGGTTATAATTTCCCAGGTAGCTCACATGGTTTGTTTCCCTAAGGGGCCCCTGACTCTCTTGGTGTGTGGGGGAGAGAGGTGGGGGGATCTGCTTACCGTCTCATCTTCCTAGCCGCCCCCCAGGAATCATGTAATCATCCATTTAGTCCTGTCCTGGCAATGAATGTGAAATACCCAGATGCATGGTCATGGGTTTCTTTGGAACCTGTCACACAGACTGTTTTCAGTTGGAAAGAAAAATCTCTTGTGAAATTGTGAGGACATCATTGTTTGATAGATAAACTTCAGTGATCAACACTCCATAGCTGAAGAACTCAGAAGAGACTTTTCTCCTTTTCCTAAATACAAAGCCATGAACTCATCCATTATCAGCCCCCCATGAGGATATATTGACCACAGAACAATGTGCAGGCATCAGCATAACATTAGTGTAGCCCGCATGGGCTCTCAGCTTAAAATAGTTGAGAGAAATACCCTGAATTACTGCAGCCAGGGAGGACATTTAAAGATATTATGAAAAATGTATAATAGCCCTCTCTTTTTCTGACCAATCAGAATCTGCTTTTAAAGTGGAATACAATTTAGAACTGCACTGATCAGCAGAGTAGCCACTAGTCACATGTAGCTATTCAAATTGTAATTGATACCAGTTAAAATTAAGTAAGATTTAAAATTGAGTTCCACAGTTGCACTAGCCACATTTCAATGCTCAGTAGCCATATGTGGCTCGTGGCTACTCTGCTAGACAGCACAGAAGAGAACATTTCCATTAATGCGGCAAGTTCTACAAGATGATGCTGATCCAGAAGATAGTCTTGCTGCTAAAGAGGAATAAAATTTAAAACATTTTTCTTGTTCCTGCAATTCTGGACAGAAAATGAAGCTGAGACTCAGGAGTAAAATAAAAACTGCTTCTTTCATTTACTACATAACAAGTTTTAGGACCATTTTCAGCATTTTGGAAGGAAGAACCACCTATTTAACAATCAACAGATAGTAAAGAGAATCTATGCGTAAAGTGAATTTTAAAGGTGCGTGAGCGGAGAGTAAAAATAAATATCCTAATGTTAAAAAAGTGGAGGCTCAACACAGACAAATTTAGGTGAAACCAAGAAGAGAAAATTGGCAGAACCAGGAAAAAGAGATTAGACCACAACAGATATGATCGTCTTAGTAGCCCTATCTGGCTAAGAGACCTAGCAAGTTTTTCTGTGAGAAAAAACTATAAATTTATATCAGAACTCTGGTACCTGTCTTTTATAATTGGCTACCTATGATTGTGCTTAATTACATAGTAAAATTGTGTATGGTGAAAAATGATATGTGCTAGCACAGCGTGTTCTAGCATGGCAAAAAGATCAGATGACTTGCCTTTATGAACACTGAAGCTAAGAAGAAAGCAGACAAAAAATATAAAGAAATTTTAGAAGCAGATAGACCTACATTTAATGCTACCTAACTTTAATTATTTTATTTATTTTATGTTCCCTTTAACTATATATTACCTATTTTATATAGTTCAGATATGTAAGATTTGGTTAATTCATCCATCCTTCCAAAGGTTTCTGTCTGGGCAACTGATTCTTTTGAGGACTGGCTATGACTAGCTATGCTTTGGCAGCTGTTGACCATTTGATCTCCTGCACATTTTTTAAACCTATTGCTACAGGATGAGTCAGACACAAATCTGTTCCAGAAGTAGACTGGTCATGATGAAGGACCCAGAATTTGATTCATTGTAAGAAGCAGGGTAGTAGGGGCGCCTGGGTGGCTTAGTTGGTTAAGCATCTGCTTTTGCCTCGGGTCATGATCCCAGGGTCCTGGGATGAGCCTCGCTTTGGGATCCCAGCTCAGTGGGGGAAAACCTGCTTCTCCCTCTCCCTCTGCCCCTCCCCTTGCTCGTGCTCTCTTTCTCCTTCAAATAAATAAATAAAATCTTGAGAAAAAAAAAAAGCAGGGTAGCATTTTTTGTTTTCTTAAATAATGAAATCAAGAAATACACACAAAAACACATCTGCACACACACACACACACACACACACACAATTTTGAAGCCCCTCACTCCACCTTGTGACATAACATGTTTAATAGCATATGTATCTTCCAGTCCTCTGCCCTCGATTTTAGGTAGACTTCAGCAAAACTACTTTAGGCCCATGGTGAAGCAAAAAGATAAAGTTCAGTTTACATCAGTCTAAGTGCCACAGGGAGATCAGCAGTTTGATTAAAATGAGAAAAAAATTATTGTGCTCCTCCCTGCCTCTTCAAGGATGGAGGAGGCCTCTCTCACAAAGCCAAAACAAGAACGGGCTACCAATTCTGTCCATCCCAGCACTTTCTCACTATCCCTTAGTTCCCTCCTGTCCTTCATGCCCCTTTTTGTCCAGTTTATATTCCAGGGCCCACAATTATAATTTTGTAACAAAATATTTCTAATTCCTGTGCTGCTTTCCCTGATTTGCTAAATTCCAGCCCTGTAAGAACTCAACTACCCCACCTTCTCTTGTTCTGCATCTGAGCAGCTAAATGATGACAGAGAAAATTATACACTGGCTTAAACTTTACCTTTGGAATCTTAGTCCTCAAAAGTGCCCTTTATACAATATGGCTGTCAAACCACTTTCCTTGTAGTTTTTTGTGTCTCAAATATACTATTTCATGCTTTCTTTTCCATCCTTACATCCGCTACCTCATACTATGATAAAACTGTCAGGTGATGATCTTGCTTCATTCTTTGTTGAGAAAAATAGAAGCCATCAAACAGGAACTTCTTGTTTTCCACCTTGAGCTATCCACAATCCTGGATTCCTTCTCCTATCAGAGGCCAATGCCACCTGTGCTTTGAATCCCAGATGCCCTAGCCACCTCAAGGACTTTGCTCCTTGAGTTATCAACCACTCCCTCTCTCTGGGATCATTTTCAACAACATACAAATATGTTCTAGTGTTCTAAAAGGCCTCCCTTGATCTGATCACCTCTCCAGCTGCTGAATGCTTTGCTGTTTCCTTTTGTTTTGTTTTTTTTAAGAAGTATTTTAGGAAAAAAAAAAGTATTTTAGGGGTGCCTGAGTGGCTCAGTCAGTTAAGCATCTGACTCTTTTTTTTTTTTTAAGATTTATTTATGCCCGATGTGGGACTCGATGTGGGACTCGAGGGACTCGATGTGGGACTCGATCCCGGGTCTCCAGGATCACATCCTGGGCTGAAGGCAGCGCTAAACCGCTGAGCCACCCAGGTTGCCCTCTTTTTTACCAACTTTTAAACATTACAGTTCTCTAAGATTTCATCCACAGCCTAGATGCTTCTCTTTTCTAGGTAATCCCTCCAGTCCAAACTTCTTCTCTGAGCTATAGATATTGTTTTCCAACTTCTGACTTAACATCTCCATCTAATGTTTCCAGTATTTCAAACTTAACCAATTATTTTTGTCCCACCAAACCACTAAGGTTTCCTGTCTCAGCAAATTATAACACGTTCCACTTAATTGCCTAAGCCAGAAATCTTATTTCTCATATCTAATCAATCGTCAAGTCTTGTTGTTTTTCCCATCAAAATATGTCTAAAATGTCAGTATGAAGTTGTCCTTTCTTTCTTCTCTCACCTCACTGGAAATCATACCAAAGCAACAAGAAAGAAAGAAAGGAAGGAGGGAAGGAAAAAAGAAAGGAAAGAAAGAAGGAAGTAAGGAAATAAGAAACTCACAAGCTGTATTTCTCATTATATTAAGAAAATAGCTAAAATCTCAAACCATGAAACAAGTAGAATGGTTCCTCCACAGCAAGGAAGATCATGCAGGGCGCACACTTAGCAATAGTGGTAGGAGGGTCTATGGAAGTAAATCTTAGAGACAGCAAAGAATGTTTCTTAAAGGTGACAGGTAGACCTTTATTCCCAAAATTGAAATCCCTTGTTTATAACACTAGGGACAAGGCCCAGATGCTGTGTATGAGAGTACCCTGGACCTAGGTTGGTTCTGAGAAGTAGGGGAAGAGGATCTAAATAAGGAAGTTTAGAGACAAGCTATATTTACAGGAAGCAGTCTGTCTCTTTGGCAGAGCAGAATAAAAAAATGTATTGTGAAAATTCACTGCCTGTCACTACTGACTGAGGAGAAGTAAAGGCTAAACAAAATTACACAAAATCAAGGTTATAAAAAACATTTCAATGGGGCACTTGGGTGGCTCAGTGGTTAAGCATCTGCCTTAGGCTTGGGCCATGATCCCGGGGTCCTGGGATCAAGTCCCACATCAGGCTCCTCACAGGGAGCCTGCTTTTCCCTCTGCCTATGTCTCTGCCTCTTTCTGTGTGACTCTCATAAATAAATAAATAAATAAATAAATAAATAAATAAAATCTTAAAAAAAAATTCAGCTGGCCTGTGACTGGTCCTGATCCTTCTTGCAAGTAGAGTAGTAGCATTAAAAAACTCAGCTGCTTCAGAGATAAGTCATCAAAATGGAATATCTATATTCCACTATCTATAAGACAGTATCTAGGGACACCTGGCTAGCTCAGCGGTTGAGCGTCTGCCTTCGGCTCAGGGCATGGTCCCAGAGTCCTGTGATCAAGTCTCACATTGGGGTCCTTGTTGGGAGCCTGCTTCTCCCTCTGTCTATGTCTCTGCTTCTCTCTGTCTCTCATGAATAAATAAATAAAATCTTTTAAAAATAAAATAAAATAATATCTATACAAAGTTGCTACACAACAAAAAGAAGAAACAAAGGGTTAAGCATACTTACTAGAAAAATGTTTCCATAGAGTAGATGAAAATTATGATCACACATTTTACCATGAATCTTAAGAATGGAATGAATGAATCTCCTCTATGAGGAAATGCCATAAAGCAGAGATACAAGAGCTCATGGAGCAGATGTTAACATAAGAGGAAGAAATGAGATGATAGACCATATGGAAGAGTAGAAGAGAAAAATGTAACCATCAGGAAAATGGGAGCAAAATGGAAATGAATACATGGGCAAATAAGTCCTGCTGAAAATACAGGAAAGGACATAATTGTATGGAAATGAGAAAGTTAAGCAAAATGAAATGGAAACTCATAAAATTTTAAAGGATTAGAAAGAAATGATAGATATATAGGCAAGCAAAGGAGAGCCAAATGCATAACTGAAGTGTGAGGAAAACAAAGATAAAGAAATAATACTCATAGATACAACTATAGAAAGGTTTCCTAAAAGAATACTTGAACCTACATCTCGAAAGGACTCAATACATCCAAGAAGAAACTCCCTCAGAACAGACCTAGCTTATTAAAGTTGCTAAATTTCAAAAAAAAGGAAAATATAAAGCTTCTACATAGCAATATTCAATGCTAAAGGATGGATCTTCAAAGGAAATCAGCATCCAAAGATGCTATCTACTTGTTGCTTGAGTGTAAAAGCACAAAACAACATTGTAAGCATGCATATTATTCCTTTGAGTACTACCTAATGATCCTATCATATTACAAGCATTGTTAAAACAAAATATGGCCTAAGAAACTACTACAGAGGACTGTCAGGGAGCAATGAATATATTTATCTAGAAGTAGAACAGTATAGGGATGAGGGTAATAGAATGAATTATGAATTTCATATGCCTGACAATGCAAAAATGAAAAACTAACATGAGTCACAAGGGGGAAAGAAAAAGTAAATTGCATATAAATATGCTGATTTCCTTATCTTTAATAGCTCAAAGTCAATGGATAAATACAATATAAAATTATGTAGTAGAGAATAAGTAGTAGGTGGAGAAAATATTCATTGAATCAGTGTTTATGGTAGGAAAAAAATAAAAAGATGGGGCAAAGTAAATTAGTCAAATGCAAACAAAAAGAAACAGAGATGGTTATCTTATACCAGAAAAGGTTGGATTCAGGCCAAAAACTATCAAATGAAAAAATTACAGCCCTTTATAACAATCCAGGGTACAGTTCATAGGAAAAAAAATAAATAATTTATATCTATTATCAAATAAAATAGCATTGGAATTTTTAAAGCAAAAATAGAAGGTGATGCAATAAGAATCAGAAACACATTAGTGGTGGGAAATTAATCACTTCAGTCAACAGCAGATCAAGAAGACAAAAAAACAGTAAAATTATAGCATACTTATAGCATGAGATAGTCCTTATTGTGAAAACAGAAAATATATCCTCAAGTGTCCATAGGGAATTTATAAAAATTGACTGTATTAATTCATAAAGAAAAGCTCAGTAAATTGCAGAAAGGAAGAAGTTGGACAACGTTGACTGATCACAAGGAAGGAAGAATAAAAATTAAGAGCAAAACCAGAAAACACAAGCTTCTACCACTACTATTACCTAGAAATTTGAAAAGAGGGAGCTCTCTTAATACTTGAGTGCTAATAAAATCAAACTAAATTTGGATGCTATATAGGAAATAACAACAATGAAAAGCTAAGTCAGAACCAATGAGATTCAGGTAAGGCAGTACACAAAGGTAACTTTATAGTTGCAAGATGCTTCCATTAACGAAGACGAAAGAATATAAATATACCAATTAATAAGTTAGAAAATTAACCACAAATTAATCCTAAATCTTAAAGAAAAAGAAGGGTAGACAGAGATCAATCAAAAATCCATAATTTTAAGAATGTAAAAATAGTAAAACTAATATATATGTAAAAACTATTTTCAAGAAACACATAATAACAATATAACTGTTAATGTTAATAACAAATAGAGAAAGCATAAAAACAAAGAATAAGACACGAAAAGAAAGAAAGAATTAACTTCTGTAGAAGAAATCAAGAGAATGATGAGTCTGCTTAACCCTCCCAGAGATGACTTTATAATCTATGAAAAGAAAGCTGACAACAGGGATGCCTAGATGAATGGACATTTGCAAAGAAGTTATAATCCTTGTTTTAGCAACAAGGACTATCTTATTCATGATATTATTTAGGTATACTATAGCCAGGTAAATATAATTTGCCAAAATTAATTACAGAAGATACAGGAAATTCAAATAGATCAATTCCCAAAGAAGAAATAATGCAGTGAAGGGATCCTTGGGTGGCGTAGCGGTTTGGCGCCTGCCTTTGGCCCAGGGCGCGATCCTGGAGACCTGGGATCGAATCCCACATCAGGCTCCCGGTGCATGGAGCCTGCTTCTCCCTCCGCCTGTGTCTCTGCCTCTCTCTCTCTCTCTCTCTCTCTCTCTCTCTCTGTGACTATCATAAATAAAAAAATAAAAAAAAAAAAAGAAATAATGCAGTGAAAAACCTAATCCTCTTTTCCCTTCTTTTGATAAAAACAAAGAAACAAACCAAAAAAAAAAAAAAAAAAACAAAACAAAACAAACAAAAAAAAAAAACCATGAAGCCCATAGGCTTCAGAGAGAATTCATAGGAAAACAGAAAACTCTTATGCTCTCTAAGATGTTTTAGAGCATTAAAGCAAGGAAGCCCCTCAAATAAATTTAATGAAATGCAATGACTACATTAAAAAAACCCACAAATCAATCTCACTTACGACTATGGGTGCAAAATTTCTTTTAAAAAGTTGCAAGTAAAATTCAGTAGTGCAGTAAGATTATAATTTACCAGACCAATTAAGGTTTATTAAAAATATGAAAGAATAATTTAGCATTAGGAAATCTAAGATACAGTAATTCATTATATTAATAAGTGTAATAATAAAAATCATAAAATATCTTTTATAAATGCCATTAAGGTATTACTGGTTTAAGGAAATAAACTTCCTAACAAAATAGGAATAGAAGAAAACTTCTTTAACATGATAAGATATGGTAAAGGTAGCATTTTACTGAATAAATAAATACTAGAAACATCCTCACTAAAGTCAGGTTAGGGATGGCTTAAAGGTTTATATTGATCATTATTTAGCATTCATTTAGAGGTACTAGCTAATGCAATTAGAACAAACGAGATAAAATTGCTACAATTATCATAATTTACAGATGATATGATTGTCTACTTGGAAAACCTGAGAAAAAAATTTTATAAACAGTAAAAGAATATAATAAAGTAAGTTCTTAGCTACAAAATTAGTATCCAGCAATAAACATATCTATCACTCCCCCTAATCTGGTCGGAATAGCAAAGGGGTGGAGTTACAATTATTATCATGACAATAGGGCTACCCCTGCAGTCACAAATAAGGTAAATCCCACTCAAACACCATGGAACATTTTCCCCCCAAGAAAATCTAAGCACTGTTTGAAGGGAGAGGGTGGAATGGATGCCTGGTAGGCAATAAACAGATGTCCACTCAGCCAAAGAAAGAGAAGATATTTTCGCTCTTGACATTAGTAACTGCTACTAATCTCCTGTCATAAGATGGAACAATAACCAATAGTATAGTGGATACTAAACAGATATGTTTAAAGAGAAGCTAGCGAGGACAGTAACAGTGCTGGGATGTGTTTCCTTCTTCCTTCAGCAATATTTAAAATGAAATAATGACTCTCAAACCCTGATAAATCATAAAATGCTATCATTCCTTTCATCTCCTTCCTCCTCTTTCCTGTTCTTTATTTTCTCTTTTTGGCATCTGAAATTATCCAGATGAGTTCTCTAAGAAGGGGACATTAATTCATATGGGCATATGTGTATTAAGGACTTCTGCTACAAAGTCATATAAAGAATGCTGAATATATGCTGGACTCTATGAGTTCAGGAACTTTTTATATACATCATTTGGTTTATTGCAGATTATGGGATCCCAAATGCCTTACTCATTAACAGAATGCTCATATATTTCAATTACTCTCATTCTCCTTCGATGGTTTAAAATAACATTTTTTATTAAAAAAGCCTAACACCTAACTCATATACTTTTATCCCAAATAGCTTTTACAAAGGCAGTACTTCTGCTGTATTGATTATGTATTCATGACTTTCACATACACAAATTATTACAATTGTACAAAGGTATACTTTGGAGGATTTTTAAAAAAATAAGTAACTTTGGTATTGAGAGATGACTGAGAATTTCTTCAAAATGGATTATTCTTCACTAGATTAAACTTCAATGACTATTGAAGATGGATTTTTTTTTAAAAGATTTTATTTATTCCTGAGACACACAGAGAGAGAAGCAGAGACACACGCAGAGGACGAAGCAGGCTCCACGCAGGGAGCCCGATGCAGGACTTGACCCTGGACCCCAGGATCACGCCCTGGGCCGAAGGCAGGCAACAAACCACTGAGCCACCCAGGGATCCCCTGAAGATGGATTGAAAATAGAACCTTTATGATCCACAACTGACTTGACAGTTGTACAGCAGTGAGAGATGACAGGTATCATTTGTGTGTGGGAAGGGCACAGTAGCATGTTTTGATGGATTTCATTGTGACATATATTTCTAGCAAGTATTACTGGAGTTGGAATGAGAAACTTAAGAGTTCTCCCCCACCCAGCTTTACTGAGATATAATTGGCATAGAACATTGTGTAAGTTTAAGGTGTACAATACGATATCTGATACATGTACATATTGTGAAATGATCGCCACAATAAGGTTAGTTAACACATCCATCACCTCACATGGTTACAATTTGTGTGTGTGAGGATCTATACTCTCAGCAGCTTTCAAATATATGATATAGCATTGTTAACTACAGTTACCATTTTAGAGGTTCTATTAAGCATTGATATAATTATTAAGGTAAAACGATTAAAAGAAATCTTGCATTTATAGTAATGATGAAGGAAAATGAAATAAATACATTGAGTTTGTGGAAGCATATAATTTAACTGTTGCTTACATTTTAATGACTCAAACTTTAAACTACAAATATGAAAGTTTCACAGAAAAACATGCATTTGTACTTTATATTTATAACGCAGAGAATGCATATACCAATTTAATAAATTAAAATGACTATACTACTGTTTCAAATGCAGAATATAAAAATTACTGCATGCCACAACACATACTGATATGATTCAGACTCAAATAAAAGCTTTTATTTTTAAAATGATGTAGAACACTATTTTCTGTCCCTTGTCTTTTGTTTTTTTATTTTTAAGATTTTATTTATTTATTCACGATAGATATATATAGAGGCAGAGACACAGGCAGAGGGAGAAGCAGGCTCCATGCCAGGAGCCTGACGCGGGACTTGATCCCGGGACTCCAGGATCGCGCCCTGGGCCAAAGGCAGACGCCAAACCGCTGAGCCACCCAGGGGTCCCCTCCCTTGTCCCTTTTAAAGTCAACATAAGAACTAATCATGAAAAATACTTTGGCTTAAGCTAAAATAAGAATATGTTAAAACAATAAATTATTTCTTGAATAGTTGATGCAAACACTTTATTAATATCCAAAAGCTAAGAAAGAATATCAAGTAAAAATAAATCGTTCTCTTTCCTACTGCCAGTGCAATTCCCCTCCCTGGCACAACTGTTGGTACCAGTTTCTTGAGTCTCTCCAAAGCTGTTCGATATGCAAAGAAGCTAATATAATAATAGAAATTATATAACAGTATCATTATCCTGAAGTTCAATACTGAAGTTTTTGTGTTTTTTTAAAAAAAGATTTTATTTATTTATTCATGAGAGACACAGAGAGAGGCAGAGATGTAGGCAGAGGGAGAAGCAGGCTCCCTGCAGGGAGCCCGATGTGGGACTTGATCCAGGACCCCAAGTTCACGCCCTTGGCTGAAGGCAGACGCTCAACTGCTGAGCCACCCAGGCATCCCAATACTGAAGTTTTTAAATTGAAGAACACCTCCAGGAGTATTATTAATATTCTATATTAATACCATAGAAATGCTGTATTCTGCACCACAATTTAATTAATTCTCATGAGTCAGCGTCCTCCAGAGAAACAGAACCAATAGTGTGGATATGTAAACAGAAAGAAATTTATTTTAAGGAATTGGCTCATGCAATTATGCAGGCTAACAAGTCCAAAATCTGTGAGGTGGGTTGAAAGGGCTGGAGATCAGGGAAGAGGCAATGTTGCAGTTCAAGTCCAAAAGCCATTCTTGTTCAAGGGAGGTCAGTCTTTGTTCTAGTCCAATCTCAGTGATTGGATGAGAGGCCCACCCACTTTATGGAGGACAATATGCTTTAAGTCAAATCACTTAAAGTCCAGTGATTTAATGAAAATCTCATCCCAAAACATCCTCACACAACATCCAGAATAACATATGACCAAATATCTGGGCACCGTGGCCAGCCAAGTTGACATATAAAATTAATTGTCACAGGTGGTTATTTAACTTGTTTACAGTTTTTAGCTAATATAACATGTATCCTAATATACGAATTAATTCACAGACATGCATGTAAATCTATAAAATAAATTCCCAGAAGTGGAATTGCTAGCCTATGGGTGTATGCTTTTAAAATTTTGATAAATACTGCCAAATTGTCTTCCAGGTGCTTCACCAGTTTATACCTACAAAGGATGAGAGAATCGTTTTCCCAACCCTTTCCAACATATGTGTGTTAGGAAACTATTTGTTCTTGGGTATTTTAATAGGTGTGCTGTGAGTTAGGTAACTAATGAGAAGCCATTGTATGTGTCTTAGCCGGGATGGTATTCCTCATCACATGCACAGATGCAGGATGCACATGCTAGTGTTATCACAATAATGATAGAATGCAATTTATTTTAGTATTAGCATAATTAACCTAGGATAAGAAACAATCAGTACAGTAATCAATATTATTTATTTGATTATAAATGGTCATTGAAATAATAAATTTCATAATTGTCATATGTTAAGATACCATGTTAACCACAGATCAGAACTCTGGTGACACCGGTTTAAAATGTCTAAAATAATATGCAATAAAATAGTTGATTAGTGACAGGTTCAGTTTTGAGCATTTGTTTTTGTTGAAAATATGTTCTGTTTCATTTAAAAATAAATCATATGATTTGGTCTCCTATCATGGGGGTTTTAAGTCATGATACATAAAAATCATATTCTTATTTTTCTTAGTTACAAAAAGCTCTATTCATCAGAAAATGCACTTTCTGTTCACAGAAACAGATGGTATGTAGTATTTGACCTTCTTATCTTCTATCAGAAGATAGAATTGAAAAGTACATGAATAAGAGTATAAACACATGCATTTTGAAATGCTACAGGTGAATACTCAATTTCTAGTTAAAAAAATTTTTTAAAGATTTTATTTATTTATTCATGAGAGACACAGAGAGAGAAGCAGAGACGCAGGCAGAGGGAGAAGCAGGCTCCATGCAGGGAGCCCAATGTGGGACTCGATCCTGGGTCTCCAGGATTACGCCCTGGGCCAAAGGCGGCACCAAACCGCTGAGCCACCTGGGCTGCCCTAAAAATTTTTTCTTTCTTTTCTTTCTTTCTTTCTTTTTCTTTCCTTCCTCCCTTCCTTCCTTCCTTCCTTCCTTCCTTCCTTCCTTCCTTCCTTCCTTCCTTCAAGATTTTATTTATTTATTCATGAGAGACACAGAGAGAGAGATTGAGAGAGAGAGAGGCAGAGAGAGAGAAGCAGGCTCCACGCAAGGAGCCTGACGTGGCACTCGATCCCGGGACTTCAGGACCAAACCCTGGGCCAAAGGCAGGCACTAAACCGCTGAGCCAACCCAGGGATTCCCCCTAAAATTTTTCTTAAATAGAGTACACCTCTCATCAACTGTTGGCCTTGTCTTTAGACAATGGGTCTAAAAGAAGATAGGCAGCTTAGAACCAAGGAAATCATTCATCAAAGTACTCTGCTTTTCATACAGATCTCTTGTGGAAAAGAGAAAAGTAAGACAGCAGGGAATAAAGAACTCAAACTCTAGCTATCAAGGTTTCAAACATGTAGCAGACATAATTATCAAGGCTACTTTGTAATTAGTGGACACACATTGGTTGGCTACCCAGCTGAGAATGATTCTCCAAGTGGCCATATTTGTCCTACTCATCTCTTCCTTCATTTGCAGGAATTGTTCATCCTTTTTATGCTTCAAAGGAGTTTTTTAACCCATCACAGAGTAACCTCCCACCTCCCCAAAAGATATGCATATAGCTAAAAAAGAGTTAATCACAGTACACCCCTTTGACCATTGTGATTGGCCCAAGGCATGAGTGTATGATTTAGTTTATGCCAATAAGTGTCCTTCCCTGATATTTTCCAGGTTGGAGCTAAAAGGAGGCACCTCTATTTCTGTTTGGTTGCTAAGCTATGGGGATGATGAGTGTGGTTTCACTGGAGGCCCTGTTTCTAGTTTTATGTGGATGTCAGGTCCCAAGTCATAAAGCTAACAATCAGAAAGAAGCAGATTCAAGATATGGAGAGAGGGAGAGAGGGGGAGAGAGAGAGAAAAGAAATTTAAATCGTCACTTCTCATCCATCAGGAGGACTGCTAAAGACAAACAAACAAACAAACAAACAAAAAAACACATGCTGGGGAGAATGTGGAGAAACTGGAACTCTTATGCACTGTTGGTGGGAACATGAAATGTGCAGCCACTACAGAAAATAGTATGGCAGCGCCTCACAAAAACTTAAACATAGAAATACTGTATGATTCAGCAGCCCCACTTCTGGGTATATACCCAAAGGAAGTGAAAACAGGGATGTGTACGGATATTTACATAGCAGCATCATACAAAATAGCTAAAAGGTGGAAATAACCCAAGTGTCCACGGACAATGAATGGATAAACAAAATGTGGTCTATACATACAATGGAGTAACATTCAGTCTTAAAATGGATGGAAGTCTTGACATGTAGTACAGCATGGATGAACTTGAAGATAATATGTGAAGTGAAATGAGCCAGTCTCAAAAGGACAAATGCTATATGGTGCAAATTATATAAGGTACTTAGTGTAGTCAGATTCATAGAAACACAAAGTAGAATGGTGGTTACAAGGGGCTCGGGGAAGAGGAAAATGGGGAATCGTTTAATGACAATAGTTGTAGTTTTACAAGATGAAAAAGTTCTGGAGATTTACTGCACCACGATGTGAATGTACTTAACGATACTAAACTGCACACTTAAAAATGATTAAGGTGTGAACTTTATGTTACTGTTTTTTACCACAGGTAGAAGTTTTAAAATTTGGCAAGCTCTTAAAATCATTAGTAGAAAACATAGGCAAAAATCTAATGGAAGTATGATGTCAAAAAAAGGTAAAAACCATAACAGAAAATGTCTATTCAAAGAATGTGTTTAAAAAAATGTGTTAATGCTGCTTATCTGTTGCTCTTGGCATAATGACTACTTTTTTTCATCTTTAACAAACGATTTTTCTGTAATGAACATCACTGATTAGCGTAATTAGGAAATCCGATAATTAAGAAAATGAGATACTAGTTTTTTCCCTTCATTCTGTCATTCACCAAAGATTGTAAAAAGTTATGAAATTCAATGTTGGTGAAAATACAGAAATGAGTACTTTTGTACAATGCTCATGGGAGTATCATTTGGCATAAGCTTTCTGAAAGGCAATTTGGTCATATATATCAAAAGCCTGAAAAATGTGTGTGTTCTTTCATCTATTAATTTTGCATGTGAGAATTTATCTTAAAAAAAAAAAGACCTGTGGCTACAAGTTTTTTCATTGTCAATCTCAGTGTGGTTCATAACACTAAGAAATTGAAAACAAACTAAAAGTCCAACAACAGGACAGTCATTTTAAACAAACTGCAGTCATATTGATAGTAATATACTTGAGAGTCATTTAAAATTGTGCTGTAGAATAATAATAAGCAACATGGAATAATGTTCATTATACAGTGAAATTTAAAAGTAGATTTTAAAATTGTATGAGTGGTATGATATCACTTGTATAAAAAATATCTATATATTACAAATAATATGTAAAACTAGAAAAGACTAAAAAGGCATATGTTAAAACATTAACTGTTTTTTTGTTAATGAGTTATAGATGCTTTCTGGCATAGTGCAGTAAGTGAAATGTTTATGAATCCTCTAAAGTCAGCTAGGTCCAGAAGAATGGTGTAGAACTAAAGAAAAAAATCTAAAATCATAAAATTTGCTAATTTTTACAACATATCCAAAACTTAAAACACCCCAAAGTTCTTTTTCTCCAGTGTTCTCATAAGATACATAACACATATGAAAGAAAGAAAAGAAAATGAAGTCATCTTATTACCTGGCAAAACAAAGTGACTTTACTGACATTTCTGCTAATGGAGGTTAAGGTTTATTTTTTTTTAAGATTGTATTTATTTATTCATGAGAGACACACAGAGGGGCAGAGACACAGGCAGAGACACACAGCTCCCTGTGGGGAGCCTGATGTGGGACTCGATCCCGGGACCCTGGGATCACAACCTGAGCTGAAGGTAGACGCTCATCCACTGAGCCACCTAGGCATCCAGGAAGTTAAGATTTAAACATGAGTTTTGTGTTACTAGTAAATAGAAACATGAAAAGATTATAGTTATCTGAAAGTAAATTATTTTATTTTCCACTCCATCTCAATAATTGCCCTGTTTCCATAATTTCTACCCTATTTCCATAATCATCACTTTTTGTTCTAACCCCCTTCTTAATCCTCATTTTAATTCCAATTCTTTTTCTATGAATGCTTTCTCTATAAATGTATATATTATGTGCCCAGTGACACACATTTTTCTGCCTTATAACTATCTAAAACCCACTTTTTAAAAGTGACTCATTTGGACAATGAGAATTAGACCCTACAGATTAATTTTGTGCTATACATGTGATTCTACTTACACAAGTAAGTAGAAACTCTTTGGGGAAAGGTCTTTGACACTTTTCTTTAATGGGAACACTACATGCATAGATTGTTAACGGAGGAGAAAAAAAATTGTCAATCATTAGTTGGCTCCTTTGGAACTGTCCTAGAATATAAAAATCAATGTGATACCAGATATTACATGAATAGATCTAAACTCTTGTGGAATGAGAAAGATTCAAATAACCCCAACTTTTAAATAGAGCTAGGGATATAACCTTTAAAATGAAAGAGCTGAGGCTAATTCATATTTCAAACTAAAAGTTTTACATCATGGATTTCTGAGGTCTATGATTTGATAAAACTCATGTCCTGATTATCAAAAACACAGAGGACACCAGTTATCATAGTGGACACATTAGCTACCACTTGTCTCAATCTTGCCTTCCCAAGACAGAATCTGGCTCCCACTTACGCTTTCTGTTCTCACCCTCTTAGTCTCTGTACCTCCCCGTTTCATGCTAGCTGATCAAGAAACAAAGTGGAGCAGGCAAGAGGGAAGGTCAGGATCTTTTCCATGTGGGGAAAATAAAAAGAGGGGAAGTCATAAAATCTTAATCTTATAAATTATGGCCTTTTTAATAGTAAAAAATTGAGAAGTTAACGATCCTTTTTTGGCTCCAGAGAAAAATTGTTGAGAGATTGATGGTGCAGGTTGACTTCCCTGAGGAAGCTAATCTCTGAGTCAGAGATTAGCAGGCAGGAGGCTCATGAAGAAGGTTTTAGGGACCATCACCTAGGTAAGGGTCAGGGAGGTAAAGGGAAGTGAAAAGAACTGGCAAAGGGAGAAACTGAGATGTGATTCTCAATGGCCTTTGTCTTCTGGGATGTTCTTTAGATGGTTCAACTCTTCTAAGGTATCTTGAATTGAGTGGGGCTAGAGAGCCAGGCGTTTATACCTTCACACTGACCAGTGATTAGATGCAGAACACCTTGGAAAGGGAGTGTACCCTTAGGCAAGGGCACTCTCAGAGCTGAAGCAATCCCTAAAGGGGGCAGAGGTGAGGGCTGATTGGTCTGCAGCATTCCTAAAAGTGAGGGGAATAAGCCCTTCAGTTCTGAAAGGGGATATGGGTAGTGTACCACAGTGTCCACCACAGAGAGAAAATCAGTACCTACCCCAGAGTTTGATATATTATCCAACAAATATTTGCTGAAGAGATGAATTTTGTTTTGTCTTTCAAATTGCTTGCCTCTTCCCAACAGAAAAACAAATGTGGTATTATTAAAGCTTTTACAGACAAACAATTGTCTTTGATGTAAGTTTTTGTCAAGTACAAAGACTGGCAAGAAATCTTTATAATGAAACTATACCTGTGGCCAAGGAAAATGACATTATGTAACAGACATCTGTGAGAGTCTGCTGTAACTCTATGTGCATCTAGTTTTGCATTTTTGTAAGAAATATTTCCATTTTGAAGCAATGTCAAACATACAGAAAACTTACAAAAAGAGTACAAATAACTTCTGTTATTTGAACAATTTGAGAATAAGTTTCTGACCAGATGCTCCATTACACCTTTTAATACCTTAGTGTTTATCTAACATACAAGGACATTCTCCTATCTAACCATGATACAACCAACGAAAATCAGGAAACTTAACATTGGCACATTATTACCATTGAATCCATAGACTCTGTTCAAGTTTTGCAAATGTTCCATTGTCATTTACAGTAAGAGGGGTCTAGTCCAGACTTCATGTCTCCTTAGAAGTCTTTATTCAGTCTCAAATGGTCCCTCAATCTTTCCTTGACTTTCAGGACCTTATCACTTTTGAAGATTATGGTCAGTAATTTTTAGAATGTTCCTCAGTCTAGTTCTGTCTAATGTTACCTTATAGTCAGGTTTTGCTCCTTTGGCAGACATCTCACAGAAGTGATGAAGTGTTCTCATTTCATACTATCAGGTGGGGGTAGGCTCCACATCCTCAATTTGCCCCACTACTGGGCATTTGCTTTGATCACTTGATTAAAAGGATGTCCTGGGTAGCCCTGGTGGCCCAGTGGTTTAGTGCCGCCTTTGGCCCAGGGTGTGATCCTGGAGATCCGGGATCCAGTCCCATGTCAGGCTCTCTGCATTGGAGCCTGCTTCTCCCTCTGCCTGTGTCTCTGCCATTCTTTCTCTCTCTGTCTGTCATGAATAACTAAATTATTTTCTTTTTAAAAAAAGGATGTCTTCTGGGCCCCAGTATTATTAAGTAGCCTCATTTCCCTTTTGAATCCATATTTTGTAGGGAGATACTTTGAGATAATGTAAATATCTCATTCTCATCAAGCTTATAACGTATCAGTATGGACTCATGAATTCATATTTTATTCAATGGGCTATAATTTATTACTATTATTTATTTTAATGCTCAAATCATCCCAGATTTATCGAGTGGTATTCACTTCAAGCTGACATCTGCGTCCCTTTGACATGTTCCCTTCCATCATTTTGGGAAGCATTTCTTTAGTTTCTAACACAAGATGTTCTAGGCTTAGTTTGGACTTTCTCTGCCCAAATCCTAGAATGAGCCATTTCTCCAAGCCTCTAGGACCAGCTCTCCACTAATATTCTGGACCCATCATGAGAATGTAAAAGAATGCTCAAAGGAGTTTATGAAAGCTGTATAAAGGATTATTTCTTGGTCTTTGATTTTAAAAGATACAATACTCTGGGTTTGAAATCCTAAGCTCCAAAGGTACAGATTTCCTAAGAGTTTATTGCAATATCTTCACTGTATAGATATACCTTTAACATATCTAGGAGATAATACAGTTAAAATATTTATATAACCAAGGCCTATAAAGTGTGATAAAATCTGTTTTAAAATGCTTTGTGGTAAGATTTGTGACTGCCAGTTCAGCAGCATGGTTGGTGGACTTTAAGCAGATGACATGGATTTGTGTCTCAGTGGAACCATTTAATATGAAAATAAGCTCTTCCTCACTAGGATGCTGTAAACATTAAATGAGATAGTTCCTGTAAAACTGCCATGTAAACTGAAAAAAAATCTCTTTTAATATAAAGTTTTATTTAGAAATGATAACAATCACTTCACTGTTAAAACTTCTGAAAGTGAACTCCTTGGTTTTTTCAAGAACAGAAAAACTACTGTGCTAGAAATCTCTAATACCATTAGACTTTCATAATGTGAGACTGTCTTTATACGTCATATTTTTTCATAGGATCTTTAACATACCTCACTCAATTTGCAGTTTTGCTGAAATCTCTCTAATGACTACTATATTGTTGCTTATTAACTTTTTCACATGCTTTGTTAAATTCAGAATATTTTCTTCTTTGAGGTCATCTACAGATAAAGTGTTAAGCTGTTAAAATTACTGAGAATGGACTACTAACAAAAATTAAAAGTCTGCAGCTTTTTCAAAGGCAAGAGAATGGTTTGTTAGACTATGGGTCGTCTATGGTGGACCTGAGTAATGTCTTACAAAGAAAAAAAAATATTAAAGAATTCTCACTTGTTCTTCAGTGGGAGACTTGTAGAAGAAACAAAACTATGAATTACTGCCAATTTTTCAGTATAAGAATGGCATTGTTTTTTAGAGTCCTCGTGTTTTAGAATACATACTGAAATATTTTTAAATGAAATATCAAATATATTTTTGCTGATGGGAGTGGGTGAGGATATACTTCAGGGGACAGCAAACTTTTTTCTTTGGTAACTCCTAGGAAATAAATATTTTAGGCTTTGCAGGCCACACAATCTCTGTTGTAACTACCAAACTCTGCTATTACAGCATGAAAACAGGCAGAAACTACATGTAAACAAAGAGCATGGCTGTGTTCCAATAAATTTTATTTACAGAAACAGGTGGTAGGCTGGATTTGCCCTGCGGGTCATAATTCTCAAGCCCTGGTATAAATGAAATAAGATTTATCATGATTAATAATTATGAAGCTGAGTCATGGATACATAGGTAGGGGTCATTAAACTATTCTATGTATGTTATATATTTGAAATTTTCTGCAATAAATTATATACAGTAAAAAGTCAAAAAAACTAAAGAAGGGATAAAAATTTGTAGGGGCAGCCCTAGTGGCTCAGTGGTTTAGTGCTGCCTTTGGCCCAGGGCCTAAGATCCTGGAGACCCAGGATCAAGTCTCATGTCGGGCTCCCTGCAGGGATCCTGCTTCTCCCTCCCCCTGTCTCTCTCTGTGTCTCTCATGAATAAATAAAAATATTAAAAAAAAATTTGTATAAGGCACAGAGAATGGGATAACCAGGCTGTGATAAATATTTATATAATATTTAATATACACACTTGTAAGTAGTTTATCTTAATGATCAGATTTACTGGTAAGAATAGAGGGCTATTTCCTATTTTCCTTTTACATAATTAGTCTGATCATTTTTCTAAATGTACTGAATTTGAAGATTTATGTCTGTCCTTTAAGAAACTGGTTATTTTTTATAATGGTCTAAATTTAGGCATACTAAGTACATCAAGAGACATTAAAACAGATTTTATATTTAAAAACCATCACAGAAATAAAAGAGAGCCTTCATATCGTATTCTACATCTCTAGGCGGCAATGCTGTTAATAGTTCAAGGTTCAAGCCTCCCCCTGCTTCAAGTCCATGGCAGTGATATATATGAAAGAAAAAAATACACAGCTTAAAAAAACAAAAGACACAACTTTGTTCAGTAAGATACAATATTTCTATGAGGTGGGAACAGAAAAGAAATGCAATGAAGAAATGGGGCTGGAGCCATGGGCCTGCTGGAAGATGTCATGAAGTAGGCAGAAGCAATTGAGAATCTGCATTCTCTCTTGGGGAGTAGAGAATAAAAGTGCCCTAGATGAGATGGAGATGAGGGACAGGTCTGCTGCCTAAAACGAGGTGCTGGGCTGGGTGATTCTAGCTTACTTCTGCTCCCTTATAAGGAAACTTTAAAAAGCTGCTGTTGGCTACTTCTTGGTGCTGTAGCTTGATTTCTTGGCATATGTTCAAAGTATGAGCCAGTTACTTTTAGTTCTATTTTATAAAGTGGTATAAGAAAAAGGTAAGTTCGGGGGGAAGAAACCCTTGCCAACCTGCAAGAAGAATTTAGAGAAATTTAGAGTCCAGAACTTGGCAAATACGATTCCTTATCTCCAGCCAGTAAGGGAGTCTCAGGTTCAGCCTGAGGGGGAACCATTAAACTAAGGACACTGCTGTAACATCCTGCATTAAGACATCTGAAAGACAAACATTATATGTTCTCATTCATTTGGGGAATATAAATAATAGTGAAAGGGAATTAAGGGAAGGGAGAAGAAATGTGTGGGAACTATCAGAAAGGGAGACAGAACATAAAGACTCCTAACTCTGGGAAACGAACTAGGGGTGGTGGAAGGGGAGGAGGGTGGGGGGTGGGGGTGAATGGGTGATGGGCACTGTGGGGGGCACTTGACAGGATGAGCATTGAGTGTTATTCTGTATGTTGGTAAATTGAACACCAATAAAAAATAAATTTATTAAAAAAAAAGACAGCTGAAAGAATTAACGTGATGCTTGGTAGAGCCTCTCAATTGGACAGATAGGTTTCTAAAGAGCTTGAGGGCAGGGTCCCTCAGAAGCCTACTGGGTGAAAGTTCCTCATAAGGAACTCTAGAATAAGAAGCATGTTCCAAAAAGAATCATAGGGTGGCTCTGTCAAAGAGAACTTACTGAAAACAAACACATAGAAAGTCTATGTTTTTGAGAGAGCTGTATTGATAAACCACCAGCTAAGACTAAAAGAGAATGAGACTGAGATCTAAAAAGACCTTTGGGCCAAAAGCTTTCTAGAGGCAGGAAGTAACTGAGAAAGCTTCTTGGCATCAGAAGGGGCATATTGTCTAACTTCAGAAGTGACCAAGGAGGATGACAGAAAACTAAAGAATTCAACCTTTTGGGAAGGTGAAACCAAGAGCAGTAGAAAACAATGGATTGGAGACACTATTAGGGAGCAGAATTAGAGTCTTAATCAAGGAAAATTCTTTCTTCTCAGAATAGGGGTACCTTGCAACATTTTCCCCGTGGTATTTTAGAAGGAGTGAATGCTAATGCCTTTTCATCTCTCCCTTTTTGACTAGGAGTTAACTGTAGTTATCTTACTATAGGTTCTAAGGAAAAAATATAGAGAAAAATATTAAAAGTTACTACCAAAGAGGAAAAAAATAATTAAATATAAAGGAATGATAAAGAATTAAACCAGTATCAGATTTCTAATTTGGAAATATAAATGATTGAACACAATGGTTGGGTGTCTGCCTTCAGCTCAGGGCCTGATCCTGGAAACCCGGGATTGAGTCCCACATTGGGCTCCCTGAATGGAGCTTGCTTCTCCCCCAGCCTGGGTCTCTGCCTCTCTCTCTGTGTCTCTCATGAATATATAAATAAAATCTTAAAAAAAAAAAAGAGAGAGACTAAAAAAATAATAGATCAATGAAGCCACAAGTTTGTCCTCTGAAAATATAAACACAGTTGATAAACCTTTACCCAGACTCAAGAAGGAAAAAAAGAGAGGACTCAATTAAACAAAATCAGAAATGAAGGAGAAATTATAGTTGACACCTTGGAAATGCAAAGGATTATAAGAGAATATTATGAAAAATTATTTGCCAACAAATTGGACAACCTAAAAGACATTGATAAATTGCTAGAAACATGTAACCTTCTAAAACTGAATAGGGAAGAAATAAAAATTTTGAACAGACTGGTTATTAGCAATGAAACAGAATCAGTAATCAAAAAACTTCCAACAAACAGTAGTTCAGGACCAGACGGCTTCACAGGCAAATTCTCCCATTTAACCATCATCCTTGCACTGGGACCATGTTAAACTTCCCTAGGTCATTCCACTTTTAGTGTATTAAACCATGCTTGCATCCTTGGAATAAATCCTACTTAATTGTGGTAAATGATTTTTTTAAATGTATTGTTGGATTCAGTTCACTAATATTTTGTTGGGGATTTTGTGTCTATTCATAAGAGATACTGGCCTGTTGGGGTTGTTTTTTGTTTTGTAGTGTCTATCTGGTGTTGCTATCAGGATAATGCGGGCTTCATAGAATGAATTTGCAAGTTTTCCTTCTTCTTCTTTTTTTTTTTTTTGAAATAGTTGAGAATGTTTAGTAGGTGCTCATTTTGGTAGCACCTAAAATAAACATAAGGTGTGATCCTGGAGACCCAGGATGGAGTCCCACATCGGGCTCCCTGCATGGATCCTGCTTCTCCCTCTGCCTGTGTCTCTGCCTCTCTCTCTCTCTCTCTCTCATGAATAAAAATATTTTAAAAAAGGAAAGAGTCACAACATAGAGAGTCCCAAATCTATAATAAACCTCACCCCAATTTTTAGCTGACTCCTTTGGCTGTACTTGTGCAAGACAGATTCCAAGGGGTCACAGTGAAAAACAACAGGTGGAAGGCTGAAAACTATGATAGAAATTTCAGCTATAGCCCACTGCAGAAGAGATGGAGCTAGAAATTTGGATCCAGAGAGCTTATGTACCTTCTAAGACAAATATGAACAATCCTGGGGCGCCTGGGTGCTGGTGGTTAAGCATCTGCCTTTGGCTCAGGTCATGATCTCTGGGTCCTATGATCAGCCCCACATCAGGCTTCTTGCTCAGCAGGGGGTCTGCTTCTTTCTCTCAACCTTATACAATATTTATAAAAATCTGGAGCCTCTACAATGATTTGTTCCCAATATCCTGTATACAATAGAACATTACTGGGATGCCTGAGTGGCTCAAAGGTTGAGTGTCTGCCTTCAGCTCAAGGTGTGATCCTGGTGTCCTGAGATCGAGTTTCACGCAGGGCTCCCAGAGGGAGCCTGCTTCTCCCTCTGCCTGTGTTTCTGTGTCTCTTATGAATAAATAAAAAATCTTAAAAAAAATTACTAAACACGTGGATGTTTATAGCAGCTTTATTCTGCAAGCTGAAAACAACCAAATGTCCATAAACAGGGGAATGGATAAATTCTAACAATGGACTACTGCTCAGACATGAAAAGGAATGAACCACTGATACACACAACAGCATGGATGTATCTTACAGACATGCTGAAGCTGGGAAACACAAGAGTATCTGTTTGTACGATTCCACATATGTTATGTTCTAGAAAAGGCAGAGGTACTTTTATGAAAACAATCAGAAATAAGATCATCTCTTGTGAGACTGATGGGAGAGGGGTGTGAGGGAACTCGCTGCTCCATTGGATGGATCCAGATCTTGAAGGAGGGTGGCTGTCAAGAACCGTGAAGGGTCTGAAGCTTTATCCTACTCGCAGGACAGCACGTTGGCATGCCAGTCTTGTGGATGCTGGCAGAAGACGCTTCAGAGATGAAGAACTTTATTATCCACAGCACAATAAGCAGTTTGAGCATCATGTATGCATTGGTTCCTCTAGTCCCCTAAGCCTTAAATCGGTAACAAAGGGGGTCCCAAATTGATGCTGTGTGTGTAGTAAGCTTCTATCAGAACTGAAGATCCTCAAGCTTTGGGAATCTAAATCTTTTATAAAGGGCAGTAAGTGTGGCTGCCCTTTGCTCTGGAAAAAGACATTATCCTTATTATGCTGGAGGCTACAACAAATCTGCCTTTTGCTTTAGAGGGGACACTATCTTCCAAGACGGTTCACTATAAAAACATTCCTGAAAAAAGAGTGCCTCCGCTTGCAAGACATACAGAAACAGTCTCCAACAGTGAAGGTGTGCACAAATTAAGGGGGACAGTAAAAGGGGAATTCTTTTGTTTCGGTGAATCCTTTGGAAGAGGGAGGTTTGGGAGGAGTCAGTGTGGTGGACCTAGGTGGCAGCTGAACCCACAGTACACTATTTCTTCAAACTACATAAGAATTAGGCTAATCTACATAAGGGCAGGGAAGCTATTTTTTTCTTCTTCTTACCATCGTGTCCCCTGGCACTCCATACACAGGTGCTCAATACAGTTGTCAAGCTTGTACAACCAAGGTCAAAAGGGAAACAATGCTTTTTCTGCCACCTGTTTTCCTTGTCTCTTCTGCTCATCACTTCCTCTCATCTCAGGTATACTTTTCTCTCCACTCCACTCTCTCAAGGGGCCACACAATGGAATAAAATTCTCTCTCCATGACATGCTCCATTTTTATGACAAAGATTTTCTAGTTCATTCTTAAAGAACTGTGCTTAAATTTTTTTATTTTTATTTTTTTTTTGTGCTTATAGTGTGTGAACTTAAGCAAAGGCATGGAGTATCCTGAGTGTATCAGCAACATTTCTTACTTGCTGTGTGTCATGGTGAAGTCATTTAACATCTTTGTGTCTCATAGTATTAATTCCCCAGAACTGTTAGAACTGCTAAATGGGACAATGCCTTAAAGTGCCTAGGACAGTACTGACTTGGTAAGAGTTCATTAGATGTTACCTGTTACTTTAAAATATCACTAAGATTTGTATGTGGACTATGATTTAGCTACTAATACATATATAAAAGAAAACAGACATAAAATGGAAATTAACGTTAGAATCTTTAAAAATCAGCCTAGTCAGCGGGGCCTCAATTTGAAGAGATGGCATCTGAACAATCACTAGGGTATTTATAGAAAATACAGATTTGTTTATGGCATCTCTGTAGTAAGAACCCTTACTACAGAGGACCCTTTATGTTGTAATCCAAATAAATAAAACATTTTGTGCCTATGTGTAAAGTGCACAGCTGGGTTTGAGGTTGCAAAAATAAACAGGATTTGATCACAAATAGCTTTCAATCTCGTAGGGGATACAGTATCCTTTTAAGATTTAAAAAAACTTCACACATTCGCCAAGGAAAAACGGCAATAGTGAAAAGCAAACACACACATACATTGGCTTCTTCTCAAACTCACTCTAGCTTAAAAATTTATAAACCATACTATATGCAGTTTTGTAATACTGCTTGCCTTCACTAAATAGTAAGCATTATTCCCATGGTATCCCACAGTTTTGGAAGGATTTGTTGTTGCATGATATTCAACTGGTGTGTATGAGTTTCTGAATTGTTACAGCTGTTGATATTTGGTGTACTGGTTAAGAATATGGTTTTCCGTGAAGACTGTGCCCAAAGTAGCTTCCTCCTTCACTGGTTTGTGTGATCTTGGGCAAGTTACTTCATTTCTCAAAGTACCTTACCTTTCTTCTTCTTTTTTTTAAAAAAAGATTCTATTTATTTGACAGAGAGAGCGAGAGCGTGCGTGAGCGAGCACAAATGGGGGGTGGGGGGGTAGGGGGAGAAGCACACTCCTCACTGAGCAGAGAGCCCAATGTGGGACTCGATCCCAGGATCCTGGCATCATGACACCGGCTGAAGGGAGATGCTTAACTGACTGACCCACCTGCCCTCCCTTTTGTTAAAACAAGAACAGTACTTCATAGGTTTTGAGATATATGTAGAACAATTAGCTTGATACCCGACAAATAGTAAGGGCTCAATAAATCGAGATTTTTTTTTTTTTTTAAAGAAGCAGTTTTAGATATTTTGGTTCCCTCACCGATATCCATCCATACTTTTTCTCCATTTTATAGCAATCATGTAATTAGAGGGGAGGGTTGGACACTGATTCACTTACACACATCAGCCTAATCCCATTTCTCCAGCTAGTGATTGTATCAAGTAAACCAAATATGATCTGAAGTGTCCACGACATTTGCGCAATCACACGAATGGATAAGTTATCAACTTGCAGGTCTCATTATAGTCCTATGAAGATCAGTATTATAGTAATAATTTTTCTTCATGTGAACTCCTCTTTCATCAAAGGATAAACCCTATTAGGCATGGTAAATCGTTCTTTGAACATCTTATTTGCACTAATATCTTTAGATTTGTTTACATCCATATTCATGGATAAACTGAGGATATATAAGCTTTCATTTTAATTGCTTTTAAAATTTTGGTATCAAGGTAATATTATTTATGCAAAATGGACATGTGTACTCACCTTTTTCTTGCTGCATGGAAAAACTTAAAAACCACAGGAATAATGTGTTTCTCAAGTCTGGAAGAATGGATAAAGTGAACAGGGCTTATTTAAGGATCCACAATTCACTGATAACCGCTTCAATTTTTTTCTTTGGTTATTGACCTGATTAGGTTTTCTTAATTATTATTGATTGGCTATTCTAAACTGCTGTACTTGACATTTTATAACAAATGTTTAAATAAAATATATAGTTGAGGATGGCGCTTAAGTCTCTTTCCATTACTTGTTATTTCTGATTTTCAATTTTTTAAAAAAAATGCATGTTAGGTTGCCTTTTTACTTTTTTTCTCATTTACTTCTAATTAGTCTGTTTATTGTTAACTTTTGTTTCTAGTGTTACATGTTTAATTCATCCATTTCCCCTTCGTATGCAACAATGGCTATCAATTTGTCCTTTAGCATAGCTTTAAATATATCACCCTCTAGCTTTCTGCCATTTTGTTTTCAATTCTATTGCATCTTTTGACAAAATAATTTAGAAGAGGGCTTTAAAATTATTTTCCAGATGACTGTGCTTTTATTTTCTGGTTTTGTTACCTTGTGATCAAAGAACACAGCCTCTACAATTTCTGCCCTACAAAATGAACTTCAGGGGAATTATCAGGCTGTAGTGGTTGTTTTCAGCTTTTACAGTCCGCTCCGATGCTGATGCAACGTCCAGCAGATGGGCATCGAATGCTGAGCCATTTCATTCTTCTAAGATCACTGAGGAGGCAGAGGGTGTCTAGGTTTGGAATAGAAGGTGGTAAGTGATTTCCTTGCAATTTGTCTTCAGGACAGAGGCTAAACAAACTTTAGGACAAGTTTGAGGGATTGTTTTGTTTTTGAATCTTGCCGTAAATATTCTAAATCAGCTGATATGCATAGGTCAAGAGATGTTTCTGGGTCCCCCACGCTGCCTGTTACTCAATATTGCTATCGATTTGTAAACTATTGCATTTGAGAAAAAAATTGTATCGTTTTAAAATAAATGGTATTTTTTTTCATTTTTATCTCCCTTTTACTTGGTTATGATAGTTCACAGAACACCTGTTAAAGGTCTCCACCATAATCTACACTATTTATTAAAAAGATTTTAGTTATTTGAGAGTGAGCACATACAGAGGGGAGGGGCAGAGGGAGAGCGAAAAGCAGGCTTCTCACAGAGCAGGGAGCCCTATATGGGGCTCAATCCCAGGGTCCCAGAATCATGACCTGAGCCGAAGGTAGAGGCCCGACTGACTGAGTCAAGCAGGTGCCCCCTCTACACTTTTTAAAGGCCTTAGTATTTCTCCATTAAAAAAAAAAAAGATTTTATTTATTTATTCATGAGAGACACACAGAGAAAGGCAGAGACATAGGCAGAGGGAGAAGCAGGAGCCTGGGATCAAGCCGAGCCCAGGGCAGATGCTCAACCACTGAGTCATCCAGGCATCTCTGTATTTCTCCATCTCAACACTATATTATTCTGCATATAAACTGTAGAGTTTGTTGTCTTCACTACTAATTGTAATTTTAGTAGTGAATATGCTATTTATACTTTCTTTAATTGTACTCTGAAATACTTTAATATTAGCTGTTATGTGACAGACTTTGATTAAAGGTAAGTCTTTTGGAAGAAGCAATCATTTCATTCTGTTTTTAAAATTTGAATAGTTTAAACAGTTTTGATCTTTTTTTTTTTAAGATTTTATTTATTCATGAGAGACACAGGGAGAGAGACAGACAGAGACAGGCAGAGGGAGAAGCAGGCTCCATGCAGGGAGCCCGGTGTGGGACTCAATCCCAGGACTCCAGGATCACGCCCTGGGCTGAAGGCAGGCGCTAAATCGCTGAGCTACCCAGGCATCCCAAACAGTTTGGATCCTAAGTGCTATTCTTATTTCTTTCAACTTTTTAAAAAATTTTTTATTTATTTATTTATGATAGTCCCACACAGAGAGAGAGAGAGAGGCAGAGACACCGGCAGAGGGAGAAGCAGGCTCCATGCACCGGGAGCCCGACGTGGGACTTGATCCTGGGTCTCCAGGATCGCGCCCCGGGCCAAAGGCAGGCGCCAAACCGCTGCGCCACCCAGGGATCCCTCTTTCAACTTTTGTCAAATAGGATTCCATTTTTGTCTTTTTCAAGCTCTGGACAGGAGGAATGCCTGCACGGCTCAATGGTCGAGTACCTGCCTTTGGCTCAGGACATGATCTCAGGGTCCTGGGATCGAGTCTTGCATCCGGCTTTGTGTGGAGAGCCTGCTTATCCCTCTGCCTATAACTCTGCCTCTCTCTGTGTGTCTCTCGTGAATAGATAAAATCTTTTTTTTAAAGATTTTATTTACTTAGAGAGAGACAGAGAGTACAAGCAGGGGAACAGAGGGAAAGGGAGCAGCAACCAGATTCCCCACTGGGCAGGGAGCTGGATGCGGGGCTCCAAACCAAGACCTGGGATCATGACCTGAGTTGAAGGCAGATGACGCTTAACCATATGAGCCACCCAGGCACCCCATAAATAAAATCTTAAAAAAAACAGTATTTGGACAGGAGACATTGTTATTTATTAATCACCTTAACAGATTTTGAAAGATGCTTTTTTTTTTTTTTTTTTTAAAGTAAGTAGTCTCCATGCCCAGCATGGAGCCCCATATCAGGCTTAAACTCACAACCCTGAGATCAAGACCTGAGTTGAGATAAAGTTGGACCCTAAACTGACCAAGACACCCAGGCACCCTTTAAAAGATTCTTAAATTTACATTTAAATTCCAAAGTAAAAAACAGTTAAGCTTTAATTTTTTTTTTTAAACAGAAGCTAGAATTTTGCCCATTTTACCTCCTAAAAAAAGACACTGTGATCCCTTCCTGGCCTTCATTAATTTAATCTGGGGTTAATAAATCCCATTTAAATTTTTTGAAATAAATCATTTAATAAATATGTTTTAAATATAGTTACCTGCATTATCATAATAGTTTTACTGATTTCAATACTTACCAACTTTCTTTTCTTCTTAATTTTGGTTCATTTTGGTAATGCAGTGATTATTTTCAGGTATTTCTTTCTATAAAGGGCAAATAAGTAGTGTGGTGCAGATCACAGAATGTTTTTCTGTTACCTTCACATGTGGATGACTGAAGACATTCTGAACTAGAAAACTGCTCTATTCCAGCTGGCATTAATGTGTAAAAGAGGATCTTCATGTAGACTACAGCCTTTTCCTTAGATCAAGATTTCTCCTATTAAAACTATATATTAATTTGTTTTCTTTGGGATCACCTATTATTCAAAGGATAAATCTTTGTAACCAGCCTTTTAAATCTGTACCTTTTCTCACTAAATTCATCTGAAGGTGCTTTTTAAAGTTTATCTTCCACTCTGGTGCTTTTGGTTTATCGTAACATCTTTAAGTTGCAGAATCCTTTAAAGGAAAGCTTATTATGCACAATATAGCACACTGAGGAAGGCAGCTCTGATCTCTGTTGGCTCAGGAGAACCTGCAGATTTCTGAAAACCAGTTTGATATTCACCTTTCTTCATTTGGGGTTCGATTCTCCTTAGCACTATGACTATTTACCGTTTCTGAAACAAATCTTAATTTGGCCTCTCCCTTTCTTGTCCCACTCTTACTCTTCTGCCCTCATTATCATAATGTTCTGTTGCACCAGGATGGGAGCTGAAGCAGCTATTTTCTAATATTTCTTGCTATGCATGTGCTGGAAAAATAAAGCCCTTCATTCTAAATGCCTCAGGATATTTATTGTTCTTTTCTCATGCTGCAGAAGTGTCTGTCCCATTAGCCTCATGCTGATTTTGCTTAATTCACTAACAAAAACTTTAATTCAAGTGTAAGATACAATTTTAAAAATGTGTAAACCATTTAGAGTACAACTCAAAAAGTTATCGCCACACTAATGAAGAAAAGCAGGATTACCAGCACACCATCAGGCCCATTTCTGACTTCTCCCCACTCCATTCTGCCGACAGGTATATTTTGCTTGTTTTTGAACAATTTTATAGCGGGAATTATACAGCACATTTTTTGTTGGCTTATCAACATCATGTTTATAAGATTCATCCAAATTGTTACATGTAGCAAGTTAGCTCATGTCCTTGTCCTTGTTTGAGCAGTAGCTCACTCTATGCATTGACACTGGAGTTGTTTCGACTTTGAGGTTATTATGAATAATGCTAAGAATATTCCTCTATATATGTTTGTGTACCCATATGTTACCTTGGTTGGATACATGCTTAGATGTGGAATTACTGAGTTGAGGGTGAATGTATGTTTTAATGTTAGTAGGCTTCTGTCAAACATTTCCAAAATGGTTGGGCCAATTTACACTACCACCAGCACAGTTTATGAAGAGTTCTTGTCTGCTCCACATTCTCATCAACACTTGGTACTGTCGATATTTTAATTTTTGCTGTTTGTAACAGTGTAAGGGTATCTGACTATAGTTTTAATATGCATTTCCTTAATGACTAATGTGGCTAAACATTTAACAGATTTAAAAATTAGTCTTAAACTTATGTTACTTATCAAAGTAAAAAAGAATGTTTTAGTGTTTCTTTAAAAAAGATAAGGAATTTACCCAATTCTCCCTTCTTTTGCCCCAAAAAACAATACACAAACACACACACACACAAAAATCCCTTCTCGGCCTTCTGTGTGAAATGCTGGTTCAAATCTCTTGTCCATTTAGTTTCTCATTTCTCAGTGAGGACAGGTTTAGCTAGACCAACTGGAGAATTGGCAGACTCTGAGGATTGCTTTCAGCTCTTTTTCAATCCACTCAAGTGCGGATGCTTATCCAGCAGGTAGCCAGAAATGTTAAACCCATTTCATTCCTCCAAGGAAACCCAAGGAAGTCCATCAGATGTAGGCTTAGTGTAGACGAGGATAATAAATTTCCTTGCAGTAAGACCAAAGTTCTTAGTTTTGAAAAACAGCTAGAAAGAATGCCTTTTCAAAAAGAATCTTGCTCTAAGTACTCTACATCTGCTAATAGGTAGAGGCTAAGAGATCTTTTTGGGTTGCTTTGCTGCTCTTGTCATTATTCTTCCCTTTTATGACTACCACTCCCTACCCCTGGGTGAATGCCAGCGGTGGTTCTCTGAGTTAAGGAAAAGCTCCAGGATAGTTACACCTTCAGTGCCACTCCAGAAAGCCTCTTCTGATGGGACTCTTTAACAGCTGCCTCAAGTGTAAGTTCAGCCTTCTTATACATAAGGTAATAAGCAATGTTAGATGATGGGAGCACTAAGGTGTCATCTTGCCTTACTAACAAAGTTACTTATGCAGAATTTGAATTCGCTATTAAAAAAAATTATCCTTATGGCTTTACCTAGTAAGAATTCCTTCTAGTTTCCACTATTTTTACCTAAGTTTCTATGAATAACATTAATTTTTTTTTATTTGAATGTTTCATGGGTATTTTTGTAGAAAACTGGCATAGGAGTATTGCAGGTGTTTGTTACTTATACTGCCTTTAACTTTTTTATTTTCTAGATGAAAAAACAGGTCCAAAAAGGCAATGCTGCTATCATGTATGAAACTTTGGGGGGAACTGAAGGTTAGCAATATCAGTATGATCTAGAAGACATGATACATTCCTATATTATAAGTAACTGAAAGCTATTAAGTAAAAGTACATTGCTAATCTTTCAGGATGACATAAAGGAAATCTACTTTCATTCTTTCTTCCTCCCACACTTTGAGTTACAGCAGTGAAGTAAGACTGGGCTGGGTGAAAAATGAGCCTATATCACAGTGCTTAGGATCCCCAAATTCAGGGTAAAAGTGAAAGGAAATAAGCCCTGCTAGGAGTTTCTGGTGTAAAGATTAAGCCAAGATAGTATCTAAATGGTAGATGGGCCCAGGCAGGAGTTTGTGATAGTAAAACAAAGATGTGTGCTACCTCCCCAAGTATGTTCTTTTTTTGCCACTGTTGGTCCAATTTTGGCATTGCCAATGCAGGTCAGCCAGTTCCAGTTTTCAGCAATCACTGCAGATTCTTCCTAAAGTCAGTCCTATAAGTAACAAATCATGATCTCCTTCTACACTGTCCCCCAAGTGTCACATTCTTAAGTTACTAATGTACTAATGTGAAAGAGGAAAGAAGTCTCTTGTGCCAAAGGATCAATGATATAAGAATGTAAAAACTATTTTCTAGTGCCAAAACACAATATAACAGACTTTGTCAAGGATGAAAGGAAAAAAAAATTAAAATGATGTATTTTTGTATACCAGATCTTCCAGTAAATGAAGATGACTTTAATTAGATGACTTTAAAGTAGATGACTTTAATTCTTCTTTTAGCATTAAACAAAACAGAACAAGCCCCAAACCCTCTAAGAACTCTGTACTAATGAATGCTGTGACCTGTGTTTTACTAATGCTGAAAATTGATAATATATGAGCAAGAAAATCAGTTAGCAGCAACAGCATTCACCTACAAAATCAGGCAGGAAAATGAAAAGAGCATAGATTCATATGAGTTTCTGTGAGTACGCACTTTGGTTATCTGACTGTGCTCAACAATTTTCCCAATTTCTATAGGAAACAGTACTTGTTTTTTGATATGGGTCCTGAGTTTTGCATTTCAAATACAAATGATTTTCCTAAAACAGTTTCCTGATGCCCTCCCTTCACCACTTCTGCAGCAATAT
The DNA here is from genome assembly GCF_018345385.1 of Vulpes lagopus. Classification (NCBI taxonomy): domain Eukaryota; kingdom Metazoa; phylum Chordata; class Mammalia; order Carnivora; family Canidae; genus Vulpes; species Vulpes lagopus. Next base: position 101,188,936 of record NC_054834.1, on the reverse strand, counting down.
TGTCGGAAAGGCAGTCTCCAGGGTTCTGCAATGGTTGCAGCCTTAGTTAGCTTGAAGGTTAGCTAGCTTACATGGACCTTGACATCTGGATATTGACTGCAATTCATCTAAGACAGTCATAGGACTCCCTTTCCTGTGGTAGATAACCAGGCTAATGGATTTTCACAAGGCCTGGCAACTTTGTCAAAGTTTAGTATTAGGGACCTCCATATTCTACTGAGGACAAGTCTTTTCTACCTCAAATAAAGTCAAAACATGGTCATTATAATGAATGAACTGCAACTCCATATGTTACTAAATGTTTCTATCTGATCCCCTAGTAATACCATACCTTCAGTTCCCAGGATCCATGTGTCCTTGAGTTACTGTTTCTAGAAAAGGAAATAATGCAATCCATTTATTAGAATTCAGAGATTAAAATGAAACTTATCTAATAAGGATGACCTTTATGTTTTCTCTCTTTACTGAAATCTTTCAGTAAAGAGTTCAGTTTCATAGTTGCTATGATTTTAATAGAGCTTACCATCCACATATGGAAATAAATAAAATTTGCATGTGGCTATACCCCAGGATGAGAAGGCCATATATATATTTCATTTGTTCTTGACTTTACTGAGTTTTAGTTTTATGCAAATAATTAATAAGTTACTGAAAATTAAACTGTACCTATAAATGAAGAGATCTGCAGATGTACCAAAAAAGCATTCATTTTGTAAGAATATTCACTTTAGGATTGTAAAAATACTCAGATACATAGACATGTATTTCTATACTCTTGTGATTATTTTATTTCAGCTTTTTAAACACTGATGATAACTACATCACTTTTATGCTCCTTTGTCACTTAAAAAGAATGACACATATCTACATACTTTAGAGCCAAAAGCTGATGAAAATTCATTATAACTCATTTCAAGATAAATGTAAATAAAAAATAAAATTAGGTAGACACTGGGTGGCAAAAAGCAAATTACCATCCTATACAAACATCAAAGAATATTTGCTAACATGAAAAAGGTGGCCTGTCATCTTGCTATTTCTAAGACTGCTTGTGTTTCAGTTTCTTACTATAATTCATATTTACTGATACCAAAAGCAGATGCTTAATCGTAAAACGTGCTTAAGGTAAAAAGACTTAGGAACTTCTCAATGTCTTACTTCTACAATAGTTCAATTTAAGGTCCAACATAAGGACTCTCTTAAGGCCAGCATACTGCAAAGTCAATGCACTGACAACCCTATCACTTAGGGAGAAGGGAAAAACTCGGCCCCAAATCTGCAGACTCAGTGTATCTGTATTTTAAACAAATACCTGAGGTGATTTTTGTGAACACTAAAGTTTAGAACCACTGCTTTAGACAATACAAATCCTATCATTTCATGCTCAATGCCTTAAGTCATATTGGAATGCTACTGTTCATTGAGTGGCGGTGTTTATCACCACCTAGTGGTAATATCTTTTATTTCTATTTTCTGTCTGTTCATTGATCTCACGTAGGTTCCAATTAAGAGAACAACATTCAGAGAATGTGAAAATTTTACAGTAATTTCCTTAGTATTTTGCATTAGCTTTTTATCTATGGTGGGATTAGAAAAAGGATAAAAAAGAAAACCACACCACTACCATTGAATAGAAACAGTATATACTGTAGAAGAATCTCTCCTAAAATACATTTGTTGTAGTATCAGTGCCCCGTTAGTAGTGTAGCTCTAAAACACATTTCACAGTGCAAACTATGGTATTCTTTTGTAGATACAGGGGTGATGTATATTAGCATATCAAAGGTTCTAAGAAGTTTCATGACCAAAAAGATCTGCAATAATAACCAAACATTTTCTAAATATATTTGACTATGAAAACTCCTTCCCTAAAGAACACTTACTGACTCCTCTCAAGACACTAATATTTCAAGGTACAGAGCTTAGGACATAAAGCTCTAGAAACAGCAAATCTGGTAACTGTTTTCAGCATCTGTGATCTACCATAAAAGACCTGACAATGACTTCACATGAAAGTTTTGATCAGGATTTTTTTTTTTTTGATGCTATTTATATTGGAACCACATATTTGAGAAATAAGTTTATTGATCTGAATTAACTTTTTCTTTTTTTCAAATTAAAGAAATACACACCTAATAAAAACCTCTCTATGCCAGCCATTTTAGTAACTGACATATGCAGAGCATCTAGGTGTCTATATGTTATGTTCTTATATCCAGAATGCATTTGAGAAGTAAACATTTAAGTGAAAAGATGAGCACTAGATTATTAGATGCTATTTTCTTAGGTTCTAAACCTCTTCATTTTAAGAAAAATGTGCCATTTTAGTTTTTAAAAATAAACTTTTAAGGTTCAACTACAAGCGACAACTGGGACACACTGGTGGAAAACACAATAGAACGGTGCATCATAAAAGCAGTGTTTTGTAGGCAGAGAATACAAATCACTGTAGAATTTACTATGAAGGAATCAAGGAGATAAATCTACATAAGACACTTTACTGAAACCACAACTGTTTGCTGAAACTGGCTCTCTGACATTAAATGCAGAATGGAGAAATTGGGAATATTTCATCCAAAAAGAAAATTTGGAGGGCAGGAGGGCGTATGGTAGCTATCACCTGAAAGATTTAACTTCTTCTATATATATGGCACAGTGAAAAACTTAAAGACTAATAGGTAAAAAGTGTGGGGAAATCAGATTTTGTCAATTAAGAGGATAAAGATGTAATGGCCTCAGCTATGCGTTAAGAGAGCTCCCTATTTTTACACCATTTAGATTAACCAGCTGCTAGATAGATTTCTGGGGGGGAATTCAAGCATTTCTTGAGTGGTACAGCATGATAACCTGTAGGGCACAATTTGGTTCCAATCCGTGAAAATGGAACTATGTGCGCAATAAATGAGTGTAGGACGAATAAATCTACCTGTTGGTAATTAATCCTCAACTCTCCTCACTTAGGTTTTTCATTTTGAATGAGTACTTTTACTTTCTTTTCAAAATATGCCCTTTGGTTCATAAAGATTCCATTCTCATTCACTAAGTCCTGCCTGGGAAGATGAGATTAGAAATTTTCTCATCTAAATTTACCAAAAATTTTGATTCAGAAAAAGGATTTCAATTTTTCAATGGAGCGATGTCAAGCTGCAATACTCTATTATGCTCAGTGAATTTAATCTTTCATTTTTAGTTTAACTCAGGAGGTGAGAGGCATAATGAGGAGGTAATTCAGTGGTTTTCATAATTACATACCATTTATAATATCCTTAAGATGCCGAGTTTCTGACTTAGATATACCTTTTCTGATCCATATTATTTACCTTAAGAGTGGCTAAAAATTTTTTCTTGGATTTTCAAAATACAAGCAGAGTAGGATCCCCAATTTTTAATATTTTTTTGAAATGACTATTCTTTCTATCATAATCTGTTCTGAAATTACTTGCAAGTCACATTTTGCAGTGACCATTATATCCTGTATTTATAAGGGAAAATGTTCACCCTCCCGCCAAGCCACTGACATTTATTTAAACTTATTATCAACAACAACCTAAAACTTTTTTTTATTACCTTTGCCCTATAATCTTCAAAGAACTTTGTAATCACCAACAAATTTTGGTAGAACTATAAAAATACAGTATAAAATATTTCTACTGATGTCTTTTGGCTCTTGCCTCAGATTAAGTGTAAGTATGTAGCCAATCTGCATGTGTAGGTTTAGCAGCAATTTACCATATTTTATTGAATCTAAGATGCAACTGATTGAAGGAAATACTTTTATTTTACATTCCATTAAGAAATGAAAATAGATTGTCAATTACATTATGGCACACCATCGATACCAAGATGTTTCCAATTTCAGAAGTATAAAAATATGCATCTCAAAATCAATGAAATATGTCATTTAGTCAAATTCTTAACACTGTCGATTATGTTTTATTCTCTTCTTTCACATAAATAAGGCATGATTTAGTCAAGCAAAGAAAACTTTATTTCTGCTACATATAACAACATATTGCTCTAAGAAACAACTATTAGTTTTAGCACTGACGTATGAATTCAAAAATACATGTCAACAATCCGTGCTCCCCAGACAAAACAATGTTGTGCACAGACTATCAGGTATATGAAAAAAAAAAGCTGTCAACTGTCCACAGGGAGTGCGTCCAGTCACATTTTCAGTCAGTCAGCTGAGGATTATGTCAGTATTTAGTCTTTGTTCTGTAGAAAGAACACAACAGAAGTATGAAAATCATCACCTGAAAGGAAACAGCTGTTGTATATATAGTATTCCTAAAATGTTAGGAATTTCCTTTATTTCAAAAATAAAGGAAAAATAAGCAAGGTTATCTGCTTACTAAATCATAGATGCCCCCAAATAAACAAAACCAAACTTACTCAGAAGTATGATGCAAGCAGGTACTGAATTTCTGGAGGGAAAATGCTGTGAATTAATACAAAATCAGGATACTCTGAAATACTAAAATTTTTAATCTCTTCAAATAGAAAGAGAAACCTATTTTGTACAATAAACCCAGTTCAAAATAGAACTCAATTACTTTCAAAGTTATATTCTTAGACCGGTTTCTTTTCCTATTTCATCAACGTAGCTCACTTAACCATTAGGCCTGTTTTTCAGAGACAAAAGAAACCAGCCTTTACGAATGGTGCTGATGTTCCTTGAAATCAAGGGAACAAGTAAAAAAAATACTGCCCTTCTCAAAGAACTTCAATGGCCATAATCATGTAAAATTTGGGAAACTTTCATACTATTTTATTGAACTTTAAGACAACACATTTATTTAATATACCAGCAAAGGAGGAGAATCTCATGGAGTCCACAGTAAATAGAAAATCTACAGCAAAAATAAATCTAAAAACCATGCTGTAATTTAGTGGAAGACATTCAAAACCAATACAGCTGGTTATGACTTACCATTTTCAGCTAACCTAAACCTACTTTATCTTTGCTCTGAATAGGTACAATGATTCAATAAAGGGAAAAAGGATAGATTTTGTGAATAGTCATTCTGAAGAATATGCACTTCCTCTAATGTAGGGAACAGGGATTAATGCACATCACTTTTCTAGGAGAAAACGTGGTATTATAAAGCTTCATTCTCACAGCATCAGCTGGCCACATTTTGTATCATTAAACTTTTATTTTCTGACCATTTTGATAAGGTGACAACTCAAAGATTTCACTGAAATCACCAATGCAAGTTTCAGCTCACAGTTGCAGAACATTTTTTTTTATATATATATATATTTATTTAGATTTTATTTATTTATTCATGAGAGAGACAGAGAGAGAGGCAGAAGCATAGGCAGAGGGAGAAGGCTCCATGCAGGAACCCGATGTGGGACTGGATCCCAGGACTCCAGGATCACGCCCTGGGCCAAAGGCAGACGCTCAACCGCTGAGCCACCCAGGCATCCCCATTATTTTATTTTATAAGGAATTCTGCTGATTCATTTTTTCTTATTAACCCTATTAAAAAAAAAAATGAGCCTCAGAAAGGTGAAGAGATCTGCCCAATCATCCAAGCATCAGAACTAAAATTCCAAGCCAGATCTGATTTTGAAGTTGAATATTTTTATACTGTATAACCACTAGGAAAGGCTCAATCACAGGGGCAATTCATATATTTTCCCCATAAGAACTTAGTATTACTGTCCTTTCTTAAGGACAAAGGTTTTTTGAATAAAAGAATTGTTAGGTATATATCAAAATATTCATAGATACCAACACACACATTTTTGTGTGCTATTTTAGAAGATAGCTTGTCTAACCAGAATTCAAGTCTTAACATTCTATTTGTAAAAATGAAAAGACAGCTTTGTTTTAAGAAGGATTTGCTAATTCTTGTTCACTGGCATTTTAATAATTCTACATTGTATGGGGTAATGAGAATGAATTTTGTAATTAAAGAAAACATCAAGACATTTCTAAATTAGGATTATTCATAATGGCCCAATGGACCTTTCCTATCGCCAATTGCCTTCTAGAAGGAGGAACTAGTTACCTGACTTACTCTATTAGAAAAACGGTCATCAGCAGTAAGGGTTATGACAATTCACTCTGGTACTTGCTAGTCGCCATAAGTGGTCAGAAAGAAAACTAAGGTAAAAGAAATTTGCTTTCAAGTCAGTAACTTTAAGGTCAATCTAAAGTGCTTGCCAACCGCTATCATTTGGCCAACAGTGGACTTGGGAAGCTGGTGTATGTGGGAACAGGGAAACTGAAATTCAGTCCCTGAAACTCAGAATACATTTCCAGAATAAGAAAAGCAAAAGAGTTGAATACTTCTACTTTAAAGAATGTTTCCCTAAGGCATGGAGATGAGTCGGCTATCACAGAAAAAGAAATATAAGTTTCATTTCTGGAAACAAAAAGAAAATGGAATTCATATTGCGTATATACCATTATAACAGACAAGAGTTTTTAGTAAACTGTCAGGGTTCCTTTTTTAATACATATACGCACAAGAGAATACTTTCTTTTTTTAAAAAATATTTTTATTTATTTATTCATGGGGGGGTGCAGAGACAGGCAGAGGGAGAAGCAGGATCCATGCAAGGAGCCTGATGTGGGACTCGATCCCAGGTCTCGAGGATCAGGCCCTGGGCTGAAGGCGGCGCTAAACCGCTGAGCCACCTGGGCTGCCCAAGAGAATACTTTCTGAATGTATGGTTTTAATGCACAAACTCACAAATACAAGTCCAGATGAACACTAGCGTTTAGGTTCAAAAGGTCCATCGAGACATATTATTTGATATTGCTTTTTAAGCATTTCACTAGTGAGATGTCAAACACTCTTTATAGAGATTATTACAAATTACCTTAATTTATAACTCAAGATGTTAATCCTTCAAGTTAAAAATCTTTAGAACTATTTCAATTTTAAAGTTATGTAAGCAAAAAAATAAAGTTATGTAAGCATATGGTAAAAAGTCCAATTCTTAACATTAAAGACATTCATAAACAAGAAAACCCATTGTTTAATTTTCTACATTAAAATTTGATTTTACTTTGTAGAAGGGCAAAAACGCTTTCCTGGTAAACATGGAAAACATTCATTTTAAGTGTAAAAAGTTCAAGTTTAAAAAATATACTGTGAAATTAACCCAACCTATGGTTTTATTAGCTAAGCTTTAAGTCATAATGCTTTTAATTGACAACTTCCAAATCCCTAACTTGATACATATTCCTCTTGCTATAATATTTAGCCAGTGTGTTTTAAAAATTTAGACTAAAAAGGGCTTACCTCAAGAATCAGTAAGTTCTCTGTCGTTTGTTAGATTCTTCTCTTGGGGAATCTGCCAGCATAACTTTAAGTCTGACTCCATTTAGGATCTTCCCATGTAAAGTAGTAATGGCATCATTGGCGCTTATTCTATCTGCATACTTGGCATACCCCACATTTTTTCCTGACACAAGGTAAACTTCAATCAGGTTACCAAAACGACTGAAACAAAGTAAAAAAAAAAAAAATGAAATGGATAAAAATACAACTGCTTAGGTCCAAAAACTGGGGTCCATTCTGGACTCCTTTTCCATTCCTCTCCCCACATTCAATCTTCAAGTCAATTTTCCTTCTCAAACACGTCCTCTAATAGTAAAGTTCTCTTCATTCTCAGGTCCCTTTCCTCATTCAGCCAGTCATTATCTTTTCCTCGGAATGCTCTACTATCCTCCTTGCTTGTTTCCTTGCTCTCTGGGCTTGTCCCTCTGTAATCTATTCTCTACCCTGTCTTTGTAGTGACCTTTCTAAAACAGATATGATCGTTGCCTCCCTAAAAATCCCTTCCAGGGTAAAGACAAACTCCCTAACATAGCTTGTGGGCCTTTCCTGACATGAGCCTTTTCCTCTCCTGCCTCACCCTCCCTCTCCCAGTCTCTCAAATTCCATATTCTAACCATTTCCTTTCACATTCTCTCTTGTAGGAATAACCACCCACATGCCCTCCTTTCTACTCTAAGTAATTTTTATCTGTCAGGTCTCTCCATTATATATTGCTTCTTAGGTATTTCATAGCCTGAACATTCTTTTTCATGACACCAACCTCTAGTGATATTTTCCTATTCACTTGTTTGTCTCCTACATGAGACTAACCATCAGAGGACAAGGACTCTTGTTTTATATACATATTACAATGTCCCTTGCACTTAGCATGGTGACTGCCTGGCACAAAGGAAATGTTAAAGAAACAAACTACAGAAATCAGTTAAATAAAAGTCAAAATATCTGAATTACTGATGTTTTGTGTAGCTCTTCAATGAGCTTCCTACTTTTTTTAATTCACGAACATTGTTACGAGGCAAATAGGAAAAAGACTGAAAAGTTAAGATTAACAGAGTTCTATTAAAAACACAAAAATAAGCAAGAGCTTTCCTTTTTCTAGATTTATTGTGTACTCTTCCTTACAATCAAGTAATTGTTTACTCTATATAATCCTTGAGGATCCAGCAGAGAGCTGACAAAATAGAAGATGTTTAATAAACTGTTCAGTTGAATTAAAACCACAAAGGAAAAGATATGTAAAAAGAATTCCAGAGGACAGTTCTACACAGATGCATTTTCATCAAGAAACAAATGATTTGTCCATTTTATGCATGCAACTTTTCAAAACAATACTTTTATGTTTTATGTCTTCAAAACAAAATAACAGGAAATTCTGTGTGGAGACTTAGAATACATAAATAATAAAGAAGAGAAGGAAATGATCATGTATTTTAAAAGGTGATATAAATAAGGAATTTTTAAACTACAGAACAAATCATTCCTATCTGATAAGTACTGGATATAGGAAGTCTCAAGATTGTAAGAGGGCTTAAATAAACTATATTATAAAACAGAATTTTGTGGAATTGAAATCTTACCAGAATATATCCTCTAATACATCTAAAGGTAAAGGATGAGGATTAAACACGATAAAAAGTCTTTCTTTCACAGGAGTTTCAGGAGGGGCTTTTTTTTTGCATGATGGAAGTACAACATCTGTCTGGATTTGAGGCAACTGTGATCCAGAACTTCCTCCAAATTGCTGTTGAAGAGTTAGGTACAAAATAAGAAAAAGAAAAACTGCACTTTAAGGATTTTAAGCCAAGAGGTAAAGAGATCTATATCATGGCTTCTATGTGATCTTGTACTGTAGCTCTGAAAATTTTCTTATAGGCTAATAAACAAAGGCCACATTTATTTTATCCTACTGATGTCTTAGAGAGGTTAAATTCTTGCCTACTTACCAGAAATTGCTGCTGACTTGGGTTATTCCACACCATTGACGCAAGCTGTGCCGCTACCATCTGCGTTGCCATTTTTCTAAGGAGACTAAAGATAAAAACTGGTAATTTACAGAAAACTTGAAATGTTCAGTCTCTTACCCACAACTTGTTTTATGTGACTTCCTCACCTAAGAGGTCGACTGCTTTCTATTCTTATTCTTCAAGTTATATCACATACACCCAAAGCCCTGCTTTACACCCTCTGGAGATGGTACTTACTCTGTTGCGTTATTCCCATCATCAATGAAGGAAACACCTATCCGATTCCCAGGAGGGTACTGAAACCCATGTAACTTGTATTTTGCATAAATAGCTGATGCTACATTAAAATACTGAACCACTCCATGACCTAAAACAAAGTAAAGAATATCAGGAATTAAAAAGAAAACAGAGAGGATACCTAAAGCCTAGAAAGTGAAACAACATAGAAATAGCCTGGTATCACACAATTAGTAAATACAGTCAAATGGGTCAGAAAACAAAGTTTTCTATACATATGTGCAACAGCTATGTTCCTACAGAGTCTAAAAGATAACATATTTTAAGGAAAATGTAATTATTAAAGTAAGGTCTAATGTATTTAATTTTAGGATATTGGTATTTCTTATATGATAGATATACCTAAAACCAGTGTTTCTTAAATTTTTGTTCTTTCGAATCTGCTTTGAAGTACTAAAATTTTCCCTATCATACAGAGCAGGAAATGATATGAGAATATATAGTCTGATAAGAACATAGAGTCATCTGGCTTGTTGCGGTGCAAGATAAAGGAAAAGTGGCACGTATTAAAAACAAAAGGTAGGGAACAGAGGCTCTCGGATTGGAAATCATGAATTTCACATTCCTTTGGAGAGCTTTCAGTTAAGGAAACAGATTTCAATTTAGGAGGGTGATGCTGAAGCAGGGGGGTAATTTTACACTAGAGTCCATATATGGATAGCCCATGAGCTAAAAAACTAAAAAGTTCATAATATGTAACCAATTTGGGGTTTTACATGTATTTATATACATATACATATACACACAATATAACCCATATATATAATACAACCCACTAGGGGAAAAACACTGCTAAAATTTCATGTTATTCTCCAAACCCAAGCACTCCAACATCTTAATGAAATTAAAACTCTGAAAGCAAATGAACATATAAAACTAATTCAGATAGAACTCTATGATGATAACTCTATTAATAAAAGGTGTCCCAATAACACATATATTTATTTATTAGATGCAACAAACAGAGAAACAATATAGAAGATAAAGGAACAAATACATTTCAACATACCAGGTAAAAAGGGAAAGAAATACAAAACAAATAGAATTAAACGTAACAATGAATGCGCCCCAAAATACAAAATGTGTGCCTTAAAGTCAGCATAAAGAATGATAGTCTAAGGTTGGATTGGGGTTGGAGATGGTCCAAAGTAGGCTCAGATGGGCAGCCTTGCAAAAAGACCAGTGCTGGGTAGAGTAATAGTAGGTGAGTGTATGTGTCTGTGGGAAGAGTGGCACCACTCTAGGCCTATCAGCCCATATGACCTGACTCACTTTCCTACTTCTCCTTATAGCCATGACACCCTAAAAGGACTTAAATCAAGTGTATCAATAGTACTAGAACAGATGCCAAGTATGACTCTTCTCTAACACTCCTCACCTCCAATTCTTTAAAACAAACCAATAAGCTCCCCAGATTTACTGAGTGCCTATTATGTGCCAGGACTTGCAGTAGGTATTCCACATATAGTATTTCTAGTTCTTATCTAACCCTGGCATAGAAGGTATTAATAATGCCCTTTTAGAGATGCAGAGAGACTCAGGATCAGCAAGATTTCAGAGCTACGTGCCAGTGCTGGGATTTGTACCTGAGACTATTGCAAAATGGAATGCCAACCATTTTCCATTATGCCACAATAACTCCATTTTTAAAAAGCCTTAAAAAAAAAAACCTTAAAAAATTACAAGGATGGGGGATCCCTGGGTGGCGCAGCGGTTTGGCGCCTGCCTTTGGCCCAGGGCGCGATCCTGGAGACCCGGGATCGAATCCCACATCAGGCTCCCGGTGCATGGAGCCTGCTTCTTCCTCTGCCTGTGTCTCTGCCTCTCTCTCTCTCTCTCTCTGTGACTATCATAAAAAAAAAAAAAAAAAAAAATTACAAGGATGGTTAAGCCAACACTAGATACTAGGTTTAACCAATTAACCAGTTAATAACTTCAAATAGCTGATATTAGAGCCTTGCTTCAATGTTTTAAGATTTTTATTTGTTTGAGAGAGAGCACAAGTGGAGGGGGGGTTTGCAGAGGGAGGGCTTGATCCCAGGACCCTGAGATCATGACCTGAGCCAAAGATGGACATTTAATCACCTGAGCCACACAGCTACCCCAGCTTAGCATCAATTAAGACTGGAAAGAAGTAGAGAGAGGGGAAGAACAATCAAATGCTTGAAATGAAGGGAAGAAATTTAATTTTGAGGCATAACGTTTTAAAAAAAAAAAGAGACAGGGCAGCCCCGGTGGCGCAGCAGTTTAGCGCCACCTGCAGCCCGGGGTGTGATCCTGGAGACCCGGGATCGAGTCCCACATCGGGCTCCCTGCATGGAAGCCTGATTCTCCCTCTGCCTGTGTCTTTGCCTCTCCCTCTCTCTGTGTGTTTCTCTATGAATAAATAAACAAAATCTTTAAAAAAATAAAAATAAAAAAATAAAAATAAATAAAAAATAAAGAGACAGACTTTAGGATGAGGAGGAAACTTTATGGGTTTTAGAACTTTGCCTAGTATTAATCATGAGTACTGAAACCTCCAACCTGGGGTATTTTGGTTGTAGAACTAGAAACAGAAATGCTCTATTCTATGGGAGTTAATACATTTATTTAAAATAACTGACTTTGGGGATCCCTGGGTGGCGCAGCGGTTTGGCGCCTGCCTTTGGCCCAGGGCGCGATCCTGGAGACCCGGGATCGAATCCCACGTCGGGCTCCCGGTACATGGAGCCTGCTTCTCCCTCTGCCTGTGTCTCTGCCTCTCTCTCTCTCTCTCTCTCTCTGTGTGTGTGACTATCATAAATAAATAAAAATAAAAATAAAATAAAATAAAATAAAATAAAATAAAATAAAATAAATAAATGACTTTGTAAAAAGGAGATATATCCTCAAGGGTTTATTTCTTAAGGTATCACTGTAATTTGAAAGTTTAAGTGGGAGAAAAGAAAACATAAAATTGTCAAAGAAACAGTATCTGACATAAAAAGTGCCACTGGAGAAAAGACATTTTAATCAAACATAGTATATTAAAAAATAATAGACATTACTGTACCATAATTAGAATAAGGATCTCGTTGAACTTCACAGTATTCCAATCCTGGTACTATATCAAAAATACTGAAAAGCTGCTCTTCAGTGAAAGGAACTCTTGATACAACTGACAGACGTTTGGAGATGGCTTCTTGGCCTCTGTTGTCATTCTTGTCAAAACTTGAAAAGTCAGATTGTTGTTCTCCAACAATGTAGGAAAAAAGCGCATCTTTTAATTTCTATACATTCAAGAATTCATTTAACATTTCAGGTATGAGTACGTAAGCTGAGCGGTCATTAAGTCCACAGCATTGGACCAAGGCACTGTATTTTGTAGTATCCTCTTGGTCATTAGTACTATCAAAAGGGACCAATAGTGAGAAAACAGACAACTTTTCCCGCTCTCCTGCCTTCGAACAGAAATACAAGCAGAAATGTGTAGTCTAACTTCAGAGGAATATGTTTAGTATGCAAAACTGCAAAATATGGCAAGTGCTTCACCTGTAAGAAAGTTTGTGCCAAATAACACAGGCCTTACTTTCATCACTCATTTCTCCCTTTGGCTAACTTCCACTTTTGTCATTCCTTTCTTTTCTAGCCCTAAGTTTAAAACAGCAGTACTTTAGGTATAAAATCTTAAGACTCATACTGAGGGGATATCAGCATATGTTTTTCATACTGTTTGGTCAGCTACAGAGGCAGAAGCTCACTCAAAAAAGGTGGCAGTGATGCGGTTTAATATTTAGATAATACATAACTAACCATAAAAGACAGTAATTGGAAACTATTTCCAATTATAGTTATAATTGTGATAGTTACAATTATAATACAACTTTACAACTATAATACAGTTGTAACACTATGTTACACGGTGTTAAATACTAGGTACACAAGTGTTAAATATTAAGACCATGAGGAGTCATGACAAATTTCTCAAGAAACCCCACATTAACTTTTCTTCACTGAGATTTTACAGACTACTGATAAAAGAATATTTTACAAAATCCCAATCAGATTGTACATACTATTTATACTATTAAAATAAAGGACAGCTTACTCACCAAATGGAAACATATTTACTCTAGGTTCATGTCCCAGTGTCTCCTGCCTCATGTTACTGTAATAGTCTTGTTCCGAGGATTCAGAGGCTTTATTTTTAGGTTCAGCCAAGATTGCCCTAAAACCTGAAAAAGAGAATCCATGACTTTCAAACTTCATAGCAAATTTATCATACCTGCCGATATACTTTATTGATAGTGCGTGACTTAGCTTTATAACCGTAATTGTATAAAATAAAACATACACAAGAGCCATCTGCACCAGACCTACTTATTTGCTTTTTGGAAAATAGCAAAGAATAAATAAAAAGAGCAAGAATCTCAAATTATGGGTCAATGTAGACATGAAAGATCAGCAATTCTATCTTATCCTGTCCAAACTCCCCCTATTACAAATAACATCATGTTTCCTTCTCTCCGGCTCAACATCAAAATCCTACAGGGCTTTTCATATTCAACTTGTGAGCAAGAGTCTTCCTTTGAAACACACTTACAAGATGTTATTTTTTATTCTAGTTTCTCTGCCTTTGTTTCTAAGTCAGATTCTCTTCAATTAATTACAGTTCTTTAACTGGTCTCTTTGCCTCTGGATCAAAGGTATTAAGTAGGGTTACAAGGATGAGCTTCAAAAGGTGGGAAAATTCCATGAACTCTCTGAAACTTTAAACAAAAATGCTTATGTCTATGTGTACATGGGCATATTTCAAAGAAGGTTCATAGCTTTCACCATATTATTCAGTGGTTCCTAAAAGGATAAAACCAGTCACTTTGAATTCTTTCTCTGGGAATCCATCCCTGATACTATTTTTCTTCTTTCAAACAATCTACAGGGGAATCTTAACTAAGTTTGAACTCTTCATAACCTCCCATACATGGTGCCAATGTACTTAGTTAACTTTGCCTCCTAATTTCTCAACAGGATTATTATGCTTTATTCAGACTGCTGCCTTCACAATATTAAGCAAAGACATGTTTATTCCTAGCTCTGTGCCTTTGCTTACACTGCTCTCAGCTTTTGTCTGGCCTACTCTTTTTTTTTTTTTTTTTAAAGATTTTATTTATTTATTCTTGAGAGATAGAAGGAGAGACAGAGCCAGAGACACAGGCAGAGACAGAGCCAGAGACACAGGCAGAGGGAGAAGCAGGCTCCATGCACTGGGAGCCTGACGTGGGATTCGATCCTGGGTCTCCAGGATCGCGCCCTGGGCCAAAGGCAGGCGCCAAACCGCTGCGCCACCCAGGGATCCCGGCCTACTCTTTATCAGATGTAAATCTTACCTCTAGAGGTATTCTCATGCTCTCAGAGCACTTGTTTCTCACCACTACTGGACCATACCAAGTATTTTTTAATATTTTCTCATTTCGCAAATTTTTATGGAGTCTATTATAGATGGCAGTATCTTTGATAAAGATCTCAATATATCTTTACAGAGGGCCTATAACTACTAGGTACTAGGATTGACAGAAACAGATAAATAAAACATACTCTCTGCTTTCAAAGAACCTTTTAAAAAATTCTTCTATTATCCCTAACAATTTTTTTGCCTATTAGATCTTGGCTACCCAATATAATTAAATTCCTTAAAAGCTATATATTTATTCCCTTTGTATCCTTTTACTTAACATATTGCTGAGTATACCATAGGTACTCAATTAATGCTGGCTGAGTAGGAAATATAGAAGGATCTGAAAGGAAATTTTGGTATGTACCTTAAGGTTATTTAAGAATTCCACTGATTAGCAGTAATTCCTTCCAGTATGTATAGATCTTTATAATATCCTAAAATCTACTAATTTAATTATTTCTTATTTGTAAAGGTCAATGTAACCAGGAGTATGACCACAAAGGATATTTTCCTTAGCTTCTTTAAAATTCTTATTCTTCACTATGTATACCAGCAACAGCAAAAGATCCAGTTAATGTCATTCTAGGTAAAAACTAACCCAATAAATATTTCATTACCTATGTGGGCAAATATTACATGAAGTCCCATCCTTAACCTTTATGTTTTTTAGTATATACTTAATTTTGCTTAAGGTTTAGGTTATATATAAACACACATAACAGAAAATTTGAGTTTTTTTAGCATAAAAAATATTTTTTAAAAAGGCCTGAAAGGTCAGTTTTTTTAATACTTAAAAATTTTAAATTACTATAGAAATAATAACCAAAATGTGGCAATAGTATTTTCACTTACTAAGTTAATACAGTTGCTCATATTTCTCTTCAAGACAGTGCCTCAATAAAAGCTTAACCACAGCCCCAAAACTAATTATCCTAGATATATACATATGTGTGTATATATATTAAAACTCCCATTGCCAGGATTAAATTAGCAGGTATGGTTATTAGCAAAAACCAGTGTTAGATTCAGTTATTTAGAATAATTAAAAGTTTTCAAAAAGTCTTTAACATGTTAAATGAACACATCCTTACTTCGGTCACAGTTTTCTATTGCTTGGGCAGCTTGTGATGGTTTTAAGTATCGAACATAGCCCAAACCTTTACTTTCTCCAGTTACTTTGTTCTTAATAATGCTGCAATATTCGATATCTCCATACACCTATGAGAGTTAAAAGAAATGATCTTAGAGGAGTCAAAAATCAGTAACTGAATAGATTCTTTCAGAACTTCAAGTTTATTTGTGCCCCTTATTTGCAAAACTAGAAATCGGAATTAGAATTTATAGCCATTTTTAATAATAGAATCAAAATGTCACAAACTAATGAGAAAAAGAACCATAATAATGATATAAGCAAATAATAACCACCAAAATAATGATTTCCATCTTCACTTTCTGAGCATCTGCTTTACATATATTACCTTATTGCTACAACAATCCCTCAAGGATATACATGTGTGTGTGTCCATATATATATGTATATATATACACACACACACACACACAAACATATATATATATATATATATATACACAACCCAATTTCCATATTATACATATGTGTGTATATGTATATATTATATTATTTATTTCACAGACAAGAAAAATGAGCCTTAGAGAAATCAGTAATTTGCCTATGTCATGGAGGGAGAGTAAGAGTGTGTACATGGTTTGGAAAGATCCAAAGTCTTGCTCAGTGGTGATCACAAGCTGGAACTGAACCTTCTATATTCAAATCTTGGCTCAGTCCCTTATTCACTGGACAGTTTAGTTATCCTCTCTGTGGCTATCTCTTTACCAGTTAAATGGGGCTAAAAGCTGTAGCTTCTTCAAAAGGTTATTGTTAAGAGTTAAATGAACTAAGAGACCTAAAGGGTCTGGAACACATTAAACATTAGCTACAGCTCCCTGCCTTCTAACAGGACATAACTGATTATGTATTCTTCCAAAGAGGAGCCTCTCAAAGTATATCACTAAAACACATCAGCTTTCTCAGAAAGTCAATTCTATGTAAAACATAAAGGTAAAAGTTTACTTTAAAAAAAAAAAAAGACAGAGAGAGCACACAAGCAGGCAGAGCAGCAGGCAGAGGGAGAGGGAAAAAGGCTCCCCACTGAGAGAGAGCCGAATGTGGGGCTCCATCCTAGGACCCTGGGATCATGACCTGAGCTGTAGGCAGATGCTTAAACGACTGCGCCACCCAGGCAACCCTAAAAGTTTATTTTTAATGTTGGTACAAATATAGCATATAAATTCTTAGCGTTATTTTTTTTTTTAAGACTTATAAAGTATTTAGAGAGGGACAGTGTGTGTGGGGGCAGGCAGCGAGAGAGGAAGATATAATCTTAAGCAGGCTTCTCACTGAGTGCAGGGCAGCATCTCACAATCCTGAGACTACAACCTGAGCCAAAATCAAGTCAGGCACTTAACTGACTGAGCCACCCAGGTGCCACTTTAGTGTTTATTATTTATTTTATAAAATTCTCATGTAACCAATTAGCAACTTAATTATTATACATTTGGATAAAAATGTCATACTTGTTCAAGCAGAAAAAGATAAAGATTTATAAGATAAAAACTTTCTTACTATTGGAGGAAGTATGGAATATATATTTTTGGTAGCTGTTACTTTTGAGATATTTTGTATTTTATATTTTACTCAACTCTTACTTAGGGTAGGACAGAGAAATTTTGAAAATTACTTTTTACTATTTGTTTCTTTTTTTCTTGCATGTTGCCCACCTGATTCCTAGTATTGGGAAACACTGAAAAAGGAGAAAACTTCCAATTCAAATTTAAGAACTGATTTTTAATAATTTTTGTCAAAGTATATCACTGCATATACAAGTGAATGGCTAAAAGGATTTAAAGCTATCTTCAAATTTCATGGACTACACATATATATTCTTGCTACTTGCTTCAGTGCTGTAGTTTTTTTCTTTAAATAGAGAACTCTTTCAAAGGCTTATTTTTAGGACAAAAATTCTTTTATTTTTTTTTAATTTTTTTTTAACTTATTTATGATAGTCACACACACACAGAGAGAGAGAGAGAAAAGAGAGGCAGAGACATAGGCAGAGGGAGAAGCAGGCTCCATGCACCAGGAGCCCGATGTGGGATTTGATCCCGGGTCTCCAGGATTGTGCCCTGGGCCAAAGGCAGGCGCTAAACCGCTGCGCCACCCAGGGATCCCTAGAACAAAAATTCTATGAGCCTTTCTGCGAATAAATGCATCAATATGCTACAGTTTTATAATAAATATTAGGGAATACAATTCATATACTCAGGCTTCCTTGACTCACCTCAACATGAGAGCAACAGAGTGGTAAGAGGGTACTTTGAAATTGTAAAGACCAAGAGCAGGTTCTGGATTCAGACAGCTTGGATTTAAATCTTGGTCCACCATCTATCAGGTATGTGACCTAATTTAAAACTCTGGGTTTTATACTTTATTTTCCTGAATCTGTGTTTTCATTATATAGAGGAAAATGCCATCACTGATATTTTCCAGTTTTTGGTTTCTAAAAAGTTAATTTTAGGTTTAATATTTTAGAACTGGATGGAAGTAGATAACTTAAAAACGGTTATTTAACTCTCTACCACCAATACAACTTAAACAACACTTAAGATTTAGTAACTTATACAACCAATTTAGGATTACAAGTTATCACAGATGCTAGCTGATGAGTAAACCTAAGTACCTTAAATTTTTCCCGCAGATCTTCTTCTGTATAGGACTTTGGTATCATTACAAATATTCTCGTGAGTTCTTCATCTTCAACATCGCGGTGACTTCCAGATGATCTGGACTGAGCAATGAAAACCTAAGAAACAAACAATATCCAAAAAAATAAAAGAATCAGTTAACTGTTTTCCTATTCCTTAAGTATACTTACTTCATTATTAGTATGAGATTCATGTTAGGTTAAATGCAGTGTAATAGGGTTTTGTCAAAAGTTTTTTTAAAGCAATCTTTACTGCAATGACTTTTTACATGCGATGATACCAATGTCTGCATTGGTTTTTCCAAATGTATTTTTACATTTGCCTTTTTGTTTACCAAGAGGCAAGTCAGTGCACTGATAAAGAATGTACAGTTGAGTACAGTGTCCAATAAATGCCAATTACGGTTGATTAATAGTGTTATTTAAATATCACATATTTTAAAGATGTTTGGTTATTTGAGAGAGAGCGAGAGAGCGCAAAAGTAGGGAGGAGGGGCAGAGGGAGAGAGAGAAGCAGACTCCCCACAGAGCAGGGAGCCAGACTGAGGAGCTAGATCCTAGGACCTGAGATCCTGACCTGAGCTGAAGGCAGACGCTTAACCCCATGAACCACCCAAACACCCTAAATATCACATTTTTACTGATTTTGTCTAGCTGTTCCATCAGATACTAAGAGAGGCGTATAAAAACCTGACTGCGAATTTGTCTTTCTCCTCTCAGTTTCCATCAATAATGCTTCATGTATTTTGAAGCTATATTATTGGCTGTATAAACATTTGGGAGTTATGCACTTTTGAGTGATATTTTTATTACTGTGAAATTACCCCATCTCTGTCAATACTCCTTGTGTTGAAGATCATTTCATATGATATCACACCAGCTTTTTCTATCCTTTAACTTTCAACCACTTTGTATCTTTATACTTCACATGTCTCTTTTATATAGTATTTAGCTTGGTCTTTCTTTTTTTATAAAGCTTGATAATCTCTGCCTTTAACTGGCACGTTTAGTCTACTTATGTTTAAACATAATTATTTATATAGTTAAGTTTAAGTCTAAAACGTTGTATTTTTAATTGTTTTCTTTCTAATATTAACTCTTAAAAAAAGGTAACATAACCATATTCTGGACCATCTCAGTGACCATCCAAATGATCTACGTAAGCACATACTCATATGTGCTACCTGAGGCTCCATTTTCTACTATTAGCAATTCAGTTTTACTGAAACATCATCTGTGACATTAGATTACTTACATTATTATTATTACTTGGATTATGATATTGGGTTATTAGTTATTACTTTATAATTTTTTTCTGAAGATTTTTATTTATTTACTCATAAGAGACAGAGAGAGAGAGGCAGAGACACAGGCAGAGGGAGAAGCAGGCTCCATGCAGGGAGCCCGATGTGGGACTTGATCCTGGGTCTCCGGGATCATGCCCTGAGCCAAAGGCAGATAGATGCTCAACCGCTGAGCCGCCCAGGCATCTCATTTTGGTTTTATATTATCCTAGAAGAATGTTAAAATCTCTAACTAGGATTATAGATTTGTTCATAGAGCTCTAAGGATAAGAATTTTAATGGCTAGTTGTTTTTTTTTTTCTTAACTTGAAGATCTGTAATAAAATTAATCCACATGAAGCCCTCTAAGGTTGCTTTTTTGCATCTTCTACTTTAAAGGGAGGGAGGCCTGTATACTATATTCTACTATGAGAAAATCTGAACTTACGGAATTTCAGAGTAGCAACTCAAAGGACAAATAACGGTTACTCCCTCAATAAACTTACATTATATGCCAAGTAATGTATAAAGTATGAGTACTGAGAAATACAGAAATGACCCTCTAGAAAGTCAGTCTAGTGGACATATCAGTAATGAATGATCAACGGAAAAATAAAACAGGAAACCTTTAAGAATATAGGAAGACACTAGGTGGAAAAAGTTCAAGATTTGAGACTGGAGGGGTCATCATATCACAAATTTCTAAATTTTAGAAGACTAGAATATTTCAAATTTCCAATAAGGCAAGCAGTGTCTGAGCAGAACACATATATAATAATTAACCACTTAATGGACAGTTTTTCCTAAGACATTTGTTTAGACTATAAACTCTAAATAAGAGTCATTCTTGCAAAGCTAAAAACCAAGACTTTACCCCTTTCCTCAAGATAATGTAGTTGGTCACAGAATAACTCTTACTTAGCCAATCTTTTTTCGCTGTAGGCCTAGGGCTATAATTTTCTTTTTGGTCTTATAAATCCTTTGGAACTTTGCAAAAGCAAACTACATGAAAAAAGTTGAAGCTGAATTAATTTAACTCGAAATACAGAAAAGACAAAAACAGAAAGAAACAAAACTATATTCCAGGGGAAGACAGACCAAGCTGAACTTGCTAAAGAATAAATTTATAATGTTTTTCTAGGACCTGTAATGTAACAAACCTCTGGCTGAGAGGAGTGGACCAAGATGTGAAAAACAACTTCTGTTGTTTTTTTTCTGTTTAAACTTCTGTTTTGGGGAATAACTTCTCTGCAGTTACGAGGGAGGGTACATTTCGGCGTTGGCACTTTTACTTCTCTCGTAAGAATTTAATCAAGGAAAGTGGATTATATAGGTTTGAGATTTGAGGCATTTTGGGGGTTGTCCACAGATCTCTGTGGTTCTACTCAAAGCATAAAAAACCCTCTCCCCTAATTCAACTGGAAGGAGATACAAATTATCTATCTAGGGTAGGAGTCAGCAAACTACAGCTTCCTGTTTTTCTACAGCCCAGGATCTGAGACTTACTTTATATTTTTAAAGGGCTGTTAAAAACAAAGAATATGTGGCTCACTATGCCTAAAATTTACTATTTGGACTTTAAGAGAAAAAGTTTGTCGGGATGCCTGGGTGGCTCAGCGGTTGAGCATCTGCCTTTGACTCAGGGCAGAATCTGACTCCCAGGATGGAGTCCCCCATCAGGCTCCCTGCACGGTGCCTGCTTCTCCCTCTGCCTGTGTCTCTTATGAACAAATAAATTAAAAATCTTAAAAAAAAAAAAAAAACAGTTTGACAACCCCTGATGGAGCCTACACTGTGGCCTGACAATTTATTTTGCTGGTGATCAGTTCTGCTGCATTTCAGAGTGCTGGGGAGGTGGAAGTAAAGGGAATGTCTGTGGCCTACTGCATTTTTGACACACCCCTCTGCTCCTTCTCTTTTGTGGATGGAGATACAGAGAAGACCTCCAGAGATACAAATATCTTTCAGTCTTTCATTTATGTAAGTCAGCATAAATATTCTTACCAGTTTTCTATAAGTCAATGGGAGAGAAAAAAAAAAGAGGGGGGAGGGGAAAGTCGAGGGAGGGAAAAGAGAATTTTGTGGAAATCTCCAACAGAATTACAAACACGGCAACTATCTCTACAGGACAGGTGACAGTAGGTGCTCGGGAACTGAGTTCACAGCCAGTTAAGGGATGACCTTTTGGCTACGGCTGACCGTAAGGTATGTCCAGGGCCTGCCTACCTTCGGCCAACCGCTGTGCTGGAACATAGATGGACCCAAACAACCCTCCAAATCACCCCTTCCTGCCACGCATGGGGTATCTTAATTTTACACAAGTGCAGAAACAACATAAATACCTTCAGGGGGAATGAACTAAGAGCATACGCGGGGGGCGCTTAGTAATAGCACAACTAACACTACCATCACAGTGACTTGGCTCTTCTTCTTTATTTTTAATATTTTATTTATTTATTCATGAGAGACACACAGAGAGAGAGAGAAGCAGACACACAGAGAGAGAGAGAAGCAGAGACACAGGAATTGGGAGAAGCAGGCTCCATGCAGGGAGCCCGACGTGGGACTCGATCCCGGGTCTCCAGGGTCACGCCCTGGGTCGAAGGCGGCGCTAACCGCTGAGCAACCGGGCTGCCCTCCCCCCTTTTTTTTTAAATTTTATTTATGTATTTGAGAGAGAGGGAGGGAGAGGGAGGGAGCATGCAGGGGGAGCGGCGGCAGCAGCTGCCTGTGCCTTGAGAGCAAAGCCGCGGAGTGACAAGCCGCAACGCGGGGGCAGTTCGCGGGTACAAAGGCCGCAGTTTCAGGCACCGCCGCCCCCGCCCTCCGTGCGCGCGCGCCCAGCACCAGAGAGGCCGCAGTTTCGTGCACTTTCAGCACGTTATGAAGCTTCGTAGCAACGTGGAAAAAAAAAAAAAAAAAGCAGACTAACCTTTTTTTTTTTTTTTCTTCCCCTCCCCTGACCCGGTAGACGGGGTTCCGAGAGCGCAGGGTCGGCGCGGGCCCCGGAGGCCGCGGCTCCCCCCCGCCCCCCCGGGCCGCGCAGCCCGCGGCAGGCCCCTCCCCCCGGGCACCTGCACCTTGATGGGCTTGGTGTCGTTGGGGCTGAGGCACTGGCCGTGCATCTCCTCCATGGCCCTGCAGGCCTGCGAGCTGCGGGCAAACTTGACGAAGGCGATGCCCTTGGACTCCTTGGTGTGCTTGTCCCGCACCACCCAGATGTCCTGGATCTCGCCGAACGGCGAGAAGCGCTCCCGCAGCACCGACTCGGGCGTGTACTTGCTGATGACCAGGAAGATGCGGCTGTTGGGCGGCTCGTCCAGGCTGTCCACGCCCGGCCGGAAGCCTCCGCCGCTCGCACAGCTGCCTGCTTCGTCCATGGCGCTCCACGCGGCGCGGGAGCCCGCCCCGGGCCCCACGCAAGTCCCCCGGCCGCCGCCGCCGCCGCCCACCGGCCGTTGCGGGGCCGCCGCTCCGCTTCCGGAGGACGCGAGACGCGGGCGCCTGGCCTCTCCCGCCGCCCCGCCCACCCGCTTCCGGGGAGCGCCCTGCAGCGCCCCCTAGCGGCCCGGGGCGGGGAGGCCGGCCCCACCGGGGGGCGAGGGGCGAGGGGCGAGGGGCGAGGGGCGAGGGGCGAGGGGCGGGGGGGGGGTACCCCGCGGCCGCTAGGCTCGAACGTCAGGTGTGCCGTCCTCCTTCCCGGTGGCCACGAACAGCCCCATGTAGCGCACAGGCTTCCCAAGGCTGGCTTCACCCCCACGCCTCGAGCCAAGCATGCCTCCCCTAAGACCTGCCATCTTGGCCAGAAGCTCAATAGAAGACCACTATAGGATAAAGTTAAAAGCCCTAGAGTCTTAGAGTTAAAAAGAACTGAGGTCATCCAATTTCAGCCTCATTGGCTGAGATTGACATGAGGAAATCGAGGTCCTTGGGATAGCCAAAGGCAGTAGTAGACGTACAAACAGAGCCCAAAGCAGAACCAACTCCATCCCCTGATGGGCTCCACGCCCACAAGCACCCCTGGGGGTGTTGAGGGCTGGAAGGGTGGACTGCTCAGCTACAGGACTAGGAGAAATCTTAATGGCAGGCCAAGTGCGAATGTGTGCTGACCTCTAAGGGTTCTTGTTGAAGGGACATGAAGAGAGGTCAGTGGGAAACTAGCAGAAGTCCAGAAACAAGATCTGGATTTTTTTTTAATTTAAATATTTTATTTATTTATTCATGAGAGACACAGAGAGAGGCAGAGACACAGGCAGAGGGAGAAGCAGGCTCCCTGCAGGGAGCCAGATGTGGGACTTGATCCCAAGGACACCCCCCCCCAAGCTGAAAGCAGACACTCAATCGCTGAGTCCCCCAGGCATCCCAAGATCTGGATTTTTGTAGTGGAGTTGGAATGAATTGAAAATAATGAAATAGGTGGTGTAGGAGTACAGCAATTTGAATGTTCAAGTCCAGGCTGCTGAGATCTGGGCTGCTTTGAACTCAAACAGATAAATACTATTTATTGGGAGCCAACTGCATGCTACCCTCTGTGCGAGGGGCTAGACACACAATGAAGAAAAGGAAAAAACATGATCCCTGTTCTCAGAGAGCTTTCTTTCTATTGTGGAAAACTTACACGTAAATATATAAGGCAAGATAATGTCGGATTGTGTTAAATTTTTTTTGTCACTGAATTGTGTGAGTTTGGACAAGTCACTTCATATTTCCAACTTTAGTTTCCTCAATTACAAGTAGAAATAATATTACTCACTAAATGGGGTAGTTGGTAAGCTTAATTAATTCATTTATTTAAGCACCAAATGTTTTTGACTGTATACTATGTGTTGGGCACTGTGCTGTACTCAAGTGATAGAGTATTAAACAAAATGCTCACTTTCTTTTATGAAGTTAATGGATTGGGCTTGTATAGGTAGGATTTTATGAGATAATATATAGAGAGAGCTCATAGCTTAGGGATCAAATGAGTAATATGTGTACGATTGCACAAAGGAGATGAATTTTCTTGTTCCCTTTGACTAGGGAATCCACTCCCTCACTTTTTGATATTGTATACTTATATGACAGCAACTAAAAGTGAGGGATTGTGGGTTCTCACTCTGGCTTTTGCACAAGATTGTTGAAATTTCTTTTTGCATTACATTCTGTATCTGTAAAATAGGGACTCTGTTTACCCTGGAGCTTAGCAAGTCAGGAAGTATCTTGTTTTAACTTTCCATTTCTCTTTATCTTAATCAGACCAATCAAAGCGAATGAAAACAATGTGGCAGTGTTAATAATTTTATTGATGTGAGAATCTGTAGATTCTAGCAACATTATTTGCCCACCAGTGCCATCTGGTGGAAAAATGTATATTTTTCTTGAAACATACTGACTGAGCAATTTCTATTTTGTAAAACAAAATTACTGATAGGTATCCTGAAAATTTGAGGCTGATATTTAGAGCAATTAATTTTTTTCTTAAGGAAAAGACAGAAGATTGCATAAAACAAAACCAGGAACAGAAATATTGGGAAATGCTAGGAAAGTAATATTTCTTTATCACTCCATCATGTGAAATACCACATACGCAAGGAAAATAAGAAATTTAGCTTCCTTATGACTTATCTATTTATTTTAAACAGATTCCTTGAGATATGATTCATGTATCATACAATTCACCCATTTAAAATGTTCAATTAAATGGTTTTTAGTACCTTCACAGCATTGTGCAACCATCACCACAATTTTTTATCACTCAATAATGACAGTTTTGCCATGTTTCAAATCATATAAAATCACATTTGAACATGAATCACATGTAGCCAAGACAGCTGAAAATTCTGATATCTGAAACAATGATTATTAATTGGTGTTATATTAGAGAAAAGATGTGCTGTGCATTGCAAATTAAATTTTTTCTAGGCTTTACAACATGTAGCCTATAAGGCACAATTATTAGAATGATAAACACTTATTTCACACGAAATCCAGTTTTCCCTTGACGTTTTTCTTCCAAAATTCTTATGAATTTCTTTAAAAAAAGACAAGATGATATTGTAACTTATTTTTGAAATGCAAGGAGAAAATAGTAAATTCTTGTCATTGTCTTCCAAAATTTCTCGAACTATGATATAATTACAATGATATTTACTGGTTATCAATATTAATACATTATATTTAAGAAAAATGTTTGCATTAAGTAAAAATGTT
Organism: Vulpes lagopus; assembly: GCF_018345385.1. NCBI lineage: Eukaryota > Metazoa > Chordata > Mammalia > Carnivora > Canidae > Vulpes > Vulpes lagopus. The sequence continues at coordinate 101,162,698 of NC_054834.1, read as the reverse complement.
ATTTTAACTTAAAATTTTTTTATTTTTATTTTTATTTTTTTTTTAATTTATGATAGTCACACAGAGAGAGAGAGAGAGAGAGAGAGAGAGAGGCAGAGACATAGGCAGAGGGAGAAGCAGGCTCCATGCACCGGGAGCCCGACGTGGGATTCGATCCCGGGTCTCCAGGATCACGCCCTGGGCCAAAGGCAGGCACTAAACTGCTGTACCACCCAGGGATCCCTTAAAATTTTTTTAAAAAAGATTTTATTTATTTATTTGACAGAGAGAGAGGGAGTACAAGCAAGGGGAGGGGCAAAGGGAGAGGGAAAAGCAGGCTCCTGGTAAAGCAGGGAGCCTGATCTGGGGTTGGAGCCCAATTGGGGGCTCTATTCTGAACTCCATCCCAGGACCCTGAGAATATGACCTGAGCCAAAAGCAGACATTTAACCAACCGAGCCACCCCGGCACCCCTTGCCTTATTTGAAAAAAAATTTTTTAAAGAATGGGGTTTTTTTTAATTAATTAATTTAAGATTTTATTTATTTATTCATGACAGATAGAGAGAGAGAGACAGGAGGAGGGAGAAGCAGGCTCCATGCAGGGAGCCTGACGTGGGACTCGACCCCGGGTCTCCAGGGTCATGCCCCGGGCTGAAGGCAGGTGCTAAATCGCTGAGCCACCCAGAGATCCCCCATTTCAAATTTTTAAATAGGTTTTACTACTGATATTTATTAGTGACCAATTAGTAATTTTCAGATTGTTCTGTATGAATGAGGTCCAGCGTCTCCATTTTTCCCAGTTGTAAGGCTACTAGTTACTGATTACGTATTCATGTACCTACGCTGGAATGTGGTAGGTACTTGAGTAATAGTAGTTTCCTTCTTGTTCTTCTTGAGTTTTGCACATATTTGAGTTTGAGAATACTACTTAACACCTAGCCCCCAACCCCCTCTAGAACTGGTCCTTTTCATTCAACTTTTTAAAAAATTATTTATTTATTGGAGAGAGAGACACAGAGAGAGACACACACACACACACACACACAGAGAGAGAGAGACAGAGAATAAGCAGGGGGAGCAGTAGAGGGAGACAGAGAAGCTGGCTCCCCACTGGGCAGGAAGCTGGATTTGGGGCTGAATCCCAAGACTCTGGGATCATAACCTGAGCTGACTCTTAACCCACTGAGCCACCCAGGGACCTCCCTTCAAGTTGATGACATATATATTTTAAATACCTTGCTTGAAGAACAGATTCATAGGGGCCGCACAGAATAGTTTCATTCAACCATCTGGTACTTTTGGCTGTTTAAATTAAAATGAAATTTAATTTAATTAATTAAAATGAACTATAATTAAAATAATAAAAAAATTCCGTCGCTCAGTTGCATTGGCCGCACTTTGAGAACTCAAAGCCACGTGTGGCTGGTAGACTGTGCCGGTGCAGAACATGTCAATCACGGCAGAAAAGTCTACTGGACAGAGCTCTGGAGAACAGGAATACGGTAAACCCCCCACTGACCTAAAACACAAAATTTTCCCGATTTTAAGTTATTTGTTGAACTATTTAAAAATTATTTTAATATTCTTATTTCTGTCTCCTTACCATTCACACCTCACTGAAGTCGGCATGTAACCACGGGTAAGCTACTTTTCCCTTCTCACGTTTTCCTAAACGTTTTCCTCACGTTTTCCTAAATATTTTAACTTTGACCTTGTCTTAGTTAATTTTAACGTAGACCTTTGTCTACCTTCAATACGCTCTCATCTTCTTGTAGCCTTTTCAGTCTTTCCCTCCTTCAGTTCTAATTCTCTGTTTTTGTCATACTTCATGCTGCCTTTTTTTTCTTTCTTTTTTCTTTTCTTTTTTTTTTTTTTGGCAATAAGCAAGCAGCTTGCAACCTTGCTATGTTTCTGCTATTGTATTTCTTAAAAATGTAGCTCATTTTAATGCTTTAACGTATTTAAATCTCGTCCCAGCTGGATTGTAACTCGGAAAACTGGAGATCCGGTTCGGGTTTTGGTCCCAGTTGCTTGGCACAGCGCCTTGCTCATCTTAAGTATTTGTTTTATTCTTTTGTTGATACGACATGATTGCCGCAATCAAATGCTAATGGGCCATTCATAAAACGCTGAGTTGCTGCCTCAAGCAAGAACTGGGACAGGCGGTCAATATACAGAGATTAACTCAGCTCTTCGATTGCGCACAAGTTAAACAAAAGATGGGCGGGCGCCCTCCGCGTTCGAAGGACGCTCACGTTGTCAGCGTCGGCCCGCGACTGCGCAGTAAGCACCAGTCTATAAGCTCCTGCGAGAGTTTGCGGCCTCGCGGGATCTGGGAGCCAATCAGCGGTGCGGATGGAACCTGGCCGGCCATTGGCCAGCGTCCACCGGAAGCATGTGCCACGCTGGGCCTGGAGTACAGGTGTTTGAGGCGCAGGTATGAGGCATCCCACCTCAGGCTTGCAGCCCGGGTTCTGGCCCCGCAGAGGGTCGGGTGGCTGCTAAAGGTTCTTCCGGGAGGTGGTGGGAGGAGCTGCTGACCTGCCGGTAGGTGTGGGACTGGCTGGGAAGGAGTGGGCCCTGCAGCCACGTGATCTAAGCCTTGGTTATGCGCCTGCGCAGTTTGGGCTAAGGAGGATGCACCTGTCCTGAACCTCAGTAAGAGGTTCCCCTTAGCCCCAGCCTGGTGGCGGGCATCAGTGGTCCGTAAGTGCCGTGTAAGACTGTTTCTAGTGAGGGAGCCTGTCTGCTGCGCTTACAAGGATTCAGGGGAGAACCTCGCACTCACGACGGGCAGAAGTCGGCCTCCACGTCGGAGTGGTGGCATGGAGGACTCCAAGACTGGCAGTTTGGAAAGCTGGATTCTTACTCCAGTTTGGGAATGGGCTGCAGCCGATTGGAACAGGGAAAGGCCGTGGACATTTGTGGGGATGCGTAGACATTTACCCAGTGTCACGTCGTTCTGATGCATTCCACTTCCGTACTTTTTATGCTACAACAGCAGAACCCCACCTTATCGTTTAGCCTGTGCAGTATTCATCCTCAAATTATTATAATGAGTTCCTCTTCCCACTTTTATTATTTCAGTGACGTGGGCTTTGTAAATGTTGAATGTTTTATTGGTGCCTTGACTGTTCTTACCACATCCCTCTTTTCATAGCGAAAATTGGAAACCACAGTGGTGGGTACTAATATTTAGAAGTATTATGCTTACTCCCCTTTAAGCATCTGCAGTGTGTCATACATTCTGTTCAACCCAGGGCTACTTAGATCATTGTTAAAAAGGAATAGTTAAAAATAAAGGAGGTTTAAAATTACTCTTCCTCTTATCTTTCACCATCTCTCTCCACTTCTCACCAATTTGTGACTTTAAGCTACTTAACTTCTGTGTGCCTCATTTTCCTCATCTGTAAAAATAGAGTTATTAACAGTATTTGTCTCATATGGCTGCTGTGAGGAATAAGTACATTAATAATATATAAAGCATTTAGCTATGCCTGGTCCACTTATCCTATTTATCGTTCTTGGAAGAGTGATCATTCTCATACCAGGTGTCTTGTCTTTGTCTATTTCAGGAAGATATATCCTTTTTTTAAAATAAAATTTTTATTTATTGAGATAAAACTAGCATGTAACATTATATAGATTTTAGGTGTACAAAATTATATTTCTCCTTAATAAGCAAATATTACTAGAGTGCCAAATTATTATAGGACAAAATAGATTTCCTTAATATCTTTCCTAGTCTTCCTGCCCCCCTCCCTTGCTACCATTGCTGAATCTATTGCTTTTTTAAAAGATTTTATTTATTTATTTATTTACGAGAAATGTATTTATTTATGAGATCTCAGAGAGAGAGAGAAAGAGAGAGAGGGAGAGAGGCAGAGACACAGGCAGAGGGAGAAGCAGGCTCCATGCAGAGAGCCTGATGCGGGACTCGATCCTGGGACCCCGGGATCACGCCCTGGGCCGAAGGCAGGTACTAAACTGCTGAGCCACCCAGGGATCCCCAATTACTGCTTTCTTTAAAAAAGATTTTATTTATTTATTAGAGACAGTGAGAGAGAGAGAGAGAGAGAGAGAGAGAGGCAGAGACACAGGCAGAGGGAGAAGCAGGCTCCATGCAGGGAGCCTGATGTGGGACTCAATCCCGGGACTTCAAGATCATGCCCTGGGCCGGAGGCAGGGGCTAAACTGCTGAGCCACCCAGGGATCCCCAATCTACTGCTTTTAATGCACTTTAAAGAGGGTCATAGGTACTTGCACAGCAGTGATTAAAGATGGCAACAGTGAATGTCTTCACATGGCAAAAACATTAGTAGTTTTTGTTTGTTTTTTTAGATTCTATTTATTTATGAGAGACACACACACACAGAGAGGCAGAGACACAGGCAGAGGGAGAAGCAGGCTCCATGCAGAGAGCCTGATGTGGGACTCGATCCCGGGACTTCAGGATCACGCCCTGGGCCGAAGGCAGGTGCCAAACCTCTGAGCCACCCAGGGATTCCCAAAATTGGTAGTTTGAACAGTGACAATGGACACTTCCTTATAAGTAACTTGCATGTGAAATCTATATGATGAAAGGGTTTTTTTTTTCTTTAAAAAAAAAAAAAGGGTCTAGTTTCCTGAATTATCAGCAACATTCAATAGGTATAGGAATCAATCTTATTTTTTTTTGCTTTATATAAAAATTGGAAATGATTATTTAGCTAGTACTCAGATGACTTTTTGTATTTATATGATATGACTTTATGATTATTGTGAATGCGTTTTGCTAAAAGGCCATAAATTTGTGTCAATGACTTAAGTTTCCTTTATGGCTTCTGTTCAAAGGTTCAGTGACTTCTCTACCTATACAGAGAATTGATAGAACTTGTATAACTAGAAATTTAATGCAGTGTTTGAAGTTTGCAATTTAAAAGTAAGCTTCTCCAGGATAAAGTGAGTTTTCTTTTTTTTTTTTTTTAAATTTTTATTTATTTATGATAGTCACAGAGAGAGAGAGAGAGGCAGAGACACAGGCGGAGGAAGAAGCAGGCTCCATGCACCGGGAGCCCGACGTGGGACTCGATCCCGGGTCTCCAGGATCGCGCCCCGGGCCAAAGGCAGGCGCCAAACCGCTGCGCCACCCAGGGATCCCCTAAAGTGAGTTTTCTTATTCTGCTTTTTATCAGACTTAAAACATTGATTAATAGCTTAGTTGTTAGTCTGCCCAAAGAAAATTTATGCCTTCCCTTTAGTAAATTACTGACACTTTTTCGGGTTTCCACATAGATTTATAGAAACTGGGGGATACCAATCTTGCAGGTTAGTGTATAGGAAGTACTAGCCTCTTTCCAATTAATAGCTGGCTTTAGTTATACCATACTGTGTTTTTTAGTATTGTGTGAATAACACAAACAGGCAAGATGGCAGAGAAGTAGGGGTCCTCAACTCACCTGGCCCCACAAACTTACCTAGATAGCTTTCAAACCATCCTGAACACCAACGAATTCGACCTGAGACTTAAAGAGAGAACAGCTGGAATGCTATAGAGAGAAGGGTTTTCACTTCTAAGCCCACTCATACAGCCACTCTGCACTGAGCAAAATGACTAGAAAGAAGAACTCACCACAAAAGAAAGAATGAGAAACAGTACTCTCTGCCACAGAGTTACAGAATTTGGATTACAATTTGATGTCAGAAAGCCAATTCAGAAGCACAACTGTAAAGCTACTAGTGGCTCTGGAAAAAAGCATAAAGGAATCAAGAGACTTCATGACTCTAGAATTTAAATCTAATCAGGCTGAAATAAAAAATCAATTAAATGAGATGCAATCCAAACTGGAGGTCCTAATGACAAGGGTTAGTGAGGTAGAAGAAAGAGTGAGTGACATAGAAGACAAGTTGATGGCGAGGAAGGAAGCTGAGGAAAAAAGAGAAAAACAATTAAAAGACCATGAGGAAAGGTTAAGGGAAATGATAGGCTCAGAAAGAAAAATCTACGTATAATTGGGGTTCCAGAGAGTGCTGAGAGGGCCAGAGGGCCAGAAAGCATATTTGAACAAATCATAGCTGAGAACTTCCCTATTTTGGGGAGGGAAACAGGCATTCAGGAGAAAAGGGTTTCCCCCCACCCAAAAAAAATCAATAAAAACCATTCAACACCTCAACATTTAATAATGAAACTTGCAAATTCCAAAGATAAAGAGAAAATCCTTAAAGGAGCAAGAGACAAGAGATCCCTAACTTACATGGGGAGAAATACTAGATTAAGAGCAAACCTCTCCACAGAGACCTGGCAGGCCAAAAAGAGCTGGCAGGATATATTCAGGGTACTAAATGAGAAGAATATGCAGCCAAGAATACTTTATCCAGCAAGGCTCTCATTCAGAATGAAAGAAGGAGAGAGAAAGAGCTTCCAAGATAGGCAGAAACTGAAAGGATATGTGACCAGCAAACCAGCTCTGCAAGAAATATTAAGGGAAACCCTTTTTTTTTTTTTTTTTTTTTACATAGCATTTTTATGTTTTTATTCCTACAGAAAAGAAGAAACACATTCCTATCAAAAAAGTCCATCCCCCAGTGGGTGAATGTAAAAAAACTAACAAAATAACTTCAAGGCTATAACTGCTGTGAATTCAAAAGGCACAAACAAAACTACAGAACAAGTGAGTACACTTTCTTCATATTTTGCAATGATCTATGGATGTCCTGTTTAACAAAATTGCATAATCCCCACCCAATAGAAATAATCCACAAACACAGGGACTGAATAGATATTACAATGACACTAAATGCATGTTTTCAATAGTAACTCTGAACATGAATAGGCTAAGTTATCCCATCAAAAGATGCAGGGTTTCAAACTGGATAAAAAAGCAAGACCTATCTATTTGCTGTCCACAAGAGACTCATTTTAGACCTAAGGACACCTACAGCCTGAAAATGAAAAGTTGGTGAACCATTTACCATTCAAATGGTCCTCAAAAGAAAACTGTTGTAACAATCATCATATCAGATAAATTAAATTTTATCCCCAAGACTGTAGTAAGAGATGAAGAGGGACACTATATCATATTTAAAGGATCTATCCAACAAGAGGACCTAACAATCATGAATATTTATGCCCCTAATGTGGGAGCTGCCAAGTATATCAATTAATTAATAACCAAAGTAAAGACATACTTAGATAATAATACACGAATACTGGGAGACTTCAACACAGCACTTTCTGCAAATGACAGATATTCTAAGCACAACATCTCCAAAGAAACAAGAGCTTTAAATGATACACTGGACCAGATGGATTTCACAGATAAACACAGAACTTTGCATCCAGACACAACTGAATACACATTCTTCTCAAGTGCCCATGGAACTTTCTCCAGAATAGACCACATACTGGGTCACAAATCAGGTCTCAACTGATACCAAAAGATTGGGATTGCCCCCTGCATATTTTCAGACCATAATGCTTTGAAACTAGAACTCAGTTACAAGAAGAAATTTGGAAGAGACTCAAACATGTGGAGGTTAAAGAGCATCCTGCTAAAAGATGAATGGATCAACCAGGAAATTAGAGAAGAATTAAAAAGATTAATAGAAACTAATGAAAATGAAGATACAAGTGTTCAAAATCTTTGCAATACAGCAAAAACAGTCCTAAGAGGGAAATACATCACAATACAATTTTCAAAAAATTGGAAAAAACTCAGATACACAAGCTAACCTCACACCCAAAGGAACTGGAGAAAGAACAGCAAATAAAACCTACACCAAGCAGAAGAAGCGAGTTAATAAAGATTCAAGCAGAACTCAATGAAATAGAGACCAGAAGAACTGTAGAGCAGATCAATAAAACCAGAAGTTGGTTCTTCTTCTTTTTTTTTTTTTAACAAAACCAGGAGTTGGTTCTTTGAAAGAATTAATATGATAGATAATCCATTAGCCAGCCTTATTAAAAAGAAAAAAAACTCAAATTGATAAAAATCACGAATGAAAAAGGAGAGATTGGGCAGCCCGGGTGGCTCAGCGGTTTAGCACCACCTTTGGCCCAGGGCCTGATCCTGGAGACCCAGAATCGAGTCCCACGTCAGGCTCCTTACATGGAGCCTGCTTCTCCTTCTCCCTGTGTCTCTGCCTCTCTCTCTTGCTCTCTCTCTGTCTCTCATGAATAAATAAAATCTTAAAAAAAAAAAGGAAAGAAAAAGGAGAGATCACAACCAATACCAAGGAAATACAAGTGATTTTAAAAACATATTATGAGGGATCCCTGGGTGGCACAGCGTTTTAGTGCCTGCCTTTGGCCCAGGGCGCGATCCTGGAGACCTGGGATCGAGTCCCACATCGGGCTCCGGTGCATGGATCCTGCTTCTCCCTCTGCCTATGTCTCTGCCTCTCTCTCTCTGTGTGACTATCATAAATAAATAAAAATTAAAAACAATAAAAACATATTATGAGCAGCTGTATGCCAATAAATTTGGCAATCTGGAAGAGATGGACACATTTCTGGAAAACCACAAACTACCAAAACTGGAACAGGAAGAAATAGAGAACCTGAACAGGCCAATAACCAGTGAGGAAACTGAAGCAGTCATCAAAAACCTCCCAAGCAAAACAAAACAAAACAAAACAAAACAAAACAAAAAAACCTCCTAAGACACAAAAGTCAAGGGCCAGATGGCTTCCCAGGGGAAGTCTATCAAATGTTTAAAGAAGAAACAATACCTATTCTACTAAAGCTGTTCCGAAAGAAAGAAAAGGATGGAATACTTCCAAACTCGTTTTATGAGGCCAGCATCACCTTAATTCCAAAACCAGACAAAGACCCCACCAAAAAGGAGAATTATAGACAAATATCCCTGATGAACACAGATGCAAAAATTCTCAACAAGATACTTGCCAATAGGATCCAACAGTACCTTAAGAAGATTATTCACCATGACCAAGTGGGATTAATCCCCAGGATGCAAGGCTGGTTCAACACTCATAAAGCAACCAACGTGATAGGTCACATTAATGAGAGAAAAAAAACCTACAGAATGGGAGGAGATATTTACAAATGACATATCAGATAAAGGGCTAGTATCCAAGATCTATAAAGAGCTTATTATACACAACAGCAAAGAAACAATCCAATTATAAAATGAGCAAAAGACATGAACAGAAATTTCACAGAGGAAGACAGACATGGCCAACAAGCACATGAGAAAATGCTCTGCATCACTTGCCATCAGGGAAATATAATCAAAACCACAATGAAATACACCTTACACCAGTGAGAATGGGGAAAATTAACAAGACAGGAAACAATAAATGGAGAGGATGTGGAGAAAGAGGAACCCTCTTGCACTGTTGGTGGGAATGTGAACTGGTGCAGCCACTCTGGAAAACTGTGTGGAGGTTCCTCAAAGAGTTAAAAATAGAGCTACCCTATGACCCAGTAATTGCATTACGGGGTATTTACCCCAAAGATACAGATGCAGTGAAAAACCGAGACACCTGCACCCCAATGTTTATAGCAGCAATGTTCACAATAGCCAAACTGTGGAAGGAGCCTCCATTCATCGAAAGATAAATGGATAAATATGTGGTCTATGTATACAATGGAATATTACTCAGCCATTAGAAACGACGAATACCCACTATTTGCTTCAACGTGGATGGAACTGGAGGGTATTATGCTGAGTGAAGTACGTCAATTGGAGAAGGACAAACCTTATATGGTTTCATTTTTCAGGGAATATAATAAATAGTGAAAGGGATTAAAGGGTAAAGGAGAGAAAATGAGTGGGAAATATCAGTGAGGGAGACAGAACATGCGAGATACCTAACTCTGGGAAAAGAACAAGGGGTGGTGGAACAAGGGGCAGGGGGGTGGGGTGACTGGGTGATGGGCACTGAGGAGGGCACTTGATGGGATGAGCACTGGGTGTTATACTATATGTTGGCAAATCGAACTCCAATAAAAAATACACACACACACACATACACACACACACACACACACACACACACACACACACAAACCAACCCAGAATCTTCATCATTAGAAGTGGGAAAAAAAAAGAATAACACAAATATTTTCTACTTCTCAGTAGAGTTATAGAGGTAAAACTATGCTTCCAACTGTACTGTCAGAGATTGAGGTATTTTCATGATTTCTATAATAATAATATGATCTCATATTGAAATCCATCCCACACCCACCTCCCCTGCTCCGGTTTTTCAAATGAAAAGAGCAGGTAAACAAAACCCAGGTACTACATTCATTAACACTTTGAACTACAGTTTTTTTCAATAAGTTGAAATTATTTTCATGTTTATATAATTTTAGATGGAGGAGGCATTTATTTAGTTACGCAACAAAATTTTTGGTAGTTTTAACCAAAATATCTTTGTACAAATTTTATTGTGTATATCTATCACCATAGAATAAAATATTCCCTACTTAGAACAGTATTTTCCACTACATTAGTGTTAAACACACACACTAGCTGACTGAACTTAATAATGTTATTTGATTGCTTTGAGATAATGCTTAATGTAATCTGGTAGATGTGTTTATAGCTGAGAATATAAAATAAATGAGAAATTATGTGTTACATATAGCTTGCTGTGGCCTCATTCTTTTGCTTGATATTTAATTTTAAAGTTCTATTATTGTAGGCCTATGAGTACTTATAAAAATAACACATTTAAGTGCCTTTCCATTTTGTTCTATCCTTATTTTTAAACCAAGGGATGCCAAATTAGACTTATAGTTTTGTATCATTTTTTGCACATGCACTTTTTGGAAGTGGAAAGAAAAAATGGAATATAATTGACCTAGATAAATTACTATAGTTGTTTGAAGGCTGAAGCAAAACCAGGCTTATACCATAATAAAAGTTTCTGAAGTAGCTATAGCTCAAAATTTAAAATAAAATTGATAGGGATACCTGGGTGGCTCAGTGGTTGAACATCTGCCTTTGGCTCAGGGCGTGATCTGGGTCCAGGGATCAAGTCCTGCTTCAGGCTGTGAAGAGCTTCCTCCTGTGAGGAGCCTGCTTCTTCCTCTGCCTGTGTCTCTGCCTCTCTCTATGTGTCTCATGAATAAATAAATAAAATCTTAAAAAATAAACTTGATAGATGAGATGATTAAGTCTTTATAAAGTTGGATGCTATAATATTTTTGTGTTTTTGAGCACTCAGACTTTAAAGGATGCATCCTTTAAATTACTTTTTTGTTTAATATCAAAATTAGTATTGGAGCATCTCGGGGGCTTAGTCAGTTAAGCATCTGCCTTTGGCTCAGGTCATGATGTTAGAGTCCTGGGATTGAGCCCCTGCTCAGGAGGGAGTCTGCTTCACTTTCTCCTTCTGTGTGCTCTCTATCTCTCAAATAAATAAAATACTTTAAAAACATATCATTAGTAGTCGTTTCAAAGTGATGGACTTTTTTTCCAGCTTTGCAAATCTGATTTTTTTTTTTTGGTCTGTGGTTTAATGTGCAACAAAACAGTTGCAGAACAAAATGGGAGATGCTGAAGCAGTCAAGAAGATATTTATTGAAAACTGTGCTCAGTGCCACACAGTAGAAAAAGGTGGAAAACATAAGACAGGTCCAAATCTCTGGGATCTTTTTGGAAGAAAACAGGGCAAGCACCAGGATATTCTTTTTCTGATGCTAACAAAAACAAAGGTAAAACCTAGGCAGTTGTGGGAAAGAATTGGAAACTTTGTAGCAAAGAGCAAAAGCACATGGTTTGATATTTTAATAACTTTCTAGTTTACATTAAAAATGAAATTCTCAGGTTTGTATACTGAGATATTGATTTATGTAATAAAATCTATGTTTAAATAACTGGTCTCTTTTTGATCAGAGGAATTAGCAATTCTCTGTGGCATAGGTTTATACCTATATAAGGTATGTCATTTTGTGCAATACACTTATGTTAAAAAGTATGAGCTAAATTAAAAAGTTCAAATCATATTTTAATGGCATAATGGTAGTTTTCTATTTGTAGTAGTGATTCTTAGCAGAGTAGGGGGATTCTTTTTAAGATTTTATATATTCATTATAGACACAAAGAGAGAGGCAGAGAGACATAGGCAGAGAGAGAAGCAGGCTCCTTGCAGGGAACCCAGTGGGGACTCGATCGCAGGTCCCCGGGATCACACCCTGATCTGAAGGCAGATGCCTGAGCCACCCAGGCATCCCAGAGTAGGGGAATGCTGTGTAAATAGTTTGAAAACATATATGCAATGATTTCTTTGTTTGTGGAAGGTAGATAGATGGCAGTTAAAATGAGAAAGCATTTTAGGGTTGAAAATAAAAATGGTTGGAAAAAACTATAATATCTTTGCAAAGAAATTTTTTTAAGACTTTATTTATTTATTCATGAGAGAGACACAGAGAGAGAGAGGCAGAGACAGAAACAGGCTCCATACAGGGAGCCTGATGTGGGACTTGATCTGGGACTCCAGGATCACGCTCTGAGCCAAAGGCAGATGCTTAACCACTGAGCCACCCAGGCATCCCTTTGCAAAGAAATTACTCCTGGGTATACATATACATACATACATACATACATACATACATACATATCATTAGCACTCACCTCAAAAATAGGTTACAACTCTAAATAGATTGCAATTCTATTTTGAACTGTTTTTGGAGGCCCAGCATTTCCTACTGTTCTGAATTTCAGATCACTACAATACTACTATTTGGAAAGGTTTTTGTTTTGTTTTTGTTTCTTTTTATTCTTTTTATTGAGGTGAAGTTCACACATTAGCCATTTTACAGTGTATGAGTCAGTAACATTTAATGTGTTCACAGTATTGTATAATCAGCACCTTTCTGTAGTTTCAAAACTTTTTCATTACTCCAGAACAACCTCCATACCTATTAAATAATCACTCCCCATTTCCTCCTCCCCTTAACTCCTTGCAACATCTAATCAGCTTCCTATCTGTGTGGATTTGTCTATTCTGCATATTTCATAAAAAGGAATAATAAAATATGAGCTTTTGTGTCTGACTTCTTTCACTTAGCATGTTTTCAAGGTTCATTGAAGTTGTAGCACGTATCAGTACTTCATTCCTTTTTATGGCTAATCATTCAGTTGAATGTATATACAACAATTTGTTTATCCATTTATCAGTTGATGAACATTTGGATTGTTTCCACCTTTCACCTACTGTGAATAGTGCTGCTCTGAATATTTGGGAATAAGTATTTGAATCCCTGTTTTCAGGTCTTGTGGGTATATATAGAGATATATTTTTTCTATGTATCTATATAATACATATATATTTAGATATAGATATCTCTATATATCTCTCTATATATACTGGGTCATTTGTTAAATCTATATATAACTTTTTGAGGAAAGCCCAATTGTTTTCTACAGTAGTTGTACCATTTTACATTCCCATCAGTCATGTAGGATTCCTATTTCTCTGTATCCTCTGCAAAGCTTGTTGTTTTCTTTTTCTTCTTAAAATTACTATCCTATTGGGTGTGATCTTAGCTGTTTGGAATTCCTTTCTATATGCTGCTTGATTCATGCATCATTGAATAAAGTCAATTTGATCCTTAAATTCACTCTGTTGAAATTTTTTTATTTAACAACTTGTTGACCATTTGTGTATTTGGAAAAATGTCTATTCCTTTCCTCTGCCTATTTTTTATTTGAATTGTTGGTCTTCTTTATTGTTGAGTTTAAGAGTTCTTTATGTATTCTGGACACTAAACCCTCATCAAATATGTGATTTTCAAATATTTTCTCTTATCTGTAGTTAGTCTTCATTTGCTTGATAATGTACTTTGATGCACAGAAGTTTTTAATTTGTATAAAGTCTATATTTTTGTTGATTTGGGGGGGGAGTATCAAATCTAAGAATCCATAATCAAATCTGAGGTCATAAAAATTTACTCCTGTGTTTTCTTCAAATAGTGTTATAGTTTTGGCTCTTATATTTAGGTTTTTGACCCATTTTCACTTAATTTTTTATAGAGAGGGAATAGTTCTACTTCATTCTTTTGCATATGGTTATCCATCACTTCTTGGCCTTTTGGCTAAGATCAAGTGCATGTGGTTATCCAGTTATCCCAGGCCCATTTCTTGAAAAGACCATTCTTTCGCAGCTGAATGGTCCTGATACCCTTCTTGAAATTCACTTGGCCATATATGTTAGAGTTTACTTCTGGATATTCAGTTGTCTTCTACTGGTCTGTATATCTATCCTTATAACAGTACCCACTATTTTTATTACTGTAGTTTTGTAATAAGTTTTGAAATTAGGAGGTATGAGCCCTCCACCTGTTTTTTCTTTTTCAGTATTGTTTTGGCTATTCAGGGCCCTTTGCAATTCCGTAAATTTGGGAATAACCTTTCCCATTTCTGCAAAAAAGTCTTTGGAATTTTGATAGAGTTTGCATTGTATCTGAAGATTGGGTTTGGGAAGTATTGCCATTTTAGCAACATGAATGTTCCAATCTATGAACATAGGATACTTTTCCATTTATTTAGGTCTCCTTTCATTTCTTTGAGCAATGTTTTGTAATTTTCAGGGTACAAGTCTTTCACTTCCTTGGTTAAATTTTGCCTAAGTATTTTATTCTTTTATATACAATTATAAATAGAAGTGTTTCAAATTGTTTATTGCTTGTATATAGCATAACTGATTTTTATATGTTGATCTTATGCCCTGAAGCTTTGTTGTATTAATTTATTAGTTCTGGTAGATTCTTTTTGTAGATCCTTGGGGATATTCTGTATATAGAATAATATAATCTGTGAATAGATACAGTTTTACTTCTTCCTTTCCAGTTTGGATGGCTCTTATTTCTTTTTTTCCCCTATTGCTCTGGCTAGGACTTTTAATGGAATTCTGAGTAGAATTGGTGAAAATGAGCATCTTTGTCTTGTTCCTGATCTTAGAGGAAAAGTTTTCAGCTTTTCACCTTGGGTATTAGCTGGGGGTTTCTAAACATTCCTGTTTTCTTGTTAAGCGATTTACCTTTTATTCTTAGTTTAGTGAGTGTTTATATCAGGAAAGGGTGTTGGAATTTGTCAAATTTTTTCCTGCATCTTTTGAAATAATCATGTATTCTTTTTCCTTTTGCTCTATTAATATGTTAAGTTGATTGATTTTCTTATGTTGAACCATACTTCTATTCCTGGGATAAGTCCCATTTGGTCATAGTATGTAATTCTTTTCATGTGACTTGGATTTAGTTTGCTAGTATTTTGTTGAGGATGTTTCCATTTATAGTGATAAGAGATATTGGTTTGTAGTTCTCTTGTGGTGTCTTTGTCTGACTTTGGTGTTTGGAGGATTAGATTATTATTATTATTGCAGCTTCATACGTGATTTGAATTTGGTATTTTAAAAAATTTCTTAATGGGTTTTATAATGCTATATAGTGCTTATTTAAATGAGCTTTGTGGAGTATATTATAGGAGAAGGCTTTTAGTGAAGGGATTTAGCATTTTGTGCATTATTTTTTAAGTGCAAATGTAGCTTGCATTTTGTCAGAAGAGGGATTCTGCTTATTTTAATATTTAATATTAGTTTAATATTAACATTTTAATAATTTAATATTTCTAGGAAAGTAGTGTTTTGGGTTGCTCTCAGCCTATCCATAGTGATGTTATTGACTATAAATGTCTGGGGACACTCCCCTGGGCCTATACTACTTGTAGTAAGCCACCACAGACATTTCCCCAACCAAAACTAGTGTTGTGGCTGGACCAGACCTTGTGGTTCTTATTATGATTGCAAGACATACCTCAGCAGCAACTGTCAGGGAACTTTGAAAGACATGATTTATTACTCACAAGTCCTGGAGGTTACATGGTATGCCTGGGACCACACAGTGTGGTTGAGAGGAAAGAGAGAGAGTGAGAGTGAGCTAATGAGCAGGCCTAGTGTTTTGCTTTTATTGGAGTCAAGGGTGGGGTGCCTAGGGCTTCACAGGTTCATTCTTTAATGGTGAATTTAAAACATAAGAGTGGGAACTAAAGCATGGGAAGGGAAAAACAAACAGTTCTCAATTGTAGTTATCTAGGTCTACCAGAGCATTCTTAAAAAGGGAGGCGGGGAACTTCATGAGTGGGGAAACCTGGCTCTATCTACTCACGTAACTGGCAGTGTGTTTATTCAGACTGGATGTGTTTGAAGTAGATGCCTTGGCAAACAAAAGCTTAATGTCAGACATTTATATTATAGTTGAAGAAGCTAATTGTCAGATGCCCATTCTACAGATAGGTAAGATATAGTGAAATTCTTGTTGTATAGAATATTGGGGAAAGGGAAATGTGTATAGTCAAATGATTTAGTTAAAACAAAATTAGCACATGTAGAATTTTCACGAATTTTTGTGTGAAAATAAGACCCTTTTTATCTTTCTGAAATGTTGAGAGTAATACAGTTTGGCAGGATGGAGAGCTAGTAAAGCCCCTGGTTCCTAGACTTCTCTTGGGTTTCCAAGCAAACCAAGATGGAATGGGGTGGGGAATATACAGTAAGAATTTGATAACTGTATTAGTTTCCTAGGGCTGCTGTTATAAAATATCATAAATTCAGTGGCTTAAAATAACAGAAGTTATGGTTTTACAGTTCTGGAGGATAGAAGTGCAAAATCAAGGTATTGGCAGGACTGTGTTCTCATTTCTTGTTTCTTCCTAGTTTCTGGTAGTTTGTCAATTATCTTGGTGTTTTGGGCCTTCAGCTGCATAACTCCAATCTCTGTCATTTCATCATCCCTGTCTCTGTCTTCACATGACTGTCTTATAAGGGGACCAATCATATTAGATTGGGAGCCCATCCTACTACAGTGAGACCTCATTTCAACTTAACTAATCACATCTGCAATGGCCCTATTTCCACACAAAGACACATTCTGAGGTACTAGGAGTTAGGACTTCAATGTATCTTTATTGAGAGAACATCCCTAATAAAGAACCATATATACATATAAAATAAATACATAGATAATTGATAAAAAGCTTATATTAAAATAAAATAGAATAAAATTTAATCCTTGGTAAAGCATGCTTTAGAATCTTTTTAAACATCAATGTCATTGTTATGAACACAATATCATTCTGTTTAGTATGTGAAAAAATCCTGTTAATAAATATTCTATAGTAAAGAATTTGTCTGGTCTTTGTCCTAGGTTTCTAGGAGGGAATCTCTAAAACCTTAGAATTTCCCAAGTGATAAGAATGTTTCTTTTATTTTAAGTTTGGGCCCTGGGACCACCACCTGAGTTTATGCTAGTGAGATGACTTATGATAGGCTCCCAGATAGTTTCAGGATGGAGGTGGCCAAGGTTGAAAGGCCAACTATGTGATTAGAGAGTTGGAGCTTTGGGCTCTGTGACATATCAGTCCAACCTTAGGGTTAGGGGATAGGAGCTGGAGAATGAGTTCCATCACATGGCTCATGATTCAATAGGAAGTCTTATGTAATAAAACACCAATAAAAACTCTAGCCATGTTAATTGGAAACTCTGGCTAAGCTTCCTGGTTGGTGAGCACAAGGTGTACTTAGAAGATTCTCTAGGGACAGGACCCAGAAGCTCTGTGCTTGGGACTTTCCCAGACTTTATCATATGGATCTCTTTATCTTGCTGGTCCTGATTTGTATTCTTCATATTAAAACTGTAAGGATAGTGCTTTCCTGAGTTCTTTAAATTGTTTTAGCAAATTATCAGACTTGAGGGTGTCCTGGGAACCCTCAAATTTATAGCCAGTTGGTTAGAATTTGAGGTGGTCTAGGACCCCAAACTTGTAGCTGGTGTCTGAAATGAGGCAGAATTACTGGGGTCTATGGAGTCTGTTCAAATTCAGGAAGTTAGTGTCAAATTCTAATTGCATGTATTGCAATAGGATTTCTAGTTGATAGACTATTGAATAAATCAACCTGAAACTTGGATTTATTATTTGAATTTATATGGTTCTTTAGTTTTTAAAGTAATATTTTTCTATAGTGTCATTTTATTATTTATTGACACATTACAAGAGCTGTTAGCTTTTGAGTTCTAAGTTGTAGACTATTTATAACCTGATATTTATTTCTCTAACTGCTAATATTTAGAGGATTTTATTGTTAGCATCATTGGAAATAATATTAAAACTGATTACAAATCTTTTATTGTAGGTTGTTGTCAAATATTAAAAGCTGTATAGAAGGCTTGGCTTTAACATTATTCAAGAATTAGTAATAAAATTTCCTTAAGTCAGATAATTTAAGTAATCTTTGTGACTGGTGTGGGGATATAATATTACTATTTGTTTTACTGATTACATAATAATAAGTAGCAGAATGAATTTGAATCCCTATATACATCACTCATAAAAATTAACTTGAAATGAATTAGAGACCTAATTAAATTAAATATAAGACTTGAAACTCTAAGACTTCTAGAAGAAAACATAGGGAAAAATTTCCTTGACATTGGTCTTTGTAATAATCTGGACATTGACACCAAAAGCACAAGCAACAAGAACAACAGGCATTAACTGGGATTACATCAAACTAAAAAGCTTCTGCACAGCAAAATAAATAGTCAACAAAATGAAAAAGTAACCTATGGAATGGGAGAAAATATTTGCAAATTTTGTATCTGGTAAAGGGTTGATATTCAAAATATATAAAGAATGGATGTAACACAATAGCAAAAAAACCCACAACAAAACAATTAAAAAATAGGCAGAAGAACTGAATACTTTCCCACAGAAGACATATAATTGGACAACAGGTACATAAAAAAGTGTTCAACATCACTAATTGTCAGGGAAATGCAAATGAAACCACAGTGAGATATCACCTGATGCCTATTAGATCGCTATCAACAGAAAGACAAGAAATTGTCTTGTGTCTTGTGTCAAGTGTTGGCAAAGATGTAGAGAAAAAGAAACACTTATGAACTGGTGGTAGAAATGCATATTGGTGCAGCAACCATGGAGAACAGTGTGGAGATTCATTAAAAATTAAAAGTAACTGTCATACATCCTAGTAATCTCATCTCTGGGTGTGTATCCAAAGGAAATGAAAACAGGATCTGGGAGAGATATCTACATCCTATGTTCATTACAGCATTATTTGCAATAGCCAAGCTATGGAAACAACCTATGTGTTTGTCAACAGATGAGTGGAGAAAGATGTGGTAAATGTATAAATGATAGAATGTTCAACTCTGAGAAAGAAGGAAGTTTAGTCATTTGCAAAAATTTGGATGAACCTTGAATGCATTTATGCTGAGTGAGGTAAGTTGGAGAAAAAAATGTCACTTACATGTAGAATCTTAAAAAGTCAAATTCAGGAAGTTTTAGGAAGCTGGCAGAGTGGGAGGATCCTGAGCTCACCTCATCCTATGGACACACTGAGATAATATAGTGAGATCTCTGCAACTAACTCTGAAAATTGGCAGAAGAGATCTTCTACAGCCAATCACAAAAAGAAGTTCACATCAAAAAGAGTAGAAGGGGTGGGAACACAATTTGGAATCATACCCCCAAAATACAATAGGAGGGACATCATAAGCACAGAGAACCAAGAGAATCAGACTCCACACCAGGCACAGGGGGTTTGAACTGGAAGAGAAATCCCCATAACATCTGGCTTGAAAATCAATGGGGCTTAACATCAGGAACTTCAACTTCAACAAAAAGATATAGAATATAAAAGAACCAGTCAGAGGTGAAGAATTCAATAATTGAAATAAAAAATATGCTAGAGGAAATCAAGATTAGAGGAGGAAGAGGAACTACCAGTGATATGGAAGACAAGGTAATGGAAAGCCATCAAGCTGAACGACAACAACAAAAAAATAAATAAAAGAAAAATAAAAGATGAGAACAGGGTAAGGGACCTCTTCAACACCACCAAGCATTTTTTATTATAGGGATCCCAGAAGGAGGAGAGAGAAAGGGGGCAGAAAACTTATTTGAAGAGATAATAGCTGAAAATTTCCCTAATTTGGGGAAGGAAACAGACATCCAGATCCAGGAAGCACAGAGACCCCCCCCCAACAAGATGAACCCAAGGAGTCTACACCAAAACACATAATAATTAAAATGGCAAAAAGTACTGATAAAGAGAATTTTAAAACAGAAAAAAAGAAATGAAAACAGTTACATATAAGGGAAACCTGATAAGACTATCAGCTGATTTTTCAGCAGAAACTTTGCAAGCCAGAAGGCAGTGAAATGTATTCAAAGAGTTGAGGGAAAAACTTTATAACCAGAAATATTCTGCCCAGAAAGGTTATCATTCAGAACAGAAGGAGAGATAGAATTTCCCAAGCAAAAGTTAAAGCAGTTCATCATCACTAAACGGGTCTTATAAGAAATATTAAAGGAAATTCTTTAACTGAGAAGGAAAGGCCATAATTCAAAGTAAGAAAATTATGAAAGGAAAAATTTCACAGGTAAAAGGAAATATAGTTTATGTAGTAGATTAATCACTTTTAAAGCCAATATGGCTTGGGACACCTGGGTGGCTCAGCGGTTGAGCATCTGCTTTCAGCTCAGGATGTGATTCCAGGATCTGGGATAGAGTTCCACATTGGGCTCCCTATGAGGAGCCTGCTTCTCCCTCTACCTATGTCTCTGCCTTTCTTTCTCTGTGTTTCTCATGAATAAATACATCTTAAAAAAATTAAGCCAGTATAGCAGTTAAAACTCACAAGTAGTAAACTCAGTTAAATCTACAAAAACTAGTGAAGGGATACACAAAATAGATAAAATATGGTATTATGTATATAAAACATGGAGGGGGGAGTAAAAATTTACTGTTTTTAGAATGTGTTTAGGACCATCAACTCAATATAGATTGCTATACATATAAGCTGTGATGAATGACTCTAATGGTAACCACAAATTGAAAACTTGTAACAATAAATAATAAAAAATAATTTAAAAATAAATAATAAAGAGAAAGGAATCTAAGTGTAAAAATAATAAATAATAAATAATAAATAATAATAATACATAATAAAGAGAAAGGAATCTAAGTGTAACACCAAAGAAAGCCATCAAACTATAAGGGAAGAGAGCAAGAGAAGGAAAGAATAGAGAAGACCTATAACAACACCCCAGAAAACAATTAACAAAATGGTAATAAGTATATATAACTTATCCTTAATTACTTTAAATATAAATGGACTAAATGTTCCAATCAAAAGGATAGGGTGACTGAATGAGTAAAAAGAATAAAGACCCATTTATATGTTGCCTACAAGAGATTCACTTCAGATGTAAGGACACACATAGACTGAAAGTGGAGGGATGGAAAAAGATATTCTGTGCAGATGGAAATCAAAAGGTAGAAGCCTTCTTTTAAAAATGGAATTTCCAAAAAAAAAAAAAAATGGAATGTCTGTGTTTTCTTCTTCAATCATGGCTCCCTTGACCCTCCAGAGTGTCAATTTGAACTTAGGGAGACTTTCACAGCCAGCTTATATACACTCTCCTCTTTTTGGGCCAGAGGACTATGACTTGCTACTTAGGATATGTCACCTACTTTGGAGAACTTGTCTTCTTTTGAGATCATTAGTGATAGGTGTCCTCTTACTCTGGTCCAGGCTTTATGATTTTGGCAGTGTTCTAATTATATCAAGTTTGGAGTATAGGTGCTCCCTGAATATTTTATCAAAAATGGAGTTAGCATTTCTGTTTCTCTGTGTCCGTATTCTTTTTGACTGGTTTTAGAAAGGAAAAAAAGAAAGAGACAACCGTTCTCTCATTGTAAAACTGGATTCCTGAAATCATAGACTTTTGACAGAAATTTGGACAGAGGCAACATCCTGTGATTGGAAGAAAAAATAAGAAATTCTTGACTTTAAGTCATCTTGTCTCCTAGGACAAATTCTCTGTTTGGATCATTTACTCATCTGCAATGTGAGGGGTTAGATTAATTTCTAAGATCTCTTCTAGAAGGAACTCTGATTCTAGGAGGGTGGGGGTACTGCTTTGGTTGGCAGTTTATTGGTGTACCTTGGATCATGCTGAACAGCATGTGAGTATTAGATTTCTATAGGGAACCTGGAGAGTAGAGAACCAAAGACTAATTTTAGAATTTTCTTGTAGGTCAGAAACTGTAAGTATTCCCAGTTATGGTGGCCTTCCTATTGAATCTAAGAGTAATCTTTTGTTCACATATGTGGGTCACATCAGAAAGTAAGCCTTAGAAATATAACTACACAAACTTAAAACTTACTTTCACCTTTATAGGTATTATCTGGGGAGAGGAAACTCTGATGGAATATTTGGAGAACCCAAAGAAATATATCCCTGGAACTAAAATGGTCTTTGCTGGTCTTAGAAAGAAGAGTGGGAGAAAAAAGCTTATTCGATATTTGAAACAGGCAACATCTTGCAACTTAGAAAATATTAGTTATAAGCCAAAATTTTCCAATATCAAATATTGCATGTTTAAGTAAGTCATATTTGATCTTTTCTGATAAGCCTGTAGTAAGTTTAACATTTTAAAAAAAGGTTTAAATTTTTTATTGTGTGTAATCTACTAATCAGATGCCTTTCTGAGTTTGGACTGACTTTTGTCTGCTCAATAAGGTCAGCATGGAGGAGGAGAGGGAAGAAAACTAAAATCGATTGTGCTTCAGTAGTCCCTACAGGCACAAAATATTTTATAAGCCTAGAAGCTGCTATTGACGATGAAAATAATTTCCACATACTTATTTCTCTGTAACTGAAATGTAAATATGGCAGACCTTAGCTTTAGTTTTCAGTAAGCTATGTTTGGTTATACATTTGCCTTTATTATAACTTTATTGTATTTATTGTTATACCTTTATTATAAGTAACTTTAAGAAAAAAAATAAAGTCAAT
This sequence comes from Vulpes lagopus, assembly GCF_018345385.1. Classification (NCBI taxonomy): domain Eukaryota; kingdom Metazoa; phylum Chordata; class Mammalia; order Carnivora; family Canidae; genus Vulpes; species Vulpes lagopus. The sequence goes on along the minus strand of NC_054834.1, from coordinate 101,139,885 downwards.
AATTGATCTTATCTTAGGAATATTATTGGAACAAAAGGCAAATTTTTGACCATGAGTGATATAAAATAAAACCTAGAGAGAAGGAGAAAAGTATGTTCTACATTAATAAGCATTTATGTGACATAACATATAGCATTTTTACATTAATTTTTTTATGGTACCTTTCTAATCCAGAGTAATGGAAGGCTGGACTGCACAGAGAGATACCATGTACCCTGAGAAAGAGGAAGAAGAAAAAAATAACCTTTACCATTAATTGGAAAGACCTCCTACCTCACAGTAAGTAGCTATGAGGCATGGGATAGCAAGTCCACAACAGGGCCTGTGTGGAAGAGAATAGTGGTTCTGTGTGGTGTGGGGTGGCCCCTGAAATAGCTATGCAGCCCTACAAGCACTCCATTACCCAAGTGTATGGCCTAGTGCAAGAAAGAGAAGGTATTTCCTTACCAAAGAGTTGGGTAATGGACTGGTCAGGAGTCATTATGGGTGAGAATAGGATATCCATTATCTAATTTCCACTTCACAACAACACCCCATAAGGTACATTTTTACCTTCTCATTGGGACTGGTGCCAGAACCAGCATTTGGATCTTCTGCCTCAATTCCTGGTGACTTTTTACCATATCCTAGGGAAAATACGTTAGTTAACTTATGCTACTACTTAGAAGTCACCCTAACCCCAAATTTTCAAAGTGAAGGGAATATTGAAAAAGCTGTGATTTTCAGAAGGTTTTATTAAGTCAACTCAGGGCTTAGACTCCATTTTAATGCTTCTGGCAAGTGGGAGCTAGTGCCACTACTGAATAGAAGAGTGTGTCCCTGGGGACCAAGGTACACTTGACCAAGTTGAGCTTATTATTCTCTCCTTGGAGAAATTCTTTGATGAGGACAGAGACATCTGTAGGAACTCCAAGAGTGTGTTAAGGATGTTACCAGTCTCAGAGCTGAGTTGGGTTTGCAAGGATATAGAATTTGGTGACATACCTCATATTTTAATTTACATGGGACAGAGAACTCTGTAAGAAAGAACTTGAACTTAATTCATATTTGTAATTATAGGTCAGTTTTATACAACTCTGACAGGTTTGGTGGCTTTGACAAAAAGCCACATTGCAGGGAAGAGCAAGAAGGAAGCCCTTGTGTTTGGAGTTTAAATACTTTTTGCCCTAAGAGAAGCAGGAAGAAGATAATGTGAGGAGAACTGAGATGGTAAAGGTCAGTTGGATGGAAATAAAGAAGTATTAAGTAGATTTTTTGCATTTAAAAAATCAAACAGTGATAAGATGTTGAGTGTTGCTTTACATTTGTGTTTATCTTTGTAAGAGCAAAATAAATACCTCTTTGCTTGTAGTGATGTTTCCGGTATTAGAAAAAAGTTTGGAGACGCCTGGGTGGCTCAGTGGTTGAGTGTCTGCCTTTGGCCCAGGACGTGAACCTGGAGTCCTGGGATCGAGTCCTGTGTGGAGCCTGCTTCTCCCTCTGCCTGTGTCTCTGCCTCTCTCTCTGTGTCTCTCATGAGTAAATAAATTTTAAAATCTTAAAAAAAAAGAAAGAAAGAAAAAAGTTTTGGGGAAAATTTGCAAATAAATGCAGTAATTAAGATTCTGTAGTATGATAGGCTTTATTATTGAATTAATGTATGTGGTCTCTGAGAGGCTTAAATCCATCTTTGGGTCAATTTATATGAAGGGATTCTGGGCACTGTGTAATTTTATCTTGTGTCATCAACTGTGTTTGCCAGAGTTCTGTATGGTTCTTGGTTAGGACTAGTCACGTGAGACATCTGCCTGATTTTAGAAAGCAGCAGAGTTAGGGAAAAGCCTTCACATTTGTACGGTCAGTGCAGGGCACCAGGTGCAACCCACACTTGTCGCTCATCTGTTGACAGTAGCCTTCATGTTGTGGGGCAGCAGCTGGGCCCTCAGTTTCTCCAACACCTACCAGATCTCTTTTAGTTTGAGTCTTGGGCCAACCATGTCATAAAGGTCTGGAATGATGAGAAACAGACCAAACGATACCAATTTGTCCTCACAGGTTTGTCCTTCCTGTGTCTACTTTGCTTCTGCTCCTTCCTATCTGCCCTACTGACCTATAGTAACTTTAGGCCCATCACCAAATGCAGAGTCAAACCTTCCACAGCCTTCCCCAGTTCTCCTTTGTGCACTTAGCAACTTTGCTCTGATCCCCGAGGTGCTCCCTTCTGGACCTGTGTTCCTCTTCTCCTCAAATTGCGTAAGGTCTCCTTTAGTAATCCCCTCATTCCCATCACTCACAGTGGTCCAGCATTCCTGGTCAAACCCTAACCAATACGGGTAGTGTGTCTGTGCAACATATCTCCTTATGATAACAAGAACTTCAAAGGAGATTACTCTCTAGGTACTCTCCAACCTAAATTTGAGGTACTTTGATGAGCAAAAGAAAATATAACGAACTTGACAACCTGTAAGGTGGTCAAGTTACTGGAGTTGCCGTTGTCTCCTAAACTTGAATTAAAGATTAAATAGAAAAAAGATTCACATTAATCAGAGAACAGATTGCTATGAAATCTTTAAGAAGTATCCTTGTTTTATTTTTTTTTAAGATTTTTATTTATTTATTCATGAGACACACACAGAGAGAGAGAGAGAGAGGCAGAGACACAGGCAGAGGATTCTTCCACACAGGGAGCCTGACGTGGGACTCGATCCAGGGTCTCCAGGATCAGGCCCTGGGCTGAAGGCGGCGCTAAACCACTGAGCCACCTGGGCTGCCCAGTATCCTTGTTTTATAGGACCATTAACAGGAACTGAGAAACTTCAGTAGAAAGGAAATGTTAATGCTGATTGCATATCAACAAAAATATATTTGGAAAGTATTACAGTTGGATGATTATATATGATTTATCGCTTTTAGCATAGGCAATTCTAAAATATGTCTTGGTAAGGATCTGAAAGAATGAAGTGTCGTTTCATTTCATTAGAGTAAGAATGTGAGATCAGTTATCTTGGAAATTATTTGTGTGTTTCAGAAGGAACAGGGAACTCTTCAGAAAGCAGGGAACATTGTTACTTGCTGTGTTCTTAAAATTCTTTATACTAGCAAGTGAAGTACTTTCCAGATGAAAACCTCTAGTCATTGGTTCTTGTGGAAAACAACATGTTATTTAGTTCAAGAAGAATAATTTTTTAATTGAACCCTCGTGTCCCACAAGATGTTGTATATAACATAGCATGATTTTTAAGAGTATTTGCTTATTTTCCCTCAACATCACATTTTTCTAAAATATTAACATAGGGAAGAATTAAGAATCAAATTTTCTTCTCTAGATTTTTCACTCAGTGATCATTATCATCAACTCGTGAGTTCAAAATCACATTTTCTTCAGTCTGAATTCCTCGTTCTCCACAAAGCAGGGACTCATTTAAGCACAGAATATTATGGTTGTAGAGGCAGGTAGGACTGGGGCACCACCATAGGGGTGGGGTGTTGCATAAGGGCATAAGGGCTGATGAGAGGCACTAAGAAAGCAGCGGAAAGGCTGCAGAAAGGGGTACTATTTATTACATTTGGAGGATTGGGCCAGATCTCTCATTTTCAAATATACTTCATGTACAGAACCATTTGTTTCTCTTCACCTAAGCCATAAATTCATTAGGTTTATCGCCTGTTGTTCAAGCCATTGTAGGTGACGATTTCACTCACCAAATATTTGATCCCTACGTAATACGGATCACCTTTTTCTAGCTCCAAATAAGCAGTTTCCATGTTACACACTATCTGGTGCTAAGGACAGGGTTACAGAGCAGCATCCTACTTCTAGGTAGCAGTTTCTGTATTAGTCAACTCTGCTATAGTAAGAAAATCTCATGGACTTGGGACAACAAAAACATTTATTGCTCATTCACAGAGCATGTAGCCTGTGGTCAGCTGTGGCTCTGTTCTAAGTATCTTCTCATTCTGGGACCCAGGTTAAAGAGGAAGCACCTATATGGGACATTCCCATTCTTGTGGCAGAGGGAGAGATCAAAAGCCCTAGAAGAAGCTCCTGATGATTCTTCATAAAGCTTCTGCTCAGCTATGGCATATGTTATGTGTGCTCACATTCCAGTGACCAAAACATAAGTGGCCAAGCCCAATGCCAATGAGGTGGGGAGGTATGCTCTCCCTGCAGGAGGAATGTCAAGTCAAATAACAGTAATATGTCATCCTGTTAGAAGGAAGAAGGTAGTGAATAATGGCAATGAAGATACCATCTACCATAAACATGTGTAAACATTTCCTTTGCTCATATTTTCATTCAGACCGTCTCTCTGTTGGACCCAGCCTCTTTGCTCTTTAATTCACTTATTGCCTGGGCCAATCACACCCTAGGTGCTAGCTTTGCTGTATTTTTTAAATTTATTTTTTATTGCAGTATAATTGATACCTATCAGTTTCAGGAGTAAAACACAATGATTCAATATATGTTGCAAAATGAACACTATTAGTGAGACTAGTTAGCATCCATCACCATGTGTAGTTACAAAAACTTTTTCTTATGATGAGAATATTTGTTTATTCTCTCAATATCTTTCAAACATCCAATGCAGCATTATTAAACTATAGTCATCATGCTATACATTTCATCCCCATGACTTATTTTAAAACTGGAAGTTTGTACCTTTTGACCCTGTTCACCCATTCCCCCATCTCTGGCAACCACCAACCTCTTTGCTATGAGTTTTTGTTTGTTGTTTGTTTGTTTGTTTTTTTAAACTATGAATTTATTTTTAAAATATTTATTTATTTACTTATGATAGACATAGAGAGAGAGAGAGGCAGAAACACAGGCAGAGGGAGAAGCAGGCTCCATGCCAGGAGCCCGACGTGGGACTCGATCCTGGGACCCCAGGATCACACCCTGGGCCAAAGGCAGGCGCCAAACCGCTGAGCCACCCAGGGATCCCCTGTTTGTTTTTTAAAATTCCACATTATAAGTGAGATCATAACGGTATTTGTCTGACTTATTTCACTTAGCATAATGCCATCCAGGTCTATCCATGTTGTTGTAAATGGCAAGATTTCATTTTTTTTCGGGCAGCCCCGGTGGCGCAGCGGTTTAGCGCTGCCTGCAGCCTGGGGTGTGATCCTGGGGACCCTGGATGGGTCCCGCATCAGGCTCCCTGCATGGGGGCTGCTTCTCCCTCTGCCCGTGTCTCTGCCTCTCTCTCTCTCTCTCTCTCTTCTCTCTCTCTCTGTCTCTGTAAATAAATAAATAAAATCTTTAAATATTTCATTTTTTTCTATGGCTGGATGATACTCCATTGTATGTATATACCACAATTTTTTATCCCTTCATTCATCAATGGGCCCTTTGGTTCTTCTGTATCTTGGCTATTGTGACTAGTTCTGCAATGAAGAAGGGGATGCATCTTTTCAAGTTTGTGTTTTTACCTTCTTTGAGTAAATACCAGAATTGGAGTTGCTGGGTCATATAGTAGTTCTTTTTTTTTTTTAAGATTTTATTTATTTGAGAGAGAGAGAGAGAGCGTGCAAAAGCCATGGGGGGGGGGGACAATGGGAGAGGGTGAGAAGATGACTCTCCACTGAACGTGGAGCCCGATGATGGGGCTTGATCCCAGGATCCTGAGATCACAACCTGAGCTAAAGTCAGACACTTAAGTGACTGAGCCACCCAGGTCCCTCTTGGTAGTTCTATTTTTAATTTTTTAAGGTACCTCCATACTGTTTTCTATAGTGACTGCACTAATTTACATGCCATCAACAGTGCGGAAGAGTTCCTTTTCCTTCACATCCTTGCCGTTTGTTATTTCTTGTTGTTAATAGCCATCCTAATAAGTTTTAGGTGATATCTAATTATAGATTTGATTTGCATTTACCTGATAATTAATGATGTTGAGCACCTTCTCATATGCCTGTTGACCATTTATGTGTCTTTGGGAAAATATCTTCTGCCCATTTTTAAAAACTGGATTGTTTATGCGGTTTTATGTTTTGTTTTGTTTTTTTGCTGTTAAATTATATGAATTCTTTATAAATTTTGATGGTTAGCCCCTTATTAGTTATATGATTTGCAAATACTGTCTTCCACTCAGTAAGTTGCTGTTTCTTTTTTTTTTTATCGTTTGCTGTACAGAAGATCTTTAATTTGATATAGACGTACTTGTTTATTTTTGCTTTTCTTGATTTTGCTTTTCGTGTTAGGATAAAAAATCATCGTTAAGACCTATGTCAAGGAGCTTTCCATCTATGTTTTCTTCTAGGAGTTTCATGGTTTCAGGTTTTTCATTCAAGTCTTTAATGCATTTTTTAGTTAATTTTTGTGTTTGGTATAAGATAGTTGTCAAGTTTCATTCTTTTACATGTGGCTGTCCAGTTTTCCCAACACCATTTATCAAAGAAACTGTCCTTCCCTACAGGTATTCTTGGCTCATTTGTCACAAATTAATTGACCATATATGTATGGGTTTATTTCTCAGCTCTCTGTTTTGTTCTGTTGATCTATACTTCTGTTTTTATGCCAATATCATACTTTTAAAATTATGGTAGCTTTGCAATATAGTTTGAAATCAGGGAGCATGATGCCTCCAGCTTTGTTTTTCTTTTTCAAGATTGCTTTGGCTATTCAGGGTCTTTTGTAATTCTGTACAAATTTTAGGATTATTTATTTGTCCTACTTCTGTGAAAATGCCATTGGAATTTTGATAGGGATTGCATTGGATTTGTAGATTACTTTGGGTAGTGTGGATATTTTAACAATACTGATTCTTTCAGTCCTTGAGCATGGAATGTTCTTCCACTTATTTGTATTTTCTTTAATTTTTTTCATTAATGTCTTGTAGTTTTCAATATATAGGTCTTTTACTTTCTTGGTTAAATTTATTCCTAGGTATTTTCTTCTTTTTGATGCTATTGTAAATGTAGTCATTTTCTTAATTTTTCTTTCTAATAATTCATTATTAGTGTATATAAGTACAGCAGATTTTTGTGTACTGATTTTATATCCTGCAACTATATTAAATTTATTAGTTCTAATAGTTTTTTTATGGAGTATTTACGGTTTTATGTATAATATTATTGTATCTGCAATTAGTGACAGTTTTATTTCTTCCTTTCCAATTTTGGTGCATTTTATTCCTTTTTCTTGCCTGTTTGCTCTGGTTACGAATTTGAAAATACTGTGTTGAATAGAAGTGGCAAGAGTGGGCATCCTTGTCTTATTCAAATCTTAGAGATAAAACTTTCAGCTTTTCACCTTTGAGTATGATGTTAGCTGTGTAATTGTCATATATGGCCTTTGTTATGTTGAGGTACATTTCCTCTATCCCCACTTTGTTGAGAGTTTTTGTCATAAATGGGTGTTGATTTTTGTTAAGTGCTTTTTCTGCATCTATTGAGATGATTGTGTGGTTTTTATCCTTCATTTTGTTAATGTGGTGTATCACATTGACTAGTTTATGGATATTGAACCATTCTTCCATCCCGGGAATAAATCCACTTGATTATGGTATATGATCCTTTTAACGTATTGCTGAATTTAGTTTGCACCCTTCTTTTATATTAGTTCTTTAAGTAAAAATCAAATCATTCACTGTGAAATTTCCCCCATTTTTTCCTCTTTTTGTCCTGATATTATAGTTCTACACTTTGAATATTAATATTAATTGTGGGTTATTATTGAATACAAATAGTATCATATGGCATTTAAGAATATTTGTGATTTCTTATATAGATTTCATTGGTTGTTATACTCAATCAATGGTATCTTATGTTATCACTTGTACTTTAATGTAAATATTTTATCTCCCTAGCTAGACTGTAAATGTTCTTTGAAGAAAGGGATATCCTTACATTATATCTTCAATGTCTGACTCAGCCACTGATAATTTAAGAAAATTTAGCAAATTACCTTATAAAGATCAGGGTATTTTTAAAATAATTGAATCTGCCCATATTCTACTAAGTTTGAGTTTCTAAATGTAGAGAAAATAGTTTGAAATATTTAAAAGCCAATAATTTATTTCATCAGCAAATCGTTCTTCAACAAGATACTTTGATTATTGCTAATTTTTCTTCTGAGATAAAATATGTATTGATTTTAAGAAGAAAACAATATCTAAGGCATTTATGGCATGATATTGTAGTGTATTTTCCTCTCTCTTTTTAAAACTTTTTATTGGGTAAATTTGACATCAACATTGTGTAAATTAAAGGGGTACATCATATTACTTTGATATATTTATATATTATGGTGGTGTTTGTAATACTTATCATATTACATACTTATAGTACAACATTATTGTCTGTGTTCAATAAACTGTGCATTACATCTCTGTGGCTATTTTAGTATGTGTTACAAGTTTGTACCCTTAAACACCATCAATCTTATCCCCTTCCTGCTTCCCTGGTAACTACTATTTTACACATACTCTCTCTCCCTTTTTTTTTTTAATTTTTGGTATATGTTTGACTTTTTTAGATTCCACATATAAGTGATATAATACAGTACTTGTCTGGTTTATCAAATGAAGCTTATTTTTCTACCTTCATTGGTCATCATTGTTCAGCTGGGTATCTTTGAAATTTTAAAAATTTGCCTTCTAGGTACTTAGTATTCTTTAATAAAATTATGAATGCAAGTGGCTTATTGCTCAGAGTGGTTTCAGTTTCTAAATTAAAAAAAAAGATAAAAGAATAAGGAAATGTGATTTAATGTAAAAAAATTTTATTTTTTTTTAAATTTTTATTTATTTATTTTATTTATGATAGTCACAGAGAGAGAGAGAGGCAGAGACATAGGCAGAGGGAGAAGCAGGCTCCATGCACCGGGAGCCTGACGTGGGATTCGATCCCGGGTCTCCAGGATCGCGCCCTGGGCCAAAGGCAGGCGCTAAGCCGCTGCGCCACCCAGGGATCCCCTAATGTAAAAAAATTTTAAATAGAGAATTGAATGTATTATATTAGCTTGAACAAATACCAAATATTTATAGCAGGTATCTGACCAAAATGTGTAGAACCATGAGGACAGATTACACTGGAAGACAGAACATAGCTTCATAATATGAAAGCAGATAAAACTTCATAGAAGATGTGACTTTCAAATAGTTCTTAATGGAAAATAGAAGTTTGAGAGCCAGGAAAGGGGAGAAAGGCATTGAGGAGAAAGCCCAGAAGAGAGAAGGGATCTGTATGCTTTGAGAATTTTCGGCAGGGAGTAGCAGACGATAAGGAAAAGGAAAAGAAGAGATGGAAAATAGCAGTGATGAAGGGTCTTCCTCTTCCATTAGTTTCTCAGGGCTGTTGTAACAAATTACCACAAACCTGGTGGCTTAAGAAAACAGAAACTTATTCTCTGATAGTTCCAGAGACCAGAACTCCAAATTCCAGGTGTTGGGAAAGTTAATTTTTTTCTGGATGCTCTGAATTCATACCATGTCTCTTTCCCAGCTTGTGGTGGATGGCCAGCAATCCTTGGTATTCTTTGGCTTGTAGGTTCATCACTCCAACCTCTATATACTTCTGTCTTCACATGACCTTCTCCTCTATGTGTCTCAGTCTTCTCCTCTGTGTCTTAGAAGGAAAAGTGTCATGGGATTTAGGACCTACTCTGAGTTTAGGATGATCTTATCTTGAGATCCTTAGTTAAATCTGCAAAGACTCTCCAAATAAGATCACATTCACAGTTTCTGGGAGGACGTATCTTTTGAAGGGTTACCATTCAACCCACTGCACATCTTTGACAAGGACTTAATCCTATAAATAAAAATTTATAGGCTAGTCTGTGCCATTTATTACACTTGTTATGTGGAAGACAACACTGTTTGGTAGAGAATGGATAAATGAAGACTTGAATTAAGTTGAGTAAGTTTGGAGAAAAGCTAGATTCAAAAAGAGATTTCTGAGCTAAGATAATCCTCACATTGAGTGTTTAAGATGGAGAAGAATGAGAATGATCTTGAAAATGATAAATTTGAGGTGTCTGTGAGACATATAGGAGCAAATGCTTTGTAGCAGTTGGAGATGTGGGTTGGGGATTTAGGAGGGAGTTTGTGTGATTAACTGTTAAATCATTGGCTCCCAATAAACCACATCTGTGAATATTCACATTTTTGTCACTCCTCTGACTGCATTTGGCTATGATTGGCTTTGGCCAATGGGACATTAACAAATATGATGCAAGCTTGATAAGCCTTTGTACAGAAGGGCAGCATGGCAGCAGTACCTTTTATATGATGGAGAAAGTAACTTTCACCTTTATGCTAATCTAATTTACCCTTTGTGGCATATATTCATCTACCCAGTTACTTTGTAAATTTATTATTGTCTTGTCAGTTACTGTGGGTTACAAAGTTGTACTAGATTAAGGTGAAATCAGTACTAGGATAGAGAATAACAATTTAAAACATAGACACATGTTAAGATTCTACACAAATAAAATGGGGGAAGAAAGTTCTTACAAAATTTAAAACCAAGTAAGACACCTGTGATGGTTAATTTTGTGTCATCTTGAGTAGGCAACAGGGTACCCAGATTAAACATTGTTTTGTGGTGTCTGTGAGGGTATTTCTAGATGAGATTAGCATTTGAATGAAAGACTCAGTAGAATGCCCTCTCCTGTGGGATTGGACACCAACCATTCATTCCACTGACATCCTAAATAGGACAAAAGGTGGAAAAAGGGAAGTCAGCCCTTACCAGTTGAGCTGGAACACCCCATCTCATCTTCTTCTGCCCTTGGACTGGGATTTATATTATCACTCCCCTTGTTCTCAGGTCTTTGGACTTGCACTGAATTATACCACTAGCTTTCCCAGATTTCCAATTTATAGACAGCATAGCATGGGACTTAGCCTCTATAATCATGTAAGTAAGTCCCTCATAAGAAATCTCTATATGTATGTATGGATGGATGGGTGGATATGGACATAATACTTTTTGGTTTTATTGGTTCTGTTTCTCTGGAAAACCTCAGATATATAGCTCCTCAGGTTTTGGATTTGGCATAGACCATGACCAACTTCTGATACTAAATTCCTATAAAGATAAAATATAAATATCTCCATAGAACTTACAGTTTAGAGACTTTTAATCTTTTTGGAATTGGAATAACCCTTTTTGTTTGTTTGTTTGATCCCATGGACCTCTATTTCCTAAAATAATAATATGCCAATTTTAATTTTTTTGAAGTGAATGTTTCATTTTGAAAATTGCATCAACATATCTGATAATGCCTATTGTTGATATAGTGAAAATCTGTTTTTGGAGATGGAATGATTAGGAAACAGAAATTCATTGGGCTTCAAGATAATGGTTTTAAGTTGTGGGATGTTCAGAAGGATGGGATGAAACCAGAAGCAGATCAGCGGTTGTGCTAAGCAGATGACTTTGGAGGAGTTATGTGTCTGCTCTAGATCTCAGTTTCCATGTGTGCAAAATGAGAGTGGATTATTAAATGATCTCTAAAGTTCCATCTCATTCTAAAATGTAATGGATCCCCTTTGGAATGACAAAAGTTATCTTGCATGTAAGCCAGTGCCTTGACAGAAAGAATGATCAATCAGTAAGGAATCAAAAAGGAAACCCTTGATCTTAAAAACTACAAGCAAGAAGGCCCCTATAACCTTCTCTATTCTTCAGTGAGAGGCTACTTGGGCAATATTTCTGGCTTGGTGGAAGGGAGAAGGGGTAGATAGAGAGGGAGTCTGTAGAGCTTCTTCCTTGAGCTGATTGATTTATCATCACAATATCATACCTTTTCAGGGTTAGTGCCCTACAATAGGGTCTGTTGGCTGCAAATGTAGAATCTGTTACAGACAGTTTTGGTGGAATTTACAGAATTACACAGAGAGGAGGGCATAATTGCAGAAAATTGTTTGAGCTTATAGCATCCATTATTTCATAAGGGGATGTCTTCAAGGTTCCATATTGGGCCAGATATTTTCCATTTGTCCCTCCATAGCTTATATAGATCCCTCTTTGTCCCTGCTACTCTCTACCTAGGAAGGGTAACCTATATGGATTCTTTCAACAAGCTCCAGCACACTTTCTAGCTTCTAGTTGGGTCTAGTCATGATAGGAGGGAGAGAGAATGAGTTCAAGCTATTTATTCCTAATACCTCTCCTTTGAGGTCAATTTGAGCTGTTGATATCCTTTGACAGGCTGTCACTGCTCCTCTGAAAGCAGTTATTACTATATAAGCCTCTTTTCTTTTGGGTCCTGGTGACCTTCCCATCATGTCTAGCAGTGGTGACTTCTCTGTTGCTGCCAGTCCCAAGTGTCTTCACTATCCCAGTAGTTTGCTTATATTACACCTTTGTAATCAGTCTCCTTGTAAATTAACACTCTTGAATTACTTTGAGTGTGCTCTGTTTTCTCTTGGGACCATGACTAATGCATATCATTCTAAAAATTGAAAATGAAGAGGAAATGACAATTGGGGCCACATCAACACACATCTTACTGTGCAGCCTTCCATCACAGCCCTTTGGACTATCTTATGAGTATTCCCTGTCACCTTCTCACTTTCTTCTTCAACCATTGACTCCTTCAGTGACCTCAAAAACCGAGTAGGGAATAAGGCTACAGCAAATTCAAAACCAAGCCAGAAATGCTTAATTCATTTTCCCACCCTTCCTAGTATTTTCTACTCCAACTGCTCTTGGTGCTGTAGACTGTGCAATCCTCAATCAAAGGCAGAGGTTTTATCTTAGTCTTCTTTTGCTCCCAGAGCCTGGAACGTGATAAATGCTAAACAACTGCTTTTATAATGAATATATGGAAGATAGGATTAAGGAAATGACTATTTATTAAACCTGTTTCCAAGCAGACTAGGGCTGGTCTACTTCTCTCCCTTCTTTGAGGATACTCAGTGCTTTTCTTACCTCATGCACAACATTGCTGCTGATTTATGACAAGTCATGGGCTGGTAAATGTTTTTTTTTTTATAACAGCTTTATTGAGATATAATCCACATACCATACATTTCACCTATTTAAAGTGTACAATTCAATGGATTTTAGTATATCCACAGAATTGTGTAACCAGCACAATTAATTTTAGAATATTATTTATCTCAAAAAGAGACTCTATACCTCTTAGTAGTCATCTGCCACTTCTCTATGTTCCCTCCCCTCATCTCCTGGCAACCACTAATATATTTTCTGTGTCTTTGGATTTGTCTGTTGTGGACATTTCATATAAATGAAGTCACAAAAAACATGGTCCTTCGTGAGTGGCTTCTTTGACTTAATGTTTTCAAGGTTCATTCAAGTTGTAGCATATGTCATTATATGTATAATTCCTTTTAATTATGGCCAAATAATATTCCACTTTATGGATATACCACATTTTATTTATCCATTCATCAGTTGATGGACAATTGAATTGTTTTCACTGAATATTGGTGAATGTTTAACAACTAGCAATCTGGAAAAAAAAATCCCAATTTGTAGCATTTGTTGATTTCCATCATGTAAATACTTCCATCCTGACTGACTGCAAGCTACAAAATAATCACTGAACACGGAGTTGGAAAGAGATGCTAAATAGGCTCTTGTAAGACCCTGCAAGCCAGGTCCAGCATACCACTTTGACCATCTTTACTGATGTTCCATTCAAGTTACCGGAGATGTGATTACATGCAATGAGGTTTCCATACACTATTACTTTGCAATGATAACAATAAATATAGAAGTAATACAGCAGCTGACATTTATTGAGCACTTTCTTTGTATCAGGCACTGTGCTAATCATTTTTAAAATTTTAATTCTTTTTTTTAAAGATTTATTTATTTATTTATTTATTTATTCATGAGAGAGACAGAGAGAAAGAGGCAGAGACACAGGCAGAGGGAGAAACAGGCTCCATGCAGGGAGCCCGACGTGGGACTCTATCCCAGGACTCCAGGATCACTCCCTGGGCTGAAGGCGGGCACTAAACCACTGAGCCACCCAGGGATCTCCTAAAACTTTAATTATTGATCACCACTATTTCCTTAGCAGCCTACATCTCCAAACTATCAATATTCTGTGCTTGATGCACTGTCTCCTAGGTCGTCTTCCTCATGTTTCTTAAAAACTCCAAATATATTACGTTTCACATCTCTGGCATTTGCTTCCTCTACCTCGTGCATTATTTTTTGTAGATATCAACGTAACTCATTCCCTCATTTCCATCAATTCTCTGCTCAGGTGTCTCCTCTGAAAGGCCTTTCACTACCTCATCCCTTTATTTAATCCTTTGCCAAGTTTTGTTTTTCTTCACGGCACTTATCACCAATGTTCTCTTATTCTGTATATTTATTTTCTTATTTGTGTATTGGTTGTCTCCCCACCATAATGTAAGCTCCATGAAAGCAGAGTCTCTGTTTTGTTCACAGTTGCATTTTCAGTGCGACAGCCATGTTCTTAATTATGCTAACTAAGCTGGGAAATTTGGAATTTTTGAATTGGAGGCTTTCTTCCTCCTATCTGCAACTCTGGTGCTGTTAGAGGAGTGTTTAGAGAACATTCTGCTCCCTCCCTGCATCTCTGTTACTAGCCTAAATCCTGGCATCTATAGGACTCAGCTGACAATCCAGTGATATAGCTATAAGACAATCCAGTGATATAGCTAAGAGTGTGCCTCACTCTGGAGCCAAATGGATCTGCACCCCAGCTCTAGCACCCACTGACCGTGCACCATGGGTATGATACTCAACTTCTCAGTGTTTCTCTATCTTTCAAATGGGAAAAGACTCCCTAACTTATAAGTCTGTTGTGAGGATAAACTAATATCTTAATTTAAAGTGATCAATGCTGGGGTGCTTGGTTAAGGTGTCCAACTCTTGAATTCAGCTCAAGTCATGATCTCAGGATCTTGAGATCCAGCCCCGAGTCTGTCTCCAGCACAGAATCTGTTTGAGATTCTCTCCAGCTCTTCTTGCCCCTCCCCCTGTCGCAAATAAATAAATAAAATCTTTAAAAAAAAAACATAAAATGATCAGTGCTGGGGTGCCTGGCTGGCTCAGTAGGTAGAGGATGCTGATCTCAGGGTTTTGAATTCAATCCCATGTTGGGTGTGGAGGCTACTTAAAAAAAAAAAAAAAGATCAGTACATAGCAAGTACTTGATACACCTGTGTGCTCAGCTCTGAGGCCATCTGGCAGTAATCTTCATTTACTGTGCAAGTCAGCTGTGTGGCCTGCCATGTGGAAGCACTGTAAAATTCACTGCTTGCTTCCTCTCTAGCTCTTTTCTATTACCACCACTGCTGGCATTCTGTAAGAGCATGTCTAGATTGTCCTGCTGTCCCAAGGTACTGGATAGTTCCCAGTCTGCTTTTGCTTCTCACAAAAGGAGACCCTTGAGCATCAAGAAAGGGTTATCAGTCTGCTGTTCTTTCCTGGAAAATCACCTACATTTAACCACTAGGTTTGGAAAAGGCTCAAGGGAAACTTGATGTTCTCCTCAGTCTAACTAGCTGAAACAAGCCAGATCTGGAACATCCCTAAGTCTGGAGAAAGAAAAGCTTCCCACAGAGGAAAAATCCTTACCCATAAGACCTAGGATGTTGGTAGGAGGGGAAGCATTGGTGGCCTTGCCAGACATAGTGGAGAAAGAAGGAAGAGATGGGAAGTCATTCATGAAAAGAAGAGAAACCACCCAATTTACAGGAGTGGCTTGGAAGGAAGCCCCCCGAGGCCCTTAAATCCACCCTGCTATTTGCTCCTGCTAGGCAAGGTCACCCTAATCCAAGGAACCGTGTTTTAACCCCTCCACCCCCTCCAGGTACCACCTTTCCCCACTCCCCCAGGCCCATGCATTTGGTTAAAGTCATAAACTAGATGGGAAAATTCATTTGCTAATTTCGGGGAAATCCAGTTCCATTAATATTTACTGAACGCCCACAGGAGCTGGGCAGTCTTCTTCGCCGGCAGTCCCAGGAATCCTAGGAACCGACAATCCACAGTCACATCCCAGAACATAATCCTCCCTGTCTCTGAGCATCCTCATTTCCTCGGAGTCGACTTCGAGGTCTGATCCCCCGCAAGGCACCAACACTTCCTCGGACTTGGGCTCCCCTGGGGCCTCCTGGAAACGCTGGAGGATTAAGGGGCGGGGAATTGGGAGGGCTGGGGAGGTAAGGGAGGGAGGAGGGGGAAGGTGCGTTTCACCCCTTTAATCGTGTTCAATCGGGAGTCGGCCGCGTTCCCAGGCGCCGATCGCGCGGCCCGGAGACTCTTCCAGGGACCGCCTGGCCCCCCGGGCGGCGGACTCGGGCTGGCCCGGCGCCCGCGCCTCCCGCCGCCGCGCCCTCCTCCCGCGGGCTCCGAGCCTGTCGGGGCGTGTCCCGCCCCACCTCCCGGAGTCTCGGCGGTCCCCTCGCCGGGCGGCGGCGGCGGCGGCGGCGGGAAGAGCGCGGGCTCGGGGCGCCGCCGCAGCTCAGTGGGCGCACCTGCGCGGAGCGGGAGGGGAGCGGGAGCGGGAGCGGGAGCGGCAGGACGCGGGCGCGGCCCCGGCCACCCCCTCCCGGCCTCGCAGCGAGTCTCCCGGCCCGCAGAGCCGCGCCGAGCTGGGAGAGCTGCGGGGAGGGCATGTGCAGGGCCAGCTAGAGGGCTGGGGCAGGGGCAGGGCGCAGCTGGTCCGAGAGTAGGGTGGCCCTGAAAGCTGTCTGGGACCATGACAGCCCCCCACCTGGACTTTGGGGAGGTGGAAACTTTCCTGGACAGACACCCAGAGTTGTTCGAAGACTACCTGATGCGGAAGGGGAAGCAGGAGACGGTGGAGAAGTGGCTGCAGAGGCACAGTGGGCGTCAGGGGGCTGTAGGCCCAAGGCCCGCGGTGGCCGGTACCGGTACCGGTACCGGTACCCGCAGCGGGGCGCACGGCGGTGGCACTGGACCAACCGGCTCTGCCAACAGCCAGCCTGCTCCGGGTGGCGGGGACGGTGGCGGGGTCCCCCTGAGCCCCAGCTGGGCCAGTGGCAGCCGGGCCGATGGGAGCCTGCAGCGGAGAGCTTCTCAGAAGGAGCTAAGGAAGAGTTTTGCTCGCTCCAAGGCTATCCACGTGAACAGGACCTACGATGAGCAGGTGACCTCCCGGGCCCAGGAGCCCCTGAGCAGTGTGCGGCGGAGGGCGCTTCTCCGGAAGGCCAGCTCCCTGCCCCCCACCACGGCCCACATTCTCAGTGCCCTGCTGGAATCGAGGGTGAATCTGCCTCAGTACCCCCCTACGGCCATGGACTACAAGTGCCACCTCAAAAAGCACAATGAGCGTCAGTTCTTCCTGGAACTGGTCAAAGATATCTCCAATGACCTTGACCTTACCAGCCTGAGCTACAAGATCCTCATCTTTGTCTGCCTCATGGTGGATGCTGACCGCTGCTCTCTCTTCCTGGTGGAAGGGGCAGCTGCTGGCAAGAAGAGCTTGGTCTCCAAATTCTTTGATGTGCACGCAGGAACCCCACTGCTGCCCTGCAGCAGCACAGAGAACTCAAACGAGGTGCAGGTCCCCTGGGGCAAAGGCATCATTGGCTATGTCGGGGAGCATGGAGAAACGGTCAACATTCCTGATGCCTACCAGGTAGGACTTTGCATTGCCCCCCTTCCAGAGCCCTGCTGGCCTGTAACCTAAGCCTTCTGTTCCCCTTTGGCATCCAGGAACACATTAATTTGGATTCTTTACAATACTAATCTTGCTACTTAAATTCTTTCCAAGTTTAGACCAGTGAGAGTGTTATACACCATCTTTGATATAATGGTCTTTTCCTAACACACAGTGGCTTGTGAACAGTTCATATATCACAAAGACTACATTTTGCACTCAATAATATCACATTTCTCTGTCAAGATTCCTTGTCTTTAAGAATATCAGTGTATGGTTTCAGAATGCATTTGTGAGGTGCTCAAAAAAAGAAAAAAAAAAAAAGCTCCAGAATACTAGTGTCAGTCTGAAGAAAATGGGATGTTGGTGTCTCTGATGTATTTTGGGACTGTAATAAATTTCATTCTCATTCAAAGTTGGACAGGAAACAAAGTACCAAACTACTTTCACATCTCTTTAGTTTAAAATTGCATACATTTCAAGGTAGGGAAGAAGAAGAACAGAGAAAAATCAGAGGAGCAAAGGGCCTCTGACCCATTTGTGCCTTTCTAATTGTTTCTGTTATTGAATTTAGAAAGGTTGGACAAGTAGAGGGATTATTTATCTTAAGGTTTGAGTGTAGCATTATCTTCAGTCAGCTTTTGACAGGACTGAGCAAGTAGGTTTTTTTGTGAAACAAACAAATAAAAATTGATAATTTTTTTTAGCAAATCCAAAGGCAATCAGCAGGGTAAACATGCTAGTTTCAAGTGGACAAGGAAACCCAACTTGCTGTTTTCTGGTATTTTTCTAAGCCTTTCATTTTCACGGCGATTTGAACTTGCTATTAGATGCCAGATCCGAAAGCCAGTCAGTTCTAATTTCTTCAGTATCTATTCACTGAACATGATGAAACTGGATGTGTTTTCTATGAGACTTCTTTAGGGTTCATAAGAATTGAAAGTACTTATCCTTGATAATGAAAGTTTCATGGTCATTTGATGAGCACTTCTTCCAGTATCTAATAGAACTACCTGTTTCTCTGAGTTTGGTTGCTGTTGATCAGAATAGCAAAAGTGGTGGGAAGGACACTGAGGGTAAAATTTTCTGTATTTCAGCTGTAAGTTGACAATTTACGTAGAAAATTTAGTTTCAGATTTTTGTAAGGTGCCTGTCAGTATAACAATTTCATAGGGATGCCTGTCAAAATACCATTTCATTAAACTTTTGTTATTGATTATTATTGAGGTGCATTATTCATTATATTCTCCTTGAGGACTGATAGTTTTAGGTCAAGCAACCAATGAATGAATTTTCATAAGTGTCTTTTTCTCTACGATCTTGGAAAGCCATAGGAAGAAATGGAAACATTTAAAAAATTGGTATGTTGGGGATCCCTGGGTGGCGCAGCGGTTTAGAGCCTGCCTTTGGCCCAGGGCACGATCCTGGAGACCCGGGATCGAATCCCACATCGGGCTCCCGGTGCATGGAGCCTGCTTCTCCCTCTGCCTGTGTCTCTGCCTCTCTCTCTCTCTCTCTGTGACTATCATTAAAAAAAAAAAAATTGTAGGAGCTCTTTATAAAATAAATAAATAAATAAATAAATAAATAAATAAAATAAAAATTGGTATGTTGAAGATTCTTTCAAAAGTTGAACAATCACAAAGTCTTTTCCATTACTTCCATATTCTTATTGTGTACTTGGGAAATAAATAAATAAATAAATAAATAAATAAATAAATAAATAAATAAATTCCCTTCCTAGTTGGATGGCACTTGTTAAAGCCCAGAATTGCAATCTATTCTCTTCATTGCCTTCACTTTTCTTGTTCTTCCCCAGTTGATATTCTCTCATTTCTACAGCCTTTATTTCTTGCTCTCCTCTTTTGACTCCCAGCTTGTATTGTCCACATAACCATCTTTTCTCCCAGAGTAGAATTCCCAGCTTTCTCAGCAGTTGACTTGTCTTCCTGCTGCCTGGAACTGTGGCTAGAGGTGTTATCAGAGTTACAGATTTTCGGGTTTGCAGCAGCTGGTATTTCTTCTGGGCCGTACTAGTACTCTGAAGACAGAGTGTAAAGCAAAGTTGCCTTTGATATTTGGAAGCTGACAATTTGAAAGGAGAGTCCCCAGGGTGGCGTTAAGGGCTTTAAGAAGACGAGGTTTTTGGGAGGACTGGCATGAGGCACGTGCGGGACGGTGTAGTATAGGCTGAGAGTTTGAGATCTGTTTGGGTCATGTCTTGTCTTCATTTCGACCTGGTCAGAAAGTTTCTCTTTTCTTTCATCACTGGCTTCTACTATATATTTTTATGTTTTTAACTATATTTCTATGTTTCTGCATTTTTTTGATGCTACTCTTCTTCAAAAAAAAACTGTTTTTTTTTTCTTTATTATGATACACCATAATACGCAGTCATCATTAGTGTGACCTTGGGAGAATTTCTTAATCTGTGAGTCTCAATTTCCTCATCTGCAATATGGGAATAATAACATCTACATGGCAAAGATAAGATAATTGTTTGGAAAATAAAATGAAGATTGCATTACAGCCCCTAAAACAGTACCTGCCACATTGCAGCTGCTCAGGAAATGGTAACAATTTGTGATGATATGATGATGATTAGTCTGCTAGAATTGTTTTATCCTTACCTCATTTTCAATTGCTTTTCTCCTTATCTGGGACTGAGGGGTGGACTCAGCACATTTTGACCAACCTGCTCTTTACCTGAGCCATGTTCCACCCTTAAATTATGTTAGAATTGTCTTTACATTCAAGGAAGACAGAAATATCTACCCTTCTACCCTTTACTTCAGATTCCTCTAAATGTGATTGGTAACACTTGACCCTATCTTATCCAATCAAAAGTCTTATGCTTTTAGGAACTTATTCAATAGAAACTTTTTACAGAGTTATACTAATGTTGCATTCTTCCTAAATTCTAGCATTTTCCCCCATGCTTTCCGTTTTCTGACTCTTATAGGTTTCTCTTAATGAAAACTGACAACCTTTCAAATATATGTTCTTTTATCAGTGTCGTTGTAATTCTGATCATATATAAACATTCTGAAGTTTCTTTGTAAAAATATAACCATCCTCTCTGATCCTTCATTGCCTACTATGTTTTTAAGGTGTTTCTTGCTCAGATTCAACTGTCATTTTTTTTTTTCTTCTTCAGGAAATGAAATTTTGATCATACAGAGTTTCAAATTTTAATCACTTGAAAATTAGGCTGATGGTCCTCTTGGGTTCAGGATATGGGTGAGAGAAAGGCCTTAAAGATACTTATGAAACTATGATAATAACCATGACATTCTGGAGTCAGGGGTAGACTATTTAATGAAATACTAAAGTTGAATAAAAGTCTTGATAGCAAAAAAAAAAACCTTAGTTTATTTCATCATTTTTCATACTTTCCTCAATTTGTCCAAAAAAACAGACTTAGAATCAGAAGAAAAAAAATTGCAAGTGGAAAAAAATTCATTTTAGGTAGCCAGTATGGATCACAGTGACTGCAATTTACCTTTTTTCCTTGACAGTTATAAGTTATTAAACAGCCCACTTTAATATAGTAATGAAAAAAATTGCCCTCAAGAGGTTGAAAGTAAGAGCACTCAAGTAACAGGTGTTCTCTTTGAGATTATTCTAAGCATTCAGAATATAGCACTTTAAACATTAATAAAAAGTGTGAGATGACATTTTTGTTAGTGTTGATAATGATGATACAGGTGTTAGATGGGCTTTGGGTCTGAAAAGCAGCCAGGATGTTTTGTTAGGTGAACTGGGAGGAGGAAAGGAGATGACACAGAAGGATTACAGGTGTGCCAGGCTTTCAGAAAACCTGATCTGTTTACACTACAGATTCATTTATTCATTAGTTCAACAAGCATACACTGAGCGCCCATTATACCTAAGGTCTGGGTAGGGGGACTGTGGGTATATACAAAGCTGAGAGGATGTGCTTTTTGCCCTCCAAACACTTATATTGGAGGGGCATATACTATACGCAAACAAGTACATACCAAGTGCTATACTTAATAAATGTTGCAAACTAAATGATTAGTCTCAGAGAGGAATGGAGTCCTATTATAACTGGCCTCATGATGGAAGACTTCATGGAGGAGGTGCCATTCAAGCTGAAAAAAGGATTAGATTTCACTGTTGGAGACGATTGCAGGGTTTCAGGGTCATAATCCAGGTGTAGCAAAATGGCTTCAGCAGAGGCACAGTAATGAGCAATCACAAAATGTGTATAGGGCACAGTGAGTGGTTTAATCGGCCAAGGTATTGCCCATGCTATAGAATGAATATGCAAAAGTAAGATGAGGGTAAAAGAAGAAAGAACCTTGAATCCTTGACTAAAGAATTTAGATTTTACTAACAGTCAGTTAGCCAATGACTAACAGTTACAGGGAGCCCTTAAGAACATTTTAGTAGGATCATAATGGTGTTTTGGGTACCCTGGTGCAGTAGCTGAATGGATTGTACAGGGGGAGGCTCAAAGCCGTGGAAATAACTAGTAGTCCATTACGATGGTCTAGTGGAGCCATGATGAAGAACTGAACTAAAGAACAGTGGGAATGGGCAGCAGGGGACTAATGGAAGATGTTCTGCAGGTTTGGATTTGGGCTAGGAGGAAGGGAAGTTCATAATACTCTGGGTGATATGGAGAAGAGTGATGTTGTTATCAATAACAGGAAAATAAGCTGGGTGAATACAGATTCTACATAGAGCCAGCTACATAATTTGTGGAGTGTGGTGCACAATGGTAAAACAGGAGCCTGGTTGGCGGTGAAGTTAATCTCTTCCTAAGACTGTGCCAACCTCAACCCCCAGCAGCCATGTAATCCCCTAGTGATTTCAACCTCCATCCTGAGCAGCTCTGTCCCTGGATTTCGGGTAGGCAGGAAGCCCTCATTGAGTTCCCTGCCTAACTGGTCATAATGCTGCCAGTTCTGGGTAAGGATGATCACAGCCTTGCTCCTCTCTGTGATGGCATGGTCATGCACCTGACCCTCCCCACACTCCTACCCAGATCCCAAGCAGGAGCAGAGGCCAATGGTATATAGGTAGGGGTGTGGGCCTCTTGGGGGTGTGGGCTTCTCACTCAACCGAGGTGACGTGGTTGTAGCCCCCAGTCTTGAGGGAAGAGTGATGAGATTGGAGGCCAAGGGAGGCCCAGGATACCGTGGAGCATGGGTAAATAATCAAGAACTTGTTCTGGGAAGGCACTGGGAGCGAAGACTGAGTGTGAGCCAAGGCTTCAAACTTTGGGGTCATATGCCATTGTTCCATTGGACTTCACTTGGCACAAATTCAAAGATAAAATTAAGAGTTTCACACAGCACAGCATTAAACCTCAAGCAGGAGGCCCCTATGCAACGGCACCAGTCACGTGTCTGTGAAGCTGGACCTGAGTCTGAGTCATTCTGGGTGTTAGGTGGAGAAGTTCAATTTTATTTCAGCTAGTGTCTACTGCTTCCTTTCACATGGCCTCAGCTCCATCCTAATTAAATTATGTGCCATTTTCAATGCCTGGATTGTGCTTTTCTGTTTCTGTGCTTTTCATCTTTTCTGCCAGGACTACTCTTTCTCCATATTTTCTCTGTCAAATCTTGCTTTGCCTTCTCCTAATATAAGAAGAGAGAGATGATTGCTTATCTTTGAAGAGACGGAAAACAAGCAAACACAAATTATACACAAAGTTGTGTTTAAGAATGCATTCTATTATACTAACATTTATTATATGTATTAAGTACAAATATAAATAATATTTTATAATTTGCTTTCATTCAATTTCATTTTAGAATAATCTCCATTGAAATAACTAGATTTAAAGATGTTTGACTTCAGAAAGGATTAATTTCATATACCTAGAAAATTCAGTGAGGACTATGCTTCCTTCCCTAATGAGCCGGTACTGACAAACATGGGTCTCTAGTCCTGTAATTGAGTTGCTGAGATTTGCTTAAAAGGCAGATGTTGATCCCACCTCAACACTAGTTTTAAACGGAGTTACATGCGTTCTTGTTTCAGCCTTGCACATAATGTTTTAAAAATTCCCTAAGCCCACAAACATGTTCACTAGCCCAGAACCAGAATTGGTTTTGTGCTTGAAGCAGGAAACATTTGCTGTTTCAGCCCCTCTTCCTGACAGACACATGATCATGATAAACACAGTGACAAATTGCATTTGCTGCTTTGTACATGAGGATAGATTACAGAGAAGTACAGTTCCTACAGAATCATGGGGAGGTAATTTAAGGTTAACTTAATTTTTTCCCAACCCATAAGCTAAATGTTTACTAATCTGACCAATTTATTTTGGTTCCTAAGGTTTGGGTCACCTGTTTATTTACAACACTGGCCTTAATTTGGAAGTTAGTGTTTCATGTTTAATATAGTGTTGAAAAGTCATATGAAGCTTTCCTCTGAAATAGCTTTGAGTTGTTTTACAGAAAAGTCAACAAGATCTTGACATCCACTACTTACTACTTCAGTTACTTATTTTAAGGGTGGTGTTTTGCAATATAACCACATTCTTTTGGAAAGTGGAATTTGAATCAAAAAAGAAGCCGTTTAGTCATGAAAGGGTGAGTTGGGTTTCTAATATTTTAGGAGAAACGTTGGTTCCTGGCCATTGATAGCCATTCAGGCTAAATTTATTTTTATTTATTTTGGGGATTAAAATAGTAAAGAAAGTTTCCTAGTATTAAAAAAAGTGTATTTTTTATAATTCCAATGGTTTCTTATTAATTGGTTGGTTTCAATGATTGAATAGTGGTTTTTATATATTAATAATAAATTCTGTTTCCTATCATAACATATAGCTTTGGGCTGTTGCAAATTTAGTACAAGAAATCTTTTTTTTAAAAGATTTTATTTATTCATTCATAAGAGACAGAGAGAGAGAGAGAGAGAGAGAGAGAGAGAGAGAGGCAGAGACACAGGCAGAGGGAGAGGCAGGCTCCATGTAGGGAGCCTGACGGGACTTGATCCCAGGTCTCCAAGATCACACCCTGGGCTGAAGACGGCACTAAACCACTGAGCCACCCAGGCTGCTCAAGAAATCTTTTTTATCTAAATGATAAAATGAGGAAGCTTTGAGAGCTTTTTAAGGGTGTCAGTTTTTTAAGAATTAAAATATGATGATAGAAGGGAAACTGAAGCTCCACTGTGGATTAACAATAACTATATTTATGGAGCACTAATTATGAGCCAGGCATTAGCTTATTAGCAAGCATTGTCTCTCTTAATCCTCTCTACAATTCCCATAGGCAGCTATTACCACCATTTTACAGAAGGAGAAACTGAGGCTTGGAAGGGTTGAGTAAGACCTTTGGACTGCAGAGCCTCCATGTCCACCATCCTCAGTGTGTCCTCTACTGACCACTAACTATGGTATGCACACTCACATCTGTCCCTTTGTCTTCTTTTCTCTGCCAGTTTAAATCCTCTCACCTCTCAAAGCCCCACTTCATGAAGTTCTTGCTATTCCCTGCCCCATCCCACCCAAACTGGATAGGATTTCTCCCTCTTTGATCTTCTGTAATGCTTTCTATTTTTATAGTATCATAACTATTTGGATACTAATTCTTGACCATGAATTCCCCAAGATTAGGATCATGACTTCTTCATTTCACATTCTGCAGTACTTCATATATGGATTAATGTAAATCTGTTCAACTAAGTAGTTACATGGATACACCCTTTATGTGGTCATTTCAACCACCTCCAAGCACAAAGTTCAGCCTGTGCAGGCCATATAGATAGCTAAGCCAGGAAATTCATCCCCTGAGCACATCTCTTACTCTTTAAACTTGATTTTGTAGATTTTTTTTTTTAAATAGGGCTTACGAAGCCCAGATAACTGGTCAATTATCTGAATTGCTTGAATCTGCATTAATCAAATCTTCATATAATTGCGGGGTTCCTATCTCCTCACCCCCTTCATTTTTATTTTTATTTTTATTTTTACTTTATTCCATGTGGAAACCATGGAGAAAGTAGACTGCTGCTAGCCAAATACTAAACTAGCAGCAGCCCACTGCCATCTTCTTGGCCAAAGCATAGGATGGAGTATGACTATTCTGGCTAACTGAATTTTCTAGTTTTCTGTGATTACCCCATTCATGCAGTACAACTTCTTAAAGATAAGACATTCCTTCAAGGATAAGGTCTTACGGATGTTAGAACTTTTCTCTGAAAGTCTTTTCAGACATGAGAGGTTATATTTATCAACCTTGTAATTATTTATTTTTCATGAACATTGCACTTTCAAGTTTATCGATTACATTTCTTATGTTTCACATACTCTCAGAAGGTCTCAAAAATTCAACTTCTGAGATGGTTGAATTTGCAAACTACTCATTCCAAGATGTAGTTATTAGATGTCCAGAGAGCATGTCCAATCAAGAGCTATCTCTTTCCCTTGTATTCCCTATAGTTATTATCATTAATAAACTGGGCTGGTTGCTATACCACTTCTCCATCCCTCCTTCCAGCTGAAATGACAAAGTATCCAATAGTAAACAATACAACTACCCTTGTTATATAGAAGTGAACCTCCATCCCTACATCTGAAGAGGTGGGTGCAGCTACCCAATGTCACTCCGTGTTTGAACCCCAGGGTGAGTTGAAACCAGGATGGCAAAGAGAGTCTTCCCTGGCACAGTGATTCATAGGAGTCAGCCTTCTGGCACAGAACAGAATAGTGAATGGTGACAGGAGCATCTGGAGAACCAAAGGGGGG
The DNA here is from genome assembly GCF_018345385.1 of Vulpes lagopus. Taxonomy (NCBI): domain Eukaryota; kingdom Metazoa; phylum Chordata; class Mammalia; order Carnivora; family Canidae; genus Vulpes; species Vulpes lagopus. The sequence continues at coordinate 101,113,591 of NC_054834.1, read as the reverse complement.
CTATCCAGAGTCATGAGGATATTTAATAGTTTACTCACCACGAATGTAAGTGTGTGCAGAGACCAGGTCAGGTGGAAATATCCATCTTTGAACACTGAATTTCATCAGTGTATAGAAAATAGTGATTGAAATCTGTTGAAAATGAGTTCAGAAATGCCTCATTGGTGTTTGGCTATCTTGTTCTGTCCAAGTAATTTTGTTTATTCCCAATATGCTATTTCCCTGAAGAAACTCCATAGGAGGCAGCCTGGGCCAATCACACCTAACAGGGAAGAGATGACTTTGGTCTAGTTAATGGAACCTTTTCCCTAAACAACCTGATTAATAAGCCTATTTGTTTGAGAATTGAATTCGTCAATTACTAATCTCGTTAAATGGTAAAAGCCATCAGCATGGTATAGAGCATGCTCTAGACTTAGAGATAGGAATCTTGAGGTCAATCCCAGTTCTGCCTTAGAGTTTTCAGCTGTAATAAAGGGATAGTATTTCCAGACATGTCTATCCCACGGTATTTTGTAAGGACGTATTTATTAAATCCAATATTAGATTCTAATGAGATAATGAGAAAGAATATTCAAAAGGATAAAGTAAGCAATGTAAGACCTTATTCATGTTTTTAAATGCACAGTCAAGCAAGCTTTATTCATAGGGCCTGGCCCTGGAAAGGTCCTTGTGCATGAAACGAGAACTTTGATTTTAAATGTGGTAGTACCTGTATTGACCAAATTTTCTTATTTTCCATATTCTTGATGTTATGGTTCTTGGGGCCCTGATCCTGCAAAGACTGACCCTCTCAAGGGTAGCTAATTCCTAGAGATAGTGAATGACTCCCCTGCAATTGCACCTGTGATATACAAACCAACCAACCCAAAGAGTGCACATCCCCAACAATCTGCTTTATCAAACTCACACACCAAGCCAGAATCCCCCTGTTTATGTCACCCCAGGGCCAAGTCTCAGACCACTCTTATAGTCCAGAGCCTCCTGAAATTATTCAAACTGTATGATAATAGACTGACTCAGGGACTCTACCTGCCTCTGCCATTTCTTCCTAAGAGAACCCTAGTAAGGGCTGACTCTGGTCCTTACCCATGTGGCCCTGCATGATGTGCCATGCCTCCTGTGTTTTAAGGATCTGTGAGTATAACCTTCCTCCTTCAAGACAATCATTTCCATGTCTGTGTTTCTTACCATACTGGATTAAAACTAGTCTCAGGCACACTTTAGGATAGTACCATACATATACGATGCCTTATACATAGGTAATGATTACTTTAAACTGTAAAGTAACCAAATGCTTTAAATGAATTTTATACTGTCAGTATTTACTGGCCATAATACATATTGTGCATTTGACAAGTGTAGTTATGTTAATTTTTTTTACAACTGATGAATATGACTATTTTTCTAGTATAACATGTAATCTCAAAAGTATGCATTGGGTTTCTGTGCTATAAAGTCTGCCATAAAGTCTCCAGATTGACCATTTGTACTTTTATTCTTGAAATCCTAAAGATTAAAAAATTTTTTTTAAATTTTTAAAAAAGATTTATTTGGGAGAGAGCGAGCACGAGCAGGGGGAAAGGCAGAGGGAGAAGTAGATTCCCCACGTAGTGGGGAGCCCAACATGGGGCTTGATCCCAGGACCTGCAGATCATGACCTGAGTTGAAGGCAGACACCTAACCACCTGAGACACCCAGATACCCCCTTAAAAGGTTTTTTTAAATGACAGTATTTGGATCTAGTACTTGTAAACTAAATAAATTGTGGCAGCCAACGTTAAAGGCTAAATGAACACTAAATCATGGTGCTTGTAATCAAGCTCTAATAATTTATTAGGCTAGGTGGAATCTATGACACAAATTTATTTTAAATGTATTGACTATTCACCAAACAGAAGATAGGCTTTCTTTATTTTATGTTTTTCTGTTTGGATATGTTGTTAGTGTTTTGCTGTGCATTATCCTTATACTTAAGCTACTGATATTTATCAAATTGTCAGAATGTCTTAACCTTTACTTTTTTCAATTTAAGGAAATTAGGTGTTATTCCTTTTTCATTTAAATGGCTGTATACAGTTTAATAACCTAATAGGTTTTATGAGTATTTGGCAACTTAATGTGCATGATTACATATTTAAAGTTTTAATAACAGCTGTAATGGAATTAAGAACTGTAGGCTTGGGACATTGTGGGAAAGATTATCTAAGGGTTGCTAAGGAAACCAGTCTAGGTTGTTCTGCATAAGTTCCTCTGGAAAGATGAAGCTGTAATCCCATCTCTAATGGCCACCTTTATAGAGTATATACGTTTCTTACGTAGATGCTTCTTTTTGCTTCTAGAGAACCACTAAATGATAGGATATATGCTTCTTGCATCTGTTAAGGCTGGTTCCTTTTTCTGTCTTCTGTGAGACTGGGGTCAGATTCTTCCCTCACTTCCTCTTCTCTGAGCACTGGCTTTGAAAGTCCAGGGTAGCCATAGCATCCCCTTTTTATTATAGCCCAGAGATTAGCATACAGAGAAGCAAGGAAGAGAGTGACAGTGAATGTGCCAAGCATTGGCCAAGCAGGCCAAGAAGCACAGAATCTCTGGAGAAGAGGGTGATAAGCACAGCTCGGGTCCAAGGAATCTTTCCCCTCTCTCTTTTCATCCATTTCTTAAATGAGGAAACAGAGAAGCAGCTTCTGGATTTGGTCCCTTTATGTTTTCCATGCCTGCTGTGAGTCCCATTGAATAGTCAGAAAGGAATTGGCACTCAGGGGAGTGCCTACTAATTTAAAATAGAAAGGGCAGGCAAACATTTTTCCACCTTTGAATTAACCAAATTGAGATGATCTGCTATGTTAAATTAAAGAACAAAAAGGTCAGCTGGGGAAAGAGAAGCCACTGTCATCACAGGGATGTTTCATACCTAAGACCTTGAGTTTCTGTTGAAGAAACAACCAACTTTATTCTTAGAGATAGCTTTGAAGAATAAAGCATTTATGTATGTAGCGATATAACAAAATTAATCATTTCTTGTGGCAACTTTGTAAGACTGTATAACTTAATGCAAAATTATATGGAAATCATTTGATGAAAATGTATGGAAAGATATGAAGGTATAAAATGAAATAGACGTGCTTTCTCTTTAGCAAGTGAAGGTACAGTTTGCTTCCAAACCACCTCCTCTCTTTACTCTTGATTGTTGATCTGACCCTTCTCCTTGAATGCTAACTTAGCATTTAACTACGGTATCTGACATATAGTAGGTAGGTCCTTCTTGGTGAATCATGTTTGAATGAATGGAAGAGCCCTATTGTAGCCTTCATTTTGTCTCAAGAGTGACATGCCCTGATGAGACCATTATGTAGCTAAGAGTGTCTCAACATTGGCACTATTGACATTTTGGACATTTTGGAATCCCTGGTCTCTACCCACCAGATGTTTGCTCAGTTGTGACAATTAATAATGTCTCAAATGTTCCCTGGGTTCATAAGTCTCCTACCCCCCCCTTTTGGAAATCACTGATAAAAGACAGTTTGGCAATAAGTACGTACTGCCTTAAAAATAGTCCTAACTTCTGATTTAGCAATTCTAGATCATTCCAAGAAAATTTTTATGGGTATGTACAAAGATTTGTGTATATTTATGATAGTGTTATTTATAATAGTGTAAGCTTATCAATCCAAACATCCAGCTAAATGGATAAATAGATTTGGATAAATAGATTATATTATATCTTAAAATGGAACATTTAATCAGAGAAAGTTGCCCACAAAATATTAAGTGAATGAAGCATATTTATAAAACAGTAGCATCCCAGTTTTCTTAACAATAATAACAATAACAAAAGCATGAGAGAGGGGGCTGAATCAGATAGATCGAATTTGATTCCCAGTCCCAACCCCTCAAGAGTTGTGTCATATTTTATTTCTGCAATTGTTAGTTTCTGCAGACCTAAAATGGGGATAATGATAGCTATCTTAAAAGGCTGTTGTCAGGATTAAGTGATATTATATATCAAAAGTGTTCAACATGTTGTTTGTTACGTTATGAGGACTCAGTAAAAAGTTCTGGGAATAATGCATGGGGAGAGGCTGGAAGATGATTCACCAGAACATTAATAGAGATGAGCTTCTTTTTCTCTTTGTCTTTTCTTTCATGTATTTTTCAAAAATTTCCACACATATATTTACTAATAGAGTACCTGTAGCTGCTTTAAAGGATACACCTGGCAAGCTCAGTGGCTCTTCCTTTTTTTTTTTATTTTAGATTTTATTTATTTATTCATGAGAGACACACAGAGAGGCAGAGACATACACAGAGGGAATGCAGGACTCGATCCCAGGACTCCGGGACCACTCCCTGAGCCAAAGACAGACACTCAACCACTGAGCCACCCAGGAGTCTCTCAGTGGCTCTTTCTGATGAATGGGTAGCTGTCCTCCAAGAGGACATTCTTTCCTGCCTGGGCCTCCACACCTGCAACATGGTGATTCAACATGTGATCGGCAGATGAGGGGAGACAGAAATGGATGAATGACATGGGAGGATTTGTGGGTAAGGTCTGGAAGTGGCACACATTATTTCCCATTTCGTTGTCTTTCCAGACTCCAGAACTCAGGCATGTAGCCATACCCAACTGCAGGGAGGCTGGCAAATATAGCGTAGGCCCACCCCAAAGTGGATCCCAGCCCAAGAGCCATCCAGTCATGGCATGCAGCTTAAAGTGTAAGACCTTCAAGTAGTGAGCCATCCTTTCCAGCAGGTCTTCCTAGTTTTCATAGGCTGGGGCTCATGAGCAGGATTAATTTCTCAGAATAATATTTGAGAGAGAAAACCAGCTGGGGTTTGGAAAAGGGACCTGGAAGAAATGGGGAGAAGATTCTTGCTGTTTTAGTTTCCATTGTTGAGAATGGATTGGAGAAGAGGACTCTGTAGGCAGGAAATTTGCTGAGGAGATTGTTGTCTCTAATCTCAAAGTTTTGTAGGTTACAAAGGATGGAGCTAGACTGGCTACATAATTTGTGGGACCCAGTGAAAAATCAAAATGAGGTTCTAGTCATCCTTCCAGGCCAGCCACCCCCACCCATACCAGATAGACAATCCCAAAAGGCTGCAGCCTCTGTGCCAGAACATGCATCATACCTGGATCAGGGGTGGGTGAGAGGCCACTCCAGAGTTGCTTTACTGAGCATGCTATGGAACTGTAACCTGCAGTGGAAACAACCAGAGCCTTGTGCCACCCTGAGACAGTGCAGGCTCCTGATTTTCCTCATACCCATACCCACAACTTCACCAGGAATGGTGGGCAACCGCAGAATGTGGGCATCCTCCTGTCTCAACCCTCATCAACCTGACCCTGTTATAACCCTGGGTAGAAACAGGTAGAGGTCATGGGGCTGGGGCAAAACATAAATTCAACTTAAATTTCAATTGTGTGTATTGACCCTTCTTAGGCTCAGTGTGACTACATTGGATGCATACCCATAAAGCCGTTCCAGGGTGGTGCCTATACTATGGTTTTATCTGTAAGAATAATGAGGATGGCAAACTCTCCATTGAAGTTTATTATTTTTCTACCTATTTCCATAACACTTCACCCATATTACTCTTGCTGTTTATTCCATTTTTGGTAATTTTAATTTTGGCTCACCTGTCTTTCTGTCCATTAAACTGTGAGCTCTTTGAGGGCAGATGCTATGACTTTCTCAGCTTTATAGCACTGTGCCTAGCATGTAAGTAGTTAGGTACTCAAAAATATTTGTTATGTGAATAAGTGAGGAAAAGGAAGGTAGTCAAGAATTGGTCACTAAGGCAAGTGGCCTAGGTACTAGTACTATGTTATAAGGTCATATTAAGACCAGAGGTTTAGCTGAGAATGTTGAGGTAGGCCACTTTATAGGCCAAGGGTCCTTTCATTTTCTCATACATGAGGACTTGTTAGATTCCTAGGTCAGGTGGTCATGTAGAAGGCTCCGGTGGTCCAGGCTGTGAATGTTAGAGATGTGAAGGTGCAGGGAACTGAGCAATTCAACTGTTACCAGTAGAGAAGAGGAATTGGCAAAGCTGAGAGGATGAAGGAAGAGAAAAAAAAAAAAAAGTATCAGCCATGACAACATAACAGGCCTAGGGCCTTGGGAAAACAGTGATTAGCAAAGGACATGTATTCTTTTTTTCATATGGTTATTTGGACGGCAGTAATGTCGTCTTTTAGACAAAGCAGATTGATTCACTAGGAAAAGTGTAAAAGGTCAGACTGGGAGCTCTCTGCTTTAGGGGTGGAAATATAGACCAAATTAGTGTATCCAGAGAGCCTAGTACCAAGCCTTTGATGAAAGTGAATGCACCACCACCACCACTACTTCTGTCTTCCCCCAAAGAACCACCAGTACTCTCCTTTCTCTAGTCTGTACTTGTTTCCTAGGAGCATCCTCTGAGATGATCAGATTCTTTTTTAGACTCTAGATATTTTTATCTGGATTGTCTAAATCGTTACCCCAGGAAATAGTCCTTTGAGAAGGATGCAACTCTTCTAAAGTCACCCATGACCAGTTGTGCTGAATGGTTAAATGACATCTAGACAGTGATCACAGTCACCATCGTTCATGTTCCGGAGCTCATTGGAACAATAGCATCAACAGACACATTTACCTAACCTATTTCAGACTCCCCTTAACTGTTGGCTTGCCTCAACCTCTCCCCTTTCCTCTCTCCATTTCTTTGTCCTGAACTTTCCATTTCCTCTTTTCTGGCGTTCCACACCTGCCTTCCTTTTGAGTAATTGCTTCCCCTCTGTCCTCCCAACCTCCCTCTCTTTTCCTCCTGCTTTTCCTGTCCCCTTCCCCCCACTTCCTGTTCCTTCATCTTGCCCCTGCCCCTTTGCCTTATTCTTGCTTCTCATTTCTCTGTCTGCTTCTGGCCCTCCCTGACACTACTGACCTTAACATAAAATGCATAGGATGTGAAAATAAGTATTTGTTCTCAGTTTTTAATCTCCCAAGCAACTTTTTAAATCTCACAGGATTCCCTCAGAAAACAACTGAGTTTCCTTTTCACTCCCCTGTGGCCTGCAAGTGTATCTTTCTTTTTCATTTTAAGATCAGATACATAAAATATTTGTTTTTCTTTTAAGACACAAATTTTAATACATTCCAAACTCTTACACCATGTGCTCCTTGGTTGTAATTTATTTTCTGAGGGTCAATACCTTGCAATATGAAAAAGATCTTGCCCTTCAAGTATATTCTAAGTAGAACAACTGACAGGGAAATTGGTATTTAAACATTTGGTATATAACATCCAGGGTTTTTTTTTCCAGGTGTTTATTAGAACAATGAGAAATATTACTTTTTTGGTATATCTCTTCATTTAGTATCTACCAGGAATTTTTAGCAATGGACACAGAAGTTACTATGCCGGCAATTCCCAGGCCGATTGCTTGGTTGAGGTCCTGTTTCTGTTAACCTAATATTCCTGTTAGTTAATGTCTCCTGCAGCATTCTTCTTTCCCTTTTGTACACAGAAAATAAATATTTTCCATCCTCCTGAATCCACCAAGAAGCATGTAGGATCTAATCACCTCTGTTATTATATTGCTTCTCCCCCAATGTATTAATGCTCCAAAACTTGTCTAGTCATTTGTAAAATTCAGCCACCAGACTTGCTGCTGCCCTTCCATGACAGTCCATCAAAGAGGAAGTTAACCAAATTTTATAAGCCACATGGCTTAGAGCTGATGTTTTCTCTTGACTGAAAACCTTAACACCTGCATCTTGCTTTATTATTTCTAGCAGAAGGGAATGCCTGACTTGTATGTGAAAGTATTTTTTTAATCACTCCAGCTTTATAAAAGATATTTTTTCCCTTCCTTGATAAAGGAGTACATTTATTTTGAATGCATTTGTAAGTCTCAAATTCTCTGTAAATGTACAAAGCTAAAGAATAGGCCAGAGACTTGCCAAAGCAAGCCTGGAGGCATTTTCCTGAGGCCACAGGGATGTAAGTGTCAGAGTTAGGATGATTGTGTACTTCTATCACTGTCTCTCTCATTCTTGGGCTCTGAGAAGACCCTGTTTATCAATAACATCTCTCTTTCCTGCCCTGAACTGGCTGAGATGAAAGATAAGACAGAAGAGGAAATGGGACATCAAAATATCACATTTATAACTTGTTGAGCAGATACTGGTGTATGGGCTTATATTTAAAGGCTTAAAATACCTTCAGAATTAAATAGACCTATTCTCTCAGATACAGACAATTCTAGATGCCTACACTCTTCTCCACATAAGGGCCTATCCCTTTGAAACTTACGGCATTGAGGAACAAGAGTAGGGGAATGATTTCTGTGGATAACCTGACTCTAGAAAATTAAGGGGTGCTGGGCTGGGCTGGGCTGGGCTGTGCGTACCCAGTTAGTCTCCCTAGCATACTAATCATGTAACTTATCCTGCCTTCATAGGAAAGAGTAAGGGGGGGGGGCCTAAAGGCTGGAAAGTTAAGGGAAATCTATTCTTATGGAATCCAGAAAAGGGGAAGATTCATTCCTCCTCTTTTTTTTTTTTTAAGATTTATTTATTTATTTATTTATTCATTCATTCATTCATTCATTCATTCATTCATTCATGATAGACACACACACAGAGAGAGAGAGGCAGAGACACAGGCAGAGGGAGAAGCAGGCACCATGCCGGGAGCCCGACGCGGGACTCAATCCCGGGACCCCAGGATCACGCCCTGAGCCAAAGGCAGGTGCCAAACCGCTGAGCCACCCAGAGATCCCCCATTCCTCCTCTTACATAAGCCATGCCACCTCTCAAATAGATTATTTTATCTGAAACATTGAGAGAACACTTTCTTTTACTGTCCCATCCCCCAAACATGCTCCTTTCCCTGCCTTATCTTACCCAATCCAGAAACCTGGACATTGTTTCTGATTCCTTCCTTTTATTCACCCACCAAATTAAATCCATCAGAAAGTTCTTCTGATTTACTCTTTAAAGGAAATCTCAAGTCTGTCCACTTTTCTCCATCTTTGCTGCCACAACCCCAGTTCAAGTCACCATTGTATTTCACCTAGATTGTTGAATCTTCCTTTAGTCTATTTAATTCTGCTCATATTCATTTCCCACATGGAATGTTTATGAGGTGACAAGGAGTGCATCCTCATCAGTAGTGGATAGGAGGATGGGGCCAGTAGGAAAATGGGGCCACTTTGAAGACAATGAACCATAGAAGGCCTGTGAGCAGGAGAGGGACACAGATCTGGGCTGCTCTGCACTTATCACCTGTGGGAATTTGGGCAGAAAACCTACTCTCTGTGACTTTAGAATATTCATATGTAACATGAGAAGGCTAGGAAAATGATTTCTAAGATTTCCAGTTCTAAATTTTCATGTTAATTATGGAAAGGAAGAGGAAAAGCCCTATAAAACACCTCTGCTCGAGAGTTGTATGATTAGTATCTTCGTAGCATGGTATGTGTAGTGTTGAATGGCTATGTGTCCGAGTCACTCAATAGTTATTAGTGGCTGCTCCAGAGTGTTGTAGGAGTGGCTGCCATTTGGCTGGTGGTGTAAACTAGGGGACTTGTACTAAAGCTCTATTTGAGTAGCAACACATTATCTTTTTGTGTGTGTGTGTGTGTGTATATATTTTTTATTGGAGTTTGATTTGCCAACATATATAACACCCAGTGCTCATCCCATCAGGTGGCCCCCTCAGTGCCCATCACCCAGTCACCCCATCCCCCCTGCCCACCTTCCCTTCTACTACCCCCACATTGTCTTTATATATCTTTGGAAAAGTTGGGAATAAGTCATTCCTTGGTATTGCCAGTGGATGATATCTTTAAGAAAGAAAGAATTTGGGTTCAGGTTTGCTTTTGGGTCTTCCCATCAACTGCATTAAAGGATATAGCCAACTATTATGTCATAGGAAAAAAAAACATAGGGTTTGAGCCCTGATTATTTGGAGCCACAATTTGTATTCTTTTTAAAAAGATTTTATTTATTTATTTATGAAAGACACACAGAGAGAAGCAGAGACCTAGGCAGAGGTCCCTGTGGGGAGCCTGACGCGGGACTCAATCCCAGGACCCCTGGGATCACAACCTGAGCCAAAAGCAGACACTCAACCACTGAGCCACCCAGGCGTCCCTCACAATTTGTATTTTTAAGCACATGACCTGCTGCCTCTGCTGTGCTGTATGTACAATAAATAACGAGCTATTCAGCATCTTTTCACAACACTCTTTACTGAAATTGAGAGACAACTTTGACATGGACTACACAGTCGATGTTTCTGGAAGCTGAGTTGTGAACATGCAACACAGATAGTTCCTTTAAAAAGAAAAGCCGGGATCCCTGGGTGGCTCAGCAGTTTAGCACCTGCCTTCAGCCCAGGGCGTGATCCTGAGAACCTGGGATTGAGTCCCGCGTTGGGCTTCCAGCATGGAGCCTGCTTCTCCCTCTGCCTGTGTCTCTGCCCCCACCCCCTCTCTGTCTTTCATGAATAAATGGATAAAATCTTTTTTTAAAAAAAGCATTTCATTTTTCATCACAAGTTGTCAATACCAAAACCTGTTAAGGAAATCTGTTTGCATCATTAGAAATTAACTAGAGGAAATTGTCAACAAATTTCCCACACTCTTTGTACATATTGATAATCTGCAAGGCAGAGATAGAGTTGTTCTTTGTAGATCTTAGAGTCGTGTATATCCATTTTAAATTAGGAGATGTACATGTCTCTGAGTAAAGACCTGGAGCTCCAGAATATATAAGCAAGGAAATTAACCTGGAATAAATTGTACATTTCTCTTTACTGTGAAACTTTTTGGATGCTATAGGTGAACCGTAAGTAGGGCATCGAAGTTATAGCCGTGACAGTGACTTATTGGCCCAACAGCTCTTTGCTGTTTGGCTAGAGGGTAAGTCCTTTGTTGCTTTACTCATGGATTGGTTTGATTTCTGGGGACAGACACCCACTGAAGCAATCAAATATAATAAGTGGGGTGAGGGATAATATCCTGGAAATTACATCTGGGGAAATCTCCCAGAACACAACAAAGGAAGTTAAACAAGCCTTGTGAGGACAGGATTTGGCAAATGGAGAGCTCCTAATGCTCCTAATCTGAATCCTGTTCTGTATTCTGGATGTGGTGACATGTTTATGTAGCATTTTATGATTTATATAATACTTTATACTATTTCAGTTCATCCTCACTTCTATCAAAGGTAGGAATCATTCCCATTTAGAAGATGAAGAAATTGAGGCTTAGAGAAGTTAAATGGCCTAGAATTTTTTAAGTAAATGGTAGCAGGACTGGGACAGGGAATTCAGGACTTGGCATCACATTCAGCCTTTTTTGCACTTCCCATGAACTTCCTTCATGACCATGATCATGACAGGTTTAACTCAAGGGAATATATTGGGAAATCATACATTATACTTATATACCAACTTTCAGCTTTTGGAAAATAAAGTAAAATCATTATTCAAGCTTCACTTCTTGGGTCATTTCATCATTTTTATGACATGGGTTGTACCTGAGAAAAGTATTTACAATTTGCGATGTGCCTAGTCCTCATGAAGCATGAGGTTTTAAGCTTTCGGAAAGCATACTTGATTTCTTCTGTGCTTTCCTTCTGCAGAGGTCAACCTTTGCTAATATATTTAATCAACAGACTGGGGAAAAAGAGGCTACCCTTGTTGAATTTGGCGAATGGCAGTGTTAACTTTGTTCTGGTATGTTAAGTTGAACATAAACTACTGTTTATTACCACTGACAGATCTCTTTCTGGTCGTGGAGCTGCATTTCACAACAATATGGGCTGTGGCCCTGAGTGCGAACAGCTAACTGTTAAAAGTAGCGTAGCTTGATGAAAGGAGCCCATGTTTTAGACTCAGGCATCTCTGAGTCAGCGCTCTTGCTCAGTTATTGGTAAATTACATTAGGTAAGTTTACTTACCTTCTTTTAGCCTCAGGTTCCTCGTGTGCATAACAGGGTCAATAATACTCACTTTGCATGGCTGTTGTGATTATATAAAACGCCTGGCACAGATACCAGGCCCATGGTAGGCTCTTGGTAAATGATAGCTATCATTTTTATTATCTGGAGAATCAGTTTCATAATTATGTCAATTCCTTTATAATTTAAACAGATTGCAAACTTCACTTAAAGGCTAACTTCATTTTAAAGGCTAACTTACACATCCAATGCTGGAGTAATTGGTATACATTGTCTACTTGATGCTTGTCTACTGGCTTAGAAAACCAAGTGAAAGCCAAAGTCATGGACTCTGTTGCTGCAAAGCTGGGTTATGTAGTTGCTTTCTCTTCAAGGCAGATTTTAATGTCAGTAGACTTCTGACCTGTCTTTATATGCATACACACACACACACACACACACAATACTTAGCACTGCAGGTTTGGCTAGTATCTTGAATTTAGTATAAAAGGAGGGCCCAGTGGAGAAATTTCCTAAGGAATTCATGCTATTTATAAGGCATCAGTGTGAATTATCTGCCCATGACAGATACTGTCCGTGAGGAAAATAGCATTGGTTCTTATCAAAAAGTCATTTCTTAAATTCCACTTCGCAAACATGTACTGAATACCTAATATCAGCCAGCGATGATTGTCATAGTATAAGGCCACATTGCCCAAACCATAACCAGAAATGGTCTTTATGGACAATATTGGTTAGAATCTATGCTTGAAGAGTATTTTAGTTCTGGTAATTCCTTCTTGTGATGACTTTAAGGAGATTATTATATCTCAGATCACTGCTGCAGCAAGTACACCTCTAAGTCAGTTATTTGCAAAAATATGATTATCAGGATTATTTCTCATCTGTTTTTATCTCAGTTGAGTCTAAGGAGTTTATGGCTAGGGAATTTACAAGCCATCATGATTCTGTTTCATGGAAGAGGCCAGTCTGAGAAGATGGTGTCAGATGTTAAGAATGCTGTGGCGGGCAGCCAGCTCAGCGGTTTAGTGCCACCTTCGGCCCAGGGCGTGATCCTGGAGATCCGGGACCAAGTCCCACATCGGGTTTCCCTGCATGGAGCCTGCTTCTCCCTCTGCCTGTGTCTCTGCCTCTCTCTCTCTCTCTCTCTCTCTCTCTCTCTTTGTGTGCCTCTCATGAATAAATAAATAAAATATTAAGAAAAAAAATGCCCTGTGGGTGGATGATCTGAGATGGCAGGTCAAGGAAATTATGCAGGTTTTTCTTGCACTGTATGTCACTCTAAATCTCACAATTAGAGTCAATCCTGTTGAATTACTAAAGGCCTTAAAACCTCTATCAAGATCAAATTTAGAAGCGCAAGGTGAAATACAACAGGGAAAATTTTTTTAATAAATTTATATTTTATTGGTGTTCAATTTACCAACATACAGAATAACACCCAGTGCTCATCCCGTCAAGTGCCCCCCTCAGTGCCCGTCACCCATTCACCCCCACCCCCCGCCCTCCTCCCCTTCCACTACCCCTAGTTCGTTTCCCAGAGTTAGGAGTCTTCATGTTCTGTCTCCCTTTCTGATATTTCCCACACATTTCTTTTCCCTTCCCTTATATTCCCTTTCACTATTATTTATATTCCCCAGATGAATGAGAACATACACTGCTTGTCCTTCTCCGATTGACTTACTTCACTCAGCATAATACCCTCCAGTTCCATCCATGTTGAAGCAAATGGTGGGTATTTGTCGTTTCTAATGGCTGAGTAATATTCCATTATATACATAAACCACATCTTCTTTATCCATTCATCTTTCAATGGACACCGAGGCTCCTTCCACAGTTTGGCTATTGTGGCCATTGCTGATAGAAACATCGGGGTGCAGGTGTCCTGGCGTTTCATTGCATCTGAATCTTTGGGGTAAATCCCCAACAGTGCAATTGCTGGTTCGTAGGGCAGGTCTATTTTTAACTCTTTGAGGAACCTCCACACAGTTTTCCAGAGTGGCTGCACCAGTTCACATTCCCACCAACAGTGCAGGAGGGTTCCCCTTTCTCCACATCCTCTCCAACATTTGTGGTTTCCTGCCTTGTTAATTTTCCCCATTCTCACTGGTGTGAGGTGGTATCTCATTGTGGTTTTGATTTGTATTTCCCTGATGGCAAGTGATGCAGAGCATTTTCTCATGTGTGTGTTGGCCATGTCCATGTCTTCCTCTGTGAGATTTCTGTTCATGTCTTTTGCCCATTTCATGATTGGATTGTTTGTTTCTTTGGTGTTGAGTTTAATAAGTTCTTTATAGATCTTGGAAACTAGCTCTTTATCTGATACGTCATTTGCAAATATCTTCTCCCATTCTGTAGGTTGTCTTTTAGTTTTGTCGATTGTATCCTTTGCTGTGCAAAAGCTTCTTATCTTGATGAAGTCCCAATAGTTCATTTTTGCTTTTGTTTCTTTTGCCTTCTTGGATGTATCTTGCAAGAAGTTACTGTGGCCAAGTTCAAAAAGGGTGTTGCCTGTGTTCTCCTCTAGGATTTTGATGGAATCTTGTCTCACATTTAGATCTTTCATCCATTTTGAGTTTATCTTTGTGTATGGTGAAAGAGAGTGGTCCAGTTTCATTCTTCTGCATGTGGATGTCCAATTTTCCCAGCACCATTTATTGAAGAGACTGTCTTTCTTCCAATGGATAGTCTTTCCTCCTTTATCGAATATTAGTTGACCAGAAAGTCCACTTCTGGGTTCTCTATTCTGTTCCATTGAACTATGTGTCTGTTTTTGTGCCACACTGTCTTGATGACCACAGCTTTGTAGTTCAACCTGAAATCTGGCATTGTGATGCCCCCAGATATGGTTTTCTTTTTTAAAATTCCCAACAGGGAAAATTTTTATTCCAACCATAAGTCTTTACTAGTCTTTGTGGATCTGGACCAAAGTTGGTTCAAATTTCTGTAATTAAGGTTCAGACAACGTGATATATAAAATCTGAGTATTCAGTGTGTTGTACGGTTTTGAAAAATGAAGCAGTCCTGTGTTAATACCCAGGCTGAGTCGCTTATTGCCCATGGCCTTGGGTGAATTGATTAATTGCTCATTCCCTTTGTTTTCATACATGTAAAATACCTACTGTGCAATTCCCAAGGTGTTCTTTCCAGTTGACAAAAGCAGAGCCATTAGAGGCATTAGAGACTTCTGTCACTGATGTTTTGGAGATGAATGTTACGCTTGCTACCTCTGCGGTTCAATGTTGGTTAATTATTTGATTTTCTGTCTCTTGTTGCCTACTACAATGATTTAGTGCAAGGTAGATACAAAGCAGTTTTGTAACAAGAAGCCATGTTTTGGTTACAGCCCTCCTTCCCCTAACTGTTGTTTTTTAAAAACTTCTCTGTGATATAATAATTTTAGAGAGTTTATGGCAGGGAATCTTATATACTTTCAGGATCTTAAAATCAATTTTACCATTCTGAATGTTACTTAAAATAATCACATACTGAGGTCCATTTCAGAGAGAATGAAAGGCAGATAATATAAAACTGACTTCCTACATTTTAGTATCTTCCAATACTCATTTAAGTTTATTAATTTTGTTTAGCCACCTACCCTTTAAAATTGTATATAGTGAAAGTTTGTTAGATGTTTTATAGTACAAAATATATAAAATATATAACTAGTATGGATTTAATTATATGTATTTTTAGAATTATTGCATAGACACAATTTATTTGGTGTGTGAAGTCAGCTAAGCTGTAAAATACCCTTTTCTTATTTTCATATGAGAAAATGACCCCCATATACTAGTTGTTCCCTTTGCTACACAAGACAGCGTGCTCATCACTTAGACCTCTCCAGAAACAGGAAAAAGGAATAGTAACATTTATAGAGTTTCTTTTTTTTTTTTTAAATAGATTTTATTTATTTATTTGAGAGAGAGGGAGACAAAGCATGAGCAAAGGGGAGGAGACACAGGCAGAAGGAGAAGTGGGCTCCCCATGGGGAGCCTGATATGGGACTCCATCCCAGGATCCTGGGATAACCACTTGAGCCAAAGGCTTAACCAAGTGGGCCACCCAGGGAGCCCATATGCAGTTTCTTTAAAAATTTTTGAAAAGCAAGGAAAAACTTTTTAAAAATAGAATTACATATACTTTTAAAAAATTAATTTTTTAAATAATCTCTATACCCAATATGAGACTTGAACTCAGACCCTGAGATTAGGAGTCCCATATACTGCTGACTGAGCCAGCCAGGCACCCCAGGAAAAACTTCTAAATGTGGGAAAGTTAGTTCTGTGATCATCTAAAGTTTCTAGCAGATGAAATATGGATCTTATGACAAATTTAGGCTCAAGGAAGCCCTTTAATTCACAGGCAATTCAGCTAAATATATTGGAACATTTAAGGGGATAATGCTTGAGGGATGCATGGGTGGCTTAGCGATTTAGTGCCTGTCTTCTGCCCAGGGCGTAATCCTGGAGACCCAGGATCAAGTCCCATGTGGGGCTCCCTTGCAGGGAACCTGCTTTTCCCTCTGCCTGTGTCTCTGCCTCTCTCTCTCTCTCCCTTTGTCTCTCATAAATAAATAAATAAATAAAATCTTTAAAAAGAAAAAGGGGGTATAATGCTTGAAATCTTGTCTTTTCTTATAGAAAGGATATGGAGAAAGTGTAAAACTGGACAGGCAGTCCTTCAAAAAGGGAATTAAGTTCTTTGGTACTTTGACAATGACATCTGTCATACAAAGTATAATGGGAAAATTGGAGAGCTGTTGCCACATGGACTTAAAGTAAATATTGGGTTCTGCCACTTTTGAAAAAAAAAATTTTTTTGCCTGTGAAAACAGCTCACTGTAGCTTTTATCCAGCTCTAGGTCATTTGGAGAAAGGACGCAGTTAAAAAAATATGTCTGACTGCTCATAAATATCTATATATTTTTTAATTTTTTTAAATTTATTTACGATAGTCAGAGAGAGAGAGAGAGAGAGAGGCAGAGACATAGGCAGAGGGAGAAGCAGGCTCCATGCACCGGGAGCCCGACGTGGGATTCAATCCCGGGTCTCCAGGATCACGCCCTGAGCCAAAGGCAGGCGCTAAACCGCTGCGCCACCCAGGGATCCCTCTATATTCGTTGATTAGATTATTAACATTACTTGTCAGCAGCATCAACGTCATAAAAGTTAACAGAGACAAAATACTGTGGAAGTGACTGTAGAGAGGGAAGGTTATCATTTTTAGCAGATCATCTATAATACATGGTGATGCCAACACACAGCACAAGAATGAGAACAGTGAACAAACTGCAGTGTGTCTGTGGTTCTCTGAATGAACATTCAGTTTTAATATGAATAATCGGAGCGAAATTTTAATTTAGTGGTTTAGCCACAGTGTCCACATGACCTTAGTGAGAACTGGGTTGTTAACTGCCCCTGTAGGTTTCCAGAGCACATCCCCTGGAACTCTGCAAGTTAAAGTCACAGAATGTGTGCTTGAACATACTGGCAATGACAAGAGCTTTTCATTGTATATCCATTGCCTTTCTTCGAAACTGTGACATGTATCATATATCCAGAGGGAAAAGGAAAATAAATATGTCATAAAGACATATTTATAAAGAATAATTATAAACTGGATGTTCTTCTGTTTCTACCACGTTAAAACAAAAAACATAGGCATTAGCACAGAAGTCTTCTGCTGCCCCTTCACAATTATGCTGTCCTCCTTCCCGAACCTCACCCCTATTATCACTGTTCTGAGTACTGTACGATTATCCCCTTACTTTTGTTTTTGTGCTTTGCCACTTATGTATGTGTTCCTTTAAATATGTAATTTTGTTTTATCTACTTTTGAACTTTGTATTAGTCTTGAAAACATAATGTTTATCTATGTATATTCTTCTGTTTCTTGCTTTTTCTACCCAGCGTTATGTTTTCAAGACTGATTAATATTGAAATGCATAGTAATAATATCCAGTGCTGTATGATATGCCTTTGAATAAAAACACCACACTTTATACCTGTTCTACCATTAATAGACTTTTGAGTTCCTTCTAGGTTGTTGTTGTTGTTTTTCCTGCTATAAACATTTGTACACATCTCCTGGTTTACTCGTGTGATATGCTGAATAGTGGCTTCCCAGAGATGTCCACATCCTAATCCTCCGAACCTGTGACTGTGTTACCTTATGGGACAAGAGGGACTTTCAAGATGTGGTTAACCTAAGGATCTTGATATGGGGAGATTATTCTGGATTATCAGCTAGGCCCAATACACAGTCCTAAGAGAAGGAGGGAGGGTCAGAGTTAGACATTAGAAGGTGCTGTGCTGCTTGGAAGTGCATTTGAAGATGGGGGATTAGGCCATGAACCAAGGGGTGCAGAGAGCTTCCAGTGCTAGAAAAGTCAAGGTACTTAATTCTCCCCTAGAGCCACTAGAAGGAACACAGCTGGGCTGACCTTGATTTTAGGACTTCTGGTCTCCTGAGCTGTAAGAGAATAAATTTGTGTTGTTTTAAGTTGATGAATTTGTGGTAATTTGTTACAGTAGCAATAGGAAACTAATATTGGCTATCTCCAGTGAGTACTAAATTGTATAAAAGCAATATTGAAAGGGCTTGGGTACTTTTCTAAAAGTTCACCCATTCTGTAAGTTAGATACCCAGTTGTCTGAATATATTCAACATTAGCTACCCCACCTGCCACTCTTAAGTCTACCTGGGATCCCTCAAAAGCATTAAGTTGCTATTGTCTTTTAGCAGATTGAAATATTCTGTTTTTGTGAAAAATGTGTATTAATTCCCCTTTTTGTCCTTTGAAAGCCCTATTTTCATCAAAATCATGAAGTTGGACACTTGTTTGATATTTGGATAATAATACTAGCTTGATAAATAATCTCTCTCTCTCTCTCTCTTTTTTTTTTTTTTAGATTTTGTTTATTCATGAGAGACAGACAGAGACACAGGCAGAAGGAGAAGCAGGCTCCCTGCAGGATCACGCCCTGAGCCAAAGGCAGACGCTTAACCACTGAGCCATGCAGGCATCCCAATAGATAACCTCTTATAGTACATTACCTATTTCGGGCAAAAATATGAACACAGGGTTATTTTGTTGTTGGAGCTTATCAAAGAAATTCTTATTTCCATTCTTGAACATGACATCCAATTCTTCCATAATTTCTTTAGATGTAGCTTTTGATAAAGCTTGTTCATGGGTGGCTCAGTCAGTTAAGTGTCTGCCTTTAGCTCAGGTGATGATCCCAGGGTACTGGGATGGAGCCCCATGTGGGGCTCCCCGCTCAATGGGGAGCCTGCTTTTCCGTTTCCCTCTCCCCTCCCCACTGCTTGTGTTCTCTCTCCCTCTCTCTCTCTCTCCCTCTCTCAAATAAATAAATAAAACCTTTAAAAAAAAAAAAGCTTGTTTTACTGGCAGATTATGTGAGTTAATATACTCTTCTACCATATAAGGGTACTTCTATTCTCTGGTAAGAACAAGATCAACTTTAATAACACAATATTTTTCCTTTAGTTGAATATCTTTTTTTGACATTTATCTATAAACACTTTGCAGTTGTCAATGATATTATAAAATGTTGGGCATTTTTTCTCCTTTGTATTCACATAGTGTCATATTCAAGTATGTTACTTGAGAAGTATGACAGCTCCTCCTTTGACAAGACGAAGGTCAAAGATAATTTTTTCTACCCTTGTAGGGTTCTTGATGGAACTGAATGTTTCTGGAGTTTTGGTATCATTTTCACAAAGACAGCAGACTCTTAATTAGTTATTTCTTTGCTATCCAATATCCATCTTAATGATCTTGATCTTTTGTATCCTCCTTTCAAGGCCAATATATATTGGGCTGATAACACCATTGCTACAAACTTGGGCACTGCCAATGGAGCCCACTGTCCCACACAGCCAGCCAGGGCCCTCATTTGCCTCCTAGTCAGGAAAAGAAGAAGTCAATTACAGTGGGCAGTAGGGCACGCACGTGGTTCACAGTGAACCCTCTGAATCACAACCTCCTTAATGGTTCTATGTATTGTAAATATGTTTCCCTTCTCTATTGCTTGCTTTTCATTATTTTTTTAAAAGATTTATTTATTTATTTATTTATTTATTTATTTATTTATTTATTTATTTATTTATGAGAAAGAACGTGAATGGGGGAGGGGGCAAAGGGGGAAGAAAAGGGAAAGAATCTCAAGCAGACTCCATGCTGAGCCTGGAGCCGAGATGCATGAGGCTCCACCTCATGACCCTGAGATCATGACCCGAGCCAAAACCTGGAGTCTGACGCCTAACTGACTGAGCCACCCAGGAGCCCTGCTTGCTCACCATGCTTAATGGTGAGTTTATAGTCTGAATTTTAATATAATTTATCTATCTTCTCATTAAATTTTCCATTATTTATTTCTTATTTAAGAAACAAAAGGCTATAGAGAAAATGATTTGATATCGTCTCTGGCAACTTTTATAACTTGGTATTTTATATCAAGTATTTTTATGTTAGAGTGTAGGATAGGGATACAGCTTCATTTTTTTTTTTTTTTGGTTGTTTGGATAAACAATTGACCTTGTGTCATTTATTGAGTAGACCAACTTTTCTCACGATCCTTAATGTCTGCTTTGTCATAAATTCATTTTCCGTATTATTATTATTACTAGGTGCTCTATTCTTCTTTTGGTCTATTAGTCTATAACTGCACCAATATCACACTGCCTTGATTTCCACAGGTTATAGTAAGTCTTGATATCTTGTAGGGAGAATCTCCCAACCCCACCTCACATCTTGTTCTAAGAAGTATCTTGGCTTTTGTTGGTCTTCCTTTCTTTCCTGTAAATTCTGTAATCAGCTTGTTGAATTTCTGTTAGAATTGTGCTGAAGTTAAAGATCAGTTTGGAGAGAACTATGATATACTTTATGATATTTAGTCATCCTACCTGATAATATGATAGATCTTCCTATTTACTCTTCTTAATTGTCTTTTAATCAAGTTTTTTCGTTTTCTCTATAGAAAGCTTAACATTCTTTACTTTATCATAGATATTTAAAAATGTTTATTGCTATTTTAAATTGTATATTTTAAAAATTTACTTTTTAGCTAATTGCTGTGGGTATCTAGAAATGTAATTTACTTTTGTGTATTGATTTTGAATCTAACATTTCGTATTAATTTAAATTTTTACTTAAATTTTTTTGCCCACATGACATAGATAAAAAAATGTAAATTTTAAGGGAAAAGAAATTAGTTTTTATTAAACTTCTACTATGTGCCAAATAGTTGACACATTTCACTTAATGTACACAACTATTTTATTACTTATTTCCTCAGCAAACATTTATTTAGTAATCTCGATGTGTTAAGCTGTTTTTCTTTGAGATTTTCTATGTAAGCAGTCATATCATATACAAATAATGAAAGTTTTTGTTTCTTTTCAATCCTTTACCTTTTATTTCTTTTTGTTGCTTTCCTGTGCAAGGACCTCCAGTACAATATAGAATAAGGTTGATGAAAACAGACATCCTTATCTTGAACCTGAGCTTATAGAGGATGCTTTCAAAGTCTCATTGTTAGGGACTTTTGAAATGCCCTTTTCTGGGTTAAGAAAGTGCCTTTCATTCCCAGTTTGTTAGGGAGGTTTTGTCTCTTCTTTTAAATCACAAATGGATGTATGTTATCCAATTTTTTTGACATCTATTAAGATATGATTTTTTCACCTTAAATTGTTGATGTGCTGAAATATTCATCTTCTCATGATAAACCAATCTAGAATCCCTCGTAAGCACCAACTTGGTCTTGATAACTTATCCTATTTATACATTGTCTGATTTGTATTTATAAAAATGTTTATTTTCAGATTGCATCTGTATTCACTCATAAGGGAGATTGGCCTACATTTTCCTTTTCTTATCCTTGTCTGGTTTTGAAAACTGTTATATTACAAAGGACTCTTTTTCCATTGTATGGAATAATTTGTGTGAGATTAGAATTTCCCAATGCTTGAATGGTAGAATTTCCTAGAAATCCATCTGAATCCTATTTTTATGTATTTGTGTGTGTGTGTGCCTATGCCCGTGTGCACACTTAAAGGGACTATTTTAAACTGTTTCAATTTCTTAAAAGCTTATATGGCTCTTTATGTTCTCTCTTTTTTTTAAGAATTGGTTTTTGTTAATTATATGTGTATTTTTATCTAAGTTCTCAAATTCACAGGCACAAAGTTGTTCAAAATATTTTATCTGTTTAATCTCTGTAGTAACTATAGGTTTACCTCCTTTTTATTTATGATTTTTAATGCCTTTATCTTTTTCCCTTTGATTATTTTCTCTAGATTTGTGTATTTTATTACTTTTTTGACCTTTATTGACCCTCTTCATTATATTATATTCTTTTTCATTAACTTCTGCTCTTATTTTTATTATTTTCTCCCATCTTTCTGAGTTTAGTTTGCTGTTTTTTTTCTAATGCCTTGTGGTTGGTTATTCACTTTATTAAGTTAAACTTTTCTTTCTTTTCTAGTGTAAGCATTTAAGACTAAAACTTTAACAATCTTTATAACTGTGTCCCTACAGTTTTAGTACATAGTATTTATAACATCACCCTGGCATTTTTCTAAATATTTTCTAAAAAGTTTATAATCCCATTTGGTTTTTCTGATTGATAAGTTGTTCAGCAATGTACGTTAAATTTTCAAAAATAAATAAATTTTCAAATATCTATTTCTCTATTTTATTTTTTCTAACTAAAGTGCATTGTCGTTAACTGATATGTTCTGCATGATACCAGTTGTTTGACTTGATGATTTCAAATTGGCTAGCTTGATGACCTCGTTTGTAGTAAGGTTTCTTAAATGTTTGATGTCAGTGTGACCAATAATACGAAGTGTCCTGTGGTTGGGTGCAGTGTGTAACCGGATGTGTCAGATTACTCGTATATGATCATGTTGGTGGGTTAGTTATGGTGGGAGAAACATGCGCATAAAATGTTCTTTCTTTTGAAGTAAACAGAGGGACTAGGACATTATGAAGTTTTAAAGTTGAACTTTCCATTGATATAAGAAGTCTATTATTGCTTTGTCCACAGGGCCTGTGGGAGTCTTGTAGTTTTGGGCCGGCTAGGATTTACATGGGTTCTGCTTTTGTTGTTCCATCCTATGCATATCTTAAACCAGGGAAGAATTGTAATTGGTTAAGCTGTTTGCTCATTTTATTAAAACATCTCAGAAGTGAATGGTTCTTGACCCTGTTGTTTCTATGAGAGTGAGTGATAGGTGATATGTCCAATCTTTCTAACCCGGCTGAACCCAGGCCTGAAAAATATGATGAATGGTATACATGGTTGGCTCTGCCAATGGCTTGATCTAGTTTGGCTATTACAGTGTTCTGCCATTTGGCCAACGAAAGGTCTGGAACAAGGCAGCAGGCAGGACAGCAGTTTCAGGAGGGGTTAACTCACCCTATCCAAGATGGAATAACTTAGACAAGCCTGCCAAGAATCAGTCTGACTCAATTCTCCAGTGTATTTGTCTAGAAAGCTCCTATTTATAAGCATTTCTTAGAAAGCATCTCGGTGTTTTATCCAGGAAAAGATGCCCTGAGTGCTGAGTCCACTCCTGTGTCTACCCAGATTATTTATGAATGATTTGTGCTGATGGAAACAAACCTCAGAGAGATCTGGCCACATAGCAACACCTTCAGTTTGATACATGGCTCTTCACCTCATATTGGAGGGCTGGTGATTCATACCCCACTGTTTTGTGGAGCACATGGCCATATAACGTCTGGAGGGTGTCCAAGTACTCTCAGCACTGCTGTTTACTTGCAACCAAGCTAGGATGAGCACCAGTGAAATGGAGAGCCTGGTCTGGACAGGAACAGAGGATTTCAAGAGCACAGTGGCTTATAGAAGAAATGGAATGTATATGGAAACAACCAGCCCTAGGGATCCACCTGGAAGGTCAGTGGGGAAGTAGTGATGTGCTGTTTCCAAGTCTTCTTCCCAGTGGATGATGCCTGGTCTTTTCTAATCTGGGCTTTCAGTGGTTGAACACACTTTTGTGGCTGGAAGATTTGTTCTTCAACATTTTTTTTTTCAAACTTAACATCTACTGGTTTGTTGAGAATTTTGTTTTGTGAACCAATATTAGGCTGCTAATTTTTGGTTTCTGGTATTTCTCCTTTTGGAAAATCAGGATGTTTTCTAGCATTATATACACTGTGCCACATAAGATGTTGTGACATTTAGCAATTAAATGTGAAGAGGGTTAGATTCTAAAAGACTTGAAAGATCATCTATATCAGAACATTGCCCAACTATAGTATTTTGGCAATCCTTTTGTTCTTAGTTCTCCATGATTTTCAGAAAATATCAGATTATTTTGATATCCTGTGTAGCAATTCAATTGGACTGAATTTTTATGGTAAAGAATTTCATAGCCAGGACAATAATGGCTTAAAAAATAATAGAGCCATTTAGACCGGTGCTATATCCTGCTAAAAGTGTAGGGTGCTGGGGCCTTTGGGTGGCTCAACTTGGTTAAGCCTCCAACTCTTGATTTCAGTTCAGGTCCTGATCTCAGGGTTGTGAGATTGAGTCCACTTAAGATTCTCTCTCTCCCCCTCTCTCTTGTTTTGATCCTCCCCCTTCCTCTCTTAAAAAAAAAATATAGAGTGCTATACTGTCTATTTTTCACATATTTATATTATTTACGAGACTTGGCCCCCCTCCATCTTGATAGCTGTTATTTGGTATATCTTGCCTAACTATTTTACTAGCAATCAGATAGTATAATGACTTCTATCTTTTTTGGAAGGCATTTTTGAACTTACAGTGCTGTCCCTGATGGTAACTCCAATACCCCAAGGTAACAATGCTAATTAGTACTGCCTTTATAAACTTCTTTTCTCCCTGTCATTTTTCTCATGTCATAATAAAACATAAAATATAATAAACACTTCAAACGTGTATAATAACAACCTGTAACATTTTTTTAGTGGTAGTGTAGATACTCCTTAATATAATCAATTTCTTATTGAATATTTAGATATTTCTCAATTTGTCCTTATCATAAATTCATAGAAATGAAATTACTGTATTGTAAAGTATAAAAATTTTGGGATGCCTGGGTGGCTCAGTGGTCAAGCATCTGCCTTTGGCTCAGATCATGATCCTGGGATCCTAGGATCAAGTCCTTCATTGGGCTACCTGCAGGGAACCTGCTTCTCCCTCTGCCTATGTCTCTGCCTTTCTCTCTGTGTCTCTCATGAATAAATAAATACATCTTTTTTAAAAGAGTATAAAAATTTTAAAGATTTTTGTTACTTATTGCCAAATTGTCTTCCATATATATTGTACTACTTTGTATTCTCACTAGCAATGATAAAAGTAGATTTTCATAAAAACTTTCAATAAAATATCTTGTATTTCGACATCTTAAATTTTTAATCTTTGTCAGTTTTATAGAAAAACTGCAACTGCTGTGATTTGACAGTTTCACATCCTTATTGCCCATCAAGGACTTTTCTTTTCAGGATCCCAGGGTGGCTCAGCGGTTTAGCACCTGCCTTTAGCACAGGGCATGATCCTGGAGTCCTGGGATCGAGTCCCACGTCGGGCTCCCAGCATGGAGCCTGCTTCTCCCTCTGCCTGTGTCTCTGCCTCTCTCTCTCTCTGTGTCTCTCATTAATAAATAAATAAAATGTTAAAAAAAAAGAATTTTTCTTTTGTTAATTTCTTTTTCCTGTTACTCTTTTTTTCTCATTGATTTGTCAGAAATCTATATGTGAAGGATTTAACACCTTGTCAGCCATCTACATTTGAAAATATTTTTCAATTTTATTTAACTTTTGTTTGTATAATTTTTCAAGTACTGAAATTTAAAATTAATATTACCAAATATATCAGTCTTTTTTTTTCTTTTTTGTGCTTCCTTCTTTTGGATGTATGGGTTGAAAGACATTCTTCTCATGAGATCAGACAAATATTCAGTTATATTTCTGCTATTCTTTTATTATTTTGTCTTTGACATTTAAATTTTTAAATAACATAAATGTTTTAATATAATTTTCAAGTAATGTGTGTGATGATTTAGTTTGTTGTTTGCCATGTCATTATTCATTCTTCTACTGAAAACTTTTGACCATTTGTACTTCTGATAAGAATTGTAACTGAAATAGAATAAATAAAAGCAGTGGAACTAATCTTACTTTTATTGCCTGCTTTCATTAGTGGTTTGGTGGAAAAGAAGGCCAACATCTGATCATAAAGCCATTGACTTTCTGAGTACAGATTTAGGATTCACTTGATAATATGTGGTATATATACATCTCAAAATATTGGTTATTATAATTAATATTCAAACTTTTTTTCCTTCTTGTATTTAACATGAAAATAAACGTATCTTGGCAGGGTTTGAGTAGGTCTGTCATACTTTTGCAATTCACCAGATGAGTCTATTTAACTTCTTACTCAGGTAGAAATTAATTTTGATGTGGGATGTGAAATAAGAATCTTATTTATTTTTTCCAAATATATAACTAATTGAAAAATCTATACTTTTCTAATTGATTTAAAATACTACTCTTGGGATCCCTGGGTGGCGCAGCGGTTTAGCGCCTGCCTTTGGCCCAGGGCGCGATCCTGGAGACCCAGGATCGAATCCCGCGTTGGGCTCCCGGTGCATGGAGCCTGCTTTTCCCTCTGCCTGTGTCTCTGCCTCTCTCTCTCTCTCTCTCTATCATAAATAAATAAAAATTTAAAAAAAATTAAAAATAAATAAATAAATAAATACTATAAGACCAGAAATTACAGTATTTGGTATAAACGTGGGAAAGGTCAGGACATGACTGATAAGGTTGCTAGCAAATGAGTTACATTTTGGGCCACTTTTCAGGCTGTCTTAATGGGCTACAGTTTGAAGAGTACAAGGGGGTTTCTTTTGGACGTGGTCTTAGTTTTTTTTTTTTTTAAGATTTTATTTATTTGACAGAGAAAGAGTGCAAGTGAGCACAAGCCGGGGGCATGGCAGAAAGAGAGGAAGAAGCAGTCTCCCTACAAAGCAGGGAGCCTGACATGGGGCTCCATCCCAGGATTCAGGACCCTTGGATCATGACCTGAGCCAAAGGCAGACGCTTAACTGATGGAGCCAGCCAGGCGCCTCCTTTGTTAGTTTTAACAAATGATGAGACCAAGTCTCTAGTGTATCACTGTGACACTCATACTCCCAACCTCGACCTGGCTTTTCATGCACTACTTGTTTGGTGTCTGAACCACAACTCCATGCTGACCATCCCTTCTGCATATTTGCAGACCTCTTGACCTTCCCGGTTCTCCCTGATAGCCTTGCCTCCCTGATTCACTCCAAATTTTAGATTTGCAGGAATGTGAGATAGTAGGGTGCTGGAGAAGGTATGCAGACCTGGTATGTTAAGCCTTCAGGGAAAGTGGATGGAAAACATAACAAAACAAAATAGAAGCTAACAAATATACTTATCCTGAAAGCTCTAAAGCAGTGTTTACAATCTATTCCCCTCAGACCCCTGAAGGCCTTGGATTTATTGAGGGACCTCTGATTCAGTGGTTCTTAACCCTGACCTACAGCCAAAGTCAGATCTCCTGTTCAGTCTCTCCTCCCACCTACATGATTTAATTGGTCAGGGTGGGGCTAGGACATCAGTAGTTACCTAAAGCTCCCCAAGTGATTCCAATGTTAGCAAGGATTGCCAATCAGTGTCCTATTCCTATGAATATGTAATAGTGTCTGAAGAAGGAAGAAATACCATATATACACATATATCTTATATCACATTTTCCTATAATTTACACATTAACTCAGATACAAATTCATTAAACATTTCATGGAATTAAGGGACTTTTTGCATTTACATGTTTCCTCATATGTATGTTCCAAAAGCAGGATTACCATCATGTGGACATTCTCAGGCTTGAAAAGTTTGATCATTTTGACTATAAAGAACCGAGGTAGGGTTAAAATTGTGGTTAAAACAATCACTCTTAGAGTTTAAATGGTGGTCAAGACCAGTTCTTGGCTTAATCATGAACACTGGAAAATTTTACTATAAAGTGCTGGGGAGAGAAGCCTTAAATACAGAGAGGATGAAAGAGATCTTATGTGACCCATCCTTGCCATGAGTCAGAGACCTGGATAAGATTCTTAGCTCTGGCTCCTGCCTCAGGGCACTTGAGTGTCTTCTCTGAGAAAGTGAAAAGAAGAATTGGACTCTTCTGCTTTGATGCTCCTTCTGTGGCTCTAAATTGTGTCTCTTTGGGGCTGGCTACGATTCCTGAGTGCAGTGAACATAGCTCTTTTCTTAAGGACTTTGAAAACTCAGACTACAGATGTTCATTCTTTCTGCAGCTTCAGTAGGTCTTGTTGGTAGGATCCATTTTCTTGGTGTGCTGTGTGGCATCACATTCAACTGAAGAGCTTGCAGAATAGGCTGCAAATGCAAAGATCCTGAATCAGAAATATACCAAATTACTGTTCTCTATGTAGGGGGCACAGCTCAATTCCATTGCTAAATAGGAAAAATTGCTTTGGGCTTATGATTTTGTCTTTTTAAATATTAAAAATCATAGCTGAATGTCACATGCAAAAAATAGATCTGTACAAAAGGCACTAGGAAGATCCCTGCACTTCTTTTTGTAAGAGCAGTTATGCTTAAAATATTTGAGATAGGAAAAATATTATGACATAAAAATACTTGAAGCAAGAAGAGTCTACCACAATCATAAGAAACTCATTCCAGATTTTAACAACCTTATTAAAGAAGCCTTTACTTTAATTTATTAGAAATCTCTCCTGTTGTAGATCATTTCTTGTTCTTTTGTCCTAAGGGAGATGAGTAAAAATTGGACACCATTCTCCATGTGACATTTCATTATAGACCTAGAGGCATTTGTTAGTTTCCTATTCAAGTTGCTATTTTCTGCAATAAATAGGCCCAGTGTTTCTATCTTATTGGTCCTGTTTCTTCCTTAGTTGGTCTCCTTTGAAGCTTTGTTAGGAGTGGGGTGAACTTCTGAAGACCTCAGAATAAAAGTTATTGATCAGAGTTTCTCATCCTTACCTAAACCACCTCTACTTTCTATTCCAAGTACTTTTCCTTTATATATATATATATGTATACACACACACACACACATATAAACACACATATATATCTATAATTTATCTCAAACTACTTTGGGGACAATAGTACCATGTGGATGGCTCATAGTCAACTAAACTTCAAAATGTATACAGGGGAACTCATATTCCCACTTCAGAATCTGTCCTTCCCTGTGTTTCTCACTCATGAATCACTCTGCTACTCACCCAGGTACCTGTACCCAATACTTGGAGTCATTTTTTACTCCTCTAACTTTAACAACCTTTCATCAGATTAATCAGCAAGATCCTATTGATTCTGCCTCCTAAATATCTTTCAACTCAGTCCATTCTCATCACCTTCCACCATCGTTAACTACCATCTTAGTCTAGAGATGGTTTATTTCTCACCTAGATCTCTTGCTTCCAATCCATTCTTTACATTAAGCCAGAGTGGTATTTCTAAAATGAAGAATCAGTTATATTATTCCCATCCACTTTCTTAAAACCCTCTGGTGCCCTCCGTTTAATTCTAAACCTGGTATGGTCACTAGGTATCCCTTCATGAGTCTCCAGCTGGTCTTTCTTGTCCCATTTTGGACTCTACCCTTGATGAGAGCTATACTCAGCTTATTTTAGTTCCTCAAACTTACCAGTTTTCTATTGATTTTGCATTTTGGATACTATTATCTCTTCCTGAGATAGTGATCCTTTGGATGTCAGCTTAAACATTTCACTTTCTTTGGGGGATTTTTTTTTTTTTTTTTACCTTACGCTAGATGTAGCCTCCAGCTCTGTTTTCCAAATTGTTCCCCTACTTCTACATTCATTTGTGGTCATTACTTGGCAAGTGAAATCTATTTTTTCTGCCTTCTGTTATCAAACTTTCCTTCCATGTATAACATCAGAGTAATATGTTTCTTTATCTAATTATTTCCCTAGTTTTCTTCATATCTTACAATTAATATATACCTCAATTTTGTGCTCAACTTTAATTTTTTAAGATTAGAAAATTAATCTAGAGATTAATATGCATTAGGAAAGTATACAATTTTATCAGCTCTTCTGACCTCCCATTAGATGGGTTATATCGTTTTTGAGTTAATTTGTAAGAATTATCCCATTAGTAGTGTAATGAAGACTTGGAAAAAGCATATCTTCAGATGAATTAGTTTTTTAAAAAACCACTAAAACAATGAAATAAATCTTACTTCACAGCTTTTAAATTGGAAGATTAACACCACATATATCAGCATGATTATTTTTTCTTCTTGAGCTCAAAGTTTATCAGATTAGTGCAGAGTTGGGAGGGTGGTGGAAATTAATTACATTTTGGTGCCTCCAGTCATGTGGAAGTATCTCCGTGTCTATTCTCATTTGGCTTTGGATAGTTTGACAATACCCCACAGTCTTGGTGGTAGGTCTACACAGAGCTGGACTTCGGTGGAGTCTCTTCTCCACAGAAGCAAACTATCACAAAAGTAAGAACAGATGGGCCATGCCTACTCCAGAGTGGATTTTCAAGTCCAGTCTAACACAATCCACCCCAACTGACATGCAACCACTAGAATATGTGATTCTTTCCTTGTTTTCTTTTCCCCCCATGTTAAGGCTCTCCATATCAATGAATTTTATGATCTCACTAGTGACTAATCTCCTTTATCATTCAGGACAGTTATTCTCATATGAAAATCACATATAAGCATTAACAAAATACCAATGCCTAATAGTCATTGATTCAGTTTGGAGTGGAGCCTAGGCTTTGGTATTTTGAAAACCTTCTGCGGGTGGAAAACTGATTAGGTCACAAGATGGGCCTTACCTTGCTTAAACTGATTTATCAACCTTCTTGACTTTCTTTATATGTAGACTTTCACCTTCATTTGAATCTCTTCCATTCCAGTAAATGGCACTCTGTCCATAGTTTCTCAAAATTTTTTTTGTTTCAACTTTTTATTTAAATTCTAGTTAGTTAACATATAGTTTCAGGAGTAGAATTTAGTGATTCATCACTTACATATAACACCCCATGCTCATCACAACAAGTGCCCTCCTTAATCCCCATCACCCATTTAACCCATTCCCGGCCCACATCCCCCCATCAACCCTCAGTTTGTTCTCTAAGGTTAAGAGTCTGTTTTATGGTTTGCCTCTCTTTTTCCCCCCTATCTTCATCTGTTTCATTTCTTAAATACCACATATTAGTGACATGGTTTCTCAAATTAAAACCAGAGATAAACTCTTCTTTTTCTAGTCCCCCATCCTCAGCTAATCCATTAGGAAGTACTGTAGACGAAACTTGCAACCTACCTGTCTTACCTTCATTGCTTTTCTCTTAACCCAGACCATATGAGTGTGTTCATGTTAATATAAGTAGCTTTAGTTTATTCATTAAAATTGTTGTATAGTATGCTATCAGGATAAGAGATGATAATTTGTTTACTTCTCTATTAACCAACATTGAAATGGTTTTTAATTTTTTCTTTCCATAATTGATGTTACAGTCAACATTTGCGTGTCTTCTTATGTACATGTGCAAAAGTATTTCTAAATACACACCAAGGAGTGAAATGTGGGGCCTTAAGGCCTTTCCAGCTTTTCTATATTTTGCATAATTGCAGTACAATCTTAAAAAAAATCCTCCTATTACTCAAAAAAACTATTATGGAGCACCTACGATATATGCCAGTATGAAGCAGGAAACAAGAGGGACAAAATCTCTCCTATTTTAGATCTTATATACTAATGGAGGGAGAACAAGTGAAGTAATAAGATGATTTCAGTGAATGCTGGATTATGAGTCATATCGTCCTCTGCTTCAAGATCTTCAGTGACATTCCCCTGTGTTTAGGGTTAATGTTATAACTCCTTTCCAAGCCTGTAAGACTTGGTACCGTTTGGCCCCTGCCTTCCTCTTCATTTTTCCCTTTGACTCCCTGTGCTTTTGCCACACTGACCTTGGAGTTTGGGGAACTTACTAAGCTTTTTCCTTCTTCAGGACCTTCACGGGTATTATTTTAGCATCTTGGAAAGTTCTTCCCAACTTTCTTTGACTGGCTAATTCTTACTCATGATGCAAGTCATAGCTTACTTGTTCTATTTTCAGATAGACCATAGAAATAGATTGCTCCTATTAAGTCTCACATGGCACCCTGCTTTTTTCCTAGTATCTATTACTATAATACATGATTATACATTTATATTTCATCTGCCTCACCTACTAGATTGTAAGTTCTGTGAAGGCAGGGATGATGCCTGTTTTGTTTCCTGCTGTGTCCCCCACCTCACAGCTTGACATAATGGTTTCTTTGTGAATTTTTTAAAATATTAATACAAATTAGTGTTTTTCTTAAAGTTTGGTTGCAAGCTCATTTTGAGCAGGAGATCTGTTTTAAATTTAAATTCAGTTTTCCCAGATATAGTATAACACCCAGTGCTCATCCCATCAAGTGCCCCCTCCTTATTGCCCATCACCCAGTTACCCCTTACCCCCACCCACCTCCCCTTCCACAACGCTTTGTTTGTTTCCCAGAGTTAGGAGTCTCTCATGATTTGTCTCCCTCTCTAATTTTTCCCCACTCAGTTCCCCTCCTTTCCTTTATAATTCCTTTCACTATTTCTTATATTCCACGTATGAATGAAACCATATGATGATTGCCCTTCTCTGACTGACTTATTTCACTCAGCATAATGTCCTCCAGTTCCATCCATGTCGAAGCAAATGGTGGCTATTCATCTTTTCTGATGGCTGAGTAATATTCCATTTTATACACACACACACACACACACACACACACACACACACACACACACCATATCTTCTTTATCCATTCCTCTGTCGATGGACATCATGGCTCCTTCCACAGTTTGGGTATTGGGGACATTGTTGCTATGAACATTAGGGTGCAGGTGTCCTGGCATTTCACTACATCTGTATCTTTGAGGTAAATACCCAGTAACACAAGTGCTGGGTCTTAGGGTAGCTCTATTTTTAACTTCTTGAGGAATCTTCACACTGTTTTCTAGAGTGGCTCTACCAGTTCACATTCCCACCAACAATGCAAGAGGGTTCCCCTTTCTCCACATCCTCGCCGACATTTGTTGTTTCCTGTCCCGTTAATTTTAGCCATTCTCATGGATGTGAAGTGGTATCTCATTGTGGTTTTGACCTGTATTTCCCTGATGGCAAGTGATGTGGAGCATTTTCTCATGTGCTCATTGGCCATGTGTATGTCTTCTTTGGAGATATGTCAGTTCATGTCTTCTGCCTATTTCATGACTAGATAGTTTGTTTCTTGGGTGTTGAGTTTGATAAGTTCTTTATAGATCTTGGATACTAGCCAAGATCTGATACATCATTTATCTGATACATCATTTGGAAATATCTTCTCCCATTCTGTAGGTTGTCTTTTAGTTTTGTTTATTGTTTTCTTCACTGTGCAGAAGCCTTTTATCTTGATGAAGTCCTGATGGTTCATTTTTGCTTCTCTTGCCTTCGTAGATGTGTCTAGCAAGAAGTTGCTGTGGCCAAGTTAAAAAAGATTGTTGCCTGTGTTCTCCTCTAGTATTTTGATGAATTCCTGTCTCACAGTTAGATTTTTCACCATTTTGAGTTTATCTTTGTGTATAGTGTAAGAGACTGGTCCAGTTTCATTCTTCTGCATGTGGCTGTCCAATTTTCCCAACACTACTTACTGAAGAGACTGTCTTTTTTCCAGTAGATATTCTTTCCTGCTTTGTTGAAGATGAGTTGAGCATAGAGTTGAGGGCCCATTTCTTGGTTCTCTATTCTGTTCCATTGATCTATATGTCTGTTTTTGTGCCAGTATCATACTGTCTTGATGATCACAGTTTTGTAATACAGCTTGAAATCAGGCATTGTTTATGCCCCTGGCATTGATTTTCTTTTTCAACAGTCTCCTGGCTATTTGGGGTCTTTTCTGATTCCATACAAATCTTAAGATGATCGGAGAGGGATAAAAAGTGTATGTTCTCATTCATTTGGGGAATATGAATAATGGTGAAAGGGAATATAAAGGAAGGGAGAAGAAATGTTGGGAAATATCAGGAAGGGAGACAGAACATAAAGACTCCTAACTCGGGGAAACGAACTAGGGGTGGTGGAAGGGGAGGAGGGCGGGTGTTGGAGGGGAAGGGGTGACGGGCACTGAGGTGGACACTTGACGGGATGAGCACTGGGTGTTTTTCTGTATGTTGGTAAATTGAACACCAATAAAAATTAATTTAAAAAAAATCTTAAGATGATTTGCTCCAACTCTCTGAAGAAAATCCATGGTATTTTGATCGGGATTGCATTGAATGTGTAAATTGCCCTGGGTAGCATAGACATTTTCCCAATATTTATTCTTCCAATCCATGAGCATGGAATGTTTTTTCATCTCTCTACATCTTCCTCAATTTCTTTCAGAAGTGTTCTGTAGTTTTTAGGGTATAGATCCTTTACCTCTTTGGTTAGGTTTATTCCTAGGTATCTTATGCTTTTGGGTGTAATTGTAAATGGGATTGATTCCTTAATTTCTCTTTCTTCAGTCTCATTGTTAGTGTATAGAAATGCCACCGATTTCTGGGCATTGATTTTGTATCCTGCCACACTGCCGAATTGCTGTATGAGTTCTAGCAATCTTGGGGTGGAGTCTTTTGGGTTTTCTATGTACAGTATAATGTCATCTGCAAAGAGGGAGAGTTTGATTTCTTCTTTGCCAATTTGAATGCCTTTTATTTCTTTTGTTGCCTGATTGCTGAGGCTAGGGCTTCTAGTACTAGGTTGAATAGCAGTCGTGAGAGTGGACATCCCTGTCGTGTTCCTGATCTTAGGGGAAAGGCTCTCAGTTTTTCCTGGTTGATAATGATATTCACTGTGGGCTTTTCATAAATGGCTTTTACAATATTAAGGAATGTTCCCTCTATCCCTCTATCTGAGTTTTAATCAGGAATGGATGTTGTATTTTGTCAAATGCTGTCTGCATCTATTGAGAGGATCATATGGTTTTTAGTTTTTCTCTTATTGACATGATCTATCACGTTGATTGTTTTATGAATGTTGAACCACCTTGCATCCTGAGGGTAAATCCCGCTTGGTTGTGGTGAATAATTCTCTGTTGGCTAGTATCTTGCTGAAAAATTTTGCATCCATGTTCATCAGGAATATTGGTCTATAATCCTCCTTTTTGGTGGGGTCTTTGTCTGGTTTTGGGATCAAGGTAATGCTGGCCTCATATAATGAGTTTGGAAGTATTCCCTCCCTTTCTATCCTTTGAAATAGCTTTAGTAGAATAGGTATTATTTCTTCTTTAAATGTTTGGTAGAATTCCCCTGGGAAGCCATCTGTCCCTGGACTTTGGTGTCTTGGGAGGTTTTTGATGACTGCTTCAGTTTCCTCCCTGGTTATTGGCCTGCTCAGGTTTTCTATTTCTTCGTGTTCCAGTTTTGGTAATTTGGGGTTTCCAGAAATGCATCCATTTCTTCTAGATTGCCTAATTAGTTGGCATAATATATTTTTAAAATCGTTTGTATTTCCTTGGTATTGGTTATGATCTTTCCTCTTTTGTTCATGATTTTGTTAATTTGAGTCTTTTTTCTTTTTAATAAGGCTGAGTAGGGGTTTATCTGTCTTAATAATTCTTTCAAAGAATCAGCTCCTGGTTTTGTTGATCTTTTCTACAGTTCTTCTGGTCTCTATTTCATTGGGTTCTGCTCTAATCTATATTATCTCTCTTCTGCTTGATTTAGGCTTTACTTACTCTTCTTTCTCTAATTCCTTTAGGTGTGAGGTTAGCTTGTGTATTTGAGGTTTTTTCCAATTTTTTGAGGGAGGGTTGTATTGCGATTTATTTCCCTCTTAGGGCTGTTTTTGCTGTATCCCAATGATTTTGCATGGTTTTATTTTCATTTTCATTAATTTCCATGAATCTTTTTAATTCTTCTCAAATGTCCTGGTTGAGTCATTCATCTTTTAGTAGGATGCTCTTTAACCTCCATGTGTTTGAGTTTCTTTCAAATTTCTTCTTGTGATTGAGTTCTTAGTTTCAAAGCATTATGGTCTAAAAATATGCAGGGGGCAATCCCAATCTCTTGGTATTGGTTGAGACCTGATTTGTGACTCAATATGTGGTCTACTCTGGAGAAAGTTCCATGGGCACTTGAAAAGAATGTGTATTCAGTTGCATTAGGATGGAATGTTCTGTATATATCTGTGAAATCTGTTTGGTCCAGTGTATCATTCAAGGCCCTTGTTCCTTTGGAGATGTTCTGCTTAGAATATCTGTCTTTTGGTAAGAGTGCTGTGTTGAAGTCTCCTACTATTAACGTATTATTAACTAAGTATGTCTTAACTTTGGTTATTAATTGATTGATATACTTGGCTACTCCCACATTAGGAGCTTAAATATTCATAATTGTTAGGTCTTCTTGTTGGATAGACATTTTAAGTATTATATAGTGTCCCTCTTCATCTCTTGTTATAGTCTTTGATATAAGCTCTAATTTATCTGAAATGAGGATTGCTACCCCAGCTTTCTTTTGAGGACCATTTGAATGGTAAATGGTTCTCCACTCCTTCATTTTCAGTCTGGAGGTGTCCCTTAGGTCTAAAATGAGTCTGTCTCTCTCTCTCTCTAAGATTTTATTTATTTGTTTATTTATGAGAGACACACAGAGAGAGGCTGATACACAAGCAGAGGGAGAAGTGGGCTCCAGGGAGCCCAATATGGGACTTGATCCTGGGACTTCAAGATCACACCCTGAGCCAAAGATAGATGCTTAACTGCTAAGCCACCCCGGTGTCCCTAAAATGAGTCTCTTGTAGACAGTATATAGATGGATCTTGATTTTTTTTATCCAGTCTGATACCCTCCATCTTTTGATGGTATCATTTAGCCCATTCACGTTCAGAGTAACTTTTGAAAGATATGAATTTATTCATAGTATTACCTACATAGTCCCTGTTTTTGTGGATTGTTTCTTTGGGCTCCCTCTTTCTTTTACAGGGTCCCCCTTAATATTTCTTGCAGAGCCAGTTTGGTGGTCACATATTCTTTCAGTTTCTGTCTATCTTTATAAGATAGAAGCTTATATCTCTCCTTCTTGAAGAAGCTTCTCCTTAAAGCTCTTTATCTCTCCTTCTATTCTGAATGACAGCCTTGCTGGATTAAGTATTCTTGGCTGTGTGTTTTTCTCATTTAGTGTTAGTACCCTGTGTATATGCCAGCCTATTCTGGCCTGCCAGGTTTCTGTGAATAGGTCTGCTGTTAATCTGATATCTCTCTCCATATAAGGTTAAGAATCTCTTGTCTCGAGCTACTTTAAGGATTTTCTCTTTATCTTTGAAATTTGCAGGTTTCACTATTAAATGTTGAGGTGTTGAACATTTTTTTATTGCTTTGGGGGGGTCCTCTCTATCTCTTGGATCTGAATGTCTGTTTCCTTCTCCAGATTAAAGGAGCTCTCAGCTGTGATTTGTTCAAATATATTTTGTGGTCCCCTCTCATTCTCTCTCACACAACCTCTTCTGGAATCCCAATAAGATGAATATTATTCCTTCTCAAGCTATCATTTATTTCCCTAAGGCTTTCCTCGTGGGTTCTTGTTTTTCTCTT
This sequence comes from Vulpes lagopus, assembly GCF_018345385.1. Taxonomy (NCBI): domain Eukaryota; kingdom Metazoa; phylum Chordata; class Mammalia; order Carnivora; family Canidae; genus Vulpes; species Vulpes lagopus. The sequence continues at coordinate 101,075,922 of NC_054834.1, read as the reverse complement.
TTTTTCCTCAGCTTGCTTCCATTCCATCAACTTGTCTTCTATGTCACCCTGTCCTCCACCTTATTAACTCTAGCAGAGCATCCAGTTTACACTGCATCTCAGTTAAAGTATTTTTAATTAGATCTCAATTATGCAGTAAGAGAATTTCTAGAGTCCTTTATGCTTTTTTCCAGAGCCACCAGTAATTTTATAATTGTACTTCTGAATTGAATTTCTGACATTGTATTTAAATACACATTCAGCAATTCTGTGGCAGAGGTGTTACTTCTGGTTCTTTCTTTTGTAGTGAATTCTTTCTTCTAGTCATTTTGTCTAGTGCAAAGTGGCTATATGAGCCTGCAGAGTCAAAAATATCAACCACGACCTAAGTAAAATAGAATCCTAGATGATTCGGAAGAGGTCAGAGACAAGAAAATAAAAAGAACAGAGCAAAATGAAAGGACCACTAAAGTGAAAAACAACTTTTACAACAAAATAGAATAAAAAAAAAACAAAAAACAAAGAAAACAAGTGGAGGGTGGTGAGGAAGTGGTGGTGGAGAGAGAATATAGTCTCCCTGAGGGGACCTAGAGGGTGATCCTCTTGGTTCTGAGGGTAATTTGTTTTGTATGTTAGAAGATGCTCAATTCCAAATGTATATAAACCAGCAAAACTTATATAGAGACCCAACCTCAACCACAAAACAGAAACAAAAAAAAAGAGGTGGGCAGAATGGGAAGGAAGAGAGAATATAGTCTCACAGAATGAACCAACACGGTGTTCCACTTGGTTCTGGGTTTTGGCCCTTGTGTAGAAGGTACTAGTTTCTATCATTATAAAACAAAACAAGACAGAAAAAACAAAAAACAAAAACCCATAATTCGTATATCTACCAAAATTGAATATGTTGAAGGGAATCCAATAATGACGAATATATCTAAGACATGTAATTGTAGAAATATGAAAGTCAAAAGGAAAAAGCTTAAAAAAAGAGTTGGTAAAATATTGTAGTTAAGGCAAGAAAAGAGAAAAAAATATTGGAAATTTTAAACCTGAAATATAAATGAATGATAATAATAATAATAATAATAATAATAATAATAATAAACCCTCTAGTTCCAAATACTATTTTCCCTCATTCCTGGAGCTTTCCAGTGCTGCTTGGTCTATAAACTTGCCCTTCCCGGTTCTTCCAGCAGTTCTTCTGGGGGAGAGATCTGCTGTGCTGATTCTCGGGTGTCTGTGCCTAGGTGGAGATGCCCTGCCTCTTGCCGGTGACCTGACTCAGTGTGAGTTGTTTATCCGTTGAGGCCTTTGTTCCCTACAGGCCCTGCCTGTCCCAGGTGAAAGACAAAGAGAAGGAAAAAAAATGATGCAAGCCAGATCTCTAGCTCCAGAGCCAAGAGCTCCCCACAAGTACCAAACTGCAGTCTCCCAGTCCACACTGGCCTAGATGCTCCTGTGGACAGGTGCAGGTGCACTGATCTGTACAAATTGAAGGGCACCCAGCATCAGGAGAGTTCTCACTGTCCTATGCCTTCCTGGGGTCTGCCTCTCCCAAACGGAATGGAGGAAAGTTGCCTCCATCTGTTGCTGGACTCTAAGGTAAAGAGAGCCCCAGCATTGGCCTGCATAACCAGCCTGCTTCTCCCAAATGCCCCAGAAGTTTGTGGCATTCCAGCTCCTTACCGAAATCCAACTGCAGTTTGTGGTGAGCTTTCTCCCAGGGACCCCTATTCTTATTGTGTCTCCAGGAATATTGAGGATTCACTGCCCCTCCTGCCATTCTGCCCTATTTCCCTGCTGAGCACTTTTCAGTCAGGGAAGACTTGGGTGCAGATTGTTAAAGTTCTCTCTTGTCCAGGGCTCAGCTTTCGTGCCCCAACTTTCTGATGCTCAGCTTTCACGCAGCTTGTCACAGCTCCCCCTTCCAGCCTGTTTGCCGGGCTTGCCCCGGCTCTCTTCCCCCACCTTTTTTTCTTCACCTTCTTACCTTGTCAGAGCGACCACTTTTCTCTCTCTGGCATTCCAGCTGTTCTCTCTTTACATCTCATGTCGAATTTGTAGGTGTTCAGACCGCTTTGAAAGTTATCTAGGTAAGTGTGGGACCAGATGAATTGAGGATGTGATGTAACTCTTCCGCCATCTTGCCTCCTCCCGAGACCTAGTTTTGTTTGGTTTTTTGATTTCCCTCTCTCCTTCAGGGCTCTTCCCTCCCTAAGGATTTAGAGTAGCTTCCATGAGTCCCAAGACCAGAACTTACTATGGAGTTTAAGCTTCTGTTCTTGTGATACTGAAGATAACACAGATTTTATCAGAAGGCCAATAATATTTGGTTTTGAGGCTCTGTCCACCAGTCTCTCTGGACTCTTAGATGAAATTCATATCTCTAGATGGTGGGAGACAGGAGGGCTTTGTCATTTTTTAAGCCTCTTTTAAGAAAATATCAAAGTCATTGGGAGAAGCTTCACTTCACTCAGTCCCTTATTGAAGAAGTGAGCCTGGATCTCCTTATTATCTTCCTTGGAACATTTTTAGCCCTTGTTACCTTTTCAGGAGCCAGTCTATTCTTTCTCTCTCTCTTTTTCCTTCATCCATCCATCTTTCCCTCTCTCCCTCCCTCCATCCCTTCCTTTCTTTCTTTCTTTCTTTCTTTCTTTCTTTCTTTCTTTCTTTCCATTTGGAAATAAGTTGAAGGTATTGTGACATTTCGCACTAAAATGCTGTAGCATGTATATCCTTTTTTAAAAATATTTTATTTATTTATTTCTTCATGGGAGACATATACAGAGAGAGAGAGAGAGAGAGAGAGAGAGAGAGGAGCAGAGACACAGGCAGAGGGAGAAGCAGGCTCCATGCAGGGATCCCAATGTGGGACTTGATCCTGGGACTCCAGAATCACTCCTGAGCCAATGGCAGGCACTAAACTGCTGAGCCACCCAGGGATCCCCCGTAGCATGTATATCCTTAAAAAAGAACGTGAAATCCTTGCTCATAGAGGAAAGTTGATGTTGATTTGAAAGCTTATGTTGATAAAATTATATTTCCTAATATAATGTCCATGTTCAACTTTCTTTAATTGTAACCCAACACCTAGAAATTGCATAACAATTTTCAAAAGGGAATCACACATTTTATTTAGATCCCAGGTCTCTTAAGTCTTCTTAAGAGCAACCAGCACTGCTCCCATGGCCCTATTTTATTTTTATTTTAAATTTTTTTGCCTCTCACAATATTGACATATTTAAAGAGTGCAGGTCAGGCTTCTGATAGAATTACCAATAATCTGCATTTTTCTTAAGTTTCTTTTCCTGAATGATCAGATTCATTTTACACTTTTGACAAGAATGCTGTATATTTTTGTTGATGTATTCTCATCACATTACATCACATCAGAAGCCTGTGATATTTTTGCCTCATTAGTGGTAATGCTAAGTTTGATCACTTGTTTCAGGTGATGTCTACCAGATCTCCTCATGATAAAGACATCTTTTTCTCTTTGAATTTAATAGGGAATCTTTGGGGTGATACTCTGATACTATGTGAATATTCTGTTTCACAACAATAGTGGCTTAGCATCCATTGGTGATCCTTGCTTGTATATATTATTATACTGGTAGTTGCAGAATAGGTACTTATGTAATTTACCATTCCTTCTATATTTTTTAAGAGGACATCCTATAAAGAAGCCTTTTGTCTCCTCCTTCCCCACCACACTATTTTGTTTTTATTTCCATATTTTAAAAGTATCATAACAGGCTCATAGGTTCTTTTTTCATGGGACATTTTGACTAAAAGTAAAGTAGTGCTTTTCTGCATATTTTTTCATTGTGCTTAACATGAATTTTTTAGGCCTTTTTCTTATATGATACTTCATAATCAATTGTCTATGTGAAATAACATATTTTAATAAGTAGCACAGTGTGGAGTTCCATTAAAAACACTTGCCCCTGAGGGGTGCCTGGGAGGTTCATTTGGTTAACCATCCAACTCTTGATTTGGGCTCAGGTCACAATCTCAAGGTTGTAAGATAGATCCCCACATTGTGCTCCACAGTGGTCCCTACGATAGGCATGGAATATGCTTAAAATTCTCTTTTTCCTTCTCCTTTTGCCCTTACCCTTGCTTTGTGTGTGTGCTCCCTCTCTCTCTCTCAAAAACAAACAAACAAAAACAAAACAAAACAACAAAAAGACACTTGCCCTTTCCCCAACTTTAAGAGATTGTTGTAGTCAAGTTTAAGTTTCTTTCATCATTTACTATGGTTAACAACTGTGGTAGCAGTTTTTTCATTTATTCTTCTTTGGTGACTTCAACATGAAATCAAATCTGGTATTGTTATTAAAAATTCATTGGGTAAAATTCCTAGTCATAAAATATCATATACAAAAATACACTTTTCTTCCTTTCTCCCTGATGACAATGCATATGCATTGAATGCCCTCTCTGTCTTATTTTTAGGATCGAAGATTCAATGATGAAATTGACAAGCTAACTGGATACAAGACAAAATCACTATTGTGCATGCCCATCCGAAGCAGTGATGGTGAGATTATTGGTGTGGCCCAAGCGATAAATAAGATTCCTGAAGGCGCTCCATTTACTGAAGATGATGAAAAAGTAAGATTTCATGCCTTTTGTGACTTGTACTCTCCTTGGTCATTGATTGCTATTCTCCCAGAAAAGGACAAGACTTGTGTGAATAGTTGTTGCATTAACCCATTCATGGATCAAAGAGCTTTTTCTATTGTTACACAAAATGTAGTGGAAGTTTTGGATATTTTGTAGAATGTGTTACAATTGAAAATAATTACTTCATCTTTTTCTTAGTTTACTTTTCATTGCAACTCTCGGTAGTATTCTTTCCCTGGTCTTTATCTTCTTTATAAGCAAGCTTTTTAATTGAGGATCACACCACCACCACACATGGCCCAAGGGAAGTTAAGGGCATGAGGAAGGTGACTGGGTTTCAGAAACCTAGTACTTGCTTCTTGTGTTTCCTTTTCCTTTTCCTTTTTTTTTTTTTTTTAAGATTTTACTTATTTATTTGAGAGTTAGAGTGAGTGAGAGAGAGAGAGAGAGAGAGAGAGAAGGAGCAGGGGGAAGGGGAGAGAAGAAGTAGACTCCTTGCTGAGCAGGGAGCCTGAAACGGGCTCTATCCTGGGACTCTGGGATCATGACTTGAACTGAAGGCAGACACTTAACCAACTGAGTCATGCAGGTGCCTGCTTTTGTGTTTTTATAACTACTATGAAGAATTGTTTACTTAGTTCTTATATAAGAATCTCAATAAAATGAATGTTATTTAGTTATAATTCCAAATTACTAGTAAAGAGAACATTATTTTTGTCCCTGAAGAACTGTTGACTTTGGTAGAAGTAATGTACTTTTGTTCTGAAATCCTAAGTTCTTTCATCAGTAGTTTATTCACCGGCTCATATTAAAAGAGAGATTCTTTATAAAGCTGAAGTTTTTTCTGTCTTTGAAGCTCTTACCTTCATATTGAATAAAATATGGTGGAATATTTATGAAATTTGTGGTAAAAGCAAATCTCAAATTAGTTTGATGACTGCCATACACCTATTTGATTAAAAAAGGCACTTTATAATTTAACCTTCTGGATGTGAGATTGCTATTTGCTAGTGTTAATTACTAATGCATTAAATGAATGCAAATGTTCTGGTACTAAAGGTCAGCATAAAATATGATTATAAGGAAACAAGATTTTTAAGTGAAGAGAGTCCTTTACTGAGGTCATATCTGTAGTTGAATTTGAATAACTCAAACCCCAGAAAATGTTTATAAACCCTTAGAGTATGACAGGACCTCAGACAATTTCTTACCAATTCAGGGAAAACTAGAGTGTGAAGGCACTTGTGTTGGGGCTGTAGAAGCCCAAAGATAAATCCCAAGTGTGTTATGCCATCCTGGAGCCAAACAAAGCAGAAGGCAAGATCATCAATAAGATGACCTAGAACGTGCTATAAATGCCTAGGAAAGGGAGGGTTAATCTCACTTGAAGAATGCAAAGAGGCTTCTTGGAAGAATGTAAAGAGGCTATAGCATTTGATCTGATCTCTCAAGAAAGCATAGGCTTCTATAAGACAGAGTCAGGTCAGAAGGTGAGGGCACTTAGGGATGTATGAATATAGGCTGCCTCACTTACTCTGCAAATATTTCCATAAAATGTACCAATAAAGCAAAAATGTTGTTTTGCGCATTTTGTCCCAAAGGTGACAGGGTCTTATAGTAATGTGCCTCTTACAAGGATTCAGATAAAAGGACTAGGGTTTTGTGTTTTTCCAAACATAAAACTACCTGCTCATGACATCTCCCAAAGTTTAGTTTATGGATAGTAGTCCTGCCATCACTCTGCCTCCTTCATTTGAAAGGATCCTGTTATATATTTGATTCTCATCTCTGATTATGCTTATGTTAGATTGGTTTTCTGGACTTCTCTCAGTAGATTTATACTTGTGGCCTAGGGCTTTATGGGTCTGAATGATTTATAGGAGAGGTCTGCACAGGGCTTTGTCTTGAACAGCATCAGTGTTTAGCTCTACTGAGAATGTGGGCTGGGACAGAGGTCCAACCCCACTAAGGACAAATGGGCCAGCTTTGGGTGAGATGCTTAATCTGTGACTCTCAGTTTTTTCCCCCGTCAACTATACTATTCACCATTTACAGCATGAGAATTAAAAATCGTAAGTTACAAATAGTTTTGTAAAAATATAAGAAACTAAGTAAATATAAAACATAAATTTTATTTTTAAGTTATCGTTCTCCCAAGAATTTTAAATGTTCTTCTATATTTGTCACTTATCCTCAGGCAACTTATTTCTTAGATTCAGCATCATTTGGGTATCACATTTGCAACATGTGTTACATTTTTCTCCTTCGTAATTATCCCATGTGCCCACAGTAGAATTTTGTTTTTTAGCCTCTATAATTCCCTCACCTGATTTAAAAACCCTCCTCTAGTCTTACTTCTTGGATGAAGTCTTACCAGTTTAGGCAAGTTGATTATGTTCATGCAGGTGGCACTAGATGGTGAGTATTTTATCTCAACTTCTGTATCTAGTTATTGTTCTTTCCTGCAAGGATCCTATATATTATAAACAAAACAGAAGTGCTGAGGAAGAAAAGCAGAAAACAAAATCTTAGAAATGCTTAATGGGAAATAACATGATCTAGATACTTCTTTTAAATAAGCGAAGACATTGTGGCATAATGGCTGCATATAGGCCATAGCAGCAGTCTACCCTGGTTGAAACCCCATCTCTGCCATAGCCTATGTAATCTTTTCTGGGCTCCAATTTCCTCCTCTTGGAAAAGAGATGATAATAATAATACTTATAAGACTATAAGAGGATTATATGAGAGAATACAGGGAAAGAACTTGGAAGAGTGCCTATAGTAAGTCCTTATAAAAAATTAGCTCTTGTTGACAGCACATTAGTACATGTGAGATATAGTCTAGTCTCAATTTTAAAACTACCTCTATGTAAGTTGTCCTAAGTTTTAATTAAGGACAGCCTATGTATCAGTTCCACTATTGGAGTTACAAGGAAATGGGAGATATACTTCTTTATAAATTCACATTTCTCTTGTGTGATTGTTAATGCACACAATATTTTACTTGGCACAAGTGGGGAAAAAAGGTCTTGGCACAAGACTATGCCTATGCTAATTTGCATTCTACTTTTAAGAGTTATTTCTTACATATATGTCCACATGTGAATGTAGTCTACATTTGCCATTATTAGGGATTATAAAGTTTTTTTTCTTTTTCTTTCTCTACCTAGCCTAGTTTGCTTAGTCATTGTCCTAGTACTGGAAATTTAGGTTATTTCCAGTTTTTCACTAATTCAAATAGCCCTTGAATGAACATCTTGAACAAATTACCTTTTTCTTTTGTGTTATTTCCTTGGGGTATATTCCAAAGACTGAAATTACTGAGTCAGAGGGCAAGAAAAGTTTTATAGCTCTCATTCCAAGAGACAGATAGCTTTCGGGAATACTGAGCCTATTTACAATAGTAGTAGCACGCCTATACCTCTTTTTTGCAGAGCCCTGCCAACTTTGTTCAGTTCCCATTTGAAAACTCAAATTAGTTTTCCTCAGTCTGCCAGGCAGGCTTCAGACAACCTCCTCCCACACTCACCAGTATAAACTTAAGCGACAGAAGTTTCAGTGTTGCCTGCAAGTGAGGAAAGAAGGAAGGGAAATGGAAGCCCAGTAATCAGTGCTAGGTAGGGGGATCCAGATCAGATGGCCTTAGAGGCAGGTTCAAGTCTTTGACCTGCTAATTATTAGCTGAGTGACCCTGGGCAAGCTGTTCAATTTTTCTTAGCCTCCGAATCTCTGTAATAGTATTGTTGTGAGGGATAAAATAGATACAGCACTTACCAGTAAATGAAATTCATGAAATCTCGTCATCTCTTTCAAAGTAAAGCTAAAATAATTTGAACCTTATTTGTTATTTTACTTCATATACATAACTGCTATGTCATCATTCATATGGGTAGTGATAAATTTATTGCACCTTTAGCATAATATGATTTGTATGTCCTGATATCTTATAATGTCAACTTCTGGAGACCATCAGCTGTATTTTATTTGGTGTAATTCCAAACATTTTGCAATATGAGAATCAGTAAGTGATTTGCCTGGGATAAAATGACAATTAAATGTGGTGTATTCATTTCTGGGCTATTTATATATCTAACATAATTGTGCATGGGATCATATTAGATTTCTTGAAAATTCTATGCCTATATTTCAGTGGCTGGGCTGTATCACATAAAGTTGATGGAAAAGCCTTGAAAAGTCATCAAAATACTTTCTCGCCAACCCTTTCCTCATCCAATGCAAGGATCTTTTACCTGCCAGATGGTCATCCAGATCCTGCCTAAAAATTTCACTTTTAATGACTTTAAAATCATCATACTCTTCAATGTTCTTACATAATAGCAGTAATTTTATCAGTGGTGGTTAGAGTTTTGTGTGAAATAACACTCTACCATAGGCACATATTAATAATTTAGATTACATACTGACAAATTACTAGTTCTGTAATTCACTTTGGAAGCACACAGAAAGGCAGATCACACAAAGGAGCTGACTGGAATTTCCTGGTTCACTTCATGGGTTTCTAGCAAATGTCCCTGTTCTTCAGTGATACGCATAAGCTAGCTGATTTAGGTGGTATGCCTATGCTCCTTGCATCCAATTAATTTGTCATTTTGTTATTTTTGGGTAAGTAGAGAGAGGCATTATTTTGCAGAATAAAATGAGACCTGGATGAGAGCAAACACTGGTAATCTGTCAAAATGCAGGGGCAGGCCAGATGAAACCTGGAATATGGAAATGAACATAGGCCCTTATCTGCCCTTCCAGTTTGCCTATACCTGGTCCTCAAAGGGGCCATTTCTTATTGCAGTGTTGCATAAAGACTATGTCTGTTGCATTCACTTTCCAACAGCCAACATATAAGCAGTTGTGCCTTGAAGTTCTTCAGCTAATCTCTACAGGGTTTCTTTAGTGTGTGGTCACCTCTCTCTAGCTCATAATTCAGAATGTTCAGCCATCCTGCCACTCTCCTTTGTGCCAGCATGTTCAGACACCCTGCAGAGCTGAGATGCAGCCAGATGAGCTTGGCTGCTGGGACTGGCCACATGCCAGGAATTTGTTATGGGTGACGCTGCCCTGCCAATTGATGTTGAGGATGGTGCACACGGATGATGCTTAATGAGACTTGCAGAAGCTGGAGTTTTGTTATTTGCAACAGGCCTGAGACTTACAGCCAAGTAAAGGGAAGGATGTGATAAGCTCTTGGCTTTACATTTTTAAGCTGTTCCTGATTGTGCAAAGGCGAATGTTTCGGATCCTGGTGAGATGTTAAGGGTGCAAAAGGTATCACAATTCATTTTGATGAAGGGGAGGGATATTGAATACATCATGCTGATAGGGGTGACAAATTGAGGCCCAGAAGACTGAATGTGGCATAGAGGTGTGTGACTTGCATGGAATTTGACTGGCATAGGATTGATTTTTTTTAAAGTCTTTAGACATGGCTGCAAGCTTTAGTTCTACCATAATATCCAATCCCCCAACAACTAGTTCCCCCAAATAACTAGTCAGTTTAATAAAATCAGCTAAATGGAAGCAAGAGTGACAGGTTTTTTTTCTGTCATCTTCTGTAGAGTTAGTTTGTACACAAAGGTACTTTTCAAAAGTATTTTTCAAATAGTTATTATTTTTTTCAGTCTCGTTGTATACATGACTAGTGGTATTGCAGTTCCACCAGGCAAGTTTATATGTTTTCGATTAATGCTCAGTTGTTTTTTGGATACTCAACTGCTAAATGAGCAGTGGATTAACATATTTTAAGAAGTGGCCTTTGTGTTCTTATCTCATTTTTCCCCTTTTCTACCTATACTCCAATTAAGCTAGAATCTCAAACCTGTGGCAATAAAATTATAATTAAAAATCAGTGTTTGGGGCACCTGGGTGGCTTAGTTGGTTAAGCGTCTGACTCTTGATTTTAGCTTAGGTCATGATCTCAGGGTTATGAAATTAAGCCCTTTGTCAGGCTTGGGCTCAGTGTGGAGTTTGCTTGAGATTCTCTCTCTCCCTCTCCCTTCCCCTCCCCCCAGGGTCTCTCTTTCTCTCTCTCTCTCTAAAAAAAAAAAAAGAAAATAATAATAATAATAATAATAAATCAGTGTTTAGCAAAAAAGGTTTTAGAAGTCCTGGCAGATGGCTCTTGATTTCAAGTTATACTTGATCAATAAAATTTCAGTCCTAGAAAAATTTGGATTAAATGTCATAACTCGTTGATTGCAATACTTTATCTATATTTAAACTGTCTAGTCACTGCACTATTTGCCTTTTAACAGCCATTACCCAGGTCTCATATGATCACTGTGAAACGACAAGAGCTTTAGAGAGTTATTTGTTCATGTTCTATGTATCCCCTGGACCCTGAACTCTATCTGCCCGAGAAATTCAGAAATAAACGAGATCTACAAGAAAAACAATACCAACACAGTCCCTGTCAGAACTCAGGTTAAACTTCAGGAGATTTTTCGTATTGGGGAAATATTGTTGTGGACTTCTAGCTCTATTCTCTGCCTCTTCCTTAGGTAGTCTACTGTGGCAGAAGAAGGCAAGTCTACCTGTTGGGACCATCCAGGTGGTTAACATTTGATAAAAAAGTGGTCACTCTGTCCCAGGTTTGGTATTGTGCTTAACTTATATTCACAAAAGTCTAATTACACAAAAGGCTCTTCTTTCTTATCCTTTTCTAAGGTTTAAATCCAAGTCTGACATATCAGATTTAAGTAGGAACTATTCTAAAAGTGATTATTGTTTGTTTTGAATAGTGGTTCCTGATATTTTATAGTGTAACATTTTTCTCAGATGTCCCCAATGACTGTTGTTGGATTTTGACTAACGGCAAATTTAGAAAATATATAGTGACCAGGGATGCCTGAGTAGCTCAGCAGTTGAGTGTCTCCCTTTGGCTCAGGGCATGATCCCCAGTCCAGGGATTGAGTCCTGCATCAGGCTCCCTGTGGGGAGCCTGCTTCTCCCTCTACCTATGTCTCTGTGTCTCTTATGAATAAATAAATAGAATTTTTTTTTCAAAGAAAATAGATAGTGACCAAAAATTAGGAAGTTAAAAAAAATCAGTAATACAACAATTGACAAAATGAAGACCAGTGCCTACATGGTGGATTTTATATTTCAGATGCAAATAATGCTTGGTATGCATGTAAATTTACAGTTCCCTTGCAAAAATTCTGATGTCATCAGATGTCTGATAATGCTGGCATTTGTAATTTCCTGCTTTCTTAGTTTCTCTTTTTTATATTTCTAAGAGTTACCAAGGAAATGATAAGTGCTTAGATGCAGCATCCTCCTTTCTGTCTCTTTCCATATACTTTGCAAAACCTTAGAGGGTAATTTGCATTTAGCCAGCATATGAAATAGCAGGAACATAAAATAAATGAACTAAATAATTTATGTGGCAATAACTGTTCCAGTGCATAATGGAGAGAATTTTGAATGATCATTGATCTGAACATTTTTTGCAGCTGAATAGTGTTCCATTGTGTGGAGGAACCATTCACTCATTCACTACTGACTGAGTTTTGGGGTTTTTTTAAAAAAGATTTTATTATTTTATTTAAGAGAGAGAGTAAGGGAGAGGGAGAGGGAGAAAAAATTTGAAGCAGATTGACACTGCTAATCAGAGCTTAATGTGGGGCTCAATCCCACAATCGCGAGATCATGACCTGAGCAGAAACCAAGAGTCAGATGCCTAACCCAATGAGCCACTGAGGTGCCCCTGAGTTTCTTCTTCGTAGACACAACTGTGTTTGAGGTACTGTTCCCAGTACTGGAGTTAAACTGATGAACAAGGCAGACAAAAATTCTTCCTCTCTCCAACTTTAATTCCTGTGGTAGAGACAGACAATAAACAAAGTAAATATGTAAGTGTATAGCATAACCTTAGGTAGTGATTCTGTATATAATTTTTATAAGTTAGATAATTCTACTATTTTTTCTGTAGCTTTTACTTATATGAGTGTGCTTTATTAAGTCTAGGTGATATCAGAAGGGCTCACAATAAAATAGTGTTTTTACCTAGGGAGTAAGATTTGATCCAAAGCTCCTTCTCAAATAACTATGATACACTGTGATGGACTCTTCAGTCGAACTCCACGTGTTCGTATAAAATGTGTCTCCCGCTACACTGCCTTAGGCGCTGAACTTGAAGTACAAGAAAGTGTTGTCTTTTTACTGTGCTTATCTCAAGTATCTTTGTGCTGCATCTGCTCATGAGTATCACGCTAGAATCATGGTATCAAACTACCATCAACTACACTGGAGACGTTAAGAGACCTTAAACCTGACACTGCCAGGCTGTAGATATGTAGGACTGGACAGACAGGACTCTGGGGCATCTGGGAGGGAAAGGTCAGGGCTTGAGAAGAGTTCAGTACATTCTGATTTTCAGGGACCAATAATACATCTGTGGCGTTTACCAGCTTGGCAGGACATGAAATACTCTTATTAGTCAAGCCACTTCTAAAAGTGCAAAATGACGAAAAACTGTCACACAAACTCTATCTCTGATTTATCTGTGGCTTGGACAAGGGAGGACGATATGCAATCACAGACAAGAAATAAATAAGCACTTGTTGGCAGGAAGAGTTATTTCTAAAGAACTAGAACAGGATGTTGTGGATTCTTGGTTAGTTAAGACTTCAAATTAAGGCAGATTAATACTATCTCTTTTGAATAACTAGTTTAGTGGTATTGTCTGAATAAAACAGCAAGGTTTCTTTCTTTTTTTTAAAAAATTTTATTTATTTATTCATGAGAGACACACAGAGAGAAAGAGAGAGAGAGAGAGGCAGAGACACAGGCAGAGGGAGAAGCAGGCTCCTGGCAGGGATCCTGATGTGGGACTCGATCCCAGGACCCCAGGATCACACCCCGGGCCAAAGGCAGGCACCAAACTGCTAAGCCACCCAGGGATCTCCCAGCAAGGTTTCTTTTTTTCACCTTAGAGGCTGAAATACTTGAATGGAAATTTTGAAAGCTTAAGTCAAATTCTTTTTTGATTAAAAGTAAAATTTAGGATTATTATCATTATAAGTAATATGGGGCACCTGGGTGGCTCAGCTGGTTAAGTGTCTGCCTTCAGCTCAGGTTATGATCCCTGGGTGCTGGGATCGAGCCCCCCAGTCAGGCTTCCTGCTGGGGTGGGGGTTGGGGAGTCTGCTTCTCCCTTTCCCGTTCTCCCTACTTGCTCTCTCTCTCTTTCTCTATGTCAAATAAATAAATAAAATCTTTTTTTAATAAAATCTTTTTTAAAAGAGTAATGCAAGCCTAATAGAGAACATTTGCAAAGTACAAAAATAAAGGGAAACCTAAAATCACCCATAATCCTAACTTTCAGAGATGATTGTGTTAATATTCTTGGTGTATTTCCTTATATTCATTTATTTTTGCCTATAAATGAAGATATCTGTCCAAATTTGTATCACATAGTGTACCTGGTATTTTATCATGCTTTAAACAATTCCTCAAAGAGGTAATTCATATGCTTGCATTATGTTCTACTGTGTAATTATATAATAGTTTATTTAATCTCCCCCCCCCCCCCCCCCCAGCATTTAGGTTGTTTTCAAAATCATGTTCTGGGCGCCTGGGTGGCTTAGTTAGTTGAGTGGCCCCCTCTTGATTTTGGCTCAGGTCATGATCTCAGTGTCCTGGGATGGAGCTCTGCATGGGCTTCACACTCAGTGGAGAGCTTGCTGGGGATTCTTTCGCTCCCTCTCCCTTTACTCTTGCCCCTGCTCGTGTGCGATCTCTATCTTTCTCTTTCTCAAATAAATAAATCTTTTTAAAAAAATCATGTTCTAATAAAATTACAACAAATACACTTTTTTATAAATAAAACTTAGATTCCTTCTTAGGATAGCGATATTAGGTTGCTGTTTTATAAGTCAAAAATATTGGTAATTTTCTATGGTTCAAACTGACACTTAGGGTTACTGGGTCAAGGAGCTTGAACATTAATTTTTTACAACAACCTTATTGTGGTATAATTTCATGTCATGCAATTCATTTACTTAAAGCATACACTTAAGTGGCTTTTAGTATATTTGTAGAGATGTATAACTGTCACCACACCCAATTTGAAAAAAATTTCATCACCCCAAAAGAAACCCCATACCCATTAACAGTCATTCTCATTTGCCCCAGCCCTCTCAGTCTTAGGCAACCACCAATGTACTTCCTGTCTTTATGGCTTTGCCTATTTTGGGAAATTCATATAAAGGGAATAATACAATATCAGTGACAGGCTTCTTTCACTTAGCATAACATTTTCAAGACTCATCCGTGTTGCAGCATGTATTAGCATTCCTTCATTTCTTTTTGTGGCTGAATAATACTCTGTTATATGGATACACCACATTTCATTTATCCATTCCTCAGTTGATAGACATTTAGGGTGTTTGACTAGTACGAATAATGCTGCTGTGAGCATGCTGGTTTTCATATTTCTTGGATATGTACCTAGGAGTGGAATTGCTGGATCATCTGGTGGCTCTAATGTTCAACCTTTTGAAGAACTACCAGTCTCTTTTCCAAAATGGCTGCACTATTTTACATTTCTACCAGCAATGTATGAATGTTCTAATTTTTCCACATCCTTGCCAATACTTCTTATTATCAGTCTTTTTGATTACAACCATCCTAGTGGTTTTGAAGTGGTATTTCACTGAGGTTTTGATTAGCCTTATCCTGATGGCTAATGATATTGAACACTTTTTCATGTGGTTCTTGGTGGAAAATTTATTTTTAAGGCTCGTGATAAATTTAACCATTTTTCTCTCCAGAAAATGGTGTTACTTTATGATGCCAGTAGCCATATATCAACTCATTGAAACTTTAGCAGCTTCAATGTTACAATTTTTAAAAATTGCATTCTTTTAATTTCTAATTTCACTTTATTTCCACTCCTTTGATGTATTGTGTGTGTGTATGCATTCCACAAGGAACTAATTAACCATTGATCTAAGTTAATCATTTTTTTAATTAGAAAAAAGATTAGGGCACCTGGGTGTTTCAGTCAGTTAAGTGTCCAACTCTTCAGCTCAGGTCACAATCTCATGGGTTATGAGATCAAGCCCTGCGTGGGGCTCTGTGCACAGTGAGGAGTCTGCTTGAAAATTCTCTCCCTCTGCTCCTCCCCTTATTTGCACATTCATACTGTCTCTCTCAAATAAATAAATAAATCTTTAAAAAAGAAAGAAAGAAAGAAAGAAAGACTAGCATGAGACAAACTGACCTAAGCCAGTTGGGCCACGCACAACTATTAGGTTGCTCATAATAGTACCTAGGTACATCATGATAGTTGCCAAAAAGTTTTCAGTAAGTAGGAGTTGACTACTAACCTATTAATTTATTACTTGGTTTTAATGAAAGGAGATCTCAGACCAAATTCTGCTGCATATAAAGACATTTATTTAAACATAAACTTACTGACAAGGCAGGTCATATAGTACAGACACTGTTCAGTAAGGTGTACGAAGTCCAAGTTCTCTTAATTTTAGTTGATCAAAACACCACTCACAATATCTTAGAAACAGAATCTGGTTGCTCTTATGGACATCAGGCAACCAGAATCCTTTGACTGAATGGCAGGATTGGAAAGCCTCAGGATCCATTCCTATGGATACAAGTTTAGAACTTGCTAGATTTTTATACCTTATTAATACAAAGGTTGGAGGGGGGGATGTCTCTAGAATATTATTACCAATATACATATCCTGGATACCACTAATTTCAGTAATTACTGTCCATGTCTAATATCCATTGTACTGATTAATAAGCTATTAATTTCACCAGTGAAAGTCCATTTTAACATTAGCAAAGCACCATGCTGTTGATGGCAGATAAAACTCTCTGGAGCCCTTGTAATAGCCACATTTGGAGTATGGCTTTCTGATTATCCCTGGAGGGTGAATTCTTGATAGGACAGCTGTGGGTTCCTCAATGACATATTAAACCTGCCCTGCTTCATGTGCACATATAATTTCACATTATCTTAGCTAGAGAAAAAGCAAATTTTAGACTTCAAGAAAATGGAACATCTCTCAGTCTTTGTTTTTTTCTTAGAAAGAAAACAAGAAAATAAAGAAACCATTTATTGCCTATTCTGTGATAAGTACATTATCTCATTTAATCCCCAACAACCCTGTGGAGATCCTCATTTTATGGATGGGAAAACTAAATGTAGGAGATTTTAATAATGTGTCCAGTATCTCTTGGTTTGTAAGTAACAGAGCTGGGCATCATCTCTATCTGTCCCTGTTCTAACGGCATGTTGGAATGCTTGGCAGATGTTTATTTTCCTATTACGTCATCTTCACTTTGGAGACTCATGAATACACCTGATGTACATGCATAATTGGTTAAATAAAATGTGAGATTCTGCATATTTAATAAATTTCAGGGAGAGTATATGACTGAGTAAAACATAATTTCTAAATTATATTGCTGGAGGCATTCTGGCCTTTTATAAATATCTGTAACCAAGTTTGAGTTTTATGTCCATAAGAAAAATAAAAATACTAACAGACTGAAGAGTTAGGAATTATTAAAAAATAATGATGGCTTTGTATACATACAACTATTAAGTAGAGGATTTAATATTTTCCTTTTATTCCATTTTTGTGTTTCACTGACAAATAAAACATTTTACATTTATGGTTTTTAATGTATTTTTCCCTCCTGGGGATGAAAAGGAGGTGAGGATAAGTCTAACTGTAGTTTTCTTTTGCTTTCTGCAAGTCATAATTTACAAATAGTGTTCAGTATCACTGAGCAGAGAAATGAGGTGTTCCACTGAATTATCTCCACCTTAGAGGATTTTTTTTAATATTTAGCAAAATTATGGAGTATGCTGCTTAAATGAAGCTATATTATATTCTTGGAGAATTTTAAGTAGAGTATAAGGTGACTTGGTAGCATACTTCATAATTTTAATTTTAAATAATGTATTGATTTTAAAAATATACTTGGATACTTATTTTTTTCCTTTTTTTTCTATATTGGAGGTAGAAATGAAGCCATTTACTTTTGTCATTTTCCATTATTTCCCTTTATTTCTCCCACATGTGCCCTGGATAATATCCTGGCTAGATATGATTGTAGGCTATTTTCACTAGCAGATTCTGATTCCATTGCCAATCAGCAACAATAGGAACATTGTCCCCACCCCCCTTCATATTCTGCACACTCCATTTAGAAATGAGAAAAAGTCTCAAAGGTTGGCACTACTATATTACCAAATCAGGCAGCAAAGTCCCTCTGGGAAGGCCTGAGCTGGAGTGAGAGCATGTTAAGAGGGGGAGGAAGTAATGAACACTTTTGAAAAATGAGGTTATGTAAGTTAGAGCTGCCTAGAGAGGCTCTGAAGGTCTATTAGACACAGTTCTTGAAAGGGGGTTTAAATGAAACTAAATGCAATAACAAAGCTCTCTCACTGGAGAGGATTTAAAATGATTCCTCAGAATTAATTGACACTATCAGAAGGCTGGAACATGCTTGTCTGCCTGGGAAGTGTGTTTGGTGTTTTGGAAGAATCACCTTCTATGGCATATAATAAGTGACTGGGAGATCAATACCTTTTCTGTAAAGGTGCCATCTAGTTGATAGCACTGGCTAATGAAGTCCACCATGGCATCTGGGAAGCCTTAACTCCATCTTCAGTGCTTGATTAATTGATATACTTCACTTCCCAAACCTATCCATATCTGTGT
This sequence comes from Vulpes lagopus, assembly GCF_018345385.1. Lineage (NCBI taxonomy): Eukaryota > Metazoa > Chordata > Mammalia > Carnivora > Canidae > Vulpes > Vulpes lagopus. The sequence continues at coordinate 101,057,593 of NC_054834.1, read as the reverse complement.
TCTTTCTTTCTGTCTCTTAAAAAAAAACAGCATTTCTAGTTAATTTTGCAAATCCTTTAATACTGACCTCAATTTTGTTTGTCAGGATTTCTTAATGATGCCTCTGGTTTAATGTAACTGAAATGTGTTCTAGGCATTTTGTCCAATTTTCTATTTCTAAACCCAGAATAAGCATTCAGTGTAAGCTGTGAATCATTCTCCCCTGTCAACAAGACAGAGAATCACAGTCCTCGGATGAACCTTTAAGTATCCATTGCTCCTTTTCTTGTTTGGCTGTAGATTTATTTTAAGATCTCAACTTAGCAATTTGGCACAGTACTTCCATGATTTGGATAGTCATGAGACATAATGGGAGTTTGCTGTTACTATTCTCTTTAACCTTTTACTCTAGATCCAGAATGACCTCGTTTTAAGATTTGCTTCTGATACTTGTGGTTTGTTGCCAAGAGAGTTTCCATTGCTTTAGCTCTGAAGACTCATCCAGTTGAAAACAAAACTGTAGAAATTATGGCAAACCTCTGGTTTGCAGCATGGATTTCTTAAGTAGAAGAAAACTGGAAACCCAACTGTTTCCTCCTTTCTTGTCTTCAAACTGTTGCCAGGGGGAAGATTATGCACAGATCATTGGATTAAGCAAGGGTTATTGTTCACCCTGCCATCCACAGAGTAATAAGTCATTCTCCTTGAAATTATATCTTCACTAGGACCAGTATAGAAAACATAGTTCTATTTGTGTTGGAAGTACAAGGTCAGAACCATTCACCTGGAAGATGATCCTTCACAATTATTCCCAGAAAAATACTTTGGAAAAATACTCTCTGCTTTTCATGGTTCAATGATGTAAAGTGTTTGTACTGAACTTGTTATGGGCTCTAAAGGCAGAGAGCTTATACTACAGATAGACCTGTGGTCTGTGCTATATTTAGTACCGACAGTCAACTGGAAGATGGCACGATACCTGCCAGTTCACTCCATTTACTCTCTTAGAAGTTATCAACAGCATCTATCATTACAATAATGCCAAAATTTACATTTGCAGATATTTTAATATTCACACATATTTAATCCATTTGATTCTCTCAATATTCTTATGAGATAGGTAAGACAGTTGAATTTTTTATTACAGATGAGGTAACTGCAGTCTGTTTAATCTAGCAAGAAATTAATAGAGGAATTGGGACGTCAACGTGCTTTCCTCTCCTTGCATTTTTTGTAAACAGTGCATTGACTATTCCCACTACTTAGAAAGAGGAGAATTCAGAGTAAAGAGTAACATTGGGTTAATTGTAGAAATTATGCCATTTAATATGCCACAGCGTACAGCAAATGAATCAGTAGGAGATGGAAGGTCATAACAATGAAATCACAGTTCTTCATGTCTGATGAACAATGAGTTGTTAAAGAGGTAAAAACAACAGAAGAATCTTATCTGATAAATCCTCATGGAAAATTATTAAGAACCATCTGCTTTTAATGTGTAAAACTCATAGAAAGCAAAGATACCTGAGAAATTATTTTCTTCAAACTTTCATTTTATAACTTAGAGAAAAGTTCAGATATTTCAAATGATTTGCCCCAGATTACACACTTTGAAAATGACAGAGCTAAGAGTTGAATCTGTATCTTTTTAAAATATTTTTTTATTTGTCTATTTGAGAGAGAACAAGAGACATTACAGAGGGAGAGGGAGAAGTAGACTCCCTGCTGGGCAGAGAGCCAGATGCAGAACTGGATCCCAGGACCCTGTGATCATGACCTGAGGAGAAGGCAGACACTTAACCAACTGAGCCAACTAGGTGCCCCTTAAATCTATATCTTCAGACTTCAGTGTTCCTGAGCTTTACTCTATGCCATGCTGATGTTTTGCTGCCTATGGGCAGAGGATCAGACAACAGTGATAGTCCCATTAAACTCTGTTATCCTGGTGGGGGACACCACATGAGTACCCTCATTTTATGGGTAGGAAAATCCTGATTGAAGAGTATTTCCAGAAGCAATTAGTATGTCAGTAGTATAATGTCTCCCAAGTGCTCCTTGCCTGTCTTCTCACAGATGTAGGAGCCTATAGTGTTTCTGCTTTCACAATGAAAAGGATTTGTGGAGAATCATTTCTACATTTGAGCTGCAAGTACTGAGAATGAAAAAAAAAAGATTAAAAAAAAAAAAAAGAATCTCTATTCTCCAGCCAATATTGAAGTAAAGTACATATTGCCATGTTCTATAACAATCTCAGTCATACTAGAATCACAGCAAAATTCTTACATGAGATTCTAGACTGGCACAGTTTTGACAGTATATTAAGCTGATATTTAGATAGAGCAATGTTATATTATGTCAAACTGAGGAATCTTCAGAACTTTGGTATGAAGTCAGTAATTGGCTTGGCGTAAGAACTTTAAAAGGGGCTACAATTATTGAACTATATACTGAGATATATTTTGAGATATATTTTGATATATTGCTGGGTTTGGTTACCACTTGATAAATGGGATTGGTCTATAGGTTTTTCATACTATTTTTTTAAAGATTTTATTTTTACGTAATCTCTGCACCCAATGTGAGGCTCAAACTCACGACCCTGAGATCAAGAGTCAAGCACTATACTGACTGAGCCCCAGGTGCCCTTTTATATTATTTCTAACTCTACTATTTTTATTGACTATTTAGGCATATTATTTTAAATTTAGTAAAAGGTTAAATATTATTTAGTCTATCATAATTGGGAAGTACCAGAATATTATCAGATACTCCCCCAAAAGCATTATTATAAGTAAGTTTTACACTAAGTGTAATGTGATTACTTACAGAAGAGTTAGAAATTTGATTAGGGTCTCCTGTGCAGTCTGAAGCTGACAATGAGAGATTTTATTATGACCCAAATGTCCTTCCCTCACCTCTCTAGTACGTACCCAACTGAAAAGGAAACTCAGGAAACTTATAGGAAGAAGATAATGCTTTTCCTTTCGGTAGATGTTTTGCAACATTTAAATATTCATGGCATCATAAAAATCTAGGAGACTCCTATCTTGACTGGCCAAGAAGATAAGTTGGATGACCCTTTCTACAGTTTGTTTTATGGAAACAATGCATATATTTTCATTTCCAAATGTAAGACTATCTATTTTAAATATTTTTCTGTTTTTTTTTAGGATTTTATTTATTTATTCATGAGAAACACACAGAGAGAGAAAGGCAGAGACACAGGCAGAGAGAGAAGCAGGCTCCATGCAGGGAGCCCGAAATGGGACTCAATTCCAGGACTCCAGGATCATGCCCTGGACCGAAGGCAGGCCCTCAACCGTTGAGCCACCTGGGCATCTCATATTTTAAATATTTTTTCAAACTATCCTCTCAAACTTTTAACTCTGAAAATCACTGCTGTAAATTTCTACAGTAAAAATCTTAAGTTGTATTTTTGATCAACTACATGACTTAAAAGGAAAAAAATGTCACCATTGTAACTTTAAAGGTGAAATTACAATGTCTGAGATGCAGAAAACTCAAGACACAAGTGAATTCTCATTAACCGTTATTTGATTGGAATAATTCATATTTCCTTCTTGAGATGAATGCATGGTTACTAACCATATGTAGTTTGTACTAGGTCAAGTTACCTTCATCGCACCTACCTCCATTGGTGCTGGGATATAGTACACCAGAGAAAGAATGTCTGTTTTGCTTATAAATATAATATAATTTTACATAATTTTTAAAGCTGAAATTATAGTAGTATACATTTTAGCTTGGAACAAAATGTCACACAGTTGATTTTCTCTCTCTTTCTCTCTCTCTTTCCCCTCCCTCCTTCTCCATCTTATTCCTTAAAGGATTTGAGACAACTGATGGGAAATACTGGAATATGAAGAAAAGGCTCATTGCCCGATGAAGCAATGAGCTGGAAGTTCTCTAGGGTTCTTTTTTCTATGCAGATTTTGGGAAACATAAGGCTATAAACTGTGCTTGGATGCAGTGGTAATTTCTGACTACATTGAGTCTTGACTAGAATGTGTCATTTGATCCACCTTCTTTCTGGCATAGTGGAGCTGGAATATTCTAGTGACTCCTAGTATTGAGAGAGATCCTTCTAGGTCAGATTGAAGGAATCTCAGACCAGGAGCAGTGACTTATTGAGAATGCACAGAACAGATAACACTATTCAAGGAGATAAAACATTTTTGTGATCTGCCAACCAGGAAAGCTGCTCTCTCAAAGTGGGGAAATTCATCGACATAATGAAGAACCGTGTTTTTTTTTCTTTAAAGATTTTATTTATTTATTCATGAGAGAGAGAGAGAGAGAGAGAGAGAGAGAGAGGCAGAGGCACAGGCACAGGCAGAGGGAGAAGAAGGCTCCATGCAGGGAGCCCGATGTGGGACTCAATCCTGGGACTCTGGGATCACACCCTGACTCGAAGGCAGACGCTCAACCCCTGAGCCACCCAGGTGCCCTGAAGAACCTTGTTAATATTACTATTAGGATTTTGGCTCTAGTGGATCAGTTAGTTGATCCATTTATCCACCATGTAAATGGCATAAATCCCTGATTTGTGCATGAAGGAATTCATAGGAAAAAAAAACCCATCCTCTTGTTTTACAGAGGAAATGAGCTTTTATTTCCTTTTTTATTTATAGCTTGCCTTGGGGTGTGATAGGAAGATTTAGCTCTGGGGAGAGAATTACTCTGAACTTCATTCATTCTGTGCTATGGAAAATAGCTTTTTCTCATGACCACATCAAGGATTGATACTGCTTTAGGAAACAGCTTTTTGCATCTCCAGTGAACTGCGTATCTTTGTTGAAGCAGAGTGAATTGCTCGTATTGTCATTCTTATGTATTTTATGTTGTAATAGAGGCACTAAGGCTATTGATTGCTTTAGACTCTCTGATGGATGCTGAGGATCATATAACATCATGTTGCACAAAACAAGTGAATCAGACTCTGAGCTCACCAAAGTTCAGCAGGCAAGCCTATTTTGCCATCCTTTCTATCATACTGAAATTTTGCAAGCAGAAGTGATGTATTTTTATGTATAGAGAATACACTATCCTTGGTGTAGCTGAAAGACTTTGGTTGGTTTGAGCAAGGAAAAAATAATGGGGCAACTGAAGACCTCAAGAAGATTTCAGAGTCTCTAACTTCAGTATATCTCTTGCCCACACACTTGTTGTAAGAATGGGCTTTTTCCACAGCTGCTCTCTGTGAACCAGCTTGACTTGCCCCTTGATGTCCAGCACTAATTCTTGTCTTAATCCCAGAGCCACAGACATGGGCTCCCACACGGGAATAGACTTAGACAATTCAGACTCTGTGGCTGGGGCCACTATAGAATTTGTAGGCGCCAGTGCAAAATGAAAATGCTTTGGCCCCTGTTAAAAAGGCATTAAGAATATTAAGCCTGTGACAATAGAAAACGTTAAACCAAGCTCAGGATTCCTCTAAGTATAGGGTGCTGTGTGATTGCACAGATCGCATGCATAGGAAGCTGACGTAGCTCATTGGTCTGGAAATACAGAGAAAGAGGGATCTTCTTTCAATCTACAGAGTTTAGAAAGCAGTAATAGAATGGATATAAATTTTGTTTATAGCGTCCCAGAAAATTAACCTTAAGGAAACCATTGAAGTTCCAAGGTGGATGATAGCTTACATTCCTTTATATAGTAGGAGCAAACTCCTTTTTCTCAGTTTCACTGGGTAGTTTGAAGAGTTATTTGTGCCAGCCTCAAGGTCATGGAGGCATTGAGAGGTGACTCCTGGTGGTTCAGTTTGGGTACAGGTGACATTGTCAAATGCCTGGGATAATCATCGAAGGCTAAAAGTCAATGTTTTGTTTATGGTTCCAGACCTGTTTTGCTTTAATTAGTTAGAGCTTTAGAGGGAAGATTCTCACAAAACTTAGAGGAGATGAGAAAACGTCACCTCAAAAAATTTGGTATGTGGCAGTGGTGGCACCCAGTGACTTCTCTTAACTCACTAGAAATTATGTTTGTAGTTACTCTTCTCACTAGAGATTAAATTTACACAGGTGATCAGCTTTTCATGGATGGACTGTGACAATGGAGGAAAAAACATTAACTTCTCTGAGGGAATGTTCTAGAGCCATTGAAAAGCTAGTAAAAGAATATTACCTGGTTGTTTTTGCAATAACACACAGTATTAAGCAAAAAATAAAAACATGTAATAAATGATAAAAATTAAAACACAACAGAGAAATTTCTCTTTTTTTAAGATTGTATTTTATTTGAGAGAGTGAGAGAGAGAACAGGAGCAGGGCTGGGAGTGAGGCAAAGGGAGAGGGAAAAGCAGACTTCGCACGAAGCAGGGAGCCTGATGATGTGGCTCCATTTCAGGATCCTGAGATCATGACCTGAGCCAAAGGCACTTAACTGACTGAGCCACCCAGGCACCCCCACAACAGAGAAATTTCTTCTCAAGTTCTATAATAAGAAAGTAAACCTTATCTTTTATTTAAATTAAAGTCAATTTGCCAAAATATAATATAACACCCAGTTAGACCTTACCTTTTTAATGCAATAGTTACACATAGAATATTAATTTCTAAATAAAATAATTCTAGACAAGTCTATCTTCTTTTTTTTCCCTTCCATTTTCTATTCAACTAGAAGTTAAATAAAACATTTATTTCTGATGAGAAAAAATAGCTCATGCAGGGATATAAAAGTAACATTTACAGAGTCGTTCACTGTGTTGGACTCCTTTATATGTAGCATCTCTATTTTATGTGACTACCCAGGTTGCTATGTATCATTACACTTAGAGATAAGGAAAGTTTGGTTAAAAGAATAAACATTTCACTAACGGATGTTCCTCAGAATAGTGATTCTGTGAGTTATTCTGCGCTAGTGGAATGCTTGGGAAAATAATTGATTTTATCCAGCATTAGGGAAGATGAGGGAACTTGGAGTATGTAATTGACACTTCTGAGGTCCTTGGTCTCTCTACCCTTTTCCCTCTTCTTCCCCATGAGGTTTATAGAGGGTTCTGTGGCCCTCAATACTGACTGTAGGAAAAGCTGCTCTCAGAAAACAGTGAAGAAAATAGGATGCTTTATAGCATCGTAGACATCTGTAAGCTGGTGGGGCTGTACTTAGGGGCCAGAGGGTCTTCATGGAGTCTCTGAGATTTTACTGTGTAAGCAGATTTACCTGTTGATACCAATGTTTGTTTGCAAACATATTCAGAGGGTGTAGTTTTAGGAATGTTTGTTGAAAAAAATTGGATACTACATATTATATTCAGCTTTTGAAGTTAATATTCTAATTTCCAGGCTTTGAATCCATTATCAACTATAGTTCTTTCAGTAAAATCAATGTTATTTTAAAATTATTGTGTAGTCTGTAAATCTGAAAGATATGACTGCATAGATGAGGTCAAAAAGAGAATCACAATCATATATAAGAAGGCTTCTTATGGACAGGACTAATAATTGGCTAGTTAAACCCCAAATTCATTGAAATAATCATATGCCTCTTAAACATTTATATTAATTTAAAATATGAGTGCACATGCATGGATAATCTTATCTTTTTGGGTGAGTGTTTTCTTTCTTTCTTTGTGTTGTCTTCTTTCCTTCTAACTAGAGGAACACTTTGTTTTCCTTATTGAACGACAACCATAATGCATTATCCATGATTGACCATTTAATCTGATTTAAAATGGAGCTTGAGTTAAGAGGAACTTGTAAAGAGATCTAAAGAAATTGAGAATCCTTATCAGCGTTTATGATTTTTCTCCAGTTTTTTTTTACAGCTATCTTATCCACATCTAACTTGAGAGCTTTTATTGATGACACAATTTTATCAAACTCTGGATTTTAACTTAATTTTCCTAGAAAAAGATAAAATAATTATTTTTTCATGTTTTTCTTTGTTTATGTTATGAAAAACATATTTAAACTGACAATAAGAAGTGCAAGTGACACAAATGGGTTTGGGGACAGACACAATTGACACTTGGTAAGCAAACACAGCTAGTGGGAGCAGGTATGGGCAGGAGTATTGGTTTTCTGGCCACAACCTTGCAGCATGGCGTAGATATGTCCATGTCACCTTCCATGTTGAGACATTCAGGGAAGTGCAGATTCTAGCTCCTATCATTAATCTAAAACTCACTCTCAATTCCTTTTTCTTCTTCTTAGCCATTTAACATAAACTAGTTTGGGAACAAACTATGGCAATTCATTAATAAGGTTTAGTAATGTCAAAATTCAGTACTTTAAATGATTATTTTCCCAAAAAAAGGTACACTATTCATTTCATCTGCCAATCCTACTTCACATGTAGACATTTCTATAGACTTGTTGAAGAAAGCAAGAGCTGCTTTAACGACTATAGCCTGAAATGCTAATAGGCATAGAACAATGTCATGTATCAGAAGCCATGTAGGACCACTACTGAAAATCAAATATGTACTTTATTTCAGTTTATCAAATACCAGTAGACTTATTAGTTTGTTAGAACAACCAGAGTGTGTATCACAAAAGGGCTTTATTTGTGCAGTTAGGAGGTACCTGAGAGAAGTTGGAAGGCTCTGAGTAAGAGTATTTGAATTTCTACTTTATGAACTGCAATGTGGTATGATAATAACTAAATTGGGACACAGAATGCCTAGGTAATGTGCCAAGACCATAAAGCCAGTCAGCTTAGGAACCAGGTAGTAGACCTCAGGCAATATACTGCCAACCATCATACCTCTCCCTCTGCTCTACAAGGCGAGCCAGGGACTTTGGCATGAAGTATTCTTGGATTCAGACGTTGGCTGTGTGACTCAGTAGTTGTATAAACTTTGCAAATTAACTTATACCTTTGTTTCCTCTTGATTAACAGGGAGAGCATTAGTATAATCTCATGGGATTTTTTGCCAATGTTTATGTGAAGTGATATCTACTTATCATAATGCTTATTTATGTCTAATAAGAACTTAATAAGTGGTAGGCTTTATTATATTATTATTATGCCTGTGAGGGATTTAAGAATTAGATAGATTACTATCTAAACTCCAAGGAGCTTTTGATTTAGTTGGGGACTGAACCATATAAGTAGGTACAAATTAATGTAGAATCAGCAATTAAAGAATAAAGAATAAAACTGCGTAATTTGAAAACGCTCGAAGGAGACAGAGGTATAACCTTGCTTTGCTTTCTTTCTGGGTTTGCTTTGGCTCAATTAAAAATGTACATGTAATATATACAAATATGGAGCCATTATCTTGTACACCTGTAACAAATATGTTATAACTTAATTATATTCAAATATTAAAAGTGTACATATGCCCTTCCTACATACCTGCAGCAATATGCTACTAATTTCACATGAAAATTATTAATTCCAAATTTTTATATATGAATTAACTTTTTCTTTTGCCCTGCTGTTACTTTTTAGATTAGCAAGTGATTTCATGCATTTTTGTTATGCATCATTTTTACTCTTCCATTCAGCACCAAACTAAAATCAGCACGGTATTAAGACACTCTCAGATTATAGTAGATCTTTTCTAGTGATTGGCGCATTTCAATTTTATATATGAACTACTTCTTTGCCTAAGCTCTCCAACAATTGCGTAGCTACTAAGTAAAAAAATTTCAAAAAAAAAAAAAAAAATTTCAAAGAAGGAAATGTGAGTACCAATGTATTAAAGGGAAGATATGTTGCTAATTTGTTTCACTAATTGATGCCACTTTGGGAGTTGGCTTTGTCAAGCACTTCTGATTAAGAGTCCCTCTTCAGCTTCAGAATTCTTTATCACTTGTCTAAGCTGTCAATGTCAGTTGCCTTGCTTAGCTGACTGAGACAATCAGATTGCACAGACTGGATGACCAAACTTGTTTATGTTATGGTTATAACCAGTGAACTAACGATTCTTAGCTTTTGATCTGTCTTGCGCTGAAACTAGACATTCACTGGTGCCATGTATTTAAAAATAAGAAAGGCTAAGGAACTTAGAACATATGAAAATGTTTTTTTAGCCAATCAAATAATAAAACCCTCATGAATTTGTTGCATTTTTTAAGTAATTCATCACAGTAAATAACAGGAGTCTTCAAAGTGGCTTCTTGCATGTCTGTAGAAAACCTGGGTGTGTTTTCTTTGTAATCATTATAGCTGCTTTCTTTCCGTTTTTGTAATATGTTCTTCATCTTCATTCTGCCTTGCAGTCTCAGAGTTTTTTAGTTTACTTTAGAACCACTTAGGTTAGATTCGTTTTTTAGAGTAAATGCTGATGAAAATAAGCGCCAATAATAGCCCATTGCTTATAGTGCCATCTTGTGGCTTTGATCCATTACTGATCCATTATATGAGCAGACTGCAGGCCCTCAGCTGAGGCCTGATGTATTCATAGTGAGTGCAGGGATTATATTGTTTTCAGCTAACTGGTTGAGAAAACTGAGGTAAACATAAACCATAGTTATAATGAGCACTGACTATCCCTGAAAACAAATTAAAAATTAAAACAAATCATCTCTGAATTATTTGATGGAAGCAAAGGGAAAATGTGATTTGTTCTATGAAGGTTTGATTGATAATTTAATTTTCATGATCACTTGCATGGTACAAATAGAGTAGGTCTACACTTCAATTCTTTCTTCTTTTTTGGCGGGGCAGGAGGGCGCTATGAAGAAGTTACATTTGACTAGTACTTTTTAGAGGGCAAAAAAAATTTGGTAACTGAAATTTCATCTTGTTAAATTGTAAAATACGTAACTAATTTCTTGTCTCTGTTTGATTCTTCTCTTCTCTTCACATTAGCATATGAACCTTTTTTCTTCTGCTAATGTTCCTTTAGAGGAAGTCATGGATACATTTGAATGAATGTGGATCAGTACAGCCCTGAATAAAAAATAAAGGTGCTGGGGCACCTGGGTAGCTCAGTTAGTTAAGCATCCGACTCTTGATTTCAGCTCAGGTCATGATCTTAGGGTCTTGAGATCAAGCCCCATGTTGTTAGGCTCCCTGCTCAGCCTGCTTGTATTCTCTCTCTCTCTCTCTCTCTCTCTCTCTCAGTATGTCTCAAATAAATAAATAAATCCTAAAAAAAGGTACTATATGTTCTACTGGCCTGCATTTTGTCCTCAAATATTCTTATTTTTATTTCTTACATTCCTAATTTGAAGGCTTTTATAAGTGTTCCCATGACTACAGTGTTAGGAAATTGAATCTTCATAGCATGTTCCAGCTTTGGGCAAAAATATATGTCATTTTGTAAAGCATATGAAGAAGTAGAGAAGAATGCATAGTGTTTGGGTATTATTTTTCATGATAAAAATGGGCTTGGAATGAGAGTTATGGCACAGAAAACTGCACCAAAAGTCTGTATTATTCATTAAGAACATTCAAGGAGAAAACAAAAGAAATTGAAAACAGTTCAATTTGATTAATAAGTGTGTAATTTGTACTTATTTAAATTCCACTGAAGAGCAATTCTCTTCCAGTTGTGATGAGCATAACTGAGGTTGTTACATGATGAACAAATGGTTCAGAAAGGTACATACTCTTTTTCTGCGGGATATACTTTTGGCTGCATAGGTCTATGGCAATTTTCCTTTCCTCAAGGTTAACAGAGAAGTTAATACCCAGCCATTTCAGATTCAGCTAAGAGTAAGAAACTCACTATTTTATACCAAAGTCACTACCTGAAGAAACAAGTATTCCTTACTTTAAGAAGAAAATGAATCACTAGAGAAGGATATTCTACAATTTTATTTTATTTTTTTTTAAGTTTTTTTTTTACTTTTTAAATTTATTTATGATAGTCACACACACACACAGAGAGAGAGAGAGAGAGAGGCAGAGACATAGGCAGAGGGAGAAGCAGGCTCCATGCACCGGGAGCCCGACGTGGGATTCGATCCCGGGTCTCCAGGATCGCGCCCTGGGCCAAAGGCAGGCGCTAAACCGCTGCGCCACCCAGGGATCCCGATATTCTACAATTTTAAAGTATTTTATATACGAACCTAACTTTTGCAAAATATCTCTAGCAAAATAGCTTAGTAAATAATTGTCATGGATTGATTGTATTCTCCTCAAAAAGATAAGTTGAAGTCCTAACCTTTAGTACCTTAGGATGTGACCTTATTTGGAAATAGGGTCTTTTCAGAGGTAATCAATTTAAAAAGAAGGTCATTAGGGTAGGCCCTAATTCAATAGGACTGGTATCCTTAGAAAAAGGGAAAATTTGGACACAGAAACAGACATGCCCAGAGAATAGACAGAGTGAAGAGACAGGGAAAATGCTATGTGAAAACAGGGGCTATGCTGACATAAGCCAAAGAATTTCTGAGGCCCCCATAAACCAGAAGAGAAAGGATCCTTCCTCTGTTTCACAGGGATATGGACCTTTAAACACCTTCATTTAAGACCTCCAGCCTTTAGAACTGTGAGATAATATATTTCTGTTGTTCTAAGTCACCAAATTTGTGGTGCTTTGTTACAGCAGTCTCAGGAAACTAATGCAATCATAATATTGAACTAGTACTTACAACATTGCCCTGTGAGCACTTACAAGAATTGTCGTATTTACACCCAATAATAACCTTCAGAAGTCTATTATTATCTTCCCAATATACTAACAGATGAGGATACTAACTTACTGAAGTGAAATCATTTGCCTAAGATCACAGTTAGTAAGTGAGTGAGTTGGGATTTGAAGCCAAGTCAGTTTAACTCTAGAGTATGGTGTGTGTGTGTGTGTGTGTGTGTGCGTGTGTGTGTGTACGCACGCGTTTAGGAATCTGGCTCTCCTTACTGGATTGTTTAGGGCTTCAGCGACTTTCATACCACTCTCATGTTTCATCTAGAACTATTCACCTCCATTTGGAGAAGAGTTACTCTTGGCATTCACTGACAACCCCATCCTCAGCTTTCAAGGGCATGAGTAAGATTCCATTTCTCTGACAATAAAGGGTTGGTAATATTCTCTTGTCTCTTTGTAATTTGAAATTTATAACCTTATTGGCCTCTTCTCCCACACCTCTCCATTTCTTTCTGCCTCTTTCCATCACCCAAATCAATGTAGTTTAATATGTGTAACGGAGTGAAAAATCTACATTGAGTCAATTTTCTGCTTCAAAAGAATTTCTTTTAAAAAAATCCAACCAATGTCTTTGTCAAAGACTAAATAAACCTGCATTGAACTGGGTATATCAGAGATAACAAAAACTAGGGTAACACTTAAAACCCAAAATGTCATCAGTGAAACTAATCCTGTTATTCTGAGAGCAGAATTTTGTTTTGAAATCTCAGATTGAGCACCTTTTTGGTTATTAATTATTTCTGTTACAGTTTAATTCCACACAATGATCCCCAAAACCAAGAAATAAATTTAATTTATATCAGTGCCATGGGTTGATGCAGTTAAAAAGGAATTCTAGTTAGACTAATAGTTAAGCAAAATAGACAACTGATTATACATTAGTCATATGATGTCAAAGTTAAAGCCATCAAATTAGATTTCTGTGGACTTATTAGAGACACAAAGAGAGAATTAGAGCTCTGAGGTTGTTTTTGACTGTTAACCTCTAAAACTTCTTCTTGTCTGATATTCTTGTTGTTGACTTAGAATGTCAACTTCCACTCAGTCTTTCACATTAAAGCAGTAGGTTTTAAAGCTTTCTACTCTAACCCATATGGCCAGGGGAAGAGTCTCCAGGAGGCAGGCATGGTAGGCACTGTCAGCTGCTTCAGGGACAGTAAAAGGGTGACTGGGAGACCTGATACTTAGGGAATTGGTATTTACTGAAGCAAATGTCTTTACTGTTGTTTGATCAAATGGTCATCTAGGGAATATCCAGTCATGCAAGAGTAACAGGGCTGTCAGAGGGAGAAGAGTCACTGGCTTCTAGAAGACTGGTCAGCTGAATAGCAGGAAAACCCCCAGTGCTTGGTGGGTGCTGCACGCTCCAACAAACACCACTGTGCAGACAAACCATCCATTAACCGTCCATTAGGTGCCTCAGGCACCTCCCCCAACAGCCTCAGGCACCTCCCCCAACAGCCCCCATGCACGCTGAGGACTGAGCCGGCTGTCTTACCACTGTACAAGAATAGCAACCCTCTGCAGGAGATTTCCTTTCACTTTTTCTTTTCAAGTTGGGTTTCTTTTCCTTTCCTCTAACACAATGTTTCTAGAGTAGGGAAGCAAAGTCAGTAGTTTTACGTATTTGTAGATTAGAACTCAGACAGGTTTGGTGACTTGCCCAGGGCCCCATAGCTAGTAAATGGCTGTACTGGTGAGGCTAGGAATAGTCTAAAGTCACAGCAATGATTGTGATCCTTTCTGTTTTAGGAGGCTTTTCACAAAGCCCTGGATTTCCATCCTGCTATCTTGCCTGACTACACTAAATTAAACTAAATGCCTAAAACACAGATGGGTCCTGAGTTCAGGAATGTCAGGTAGGGACACCCTTTACAGACTAGTCATTAGCAACTCAGCACACATTCACATCTATAACTGAAACATCACAAAACAATACTTACACTGACTATGGTCCATGCATGCTGTTTTTTGCTTTATTTTATTTCATTTACAATAATGCTCTGTTCAAGGCTCAACTGATTTCACAGCCCAACTAGTGGGTTGGGACCCGAAGTTTGAAAAACACTGCCTTTTTAATTTTTTTTAAAGATTTTACTTATTTATTCATGAGAGACACAGAGAGAGAGGCAGAGACATAGAGGGAGAAGCAGGCTCCATGCAGAGAGCCTGACATGGGACTTGATCCCAGAACCCTGGGATCATGCCCTGGGCCGAAGGCAGACGCTCAAACCCTAAGCCACCCAGGTGTCCCGAGAAACACTGCCTCTGAGCCCTCCTTGAGTGTCCTGAATCACAGCACATGTATCTGATGGCTGGCGGAAACTGTGTGCCCTGCCTCACACCTCTCCTCCCAGACTGCCTTCTCCTCTCAGCTCTAGCCCATCACTGCCTTAGCTGAGGCATTTCCCCAGCCATCATCTCAGCTATTTCACTAGGCACACCACGCCCCCTCTCTCTGACCACAGTAGCAATCCAAAGCTTTTCTTCTCTCTGTGAGGCCCTCACTAACCTCTACCTTACCCCCGTTCAGTGACAACTGGCTCCCCAGCCACAGAGAAATCTGGCAGGAGCTCCAACCTCTAAAATTACCTGCTGTGACGCTGGTCCTCACTTCTTACCTCTATCCCAGGGACGTCTCTCCTTCTGTGCAGGGCCAACTACTCCTCATCTACACTGGACCCTTCACCCACCCACCTTTTCGAAAGCTTCATTTTATCATCTCTCCCTCTCAGGCTCCTTTCCCAATGTTCATTTCTCCTCACTATAAAATAGCCTTCTGTTAATTCAGCTTTTCTTTCCACTTCTCTCTTTCTCTCTGTCTGTCTCTGCCTTCCCATCAGGAGCAAACATCTTAAAAGATGGCTCTACCCTGACATGGCCACTCCATTCATTTCCACTTATTGTTCACCCAAATTTAATTTGGCTTTCTCCCCACCAGTTTAGTATTCCCTTCCTGCCAAATCCCAAGGCATATTTTGAATCATCAGTCCTTAATCTTAGAGAGTCTCTGATAGTTTTGAATCTTTCTGGTCTCCTTCTCTCCTTATTTTCTTCCCATGTTCCAGACCATCCCTCCTTTGGCTCTTCTTTTTCTATATACACTTTTCTATATACACTTTTCTATATATACTTCAATGTGGATTGTGTGGATTCTTCACATAATCATCTTCTAGTCTTGGTCTACAGACATTTTCTTAAAGTAACTTTTCCATTTCAGTGACATTGCCTGTCACTATTACCTTGAGATTCCTAAATCTCTCTTGATAGCTCTGTTTAGCTATGATGGATACCTGGTTTTGATGGATTTAGCTTTTACATCCTACTGCTAATATTGCTTTCATCTAAATTAGGAAGATGTACAACAAAGTGACATATGTTATTTGCTTTCCTATGAGAATCCCACTGGCATCTAGATGGTTCTAGTTCCAGCAGGCCACAATGGAAAGTCATCACTCAATAGTCACATTGCCTGTTTTATAGCTGCTTTTTCCCCCAGAATTTCTTAGAGATTCCTATTTTCTAGGATTCTCTTTTTGAATTGTCCAAGTGTTACCTACCAGCTCTGAAATGAGTGACTGCTGTTACTGTCTTTTCTTGCCATTTTATTAATAGACAAAAAGAGAAATATCTTGGTGACCTTAAACAATGAAACTTATTATAAAATCTGTCTCTTTCCCCTTCTCTTCTCCCTTCTTGTTCTCTCTTTATGGACAGTTGATAACCAGTCAATAAAGGATGTCCCTACCTGACTTTCCTGAACTCAGGACCCATCTGTGTTTTAGGCATTTAGTTTAATTTAGTGTAGTCAGGCAAGATAGCAGGATGGAAATCCAGGGCTTTGTGAAAAGCCTCCTAAAACAGAAAGGATCACAATCATTGCTGTGACTTTAGACTATTCCTAGCCTCACCAGTACAGCCATTTACTAGCTATGGGGCCCTGGGCAAGTCACCAAACCTGTCTGAGTTCTAATCTACAAATACGTAAAACTACTGACTTTGCTTCCCTACTCTAGAAACATTGTGTTAGAGGAAAGGAAAAGAAACCCAACTTGAAAAGAAAAAGTGAAAGGAAATCTCCTGCAGAGGGTTGCTATTCTTGTACAGTGGTAAGACAGCCGGCTCAGTCCTCAGCGTGCATGGGGGCTGTTGGGGGAGGTGCCTGAGGCACCTAATGGACGGTTAATGGATGGTTTGTCTGCACAGTGGTGTTTGTTGGAGCGTGCAGCACCCACCAAGCACTGGGGGTTTTCCTGCTATTCAGCTGACCAGTCTTCTAGAAGCCAGTGACTCTTCTCCCTCTGACAGCCCTGTTACTCTTGCATGACTGGATATTCCCTAGATGACCATTTGATCAAACAACAGTAAAGACATTTGCTTCAGTAAATACCAATTCCCTAAGTATCAGGTCTCCCAGTCACCCTTTTACTGTCCCTGAAGCAGCTGACAGTGACCTGCCTCCTGGAGACTCTTCCCCTGGCTGTCATCACTCTATGCTGTATGGCTCACTCTGATTCACCACCCACCTCAGCATTCCTTGTTGTACCTGCTTTCACTCACCTCTTCTACCTGGTCTTGAAGTGGTGGTATGCCCAAAGGTGCTATCTTTTGCTCTCTTTCTGTCCTTCACTCTGTCCCTTCAGAGTCTCATTAGTGCATTCTCATCATCATGTGGATGTAGGTCACTATGCTTCTTTCATTTCTGAAGCTCCAAGGTTGCACAGGTCATTTCTACTTGGGTCTTCCACTGCCTTCTCAAATGCTACATATCTCAAACCATACCTACTGCCTATCTACACCGGTGCCCTGACTTTAATATTCCTCTTGAGTTGTCTTAGTTATTTGATGAAATCACCATTCTTTTAGCAACCAGGCTAGAGACCTTGCCATCATCCTTGATTCTACTCCTTCCTTTAACTTCATGTCCAATATCCAGTTGGTTGTCAAATTTTATCAGTTTTGCTTACAAAAGACTCTGGGATCTATAACCTTTAAAAGTAATAGTTTATATCTCCACATTCTTGATTCCTGCTGTCTCTCTGGAGTATTCTTGCTGGAGTTAGATTTTTGCAGTCCTAATGTGACCATGCCACTCACTTCAAGTCTTTGAAGGCTCTCTATTGCTTCCAACATACAATGCAAACCCTTTAGAATGACACTTGAATCATTTCAGTTGAAATCATTTCAACTACTTCTTGAGTCTCATTCCTAGACACATTGACCAAACATTGTTTGCACCAAGTCACATTGGAATTCTTGCCAGTTACAGGATCCAAAATGCGTCTTCCCATCTCCTGATCTTTGCTTTTTTCAATTTTCTTCAATCCAGAATTCAAAGTCACTGACATTTATCAAAAATTCACTATAAAACAGCTCAATAAATGTTTGTTGGATTGAAATATGATTAGCTGCTCCTCTGAACATAAATACGAAAGCAGAGATCAAATGCTTTTCATCTTTATGTTTCCAGCAATTAGCAGAGTACCAGAAATATAGTAGGTACTCAAGAAATATTTACTTTGAAACAAAAGCTAAAGAATTACTAGTCTGCATGATTATATGTATTTTTAATATCCATATTTTCCCGAGACACAACGTTATAAGATAAACAGTTAAAGAAATCAAATCAGCATTCTTTACTGCCCACTAGCCTGAATTGTTATTCACTAGGGAGAGAATAGCTATTTACAATATTGGTGCTGATGTAAATAGTTGCAAACCACTCTTTTAGTCACTAAGATCTGATTGAATGTTTATAGTAATAAGCTTGCTTATAACTTTTCTCTACATGAGCTTTACCCATAGAGGACCCTCAGGTTTTAGTATCATATATTATAGGTAGCATATCTGCTTACTGCTTTCTGGTAGCAAAAGTTCCCGATACAATGTACACAAAATACTGAGTGTTTAAATCTAGATTATAATTAACAATGAAATTCTGGCTATGATGTAAACACCAGAGTGTTTAATACTTGAAAGGTTGTTCCATCCTGTATGAATTTACGTGGATGTGGATGAATAAAGTATCTTCACCTGAATAATTTGTTTTTTGAAATAGCTACATCATGAAGCTTCCTATTTATTTAGTTTTATATATAATAATTCTTTTGACCTCCTCAATCAGTCAGCATTGATTAGGAGAGGACCACAATTCTAAATCTTTTTTAGTTTGTTATAGAAAAAACAATTTCTTCCTTAGGATAAATCTGTGATACAGAATAAATTGGAGTCAGTCAAAGAAAATCTACCAAATGAGAGAAATATTTGTCTTCTTAAGTGGGTTTGCCTCTAAGTGAATTATTTTATTATTTTGGGAACCACAAAGAAATTTTATTAATGTTGGCATAAAAGTAAATGTATAAGCCTTGATTTTTTTTAGGAGACAAAATAATCTCTTACAGTTAAGGGTTAGAATAAATATGGTCTCTCTGTCTTTTTACTCAATGGACCAAGTCTGTGTAGAATGACTAAAAATTAGCACCTTGTATGATTCAGTCACCACTATCCCCTTTGAGAGATTATGGGAGAGTGGTTAAAGACCATGCAGACTATGGTTTGAATCCTGGTTTCACTATATAATAACTTTGTGACCTTGGGCAAATGGGTTTGTCTCTCTCAGCCTCAACTTCCTCATCCATAAAATAGGTATTTATTCATTCAACAAATAATTATTGAGCAAGTCCTATGTGCAAACTCATGTTCTAGGAATCTGGGAAATAATAGCGAATACAACAGGCAAAAGTCTTGTTCTTCATGGAATTTACTTCTAGTAAGCCAATAATAATAGTACCTACATCCATGATTAGGGAATTAGCTGATACAATGCAAGTATACTGCTTAGCACAAAGCCCAGCACCTAGTATATCTAGTAAACTAGGCAAAGTGACTGGTCTAGTTTGACAGCTACACAGAAGACATGCTGGGAGGGTGAGTGTGGGCTGGGGAGAGTGTAGGTTGGGGTCAGATTGTAGAGGCTGAGGTTTATTGAAGACTTACTATTCGTCAGGCCCTGTACTAGGTGCTTCTAACTTACAACAATACAGTGAGGCAGGTACTTCCCCAGCACCTAGTCCAGTCTCAAGGGATAGGGCTGGATGATGGAGGCCATTGGAAACATCTGAAGCTTGCGTTACAGAATGGCTCCAGCTCCCAACCAGCCACCTTTCCCTATCCCTAACTTGTATTTGTGGCTGGCTATGTACTCTCTTGAAAGTTACCCTATGCTTGTGCTTTAAGGTAAAAACTATCTTAGTTATTATGTTTCTGAAAACAGATTTTGAGAGAAGAGCAGAGAACAGGGCAATAATAATGCATTGGATATTTCTCTGGACTTGGTCTTTTACCTTTAGGTAGACAAGGGGAGATGGACACTTCGGGTAGCTGGACTCTGGCCCAAGTGGGCCTCTTAACTTCTCTCAACTTGAGCTCATCTTTCAAAGTTGGGAAAATAACTTCCTTTCTTTTTGGTCAATTTTTATATTTGAAGTAGTTACTAGAGGATTTTCAAGATCTATTCCTACTCTGACATTTCATGATTATCCATGTAGGAGGAGGTAGGTCACAGAATCATAATACATATTTGTGGGCATCTGGAATGCAAGGTTACACCCACACATACTCATGCACGTTTCTGTTTAGTGATTCCCCTTCATAGAGAGCTCATCCTGAAGTGGCAGAAATAGTGGCATAGCCAGGGAAAAAATGATGAAATCAAGCAGGAACCCATATAAATTTAGTGGAAGATTATTTGATAGTCTCAAAGCAGTAGATTTTACTTTATTTTTCTGTGTTTGTGATAATTAAAGCACATAGCTATAGAAAGCTTATGGTTAAATTTTATTTATTTTTCCCACATAAGGCATAGGGAGCTGGAATAATTCCCACCATCCCAAACAGTTTCCCTATTTAGTTTTTAAAATTCTTGTAGGCAACTTTTTTCTATTCAAAATGAAAACCCTGTCCTTTGGGAAGTAACAGTTTAAAAGCTTTAAAAAATTAGATACTATATTAACTAAATTCCAGTTCAAATCTGAAAATTTCTGGATTTTTTTCCAGCTTTTTCTCTCCCTTGCATCTATTTGTGTTTATTTTTATGATAGAGTGTACCTTAGTTTACTTAATAAATATGTTCCTAAAATAGGAATCAAACCATATTTAAAATGCAGTAAGGATTTGCTGTTTAAATTGCTTCTATTGTAAATGTATTTTGCACTGTAAGCTATTTGACCCTAATTTATCTTTGATGTATGCTTGGATTTTAATCTATTAGGTTTGTCTAAATCAAGGCACATCAATTAACCATTGGATCTATTCCTGTTTATTGCTCTCATAAAATCTAAAGCTATCACTTTAAATTTTTTAAATCAAGAATCTCCTGTGGTTGGTGTAAGTTACTACTAACAGCAATGTAGAGTTTTTCTTTATTTACTATGTATTTTATATCCAAGATAGTATGCTATATATATAAATTCTGTATATAATTAAATGGCCTCGTTAAGTTTAACTGAAGGATTGAGTATCTTCATTTTAATGATTGTATATCTACAAGCTATGACTAGAGGGTATTGATATATTTGTGGTCATTTATTCACTGAACAAATATTTAATGCCTACCATGTGCCAGACACTGGGTTAAAAACACTGGGGAATGTGAAGTATAATATATGATCTCCTTTAGGAACTAACAATTTATTAGGAGAAATAGATATAAAGAATTACGTGATATAAGACAAATTTCAATATGAGACAACAACATAAAGTAGCATCTCCCAAACTGTGTTATATGTGATAATTTTATGTCAGAGACATGAAGAAACATTTTTTACATTAATGGTTATATTTTTATTCTGTATATATTTACAATTACCTTCAATTTATATAAAGTGTTATTGGCTTTCCATTATGGTCATTATCTAAAATTTCCTATAAAATTAAATGTATTAAGTAAAAATACAGCAGTTAGTGTTAAGAAAATGTTACAGATGAAAACAAAGCAGGTAGTATGTGGATATGGAAAAATAGTCAAGGATACAAAGAATACTGAGATTTGGGAGATGGATGAGAAATGTTTACAGTGATTTTGTAACAAGGAGTATTAGCAGCAATGCAGCCTCTGCTGGACGGAGGCAAGGTCTGGGAGGTTAGAGCAGGGGAGGGCAGGCTCCCCAGAGAGGGAAAGACTGGACTGGATAGAGAGGAGGGAAAACAAAGCTGAGGGTCTCACAGTGCTAAAAGAATGTGGAAGCCAAAATTCACTTTATATTGAGGGACAGGGAAAGAGCGTAAAGTGGGGTTTCTGTGTAGAGGAGGAAACGTAGGCTTGAAGGAAGATGGTACAGGGCATTGAATGTTATGCTGAGAAATGTGAGTTCTGTTTGCTATTTATCTATAGATGCAAGCATCTTATTCCACATGGGGCCAGCATCCAGGAGGGATCACTGGGAAGGCTCTGAAAAGCCTTCTGGATCATGTAATTATTTCTCAGCAGGAGATTCCCAGCATTGTCATTATTGAAGGGTTTGCTGTCTAGGATTAATAACTTCTTCGCCACTGATTATGGTTCTATAGCATTTAGTAGCTTGAAAAGCCCTCTAGTTAGAAGGTGACATTAGGATATGGATCCATTTAAAGTGGGCAGGATAGGTATGTAGGGCAGGACTAGAATGGCATCGAAATATGGAATGCTGGGCAGCCCAAGATAGCTTTATCTCAATAGTTTTGCTTAGGACTAACTTGTCTTCTCCATGTAGCAATGTTGGTATTCGCAAAAGAATTGCAATAGCATGTTACTGAATTTGTCATTATGTGTTTCCTTTTTTCTTTTACTCGTGGCAGCTTTTCTGTTTGAGACAATCATACATAACTATGGCAAGTCTCAAGTTCTTGGCATAATTTCCTTTAGTTCTCGCAGCCTTGGAGTTCATCTTCCACAATCTGCAAATTCTCCTAAGTTTATTGCATAGTATGTTTAAATTAAAATTTGGCTTTAAAAATAAGCATGAAATGACTCTAATGTTTTGTAATGAAATTCGACTTGGGAAAAAAATCATAAATAATGAAAACTATTACTAATTTTGCTATTCAGTTGAAATTTTTTTGTTCCAAATGAGTTCCAAAAGGGTACCTTTAACTTCTTGGTAGCACAGTGGTATCAAAGTAGAACTGCTTTCAAAATTGTTTTAGTCCTCGATGGTGAGTGAGAAGGAGCACTCTGGGTTCCAATCTCTCCTTCAGCTGTAGCAAATCTGCTTTATTTTTTATATCTGTTCTCTACTTTGAAATTCTAAAATAAAGATGAAAAAGATCACAAAGACTGGAAGCTATGAGGTATTTCTCCAGTGGTCCAGAGATCAAAGCAGTAATGACAGTAATTGTTCATCACACTTGTCAAGGGGTGTTGGGATAATTACTAAACTTTCTGTGATACATAGATTGGCAAGGTTATTGCTGTTTTGGGCAGGGGTCAAGAATTGGCTACTTAGAAAATAGAGTTTTTACTCAATTATTCTATTAAAAGTACATTGTAATGATTTACTCTAATCATAAACATCAACCAGTATTCCTAATCCCTAATAATTTGAAGACATTACAATTGGAGTAAAATTTAGAGCAATAAAATACATATATAACCTTCTTGCTAATACTTGATAAACTTGTATCTCTACTCTTACCTACCAAAGTCCAACCATCTACTTGATTTAACTTTTGGATATCTAATTGATACATCAAATTTAATATGGTCCAGACCCAAACTTTGTATTCTCCTCACTTGTTTTCCCTCAAGTCTTCCTATTTCAATAAATGACCCTACCATCTACCTAGTTCTTCAAACCCTAAACCTTTTTCTCACTGCTCAAACCCAATCAATCCATTAGCAAGTCCTGTTCGCTCAAAATATATCCAATCTCTCCATCTTTATAGTTACTGTCCTAGTGATGATCCAAGCCACCATCATTTTTGCCCAGAGTATTGAGATAGCTTCTTACCAGGTCCTCCTGATTCTGCTAATGCTACATAACAATCTATTCTCCATACAGTAGCCAGAGAGATCTTTTAAAAATGTATATCATATCATGGCATCCTTCTCGCTAAAACCTGCCCCCTCCTTCTCACTCGGTCCAGATTCTCAGCCCTGGCTTACAAGGTTCTGCACAATTGGGCTCCAGTCTTCCTTTGAGACACTTCTACTGCTGTCCTCCACATCCTGTACTCTTCAGCAACAGGGATTTTTCTGTTCCTGGCACATGCCAAACTCACTACAGACTTGGAGATGTTGTATCTCCTCAATCCTCTTCTTGAGAACCCTTGGTCCCCTGATCAGTTTCTTGTCCCTCAGATGCCCCTTCCATGGGGGAGATCTTTCTTAAATTAGTCCTACATTTCCTTGTTTGTTTATTGTCTGTCTCTACCTCCACTCCTCTGGAACTTAAGCTACATGAAACCAGCAACCTTATCTTTGAGGAAACCATTCATTCCCAATAATTAACACAATGCCTGGCATATGATAGAGACTCAATAAATTTTGTTGTTATCCAGTTTATGAATTCAATATTTTTTCTTCCTTTTATTTAATGAACTTAAGGAGAGAAAACTTTAGCTCTTCCTCTGAGATTCTGTTTGCCCTTACTATTGCATCAATCCCTATTCCACTGTAAAATGAAATTATATAGAGACAGGAAAAATATAGCCCTTTGTTCTCCTGAACCCAGCTCTGAGTGTTGCTCAGTTTAGGGAATTATGTCCTTTCTTAATAGCTTGATTCTGTTTCAATTCACCAGAGGTTTTAGCATTTCTCCTCTGATAGCTGTTTCTTTCCATTTCTTTCTTTCAGAAATCAGAAGAGGGAGATTAATTATTCCCATTTGTACAAGAATATTTCGTGATTGCCGCTTTAAAACTACGAGAGAATAATTTACTCCTCTCAAACCTTGTTTTACTTCCCTTTGTAGATACAGATTTGTTGGTCTGGCTTTTCTCTCTACCTCCAAAATAAAATATATTTATCCAACAATTAGGTAAAGTTGCACAAACATTTAAAGTAGAGATAGAATGACAGTAGTTTCACGAGGGCTTATGTTCATTTGGGGAGGCACTTGTGCTGCCCACTCCCATTCCTTCTTCCATTTAACCAAACCCTGTTAACCAAGCCTTTGCATGTATTGCTGGGAAAAAGCATGCTGCAATACTTTATGTATTGTAGGGTTCTAGTTATTATTAAAATGCATGCAAAAAAAACCAGGAAGGGAAAACAACAATACGCAGGTCCTAAATAAGTGGTTTTGGAATTATGGATATTTTTGTTTTCTTTATATCTTTTAACATTTTCTAAGTTTTAAGATAATAACATGTTACTTTTATTATTTTTATTACTCTCATAATCAGAAAAAAAGAATATTCTTCAAAAGAGAGAATTATTGGAGCTAAAACCCCAAGGTGGGCCATGAGCACCCAGGCCACTGGTCACCTTTCCATGTGACTGTCACTGACCTTCCAAATCTTATTGCTAATAACCTGGAGGATCATGTGGCTCAGTGGGCTCTGTGTTATTTTCTGTTTCAGAAAACCTGGTTTTGGATTCATACCTGGTTTGAAGTATAATTCTTTTCCAGACAAAACTGTTTTAAAGACCACATTGCATTACATAATGGAATTTCATTTCTTCTTGAGCAACATCACCCAGGAGAAGTTTTGTTTTGTTTTGTTTTGCTATTGTTGTTTTTAGGATTAAAAAAATTACTTCCATTTAATAGATAATATTAGGTTCCATGAAAAGAATCCCTATTGAAGTTAACAGTTCCAACAATTGGAGACCTGAGACTATTGAAAATAAAGACTTAAGTTTGCTCTCCTTTATCCTTTTTTGTTGGGAGAAATAGCATGTGTTACATACAATATTGGGTTTTCAAGAAAGGAGGAAGAATTTTTACAGTTATGGTTTTAGGTACTAGGAAAAGCCAGTAAAGTTGCTGACATACTTTTCCAAGTACCTTGCTCCTTCAGATCTGATGTATAAAACAGCAGCTTGTTCGAAATGCGACTCTCAGACGCACCACAGACTGCTGTTTAACAGATCCCCAAGCCATCTTGCACGCACAAATTGACAAGCATTGTCCCAGTATACTTTGGGATTTCCAGGTCCAGACTGCTTCATTTATTGCCCTTCCTCCTTTTCTTCTCTCCAACCCCACATTAGTAACTCATAGAGGAGTCCATAAAGCAGGAGCTCTTAAGCTAGGGTCCGTGAACTCCTATGAAGAGTTGTAGGTGGTTATTTGTGAACCCCCTGAAATTCCACATAAAAATTATATGTGCCTATGCATGGTTCAACTTTATTAAATTCTCATGAAGTGGGAAAAAAATAAAAAGCTAGCCATTCCAGGCTGCAAAATCATAGATACCATATTCTACTCTGAAAGACGGAGTAGGATAATTCTTATAATTACAGAACTTTTATCCTGGGAAAAGTCTAGCAGAAAAAAATGGTAAGTCTTTCCTATTGTTTTAATAAAAAGAATCAAACTGACCAGAGAGTTGATCACAGAGATGAGGAATTTTTTTTTTTTTTTTGAGATGAGGAATTTTTGGAAGTAGCTTCCTTGTTTCCCAAATTGAATTCCACTCTACTGGTTCAGATGTGTTTAGATTAGGAGAAAATTGCCTGTAGGTCCTGCATACTTTTTTTTTTAAGATTTCATTTATTGAGAGAGAGAGAGACAGAGACAGAGAGCATGAGTAGGGTGAGAGGCAGAGGGAAGCAAACTCTCCACACAGCAGGGAGCCCAGTATGGGGCTCAATTCCAGGACCCCTGGGATCATGACCTGAGCTGAAGACAGATGCTTAACTTACTGAGCCACCCAGGCGCTCCAGGTCCTGCATACTTTACAGTAAAGAAGATAAACTTTTTCCTAATATGAATTTTGTATCTTAAGTCTATCTTTTTTATTATTTTGAATCTCCAGGTCAGTGCCCCTTAGCTTTGGCTGCATATTAGATTCACCCCACACTAGACCAATCGTATCAGAATCTCAGAACCTCTGCGGAGAAAACCAGGCTTGCTGGGTTTTGTTTTTGTTTATTTCTTCATTTTGTTTTGTTTTAATTCTTTTTGGATGGTGTTAAAGTGTAGCCAGGTTAAGAACCATTTGCATAGAGCTATGTGTTTGATAAATTCCAGAGTGGCTTTCTTGGAGAATCGTGTATTTCATATCTGGAGACACTGATTCCATTTCCTCTGGACATTGAAGTCCTCTTTTCTTTTGGAATATCATTATATATGTGCTCTGCTATGCTCTTTTTCATCATGTCAGACCTAGGCTGATATGTACAGAAGTTGTTCAGGATCAATATAGTGTAACTGATAAAAAGAAAGATACCAACGGTGTGATGGCATGCTGCCATATGTTATGGAAGAGAGAGGGGATTTTATTTACAAAAACTTGAGAGCTCTCTGGAAGAATTCACAAGAAACTAGTAATAGTGGCTGCCTCCAGGGAAGGGAAGGGGTAACAGAGAAACATGTACTATTAGCACATGTTGCTTATTAAAAAATACATGAAGAATTAATAAATAAATCATACTTTTGGGATCACAAAAAAAAATAAGTTGTTCAGATCTGGAACTGATTTCAAGAACTATTGAATCTTCTAGTTTTTATCTGTTGCTCTAATTGTAAGTCCATCTCAGAAAAGTTTCCTGAGTTTTTATTTTATGAATGACTTTTCAAACATGAAAGATCTGAAAAGGACCTTCCACTTGAGCTCCTTTATGAAGGATACTTGATTAAAAAATGATGGAAATGAATAATTGTACTATAACTAATTTAATTATAGGTAACTTATTTTTTCCATTTTGGAGTACTTGGCTGACACTATAGTTATAAGTCAACAGTTTCTGACATTTTTAAAGCCTAAGAACAAATAAGAACCTATAGGATTCAGGATTCCAAAGAGAATAGGAAAGAGTCTATAGACTGAGTGTGATTTATAGTCACTAGTAATGCTTTCATCAAAAAAAAAAAAAAATGGAAGTGAAATACTATGATCCTGTTTATAAATGATTCTCCTAAGACACATTCACAAACTGATGCAGAATTTTACATATTCACATTTTTCCATGTTGTACTTCAAGCATTTCTAGCATTATTAGATTTTTGCAGCAAGGACCTTGAAAAATAATGTAAGAGTTTACTTGTATATTCCTTTTATAAAGGAGATTGCTGACAATCTGAACACTAAACCTTCTCACTTTTGGGAATTTTCATGAGAATTAGTGGGATTTGTGTTCAGCTCACATTTACTTCTTTGGAATGGATTCATCAAAGGTTCATTTAATCGCTGTTTCCTTCACGATCATGAGACTGCATGTCTGAGAATTATAAATTAGCTTTAACATCATTTGGGGGATGGGAATGGGGAATGGAACCGCAGAATAATTGAAATATGATGAAGATATTTTTGAAGTAGCAGCTTGTATTCAACATTAATGAAAAAAATGGAACTGATTATTTTCCTAGTATTGATGCTTCAGTGTTCTCTATAAATATTCAGAAGGGTGTATTGTAACTTGTATGATACTAACTTTTCTAACCTCTTTCTAGCTAAGAGACTTCTCAGTTGTCTCCTAGTAAATATGCATAAACAAGTGATTTTCTGTTTGAAATGGAAAGTGTGGGGCACTTGGGTGGCACAGTCATTTAAGCATCTGACTCTTGGTTTTGGCTCACGTCACAATCTCAGGGTCCTGAGGTTGAACACAAGTGGGGTTCTGTGCTCAGTGCAGAGTCTACTTAAACTTCTCTCTTTCCTCCTCTCCACTCCCACCTTGCCCTCTCTCTCAAATAAATAAATAAATCTTTGAAAAAAAGAAATGGAAAATTCATGTATGTTATAGTAATGCTTTAATCTTTATAGAAGATTGCTTAATTGGAGGACCCTCAAGAAGGGGCTGTGTGAAAAAATGGCTCTTATTCCTAATGTGCTTTGACATCAGATTTTTTTTCCCCTGGTAGAGGCTACAGTTTTGTGACAACTCACACCTTTGTCTGATATTTCCTTCTTTTTCTAGCTTGCAAAAAAAAATAAGTCCCACATCTAAGTTCATGAATTATCTGCCCATTTAATTTAAGTCATTTTGATAGACTTTTCTCTTAATTTAAGCCAAACTAATATAATCAAGGACATTTGGCAACAAATTTTGAAATATTTTTTTCTCTTTTGGAGAAGACAGGTGATTCTGCGTTGTGAAGGTTTACTAGTCATTCTAAATCAGCCCAAGTGTATGAGTGCCTAAAATGTTCCAGGGAAAACAGTGCCAGGCATTCCAGAGAAAACAGTGAACACCTGCCAGTGAATCACATGTAAGAGGAAAAATGGAAAATGAATAACTATAATATAGTGCGGTAAGCACAATATGTAGGGTGGAATGAAACTACAGAGAGGTGACAAAAATCTCTGAGAGAGTCAGAGAGGGCACCATGGAGGAGAAATATCAGTTATTAGTATCATCTGTTCAGGTACAAGTAACAGAAACTGATTCAGGATAACAAGGCAAAATTGAAGAAAAGACAGAGATCAAATTACTAGAAGGATACAGGTTTCTGACAGATTAAAAAAAGAGGGGGAAAAGAGGAGTCCTGATGAACCAAGCCTTGGAAAGGACCTAAATTGGGGCATTCTGGGCTTCTAAGTAAAAGAATCTAAAGGATGGTTGCTAAAGGGATTTGCTGAAGAATGAATCAACTCTAGATGTTTTCTGTCCTTGTGTCACTCCTCTCAAGATTTACAAGAGATGTAGCATTATCTGCAACAGCCAAACTGTGGAAACAGCACAAGTGTCCATCAATGATGAATGGAGAAAGAAGATGGAATATTTCTTGGCTATGAAAAAGAATGAAATCTTGTAAGGATATGGATAGAGCTACAAAGTATAATGCCAAGGGAAATAAATCAGTCAGGGAAAGACAAATACCGTATGATTTCACTCATATGAATTTAAAAAGATGAGCAAAGGAATAAAGA
Organism: Vulpes lagopus; assembly: GCF_018345385.1. Lineage (NCBI taxonomy): Eukaryota > Metazoa > Chordata > Mammalia > Carnivora > Canidae > Vulpes > Vulpes lagopus. The sequence goes on along the minus strand of NC_054834.1, from coordinate 101,028,030 downwards.
AAGACAAACCAAAAAACAAACTCTGAACTCTTAGAGAACAAACTGATGGTTACCAGAGAGGAGGTAGGTGGGGGAATGGGTGAAATAGGTGATGAGAATTCAGAATACACTTCTTTGATGATCATTAAATAATGTATAGGATTGTTGGATCTACCTTTCATACAGATCAATGATGAAGGTTGTTGCAGTTACACACTTGACAGAAAATTTTTTGAGGGGTATATTTTCCATATGCTCTCACCCAGGGTTTCTTATGCCCTCAGGTAAAACAGTTTCTCCTTGTCTCTGTCTAGAGGATGTGAGAAAGAGATGGGGCTCAGATGCTTATTTTAATTCTTTGTATACTAGAAGCCTGATTTTCTTTTCCATATCATTTTCTTTCCTTTAAAGTCTAGGTTAATTCATGCAAATAACCTCAGAAATTATATTCTGAGCATTTCATTGAGAACATCTGACAACATATCCTAAATACATGTAGGTAATAAACAAATGACATTAACTTCTAAATGTTTAAAGGATGCCATTAAAAATGGCTCTCTCAACCAATGGTGCTGGGAAACTGGATATTTACATGCAAAAAAAAATGAAGTTGGGCCCTTGCCTTATACTGTACACAAAATTAATTCAAAATGGATTAGAGATCTAAATGTAAGACCCCAAACTATAAAATTCTGTAGAAGAAAACATGAGGGGGGAAAAAGTCATGGCATTAGATTTGACAATGATTTCTTGGATATGACAAAAGCACAGGCAACAAAAGCAGAAATAGACAAATGGGGCTATATCATACTTTAAAAACTTATTTGCATCAAAGGACACAACTAACAGAGTGAAAAGGCAACCTACCAAATGGTAGAAAATGTTTCTAAAGTGTAGATCTGATAATGGATTGATTTCCAGAATATATAAAAAACTCCTACAACTCAACAACAAAATAATCTGATTTTTAAAAAGGGCAACGAACTTGAATGGACATTTCTCTGAAGATAATATACAAATGGCCAATAAGTATATGAAAAGATGCTCAACATCACTAATCATTAGAGAAATGCAAATCAAAACCACTGTGAGATATAGCCTGAAACCTACCTGAATGACTATCAAAAACAAAACAAAACAAAACCCCAGAAAATAACAGATATTAGTGCAGATATGCAGAAACTGGATCCCTGTGCCTTCTTGTTCAGATTGTAAAATGGTACAACCACTATGGAAAACATTATGGTGGTTCCTCAAAAATTTTGAAATAGGACTACTGTGTGATCCAGCATTTCCACTTCTGGGTATGTATCCAAAAGAATCAGAGGCAGAATTTTGAAGAGATATTTGTATACCCACATTCAGAGCAGCATTATCACAGTAGCCAAGAAGTTGGGAGCAACCCAAATGTTCACCAACATATGAATGGAAAAACAAAATGCAGTATATACATACAATGGAATATTATACAGCCTTCAAAAAGAAGGAATCCTAACACATACTACCACATGGATGAACCTTGAAGACATTATAGTGAGTGAAATATATCCAGTCACAAAAATACAAACGCTGTGTGATGCCACTTATATGAGGCACCCAGAGCAGTCACATTTTATAGAAACAAAGTAGAATGAATGGTGGTTACAAATAGCTGATGGGGGAGGGAAAAAAGAGGAGTTGTTCTAATGGAGTTATTTTTATTTTTTTATTTTTATTTTTTATAATAAATTTATTTTTTATTGGTGTTCAATTTACCAACATACAGAATAACACTTTCATTTTTGCAAGATGGAAAGATTCTGGAGATCTATTCTACAATAAAGTGAATGTATTTAATAGTACTGACCTATACAGTTTAAAAATGGTGAAGATGGTAAATTTTATGTGTTCCAGGATGCTTTTTAAATTATCATGGTCATTTGGAGCAGTCATAATATGACTCAGAGCACTCCCTTTCTTAGGAAAAAAAAAATCTGGATTCCTATACCTGAAATATTCCAGGAAAAATTGCCCTGCTGTTATAAAACACATGCATCAAGGAAAGTGTTTGAGGGATTTAGGTATTTATTGGTGGAGAATCCTTTGGTGGGAGGGTTAGAAAAAAGCATAGGGTCAGATTTGGTAGAAGCTTGGCTTTGCCCTTTTCCAGGTGGGAAGTTTAGGGGTGTGCTGTGAAACATCACGGGCTTTAGAATCCGCAAAATAGAAGCTAAACTGTGCTCTTGTTAGAGATTTGCAGCACAAGGTAGGAGAAGTTCTGCCCAGCATTCTGTTTAATTCAGTGATTCCTAACTTATTTGGCAGAACCCTTATTAATATCACATGGAAGACATGTTGGGGTAATTTCTTGATGATTATTATTTGCAAAGAGAATTGCTCATATTTAAGAAATAATTTTTAATGCACCAGAATGTTTATTTTCTAAATGAAATTGATAATGGTATTAGCTAGGAGCACAGCGGGCTAATAAGGCAAATGATTATAAATAGGACTTGCATCCTTCATTCAAGCAGCTGCTGAAATCTCACCTCCGTTAGTAAGCTTTTCTAGAATAAATAAAATAGCATAAATTCCCAGGACCCCATTCTGTCTTGATTATCATATCATTTCATATACTTGTATTCAAGTACAGTTCCAGTATAATCAAGGTTGTCTTTTGACCCAGTGCTTTTGAGTAAACATAGCCCAACAACAAATAGGTAATTTCAGTTAATCTGGGTATTATTTCGTCTTGCAAGAAAACACTAAATTGAAGAGTATATTCTTAATTGCATACTCTCTTAGACTCAGACTGACATAGAAAAAACTCTTTCTTTGGAAAAAAAAAAACCCTGTTTTTATTATGGAAAACTTAAAACTTCTATAGATTAGACTAAATAGTATAATAACCCTATCTCAAGTGTCATAGCTACTCCTGGCCAGTCCTGCTTCATTGTATCTTTACACCATTCCCCACCCACCACCCATTCCCTCTTCCTATCTTATTCTGAAGCACGCTTCAAAGACCATTCAATTTTATCTATAAATATTTCAATCATAGCTCTCTAAAAGAGAGGGATTCATTCTTTTAGAAAACATAAAAATATCATTTGCAAATATCTTCTTCCACTCATTACGTTGTCTTTTTGTTTTGTTGATGGTTTCCTTCACCGTGCAAAAGCTTTTTATTTGGGTAGAGTCCCAGTAGTTTAATTTTGCTGTTGTTTCCCTTGCCAAATGAGGTATATTTAGAAAAATATATCTATAGGTGATTTCAAAGAGATTATGGCCTATGTTTCCTTCTAGGAATTTTATGGTTTCAGGCCTCACATTTAGGTGTTTAATCCATTTTGAGTTTATTTTGTATATGGTGTAAGAGAGTGGTCCAGTTTCATTCTTTGTCATGTAACTGTCCAGTTTTCCTAACACCATTTGTTGAAGAGACTGTTTTCTTCCTATTGTATATTCTTACCACCTATGTTGTAAATTACTTGAACATATAAGTATGGGTTTATTTCTGGACTCTCTTTCCTGATCCATAGATCTATGTGGCTATTTTTATGGTAGTATCATACTGTTTTGATTACTATAGCTCTTGTATCTCTTGAAATCTGGGATTGTGATACCTCTAGTTTTGTTCTTCTTTTTCAAGGTTGCTTTGGCTATTCAAGGTCTTTTGTGGGGAAGATATTTGCAAATGCTATATCCAATAAGGGGTTAATACCCAAAATTTAGAAAGAATTTGCACAACTCAACACCAAAACAAAACAAAACAAATAATCCAATTAAAAATGAGCAGAAGACATTTTTCCAAAGAAGACATATAGATGGCCAACAGACACATGAAGAGGTCCTCAACATTACTCATCATTATGAATGGATAAAGAAGATATGGCCTATATATACAATGGAATATTGCTCAGCCATTAGAAATGACGAATACCCACCATTTGCTTCAATGTGGATAGAACTGGAGGGTATTATGCTGAGTGAAGTAAGTCAATCGGAGAAGGACAAACATATGGTTTCATTCATATGGGGAATATAAGAAATGGTGAAAGGGAATAAAGGGGAAAGGAGAGAAAATGAGTGGGAAATATCAGAGAGGGAGACAGAATATGAGAGACTCCTAACTCTGGGAAACAAACAAGGGGTATGGGAAGGGGAGGTGGGCAGGAAGATGGGGTGATTGGGTGACGGGCACTGAGGGGGGGCACTTGACGGGATGAGCACTGGGTGTTATGCTATATGTTGGCAAATCGAACTACAATTAAAAAATATACAAAAAACTCCATTAATCATCATTAGAGACATGCAAATCAAAACCACAGTGATATAACACTTTTCACCCATCAAAATGTCTAAAATCAAAAACACAGGAAACAAGTTGGCAAGGATGTGAAGAAAAAGGAACCCTCTTGCACTGTTGGTGGGAATGCAAACTGGTGCAGCCACTGTGGAAAACAATATGGTGGTTCCTCAAAAAATTAAAAATAGAATTACCATATGAACCAGTAATTCCCTTACTGGGTATTTAGCCAAAGAAAATTAAAACACTAATTTGAAAAGATATATATATTCCTATGTTTATTACAGTATTATTTACAATAGCCAAGATATGGAAGCAGCCCAAGTGTCCATCGATAGGTGAATGGATAAAGAAGATGTGATATATACATACAATGAAATATTACCTAGTCATAAAACAGAACGAAATCTTTCCTTTTGCAACAACATGGGTAGAGCTAGGGAGTATAATGCTAAGGGAAATAAGTCAGTCAGAGGAAGACAAATGTCGTATTATTTTACTCATATGTGGAGTTTAAGAAACAAAACAGACCAAGAAAAGAGACAAACAAAAACAACAGACTCTTAACTATAGAGAACAAACTGATAGTTGCTAGAGGAGAGATGAGGGAGGATGAGTAAAACAGGAAGGGGATTAAGAGTACACTTATCATGATGAGCCCTGAGTGATGCATAGAATCATTATATTGTACGCCTGAAATTAATATAATACTGTATGTAATTTATACTTGAATTTAAAAATAAATTAAAGGGATCCCTGGGTGGCGCAGCGGTTTGGCGCCTGCCTTTGGCCCAGGGCGCGATCTTGGAGACCCGGGATTGAATCCCACGTCGGGCTCCCGGTGCATGGAGCCTGCTTCTCCCTCTGCCTGTGTCTCTGCCTCTCTCTCTCACTGTGTGCCTATCATAAATAAATAAATAAAAAATTAAAAAAGAAAATAAAGTATAGATTCCCTCTCTATATCTCTTTTCCCCTTGCAGTTTGTTTGCTAAAGTGGTGGCTAAGGTGACCAACTTGTCCTGGTTTGCCCATAATTTTCCCTGTGTTAACACTGAAAATACTACATTGTGGCAAGTCTCTCAAACTGAGGATGTTTGTCCTACAAAGTTCCCCACTATATGGATTTTACTGATTGCATCTCCATGGCAAACATGTTCACCTGTCCTCTCTATTTTTGTGAATTGGTAGTCTAGTGTCTTGGTTAAATTCAGGTTAAAACTTCCTTCCTCTCCTCACCCCCTCTTTTCTCTCTTTCTCTCTTTCTTTCTTGGCAGAATTGGCTTGTGCATTACAGTGTTGTACACTTATATGGAGAGGTATATAATTTCTGTTTCTCTTTTGTGATGTTAGCAGTTGATAAACAATGTCTAGATTAACAAAACATCTTAAGAATTCTTTCCCATCTCTTGTTTCTCTCCCTGTTGCAGATGTTCCTGGTTGCGTACCCCTTTAGGCTCAGGCTGCCATAAAAAAACACCACGGACTGAATGCCTTAAAAGATAGAAATTTATTTTCTCACAGTTCCACAGGCTAGAAGTCTAAGATCAAGATGGTGACAGGGTTGTTTCCTTTGAGGTTGCCTTCCTTAGTATATAAGTGGCCATTTTCCTCCTGCATCTCCCTACAGTCTTCCTTCCTCCTTCTGTCTGTGTCCTCATCTCTTCTTCCTCTGACACCAGTCATTGGACTAAAGCCAACCCTACGACCTCATTTTATGTTAATTACCTCTTTAAAGATTAACCATAGTTACCTTCTGAGATCTTGGGCATTGAGACTTCAACTTATAAATTTTGAGGGAGGGATACAATTCAGCCCATAACGCATACCAACCCTACTTATTTCTCTTCCTCCTTTCTAACAGGAAATCACCCCTATGCTTGACTACCATGAGTTTCAGGGAAGGGAGTTTCAGGGAAATGCTTCATCCTGAGCGCTGGAGGGTGAATTATGGTTGATGTGCGTTGTACGATGGTCCTATTTTCCTTGCCAGGAAATGGTTTAAGCGCGGATATAACATGCTATTCTGGCAATGAGATGTGAGAGAGTCAGCTGGGAATCTTCTGCAAAGGGGTTTACCTCACTGATTAAAAAGATGACACATGAGAAGGAACAGAGCTTCTTCTACCAATGTGAGTGATGTAGGCTGAGCTGGCTGGTTGACAAAACATTTAAATTGACAGGGGTGACAGAGCACAAGGATGGAAGTTCTAGAAGAGACTGGAATCTGAATTAATCAATTCTGCTTCCTTGCTTTGGAATTTCTATGTGTGATGATAAGTCTTCCTTTTGTTTAAAGGGTGCTTTTAGCTTGGATTTCTGTTCCTGCTTTCACAGGCATTCTTAGTGGCATATCCCCTAAATTCTGTCTCTCACACATTCAACAACTCCAAGCCCAGCTCCTATTACTCTTCACTTCTCCCCTCCAAACTTCCTCTCCCCTTCCTTTTCATCATAATAGTGATTTTTTTCCCTTTCCTCTCTAAGTTTTCCAACTTTATGCTAAAGCCTTAGTGATTGTTCTAAAGTGATATAGCTTTATGCTAAAGCCCTAGTGATTGTGCTAAAGTCCCATGCTAAAGTCCTAAAGTCCTTTGGGTGGTCAGGATGCTTTTCAGAAAAAAAAAAAAAAACTACACTCCTTGTTTTATTTCCTGGACGCAGTCCTTGTACTGTGTGAGAGGTAAATCTGCTTCCTGGCTGGGCTCGACAGGATCTTCTCTTCATCTTAGAACTCAAAGCAAAGTTAAAGTGTTCTTTTTGCTTGCTCCATTGCAGCTTTTTGGAAAGAAAAAGATGGAAGGCAATTTTAGATCATTTTTGTAAACAAATTTTGTAAGAAAAGTACTCTACCTTCTTGTCAATGAAGCTTTTACTTTATTATTAGATTGGTCGTTTAATCAATTATTTGTCTTTTATGTCTCCCTTGAGGTTGACTTATATCACCAAGTGCATAAAAGGTAGAGTGGCCAACTTAGCATATAAATTAGAACACTTCTGCAAATCAAAGGAAATAGGTCAGAGAGGCATAAGCCAGATCTCCCAATCCAACTGTGACTTACATTTACTCCATGAGGGTACTGTTGAGACTTTCATGGCTTTCCTCTATAGAAATGTGTAAAGAGATGCCTCACAAATATTTTAGGGACATGGTAATTAGCTCTAACGGTCCCCCTAGCAGTCCAAACTCTCAGAAAATTGCAACTCCTAGGAATGTCAGAGAGGTGTTCAAGATACAAAACAATTTAGTAAAGGTATTCCTTAATTTTTAAAACTCTGGGAATAAATAAAGTGCCAGTCCAAGGCACTTTTCAGATATTCACCTATCCATGGGAGAGCATCTGAAATGGATCAACTTCAGGAACATGTCCTTCTCAGCATGTTTTCACAGTAGGGGAGATCCATGGGCAGTAGAGCAGTGATTAAGGAGTGAGTTACAGAAGGCTTTGTTTAAATTGCACCAAGGTCATGGAGATGGCTTTCTGTCCGTGGCTTTGAACTATGGAAGTAGAATGACAGTTTTTTCTAGAAATGGAATGAAAAATAGATCCAAGTGTCACTATCAGAATGTGAAATGATAGGCTATGGCTCTGACATTGTCACACAAATGCCAAAATACAACCAAGCTCAAAATAGACCAGGCATAGAAAACATTAGCAGTATGTTCAGGGAGAGCAAGAAGAAAAAGTAAACAGTAAAAGAATAATCTTTATTATGGCTTGAAACTCACTAATATTTTTCAAACTTCCATCTGCCTAGGAAAATGTGCACTTACCTTTTTTCTGTCAACACCTCACACCCCTCAGATAACATTCCACCTATCTTTTTCTGTGGTTTCTTATGATAGTAGGTTAAGATATGTACATAGATATCACAAAAAAAAAAAACTGAATTGCCCAAAGACTGCTAGGGGAAAATAAAGGAAAATTATATAAAGGTAAGACAATGTATGTTGACAAGTGATTTTACATTCCATGACACGAAATGGAGAAGATTGATAGCTAATTAGCTATTTCAGTCTTTCTGATATCTGCTTGAGATTAGAGAATTGAGACTGAGATCCTTATTACTTCCCAAGCTGATGTTAATTGTCTTACTAAATGTCCACATTTCTGATAGGGGTTATGGTCAGGGCCAGAACTCAAACTCAGATCTTCTGGCTTTTCATCTCAAGCTCATTCCATTAGCATGCCCCTGAGTAGCAGCCCTCTCTCCTTGCCACCCACTCCCCACATCTGCTTCTGGTTACCCCTTTCCCTGAGGCAAGGACCAGGCTTTGGGGTGGTAGGGATGAGGCAGGGGCCCAGCTTTGAGTGTGGAAGCAGTAGAGGAGCAACTGGTTCCTGAGGTCTCTTAAGTGCAGACTACTGATTTGTTGTGTCATGCCTGTGAACACATGCAACCTTGTACTTGCCATAGACTAAAGTGGCAGGTCAAGGTAATCAGTCCTTACATAAATAGCAAAAGCACTGCCTTGAAAATGTTATACATAAATCAACACAGTAAAACAGTGCCTCACAGTAGTGTTCACTATAGCTGAGCTACTCTTTTCTGGACCTAAGCAAATTTGTAACTATTCTAGCCCAGTGATTCCCAACATAGGGACTTCTGACCCCTAGCTGTTTAAGAAGTAAGTAGTTGGTGGTAGAAGTTGGGGCAGTGGAAAGTGGTAAGAGGTAAGAGGTTGGTAAGAGGTGGGATCCATGAAAAATTTAAATAATACAAAAAGATTAACAGCATGTTTAATTATCATGGACAAGTCTCTACAGATTAAATAAAACAAGGGTTTTAAATGTCTTTTGGTGGAAATTTTGTCAATATTCTTGTCAGGAGATCTGATTCACACTTCAATATGTATCTGATGAATAAAACAGTAAGAAACAAATTATTATTAATAATGCCAATGATACTCATAATAGGAAATAATAACAAAAGGTGTTCTTTTTTAAGATTTTATTTATTTATTCATGAGAGACACAGAGAGAGAGAGAGAGGCAGAGACACAGGCAGAGGGAGAAGCAGGCTCCATGCAGGGAGCCTGATGTGGGACTCGATCCCGGGTCTCCAGGATCATGCCCTGGGCCGAAGGGAGGCGCTAAACCGCTGAGCCACCCAGGGATCCCCATAAAAGGTGTTCTTGATGGTGAAGAGCATGGGAATCAGTGGATTAGCCCATGACTGACTCTGAGTCCCAAGGGGAGATAAGCCTGGCTAAAAAGTCACAGTGCAGGACTCTCTTTGATGTGCAAGTTCTAGAACTTTCAGTTAAGTTTCACAGACCAGTAAGAATCCAATGCTCTGTGAATCCTTACAAGGTCCCAGTTGGTTCATGGATTCTCCTTTGGATTTGGGGCAAGTAATCCGAGGGACCAACCATTTATGTTTTACTTAGGCTTCCCAAAATGATCCTGGGCCTTGAATTAGTCAATGCGCATGAAGAAGCTTCTTAATGAATACTTGTGGAATGAACTTTCCTACCCTTTCTACTCTTCTCTGCAACTCATTTCCAGGTAGAGGGAGGATTGGGCCCCAGAATTCAGTAAATCTTTAGTATTATACTTTTAACTGATTGTTGCTTCTGCTTTGACCTGAGCTTCCCTAGGATAGATACTGGGACTTATGCCAAAACTGTATTTGTTGTCTTTCCTGATTTGGCTTTAGTTCATTCGTTGACTACTCATCCAGGTATTAGATATGGCTGTAGATTACCTACAAGGTAGACATTGTGCAGCTGCTAATACAAGCTTGCCTGATGCTTGGATGCAAGCCTTTCACTCTAAGCATATATGAGTTGTCTACTGCATGTACTGAGGAACTTATTCAAACAGTAAATTTGCCTCTAATACATCTCAAATTTATCAGAAAAATTAGCTTCAGAAACACTAGTCATTTTATGACTAGTAGCACAAATATATAATAATTTTGTGAGATAGCTGTTGAATTGCACATAATTAATTGATCAATTTAAACCTCAAAGAATAAGTCTCAAATTGAGCAAAGAGAAATTTAAAGTATTAACTGCCAAACCACATACATAGACTGACAAAGTGAACAGCCCACTCAGTATTCTATCAAACTTGTAAATGGTGATTCATTCCTATTTCTTGTCACGAGTGTATTTTGTTGATTATAATCATATTTATCCTAGAACTTTGGTTTATTAAGTAAATAACTTGTACAAAAGTGGGTTATTGTTCCAATAGCAATTACCTATTTACAAATCTTATTGCTGTCTTTAGATTCCCACATAAAAGCAGGCTGGAGGAAAAGTGTACCACTGTACACTTTGATATCTGCACTGAGAGTTTAATGTGAGATGGGGGAAGCTTTCTAAAATTCTCAACAGAATTTATTCAACTGCAAAACTAACTCTCTCTCCTCACACCCCCACATCCACCCACATACAACCTTCTGAAGTAATTAATTGAGATTAAATGTAAAAGAAACCCAGGAGCATCAGGCATACATATGTTAAATAAAGAGAAAGCAAATCACTTAAGCTGCTCATAGGAATTATGAACTGAAGCAAGAATCTTGTCCTTGTGTAGATGAAACTTCAAGTTCATCCTAGCAGGTTTTAAAATACTGATGCCATTCTTTGGAATACAGTTTTAAGATAAGGTTATTTAAAGTCTAGCAGTCTTCACTTCTCAAGGTTAATACAGTTACCAAGTATCCATTTTGTTTTGATCTTACCTCTAATCAGTGTTCCTGAACATTTTGCTCAGCAAATCAAGAGTCTCAGTGAACTAAAGAGTGATCTCTCTGAATACGTTCTCCAAACCACAGAGAGTGGAGCATTAGCAGGAAAGCAGTGTATGGAGTTGACACTTGTAGTCTGGAACTCATTGTTCCTGGGAAGAGGACAGAGAAGATGGGTGGCCATGAGAGAACCCAGGCTGGTTACACTGGCAGTTGGGTCACCTACTCTTCCCCATCTCCAACATTCAGATTTCTTTGAAAACACCAGGAAGTTCCTCGAAGAAAAAAAAAATTCCTTTTGCTGTAGGCTATTTTTTTTTCCAATTCATCCCTCCACATTGACCTAAAGGAACACAGCTTAGATTTTCAGAGTTCTCAAATGCCTTTATTTTGAGAAACATAAAAATTTAAAACATAACTTCAAGATTATTTCTAGATTTTTTTTTTTATTTGCTTTTGAGAGAGAGCAAGCAGGGGAAGGACCAAAAGGAGAGGGAGAGAGAGAATCTTAAGCTGGCTCTACTCCCAGCATGGAGCCTGACAACACAGGGCTTACTCTCACAACTCCCAAGATCATGACCAGAGCCTAAATGAAGAGTTGGGACACTCAACTGACTGAGCCACCCAGCTGCATGCCAACCCCCTTGTTTTTTATTTTTCAGATTATTCTGTTATTTGGAACAAAGTTAATTCTTCTGTTTCAGTCAGGATCAGAACTTATACTGGAACTGGAGATATTGAACCTATATTATAATTTTCTACAATTTATTCTTAGAATCACAGAAAATAAAATCTTGACATTCTGTCAAATGATTGTCATGTAGCTTTGTAAGTATTCGTTAGATGATATTTACTAAGTGGTATTTCCTCATTATATGTTCTTCTAAAAAATTAATCAACTTTAGTTTTCAGAGCAGTTTTCAATTCATAGCAAAGCTGAGTGGAAAATATAAGGAGTTTCCATATACCCTTGTCACCAGAAAGGTACATTTGTTATAACTGATAAACATAAATTGGCACACTATTTCACCTAGAGCCTGTAGTTTATATTAGGGTTCACTCTTGGTGTCGTCCATTCTATTGGTTATAACAAATGTCCAATGGCATGTTTCTACCCTCGTGATATCATACAGAATAGTTTCACTGCCCTAAAAATCCCCTGTCCTCCACCTGTTCATCCCTTCCTTGCCTGCACTCCTGGCAACCATTGATCTTTTTACTATTTCCATAGTTTTGCCTTTTCTAGAATCCCATGTAGTCGAAATCATATTAAATAGCTTTTCAGAATGGCTTCTTTCACATAATAATGTTCATATAAAGTTCCTCCAGTCTTCTTAGGGTCTGATAGCTCATTCCTTTTTATCACATATACCACAGTTTTCATATTCATTTACTTTTTGAAGGACATCTTGGTTGCAAGTTGGGCAGTTATCAAAAAAGCTGCCATAAACATCCATGTGCAGGTTTTTCTGGAGACATGTTTTCATTTAATTTGAGCATATACCAAGGAGCGGGATTGCTGGATCATATGGTAATAGTTCTTACATTTTTAAAAAATCCACCATAATAATATATGATGAAACTTTTACTGTAGCATTTTAAATTATAACTCCAGACCTTTAAGCTCTTCCTTTACTTTCCAAAATTAGTTACTATTAGTTTTTCTCTTTCAAAGGTAGAGAGACTAATGCAAAGATAGAGATACTTAAATTGCTATTTTATTGTCCCAGTTTCCCAATAACCTGATATGTTATCAGCAAAGACTTATTAGAATATGAAAATGTGGTTTTTCTGGAACTCCTCTTTCTGAATATGTAAGTTTCTGTGCCTTTTTTAAAGATTTTATTTATAAGTGACCTCTACATCCAACATTGGGGCTTGAACTTACAACCCAGAGAACAAGACTTGCATGCTCTACCAACTGAGCCAGCCAGGCAAGCACCTTCAATACTTTTATTACTTACTAGCTACCTATCAAGTAGTTTCACCTTTGACAGTGTGAGCCAACAGCCTGCTACCCTGGAGGATTTTGTTCTAATCTATAATCTTAGCAGTTAAGAGGCTCATTCATCCTCCTTGCATTTTCACTGAACCAAAACCAATACTGAAGATTGAGTATGTAAGAAATACTTGCTAATTTGACTTAAGTATCAGTAGTGACAAGTTATGCATTAAGGCAAACATTTCTAATATGAATATAAATAAGAAAGAGAACATATAAACAATTCCATTAGCTATCGTGGCAATGCCTTTTTAAAGATTATTAACAGAAAAGGAAATATTGTTTGGCTTCATATTTCAGAGGTCCACTCCTATGGGTCAGTTGTATAAGGGCCAGTAGGAGGTGAGACTAAGATAGATGTTGAGATCAGTCTGTAAGTAGCCAGGAGTACTCCAACCTGGTGGCATTAGGGAGCCACTGAAGTCATTGAAGCAGGAGAGTACATGATCATATCTGGAGAATAAATGGTGACAAAGAGGAGGGGAAATCTCACGGGAGAGACATGAATCCATGAAAAGATTTTTCTGGTGATGCAGTGAAAGTTGGTTGGGACTTGCAGACTTGGAATTTTAAAAAATTCCCCAAAAGTTCCAGTCTTTTATATCCTCTTAGTAGGCAGGAGTTCTGAGTAGAAAGGTCCAAAAATGTGTGAGGACAGATAGACTGAGTAGAGGAAAAAAACACTAAAGGAGAACTGGTAAATAATGAGTAAGATGTTGTCCCTATTACATTGTAGACTTTTAAAAAATCAATAAGTAGCTATGGAATACTTTGAAATTGTCAACTCCCCTTTGGAATATTTCTGAGAGCCAGTACTTTTCTTCAAACTGTCCATATCTCAAAAGCCGAAACTTGCTCTGTCTGCTGTTTCATGGACTCCATATTTTACTGCCTAAAGTTGTTCACTCTCAGTACCTTAGTTTTCCACCTGCTTCTTGGGGTTGTATCCACTGAACTACAATGCAAACACTGAGGGAGATATCGAATTATGTATCAGTGAATCAAACTGTTGCTCTTACTGAAGGCTTAAATTGATTCTCTTAGACACAGTCTACTTCTTAGACCATAAGAGGGTTTCTAACAAGAAAATATGAAACTAATAATCTGCTACAAACTTTTCCCTAAACTATCATGAAACCAAGAAGAAAAGAATGAGTTGCTTTTCTTCTTGATTTCATGATAGACTCCTAACTCTGGGAAACGAACTAGGGGTGGTAGAAGGGGAGGAGGGCGGGGGGTGGGGGTGACTGGGTGGTGGGCACTGAGGGGGGCACTTGACGGGATGAGCACTGAGTATTGTTCTGTATGTTGGCAAATTGAACGCCAATGAAAATAAATTTATTATTAAAAAAAAAGAATGAGTTGCTTTTAAGTTTTAAAAAAGAAATACAGATGATAAATCAAGCATCCTTTTTTTTCCCCCTAGAAAATGAAAAAGACATTTCTGAAGTTAGCTTGAAGCTGTTTATTATATATGTAGAAGCTGTGTATGATATGTAGGCAAAATTAAATTAGTGCTGTATAACATATAATTTACACACATAATGCTTCTAGTGATAAAAATTATTTGTTTGTTTTGGTTTCTGTTATCTTCATTAACTTTGTAAATTGACATAGATTCATAGAGAACTTTTGCTGCTCCCTTATTCTTTCTCAAAGCAGGAAAAGTTGGTATGATCTAAAATTTGGTTCTTCATCCCCTACAACCCACCCTGTCCTCCTAAACTTCCTGCTTGTTGGGTGTCATGAGAAGACTGGCATTCCATCGTTTCTCAGTAATGAAACATACCTAAAAGAAAGTTTGACAGCAGATGGAACATGAAGAAACTCATTAAACCATAAAGCATATATATATGCTTTCATCAATTCATGAATTATTTTTTAAATATTTTATTTATTTATTCATGAGACACACACACACACACACACACACACACACACACACATACAGGCGAGAGAGAAGCAGGCTCCACGCAGGGAGCCCGATGTGGGACTCGATCCCAGGACTCCAGGATCACACCCTGGGCTAAAGACAGGTGGTAAACCACTGAGCCACCCAGCCATCCCAATGAATTATTTTTTGAGAAAATTTTGTGTCAGACCTTGTGCTCTGTTTCAGAGGAATGGGGAAACGGATAAAATATTGACTCTGGCATCAAGGAGTTCACTCTCTGTCTGTGGATTTGACATTGGATCTTATAAATTCCTTGAGCTGACAGCCACATCTAAGTTTCATGGTCAATGGGTAAGCATTAGAGCAGTCACGAAATCAATCTCACTTGGTAGAGCAAGTCTGCTAGATATATTTGTAAGGGAAATTTCTGCCCTTTAAGACTAAAAGGAGTAGTATCATTGCTTTTAGTTCAGACAGAACTCTACCTGGTAGTCAGCATTTTTTGTAGTGCCAGCTTGAACCAGGGTCTGATTTGATTAGGTTATGCATGCTTTAACATATTGATGTAAATCCAAAATACAATTTGGGTTCATATATGATCGGATAACAATTGATTTTAGTAAGTGAAGATAAGAATTTAAACCAATGGCCCATATTCTGAATTTTTCTGTTAAAGGAAAAGAAAAGAAGAAGGGGGGGGGCATGTATAGCTTTTTTCTTTAAGCAAACACAAATTCTGTTTCACTTGGTCACTTGTTAAATAATGACTCACACTTTAGAGCAGATCTCTTATTTCTTATCCTAGTTAATGTATGTGTTTGTGTGTGACATTTTCTAAATATTCTTTTAGATATTATTTTACAGACTATGTTATTTATCAAGTCATTCTTTTATTATTTAACAAATATGTCCTAGCACATAGTTGTGCTATGTGGTAGGTGTTATGCAAGATGTTCAGAAACCACAACATGATGCTCTTAAGAAACCTGGAATATTTTTAGGGATAGATTTCAAATTTTATGAAATTTCAAATAAGGGAGGTAACACTGAGAATTTTGTCTGAAAGGGAAGTTAATGATAATTTTCCCAAGAATTTTATAAACTACTTGTGTACACTTGTTATTTTGAGTCCACAGCATCTTGGTAATAGGAGCCTTGATTTTTCCCCTAGAGAGCTATCCTATTTTTGGTCTTTGTTTCTACCCCAAGCTCAGTCATGGACATATGGCTCAGATCGTGCCTATCAGGTGATTGGTTTTCTTTGGCCTCAAGTGTTGGTTCAGTGATGATTGTGTAATCCAATTTGGTAAATGAGGACTAGGTCCAGCATTTTTGTACGAACTATCAGGGAAAAGAAGCTCTCCCTGTACTACTCAAGTTTCATCTTAAATGATGATCTAGAGTTACTGTGGTGCTTGAGAATAAAGCCCACATAAAGGAGAATGATGATAACAGGTGAATAAGGACAGCATTTTATGACCTCATTTGAGGTTTAATTCAGCATCTTCTGGAGCTAGTTTTGCCCCAGTACTTTTTTTTGGATGAACAGATATGTTTATTTCTGCTTATGCCAGATCTGCTTATGGGAGCTTGCTCACTTGTAACAGAAATTGTTGAAAGTATACTGTGAAAACATATATTGGGATCTTACCTTGTACCTAGGCCCTGTGCCAAGTGGCAGAAAGAAAAAAGATGAGTAAGCCATTGTCTCTGCCCTCAAACAATTCATATTCTATCCAAGGTTATAGATATTGGTACAAGTAAACTATAATATAAAAGTGCTGTACTAGCAGTATGTACAAAGAGCTATAAAAGCATGATGGAGTACTGGTTATCTGTTTGGTGAAGTGGAAAGAGTGGAAGAAAATGGTAGTTCAAAAGGAAAGGTCCAGGAAGATTTCATCAAGATGATATTTGATCTGGGCCTTGTATAACAAGTACAGTTCAAAAAATGAACAAAGTGGACAAGAGCATTCTAGAATGAGGGATTAATGATGGAAAAAGACAAAGTATGAAACTTTATTATGCATAAGAATGAGTAAACTATGTGGTTAGCATACAAGGAATGTGGAGGGAGAAGAGTGTTGGAAGATGAGTCTAGAAAAATATATTGGGGCCAGATTATGAAGGGCTTTGAATACCAGGTCCTCTAGGCAGTAAGAAGACATGGGGGAGCCTTGCGGGTAGCTTGGATTGGGGTGAAGGTGAGGGTGTGAAAAATGATGTGATGATGAAGAGAAACAGACAATACTTAAAGAGACAACTAACAGGTAAAATCAGCAAGGCTTTATGATGTGTTAGGTATGGGGCTTAGGCTTTTGTATTCAACCCTTATTTGAAAGGAAATGCTTTGCTAGGACACCATCCTCTCAGAAGAGATGTAAGTTGTTGAGGGTGGTCAATTGTTAGTTCTATCTTGAATAAGGCATTTGACATACTTTTGAGATATCTAAGTGAAAATGTTGAGTAAGCAGTTGGATCTAGGACTCAAAAGAAACTCTGGATTAGAAATACAGGTTTGGAGCTCATAGGCATATAGATAGTAATTTAACCTAATATTGCAGATAAGATTTCCTAGAAAGGAGTGAGTGGGATAGGAAGTCCTGGGATCAACCCTAGAGGAACACTAACAAGCGATGTTCAAATGGGGAAAAAAATGCAAAAGAAAATGAGAAGGAGCAAAGTCTTGTAAGGTTAGCAAATATAAAATATTTTATTATTCTTAAAAGATTTTATTTATTTATTCATGAGACATACACACACACACAGAGAGAGAGAGAGAGGCAGAGACACAGGCAGAGGGAGAAGCAGGTTTCATGCAGGGAGCCTGATGTGGGACTCAATCCCAGGACTCCAGGATCATGCCCTGAGCTGAAGGCAGACACCCAACCCCGGAGCCACCCAGGCATCCCTAAACTATTTTAATAATACTCACTTGAGACAACTTTTTTTTTTCCATTCCAACTTCCTATCTGTCATGCTTTCCTATTTTGGGGGCCACATTTTTGGGACCTACTTAGGGAAGAAGTCAAGGATGAATTTAGTTTGAGTTTAGTAAGATACATTTACATGGTTTTCAATGCTTTTTGTGTAGTTAAGTTGTTGCAAGGCTTATGTTCTAAGAATCACTTCCCTGAATACTCTTTCACCCACTATCCCAGCTCACTCAGCATCTTGGCACAAAGGTTCAAGCTACGGGACACATTGTAATATGAATGTTTTCTATAGCATGTGGCCCTGGAAGTATGCACAGTGGAGGAGAAACAAGTCTTGAAATGTATGGAGACAGAAGCTAGTCTTTGGAAAATTTTAATCATCAGATGTGTAAAATTTGGTTTTCATAGATGCCTAGTCAAAGCAGTTCTCTCCTGTCAGTAGCATACTCAATAATGCAGCATCTACAATGATAAACATATCAGGCTGACCAGCTGTTTGGCTGGCTTGCTTTTTCTTTTTCACTTATTTGCTTGCTTGCTTGCTTGCTTTCTTAGTGTTACGTGAGAATTATTCAAAATAGAATTGATCAGAATTGCTGCATTGGTAAGATACAAACCTGTATTAGCACTGCAAATAGGAAATAAGTCTCTGGGTGAAGTTATGCATTTTAACCATCAATAATACATTAAAAAATTATTGATTGATCATGCTAGAGATGACAAGTATTTTTCTATGGGTCTATAGAAAAATAATATTTAAGAATTGTTATCACATGCAGAGGCAATCAAAAAGCATACTGTCAAAAATTTAGGAAAATTAATGTAAATATTATGCTGTTGGGGGCATGCCATAAAGTTTGTGGTATTTGTCAAGTTTTTATTTTTTTTTTTATTTTTTATTTTTTTTAGACTTTAATTTTTTTTTTTAATTAACTTTTATTGGTGTTTAATTTACCAACATACAGAAAAACACCCAGTGCTCATCCCGTCAAGTGTCCACCTCAGTGCCCGTCACCCATTCCCCTCCAACACCCGCCCTCCTCCCCTTCCACCACCCCTAGTTCGTTTCCCCGAGTTAGGAGTCTTTATGTTCTGTCTCCCTTCCTGATATTTCCCAACATTTCTTTTCCCTTCCTTTATATTCCCTTTCACTATTATTCATATTCCCCAAATGAATGAGAACATACACTGTTTGTCCTTCTCCGATTGACTTATTTCACTCAGCATAATACCCTCCAGTTCCATCCACGTTGAAGCAAATGGTGGGTATTTGTCGTTTCTAATTGCTGAGTAATATTCCATTGTATACATAAACCACATCTTCTTTATCCATTCATCTTTCGATGGACACCGAGGCTCCTTCCACAGTTTGGCTATTGTGGCCATTGCTGATAGAAACATCGGGGTGCAGGTGTCCCGACGTTTCATTGCATCTGAATCTTTGGGGTAAATCCCCAACAGTGCAATTGCTGGGTCGTAGGGCAGGTCTATTTTTAACTCTTTGAGGAACCTCCACACAGTTTTCCAGAGTGGCTGCACCAGTTCACATTCCCACCAACAGTGTAAGAGGGTTCCCTTTTCTCCGCATCCTCTCCAACATTTGTTGTTTCCTGCCTTGTTAATTTTCCCCATTCTCACTGGTGTGAGGTGGTATCTCATTGTGGTTTTGATTTGTATTTCCCTGATGGCAAGTGATGCAGAGCATTTTCTCATGTGCATGTTGGCCATGTCCATGTCTTCCTCTGTGAGATTTCTCTTCATGTCTTTTGCCCATTTCATGATTGGATTGTTTGTTTCTTTGGTGTTGAGTTTAATAAGTTCTTTATAGATTTTGGAAACTAGCCCTTTATCTGATATGTCATTTGCAAATATCTTCTCCCATTCTGTAGGTTGTCTTTTAGTTTTGTTGACTGTATCCTTTGCTGTGCAAAAGCTTCTTATCTTGATGAAGTCCCAATAGTTCATTTTTGCTTTTGTTTCTTTTGCCTTCGTGGATGTATCTTGCAAGAAGTTACTGTGGCCAAGTTCAAAAAGGGTGTTGCCTGTGTTCTCCTCTAGGATTTTGATGGAATCTTGTCTCACATTTAGATCTCTCATCCATTTTGAGTTTATCTTTGTGTATGGTGAAAGAGAGTGGTCCAGTTTCATTCTTCTGCATGTGGATGTCCAATTTTCCCAGCACCATTTATTGAAGAGACTGTCTTTCTTCCAATGGATAGTCTTTCCTCCTTTATCGAATATTAGATGGCCGTACATTTCAGGGTCCACTTCTGGGTTCTCTATTCTGTTCCATTGATCTATGTGTCTGTTTTTGTGCCAGTACCACACTGTCTTGATGACCACAGCTTTGTAATACAACCTGAAATCTGGCATTGTGATGCCCCCAGCTAAGGTTTTCTTTTTTAAAATTCCCCTGGCTATTCGGGGTCTTTTCTGATTCCACACAAATCTTAAAATAATTTGTTCTAACTCTCTGAAGAAAGTCCATGGTATTTTGATAGGGATTGCATTAAACGTATAAATTGCCCTGGGTAACATTGACATTTTTACAATATTAATTCTGCCAATCCATGAGCATGGAATATTTTTCCATCTCTTTGTGTCTTCCTCAATTTCTTTCAGAAGTGTTCTATAGTTTTTAGGGTATAGATCTTTTACCTCTTTGGTTAGGTTTATTCCTAGGTATCTTATGCTTTTGGGTGCAATTGTAAATGGGATTGACTCCTTAATTTCTCTTTCTTCAGTCTCATTGTTAGTGTATAGAAATGCCATTGATTTCTGGGCATTGATTTTGTATCCTGCCACGCTACCAAATTGCTGTATGAGTTCTAGCAATCTGGGGGTGGAGGCTTTTGGGTTTTCTATGTAGAGTATCATGTCATCGGCGAAGAGGGAGAGTTTGACTTCTTCTTTGCCAATTTGAATGCCTTTAATGTCTTTTTGTTGTCTGATTGCTGAGGCGAGGACTTCCAGAACTATGTTGAACAGCAGTGGTGAGAGTGGACATCCCTGTCTTGTTCCTGATCTTAGGGGAAAGGCTCCCAGTGCTTCCCCATTGAGAATGATATTTGCTGTGGGCTTTTCGTAGATGGCTTTTAAGATGTCGAGGAAAGTTCCCTCTATCCCAACACTCTGAAGGGTTTTGATCAGGAATGGATGCTGTATTTTGTCAAATGCTTTCTCTGCATCTAATGAGAGTATCATATGGTTCTTGGTTTTTCTCTTGCTGATATGATGAATCACATTGATGGTTTTACGAGTGTTGAACCAGCCTTGTGTCCCAGGGATAAATCCTACTTGGTCATGGTGAATAATTTTCTTAATGTGTTGTTGGATCCTATTGGCTAGTATCTTGTTGAGAATTTTTGCATCCATGTTCATCAGGGATATTGGTCTGTAATTCTCCTTTTTGGTGGGGTCTTTGTCTGGTTTCGGAATTAAGGTGATGCTGGCCTCATAGAACGAATTTGGAAGTACTCCATCTCTTTCTATCTTTCCAAACAGCTTTAGTAGAATAGGTATGATTTCTTCTTTAAACGTTTGATAGAATTCCCCTGGGAAGCCATCTGGCCCTGGACTCTTGTGTCTTGGGAGGTTTTTGATGACTGCTTCAGTTTCCTCCCTGGTTATTGGCCTGTTCAGGTTTTCTATTTCTTCCTGCTCCAGTTTTGGTAGTTTGTGGCTTTCCAGGAATGCGTCCATTTCTTCTAGATTTCCTAATTTATTGGCGTACAGCTGTTCATAATATGTTTTTAAAATCGTTTGTATTTCCTTGGTGTTGGTAGTGATGTCCCCTTTCTCATTCATGATTTTATTAATTTGAGTCTTCTCTCTCTTCTTTTTAATAAGGTTGGCTAATGGTTTATCCATCTTATTAATTCTTTCAAAGAACCAACTCCTGGTTCTGTTGATCTGTTCCACAGTTCTTTTGGTCTCGATATCATTGAGTTCTGCTCGAATTTTAATTAACTCTCTTCTTCTGCTGGGGGTGGGGTCTATTTGTTGCTTTTTCTCTAGTTCCTTTATGTGTAAGGTGAGCTTTTGAATTTGAGATCTTTCCAGTTTTTGAATGTATGCTTGTATTGCGATGTATTTCCCCCTCAGGACTGCTTTTGCTGCATCCCAAAATTTTGAACGGTTGTATCTTCATTTTCATTAGTTTCCATGAATCTTTTTAATTCTTCCTTAATTTCCTGGTTGACCTTTTCATCTTTTAGCAGGATGGTCCTTAACCTCCACGTGTTTGTGGTCCTTCCATATTTCTTGTTGTGATTAAGTTCTAATTTCAAGGCATTATGGTCTGAGAATATACAGGGGACTATCCCGATCTTTTGGTATCGGTTCAGACCCGATTTGTGACCCAGTATGTGGTCTATTCTGGAGAAAGTTCCATGTGCACTTGAGAAGAATGTGTATTCAGTTGAGTTTGGATGTAAAGTTCTGTAGATATCTGTGAAATCCATCTGGTCCAGTGTATCATTTAAAGCTCTCGTTTCTTTGGAGATATTGTGCTTAGAAGACCTATCCAGGGTAGAAAGAGCTAGATTGAAGTCACCAAGTATAAGTGTATTATTATCAAGGTATTTCTTGAGTTTGGTTATTAATTGGTTTAAATATTTGGCAGCTCCCACATTCGGGGCATATATATTGAGGATTGTTAAGTCCTCTTGTTGGATAGATCCTTTGAGTATGAGATAGTGTCCCTCTTCATCTCTCACTATAGTCTTCGGGGTAAATTTTAATTTATCTGATATAAGGATGGCAACCCCTGCTTTCTTTTGAGGACCATTTGAATGGTAAATGGTTCTCCAACCTTTTATTTTCAGGTTGTAGGTGTCCTTCTGTCTAAAATGAGTCTCTTGTAGACAGCAAATAGATGGGTCCTGCTTTTTTATCCAGTCTGAAACCCTGCGCCTTTTGATGGGGTCATTAAGCCCGTTCACATTCAGAGTTACTATTGATAGATATGAGTTTAGTGTCATCATATCTATTCAGTCCTTGTTTTTGTGGATTGTTCCACTGAACTTCTTCTTAAAGGGGAATTTTAAGAGTCCCCCTTAAAATTTCTTGCAGAGCTGGTTTGGAGGTTACATATTCTTTCAGTTCCTGCCTGTCTTGGAAGCTCTTTATCTCTCCTTCCATTTTGAATGAAAGCCTTGCGGGGTAAAGTATTCTTGGTTGCATGTTCTTTTCATTTAGGACCCTGAATATATCCTGCCAGCCCTTTCTGGCCTGCCAGGTCTCTGTGGAGAGGTCTGCTGTTACCCTAATATTCCTCCCCATAAAAGTCAGGGACTTTTTTTCTCTTGCTGCTTTAAGGATCTTCTCCTTATCTTTGGAATTTGCAAGCTTCACTATTAAATGTCGAGGTGTTGAACGGTTTTTGTTGATTTTAGGGGGGGATCTCTCTATTTCCTGGATCTGAATGCCTGTTTCCCTTCCCAGATTCGGAAAGTTTTCAGCTAGGATTTGTTCAAATACATATTCTGGCCCTCTGTCCCTTTCCGCGCCCTCGGGAACCCCAATTAAACGTAGGTTTTTCTTCCTCAGGCTATCATTTATTTCCCTTAATCTATCCTCATGGTCTTTTAATTGCCTGTCTCTTTTTTCCTCAATTTCCCTCTTTGCCATCAACTTGTCTTCTATGTCACTCACTCGTTCTTCCACCTCGTCAAGCCTCGTCGTTAGGACTTCTAGCTTGGATTGCATCTCATTTAATTGATTTTTAATTTCTGCCTGATTAGATCTAAATTCTGCAGTCATGAAGTCTCTTGAGTCCTTTATGGTTTTTTCTAGAGCCACCAGTAGCTGTAAAATAGTGCTTCTGAATTGGCTTTCTGACCTTGAATTGTAATCCATATTTTGTAACTCTGTGGGAGAGTGGGCTGTTTCTGATTCTTTTTTTTGAGGGGTTTTCCTTCTAGTCATTTTGCTCAGTGCAGAGTGGCCAAAAACAAGTTGTATTGGGAAAAGGAGAAAAAGAGAGAGAAGGAAAGAAAAGAGAAAAAGAAAAAAGAGAAAGAAGAAAAAAATAGGGGAAAAAGAGAAGAAAAAGAAAGAAAAAGAAAGAAAGGAGAAAAAAAGAAAAAAGGGGGGGTGGGGGAAGCAATCAGAAATCAAGAAGAAAGAGAGAAAAAAAAGCACAAAACAAAACAAAAAACAAAAATAAAACAAAAACAAAAACAAAAAAACAAAAAACAAAAAAACCACGGGGGAGTATCTTCCGATTCTGTGTAGTTTAAGTCCCTTGACTTCCCTTGGAACTGGTCCGTCTCGCTGGTCTTCTGGGGGAGGGGCCTGCTGTGCTGATTCTCAGGTGTTGGCACTTGGGGGAGCTGCTCTGCCCCTGCCTGGTGCAGGGCTCGGTGGGGGTTGTTGACCCCGTGAGGCCCCGGGAGGAAGCCACAGTGGCGGGGCAGCTCTGGGACCCTGGATCCAGCCCCCGCAGTAGCTCCGGGGCTCTCCTTCTGCAGGGCCTGGGGGCTCCGGGGCGGGGCCGCTGATCTGCTCAGTTCCAGGCAGGAGCGTCCTTGCTGTCCTGGGCCCTCCCGGCCTCTGCCTGTCCCGGGGGAGGCCGGATCCTGGGCTGTGTCCCGGCGCCCTGTGCTCCGGGGCCTGCGCTGTTGGATTCGCGCTCCCGGCGGTGCAGCCCCCTCCGCGGAGCCGCCGCCCGAGCCCCTCCGAGCTGTTCCCGGAGCCGCGCAGCCCCCTCTGCGCGGAGCTTCTTCCTCTGCGCGAGCCGCCGCCGCTGAGCTGTTCCCGGAGCCGCGCAGCCCCCTCCGCGGAGCCGCCGCCCGAGCCCCTCCGAGCTGTTCCCGGAGCCGCGCAGCCCCCTCCGCGCGGAGCTTCTTCCTCCGCCCGAGCCGCCGCCGCTGAGCTGTTCCCGGAGCCCCGCAGCCCCCTCCGCGGAGCCGCCGCCCGAGCCCCTCCGAGCTGCTCCGGGTCCCGCCGAGCGCTGCAGCCCTTAGGGAGCTCGGCGCACTCTCCGGGGCGCAGTTCCTCTGTTACTGTCCCAGGGAGCCCGAGGGCGTCCCCGCCTTTCTGGGGATCCTGCTCCAATTCCCCGGGAGGCCTTTCCCCCGGGAAGGTCGGTGCAGCTCCTGCTCCTCCGGGACGGGGCTCTCCTGTCCTGGGGACACTCGCCCCGGCCTCAGCCCGGCTCCTCGCGGGGCCCCTCCCCCTTGGAGGCCTTTTGTGTCTTTATTTCTTTTTCCCCGTCTTCCTACCTTGATAGAAGCGCGAACTCTTCTCACTGTGGCGTTCCAGCTGGTCTCTCTTTAAATCTCAGGCCGAATTCGTAGATTTTCAGGATGATTTGAATGTTTTCTAGGTAATTTGTTGAGGACAGGTGACTTGGAGACCCTACTCCTCCGCCATCTTGCCCCTCCCCCCTTTGTCAAGTTTTTAAAATTTGTAATATATTTTGATTTCTTTCCTCAGTCTAAATAAATATTCATTTTCTAACTAATTTTATTTACTCTCTTTTTTTTAATTTTTATGATAGTCACACTCTCTCAGAGAGAGAGAGAGAGAGAGAGAGGCAGAGACATAGGCAGAGGGAGAAGCAGGCTCCATGCACTGGGAGCCCGAAGTGGGATTTGATCCCCGGTCTCCAGGATCACGCCCTGGGCCAAAGGCAGGCGCCAAACCGCTGCGCCACCCAGGGATCCCCTGTTTACTCTTTTTAAAAATATTTTATCGTTTATTTTGAGAGAGAAAGTACACAGGAGTAGCGGGGAGGGGCAGAGGGAAAGGGAAGGGCAGAGCAGGAAGCCTGACCTGGGCTTGACCCCAAGACTCTGAGATCATGACCTGAGCTGAAGACATACGTTTAACCAACCAAGCCACTCAGACACCCCTAATTTTATTTTCATAAATTTTTTCCTATTTATGTATTTATTTACTTATTTATTTTTAAGTAGGCACCATACCCAGCATGGAGCCCAGTGCTGGCCCTGAACTCAGGATCCTGAGATCAAGGCCTGAGCTGAGATCAAGAGTCCAATGCCTGACTGACTGAACCACCCAGACATCCCTTGTATTTTTTTTCTTAACTTCCAAAATGTACATGTTTCAGGCCTTACAAAATGTGAATTTGCCCTTGGTGAGACATAAGCACATTTGAGTAAACCTGTCAGATTATTTTCTTAAGATAAATTTCTAGGAATGGAATTGTAAAAACAAGTGGCCAATTCTTTTTCTTTTCTTTCTTTTTTTTTTTTAGATTTTTTTTTTTTTTTTGGAAATTTATTCATTCATGAGAGATACAGAGAGAGAGGGAGCGAGAGAGAGAGAGGCAGAGAAAGAGGGAGAAGCAGGCTTCTCGCAGGGTGCCCGATGCGGGACTCGATCCCAGGACCTGGGATCATCCGCTGAGCCAAAGACTCAACCACTGAGCCACCCAGGCATTCCCAGCCTGTTCTTACAAGCATTTGATATATTTTGCAAAACTGTTCTTCAGAAATGCTACCCCAGTTCATCTCCTTCAGGAGATGCCTATTTCTCACATTCTTATTAGCCCTAGATATTAGTTTTAATTGTAATATTTGTCAATATAGTAGAGAAAATGTGGCAATTAATTGTTAGCTTAAACTTATTTGATAATTCATATATTAAACATTTTTCACATATTTTAAGTTACTTGTGGGAGTTTTTGGATCATTTTTATGAGGTTTTTTTATTTTTTTATGATTGTTTTTAGAGAATTCTTTTCCTATTTAGGGTATTTACACTTACCATAAACATTGCAAATCATTTTTCCCAGTTCATTTTGCCCTTAAGTATTAATTTATACCTTGAGATACAAATGTTTTCATCTACAAAATAAAATTTATTCAAAGTTTCTCATGTAATCTCCACATTTGGTGTTATGATTGGAAAAGATTTTCGCAATTAAGGATTGCATATATAAGTATTTATATTTCCCCTATGACTTCTATAATCCTATTTTTTAGCCTATAATTAATCTCTCTGGGATTTTTTAAAAAAGATCTTCTAATTTTTAGGGTTTTTTCCCCCAAATAGTTTGTCCCATTGCAATTCGTTGATTAAACCATCTTTTTTCCATTGATTTAAAATGCCACCTTTGTCAATACTCATTTGTTATACATACTGGCTCTGGACCTCTGTTCCATTATTCTGTCTGATTATTATGTCCCCAGTGCTACTCTGTTTTGTTCATCATAGCTTTACTTACTTCTTATTTCTCTTATTCCTTTTAATGTTGGTTAGTGTTGTATATTTCTCATTTCATTTGAAATTTGGATTACTTTTGTTTTTGAATTCCAAATATATCATTTCAATTTCCACTAGAATAAAATTTATAGAGTAATTTAGAGGGAAAATTGCTCTCTTTTTAATATTGGGTCCCTTCAGAGGGAAAATTGCTCTCTTTTTAATATTGGGTCCCTTCAGAAATATGACATGTTCTTCCATTTTTAAAATATTTTAACAGCCTTCGAGCTTATTAAAAATTTCTTAGGCAATAGGTAGTAGATTTCATTAAATTATTTTTTAGAATACTAGGGTGATCATATCTTTTCCTTTACAAGTTAATATGAAAGTTTGTAATAACTGATTTTGCAATATTAAACCATTAGTTCAATGGACAGAAATTCTTGACCATGTCCATTTTTTTAATATTTGGGTAAATTCAGTTTCAATATATATATTGTTATGTATTATGTATGTATGTATGATTTTCTAATGTTTTATTGAGGATCTTGCTCATCCATTTTCATAGGGGACTTAATAGGTTATTTTTGTGCTATTTTTATTAGAATGTACTATCAGAAAAAAATTTAAAAAAAATAGAATGTACTATCAGAATTATTGTACCTTCAAAAAATATTTGAGGGTTTTCCACCTTTCTCTGGATTCTCGTATAGTTTGAATAACATAGTAATTACCTTGTTTTTGGTTTGAAAGACTGCCTATGAAACCATTTAGACATGGCACCTTTTCTGGAAATGATTCTATTACAACTCTACTTATTACTTATTTCTGTGGTAATTTGTCTACTCAAATTTTCTCATTCTTATTGATTCAATTTTGTTAATTTATAGTTTCCTTAAAAAGCACAAATTACGGGATCCCTGGGTGGCGCAGCGGTTTAGCGCCCGCCTTTGGCCCAGGGCGCGATCCTGGAGACCCGGGATCGAATCCCACATCAGGCTCCCGGTGCATGGAGCCTGCTTCTCCCTCTGCCTGTGTCTCTGCCTCTCTCTCTCTCTCTCACTGTGTGCCTATCATAAATAAATAAAAAATTAAAAAAAAAAAATTTAAAAAAAAAAAAAAAAGCACAAATTACCATCAGATTTTCAAATGTATAAGTTTAGGGTTAAATGTATAAGTTAGGGCAAAGAAGTCTGTTATAATTCTTTAAAAAATTTTTCTGTAGCTGTGATTATATTTTCTCTATCGCTTCTGTTTTAGTACATTTGTGGGTTTTTTCCTCTGATTAAAGTAGCTAGTAATTTATTTGTCTTATTGGTTTTTCCCTACAAGCACCATTTCTGGAGTAATTTGTCAGTTTTACTAGTTGTTTTCTCATTTATTATTTTCATCTTTTATTTTTATTAATTCTTGCTTTCTGCTTGCATTTTTATTCTTTCTGCTTACTGTATATGTAATTTAACTCTTAAAATAAATATTTGAACTATGAAAAGAAACAACACCTAAAGCAATTGATGAGACCATACTGTTGACAGACTGAATCTAGATGAAGAATGAAAAGTGTGGATGGGAGCAATAAAGCATTTTGGCTTTGAAGATAGCTTCGTAGCTTGTTAGCTAGGCTGTTCTAAGATATATAATGAGAAACCTTACTGAATTACTGATAAACCCCATAGAAAGCTATCATCTCACCTCTTTGAATTGCTGCCTAGCACTGGTAATAAAACCAAATCTTGGAGACATTGTGGGTTTGGTTCCTGACTACCACAATAAAGCAAACCAAACAAATGTTTTGGTTTCCCAGTGCATACAAGACTTATGTTTACATTATACCATAGACTATTAAGTATTCAATAGCATTATGTGTAAAAAAAAACAATGTGCATACTTTAATGAACAAATACTTTAATGCTAAAAAATTGGTAACCATCATCTGAGCTTACGGCAAGTCCTAATCATTTTGATAGTGGAGGGTCTTGCCTCCATGTTGATGGCTGCTGACTAATCAGGGTGCTGGTGGCTGTGGCAATTATTGAAGTAAGACAACAGTGAAGCTTGCTATATTTGTGACTCTTCTTTTCTCAAATGATTTTTCTGTAGCATCCAATGCTGTTTGATAGCACTTTACCCACAGTAGAGCTTCTTTCAAAATTGGAATCAATCCTTTCAAACCCTGATGTTGCTTTATCAACTAAATTTATGTAACATTTTATCTAAATCCTTTGTTGTCATTCCAACAATCTTCACATTATCTTCACCAGGAGTAGATTCCATCTCAAGAAATTACTTTCTTGGGCAGCCCTGGTGGCTCAGCGGTTTAGCACTGCCTTCAGCCCAGGGCCTGATCCTGAAGACCCAGGATCAAGTCCCATGTCAGGCTCCCTGCATGGAGCCTGCTTCTCCCTCTGCCTGTGTCTCTGCCTCACTCTCTCTCTCTCTCTCTGTCTCTCATGAATAAACAAAATCTTTAAAAAAAAAAAAAGAAATTACTTTCTTTGCTCATCCATAAGAAGCAACTCCTCCAAGTGCCTGCATGACTCAGTTGGTTAGACGACTGACTCTTCATTTCTGCTCAGATAATGATCTCGGGGTCCTGGGATTGAGTCTTGAGTTGGGCTCCATGCTTAGCAGGGAGTCTGCTTGAGGATTCTCTTGCTGCCCCTCCTCCAACTTATCCTCTCTCTTTCAAATAAATGAATGTTTTTTTAAAAAGCAAGTCCTCGGGCAGCCCTGGTGGCCCAGCGGTTTAGCACAGCCTGCAGCCCGGGGTGTGATCCTGGAGACCTGGGATCAAGTCCCATGTCGGGCTCCCTGCATGGAGCCTGCTTCTCTCTCTGCCTGTGTCTCTGCCTCTCTTTCGCTCTCTCTGAATAAATAAATAAATAAATAAATAAATAAATAAATAAATAAATAAATCTTTTTTTAAAAAAAAAAGCAAGTCCTCAACCATACAAGTTTTATCATGAGTTTGTAATAGTTCAATCACATCTTCAGGCTCCACTTCTAATTTTAGTTCTCTTCTTGTTTCCATCACATCTACAGCTACTTCCTCTACTGAAGTCTTGAGCCCCTCAAAGTCATCCATGAAGGTTGGAACCAACTTCTTTCAAACTCCTGTTAATGTTGATATTTTGACCTCTTCCCATGAATCACAGATGCTCTCAATAGCATCTAGAATGGTGAATCCTTTCCAGAAAGCTTTTCATTTACTTGGCCCAGATCCATCAAAGGAATCCCTATGTATGACAGCTTCTGGCCTTATGACATACATTTCTTAAATAACAAGACTTGAAAGTTGAAATAACTCTTTGATTTATGGGCTACAGAATGGATGTTGTGTTAGCAGGCATGAAAACAACATTAATTCCATTGTACCTCTCTGTGAGAATATTTGTATGACCAGGTACACTGTCAATGAGCAATAATACTTTTGAAAAGAATCTTTTCGGGGATCCCTGGGTGGCTCAGCAGTTTAGCGCTTGCCTTTGGCCCAGGGCACGATCCTGGAGTCCCAGGTTCGAGTCCCATGTCAGGCTCCTGGCATGGAGCCTGCTTCTCCCTCTGCCAGTGTCTTCTACCCGCCCCTCATCTATGTCTATCATGAATGACTAAATTAATCTTTAAAAAAAAAAAAAAGAATCTTTTCCTCTGAGCAGTGGGTCTCAATAGGGGACTTAAAATATTCAGTAAACCATGTTGTAAACAGATGTGCTGTCATCCAGGCTTTATTGTTCCACTGACAGAGTACAGGCAGGGTACATTGAACATAATTCTTAAGGGCCCTAGGATTTTTGGAATGGTCAGTGAGCATTAGCTTCAATTTAAAATGACCAGCTGCATTAGCCTCTAGCAAGAGTATCAGCCTGTCCTTTGAAGCTTTGAAGCCAGGCATTGACTTTTCTTCTTTGGCTATGAAAGTCCTAGATGGCATCTTCTTCCAATAGAAGGCTATTTTCATCTACATTGAACATCTGTTATTTAGGGTAGCACTTTCATTAATGATATTAGTTAGATCTTCTGGAGAACCTGCAGCTTCTACACCAGCACTTGTTGCTTCACTTCACACTTTCATGCTGTGGAGATGGCTTCTTTCCTTAAACCCCATGAACCAACTCTGCTAGCTTCCAATTTTTCTTCTGCAGCTTCCTCACCTCTCTCAGGCTTCATGGCATCAAAGAGAGTTAGGGCCTTTCTCTGAATTAGGCTTTTGCTTAAAGGAATCTTGTGGCCAGTTGGAACTTCTATCCAGACCACTAAAACTTTCTCCATATCAGCAATAAGGCGATTTTGCTTTCTTATCATTCATATGTTCACTGGAGTAGCACTTTTAATTTCCTTCAGGAACTTTTTCTTTGCATTTACAACTTGGAAAAATGCTTGGTGCAGAAGGCCTACCTTTTGGCCTATCTCAGCTTTCAACATGCCTTTCCTTACTGAGTTTAATCATTTCTAGGTTTTGATTTAAAGTGAGAGATATGCAACTCTTCCTTTCACTTGAACACTTAGAGGCCACTATAGGGTTACCAGTTGGCCCAATATCAATATTGTTGTGTCTCAGAAAATAGGGAGGCCCACGGAAAGGGAGAAAGACTGGGGACTGGCTGGTTGGTGGAGTAATCAGAACACACATTTACTGATTGAGTTTGTTGTCTCATACAGACATGATTTGTGGCACCCTGAAACAATTATAATAACACCAAAGATCACTGATCACATAACAAATATAATGATGAAAAAGGTTGAAAGAATTACCAAAAATGTGACACAGAGACATGAGCAAATGCTTTTGGAAATATGGTACTGATAGACTTGCTGGATGTTGGGTTGCCACAAATCTTCAATTTGTAAAACATACAACATTTGCAAAGTGCAATAAAGTGAAGCACAATAAAATGAGATATGCCTATAATTGATTAGCCCTTCACAAAGTTCTGTTTGTTTTTAGGCTATACTTTAAGCTCTACCCTCAAGGTTGTCTATTAAAAATGTTTTAAATGTAGTAGGTACCAATTCAGTGTTTTACTTGCATAGGCAAGACTTACAGATTTGATCAAGGCTTTTATAATAATAATTTTAGGGTCCCATTACATTAATTAAATATTAATGCTTTAAGCATATTTTTCATAGCCTTCTCTGTTTCTTCTCCACTGGAGAATATTACTGGAAATTAAAAAATAGTATGGTTTATTATCCATGTCATTGGTATTGCATTTTGATGATAAATTATTTTTGGAAATGAAAAAAGATACATAAGTAGAAGAATCCCCTCTGGGTCTCATGTATTCCTCTGAATAGCAATTTTATATTTCCTCACTATTTTTCCTGAGATTATTACATATCTTCCACAAGCATCTATAAAATACCGAGCCATAGTCTTAAATATTCGAGATACTTTCTGATGAGCTTCTAATGAGATTTTTTTAAAAATACTGTATGTAGTGTAAAAATGCTCACACAATAGTAGTTTGAAAAAATAGTTTTCAATATGTATAAGGCATTTATAATATTTATTTCTTCCATTCTTTAATTGTCACAACAGGGCACATTGGGACAGTCAGTGTGACTTTTAAATTTATGACTTTTCTGTATGGGAAAGCAAAGATTAATGAGTTCTTGGCAATTTGTGAGGATGAGAATGTCTTGGCTGCCTTTACAATTATCTAGAGATATTGAGGGATGGCAAGGCTGCCCCACAGAAGCTCAAGGGCATGGAATGGAGACCTCAAAAGCTACTAAATTGCTATTATAATGTTTATGCAAATGTATAGACAGCAATCAAAGTTGCTTCAAGAGTTTGAAACTGGGTAAATAGAACATTAATGGTACATTTGACACAGAGCATTTTGGAATCTCTCTTCAGGAGAAAGAGATTGAAATGATAAATTTGGTTTTGGAATTCTGAGTTTGAGGTTTATATGGACCTCTGAGTTGAAATGTCCTATAGACTAGAGCACAGAGAAAAGGTCAGCACCAGAAAATCATCCCAGAAGTTACTATTGAGGACACAGGTAAAAGGAAGAGACTTTGACACCTGTCTAGTTAATATTGTTGAATTCAGAGTGAAGTTCAATTTAGGATCGGAAATGCTAAATTAGACTGTGAGGTAAAGGAAGCAAATGTTCCCAGAGCTCAACTTGGTGGATAAGAATGAGAAGCACTGAAACCTAAATCTGAAAAATAGTAGAAGGTGGCTGAGAAGTAATGTGACTAGGGACATGGGAGAGTGATTTCAGAGCCAAAGGGGATTAGAGATGCAGCAACATTCAAGAATGAGGCAGGAGAAATAAGTAAGCAAAAGAAGGAAGTTTCTCAGCTGCTTAAATATCTGGCCCTACAAAATTTGCTACATTTTCTAGCTGACTCTTGCTCAAAGGTTAATTCTTGTATGGCCAAGAATACTTTATTTTGTAGGATTTCTTTTTTTAAAGATTTATTTATTTGAGAGAGAGAAAAAGAGTCAGGGGGAGGGGCAGAAGGAAAGGGGGAGAGAATCTCAAGTAGACTCCCCACTGAGTGTGAAGCCCAATGTGGGACTCCAACTCACCACCCCGAGATCACTACCTGAGCCCAAACCAAGAGTCAGATGCTCAACCAAATGAGCCACCCTGGTGCCCCTGTAGGATTCCTATATTATGAGAATAAACCCTTAGAAGAAGAATGTGGAAAGAGAAGATTAGAAGACCAAAGACTGAATCTGGGAATATAACTTGAATAGAAGTGTCAAAAACACAGAAAGAAATAGGAGTATAGAGTGTATGGAAGCCAAAGTTTTACTATCCAGTTGGTGATTAAGTGGTAGAACTTTAAAGAGGAAAAAGACATAAATTAGTTGGTGAGTATTGTGATCTGGTGATTGGGAAGTCATAGACAAGCTTCCAGTGAGCCATTCCTATAGACTAAAGATTGTAAGCCAGATGACAGGAGTTAAGGACCTGAAGGTAAGCAGATAGAAATAGCAATACCAAATGAAAGGGAAGGTGTTTCCCATTGAGGGAGAAGGGAAGATCCAGATATAGGAGATAGAAACAATGATGGTAGAGAGGAAGGGCCTCCAAATCCCACAGAAATGACAGAAATGAAAAACCCTAGGAAAAGGCTTATCTCCACAGACAAAACATGCCTTTTTCCTGGGGCCTGGACAAAAGGATACTATCCTGGGTACACTGATATTGAGAACAAAGTTCAAAGTAGATGAGGAAATGTATTAAAATCTTTGATTAATCCTAAAGTTCTCTGAAATCAGAATAGAAACAAGTAAAAAGTCTAGTTAAGCTTTATGCAAAAATAACATGTAATGAACAAACCACAGACTGGGAGAAAATTTCTGCAAAACATATATCTGATAAAGGACAGGTATACAAAATATATAAAGAACTCCCAAAACACAATAAGCAACAAGCAATTTGATTTAAAAATGGCAAAAGATCTGAACAGACATCTCACCAGAAGATACTCATGGCAAATACACATATGAAAAGATGCTCAACATTCTATATCATCAGGGAACTTCAAATTTAAACAATAATGAGATATCATGAAACACCTATTAGAATGTTTAAAATTCAGGGCACCTGGGTGGTTCAGTTGATTAAGCATATGCCTTTGGATTTTGGCTCAGGTAATGATCTCAATGTCATGAGATCAAGTCCTGTGTTGGGCTCAGAGCTGGGCATGGAGCCTACTAAGGATTCTCTCTCCCTCTCCCTCTGCCCCTCTCCACTTCTCTCTCTCTCTCTCTCTCTCTCTCTCTCTCAAAACAAAACAAAACAAAACAAAAAGAATGTTTAAAATTCAAGACACTGACAACAGCATTTGCTAACAAGGATATAGAGCACCAGGAACTTCCATTCATTGCTGGTGGAAATTCAAAATGGTATAGCCACTTTGGAAGATAGTTTGGCAATTTCTCACAAAACTAAAATACTCTTTCCATACAATCCAGCAATCATACTCCTGGATATTAAGCCAGATGAGTTGAAAACATGTCCATACAAAAACCTACACATGAGTGTTTATAGCAGCTTTATTCATCATTGCCAAAACTAGGAAGCAACCAAGATGTCCCTCAATAGGTAAATGGATAAACAAACTGTGGTACACCCATGTAATGGATATTGCTAAGCGAAGGAAGCCAACCTGAAAAGACTATATACTGTATGATTCCAGCTATATGACATTCCTGAAAAGACAAAATTATGGATCAGTGAAAAGATCATTGGCTACCAAAGGTTTGGGAAGAGGGAGGGATGAATAGACAACACAGAATTTTTATGTCAGTGAAATGATTCTGTGTGACACTGTGATGGTAGATACATGTCATTATACATTCATCAAAACCAATTGAATATGCAACACAAAGAGTGAACCCTAATTTAGACTATAGACTTTAATATATCAGTATTGGCTCATTAATTGTAACAAATGTACCACACTAGTGTAAGATGTTAATGCTGGGGGAAACTGTGTGTTGGGGGAGGGAAGGAGGCTTATGGGAAACCTCCACATTTCCCACTCAACTTTTTTTGTGACCCTTAAGCTACTCTTAAAATTTTTTTTAATTAAAAAAAAGACTGAAAAAAACAAATGGAGTACTGATACATGCAACAACATGAATGAACCTTGAAAACAGTATGCTAAATGAAAGCAGACACAAAAGGTTGCATATTATATGAGTCCATCTTTATGACATATCCACTACTTTAAGAACAAGGAGCTATAAAAAAAGAAGGAACTAGATAAAAGAGATGGTGAAAGGAAGGATCTTGCTACTATGAGGAGGAAATAGTATGAATATGTTCCATGTTTAAAGAAAAACTAATGTGTTTCTTATTAGAAAATAGCCTAAGATGAATTTTTCTGTTCATACAATGATTATGATTTAATAACATTTTTCTAGCATCAAGGTGTTGATACCAAGACTAAAATACTATGTAGTGTAGCTTCCTGCATTTATACCCATGCTCAGTAATTGGAGAAATCATAATGACCTTAATAGCTAAAATTCAAGAATGGCTGGATCAAACTATAGCTCAAACTGACTTCTTACATGAACTCTAAGTTACAAAAATGAATGGAGCAAATAGGCAGGATAAGATATGTAGGTCAACCTGCTTATAAAAATAACTTTGACGGAGTTATATAAGTAGATATTGTTGTAAAAAATTTGTATAGCGTGAGAGGGAGTAGGCCCAGGTTTACTGAGTCATAATATCTATTTATCTTAGACAAAGCAATCATAGCTTGTAGGGCTGTTGGACTGTATCAAATAAATGACAATTGCTAATTATCAAGTAAGATTCATGATGCAAAAATGGAAGATGGTTATTATTCTTAGACTAAAAAGAGTGCTTACTAAGCAGTAAGAAATAGAATGTCCAATAAAAGATAAGCAAAAGGCAGAAATAGGCCATATAAAAAAAAGATATAACCAACAAATATGAAATGAAATTATCATCAATATCACTAGTAATCAAATAATTGTAAGTTAATGCAAAAATGAGTGCTGATTTAATCTGTCAGAGAAGATTTAAAAAGAATAGTAATACCCAATGTTGTACAAGTAGAGGTAAATGAATTCTCTAATGACTGTTAGTAGGAGTATAAATTGGTAGAGAATTTTTGAAGGAGAAGTTGGCAGTAGCTATTAAGATTTTTTTAATGCACATTTTCTTCAACCAAAATTTCTCTTCTAGGAATCTGTCCAACAGAAGTGTTGTCCAAGTGCACAAACATGTATTTATTATATGTGCTGCCGAAGCGAGCACCAAAGATGTATTTATAAGAAAGTTCATGGCAGTATTGTTTGTAATAGAGAAAAATTGGAAACAACATGAATGTCAGTTAATGGGTACTTTCACCTCCTAGAATATTCAGCAAAGATTAAAAAGAATTAAGTAGATATCTTTGAATGAATATGTAAAGTTTTCTAAGATATAATGCCAAGTGAAAAGGAAGATGTAAAACATAACCTATAGTGTGATCCCATTTATGTTTACAAATACCCTCAAAACTAGATATTTTATGTAGGCAGTTAATAAAAAAAGGGCCAGAAAAATATACTGTAAATGCCTCTTAAGGTTGTTCTTTGGGAGGGAAGTGGTTAGCAGGATAGGAAATGAAGAGGCATCTGTAGTTATTTTATTGTATATACTTCTATACTTTCGGATTTTTTTTAACAAAAAGTAAAAATTTGTGTAATGTAAAAAAAAATTTGTGTAATGTTAAGAGTTATTTAAAAATGTACATGCATAGTAATGAATTAATATTAGTAAAGCATTTGGAATATATCCTGGTACAGAGAAAGGGCTATGTAAATGTGTGTTAAGTTACATAAGTTCAAATATTAGGGCTTTAACCCAAGAAAGTAATGATGAGATGTGCAAAGGTTTAATAAAATAATAAAAGATTTAATAAAATAATAAAAATAAAAAAAAAAAAAGCAAAAAAAAAAAAATAATAAAAAAAATAAATAAATAAAAATAAGAGGATATTTAACCCTAAGATTGTTTAAGTTAGAAATGCCCTAAATGTCCAGCAGTACATTGACTAAGTAAAAAAAAATATTAATCCATACACTGAATGGGATTTTTGAATGATAATTTTTAATAGCTATATTGAGGTATATTTTACATGTCATAAAATGCACCCATTTCTATGAGCAATTCAATGATTTTTAGTAACTTTATGAGTGGTACGGCCATCAGCATAAATCTGTCTTAGAGTACACCCCCAATAAGATCCTTTATCCCATTTACAGTTAATCTCATTAACTGTACTAGCCCAAGCAACCAATAATCTATTTTCTTTCTCTATAAATTTTCTTTTTCTGGACTATACAATGGATTATTTTGCATTGGTCATAGTAAATGATAGCTGGTTATAAAAAGTGGAAAAAGTAGATAAAATAATACATATAGGATTAGCCTATTCGAGTTTATATGAAGGGAAAGAAAGGAAAATTTGAATGGCAATCTCCAAAATGTTAATAGTGGTTACCCTTGAGTGGTAGAAACATGAGTGCTTTTTTTTTTTTTTTTTTTTTCTGAAATCTTATGATCCAAAAAAGACAATACAAATTATCTTGGAAAGGACATGGCTTCTGAAATGCATTCTTTTCAGGGTTTTCCCTTCAATAGAGTGTCTGTGAATAAGAGGGTGGGAATTTGGAAGTGCCTTGGGATATGAGATGATCGTTTTTCTAAAGTCTCCCAGGTCGGGATTGGGAGCATGCAGAAATCAAGTTATCAGGTAATATGGATGATTCAAGTGCTCAGCAGTCCAAAGCCTGCAAAAAGTCCAGGAGAGTAGGCCCTCATGCTGCAAGGCTACCTGCCAGGAATCGGCCCCAGCCTGCCTCCCTTGGATAAGATTGGCCTCTTAGGGATCTTTTAGCCAATACTGGCCTCAGGAAGAAAGGTGAGAATAATGGAAAGGTGTTCATTCCAATTCCCTTGGGGTCCCAGCTTTGAGGTCCAAGGGCTGAAACAGAAGCATCTACTTGCCCACCTCTTAAGAAGGAAAAGCAGAAGAGTAAGTTTCTCTGTCTCCTTTCTTCGCTGCCTTGCTTGCTCTTCCTCATCTTTTGTGAATGAAATGCACCCCTCCCCCCAATCTCTTTAGAGTGTTAATTCTTGAAGCAAACAATTTCCAAAAGTATGTTTAGGATCAATCTATTCCATGCCAATGTTCTTTCAAATGAAGTTGGATACTTTGTGTATTTTGGGAAAACTTTTCTTCAAAGAGGGCACAGCACTGATAAGAGAAAAGCATGCTCTAGCCAAGAGTATATACTTTGATGTGAGGTGACAGGATTCATTTATGATTCTGATTCTTGATTTAAAACTCTGACCTATTGTCTTTATTGAATTTGCATAGAAACAAAATCACAGGGCAGCCCGGGTGGCTCAGTGGTTTAGCGCCACCTTCAGCCCAGGGCCTGATCCTGGAGACCTGGGATCGAGTTCCATGTCAGGCTCCCTGCATGGAACCTGCTTCTGTCTCCCTCTGCCTGTGTCTCTGCCTCTCTCTCTTTCTCTCTCTCTCATGAATAATTTTTTTAAAAAATTGCAGTGAACCAAACTCTGGAAGCAGGAATTTTCTCTGGAAACTCTACAAAACTTCAGACTCATTTTTTTACTATTTAAAATATTCTATTTTTAAAATATATGGAAGGTGTTTCATTATGTGAAAACAATGTGACTGATTCCATATTTTGATTCCTTATTTTCCGAATTACTCTACTTGAAGAGTTTATTTAGTGTTTGAGTGACAACATGCCCACTTTCAAAGTGGTGGGGCCCACCCAGCTCAGTGAGGTTTTGCCTTATAGCTCCTGCTAGAGGGCGGAAGGGACCTGTGAGTGCAAATCACAGGGTCTGCTCTGAGACAGGCTGTATTGCATGATGGTGGGAAGACCTCCTCTCACCCATTACTTTAGTGAGAGTGATGTGGCTCTTCAAGCTCTTTGCCTTCAAGAGTGGAATCCATACAGGGGATGGCCTGAGGCCCCTCACAGAATCTCCAGTGTAGACCTCCAGTGACCTCTAATGATGTACTATTGGACCAGCTTATCCTGCGAAGCTTTAATAACCTTTCTCTGTCTGTAAGTTTGAAAAGTCTCAGTACCTACTGTCTTTCTTTAGGACATTGATGGAAGGTCCCAGGGCTCATATTTTATGCTTATTAGTGATACTTTTCATGAGTTTCTAGGGCTAAAGGGATGTTCCTATGCTGTTTAATGATTTTCAGTTTAACTCCCTTTCTGAGTGGGATGTTGTAAAGATTAATTAGCCAATGTTCATAAAGTGCTTTCAAGCTGAAAAGTACTGCACACGGGTGTACAGACTCATTAGCTTCTTAGTCATTAAGGTTTTTTTTAGACCTTTTGGCGTTCAGAAACTAGATGATGAAGGCCAAATTAGTATTTTTTTTTTTTTTTGGAGGAGGAGGGAGACATCAAGAAGGGCATGATAGAGTAGTATCTCTCTTTCTTTGTTTAAAAAAGACATCTTTTGTACTGGGACTAAAAAAAAAAAGATATAATTTTTAAAACTTTTCATTATCTCCTATTTGCATACCGATACTGCTTCTGCTTCTTCTTACTCCCTCCTTTCAAAATACATTTGCCTGATTTTCCTGGACATTTACTTAGAAATTCATTGGATCATATTGTCATGTAGGTGTCCATAATGAAACAGACTTTCTCTGGCCTCAGAGTGTTGAATTGTTGTACCAGTGAGTGATACAGGGTAGATCATTCCCTTTGTAAATCAAGATCCACCGCCCCCCCCCCGCCCCCGCCTCAGTTTTCAATGTATCTGTTATAAAGGTGTTATATGGTCTCTATCTTCAGTCATCTTTGACCAATATATTTAGAATTCTATATGATTCAGTTAAGCCTTTGATTAAGGCTAGAAAAGTACAGACTGGCCACCAAAGACAGAAAGAGGTCCTAGAAGAAGCTAGAAGACAAAGGTGGAAAATCTACAAAAAATGAGATTGACAGCTGACTTTTTAGCAGCATCAGCTGCACATGATGAGGGATATCTTCTAAGGGCCAGGAGAAATAGCTATCAATCTTGAATTGTATACCAAACCTAATTACCTTTTAAGATTGATAAGGATATTTTTTTACAAAACAGAAATAATGCATTTACCACCAATGCTAAAGGGTATTCTAAAGAATTCAAAAAGAGAGAATTATTCCAGTAGGAAGGAAGGACATGCTAGAAGGAATGAAGAGGAAAAAATTGGAAAACATGTGAGTGAATCTAAATAAACATTCACTAATAATAGTAACAACAATAATAGTAATGTCTAGTTTGCAGCAACAAAATTAAATATAAGCAAAAAAGTAACATATGTAACAGGAAAGTTAAAGTATTTCCACATCCTTATCTTATTTGGAAGGGAGCGAAAGATGTTCAGTTTAGATTTTATTAAGTATGTACATGGACTTTCTGGTTTTAATCACTAAAATAAGGCAATAAAAAGTAGTAGAGGGGCAATCAATGCAGCAAGACAATAAAATAAATAGCAACTAGCTCAGTAAAAAGGGAATAAAGACATTTAACACGGATCTTAGTAATTGTTCCTGGGGCTCTTACTTTACAATTACAAATAAATACTCAGTAACTATGGTGGGGAATTCATATCAATACATCTAAAAGACCAACAAAAAATGAAATAGTCTTAATGATAAGTGAACAGCTGGTTCTGGCTTGGAATGGAAATGTTCAGTAATAGCATCATCTCAATGACAAAAGACATGGGTTATAGGAGAAGAACCTCAAATATAGGAAACACAGATGCTTAATAATGGACAGTAAGTCAGC
Source organism: Vulpes lagopus (assembly GCF_018345385.1). Lineage (NCBI taxonomy): Eukaryota > Metazoa > Chordata > Mammalia > Carnivora > Canidae > Vulpes > Vulpes lagopus. The sequence goes on along the minus strand of NC_054834.1, from coordinate 100,986,725 downwards.
CTGACCTCTGCCCCAAAGACAGATACTATCTTAATTATAATTATACAAGTCTCTTCTTTGCTCTGAAGAAGACACTCTATTCCAAGGCTGTTTATTATACAAACATTTTTAAAAGCTAGAGCAGTGCCTTTGTTTGTAAGCTATGCAGAAACGTGAGAGACCCATGGAGAGATATCTCCCAAAAACTTTGGATGAGTTTCTAAAGCCTCAGTTTTCCCATCAAAAATAAAATAAATGGCATGGTATATGTAGTTACAAGAATCAGATGACAGAGTGCATATAAAATGCTTAACATCATGTCCAAGGACTGCGTCAGTATCAATTACTACTAAAAATGATTATTTCTTGAATAAAATGTGAGCATATTTATTGAATTCTTTGTTTTCTCCAGCAAGTAGAATGTTACACTCATAGGTGTTTCTACTTATTAGGATCACCAAATATTAGAACTAAAAAAGATGAGAGAAATTAGCCAGTGAAACGTGGCATTTTATAGATAAGGAAATAGGTTCAGAAAGGTTAAACGACTTGTTGGCTTTCACACAGAACAGCCATGTAAAGGACAATAGTCATCTAATTTAAAATTCACATTCTTTTTAATTATACACAATGCTTGGAGCTCAGTAAATATTGGTATTACAAATGAATTGAAACAAGCCTATGATATATTAGAAAACATTTCACATATTCATTTGATCTCTTCTACCTACTTGCTTAACCTATAAACTATCTTAAACGTGGCCTCTGAAGGCAAATAAATAGAGAAGGGAGGAAGAAAGGAGGGGGGAGGGAAGAAGGGAAAAAGGAAGGAAAGAAAGAAGGAAGGAAAAGAAGGAAAGTAAAATAATCCATATCTCCTTCTCCCCTCCACCTCCATCATAGTCACTGTCTCCACAGCAGATAAAAAAACAGGAAACTACAAGAAAAGTGCTTTCTATGTGTGTAGGTGATGTTGAAAGTCATCCCATTCTGGCTAAAGGCAGAGAAATTCTGGCAGATTATCTGGCAGCTTTATGTCAACAGCTTTATCCGGGCTTATCAACAAACTTCCTAAGGCATGAGGAGGAGGAGTAAGGAAGGGGAATGAGGGAGTGACAGAAATAGCATCTCGTTCTAGAAGGCAGCATGTTGTAAGGAATGATCATCAGTTGTAGAATAAGATGACCTGAGTTCCTGCGTGAGTTTGAGCAAGTTACTGAATTTCCTGATCTCTGAAATGTAAAGTCTCTCCATGAGAAGTTGATGTGCTTTTCAAATGAAGAAATGAAGCAAGAGTGTCTGGCACCTAGTAGGTCCTCATTAAATAGGAGTTTGAATCAAATTCAGTGAAGGAATTTATCCTGGAAAGATGTATAAAAAAATCAACTCACTGATTTTATACCTCTGCTTAATACCAATCCCATCGTTTCTCTCTTTTCTTAAAGAGTGGTGTCACAGTGTTAGCTTACACAGCACTGTGCAATACTTTCTGGGCCCCGAGGTCAGAGTTGAGGATGCCCAGGTAGCCAAAACAAGATTTGAATAGGAAAGAAATGACAGGCAGTGTGGATTGTCCTTCATCTTCTGTCTTTCTCAAGCCCTCTGCAAAATCACCTCCCACTCTAGGTAATTGTGTTCTGGGTGTCCCAGGGCTCTCATGATGTCCACAGTTCTCGTCCTTCACCTATGGTGAACACTGCACTTCCCTCTTCTGGGCATGTGGAAGCTGCTGTGTTTTGCAACTGCTCTATACCTCTTCACAGGACATTGTAGTGTGGTATGTGTGTGTGTAAGAGAGAGACATAGATAGAGACAGAAAAGGAGACAGAGGGAGGGAGAAAGACTATGGTACAAAACATGCCCTTTTCCTTCTGCTTAGAGAAATCCCAAAGCAATATTACTTGTCACAATGTTCTATGTTGTGAAGAGTTTAGGGAAATTGCTCCTTCGGTTTTTACTTGGGGCATTCTATTTCTCTTTGGAATCAGAGATTCTGGAGATGAATTTGAGTGAGTGTCAGGCAGTACTGAAAATAAGTGATGATGAAGTGTTGAGAAAGTCTTTGTTAGGATCAAGCCTGGCATACGTAGCTATTTCTTTCCATAAAAGTGCTCTCTTAAAGGATCCCCAGCCTTTCCTCAAACAAGCTTCTGTAGGATCATCCCACACATTTGCATACATCCAATTCTGTCAGCAGAACAAGCGCAATTTGAGCTCTTTTATACTATAGGAGGCTACTAGGCCTTCTGGCCCCTAAGTTCCTACCAGGCCAATCTACCGGGCATACTGAAATTTGTAGCTGACAGAGTGTTGGGGTGAAGGTAAGATCCCTGCTATAGATACACATGTACAAAGAAATTGACTCATAGCCTACTGGCCTCCACATGTGAGTGTGGACACCTGCCTTCAGTTCTAGATATATGAGTTTATTCATTTATTCCTTTTTCACTGATCAAAGAAGGGATATACAGATGATTTACAGTTCCCGTATCATAGTCATCATTGTCTGTTGCTTCACTGTAGATGCTCATAAATGTGACTGTCCTTAGTTAAAGCTTGATCAAGACCATCATATAGCTAACTCTGAAAACCATCCCTTCTAAAGTTAAGATACTAGTATCCATAATTCCATACTCAATTTCTGTGGTTGAAAAGAAAATATTATGGTCAGACCAATGCAGGGAAGATGGAATTTGGTGCAGTAATGTTTTAATGTTCTTAACACTCTCTTTACCCTTAGGTTATGCAGATGTATCTTCCATTTTGTGGAATTGCCATATCTAATGCTCAGCTCTTTGCTGCCTCAAGGAAAGAATATGAACGAAGCAGGGTAAGTAGAAAGAAATGTTATTGACAACTCTCAAAGCTCTCTGACTTTCAAGAGTCTGTGAGTCATCATGTCTTTTAAAAACAACAGATGATCTTTGAATAGTCCAGGAGTCCTTTTTATTTGTTTAATCCTTCAAGTTTATGGTAGAAGATACCTTTGAAGCAGTAAGTCCAAATGGAAGTGGATACAAATTCTCTGTTGTCTGAGGCAAATAGTACTGGCTTCTTTTAAAAATGAAACTAATTTCACATCTATACTGTAAGGTAGAAGAGGTACTCTTACTTATAGCTTTAAAACAATAACACACTTTAGTAATATTTTTATAATTTAGTTTAAGAAGCAAGGTATGCTACAAATAATTTCACCTCACCTCATGAATTTTGCTTTTGAATTAAAAGTTTTTCTGGAAGAGCATCACAAGATAACTAGACAATAATGCAAACACTTTTATATAGGATTATTAAGAGACACAAAGAGGGACTTTCACTAGCTATCGAGGCAAATAGGAAAGAAAGACTAAAAAAAATGCTAAACTATCAAATAGATATTAAATAATATTAGACTCATAATACAATAGATACAAGTAGGTATGGATAGGTACAGTAGATAATATTCAAACAAAAAATATAGTATCAGGTAGTAATAAGTGCTATAAAAAATGAAATGAGATGAAGAAGAGATAGAGATTGATCACGGAAGGATAGTTTGGAAAGATATTTCAGAGTACGATCAAGTTCTCTTTAAGATGCTATTTGAACAGAGACCTGAATGAAATAAAGGAGCAAAGCTACACAAAGATCAGGGAAGACCATTCCAAATAGTGGAAATGTCAAGTACAAAAACACAGGAGTCCATGTGCGTGCCTGGAGAGCAGAGAGGAAGAACTCAAGTAGCCAAAGCAATCCTGAGAAAGAAGGACAAAGCTGTAGGCATCACACTCCCTGATTTCAAATTATATTACAAAGCTATTATAATCCAAACAGTATGGTACTAGCACTAAAAACATATACCAATGGAATAGAATTGAGAGCCCAGAAATAAACCCATGCTTATATAGTCAATATATATTTGACAAGGGAGCCAAGCATACCTAATGGGGAAAAGATATTTTTTCATAAATGGTGTTGAGAAAACTGGATATTCAAATGAGCAAGACTGAAATCGGACCCATGTTTTACACCACTCACAAAAATTAACTTGAAGTGGATTAAAGTTATAACTGTAAGACATGAGACTGAAACTTCTAGAAGAAAACATCGGGGAAAAGCTTCAACGATTTTTTTTGGATCTGATACAAACTCCCAAGAACAAACTAGTGGGACCACATCAAATGAAAAATCTTCTGCACAGCAAAGGAAACCATCAACAAAATGAAGAAGACACCTATGGAATGGGAGAAGATATTTTCAAGTTGCAATTATGTGAGGGGATGGATGTGTTAACTCACCTTGTTGTAGTAATCATTTCACAGCACATGCATGTGTCAAATTATCATATTTTATACCTTAAACTTACACAACGTTATATGTCTATCAGATCTTAATAGAGCTAGGAACAAAAGAAATAATGCGACTGGGACTAGAGCAGTGAGAAGTGAGAGATTGCCCCCCAACATTAGTGGTGAAATATATGAAGCTTATTGATGTGGGAAATGAGTGAAAATGACTTTTGGCTTGTACAGCTGGCAAGTAACTAGTTGGGTACAGGAGTCTAAAGTTTTTGTGAGATATCAGGAGTTGAGACTCATATTTGGAACTGTGAATATATAGATGGTATTTAAAAGTAGGGTACCAGATTGATCAATCTGGGGGAGAATATGTGGGTGTGAGAAGGGAAGAGGTCCAAGGATGAACCCAGGAGCAAAAGAAGGTAGTAGAAGAAGGAGGGGGCCAAATATAAGGAAAGTCAAGAAACAGAATATTCAGTTTTGTGAAGAACCTCCAATGTCTTTTGAATTGCCTATCATCCTAGATTTTCTTCTCTTTTTTCTCCCATTGTGGAGCTAGTCTGTATTGTTATTTGTGAAACTTTTATCACTTGTTAGGAAAGCAGCAATTTTTAATTAGAAACAGTAAAATTACTATGATGTGATTTGTCAGTGCAAGACTCAAGGCACAATTAGTTTTTCCTTTGAGATAAATGTTCTTGTATATGGGTCCCAGAGGCCCTATCCACAGAGTCACAACAAATTGAAAAGTTAAATAATTGTTCAGTTAATATGATCCATCTGAAGAAATAGTCTGGATGATTAAGGAAATAATGTTTTCCCCCTTAATAACAGGGAATTGTGTTGGTAATTATTCAGACAATTGCCTCATTTTTAATGTTATATTTAAATATGAAATTATTGCACATTGACTTCCTACAGCAATTTGCTGTCCAGATGCCAGACAGCCAGGATATGCTCAAACTTTTTTCACCTCCTGGTGTTTCTCCGCTCCATGATCAGAGAGCCACCCAGGGCCCTTAGCTGTGCTCACAAGCTCTCTTTAGAGAAAATGCTACCAAGGATATTTGCTCCTCTTTTAGATGCTCAGTGAACTAGACTCATTTCATGGATCCCTTAACTCATTCAAATGCTTTTCTACCTGAATAGACTCTGAGAAGAAATTTTCACATGTTTCTAACGGTTTCAGGACAAATCAAATTCATTACTGAAGTTGAAAATTGGTCATAACCTGGGATGATCATCAACACCATTTACCTGAATAGATGTGAATATGAAACCCCACAAAATCCTTTTGTGAGAGGTCAGACCTGAGAGTGTACATCTTATTAAGTCCTATTGAACAAAGCACCCTCTGGCCAATTCACTGACTATGTAATTTTCTGATTGCTCCCTGCTAGAAGCATAATATCTACTACCTGTACATAGCCCACTATTCTGAAATCTCTGGAAAGAGCCATGTAATTAAAAATGCCAAGTAAATATTGTCTCAATGCAAAAATTGCAAGCCAACTTAGCTGGATAAAATGACAGGTTATTACAATTTGATTTTTAAGTGAGTGTGCAGTTTTCAAGTTAGAATTCTAAGGGGTTTTTTTTCTTTAATTTGTGTGCTTTTCATTCTGTTGTTTTAACAGAAATTTTAATGGTATTTTCTTTCCTCAGATATATTTTAGTATTTGTGTTTTCCTGAACAGGTGAGATGAAGCAATACTTTTTGTGTAGAGGGATTAATGAGGATTTTATATTTTTTTGGAAGGCTCTGAAGCTTAATTAGCATTCACCCCTATAATTCTTACAGAGCTCTATGAGAAATATGTATTAGGGAAAATAAGTCTCAAGTTCTTCCATGAACCTATTTCTTCCTGAGGGTGAGGAAGAGCTGCTTTGTAATTTTCTGAAATAAATGTGCTTTGGAGAGAATCCATAATTTATAAAATGTTGGGTTTATACCTAGTCACATTGCAGAAAAACTACTGTGGAGTGGGAGTGAGGGAGAAGCCTAGAGCTATAGTGGACTAAATGGAATTGTGCAGTCATTAGCTACTCAGGAGATAGTCCTATAGCTATATGTGGGATTTATATGGGATTGTATGGATTGGCACTATTCTCAAGTTGTGTTTTTCAGTTCAAAACTGTGTTGTAAAACAACAATATGTCAGAATATGATTATGTCCTAATAATAATCAATGTTTTAAAAATTAGCCACACAAAAATACTTATATTTTATTATAGCAAAGACTAAACGGACTTTTGAGAGGGAAAAAATGTTTTTATTCAGTCCTATACCCACCTAAATATATCCATTTCATCTTTCCTAGGCTTTGCTAGAGGTTGTTAATGACCTCTTTGAAGAACAGACTGACCTGGAGAAAATTGTCAAGAAAATAATGCATCGGGCCCAAACTCTGTTGAAATGTGAACGCTGTTCTGTTTTACTCCTCGAAGACATTGAATCACCAGTAAGTCATTTTTTTACCTGTCACATAGAGTTGAAGACTGCATTAAGGGACTAAAAGTTTACTTTATTTTTAATTTATTTTGTGAAATCATTGCTTGAACTACTCTTCATGACTCTTCTCACCATGAGGTCACTTTTTCTAAAATTAAAGTTTTTAAAATTTATTTTACATGTATTTTCAGTCTTGTTTTGCTGTCACCTTAGAAACATAGACTCTTGCTTTGATGGGGACGTTAGAGAGCTATCCCAGCCCTGAGTATTCACAGATGAGAGAACTGAGGGATAAGACAGTTTGTCCACTGTCACCCAGCTGAATAGACATTAGCTCAAGTGCCAGGCTCCCATCATATTTACCCGCATGAGGAAGGCCCTTGGCATCTGTGGGTGAAGATGGCAGTCCAGACAGTGCTCCACAGCTCTCTTACGAGGAGGAAGCAGACAAATGCTGGAGAAGCAGTGCCCTTTGCTTTTGGAGCTCAGCCAGATAGTACTTGAGCTGAGTCGAGTGACAAGCCTCTGCTGGGCTCTGCTCTGCAGCAAAGGTTTGAAGTGCAGTTTCCAAGTTCTTTTTCTGCTGCTTTAGAGCTGGGGACGCTTGCACAGGTGGAGGAGGCTCCTTGCCTCTTCACCACAAGGGTCCCTTTGACTCCCAAGGCAGGCATCCAGCTAGTTCAAGACCTCCGATCTGTAGCACCTTGACTTTCAGGTTTCTGTTAAGCCCTTCACCTCTTTGGGGGAAGTCCTTGGGTAAATGCACAACAGTACTGAAAATAATGATCATCATCAGTCTAACTCCTTGAAAGTTTAAATGTCTAAACCCTTAGCAGAAATTTAATATATTTACTGTGAACTGTCTTCAAATACCAAGAATTGTCTAGCTCCTTAAGGACTATTTTAATACGGCAGAGGAGGGTATTTCACTGTATTTTACTTAGATAAGATTATTGTCTTTGCCTTAGGTTTGTTTTCCTCAAAGAGTAAGAACCTTAGGGTAAATTTTGGAGATTTAATAATAAGTATCATAAAACTTACAACATGAAGTTTTTTAAAATCTATAAAGGTTTAAAATGTTTAGGAGTGTTTGCCCCTATTTTAGCAGAGGTTGGCATTATTTCTACTTCAGCAGGTGTGGTTTAAATAAGCAGTAGCTTTGCCATTATCCTGTGATTATGTAAAACTCAGTGGAACCCTGGGAGGAATCCCCCTGCCCTGCAATAGCCCCTATTTGTGGAATGCTTCTGGATGTTGTATGAATTACTAGAGTTCATTTCATTCTCCCTCATCCTTATGAAATAGGTATTGTTATCATTCTCACTTTATGGAGGAAATGAGGCTCAGAGTTGAGTGACTTGCTAGAGTCACCCCCATGGCCTGACTCTAAAGCCCCAGAGAGGAATGAGGAGGGGTGGAGGTGCTCACTGGTGTAGGCAGGCTGTAGGCACTCACTAAGCAAGGGTGCGAAGAGGCAGCTGTTGGGGCTTCAGCTGCCAGGATCCCTGATCCCAGGTTCCTGTGAGGGCAAGTGGCTGGAGGGCGAGGTGGAATCAGGACCGGGACGAGTGGGCTGTTTGCTTAGTTGTAAACAGATATAAAAATAATTTGAACCAGTTCAGGATAGCCATACTTGATAATCTTTTAATAGGGACTAGTTTTTATCCTGTGACGTTCCTCTTTGGCACATCAAATGAAAAAGTACAGATGACAGAAGTGGATATGGAAGGTGGGAGCAGAGCTGTAGAGAAGAGTAGGAACAATATCACCTAATGGTATAAAGTACATGAGTGCTTGGGGTGGGGGAAATAAAAACCACTATCTAGAGTGGGTGATACCAGCATTAAAGATGTTGACATATTACTGAAAGCTAAAAAGACCTTTTTGCTAGCACAGCTGAAAATTCTAAGATGATATAGTGGTGTTAGAGCAGAAAACTCCAGGCCAGTCTTCACTGTCTCTTCTCTTTGCCTATGAGTGAGGATGAGCTCCTCTCACCTAGAGGGCTGAGGTCTAGAGGTAAAAGTCAGCCATGTGCAGGGACGTCTGGGTGGCTAAGTGGTTGAGCATCTACCTAAGGCTCAGGTTATGATTCCAGGGTCTGGGGATCGAGTCCCAGTGTAGGACCCCCAGTGGGGAACCTGCTTCCCCCTATGTCTGTGTCTCTCATGAATAGATAAATAAAATCTTAAAAAAAAAAAAAGTCAGCCATGTGCAAAAAAAAGGAGCCCAATCTGCTTGGTACCATTTTAGAAGCTGTAAAGAGTTTTTGGCAAGACCAGTGCCTTGCTGTGGGAAGGCTGAGGGTGGGAGTGAGGTTAAATACATGTGGGTCACCATGTAGGAAAACCATCAGTGCCATGCTGTCCTTTAGCACACTCCCACCAAAGATTTCTCAAAACATCAGACTTATCCTGACTGTGTGGTAGCAGTTGTAGGAAGGAGACCAGACACAGTCATGCCAAGTATGGGAGGAGAAACCAAATGAACAGGATATGAGAAGCTGAAATCTGGTGCTGCACAGTTCAACAAACAGAAGCAAGGACTGTGCACTCAGGGCTCCTGAGGTGTGCCTCTCCCAACAAGTACCCTGGTGGCGAGGAATATTTTAACTTTAATATGCCAAATTTATACATTTCCTTTTTGATTTGTGCTTTAAGAATTTTGTTTGAAAAATTTTTATCTGCCTCCATGTTATAATGACATTCTCTTATATTTTCTTTAACCCGTCTGGTCTTTAAGGTCTTTGTATCCATCCAGAATTTATTTTTTGCATAGGGTATAAGGCTGGATATGTGTAATCAATGGTGTCAGAACCATTTCCCCCCACTCTGTAATGCCACTTCTGTATAGTTTCCCTATATACCTGGCTCTGCTTCTGAGCTCACTAATCTATTTCTATACCAGTACCATACTGTCTCAGTTTCTAGAATTTGATAATACACTTTGATATCTGATAGAACAAGCCCTCAATGCTGTTCTCCTTTAAAATTGGCCTGCTTATTATTGGCCTATTGCTCTCTCATAGAAATTTTAAGAGCCATTTATCAAGTTCCATGAGAAATTCTGTATAGACTTTAATTGAAATTGCTTTAATTTATACATCAATTTGAGCAATCTCTGCAATAATAGAATAAATAAGGGAAAATGGCTTAAATAATAGGAACACATATGTTACGTGAGATGAAGTCTGTAGGAGGTGGTTCTGGGATGGTGGAGTAGCCCAGTGATGTAATCAAGAACCTGGCTCTGTCCACTTTCTGTTCGTGTCTCACTGCTTGGCTGCCTTCATCCTTGTGGTCCAGGAAGCTGGCACAGCTCTAGGCAGTGTGTCCTCATGGAACTGTGCCCCAGGAGAGGAAGAAAGGAAAACTTTTGTTCATATGTCTCTCTTTTTCTCAGGGAAGAAAGTCTTTTCCAAAAGAGTTCTTTTCTAGCTGACTTTTCCTCAGGATCCATTGGTCAAGAATGAGATATTGCTCAAATCATTCATATTCTTAATATTTTTCTCATCTTCACCTCTCATTCTTGATACAAGTGGGTTCAAGTGTTCAGTGTAACTGAGATTTATCAGTATCTTCTTATCCAATTCTGTAAGTCATTGATTTAGTTTTGTTAATATTACTTGTTCATGTGTTTCTGAGTTTGAGATAGGAGCTCATTTTGTTTTTGTTTTGTTTTGTTTTTTATATTTATTTTTTATTGGTGTTCAATTTGCCAACATATAGAATAACACCCAGTGCTCATCCCGTCAAGTGGCCCCCTCAGTGCCCGTCACCCAGTCACCCCTACCCCCCGCCCACCTCCCCTTCCACCACCCCTAGTTTGTTTCCCAGAGTTAGGAGTCTCTCATGTTCTGTCTCCCTTTCTGATATTTCCCACTCATTTTTTCTCCTTTCCCCTTTATTCCCTTTCACTATATTTTATATTCCCCAAATGAATGAGACCATATAATGTTTGTCCTTCTCCGATTGACTTATTTCACTCACCATAATACCCTCCAGTTCCATCCACGTCAAAGCAAATGGTGTGTATTTGTCATTTCTAATGGCTGAGGAATATTCCATTGTATACATAAACCACATCTTTTTTATCCATTCATCTTTCGATGGACACCGAGCCTCCTTCCACAGTTTGACTATTTGGACATTGCTGCTAGAAACATCGGGGTACAGGTGTAGGAGCTCATTTTGATGGAAGTGTTTTGTTTGTGTCTTTTTATTATTATTATTATTCTCTCTTGTACTCTTCCCTCCCTATTTAATAGTTTGTGCCATTCCTAGACCCCTAGTCAAGAACCAGGCCTTAAGTTGGGTCTCCTGCTATGTAGTAATATAACACTAAGCCAGAAGCAGCATGGTTCAGTTTCTGAGGGTGAAGCTACGTCACCTCTTTCAAGGGAACATTTTTAGTCCCCAAACCCCAGTAGAAGGTGAAATTCTGATCATTGCCACCTGCCTGTTTCTGGACTTGGAGGAGCACAGTAAGCCTATGTCTTCAAGCTTGACTCTCTAGAGATCTTTTCCTTTTTATATTCTCTGCTATCCTGCCTTTCTCTCTCTCTCTCTCTCTCTCTCTCTCTCTCTCTCTCTCTCTCTCTCTCTCTCTCTCTCTTTCTCTCTCTGTTTTTTAACCTCTAGATGTCTTTAAGATTTTCTCTTTCTGTATTTTATCAATCTTTGCTCTGTTTTTGGAAGAGAACGGATGTGTCAAAACATTAACTTATGGCATCATCTCAACTAGCATTCCATATGCTACTTTTTACAATCGGCGGGGGATGGGGGGGTGGGGAGGCATCATTTCAGGAAAAAAATCTGCTGGAAGTTTCCTTCCTTTAAAAATAACTTTTGCTTTTTTCTATTTTATTAGAATCATTCCTTGAGACAAAACATCTGATTATTGCCTTGTGATTTGAATATTTAAAAAGCTGGTTACTGCAGATGTATGGTATTTCCTGGCCTTTCTTCATTTGAGGGGAAGAGAAAGAAAAGAAATTGAAATTTGGTTACTGAAGCTTTGATTCATCAAACTCTTAATTCAGTTATTAGAGACTGCCTTCATGGTCTTTAAACTGAGCAGGCAGGTGTTAACTGATCTGTTCACTCAGTGGATGCCAAAAATAGAAACAAGGAATGCCTTTCCAGCCTCTCTTCTGCCAAAATTAATATCTTACCCTCTTGTGCTTCCCTTAAGTATTTCAATCAATTTTAAGTGACTATCAATTGTATCTTCTACTAGACTGAAAAAATAGAAAGATTGTTCCATAGCTAGCTACTATTGACATTAGGAAATATTTAGTCCCTTGGACTGAATATTCCCTGCATAATGTTACTACATTCCATGGACCTAAGCAATTCCTATCCCTTCTGTGAGCTGCTTTCTAGCTCACGTATTTACTAATATCTCTATTTTTTTCTGTACTTCACCAAGGAAAACAAGAATGCAGACATTTTCATGGTAAAGTCCTAAGGCACGGTCTTGGCACTAGTGTTTACATATGTTCTCCTTTTTTTTTTTTTTTTAGAAGTCCAAGATTTTTGTTTTATTTTATTTTATTTTTTTAAATTGTTTTTTTTTTTTAATTTTTTTATTGGAGTTCAAACTGCCAACATATAGCATAACACCCAGTGCTCATCCCACCAAGTGCCCCCTCGGTGCCCATCACCGAGTCACCCCAACCCCCCACCCACCTCCCCTTCCACTACCCCTTGTTCATTTCCCAGAGTTAGGTGTCTCTCATGTTCTCCTTTCACGGCTCATCCTAATGGCTGGCAGCTATTACCTCATGCAGAACTCCATCAAGGACTTCCTAACTCAGCTTATAAGCATGATGCTAGTTTCTGGAGCTCACTTCCTAAACCATAAAGCAGGAGCTACACTTACTTTTTTTTTTAAGATTTATTTATTTATTTATGATAGACAGAGAGAGAGAGAGAGAGAGAGAGAGAGAGAGAGAGAGGCAGAGACACAGGAGGAGGGAGAAGCAGGCTCCACGCCGGGAGCCAATGTGGGACTCCATCCCGGGACTCCAGGATCATGCCCTGGGCCAAAGGCAGGCGCTAAACCGCTGAGCCACCCAGGGATCCCCTACACTTACTTTTTAATATGTTCCTTAACTTCTTGGTTCTTTTTTTTTTTTTAATTAATTTTTACTGGTGTTCAATTTACCAACATACAGAAAAACACCCAGTGCTCATCCCATCAAGTGTCCACCTCAGTGCCCGTCACCCATTCCCCTCCAACACCCGCCCTCCTCCCCTTCCACCACCCCTAGTTCGTTTCCCCGAGTTAGGAGTCTTTATGTTCTGTCTCCCTTCCTGATATTTCCCAACATTTCTTCTCCCTTCCTTTATATTCCCTTTCACTATTATTTATATTCCCCAAATGAATGAGAACATACACTGTCCTTCTCCGATTGACTTATTTCACTCAGCATAATACCCTCCAGTTCCATCCACGTTGAAGCAAATGGTGGGTATTTGTCGTTTCTAATTGCTGAGTAATATTCCGGCGTATACATAAACCACATCTTCTTTATCCTTTCATTCATCTTTCGATGGACACCGAGGCTCCTTCCACAGTTTGGCTATTGTGGCCATTGCTGATAGAAACATCGGGGTGCAGGTGTCCCGACGTTTCATTGCATCTGAATCTTTGGGGTAAATCCCCAACAGTGCAATTGCTGGGTCGCAGGGCAGGTCTATCTTTAACTCTTTGAGGAACCTCCACACAGTTTTCCAGAGTGGCTGCACCAGTTCACATTCCCACCAACAGGTTCTTATGTAAATACACATACAATTAAGCTATTAAATTAGATGATGATCTTCCTGAATCCAACACTTGAGAGGAAGAGATGGAGGTAATCATTTTATCTGATCGTTCTGGAAAAGCCTATAATTCAATCCCCTTCATCCTAAGGGATGGCAAAAATTGCTCCAGGCTTTCTTTTCTATTTCACTTTCTTTCCATTTCCCCACTTTTCTTTAACTTGCCTTCTCCCTTTAAGAAAATCAGTGTAGGGCAGCCCCGGTGGCGTGGCGCAGCAGTTAAGCGCCGCCTGCAGCCCAGGGCGTGATCCTGGAGACCCTGGATCAAGTCCCACGTCGGGCTCTCTGTATGATGCCTGCTTCTCCCTCTGCCTGTGTCTCTGCCTCTCTCTCTCTGTCTCTATGAATAAATAAATAAAATCTTAAAAAAAAATGAAAGAAAATCAGTGTAAATTCTTTTTGATTTTTGATCCAAGTGCATTTTCTAGAGTACAAAGTGGCAACTATCTAAAAAAACTCTAATGATTATCCATACAATCATTGATTTATACATATGTATATATATTAATGATGTGAGTATATGTACATATCATTAGTTATTAATATATGTTTGTTATATAACACACTTTATTAATAATTTTATATCAATATATTAACTCATATCATTAATCATTTATATTGTTAAATATGTGTGCATGTGTGTGTGTATATATATATATATATATATATATATCCAACTTCTGAACTTCAGTCCCCACTGCCTATCTCCACCACATCCTGCCCCAAATCTTTACCACTTCTGAAATTTCCTGTTTCAGTTAATAGAATCATCATTATGTAGTAAGTAATTCAAGCTAAAAACCACACATTACAGTAGCTACTAAGTGTTTCTTACCATTTACATGCAATCTTTGTAAGTTCTGTTGCTTTTATGTTGAAACAATTTCTAGCCTCTTCCTCCCACCTCTTTGACCACTGTCTTTACTCGTCTTTTCTAATCTCGTAGCTTCACATTTTCCTCAACTCATTTCTTCAGTTGCAAACAGGGCAATCTTCCTGTCCATCAATTCTTAATACTCCTTCTAGCTCTCTTGTAGAGCATCATCTACTTCTTCCTTGATTCAGAATATTTGATAACTGTCTGTTACCCACACAATAAAGTTCAAACTGCCCAACATACACGGTTCACCACTTATGCTCCCAACTTAACTTTCGGCTGTCCTTTCTGGTCTTCAGCCTCATTCTATCTCTTTCTTCCTCCTCTATCCTACCTCCCTATGATCAGCTTCTGCATGTATTTGCTTCTATGTCTTTGTACATATTATTCTTGTGGAAAAAAAGATGCACCAGATAGTTAGGAAATAATTTCATCCAGGCTATTGCAATAGGGAGAACATTCATTTCTAAGGAACATCTCAAAGAAAAGGAAAGATGGAAACAGGTCTTATTTTGCTAGGCAGGGTGGTCTTTTGATTCAATTCTGGAACAAAATGGTAGGAGGGACTTCTTCATTATTACTGTTTTTTGGGGGAGCTGGGCTCAAGTAAAGTTCAACAGTGTCAACTCTGTACTGGCTATTCTCTGCAAATCCCACGTGCCCCCAACTGTCTGTGAAGTTTCTCTCTTTAACTCAGTACCCTTGAAGGCACTTGGGCTTTCTTCCCTACTGTCTTTCAGATGAGTTTGACAAACAAGAGGGGTTAGCAGATTTTTAAAAGTTTTATTTTAGATTTATTTATTTATTTTAAAGATATAGAGAACACAAGCAGGAAGGGCAGAGGGAGAGAGAGAGAGGGAGGGAATATTAAGCAGACTCCACGCTGAGGGCAGGGCCCTACTTGGGGTTCAGTACCATGACCCCAAGATCATGACCCTGAGCCAAAACCAAGAGTCGGATGCTTAACTGACTGCACCACCCAGGCATCCCCAGCAAAAGATTTAAAGACTTAAGGAGAGAGAAATTGGGGATAGTATTCCTCTTGTTCTTTTCTGCCAGTTGTAGAAGTTGCTGGATTTTTCCAAGAATCCCTACGATAGTTCTGATGCCTCTAGGACACCAATAACTTTATTTTCCCCTTCCTGCCATCCTTCCTTCTGTCTCTTGCTCTTTGTGACCTTTAGACATGCTCCTTTAGACTGCAGCCTTTCCAAAGTTACTAGTTCCTAGGTACCTCACCATTTCTTATTGATTTCTTTTAATTGTGGTTTCTGCCCACACTTCTGTAACTAGTCCCTTTTTTGAATTAGGTTCAGTTAAACCCTTTCAAGTGTTTTCTCTCTTTTTGGCCAAAACTCTGACCTATTTGTCCCTCAACCTGGAAAACTTCCCCCACTATCCAGCCTAGAACATGCCTGCCCACCCTTGAAGACTGAAGACATAATTCACAAAAAGGCTTCTTCAACACCCTCTTCTGTGTGCCTGTAGAATTTTGAATATATATTGTGATGAAATTATACTTTTGTGAACTGTTTACCCCCTCACTATTTTGAGTCCCTTGAAGACAGGACGTAATTTATGCCCCTTGGTATTTCCAGAGCCCAATACAATGCCTGAACACTAATCATTTGATAAATGTTGATTGAGTGAATCAACGATTAGAGTAAATTACTCATCAGTGTAAGTGAGAAATTTATCAAGAAGGATAGCAGTAGATGATCATTTAGTTCAATCTTTTTCCCAATAGAATAATCCTCTTGTGGAAAAATACAGATTAAGAAAACTAATGGAAAAAATGGTGATTATTAGATCATTCTTATTTTCTTTTTGGTGGCAGGAGTAGATAGTCCTGAGCACAGTTTTTGTTTTTTTAAGTTGTTTTTAAATTAAAAAAAAAAAAAAAACACAGAGAGAAACCAGACCAACTAGTGCTTGATAAATATCCAAATCAAAAGACTTCTGTCCATGGAGCTTTTCCAAAGAACAGGCAGAGATGCTTGGGGATATTTTGTTTACTTCACTGTGGCATGTGTACTGCCTTCCCCAGGGTGCAATAATCAGGGCTGATCAACAGCCAGAGGAGCTTGGAACCACTTGTTCAGTTTCATTGACCTATAAACCACTTCTGAGATTTCTCTCGTTAGACACTTTTTTACTTTGTATGTGAATGTGGGCATTTATTTATTTAATATAGGTTCATTTGGTATATCTATTATAAAATCAGACTTGGATTTAGAGAATAAATTTTTAAAAATTAATGAGACTGAGAACTATTCAATTGGTCCAAGTCAAGAATAAAGCATAAATTTTATTCTTCTTTTATGCTTTTGTCTGTTTTTTATTGGTCATAATCTCCACAGTGACACTATATATCCCATTAAATTGCACTGAAATATTTTAGCTGTTTCATTTTTAAGCCCAGGTGTCTGACTATAAATAATTTTCTACTTGAATGCATTATATTTTTAATAAATATTTTAAAAACATATAAATTGTTTGAGGCATGGCTGCCTAGAGTTTGGCTTTTCAAACAAAGATACTTTTGAGGGTGAAAAGAGGCACTTTTAATAATTGTCTCAGGATGATAGGCTTAATTAAAGTGAGACAATCCATGACAACTGGGACATATGCATGTCCTCAAGTATATTCCCCAGCCCTTACTGTGGTGCCTAAAATTTCCATCATTACAGTCTTGTTTCAGATGTGAAGATTCTGACTCCAGGAATATGCCTTCTGAATTATAGATAAATTGCATAGGAATATGAATACATTAATCTATTATCAGTCATTAAAATTTAGCAAAAATAACTGGTTAACTTGGTCCAGAGATGGCTCTAGACCAGGAGTCAGCAAACTCTTCCAAGAAGGGCCTGCTAGGAAATACTTCAGGCTTTGTGGCCCATATGGTCTCTGTTGGAGCTACTCAACTCTACTGCTAGAGCAAAAGACAGCCACAGGTGATATTTAATTAATGAGTAGGCTCTGTTAAAATGAAACTTTATGAAAACAGGTGGTGGGGCAGATTTGGCCCATAGACTCTTTTGCCCATCCCTGCTCTAGAGGAATGAGAGGCAAGCAGATCAGTCTGCATTTCTCTTTAAGGGCCTAATATTCTGATGACTTTGAGGGTTCATTGGTGGTGAGTCTAATCTCAAATTGCCCTAAATTCAGAAAATCTGTAAGGAGATGCCACCAGAAGCCCTGGGTTCCCAGCTGTATGGTCTAGACTAGGATTTTTGTGATAAATCCATTCTAAAATGGACTTGCAGCCCTTCATAGGTCACCTGGAATCAGACTAACTTTCTACACCTAAGGCTTTTTTTTTAAGTTTTTTCCCCTTTAAAATATTATTTAAAAGTTAGAGACCTTATTTATTATTTTTTGATATCTCTCTTTGCTATCCAGTGTACACTACTATGCCTTAGATAATCAATATTAGCCAAAGACAGTCAACATTATTCTCATTTTTTCTGCTAAAGACACAAGAACCTGTGACTTATTACACAAAGTACAAAATAAGAGAGCATAATCTATAACACTGCTCTTACTTCTGACACTAATTATAAGTTCAAAGGTTCCCAAGATCACCCTCAGTCTCAATAATTTGTTAAAAGGGCTCACAGAACTTACAGAAAGCTGTTATACTCATGGTTATGATTTA
This sequence comes from Vulpes lagopus, assembly GCF_018345385.1. NCBI lineage: Eukaryota > Metazoa > Chordata > Mammalia > Carnivora > Canidae > Vulpes > Vulpes lagopus. Next base: position 100,968,652 of record NC_054834.1, on the reverse strand, counting down.
TTATGGGGAAACATAGATTAAAATCAGCCAAAGGAGAGCTATATGGGCAAGGTCCAGGAAGGTTCCAAATGTGGAACTTCTAGTTGTCCTCTGTCTCCATAGAGTCATGGGTAGCATTAACTTCTCTCAGCAATGATATGTGACAATGTACATGATGAAGTATTACCAACCAGGAAAAGTCACCCAAGACTTGGCATCCAGAGATCTTTATTGACGCTTAATCACCAAAATTTACAATAGCTAACCTCAGTCTCCATTCCCTCCAGAGGCCAAGTGATACCACCTGACCCAAAGGTGCACCCCACCCCCGAACCACATTGTTGTGTGGCTCAAATTACATTGTTCTATCTGGCTGGCCCAAGGTCCTCAGGTCAACAAAGATATTTTTTCAAGACTGGACATTCCAGGGGCTTAGAGCTTACCTCTCAGGAGCTAAGAGTAAAGGCCAGATACTTTCTTTGCTAAAGTTAATTCTTTATTACACACAAGGTCAACACTGTGGTTCAAGAATCCAACATCAGACTTTGGCCAGGATATCATAGACTGGTTTATTGGGGGATATAACTAGTACTCTCCATGATAGAGAGTGATAAAACTAAAGGATAATCCTTGACTTTCCCTTGACTCATTAAATTGAATTTAGAAAACAAAAACAATAAAATAAAACAAAATATTTGACCCTGTTTTTCTTTATAGCGTATGGTTTATATTGAAATAAAAAGTTCTAACATTTTAGAAAAAAAGTTTTTTCCTTTTAGTAGTTTTAAAAGGTCCTCTTTTACATATGAGGAGTTCAAACACATTTCATCAAGAGATTATTTGTTTATCTACTTCTCATTCTAGATCTATAGATTTTATAGCTTTAGAATTCCAGAATTTTCTATTCCATTTCTTTTCTTTCTTTCTTTTTTTTTTTTTTTTATTCCATTTCTTATAAGCACTATTCTTGAGCAGGTTTTTAAAAAAAATTTAAACATTCTTTGAAGATTTTTATTCTCTTTTAATCTCTGGATATTATATTTCCTAGATTTGTCTTCCTAAGATGTGGGAAGCAGAAGTTCACTTATTATTTTAGGAAGTGGTAGTTTTGAGGAGCCAGGGCAGATGAAACTCCCTACCACACAGTAAACACCATGCATTCAGAGATTTTTTTTTCCCTTTACTTTTCCACATGTAGCCCCAGGCCCTGTGCTACTTGATGTGTACAGGCACTCAGTATCTCTCTGTTGTGTGAAAAAACAATTTTCAAAAAGTTAGAAACCTAACCCTTGCAGAAATCTAAAGCAAGCATGTACCAAAATCTTGTTTAACTCATCAAAGAGAGAAATCAAGTGAGGTGGTAAAGTAAATTCTAAAATAGGTACTGAAAGAATGCTATGGTTAGATTGCTAGGTTAGATTTCTAAAATGGTTGCTATCAGCCAGGACAATAAAATTGTTAACTATGGGCTTACCTTTACTACTGCACAGAAATCATTTGTATTTCTACTCAGATAAAATTCATTTGCATTTCCACTTGAATAAAATTCATTTGTGTGGTGTCAAGCTATTCTTTGTGGCCTCAATGCCTGTACTCACCTTGCTTGTTTTGAACTTTTACCTAGTTATTGCCCATTCTGGGTACCCATCCCCTCATGATGACTTTCCCATTTTACCCCTTCCTCTCCATGTTGACCCAGTTACATTCAGATTACCAAGAGCAGGCTTCTCAAATGGCACAAGCTACCATAGCCCTGACCCTAATACAGGTACTTACCATGGGTCCTTGCTCTGCTCTTTCCCTGCCTGCAGTGACCAAACTTTGGGCTTTGGGTGACTTTATGTGGTCCTGTGAGCATACCATGCTCCCCTCTCTAGGATTTTTTTTTCCTCTCTAGGATTTCTGATGAATTCTTTAATTTCTCCAAATATAATTTTGGTGGATGTGTCAGAGTGATCCTTAATGACCCTACAAGGGGGGCTTACTCCCTCATATGCAACCCAATTTGCATTACTATCAGTTTTTCAGAAAGTAATATCTATCCTTTTAGAGTTGTAAAGTACTCCAATCAAAAGTAAAAGAGAAGCCAAATGAAGTATTGTTGGGGAGTTTAATCTCATCTGTCAGGTTAGAAAAATAAAAGCATCTCCTGTTTGAGGGGTGCCTGGGTGGCTCAGTCAGTTAAGCATCTGACTCTTGATTTGAGCTCCAGTCATGATCTCAGAATCGTGAGATCCAGCCCTCTGTTGGGCTCTGCACACTGGGCACATACCCTGCATAAGTTTCTCTTTCCCTCTCCCCCTCCCACTTGCACTCTTTCTCTCTCTCTCTCTCTCTAAAAAAAGAAAAAAAAAAAGTTTTGATTTCCAAATGCAGAAACAATAGTTTATTGGTATTTTGATTAGCCAAGTATTTTACTTCAATCTACTTTTAGCCTGTGTTTATTTAAATTCAGGCATTAATGGGTACTCAAAAAATATTTATAGAATTGATAAATAAAGGCAGAGTTTATCTGACTATTCTGACTTTGAAGGAATCACATCCAGATAATTTGGTGTCACAATCTTGCTCCTGTTTATAAAAGCAGTGGTAGTGGGGAAACTGGGGCTATAGAATCAGACTGACATGGTTCAAATCGCAATTCTGCAGTGTGTTGGTTGTATGGTTTCCAGAAAACCACTTAACCCCTCTGAGCCTTAATTTCCCTTCAATAAAATGGGCATAATAATATTTACCATGCCAGGATATTTTAGTCATTGATACCTACATAAAGGATTGGTCATAATGTATGTGAAATGCCTCATACATATTTGGAGCAAAAAGGGAGAATATGGTTGTCTTAGTTCAGGCTACTATAAGAAATTAATATACAATGGATGGCTTAAAGAACATATATTTCTAAAAAAAAAAAAAGAACATATATTTCTCACAATGCTGGAGACTGGGAAGTCCAAGATCAAGGCACTAGCAAATCTGACGCCTGGTGCTGGCACTTTTCCTGATTTGTAGATGGCCATCTTCTCATTGTATCCCCAAATAGCAAAGAAAAGGAGAAGAAGCAAGCTCTCTCTGCCTCTTCTTATAAAAGCATCAGTTCCTTATGGGGGGCTTCACCCTCATGACCTAATCACCTCTCAAAGACCCCATCTCCAAATACTGTCACATTGAAAATAGGGTTTCAGCTAATGAATTTGGGGGGACTACAAACATATAGTCCATAGCAACAGCATAAACATGATAAAAATAGGGAAAAAATTTTCTGTCATCTAACAAAATAATGGAAAGAAATCACAAATGATGAGAGATCAAAGTAGAGCTAGAGGACTAACTCCCCCTTTTAAAATCTGTGACAATTTTGTATTATGCAAACATAAATGAAATGCTACTACTTTTTACCTTATTATTGTTTTAACTTTAAAAATTATTTGGAGTATAGTTCAAGGGATTTATTATTTGGTGATAGCTTATAGTTTCTTTGTGGCTTGATAGCCTTTTGAGGCCTAAGAATATTGCAAGTGGATGAGGATTCCTCAGTGATTGGTTTCTGTTTAAATCCTCAATTAAGATTAGTGTTCTGGTTATCTTTTCTGTGTAAGAAACCCAAAGTTTAGAGGCTTAAATCAATCATATTATGCCCACAGATCTGTGGATCAGAAATTTGGAGAGGGTACCACAAGGAGGATGGCCTGACTCTTTTCAGGATATCTGAGGCCTCACACTGTTGGAAAAACATAGAGATCAGGGATGACTTAAGGGCTGGGAACTGGAATCATCTGCAGATTTGTTCACTCATATGTCTGACTCCTAGACTGGAAGGACTTAAAGACTGGCTGCTGACCAGAGTATCTACACATGGCCTTTCTATGTGGTTTGCCTCCCTTTCAGCAGAGTGGCCTTAGGGCAGTTGAACCTCTTACATGGTGTCTTGGGGCCCCAGACACAAGTATTTCATCAGATGACACAGAGGGTGTATTGCCTTTTATGACAATCTCAGAAGGTACATCATGTCCATTCTATATACTCTATTGGTCAAAGTGGTCTGAAACCCACTTAGATTCAAGGGGGTGGGAACATAGACCCTACCACTTGGTAGGAGTGTGGCAGAGTCGTATTGTAGTGAAGAGTGTGGGATAGGAGATATTGTTGTGACCATCTTTAGAAAACAAATTTGGCCACAATGAATGATTTTGTAGAGGCTTAGTTCACACTGGAATATGAAATGAAATGTGTGCTCTAGTTGTCAAGGGCATTTTCTTGCAATTGGTCTACTGTCACTCCCTTGCATTTGGCTAGTCACACACAATTTTCTTTGTGATGGGCTTTTCTTTTCTTTTATCCTTTTCCTAATGTTGCATTTTCTTAGTTTGGGTTCATTACCTCACTGATAAAGCTGTTTTAATATTTAATCTATTCCAGTTTCCAAATCATTTTCTCAGGTGCCCATCAATTCCTCATAAGTGGTTAATTTAAAAGGCCTTTGAAGCATGACTGCATCCAGCTAAGGCAAATCTAAATGTCAACCTTGGAAGCATCCAGTGACATTCAGATGACTCCTTTCAGTATAAGAGCCTCATTTTTCTATCATGTGGTATAGTTTGTCAAAAGAGGACCAGAAATGGTGCTTTTCCTACTCAACATTTTTAATGTTGTTGAAAGAACTGGCACTCTAGAATCAAGCAGACATGCTTTGATCCCAGGTGCCCCATTTAGTTGTGTGAAATTGAGCAAGTTTCTTAAAAATTATGGGTTAGTTTCCTCATCTATACACTGAGAATAAAAATCCCTGCTTTATAGAGCAGTACTAAGGAACTTAAATAGTCCAAGAAGCTTCTGATGTAGAGCCTGGAGTATAATAAGAACTCAATAGCTAATAATAAGAAAAACTATCTTTACACTTTCTGTGTCCAAACTTTTCTTTCAGAGTAGTAAGCTTGATCATGTTCTTGCATGGAATATTCTGGTTTCACAAGATGAGTGAGGGAGGAAGTATCCACACCAGGGATGATCCTTGAAGAAGATGGCTTTCTCTTCTTTACCCTTGGAGCAGGAAGTGGGAGGGCGGGTGGCAACAAAATGTTCACCTGAGAACAATGATAAACCAGGGAAGGGATCCCTGGGTGGCGCAGCGGTTTGGCGCCTGCCTTTGACCCAGGGCGCGATCCTGGAGACCCGGGATTGAATCCCACATCAGGCTCCCGGTGCATGGAGCCTGCTTCTCCCTCTGCCTGTGTCTCTGCCTCTCTCTCTCTCTCTCTGTGTGTGTTACTATCATAAATAAATAAAAATTAAAAAAAAAAAAAAAAAAAAAAACCAGGGAAGACGACTTCAGGAGCATGGGGTCAATGGAGGGCATCCTTTTCAAGGTTTTGTCTCTACCTTCTTCTCCAAAGGACAATAAAATTTTTTAAATGTTTTCAAATGAGGGATCCCTGGGTGGCGCAGCGGTTTGGTGCCTGCCTTTGGCCCAGGGCGCGATCTTGGAGATCCGGGATCGAATCCCACATCAGGCTCCCGGTGCATGGAGCCTGCTTCTCCCTCTGCCTGTGTCTCTGCCTCTCTCTCTGTGTGACTATCATAAATAAATAAAAATTTAAAAATAAATAAATAAATAAATGTTTTCAAATGAGATGTACCTTGGCAAGATTGCCACAAAATAGTATACTCCTCATTGTAAATACATAACACAATTTTTCCCCCAATGTTTGTTTGTTTTTGTTTCTTAAATTCCACATATGAGTGGGAAAAAGGAGAGGCAAACCAAGAAACAGACTCATAGCTATAGAGAACATACTGATGGTTACCAGAGGGAAGGGGGTGGAGGATGGGTAAATAGATGATGGGGATTAAGGAGGGCACTTGTGATGAACACTGGCTATTGTATGGAAGTGTCGAATCACTAAATTCTATACCTGAAACTAATACTACGCTACATGTTAATTAACTGGAATTTAAAGAAAAACTTGAAAAATATATGCATATTTAGTAAAATGTATTAAAACGTTGGCAATGTATGCTATGTTGAAAGTAAAATCCAAAATGAGAGTTGATGGTGGGCACAGGATCTCTAAGTGTGTGTAGACTTTGGGATTGAGGCTGCCATCTGGGCAGAAGTTGAAGGAGATATGGAGAGAAAGCAATACAAGAAGCAGGGAGGAAGAAAAGGAGGGAGAGAGGGAGACAGAGAGGTGGGAGGCTAGAATGAGAGAAGAGATGTAAGTCATAGCCCCCTCTTGGCTCATTTCCTTCCCATGAGTTCTGCAAGAAACTTTTGTTCCTTAAAATCAGTCTCACTTTACTTAGGCTGGCTCAAATGGCTTCTGTTTCTTGCAACCAAAGGGTGTAGTGAGTTGATTTCTCTGTCTCCATTTCTGAGCCCACCAAATGCATTGTTGGACTAGGTGCTGTTTAATGATTTCTTTGGCTCCCTGATTTCTTATATTTCTTTTATTTCACCATGCCTAACATGGCACCTTGTACACCATGGATGTCTGGTAGATATCTATCAACATAAAAAAAATGTGGAGTAGAATTTTCTTCCTCTGTCCCTTGAGATTTCTCCACTTAAAATTGCTCTTTAATCTCCAATTATTATAATAATCATTGTAAAGATGAAAAATGTTAATTGCATTATTTTAACCTACAAGAAAGCTCTAATTGACTTGAATTTATGTCTTTCTGTGTGACAGGTGGTGAAGTTTACCAAATCCTTTGAATTGATGTCCCCAAAGTGCAGCGCTGATGCTGAGAACAGGTAGGGCTTGTAAGTTTCAGGTTTGTCTTTTGCTCCTTGTCTTCAGTCTGTGGTGTTGGCAGCATCGTGTAATTCTTTGAGGATAGGAGTTCTTTCTTTAGATCAGCAAGTGCAGCCAAATATCATCACTCTTCTGTATTTCATGGCTTAAAGAAAAACTGCTGCTTTTGTATGTCAACTATATTTCAATGGTAAATATTTTCAAGAAACTATAGATTAAAAATACATGTGTCTACGTTGCAGGATAAAACTACAAGTGAATAAAGTAAATTTTGAGATATTCCCCCAACTACACAGACAGCCTAATTTTTGGCTTTATTCTGGCCCTTTGCTTCTCTTCCTCCCTTTTGCTTGCTCATATTTGGCCAATAATATATACCCTTGGGAAAGAGTGAGTTTCCAGTAACTCATTTTTTGTTGCGTTGATGTCTTTGAAGTAAAGGTGAGAGTTGGGGACAATCAGTGAATTTCTGTTACCTTTGCAGTTCTTTGAATGCTGGTTGGGCTGCTACAAAAGTAGACTCTGTTTACTTTGGTCACTTCTAGAGGAAGGGCTAAAAAATAGTGAAACTGACCAAAATGCAAAAATATGGGAAAGACAAGTAAAATACTTATGGCGGCATGATGATGATAATGATGTTAATACTGATACCAATGCAGCAAGATAAGCAGCTTCCAATAGTTGAATGCTAAGTGTGCCAGGTTCTATCTAAAGGCTTTATATACATTTAATCCTATGAAGTCAGCATCGTTACCCCTGCATATCAGAAAAAAACAAGGTTTAGTGAGTTTAAGTGACTTGTGACAAGTCCTGCAGGCAGTAAGTGGTAGCCACATCCAAGGACAGGGTCACCTAGATAGAATTCTCCCAACCTCTGAACTTTGATCCCATTGCCACACATAATTTACATCCTGGCAGTTAATCTCATACAGTGAATGCCTCTTGGGTTAATATTCCCCAAATCTGGCCATATCAATCAGAATCAAGCTTGGAGAACTTGATAAAAACAATTCCCAGAACCTGCACTGAGAGATTTTGATTCAATATGTTGAAATTGAAGTCCTAAAGATCTATATATTCAAAGGGCTCCCTGGGTACTACCTGCTTCAAGATGTAATATTCAAGGGTAATTTGATTTTATATATCCATCATTGCCTTAAGTACAGGAAATAGAAATCAGCATATTAAAATCGACACTTCATTTAGTTGCTTTAATTTTTATCCAGTGCATGAAATTTAAAAGAGGCCTTTGCTACATTATAGGGCTTTCTTGAAAAGGCAAAATTATAGGAACAGAAAGCAGATCAGTAGTTTCCAGGAGCCAGAGATGGAGAGGGATATACGATGAAGGGGCCCAGGGGAATTTGGGGATGTGATGGAATCATTCTATTATCTTGCTGTGGTGGTGGTTCTATGACTACATTTATCAAAATTTGCAGAACCATACACTAAAAAGGGTAAATTATACCTTAAGATAGGGGGAAAAGAGGCCTTTCATAGGAGGTTTTCATTTTCATACAAATATATTTATGTCCACATCTATATCTAATGTAAGTGAATCTATACCTAAAAGTAATATATTTAGACATAGAGAGTTACTAGTGGTGTACTGAGCAGGTTTCCCAAAGTTTTCATGTAAAATAACGTGAAATGCACTAGAAAAAAACATGTATTCATACTTAGTCCTTGAGCTAGTCACAGCCTCACGTAAGCCCTCCCTCATGTATGAAGGGGGCAAGTTTTATGGAGTTGTGAAAAGCAACCTTTGAAATTCTAATGCTTCAATATTGTTCTTTTTTATGCTACGGAATGTATCCTCTTGGTTACTACAGGGTTAAATATTTCTGACCTTTTGATTATTTTTAATGATGAAAGAACTTCCATGTCAAAACAGAATGACCCAAGGCCCAGTGTGCCCTTGGCAAACTTTCTGATAATAAAGAAAGAAGGAAAGAAAGAAAGGTCCCGATTTTCTTTAAAGAGACATTTGAAAAGTGCCTTTGAACTTTGACATTATGAAATAGTACTCTCCATCATTCTATTTGTGGCCTTTAAATTAATGTAGAATGTTCATTTATCTCAGAAGACCTTTCCTGAATTGTCTAGTAATTTCCTCTTGTAGATGTGGGTTCCTTCAGTCATTTATTGGAATTTGAAGGAATAAAGACAAGTGGCCTAAGCATTTACTTCACCAGAGGCTGTGGAAGAGACATTGAAACAGGCTAGGAGTCTACAAATCACAACATACACTCAGCACGTTGTAAATCTTTCCTTTAACCTTTCATCACTTAACATCTTCACTGTAGATAATGTCCATTAGATACCTTAGTCCTCTGGACATCATTCAGAGTTATAATAGGATAGCTTTTGAAGATAATGTCTACGGCTTCATGCAACAGTGTTTCAGGGTAAAGTTTAATTCTGGTGAATTCTGGCTTAAGGCTTCCTAATTTTTATAGACAGTCCTTCAAGATTTTAAAAAAAAAAAAAACAGTTATGTTGCCTGACTCATCATTTTTGCATGTTACTCTATAGGGCTAACTCCTTTGTCATGGCCACACTCCTCTTGGTCTTCATATAATTAATACTAAGCAGTTTGACAGTAAGAAATGATTTGATCCATTTCTCTCCATGAGGGATGTACCTCCTCTGGGGCACCCTTGACAACTCCTCCAGTGATAAAATTCTCACTGTGTTACCATGGGCTTTTTTCTACTGATAGCATTTTCTAATTGTTAAAAGAACCTTTTACATTCCTTTAACTTCCACCTATTTGTCCTGAATTTGTCCATTAAAGATAGTTGTTCTTTCATTAATTTTATTCCTTTATTCAATAGCCATTTGTTGAATACCTACTCTGTGCTGGGAACTATATAGGTAATGGGGCTACAGAGATTTTTTAAAAACCAGCAGTCTGCCTTCAAGGATCTCAAGGCCAAGGAAGAGAGGTAGGAGTAGGTTAAGAATATACTATAGCCATAACTAGATTTCACCAGGCCTCCAAACCATGGCTATAAGTAAAGTCACATTAAGAGTGATAATTTATATTTGGCTGCTTGGTCATTTCTGCTTTGAAGTGTAAGACCCTCCAGCCCTTTGCAAAGGTCACTCTTAAAGTAGTTCTGGGAATCTCCAGGATTTAAACAAACAAAAACGAAATAATTTTGTTGCTGACTCATCATTTTCCCAAGTGTCCACTCCTAAAACCTCTCCCCCTAGATATAACAGAGCAGCATCTGCTGGGCATGGGCCTCCTCACACACTCCAGAATTCATTGCACTGTCTCAAAGGCACTGGTGGCCTTTTCAAATCTGAGCAAGGCTGGGTAATGAGTACATAAGTGGGAAGAGGGCTCACTTTCCCTACCATGTGTTATAGTTTGTTGTTTGGCCCCTAAACTGCCTTGCATACACTCCATTTTTTTCCAAATCTTTCAATTCCTAAAGCTTTTATCTGTAGCCCTTCTTTTTCCATAGGACTTGAACTAAGTCTATGGGAACAGGCTTAGGAACCAGAACTTGAATTGAGGGCCAGCCATTAAATTGCTCTCTTGGTTTCCCCACCTTACTTTCATATTGGCCATCAGGTTTAGAGCCTCAAAACCTCCACCTCACAGTCCATTTCCATTTGTGCAATTATCTTGTGCAAATAAATGCCTTCTCATGTACAGATGTGTCTCAGTTTAGGCTCATATGTCCCATTATCAAGTAAATCAGTGCCTGCAAACCAATTCAATACTTTCTATAAAAGGTTTATTGCCAGGTGGTATTTTAATAGAGAACTCATCTGGATAAAAATGGAAGGTGATGTTCAGGGAAAACTCTTAGATGTTGTGAAACTTCAGTTAGGTCCTATAGGAAAATGGAAAGTTAGTGACACTGCTACCTTCCAGGAAGAGGAAACATTGTAAACAGAGGCACAGAGGTGAGAAAGCTAACAAGGCATGTTTCAGGATCTTTAATTTGGGCTGTGAGCTATTGTCACAAAGGTCATCATAATTGATGGTGGTGACCCTTAACTCCCCATAAGGACACCCAGATAAGTGGAATGCCAACTGACTGGGGCAAGGATCTTTTTGGGTCTTGAAATGCTTAAACTCTTTTGATTGGCCTGGAGACTGGCTACATGTTTACTCATAGGAGTTAACCACAGACAGTGACATACTGAGATTTGTGTCTTGAGAACTCACCTGGCCATTAGAATGGGAGAAGGACTAGAGGAATGGCAAACTAAAGCCACCAAGGGATTACTGCCTCACCCCAGTGGCACTGGCTCAATACTGGAAGACTGCCGTGGATCCGCTGTGCTTACATCTGCTTTTCTTAGATGATTTTTATACTTCATGTCTCCAGACTCTTTACCACTATTTACACTCTCCCCTGGATATGCCCCAGCTTGCCTGAGTCTTTCTTAAAGTGATGTTTTCCAGAATGGGACATACTTTCCAATTTTTTTCACAATCATAACAGATCAGAAAGAGATATGTACCTCAGTTTTTCAGAACACAGTACTGTTAATGCATTGTTTATTTACAGTCATCTTGTGTTATCAATGCTGACTTATTTTTAAAAATGGTTTTATCTGATTCATGTGATACTCCACCTCCTCAGATCTTGCTGTTAGAACCTTTCCTATGGGGCAGCCCGGGTGGCTCAGCAGTTTGGCACCGCTTCGGCCCAGGGCGTGATCCTGGAAACCTGGGATCGAGTCCCATGTCAGGCTCCCTGCGTGGAGCCTGCTTCTCCCTCTGCTTGTGTCTCTGCCTCTCTCTCTCTCTCTCTCTGTGTCTCTCATGAATAAATAAATAAAATCTTAAAAAAAAAATAGAACCTTTCCTATGAAGCCTAATTTAAGAATATTTAGTGAACCAGCCTGAATAAACTTTCTTGGATCTCTTCAAACTTTGAGAACCTCTTTTCTATCCTCAGTGGGAACAGGTAGTTTGAATAATCATGTGTACCTTAGAAATGGAAAACGCACATTTATGGACATCTTAACAGAAATTTTCATTTACTTTGAAATATATTTGGCCAAATTTTGTTGATGTATCTCCTAGGTATAAGTTTGGATGCTGCTTTGGAAATTATACTTTCTCAGCTGTGCTACATAAGATATTTTTTTAAAGCCAAATGTCTATAATTTCTAGAAGGTAACAACTGACTGAAGGGGAATTTTTCACATTTAATGAAATAGTGGAAATATTGTTATTTAAAATCTGAGCTCTGTAGCCACTTTGGCCTTCTGAGAATAAGAGAGTAGTGGGGACAGATTTTATTTTAGTGGGAAGCAATCCTTTTTTTTTTTTTTTTTAACTTAATCTTTATGCTATATTTTTCATTTGTTGTGACTGGAAGGAGAGGAGAAAAATAAAGCTAGCAATCTCGGAGCAGCTAAATGGCAAGATGCTTGGTTTAAGGAGCCTTTTGGCATGCAGGTCAGCCTGGAGAGTGAGAGCTAAAATGTTCTGTCTGAAAAGATGAGGACAAATGGTAGGCAGAATAATGGTTCCCCAAAGAGACCCAGATCCTAATCCATAGAACCTGTGAATGTTACATGGCAAAATGGACTTCGCAGATCTGTGTAAGAATCTTGAGATGGGGAGAATTATCTTGGATTTTTCTGAAGGGTTCAGTGCAACCCTAAGGGTTCTTATAAGTAGAGGAGATGTGACAAGAGGAGCAGAGGTCAGAATGATGCAGATTGAGAAAGACTTGACCTACCCTTGCTGGCGTTAAAGATGGAGGAATGGGGGAGACAAGGAATGTGGGCAAGTTGTATAGTTAGAAAAGGCAAGGAGATGGATTCTCTCCTAGAGAATGGTATAAATTGCAAGATAAGAACTTTGTGCTATTTAAAGCCACTTGAGTTTGTGGGAATGTGTTATAACAGCAGTAAGAAACTAATACAGGGGTTTGACTTTAGTAAGAATCCAGGAAGAAGAAAATTCAGGAACAAAATGAAGGAGTCAAGAGAGGTGAACCAAGTCTTCCAAGAATCAAGGAGGTGGAGAAACATGAGTAGAGGCTAAAACTTATGGCAAAAACATGGCCTGTGAAAAATTCCCAGGGATGAGACAGGCAATGGATTTGTCTGAACTGTCTGTTGTGCTCAGTGTTAAAATATGACACCCATTTTATCCTTTGCTTGCTGTCCTCAGTTTCTACTGGAGCTCTGGTGTTCCATCCAAAGGCTCTTCTGTGTAGTCACTCCTACCTTGCAAAACCCAGACATTATACTGTTACAGGCCACTTCTGAGGATATGAAGATAGAAAAAATAAGATATCTTTGAACACTCAGAGATATGTAATGTTAGAAATTTGTTCTCTTTTAAATGTTATTTCAATAAAACCTACTTCCTCAGTACAGTGAGTTGAATAGTGTCCCCTCAAAATTTGCATCCATCTGGAACCTTAGAATGGGACCTTATTTGGGGGCACTTGTATGGCTCAGGCGGTTGAGCATCTGACTTTTGGTTTCAGCTCAGGTCATGACCTCAGAGTTGTGATATCTGGCCACTGAGCATGAGTCTGCTTGTGATGCTTTCCCTTCCTTCTTCCTCCCCCTTTTCTCCTCCCCTTGCTTATTCTTTCTCAAATAAATAAGTAAATAAATAATTTTTTTAAAGATGGGATATTACTTGGAAATAGGATCTTAACAGATGCAATTAATTAAGGATCTTATGGTGGAGTCGTGTTGGATATAGGGTGGATCATAAATCCAATGACTGGTGAGGATGTATAGGGACATATGGGAGAAAACCCATGTGAAGACAAAAGCTGAGATTGGAATGATATATACAAGTCCAGGAACAGTAGGAACTACCAGAAAGTGGGAAAAGACAGGGTAAGAATCTCCCCTAGAGCCTTTAGAGGGAGGATGGCTCTGCCAATACCTTGATTTGGGTCTTTTGGCTTCTATAATTGTGAGAGAATAAGTCTCTGTTGGAAACCACCAAGTTTGTAGAAATCTGGTATGGCAGCCCTAGGAGACTAATACACTCATTAAATAAGGAATATGGAATAGCTAATGTCTACTAAATGTCTCTTCTAGCAGAAAAATTCCAGGAAGCAATGAGTCTGTGAATCAACTATTGTGCATTATAGTGATTTTTTTAATCTAATTAGGGAAAGAGAATTAACTGTCATTGAAGACTCATATGTCACACTTATGTTGTTTAAGCTAATTTCATGAATGCCTAATGCATTAAACTTTATTGTCCTCATTTGTAAAATGAGGAACCTAAGGTTCAGAGAAGTTAAGCAATTTGCACATATTTGCAGGTTACTAAGTGTTGAATTTTTAGTCTGAGAGCAGTGCTACCAGCAGTACTCCCTGCCTTCCTGCAGGCTTCTGCCTGGAAGAAATTCTCTTGGCCATCTAATGCTTTACTCTATTAAGACTCAGGCCTTAATTGGGTTTGGATGCTGTTTAATATGTCTCTAACAAGATTATACTATGATCTGGCATTGAAATGAACAGTTATTGTTTCACAGGAAAACATGGAAACAAGAAATGGAGTGTAAATTTGATATTAGTAATGAAAATGTGTATTATTGGGAAGCTGGCCATAGTCTAGATGTTCTTGCAAAGCAATAACTGAGGTACAAACTCACAAGGAGATGAAGCTAGACTATGTTTTGTTACTGAAATACATACTAAAGGATAATTTACCAATGCCAAGTCATGCAACTGAAGACAAGAGAAAATGCCAAAGCACTCACAATAAACGAAAGAAATCCCAAAGTAGTAAGAGGTTGGTATAACTAACTTCTTGCATGATACAAGACTATTATTAAAGTGTGGATTATCAGTTTGTCAAAAACTTCCAATGTATTGGAGGCTGTTGAATTTCCAGGGACAAGTGATTCAAATAAATAAAAAAGGAAACTATGAACTTAATCAAATAGGGAATGCCGAGAAAATCCCAGTGTCCTTTGACATGCCTGTCTATGCCAAGGATGCTAAAATGACCAACATCAAGAACATAGATTATAAAATGTAGCATTTCAACATAATGCCAAGTGTAACATCAAATGGTTAAAACGTGCGACATTTAATTTTAAACAACAAAATCAAACTAAATGTGGGAAACAGAATTTCAGCCCCTGAGGCCTTCATCTTCTGTTGTCATATCCACAAATGTGTTACGTTACTTCACCAAAGAAACTTGCATATGTGATCTATCAATTGATGTTAAAATAGGAAAATTATTCCGGAAAATCTAGGTGGCCCAATCTAATCACAAGCCCTTAAAAACCTAAGAGCTTTCTTCCAGTTGACGACAGAAAAAGAAGTCAGAGAAATGCAGCCAATAGGGGAAGTCAGAGATTTAAAGCACAGGCCGGATTTGACACATTACTTCCTTAAATATAGAGGAGGCCACATGTCAAGGAAACCACGACCTCAGTGCTACAATTACAAGGAGTTGAATTTTTCCAACAACAACGAGCTTGATTCTTCCCCAGAGCCCCCAGAGGAGGATGCAGTTCTCGACACCTTGATTTTGGTCTTGTGAGATCCTGAACAGCAAATCCAGCTATGCCTTTACAAACTTCTGATCTCCTGAATTGTGAGATAATGAAAGGGTATTGTTCTAAGCTGCTAATTTTGTAGTAGTTTGTTATGCAGAAATAGCAAACTAAGGTACTGTTCGTGCAGGAGTTTGAATTCGATCGCAGATAAGAATGAGATTGAACTCAGTGATATGAAAACAGACTCACAGATAAATGGCAGCTGAGCTGGTGCAATGAGCAATGAATAGCCATGTAGAATGGTTGACCAGGAGCCCTGCATAACCTTCCAAGTTATGTTAGGTCTTGATGTGGTTTTAGATACATAGCTGCACAGTTAAAGAATTGCTGGTGGCATGACTGGACAACAGCAAGCCCCTAAAATATCTGGCAACAAACCAACTAAAGATCACTTAAGGAAAGAATATGAATGTGGTTTTGTCAAAAAACTTTCCAGTGACACTTCTTAACATGTTCAATAGGATGCCACATCAAAACTTGCTGGAGGGTGCTAGTAGTTTAGAACAGTTTCCTGGAGATGATAATGGAACCCTCTTCTGAAAAATGCTGCATCCTCAATATCCTGATAACTCAGAGGATGTTATCTTCAAACATTGGTGACTCCATATTGAAAATTGATTCAGAAGAGTGACACTGAATTTGAGGCAACTTTAGAAAAGTCTTAGTCAATTTATTTTACTTTTAATTTTTCCTTTTATATGTAATCAACTAGCATAGTTTAAATTTTCCTTCAAGAATGGTGTATTACAAAATTTATGTCTAATCTAAAAAGATCTTTTAAATAAGATTAAAACAGTGTAAGTGATAAGACGAATTGCCTCATGGCCTTTTTTTTTTTTACTGGTTCAAAAATAACAATGCATCTTACAATTGGTAGTATTGTAGATTCCATCAAATAATATGACCTTTCACACATTGTTTTTCCTGTGGTTTTTCTACCCCCTCAGCTCACTTACATCTACCCCTGAGAGTACAAGTATCTCAACTTTGAGAAACACCTTTGGGGACATTTAGGGTTTCTTTCAGTTTTTAGATTGGACAGCCCGGTGATTTTTCTCAACATTAGTTTTCTGCGTTATATTTTTTAGGTCAAAATATTGAAACTTATGTTTAAATACCTTACTGATTTTTTTCCTTTCCTTACTATTCTGTGTGGAATCTAGTTTTGTAAACAAATTATCTCTCCCAACAGTGATTTGCAACCATTCTTTACTTTTCTTTAACTCTTTCCTTTAGGCTTGCAGCCCCCATGGCCCAAATCTGGCCATTTTAAAAGGGGAACTAGCTTCCATAAGATGTAACTATAATGAGACAAAAGTACGAGCTCTCAAGTTGATTCATGAATCTGTAAATAAGACTCCCCGAGATGTTCTTTGTTCTTGTCCAGCAGCAATGATATATTCAGGAATAAACCTGGAATAGACTACCTTAGCCTGAAAAGACTAAGTATGATACCTGAGGATTTTATTTATTCACTTTATTGTGATTATATCCTGCAATCATATTGTACATTTTATAATCCTGAGATGTACCTGGCCCAGGTGAAATGATCTCTAGCACCTATCCAGATTATGAATATGATTCTAGGCATATGCTTCCAGAAACTGTGATGTAACTCACCCTCACTTGGCCATACCACTCACCCTGATGAGGATTTTAGGGATCAGAAATTCTACTCCTACCTGGAAGAAAGTTGCTAAATATCTTCACCATGAATCCTAACTGTGCCATTTTCTTTGGGTATCAGTTAGATGGTGACTTTTAACCGTTTTTGATTATGATCTACAACAAAAGATATATTTTATATCCAAATCTAGTTAATGTATATAAACACACACAAAAATGCACACATACTTATCAAAAGCAAATTTTATGAAAATATACTATGCATGTATATTCTGATGTACTTTATTCTTTAAAAAAAAACCTGCTGCCCTAACTCACAAAATTTATTTCATGATTCACTAATTTGCTGTGACCCACAGTTTGAAAAACACGGCTTTAGACTCATAAGCCTTGTTTGATTAATACATGGAATATGTGTGGCCTCAATCGATGCCTATATTTGTTTTTTTAAATATGCTGGTTTTATGAAATATAAAACCTAAACTTTCAAGAACATTTTCACTCAAATAGATGCTGTGCTTCAAATTTGACACCTTGGGGAGTGTTTTGTTTGTGTAAGTTTTGTGTACCACTATTTAGTACAAGTAAATGAAATGTGTTACATAATCTGTTGATAAGGTTGACAGTGTTTCTTTGATCACTTTGAATATGCCATTCAGTGGCCTCCTGACCTCCAGGGGTTCTGATCATGGAGCTCTTAATCTTATTGAGAATCACTTGTATGTGATGAATCACATCTCTTTTGTTGCTTTCAAGAATCTTTCTGTGTCACTGGTTTTCAACAGTTTAGTCAGGATGTGTACAGGTGTGGGTCCCTTTGAGTTTATCCTACTTAGAATTTGTTGAGCCTCCTGAATGTACAAATTAATATTTCTTTTAATCAAACATGCTAAGTTTTTAGCCATTAATTCTTCAAATATTCTTTCTGTCCCTTTTTCCCTTTCCTGTCTTTTGGATACTCCCATAATGTGTATGTTCATATACTCAATGATATTTCACAGGTCTCTGATTTAATTTCCTTCATGCTTTGTTTTTCTGCTTCTCAAATCAGATATTCTCAAATAACCTACCTTCCAGTTTGGTGATTCTTTCTTCTGGTTTCTCAATCTTTCTGTTGAACCCTCCTAGTGAATTTTTCATTTCAGTTGTTGTACTTTTCAATCCTAGAACTTCTTTTTCATTCATTTTTTATAATTTTTTTATAATTTCCAACTCTTTATTGATATTCTGTATTTGGTGAGACATTGTTCTCTTATTTTCCTTTAGTTCCTTAGATTTGGTTCCTATTTGGTATTTTGAATATATTTATAATAGCTCAATTAAAGTCTTTGTTTAGTAAGTCCCAAATCTGGACTTACTCATGGGCAGTTTCTGTTGATTGCTTTTTCTCCTGTGAATCTCCCCTTTCTTTGTATGTCACATTTATTTTCTGTTGAAAGCAGAATATATTAAGTGATATAGTGTGGAAACTCTGGAGATTAGATCCACTTCCCACTCACTCCATCTAAGGTTTGTTATTGTTTCTCTTTGTTGCTATTATTGTTGCTGCTGATATTTGTTGTTTAGTGACTTTCCTGAACTATTCTTTGTTGTGTACAGCAACTGAATTCTCTGCTTGGTTAGCTTCTTCTTGACTAATGACTGTACAGATTTCCTTAAAAGCCTTCAGCCAATAAACCTTCCAGCCTCGCTGAGGAGATCTGTATGCATGTGGGTGATACCTTCAATTCTCTGATGGGAAGTTCATGTAGCTTTCACTTTCTGCTTACACAGAGCTTCAAGGTCACCCAGAGGAAAGGGATTAGGACCTTCTTGGGTCTTTATTGAGCATACACACAACTCTGCAAATGACTGTGCCTTCTAGATTTCCAGTAATATGTCAGAGCTTTTCAAAACTCCATAGAAATATCTCATTTCCATGCTGCTGCTTTTAAGTTGTCTCGTCCACTTCTTAGTAGCTGCAACTGTTATCCCTGCCTACAGCAGTTGCAGTGTTTTTTTGTTTTTGTTTTTGTTTTTTAGCAGTTGCAGTGTTAAACAATTACTGCTGTTTTTTTCCCCACAAATGCCCCCAAGGTGAAGGCTGTTGTCAGTGAGCAAGCCCCAAGTCAGATCGAATAAAGACAAACTGTGTGGAGCTGCCAAACAGGTCAAATAATGACAGTTCTCTGGGGATAGGACTTTTAGGGAGCTCCAAATATGTTCTTCCTCTGCCAGTGACTGCTAGGCTGCAGGTTTTCACAGCTAGCATGATTATGTAGCTCTTGGTTTTCACAGCTACCCTAGAATTGAGGGGAGGGAGATGGGAATAAAGTCCATTAAAATGCCCCAAAACTTGCTGTTCTTAAGAGATTCAACTGTTTTTCTCGAATAAACACTCCTCAGATTTTTGCAAGCCTTTCCTTAATTTGCAGAGTTCTCAAAAGTTGATTTTGACAATTTTTGCTAGTGTTCTTACTACTTTTAAGGAAGAACAAATTTTCAATGGCTCTTATTCTGTCAAATTGGAAGACTGTCCTCTTCTTTTTACCTTCTTTTTTTTTTTTTTAAGATTTTATTCATGAAAGACACACACAGAGAGAGGGAGAGAGAGGCAGACACACAGGCAGAGGGAGAAACAGGCTCCATGCAGGGAACCTGATGTGGGACTAGATCCCAGGACTCTGAGATCACGCCCTGAGCCGAAGGCAGATGCTCAACTGCTGGGCCACCCAGGCATCCCCTTTTTACCTTCTTTTTAATCTCTGTTAACTAGAGTGATAGGAAATGGTAAACAAACTCACACACTGATGTAAGACAAAACATTTCCACAGTATGTGATGAATATATTCTTTTTTCCTACTTTCTTCTTCAAGAATTTCTTTCTTCTTCAGGTTCTTTTTAAAAAGCATGTGCTAGGAAGCCTGTGATGGGTGTTTTGTATGAATAAAAAGATGATACCTGTTCTGATTTCAAGAAAATGAAGAAAACCTTTAAAATGTTAAAAATTAAAACAAAACTATCACCATCACCGCCACCAATCATCTTGCTAGGTCACTTCCCTTAAAACAAAAATTTTAGGACATTCTTCTTGACTACTGTCTAGCAAATTCAGGACTGCTGAACCTCATCATGCCAATATTTAATGTTGCTAATTGAAAAAGAGAGATGCAGATGGCCCAGGAGACTTTTTATCCCCTTTCCATTGCTTAGCAAGGAAGTGGCTCAGGAGACCTGAGTTAGCTCAGCAGAGGACAAGACTAGTACCAGAGAATGAACTCTGAGGCTCCCCCTTGGTATAAAAGCTAGTTCTTTAGCAGGAAGCTCTACTGTTACAGAATTAGCTATATATTTCCTGATTCTTTTCCCTAAAATATAGAGTGTTATGAGATTGGAGTGTTTCCACTGAAACATTTTATACCTGACCTAAGAATACCTCTCAGGGAAACATGTCACTTTAATAATTCTGGGCTTGCATGTTTTGCCACCAAATAACCCTATTTTATAAATACCCTCCATGATACTAGTGGTGTATGTAACAATTTGCACGATGCTAATTATAAGAATTAAACATCAATGAAAGAGGAAACATTTGTAAAATGCAGTTGTATGTCTTCCAAAATCTTCAGAAATTCAAGGACACATATTTCTCAAGTATTTAACTGTTACCTCTTAAACATATGTAATTTCTGTCTTGTCTTTTTCCTGTCTTTGAACATGGAGACTCAGATGAAAAACAAACCCTCTCATTACCCCTATTTATTTTGGACCAAAGAACTTGTCATTCTAGGAAAACTGTCACAGAGGAGAAGAAAGCTATAAAAATGTTCCAGGAACAACAAGGCACATGAATAAGTACTGAGATCAAACATGATAAAGTAGCCTATGTAGGTCAGCTGTCTCTTAGATTGATGCTATGCAGTAAACAGAATTATGGCAACTCGAAAGCCTCATGATTGGTTTTTATATTTGACTCTTACTTTTGTAGGTCTCTTATTTAACATGCTTGAGTTAATATTTTAATACATTGAGTCCACTTCTCCTTTCTTGCTATGTAGACATATGCCTGGGACTTGTTTGGAAGGTATGCCCTCAAAAATGGAAGAGCAGATGGATGCAGTTTGCCACAGCACCCTCAAGAGAGACGTGGTAGGGCTACTTGAAACATCTAACAGGATAGGAATTTTAACTGTGTGCTCTATTATCAACAATTTTGCCAGCCAGCACATTTTCTCTCCAGCATGTCTCCAAATATGACAATGATGCCACAGTCAAAAACAGTTAACATCTCTCCTGCACCAGGAAGGAAGCAGTTAAACAGAGTATGACTCACCTTAGTGTTTGTTATTAATAAAAGAAAAATCTTTGTGATATGAGGAATTAATATTTATTGAGAGCTTTTTATGTGCCATGCATTCATCAACATTATATTGTTATATCCTCCGAATATCCCTGTAAAATGAATTTTATTTCCCCTATTTTCCATTATGGAAACTAAGAGTTATTAAAATTTTATCTGTAGTCTCACAACTAGGAAATGTAGGGCCAAGATATGAAAAACCCTTCCAGATTTGCTTGGCTGTGAAAGCAAGCAGTTGTCACTATATGATGCTAAATTGTAGACATCAACCACTCACAGTGATGCCATCTGACACCCATCCAAGAGTCACAAGACTTCCCCAAAGTGACACCAACTCCTGTGGGTGATAAATCTCATCTAAATCTCATCATTCTAATTGTACAACTTGAGGAAATGAAGGAGATAAAATGTGTTCTTTGATCACCATGTCTTAATTTCTAATAACACAGAATGCTTAAAACAAGAGAAATAAGAGTGTGATGAAGTGCCCTCAGGCAAGGCCTTAAAGGAAAATCCATTAATGGGTCATGATAAGGTTTTGGAACTTCTGCAATTTAGAGCACCTTCCTCACCTACCACACTGGGAGAATTGACAGGCCAGCTCTGCTTGCTAATTACACTCTCTCCCATTACTTTTTATGACTAAAAGATTTGTTTGGTAACCTTCAAAGGCATACTGAAGCCAGTAGGGGATTATTCATGTCCCAGTTCTGGGTATTCAAGACTCTCCTGCTGGGGTGCTGGCTTTGAGTCCCACTGGTATTGACTTAGTTCCTTAATCTCCTAATTAAAAGACAACTTCAAATAATGCTGCACAGCTCGAGGCTTCAGGAAGGACCCAGGGATAGATAGGTTTACCTGAAAAGAAAAAGTAAGGGATAGAGTTTCTCTTTGTGAACCAAAGCTCAGAACAACCTCTAGTCAGTAAAACAAAATGGCAAATAGTATCAGGCACAACCTATAGATCAAAAATCAGTTTTTGTTTGCAAAGCAGAAAAAAAGAAGCATCTGTCCTAGAGTTCTTGGAGTCCTGTCCTGCCTCTTTGCCTTTCTGAATCCTGCCCCCACTGGATAATACTCAAGCTAGCAGAGGGCAATTGACAATCATTCCTTCACAATGAGAAAATAGATGTGCCTATGTTGACACTTCTGCTTCCAACCTAATGATATATTTTTAGTTAATGGTCACAGTTTTCTTCAATGATTGTTATAGGACATCAAGGAGAATATATTAGTGTAATCTTAAAAATATTAAATGTGAGATACTTGAAGATGACGAGGAAGAAATGTCCAGAAAGTACTTGGAGATATATATATATTGGAAGTCACAGTGGGCTGCTGTTGTAGATGTGAAGATCGTCAGTATATACTTGGTTTGGATACAAAGTATGTGCATGGAGCCACAGTTTGTTGGTTAGCCTCTTCCACTGTACCCTTATTGATCATTTCCACCATGTATCCTCAGTTTTAGCTCTAATATTTATCATATCAATACAGAAAACCTCACACTTCTAAAGCTTTACTCATATTGTGTCTGGATTGTTTTTACCTTCTTTCTCTGCCAGATGAACTTTCACTTCCACAAAGACCAGCTTAGACCAACTTCCTTTTGGGAAGTGATTTTCCTAATACTATTCCCAACCCAAACAAAACTGACCCTTTTTTCCTCTGTTCCCATAATGCCTTGTACGTTTTTTCTGTTAGGGCACTTACCACAAAACATTGTCATTGTTTATGAGCTCCCCACAGGTGTGGCCCCTTTAGCATCTTCCTATACCTCTTTTATATGGGTAGAGACAGGGCTGAGTTGACCATCCATATATAGATGGGTTGCCATTGCCAACTTCTTTAAGCAAAAAGGAAAAGACCTTTATTGATGTGTTCATGCGAGATTCGCCCCACAACTGTCCAGCACTTAGTAGGGGACATGATCATTCTTGAATGACCAACACATGGTTATTCTTAAAAGAGCAAAGCCTTGGGAGTCTCTAATGAAGACTAAACTCTAGAGTTGAGAACAAAAATGTCAATTAAGACACAGTCTAGTGATTAACATTATTTTATTCAGGTATTTTGTCTTCTAATTTAGAGACCCATTTTGAGAATTAATCTTTAAAAAAGTCTTAAGTGTATTTTCATATAGTTTTCTCTGTTTGAATCTTTAGCTAATATAGGTTTTTCAGACAATTAAAGATGGTGAAGTAACTTGTCCAGAGGTGTTTTATTTTGCCTTTTTTTTTTTTTTTTTTTTTTACTTGTATTGATTCTTTCCTTCACTACTCTGCAACTTGTCCTCAGGTTTATATCTTACCTCACTGTCCCTCACTTCAGGGGCAGCCACATTTCAGGAATTATGTCTTATCTATAATAGGGCAGTTCTCTTTTATCCTTCCACTGTCAATATATTTGAACTCATGAAGCTCTCTTTGAAGTCAGTGTGAGTCTCATATTTGGAAGCAAGATACTGATGAGAAAGAAGACTCTAAACTGCAGCCCTTTGTAGGAAACTCACTTAAAAACCTGCACTTCCTATGCACCTGGCTTTAGTAAAATACAAGTAAAGGATTTCTTTACCATTTTCATGTTATTTTAAACAAGTCTTGATCTCAGGGAGGTCTACTTTTTAAAGAATTAAAATAAACTAAATGGCTAATTTTTACTTTTTAAGGAAGTGTCACTGAAGTTACGTGACAACTGTATTTATTTTCCTTTACTCAGACTCTTATTTCAAGGATTTTCATTTTTCTTTGAGCCAGAATTTATTTTAACATCCCCACCTTAAGCGTCAAAATAGTGTTATGACTTGAACATGAGAGGCTATTAAACATGGACAGATATTAAAACATATAAAATTTGGAAGCATTTTAATGGTTTCTCAAAACTTTTGATTTTCAACAATAAATGAATACTCTATAGAATTTTAAGCTATTTTCCCCCTCTCTGTGGTGCACCGATGCACAGTAAATGTCTTGGCAAAATATACACAAACCCACCGACAGTCACCCCCAGACATCCACTTGCCTGAGATGATTAGTAAGTGTCTTTTTCTTTTTGCTGAAAGAAGGGTCAGCCCAGCCCTATTCCCTGCCTATAACAGAAAAGGGTATGGGAGAAGCTGAGGGGCTATTTAATGAGGAAACTTCTGGCAATGTAGATGCAAACGATATGGCCTTGGGAACTAGGGGCCAAAATACTGTGCAGAGTGTGGGGGAAAGGATTCTTCCTTTACTCCGTGAAACTTACACACCCTTGAGTGTCTGATCTCCCTCAAGTGGCTTCCAAGATTTTGACAAGGGGCCTTCAGTGAAAGAAGTAGTCTCCCTAGAGGGGTAGAGTGAGGGGTGAAGAGAAGACTTGGAGGTTTCTGTGGTCTTGCAGTTATGCACATGGCAGCTAAGATCCACTGAACTGACATGATCTCATTTGTACCCACAAACTACAAAATAATCAAATTATTGATGTGTTTCCGAACTGCAGTAACTCGCCTTATCTTGGTTCTGGCCCAAACTGAAAATCTTATTGCTGGATTTGATATCTTTGGTCAGATTTAGGGGGCTCTAGAAAGTTGGTTAATTCAATTTTGGAAATTAATTTAAACTTCCAACAACCTATTAAAAAAATAAGACCTGTTAGAAACTATCAACCCTGACTTTTCTGGTAAGAACAGGATCTAGAACAAAGGTGATGGTCATCCCACCTCCACCCTGCTCAGACCCCATGGAGAAGACTCTTCTGGACTGGCTATTAATCAGCAGGGATACATTAAGATTGGGACAGTGAGAATAAGGAGGGCATGCCAGAGGAGGAGTAGCTGAAGGGATTAGAGCTGGTCAGAAAAGAATGATCTTAGGTGGAAGACTATGGGAAACATGTTAATTGCTGCCAAATATTTCAAGGGCTGTCAGCTAATGAGATCCATAATCCACAGACCATAGGACTGGGAACAAAGGATGATTATTGGGAAGTAAGTTGAGCTGCCACAAATGGAATGGGATATTTTAGTAGGTAATGACTTCTCTATCACTAAAGACATTCAATTTGATATTAGATGTCCATTCATCAGAGAGACCGAAACAGGGCCATTGTCAGCTCATATAGTGTCTCTGTGAGAATAGAAAAAGTACTCCCTCTAGATGGATGCAACACTAAGCCAACATGCACAACCAGGCTAGATTTCAGCCTCCATTCATTCCTTTTGCAGGGCGCCCCTACGTAGGGCAGAACCTGCATAACCACACACAGCTGTGTCCATGATCTTAACATGTTCTGCCCCAACAGCAATCAATCAAAAGAGAGGAAGACACACAGAATAAAAGAGCCCTCATAAATCAGAAGGTCAGACCTGTAGGGCCTGGTTGACCTATAGGGCCTTTATGAAAGAACTGATCCTTTAAGCCAGATGTGTCCCTCAAAAAACAGAAATAATTTGGGCCCTTTCGTTTATGATTAAATTCACGACACTTCATCACTGAAATATACAAAGGGTACTGTCACATGCGGAATTTACTTTAGAAGCTATTAAAATGTCGATACTTTTAAAAAATGCTTACTGTGGGCTAGATAATATGTTAAGTACTTGTACAAATTATCACCTTAATCTGCACAATAACTAAGTAGTAGTACTATACTCATTTTATAGAGGAAGTGTAAGCAGCTTGTCTAAGATCATTTTCCTTGGTAGTGGCAAATCTTCTTAATCATAAAAC
This sequence comes from Vulpes lagopus, assembly GCF_018345385.1. Classification (NCBI taxonomy): domain Eukaryota; kingdom Metazoa; phylum Chordata; class Mammalia; order Carnivora; family Canidae; genus Vulpes; species Vulpes lagopus. The sequence goes on along the minus strand of NC_054834.1, from coordinate 100,942,719 downwards.
CAAATCATCCTTTTGAAAAAAAGCAAGTTTTTGAAAGCTCTAACTCCACATCATGATTTTGCATTTCAGTAAAATTTTAAGATTTAGAAGGTTGAATTGGTGAAAAAGCCAGAATGTGATATAAATACTGCGAGTGACAATCATCCTTCCTGACCATCTTTCTGGACCAAGCATGAGCTTGGTTTAATGTACCTGGGCAACATTAAACTGAAGGAACGGAGAGGTGGCTTTCAGAAAATCTGCTTGCACTATTGCAACATTAGTTCATTAAAATCTCCTCTTCCCTTGCGTTACCCCGATCACAACAGCTGTGGTGGTTGCTTCCCCCCAGCACTTCTTTTGCATTCATGATCGGTACAGTGGACTTGGCAACTAGTCAACACAGCCATGTGACACATTTTTCATGTGAAATTTGAACTGGGCACTGAAATTGTTCATTGTGTGTCAGTGTGTTTATTTTCACCTCCCCAACTAGGTGGCAACCACCATGAGGGGAGAGACTATGGTTCATACTTTCTAGAAACCACCTAAACTGTGCTTACGCACAGAGCCTTGCATAGAGTTGAGTATCTTACATTGTCCTACAATTTTAGAGTGATTGCAATACATATGCAGCCTGAACTAAACCCATTCTAAGCATGTTTAAGATTTAGAATGAATCATCCAGGAGCCCCTGCTCCGTAAGTGTTTTCATCATCATCTTCCTTGTAAATTGGACCTACGGCTCTAGATGATCAAATCCAATGTCTTTTCCTTCCTCTTCCTTTGACTGCATGCAGTCTCAGACTGAAGTGTTTATGATCTGCAATATCTCCCTGAAACTCTGTGATGCGGACTGCCACTCCCTTCTTTTCTTTAGGTGAAAACCTGTTGTTCTTGCTCAACTCCTACCCATTGACTCCTCTGAGAGGCAAGAGGACAAACAGAATAATCTAGGGCTCTGCAGTCACACTTAGCTGAAAGTTCTATCTCCACTTAGGAAAATTATTTAGCATCTCTGAGCCTCAGTTTTCTGATCTGTAAAATGTAGAGAATTGTACTCATTTTGTAGGATTAATGTGAGGATAAAACAAATTAATTAGATAAAGCATCCAGCCAGGCCCTTGGCCTACCTTGGGTGCTGATAAATTTGCTTTCCCTTTTTTTCTTTCTTCCCTATCCCCTGCCCCTTTATTATAGCCCTTCTTCTTCCTTCCCCTAGATACAGATTTCCCTCTGTATTCACTCCCTGGGTGATCTCACCCATTGTATTCTCCCTGAAAACAGTCCCAACTCTACAGAATTTTCAGTGCTAAAGACTCAATTTAGGTTTTGTTCCTGGATTTTCAACAATAAATAACGTGTTCCAGGTTCACAAAATGTCTGTTATCTCTCCTCATCTCCCTCTTTTCAAAGAAACTTGCTTCTTTTTTTTAATTTTTTTTTAATTTTTATTTATGATAAGTCACAGAGAGAGAGAGAGAGGCAGAGACACAGGGCAGAGGGAGAGGCAGGCTCCATGCACCGGGAGCCCGATGTGGGATTCGATCCCGGGTCTCCAAGATCACGCCTTGGGCCAAAGGCAGGCACCAAACCGCTGCGCCACCCAGGGATCCCAAGAAACTTGCTTCTAATAGTGCCAGAGGCATGCAGGAGCAAAACGTAAGCCACGCTGTCTGCCCCCACCCAGCTCTGCAGAGTACTCTGCAGGACCTCTTAAGAGACCAGCATCGTCACCTCCCACCTGCATGACCTTGCTGGTCTGCATTTCATCTCTTTTAGCCAGTCTTGCTCCTTGTCCCTGGATTGAGTGTCTCCAAGCCATAGCTCCAATCATGTCACCTCCCTGCCCAGTACTCTCCAACAGCTCCCCATTGCCTGTGACTAAGTTTTGGTCAAAGCTTTGATCAAAGCCTCCACCTTTAAGCCTTGACCTTTTCTTTTTAATTCCCTACAACATGAATACTGTGCTCCCACCAAAGAGGATTACTCAGTGTTCCAAGAACACAGTCTGTACTCTGTCTATGTCTCTGTTCCTGCTGTTTCCTCCTCCTCTGGTGTTCTCCTCCTCACCACCCCCGGTCTCTCTTTGCCAAACTCTTGCCCATCCTGAAAGACTCAGCTTAAAGGTTTTCACACTTGTTGATGAAACTAGTCCCTTCCTTCAGGTGTTCACCAGTGGCCCTCCGCCTCTCTTCTGCCCCAACCATTTCTTCCCTGGTCCCCCACGGTCTGGCTGGTGGCAGCTCTTCCGCCCAGCGCACTCTAGCTCAGCACTTTCCACACTCTTCTATCCCAGACCACTTTTTAAAAATTGTAGAATGGAATAAAGTACACAGACGGCACAGAGCAAGTTAACAGACCAATTAAACACTGCATGAAATGAGCAGCATCCAGTCACACTCTTTTATAAACTTAGAAATGGCTTCATCAAGTTGGCTCCTCCTATCAGTTGCGTTATCATGTTTCCTCCTATATTTTGCTTTCATTGCAGCACAACATAAAATGTCCCTTCTTACGGTCTAATGTCACAAAGAAGACAAAACAAGCACTTTGTGTTGCCTTTTTGTTTGTTGTAGAAAATAAAGGCATCCTCTTATCTTTGAAGTCCTCAGTCCCCTTATTTCTTTGCTTAAGGCACCGTCTAAGAAATACATGACTCTGATTTTTAGTGCAACTTCCACTTCTCAGCCAGAGATTGAGAGAGAATAAATGGATGTGTTAGCAGTGTTTAATATATGCAGGAAGGGATGAATAACATCCCAAATATATGTTACATTCACCAGACCCAGAGCAGCCATTGTTACAGATGACATCCACTGACAGTGCTAGAGAATGCCTGCACCTCCCACTTCTTCATGCATCTGGTGGCCTCTCCGTGCCACAAATTCTCGGGATGGCGCAAATTCCACACTGCAGCACAGTGCTGCATAGTAACAATGACCATTAACTGTGTTTAGTGTTATTCTTACATATAAGGCAGTTCAGATTAAAAAGTCAATAGAGCCCTTAACTATTCTTGCTGTGGTACACTCACTTATGTGTGCTGGAATCTAGGGTTCCACAGAATGTAGTTTGGAAAATATTGCCCTAGTTATACTTGCATTACTTATGTAATTCCAGTTATCATCTGCCAAGCCACGAATCTCACATCTTCTACCAAAATTTTCCTTGACATCACTAATTTGAACAGTATTCAGTTTTGCATTTCCATAGCTCCTGGCAGTGCTCCATATGTAGTTGGGGGAGAAATGATAGAAAGGAAGGAGGAAGAGAGTATGGAATCTGACTAATTCTTATGCCATTTCTGTAAAGTTGATGATTGTAGTGAAAGCTATACAAGGGGAAGTTCACAAAACCATTTTGCATAAAATTCCTGTTCAAATCAAATATGGATATAATTTAAATTATTAATGCTAGGGGTCAGTAGAATGAAAACAGGTTTTCCAGTAAGATTTTGTAAGTAGGAAATGTATTTTTGTTAAAGTCTGAGACATACCACAAAAGTAGTTAGTGATTATTGAGATTACACATGGGCTAGGTCTGCTGTTTTGCTGCATTTAAAATTTTATAAACTAATATATTTGCTGATTTTTCCCCACTCTGAGGTTTAATTTTTCCCTATGTCAAACACCAGTCTGCTCAGTTAAGGGATGTGGGCTGAGTAAGTCAATGGAATTTATTATTTATTAACCTCCTATTGTCAATTCCAGTCATCACTTGACTACTGACTTTATGTCTGTCTGCTTTGGCCTAAATACAACCTAGAGTTGCTCTCTGGATCATGGAAAATCTAATATTTCTCCCAATAGATTTGATTATTTTACATTACAGCAGATAAGTTTTTTTGAAGTAGCTACTGATAATTACCTTGCTTTTCTGTGACTCAAGTCACTTATCCCTTCTTAAGGGGGATAGATAATCCTATTATGATTATAGTTTTATGAGATTTACTTTTAAGCAAACTTACATTTCTCTATTTTCTCACTGCCTGCTTTGGTTTTGATAGTTTCAAAGAAAGCATGGAGAAATCATCATATTCCGACTGGCTCATTAATAACAGTGTTGCCGAGCTAGTGGCTTCCACAGGCCTTCCAGTGAACATCAGCGATGCCTACCAGGATCCTCGCTTTGATGCCGAGGTAAGAGGAATTCTCTGGTTGCAGTCTTAAGGTTCACTTGTCACACTGGTGATGGTTTGCTCATTGAAGCATAAGAAGGACATCATATATATCAACAGGTTTTGGGGTTTTTGTTTTTGTTTTTTGCATCTTTCCTCTGTGATCAGACTTAGCATTGCCTGCTGTTGGATAACAGGAAAACCTCCTCTCTACTCTCATTTGTGGCAAAATGGGTATCTGTTATTTATTTGTTTAATGCTCTTTTACAATTGGATACATTTTATATTAAATGTACCCATATACAGGTACCCATGCATTAAATCACGAACACTATATTAAACATAGTTTGTATTAAACTATGGAATAGTTAGTAATAAAAATGTGTATATAACATCATTATTTCCCAACAGATGCTAAAACAACTACTGTGTCTTTTAAAATTGTTCCCAAGAAATGGTAAATTGGCTTGTGTTATTGTTTAATGTTAATTTTGCAGGCACATTGTGCTATATATATATACAGAATATAGTAAAGTGGTATAGGTTCTGACTTGCAGATGTTTAAATTCTAAGTAGCTACAATATCACACAGATAAATTTACATGAATTTATAAAATCTGTGTCTGTGTGTGTATTCAATAATTTACATGTTTCCTATTCTAGACTGCCAAGCTAAGATCTAAAGAGTAGCAGGAGTTTTTTGGCAAGGAAGGTGAGGAGATGTGTTCCAGGCAAAGCTGAGAGAACACAGGGGCTGGGGTGGAGAAGTGAGGAGCTGAGAAGGGTTAATGCTGCTGAAAGCTCCAGGGAGATGAAGCTGGAGAGGGAAGCAGAGGCCAGATTGCTCCAAGACTTTGAACGCCATGTTAAGAAGTTTGAGTATTTGTCCTAGGCAATGGGGAGCCAGTAGTTGGGTTTTAAATCAGGGAAATGCAGAAGTTGTATTTTAGAAAGATCACACCACCTCTGTGGCTATAGCACGGAGGACAGGTTAGCAATAATAGCTGAACATTTAAGTGGAAATGACATCTCTGGAGATGGACAGGGATCCCTTCAGCCCCAGTCTCCGGACTCCACAGTTCTCTTCCTCAGGCCTGCTCTCTGCTGTCCCATGTCTGGGGTAGGACATTATGTGACAGGAGGCTGCAATCTAAACTTAACTTCGAACTTCAGTCATGTCATCTTTGCGGATCTCTGCAGGAAACTTTTTAATTCTCCAAAACTCACCATCTCTCTGTAGCTGCCTGGAGCTTTATTCCCCCCAGGCCATGTCCTCTAATAGTTTCTATTAATTCTTGAGCATGGAGCTCAGCTGCTCCTACCTTGCAAATCCTTTCACAAACTCCCAGTCTGGGTTGGGTATCTCTGCAGCATCTCCCTCAGCTGTCCCAACCCTGAGCCCCTTGTAGCTCTCTTCAGTTCTGATGCATTATTTCTGAGCTTTGACTTATCTTCCTTGGGAAACTACACAGTCTGGAGCTTCTTTAGCTGTCTTCCTTTGTGGGAAAATATCACCAACTTGGTTCTGTGGTTGGCAGAGCAAAAATGATTTCTAGAGGTCAATATTTGTATACTTTAGCATTACGATTGGGTTAGGACTGATTTGGCAAACTTGTGTTTGCCATGTTTCTTTCTTCCTTGCTTTTAGAGAAAGAATGCTGAAGAACAAATATCTAGACGGTTTTATGAAGGAATGCTCTCAGTATCCTATTAGTAACATCAGTAAGAGCTGAACAAGCTGAAAGGCTTGCTATGCAGAAACATCATTCGTTGCCAATTCCTTGTTGCCAAGTCATCATATTAGATTAGATGTCAAGGGATCATGGTTGATTCTTATCTCAAATTTCAGTGCTAAATTTGGTATGGATTACTGTTATTCTGCTCTTAGCTTTGGACCATGAAGTCAAATTTTGGGGAAAAGAAAGAATCAACAAATTACACCACTTAAAAATGTTGGTTACTAAGCCATATGTAAAAATATAACAAAACATGAGGCAGTGAACACTTGCCACCCAGTTTAAGCATCTCTACCTTGGAGAATGACATGCTGGGTCATAGGTTTCAACATCTTTGCCTTTATCAGGGAAGGAAAAATTCTCGTCCAATCATCACTCATTTTTTTTTCTTATGAAAAGCAACACAATATCTCAAGAATACTTCTTACTCATACAATTTAGTGATCTTGGATAAACCATATCCTTATGTCTACAGACTCTTACCACATCTCTTCCTGATTAGTGAGACAGCCATTCCACATTTTCCCTGCACTCACAGCCCATTCCAATAAAGCAGACTGCTCCACTGATCTATAAAAAGAACAATGTGGACTCGTGAGCAAAAATCCAGCAGTTATTTCTGTGGGATCAGGCATAAAAACTTCATGCTTTTAGCCAGTAGTTAGAAGCAATGATGTCTGAAGACAGTAAACTATGGTAGGTTAAGCAGTGACTATTTTGTGAAATCACTTTCTACCCTCTGATAAAATAAAGCATGTACTTAGTTCAACATTATTTCTTGGTTTTCCACCTAAAATGCTTTCAATCTGCTATATACCTAGTACTAGATTTCAAATGCAAATCTGAAGATGCATTATATATGATTTTTACATGGTCACTTTGCATGGTATTGGAATTTATTTATTTATTTATTTATTTATTTATTTATTTATTTATTTTTAAGATTTTTATATATTTATTCATGAGAGACACAGAGAGAGGCAGAGACACAGGCAGAGGGAGAAACAGGTTCCCTGCGGGGAGCCCGATGTGGGACTCAATCCCAGGACCCCAGGGTCACGACCTGAGCCAAAGCCAGATGTGTAACTACTGAGCCACCCAGGTACCCTGATACTGGAATTCAAAGTTACTTTATGTTTCCCTTCTCATGCTAAGGGGAAAAAATTAGAAAGGAATTAATCAATGCAGATGGAGGTGAGAGAGAGAATTCTGCCTAAATGCAGGCACTTAGTAGATATTTCCTGCGAATGTGTGTGTATGTTGTAGTATGTGTGTGTGTGTATGTGTATGCGCATTATGTATTACTCCGGGAAAAGCAAAATTATTTATCTGCTTAAGCCTTCTCCCTTCTCAAGTACATTTTGCCTCAGTGACAGGAGTCAACTGTTTGTTAATAATGAATGAGACTCCAGACTAAGCCGCCATGCTAAGAGGCTAAGAGGCTCCAACCTTCTCCCCATGAAGCCTGATGTAAGATGGTATAGATCATAAGATAAAGACAACCATTTCAGATAATATTTTTTATTAATGTTTTAAGTATTTTCCTCAAGATAAAAAAAAATATGAGAAAATGAAATTCTGGGAGCCTGGGTGGCTCAGCGGTTTAGCACCACCTTCAGCTCAGGGCATGATCCTGGAGACCCAGGATCGAGTCCCACGTCAGGCTCCCTGCATGGAGTCTGCTTCTCCCTCTGCCTGTGTCTCTGCCTCTCTCTCTCTCTCTCTCTCTCTCTCTCTGTCTCTCATGAATAAATAAATAAAATCTTTAAAAAAGAAAAAAAGAAAATGAAATTGCTTCATTCTTGCACTAAAAGTAATTCTGGAATCATCCTAGAAATAGAGGGTAACTTTTAGAACTGTATTGTCTTCCTACAAAGGTTTGAGTCCTCTCTTCTTGGTCTGCTATGGATCCGTAATTTTTATCGGTGATCATAGCTGAGTATTTATTTATTACTGGTAGAATATAAAGAAATTTTTTCAGTCCAGGATTAATTGAGTATCTCCCAGAGTTTTCTCCACTGGAAAAAGTGCTTGCTTTTTGGTTCTCTACACTCACTAACTTCCTTGAATAGTTTGAAGCTGGTTAACAAGAATGATAATTTGCAGAGTGGTAGCATGGGTAATCCCTTTCAAAGCATTTCCTATTTTTCTTACAGATTTTCTCAACATATGTCTATACAGTAAACTTAAATCTGGGGATCCCTGGGTGGAACAGCGGTTTAGTGCCTGCCTTTGGCCCAGGGCGTGATCCTGGAGACCCGGGATCGAATCCCACGTCGGGCTCCCGGTACATGGAGCCTGCTTCTCCCTCTGCCTGTCTCTCTCTCTCTCTCTCTCTCTCTCTCTAATAAATAAATTTAAAAAAATAAATGAACTTAAATCTGCCAGAAATACATTTTCCTGAATAATGGTATCTATCCTCAGTTTCTCAATGGTTCAGTGGCTAATTCTGACAACCTGAATTCTCTTTACTGAACATGAAGAAGGACCCCAATTCATCAGACCATGTAGTGTCTGGGATAGAACACCCAAAAATGAATTGGCTTTATTCTGGGGTTTCATGCTATAGGTGTGCAAACTTTCAGTTAATAGGAATATTAGTGATTTCCTTAATTTACAGATGAGGACACAGAGCTGGAGTGTCTTGTCTAAGGCCACACAGCTTCCTCAAGATAGGGCACAGAACTAACTGGACTTTCTGATTCCTAATTCAATTCCCTGACTGGCTTCCTATGTGGACCAGCTGCGGAGGGGCTCCCTGGGCAATGGAGCCCACTCCATCTTTCCTCTGTCCACAAAGGCACATGAACGTTGGCCAACAGACGTACCTTTTTGTCCTGTCTGCTCCACTCACCTGTTGTGTCATCTTGGGCATACTACTTGCATATGTATTGTAACATGTAGAATTCTATATAAATATTTTGTAAATGATGCAATCTTATATAAATGTCGGTGAAGATATTCATCTGATTAAGAACTAGTTTCTTCTTTTGGGGTGGGGACAGGTTGGCAGAAGCAGGTCCTTTTCTCTAAATGCAGGGCCTTTTTACAGAGCTGCAGACCAGCAGACCTTGATTATAGACAAGACAACTTCAATTCTCTTCATCCACAGACACAATGGGAAAGGAAGAGGAAAGTCTCTAGCCAAAGAGGGGAGTTAAAAGTGAGTGTTGACAGTAAAGAAGAGATGGTGGCACTAATCTGAAAACCTGTAGCTCTTCAAGTCAGCCAGGTCTCTGCTTGTCTTCTCAGAGGAGGAACAGTAACAGATGTTAGTTACAAAGGTGGTGAAAGCTGGATGCATGTCCCATGGCCTTGGGCTGCCATGGAGAGATGATCACCATATCCTTTCCTAAAGGAGCCAGCAATATGCAGACTTGGCTCTTCACAGGAATGGCCAGACATCCAGGGGCCAGATTACTAAGGCACATTAAGGATGATCAGATTTCAGGAGCCAGCCACACTGTCCAGGTCGAAACAATCCACCAATCTTTAAAACATAGCTGAAAAGCCAGTGACACTGGTATATCTCAAACACAGCCCTGTTGCCTGCATTCAAACCACAGTATCAGTTAAGGCAATAGGTAAACTCCAAAATCTCCATGGCTTGACACAAAAGGAGTTTAGTTTTTTGCTTGTGCTAAGCCAATGGACACTCCTGATCATTGGCACTGCATAGGGAGGTGTTCCTTTCCCCATCAATAAAATTGTTTAGCAACCTGTGATGAATGACTCATCCAGTAAACCATCTTGTAGAGTCTTCAGATCACTAACTGAGTGCCAACCCCAATACGTCTTCTCATGTGTATTTGGTAGTTTCTTCTCCAATTTAGACCAACATGAGAAGCTTGTCAGCTTGAGGATTCATGATGCCAGTGGCATTCTGTTAATAAGAGAGAATTTACCCTACCAAGCTTTGCCTTAGCTGTTCAATTAAAGTGGAAACTAGATTTCCAATTTCAATGTCTTTCCTACCTTATAATAACTCCAGGGAAGTCCTTACAAATTCTGCCCAAAGATATGCAGCAAGAGAATGACCCTTACTTTGAAATCTCAGTTTTGAAACTGTTGGTCTTCCTTTTAATAAAAACTACAAAAGGATGTGTTTCATGTGATAGAAAGCCCATCCCAGGTGCTGCCAGGAGCCTGCTGTGAAGGCTATGGGGCAAGTAATCATAGTTGTCTACCTGCTGAGTATTCTCTTTGTGATTGTATTAAATATTTAATGGAGTTCCCTCCCTGTGGGAACAGAGCAACTCAGAGGGCAAGGCACAGTGATTACTTGCCTTCTGTCTGCCTGTTTGAGTTGACTCCTAGGAGTGGCACCTGCTGAGCTTGATAGTCTGCATGGTTTTAAGGCCAAACTCCTTGGTTTATGGGTGGAAAATGATGATGGAATAGTTATATAAGATACCCACAGAGCCAGAACTAAATTTCTGAGCTTTAAATTCTACAACCTTATGAAGATTGCTATATATTCTGTCACATCCTCCATGGAAAGAATGGAAGACAGAAGACAGAAAAGATATACCTGATTATTTTATTTATAGCAGCTCAAAAAACCCTCATGTTCACAGGTTATTGTGTAGATGGGTTTTGTAGTTTTGCTCATCATTTGCTCCTAGGAAAGAGGAGGCCCACACTCGGCTCCTGAAAACATGGACAGAACACCGTGTGTATTAATTTTCTATCGCTCCATAACAAGACACCACAAATTCAGCAGCTTAAAACAAACATCCACTTCTTATCTCACAATTCCCATAGGTTGGAAATCTGGGCACGGCAGAGCTGCATTCTCCACTCTGGGGTCTCAGATGGCTAAAACCAAGATGTTGGCCAGGTGACATTCTCATGTGGATTTTGGCACTTTTCAGAGCTTATTCGGGTGATGATAGAATTGAGTTCCTTGAAGTTGTAGACTAAAGTTTCCATTTTCTTACTGACTGCTATTAAAAGTTCTCTCTCAGCTCTTACACACTGCCCTTAGGTGCTAGTCATGGCCCTCTCACAACACAGCACCTCACTTGCTCAATGCCAACAGGACGTTGGCCGTGACTGAGGCTTCCGTGATGTCAGGAGTGACTCACGTAATCACAAGAGTGGCTCTCCCATCACCTCTGCCACATAATGTAGCCTAATCAAGGAAGTGATGATCCTGTCATAGTTACAAGGCCTGCCCACACTCAAGGGGGGGATGGTACCAGACTTGTACAAAGTGGAGGGTGGCAGGTTGGAATCTTAGAGGCCATCTTTAGAATTCGGCCTACCACTCTATGATAATGACTACAATTGCATCCACACAAAATGTCTCTATGCCATAGGACCTTCCATATGTCCTGGTATGGAAAAATATCCATGAGGAGAAAAACCACAAAGAAGTATGTATAGAATAATGTATAGAATAATATATGTGCATATATATACACATATGTACATATATTTTTCTAATAGAGCTCCTAAATCTAACATGTCCAAAACAGAGCTCACAATCTTTTTTTCTCCCAAGCCTGCTCCTCTCTCTGTTTCCCTGTCTCTATTAAGGCAACACAATTCTTCTTGATGCTTATGACAAAAATTTTTATAGGCATCATCCTCTCATTTACACATCTAACTCATCAAGAAGTCCAATTGGCTCTACTTGCAAAATTTATCCAGAATCTGACCACTTCTCACCGCTCAACTGCTACCAACCATGTCCAGCCACCCTCATCTCTGGACTATTTTTCATGGCCAGAGCCTCTTAATCTCTGCCCCTCTATATGCTATTCCCTATACAATAGCCAGATACTCTTAATTTTTAAGTCATATCATGTCACAACTCTGTGCACAAACTCTTCAAAGTCTCCTTATGTCACTAGAGTAAAAATCAAAGTCACAATTCTCTTAGAGCTTTACAATGCCCTACACATCTGGCATCTCCTTATCTGGCCCCAGCGCTGACTTCTACTTCTCCAGCCACACTAGTCTATTTATTCCTAGAACATGCTGCTCACATTTCTACTGCAGGGCCTTTGCACTGGCCATTCTCTCAGCTGAAATACTCTTCCCTCAATAGCTGTGTGGCTTAAATCCTCACTTCTTAAAAGTCATCTTTCATTTTTTTTAAATTAATTTTTATTGGTGTTCAATTTACCAACATACAGAAAAACACCCAGTGCTCATCCCGTCAAGTGTCCACCTCAGTGCCCGTCACCCATTCCCCTCCAACACCCGCCCTCCTCCCCTTCCACCACCCCTAGTTCGTTTCCCCGAGTTAGGAGTCTTTATGTTCTGTCTCCCTTCCTGATATTTCCCAACATTTCTTTTCCCTTCCCTTATATTCCCTTTCACTATTATTTATATTCCCCAAATGAATGAGGACATACACTGTTTGTCCTTCAACGATTGACTTATTTCACTCAGCATAATACCCTCCAGTTCCATCCACGTTGAAGCAAATGGTGGGTATTTGTCGTTTCTAATTGCTGAGTAATATTCCATTGTATACATAAACCACATCTTCTTGATCCTTTCATTCATCTTTCGATGGACACCGAGGCTCCTTCCACAGTTTGGCTATTGTGGCCATTGCTGATAGAAACATCGGGGTGCAGGTGTCCCGACGTTTCATTGCATCTGAATCTTTGGGGTAAATCCCCAACAGTGCAATTGCTGGGTCGTAGGGCAGGTCTATTTTTAACTCTTTGAGGAATCAAACAGTTTTCCAGAGTGGCTGCACCAGTTCACATTCCCACCAACAGTGTAAGAGGGTTCCCTTTTCTCCGCATCCTCTCCAACATTTGTTGTTTCCTGCCTTGTTAATTTGCCCCATTCTCACTGGTGTGAGGTGGTATCTCATTGTGGTTTTGATTTGTATTTCCCTGATGGCAAGTGATGCAGAGCATTTTCTCATGTGCATGTTGGCCATGTCCATGTCTTCCTCTGTGAGATTTCTCTTCATGTCTTTTGCCCATTTCATGATTGGATTGTTTGTTTCTTTGGTGTTGAGTTTAATAAGTTCTTTATAGATTTTGGAAACTAGCCCTTTATCTGATATGTCATTTGCAAATATCTTCTCCCATTCTGTAGGTTGTCTTTTAGTTTTGTTGACTGTATCCTTTGCTGTGCAAAAGCTTCTTATCTTGATGAAGTCCCAATGGTTCATTTTTGCTTTTGTTTCTTTTGCCTTCGTGGATGTATCTTGCAAGAAGTTACTGTGGCCGAGTTCAAAAAGGGTGTTGCCTGTGTTCTCTTCTATGATTTTGATGGACTCTTGTCTCACATTTAGATCTCTCATCCATTTTGAGTTTATCGTTGTGTATGGTGAAAGAGAGTGGTCCAGTTTCATTCTTCTGCATGTGGATGTCCAATTTTCCCAGCACCATTTATTAAAGAGACTGTCGTTCTTCCAATGGATAGTCTTTACTCCTTTATCGAATATTAGATGACCATACATTTCAGGGTCCACTTCTGGGTCCTCTATTCTGTTCCATTGATCTATGTGTCTGTTTTTGTGCCAGTACTACACTGTCTTGATGACCACAGCTTTGTAGTACAACCTGAAATCTGGCATTGTGATGCCCCCAGCTATGGTTTTCTTTTTTAAAATTCCCCTGGCTATTCGGGGTCTTTTCTGATTCCACACAAATCTTAAAATAATTTGTTCTAACTCTCTGAAGAAAGTCCATGGTATTTTGATAGGGATTGCATTAAACGTGTAAATTGCCCTGGGTAACATTGACATTTTTACAATATTAATTCTGCCAATCCATGAGCATAGAATATTTTTCCATCTCTTTGTGTCTTCCTCAATTTCTTTCAGAAGTGTTCTATAGTTTTTAGGGTATAGATCTTTTACCTCTTTGGTTAGGTTTATTCCTAGGTATCTTATGCTTTTGGGTGCAATTGTAAATGGGATTGACTCCTTAATTTCTCTTTCTTCAGTCTCATTGTTAGTGTATAGAAATGCCATTGATTTCTGGGCATTGATTTTGTATCCTGCCACGCTACCAAATTGCTGTATGAGTTCTAGCAATCTTGGGGTGGAGGCTTTTGGGTTTTCTATGTAGAGTATCATGTCATCGGCGAAGAGGGAGAGTTTGACTTCTTCTTTGCCAATTTGAATGCCTTTAATGTCTTTTTGTTGTCTGATTGCTGAGGCGAGGACTTCCAGAACTATGTTGAACAGCAGTGGTGAGAGTGGACATCCCTGTCTTGTTCCTGATCTTAGGGGAAAGGCTCCCAGTGCTTCCCCATTGAGAATGATATTTGCTGTGGGCTTTTCGTAAATGGCTTTTAAGATGTCGAGGAAAGTTCCCTCTATCCCAACACTCTGAAGGGTTTTGATCAGGAATGGATGCTGTATTTTGTCAAATGCTTTCTCTGCATCTAATGAGAGTATCATATGGTTCTTGGTTTTTCTCTTGCTGATATGATGAATCACATTGATGGTTTTACGAGTGTTGAACCAGCCTTGTATCCCGGGGATAAATCCTACTTGGTCATGGTGAATAATTTTCTTAATGTGTTGTTGGATCCTATTGGCTAGTATCTTGTTGAGAATTTTTGCATCCATGTTCATCAGGGATATTGGTCTGTAATTCTCCTTTTTGGTGGGGTCTTTGTCTGGTTTTGGAATTAAGGTGATGCTGGCCTCATAGAACGAATTTGGAAGTACTCCATCTCTTTCTATCTTTCCAAACAGCTTTAGTAGAATAGGTATGATTTCTTCTTTAAACGTTTGATAGAATTCCCCTGGGAAGCCATCTGGCCCTGGACTCTTGTGTCTTGGGAGGTTTTTGATGACTGCTTCAATTTCCTCCCTGGTTATTGGCCTGTTCAGGTTTTCTATTTCTTCCTGCTCCAGTTTTGGTAGTTTGTGGCTTTCCAGGAATGCGTCCATTTCTTCTAGATTTCCTAATTTATTGGCGTACAGCTGTTCATAATATGTTTTTAAAATCGTTTGTATTTCCTTGGTGTTGGTAGTGATCTCTCCTTTCTCATTCATGATTTTATTAATTTGAGTCTTCTCTCTCTTCTTTTTAATAAGGTTGGCTAATGGTTTATCTATCTTATTAATTCTTTCAAAGAACCAACTCCTGGTTCTGTTGATCTGTTCCACAGTTCTTTTGGGTCGATTTCATTGAGTTCTGCTCGAATTTTAATTAACTGTCTTCTTCTGCTGGGGGTGGGGTCTATTTGTTGCTTTTTCTCTAGTTCCTTTATGTGTAAGGTGAGCTTTTGAATTTGAGTTCTTTCCAGTTTTTGAATGGATGCTTGTATTGCGATGTATTTCCCCCTCAGGACTGCTTTTGCTGCATCCCAAAGATTTTGAACTGTTGTATCTTCATTCTCATTAGTTTCCATGAATCTTTTTAATTCTTCCTTAATTTCCTGGTTGACCTTTTCATCTTTTAGCAGGATGGTCCTTAACCTCCACGTGTTTGTGGTCCTTCCAAACTTCTTGTTGTGATTAAGTTCTAATTTCAAGGCATTATGGTCTGAGAATATACAGGGGACTATCCCGATCTTTTGGTATCGGTTCAGACCCGATTTGTGACCCAGTATGTGGTCTATTCTGGAGAAAGTTCCATGTGCACTTGAGAAGAATGTGTATTCAGTTGAGTTTGGATGTAAAGTTCTGTAGATATCTGTGAAATCCATCTGGTCCAGAGTATCATTTAAAGCTCTCGTTTCTTTGGATATGTTGTGCTTAGAAGACCTATCTAGTATAGAGAGAGCTAGATTGAAGTCACCAAGTATAAGTGTATTATTATCAAAGTATTTCTTCAGTTTGGTTATTAATTGGTTTAAATATTTGGCAGCTCCCACATTCGGGGCATATATATTGAGGATTGTTAAGTCCTCTTGTTGGATAGATCCTTTGAGTATGAGATAGTGTCCCTCTTCATCTCTCACTATAGTCTTCGGGGTAAATTTTAATTTATCTGATATAAGGATGGCAACCCCTGCTTTCTTTTGAGGACCATTTGAATGGTAAATGGTTCTCCAACCTTTTATTTTCAGGTTGTAGGTGTCCTTCTGTCTAAAATGAGTCTCTTGTAGACAGCAAATAGATGGGTCCTGCTTTTTTATCCAGTCTGAAACCCTGCGCCTTTTGATGGGGTCATTAAGCCCGTTCACGTTCAGAGTTACTATTGAGAGATATGAGTTTAGTGTCATCATATCTATTCAGTCCTTGTTTTTGTGGATTGTTCCACTGAACTTCTTCTTAAAGGGGGATTTTAAGAGTCCCCCTTAAAATTTCTTGCAGAGCTGGTTTGGAGGTTACATATTCTTTCAGTTGCTGCCTGTCTTGGAAGCTCTTTATCTCTCCTTCCATTTTGAATGAAAGCCTTGCTGGATAAAGTATTCTTGGTTGCATGTTCTTTTCATTTAGGACCCTGAATATATCCTGCCAGCCCTTTCTGGCCTGCCAGGTCTCTGTGGAGAGGTCTGCTGTTACCCTAATATTCCTCCCGATAAAAGTCAGGGACTTTTTTTCTCTTGCTGCTTTAAGGATCTTCTCCTTATCTTTGGAATTTGCAAGCTTCACTATTAAATGTCGAGGTGTTGAACGGTTTTTGTTGATTTTAGGGGGGGATCTCTCTATTTCCTGGATCTGAATGCCTGTTTCCCTTCCCAGATTCGGAAAGTTTTCAGCTAGGATTTGTTCAAATACGTATTCTGGCCCTCTGTCCCTTTCGGCGCCCTCGGTAACCCCAATTAAACATAGGTTTTTCTTCCTCAGGCTGTCAGTTATTTCCCTTAATCTATCCTCATGGTCTTTTAATTGCCTGTCTCTTTTTTCCTCAGTTTCCCTCTTTGCCATCAACTTGTCTTCTATGTCACTCACTCCTTCTTCCACCTCGTTAAGCCTCGTCGTTAGGACTTCTAGCTTGGATTGCATCTCATTTAGTTGATTTTTAATTTCTGCCTGATTGGATCTCAATTCTGCAGTCATGAAGTCTCTTGAGTCCTTTATGGTTTTTTCTAAAGCCACCAGTAGCTGTAAAATAGTGCTTCTGAATTGGCTTTCTGACATTGAATTGTAATCCAGATTTTGTAACTCTGTGGGAGAGAGGGCTGTTTCTGATTCTTTTTTTTTTGAGGTGAGGTTTTCCTTCTAGTCATTTTGCTCAGTGCAGAGTGGCCAAAAACAAGTTGTATTGGGAAAAGGAGAAAAAGAGAGAGAAGGAAAGAAAAGAGAAAAAGAAAAAAGAAGAAAAAGAAAGAAAAAGAAAGGAGAAAAAAGAAAAAAAAGGGTGGGGTGGGGTGGGGTGGGGGAAGCAATCAGAAATCAAGAAGAAAGAAAGAAAGAAAAAAGCACAAAACAAAACAAACAAACAAACAAACAAAAAACACGGGGAGTATCTTCCGATTCTGTGTACTTTAAGTCCCTTGACTTCCCCTGGAACTGGTCCGTGTCTCTGGTCTTCTGGGGGAGGGGCCTGCTGTGCTGATTCTCAGGTGTGAGCACTTGGGGGAGCTGCTCTGCCCCTGCCTGGTGCAGGGCTCAGTGGGGGGTGTTTACCCCGTGAGGCCCCGGGAGGAAGCCACAGTGGCGGGGGCAGCTCTGGGACCCTGGAGTCAGCTCCCGCAGTAACTCCGGGGCTCTCCGTCTGCAGGGCCTGGGGGCTCCGGGGCGGGGCCGCTGATCTGCTCAGCTCCAGGCAGGAGCGTCCTTGCTGTCCTGGGCCCTCCCGGCCTCTGCCTGTCCCTAGGGGAGGCCGGATCCTGGGCTGTGTCCCGGCGCCCTGTGCTCCGGAGCCTGCGCTGTTGGATTCGCGCTCCCGCTGCGCAGCCCCCTCCGCGGAGCCGCCGCCCGAGCCCCTCCGAGCTGTTCCCGGAGCCCCGCAGCCCCCTCCGCGGAGCCGCCGCCCGAGCCCCTCCGAGCTGTTCCCGGAGCCGCGCCGCCCCCTCCGCGGAGCTTCTTCCTCCGCCCGAGCCGCCGCCGAGCTGTTCCCGGAGCCCCGCAGCCCCCTCCGCGGAGCCGCCGCCCGAGCCCCTCCGAGCTGCTCCCGGAGCCGCGCCGCCCCCTCCGCGGAGCTTCTTCCTCCGCCCGAGCCGCCGCCGAGCTGTTCCCGGAGCCCCGCAGCCCCCTCCGCGGAGCCGCCGCCCGAGCCCCTCCGAGCTGCTCCCGGAGCCGCGCAGCCCCCCCCGCGCGGAGCTTCTTCCTCCGCCCGAGCCCCTCCAAGCTGTTCCCGGAGCCGCGCAGCCCCCTCCGCGGAGCCGCCGCCCGAGCCCCTCCGAGCTGCTCCGGGTCCCGCCGAGCGCTGCAGCCCTTAGGGAGCTCGGCGCACTCTCCGGGGCGCGGTTCCTCTGTTACTGTCCCAGGGAGCCCGAGGGCGTCCCCGCCTTTCTGGGGATCCTGCTCCAATTCCCCGGGAGGCCTTTCCGCGGGGAAGGTTGGTGCAGCTCCTGCTCCTCCGGGACGGGGCTCTCCTGTCCTGGGGACACTCGCCCCGGCCTCAGCCCGGCTCCTCGCAGGCCCCTTCCCCCTGGAGGCCTTTTGTTCCTTTATTTCTTTTTCCCCGTCTTCCTACCTTGATAGAAGCGCGAACTCTTCTCTCTGTAGCGTTCCAGCTGGTCTCTCTTTAAATCTCAGGCCGAATTCGTAGATTTTTCAGGATGATTTGAATGTTTTCTAGGTAATTTGTTGAGGACAGGTGACTTGGGGACCCTGCTCTGCCCCCATCTTGCCCCTCCCCCCTAAAGTCATCTTTCAAATATTAGCTGTTAGTATGGCCTGACAACCTTGATATTAAATTCCCTTTATCCTGCTCTATTTTTTCTCTGTAATTCCTAATACCTTCTAACATGTAATCTGTTTCTGTATTTTTGTTGTATTTTTTGCCAGCTGTCTTCTCTCACCAGAATGTAAGCTCAACAAAGGTGAGGATTTTGTCGGTTTTGCTCACTGATGTCTCCCCAACAACTAGAACAATGGTTAGAAATTAATAGGCATTACTGTTCAACATTGTTGAATATTTTATCTATGTTTTTTTATGAACATATCTCTGTTTTTGAAAAATCATAAATTGATGCATGAGCATATTATATATCTATAGGAAAAGATCAGGAAGGGCTTATACTAAACTGTTAATAGTTGCCATGTTTAGCGATGGCAAGATTATAGATTTTGATTTTATATTTACTTAAAAATTTCAGAAGTATTTGTATTATTTTCATCATCAGGCAAAATTTAAAGATATTTTTTTAAATTTTAGACCTTTTATATCTTATGTGAAATTACATCTTGCTAGGCTATTGCAAACTCTCTAGAAACTATAAATTATTACTTAGAACCAGAATTGAAATAATGCTAATTCTAAGTAAATTAATTTGCCTTGCCTTATCTTTGGGGAATTTAGATGATCATTTTCTATTGCCCTAGCCAGCATACAGTGCTGCTTGGATTTTATACTAAGATCCTTCTTTGCCTGAGACATCCCAGCAGCATGTACAACACGTGCATTTGCAGATGACCTGCTGCTATATCAGGTGGCTTCTTAGAGTGCATACTCTATTTACAAATATGGTCACCAGAAACAGTTATTCTGGTCTTGCTTTTAGCTGGCATTGTGCTTATGAATTCAACTCCCGATAATTAGTTGCACTCAAATGCATTATCGGTGGAGCTTTCTGCTCTTCTTTTCATACTAGATTCAAAAGAATACCTTAAAACAAATATACTAATGCACAACAACACATTATTTAGTCATTATAAGGTATAATATTCTACTGCTTAATTTAGTATTTCCTCCCATTTGTATAGTTATGGAAGAGAATTTTCAGAGTCATTATGTGCAGGGTTTCTCCTCTGCCTGCAGCAGGGATGAACAATTGGACATGATATATAAATAAGAAAGGTTCAGAAAGGGGGGGATGGCAGAAAATAACTAAAAAGTAGGGCAGGCCTTATGCACGGATGGTTTGTTACAAATTTAGGAGCAATGGGAAACCCATCAGGACCCAGATCCCTTCGGCCATGGATGGCTGAAGCTCAGAGTTACACAGTTAAATCTAAGGTGTCATGACCCTAAGTCCATCACAATTCAATCCTATGCAGTTTTTCCATATAAAATTCTTTCTCTGATTTTTTTTTTGTCATTAAAGTCCATTGAAGACAACTCAATAGCTCTTGCCCTTGTCATGTAGCACTTAAAGATAATGGGGCTCCAGGCTCTAAGATCCTTTGACTTACAGCATTAAAGCCCATTTCGCCTGTCAGTGCTTCATAGCAAAGCACTCCCACAATCTGGGATGCTGAGTGCTAGCCCAGCAGGACAATTCATTGTCTCTTTCCTATAGCGCCTTCTGGTCTATCGGCTATGCTACGGTTACAAAGGGAAATGTGCAAAATTAAAACCTTTAAGAGATAGAGCTCCATGGATCTGCTGAAAAGCATTTGCTACCACTAATCTCTCAGTTGCTGATACTTAGTGTAAAGCAGTTTGAGATCCCTTCCAGAAGGTAGAGTTGGGATAGAGAGGACTGGACAGTGGAAAACAACAATTCCAGATGACCAGGAAAGCGAGGAAGGTTAGGAGGAATAAGATACAGAATGGGGTAGCTGTGGGAGTGAAGACAAGTTGGGGTCCCGTGGAACAGATTCTGCTGCATAGGTGGTGAAGACAATGCCTCAGTTCTTTTTTTTTTTTAAGTTTTTTTTAATTTTTTTTTAATTTTTATTTACTTATGATAGTCACAGAGAGAGAGAGAGAGGCAGAGACACAGGCAGAGGGAGAAGCAGGCTCCATGCACCGGGAGCCCAATGTGGGATTCGATCCAGGGTCTCCAGGATCACGCCCTGGGCCAAAGGCAGGCGCCAAACCGCTGCACCACCCAGGGATCCCCAATGCCTCAGTTCTAAGCCCAAAGGTCAGTTATTTTTTCTTAGGAGAAAAAATAAATTTCTTTTGTCAGAAATTTAAAGATTCATTGTAGGTATGTTCTAGAAGCCATCAGGATTGTTTCTCTGTGTAGGTAAGTTAAGGAAAAAGAAACTGCCTCTCTACTATTTCAGAAAAATCAAGCCACTGACTTTAGAACATCTCCTTCAGCTTGTCCTAGTACCAGAATTTCTCTCTAGTAGATTGATAGTTGGGAGATAAAGTATGGCTTTAAATTATTGCTAGGGCTCCTGGGTAGCTCAGTTGGTTAAGCATCTTCCCTTGGCTCGAGTCATGATCCTGGGGTCCTTGGATGGAGCCCCAAGTCATCGGGCTCCCTTCCCTATTCAGCAGGGGGTCTGCTTCTCCCTCTGCCCCTCCCCTCACTCATGCTCTCTCTCTCTCATTCACTCTCTCTCAAATAAATAAATAAAATCTTTAAAAAAATAAATTTTTGCAATTGTACATATCTTTGTAGGGAAAGGAAACACATTGGATATTAAAGAATAGTGTTAAAGTACCACCGATTCATTTAACCACATTTTCATTGACCACCTTTGAGAGGCTAGAAAATATGACAAGCATGTTTGGGTGGCTCCAAGTAGGTCCGTTAACTGAAAAGATCCAATGAAGACAAAGGCGAGACAGAATTTTTAGCTATATGCATCTTCAATTGGAAAGAAGTAGTCACCCCTCAATAATATGTTTATTTTAACTGTTAGCCTCCTAGAAAGGCTGCTTAGTCTCACATGGTCTATAACATTTGAGACTCTAAAATGTGGGTTTTAAACTAAGAATGATCAAGCAGGAACCTTGTGGAACAGTGGGGCAGATATTTGGGGGCAGCTCTTCCTCTCAATATTAGTAATATTTACATTTGCAAAACACCTTACAAATTTTGAAACCCTTTCACACACATATTCTTTCAAAACAACTTGGAAAATAAGAAAAAGCACAAAGGACAAAAGATGAGAATCTGCTATAATGCCAAAATCTAGAGACAGCTAGATTCTCCCCAGACAGGGAGTGTCTCCTGGACTCATTTACCCATCCATGTTTCTCTCCCCTGGCATGGGCATGGCTCTGCCTGCAATGCAGCAGGCCAGACACTCTGAAGTAATAGGTCTGGAGAGCCAGAAAAGGAAGAAGAAGAAAACAAAAGGGGACAGCCTGAACCCCAATCCAGAGCCTGCTCCCGGGTCCGAAAAGGAGCCAGGCAGCGATCAGAACTGCCCTGAATCCAGGGCACCCGTGCCCCCCGATAGAGAACATGCGGCACAGGCCAGGGAAGGGGGCCTCAAAGACTCTAACAGTGACACCAATTAGAACTTTTTCATTTAAGAAATGATTGTGACTTGTAAGTTTCTTATCCCATAAAGGTTTGTTACTTCCTCAAAAAAAAAAAAAAAAAAAAAAAAAAAAAAAAAAACAGGGTGCTAACATCCTGGTGTGCCCCAGATAAATATCGATGGCAAAAATCGAGACAAAGAGAGTTTCGGTGCCTTGGTTGGGGCCAATAGACATTTTTGAGCTCCATTGACATATGATCTGAAGACCTGGGGTTATCCAATTAACGAAGATGATTCTTTCCTTCATACTTTGTTATTCCTCTTCACCCCTGTTTGGGATTCTCCCCTGATGGGCCTCATCTCTTTTCCTTTGGCCCCTGCAGAGAATGAGATATGCTTCCAGTCTTTGCCATTTCATATGGTCATATTAACTAACTCAGATTAGTTTCACTTTTCCAGAAACAACAGCATTGCCACAGATAGACAAGTGGGGGGATTGCCTTAATGATGCTAAAATTAAAAAAAAAAAATTTCACTCCCATAATACTCTGCTATCCTTCCTCCTCCCTCTCTCCCGTCAGGCTGGGCTCATCACGCATGCTGACCATTACCACCTCTCTCTTCCCTGTTTTCATAGCCAGTTAGTGCCAGCTTCACTTCTTCCCTCTGCACAGTGGGGATGATTTAAAGACATTCTCCACATTCTCTGTTGCCCCTCCTGTCCTCTCGCACGCAGCCCACACAAGCCCCCAGCTTTGGACCAGTGTAGCTCTGCTCTCTCGGAGTAGCCCTCCTCTCCTCCAGAACTAACCACTTGACTTCTGTTCTTCATCCCATCCCTTCCTGCCTTGACTGTCTTTGCCTTCAGTTGTCCTCCTGTGTTGCTAAATCCAATAACCACTTTTTGGTGCTTATCCCACTCAACTCTTCTGCAAAATTTGACACTGTTGTTCCACTTTAGTCCTATTTAGAAAATAACTTTTCCCCTTGCATACAAGGAATTTATTATCCAAAATGTGGAAAGCAGAAACAGTCATTTAAAAACTCCCAGGGGCAGAGTTCTTTCACAGTGTATACACATATCAAACCATCATGTTATACACATTGAATGTGTTATAATTTTGTCAATTCTATCTCCATAAAGCTGGGGGACGAGGGGAGAAGTGTACCAGAGCTGAGCAGGGATGGAGGAACAGGGAGGATGTGAGGGGCAGTGAAGCTGCTCTGGATACCATAATGGTAGATGCATGTCATTATGCAGTTGTCAAAACCCATGGAGTGTCCCCACACTATTATCACTTAGTATATTAAAATGTTCCACATTGGGACGTCTGGATGACTCAGTGGTTGAGCTGAGCCTTCAGCCCAGGGTGTGATCCCGAAGTCCTGGGATCAAGTTCCCCCTCGGGCTCCCTGCATGGAGCCTGCTTATACCTCTGCCTGTGTCTCTGCCTCTCTATATGTCTCTCATTAATAAATAAATTAAATCTTTAAAAAAAATAAAAGAAAATCTTCCACATTAACAAATATTCCTCCATAGCGTGATTTAAATTAGATGGATGATGATACTGCATTGTATAGATGTGCTATGCTTTACTTAACCAACTCCTTCCAGTTGAGTACTCAGGTTATTTCTAATATATCATTATCATTAGCAATGCTATCTATGGTTTACCCCTTTATATGTAAACTTTTGTGTGAGCTATAATAATTACCATGGAATAAATTTCTAGGCACAGGAATTGGTGGGTCAAAGGGTATTTCTACTTTTTGGACTCTGGATACACATCAATAAATCTGTTTCCAGAAAGGTTGTAGCAACATGTCCTCGCATTAGAAATGCACAAACTTTGAGGTATGAGCTTTGGAGTTCTTTTCCATCCCTGTCACTGACCCCAGCTTCCTCTTTCTACCCAAAATACTATGTGTCCCCCACCCCAGCTCAGTTCAAGTTTCATCCTCTTTTGTCTTTTCCTTGGACAAGTTCTTCCATGGTGCTTTTACTCAGTTCAAACCAGAGGCTGATGACTCCAAGATGAGTGCCTCAGCTCCTCGTTCTCTCCCACTGCCATTTCCGCTGTAACTTGAACTCGGAATAATATCCCTCAAACGTCCTGTGTTCCCCACATCGGGGAACTCCAGCCACTCTTACTCAAACCAGAAACATCCATGTTATCTTCAACAAGGATGAGAGAACCTCCCCTAGAATACCCTTACCTCCCCAGAATAGAACATTCTTTGGGGGAACTACAATAATTTTTGGTAAACCAAATTCTCTCGTGTTTCACTGATAAACAGCCTGAGGTTTGTTTTTCTCACCACTAGCCTCTCAAGCTGTCTCCCTGTTTCACCCACTCATTGCACGTTCCTTGTCTTCTTGCACTGTGACCTCTTTCCTCAGCTGCTGCAGATCACCTGGGAGAGGTTAGAGCGGAGGTACAGCTGTCCCGGAGTCGGCAGAGGCAACCGAGCCTCCCCTCAGTGCTGGCCCAGGACTATGCTCGCCTGTGTATGGCCCTCAGCAAAACCAAGCAGGCCCGAACATTCTAGTACTGCTCTGGCTGGCCCAAATCTGTGGCCTATACCTCCCAGATGTCTGTAAAATCAACCTCCTCCTCTTCCCTCACTCTAGCTTGCTGTAAGTCAGACCTTAGCCTGAGGGAGAGAAAGAAAACTACTTTGTTTCCTTTGGAAGATAACTGATGGACCTGTCTGTTATTGTCTGACTTCCTTTAATTTTTTTTTAAATTTTTATTTATTTATGATAGTCACAGAGAGAGAGAGAGAGGCAGAGACACAGGCAGAGGGAGAAGCAGGCTCCATGCACCGGGAGCCCGAAGTGGGATTCGATCCCGGGTCTCCAGGATCGCGCCCTGGGCCAAAGGCAGGCGCCAAACCGCTGCGCCACCCAGGGATCCCCTGTCTGACTTCCTTTAAAGAAGTCTCTCCACGTTCAAAGCAGTTAATCTCTCTGAGTCTTACCTAAGAGGGAGGAAGTTAACAGTACGTACCTGCAGGGTTGTTTTAATAAATATATGAGATGATGCATGTGAAGGTGCTGAATCAGGTGCCTGACAGGAAGTGCATATCCAGTGAATGTGGGCTCAGCGTCATCGGGCCATCCCTGTCCTTGAAGACCCACTCGTGAGGATCTAAATCCGCTCTTGATTTCTCTAAACAGAGTCAGTTGCTGGCTTTTCCATAGTATTTTGAACACGTTTTATTTGGACACTCATTTTATCTTAACTATTTCTATTTTTACTACACTGTGAGCTCCTCATGCAACTGTTTAAATTCATTTTTATATCCTCAAAGCCCAGCAATGTGTCTGGTGCATAGGAGGTAGTAAATAAATAGATGTTGGAAGAGTCTTGACTTTAGCTCACACAATTCTCACAAATCATTTTCAGTTTGATTGCAAATCTAAATGTGAAAGCGCAAACAATAAAGATTCTAGGAAAAGAATGGGAGGATATCTTCGTGAAATAGGAGTAGGGAGAGATTTCTTGAACAAAACTAACAAAGGGCTTTCTTTTTTTTTTTTTGCCAAAAAGGACTTTTAAAAAAGAGATTTACTTACCAGCATCAAGAATAGAAGATATCTGGAAAATTAATTTCTCAGAGGAAAACCAAAACAATCCAAACATAAAATTTAAGTGTGTAAATTAACTTCCAATTTCAAATGTTTAAAATATATAGCTCTTAAGTCCTAAAATTAACATTTAAAAATCTAAAAGTACCTTTTTACCCCCAATAACTATGATCTAAAACTTTGATATCTTTTTTTTCCTATTGTATTTGGATGGCAAGTTGACCTTTCTCACTAGAAATCAAATTCATATGAACTCACCAACACTCTATCAGTCATTAGTAGTTCTTATCTAACAGTTAGATATGGACCACTGGCTTTAATATCCAGTAGAGCTTATTACTGAATGATGGTTTTTGATCCTGGTACTTATACCTTCATATTTTAAATATATCATCTGACAGTCTCCTAGAGTACAGAAAGAAGATCTCAGAACCCCTACCTTGGGCAGCCCCTGTGGCTTAGCGATTTAGCGCCGACTTCAGCCCGGGGTGTGATCCTGGAGACCCGGGATCAAGTCCCACATCGGGCTCCCTGCATGGAGCCTGCTTCTCCCTCTGCCTGTGTCTCTGCCTCTCTCTCTGTCTCCGTGTCTCTCATGAATAAATAAATAAAATCTTTTTTTAAAAAAACCTACATTTATCATATATTTTTGCAACTCCAAATTTTTATATATTATTTTATAATATATATAGTAAATTAGTGATGTTTAAAATATAGAGTATTGGAGCACCTGCATAGCTCAGTCAGTTAAGTGTCCAACTCTTGATTTTGGCTCAGGTCATGATCTCAGGATCATGAGATCGAGCCCCGCTGGGTGTGGAGCCTGCTAAAGATTCTCTCTCCCTCTTCCCCCCAATCCCCCCACCCCTGTTTGAGTGTGCATATACTCTGTCTAAAAGCTATATATATATATATATATAGAGAGAGAGAGAGAGAGAGAATTAAAGTACATATACATATGTATATATATATGGCAGCATTATAGGCTCAAAGCACTTTTACTAACACAAGTGCCCAATCAAAGAGAAATATTGACTACTGGTTTAATTAAGATGTTTTAAATACTCAGGGCAAAAACAGTTGCCAGATTTTTGTCTGGTGGTATGAGCATGATCAAGAGTTTTACATCTAGCTCTCTGCAGCTGCAGGGATTGGGGGAGGTAGTGTTGGTTGTTTGATCAATTCATATTTGGTTGGGGCTTGAACTCCTTGTGATGCTTTAAATTAAAAGAGACAAATGACTGTATGCATTAAAAAATAGATTATAATATGTCTTTTTAAAAGTTATTTTTAAATGTCTATTATGAAGAGTGGCAAGCTGTAAGTCAGAAATGGGTAAATAATGTTTAATTTTAATTAACTATTTTCTTATACCCTAGGCTGACCAGATATCGGGATTTCATATAAGATCTGTTCTCTGTGTCCCTATTTGGAATAGCAACCACCAAATAATTGGTAAGACATTATGTAAATAATTCAATTTTTTTCTTTTTTCTTTTTTTATTTGAGAGAGAGTGGGGGTAAAGGGCGGGGGGAGGGCAATGGAGGGATGGAGGGAGAGAGAGAGAAATTTAAGTAGACTCCATGCTGAGCGTGGAGCCTGACGCAAGGCTCAGTCATGGCCCTGAGATCACAACCTGAGCTGAAACCAAGAGTCAGATGCTTAACGAACTGTGCCACTCAGGCGCCCCAGTACAAACTTCTTTTTTAAAAGAAAGAGACAAATTACTTTAAAATACACCCTATCTTTTTTACCTGCTTACCCCTTTTACACTTGATCTTAGCAAAAAAAATCCAAGAAGCGTTACCTGCTCCACTCTTTTATGTCCAAGACTCCTCAACTTATGTCTCATTCTCTTAAATCATCTCCTAAGTGCAGACTCCTGATGAGTCTCAGAGTCCTGATGAATCAACATGAACCAGAACAATGAACAAATGTTTATCCTTTAACCAAGGACCAGTAATTTTGAAGTTGGAGGGGATCTCAGAAATCAACTAATAGAACTCTCTTATCTTACCTTGTGGAAATTGAGGTGAGGTGGGGGGAATCTCAGGAAGACCAGGGTAAAGTCACAGAATGTTAGCAGCAGGATCAGAATTAAAAATCAGGCCTCCTCACTGCTATACCGATGTTCCTACTACTCTGTATGTTTACATCTGTGGTGTACAAGATGCAGGGGAAGAATAATGTACATTATTAGACACATACTGAGCACATATCTTTCTGTCTGGATGATTCTGAAATAGGTTACACTTGACTCAGAATAATGGAATTGGGGGCCAAAGCAGCTTTCAAGATTTTCCCCCTCCTTTGCTCCTTTCCCTCCCCTCAAAATCTCAGTCAGGAAGTATCAAACCCAAGAAAGATGTCAGTGGTTATTTTTTTTTAATTTTTTTATTTACTTATGATAGGCACACAGTGAGAGAGAGAGAGAGAGAGAGCAGAGACACAGGCAGAGGGAGAAGCAGGCTCCATGCACCGGGAGCCCGAAGTGGGATTCGATCCCGGGTCTCCAGGATCGCGCCCTGGGCCAAAGGCAGGCGCCAAACCGCTGCGCCACCCAGGGATCCCCTGTCTGACTTCCTTTAAAGAAGTCTCTCCACGTTCAAAGCAGTTAATCTCTCTGAGTCTTACCTAAGAGGGAGGAAGTTAACAGTACGTACCTGCAGGGTTGTTTTAATAAATATATGAGATGATGCATGTGAAGGTGCTGAATCAGGTGCCTGACAGGAAGTGCATATCCAGTGAATGTGGGCTCAGCGTCATCGGGCCATCCCTGTCCTTGAAGACCCACTCGTGAGGATCTAAATCCGCTCTTGATTTCTCTAAACAGAGTCAGTTGCTGGCTTTTCCATAGTATTTTGAACACGTTTTATTTGGACACTCATTTTATCTTAACTATTTCTATTTTTACTACACTGTGAGCTCTTCATGCAACTGTTTAAATTCATTTTTATATCCTCAAAGCCCAGCAATGTGTCTGGTGCATAGGAGGTAGTAAATAAATAGATGTTGGAAGAGTCTTGACTTTAGCTCACACAATTCTCACAAATCATTTTCAGTTTGATTGCAAATCTAAATGTGAAAGCGCAAACAATAAAGATTCTAGGAAAAGAATGGGAGGATATCTTCGTGAAATAGGAGTAGGGAGAGATTTCTTGAACAAAACTAAAAAAGGGCTTTCTTTTTTTTTTTTTTGCCAAAAAGGACTTTAAAAAAAGAGATTTACTTACCAGCATCAAGAATAGAAGATATCTGGAAAATTAATTTCTCAGAGGAAAACCAAAACAATCCAAACATAAAATTTAAGTGTGTAAATTAACTTCCAATTTCAAATGTTTAAAATATATAGCTCTTAAGTCCTAAAATTAACATTTAAAAATCTAAAAGTACCTTTTTACCCCCAATAACTATGATCTAAAACTTTGATATCTTTTTTTTCCTATTGTATTTGGATGGCAAGTTGACCTTTCTCACTAGAAATCAAAGTCATATGAACTCACCAACACTCTATCAGTCATTAGTAGTTCTTATCTAACAGTTAGATATGGACCACTGGCTTTAATATCCAGTAGAGCTTATTACTGAATGATGGTTTTTGATCCTGGTACTTATACCTTCATATTTTAAATATATCATCTGACAGTCTCCTAGAGTACAGAAAGAAGATCTCAGAACCCCTACCTTGGGCAGCCCCTGTGGCTTAGCGATTTAGCGCCGACTTCAGCCCGGGGTGTGATCCTGGAGACCCGGGATCAAGTCCCACATCGGGCTCCCTGCATGGAGCCTGCTTCTCCCTCTGCCTGTGTCTCTGCCTCTCTCTCTGTCTCCGTGTCTCTCATGAATAAATAAATAAAATCTTTTTTTAAAAAAACCTACATTTATCATATATTTTTGCAACTCCAAATTTTTATATATTATTTTATAATATATATAGTAAATTAGTGATGTTTAAAATATAGAGTATTGGAGCACCTGCATAGCTCAGTCAGTTAAGTGTCCAACTCTTGATTTTGGCTCAGGTCATGATCTCAGGATCATGAGATCGAGCCCCGCTGGGTGTGGAGCCTGCTAAAGATTCTCTCTCCCTCTTCCCCCCAATCCCCCCACCCCTGTTTGAGTGTGCATATACTCTGTCTAAAAGCTATATATATATATATATATAGAGAGAGAGAGAGAGAGAGAATTAAAGTACATATACATATGTATATATATATGGCAGCATTATAGGCTCAAAGCACTTTTACTAACACAAGTGCCCAATCAAAGAGAAATATTGACTACTGGTTTAATTAAGATGTTTTAAATACTCAGGGCAAAAACAGTTGCCAGATTTTTGTCTGGTGGTATGAGCATGATCAAGAGTTTTACATCTAGCTCTCTGCAGCTGCAGGGATTGGGGGAGGTAGTGTTGGTTGTTTGATCAATTCATATTTGGTTGGGGCTTGAACTCCTTGTGATGCTTTAAATTAAAAGAGACAAATGACTGTATGCATTAAAAAATAGATTATAATATGTCTTTTTAAAAGTTATTTTTAAATGTCTATTATGAAGAGTGGCAAGCTGTAAGTCAGAAATGGGTAAATAATGTTTAATTTTAATTAACTATTTTCTTATACCCTAGGCTGACCAGATATCGGGATTTCATATAAGATCTGTTCTCTGTGTCCCTATTTGGAATAGCAACCACCAAATAATTGGTAAGACATTATGTAAATAATTCAATTTTTTTCTTTTTTCTTTTTTTTATTTGAGAGAGAGTGGGGGTAAAGGGCGGGGGGAGGGCAATGGAGGGATGGAGGGAGAGAGAGAGAAATTTAAGTAGACTCCATGCTGAGCGTGGAGCCTGACGCAAGGCTCAGTCATGGCCCTGAGATCACAACCTGAGCTGAAACCAAGAGTCAGATGCTTAACGAACTGTGCCACTCAGGCGCCCCAGTACAAACTTCTTTTTTAAAAGAAAGAGACAAATTACTTTAAAATACACCCTATCTTTTTTACCTGCTTACCCCTTTTACACTTGATCTTAGCAAAAAAATCCAAGAAGCGTTACCTGCTCCACTCTTTTATGTCCAAGACTCCTCAACTTATGTCTCATTCTCTTAAATCATCTCCTAAGTGCAGACTCCTGATGAGTCTCAGAGTCCTGATGAATCAACATGAACCAGAACAATGAACAAATGTTTATCCTTTAACCAAGGACCAGTAATTTTGAAGTTGGAGGGGATCTCAGAAATCAACTAATAGAACTCTCTTATCTTACCTTGTGGAAATTGAGGTGAGGTGGGGGGAATCTCAGGAAGACCAGGGTAAAGTCACAGAATGTTAGCAGCAGGATCAGAATTAAAAATCAGGCCTCCTCACTGCTATACCGATGTTCCTACTACATCTGTATGTTTACATCTGTGGTGTACAAGATGCAGGGGAAGAATAATGTACATTATTAGACACATACTGAGCACATATCTTTCTGTCTGGATGATTCTGAAATAGGTTACACTTGACTCAGAATAATGGAATTGGGGGCCAAAGCAGCTTTCAAGATTTTCCCCCTCCTTTGCTCCTTTCCCTCCCCTCAAAATCTCAGTCAGGAAAGTATCAAACCCAAGAAAGATGTCAGTGGTTATTTTTTTTTAATTTTTTTATTTACTTATGATAGGCACACAGTGTGAGAGAGAGAGAGAGAGAGCAGAGACACAGGCAGAGGGAGAAGCAGGCTCCATGCACCGGGAGCCTGATGTGGGACTCGATCCCGGGTCTCCAGGACCACACCCTGGGCCAAAGGCAGGCGCCAAACCGCTGCGCCACCCAGGGATCCCAGTGTCAGTGGTTAAAGTAGAGAACTCATAAAGAGTGGAGGCATTAGTGAAGACTATTGAAACATAATTAAAACATGGTGCTTTTTATTTTCTATGAGACATAAGGTAACCAGTGTATCTATTTGCCTCTCTTTGCTTTCCCCCAGCATTGCCTGTTAAACTGTAAGGCACTGCTACTTATCAAAGGATTTAGTATTATGTAAATATTGTCAGGACTTGAACTGTAACAATTTTTTCATCAGTTCGCTTAATTTGCAGACAAATATTGGTACATTAATGAACATCAAGAATGTTCTTAGATTTGGGAATTTGAGGCCCTAGTACAAAGCATTGAATTGCATCATGTATACAGGTTTTTTGTTTTGTTTTGTTTATTTATTCATGAGAGACACAGAGAGAGAGGCAGAGACATAGGCAGAGGGAGAAGCAGGCTCCCCGTGGGGAGCCCGATGCAGGACTCCTACCCAGGACCCCAGAATCAAGGCCCTAGCCAAAGGTGGATGCTCAGCCACTGAGCCACCCAGGTACCCCACATCATGTATAGATTTTTAAACATACTTAAGTTTTAAAAAAAGAGAAAGTGCATAAGAAACACCATCTGCTATCTGTTGATGTCCAATGGCAATCTCAAATACGGTCCTAGCTTTCATTCCCAGCAGTAAACATCTGTAATTCTTTCAGAATTAAGGCTGCAGTTTGCCTATTACATGCTAAAAGATTTGTGTTCTGTTAAATATGTCTTCTAGCCTATGATAACTTACCTCTCTAAAGGGAAGTTAGAGGTCTTAAAAAATACAGGCATGCTTTAGAAGTTTTAGAATTATAGCTCCTTTTTTGTTTGTACTAAATGGGGCCACAGGGGAATGTTTCTCAAGATTGTTCAGTTTTTGTGGTTAGAATTGTATGTTTTGAGAATCTTGCCCCAAAACATCTGGTACAATGCTGGAAATGAACTTTGGAAAGAAGTACGTATGAGTTAAGTTTGTTAAAACTGTATGTACCCCATCAGTAGCGGGCAGCAGAGCTAACTTTGCTTTGAAGTTTAGCTGCCTCATAATCCCCAGCATTCCTTGAATGTTCACTCCGTGTGGCACAATATGCTTTGAAACATTCAAACACAGTCTCATTTAATCTTCATAACCCTCTGAGCTAGTCAACATCTTTATTCTTTTTTAATTCATGAGAGACACAGAGAGAAAGGCAGAGACATAGGCAGAGAGAAAAGCAGGCTCCCCGCGCGGAGCCAGATGTGGGATTCAATCCCAGGACCCCAGGATCATGACCTGAGCCAAAGGTGGATGCTCAACCACTGAGCCACCCAGGTGCCCATTAGCCAATATTTTAATCCCCATTATTTCAGTGCTAAAAAAGTTAGGTAACTTGTTCAAGATAACAGCTGATGGTGGAGTTGAAATGTGAACTGAGACAGTATGACACCAGAGCCCACGTTATTAATCACGATGCCATCCTGCCTCATTCAAGTACTGTGTTTATGTTAAAAACATAAAAAAGTGTGTGTGTGTGTGTGTATATATATATATATAAAATGTGTATTCACACAGTTATTAATACCCAGTGATCTATGTAATGCATATATGTGCATATGCATGTGTACGTGTGTCAGATATACCAGAGGTACTGTGCACAGTCATCTTGAAAACCGCTTTAAGGAATCAGACTGATTGTTGATAAAACTCCAATCCTCCCTGTGACGTGGTTTGGATATCACAGCCTTGAAGACAGACTGCATCGCTGTGCACCTCAGGTCTGCCCTCGCAGAGACAGCAGGCACTGGGGACTGGAGCTTGAACTGAGGGAGGTTGTCACCTCGGGGAGGTATCGAGGCAGCGGGGCTTTGTTATGTTCTAATACAGAGGCCAGTGCTAAAAATGACCACGTAAACCAAATTCTTCCCACAGGAGTGGCTCAAGTGTTAAATAAACTTGACGGGAAAGCTTTTGATGATGCAGATCAACGACTTTTTGAGGTAAGAAAATAAATTTGTGAACCAAAGGTTAGAGTTGAGTCACCAATGGTCTCCTGGTCGCAGCTTGCCAAAATCTGTCAGGAGAAAATCTATAGTTGTGAGACCTCCAGCAACTCTGCAGCCTGTACAGTCGTTGCCTCCCATGTTTTCAAGCTTCCCATTATTCTAGTCTGCCCTCTAGCTGGAAAGATTGGCCTTGAACAGGCATCCTTGCAAGCTTTGCACCCACAAAGGTAGCCAACATGGAAACCCCACAATTATTTTTCTCTAGCCCAGAATACCTCACAGCTTCTTTACTAACTGGTTCTAAGTCTACCTTCCTTCCTCTTAACATTTACCTCATGAGTACGCTCATTTGGTTTCCACACCAAAATATTTTATAGCCTAGCCACTAAAAGAGGGTGCTTTAGTTAAATGCAATGGAATTACTAAAAATCAGTCCACGACCCAAATAAATTAAGAACATATTTGGTAAGACTGTAAATATGTTTTTAAATTTATAAAATTGTTTCTCCACAATGACATTAAATTATTAATTTTTTCTCATGTGCAATGTGAGCTATAAAGTTGTTACATGACAGTAGTAATTAAGAATCTTAATGTGCATATTTCCCTAAGGCCTGCCTTTGTGTACAATAAAATTATATTTTCAGACCCATTTCTGATGACTGCCTGCTTTCAAATTAGATTATACCAGTGAGTTATTGCAATCTTTAATTAGCAGGCTTTCTCTTTTCTAGGCTTTTGTCATCTTCTGTGGCTTGGGCATCAACAACACAATTATGTACGATCAAGTGAAGAAGTCCTGGGCCAAGCAGTCCGTGGCTCTTGACGTAAGTCAGTATTTATGTCCGAATCATATGCTAAAAAGCCCTAATTATATGAGAGGAAAAAAGTCCTTGTTATGAGGCTTAATTTCTCAATTTTTAATTACCTATTCATTAGGCTTTCATTATTTTAGAGTCATGTGTTTGAATTTGACGAAAGCCACAGACCCTCTCTAGAACAATGCACAGATGCATATAATTTTGCATACAATTTTGGGGAGTTCACAGATTCCTTGAAGGCCATCCATAGGTTGTATAGTTAGATATAGATATTATGTTACATTTATTAAAAGCGATGAAGCAAAAAGAATTTTTTACCATTTTAAATGCATTATGAACTTATTTTGAATATGTATAGGTAGTCTGGAAATTCACAACTTTTGTCACCATAAAGGAAAACTTCACTATGAAGATATATGACCCAGGTGGGGAAAGCTGCTCCTGTCATCATCCAGCTCCCCTGCCACAAACACGCACACCTCCCACCGAGAACTCCAACCTATTTCCCAGACCTAAACTGCACTTCCCCTCAGACTAAGCCCTAAAACAATAGTTCTCCCCTGAACCCTAGCTTGTTTTGACCCGAGACCTGTTGTTTTCTTCAACTTCTGGTCTGTAGCTATTATCAAAAATTCTTTTCATGTCTGTGAAATACTAAGTAGGGCAGATAAAATATCACATAACATATGACATCATCTAGAACTGCGTAGTATAATACAAAATATCCTGTGTACCAAACAAGATATCGGTAGAAACAAAACCAAGGGATAGGATAAGCCAGCAACATAGGGATCCCTGCAGTACTCTGATTTAAGGTTTAAAGACATAAAATTAGTTCTCTACCTACAGACTCTTCTACCCTTAACTGGACCATGAACTCCAGAAGCACAAGGATTTTATCTTTTTTGTAATCTTATTCCTAGTGCCTACCAAGGCACTTAGCACAGAGAAGGCATTTATTAAGTGGTTTTTGGATGGATGGAGGGAGGGAGGAAGGAAAGAATGGAAGAAAGGGATTCCCACCTAATGAAAGGGATTTTTTTTTCTGGCTCTTCCTCTGAGTCCTGCTTCCTTTATATGTAATATCTTTATAATAAGGAATAAAAAAATAGTATCTGCAGGATGAATTAATAAACAGGTGAACTGTAAATATGCACCCACTAAGAATCACTAATAAAGTGTTAAGATCTGTGTGCAGAATTTTCACATCCTTGCTCTGTCATTCACCTCAATTGTGAGAATTAAATGAGATACATGAGAAGATTTTAATACCCCATCAATAAAGTTACAGAAATAATCTTACATTATTATTTGCAGTAATATGTTTATTACCAGAAATCACTGTAGATTGTGAGAAAGAGCAAAGGACAGGAATTTGGAACAGGAATGTTGTCATGACTCTTTCACCATCTTCAAATTTTGACCTCCAGAGAGTTGCCTCAGCCAGCTGTAGTTTCTGCAACTGTAAAAAGGACACACTAGACACTAGTCCAATACAAACTCTAGTTCATACTGTCATGTTATACTTCACATGCACAGAACATCTCCCATATACCCACATTCACACTCCTCACCTGCCTCCTTGTGCATCTTCAGCCTATTGAGAAGGGAGTGAAATCAGTGGGTTGAGCACAAGCTGCTATTCACCAATGAGAGGCAGTACTCTCACTGGCATCATGGCCTAGTCCCCACCTGCCCCAAGGAGCCACATTTCCTGTACCTAGGAAGTGCTAATATAGCCGCAGTCAACTCAACATGAACTCTCCTTGGGTTCATAGTGAGCACTCTCGTTTGTGTAACTCAGATACCTTCTGTCCTCACACACAAAAATTATTACTGCACTTCCAAATACCTAGCCCAAATCTGGGCCTTGTGGCAATCTCAGCCTTTCAGAAGTTGCTTGTATGTGTGGTTGTATGTTCTTTGTGCTTGCCCAGTCACAACTCTGGTGCCACCATCTTGGTTTTGCCCCATCCCCTCGGCTCAACCCCTACCTCACTGGATACCAACTCTGACCTCTAATGGTGGAGGTGGGGGGGGACATCCAACCTACGTCCTCACCCAAGAATCCATGTGCAAGAGTATCGGGAAAGATTTCTTATCACGGGGCTTTATGAAGATAAAAGATGATTTGTTGAGAGCTACTAAACCCAAACTCTGGAATGAGGTCTACATATCCTATGGTATACATTAACTTTTGAATGAATATATATATATTTTTTTAATTTATGTATTTATAAATACTATAGATGCATGTGAATAATATAATTTTATGTAAATATTTTTATTTATGTATTTATAACTAGCCTATTCCAGTAAAGGATTTAAGCTACTTTATAG
Source organism: Vulpes lagopus (assembly GCF_018345385.1). Lineage (NCBI taxonomy): Eukaryota > Metazoa > Chordata > Mammalia > Carnivora > Canidae > Vulpes > Vulpes lagopus. The sequence continues at coordinate 100,906,156 of NC_054834.1, read as the reverse complement.
GAATATAAATAATCCAGCAAATGTTTTAAGGTAAAATAATAATGATGACACTAATAATAACAGCAGCCACAATAACTGAGGAGAGAAAGAGAGGACACACCAGCCAGAAGGGACAGAACCACATGCATTGCTATCCTTATGTCATCTCGGTCCTTCCTCCCCAAGGACCTGGGATGACCATCTTCTCTTTCTCCAGTGTGTCTAAGGGAAGATTCCCTACTTGGACCTGGACAGGTTCCTCATGTTGTCTCATTTTTACTTACTCTCTTCAGTTTTTTTCTGCTTCATCTTGCACAATATCTTTGTCTAAATGTAGCTTTCCCATTCCTATCACCTTTTTGCAGTGTGTTTTTTTTTCAGGTAGCAACAAGAGTGAAGGGAAATAATCCATCCCACAGCCCCCAGTGATAATAACCACCCTAGAAGCCTTTCCCTCCCCCAGAAAGTGAGCACGCATATTTCATGGCCTAGAGAGGTAATGTGAATACATTTCTTCCTGCGTGTTCAGGAGACTCTTGGGAGACAGCACAACATTCTCTTGTCTTTAAAAATCCTTTCTCCCAGGCAGTTTTATTTTTATTTTAGGGGGATTTTATTTATTTATTTGAGAGAGAGAGAGCCCGAAGCGGGGAAGGAACAGAGGGAGAGGGACAGACTCCCCACTGAGCAAGGAGCCCAAATGCGGGGCTCCATCCCAGGACCCCAAGATCATGACCTGAGCCAAAGGCAGACAACTGAGCCACCCAGGTGCCCCACCGGGCATTTTTAATAAAAAATACCACCTTGGTGCATTATCTGAAAGTATTTTCCCTGTTCTCTGAGAAGGCTACTTCTTATGCTTGCTGAAATATTCAGAGCTCACTTGTACACTATGAAGGCACATCTTGCTCTGCATCGATATCCCCTGCAGAAGGAGGCTGCTGGCTTTATTTCAACCAGAGGCGATGTGGAGAGAAGATTTAGAACTTTGTCTTTGGCATGGGTCTGATCAGTCTAGTTAGGACTGAATCAGATTCAGTTGCTTTGGATCTTGGACAAGCTATTGAACTTGTCATTCTCAGTTTTTTCATGTCAAATGGGCTTGATAACAGTTTTAACAGTTAAATAAAACAATGCAGGGAAAGTGCTTAGGGTGTGTTTGTTTACAGTAAGCACTTCATAAAAGCTAGCTGTTCTGTTAACTCGCTGCCCCTTCATCTGCATTGAGTCCTGCATGCTCAGAGTTGCTATAAAACTGTGCTGATTGAGGGGCCAGGGAAGAGGTATAATTTTTTTGTTTCTTTTAATGAGGAAGATCATTTCCTGCTTGAAATTTGAGCTGAAAACAGATCCCTAATTTCCTAGATACTCAGCATGCCTTGTGTTCCACCGCTAAGCATCCCAGCAGTGTTGCAGCTGCTGTGCTCCAGTGTGCCACAGCTCACCCCTGCTCCCTACTGCTCACTTAATGCAGGCCCATTGTCTGTAGCTCCGGTTGTCACCCTGTATGTCTCTACAGAAAAGTCCAGGGGATTTAATCCAAAATTTCCCAACTCCAAAGTAGTTATGCAGGTCTTCAAAAGCTATACATCACCAAGAGCAAAGCCTCCCCAAAACACCTGCCAGGCCTGGGGTACCTTCCCTGTTGCCAGATACCAGCAACTTCAGTTCATTTTAATCTAATCCACAAATGCAAAACAGAGCAATGTGAACATAAGATAGAAGAACCTTCTTCTTTTCTGGCCTTTATGAAATGAAGTGGCTGATACATAGTCTGGATTTTGTTTAACAATTGAATTATAGGGACTTTTGGGTGGCTCAGTGGTTGAGTATCTGCCTTTGGCTCAGGGCGTGATCCCAGTCCCAGGATCGAGTCCCACATCAGACTCCCTGTGAGGAGCCTGCCCCTCCCTCTGTCTATGTCTCTGCCTCTCTCTGTGTGTCTCTCATGAATAAATAAATAAAATCTTTAAAAAAAAATTGAATTATAAAACACTATGATTTGATGATAGCTTTTTAAAATTTCTCTTAATTTAGTTATAGAATTCTATTGTTAAAGTTCTTTTTCCCAAATATATAAAACTAATATTCTAAAATTCTTAGAGAGCAGAAATGCTCTCAAAGCTGAATAAAGGAACAAAGAAAGAAATTTACTATCATTTTTAATAACTTTAATTTTATTATCCTGATTTCCATTCTGCCAGAGTGCCAGGAACTTCGCAGGAAGTGTACTCATGTATGTTCACATTTTCTGAGTATAAAAAAGAATCCTATGCTAAAAGGGGGAAACGTCATCTGGAAGTCCAGAATACAGAGAAAATACAATATGAATGTAAATCAGAATATTACTTCTTTGAAAAAAAAAAAAAGAATATTACTTCTTTGTGTTGAACACCAAGAATTGTCCTTTGGGGTGTTTTTCATAGAAAATGCAGAAGAAGCCTTGCCTGATACTGATGAGAAATTTTCCAGAAAATGTAAGTCAGTGTATTAAGGAACATCATATACCCTTCTATGATCAGAGGAGCAGAGGGATGAGGGTCAAACAGTGGGTGCAGAAAGGGGATGTGTATTCAGGAGCCAAGCCCCATTTATTCTACTTCCCCAAAGCTTCTCCCATCCATTTCCTCCCTTCCCATAGCCACAGCAGTGTCCCACTTATGGGCTTCATTATCTCTTGACTGAGCAATTGTAACAGCCATCTATCTGTTCTTCCCAGACCATATTTCAGATTGCATCACTCACCCACTCACAGATCCTAAATTACTCCCCCATTACCTATCAGAGTACAAACTTCCTGGCCTTTGGGGCCCTTTGAAAGCTCACACCACACTGTCTTCCTACCCCTGGTAATAATTTTCTTTTCAGAGTATTCTGTGCTACTTACAAACTCAGCTACATCATAGTCTACAAATCAGCCACCTGCGCCTCTGCCATCTGAGCTTTAACATCCTCTCCACTTCAGTTATTCTCTGTTCCGATGATTCTCTCTCCCCTCAGAGTTGTTCCGTCATTCAAATGTCATCTTTCCTATAAGTCTCCTAATCCTATGCTTACTTGTTCCTCTCTTTGTTCCTAGATTATGGTTCATTGTGAGTTTGTGTTCCTCTGCTAGAATGTGTATACATTAAAGTATGTGATCATGTCCCATCTATTCTTTATTCCTTTCGGTGGTTTATATAGTGGTACTCAACCAAAGCATATTGAATAAATGAATGCATGCAACCACAGATGAGTGTCCGCTGTGTCAACAGTCCAAATGGGAAAAGCATGGGCCATGCTGGAAGAGCCAGCCATCACCAGTAGCAGTATTGCTGGTCTCAGACTTGCATAGCACACCACCGAATTCCATTCCCTTTTTCCTTTATAGGTCGTGAGTGCCAAGTGATTCTATTTATTTATTTTGGGGGAGAGCTCATCCCAGATACCATCTCCCCTGGGCTGTTTCCTTAGATGATGATTAAGGGGCCAACCTGGCTTCCTGAAGATAAAGAAGAAGGAGAGAAATGAAAGAGATGATTCAGCCATATGGATTCTCCTAAGCTCCAAGAATATTTTCTCTCACTGGGCAGTTGACACAACTAGAGTCATAGGATGCCCACAGAATGCCACTTCATTCTTTTTCATCCCTCTTCCTCGTAGACCTCCCCTCTTGACCAATCTTCTGTGCTCTTGGATGAACTCCCTGGCTGTCCTCCGTGGCTCTTCTGACATACTCAGGTGTTAAGGAGCCTCTGAGCTCCTCCTCTTCCCTGGGACTAGAAGCCTATGGTAGAAGAGGGTCCCAGTGAGCTTCTCTACTCTTCTTCACTTCACCTCCCTCCTAAAACAGGTATAGGGAGCAAGAGGGAAGGAGGATCAAAAGCAAACTCTTACACGACTGGTGCTGTCCTAATCTGGTTTCAAGGCCCTCTATGTCAAGGAACACCAACATTCTCTTTTTATTATGAGTTGCTTTCATGAATTCTTCAGAGAATTCCAGGGCCTGGGAATCTCCTGTTGACAGTCCCTGATGTGGGTTTACCTATCCTGACTGACAGGTATAATCCTCTCTCAGGCCCTGTCTTCCAGTGACCCATACAGACTCCCCCTCTGCTCAGCTCATCTCACTCCTTCAGGAAGTCCTCTTTCTTAGGATCTATTTTTGGTTTTCCCTTTTATTTATTGTGGTCAAATAAACACAACATAAAGTTTACCATTTTTAAATGTACAGTTCACTGGCATTTAGTGCATTAGCAGTGTTGTACAATCATCACCATTATCCATCTCCAGAACTGTTTGTTCTCCCCAAAATAAAACTGTGCCCATGAAACACTAACTCCTTATTCCCCTCTTCAGCCCTTGGCAACCACTCTTCTACTTTATGTCTATGAACTTGACTCCACTAGATATGTAAGCATGTAAGCAGAATCATTTGGTATTTGTCCCTTTGTGGCTGCCTTATTTCATTTAGCATAATGTCTTTAAGATTCATTCATGTTGTATCTTGTATCAGAATCTCATTTTTTAAGGCTGAATGATATTCCACTGCAAATATATACCATATTTTGTTCATCCATTCATTGCTTCAATGGTCAGAGTCCTTTTAAACCTGGTTATCCTTCATGAGTCCCTTTGGCCCGTGGGCAGTCACATGTCTTGAATTTTGGACCATTAGGTTGCACAAAGCAGCCCTCTGCTCTTGCCTACTAACCTTCAGATTTTTAATCATGAATCAGTAACTAGTCTGTTCCCACACCACACTCTGGGGACATACACATTAGGTTCTACATGTGGTTTTCTGGAAGGAACCCTCAAAAAAAACCCTAAATAAAAGATTTTCAATATTCCTCTCATGAATTGTTTCCCTTTGTCTCATACTATGCAGAGATGGGGAATGAGCACCTTAGCTTGAAGGTAGCAGAAGTAGTTTGGGGCATCTTCTTTCCAAGTCCTGTATTGGTAGCCTAGCTAGCCTAGCACCTCCCTTTAGAATGTAGTATCTGCTGTTCTCAACTATAAAGTTAGACAGAAACAGTCCCATTTAAACATGCTATTATCTACTAAAATGACTTTCCAGACCAGGTTACTGTCCAGCAAAGATCCAGTGATTATCTAAATGATAAATGTCTACCCTTGGAAGATCCTTGTTTATTTGCACATTCAAATCACAAGGCCAAATGCAACACTCAGCAGCAGTGGAATTGTTCCCATTTGGAAAATCTTCTTTACTGAAAACTTGTTGCATTGTGTAAACACTTCTTTTGTAGCAAGGAGAAAAAGGAAACCCAAATTAACTACTTCCCTGAAATGGTTGCGTCATCATGAGATCCCCATTGTAGACACTACTACCTCTTAAGCTGCTTTTAAAACAAACAACCTTTGGAAACTGTTCTTTGTGAAAATTCTCGGCTCTTACTGATCTAGTTAATAAATTATGATCAAATAATTAGTGGCTTTCTAAAAGGCCCTAAGAGAATAATCATGCCAACATTCTTGAACTTCTCCTTTAGATGTAAGGTACAGGAAAGACCAATTAAACAGATAGTGTGGGCTCCCACTTTTCACTTGCTTCTTTTATGTTGCCCAAAGAAAGGGCTAATGAGGACATGCCGGTTGGGTTTTCTCGGTATTTTAGTACAGTTCACAAATTAGAATCAACAGGGGAGCTTTTCAAAAATGTTGATTCCTGAGCCTTTTCCCAGATCAACTGAATCACAATCTCTGGACGTAGGCACTGGGTGTGTTTATAAAACCTTCTCCTGGTGATTCTTACACAGTGCAAGTTAAGAATCACTTGTATAGAGGGAGCCATTTGGGAGATAATTTCTCCAAGTCTTTCTTTCACAAAAGGCAAGCACAGTATTGGACATTAGTGCTTCCTTTATAAAGTTTTGTTGAAGTAGATTAAAGATAGGAGATGAAATGAGGTGAGGTTTCATCTCCTCCTTGCTTTAAATACCCATTCATCCTGTGATCCCTTCTAATGGTTTCCCTTATCACCTGTCTTTTGAGAAGTCATCTAGAAGATTATCAGTGAACACTTATGCTTAGTTCTCATTCTCCGTCCTTATCCTTTTTTATTTGTCCATGCTGTTAACTATTCCTCCGATCAGAAAGAAAATAACCAGTCCACTGTGGTTATTAGCCTGAAAATAACTACTTTATTTCATGGCCATAGGAGAGAACAGGATGCAGAGCAGAGATGGATGAACCTTAAAAAAAAAAAAAAAAAAAAAAAAAGGAATAGGGCAGCAATTTTAGTATTCAACTACTTACAAGGATATTTACTAGAATTTTACACATAACTGTTATATATTCCATTTTCTTTAGTAAAGGAAGAAACAGTTTCTATTCCAGTGCTTAGAATACCTGACACACAGTAGGTAGTCAATAAATATTTGCTTAATTATGTTATTTATATATGAATGAATGAACCTAGTTTCAAACCTAATTATATACAGAATTGGTATCTAGCATTTGGTAACTTGCCAATAGCTTCTGTAAGCATTCATTTTTGCCAATTTAGGATATAGTATTATGAAATATCTGTGAAGGCTGTGATTGCCAGTTTATAATTTTGTAAATGAATTCTGCAAATTCTAGGCAGCTGCCCCTATGGGGCATTTCCTTGAGCTAGCAATGAGGAAGTATATATGGTTTTGGGTTCTGTTTTTTTTTTTTTTTAATCTCAATAATATCTGCAGTAGTTAATTATGGTCACAGAAGTATTTTTAAAAATCTTTTTGTTTATACTAAAAAAATTTTTTTTTTGTTTAGAGACAGATGAGTCATAATTCTAGAAATTTTCCTACTTTCCGTAGTTTCTACTATATCCTCGTTTCGTTTCTGTGGCCCTATGTGTGTGTCTTTTCTGGCCTTTCATCGTTTATTTCCTCTGTTGACCCCTCTTTTTAATATTCTTCAAAGCTGAGTCATCTGACCTATTTGCTCTTATTTTCTGTACATACTTTTTCCCTGAGCAATTTCAGCTGCTCACCTGGCTTCAGCTGCCATCTCCAACCAGGTGACCTCCAACGTGTATTCCTAGTTCACGCTTTCTCAAGACGAGTTAAGATGGCAGAGGAGTAGGAGGACCCTGAGCTTGTCCAGGCCCTCAAACACAGCTGGATAGTTACCAAATTATCCTGAACATCTGAGAAGTCAATTGGAGGTCTGAGAGAATAAAAACTGCAAGCCTACAGGGGCCCCTGTAGGCTCAGTGGGTTAAGTGTCTTCCTTTGGCTCAAGTCCTGATCCAGGGTCCTGGGATCAAGCCCCATGTTGGGCTCCCTGCTCAGTGGGGACTCTGCTTCTCCCTCAGCCCCTCCCCCTGCTCGTTCTCTCTCTCAAAGAAATAAAACCTTTTTTAAAAAAAACCTGCAAGTCTGCAAGTAGAAAAGCCACCACCTTTTGGAAGGTAGGAGGTGCATTAGTTCTCTTGGGGGAGACATAGCCGTGGATGCCTTGGCAGGGAGGGAGCCTGCTTACTACAGAGGCTACCGCAGAGTATTAGAAATGCAAAATCTGAACTTGTAAGTTCACTACAATGGGGGACTGCCTGGCGTAAAGGTGCTCGGGTAGCAAAGAGGGACGGATCGCAGGAGTGACAGGGTGGTCTGAGGATCCCCTGGGTCCCGGAACAATGGGCGGCTCCGAGGTGCTGAGCCGTTCCCAGGCACAGGCCAAGCCTGCAGACAGCAGCAGGTCTTGGTGCCAGCTTCCTGCTATGAACTGCGAACCACACGGTCGTGGGGCCACGTTCCTGGGATAGGCTGGTAAGCCTGGTGAGACCCTCCCCGGGAGGAACAGTGTGGGTCCCCGCCTTGGGCGCCCCTGAAGTTCGGAGTGTGGAAACTCGGTCACATACCTGAGCCTAAAAAGGCTCAGCCATGGTCAGGTGAAGGCAGGGTTCAGACAGAGCAGGGAAACAAGTACAGTGACTGACTGCACTTCTTGGAGGGCTCCCTGAAGAGGAGGGGTCCCCAACTTTCAGCTCTGAGGCCAGAGAGCAGGGTGCAGCCGGTTCATCCTGCTCATCAGTCCTGAAAGCCTTCAGGGAGCAAAACAGCACCACCTAGTGGAGTCTGGAGCCTTGTACACACACACACACACACACACACACACACACACACACACACACCCCACACCCCCACACCCCTGCCCCCCTATGACCAGGAGACGCATTTCTGCTGAACCGAGTCTCCCTGAGAATCAGCGCAGCAGGCCCTTCCCCTAGAAGAACAGCACAACTAGCTCCCATCAAATTTACTGATCATATAGTGCTGTAAAGCTTCAGCTCTAGGGGAAATAGCATCCTTTTTACTTTTATTCTTTTATTTTTATTATTTTTCATATATTTTCTTATATTTTCCAATTCCTTTTGACTTGCTTAAATTATTTTTTGATTTATATATATTTTTATTTATATTTTTTATATATTTTTTTATTTATATATATACTTATATATATACTTTTCATATATATTTTTTGTCTACTTTCATTTTATCTTATTTTTTATTTTGGGATCTAGGTTCTTTTAAGAAGCAGATCAAAATCCACCCAAGATCAGTTTTTTGTTGTTGTCATTGTTTTGTTTTGTTTTTTCTTGTTTTTTGTTTCTGTTTTTCTTGGTTTGAGGGATTTTCCTCCCTTTTTCTTTTTTCTTTTTTCTTTTTTCCTTTTTTTTTTTTTTTTTTTTTTTTTTGCTTTATTTTGTTGTCTGTTTTGCTGTTCTTTTTTCTTTCTTCTTTTCTTTTCTGGACAAAATGATGAGATGAAGGAATTCACCCCAAATGAAAGAACATGAGGTAGAACTCATGGCCAGGATTTAACCAACATAAGCATAAGATGTCTGAACTAGAATTTAAAACAACAATTATAAGAATACTGATTGGGCTTGAAAAAAGCATAGAAGACACTAGAGAATCCCTTAACACAGAGATAAAGGAACTAAAATCTAGCTAGGCTGTGTTGGACCCTGGCTCACAGGTGCCAACGTGTCCTGGTGGACGCCCCAGAGACTCAGACCCCAGACAGGCAGATGCAATTAGCAAGAGAGTTTATTGAACGTTTGCGCAAATGGGCTCTCCGCCTCCGAGGAGGAAGAGAGCCCCGATTAGCAATGACAGGTATCTTTTAAAGGTAAAAGAAAAAAACCTTAAAGACAAAAGAACCGTGGGAGTCGCATAGCATCCAGGTTGATTTCTCAGAAGGTCAACATGAACCTATTCAGGGACATTCCAATCAGGGTGTGGGGGGTAATGGTTTTCTTATCACAAACAGAATGCTTTTTGTTGCTAAAACTTCAGGAAGGCACCTGGATGGGCTGCCTCTGGATTAGGGCTGATCCTACTTACAGGGGGGGGGTTTCTTCAGCTGAAATTAGAAATGCTATAACCAAGATGCAAACACAAATGGAGGCCATAAAAATGAGGATGGGCGAATCAGAGAAGCGAATCAGTGATATAGAAGATAAAATCATGGAAAATAATGAAGCTGAAAAGAAGAGGGAAAGAAAGGTAATGGACCACAAGTTCTTAGAGAACTCAGAGACTCAGTAAAATGTATTAACATTCATATCATAGGAGTCCCAAAGGATGAAGAGAGAGATAAAGGAGCAGAAGGTTTATTTGAACAAATTATAGCTGAAATCTTTCCTAATCTGGGGAAGAACACAGAAATCAAAATCCAAGAAGCACAGAGAACCCCCATTAAATTCAACAAAAGCCAGCCACTGCCAAGGCATATCATAGTCAATTTTTCAAAATATAGACAAGGAAAGAATATTGAAAGAAGCAACAGAAAAAAAGATCCTTAACCTGCAAGGGAAGACAGATCAGGTTTGCAGCAGATCTGTCCACAGAGACTTGACAGACCAGAAGAGAGTGGCAGGAAATATTTAATGTACTGAATGGGAAAAATATGCAGCTAAGAATTCTTCATCCAGCAAGACTGTCATTCAAAATAGGAGAGATAAAGAGTTTCCCAGACAAACAAAAACAGAAGGAGTAGGTAACCACTAAAGCAGCCCTGCAAGAAACTTTAAGGGAGACTCTTTGAGTGGAAGGAAAAAGACCAAAAGCAACAAAAACTAGAAAAAACTAGAGAATATCACCAGAAATACCAACTCTACAGGTAACACAGTGGCACTGAATTCATATCTCTCAATAATCACTCTGAATGTAAATGGACTAAATGCACCAAACAAAAGACAGCATACCAGAATGGATGAAAAAAAAATCCATCTGTATGCTGACTACAAGAGATTCGTGTTAGACCTAAAGACACCTGCAGATTGAAAGTGAGGGGATGGAGAACCATCTATCATGCTAATGAATGTCAAAAGTAAACTGGATTAGCTATACTTATAACAGACAAACTGATTTTTAAAGTGAAGACTGTAACAAGAGATGAAAAGGGGCATTATTTCATAATTAAGGGCCTATCCATCAAGAAAATCTAACAATTGTAAATATTCATGCCCCCAACTTGGGAGCACCCAAATATATAAGTCCATTAAAAATAAACATAAAGAAACTCATTGATGATAATACAATAACAGTAAGGGACTTTAATGCCTCACTTACTCAGCAGGAAATCGACAAGGAAACAATGGCTTTGAATGACACACAGGACCAGATGGACTTAACAGAGATATTCAGAACATTTCATCCTAAAGCAGCAGAACACACATTCTTCTCGAGTGCACATGGAATATTCTCCAGAATAGATCACACTCTGGGTCACAAATCAACCTTCAACAAATACAAAAGATCAAGATCAGACCACAACACTTTGAAAGTGAAGTCAATCACAAGAAGAAATTTGGAAAGACCTTAAATATATGGAGGTTAAAGAACATCCTACTAAATAATGAATCAGCCAGGAAATTAAAGAAGAATTTTTTTTTAATGCCTGGAAGCAAATGAAAATGAAAGCACGACAGCTCAAAACCATGCAGCAAAGGCAGTCCTAAGAAGGAAGTATATTGCACTATAGGCCTACCTCAAGAAGCAAGAAAAGTCTCAAATATACATCCTAATCTTATACCTAAAGGAGCTAGAAAAGGAACAGCAAATACAGCATAAAGCCAGAAGAAAGGAAATAATAAAGATTAGAGCAGAAATAAATAGTAGAAACAAATAAAAAAAAAAACCAGTATAACAGACAAACAAAACTAAGAGCTCGTCCTTCAAAAGAATTAATGAAAGCATTAAATCCTTAGCCATACTTGTCAAAAAGCAAAGAGAAAAGGCCCAAATGATAAAATCGCAAATGATAGAGGAGAGATCATCACCAACACCGAGTTCACACTTTCCTCTCTCTTTGAAGCTTTAGAATTTTATTCTGGCTAACTCTTGGTTCTTGTATGTACCTCCAAAAGTTCAGACTTAGCAAATTTAGCAATTAAAATCTCCATTAAAAAACAAATACGTTATTAACAGAATACTGATATGATGTTTTCATTTACAGTAATTTATCTTTAACTTCTTGCCCTGGCTTTTCACATCCAGACCCTTGCCAGTCCTGGTCAGTTTTGTTCCTACAATATCTCCATTTTCAAGGTTAGATTTCTATTTTCTCTTCCCTATATTAATTCTACTTATTCAAGCTGATTTCTTGGCTCTGGTTTCTTCTTTCCTCACCCATAGTACACTCAACATACAGGTTTATTTTCCTAAAATGCAATTACTGATCATATCTGCCTCTAAAGACATCAGTGGCTCCCCATCACCTGCAAATTTAAGTGATAGAAGAAGTAGAGGATTTTTATGAGAAGAAATCAAAATCGGTAGTAACCAGTGCCTAGAACTAACTACCTTATCATTTGGGTTGGCAACATTTTTTTCTTTCAACCCTTTTAAGATATTAACTGTCTTCTAGTTTCCACTGTTACTAGTGAAAAATCTGCCATCATTCTTGATGTTCTCTTAAATGTAATGTAACTTTATTTCTCACTGATTATAACATTTTCATTTTATTCTGGGTTTTAGGCATATTTCTTATAAACTACATACATCTGAATACAGTATTTAAATTCAACTTGAGAACCTTTGTTGTTGATGAAAGATTTGGTTTTACATGTTATCTTTTTCTCCCTGAGTTTTTATTTTTACTTTCTTAATTTTTGCTTTTTCTGAGTTTTACTACGTGGGTTATATTTTGCTTGATTTCTTTTTACCCCAATGAAGTGGGCACTTTGTCTTCTACAAAAGCATTTTTTAATCAATATTTCTCTAATTAATAAGGACAAAAAGAAAGCAGTATCTTTTAACCAGACACTATGTAGGAAAATGAATTGTATACTTTTACCTGCAGTTGCCTGGTTTTGTTTATGTATTACAGGATTTTAATTACATGACCATGAGCAAACTATTACATTTACACACTGCAGTTATTTTTTCAAAAGTGCTACTCATATATTTCAATACTACTATAGCTATTTATAATACTTATTTAGACATAGATTTTGTTTTGGTATCCTAGTTGTGTCTATCAAACCACTCAAAACTTAATAGCTTTAAAACAGCAATTTTGTTGTTTCTAAGAAATATATCTTGATATGTCACAAGTGCAGAAAGTGTTCCCTTATGCCTCTTCCCAGAGACACTCACTACCACCCCTAGAGATAACCACTGTTCTGATTTTTCCATCATAGATTGATTTTACCCATTCTAGAATTTCACATACATTAAATTATACAATATGAAATCTTTTGTTTAATGCTTCTTCAAACACCATAATACATTTGAAAGTCACCCATATTGGGTATGTATATAAGTTTGTTCCTTTTAACTGATTAGTATTTCATTGAGGAATTATACCACAATTTGTTTATCCATTCTCCCATTGATCAATACACAGACTATTTCCAATTTGGAGTGATATGAATAAATCTGCTATGAACATTTTTGTAAAAATTATTTTTGTAAATATATGCTTTTATTTCTCTTGGGCTAATACCTGGTATTAGAATTACTAAATCCAAAGGCCAGTGTATATTTAGATTTTTTACAGATTTATTTATTTTAGAGAGACAGAAAGAGAGTGCCAGTGAGGGGAGGGGCAGAGGGAGAGAATCCTCAAACTGACTCCCCATTGAGCACAGAGCCCAACACAGGGCTCCATCTCACAATCCATGAGGTCACAACCTGAGCCGAAACCAAGAGTTAGACGCTTAACCAACCGAACCACCAAGGCACCCTGTGTATTAGTTTTATATGAAAATGTCAGATACATTTTTCTTCCGATGTGGTGTACCATTCATTGTACTTTCCTGCCCAGTAACTATGAAAGTTTTCATTGTTTCAGTCTCATCAAGATTTAGTGCCATTGTTGTTTTTAATTCTAGCCATTTCAGTAAATATGTAATGATATTTTATTGTGGTTTTGATTTTAATTTCCCTGATGACTAATAATGTTGTATATTTTTTCATGTGTTTATTTACCACTCACATATCTTTTGTGAACTCCCAAATTTCTGCCCACTTTTAATTGAATTGCTTGCCTTTGTATTACTGAGTGGTAATTCTGTATATCCTGGATATTGATTGTTGGTCAGATATATATGTATTGTAAATGTTTTCTCCAAATTTGTATCTCACTCATTCATTTTCTTCATAGTGTGTTTTGATGAGCAGGTGTTTTTAGTTTTGATAAAGTCTACTTTGTCATTTCTTTTAGTTTTAAGGTTATTGCTTTCTGTGATATAAGATATATTTGCATTCCCACAGATCAAGAATATATTTCCTATGTTTTCATCTAAAAGCTTTATGGTTTCAGCTTTTACATTTGGCTCTATTGTCTGTCTTAATAATTTTCATATGTGGTAGCAGTTAAGGTTCATTTTACTATATGTCCCATTTATTTAAAAAGTTTTTTCTCCATTGGATCACTTTGGCACCTTTGCTGAAAAACAAATGACTATCTACGTGTCAATCCATTTCTGGCCTGTCTCTTCTTTTCTAATGATTTATCAATCCTGAATTCTTGCATTAAAAAAAAAAAACTTTTTTAACTCCAATTAGGGTTTAAATTCTGCTATTATAATTTGGATTTCCTTAAAATTTTTCCATATGTTAACCAACCCCATTTGCATGTTATTGGGTGTGTATTCAATCACTGAATAAGTATTTGTTGAGCTACTTTGTAGTGGATACTGTTCTAGGTATTGAGGATTCAGCAGTTAGCAAACAAGTAATATTCCTATTCTCATGTGCCTTATATTCTAGTGGGAAAAGACAAGCAGTAGATAAGTAAACAAATAAGCAAGATAAATTCATGATAATGTGTCATAAAGAAAACAAAGCAAGATGCTTTAATAAAGAGTAACTGGTAAAAGGTACTATTAGAGATACATCCAGGAGAAAGTGACAGTTGACCTTTGTTATCTCATTCTTTATTTTTAAAATTTCATCGAGACCTATTTTGCTTATATAGTTTTCTGCTCCACTTCTTATATCTTATTGAAGACACTAAGCATAAGATTTCTGAAAGGCAATAGCCTTTGCATGAGATATTATCAGCGGTATATTCTTTCTGAGTTTTCAGGAAGATGTCTCCTTTTGTTGGACTTCAGTATTTACCAAATTACAAGACTTTGTGATTGGCCTTAGGCCTCTCTTACTGTCCACTTACATACTATTGTATCCCCCTAGAGGGCCAGAGTGAGCCCTTCAAAGCATGGGACCTGGGCTGGGGACTTGGTCTTCCAGGGTCTCAGTAATACAGACAAAGGCCAAGTACTTTGTGTTTCTGGTCCTATTCTCCCTGAGTGTGACTCTTCTTTCTAGATCCCTTTGCATTGTCTCCACAGATCTCAGTCTCCAGTTCTATAGTCCTAGCCAAGCTACCATTCTCTCTTCCATATCCACTCTTGCCCACCTCCAGTCCATCCTCTGTACAGCAACCAGGATCATATTCTACATGTAATGGGGATCCCTTTATATATGTTCGAGAACAAGCAAAGCTACATAATGTAACAAGGGAATGAATGCCTCAAAAGTTGGAGTGGTGGTCCCCTCTAGGTTGGGGTATAATTGATAAGGGGCTTCCAAGTGATGGGAAAACTAACCACATCATGTCAGTCTCTTACCTAAAAACCCTCAGTGTCTTCCCACTGACTATATCTTTATTAGCTCACAAGGCCCTGGATGGCCTGGCTTCTGCCTAGCACTCCTACCTCATTTCAGGTCACCTCTGCCTCACTCACATTATCCTTAGAAGCAATTTCACCTTCTGCCCAAAATATCTTCCCTCTACCTGTTGGCCTGGCTAGTTCCTTTTTATTTCCCAGGTCTCGCCTTAAATATCATCTAACCAACTTTCTTGCTGCCTCCCACACTCAGCCCACCTCCATTCTCTTTCAGCATTTTGCTAATTGACTCTGAAACAATTATTCCAATGCATATGTTTGCCTGGTTAGTACACCCTTCTACTACTGAAACATAAGTTTTATTAAAACAGGGACCATGTGCACAGTGCTTGACCCAAATTAAGTCCTCAGTAGATATTTCTTGGTTGAATGAATGGCTCATGATCTAGACACCCCAATTGCATTAATGCTGTTCCCTGACTTAGTCCCTCAAGTCTCATCTGATCTCTATGGCTACCAGCCTTGGCTCAGACAGATTAAAAATTGCTCTTTTTACTCTAACTTTTGAACTTCCCTTTGTGCCATGGCAACCAGTCACTCCCATGGTCCTAGTTAGTTGACAGTGGCTCGAACTAGGCCTGGCCCCATACTGTATCAGACATAAAATTCTCCATGGTTTCTGCATAGCCACTGCAAATATGCAATGTATCTTTCTCCCAAATCAGCAACCACAATAGCCTTGTTGATTACATAAAACCCATTAGGGAGGAGGGGTGTGTGTGTGTGTGTGTGTGTGTGTGTGTGTGTGTGTGTGTATATATATAGCTATGTAGAAGTATGCCATTAAGAGAAATCAGACTACTAATAGTTCCAGATATGTAAATTATACATTTGAAAAGCCGTTGGCACGTATTATAGTTGTTTTAGACACAATAATAACCAATCCAAGTTGCTCAGTTAGTCCAGAAAAATGTTATGTTCTCCTTTGTTTGAATTAACAAGCAAGAAAAACAAGTAAGCAAGGAGTTCATTAAAAAGTATTTGTGAAACATTAGTACATATAATAACCTACATGATTAAGAAAAACAGTCTCACATTAAATCATAATGTGGGAAATAATGCAATTGTGGGAAAGGGACAGTTATTGTGAAGCAGCTATAAATTATAGTCCATTATGTGTATATATAGAATAATATTGAATCACACTAAGAATTAATCCAAAAGAAACCTTTTTCATTAAGTATTAATGGCTGAGATCTTTAATGAGAGACTACTAAAAACTTTTATAATTTGGAAGGATTATTACCACATACAACTTTTTCAAAAGAATAGGGTGTTTCTTTCACCCTAAGGACAGTGAAATAAGTTAAGTAAGCAATTCCTTAAAGTTATGTAACAGAAAAAAGCCAATCATAATCTTTCACTTATAGATAATTTTCTTCTACAGGTATCAGATATGCTTAGTCAAATCAACAATATTTAGTGAGCATATACTATATGTACTATATATGCTGAATATAAAGAATATTTAATGAGTATATACTGTAATCCCACTTATTTGGAGATCCTGCCATCCTGCCTAATTCAAATACAACTCTTTGAAACTAGAAGAGAATCAGGAAATAAGGGAAAGTCTAATAAACACCATAAAATTCACATTCTAGAACTCATACATTGGACTCATTTGCTCCAATTTCAAACACAATTCTAACACAACTTGCTATTTGATTGCCTAATCCATTGTGATACTCATTAGAGCTCATCACAAAATATTTTTTATTCTGTCCCTTTTGAGCTTCTGGTAGGGTAACACTTTTACAGTCTCTTGAAGTTAAGAGCCATGGGACTTGTTCTGGCCAGTGGAATGTGAATGGAAAATGCAGGCATTTCCCACCTTTTACTGATGAGGAAACTGAGACTCAGATGGGGTAAGCCATTAAGTCAAAGTTACAGAGCCAGTAGAGCCAGGATTATGAGCTCTGGTTGACTTATGTGATGACATGATTTTAAACAGGATCTTGACCAAATTGCTTTTGTAAGCCAAAATGAAACTAATTTCACATTATTTTTGTATTTACATTTTCAACATAATTAAGAAATGAAAAGAAATATAGTTACAGGAAGTGTAACTTAGCACAATAGTGTTCCTTAGCACAATAAAGCTAAGGAAACATTTCAAATGAAGCTATTCAGATCACCCTGGGATTTGGGAGAAGATCCAGATGAACTTTATTTCTTTCTCCTCTACTCACTCGAAAGTCCAACTGGTAACATTCACTCCAATCCAGACATTTTTAACCTGGAAATCCATTGGTGGGATTTAGATCAGTGGTTCTCAAGGGGCCTTGAGACCAGCAATATCAGCATCCCCTAGGAACATGTTAGAAATACAAAATACTCTGGCCCCACTCCAGACCTGCTGAACTGGGAACTGTGGAGGCAGGGCCCAACCATCTGTGCTCTGATACATGCTAAAGTATGAGAACCACTGAACTAATGAATGACTTGTGTGTATGAGAACTTCTAATGTATAAGAACATAGCTGAAATATTATCTAACTGTAGGTACCAGCATTTTATAGGAAAATCCTTGACAAGCCCTCTTCAGAGTAGTAAGGGGAATAGATTTTGATTGCCTCCAACAACCAAAAGGTGTGAAAAACGTTCTGTGTAAGAAAGGGAGAGAATTTTGTTATTTTACATTTGAAATGGAGGGAGAAGGGAGAAAAGGTAAAAGGGAAGGATACATTGGATGGTAGCCAGAAAAATGAAGAGAGGCTGAAACTTGAGGTTAAGAATCAGTGAAATGCCCCATTGGTGGAAGGACCAAGAGACATTTTGAGAATGGTGAGGCTGGCATTTGGTTTGAAGTCATGTAACTCCATCGTTTGTTTTTCATGAAGAAAAAGAGACATAGAGGAAAGGAGAAGGAAGGAGAAGAGAGAAAGAAGGAGGGAAGGGGAGAGAAAAGGAAGGAGGAAAGAACAAGAAGAGAAAATCTTCATGATCTACTGAACTCATGAATGCTTGACATGAGTAAATCTTTATGTGAAAAATTGAAGATGGAGTTGAATTTCACATTTCTGTATGATGGCTCAGTGGTTGAGCATCTGCCTTTTGCTCAGGTCATGATCCCAGGGTCCTGGGATTCAGTCCCACATCGGGCTCCCCACAGGGAGCCTGCTTCTCCCTCTGCCTATTTCTCTGCCTCTCTCATGAATAAATAAATAACATCTAAAAAACATAGGAACATTTGCTTGAACCTGCCAACAGTTTGCAGATACTTTGAAAAAAGCTTTGAATTTCCATAGTATTATATGGTTTTAAGGGTTCAAGCCAATCTTACCTAAATTTTGAAAGACAAGCTTTAGTTAACACTTGAAATCCATACTATGGATGACATAGAGTAGCAAGTCCCAGTTGAAAGTTGATGTTGTTTTGTTTATTTAATACTCCTTAACCAATTATCCTAAAATTTAGTGGCTTAAAATACACAACATTTTTCTCATGATCTTATGAGTCCAGGATTCCAAAAGGGCTGGAATAGATAGTTCATCTCTGATCCATGTAGTATCAGCTGGGATGATGGGGGCTGGAGGATATATTTTAAGATGGCTTCTTCACTCACTCACGTGTGTGGCTTCATGGTTCTCCTTGGCCTCTCTCTCTCCTTGCAGTTGGCATTTCATCCATTCCTCATGTGGCTGGAGCTTCTCACAGGGTAAATAGACTTTATACAGGGCTACAAGAAAGAATGTTTCAAGGGCTAGGCAATAGAAACTTCCAGTCACTTAAAGCCTGGGCCCAGCACAACCGGCACAACATCAGTATTACATATTATGTTATTAGTGAAGCAGTCAGAAACCCTACCTAGAGTCAAGAGGAAAGGACATAGCCTCTACCTCTCATGGGAAGAGTGTCAAAGAACATGTGGCCTTTTTTATCTACTGCAGATAATAATTTGCATGTAGCTGCAGAGTACCTGTTAAGTTTTAGGATTTATCTTTACAAAATATGTTTTCCTCTGGCAAGTGTACCTGTACCAATATTTATCAACTTGTAGGCAAAGGGTGAAAGATAGTTTGGGTAACTACCAAATGAATGCCAGTGTTGTCCTTATATGCTAGCTAATGAGTAGCATTTATAATTATGAAAGTATTTTGTTTAATTTTATTTTTACATTTTTATTTATTTATTTGTCAGAGAGAGAGAGCACAAGCAAAGGAAGTGGCAGGCAGAGGGAGAGGGAGAAGCAGGCAGCCTGATGCAGGGCTCGATCCCAAGACCCTGGGATCCTGACCTGAGCCAAAGGCAGACGCTTAACCAACTGAGTCACCCAGGTGCCCCCATTATGAAAGTATTTTAAAGGCTTTTCAAAATTAGGTTGAAATTTGGAGTGTTGTTACCAATATTAACATTTTAATTTGGTAAAGACATAGAATAATCAGGTTAAACCTTTGCTTTGGGTGAATAAATGATGAATGCATATCTCATCCTAAATTGAGGGCTTTCTCAAACCAATGGAGATATTGACTCCCTACCTTTGAATGAAACAAATGCAAAAAATGGCATGTCTGTTCTGTCAAGAAGACTAATTAATAAAGAATCCAGCCAAGATGAGGAGGTCTCACACTAACCTAAAAGTCTAAACTTCTAATATGTGCACATTGTTGTCAAGGCAGCTCTTTGAAAAACCTCTACTCACATCCCACTGAACACAATTTGATAGATGCCTTTATATTCTTTCTGTTTCTATATAAAACAGGAGGCTTGATATTTCAAAACTAAGATGATTCTTTTAAGCACATTACAATGGTCCCAGTAGGAATTTTATACTTTCTTGTGGTCACAGTTTCTTATACTCTATACTAATTTATCCTGCTGGCCAAGTGGAGAACTTTTAGCCTCTTACGTAAGAAGGTCATAATTTCTTATATTACAAAGGGCCAGCAGCTGGCTACAGAGCTAATAGGCTTATTGTCAGTACAAATTATACCTAATACAAAATGAAATTGGAAATCAAAATTATATTCATGTTTTAGGTACAAACCTAATCATTTAAATGTAGACATCTATGATTTTCTCAAAATATATCTTTGCAGCTCTTTCATCAAGAGAGCCTTGGACTGAATGAGTTTGATCCAGATGATCATTTCTTATATTTTGATGTTTTCAGTGACTGCACATACATAGCACAAATGCCACCACTCTTTCTACCCAATATCTATTGAAGATATCAGTAATCAGTCACAGCACACCTTCCCACTGAGCTCTTCCATAAGCCTCAAGAACTATTTTCAGCACCATGCTTCATACAACTACTAGCAGTCAAATAAAATTGAGGTCCCGAGTAAAATTTATTTGGCAGGACGGAGAAATGAAGCCCAAAATATCTGTCACAATAGCTTACACAAAAAAAAAAACAAAAAAAAAACAAAAAAAACAATAGCTTACACATAGTAGGCACCACATAAATATGTGTTGATATGAACTACAGATGTGGCCCTTCTTTCCTGCATAAGCAGGAGCAAGAGCAGCTGATCTTAAAGTCAGGCTAACGATTATTTTATTACCCCAGATTCAGCAGGTATCTTCATTCTACTTTAAATTCAAAAAGATCAACTCTGTTTTAGTTTTTTAAAAATATTTTTTTATTACAAGGGTACCTGGGTGGCTCGGTTGGTTGAGCATCTGATTCTGGATTTTGGCTCAGATCATGATCTCAGGGTCCTGGGATGGAGCCCTGAGGAGGGCCCTGCACTCTACAGGGAATCTGCTTGTCTGTCTATCCCTCTGTTTGCCCCTTCTCTCTGTCTCTGTCTCTCTCAACTAAGTAAATAAATCTTTTTTAAAATACATTTTTTATGACAGGTGCAATCCGAAGTTCATGGTAATAGATCACATAGCAGACTCAGGTATCTGAAGTCCCTTTGTGAAAATTTTATGCCATTAAAAAACAGGCAATTTCTCAAGTATTTGACAGTAAAAACTGATGATCTCTCAGTTTCTACACATTCATTCAGTTGAAGTATCTGTGAAGCTGGTCGTCCTCTTGTTAAGAAATCCCGGAATATGGTTCTCCCCTCAGATGGCACTTCCATCAAGTCACTCCGAGTAAATTGGCTTTCTATTCCTTGTGGTTCCTCACCATCCTTGGCTGGAGGTCTACTGCTGATAGCAAAGCATATTTCTTTGGAACTCATCAACATAAATTATTTGGGACTTTACTTTGTATTGGCTTAACTCTGAAAGCAGTTTAGTTTCCATGTACCACCAGGTGCCACTTTGCCACCAGAGCCATAAACATTTCAGTAAATATTTATGTAGTTCCTTTGCTACCTGAGACAGCCAGTCTGGGGCCTCAGCGAGGTCTGTGTTCCTCCTCCCTGTTATGTAATTCTTTACATTTGCTCGCCTTTCAGCCAGTATCTCTAATGGTCCATTTCTCATTTCAGGAGCAAATGACGACAGATCTACAATAAATTAACATTCAAAGCTATTGATGTGAGAGATTTGCTGTCAACTACTCAGGGGCAGTTCCTGGGAATTCAAGGCCAGCATTGGCTCTGGTTTTGAATTGAAGGTGGCAGAGGGCAAGGCTTGATACAACAGTTGTGTTTGATAGCTCTGCTCATTGTTTTTCTTTTGAAATGTAGTTAATTGTGTTTTCCCACTGTAGAAGCTCTACACAAAACATGAGTTTGTCACTGTTGTTCGTGGGTCTGAGGATTGCTTTATCTTGCTTTTCTTGCTTTTTTTGTTTTGTTTTGTTTTGCTAGAAACAAGTTCAATCCAAAAGTTAATTGAAGTTGGTAGGGTTTCACACATAGTAATTTATTTTTGGAACTATTGAGATTTCTCAAGTTAGAGTTCACCAACAAAATTGAGTCACTAGTTTTTACTTTAAATTGTTTCTAATTTAATACAGACACAAAAGATAAAGCTATCTGGGATAGACATTTTTTATGAAGGTTAATATTTGTCAACTGTTATGTGGATCAATTGTTTACTTTTGTACAAGCTTTATACAAATTTTATTGAACTGTCAAAAAAAATTTGGCAAGTGTGTATGTTATGGTTAAACTCATAACCTAACAATGTTCCTCATGGAGAAAAGATTACAGTTAAGATTTGTAAATGTTTCTTTCTTAAAACTATTACAGTGCATTCAATTAAAGCATTTTTACTCAAATAAATTTTTTACTTATCTGATATTATTACTCAAGAATGGATACCTAGATTCTTGATATGAAATATACAGTTTGTGGAACTCTTATAAAATTAATAGAGTCTGGAATCAAGGAGAAAGTGTTCACTTATCCAAGAAGGTCTGACAATAGTAGTTAACAAAATATAATTCTTGGGGCACCTATGTGGCTCAGTCAGTTAAGTGTCCAACTCTTGGTTTTCACTCAAGTTATAATCTCAGGATCATGAGATCGAGCCCCACCTCTGGCTACACACTTAGTAAGAATCTGCTTCAGATTCTCTTTCCCTCTCCCTCTGCCCAACCCCCAACCCCTCCTTGTGCTCTCTCTCTAAAATAAAATAAAATAAATACATAAATCTTTAAAAATATATATTTCCTCATTTGCAAAAACATGGATGGAACTCAAGGGTATTATGCTAAATAAGTCAGTCAGAGAAAGACAAATACCATATGATTTCACTTATATGTGGAATATTTTTTAAAGAAACTAAAAACAAATGAACAAAACCCCAAACATTTTCTTAAATATTAAGAACAAATTTGTGGTTGCCAGAAGGAAGGGAGTGGGGGAATGGACAAAATAGGTGAAGGGGACTAAGAGGACAAACCTCCAGTTATAAAATAAAAAAGTCACAGAGATGAAAAGCATACTATAAAGAATATAGTCAATAATATTGTAATTACATTGTATAGTAACTGTACTTATTGTGGTGAACATGGAGTAATGTGTAGAATTGTTGAATCAATATGTTGTACACCTGAAGCTAATATAACATTGTATGTCAATTATACTTCAATAATCAATTTTTTTTAAAAAGAAAACTCTCCAGACGATGTCTATATATGTATATGTACACACACATATATATACATATATACACACATATATATACATATGAATGAATATATATAATTCTTTAAGTTTTATTCTCAACTATAAAAATTTATCTGATCTTTAGTTTTGCTATGCTAAAAGTAATCAGGAATTACTTTTTGTGTTTTATTTCCTTCAGTGACATCCATCCATAGATTTGTCACAAGATCTTAGATTAATGAGGGTTTTTGGCATTGCTAAAAAATATTCCAGATTCAAGGCATTTGATAGGTTTGCCAAATAAAATACTGGGGGGAAAAAGTCATTGGGAGATATTGTGGGGTGAGCGTAAGGGATGAACATGAATATTTTGGAATGTGGCTTAGAGTTTTAGCCTTTAATTTGGAGAGAGTAGAAGTAGGGTTTCTGGGTACAAACACAAGACACCCAGTTAAATTTGAATTTCAGATCAACACCAAATAATATTTTTAATATCAATATGTCCCAATTTTGCAAATATTGATGGTTGATCTGAAATTCAAATTTAACTGGGTATCCTGTATTTTTGTTTGCTAAATCTGGCAACCGTACCTATATGGCTTAGTTTATGCTCTAAGACATGTTATGATTTTACTGAGGAAAAGATAGCAATTAAAGCCACTCATAATATAAGCAATGAAGCATGTGGGAAATGGAGAGATTCTTTTAAGATCATTTTATTTTTTATTTCTTGATTCAGCAAGTATTTACTGAGTGCCAACTAAATATCAGGCACACTCCTCAGAACAGAATATATATTGGTGACGAAAACCAGATCTGATCCTTCAAAGTACTTACAGTCTAATGGGGGAGGCAGGTGATAAGCTAACTAATTACTCCAACTGTGGTAAGTGGTGCGAAGTGGACAAAAAGTCTTAATCTGTAATAATTGTCTGCTTCACTGATTCAAATAGTTTCAAGTTTCAATTAAGTGGAGTTAATAGCTCTTTTTTTTTTTAAGTAATAAAGGATGTGGGAAAATTTGATTTAAACAAGGTGAAGGGGTGGTATGCCTTAAATACTAAAAACCTGGCTAAGCACCACCTGGTGGCAGAGATTTTGAATTTCAGCTTGAATTTTTGTGGAATTTTATTTCCTAAAGATAGGTTTTGAAGATTAAATGTGCAAAAAGAGACTTGTAAGTTATAAGACATTTTAATAAAATGACATCCAAATTAAAGTTACCATAGTAAAACTGAACCAAAAGAACAAAATCTAGGGTGGGTGGATCAGTCAGTTGGGCATCTGTTCCGAGTTGGGCTCCCTGCTCAGTGGGAAACCTGCTTCTCCCTCTCCCTCTACCCCTCCCCTTTCCCCCTCCCCTGCTTGTGCTCTCTCTCACTCTCTCTCTTAAATAAATAAATACAATCTTAAAAAAAAGAATGCTTAAAAAAAAACCCAAAATCTATTCAGTTATTTTTGCATTGAATATACCTGCAAATAATTAGAGCCAATGAAGATAATAATAGGATGACACAATACTCTTCCAAATATTTATATGACAGAACTGTAATTGAATATTAATACAAGAGCTGTAAGTTGACTATTAGCGTGCCAAGTATTTCACATGTATTATCCCATTTAACCTTGCCAAGAATTGTGTGAAGTATAGGACCACACCACAGAATTTCCCCAGTAGAAAATACCTTGACTTTTAATAACCAAACTTAATATACATATTTTTCTCAATTCAACATTTTTAAAAAGATTTTATTTAATTATTTGAGAGAGAGAGAGAGAGAGAGAGAGAGAACGAGCATGGGGGAGGGAGAAAGAGAGAAGGAGAAGCAGACTCCCCACCAAACGGAGCCAGATGGAGGGCTCTGTCCAGGACCATGGGATCATGACCTGAGCTGAAGGCAGATGCTTAACTGGCTGAGCCACCCAGGCACCCAATACAGCATTTTGGTGCCTTTGTCTATATTGGGGAAAATATATTTATGTCTCCAAAACTGTATAATTTTTTTAAACAAAATGAGGTATGGGAAAATTTTTGATTTACATTCCAAATAGACTTGATCTAAAGAACATCCAAAACATGTATAGACATGTTGAGAACCACACAGAATCTAACAATGAGGCTGCACACCTCAATTGTTGCTGCTGCTGAGAAAGGCAAGTTGTCCTGATGTGTCACCACCACGCCACTAACATTTAGCTCTAGTTTTTGCTTTGTAATATTTGACAATGAGCCCCCTCCCAAAGCTGAAAGAGTGATGAGAAAACTATGGGAAAAGAAGTGAGTGATCAAAGTGCTTACAATGAGAGAGAAGATGCTACTAAAATATAAAGCAATGTTTTGTTAAGACTGTTTTGGTTATTAGCAGAAAATAAACACTTGAAGCAATCTATAACCTAACATTTTTTGTTTCGTGCTTACATATCAATTTTACTGTGTTTTCTTTAAATTTTAGGAAGTGTTTGTAGGTTTTATAATGCATTAAAATTTTTTTCAATTAAAAATAATGGAAAATAGGCTCCCTGTTGGTTTTGGGGTGGAACCTGCTTTCCAAGAATAGATTACTGATGTTAAGCAAGAGACACCTATTTAGTGTCAATATTATACCATTTTACAAAGA
The DNA here is from genome assembly GCF_018345385.1 of Vulpes lagopus. NCBI lineage: Eukaryota > Metazoa > Chordata > Mammalia > Carnivora > Canidae > Vulpes > Vulpes lagopus. The sequence goes on along the minus strand of NC_054834.1, from coordinate 100,880,460 downwards.
GACTAAGACATTTGTCCAAACTCCGTAGCTGGGAAGGGGTAGAGCCCTGGTGGCTGGTTCCAGGGGCTGTGTCCTATACCCTATTGACGCTGGTTCCACTGTGGCCCTGCTCCTGTCCCACAGAGGTGCATACTTCACATCAGCATGTCTCAAAACTCTTGGTCAATAGATTATTAGGTTGGGATGTTACTAGATTAATATATCACCCAAAAGGGAGTTGTGTGGATAATTAGATTTGGGAAATGCTGCATTTAACAAAATAAAACATGTTACTCTACTATTCAGAACCAAATATGCAATGCAGTTCTCTAAGATTGGTTGCTGAAGAGGAAGTTAACATTTCCTAGACTTATTTGTTTGAAATTTGTGTAGATTAAAGAATGAGATTACTAGCAAAAAAATATATAACATGTATAAATGATGTGTGTGCATATATATATGTATATATGCCTTGTAACATACTAATACTGACTTAAGCAAATGTGTGTTTGTCTTACATAACAAAAAGTCTGAGGCAGGGCAGTCCAGGGCCAGACTCATTTCTCTTTCCCATTCTGCTCTACCATCCATAAAAGTCATTCGCACTCACAATTGTCTCCTCACAGATACTAGATTTTGCTGCACCTCCAAGCCTTACAGCTGATTTTCAGGGAAGAAGAAAGAGAACAGCCCCCAACACCCCCACTCATATTTCATTGACCAGAGGAGCACCCCTAGTTGCAGGGAGCTTGAATTCAAGTTTTTACATTTAAGTCTCTGAATCAGTAAGTTACAATGTGGTGACAAACCACAAAGCTTGATTTCATGTTCACATGACACATCATCAGCTGAGGGTTGGCTGCGGCTGTGCTCTTCAATTTGGGACCCAGACTGAGAGAGCAGCTACATGCTTCCCATGGGGGAAGGATACAGAGGACGGCAGAACCATGGGATGGCTCTTAAAGACTGCTCAGAATGCTGTCACTTTCCCTCACGCTGCATTGGCTAAAGCTGGTCATATACTAAGGCTGGCAGTAGGACAGAGAAATATAATCCTCCTACAAAAACATCACAGATGGTTGGGCATGTATTATCCCATGCCCAGGAAAGATCAATATAATCTTTCCTATATAATAAAAGTAGACAACTGAGAATAGACTAGAAATGGAAGTTGAGTCAGCCATCTATAGTGTCTGCCACAGTTCACAGACACACACACACACACTCACACACACCACCCACAACCTTTTTATTTATTTATGTTCCAGAGCATTTTACAGGACAAGTATTCATGTCCTTTGGGAACTGTGGCCTTGAGCCATATCATATCCCTTTAATAAAATAACTACCTATAAAAACATCCTGGTATAAAATACTTAGCCTCAAATGTGGGCTACAGTTCCACCCAGCATTATAATAGATTCCATTGCAATTGTACAGATAGCAGTCTGTGTCACAGTTATTGGAAATTTCATGTACAGTAAAATTCCCTGTGGAAAAGACAGTCTTCTTCAATAAATGGTGTTGGGAAAACTGGACAGCTACATGCTAAAGAGTGAAACTGGACCACTGTCTTATACCATATACAACTATAAATTCAAATTGGATTAAAGATTTGAATGTAAGATCTGAAGCCATAAAACTCCTAGAAGAAAACATAGGCAGTAAGCCTCTTTGACATCAGTCTTAGCACTATTTTTTTTTTTGACCAGTCTCCTCAGGCAAGGGCAACAAAAGTGAAAATAAACAAATGGGACTGCATTCAGCTAGAAAGCTTCTGCACAGCAAAGGAAACCATCAACAAAAAGGCCGCCTACTGAGTGGAAGAAGATATTTACAAATCATACATATGATAAGGGGTTAATATCTAAAATATACAAAGAACCCATGTAATTTAATATCAAAAAAACAACCAGAGGACTTGAATGGACATTTTTCCAAAGAAGACATACAGATGACCAATAGGCACATGAAAAGATGCTTATCATCAGGGAAATGCACATCAAAACCACAATGAGATACCACCTCACACCTGTCAGAATGGCTAGTGTCAAAAAGATAGAGTAAGAAGGGTTGGTGAGGATGTGGAGAAAAGGGAGCCCTTGTACACTGTTGGTGGGAGTGTAAACTGGCACAGGTACTACAGAAGACAGTATGGACATTCCTCAAAAAATTAAAAATAACTACCATTAATCCAGCAATTCCACTTCAGTTATCTGAAGAAAACAAAAACTCTAATTAAAAAAGATATGTGCAAAAAATAAAATAAAAAAGATATGTGCACCCTGATGTTTATTGCAGCATTATTTAAAATAGTCAAGATATGAAAGCAATCTGTGTCCATCAGTAGATGAGTGGATAAAGAAGATATGGGGTATACACATACACACACACACACAGAGAAATATTACTCAGCCATCACAAAAAAATGAAATCTTGCCATTTGCAACAACATGGATGGATCTAGAGGGTATTATGCCAAGTGAGATAAGTCAGGCAGAGAAAGACAAATACTGTATGGTTCTGCTCGTATGGGGAATCTAAAAACAAAACAAAACAACAAATGAAACAAAACGGAAACAGACTCAGAGATACAGGAAACAAACTATTGGTCCCCAGAAAAAGGAAAGGGTTGGGGAATGCAGATGAAATAGGTGAAGGGGATTAAGAGGTACAAACTTGCAGTTAGAAAATAATTATGTCACGGGGATGTGATGTACAGCCTAAGAAATACAGTTGATAATATTGTGATAACTATATGGTGACAGATGGTAACTTGACTTATCATGGGGATCATTTTGTGATGCATAAAAGTATCAGATCACTATGATGTATACCTGAAACTAATAGGATATTGATTCCAATTATACTTAAGTAAAAAAAAAAAATCCTTTATTGTCAAGGTGATGTAATGAACTATATTTATTTATAAGCCAGGAGAATTTCAGAAAATAGTCATGTCTAGTTATTAAAGATTTTTTTTTCCTTTTCTTCTGAATCAGGTGCTGTCATACCATGCAACATGTTCAAAAGCTGAAGTTGACAAGTTTAAGGTAAGGAAGTAAGGGGTGCCCTGCTAGGACATACTGTTAAACTTCACATGGCTTTCTGACCCATTGTCACTTGCCTCTGTAGAATCATTTCTGCCCACTAGGTGTTAGGGAGTAAAACTGGGCAAAGGTGTATTTGAATCTTTCAATCTTAGAGGGGGAAAGAGATTTAAAAATAACTGAGTAGCCCCTTTATGATCATTTAAATGATTCAGTATATATATCTTTTCATTTGTTAGGTAAGTAGGATATTAGCAAAAAATATGCACAATATTGTGAGAATCAGTTTGCATGGCTTTGGCATTCGTTTTTCCTCCAACTTTCTGTTCACTTAAAATCAGTATATTTTCATCTGTAAAAATAAGTGAAGAGATTAGGACAATAATAGCTAACATTTGCCAAATACTTACTATGGACCAGACACAAGGTAAAGCATTTTACCTATATAATTTTAATCTCATAATCCCGTGAAGTACCTACTGTTTTGCAGATGAGTCCATTGAGACATGGAGATGTTAAGTTAGGCCAGGGTCAGATGATGGTAAGAGGCATAGCCAGGCAGTCTGGCCCCGGAACTGGAGTTCCTAACGACCGTGTTCGCTGATGTTCAGTGGGACCATCTTCAAGCTCTGACATACGAGTCTATGAATGAATCTTAGATATTTTTATCTTTTTTTTAACGATTCTATTTTTAAGTAATCTCTACACCCAACATGGGGCTCAAACTCACAACCCTAAGATCAAGAGTCACACGTTTCACCGAGTCAGCCAGGTGCCCCTAGATATTTTTTCACCTCAGTCACCACCGCTCTCTTAAAGGCAGCCCAGAATTCTTGTTCCTCTCCCTGTACTTCTAACCCATCAGAGTCAAAATATGAGAGTGTGGGAGACCTGATTTTCCTGCCTTTTGAAAGCTTTGGCCTCTGCCTTTTTAAGTTTTTATGGAATCTCAGAATTATCAGGTTCACCACCACAACCCTAAGAAAGATAGTGTTTTGTATCATGATATTTCTATGTAATAACACTTGGTGATGGCTCTTCCTCTAAGGGCTTCGTTTACGTGCAGATGCGTTCATCTTCCCAGGAAGGATGGCTCAGAGCCCTTTGGATCTGATCACTGAATCACATCATTAGCTTTGAGTCATACTAATAAGGAAAGGAAACAAAGGAAGACTCCAAACTCACAGTAGGGATAAAGGAACTGCTCAGAAGGGCAGGGAGCAGCACACTTAGGGCTGCGTGGGCTGTACCCAGGGATGTGGTTCCACTGGCTTGATGAGAGGCTTAGGAAAAGACCTGCAGTGGTGACCCATATCAGGAGGGACATGTTGCCAGTAAGAGGTAGCAGCTAACAGCAGAAGAAGGAGTCAGAACAACCCAAACCGTGGCAGCCAGGAGCCCCGTGTTAGAGATACAAACCTCCTACATCCCAGCTAGAATGTGAATGCCATTGGGGCAGTGCTTTTGTATGTTTTGTTCCCTGCTCTATCTGTGCAGTTCTGGGAACATGGGAAGACTTAGTAAATATTTGTTGATTGGATGCATGAATGAATGAATGAATGAATCCAAAAAGTTCAGTGTTCAGAAATTCAAAACAACTATTCATTAAGAAAACATTAAAACCATGGTTACATGTGATTAATTTTTAGATCCTCTATATGTTTTATAAATATGTCCATCAAAAATATGTAAAGCTCTTATACTTTAATAAAGTTTAGTTACCTAGAAATCTAATTTAGGGCAATATATTACCACAAATATTTTGCTGTTCTTACTGTTTTATACTTTTACTATAAGTATCATTATCATCATTTCTAAAAGAAAGAAGGGACCAACAGGGAGAAAAACAGCAAAGCTCAGAGTGTGACAAATGTGACTGCAGGAGCTATTTGATGGGACACATGCAGACCCACAGCAGGCCAAAATCAATAGCTGTGTACCCTCTAAAGGTACTGCCCTTTATTCAGCCTTGATTCTTAATTCCTTAGAGTAAGGAAAACACCACTGTCTTGGAATAAGCCATGCTTTTCTATTGTTAGCTCACAAACATACTTACTAAAAATATGAAGTATTTAAATTTGAGAACAAAGGGTTATTTCGTCTTAAAATTATCAAGAGTATTAATGAATTTACTCCAGATTTTATCCTGAAAGATACTGGTAAGTATCTTATTATACTGTAATTGAGATATAGTAGATAATTTTAACCTAATGGCTTTTTTCCTTGATATATAAAGTAAACAAAACATTCTCACAATTGGTAGCTGATGTCTTATAACTGCAGCAATAACATTAAAATGTAGTGAGCTTAAAATAATCCTGCACGAAAAAAAAAAAAAAAATAATCCTGCACGTAGACACTGAAAAGTATTTACTGAAGTTTCACACTGGAGTATGTGCAATGGCAGTTTCCTAAGATGGTTACTAAATAGTAAATAAATGCTTTGTTTTGATCCATATGTACAGATAAACCATGCTTACATTCAAATATATTGCAAACTTTGCCACTTACAATAATTTTTAACAGAGATAGTAAAGAAAACAGATATCAATAGAGATTTGAAATCTGGAACCAGAGTTATCCATAAAACTTTATCATTTAAGGATGGCTGAGTCAATGTATTGGATTATGTGCAGCTGGGATCAGTGATTCAGAGATTAAGTCAGACTTTGGAAGGAAATATCATCATCTAGTGCTGACGAGAATCTGGTGGTCAAATACATGCTTACACAGGCCAGACTCCAGTTGCAGCCCAAGCTGTACCACATCTGGGATTCAGATATGTTGAGAACACCAGTGAGAAGTCGTTGACACACAATTGAGTGGGAGACCTCCTAGTTAAGAACTCTTCCTAGTGGAAATTGAGGCCACAGGCCTCAGTGTCTGGATGATTCCAAGTTCAACATGAGATTTGTCTCTTGGATTTTTCCCTTACCCCAGCCTCCTATGGATTGATGTTCTGAGCTAAAAATGTGAATGGACACAAAAGGTGTGGCCCTTAATACAGTTTCAGTGCAATAAATGACCCCAAGATCATGAGGGTTCCAGAGTACCAACAGAATGCAACAGAAAGAGGCAACCTAACAGAAGTAAGCTTCATATTGACCAGAGGGACGGCACCTTCTATCAAAATGACCAGCAGAAGCTGAAGAAATAAATGCAGGCTGAGTGGTCACGTGTTATGGACAAGTAAGGTATACCCTGAGAATTCTTGGAAATAAGCAGAGGGATGGAGATCCCACAGTATTGGATAGTACAACACACACCATTAATTACTTTCAACTTACTACCACTTATACTTGTACTCTTGTACCATCAATGGGATGATTTCAAGGAACACAGATTTGATAAACCTATAGTCAAGCTTTAAAAATCATTAATGGTAGGTTAATATCACTTTACCTTTTTTTCATATCTTGTCTTCCTACTTCACACCTATCCATGTTTGGTGATTTCTTTTCCTATCATAGAATACCATAGGAGAGGGAAAATATTTTTTATTTTTGTTTTGTTGTATTCTATTAACTCCTGTTGGGAAAACTCTCCTTCACTGGTGTGTGGTGGTGGGTGGGCGAATGGTGGTCAGAATGTGGAAACCGTTCTTCTAGAAGTATTCCTGGATTATCTAGCCATTAAAACTGGATGAGACAGCAACATATAATTGCTCACCAAAGAATGTCAGAACCTAAGCTTATTTTTGTGGTCCTGATGTATTATTTATACCTTGGGAAATGGTCCTTTTTTGGAGGGCCACCTATCACAAAAAGATCATAGAACTTCCTGGAACTAATGAATTAACTTTTTTAAAAGTCTGGCTGGTTGAGGTTATAATGTCAATAATTTACCCTTTATGGGCTGCTTGCCCTGTGCATTGAATGAGGAAACCAGGATCTAAAGAGTGGTTTTTATCCTCATTAACATTTACTGATCTTCCTTGAACTTGAAATAAGAAAGGTGTGCCCAGAAAATTTGTGCAGATTTTAATGCCTGTTTATATCTCTTCTGCTCTGCACTAAAGGAAATAATGTATAAAGACCATATTGACAATTAGATCTCTTTGAAGATGACTGGTTTAAAGGCTTTTAATAACCTGAAGATGCCAGCTGTGATAACATAAGAAAATGAGTTTAGTACACCAATTATATGCTCCTGTAATTTTATGCACTTTCCTAAGATTCCAATGCGGTGGACAGACCAAACAGTTACCACTATATATGCCAGTTTACCAATTAAAATCAACTCATGGACGCTCTCATGTTATATTACCACCTTTTATCATCCCTTCTTTCAATTCCAAACTGCATGGGTTATGGCTGCAATCAGAGATGAACTCGTTTACGGCACTATTTAACTGCCTCAGTAATTAAACACTGATAACTCATGTTGGGTGTTTAGGTTTGGACTACCTCTTGCGTATTTCAAGTTATCAATGTTAATGCCTAGACCACAAATTAACATCCTGGTAAAGTAAATAAAATAAAGTGCCAAGGAATAGGTACCCCCTGTGGCCTTTACATAGCAAAGTAAGAACGGCTACATCAAAAATAAGACCCTACAACTTCCTCTGTAAGATGGAGGGCAGGGGATAGACTGGGCAATGAGATGTGATGTACTAGGCTTTTTTTTTTTTTAAGTAATGAAGCTTGAGGAGACATCTTCGATCCATGAAATATTCAGATGTTATCATAAGCAGCTTATGTCCTCAGAACTGCCCTGCCAGCTGTCCGGGTAGATGTGTCTGTCATAGGTCCTGCACAAGGGTCCCTGAGCAAGGAGGCAGGAGTTGGGACTCACTCCCACGTGGCTGGTCAAGTGATGGGATGCCTCTTAGTAACTGACCTCCCAGTGGGCGCACCTTTCTTCTAATCACACGAAGACAACGTGTGCTGGCCACTGCCCCACCAACTCTGTTTCCAAAGCTGTGGAAAAGTCCAATTCTTGCAGTGGCTTCTTGCAGAGGAAAGTGTCCTATGTAGACAGAGGGTAACACCATGGCACTTACCCAAACCCAAGGCATGAGACAACTGCCTTGGAGGGTCGAGGTAGGGCAGGGCAGAGGCGTGGGGAAATCATGTTGCCCACCACAATCAGCAGGAAGCACCTTCCAGCTCTTCTTGGGCAGGCTGGGTGCTCCCACAGAGACGCCTCCAGAGTCCAGGGGGTAATGCAGGACCTCCAGGGGCAAGGGAGGGAAAGGGGCTTTCTCTTGTTTCTCTAGCCTCAGCCCTCACAGTCTTCCTGAAATGCTGCCTTTGGAAACCTCAACAACCAACCACTTTCCAGTTCACCTCTGCTTCTTTCTACGGTTGTTTCAAAGATGACCTCGCAGTGGTATAAATGGAATTTGAGTATCATCTTACACCTAACCTATTCTGTTTCCTCTCTTGTCCCCATCTCTTGACTTGAGGGCTTTGTTTTTCCTTTAAATAGTATCTATGCCAAGTTTAATTTCTGAGTTTTTTTTTTTTTAATCATCAGGGAGTTATTGAAGCTTCAGCAGGAAACTGGCTGCAGGGAAAACAGCAGAATCAGCATCTGAAAGGGCATGTCTTGCTCCTGTGGCAACCAGCTCAGCCACTTAGGACACATCCATAAACACGTGGAGTGCTTTGTGTCCAAATGTCCACGCGTTCATGCAGGTTCCTCTTTATGAATTATGTCTCAATGAAATGTTAGGTCAGAAAAAAGATGGTTACACTTTGTCACTCTTGAGTGTTGAACACACTGGGGAGGAGAGTGGTGTGAGGGGAACCGGGGCTGAAGCCTTTCCTACTGCTGAACTTGGTGGCTATGAGTTGAGGGCTCCTCAAGAACTCACCTGGCCAAGATACACCCTGTGGTGACCCTGGCCTCCTCTCCAATCAGCTTAAACAGCCATCATTTGCCACTTGTTTTCATTTGGAAACAAAACAGGGACACTGTTCCAAAAGATCATGATAACTGTTGACACTCCCTGGGAGGAAGGATGCACCTGGAAGGCATTCTCCCACCTTCTTGCTTCCACACATTAACACAGCTGGTCTACTGCACTCCTTGAGTGGCACACGTGAAGGCCCAGGGAGTCTGACCCTGGCAGAATGAAATAAAAGGCAGTTCATTTTTGGTTTCAGAGCAGTGATGAGTCCTAAAGGTCCAGGGAAGACAGGAGTGGAGGACAATCATGTGGCCCAGTTAGAGCGCTGACTCCTGAATGGTGAAGGGAACTATAGAGGCCAAAGTGGTCAGACCTTTCCAGAACACAAGGGCATCTGAGACTGTATCAGTCTCCTTCTTCCTGGTCTTTCTCTAGTTAGAGCCATCTATGACTACAGGTAAGGAATTGGGAAATAAAGAACTGATGCACCCTCACTTCAGTGATATTGGTTTGGTTTAGCAGTCATAATAGTTGGTTTTCTCTCTGTATCTCCTTCGGTATACATAGGAACTAGAAACTCCTGACTGTTATGCTTCCCTCACCTTCCTCTCCAGAGCCACACTTTGGATATAATTATCCGGTCACCTTTGTGTCCTCACACCTGCTCACTCCCATGTGCTCTTCTCTCCATCATAATTTCAGAATGTCTCCCATGCTCCCACCATCCTCATAGTCACCACCATCAGCTCAGATCCTCATTCTTTCTCATACAGACATTTGTTATGCATGCTCTCCTAGCTGGTCTCCCTGGTTCCCTTTCTCTCTCACTCTTTTTTTTTTTTTTAAGTAAGCTCTTATGCCCAACATAAGACCTGCTCCCAAATTCATCCTGTGCATAGTGGCTAGGTCAACAGTACTCCTCTGTTGGTGCCAGGTTCCTTTTCACAAAGCTCAACATCTTCCATAAGCCTCTAGATTCCATCATTTCAAATTCTTCAGTTGGACATTAAAATGAGTGAAGGGGAGTGGGAGATACAGGCTTCCAGTTATAGAATGGATGAGTCATGGAAATAAAAGGTACAGCATAGAGAATATAGTCAATGATACTGTAACAGCATATGGTGACAGATGGAAGTGTAGCATAATGTATAGAGGAGTCACTGTGTTGAACACCTTAAACTGATGTAGCATGGTGTCAGTTGTACCCTCCATCAAGTCATTCTCACGATAATTCAGGCAAAAATGATCTGCTCGTTTGCCATTTTTTCATTATATTTATCAGTTTCCACCTTATAATATAAATCTTTGTGCACCTGTCCATTCACTGGATTAAACCAGGGGCATCTTTAGGAGCGAATCCTTGTCTTACTCATTTTTTGTAACCCTTGGATTTCCTAAAGTCATGTCTTGCACCTGGGGGCTGGTGAAATTTCTACAAAATGCATTGAACTGTTTGCAGTTTTGATGGCAGAGGTGCTTGCAACATGTGAGAAGAATTTTGAAGCAAGGATCTATGACAATAAGAGAGTCTGCAAATTTTATCTCAATACTTAAGTTCTTGGTTGCTAGTTTCCTAAGAAGTCTGAACTGTATGACAATAAAATTCATTTTCTTTGTTTAGGATATTTTCTTTGGAGTGTTCAGTAATGACAATATCTACCCTTCCCTACTGTGGGCAAAGGCCTCTTGTCATTAATTCTTAGTTGATTTGGCAATTTCTGTAATACAAGTACACTTGGGAGATGTTGAGGGTTTGTTTCCAGAGTAGTGCAACAAAGCGAATATCAACATAAGTGAGTCAAATGAATTTTTTGGCTTCCCAATGTATATAAAAGTCATGTTTACACTATAGTCTATTAAGTGTGCAATAGCATGATGTCTAAAAAAATAATGTACATATCTTAATTAACAAACATTTTATTGCTAAAAAAGGCTAACCATCATCTGAGCTTTGAGCAAGTCATAGTCACTCATCACAGATATATAATAACATATATAAAATATAATGTAAAATTTTATAATATCTTGACAATTATTAGAATGTGACACAGAGACACGAAATGAGCAAATGCTTTTGGAAAAATGGCACTGATATACTCACTCAGCACAGGGCTGCCACAACCCTTCAATTTGTTTAATCCAAAATATCTGCAAAGCACAATATAGCAAAGTGCCATAAAATGAGGCATGCCTGTATTAGGTAAGATTCTTCACTCTGTATCCTGCTACCACCATCCTGATGACTAAATCAGTTAAAATTATTACTTCCTTGAATCTCAGGATGACTTTCTAATTCTTTTTATTTGTATGGTCCTGAATTCTGTACCTTGTACCTATTTAAAATTATGTGCTGCTGCTTTGGGTAGTTCTGCATGGTTTCTCACAATTGACAATGGATCCATCCAAAAATCTTTAAAATATGCATAAATCATGACTGTATTGATCTCAAGGCCCAATATGAAACACCAAGTTAGGAGAGAATGTCTCAGTTGCCAGAGCTGTCCCTTTTTTTTTTTTTTTAAGATTTTATTTATTTATTCATGAGAGACACACAGAGAGAGAGAGAGAGGCAGAGACACAGGCAGAGGGAGAAGCAGGCTCCACACAGGGAGCCCGACTTGGGACTTGATCCCGGGACTCCAGGATCACTCCCTGGGCCAAAGGCAGGCACTGAACCCCTGAGGGATCCCCCGAGGGATCTGTCCCTTTTTAAAGCAATCTTTGTAAGGCCCCAGACATAGAAGACGGGAGAGCATGCATGTAAATAGACAAAACAGCCACCAGACCACTGGGTTCATTTAAAATTGCTAGGCCTCAGGTTTCCTCATCTGCACAACAAAGCCATTTTCAGCTAATAAAATGCTATAATTTTATGAGCCTATAAAATGTATCTCCAGGAGGGAAGGGGAAAATAAAACGCAAAGCAACATAAAGTTGACAAAACATCTTGGGGTTCTTCTCATTTCTAAATACCCAGAGCTTTAAATTTAAGCTCTCTTTAAAAATTTGGACTTTTGGTGGAAGACTTGGCTCAGCTTGATGTAATTACATATTATAAGTGATTTCTAAAGCCCACTGTGGCTATATCATATTTGAAGGGTAACATTATACAGTAACACTCGTGAGAAAGATAAGTGATTATTTTAGGTAGGACAAGAATTTCAACCTCATCAGTATAAAAAGTACACTAAGGCTACCTAGAAATCTTTAAATAATAATAACGCCTTAAATAATACAACTTAGTGTATAAAAACGTTTTCCTACTCATTGTCTTACTTGAACCTCAAAACATCTTGGTGAGGGCAGGGTCATGATAGCTCTCCCATTTACATACAAAGTGACCAAGAACTAAAGAGCCAACAAGAAAAATGCATGTGCTTGGCTTTGATTTTTCCTCTCCAGTGTTCTGTTTTGACCTTGAAAACCTGGCTTCCCTTCAAGTACCGAATAGGGAAATGTAAGCAATATCATGGAATTTTATCCTAACATCATTTATTTTGAGTTCACTGTTATTCTTGAAACCTCTGTGGCGTTTTGACAGTTTGGGGGCTAAATAAGTGTGAATGGTGATGATGCCTGAGTAAAACAGAATTTGGGGCTGAACTTAATATAGATACTTAAAAAGAGGCTTTTCGTGGTAATCGATAAGGTAATCGATATATGATGCAATTTTATTAGAAACTTCTTTTTGTGTTGTGGCTGTGCCATCTGTGTGACTTTTTGCCCTGGGCTTTCAGGCTGCTTAGACCTAAGGAAATTGGAAATGGCAAACATTATGAAGATATTGCATCATTCTGAGCAAGTGGGTATATGATCCATTATTCTGACATCTTGCTTGTCTTCCTTACAGTCTGATTGGCTATCTAGCTGTATAGAAATCTCTCGACATCTGGAAAGCTCAAAGGAAAGAGAGCAGTCCCACTTTATTATTCTGTGCTCTCCAGGCCTGCCAGGTACCTTGTAAGAAAGATAACTAGGGTATGAGATTGTGAACATCAGTTTGAGGATAAAGCACTTGTCAGGAGATAAAGTCTTATGTTTAAGGCATGAGAACGCACAAACTAGAGACTATTTGGGGGAAGTACGAAGTGAAGAATGTGAAACTGGGTTTCCATTTGTGTAACGTTTCTTGTAGTGATGCATGGTATTAGAGACATCCTGGACAGTAATCTGTCTATCTGAAATATGACAGCTCTAACATAAGACTCAACGGTAAATTTTTAAGGATTTTTGAAAGTTACCCATTCTGAATTAACCTCTGTATATAGCCTCAATTTGTATGTGAGAATTTGTGTGGGATGGGTGCATGTGTGCGTGTGTGCGTGTGTGTGTGTGTGTCTGTGTGTGTACACACTTTATCTTAAAAGGGTAGTCAAGTGATTTAGTGTTTCAACTCTGGCGTTAGAAAAGGATGGCAATTCATTGTCTCCCAAGAGACATGCAATGGAAAAATCTGTGAGAAAAACAGGATCTGAGATGAAACACTTTGGCCACTGGGTGCCATCCTTGCTCCACGCAAGGATTTGCTGAGCCACATTTCTAGGAAGATGGTTAAAACCCGAAAGACAGTAATTTAAAAGTAATTTCAAGATATAATAATGTTTGTGTGTGCACATGACCTGGAATATGTTAGTGACACAGCAACTGATTCATCTGCTGAGGCACGAGGTGCAAGGACTGGGGAAATCTCCCCTCTGGTTCAGCCTCACCAACCAACAAAACCTGGGTAAAGCCCTCTTGCTGGCTGTATCCCAGTGAGCCAGCCAGTGCGTACACGGGAGGCACCGTGGAGGTGCTGGGAGTTGATGGTGAGGTGGTGTGGTAGGAATCCAGAGGTCCGATGCTCCATTAATTATTTTTATTGTTGCATATTCTGCAGTAGACATGTAACAGGACTTGAAACCAGCCATCGGTGTAGCTGGGCTCTATCCCTTCCAATGCATTCCTTTCATTACCAGAGCTGATGGAGCCATTGAGCACTCTTCTTCCCTTTCCTAGGAATGCTGGTGATGCATGTTGGTGGAACAGGAACTGTTTCGGGTGCTTTTTCTCTCCCTGGAAGCAATTCACGGCATTTACAAAGACAACTCCCAAGCCAGAACATCTATGTCAATCACACAATCTCTGGGCAGGATTTCGCTGTCTTTGGATGTGCCATGAATATACATAAAACTTAGAAATTAAACTCAGCTTTATGAACAGGAATAGCCACAGAGACTGTTCTAAGACTGTCATGTAGTACAGGCCGATATTTTCAGCTAGGGCCTCCAACATGTGGTTGAGACTAAAAGGAATTAAGGTACGAACAAGTAAGAATTTCAATAAAAATTGAAAATCTGTTACAATCACACTGTAACAGGAAACTCTAGAATCTTTCCTATAAGACCCCATTGTAGAAGGGATCCAAGCTCCAAATAGATTTTACCCCACAGCCCCAGGCTGGGGGCTGTGCAGCTGGCCTCACAGTTGGCCCGAGAAGCTGGCCTGGAGCGGGGCCTACAGGTACCTCTAGAGTACTTCTGTAATCAAACCCACATGCCCGTGAAAGGGGAAAGTGTGAAAAGGGCTGGGGAGGACTTTGAAAAGAAGAGCAGCCTTTTTTCAACCTATCCAGCGATGAAACGGTTTAAATGCCATCCTGCTGTTAAGCATCCACAGGTGGATGGACTTTAAAATACATTTTCTGGGCTTACTGTCGGTTAACATGATATCAATCATTATATACTTTTAAATATTGCTACTCGCTAGGAGTAGTGGTGTTATAACTACAGCATTCCTTCTGACTGGACCTGCTGTCACAGCTCTTACTTCATCAGATGTTAACAGAAGCCTTTCAAGGAGGCATCAGTGGCTTTATCCCATTTACAGATTAGGCACCTGATGGAGATCACACACTGCCAATTTGAAGGCACTACTTCTTGCCACTAAGGTCCTTTTTGGGGACTCTCCTACCCGGTATGTGCTCCATTCACTCAGTGTGATGGTCACCTGAAAAATAACAAACATTTAGTGAAAATTTTACTAGGTGCCAATTCTCTTTTCAGCGCCTTACCTGTATTACGGATTAAGAAATCGAGATATAGATAAACATGCTGAATTTGTAAGGTTCCCTTTTGATATAGACATGGAACCCTTTTTGTTTTAGGTCCTTCTGGTCCTGGTTTGGCCCTGTCCTTATGGTCTGATTAATGAACCCTTCTGAAATCTAAGGCTTTAGTTCCTTAATAGATGAAGGACTTTAGATTTCAACAGACTCTGCTAAGGGCATGTTTGTTTGTTTGTTTTTAAGTTTACATAGTAGGAAGGCAATCCAGGCCTACTCGTGATCCAGATGTGTTTTTCAAGGGACAGGTTGTGGGATCCAAAAGCAACTTTTTCCCCTCCAAGGGTAAATCGCAAACAGTTCTCATGCTGAATGATCCCATTCCTCTGTACTAGGTTCATTTTCCTAACATATATTATAATTCATCTTGGGCCTTTCCAAAAACAGGAGGGAGTCCTGTGAAAACCAAGCTCGGTGATGGTTTTTGCAGGAACAGGTGGCCATCCTCACCAGTGGGCTTAAATTTGTCAAACAACTCCGTGAAACACTGAAGCTGGATTTTAAAGGACACTTAGTTCTCTTCCCCTCACGACCAGCAGGAAAGCCCTAGAATTCAGAAAAGAAAGAGAAGAGGGAGAGAGGCTTTCTGTGACTACGTTGCTCTAATAGGAAAAATCAGGACTCACCCTCTTTTTTTTTTAATGAAACCATCCATTTTCCTTTATTTACTTAAACTTTTTAAAACTCATCCTCCCTTTAAAACCACGGAGAAACTTATTCTTCTGCCTAAAATATCTTTCAAACCATCAGTGCTCTCTTTGAAAACAACTTTCCTCTGGTTCTCTGAGGAGTCTTGTGTGAGAGCAAAGGCTGATTATTTTTTTATAACCCCCCCCCCCTTAAAAACCAAAGGTCCAAGTATTGTGTTGCTAGGAATGTCCCTGTCTGCATTGGCTGTGATCACCGTGTCTGTCTCGACATGGGCTCTTTCTCCCATTGCAGGGTGATTACTTATGAGAAGGCAGGATGGAGTGGTTGCAGGGTCCCAGAGGTAAAAATCTCCTCCCTCTGTATGAGATATGTAAGCTCAACATTCCTCCTGAGAAGGGTTACAAATAGGAGTACACCATGTACTGTACCAAAAGGATAACATGCCCCCACAGAATGTGCTCCTGCAAAGCCAACTGCTACAGGCAGATCCGCCTGGCCCCTCCCACAGCTGGCTGCCGCAAGCACCCAAGGGGCCCCTTGAGCCAAATGTGCAGAGCCACCTCAGTGCAGCTTTGAGCCCTGGATATGCTCACTGCGGCCTGGCTTTCCTTACTAAGGAGCAAATATGGCCTGTATCAAGGCCTAAATTCCTCATCTTTCAGCCCACCCCTCCAGAAAGGACTGTTTCCAAGTTCCAGTTTGAAGAATCTCAGGGAAGTTTTCCATTTGGTCCCAGGGGGCCCATCCCTGGACCAACCAACTGTGACAGGGACATTGTCGTAGAAGAATATGTCAGCTCCAAGGTGGAAAAACATGGTTGGAGTGGGACACATGGTTTCCTTGAAAGGAGAGGGAGCCACCCCTGGGTGGCTCAGTCGGCTAAGCATCCGATTCTTGATTCCAGCTCAGGTCATGATCTCAGAGTCATGAGATCGAGCCCCGAGTCGGGCTCCACACTCAGCATAAGTCTGCTTCTCTCTCTCATAAATAAATAAATAAAATCTTTAAAAGGAAGGAAGGAAGGAGAGGGATACCAGGCAGATAGTAACATAGCTGTCCTTCACAGGTGAGGTGAACAGGCACAGGACTTTGTGACTTTGGGTCCCTATCCAACCTACTGTGTCCTCTCTTACAGAAAGCACATTTCCTGGAGCACAGGTGAAATGCTCACAATCGCTCCCTTCATAATTCCTAATTGTAGACACTGGGTGGCACCTGCGGTGACCTGTCAGCCATAGGGTTTTCCTCAGTGACTTTGTCTACATTGCACTATTGAAAAGAATGCTGTATTATATCCTTAAAATATTTCTATTTCCACCACTAATCCCACTGAGGGTCACCCTGATTTGGCTCTCAGACTCACCCCAAATTTTATAAGGCAAATAAATATAACTTCCAGGGATATGCCAATTAAATCGGCCCAGGAATTCCTCATTTACAGTTGTCTCATCTGATCATATGCCAGCAGCCTCTTTGTCTTGCTCTCGAGTCCCAGAGGCACTGATGCTGAACCAGGAAAAGCCCCTTTCAGCTGGATCAACCAGTAACCCACAGCTTTCTTCTCGGGTAGTCATTTCTTTGTGAACAACATAGGACTTACTCGAGAACTGAGCAGATGGAGGAAGCCAAAACAGCCCCACATCTGATATTTGAAACTCACAGTAGAAGCTCAATTCCTAATCTACTTCCATCCTCATTAGAATTCAATTAGTAGAAGGACATTCTTTCCTAGAGGCTCTTTGGCAGATTTGTGTACGAACAGTTAACCCCGTGTTCGCAAAAGCAGTTACTTGTATCCAACAGCTCTCTCTGGCTGCAGAGAGAATCCCAAAGCCCTTTAGACAAGACTTTGCTTATCCTCCCACCAGGATGCAAATATTTTAAGTGGACAGAGGGGAGATAAAATGCAGTCAGAACTGTGCTGACACTGACTACATCCTGCGGCTGCTGAAGTTTTGGACCTAAAGGTCAGGGGAGGAAGGTGAAGGAGAGGACACTAGAGACAAAGAGACAAAGAAAAACCTGAAAGGCTTCCTTGACATTGTTTCCAATTATTTCCCTGGATAAAGGAGTTCAGACTTTAAAATGTATCAACACATAACTATATAAAGTATGGAGAAATCCATCTGTATTCCTAAGACACGTAGAACTGCTCATCCCACCATGAAAAGCAGGATATTTGAGGGTAAAACAACCTTGAGTTGTTTTGTGGGTTTTTTTTCCCTTTTTTTCTGCAGCATTCCCGTAACCGTTCTTCAGATGCCTAAATGTAGGCTCAGGGAGATTTATTTTTCTTCTAACGGGGTATGTTATAGTTGTCACTCAGCCTTGAAATAGTTTTCCTCTCCAGTGGAACATCAGGCCAGTAATATATTTGCATAGCTATTCCCACCTGTCATTCTTCTGCCAGCCTAATGCGTCAGCGTTGCACAGGACCCCCAGCCAGCCAATGGCAAGCTTTTAAGCTGCTGCATTTATGGGACATATTTTCTAAATATCCGTAGTCACCCAGCAACAGGAAAAGCTATTTCATTGGCTCTCTTGCTGTCAGCTAGAAAGGAGGACAATCCAGATGGACTTGAGCTGTGAAGATCAAGATGAGGCACTGGAAGTGGGGGGGCAGATGTTTGAACACAGGAGCCTCTTGGTGGCCAATGTGATATTCTAGAAGGACTGTGTAGGGCATGATGTTTTCATCATGATGGTTTCAATCCCCCCCCCCCAGATTAAAAAAAAAATCAAATGTTAAAGAATAGCACTGTAACAGGGCAGGTATGACATCTGCAGTGTCACAGGATGCAGAAAAGATCAGTCCTGGCTCCCAGTCTTCTCTGCCTGATTAAAGGGAGTGTTGCTGAATTTGGAATCCCAGTTAGAAATAAATTAGAGCTTTTTAGTGTGGAAACAATTAAGCCTTCCTCCACTAGAGGTAGGATGCCATCTATAGTGGGTATTTTAAATGCAAATCAATCCCTTAAGTTACTTTATCAATATCTAATCTTGTGAATTATCCTGCCCTTAAAAAGTTCTACCTAACTCTGCAGGCTGGTCCCTGCCCTACTCCCCGAGAAAACCCAGGAGAGAGCCGCAGAGCAAGTCAGGGTGGCCCGGGCCTTGAATGATGGGCTGTCTCGCCATGTCCTCTGACTACTCCTTCAGCTGTTTCCCCTGCAGTCTGTCTATAAAGGAAAACAAGGCTTCCTCTTTCTGAATTTTACTCTTTTTACTATAGAGCAGAAAATTAATACCGACTGGGTGTATACGTGAAATCAAAACAATTAGGGAATGCTCCATAAACCAGACAAGGAAAAAACCAAAACTTAAACTGACAACAGCACCCAGTCATTGCTGAGAATCCAGCCCCATGACTTCAAGCTGTATAACTAAAAACAGTTAAACTCAAGGATTTGATGCCAGGAGCACATCCATGTCTCATCACTGGTCTAATGCAGAGCAGGCAATTTGCCGTACGAGCTCACTCAGCGTAAACTCTTTCCTGCAGTTTCACCTGAGCTCCTCCTCTTACCAGCCTAATGCAGCAAAATGGAGGGAAGGTGCTGTCTGCTTTTCCAGAGAGTTAGATTGGAAATTAGCCATGATTACTAGTAATTATAATTAACAGCGGGCAACGTATTAACTGTAGATCCAATACTATTACATGCATGTTAATTCTGTAGACTCTTATTAATAAATTAGTATGTGAATTATCATTTCTCTGTATCTCTGATGGGTATAAAAAGGGATGCAGGACAATTTGCTTTAGCTAGACTCTAAGCTACTTGAAAATTGCTTTATCTTCAGTGCCTAATACAATGCCTGGTATATGGCAGGTGCTCAAGAAATATTTCTGAGCACCTGTATATCAATACATTGATGACGAAATTGATGAGTCAATAAATGACACAAAACTTGTGAATCCACCTGAGTTTCACAAATGACAAGACTCAGAAAGTTGTAAAACACTTCGATTTTCTTTTAAGTGTCTGGATTTATGCATCTCATGGAAACTAAACGCAGGACACCTGAGTTGTAATCTTGTTCCATCTCAAGCCTAGGAAATATATATTATTATTACCTCATTTTATAGATGAAGAGACTGAAGGCTAAGAGGTAATGTGACTCTTCTAATTTCACAGAATTAGCTTAAGTCACAAGAATAAGAATTGAACCAGAGTCTAATCCAAAGCTCCTGTTCTTACCATTATTCAAGTCTGCCTGCACACCTATGTGTTTCTTAAGTGCAGAAATATGAACCCCTAGAGCAAACCATGCTGCCTTCCTGGACAGCATCACCACTTCTTCTGTTTCAAAGCACAGAGCAAAACATTGAGGACAAAAGGCTTACGAGATTAAGATGCCGTTTTGGAGATGACACACAATAAACAAAGAATCAAGATGCAGGGAAAAAAAAGAAAAGAATAGCCTAGAACTTTCTGAGCACTAAACAGGTCATCAAGCTCGGACTAGAGTCCCAGCCCGTTCCCTGTGGCGGGCTCTGTGGATGTGGGGAAACATCAGGTCTGGGCCCAGTTTTGCCATCATCACCATCACAAAACCTGGGTTCAAGGCCCAGCTCTGCCTCACATTTCCAGCAGGACTGTAGGCAGTGCCCACAAGGGAGTTAGGCCCTTTGAACCTCCCTTTTCACAGTCAGAAAAGCAGGATAATAGGAACCACCCTAAGGGGTGGTGTGAAGATGACATGTGATGACAATATGGAAAGAACTGTATTTATCTGCACGTTGCAGATGCTCAATAAATATTAAATGTCTTTTCTCTTTCTCCTATAACTTTAAATGAAAAGGCTGAAGAATCACATTTGTTTAGAAGATTATGAAAGGCATCCATAAAATTATCCAGCTTTTTTCTCTAGACGTTATAATCAGCAAATGTTGGTTCCTTATTTAAGGAGGAGGCGATATGCATTTTCTATTCCAGTAAGACTTTAGAAAACCTCGGAGACAAGGTGAAAATTTGAGGTAGAAATTTACGTGAGACAAGGCTTTCCAAGGCTCCAGGTACCAGGCTATTGCCCTGACTCTCATTTCCCCAGTGAACTGCACTAATGATGGATATTTCAGGGATTTTTATCACCTACTAGCTCAAGTGCGAGACAGGCTACCATAAGTCATAGAGAAAGTCTTGGAAGGTTTACCTACAACAGAGGTTCTCACTATTTTTCGTGAGGAAGAGAAATTCTTCACTTACCTGAAGTCGTGATATAGCAGATACAGGCTTTCAGGGAAGGTTCTGGGTAAAACAGGCAGCCTGTTCCTTCCCACTAAACGTGGCAACTATGAAAGAGAAGAAAGTGTGATAGGGAGTGGACCAGTGACACCGGCAGATCAACATGTCAGCTAAGACTTCAAGATCAATTAGTGATCCAGATCTGACCCCAGAGAAAACACCTTTCTCTGACACATTAGAGCTCTGGAGAGATTGTTTTCTCTCACTCACTCTGACTCTGTGCACTAGAGAGGGGATCGTTGGGGAGCATAAGTGGCAGGCCTATGTCAGAGGTTCTGAGCCCTGACTGACATTAGACTTAGAAGAGAACCTTTAAAAACAGCACCACTACCCGAGTATCACCCCAGACCGATTGAAAAGAAGTGGGCAGAGGGCTGGCATTGGTATATTGTTTTTAATGCTCTCAGGTGAGTCTATTACAAGTGAGGAATGAAAAGCACAGCACCAGCTAATATTTTCCGAACTGCTGTCTCATTAGACCATCCTTCCGCAGAATAATGGACCACACACCCACCAAAAGTGTTCTGGTAAATACTTGTTTAAATAAAGCTAAAATGATGACTTCACTGCACCATTTCTGAGACCTTAAGCCCTTGTGGGCATTGTGCCTCAACTTTGCCCGGGCACTTGTGACCACACCTTTTTCAAAGCCCACCTGCCAATGGCTTATGTAACACACAATACCAGTTGGAGCATATCCTGGCCTGGGTCCACATGTCCTCAAAGTAAAGAACAGTACAGAGAGAACTAAGAAGAAAATGGGCAGAGGCATCTGCCAGCAGCCACATTCTGTGATCTGAAATGCCAAGGATATCCAGATCCTGGCATTGATATTATTCTGAGGTTGAGCCTTTAATGATCACGCTCATCATTAAATAATAGTTGCAATAAAGACTTGTCTCAGAAATTTCCAAAGATCAAGTCACTTTAATTACAGTAACGTATATTTCAGAGCTGCTCCATTTTTATTGTATTTCTACCCTGAAAAGACAACGCGTTGCTGTTTTGAGTTGTAAATTGCCTCAAAGAAGGGGAGCTCCTAAAGATTCATTTTTTCTTAGAATACCCAGAGAACCTCAGAGAGCAGGTCTTTACCTCCAACCAGGGATCTTGGAAAGGAGGTGGAAATAAAATGGAACTGACAATGATATTGAGCTTGAGAATGTGCAGGAATTAACGATGTACTAACTATCTAACTGCCTAAAATAAAAATGGGTAGTCAGTGATTTGTATTTTACTGGGCAGAGGTGGCAAGGTTTCTTATGTGCAGCTGAGATTATGTACTGTTGTAAATGAAACCTAAACTCCAGTTTTCAGGATCAGAGAAGGGAGCTCTCTGAGCCTGCATCTTCCCTTCTCGTCAGGACATTCTCGGAATTATCTGACCTATTCCTTTTCCCAACCAGCTCATCATTTTTCCATTCGTAGTTGGGAATGCGTAACAATCAGCAATTTCTAAGTCACAGTAAAACGGTGACCATATTCTATGCCAAATGGCCAAGAGCCATAGAATTTATTCAAATTAGGAGTAATGAAAATAATAGCAATGACAATTATTAGTCTAGCAGCTATCATTTATTGAGTACCTACTATGTGCCAGATACCTACATGCGTTATCTTAATTTAAGCATCAGTATAACTCCGTGAGATTAGTGATTTGGGCTCTCTTGACCTGATGTAGAGTTATAGCTCAGGGACATAAAATAACTTGCGCAAGTCAGCATTGAAGCTAGGATTGAAACTACTGTCCATTAAAAAAGAAAAAAAAAAGGAAGAAAGAAAGAAACTGTGGTCTATAATTCTTTTTGCAGTAAGCCCTTGTCTTAAATGTATGGTATACCTTTTTCCATAAGTTATGGGAAATGACAATATGGAGGAGAAAATGATACATGTTTATAACCTTATATGTGAACAGTGTCAGTATACTGAGACTTCAGTCTCTGAATATAAATATTTTTATAGCATTTTTCAACTTTTAGAAGACAATTTGGCATCCTATAACTGCAGTCCTTATTTGCAAAATGATTTATGGGGCTTAAAATAGCAGATTAGTAGACATGCATATATTTATATTTATTTAGATAGAGTTACATGAACATATGCCAACTTTTATTTTGTCTAGTGAGCATTCTTTGATGTCTTTATTATGGGAAAATGGCTTTCCAGACCCATCTCTGTGGCACATCAACTCCTGGTTCTTTAGGGAGCTATAATCATTGGATTTGCTTTACCTGGCCACATTCCTTTAATGAGCCCCTTCATGACACATTTATTGATAAGAAAGATGGTTAGGGGAAGGACCACTGTCTGTAGCCATGGAAAATAACAAAGCAAACTAGCTTCTTAATCCCACAAACACTACCCAGAAAAAGAAGAAGAATTCTGACATACTGAAATTGTCTTAACTGTGAATCTAATGTTTGTGACCTCTGAGAAGGAAGTATAAAAAAGAACAACCACCAAAACCCAACAAAACAAAACAAAAAGGGAAATTAAAAAGATGAACTCCTATATTTCCAGCAAAAATAATGTTAGATGGTTGCTAAAATATTTGGAAATATATGTGGGAAAGTAGTCCACTCTGGCCTATCCTGGCAATGGCATACTCTGCATTTGACTCAAAGAAAATAGCTTTTGGCATTTATCCACATTATTTTTTACCACTTGATTCAGAAGCAGAACATTCCTAGTTCTGGCAAAAAGCTATTTTGATATTTTATTTTTATTCCCCAGAAAACAGTTTCCAATGCCAAAGAATAATTTTATCAATATAAATAATCTACCTTCAGGTGTTTTATATCATATTCAATGACAAACTATGCAATGGAACATTTTGTGCTTTGACAGCCCATGAAATCCATTATCTCTCTTCATAGATCTTTCATTCAGAAAAAAATTTGAATTCAGAGGATTTATGATCCGATCAGAAATATTTGAATAAAAGCAGCTTTTGAAATCAATATCAGGATTTACTAGTAAAAACCTAGAGTCAGTGGGTGAAATGTTATTGTAATCATTTATCCTTTGTGACCTTTAAAAGAATAAAAAAAATAACTGCTGTCTCATGCCCATAGTTTATAACCAGCAACACTAGGCGAGAGCAAGAAGCTTTTTTTCATTCACCCTGTGGTTCATGACTTTTCCAAGAATTACCCGTATGCTGTTGCTACAGGGAAGAGGGCACTGCATGATCTTGGTATTTAATAAGGCATGAATAGGTAAGACAGAAAAGAGGCTTTATTCAGCTGGTGTTGGTGTGTCTTTATAAAAGTAACTGGAATGATGAGAAATATGACGATCTATTTTCAGAATATGCATTTACAGTCTTGTCTACCCTCTTTCTTACATGGGTCAGCATGCTTTTCTTCTATATGGGTCCATAAAATGGACTCAATCCAAACTTTTTTTTTTTTTTTTTGGATTTATTTACCTATTCGTGAGAGACACACAGAGAGAGGCAGAGACATAGGCAAATGGGGAAGCAGGCTCCTTGCCGGCAGCCCAATGTGGGACTTGATCCTGGTACCCTGGAATCATGCCCTAAGCTTAAGGCAGATGCTCAACCACTGAGCCACCCAGGCATCCCTGGACACAATCTAAAACTTCCATTTAATCCAATTGTTATCATAAAGGAAAACTATTTCCTCTCCATGGTAATTACAATTTTAAGAATATTCTCTCTTGAATAAATCATATTTTTTTTTATCATTTATTAGATTTAATTAGAATGCTTCCTTGTGCTAGAATTTTCTGTCTTTGGTTTTCTTTTTGTTTCAAAGATTTTTTTAATTTATTTGACAGATAGAGACACAGAGAGAGAGAGATCACAAGCAGGGGGAAAGGACAGAGGGAGAACCAGACTCCCCACTGAGCAGGGAACCCGACTCAGGACTCAATCCCAGGACCCTGGGATGGTGACCTGAGCTGAGCTGAATGCAGACATTTAACTGGCTGAGCCACCCAGGCGCCCTAGAATTTTCTTGGTACAGAAGTATAAATATGATCATTATGTTAAAATGCATCGTCTAAAATGCCACAAACTCAAAGTTACAGACTGTGACTCTTTAGAGTCCTGTTTAAGGGAGAGGTTGAGCAAAGCACCCTGAAAGTTGGTAAATTCTGCCTCAGTTCGGCAGGGGGACTCGGTAGGGGCAGCAGGGTCTGGTAGGATCATGAGATCCTGCTCCTGGCTCTGACACCCAACGGGTGCTGTCACCGTTGGGCCTGGACAATCCTAGCAAACTCCCAGTGCTACCCTTAGCCTACCTAGGAGGGAAGTGTGGGCACTTAGATGAAGGGAGGGCTGGAGGCCTGGCTCCCAGGAGCTCAGTGCCCAAAGGGAATGATTGCAAAGCAGAGCCCTCAACAAGGTCAGAGCCGATTTAGTTCCCAGAGTGGAGAAGTTTAGAAATGGGAGTCAAATAGTCAAAACAGAACACAACTGAGGGAACACGCAGTACTATTTCAGGAGCAGTGAAGCAAGCCCCTGATAAAGTCTCTGGTGCTGCTCCAGCTTCTCAATCTCCTCGTCCTCCTCCACTGGTGAGAATTCTTCCCCACTGCTTCTTTCACCATCACCCCAGTAAGCCTTTAGAACATTCCTACTCCCACCTCTAACCAGCTGCGATCATGAAATGTTTTCCTTCCCTCCCCTGGGTTTACCCCACTCACCTCTATCCCCAAAACCTCCATCTTACTGTCAAAGTTTTATACTTTTTCTTGTAGACGGTTATGAGATCCCCCCAGCAGTCACTATCTCTCTTATTTCAGTTGTCCTTATTTGACACCAGAAGTAGATAATTCCAGTTAATCTCTTACTATTTCCATTTTTTAAAAAAAAGATTGATTGATTGATTGATTGATTGATTGATTGATTTGACAGAGAGAGAGCGCACAAGCAGGGGGAGCGACAGAGGGAGAGCCAGACTCCCTGCTCAGCATGCAGGGCTTGATCCCTGGACCCTGGGATCATGACCTGAGCCGAAGGCAGACACTTGACCAGCTGAGCTACCCGAGCGCCCCTTACTATTTCCACTTAGATTTAGCTCTCCGCATTGTCCGTCTCCTCGCTTGCCACTTTTATCCTGTCCTCTTTATCTGCCACCCTCTCAGAATCTCTGAGGAGTCTCCGCTCATTTGATGACAAGCTCTGAATCCTCACCTAGCCACGAATGTCTTTCCTCCACACTAGCAAGTGAAGCCCGTATTTGCCGGGCTTAGGAATCCAGGGCTGCAGCACTTTCGTCTCAGATGTTCATAAACGTTGTCTTTTGCTTTCGATGTTGCATCGAGAAATCAAACACCAGTGTGACTTCTTTTCCTTTTTAAATTACTCATTGATAATGTTTAGCAGCTTGTAGGCTTCGTTTCCCTTCTACCTTAGCTTTCAGCACTGTATCAGACTATGCCTGGATGTGAGGCATTTTTCATTGTTTCTCTAGACTTCCATTTTTCATCAATTTAGGCAAATGGCCTATTTTAGTTGTTTATTTCCTCTCTTCGGTAAGTTGCTTTTTCCTCTCCTGGAATTCCTCCTGTTTGGTCATTTTTGTATTGGATCTATCCTCTAAGTATTTTGCCTTTTTTCCCCCAAATTTCTAGATTTCCAAATGTTTCTATTTTCTTTGTGCTTTGATGAATTTCTTTCACTTGATTTTTCAACTCACTACTTTGGATCTAAATAGGATCTATCTTCTTCAGTTTATCTACTGATTTTATTTTTAAGAAAAATTTTTGGTTCCATTTTCCTGCAGTAATCCTTAGATTGGTTGGTGATGATGGTGATATGCAAATTGTCTTCTGTCTCTCTTAGCAACTCTATTTCTCTCTAGTGGCCGGTTGCCTTCCTATGCATTGTTATCTTCCTTTGTTCATTGAGGTCGGGTCCAACTCCTGGGAGACTTCAGTGGCAGTGCCCAAGGAGCACGGGAGGGCAGAGATGCCCCCCCTAAGTAGGCAGTGAGCCAACAGAGCAGGTGTCAACCTCTACACAGCAGAAGACAACTTCAGCAGAAGACACCTTGGCTTCCTGGTTTCCTAACTCGCTGTGAGGAATGATGCCATTCCTGTCTCTCACTGGTAGAGGACAGCCCACCTGAGAAGCTTGCAGGGGAGAAGCTGGAGGGTGGGTGGGCAAGGAGAACAGGTCTACTCATTTGTACCATTGCTGCCCCCCACCAAGAAGGACCACTGGGGGCTGAGTCTTCCTCAAATTCCCAGAGCTCTCCAGTGGCTGCCCAGGCTCTCAGCTGGCCCAGAGAAGCCAGCATCCAACACCACCAGCCTTCTGACCAGAACACTGACAAAGTCTGCATTTCTCTGGTACCCTCACACCCTGCAAGACTGCCAGTGGAGGGGGGCTGGTGGTGACTTCCCAACGTGGCGTCTCACCAGCATCCCTCCGGGAATACTTATTTTTTTTTTTTGTTTTTTATTTATTTACGATAGTCACAGAGAGAGAGAGAGAGGCAGAGACACAGGCAGAGGGAGAAGCAGGCTCCATGCCCTGGGAGCCCTGACGTGGGATTCGATCCCGGGTCTCCAGGATCGCGCCCTGGGCCAAAGGCAGGCGCCAAACCGCTGCGCCACCCAGGGATCCCCCTCCGGGAATACTTAGAAAATAAAGTCTCCAAGACCTGCATCCTAGACTTCCTGAAGCAGAATTTCAAGTCAGGGCCTAGAAGTCTGGATTTATAAACTACCCATTTGAATCTGGAATGAAACTAAGTATCAAAACCACTTATTTAAGGTAGAAGCTGGTGCTTTGTGCCTAGGGGTGCTAGGAGCCCATCCTAGTGTTGATAGGGGCTGTGTATGCTCTCGTGAGAGTTCTGTCCATTGTGCTTTTATGCTCAAGGGTGCCAGGTCTCCCAAAGACCTGAGATTCACTCAGTCTCTTTTTCTTTCTCATTATGTCAGTTTCTCTCTCTCTCTCTCTCTCTCTTTTTTTTAAGAGTTTATTTATTTATTCAGGAGAGACACAGAGAGAGGGGCAGAGACACAGGCAGGTGGAGAAGCAGGCTCCCTGCAGGGAGCCCAATGTGGGGCTCAATCCCAGGATCATGCCCTGACCCAAAGGCAGATCCTCAACCACTGAGCCACCCAAGCATCCCTCTTTTTTTTCCTCCCTCTTCTTATACTGTGGGGTTTTTTTTTTGGGGGGGGGGGGGTCACATATGGAGTCTGCTATAGTTTGGAAGCAAATAGTCATGGATGGAAACAATTATCCTTTATTGTGGACACCAGACCTAAAAAAGCCAGAGCAATACAAAACAAAGAGGGTCTAGGAAGGAAAGGGTCATTATAGCAACTCTCATTAGGTTCTGTTGAGGAAAGAACCAGGCCAGAGGTTTCTTGTAGCTCTCCTGTGCCGGCTGTAGCTCAGCTCTGGCCCTGTGGCGCCTT
This sequence comes from Vulpes lagopus, assembly GCF_018345385.1. Lineage (NCBI taxonomy): Eukaryota > Metazoa > Chordata > Mammalia > Carnivora > Canidae > Vulpes > Vulpes lagopus. The sequence continues at coordinate 100,852,173 of NC_054834.1, read as the reverse complement.
CCACCCATCCTCGCTCGGGAGCTGGCAAACCACGTGATGGGCCCTATCGCTCTGCTCCCCGAGGGCGGGGTACAAGCACCGCTCACGTCCCACGGCGCCGGCCAAGCCCGAAGTCGGTGGGCAGGGAGGGTGGCCCTGCATGGGAGGCCCGGCGCACCAGGCCGCGGGAGGCACATGGAACCTTCTCAGGTGGAGAGAAGCGAATAATCAAGAATAATGATGCCAGGCATCACACTCACCGCGCACCCCTTTCGGGACTGATCCCCATGAAGAGGCGCGAGCAGGGGCGTGGCCTGACAGCCGTGACCCACCCATGTCTCCCGGGCCGGCCGCTGCGCCTCTTGGCCGGTGGGTCTCCTGGCAGGTACGCGCCGCCGGGAAGCAGGGAAGTTCTCCGCCCTCGCCCTCCGACAGCGGGCGCGTGCGGAGGGGAACCCGCAGGCCGGAGCACCCCTTGGGCTCCTGCCCACCCAGCTGCGGGGGGTCCCCCCAGCTGCAGCGCCCCGCCCGCCTCTCCTCCCCCAGGCTCCCCGGCTTTCTCCATTGCCTCCCGGACGCGGGGAGCTACCGCTGCTCGCCGGCCTCAGCCTGGGGAGGCCGCGGCCACAGGCCTGTCTGCCCTGCGCGCCCCGAGGCCCAGGCTCCGGCTTGGCGGCCTGCAGCGCGCCCCGGGCCCCCCTCTGGCCTCCTCCCCCGCCCAGCGGCAGCGCGCCGCGGCCTGCACCTCAACCGCCGTGCGGGGCGGCCGCCGTGGTCCCAGGGACCGGCCCCCGAGGCTGACGCGCAAGGACGGCCGCAGGGGACGCCGTCCCAGGCCCGAGTCCCCCTGCCCCCCGCCCCGGGCTCTGCAGAAGCTCGGATCCCTCCGCTGCCTTTATGAGGAAGCGGGACACGAACTCCCGCGCTGAGGCTGGCCCTGGCGCCTCGCCGGCCTGTGGGGACCGGGCTTTCCTGCGACCCAAGGCCCCGCTCCTGTCGCCCTCCCGACAGCCCTTCCTGGGAGGAGCGTGTTCCCGCTGCGCCTGTGGAGCTCGGCCGGCGGCGCCCGGAAGGCCGCGAGGGGCAGCGACAGGAAGGCGGCGAGGGGCAGTGACAGGAAGGCCGCGAGGGGCAGTGACAGGCGGCGAGGGGCAGCGACAGGAAGGCGGCGAGGGGCAGCGACAGGAAGGCGGCGAGGGGCGGCGCCCGGAAGGCCGCGAGGGGCAGCGACAGGAAGGCGGCGAGGGGCAGCGACAGGAAGGCCGCGAGGGGCAGCGACAGGAAGGCCGCGAGGGGCAGCGACAGGAAGGCGGCGAGGGGCAGCGACAGGAAGGCGGCGAGGGGCAGCGACAGGAAGGCGGCGAGGGGCAGCGACAGGAAGGCCGGCGAGGGGCAGCGACAGGAAGGCGGCGAGGGGCAGCGACAGGAAGGCGGCGAGGGGCAGCGACAGGAAGGCGGCGAGGGGCAGCGACAGGAAGGCGGCGAGGGGCAGCGACAGGAAGGCGGCGAGGGGCAGCGACAGGAAGGCGGCGAGGGGCAGCGACAGGAAGGCCGCGAGGGGCAGCGACAGGAAGGCGGCGAGGGGCAGCGACAGGAAGGCGGCGAGGGGCAGCGACAGGAAGGCGGCGAGGGGCAGCGACAGGAAGGCCGCGAGGGGCAGCGACAGGAAGGCGGCGAGGGGCAGCGACAGGAAGGCCGCGAGGGGCAGCGACAGGAAGGCGGCGAGGGGCAGCGACAGGAAGGCGGCGAGGGGCAGGGACAGGAAGGCGGCGAGGGGCAGCGACAGGAAGGCGGCGAGGGGCAGCGACAGGAAGGCGGCGAGGGGCAGCGACAGGAAGGCGGCGAGGGGCAGCGACAGGAAGGCCGCGAGGGGCAGCGACAGGAAGGCGGCGAGGGGCAGCGACAGGAAGGCGGCGAGGGGCAGCGACAGGAAGGCGGCGAGGGGCAGCGACAGGAAGGCGGCGAGGGGCAGCGACAGGAAGGCGGCGAGGGGCAGCGACAGGAAGGCGGCGAGGGGCAGCGACAGGAAGGCGGCGAGGGGCAGCGACAGGAAGGCGGCGAGGGGCAGCGACAGGAAGGCGGCGAGGGGCAGCGACAGGAAGGCCGCGAGGGGCAGCGACAGGAAGGCGGCGAGGGGCAGCGACAGGAAGGCCGCGAGGGGCAGCGACAGGAAGGCCGCGAGGGGCAGCGACAGGAAGGCCGCGAGGGGCAGCGACAGGAAGGCGGCGAGGGGCAGCGACAGGAAGGCGGCGAGGGGCAGCGACAGGAAGGCGGCGAGGGGCAGCGACAGGAAGGCGGCGAGGGGCAGCGACAGGAAGGCGGCGAGGGGCAGCGACAGGAAGGTGGCGAGGGGCAGCGCCCGGCGCAGAAGCAGAGCCTTGTGGCTCCGGCGCCTCAGGGAGGGTAAAGGTGTCGGGAGCCGGCCCTGGCCTGGGGCCCGGCCCACACGGAGCCCTCGCTGGGGACCCGGGGACGAGGAGCGGAAGCCAGGCCCCCGCCTCTCACACAGACCAGGCCTGTGGTAAATGCCGCGGGAGAGGAGAGAACATCCCGGGAGAACCGGCGGGAGAGGCTGCAGGCGGCAGGGGCAGCGGGCAGGGCCCGGAAGGACGCACAGGTGGGGACGGGCCGTCGAGGCCGTCGAGGTGGGCACACCGGGCTCTCGGGGCAGGAGAGGTCTCCCCGGCCTCTCCCCGACGGCGCCGCCCTGGGAGGCCGGATGACAGGAGCACGGGGCGGCGAGGGCCCGCTCCCCGGGGTGTGAGGCTGAGGACTGACGGGTCGCCTCCTGGGCGGAAGGGCCAGGCCCAGGCCCTCAGGCTCCCGCCTCCCCTGCTCCGTACCCTTGGAGGTGTTCAACTCGGTCGCGATGAATCGTATTTCCCTCCGATGTGTCTTTTTTTTTTTTTTCCTCCGATGTGTCTTGGACACGGTGGCACCGAACGTACCTCTTTGCAGAAGTGAATGGGGTACAAGCTGCTGGGGCGAGAGAGCCGCCCTAGGATGTGTCCTCTAAGGGGGGGGGGGACTGGAGTTGTGATCAGGATAGCTGTGAAAGGCACCACCGCTCTTGAGCCTGACACAAGTCATTTATTTTGAATTTTTGGAAATTTAGTACGCAAGTCATCTGCAAAATGATAATCATCTATTGTGAAGGGAACTCTGTCCCCTCCACCCCCCACCCAACCCTCCCACTGAAATAAGCATGTTGAAACCCAAGCCAAGGGCTCCTGGGTGGCTCAGTCCCTGAAGGTCTGCCTTTGGCTCAGGTCAGGATCCCAGTGTCCCGGGATTGAGCCCACACCAGGCTCCCAGCTTGGGGGGGGGGGGGGGGCTCTGCACTGCACCTCCAGCCTTTGCAATCTCTCTCTCTCTCTCTCAAATAATAAAAAAATAAAATCTTTTGAAAAAAAGAAAGAAACCCAACTCAGTACATTAAATGTGACCGTGTTTAGAGACAGGGCCTTTAAAGAAATGACTGGGGCTAAGTGAGATAGATCATAAGGGGAACCCCAATCCAAAATGACTGGTGTCCTTAAAGAAAAGGAAGAGGCGTAAGGGATGCCCACATACTGAGGAAAGGCCATGTGCAAGCCAAGGAAAGAGGCACAAGAGAAACCAGACTTGCCAACACCTCACTGTCGGGCTCGCGGCCCCTGGTACTGCGAGGAAGTATTTCTAGTGTTTAAGTTGCCCAGTCTGTGGTACTTGCTGTGGCAGCTCCAGCGGGCTCTACACCGCCATATACCGAGGGCCTACTATGAGCCTGGCACTGTGCTAAGCGTTTTAGTTTTATCCCACTTAACACTTTTAATGACTCTGAGAGTTATTTTTACGTTCCTTTTTCAGAAGAAGTAAATGCCCAAGGCCAGAGCTCCAGGAAGTGACGAAACTCAGATTCAAAGACATACCCGTTGGCCCTAGACAGGATGCGGGCGGGCATACCACCAACCCACCTTTGCTAAGTACTAGCCATGAAAGAAGGACTGGCCTTTAAGAATTGCTGGCATTCGAGACTCTTAATCTTTTCCTTATGGAACTTATAAATGATGAACAACAGGCTTACAAAGATAAATACATACATACATACTGCACAGACGAGAACATCCGGAGTTGAGAATGCCATGGCAACGTCACTGTGAATGTAAGCTAGGACAGCACTCAGGTGACTGTGAGGATGGCATAGGGTAATGATTACAAACAGAGGAGACGGGGGGCACATCCAGCAATTTTCTAGTTAGGTAACCTTGGGGAAGTTACTTATGTTCTTAACTTCAGTTTCCTCATTCATGCTAGGTAGGGGCTAAGTTGGGACAAATAATAGAACATTACCCATCAAGTTGTTAGAGGATTAAATAAGATACTATAAAAAACACTTTGCATGATGCTTGGTACATAGTACATCTCAAGAATTGCATCATGGTGATAAAATATTCTTCTAATACGTTTGCTGCTAGAAACAAAAATAGCCAACCTGTTCACACATGGTTGAGATCTTAATTGTTTAAATTAAAAATATTAATGTTAAATTTACAAATATTTTCACTGACCCTTATATGTGGGTGTCTAAATATAATATCACTTCCAAAATATTTGTTGTCCTATCCAGCACATTAAGCTTGAGTCAGGTAGCAGTGCACAGCACCAACACAGTTGGGCAAAATGAAAATGTTCATCAGTGTGGGAGGACAGTCTGACAGAAAGGTGGGACACAAAGGACTAATAAAATATCTGACAGAAGTCAAAAAGCATTAAAAATAAAGTGCGTGTGTGCATGCGTATGCATGACACTGTGTGCATGGATGTACGCGTGAGTGTGCTCTCAGGAGCACCTCCATCCATCTGAGAATAAACCCAAGTACGAGTCAAGACAGGGAATTGTGGCCGAGGAATCAGCCCCGCACCCCGGTTTCCTCACTTGACAGATTGCCTCTTTATTGAAGGTGATTGCTTTATGCACCCCTAAGAGTAGAAACTTCTTTTAGAATGCTTCATGTGGTTTTATTGAAGCACAACCAATATAAATATTTACTGGATCTATAAGTAAAAGTATATAAATTTTTATCTAGCTGCATAGAGGAACCAGGAGAAACATGTGGAAAGTTGAGTTTATTTTTCTCCACGAAGTGACCCAACTACAACCTGAGGCAACAGCAGAGAAATGCTTAGTGTCAGGGGTGACAACGAGGCTCTACTGTACTTCTAAATGCACAGGACGGGAAATAGTTTCTACTGAATACATGAATATTTATATTCTGATCGGCTCACTGGAAAGTGATGATTGAGTGGTCACCCACATATGTCCCTGGTAACAGCTTGTATTCCGAACCCCAACTAGCAGGCCAAGAAGAGTATGGAATTCAGAGTATGGAGCAGGGGGAGAGAATAGGATCAGGCCTGTAACATAAGTGGAAAACCCAAACATCTCCTGGTCACTGACTCACACCCTCCTCTTCACTGCCAGTATGGCTCACTGTTGCCATTAGGTTCTGATTTTGACCCTAGCATTCAAGTTTTGCCAGGTCCTGGCTCTGTTCTCATGGTGGGGCGTGGAACTTTGTAAGAGAGCATTGGGACCCATCATCCCAGCATACACAAGGCAGGGGCACATGGACTTCTACCAAAACCATAAAGAGAGGAAGTTGAGCTTCCAGTTCTCTTCGACCCCCCCAACATTATCCTTCTCTACCATTCATAGGTCTCCAGGCTCCACGCTCCTTGGTGTCTTCTGTCCCTTAGGTGAAATGGTTCAGCATTAGTGTTTGCTTGTTCCTGTGAATTCTTATGAGTGGAAATTCTTGGATAAGCCTGTAATTTCAAACTACAGAAACAAGGGACCATGATATTCCTTTGTCTTTAGTGGTTTGTTGACAAAGTGCAGAACCGCCCCACCTGGTCCCTATTACTGGTTTCTAAACCCTGGCCCATCCCCAGAGGCTGATGTCCCAGACAGCCTCATTCTTAAAATACCACCTAGTGGTGATATTTCAGGCAGACAAAAGAGAGAGTTCACATGGAATTGAAGATCTTCTGGCCCCCCTCTCCCCCGCCAATCCTGGCATGAAGGTAATTATCCATTCAACCGATGTTGAGGTCATATTTGTGCATAAAGTTGCAGTTCTTTCTTTGCATTATTCCCGCCAAAAGTCCGGAATTTCTGACAGTCTTTTTCAAGTTTCTATTTGTGAAATCAACATCTAAGCCTGCTCACTAAATCCAAACCTTTGAAACAAATTACAGCATGCCAAGGCTAATAGCAGAAGTTAATCATGTTGGGTGCATTGTTTTATTTTCTAAGATGCCTAGATTGTTCTAAAACTAATATAGAGTGGCTACTGGTTGGAGTATATGGTATTTAAGCTATAAGAGCTGACTTTTGAAGTGTCCTTTTCTTTGAAGTGGAAACGTTGATTAAATCTGTATTTTTTGATATAGATTACAAACCTCTTTAATGTTACCTCTTGTAATGTTGTGTAATTTCCTATTTCTCCTTGAGGATTCAACAGGTGGACTTAGGGACCTGGGTAAACTGCCAGTGAGTGTAGAGTGTATCTTCACTCATTACACTATAGTAGAGTCCCTGTTATGTGTCCTATAAGGTACCATGGAATGTGCAAGCAGCATCAGTGGCTGTGCCTTCCCTCTCTTGGGTGATACTGCAGCAGAGAAGGGCAGCAAAGACTCAGGCAGCACTCGCAGTGCAGCAACTTGAGACTGAGGTGAGCAGGAGGGTATTAAGGTCCAACCAAGTATATGAATCAGAGAAGCGGTATACAAAAGCAATGGTGGTTCTAGCGGGGCCGAGATGAAATTTGTTGGGCTAGAAAGACCATGCTGGATGGACAGCACCTGCTTTAGGGTATTCATATCTCACACCTCTAAACTTTATTTTTTTTTCCACCTCTAAACTTTAAAGGCTAATGCGATCAACCCAACCTTGACTGACTGCAGATACCCCCCATCCCCCACTACTAGGACATGGGAAGAAGTTCATGGTAACCTCATGGGGTCACCATGTTGCACTCACGCATCCACTGCAAGGACTTATCTCCTTCTTGTATAGATGAAGCAGGCTCTCTGGCTACTCTGAGCCATGGCCGATGAGCTCAGATTGGAGCCTGGAGACTGGGGCCACAGGTTCGCAGGTCCCTCTGTGTCTCCTATTATAAGTAGGAGCCCCATGATGTATACCTGGAGAGTGCATTAGGTTCACTCAAAATTAGAAGGCTACTTGACTCACTTATTTTACCTGAACTTGGATTTCCGCACATGTGTATGTCTACACGATGAAGGATTCACAGAGGTGATCGGCAAAAAGTTCCACAAGCTCAAAAATCCACTAGAGGCTGTTCCGGCATGGCTTGGGAAGAACTAGTAAAATAACTTGCAGTGAGATGATCAGGTCTTCATTTACCCATTCAGTGAATATTTAGTGAGTGTCTTCCAGGTGCCAGGCACAGGCCTGTGAAATTGTACTGGGCACTTAGAACACAAAAGTAAACAAGAAAGACACAATCCCTACCTTCCTGTAACAGGCCTTTAACAAATAATAACATAACATATTACTGATGATGCAGGAATGTCATCATCTAGCTTCCCACCCAAGTTCAGGTGAGCAGAGCTCCCCTACCAGCACTCCTGCAGGTACCTGGGACCCTACCCCTACCCCTCTTTCTTGGCTTTATCGGTGTCCTTAGGTATTATGTGTCTGAGAACGTAGCAGAGGTGTTGTTGTGCAGACAAGTGTCACTCCCAGTGAGTGGTCAGTAGATGAGGTGCCAACACTGAGAAGCTAAAGTCTTCAGCAGTCTCCCATGGGACAAGTAGCTGGTGAGTCTGAGTGCAAACTCTGGGAGGTATCTACTTGAGCGAAGGCAGGACAGTCCATGCATGGATCCTGATTCAGCAACCATGTGGCTCCTGGGAGCTCAAACAAAGCTTCCATGGTGGTCCTCTGCTAGGTGCATCTACTTCCTAGGTAGACGCACCGGGACCAGCTGCTGTGCTCCCAGAGACTCTCTCCTTCCTCCCTTACCCTATTCTGTGACCTCTGTGAGGTCCTTCACCTTCTGTCATCTCCCCCAGGAGTTCCTTTGGTTCTTTCAAAATAGATCCCGGTGGTCCACTGACTCAGAGCCCCAGTCAACAGAGAACAGTCCTTTCCCCAGAGGCCTTAGAGGGCTGCTTGATCTTCATATATTCCCAGAGAAGGAAGGAAAGATTTTCTGCTGGGAGCACACAGCAAGGGAAGAACAAAGACATTGTGTTTCCATAAGAAAAGAGTCCCCAGTCTGTCACCTGGCCCAACAAAAACTGTGACCTGAGCTTTGAAGGTCAGCTGCTGGGAGCTCTGGCCACAGAGGACAGAGACTGGTTACTGCCCAGGGCTGGCACAGACCCTGAGGGGAGTCAGTCCTAGAATTGCAGGCAGGCCACCTTCCAGGCTGTGCTCCAGGACCGCAGATGGGAGCCAGGCCTGCTGCTGCGTCACAGGCTCTAAAGACCGATTAGGGATCAGGGCCTTCTCATCAGCCCGGGGCCCCGGAGGCCCGTGTCTCCTGGTACGGTGCCATCTGCAGGTGAGAGGGGCCCTCTACCCAGCACGTGCTGTTCTCTGCCTGCAGGAGCCCTGATTTCTAATGCTGCTGGTGAGCTCGGACTCCTGTCCTCCGCTGTGTCTCTTGGCCTCCTGTACACGCCTCTCCCCTTGTTGCCTCTGAACTTGGTGCTTCCAACTTGTCACGAGCCCTTCTGTTTGCTCCTCTTTCTCCCTGCTAGATGAGCGTCTCAGGAACGGGGTCTGCATCTTTTCTTGGGTTTCAATACAAGCTTTGTGACCTAGCAGAACTTTTCATCATAGTAACTATTTTCAACATTTTAAATTATTCTACATAGGCTTTCTTTTTTTTTAAGATTTTATTTATTTATTCATGAGAGACACAAGACAGAGAGAGAGAGGCAGAGACACAGGCAGAGGGAGAAGCAGGCTCCAAGCAGGGAGCCCGATGTGGGACTCCATCCCGAGTCTCCAGGATCACACCCTGGGCCAAAGGCAGGTGCTCAACCGCTGAGCCACCCAGGGATCCCCTACATAGGCTCTCTAAAGCTGAAGTTTATCTACAATTTAGAATGAAGGCAGCGATGCTAAACTAGACCCCCTTCATCAAACCGTCCCAGGGATTCCGAGGGTGCCCCCTGTTCCCCCCTCTCAGCCCTTCCCACACTGTACTGTCCTTGCCTGTTGGCCTCGTTGTGTCCCCCGACGTGAGCACAGGGACCCTATCGATTTCAGGAACATATCCGTAGGGCAGTGCCGTGCCTGTCTCAGGGCTGGGCACCCAGTACGGGCATGTTGAATGAAATGGGATTAAATTCGGGGGCTCCCCTAAGGGGATGCAGAGTCGGCTCCTGGGCCTAGTCGCTGAAACTCCTTCTGTCCACTCCTTCCCTCGCTGAGGCTTCCACCGGCACAGAAATTACTAGCAAGTATAGCAACGGCAGGCCAGCAGCCGTGGCTGTGTAGGCACCGGAGGCAGTATTTCCTACTCCCAGCACTGTGGCTGTGACCCCACAGGGGACCCCGCAGCGCCACCTCATTACTCCTCACGGCGGCCGCACAACCTGGTGTATCCCTGTGTCCACGGAGAGGCTCCATCTCGGGCTTCCCTCGGCTTCTGGCCCACGGCCACCTAGCAAGGAGGTGGGGGTAGGACTAGAGCCCCTATCTGTTGGGCAGAGGGTTCTGGGCAGCTACAGGTACATTTAATAAATAGCTTCAAAAAAACAGTTATTAGAATTTAAACCACGCGTGTTAGAAACATCGGTGTACAAACCCCTTGAGAGCCAAACCTGTTTCTCGGAGGACTGTATTGTGAGGTTGATGTTTTTCAGTTGTCGGCAGTATTTCCCCCCGCATTTTCTTATGAACATGTTCAGACATAGAAAAGTCAAACGAGGGATCCCTGGGTGGCGCAGCGGTTTGGTGCCTGCCTTTGACCCAGGGCGCGATCCTGGAGACCCGGGATTGAATCCCACATCGGGCTCCCAGTGCATGGAGCCTGCTTCTCCCTCTGCCTGTGTCTCTGCCGCTCTCTCTTTCTCTCTCTGTGACTATCATAAATAAATAAAAACTTTAAAAAAAAAAAAAAGAAAGAAAAGTCAAACGAATTGAATGGCAAGGGGGCGCCTGGCTCGGTGGTTGAGCAGCTGCCTTCGGCTCAGGGTGTGATCCTGGGGTCCTGGGATAGAGTCCCCGCATCGGGCTCCCCGCAGGGAGCCTGCCCCTCTCTGCCTGTGTCTCTGCCTCTCTCTATGTCTCCCAGAATAAATACATAAAAATCTTAAAAAAAAAAAAAAAAAAAAAAAAGAATTGCATAGCAAACCCTCATCAATCAGTGGCTTCTCACTTCCATCCGGGAGCCCCTAATACTCTGCCTTCCATCCCCCAAATTTGCACACCAGCCAAAGCCCCCCGCTCTGAACAATTCACTGCTGTGCTTATTGAAGGGATCCTGTTTACAACAATGGTTCTTAGCAAGTATCAGAATCACCTGGAGGACTTGTTAAACATAAATGGAGTTTTCGGATTTGGAATTTGCATTTCTAACAAGTTCTCAGGTGGTGATATAGCTGGTCTGGAGTTCACACCTTGAGAATTACTGATTACTGGCTTGGGGAAATTTTCCCTAAAAACCACAAGAGACATTTCTCTGTAGACCCAGAGATAGCACAGCTGTGTCTCTATGGGTTTCCTTAGCCCTTAAAAAAAAAAAAAAATCTTATGAACTCTAAATTATCTAACATACAGGATTAGTTTACAGACAAATTTCTGGCTCTCCTACAAATGTCTTGACGCTACGACATGCATTTTGTCTAGTAACTACACTTCTGATCATGATTTATATTCCTATCCTTGGTTTTTCTTTGATTTCTCTTTCTGGACTCTTTTTATTTTCTTTTATTCTGTGTTACTGCATGGATTTAAAAAATCCACATTAAACATTTTTTGGAACAAAGCAGGTTATGTATGTACCACTACCTCTGGCAACAACAAAACAACACTTTGATATACCCTATTGTCTAGACTTTAATAAGAAAGCAGCGACAGAAACATTTTTTAAAAGAAAAAATTACTTCATAGTGCTCACGTCAAGCAGGGACCATTGACCTAATTTTAAATTAAAGTTTAACACATCATCATCTCTTAGTGCTAATTCTCTTTCACTTTATCCACCACCTTTAGGACCGCTGTAATGTGCAAGATGGATTAATATTGTACTCTGAGTTTTAAACAATCTTCTTTCATGAAGAGACTACAGAAAATCTGGAAATATATAAACAAATACTGCATCAGTTGACCTGGGATACCTTCATGTGTTTGAGAAGAAACATTTGATACCTTTAAAAAAAAAAAACTTATATTATTGCTTTTACTTTTATCTTAAATGTTATATACTACAAAAAGAAAATCTCTTTTAAAATGACTGGTTTCTGTTGAAATGCAGTATTTAAGTTTTTCAGTGCTACTGTGAAGAATTTATGTTTCATTGATAAACATAAATAAGAATGGCACATCCGAAATATAAAAGAGTCAGTCTTAAAAAGACATCACATAAAAGAAAATTTCTACGTTTCGAAAGGAACAGTCTGATGTTTCCTTTACTTTTCCTTCTCACCATGACAAGAAAAATCTCTGGGAATCGCGCCTCCTGAGGCTTACAGTGGTTGCATGAAAGATGACAAAGGCACTGCCTGAGATCAATAGGAAACAGGTAGAGTTAAGATAGTTTCACTAGAACAGCTCAAACAGAAATAAAAGGAAGACCCTAAGATTTTTAACTTCCAATGAAATTTTTGGAAAATCTTATGTCAAGAGACGATAGAAGTTCCATTCTCCTATTAAGAGAGTCAAAGTAATAGGTCTCCTCAAGCCTAGAAAACCAACGTGAATTAAACAGTAATTGAGAATAATTAAAGGTTAGTAAGAAAAGGGACGTACTGTACCTAGGAGTCATAGTTCTTTAAACTCTCCTCACTTTTCAAACAAGTGCTTATTGACTACTAATCTTCCTTTATTTTATGCACTTAAAAAAGACAAATGCATAAAATGCCCTTTGACTTGGTTAGCTGTGTACCGGGAAGCTTTGCCCCTGTTCAGGAAGCTCAAGTAGTCACGTGTACCAAGATTCTGGGAGGAAACAGCCCTCAGCAGGTACATAACAGCGCTTGAATGTGCGTAAGGATCACCTGCACTTTGTTAAGCTGCAGAATCCACGTGAAACCACAGAGGAGTTGGAAAAAAGCTATGGACCCATCCCCCCAATCACAAATAATCACTTCACATGCACACAAGTTCAGGCACCTGCTTCCTGCTCTAATGGGTATACTTGAAAAACCCAAGAGTATAAAGTGACTGTAAATATTACGGTGATTTATATAACTGTGGAGAAGGAAAACATCACTGTAGGATGAGATAGAAATGAATGAATGGAAATGAACTTGCAAAGAAGATGGGGTTTGAATTTCAATTGGCACAGGGTAAGGAAGAAGTCAAACCCATTATGGGGCTGGCAGGGTGGGGGTGGGGGCATAGGCAGGGAGTAGACTAACCTGAAACAGGGAGCGATGAGATGACTAACTGCCCAGCCTGATGCTTCCGTAGACAACTGGAAGATGGGAACACTGGAAGGGCGAAGTTTACGGTGAGCCCTGAATGCCGAGCTAGGGAATTATACTTTACTCAGCAGACCACGTTGAACACTTAGAGGTATTCGAAGAGGGAGTTACATGACAAAAAAATGGTGTTGACTGAATCAAAGGGATAAAGTCTACGTTTTATCACACAAACAAGTTAAAATATGCTATGTTTATATTTTAATCTGAGACAGGATAGGGCTTTATAACTCTTCTTTTAAAAAAATTTCTTGACAATTCTTAGATGTTTATATTCTCTTTTATGTTCTAAATTGTATTGTTCCCACATATAAATTAAGCCCATGAGCCGCAGTGTTTGATCATCTCGTTATTTTATGCCTGGCCCCAGGAACACGCCTCGGATCTTCACAACACTGCTACACAGACCCCCAGCTGGCTTCACAGCCCTTTGTGGCTTCTGGTGGTGCTTTGTAGACAAGCGAGTGGGTTTCTCCTACAAATGTGCTGGGCAGCCAGCACCTTCTCCGGCAGCTGAACAGTGTGTTCCTGGAGCTTTGTGACAGTCTTTCCTTTGAATTTTGTACTTTCCCGACACGTTTCACATGTTGTGGGCTCCCAAATATCCCAACCTTCCTGTTTGAAAGTCAATTTAGGAAAGCAACATTGCCCTGGGATTAATAAGAAATCATTTCCTCTTTCCTGAGCAAGAAGAGAAATTCGTTAAAATGTCACTCTTCACCACTGGAAATGTGACTGTATACTACCTAAACTACTAGCCACTTCTAGAACTATTAGTCCCTCTAAAATCTGATGGCCTGTATATGTTTTATGCATTTCTCAACTGTGTCCCAAATGTCTAGAGAAACATTTCCAGGTTTCTGACAAAAAGCTGGTTGAGCTGATTCTGTGCTCCATCTAATCAAAACAAAGCTAACAACTGGGGGCCATTCTAAAGGCAGTTGTGAGCTTAGAGACTTCCCAAATGAATTCCTATAAGACCAAAATATTGTCCTCTCAAATGGATCCATGCTGTTCATCATGAAAAATGGATGGATAGTAATCTGGACCTAAATCTCAAACACCACACCTGATGCACCCAAGTTAGCTTCCATAAAACAGGGATAGGGGACCCCTTGGTTTGGCATTAGCCCATTTTTAGAGGCAGTGTAATGGTCAGGAACCAGATGCTCCGGGTTCAGATCTGTCTCTGCCAATGCCCACTGTGCAAATTTGAACAGATTGTCTATCATCTGTCCTACTTGCCTCATCTGTAAGATGGGATTAAAAACGTTCCCTACCTCTTATTGTCCTCAGGAGGAGCAAATGAGTCAACACGCAAAAGGTGCTAGAACAGTGCCTGGCTGTAGTAAGAACTATAAAAGTGTGGCGAATAAAGAAGTTTGCAATCCCTTTGATATCCCCACAGCCTAGTCTCCTGTCAGCATTAATTCCAGGATCCTACAGCACCCAACTTCTGCTCTTGTCCAAAGGGGTTAGTGAATGAGTGGACTGGATTGGTGACCAGTCATTTTGCGTTTGAGAGGCTTGGGCTGGACCCACAACCCACTTTGTTGTTTCTTCCCATTTTCTGAACATCACAAAATGTAATATTCATGTGTCAGGGGATCCAGGATTGTATTTTAACATTTTATGGCCTCTTTGTAAAGCTACCTTTTCAATTTTAGAGGAGGCAGTTTTATGACTCCCTTTGATAACCACTTAACTATTAAGACCCAAACAAAGAAGAGGAATGGTCAAAGGATATCAGGTACTCCCAGCCAGCTAGAGTCCCACTTCTTGAACATTATTCAAATTAGCTCCAGGACTCATAATTCTGTGTTTTCATTTATTGCTGCAGTAAAGTAAATGGTTCTTTTATCCAAATGTTATTTCCTGGCTATTAATTCAGTAGTTATTTTGGATTGTAGCACTCCTCTTTGATTTAGGGATATGGTGCCTTATAAATATTTAAAAGTTGAAGACTGACACTTGGAGAAATTGACTTTGATTTGTTTTGTTAATATACTATGTCTAGAGTAATTATAGGTTTGGAAGATGTGGTCCCATTCTCTACTTATCAGAAGATATGCAGAGCTTGTAGTTCTGTAACAAGGAAATTTGACAACGGAAGGCTCTTTCCAAATCTTCTGCAGACAAGATCTCCATGCACACCTCCACAGAACACACAGTACTCTCAATTCTTCATAATTTCCTCCAGAAACTTCTCTTGAGCCCAGGAATGTGGATGAAAACTATATATACTTCTCAAAATAGCTGAAACCGGCTATTTCTGAAAGGCCAGGGATTTTCTCTACATCTACAAGTGCCAGCAAGGGTTTACGACAGGGCTCGGGGTGATCTATAGACTGGTATGATTTAACCATGGATCAATCAACCTATTAGGGGAAAAAAG
Source organism: Vulpes lagopus (assembly GCF_018345385.1). Classification (NCBI taxonomy): domain Eukaryota; kingdom Metazoa; phylum Chordata; class Mammalia; order Carnivora; family Canidae; genus Vulpes; species Vulpes lagopus. Next base: position 100,837,127 of record NC_054834.1, on the reverse strand, counting down.
ACAAGGTCAATAAGTATGGGTCTTGGTGAACCAGAGGTCACCCTACATTTTTCAACCTAATGTTCTTATTTCCTTTCCATTAACATTTCATAATGAAAAAATACCCATATTCTTTAATTTTTAAGATAATTAAGTGAATTTAGTGCCTTTGAAGAGTAGACGATTTATAATGGCATCAGAGACTACACTATTAATAATCCACAAGACAGGGGCCACCTGGAGAGCAGCACAGCCTCCCCTGCCATATAAGCTCCTGGGAAACCAGCTGTGAGGGGGTTGGACTTCCTCTGCCAACTCAGGACCAGACTCTTCTGAGAGCAGAAACACTTGTGCCTTTTGAGACGAGGCTTCGACTCTCTTGGAAGGTGGTTTTCCAGTTGTATTTTGGTTTGAACTGGAACAGACTACAAGCTCAGATATTCAGAGTATATAGAAAGCCCTGAAATGTGTGGTGGAAGTAGAGTTGTTCTGGGGTTCTGGGTCCAGGCCCACACACAAGGAAACAAAGGGACTGAAAAACCAAAGACTGGCTTACCTCTGAGTTCTCCAAGCTGATCAGTTAAGGCATCATTTAGTAAACATAATTTCAGTGATTTTTGGATAACGATGATAGAGTAAATGGACTCATTTTCTTTTGTTCTTTCCTCAGGCCCCACTAAAACACCATGAAGAAAAAAATTTTTAGGGCATAAACAAAGAAATTGGGAGAGAACTTAATAACAAAATTTGAAAGCTAGAAAACAGATGGATGACTATTAAGTAATTTAGCAAACCCGAAAAAGCCAAAATAAGCCAGCAATGGGAAAAGCTGCAAGGCAAACAAATTTATACCACCAAGCCCCTCCCAGGTAGCTCCAGAACTGGCTAATTAAGTACCTTTGGAAGTGGAGATGATGGTAGGACTACGTACAGGAAAACAGAGAATCTAAGAGACGTGACATCTTTGCCTCACACCTCCACTTCATAAACACTGGGAGCTGTGTGTAGCTTAAGAGTGTGTAACAGCTGCTCTTTGGGTGTGGGAGACACCAGCACAAAGCTTGAGGTAGGAGTACAGGCTGCGAACGGGTTGAATGAAGAGCTATAAACCCAGGCTGAGGGACTTCCCCCATCATCTTCCCAGCCAGGCTCAACCCACAAGATTCTTCTCTGGAGAATCTAAGTAGCTAAGAGCAAAGCCCTAAAGATACCCACATTTGGGGGCTTTCCCAAGGAACCAGGCCAGGGAGATTCCCCCTCCAGAGAAGGCTGCAGAAACTTTAACAGGACCTATAGAACCCGACTTGTAAACATAATCTGAAAATCAAAGATGACCACACAGCTGAGGAAAACCTCTAACACCCTAAAGCCTCTAATAGGTGAAAATGATTCCTTGACAGATAAGCTGATTAAAAGACTAAACCATCAGCAGATGAATGGATAAAGAAAATGTATTGTGGTTGACCCTTGAACAACATGAGGGTTAGGGGTGCTAATCCCCACGCAGTCCAAAATCTGCATAAAACTTTTGAATCACCAAAAATGTAACTACTTGTAGCCTTACTACAGAAGCCTTACAATAACATAAACAATCAACACATATTTTGTGTATCGTATATATTAGTTACAGTATTTTTTTTTTAAGATTTTATTTATTTACTCATGAGAGACACACAGAGAGAGAGGCAGAGACATAGGCAGAGGGAGAAGCAGGCTCCCTGCAAGGAGCCGGGTGTGGGACTCGATCCTGGATCCTGGAATCATGCCCTGGGCCAAAGGCAGATGCTCAACCGCTGAGCCACCCAGGCATCCCTAGTTACAGTATTCTTACAATGAAGTAAGCTAGAGAACATAAAACATTAAGAAAATCATAAGAAAGAGCAAACACACTTATAGACCTGTGCCATATTTATTGAAAAGAAGCTGCATATAAATGGACCCGACAGCTCAAACCCATGGGTCATTCAAGGGTCAACGGCATACACACACGATGGAATATTATGCAGCCTTATAATAGAAGGCAATACTGTCATATGGTCCAACACGAAAGAATCTTGAGGACATTATGCTAAGTGAAATAAGCCCATTACAAACACATGAGTACTACATGATTTCACTTATATGAAATCTCTAAAGTAATTACACTCATAGAGACAGAAAGGACAAGGGTGGTTGCCAGAGGTGAAGGGAAGAGGAGAATGAGGGGCAGCCCCAGTGGCCCAGTGGTTTAGCACCGCCTTCGGCCCAGGATGTGATCCTGGAGACCCAGAATCGAGTCAGGCTCCCTGCATGCAGCCTGCTTCTCCCTCTGCCTATGTCTCTGCCTCTCTCTCTCTCTCTGTGAGTCTGTCATGAATAAATAAATAAATAAATAAATAATCTTTAAAAAAAAAAAAGAAAGAAAAGTAAGAGGAGAATGAGGAGTTGGCCATTGGGTGCAGAGTTTCAGCCACACAAGGTGAAAAAGTTCTAGATCCCTATCGTACAATTGTACCGCATTTATATATTTGTTCATTGTTCTTCTGTGTCATAAGGAATAACCAGTGTTTAGACTTTAGCCTAGAGATACAAATTCTTATGGAGGAGCATGGAGTCAGGAAGGAAGGATTGCTTATATGGTTTCTAGAATGCTTAGGGTGATCAGAGTCAGATTTCACTGCTCAGCCAAAATAGTCCCAGGGTGAAGATTACTCCTTGAGTAATTTACACCCAGTGAGTAGACCAGAAATAATGAATCCAGAATGTCTCCAATGATCTGAAAGGTAGAAATTACTCCCTTACCAAGAATGGCCCAAAGGATATGGTAAACCCAATGAGATCAGCATGAAAATGATTTCCCAAAAATTGTTTTCTTCCCTTTAAGTTTATGTGGGGCAACTGATGGACAGCTGCCCAAAGTGAGTGTTTTGAAAATCCTGAATATGGGGCACCTGGGTGGCCCAGTGGTTGAGTGGCTGCCTTTGGTTCAGGGCGTGATCCCGGGGTCCTGGGATCGAGTCCCACGTGAACTCCCTGCATGGAGCCTGCTTCTCCCTCTGTCCCTCTGCCTATGTCTCTGCCTCTCTGTGTGTATCTCTCATGAATAAACAAATAAAATCTTTTTAAAATCCTGAATATGCACTACCAGTATTGTAATTATGTTGTGATGTTTATATAGAATGAAATGGAACGATGTTGTAAATTTATTCTTTTAGTGAAACATATGCTTAGCTTATGCTGATCCTCCAAACATCTCATTGTATTAAGAAAACATTTGGGGCCAGAGATGTGCTATCCGATCCCTTCCATCCTTCTGAACATATAGAACACATGTGTAACAAAGTGCATGTGCACAGCTACAGGATGTAGGGATTCAAGAAACAAGGCAAAGGGGTGTATTCCTATGTCCTCTGAACAGCAGCAATTAAAATTCACAGCTGCTGGCTGCCCAGATGTTTCTTGGTTTAGTGCTCTGTAATACGTAGCAGAATATATTGTATGAGTGCAGTTTCAGTAAACTAGACAGCTTTGTATTCTAAATTCTGCAGACAAGATCCAGGGTGTATATTTTTTCTTCAGATTACCTTCCCTTTCCCCCCACCCCCACCCTCTTCATTTGCTTGGGGCATTTGCAGTTCAGAAACAAAAGACATTTCCAGCTCAGAGTTTAGCTGTATCGGAGTGTAAGTGCAGGTCAGGTCTGATTTATGTGGCACGTCTGATAAGCAGGAAAGGAGAGTGAGATGAGGGGTTTGGAAAAAGCTGGTGAACTTGGCTTGACTTATGTCTTCCGTTTTGTAGGCAGCCAACATCCCTCCGGTGTCAGAACTTGCCATCGATGACATACATTTTGACGACTTCTCTCTTGACGTTGACGCCATGATCGCAGCTGCCCTTCGCATGTTCATGGAGCTGGGGATGGTGCAGAAATTTAAAATTGACTATGAGGTAAGATGTTCTGTCTTGGGTGATCCCAGGAGCGCACCTGGGACAACGTGGTAGCCAGGGTCCCCAAATGCAATTTGAGGACGATGACACTCAGCCTGCAGACCTCATGAGATTACTGTGAGAATCATGAGAGGTTTGTGGGAGGACTTTGGGTGGTGAAGATTACTCAGACATGAGGCATCGGTTGAATAACAGCCCACTGGAGACACATACAGCCACCTGATACAGCCTTTCCCTTCCCGTTTCAGACACTGTGTAGGTGGCTTTTGACAGTGAGGAAAAACTATCGAATGGTTCTGTACCACAACTGGAGACATGCCTTCAACGTGTGCCAACTGATGTTTGCAATGCTAACAGTAAGTGTGTTCGGTGGTGGTGGAAGGTCATCTGTCATTTGCATGAACCTGTAGGCCTTCTTCACATTTCCATTTCTCTGACAAATTGCCACGTGATTTATTTTATCCTGGAACCTACCTTCCCTGGTTATGGGAGTATATATTTCACAACAATTTCTGAGCATTAATGCTGTAAAATACCCGACACCCTGAAGCAGGTGTAGTCTTGGAATGATTGCTTGAGCTTCTTCTCAGTGTTTTATCTTGGGAAACCAGTTCTTTTTACAACAGAAATGCTTGGATTTTCAAAGTCATCTTCTTGCAGACGTTATGGGTGTGAGTAACAGAACAGAGAGATCACTGGGTAAAACCCTCTAGGCTGGTGGAAAGCCATGGTAGGGGCATGTGAACATTACCCACAAGAACGTGAAAATCCTGAGACAGTGCTTACATATGAGGATGCCCAGGGAGGCCAAGGGAAGGAAGTTGTAAGAGTAAATGTTGTTAGGGTTTAAGGTCACCCTAGGCTTAAAGTCTCTGTTCTAGGGGCTGGTGCCCAGGGAAGGTGGTAGCCTGGTTTCTGGAGATATTTAGAGCCACTGGCCAGAGGTAAGCCTTGGAATTTAAACTAAAAGCAAAATAAATAAATAAATAAATAAATAAATAAATAAATAAATAAATAAATAATAAAGTAAAAGCAAATGTGGCAAAGATTTGCAACAAAATCTTCTCTTCTCCATTTACTGGCAAGAAATAAGGTTTGTTTTGGCCTTATTTGCACTTCTACTGTTAAACTGTCACCAAGTAAAATGTTTTCCAGCTCAAATATATTGGCTTCTCTGGCCTCTTGGTTTTATATACATCCACATATGTGTGTACACAGATGTATGTACACAAATGTGCATGTATATTTGTATGTATAAACACATTCACTACATAAAATAGAGGAGAACACAAGTTTTAAATTATTCTAACATAAATCTAAGTACCTTACATTTTTGCACCCACACTAAAATTTAAACCCAAAATAGGGAACTCCAAGTGATAGACCTTTTCCTTTGGCCAAATGAACAAATATTGTTTTACTCCTTCCTTATGAAATGTTCTATCCCGTTCTCTGCCTGTGGAAATTTTATTCATCCTTGAAGGCATTGATCTAATGCCAGCCCCCCCCCCCGCGCAAAGTCTTGCCTATCCCCCCAAGCATCAATAATTACTTCTATCTCTGCACTATGTCTGGTACATGTCTTTCTTTCTGCTGTGTATCTTAAGTCACAGATCTCTCATTTAGCTATAGAGTCAGCAGCTTGAGGCTAAAGAGATAATTTCTTATTCTTTCAACAACATTCACTTGCTTGCCCAACACTTATTTTCTGAGGACCTCACTAGCACTTTGCGTGCCATCGTACACTTGGTAGGTTTTCAACAGATGTGTGTTAGGTTAACTTGACCTCAAATGTGCATATAGCATAAAAAGATGTGACCTGTCTTCACTTTTATACTGGAGGACTTGTGTTCTGGGTTCTCAGCTGCTTAAGGAGCAAGCTGATTGGCCTGGAAAAACTGGACTGACCCTATCCTTCTGGCACAAACCCCATGAAAGCAGTCAGCCAGTCAAACGAGGGAGGAAGATGCTTTGAACTATTAGCCTTAATTGTTCAAGTGCCAAAGTTGTTTAAAAAAAAAAAAACAAAGTCACTTTCATCTTGCTTTTCCCTATCAGATCTCAGTAGACAAGGAATAATTTTCTGTGTGCAGAGTTTATGTGTCTGGCTCACAGAAGACGTTCAATAAAGAAATTATTAAGCTGTTATTTGGGAGAACCTATGGATTTATGGTGAATTGCCAAAAATAAGTCAGTAGGAGCCTTGTTCGATGAAGGGGAAGAGGAATGGCCTTGTGTAAGTTGAGATGTCAAAGACTTCTACGACAAGCCTTAACATAGTCGGGATGGGGCAAGTTAGCAAGAGCAGTAGGTAAGGGAGGACATTTAGGAGTAAAAAGAAATATATACCCAGTTTTCTTCAGTATATGTTTCCAAAAACACAGACTGTCGTGATCCTTTTCAGGAACTGGAAGAGAGCAGAGCTCTCAAACGCTGTTACTACAATGGCAGTATTCATACTGCCAGAGTATTTCAAGGGTATAGTTATTTTTACAAGTCTGCTCAGCAACCTTGAAGAGTAGCCATGTATGAGAAGGTTTGGGTTTTGTTTTCGTATTAATGCTAGCTCTAAAAGAGGAGAATTCTCCGTTAAAGTTCCCACCCTGACTTGGAAAAGAATACATTGGTGAATGTTATTTTTTCTCCCTCACTTGAATTGAGAAACCACATCTGGAAAAGATATTATTTCCTGCTCATTAAATTTTGCTGAACTTGACTAAGGGTTACAATAGGTTGAAAATGTCTACTTTTGTCCCTAACACAAGCAGTCTCTTCGACTTGACCGTGGGCAACCTGGTTAATGAGAATTTTTTTAACTAAGAAAAAAATCACAGAGATGAAAAAAGACTACTCGATCAGTGAAGAAAAAAATGAATTTAATTTACTCACAAGTTCTAATTTCTGGAATACAACCTCAGCTTACAGCAAAAGTGATAGCTTACCCATTTCCATGAATGGGCATTAGTGCTTCAGGCACCCCCAGACTAGTAAGGGCTTTCACTACTTTGTTCACATTAGTGATTATATTCCCGTTCTAGTTATACGTATTTCCGTGTATTGAATTAGAAACAAAATTTTGTCTTAATATTAAAAAAATATATATTATCGTAGACCAACCACTGGATTCACTCAGTCTGTCACAAAGCCAAGAAAGCATGGCACACGTAGGCTGTTTTCCTCTAGATGGCGCTCCAAGGCAAAGTTTCTCAGCCAGTTGCCAGGAAAGAAGGGAAAAAAACCTTACCAGCCTTCCCTGAAAGTACTTCTTTCTTCTAGGACAAGAGATAATGAGGCACACACTCCCACAGTCTTTTCTTAAAAGAGGCACCAACAAAGCCAGTGTGTCCAAAAAAAGCCCCTCCTTATCAGGTCGGATTGTATTATGACCGCCTTGCCCACAGAGCTGTTAGGAATAATACAACACTCTCCGTGTGCCTTACATCTGTGGGTATATGCATCTTTCTAAGCCTATTGTCTCAGAGTGGGAAGGTAATAGTTGTGTGTCATTGCTGAGCGAATTATGACACCATGTACAACAGGACAAGCAAACAGTGAATACACTAGCTTCCAAACCTTTAACCCTAAAATCATTTTGAACGTGGAAAATACACCTGTTGACTCAGAATTGTGTTTTGCATAAGCATTCAACTTCATGTCTAGGTAAAAAGTCGGTTTTGTTCCTTTACGGGGGAAAAAAAGAATGAGCTGCTTTGAAGAATAGGCAATTTGATATAAAACAGTGGAAATCTAGTTCACTGGAAGCCCTGCTAATGACTTACTAATTTTTTGCACGCCTCTGGCTTAAAATTCCCAAATTTTGAAATGAAAGCTTCAATAGTATTCTTTGCTTCTAAAGAGATATTTAGGTAGCTAAAATTTACCAAATATTTTGAGTTCCTTGGGTAAATACAGCATGTAGTGCCAGTTACTATTTCTGGTTAAAACAAAGAAGAAAAACCTGCAGATCAAGAATAATTATGCAAATTCTCTTTATTTATGGAAGCTTGTAGAAAAAATATTCCATTAAGCACATACGTAATGAAAGGTGAAGAACACATCCCTTATATTCACAATGCAGACCAGAGAAAATGACTGTGCTTTTGTTTGTATTCTGTAAAATAAAAGGTATGTGGTGGTACCAAGGTTGCAGAGACATTTTTCGGTTTTATAAATGATGTATGAGTTCTGACAGATTCTCCAAGGGGGGAGAAAAAAAGGTTTCCTTAAGAGTCAGTGTTCTTTACTATCCCATAAATGTACTCATTAGCACTTTGGGCCATGCCCTGCATCCTGTAAGGGCTCAGAAGAGATTCATTTGAATGAGTGGATTTAGTTGAGGGTAATATTATTCATGTTGCCGAGTGTCCAGTTTTTTAAAAAGCTATAAAAGGATGAACAACTATCACTGCTAGAAATCTTGTTTTTTCTTCATATCACACCAAAGTTCAGCTAGGGTTCATATGGAATATTATGATCCTGCAGAATTCACTGGATATGAAAAGAGAAGAACACATGATCACATTAAAATTTATGGTGGTGCTGGCGGCGTTGCGCTGGTGGGGGATTGCAGTTAAACACTAATAATAACCAAGTATCACAGCAAACACATTGACACCCCCCTGACATTTACCGGGGGCTTCTTAAATCTTAAATGTGGAGGTAGCGTGTTTAAGTCCATATTTGTGTTGTCAACAAGGTTATTTTCAGAGATAAGCCAAGTCATTTTATTGATAATTCAAACTAGAGAGCAGAAGGGACGTTTAGAGAGAAAAATCCATCCTATTCACCAGCTTGAGGATAATGCGCTGTCTGCTGTCTGCTGTTTTCAGAGAAGTCCTTGATTTTTTGAGATGGAAAATTCATTCTGGAAGGAGATCTGAGAAGCACAATTAGAATACTCCCTCCCCAACCCTGCCACCACCACCACCACCACCACCACCACCCGCCCCCACCGGGCCCCTGCCCTGGCCTCCCAAGAAAGATAGAACCAATTAAATTTTTTTAGAACCAATTAAATTTCTGAATAAAATATTTTCACTAAGCAACCAGAATCCTTATCTCAACAGAAATCTAAGTTTATTTTGTAGATTGTCACATTGGGAGGTCCAAAGAGATCTACGTGTTTTGTTCTGTAACTGACTATAACAAAGTAACAAACAATAATCATGCTTATAATCATCAAACATCATTTTCCCATAGTTCCTTTTCCATATAAGTAGTAACTACTTATATGTACTTGAAAATAAATGGCAGCATTATCATAGCAATGCAATAAAACCTGCATGTTAGAAAAGCCAGTTCTTTAATCTTTGCGTAGCTATGTCTTGACTTCCAGTGTAACATTAAAGATGGCAAATTTTCAATTCAGGAAAGGAGTGATTTTCAATGTATTTGCAGAATATCAGTACTGGGCACTATAAATTAACTGCGGAGCTAATCAATTTGAATACTGTGCTTAAATTACATTTAAGAGTCCTGCCTTTTAATCATTTAAGAAGGTTTCTATTTTTCTTCTCTCTGGCCACCCCTGAGAGCCCCAATTAGGCACTCCATGCTTCTAGTTGACATTCCCTTTATCCACATTTATTTTATAAAAGGAAAAAGGCAAAGCCGCACATAATTAAGAACCTGGTGCGCTAATAACCAAACATACAATTGGGCAGAAGGATAATCCAATCCATTTCCTCACACAGGAGAGTAACCTCCATAACTCACTTTAAGCGCTGCCATTCATGAGTTATGGGTCATTCCCTTCCTAGTGAAAATAAATTCTCCCGCACCATCAGCCAGAGCTGGGTATTTTTCTTAGGACATGTAAATTGTAAAAGTGTATGAACATAATCATGTCCGGCATTTCGGGGAGTGGATAAGCTCCTGCTCATGGACACAGGCCTGTAAGGAAATGAATGTGGTTTCAGGGCTCGAGCTGCCTAGTTACAATATAGGATTTTTGATTAAAGGGAATTTATTCTTGAGATTTTTACGGTGTTGGTAAACTGCTTAATCTGTCGCTTTGTGTTTTATGACACCAGCCGAGTCCTCCAGGTCAGGGAGACCCAGCAGCAGAGCCACGGTCGTTTATCACAGCCTCCATTCTCCTCGGTTTATAACTTAGTGATGGCACTTTCTCGGGGCTGGAAACTGGCACTTCAAGGTGTCAAGTTGGGAGCTTTAAAAAGTTTTAATTCTTCATGAGTCCCATGTCTAATTTTGACTCAATGAGGACTAATAAAAATTTGGGTAAGCTTTGAAGAGCCCTCATATTCTTGAAATTCATCAACCCGGCTTCTTGCACTTGGAGAGGTCGGTCTCTGCACAATTAATGTTCGCCAAGTGATCTGCCTCATTTTCTGCGCTCACAAACCACATGCTGTATTATATTCAGTTCACTAGTAATTTATCATAAAATATAAACTACCGTGAACAAAAAAATCTTTGCCCTCAAAAAATCACAAAGCACATATATTTTTACTGTTGAAAGCTAAGTCCTTGAGAATAAAATGTGCTTTTCCTTGTTTCTTTTTGAAATACAATGTGTGCATACATACTGATATATATTTCTTGTATTATCTAAATTGAAGTAGAAACTTCATCTTTTTCATGTCTTATTAAGAGAACTATCCTGAAATTGTCCTTACACCATTTGTATAACTTTTTACACATGTTATCAAAACATGAGAGCAGAGATATTTGGCCAGTTTTTATTTGACCACATTAGGACTTATTGAGAATGAAGTTAAGAGTGTTGATACATGCTGGAAGTTTGCTTTGAAAGACTCTAGCACACAGACAAACAAAACAACGCATGTGAACAGATAGATGAAACAAGACCAGCAAACCATGGATCCTGTTGAAGTTAGATAATGAACACTTGGGGTTCGTTATAGTATTCCACTCTTGGTATGCTTTTAACTTTCCAAAATAATTGTAAAATTATTATTATAGGTAGATTAAAAATTAAGTCTTGGAAGTGGTTAAAAATTAACTCCATAAAATTTATTAAAATCAACCCAAATTTTTGTTCGTGTATCAAACATTTATTCAACTACGCAATTACAACCAGACAGACCACTAAGTTTTGCTGTGTCATCTTTCTCAGGCTTACATGGGCAAACATTTGTGACATTATTTGAGGTTGAGAGTCACAGTATATCCAAAATTTGACTTAAGTTTTACTGTTTGATGACAAGTGCCTTAGAGGCTTCTGGCTGTAACAGAAAGTATTTAAGTGTAGACCGTAAGGTTTTCCCCACTCAGTTTGGTAAGGGAAGGGTCATTATAGACTTAAATCAGGATTTGGCTGCATTCGTCTTGAGAAAGAAAAGCAAATTTGATCCAAACCACCTTACTCCCATGGATAATTAGTCAAACTACAATTGTTTGTGTTACATTAGATGCTCTGGTGAAGGGGACGTAAACATAGTGCTGGATGGTGGTCCCCTAACAGCTGGAAAAGTTCTGGTCCTTGGACCTCAAAAATAGGGCTGATGTGCCTCTTTTTTAGCTCAGCACACCCAAATACTAGCAGATAAATATTAATATAAATCCCAAAGGGGTATGACCATTAAATATAGATGCTCTGGTTTGTGCAGTAGAGGATCCCCCCACCTCCAGTAGAAGATTAGAGCGGTGGATACCTGTTCTTTTCGTCATTACACTTTCATCACACGTCAGCCCTGATTGGCAAAGATAGGATCCTATTTTAAAAAGAAGATAGGACATGGCATCAGGTAGTGTAAATTTATTCATGAGCACTCTTGGTTAGCAACTGAAATCCGCTTCCATCCTAATACTTCAGGAAATCCTCTGCCTAAACTCATTGCTTTGGAGTAGTTGAATGGGTTGATATCCATCAGCCTGCTCCTTGGATTTGTGTGTTGAGAGGTAGCCATTCCATCTTGAAGCAAACTAAACAGAGTCCCAAAGAGAAACATACTGGGCTTGCTGTCCATGCCCATGGAGTCCAAACATGTGCCTTAATAGCTCTCACTGCTCTGATCACCCACATTGGGCTACGTGCTCAACTGGGAGTGTGCCTGAAGGCACCCTTCTCATAGAACCTTTGGCTCATGCTCACAGTTCTAAGTTTCACAGAGAGACATGAGCATGTTGTATGTGGCATTTACAATGATGAAACTTTTTTGGCTAAAGTAAATTTGATTTTAATAATGCATCAAACAAAGGCCCCAGACAGTGACCCTGCAACACTCTGCACACCAGAAATGGAGAAACCCAGAAACTAAATGCTTCTTCTCTAAATGCTGCACTCAGCCCCAAGCTCACATCACTTCCAAGTTGAAGTCATCTATCGGTCAGTTGAGACATGACACAGATTAGGGATGTGGTGTACAGAGTCTTCTAAAGGGGCACTTCCTTGAGAAACCATGTTCTTCTAAACCCCTTGGAATGGTGTGAACAGTCCTCTTTGCTCTTCTTATCCATAAAAGAGAGAAAAAGGAAGGGGAGAAGAAAGTCTCCACAAAAACGAATCATGTTCTCCCTCAACCTTAGCCAATCCACTGATTGTCTTTAGTGCCTGGCTGTCAGCATCCATGGAGGAACATTGGGAGCCAAGAACCTTCAGTTTGGAATTTCTGTGACCATTAGGAATTCCTAGTACAGCACTGCATTCCGTCTCTCTTACCCTGCCATCTGCTAGATCTTGAAATCAAGAGGATGAACCCAGGAAATCCCTCATCATTCAGTACCTCCAACACCTAGGTTCAAAAACAAATGTGAAGGCAGACTTCCTGGCATCACATTCTCAGATTCCTATGCCAGAGCTGAATACACAGCCAGGGGCTTGCAGTCCATAATCTACCTTCTCCAGAAACAGAGCAGGGGTGGCTGACCTCTTCCCACATCACTCTTTTCTACAAAGCACAGCCAGTGTTGTGATGGTTTCTCACTAGAAAAGGGAAGTTCGTGGCACTGCTCTGGCTGGCACACGGCACGGCCAGACCAAACGTGCCACAAGGGCCTGGCTTCCTCATGCCTAGAACAGCGTAAATGCTTAATGAACATTTGCTCAATGAATCAGTGGATGAATGGACACTTTTCAGGATGTGAATGCTTTCCTAGTGCCTAAAGTGGAGTAAATGCTTAATGAACATCTGCTTAATGAATAAATAAATAAATAAATGACACTTCTGAGGTTGTCACTATTTTATTCCAAGCTAGGACACTTTGATGAAATATGAGCTTATTATTAAAACAGAAAAGACCCTGGGATCCCTGGGTGGCTCAGTGGTTTGGCACCTGCCTTTGGCCCGGGGCGCAATCCTGGAGTCCCCGGATCAAGTCCCATATTGGGTTCCCCGCATGGAGCCTGCTTCTCCCTCTGCCTGTGTCTCTACCTCTTTCTCTCTCTGTCTCTCTATGTCTATCATAAATGAATAAATAAAATCTTTTTAAAAAAGAATTTACATATACACATATTATTATATATGTTATATATTCTAATAAATATGTTTTTATGGAAACTTTGAACACAAAGAAAAATTCTTAAGTCACTTGTGATCCCACTATTGGTAACATTTTGACGGACATCCTGACAGTCATTTTTTATGCGTATATCGAGTAAAGTTGGGACGTTACATACAAACCAGTGTATCTTTCTTTTCTCTCCAGACTTCATTTGTAAATCACTATTTATTATCAGTTATATCTTGATGCACCAGAGATGTTTGGGCTCAAGAGGTCCAGTGGCTCTGCAGTATCAACCTATTACTACTCAAGAATAACATCCTTTGTGGAATAAAGGACACACTGGCTGATTCTTTAAAGCCATGTCATCTAACACTGTATGATCACAAAAGTATTTAAAAGCTGCATATCTGAAGCCACACCCTCACCTTAGTGGCTAAATAGCATAGTGGCTCAATAGCATAGTGGAGAACCTCGGGAGCCAGGTTACCTGAGCTCTAATCCACCTCTGCCACATTCTAACAATGCAGTTTAGTGGCTCCATGTCCTCATCTATACAATGAGGAAGATAAGAACAGTATCTCCTTTAGAGCGTTCCTATAAGAATTAAATGAGTTAATGTATTTGAAGTATTTAGAACAGTGCCCGGTATACACTAAGCCACAATAGAAATGTTAACTATTGTTAGTATTATCCCAAGCCTTTTCTCAGATACAAAATAATTCTCCACGATACCAGTTGCTTGACACATCAAAGCACTTAATAACATTTGTTAAATGAATGAAGCCTCGTTTGCACGATCTGTATTGTGTTGATATTATGGCTCTTGTTTTCTAGACCTTTTTTGGATTCTACAGAGCCACAAAGCACCAGTCATGTTTCTCTGTCTATGATTTTCTCCATTCACTAGTATTGTATGGGGTCAGCTTGGAAATGGTAGTATATCCTAGCTGGTTTAAATTTTATGTTGACCAGATGATAGCAAATTACTGGGTAGCCTAGGGTGCCCTGTGAATCAATCTAATGTCTGGGTTCTTTGGATTCTGGTGGTTATATGCTCTGGTGTCTGGGAGTAGGATTATCCCAGCATATGTTAAAGGCCAAGGACTATCACTGGAAGCCCGATCAGAGGGTAGTCACAGGCTTTTCTGGAAAGGGTGATATGAGAACTATGCCTATATGCGTTGACTGTCTTTGCTTAGATATATTGTATTCATTGCTTTATGCTTTTTATATGGACTGTGAGGGGATATAGGTGAGAAAATAGATAAATGTAAAGGTCAATAAAAACCATAATTATTCGGTCAGGAACAGAAAAGATAAGAATAAAATAGAGACAGACATGGGATAAATACATTGAAATACACTTTCCCCTGTCACTGTGTTTTTTTTTGAAAGTGTATTGTCCTCAGCAGTTGACTTTTTCTCCTCCACGTGGGCAAGTGCAGGTCTGAATGGAGAGGGCTTGAAGGAAGATGGATGTGTGGGGGAGGGGCAAGCGGACACCTAATGGCAGGTGGACACTTTTCAAGCCTGATGATTCTCAGAAACAATTTACCAGACAGCTTTAAATCACAGTCAAGAGATAGGTGCTGCTTCAGTAATTTAGGTATCACAGTTGAGAGAGGTAAATATGTTCTGCATGACTGTGAGTGTGCTGTACTTCAGGGATTCTTTATTCTGAGGATCTGGAGGTGGGCTCCATGGTCTTTGAACACCATAAAGTTACAGAATAATTTCTGGGAAGAGGGGCCAAGATTCTTATCAAATTCTCAAAAGTAAAAAAAAAAAATTCTAGAAAGTATCTATGATTCAAATAGTTTAAGATCTAGATGTAGATTCCCAGGAAAGAGGTGAGGGAGGCAGAGGGAGGAGATGGGCTGCATAGAACATTATAGTAAAGTATATTCCATCATATTATATAACAGGTGATAACTGATGGCTTAAAATTAACTCAGGATTTTGATCTTGTGTCTATTAGAGGCATTTGGTTTCAACTTCTAATTAAATTTCTAGTCTAATTATCTTATTTTAACATTATCCCTATTCTTACTATTCTAATTTATCAGCTCATTCTAATCAATAACATTTTCACAGGCAAAACCTCTGTAGATTTTAGTGCAGTTCTATTGTTTTTTTTTTTATAGCATTGATTTCAACAGTATTCTGGATAATTATTTCATACTTGATAGGCGTTCAGGATTTACTTATTATTAGCAAGATCCAAACCCAACAAAGCTGACTTATAGTTTCAAGATGACAGAGGTGATGGATACAGACCTTTATATTCCTCCTTTTGAAATCACTCCAAAAATAGCAAGAAGAACAAAAAAGGGATACTCATTCCATATATTATGGAACCATGGTATATGAAGGCAGAAAATGGAGAGGGGATGGCTCATAGCTTACCAGAGAATAGGAAGATCTAACCCAAGTGTGTTTGAGGTGAGCGGACAGAGGAAGTGGTACACATGAGAAACATCCCCTTTGGAACCTGCTAAGGCTCAGGAACTGGAGGCATGAGAAAAAAATTTAAAATGGGGTGAAGTGAAATGAGGGGGTGATGAAAACTCTGAGTCCCCATGTCTCCACTTTTCTCCATGTAGTCAGAAGGCTTCTTCTCACCTATGCAGAAAACCAGAATATTTGCTGGAGGGAATAAACCTGAGACTTGGGGACACCAGCAAAAGAAAAGTTAGGGTGAGGTACACCCTGAAAATGAGAAAACGAAGTAAAAGTCTACATTTTCAAAGATGAGAAGATACAATTCTCTTTTCTCAAAATGCCAACACACATGTTTACACCATTTCCAAGCAAGAGATTGGGAAGTCCAGAGAAAATGAGTCTAGAAATGGATATTTAGGGATCTCCAACAAAAGAGCAGCTGGCTATCTGCTCGCCGTGCGGCAAGGCCCAGCAATCTACAGACACCATCCCCATGCACTGGTGTGTGGTGAACATTTTAATGCTGTATTTTAGTGTTTACATGATGTATTATAGTGTTTACATGTATTTTAGTGTTTACATGTTTACTGTAAACATTTTAGTGTTTACATGAGTAAACACTAAAGAATATCAGGCATTTGCGGGAAACCAGCAAACACAGAGAAAAGGAGTTTGGAGGAAATAGGCAATCAATGAGCAGAAGAGAATTTCAGAGGAATTATAATTATTATCTTAAAAAGATGAGGTGATGGGATCCCTGGGTGGCGCAGCGGTTTGGCGCCTGCCTTTGGCCCAGAGCGCGATCCTGGAGACCCGGGATCGAATCCCACATCAGGCTCCCGGTGCATGGAGCCTGCTTCTCCCTCTGCCTGTGTCTCTGCCTCTCTCTCTCTCTCTGTGACTATCATAAATAAAAAAAATAAAAAAAAAAAGATGAGGTGATACTGCATCTATGAAAGAAGAATAGCATGCTATGAGAAAAGAAGCAACAGGTAAGAAAATGCTTATAAATTGAAAATATTATTACTCCCGGAAAGTAAAAGGGAAAAGTCAATATGGGCAAACGGGAAAGAAAACACAAGAATATAAAGAAATCAATACAGGAAGTCCAATGTCCAACCAACTAGAGTTCCATTCCAATAGGACCCAAAAAGTAGTGAAAGGAAATTATTTTTTAAAAAAATAAAATTACAAAATATACTGAAGAAAATGAGCCTCCAGGTTGTTAAGCCTCACCAAGCAAAATGATGGGAAAAAAGTCCCAAACTAAACCATATCTTTGTGAAATTGCCAAAACCCAGAGATAGAGGATTCTGAGAGAGAAAAATCAAAGAGTATCTGCTGTTAGGAATAAGAATCGGATATACTTCTCAAAAACAGCTTCAAAAGTTAGAAAACAATAGAGCAGTCTTTCAAAATTCTGAGTGGAAATGTTGCAACCTCGAATGTAGGGGAAGCTAACAACCAAATAGAAGAATAAAGACATTTTCAATCATGCAAAGCCTCAAAAGTTAATGCACAGTTAACACCCTTTCTCACGGGCAGATGTGCTCCTGCGAAATGAGGGAGGAAATGAAGAAGGAGAGAGGGTGGGATGCAGGAGGCTGGAGGTCAACCCCAGGGGAGGAAAGCTGGCTGCCCGCAGAGAATCCAGACCAAAGAGCAGGAGCAGGCTGCAGCAGGGAGTCCCCAGGACAGGAAGGCATGGAAGAAATGGTGTGGCCCCCTTGGGGGGCTGTGTAGGATGTGAGAAGACTTGGATGTTCAAAGAAATCTGAACTCCAGGAAATAAAAACATTTACATCAGAAAGGAAACAGGCCTCACATAACGAGTTGGCTCAGTAGTGAATATTTATAGAGTGCGGGTCTGGATTGCATCGTGGGTGTGAGAGGAGGGAGGGAGGGAAGAGATCATTCTCACCCATCACAAGACATCAGTGTTTAAGGGTGAACTCTGGCACCTGGGTGCTGGGAGTTTGCCCACCTCTGCCACTTACTAGCTGTGAGCCCTTGGGCGCATGCCTTAGTTTCTCTGGGCCCCAATTCCCTGCTCTCTACCTGGGATAAGGGTGGTTCCTACCTCACAGGGCTGAGCTGACAATCCCGTGGGTTAAACGGTTGTAGAGCTCTTAGGACAGTGTCAGCACAGAGGAAGACTACATAAGCACTTGATGGATGGCCAAGTGCTAATAATATGGACACACTATGTAGAAATATGGTAGAAATTAACTACCAAATTAGGGGAAGATGGAGGTGCCTTTGGGAATCAGGAAAGGGGGAGGATGAGAGACTATGGTTTTTGATCCTAAGCCTCTTACCATGATTTGATTTTTGTTTTTTAACTATCCAGGTCATACTTCAAGTAAAGCAAACTTAACTTAAAATGAACATCCAACTCCGAATTTTAAAATGAAGGGGCACACACAGCTTTGATACGGGCTTTTTCAGTTCTCTCCACCCCACCCCCAACAATTTACTAACATTCCTGTGTTCATGTGTATTTCTCTTTGTATTTCTAAATGTAGCAGGGGACCCAACTTAATTTTAAAAAATAAAATTGTCAATACAGACACTTATTATTCAGTTATTTCTGCAATAAAAATGTAACTAATCAAAAAACAAAGTTTTCATTGCTCTAAAAGAAGTGACTTAACGTTAACAGATTCTATCATCTAGTGGTCCTCAGTATGGGGAAAAATGTACATGAAAAAGGAAGCAATTTGAACCCCACTTTCCCCTCCTCCTGCCCGCTGATACAGATTTTAATAAATACTGAAATGGGAGACTTAACTAAGAAAAAAAGGGGAAAGACAGGCTTGGGGTCAAGAAAATGCATAGGCTTGTGTTTCCAGAGGCTCAGTTCCTCCTCTTCTAAACTAACCGAAGGACAGTAGGAACCAACGAACCTTGGTTCCGTAATTACATCACACTGCTCCCCAAAAATCTCACATGGAGCCTTGTACATTCCATGAGCATGCCCCAGAAGCTAATAAAAAAAAAGGATTCTATGTAAAAAGATTCTCCATGTGATCTTCAATCTGTGTTGCCTAATCCTCTGCCAAATCCTAGTTTTCAGGACGTACCCTGCCTTATTATCTGTATGAATTTAATCTGTCCTCCAAGCTAATATGAATTAAGGTCTTCACAAGAGAACGTCTAGAATATTTTCATGTAGCAATTTGAGACCTCTAAGTTGCTTCTTTTAACCCATATATAACGTGTTTTCTCTTGCCCGCCTTCGTTTTGAGTGGCATCTGGTGGATTATAGCATTCACTTCTAAATTGACAGCCCTCTTTTCTCCTTCCTACCACGAGATGCTCATTGTTGCTATGTAGACTCACAAAACACATTTTGCTCTGAGCCTCTGCCAAACTGTCACTGTATCTGGATAGGGCGGCCTCTTCTCTAAGAAGGGAATAGTCTGAACTTTGTCCTGGTGTGCCAGTGTGGGCCCCTGTGACAGCCAGCTAATTCATCACTGTGGGGACCTTAAGCTGTGCAACTGACCACCCAACTGACTGTCATCTAAGGGGGTGGCAGTTAATCATCTCCTTAAATGATGTGGGTATGAAAACAGCTGATTGTTGCTCAGCGGACGGACCTTATCCATCCTCCCTGCCCCAAGGAGTGACTGTTGCCATTTTTCCCCTCTTCCCAGACCGCAGGGTTTCAAGAGATTCTGTCTGAGGTGGAAATTTTAGCTGTGATTGTGGGATGCCTGTGTCATGACCTCGACCACAGGGGAACCAACAATGCCTTCCAAGCTAAGTAAGTGTTCTAATTGTTGTTATTTTAATGCATTTGCCTTTCTGTTCCGAGCCAAAGGTGACGAGTGCTAAAGAGTAAAGCATTAATTTCTGGCATCCGAGGCCAAGGCCACGCAGGCTTGGGTGTGCATGTCATGGGGCTCATCCATCTTTATAATTCCCTATTCTTCTTTTAATTGCAAATTTGCCCTTCATGTCATGCTTGTTGATTTGGTCTGTCTCTGTTGACCTCAGTCAGATAACAAAGCTCAGATTTTAAAGGGCCTATTTTTTTTCCCTCCCAGAATATTTGCCTTCACGGCATTATAAGCATCTTGGACTTGCTACTCTCAAAATCAGCTTTTGAGACTATTAAAATAAAAGTGGTCTTAGGAAATTTTATGAAGCGAAATATCTTTCTTCACCCAATAGAATCTCTTGCAGGCTCTTTAATGGTGGGTATAGTATAAACTGCAGTGAAATAAAGCGACATGAGGAATACAGTCTCTGCTGCTCTCGTCCCTCCTCCCACAGAAAGATGGGGAACAAAGGTGGCATCAGGACTGGGGATGTGCAACACATAACGTGCACAGACGGAATAATCTGCCCCTAAGCAAGTTGGACGGGTCAAGATAACCATTGCTCACTGGCTAACTCTGTGGCCAAGGCTATAGAATTTATGGGTGCTGGAAATAAGACCAAAACCCCAATCTCCCAACTGATATTAAGGTCCCAGTTTTAATGGTCCTTATACTGTTTGTAAACAAAATGATATGTGGGTTCAGACTCTAGAGCAAAAAGTTTGGGGATGGAGAAGTTAAGGAAGGCTTCAACAAAGAGGCAAGATGAACCATCAGATGACCGATTTCAAAGCCCCCAAATGGGTCTCTCTCCCTCCATAATCTGAATGTCAACGGCCCACTGTGTTTCAACAGCACACCACTCACTTTGTTCCTTGAACATCTACCTAGGGAGGCCTTGGAGTCCTGGCAGCCTGCTTTTATTCCTGATCCAGCAGATGAATTTTTATTTTATACACTTCTCTAGGCAGCCTGGATCCTATTACAGCTCATCCCTTGAACCCTCTCTTCTCAGTATCCTATGATTTCTTGACTCTCTTAACCTCTTATGACATCTACTCCGCAAAAACTCAGCCCCAGCTCAATCAAACGTTTCGATTTCTTGCAACTCCACCTAGACTTTTAAAGGCTTTGGGAGAAAATGTCACAGTTGCGAGAGTCTGAGACATACAAATATATATTGTCCCAACTCAGCTGGCGGCTCTGTGTTCCCCACTGATCTTTCTGCATCCCTGGCCAGCTCTGTCCCCCCTCACTCTTAGCGGTTATATGTACCGAACGGTTCTCCCTTCCTAAACCATCTCCTGTCCGCCACCACCCCCGCACCACTCAGCAGATCACCTTGCCTCCTCCTTCACCGAGAAAATTGAGGCCATCAATTGAGCACTCCCTCAATTTCCTCCCCTGCCATGTAGAAACTTATCTGTCTGGCCCCATCCTTTCATCCTTCCCTCCTATCTCAGCCAAGGGGCCGTGCTGCCTCCTGTCTGAGGCTAATCCCTCCACCTCAGCTTGGGATGCCTTCCTTGCCCCCTCCTGCGGGACCCCACTCCATCAATTTCCCTCTCTCTGCCTTGTGCCTCCTCCTCTTTCCTACTAGTGCTCAGCGTCCTGTTAATGGGAACCATTCTTCCCCATCTTGAGGAAGCCCACCTCAGTCCCCACTTCTCCCTCCAGCTTCTGCTCTCTTTCTCTCCCTTCCTTCCCAGTCAGTCCTCTTGGAGAGTTGTCTGTTCATTGTCTTCACTTCCTCAGCCCCTGCCTTCCACATGGGTTCCAGTTCTGCCTTACCAGGTGAGGCCACCAATGGGCCCCTTTCCCTAAGCCAATGGACACTTCTTGTCCATCTTTCTTGGCCCGTTTTGCCACTCCCTCCTTCTGAGAGTCCCCCTCTCACCTCAGAATCAGTCTTTCCCTATCCCTTTTCCTCTATCTAGGTGAATGGCGGCACCTGAAATCCACAAGACACCCAGAGCTGCTTCTCCTTAGCACCCCTCAAAGTCCACATCTCTGCCTTCTTACTGGAACTGCTGCTTCTTTGCATCCGTTCTGAATTGCTACCACAAGCAGCCCAATTTCCCTCCTCTGGTCTTGCCCCTCCTGGCACTCCAGAATAATCTTTGTAATTCACGAAGCTCACTAGATCACTCTCCTGCCTGAAAGACATTCACTGGCCTCCTGTGACTTTCAGGATAATATTCAAATTGCTTAGTGTAGCCCCCAAAGCTCCTTTTCTATCTGGCTCCTGCCCATTGTCCTGGCCCAGCGCCCACTCCTCCCTCCCCTCCATCTTTGCATCAGCATTCCAGACACAGGGGCTATTGGAGTGCTTTAGTTACAGCTCTCTGTGCCCTGGTATGCTGCTTCCCTTACCTGGAATGCCTGTCTTCTCCTTTCCTCAAAATTCCTCTGGGTTTTATCCCCGGGGTACCATCCCCTGGTTGATTTGCTATGCTCACATAATGCCCTATGCTTTTACAGAAGTATGCATCTCACTACATTTTAATTGCTGATTTACAGGTATGTCTTTCCTTTTTCTTGAGTACCTGTGATGTATAGCAATAACAGGAGCATAAGAAACACACAAAGAATGTTTGATGAGTGAATGAATGATGAATGGATAAATGGATGAGATTTTGTTTTAACGGATTTAACTATTTTAATACAGCTTTTCAATAAGGTTTCCTGATTTCTTAAGCAAGTATAATCTTTTATAGGTTATTATAAAACATAGTTTTTATACACATAGTTTGATGTTGTACTAAAGACAATAGTGTCCCTGGGGCCTACTGAAGCATAAACAGAGTGTACTTTCATTATAGGGTCTGACAATTCCTTATGTTTGGGTTTCTGTGTCTGCATTTCATTATTTTTTTAGGATGCCTCTCTCTGGTAGATCAATGGCATCATTGTCAGTGTATCTTCCTTTAGCATGCTCTCTCTAGCCCTCTACCATTTTGCCACTTAGGCGTAAATAAGAGATAAATGTATTCGAATTATAGTCATAAAACAAGGCTGGGCACCTTGAGGGTTCTTTTTAAGAGCCAAGTGCTCAATATTTATCCTGTGATGCCACTGTGCCTTCCCAGAGAAAGCCTGTGTGTCACATTGAGAGTGGTGGCCCTTCTTGCACTGACCTTTCAGCTCTTTGGACCAAGAATACACACCTTATTAAAACCCAGCCAATCGTATTTTATCTGCCAGGAATTTGGAGTTGGATTACCATGATATTAAGTCAGCTGTTGAGATCCAGGCTGCAGATCCACAGAGACTTGGGAGCTGTAGGCTGCCATTTTGGGAAAGTCATGATGACCATAGCACGTAGCAAACAGAAATAAGAAAGGGAATCTGCAGAGAAGAGAAGAAGAAGTAGATATTTGGGGAGAAACAGAAAGAAGAGATTGTACAACCCTTAGAGAAAGACAAAAAGCAGACTTGATTCCCGCTTTCCACATCTCTCCTCCCTTTCCAGGAGACCCAGCCACACTTGTGATAATTGGGCGCTGTCAGAGTTCCTTTTATCCTTTAATCAACCTTCTCTTCAGTGAAGCTGCTTCTAACTGATTTCTGTTCTTTGCAACTTACAGTCCCTGAGACCGAGAGAACTACCATGTGTTTGTTGTTTCCTACCTCCAGTGCTCACCAATATCCGTGTAGGGTAAATATTTTTGTCTCCATTTTATGGAGAGGGCCTGAGCCTCAGGAAAGTAATTAACTTGCCCAAATTCATATACCCAGAATGGTATTCAGACCCGGGCTATCTGATTCCAAAAGCCATTCTTTAACCACTGCATCATCCTGTCTTTTGTGACTTTGTAATATTTACTTGAGGCCTTTGAGTTTCCAGTTTGTTGACTTGCCATATATGTGAGCTGTGGAAAACTGAAATATGCTTTGACATCCAGCAAATCAAGACATGGAACCATAAAATATCATAGAAGTGAACTAGACCTTGGTAGTCATGTTTCAACACCTTAATTTTACAAAGATGGAAACTAAGGTCCCCAAGTCTCAAGTGATTGGTGTGAGATTAAACAACTTTCAAGATATGAGATAGTATTAGTTAATGATACTAGAAGTCTTTTTTTTTTTTTTTTTGCATCCTCATACCACATGGTCAAATCTACCTGTTCCAAGACAGTCTGACGTGTTTCCTTGAGACAATTAATCTTGTATACAATTTACCAGCTCATGTGTTGTCCCTCAGCCCTACTTCTACCTAAGAGAGTCACTTCTGGACTTAGGATACCAAATGCCCTCACCACCCACCCTCAGTTAAAATTTCTTCAACAGGAATGTGAAAAGAGACCTTCTGACATCATGGGGAAGGAATTAGTTTTTTATTGATTAAAAAAAGACTTTTTCAGTAAGTGTGCCACTGTTTAGAAAAGCCTTATGAAGAAATCTAATCCTTATTTCCTTTGTTTTTCCACAATAATTGAGTACTTTTCTTGTGCAAACCTCCGTGCTAGGCACTGGGGGAGAAATAAAGAAGTATAACAAACAGCCCCTTCCCTTAAAGTATTCACAGTATAATTCCAACCTTTCAAGTGATTTGGAAATGGGATTTAAATGCACCAATTATTATGTGGCAAAGCATACAGTACCTTTTATTCATATATAAGGCCATAAAAGAAACAGGAGACATTTAGCAGGGGACAAATTACTATATAAAATGCAAAATGCCTCTACAATAAAAAGTTGTGACTTTAGTTATAGCACAATATGATTTATTCTCTTAGCCTTTCTGATGAGTGAACCTTTGCATTTTCATATTTTATTCTTAATTTTTAAGTATTGGAGCACGTGCAATGAATGATCAATAGGTAGAGAGGGCCGCCATCCCACCATGCTTGGCAATTGCTCTGTGAACACCTCTCTCCTGTTTTCTCCAGGGACAGCCTTTCCCACTCATCCCCCTCTCCATTACAGCTGCCCCCGATGATTAAATATCAGTACCAAGCAGCTTTGTAGTATATTCTCCTAGGAGACTTCTTCTATTCATTTCTAGCATAATCTCTTATACTCATTTATTGGGAATGAAAACCCATCTTGTCGCTTTCGGCCAGGTCCCAGAAGTGAAATCCTGGGGCACATTAATCTGCCGTGACAGCCTAATCCCATTCCTCACCACCTCCCAGCAATTCTCAATTTCCTAATTACCTTTCATAGTTTTCCTTCTAAAACTTTCCCATAAGCCACGGCCACACACTCCCATTACATCTCTCTTCCAAAGAATATGCATACCTAGCAAACTTATGCACATTTTTGCACATTTATTTTTTGGTTCCTGTGCAAAGTGCTGAATGGCCTATAGAGAAAGAATTTTTACTTTGACTTTTCTTTTTAATAAGTCTCCCTTGGTGTGTCACCTGTCCAAAAATGGAAAACTTTAGTATGTCGTTGGGATGACCTAATCAATAATGAGCATCATGAACAATCATATGTATAAATATTCCTGTGCTTGTGGAATTTGGATATATAATGTGGATATCCGCAAGTTGGAGATATATATAACTCCACAATTTGGATATGTGATATTTTCATACTTAACAGTATGTGCCCCACAGCTCTTCTGTAATGGATATACTTCCTACAGACAATTAAAGTGAGGGCTGGTGCTAAAGTCCATTTTTTCCATATACAATTTATTTGGGTATCTTTCTCATATTTTACATGAAAAACTGGAAGTATACCTTTACACAAAATACATTAAAGACATGGCCTCTTTCAAAAAATGGTTTTATGCTAAAGTAAAATTGGTTAATATTGCATATTACATTCCCCACCTGCAAAATCACCATGTATTTTCACATATCGATACCATTGGGAAATCCGACGATAATAAAACAGTTTAACTTTTTAAACCCAGCATTTTCCAAATGTATTTGACCATGGGACCTTTTTCATTTCTGCCTATATGCCATTTAATATTCCAAAGAACTAGTATTCTGTAGCCTACTTTTTGATAAGGTATAT
Organism: Vulpes lagopus; assembly: GCF_018345385.1. Lineage (NCBI taxonomy): Eukaryota > Metazoa > Chordata > Mammalia > Carnivora > Canidae > Vulpes > Vulpes lagopus. Next base: position 100,811,544 of record NC_054834.1, on the reverse strand, counting down.
CCTAAGAGATACATTTTAATTTTTGCCATTTTCATCAAGTTTAGTGTCTGTGGGCTTCATTCCTGAGGCCCTAGGAGGTTCATAGCATGTTTGAGTGCAGTGGCGGGTATAGGCAACATCCTCAGTGAGACTTGACCTGAGAGCAAAAGCACCAAGGGGTTTTGCAGTCTTAGAAAAACTAACAAAGACCAAATCTAATAGTGTAAACAAAGGATCCATATGGAAATGGAAACATTCTTGCTTCTATGATTTTACTCTAGAAAACTGAAAGTAGGTTTAGTACCATACTTTGTTCATTAAACGCCTAAAAATGACACCTTGCTTGCAGAAAGGGGAGCATTTTTAGTGCAAGTCTAATAAGAGAATGTCTCCTACACAATTATAGGGGACTGTGAGCTTCCTGAGGGTAGAAGCTCTTATTTATCTTTGTATTCCACATGCCCATAGCCTGGCTTTGTAAGAATCATCATTACTTGTTGGGTGAGCGAATGAATGAATCACAATGTCTTCCTGCACTTTTGTAGCTTTAGTATGGTTCAGCTGCAAAATCTACATATATTTGTGATTAACTCAGTACTGTGTGAGGGTAGTATTTGTTATAAAGTGCCCCCTGGTTAAGGGAGGAAACTTCCTACTCATCCTGAAAAAAGACAGTATAAAGTAACTTGTGATCATCCAGCTGATTTAACTTTTGTGAGGTCTGCTAAACCAACATGATAAAGGATGAAATAATATTTTGCACTGTGACCTTATCTTATATCAGTGACTCTGTTATCAGGTTTCACACCACTAAGTGAGGGGCATCTGGGCATGGCTATTTAATAGAAACAAATCACAGGAATCTGAGCCTGTGGTTAGCAGTTGGTATACAAGTAGAATTCTGCATTAAATTTTGAAATCTTTTTTCATTGATGACAACCAGCTTGACAAAAATGGAGACTCAGTAGCAGAAATGAGATAGTTATCTTTCTCATGATGTAGTGAGAAGAAATTTACAAACTTGGATTCCAGTCCAGAACTGGTACCTATTAGCTGTGTGACCTTGGAAAAGTTGGGTAACTTTTCTGAGCCTTGGTTTCCTCATCTATAAAATGAGAAAAATAACTCCTATTTCATGGTTGTTGTTAGGACTAAAATGAAATGATGTATTAAATTGTTAATATATTGCCTAGTGAATGATAGGTAAGTTCTCATGATAGTTATTATTATTAATGACATTATCACAAAATGTGCTAACACATTTATTACTGAACCTTCTAATTCAAACTCTCATGTCTAGCCATACCACTGTAAACTTATTAGCCAAGCAGCTAATATTTTTTAAGCAACTATTCCATGCCAGGCAATTGGATATGATTCGCACATAAAACATCCTAGAATTTCAAAAACCAAAATAAAGGCATACAGTGTACACCTTGAAAAATGTATTTTAATAAAAATGAACTCTGATAGAAAACAGTAACTATAATTAAATATTAATTAATCACTGATTACTAAGATTGGCCTAACAAATTTTCACTTATTAAATGGTGTAGATTAAGGTAAGACTTAAAGAAATAACACATACCCGATGAAAATCTAGCTCCCTCCTTACCAACTCTATTCATAATAATCCCTATGGAACCCTGTGTTTTCCCCAACATGTGGTCAGCTCTGAGGCTGTCCAAGGAACGCAGGTCCCTGGACTCCTGATCTGGCTGTGATCTTGGGCTGATTCACAGTGGAGGTGGAGGGCAGCTTATGATCAAAATCCTTCACATTGCACATAAATGCAGTTCTTGCTATTCTTATGAGCAAGACAGACTGTGTGCTGTCAATCCCCAGCGTTTCCAAATAAAAGCCAAATTGCTTTTAATGTCCCACCTTCCTGGAATGAGTAGGAAAGAATACAAGGACCTGGATGGGTCATTAGTCAGAGTCCCAGGACTATAGGGACTATAGGATTCTCTGGATCTCTCTGGACTCTTGAGATGTTCTAATTCCTAATCCACAAGAGCTGGAAATGAACACACTTGGACATTTCCAATGAACACGTGGCTGAACTAATATTGTTGAGAATTAACAATAAGCAAAATTTATGGGTAACTCAAAATAATTTTTTCAAGTATCAACATTTTCCATTCTTAAATGGAAATATATATGGATTTTAATTGATTTAGTAGACTGCAGTCTACTACATGTCATGCATTATGATAGGCACTTTCAAATATTTTATTTTATTTTCATAAATAACAGGAGGTAGATAGCATTATCATAATTTTAGAGACAAAGAAGCTGAGTCTTAAAGCACCCAAGAAATTATCCAAAGCTATTGCCAAGAGCTGGGGTCTGGTTCCAAATCCAGGGAACTTTCCAGAGTTCTAACCTGAGATATAATGGGACTCTGGGCTGGGAAACCATAGTAAAAATTTGTCAGCCATGCATGTAAAGTGGTTAAATGGGCTGTGCCTAATATTCCCAAGAGCTTTTCCCATGAGAGTCAAATACATTTAGTATAAGACAATTAGTTGTTCTGGACACTCAGAAGATACATAAGGTTTATTCACAAAGTGTACCCTGATCCCCTGAGCTAGAATTTATATCTTTGGTCCTCAGATCATCCGCAGCCCTTTGATTGGACCCGGAACACTGTCTATGGCATTTGTGTTATGTGCATTATTTTCCCTTATGACCACACCTCATCTTCCTTAGCAATGTGGACTGCGTCTTATTTACTGTTGTATCATCCATAGACTCTAGTCCAACACACAGAAGGTTTTTGAAATAATTTACTTCACCGATGAGTGAACTACAGTTTCCTGAGAATGTATATGCTAATGTTCCTTTGCCAAAGCAGGAGAAGCAATTTGATCCAAAGAGCTGGGGTGGGAGGATCACTGACAAGTGGAAGGTCCTGGTCACTCACCCTTCTGTCCTCTTTCAGGAGCGGCTCTGCTCTGGCCCAGCTCTACGGAACTTCTGCTACCTTGGAGCATCACCATTTTAACCACGCTGTGATGATCCTGCAAAGTGAGGTACAGACCTAATGTTATGTTCATGCTCTTGACAGAAAAACCAATAAAACAATGTTTGCTACCTCTCTCTTTGTGGTGCCACAGGTAAATACAGAGAAGAGGACAAGTGTTGTTAGGCCAAACTATTTTCTTGGTGGCTTTGTAAAATTCTTTCAGATGCCTGACCAAGAACCTTATTCAAATTCTTCCCGAGCTGATTCATTTGGGTTTCATTATTGGTAAGGAGACTTCGCAGAGGGGACCACTTACAGTTTGTCACCAGAGCACAGGCTTACCTTGCCGGAGGAGTATAGAGAGACTTGATGGAAATAGCGAGTGGCCCAACATTCTCACTTTGTGAAATTCAAAGCCATTTTAAAAGATGGTAGAAGTAGAAACAGGGTGAGAAAATTACACTTTATTAGCACAATCGAGAAAGCTATAAAAGATAAAAGAGCTCCAAATCGCTGGTGGGAGCAATCAGAAAGTGAGAATTGCAGCTAAACTTGGGACCCAGGGCTAAAGCCATATGCCTTATTTTGTTTCATGTGGCAATGTAGGAGCTGGAAATAGTTGGACTTTTGTACTTTTAGCTCTCCATGGAGAAAAAGACAAAAACACTAACGGACTCTGGCTGAGGCATCTGAGTTTTAAATTGCCAGGAAAGGATCTGTTTAATTTTCTGCAGGCGTACAGAATTTTTTTTTTAGGCCAAGAAGGGATCATTTGTTCCCCATTATTTGTCAGTTCTCTAGCTGTGCCATTAATTATTATTATTATCATCATTAAGGCCCTGCTTCGCTGGAATAGCATCATTAAATATGGAGGGTGTTTTTTTTTTTTTCCTCCAGCCTATCTGGAGAAAGCATGTCTTTTGCAATATCATGAAAGCCTTCTTCAACCCCATAAAGGAGAGTCAGCACTCCGGAACCTGATGCGTCTGGGGAAGAGCAAACCCGCTGGGGGAGATGTATTTTCAGTTGGGAATGAAACATCAAGGGTTAGGCTCTCAGTAACTCTGACAGAATCCAGCAGCCCAGCCTCCAAGGCTCTGGAATTTTCCTATGCAAGCTATGTTTTTAGCTGAACGCTGTGAAGGAGGAGGGGTCAGGAGGAGGTTGGGTACAGATGGTCTTTTCTGTATGGGCAATATGATGGGTTGACATTGGACCCCAGAAACTCCCACCTTTGTGATAACAGGAATTATAATAAACAGGGCGTTAGTGTTTTCTCAGAAGGTCATTTGTTTGTCTCTTGGGAAAAACAAACCCTGCTAACTCAGAATTTGTCTTCACACAAGCAAAATGCATTGGCTGGCCTCCACTGCACGGTTGTCTCTGGAAAACGCAGAACAATAATAACAGAACTACGCCCTGAGCAACTGGACTGTGGGTCGTGGCCTAGAGCTTTCCCCGCATCCCCTCCTGTCCTGCCCTTCAGAAAGGCAAAAATGCACATGGCATTACACCCCCGCTTTTCAAATGAGGCAGAGGCCAGAGCATAGTTGCTCCAGACCTTTCTCCCTCCACGGTCGGTTTTCTTTCCATCAATACCAGTCCTCCCTAAACAAGGAGTAGAAGCAATATTTCAGGGAAAAAATCTGTCTCGGGGACCAAAGGCGTGAGGCATTATAGAAGGCCAATTTGCATATAAACAATACATTGGTTGCAAATTAGCTGGGTTTTTAAAATTATTTTTATTAAAGCTTATCAGGCTAGCTTTATCACCTCTATCAGCTATAAATTGTGTCCGTTGTGTTACGTAAGTCCTTTAAAATTGGTAAAATGCGCTCTCTCACATAATGATCAAGGTCCTCAAATTCAGACCAACTCCCTCCTGAATTCCACATAGTTTTGACTGTCACTTACTCCAAAAGGCTGTATTTCTTTCACTGGGAGATTCTAGATATGTGTCTACATCCGGGTGACAGCTTCTCCAGAGATCTACCCACTTTCTCCCAGGCCCCAGCACACCGGCCTGTGACTGATCCATGGGGCAAGGCTCAGGCAAAGAAACCTGGGCAGAATTATGGTGTGGCCTACCTTTAGTTATTTGTCTTCTTCCTAATGGCTGAATTAAGGGTCTGGGAGAGTTCATTTGAAAATTATTATTAATATTGGACGTTGTCCCAGGTGGAACCAATATACTCTAGTCTTTAAGGAACGGAGGGTTCACCCAATGAGATAAATTAACTAAGGGAAGGAGATTATCATCTGGTGCTTGGTAAGAACTAATTTACTAATTGATATTCTGGTTCCCTGAAAGAATTAATTTACCTCTAGGCAGAGAAGAGTTTATTCTCTGGCCGCGATTCTGCGCCTTCTTTGGGCACCGTCTTCTGGCTCTAAACGCTGGCTTGAGACCCCTCCAGTTCCCCGGCCACATGTTTATGAGTTCATAATTCATGCTAAGAAAACTCAATAGATGAAAAGTCCCTGACTCTCAAAGCAAATTAAGTGAATTGTCGGTCACTTTACACAAGGATTTTTTTTTTCACTATACTAAAAACATTGCAGAACTGTATATTGTAGCTGAAACAAATTTTGATGAAAAGAAGGGTATTTTCCAAAGGCATGGAGTTATACAGATGCAAGTTTTCCTAAGGAAATATCTTAACATCCCAAGAACCATGCCAAGAACAGTATCTCCTACATCCTAGCCACTCAGTAATTACGTACTGGACTTCATCTACACATACCTCATTAGGATGTATCTTCACAATTTAACACAGGATTTCTCAAGCTCGGCTGAGTTGACACACGAGGCCAGATAAATCTTTGTTGTGGGGGCTCTCCTGTGCATTGTAAGAGATTTAGCAGCATCCCAGGCCTCTATCCATCAATGGCATGCCCATCCAGTGTGACCATCAAAAATGTCTCTAAACATGCTAGAAGTCTCCATTGCCAAAATCATCCTCAGTTGAGAACCACTGGTCTATGGGTTTTTTTCTCCTCTTTAAAGCCATTTGTTGCCATAGCAGGTGCTTCCAAAATGCCAACTTAAGTCTTTATTAGTAAAACTAGTATTCATTTTCGGGTTAGAAAGATTCTCAAATGTCTTGTCAACTTCTGCACTCCGCAATTCCACAGGAAGTGGCAGTCAAACGGAGTTGTTGGCACAGGCTTATCCACAGTGAGACAAATTGAAATGTTTTCAGAGTTTTCTATTTAAGACTAACAAAGTCTGGTAAAGATTAATGAAGTACCCCCCTGGTAGTCCTCCCTCAAAATGATTCATTTTCTGGCTTTGCTATGTTTGTCAGAAAATCTGTTTGTATTTGCACAAAATTTCATTAATTTTTAAAATGATTTTATCATGTGCCCATACTTTTTTTTTTAAATATAGGAGATACATATAATCAACAACCTCAGATTTAATGTTGTCTTTTGTGACTTTTTTACTTTCTCATTACAGGGTCACAACATCTTTGCTAATTTGTCCTCCAAGGAATACAGTGACCTTATGCAGCTTTTGAAGCAGTCAATATTAGCAACAGACCTCACGCTGTACTTTGAGTAGGTATTGGCATTTGATCTATTTGACAAATGGATATCTAAAATTTCATCCTGTAATTAATTTTCAGGTCCATATTTGGGGGTTGCCTGTTATTGTAGCACTAGTGTCAATGTGTAAATGTGCTAAACTTTCTGTTGTTGTTTTTCCCTTATCTAAATGAATTTCATTAAGGTGGTGTCTGTAAGACAAGAAAATTGAGGCTAGCATTATGAGATTTATAGCTTTCTTTTATTTTATGAACTTTGAGATTTTTGACTCTGAAGCTAAATGATGGCCGTTTTTATTTCAGAGACTGGTTGAAATTGCTATATTGGACTGTTATTTCTAGTCAGATCCATAAAGGCATTGATGATGCTAATGAAAGATTTGTTGCTGAAAGGTTGACTTGAAATCCAAGCCCTCATTTCTTGCCTCTCCTCTAGATGTCTTTCTCAGAACTGCTATCCCCTTTACCCCAAAGTTCAAGCCTCTATCTGGGCTGGAAATTCCATCCCTCTTACATCCTCTGAGACCTGCTCCATCGGGTACCACTTATCTTGGCAGCGTGGAAGTCTCTTCCTTCACCAATATGCATAGTTTCCTCTTTAAAGACCAACTTTCCTCCCTTAAAAAAACTCTTTCACTTGATCCCATGGAGATCTTTCATTGCTTTTCAATTTACCTTTCTCTCACTGCCTACCTTTTCAAATGAATGGGACATGTTAGGACATTTATTTTCCTAACACCTAGTTACACTTTGAAGACCGATGTGCACCTTCACATTCAGCCAAAATTATTCTGTTAGAGGTCGCCAGAGACTTTCTTGTCCTCAAATTCAATGTCCTTTACTCATTTCTGATATTATCTAGCTTCGTTGAGACCTCTGAAGATTTACAGGCTTCTCACTGTCAATTTCTGCCCTCTTCTCTTCCCCAACATCTGACTGCTTTTCTCTCTCATTTTCTGGGTTTTCTGAGGGTTCCTTTCTTCTTGTTTCCATAAATGATTTCTCGAACCCATGTTCCTCTCTCTCTACTCATATTTGTTCCCTTCATCTCATCTCCATATAACCCTATATAGGTATGAAGAAGGCTCTGGAATTCTTCAGTCTAACCCTCTCTCACATCCTATCCAATTTCGACCTCAAAAACCTTCAGAGGCTTCATTGCTTTCAAAGCAACCTCGAAACTTGGTTCAGCTTCCAAGGCCCTCCATAATCTGCCTGCAGACTTTTTTCCTTCTTATCTCCACTTCTCTCCTGCATGATTTGTCTGCTCCAACCAGACTGGTCTACATATTATCCCTTGAAAATATCTCATGAGGTGCCCCTGTGCCCTAATCACATTGTTTCTGCATGAAATCCTGTCCCTGCACTTCCCCATCCAGCAGAACTTTCCTTTACAGCCCATCTGCTCCATCACCTTTTCTAGGAAGCCTGTTTCACTCACTTTGAAATATCACAATGCACTCTGGCATTGTGTCAGTTAGAATTAGATTCAATTGTAAGGAACAGAAACCCTAAAATAATAGTGACTTCTCTGTCATGTAAAAGAAATCTGGAGAACCACCATCTAAAGTTGGTAGAGCAGTCACATTAAGTCATCAGGGACCCAGTGCTCCTTTTATCTTTCTGAGCTGCCGTTTTTGACACATGGTTTCCACCCTAGTCCAAGGTAGCTGCTCAAGCTCCAACCATAATGTCCACATTTCAGCTAGCAGAAAGAAAGAAGGGACAAAGAAAAAGGGGGCTAAAAGGTGATGCAAGCCATCTCTTAGGTAAGTTTTCTGGAAGCTCCAGAGAACCCTTCCACTTACATTTCATTGATCAGAATTTAGCCATTTGGCTATACATGGGTTGAAGGAAGTTTGGGAAAGAAAGTCTATTCTGGGTAGCCATGTGCCCTGCTGAAAAAAAGTAAGGGTTTTATTATTAATAAAGGAAGGAAGGATATTAGAGTAGGCAACTAATAATCTATGCTGTAGGTATTGTTGGATTCTGCTGAATGACTTAGTCCATGGTATTGTGGAAAGAGTAGAGGCTTTGGAGGTATGTTGGTTTGGATTAAAATTGCATTCTGGCAATTAAACCAGGTAGGTTGAGTCCAAGTGTCTATGTCCTCTTCTTCCTGAAACTCCACTGAAATGATACCAAATACATTTAAAAGAACAATAAAGGCATAAATCTTCAAGGAGAGAAAGATTGAGGGCACATAACTGATAGGAGATGCCAATACATTAGTGGAAAAGAGAAGGCTGACCAACAAAAGGTAACTGATCCAGCAGAGTAGAAGTGATAGGTAGGACCTACAGAGGCGAACAGCTCTGAGAAGCAAGACAATCTGCCCTGTAAGCACTTGTTTGGAGCCCAGAGACAAAACATGCCACAGAAAGGGGATGTGACACTCCAAGCTTAAGTAAGACAAAGAGATTGATAGCAAGTCAGTTTATAGAACACTCAGAGACCCACAAAGTCCTTCCCCAAAGTAACCAGTAAGCTTCCTTTCCTCTACCCTTGGAGACAGCCACAGGCTTATTCCCTGAGAAATTAAAGCGCAGACTCTGGACTGAGGAAAATATGAGATGGGAATGAGATACAGAGCTCAGAAGAGGGAATGAAATGAAATGGAACAAATCTCTGGATTGAGAACCCATAGCCCAGTCACCCGGAAGCTAGGAGTTCAAAAACCACATACCCAGGGTTGTCAGATTTAGCAAATAGAAATAGAAGAACCCCCACGAAATTTGAATTCATATCAGCAATGAATAATTTTTAGTATAGATATGTCCCATGTAATGTGTGTGTGGGATGCATATAAGCAACTCCTGCCCAGCCTTTTAATGCCTTACTATACAAATGGATACTGGGAATCACAGAAAATTTTGTGAAAGCCTCCCATATGAAAGAAAATGGGAAAAAACGATATTCAGAGCAAACAGGAAGAAGAAGAAAGCAAAACCCAAAAACTGTTGTTAATATCCTTAGACAGCTAAGATATTACATCCATGAAACAAGAACAGGATGCTTTAAAAAATAATAGGAGCCACCATAGAAGAAGAAAAAGAAAAAAAAAGAAAGAAAAAAGAAAAGAAAAGAAAAGAAAAAGAAAAAGCTCTTGAAATTAAGAATATTATGGCCACACTAAAAAATGAAATGAAAGCACTGGGAAATATACTCAAAGGACAAAAGGAAGCAATATGGAAAACACTGTTGTGTTTCATTATGTGCTTTTCAGGACTGTTTAATTTGTTAACTACATGCATGTATTACCTTGATAAGTACAAATTTAATTAATTTTTGATATGTATCTTAAAAAGCAAAAATTCCGGTTCTGCCACTACCTGGCTGTGTGTCACCAGACAAATTACTCACCTCTTGAGCCTCTTTTCTTCATGTGTAACATGGAGATTACAATACCTATGTTACCTGTCTTATAAATGTCTTACATCTCATAAGTGCCTTGTATTTCTGATAAATGGCGATATCATTGCTTTATAGCTCATTTATTTTGCATGCTTTGTGGCCCTCTTGATTGACTTAACTATCCTGATCTTCCATCTTTTTCTGAAGTGATGCTCCTTGATTTGGGATTTATGAAGGCCTGTATCCCTTCAATGTTTTTATTTCCTGTCTCTGACACTTGCAGGATTTTGTGTTATTTTTTCTCAAAGTCGAAGCATTTTCCCAAGCCAGGTTTCCAAGTAACTTCTAAAGAGGAAAAAAATCTCACCAGTTGGAGTCCATTTATCAAGGCCTGTTAGGGATGTGTCGAATCACTGAGTGACCGCTGGGACGCAGCCAAGGAAGTTGGTTTCAACTCGTTTTCTCATTACTCTGTTCTTATCTTAATGCTGCAGCCCCTGCTGTTTGCTGACTCCCAAAGAAGCCAGCTTGTTCTCTTTTTGTCAGCATTATTGTCTTCTGAGGTTCCAAATAGCTGCTCATTCCCTAATCTAGACCTTCAGGAGGCTGATTCACTTGCTTGTCTAAAGTTGCATTAAAGTGTTGCCATATTTTTAGCCAAAACAATCCCTAGGGTTAATGAGGGGGAACAGCAGCCACTACCAACTGTCACCTCAATGCTTTTATTTCACAAATATACAATTGTGGAACTGGAAAGGATGCTAGTCATGATGTAATCCAATTCATCTCCTTTATTTTGTAGATCAGGGTCTGAGCTCAGAAAGGTTAAATAGTGTAGCTTGGGTCACATAACCAATTAGTGGCTAAACTGAAACCCATGCCTTCTCTTTCAGGGGTTTTTCCACAATCACTGTGTTCCTTCTCTAATGGAAGAATCAAGAAATAGTTGTCATTTGGGTTGGAGATACATTATATGGAATATTGACCTTCCCAGATGTGTATTAATCAGTTCAATTTGAAACCAGCATGGGGTCCCCTGTGCCCTCTCCCAAAGTGGAGCTGGAAACCAGGGCTTGTGTGCAGTCAGCATAGTTTTGGAAGTGACATCAGGAATAGGAGTGGGGGACTGGGCTGGTGAAATGGGAGGCAGGAAAGCAATTGTGAGGACACATTGCTTTGTTTGTCATCACTGTGGTCAGCTGGGCTTGATCCTGCAGAGACTGTCTGAAAAGTTTCAGACGCTGCACCTCAAAATTATCCACTTGCCTCCATCCTCCATCAGCCAAGGTTATTCCACGAGTGTTAATTCCCAGGACTTGGACTTCCAGGATGTATGCACCTGAAGGCGGGAGGTTACTCCAGCAATTACCAACCCCACATGGGGAGTCAGAGCAGTCCCCCACCACCACCACCAGCAGAAAGTAAGCAAGGCACCAGGCAGCCTGGGCAGGAGCTTGGTGCAGCAATGGCTGGAGAAAGGTGGACCAAGAGGGTGTGGGTGGTCTGGCACTTCTCTCTTAGGGTCGGAGGATCACTGGTTCTCCTGCCCCAGCTACTCAAATCAAAAGTCAAGAAGTGCCTGGGTGGCTCAGTCAGTTCAGGGTCCAACTCATGATCTCAACTCAAGTCTTGATCTCAGGGTCATCACTTCAAGCCCCACATCGGGCTCTATGCTGGGTGGAGCCTACTTTAAAAAAAAAGAATTCATGATACCATTGAGGTCAACCAAAAAGGAAGCTCACTGCCTTCCTCCCCCAGGAAAGGGGAAAAAGCACTGTAGAAAGGGCCAGTGCAGGCAGGGAGACACTCTTTTGGACTTTTGGAGAGGAGTTTATGAGGATCTTCCCCCAGGCAAGATCTCCTGCCATGGGCCAAAAGAGGAAAATAAGCTTCCTAGAAATGTGGAACCCCTTTAAAAACAACCACAGAAACTGGTAAATTTAATTTCTAATGGCTTTGGGAATCCTTGGGATTCTATACTACAACTGATAGATAAAGCACAGATTTAAAAAATAAATAAATAAATAAAACAAACAAACAAAACCAAAACCTTAGTGTGAATTTCTAGGCTTCACAACCCAAGTCTGGGGGTTAATTCTTTAGTCTGATTTTCCAACTCACTGAAAACATTTTCCAGGTTCTGCTGAGTGATTTTCTGAAATTGATTTCCATGCCTATTTCTGAGTCCCTGCAGTGAATAAGGCTTTGATAATTAAATAGTAATTTCAGCGCCTCAAGCAGGACTTAGATGTACCCTATCGGTAACCAGCCATGCGACTTTGAGGGAGTCACTCACTTAATCTCTCTTCGCCTTGGTTTCTTGTCAGCAGCATGGAGGCAGGCATATCAGCCATATCAACCCCCTAAGGTCCTTGTGGTGGTCAAAGTAGATTACCTATTTGAAAGATAATCTGGCATTTAAATAATTAAGATTTCAATAATCTAAATAATGTAAATTTAAATCATTTAAGTTTGATAACTTTGATGATTTAAAGTACCTTATAAAGAAAGCCAGAAAACTTAATAGAAATTACACCATAAAAGATGAGGCTTGGGGGATCCCTGGGTGGCGCAGCGGTTTGGCGCCTGCCTTTGGCCCAGGGCGCGATCCTGGAGACCCGGGATCGAATCCCACGTCAGGCTCCCGGCGCATGGAGCCTGCTTCTCCCTCTGTCTGTGTCTCTGCCTCTCTCTCTCTCTCTCTGTGACTATCATAAATAAATAAAAAAACTTAAAAAAAAAATAAATAAAATAAAAAAAATAAAAAAGATGAGGCTTGTTGGGGGGAGGGGGTAGGCAGAGGAAGAGGTCCAAAATTATAAGCATTAAAATTTCAAAGCAAAGTCACAAATCCCTGTCCTTTTGTTTGCATGTAAGTCAACAGAGATGATTATTAGTAAAAGCAACAACTAGTATTTCCTGGGTGCTTACTTAGGAGCTTTATATTCACATTATCCCTCCTTAATAAATAGAGCACTCCTGTTAGAACGGGCGCTGTTATTGACCTCATAATACACAGGAAGAAACTGATGTTTGGAGAGAGAGTCAGTAAATTGCTCAAAGTGTTAAATGGTAAAGCTGAGATTTGAACCAAGAAGTTGGACTCTCTTTAATCCCTGTGGCATTCTCTCTGCTGTTCCAGAGCTATGGAACTGAGGCCAATCCTGGGAACACTCAGGCATCAGGGGCAGCAGTCACTTGAGTATGCCCACAGGGAGGCCGATCCCAAGCATACTAGGTAACCAACAGATAGCAATTCCACTGCAGGCCCACCATCAGGAGGGAGGAGGGGTGGAGGCTCCAGGTTAGAGCTGCTCAGGAGCCTGTCTGGTGGGGCTGAGACTCCAATCTAGAGGCTCTTTTTTGCACTTGAGCTAAGCTAGGGCATCAGAAGTTGGCAATTCTTTAGCTGTAAGACAGTCAACAGTTTAGTATCCCTCCCCAAAGGCTGATCACATGACACTATCTCTCATCCAGCAGGTGCCTGCACTGTGTTCCGTCCATACTGTTCTAGCATTATAGTAGCTCCCTGTATCACCACTAGGATGGCAGCCCTATGAATGCCGACCTCTCACTCTGGGAGGCCCAAAACCTGATACGCTGCCTGACATATTGAGTTCTCAAAATATTAACTTTTTGGAATCAAATTCTCATATCAACTTCCAAGGTAGATTTTATTATCCCCATCTTATAAGTAGATCAGGATACATGGGCTTCGAGAGGGTGAGTAATTTGCCCAAAGTCATCAAGTTGTCTGTGCTCCCATCTCCCATGCCACATTGCCACAGATCATTATATAAACTGAGGATTATCCAATACTTTGCACTTTATAAATCCATTTGGATGCTCCATGCTTTTCCAGCTGGCTCTCTAAATGAATCAGAGGATCTTCAAACTGAAAATTTTCCATTTCCCTTTGTGCTCTACAAACATTCATCAGCAATTATGGAAAATGCCCGGTCTAATGGTATCTTTGTCTTTGTCTTTCCAAGTGGAGGCAATAACTAACATTTTTTCAAAAGCATCTGATAATGACAGCGAAATGTACTACATTATCTTAGATTGGTAAAGGAGTTATAGTTTGACCATCCTTTTAAAATTAGATTAATATCTAGAACAATTTATTTTTTTAAATACAATAGGAACTCAACTCAACAAATATTCACTCATTCATCATTAAACAAATGTTTATTAAAAGCCCACTGTATTTAGTGTTCAGCTTCCACTGTTGCCTGCACTCAACTTAACCACCATATTGGAAAGAAAAAAGATAAATTAATGCAGAGTTGGGTATAATGACTTGGAAGGCTTAACCCGTTCTTATATCTTAACAGAGCCTAATGAATTAACCCACTGAAATTATTCTACTGTTAGAACAGGCCCCACCTTAGGTTGACAGAAGAAATATTTTGGCACTTCTTGGTGTATCTCAAGGCACTTTTATATATATTCATTCCCATACCCCCAACCACATGATATTGCAACTAAATACAACATGAGAATCTCATCCACTACACTTGTTTTTTTTTAAAGATAGATTTATTTATTTATTTATTTATTTATTTATTTATTTATTTATTTATTTATGATAGACACAGAGAGAAAGAGAGAGAGAGAGAGAGGCAGAGACAGGCAGAGGGAGAAGCAGGCTCCATGCCAGGAGCCCGACATGGGATTCGATCCCAGGACTCAAGGATTGTGCCCTGGGCCAAAGGCAGGCGCCAAACTGCTGAGCCACCCAGGGATCCCCCACTAGCACTTGGCACTTACTGAAGTGCCTTTAGACACTTCTCCAGGCACTGTGCTAGTTTCTGGGGGTGCACAGGCAGGTAAAGCACAACTCTTAGCTCAGGGGCTCTGTGCCCATGGGGAAGAGAGACAACTAGTAAAACCACAGTGCAATGAGTGCTATGGACAAAGTAAATGCAGGAGCAACTAGGTCATGTGCCATCTAGCAATGTCTTATACCATCTCTGGGACTGCTGATTATGCTTGGACTGAACTGACTCTTAAGACCTGTGTTGTCCAGTCCTTGGCCATTCTCAACATTCAGTCACTCAAGCCTTTCCATTTCCTGGATCCCTCCAATTTTATTCATGTCAACAGAAGCCTGGCATCTGACAAATAACTTCATTCAGGTTCTTAGCTGACCTTTGTGTTATCAGTGCTAGTCTAAAGCTGGGAGACCATTCAGTTTCAAAATTAAACATATGATTTTTTTAACTTAAGTCATAATTACTAGAGTTAACATCTGCATATTAATTTTCTATTCTTCTCTGGTGCTCTAACACCCAAATTCCAGAAACCTCTCCAGAGTCTAAATTTAGCAATCAACTGCAGACAAATGATTTGTCTGTTGAACTAGCTGTAAGGATACCAAAAGAACAAATCTCTTTCCCCCGCACCCCCTGACCCGGCCCCACTGCATACACTCCTGCCACCCCTGCCTGAGAACTTTGGGGTTGTCATTGCAGAAAAGCATAATGATGATTTGTCAATTTGGCAGTAAAACCTTCCTAACATTCATGGACTTTTAGTAGATTTGGAACAGTGAGATGAACAGATAAAGAATATGTGTGCATATATATACACGTATAGATACACAAATTTACTCCCCCAATTTTTTTGATTAAAACGTACACAGAAATGGTGATTTCTTGCTTTATAGATAAAGGGTATCTTCAGCAAGATAGATTACAAGCCAGAAAGAGTTTTAGTGTAGTGATGGGTGACTGGTAACCAATCTTCAGAATTATTTTTGAGGGTAATTTTAGCAGTTCTGTTCAAATGATGCTTCTTTTAAAGACTGCTATTTTTCTCAATGGAGCGTATGTCAGGAGAGCGGGATGAAAGCCTCATAAAAACATGCGTGATTATAAATGAGATTTTCCAGTAAGTTGCCTTTCAGTCACCGAGGTATTTGCCATTGTCCTTGAAAACCTGGGTTTGCAGTGCTTCGCTTGAGAAGTTAATGATACAGTTCCTCAGGACACAAGAGCCTGGATCCAGGGAGTATTATATAACTTTGTAGCTTTTAGGATGTTCCTTTTAGGGGTCCTGTGTTTTTAAGAGTGTTCCTATGTCTACGAGCTTCACGTATGCTCCTACTGTTGGGTCTGTATGATCTGTACACCCATACACATAGAGATGCCAAAAGGAGCAGCTATGTGGGCAAATTCATTTCTCAAAAGTCTAATGGATCTCACATTGCTGTTTTGTAACCATCATCACTAAGGAGGAGGTCAGAATTATGCCACCTGGAGCCGTGAGCCTCCAACTGGGCCTGGGCCACTTGCAGCTTTTCTGTGGAGCATCCCCCTGTTGATGATAGAAACGCTTCTGTCTGGTGCCTGCCTTGGTACTTGGTACGTGGCACTTCCTTGCCATGGCAGCCTGCAAAGCCATTACCTCATACCAGGGCTATGGGCCACTGCTGTCCCTATTCCCTCAATACGCTGGGCTCTCTAGCCCCAGGGTTCACGCCACACACAGTTTACAAAGATGATCTCAGAGGCCAGAACTGGGAGGCTAGGGGCTTAGAATCCACCTAGATCTGCTCACAACCACCAGGGGACCCTGGAAAAATCACTTCACCTTCCCTCACCTTGAGTTTCCTCACCTATAGAATGAGAGAAACAATTGATGTTTCTCAAAGGTACCCTGTACCTCTAACAGTCTATTATTATAATGAAAACTCAGACATAGGAAATAAATAACTGTGACCCAACATTTTATATATATGTGTGTATGTGTGCGAGTGTGTAGGCATATGCATGTGTGCATGTGTGTGCACAGAGACAGAGAGAGGCAGAGAGAAAATGCACACAAATTCACAAGGAGACATGTACAAGAATGTTCATAGCAGCATTATATGTAATATGTAATGGCAAAAAAAAACCACCCATAAATAATCTAAACCTTCATCATCAGGAAATAAGTAAATAAATAGTATATAATAATATATGGAAAAACCACATAGCAGTAAAATGAAATGGCCTAGAACTCTACACTCACAAACACTGAGCAAGAAAAGCAAGTTGCTAAAGAATACATGCACCACAATGATAACATTCATAAAGTTTTAAAATATACAGAGCAATGGTTTGCATGATTTACCTAGGAAAATTGCAAGGATCTATGTGAAAATGATGTATGCGAAATTTAGAAAATGGACATCTTGTGGTGGAAGGGAGGGAGGGAGGAACAAGAGTGCAGGGTCGCTCAGGGGCCTCGGCAGGATGGGTAAAGCTTTATTATTTTTTTTAAGATTTATTTATTTATTCATGAGAGAGAGAAGCAGGTTCCTCACAGGGAGCCCGATGTGGGACTCGATCACAGGACCCAGGATCATGCCCTGAGCCAAAGGCAGATCCTCAACCCCTGAGCCCCCCAGGCATCCCCAGATGGGTAAAGTGTTATTTCTAGGCTGGGTAGTGAAGAGGTAGATACATTCTCTATGGCTGATGTGTAATTTGTATACCTTTTAAGACATAGGAAGCATGCATAATAAATCAGTTATGTGACTTTTGCATGCCATTACTTCAAAACCTTTTTGCAGTCTTATGGAAATGATTAACCCCATCTCTTGATCTTTCAAGATGGTTAATTTTCAGGAACTTAAATTGTAAATACACTTTTTAAAAAAAAACCTTAAAATATCTATTTGACTATTTGTGTGATCAAATACATTACCAGGTGTATGATATACACAGTTTCACCAGTGACTAACTTGACAAAACTATGGTGTGCAGAAAGTCCTACTGCTTTCTGAAGTCAGAGTCAAACCATGGGAGGTCAGAATAAATATCAAGAAATAGCCACACTTTTGTCAGTGGAGGAAAAATAAAATTAGTATGTCACATTTCTCTGTGCCCTACGGAGTCTTCCCACCCCTCTTCTATCCATATCCCCTAGGGACAGTGGATAATCCCTTTTGTCCCGATACAATGGAATCTAGTTTTGTTAAAATGTGATGTGAAGCCTATAACCGATTTTGGGTCTAGTTGATTTAAGACTTTCACACCAGCAACTCTAGCTATTAAAGTGTCCAGAGCTGCGAAATTTATCCTTATGGTTCTGTTCAGTTGCCCTATCACAGATTTGCATTTTTTTTACAATTCTTTTCTGCATTGAGTTAGCCACGTAGGTGATGTTTCCATTTTGCATCAGAGATACTATGCCTTATACTTTGAAAATACTCTCAGCAGGTAAAATAATATTAATGGAAGGAGGGTCAGAACATCAGATGGGAATGATGTTCTTAAGCTTTCCACAGCTTGTTTGTTGTCCTCTTGGTCTAGTAGGAATCTAGTCTTCAAGAATCTAACGGAGCTTTTCTTGGATAGATTTTATGTTGTTTTCTTATCTCAACCTCTCCAAACGGCAACCATGAATACTCCAGTGCAACTAGAATCGAGGGAAAACCAGTAGCTGGAGAGTTATTTTTTAAAATGAAGAAGTTTCTGAGGTCATCATTTTCATTCATTCATCACTTCAAATATTTATCAAGCTCCTACTATACATCAGGCACTGTTGTACACACTGGGGATTCAAGAGTGAAGAGAAAGGGGCCAGGCCCTTATCCTCATGGAGTTGGCCTTCTAGTGATTTCTTAGAATAACTCAGAGGATTGAAATCACATCAGGTGCATATGATGACAGACATGATGATGATGGGCAAGCTCTTTCAGAAAGCCTTTCATGATCTTCCATGACCCGCCAAGCCAAGCTTGGTGCCTTCCTCTGTGCCCCCCTGGACACCCAGGGCATGTCTTAGCCACTTGGGGCAACTGATATCTCAGCAGGTTACTTTTGGGTTCCAGCAGTGCCCCTCACCAGCTCTGCAACCTTGGGCCAGTTAACCCAGCCCTTTTGAGCTTAATAACTAGCTAAGCCTTACTGAGTACCTACTATGTGCCAGGCTCTCTAAGTGTTTTACATAAATCATTTTATCTAATCCTTCTCCCCACCCTACAAGGTAGTCCCATTATGATTACTCCTACTTATTAGATCACCGAAGCTGAACAAGAAGGTTAAAGAACCTACTTGAGGTCAATCATGTGGGCACTAAGTGACAGAACTCATAATAAGGGCCCAATAAATGTTCACCTCACGGTGGGGGGTGGGAGGGTGGGTCCGGGGGACGGCAAGTGAGACAAGTGATGCACATGCGGTGTCAGATCCTGCTTAAAACCTTGATACTTTGTTCATCATGGATTTTTCTTGCATTTATGTTGTTTTTTAAAAAGACTGTATTAAAATATTGTTTATCTTGACAATTGAGCTTTTGGGCACCCACTTAAATTTTGTGCCCAAAGCAAGTGCCTCTCTCACCTCACTCTAGTCCCAGTATCATTAGTATTATCATCGGTATCAGGTTGGAAGGGGAGTTACCTATTTATTTGTTGATTGACCCTGCTAAATTCAGAGATGTTTAGAGATTGCACCCGTGTCTTGGGTCCATAAGTCTTATTAAGAGTTGGCATAGGGTAGGTGTTCAAGGAGTATTTGTGGAACCAAACTTCCTGCTCCACAATAATTCAAAGGAAGACTAGCCTCCCTTCCGTGAGAACAGAACTAGCTGACCTCTTCAATCTCATGTAGGACGATTATGTGTCGTTTTTGGCAGTGATCCTATCAATATCATTAACCACAGCTGTCAGATATTGAGTATCTATTAGGGCCAAACACTTCGCATACCTCATCTCAAATTCTTACCACAAAGCTGGAAACTGAGGCTCAGGCCATGGAATCGCTTGCCTGGGGCCACACGGCTGGTAAGCTAGTAAGTGACAGTCAGCATTTGGCCCAGGTCAGTGTGAGTCCAGACTTGGTTCTTTCCATCTTACCACCTCCCTTTCTCTTTCAGTTCACAGTCCGTCACTGAACAGGCTGTGGCGTGACCATGGCCATAGAGAAGGGAGCAGGCACGTGAAGGCGATGGTGAAGTTATACAAAGAAAAGGCACACACACACATGCCTGAGCACACAAAGGGGAGGGGAGTTGGCGGGCCCTTCAGTGTCACTGTGCAATGCCATCCCTGCCCATTGCTCGGAGATTGTTGGGGAGGTTTTCCCGTACAGTGGTGTGGCCTTGACCTATATCCACTTGAAGGGATGGATCCAAGACCTGTCTGTGTGTCTCAAATAAGTGAGCCACAGATTTGTCTTCCTGGCCTGCCTCCTTTCAAATCATATGAAAATAATTAGTCCAATCAGATGACAAGAAGTCTATGCGGTTGGGCAGCTGGTGATGGCACCCCAGATCAGACACAAGGAACCGTGCGCCCAGCATTTGTCCCCAAACCACAGTGGCTCAGCACTAAGTGTCTGAGGTCCTGCTCTGATCTCCGCCGTGAATGACATGGTTGTATTTTCCAAAGTGCATTTCTTAAAATATCAGTACTATGGAATTCTGCGGTTAAGGAAGGTGAGACAGGCTTTTCTATCTCGGGATTTCTCAGAGCCTTCAGAAGGCTGATATGGGTGGTGAATCTCCAAGAGAGGTATACCAGAGGCAGCATTTCTCCAAACCGCTTGGCTGGGGAATCCTTGTACGTGGAGTACCTCTGTGTGGGATGCACTTTGAGAAACCGTGTGTCAGGATCTTTTAAATACTTATCTCCTGAGGAAGAGTCGAGAAAGTGAAACCTTGGGAAGGGATTCTTAAGGAATCAAAATGGTAATGTCTTATTTTCCTTTTGCACTATAAAAGTGAAAAGTCCTATAACTAGATGAAGGTTTTGAAAATAAAAATAAATCCCCCTTATTTTCCCAACTTTAGAATATGCCTTGCTTGTCTTTTCCGTATCTGTACATCTCCGAATGTGCATCCGTATGTAGCCAGCACTGAAAATGTGCAGAGCCTATGCTAACTGCTTTGCATTTAATCCTCACAATAACCATGAGAGGCAGCAAATATGATCCCCGTGTTAGAGATTTGGAAATAGAGGTTCAGAGGGGTTGAGTCCCTTCCCAGGGTTGCACAGCAGGTGGGTGACTTAAACACAGTTGTTTCTGACTCCACAGACTATGTGTTTAAGCCCTGAAATGCTGAAAATGTTATTTTCTAACCTAGAAAAAAGTCTTTGCCCTGAATTTACTACCAGGGAGTTTATCTTATCTCAGATCCTCATACAGCTCAGTTCTATGTTGAATGATAAAAGAACATTCCAAAACTGTTCCCGCTTTTTATTTGTCCTTGCTTCCCTCCTCTGACTTGCAGTGAGTGTCACAAGGGCTTCATGGCAGGCAATCCTACATGCGAGGCCACATTGTCTTCTGCTTTATGGCTCAATAATCTCCTCTGGTGTAAATACACTCAGAACTGATTGTGGCTTTTTCTTGAAGCCTCAACATTTTTTAAAAAGTGATTTATTTTGATAGTGCTTTAGCCTCATGATTTCAAATATTAAGTTACTTGGTTCAGGTGATCTTATATTTTCCCACAAATGTGTTTATGTCGCCCCGCAGACTGAGAAATTTCATTCCAGATTTTCCTCTCTCTTCCTTCATTTGATTTTGTGCAGGAGGAGGACTGAATTCTTTGAACTTGTCAGCAAAGGAGAATACGATTGGAACATCAAAAGCCATCGTGATATATTTCGGTAAGAAGAAGCTCTTGTTTATGTGTTTCTTCATTATTTGAAGATTTAGCCATGCTTTGCTGACAGCGCTAAGGGCACGCACGTGATTTCTAAAGTAACGGATCTTAGCTTCCATTCAAAACATTTGGAGAGTGGTCCAATGATCAGAGAAAAGATAGACGGCATGTCTTTTCATCTTCTGATTCATTATCTTTTTTGCCTCCTCTCCATAATTTGCCTTCAGAATTAGAAAATGGTGTTCAGATTGGTTTCAAGTTTCAGCAAGTCGTGGGGCAGTGGGGTGGGAGGGTAGAGGTTGAGGGAAGGGGGGATTTTGGAACCTTAGAAAACAGTGTTACCCAAAACAAAGTAGACAGTTAACCTTTGGGGTATTCTTAGAGACAGCAGGCATTGTAGATAGAAAACCATTTGTCCCATAAAAAAAAAAAAGAAAAGAAAACCATTTGGAACAATTTTGGTGGCAGAAATAAGGAGTGTGTTCTAGACATTTCCACTGGATTTCTTCCCAGCCGTTAACAAAAGACAGCAGCAAACCACCGCCCTCCTGTGGCACTGTCTGAGCCCCCTGACTGGGCACGACTCCTCTTTCTCTCCTATCCTGTCCCTACCTCACCTACCCCCAGACCTTCTGCTGCCTTATTCCTGTTCCAAAGCTGCTAAGCATTCCTGGGAAAGCTTGTGAGGCCTGGACTGAGGCTCTGTGTGCGTCCCACAGCCAGGTGACGACTAGAATCAACCAGAGCAGGACCCCTGTCCCAACAGCCCCAGAGCTGCCGTGCAAGCTCCCGCCTTAGGCTTTGGTAGGCAGGGCTGCCCCCCTGTCCTGCTGCCCCTGACCGCTCTGCTCCCTTTCTCGTCAGGAGAGATACACAGAGAGACAGAGACACGGGCAGAGGGAGACACAGGCTCCCAGGACTCCAGATCTCGCCCTGAGCCCAAAGCACACAGACACCCAACCACTGAGCCACCCAGGTGCTCGCAATGTATTTCTTTTTCATTCCACGAGTAATCATAGGAATATATTTTTCTGTAACAAATGAAACATGACAGATAAGCCCCCGGACCCCCCTCCCCCGGGCTCCACTCCCAATTCCCCGACGACACACAGTTATCACCCTGTTATCAATCTGTTGCATCCTCTGCAACCACCTCCGAAGCATTTATATACACGCATAGCCTAAGGAGAAAATACTGTTGAGTGTGGATTTGTTTGTTTTAACATCCACTATGTATTTATACATCGATCTGAAGCTGTTCACTCAGCTCCAGGCCTTAAAACTTTTTCCACTTCCATATGTCATCAGCTTTTACTGTTGCATAGTATTCCCAAGTGTGGATTTACCACAGAGTAGTTAGCTGTTCCTCCCCTGAAGAATTCAGTCTATCAAGCGTGATTTCTGCTCCTTTGGAGAGTCACCAGGCACCTCCCAAGGATCAAATTCTAGGGCCTTCGCTCTCCTTCTGGTTCTCACCACAGCCCCTAATTGCACTGGACTTTCTGGTCTGGAAGCTCTCCCCTGCCTTGGGTCTTGCAAAGCCCTGCTCCTCAAGACTTTCTACTTTCCTCCGACCCTTGCTTCTCCTCTCCGTCTTTCTTCAGCCCTTCCCCTCCCCACCACTCCTGAAATGTAAGGACCTCCAAGGACCTGTTTTGGGTTTTCCTCTCTTGTTCCCGGTGGCTTTCACTACCACCTCCTCTCCATGGACTCCTGCCCCGTGTCTCCAGCCTGGCCTCTCTTCTGAGCACTACTCCTAACGTGCCAGTGCACATTCCATGTCTCCACCTGGGTGTTTTACTACAGGGGTTTTCAAACTTGTTTTGGCAGGATACCCCAGATGTAAGAAAAATCTTACCTGGAAGCCCAGTGTGTAAAACAGAGATGCTCTGGGAGCTCCCCATGGCCCCCGAGCTTTGCCTTCCCTCCCCCATTTCATGGTTAGACTCTGACCATGTACACTGGGGGGCAGGGGATGTTCCAGGGGACCACTGTCTTAGAGAACTTAAAAATAGCAATAAAACCAACTAGGGGCACATGGGTGGCTCAGTGGTTGAGCGTCTGCCTTTGGCTCAGGGTGTGATCCCAGGGTCCTGGGATTGAGTCCCCCTTTGGGCTCCCTGTGGGGAGCCTGCTTCTCCCTCTGCCTAGGTCTCTGCTCGCCTCTCTCTCTGTTTTTCATGAATAAATACATAAAGTCTTTAAAAAATAAAAACAATACCAACTACAAGTCGGTCTGCTTTTCATTATCACCACGTGCCACATGCCTGCAGTCTAAACAGTGTCAGTGATAAGATACTTCTCCCTGAGAAAAATCTTTTGTTGGTGTAAGTTCTAAACATGGCTGAGATTACTGCTGAGTATCAAAATAATTGATAGGAAAGCTTCAAAGCACCACGCTATTACCGCTCCTTTAGTTGCACACATATCGTACCCGAACGCTAACTGCGGAGTGCGCGGTCACCCGTGAGCCCCTGATGCAGGTGCACGCGGGGCACACTGCAGGTGTGAGCCCCTAATGCTGCAGAGCCTTTAGTGCTTGCTCTGGGTGCAGTTCATGTCTTCGAGCCCACGGAGCTTCACCTCCCTGCCTTCAGGCAGTATATCCAGAAGAAACATTGATAGCACAGTGACGGCGAGGAGGAAAGAACCAGAACTTGACTTACTTCATCTCCGTCATTTTGTGTTGACCATCTGGGCTTCCTGTGAGTGGTTGAGATTTAAAACAGTGAAACAGGGCAAAGTGCGAAGTGTGCTTCTTGTCTGGTTAAGTGCAAAATTCAGTTCTTGCATGAACTATTTTACGGGCTACAAATACATATCTTTTTAACTAATCTTGATTCATTTTCATTGCTAATTGTTTTAAAACCGGAGGACAAATCAAGAAAATACCAGTGAACACAAGGTTATTGTTGAAATGATTTGGCACATACAAGGGGGGGGGGTGATAAAAATGATCTGCCGTGAGCATCGGAGACTCTGGACGCAGCCCCCCGGGACAGAGCCGGCCGGGCCCTCGGTGCTCCAGCCGCTCACCCAGCGCCCAGTGCTGCACACCCCACTGCAAACGCACTAGCATTAGGCGGACCTGCAGAGTAACTTCCTCCCTCCTTTCTCACTCTAGAAAAGACCTTTCACTTCTAGGGGCCTGATTGAAGCAGTCAGTTGTGAACTACTCCTTCACCTCCTTTGGTTCTTCCTTGGGAATCTTGCAGCCTTCCCCTTGCCCTTCCTGCCCTTCCCCGTGTCGGGTCCTGAGCCACTCATTCCGACTGGTCTCCCACTTCCCTTCTCTCCTTCTCTAGACTCTTCATACCCACCAGCTAACGTTCTGCCTGGAATTTTTAGCCAGGTGGCCCCTGAGCCCCCAACCCTAAGAGGCTCTCCGGGGCCAGTTGGATGAAAGTTTCAGACTCCATCCCCCCCATCCTCCCTCCGGCCGTTTTCGGTCCCCCTTCACAGTATGCACGCTCTGCTCCACTGTAGGGTCTACACTGAAAACAGAGACCACTTCCCTCAGACTTTATGGATTCCAGCTCCAGCTCTGATACTTCCTCACTGTGTAAACTTTCTAACCTGTCTGATCAAGGAACGCAAAACACTACGTGCTTTATAAAATGGGAGTAATAATAGTATCCCTACCCCGTATGCAGACTGGGTCACTCTGTAGCGCTTGCTCAGCTAATGATACCTACTAGAATGACCACTATCTGAGCACCTAGCCAGATACTCAATACACTTGTTAACTGACTGATTGACGGTGATAAGAATTTGAGAAGCAAGCCTCGAATTATCAAGCAGATGGAATCTAAGCAGTTGTCCAAGTTAGGGTATAAGTAGGCAACCTCACAGAGATTATTTCCCATCTAGGAGAGAGATTGCAAAGTCCGATGCATTACCTACAGTCTTGTCTCCCTCTGGTACCAGCAGAACCTAAAATGAGAAGCCTCAGAGTGTAGCAAGAGGGGGTCTGGAAGCTTTGTGATAAACACACAATCCTGAATCCTTACTGGCTTTGGGAAAGTTACTTAACCTCTCCATGTTTCCATTTACCTCCCCATAAAATGGGAATAAGGGCTCCTCCCTCAGAGGGTTTAGAAGATTCATTTGGTTAGTAGTTAGTGGGTCAAGCACTTCGTACAGAGGCAGGCACACAGCAGAGTGCTTGTCACAGAAGATCAACTCGGAAGAATGCACCAGGGCATTGCTCCGCATAGACGTGCTTGGGGTTAGACGCTGCCTCACTCCTGGAGGGGCTGCTGATGCGGTGGGCCTGGTGGTGCTTGAATGACCTATTGTTACCTGCCGCTCTGCCCTGTGCCCTGGAGGGGTTTCCTGGGGAAGTTGTGCAAACCCCACTACCATCTAGGCACGCTCTGCCATCTGGGAAGCAGACACGTTTCCAAGGCACTGGAGTCCGGCAGGGTATGAAATGTTAACACCCGACACCAGGACAGCCCTGTGACCTCCAACAACACCCCCTTTCTTCCAAAAGGAGCCAGCCAAGATGTGGCCTCTCAGCTCCAATCCTTCTTCGCCTGTCATCACTGACGTTAGTACAAAGAAAGCAAATTTTGGACAAAGGGCGTGCCTTGCTTTTCCCACCTCCCACCACATCAGATTATGAGCACCAGAGCTATCGACAATTTAAATTGTTCCCCACGTTTTTATATCCATGGTTCAGGGTGAATTCTAATCAAACCCCAGAGAAACCTGCCCCCCAAAGCCTGCTTCCCCTCCTGCTATGCTTTCTTATGTACTCAAATTAATGAAAGCTGTAGCTGAATGTGTTTCTTCTTCATTATGCTTGTGAAACATGGTTGCAGCCAGGGAATACACTGGAGCCAACAGGGTGGCTCTCGCAGTAAATCCTAGCTCCAGAGAGCCGGGAGCATGAAGGCGCTCCGGCGGGGGGGCGCCTCGCCCCTCTGCTGCGGGTGCCCTCGGTGCCCCTCCATCAGCGCGAAGTCGGTGCACAGGTTCGGCAGCTATTCGGTCCTGATTCTCCAGGAATGGAGAGCATCGTCCATTAGAGATTATTTTAAGCAGGGCTTGCTTAGCTCAGGTAGAGTCGTGCTCTGCCTTCCTCGATCGGCTGCAGACTCAACAAAAGGGCGCCCAGGGTGTGCGTGGAGCTTTGTCTTCCCGAGCCGTGTGGCCACAGGAGGGACAGGCTGGACATGGGACTGTGAACACTGCTTCCCTTGTTGAGCAAAAGACATGTGAGAGTTGGCCTGAGTCCCATTTTATTTATTTATGTATCTAGGATGGGTTTGTTTAGGAATGCGACAAAAGATTATTCAGGCTGTTTTGTTTGGTTCTGTTTTTCAGATCAATGTTAATGACAGCCTGTGACCTTGGAGCCGTGACCAAACCGTGGGAGATCTCCAGACAGGCAAGTGGTGATTAATGGCAGGGCTCTGCAGAGGAGGGACTGGGGGGCAGGGGGGGGCAATATTCCCAGAACCCCAACTCCCAAGCCCTGAAGCCCTAGGCAATTTGCATCAGTATTAACCTGGTGTAAAAAATAGCAGGAGGCTTGAGAGAGACATAGTTTATCGCACAGCCATGCTTTAACAGGCTTCCACGGAGTCATAATATTCCTGATTCTGTAAGGTTTTCTTAATACTCTCAATCCAAATAACACGTTGACCGCTTCCTAAGGCGAGAGTTCCAAAAACAGTGTTTTTAAATAGGTAATCAAGTTTTAGCACAAGGTCCTCTTTTTTCTCACCTTAAAAAAAAAAAAGGAAAAAACAAAGGAAGTCAAAGGGAAATTTTATTTTTCTTTTTTTTTTTTTAATATTTTATTTATTCATGAGAGACACAGAGAGAGAGAGAGAGGCAGAGACACAGGCAGAGGGAGAAACAGGCTCCATGCAGGGAACCCGATGCAGGATTCGATCCTGGGTCTCCAGGATCAGACCCTGGGCTGAAAGTGGCGCTAACCCACTGAGCCACCCGGGCCACCCTTATTTTTCTTTTTAAAGGCGAGCAGATCACTTTAGCCAAAGTGTGCAATAACTCAACTTAATTTGCACAAAAAATCATGCCTTTACCACCTATCTGGTTTCACTACCCAAAGTGTTAGTTTAGAACAAGAATAGTTTTCAAGCCAGTAATCACACAGTTTAAGATTCTTGATTACTGGGCAGCCCTGGTGGCACAGCAGTTTAGTGCTGCCTGCAGCCTGGAGAGTGATCCTGGAGACCCAGGATCAAGTCCCACATCGGGCTTCCTGCATGGAGCCTGCTTCTCCCTCTGCCTGGGTCTCTGCCTCTCTCTTGCTCTCTCTGAATGAATAAATAAATAAATCTTTAAAAAAAAAAGATTCTTGATTACTGATAGTATTTGGAGATTAATATCTTTTTAATTTTTATGAGACACCTACTATATAGGGTATGAAATAGTAACTTGGTATCTTAAGTCTCAATATTTTAGGGAAAATAAAATAGATTTCATATAGCAGTAAATAATAATAATACTTACTATTAAGTATTATTAATAATACTTATTAAGTATTATTATTACTATTTATTGTTATGACTAAGTATCTAATATCCAAATATCTAATTTCAAAGCCCCCTCCCCGCCACTTTGACTTAGGTATAGTTACTCTAAGTAGGCTGAATAATAGCAACCCAAAGATATCAGCCCCTAAATTCTGGAACTTCTAAATGTTGGAAAAAGGGTCTTTGCAGATGTCATTAAGTTAAGGACCATCATTATCATTATCACTGTCATTATCCTGGATTAGGGTGAGCCCTAAATTCAATGACAGGCATCCTTAGAAGAGACACAGGGAGATGACACATTCAGAAGAAGAGAAGGGGATGTAAAGACAAGGCAGAGAGTAGAGTGATGCAGCCACAAGCAAAGGGAAGGTGGCAGCCACCAGAAACTGGAAAGGGGCAGAGGACACATTCTCCCCTAGAGGCTTCAGAGTGAGCTTGGCCTTGGCAACACCATGATTTCTGTCCAGTGAACTGATGTTGAGCAGCTGACCCCCAGAACCATGAGAGAATAGATTCCTATTGTTTTTTTTTTATTTTTTTTTAACTTTTAAAAAAAATTTTAAATTTATTTATGATAGTCACAGAGAGAGAGAGAGAGGCAGAGACACAGGCAGAGGGAGAAGCAGGCTCCATGTACCATGTATCGGGAACCCAACGTGGGACTCGATCCCCGGTCTCCAGGATCACGCCCTGGGCCAAAGGCAGGTGCCAAACCACTGCGCCACCTAGGGATCCCCTAGATTCCTATTGTTCATGTCTGGCAACCCTGGGAAACCAATACAGTTGTTACCCCTACCTCACAAATGGGGAAAGTGAAGCCTAGAAAGAATAAGTAGCTTGTAAGTGGTACGGCTAGGTATTCAAATCCTAGCAGATTAAACTCCAAAGCCTCCATTCTTTACAGTGCTTTACACTACCTTACACCAGATACATCAATCAGTATTTTTAAATGATGCCCATGTATCAGCA
The DNA here is from genome assembly GCF_018345385.1 of Vulpes lagopus. Taxonomy (NCBI): domain Eukaryota; kingdom Metazoa; phylum Chordata; class Mammalia; order Carnivora; family Canidae; genus Vulpes; species Vulpes lagopus. The sequence continues at coordinate 100,782,610 of NC_054834.1, read as the reverse complement.
GAATGAGCTATTATCCCTCAGCCTCAGTTGCTAAAAACAATATATTGTTCATGAACATGTGCATCCAGGGTCAGCTGGTACTGCTCCTGATTTTGGACTGGGGCTGAAGAAGCATTACCATCTGGATCATTCCGACAGGGGCCCTACCGTGCCTTGCACTGGCAAGTAAATGCCTTTTCCCAGAAGTTCATTGGCCAGAACTTGTCACAAGAGTCCACTCAACCAGGAAGTATTATCCTTTAGTGTGCCCAGAACATAGAAAGCCAGGAAGTTAGTGAAAACGTGACTACCACCATTTGCCCTTCTAATCACCAAAAGTGTGATTCACTCTCCTTCCTGCAGGCAAAATATACACATCTTTTCCTCAAGGGAAATGACCCAAATGTCCCATTCATCATGGTATGAAGCTCAAAGTCCAGGATCTCTGGTCCAGATGCAAATTAAAGACCTACACACACACCCCAAACACAGCATCTGACATACACCCAAACCATGAAATACTCCTCATAAGACTCCCATTCAGGAAGGGGAAGAGATGGCCAACATTTGGCAGTTAGAGGGCCACAGTAATTCCAGAATCCCACTGGGCATTCACTGTGAAGCCATCCACTCTGTAGCAGGCTCTGATTCCCTGGGAGATGATCCCCTGTCATCCTTATCCATGGCCTGTAGATCTATCCTGGGAAATCATCCCTTTTCCATTGTCCTTGGCTATATCCAAAGGCCAGGCAGTTTTTCTACCCTGTTTCCCACTCAAAGAAGGTTGAAGACTCAAGACTTATTTTAGGTTTTAAGTAGTCCCAGTCCTTTTTTTTTTTTTTTTTAACTTATTATAGGCACACAGTGAGAAAGAGAGAGAGGGGTAGAGACACAGGCAGAGGGAGAAGCAGGGTCCATGCACCGGGAGCCCGACATGGGATTTGATCCCGGGTCTCCAGGATCGTGCCCTGGGCCAAAGGCAGGCGCCAAACTGCTGCGCCACCCAGGGATCCCAGTAGTCCTAGTCCTATGGGATTTTTGGCACCATAGGTCTCTTAGATATTAGGATATTAGTCAGCTTCTTATGTCTTTGATTCTAGTCATTTCCATTTGCCAATAACTACATCCATAGTTGTATTCTAGATAGATTTCTTTTTTTTAAAAAAAAAAAGATTTTTTAAATTTATTCATGAGAGACACACAGAGAGAGAGAGAAAGAGGTAGAGACACAGGCCGAGGGAAAAGCAGGCTCCATGCAGGGAGCCCAATGTGGGACTCAATTCCAGGTCTCCAGGATCATGCCCTGGGCCGAAGGTGGAGCTAAACCGCTGAGCCCCCCGGGCTGCCCAGATAGATTTCTTAATTCTGCTCTATCTCTTTGCTTCCTTGTTTTCAAGAACAAAGAAAAGTAACATGTGTACTTCTTTCTTCCTCTTTCATGACCCAATTCCTAGCATTTGGGACCTAACAGATGCCAGTGAAAGAACCATGTAGCAAAATCATTTCTCTGGGCCATTCTGTACAATTGAAGGGATATCCTGTGTACCGCCTAATTCGTTCAGAGGTCTTAACTGTGAGGGCACTGGCCACACCTTTGATTCTTGTTGCAAAGCTGAGGTGTTTTTTGTGGGTCTTTTTTTAGATTTTATTTTTAAGTACTCTTTACACCCAGGATGGGGTTGAACTCACAACCCTGAGATCAAGAGTCACATGCTCCACTGACTGACCAGCCAGGCACCCTGCAAGGCTGAGTCTTGATCAGCCTTAGTCATTCAAAATGTATCTCAATTTTTATTTTTACAGTTTGGAGTCAAAAGCAGCTTCATCTTCCATCCCTGAAGATGAAGACTGAATTTGTGACTCTCTCTATTCCTTTTCATTCCTGATTATATAAACCTGTCATCAATTCTTTTCTGAGCTCACTTCTTATAATACTTAGCAAAACAGTCAACAGCAATCATCACATGCTTCTAACATTTGTTTTCCAATCTCTTCCCCTAAGGCTGTAAATTCATTAGATACATTATTTGCTTTATTTCAGTGAGAATTGTACAAAATATTTTGCCACTGTGTAACATGGGCCATCATCCTCACAGCCTCCCACAACATTTCCTCACTGTCTTGTACCTGTTGGCACCACATATTTCAGTACCTTGTACTGTTGGCACCACATATTTCAGGATCTTCTTATATTTTTCTTCCTTTTCTAAAATTTCTTTTTCTTTTAACATCAGCACCTCATTTCCATACTAGTTTTTGTGTTAGGCCAAACTTCAGTAGGCTTTGCCGCAGTAACAAATACATTCTCAAATTTCAGTTGCTTAAGTCAAAGAAAAGCCTATTTCTTTGCTCCTGTCACATTCCAGTACAGATTGGGCAGTTTTCCTACAAAGTTCTCCTCTAATAAATAGCTCTCCTCCAATTGATCGTCAGTTTTCGTTTTAGTGCAACACATTTGAAATTATAGACAGCAGGGTAAGTGGGGAGAACTTGCATGGTTGAGTAGCTTATTTGTACATCTCTGCCCACTCTTCACCTCCCCCATGTGCGAAGGCTCCCCTATAGTAAAGTTTGGAAACAGAGAAGAGGTAGGTATCTTCCAAGTCTGGGGGAAAGGTATAGGTAGTGGGGGTGGCCAGTCTGATTGGGATGGAAAGAAGTGGAAGAGTGGAGAGTGGCAGAAAGTTCAGGGGACCAGGGAAAAAATAGAGAAGATTGGAAAGAGAATGGGATGAGGTCTGATGTGCCAGGACTTTCAGAAACCCCAGTGAGATACGTGTCAACAACTAATGGAGCAGTAGCCCACTTAGAAGCAAGAAAAGGACAGGATAAAGAGTTTCTGCATTGATATTTTAGACCAATTTGGGAGGCCCACTGGCCACTTGAAGGTGGCTTCTTAGGCTTCTTAGACTTTGATGTAAATAATACTTTACTTTTAGGATGTGCAGAAACCCAGGAGTTCAGGGAAATAAAACACAAAACCATGATTTTCCAAACATTTCCATCAAAAATCTTGTCACGCCTCTAAACTGGAGATCTCATTTGTGTTTGTCTCTAAATTGAATAGGTTAAAATGTTTTCAAAAACATACTCACTTCTATGATTTTAGGAAATATTTGGACAAAAACAATGGAAACTTCTTTCAAAAATATAAAAATATTTCTAATTTCCTAGATGTTGATTTTTTAACATTTCCTTGCAGATTTTGGTGCCTATTCCATTTTTCCTTCTTCACAAACATGACTCTAAGCATGTGGGTTTCCCCAGTGATCCCCCAAGGCCTGATTAGCATCTCAATTTCCTTCTTTAATAAAAAATTCAATCAGGAGCCACTTAATGTTCCTGATTGGGTTTTTAAGTACAAATGAAACAGTGGTACAAGTTGAGCCGTGAAAGAAGCACAGGGGAGATACCCAGGACCACTTTAGAAAGATCAAGGACAGGATTTTGTTTTAATTTCTTTGCTTTCCAGGGGCTATAGACCTACACAGGACTCCTACCTTGGGGTGGCCTGGTGTGCACATTTGTATTCTTTAGTGCATAAGATCCACCTCAGAGCAATCTGAGGGAGTGTTCTGGGAGCTGAATAAATGAGGGCAGGCCCTTAGGGGACCATTTCTTTTTTAAAGGAAGGCCAGAGACAGAGAGAGAGGTCTGGAGTGCTAATGTGAAAGGTAGTAGCTGAGACTAGAGAGAGAGAAGTGAATCAGGTCCTAGAAAAATTGAGCCAGTTCCAACTAGTTTTATGCTATTGAATGTCTAAAAGGTACTCATATTCCTTATTAGAAATGTTGAAAATCTGAACTGACTATATATTCTATTTTTTAAATAAATGAGCTATATACTTGCTACTCTCGGGGGCAGGGGAGTGTGTGTGAGAGAGAGAGAGACAGAGACAGAGAGATGTTTTTATGTTTTATCAATGGTTATGATGAATAGTTGACAGAATTTCTTGAGAGAGAATGCTTAGGGAAATTATCTTGATTCTATCCACTTGACCAAAATTAAACCAATCTAGCCTTTTCCACACCTTAGAACTTCATCTTATAAGAGCCTGGAATAGAGGAAAATGAGTCTGGGAATCTAGATCTTCTTGCCATCAAATTTTCTGGGATTTTTTCCCCCTGCTCTTCCAAATTTTGTAAATCTAGCAAGTTCATCTCAGAGATTTCCTATATGCACACTAGAGGGTTGTTGAAAATACCTGTTTAACACTTCTCTGTTACATCATTATGCTTCACATAAGCTATCATAAGCACAGGGCTTGGAGGAGCGTCTCTTTAGCCTAACAATGATCAATTATTATTACAAGTATATTATAAAATATATTACAAGTATATTATAAAACAAAAATTACTCTTAGGTACTATTTGCTTTATTTTTCTGCAATAAGAACATTTCCTACTTTGAAGGTGGCAACCCAGTACCTCACCCTGAATATGGAATCTGTACTGTCAGAGATCATCTCCTAGCATGCATCTGAAAATACCTTGCACAAGTTCTTCTAATTGAAAGGAAATCAGTTTCATTGATTAAAGTCTGTAATAACTTGAAACAGAAAAGGTTAACATACTTCTTCAAAAGCTGTTTAAATGATTATCTGTGTTGAAAATAATCTTATGATAAATTACACATAACCATAAATTAAGTATCTGTATGTTTTAGGTGGCCGAACTTGTAACCAGTGAGTTCTTTGAGCAAGGAGATCGGGAGAGAGCAGAACTCAAACTCACTCCTTCAGTAAGTCCATCTTTTTATTATGACATATTTACCCTTTGGAATGACATTTTCAAAAGTAACTCCAAACACAACTTGAAAGTGGGAAAGACTGAAAATGGAGTTAAGGAAGCATTCCTGAAAGTTTAAAAATTTAATAAACTTCAAGATCCCCGGGTGACTCAGCGGTTTGGTGCCTGCCTTTGGCCCAGGGCAGGATCCTGGAGTCCCAGGATTGAGTCCCACGTCGGGCTCCCTGCATGGAGCCTGCTTCTCCCTCTGCCTGGGTCTCTGCCTCTCTCTCGCTCTCTCATAAATAAATAAATAAATAAATAAATAAATAAATAAATAAAACTTTAAAAAGAAAAAAAAGCTAACTGCCTGCCAAAGAGTAAGGATCTGGCTAATTGCAGGATTAAAAAAAAAAAAACTAACTTTAATAAACTTCAATGTTCAATACTCTTATTCCCAGGTTTTCATGAGCTCTCACAGTGGGACAAGTAGGCACAAGGGAGGATGTGCAGAGTGGCATTTGAGTAGCTCAAAGCCCAGTGCTGGCGCTTCATATGTGATCAGTAGCTACTTTGGAATAGAAATACAGACAAAAGTTGAAGGTCAGCTGTCCAGCCTTGAGCAGCGAGAATGAACAGCTGCAGTAAACAATGGATGTCCTGGGTTTTATTTTCTGATTTCAAACTTTCCAAAACCTCAAATCCAAATCATTACAAATCTCTGTTTCATTTCTTTGTTTGCGAATGAAAGGTTTCACTTGGGGAACTAGGTTCTGTTGACTGAAATGCTATTTTTATTGGACTCATCCATTCAGTTATTAGTTGAGAATGCTTACTGTAGGCTCAGGATAATGTTGTTTTTACTCAAACAAGACCAAAGACATAAATGCTTCCATCACCACCCACAAGGAGGGAGTGGCCTCTTTATTTGTAAGGAATGGTTAGTTAAAAACACACCATCCAGCAACTCAAAGAGTGGTGCAAAGTATTGTAAAGCTGGCCCAGCGCAGTAGATTCAATGCAGCTCAGTTGTCAATTGTCAAGAATGTCTGTTTATGAGGATTTAAGTCAACCGAGTTTTGAACATTTAGAGGTATTTATATGATCTTCAAGCTTTAGGATGCCTTTCTTCGCTGACATTTAAAAGCAAGGAAATGCAGCAGAACTAGCTCCTGGATAAACAGCTTCACCTACTTGAAGTCACACCTCACAGCCTTGCTAATTTTGACTATTCCTAATTTGTTGTTTACCTATAAAAGGTAAGATGACTGCATAGGTTAGAACACTCACCCAGTGTTTCAGTTTCCTAAGCAACATCTATTTATATTGTTTCCAGAACCTCCCTTTATTCTTTTTTGGTGGTATCACCAGATTTGGCTATAAAAATAAAGATACTAGATTGGGAAACATAATTAATTTGTAAAACCTCATATAACCCACATTTCTCTCAGCTACATACCTATTTTCAAATTAAAGCTTTCCTCCACTTAAAAAAAAAACTGTTTCAGAGGCATCATCTGAAGGGTTGATAAAGCAGCAATACCACAGGTCATTTAATTAAATGAAAAAAAAATATGAGTCAGTTGCCAGCACTGGCGAGCTGGCAGGTGCAGTGACACAGCACTAAGGAGCCTTTGTCTGGAGGCTCAGGTAAGGCTTTCTCTGAAGACGGAAATGAAATTAATTTTGCGGTGGAAGCATAGCACTAAATGCTACTCTCCCCTCACAAAAGGCTACTTAACATTGCTGATGACAGTCTCCTGGCTGCTGTGGCAGGGCTATTTCTCATTAGTCCTTTTCCAGAAATGTCTGAAAATGCATCCACCCAGAGGTGACACCAGCTGTGTCTGTGATTCCTTGATATTTAGGAAGAAAATTGTCTGGGAGCCCCCATCAGATGTGATGGTCCTAAAGGTCATTAGAGTAACCAAAGAGTTAATAGTGGAAGCAGTGAGTCAGTTAATAAAACATGCTTGAGCACCTCCAGGTATCAAGCATGAAGCTGGGCACCGTGTATCCAGCCATGAGCAAAGCACCATCTTCCCTGCCCTTCCCCGAACCTTGTCAACTGATGGGAAATATAGACATTAAATAAACAGTCACTTGGGGCACCTGGGTGGCTCAGTCAGTTAAACGTCTGCCTTTGGCTCAGGTTGTGATCCCGGCGTCCTGGGCTCAAGCCCGGCATTGGGCTCACTGCTCTGTGGGGAGCCTGCTTCTTCCTCTGCTCCCTCTCCCCGCCCCTCCCTCTGCCCCTGGCTCATGCTTGCTCTCTCACACGTGGTCTCTCCTTCTCAAATGAATAAATAAAATCTTCAAAAATAAAAAAATCACTCATAATCAACTACAAGATGCACAGTGCTGTCACAGGAAAGCACAGGACAATGTACTATCTCACACTTCTACTCAAAAACATTTATTGAGAAGTAACTAGTCTGGAAAGAAACTCCTATAGTTATGGTCAACAGGGTGATGCAGTGATTTTCAACAGGATGCTAAGACAATTTCAATTGCAGGGAGGGGGTGTGTGTGGGGTGCTAGTCTTTTCAAACAGTGCAGGGACAGTAAGCTATCCACTGCAAATGAGTTAAATTAGACCCCTACTTCCCACCAAACCTTAAAATAACCTCACAGTGGATCATAGACCTAAATGTAAGAGCTAAAACTATAATACTCTTAGGAGAAAACAAGGTGTAAATCTGGATTGGATCTGGCAATGATGTCTTAGCTATGACACCAAAAGCACAAGAGATACAAAAGCGCAAAAAAAAAAAGATAAATTTGACCTCATTAAAACTTAACACTTTGCATCTTAAAGGACACTATCAAGAAAATGAAAAGACAGCCTACAGGATGGAAGAAATTATTTGTGAATCATATGTGATATGGGCCTGACATCTGAAATATATAGAGAACTATTAACAACTCCTAGAAAGACAACCCAATTTTTTATTTATTTTTTTTTAAATTTTTTTTATTAATTTTTATTTATTTATGATAGTCACAGAGGGAGAGAGAGAGAGAGGCAGAGACACAGGCAGAGGGCGAAGCAGGCTCCATGCACCGGGAGCCCGATGTGGGATTCGATCCCGGGTCTCCAGGATCGCGCCCTGGGCCAAAGGCAGGCGCCAAACCGCTGCGCCACCCAGGGATCCCCACAACCCAATTTTTTAAAAGGATAAGGGTCTGAATACATGTTTCTTCAAAGAATATGTACAGATGGCCAATAAGCACATGGAGAAAGATGCTCAAAATCATTAGTCATCAGGGAAATGCAAACTGAACCGCAGTGACATACCACTTCAAGGGGCTAGCTATGATTAAAAAGACAGTCAACGGCCAGTGCTGAGGAGGATGTGGAGAAATTAGAACTTCATACACTGCTGGTGGGAATATAAAATGGTGCAGCTGCTTTGGAAAACAGTTTGGCAACTCATGAAAACATTAAATGTTAGACCGGGCACATGGCCCAGCAGTTCTGCCTCTAGGTATATCCCCAGGAGAAAGGAAAATGTACAGCCACATGGAAACCTGAACGGGAATGTTCACGGCAGCAGTACTCATAATAGCCCGAAAGTGGAAACAACCCAACTGCCCATCAACTGGGGAATGGATAAATAAAATGTAGTATAACTGTACGGTGGAGCAGCATTTGGTCACAAAGAGGAATGAAGTGCTGATGAATGCTCCAGGAATGAAACCGGAAAGCATCATGCTCGGTGACAGAAGCTGGTCACAAAAAAAAACCACGTACCGGATGCTTCCAATGGTAGGAATGTGCAGAAAAGCTAAATCCATACAAACAGAAAAGAGGTTTGCGGCCACCAAAGCCTGGGGATTTGGGGAGAATGAGGAGTGACTGCTAATTGGTATGAGATTTCTTGTTGGGGTGATTAAAATGTTCTAAAATAGACTGTAGTAACAGTCGCACACAACTAATTGTAAATATACTAAAAGCCACTGAATTTAAAAAAATAAAAAGCCATTCTGTGGACCAGAAACAGCAAGGAAGTAAGTAAAAAAAAAAAAAAAAAAAAAAAGTCAGATAACATCGAGAGCTCGAGAGTAGGTAAGAGAATACTACTGTTAAAGGACCACGTCGGCCAAAGACTCCTGCCAGGTTACAAGGCCTGCTCCTTCCTTCCCCGGCCTGGCCCGAGTCTGTCTTCTCCAGATCCCAGTCCCCTTTCCTGGTGTTCCGCATTTCATGTTGCAAGACCAGGACGAGCAGAGCCTGGGGCAGTCAGCGACCTCCCGCCTGATTTCGAGATGCCTCCCTGGGCAGTGCCCTCCTGTCTCCTCTCCGTGCCCCCCCTCCACCCGCATCCCTACGCTTTTCCAGCACCTCCCGACCAAGGGGACACCTTGGACCTGCCCTCACACCCTCTGCGAATGCCAGAGTGCTGTGGGTGCTGCCCATTATCTCTGGGGACAGCAGGCCAAGCTGCCTGAAAGACAGCATGCAGGGAAGGGTCACTCCTCAGACCCTGGCCTGGCGCCCTGGTAGCAGAGAGAGGGGTAAGCTTACTGGACCAGAACTGGCAGCGTGTGTTCAAGAATCTGTGTTGGCCCCAATCCCAACCGATTGGTTCCCTTTTCGTGTCTGCCCCAGGGACAGATCACTAATTTTCCTGGAAAAGATATACCTAAATTTTTTAGACATTATAATACCATGAAGTTTAAAGGCTGGGAATGAGGACAGCCTGGGTACCTATCACATCATCCATCCAAAGATAGATTTTTTAAAAATTAGGATTTTATTAATAACAGAATCTTACTGAAAAACACACAGAGTTGTCAAACCAACACCCCCTGCCCCGGAAAAATTAATACAAATAGTTTCTATTTAAAATGAAACTGCTTTAAAAATCTTTTCTAATCTATCCCACCTTCTGTCACTATAAAAATAAAAGCCTGCATTATTTTTGTGGCAATAAAACGTATCCCCTTCCCCTTGACTTGTACCCAATTCCCAGTGACCTGATGACTTGATTTAGTGGCCATTACCTATATCTGAAGGCAGATTTTGGCCCCAAGGAGTTGCGTGCCATAAAGTTCAAATAAATTCGCTCACAAATCTCATAAAAAAAAGAGGTGAAAATACTTTATTTCTCATCATAGATAAAGGAAAAAAAAGTACATGTAAAGGTTGATTGTGATTTGTGAAGTGTTCAGTTGGTAAAAATTGGATCATTGTGGCAAAGTGTTTGACAAAGCACCTGTAAAATACTTGAGTGTAATAAAGCAAGCTTCTCTCCCCCATTCTAGGCTATTTTTGACCGGAACCGGAAAGATGAACTGCCTCGGTTGCAGTTGGAGTGGATTGATAGCATCTGCATGCCTCTGTATCAGGTAATCATGATTTGGGAGGGTCTGCGTGTCCTGAGCCACGAGAGAAGAGCGTATGTACTTTCAGAAGGTTTAGTTAGCACACCCTTCCTGGGCATGGGTATTGCTGGCCGATGGCCCCACGGGCTGCAGCCAAGTCTTTTCTCAGATTTCTGACCACCTCTTAGGAAAAGTTGGTGCTAGGAGGCCGGAGACCTGAGTTCTCCTTCTAGGACATGATGGCCACAGGCCTCGATGACCTCATCTATACACCAGGGTCAGTAAGGTTTTAACTCAGTTTTCCCAAGCCGTGCCCATGGAACACAAGTATCCAGCTGTAGCCTAATAGTTCCTCAAAGAGAGCTCTCAGGCCCAACTACCAGGGAGCCTGCTAGAGCTCAGAGCCCTTTGGTAAAGAATCACATTTAATCTTGATTAATTCCAAATTTCTCTAACATTTGGCTGTGGATATCTTTTCTTTTCTTTCTTTCTTTCTTTCTTCCTTCCTTCCTTTCTTTCTTTCTTTCTTTCTCTTTCTTTTCTTTCTCTTTCTTTCTTTCTTTCTTTCTTTCTTTCTTTCTTTCTTTCTTTCTTTCTTTCTTTCCTTTTTTTCTTTTTCCCTGTTTCTTTTACGTCTATTCATATCATGTGAGATAGAAGAGTTCCACAAAACTAGGAGACATGGTTCTCTGTTCTGAGCCACAGGGTTTTCAAAGAACCTTCCATCTTAAAACACAGCCTTTCTCTGAGATGCATGTGACAAATGCTGACCACTGAATGCTGCTGAGCGGGGTGCACTAATGGTTTCCAGCTCTGCCGCCTGGGGTTCAGGACCCTGCTCCTGGCAAGGAGACAAGTGTCACGGGCTTTGAATGTTCACACTCCACTTTTTGAGTATAGATTAGGGTTGGCATCAGTTAACACTAACAGTTTAGTGTACACTGGCTTTTAATTCTACTACTAAGCATTTGCTTTCATGTGTAAAACCTGGCGAGTTCTTTACCCCCTACCTCGCTCCATCAAACTGAGCTGCTTTTCTAACTTCAAAGTGAGAAACACACGCAGAGAAAGCAAAACCACTTTAGTTTCTCACTCTGTGTAACTCCATTAAAAACACAGTATTGTTTTTTAAGGACCTCACAACCATTAAGTTTCAGGCTTATCTATCTACCACTTCATTTTCAGCACTTTTAGGAGCTGCTGAGCCCTGTCACATTATGTTAAAAAAAAAAATCTAGATTACTGTCTTGAAGATGGAAATGTAACTTTTTAGTGACTATAAACACCAAAAATAAATTTATTTATGTTAGGCATGAAATACATGATAGCATAAAAATGAGACAAAGTTTTAAAATAATCTAAAATAGATCATTTTAGTTATAAATGGCACATAATGTGCTTTTAATAATGAAAGATTAGGCGAAAAAATCAAGAGTGATGTATTCTTTACTATAAGAGGAACCTTAACTCCCTTTTCTTCCCGCTCGCTCCTCCCACCCTGGTTCCTCTGGTATGCTGGGCCCCAGGTATAAAGCCCATAGCTGTTGGGTCACATATATCTTGCTTTGCTAAATTCACCCTGACTACTCATATTGAATAATTTATAATTTATTCAGTTTCCTATGCACAGTTATGCACTAAATGGGATGAATTCTTGCCATTAATAAATTCCTTTTACTGTGGGTAAAGCTTAGGAGGATGAAGACTTGTAACTGTGGGACTGATAAATTTTTGGTATTAGTTTGCAAAGCTATTTTGGAGCGAAACCCTCTGGCACTGTTGGTGGGAATGCAAGCTGGTGCAGCTACTCTGGAAGTCAGTGTGGAGGTACCTCAAGAAGTTAAAAATAGAGCTACCCTACGACCCAGCAATTGACTACTGGGTATTTACCCCAAAGATACAGATGTAGTGAAACAACAGGACACCTGCACCCCAGTGTTCATAGCAGTAATGTCCCCAATACCCGAACTGTGGAAGGAGCCATGATGTCCTTCAACAGATGATGGATAAAGAAGATGTGGTCTATATACAATGGGATATTACTCAGCCATCAGAAAGGATGAATACCCACCATTTACATTGATGTGGATGGAACTGAGGGTATTATCACAGAAAGATAATTATCATATGGTCTCACTCATATGTGGAATATAAGAAATAGTGAAAGGGACCATGGGGCAAGGGGAAAACTGAGTGGAGAAAAATTAAAGAGGAAGACAATCCATGAGAGACTCCTAACTCTGGGAAACAAACAAAGGGTTGCAGAAGGGGAGGTGCATGGGGGGATGGGATAACTGGATGACAGGCACTTGATGGGGTGAGCACTGGGTGTTAGACTATATGTTGGCAAATTGAATTTAAATTAAAAAAAAAAAAAAGCTACTTTGGAATGGACCCAAAGTCCATACATCCTTCCTGTGTGATTAGTGACAGTAAATGCTGGAAAGGATTCCCATGTGCTTTTCCATGCTAATTTCATTGTTTTGGTACTGATTCACAATCATTTGGGCTTATTTGATACTTCCTATTAAATACTTTGAAATCTTCAGGTTGAAAAGGAAGCCACTTGAATTTAAACTGAAAATAGCACTTACAAATTTTAGTTGTAAATTCTTTAAAATCTTTGAAACCAATATTTCCAAAAGCCCTCAAACTGAAACTTTGTTGAACGATTTTAACTGTCTTCTCTGAGAGTCCCTCAGAGGGACTTTTGTTCCATCTCACGCAGTTGGGGGCTTAGGGGTTGTCCATTATTTAACTGGGTAATTTGACATTAACTGTGCTCCAGAAGCGAAATGGAATGAGCCAGTGGGCAGGAATCACCAGTAGTGCAAAGATACAAAGCCTTGACAAAATAACTCACCAAGCAAGGGAAGTCATTGATGTGACATTGGTCATTGAGGCAAAATGTCTGCAAGAACTCAGGCTGTTGCTGAAAGGCCAGTTTGGGGTTTTGAACATGAAACTGCAATAATAGAGAGTATGAGGGGTTAAAAAGCAAATGAGAAAGTACACAGGTGACAGGCATCCCAAAAAGGGATTGATCTGAAATGACATGGTCTGAATTATAGAGCGTAAGAATCCAGGGTGGCCTTGCTGGGTCAGTCTGGGCATAGAGCAAAAGGATACAGGATAGTACGTATGAGACAGAGAATGTTCCTTTTCCCGGCCAGTGCTCTGACCCCAAGGTGGAGTGGTCTGGGTGACAAGAAACCTCGTATAGAGCCTGAGGAAAACAAATACTTATGGAGAGAGGTGGAATCCCTGTCCCAGGAGGAGCAGCGCAGGGTGGAGAGATGCCCTCTAGCGAGGGTGGAGGCTAACCGGAGCCCTGGGGCTGGAGGACTGAATTTGGAAGCAGGGGTGGAGATGCAGCTGAGCAGTAGGTACAAATATGGTTTTAGGACAGATTTTTTTTCTTTTGATTTTTTATTTAAATTCAATTTAATTAACATATAGTGTATTTTTAGTTTCAGAGATAGAATTTAGTGATCCATCAGTTGCATGTAACACCCAGTGCTCATTACGTCTAGTGCCCTCCTTAATGCCCATCAGTTACCCCCTCCCCCCACCCACCTCTCCATCAGCAGCCCTCACTTTGTTTCCTAGAGGTAAGAGTCTCATGGTTTGTCTCCCTGTGTTGTTGTCTTACTTTATTTTTCCTTCCCTTCCTCTATGTTCATCTATTTTGTTTCTTCAATTCCACATGTGAGCAAAAATCATATGGTATTTGTCTTCCTCTGACTGTCTTATTTCACCCAACATAATGCCATCCACATCATTGCAAATGGCAAGATTTCATCCTTTTTGATGGCTGATTCCATTGTGTGTGTGTGTGTGTGTGTGTCCCACAAATTCTTTATCCATTCATCTGCCGATGGACAGCTGGGCTCTTTCCATATTTTGGCTATTGCACACATTGCTGCTATAGACATTGGGGTGCAGGTGTCCTTTCAAATTACTCTATTTGTATCCTTTGGATAAATACCTAGTAGTGCAATTGCTGCATTGTAGGGTAGTTCTATTTTTAATTTTTTTGAGGAAACTCTACACTGTTTTCCAGAGTGGCTGCCCTGCCCCAGTTTACAGCAATCCCACCAACAGTGTGAGAGGGTCCCCTTTCTCCTCATCCTCACCTGTATCTGTTGTTTCTTGATTTGTTCATCTTGGCCATTCTGACTGGTGAGAGGTGGCATGTCATTCTGGTTTCAATTTGTATTCTGATGCTGAGGGACGTGGAGCATCTTTTCATGCGTCTGTTGGCAGTGTGTATGTCTTCCTTGGGGAAATGTCTATTCATGTCTTCTGCCCATTTCTTGACTGGATTATTTGTTTTTTGGGTGTGCAGTTTGATAAATTCTTTATAGATTCTGTATACCAGCCCTTTATCTGATAAGACATTTGCAAATATCTTCTCCCATTCTGTAGATTGTTTTTGACTTCATTGACTTTCACAGGTTAAATTGGTTTCACTTCATGGTTTTGAAAAGGTTGTGCTTATCAAATTCGAAATCAGATCAAGCACTTTCCTCTTTCACCCCAGTTTGCTGAGTTTTGTCCCTCCTCCAAGCCAAGTGGTAGATTACCACTAGTTTCAGGCACCTGAAGGGCTACTTATTTGTGTGCTTAGGTGGGAACTCACACAAACTACATTTTGGATGCCCATTGCATTTAAAATTGAACCTCATCCCTGAGACTACTTCAATCTCCAGTCAATCTGCGCCTGTGTTGAAGGAAAACCATGCTAATTCCTCCAATCCTCTTAAAATCTATTCATTAGGAAGTTAACTCAGTAATCTACTGTCTGACTGGAAGTGACGGTCAGAAAATAGATAAAAACATGTCAACAAAGCAGTTCATAGGGAGGGAACATGCAGCGAACCCTCCCCGATCCATGAGTAGTTACAGGGTAGGGAGCTATGACACACTGGGCTACATATATCTACAATATGGAGTATATAATTCTCCAGAACTTGCCTCATCTTTTTAATCTGATGGTTCCAAACTCTTCTTTAAAGAGAATAGTAATTGGTCCTAACAGGGAGAAGTCATGATTTATCTGTGACAGCATTTTAATCAGGAAGCGTATAGGAAGTCCAGAGTGGGCCGCGAACCATCAGAGCGTGTGCCCCAAGAGAAGACTAAAGCCTGGTTAGTTAGCTCTGTCCTAGCAGGGTATCTTGAAGGAACACATTGACATCTGATTCCTGTGCTTTCTGCTGTCTTTGCACCCTGCTGGGGATCCATTAGCCTGCTGCTCAACATCTTTGAAGGGAGAAAAAATAGAAAGAAAGAAAGAAGAAAAAGGGGAGAAAAAAAAAAAAAAGACATCATCAAACTTTGAAGTCATTGCAGCACCAGCCTTAGGGGTAAACAGAAAACCTGATGTGCCAGCCTCACACTGAGCTCCCCTTTGCAATATCGAGCTAAGTGTTTGCCCCTTGTAGTCATTCTCGACTTAATCAAACCTCAATGTACCTAGAATTTCAATGATGCATAGAGGCGGTATAAATCTTCTGTGGTTAAGGATGGAGGGGTTCATTTTTATTATGAACCCAACGATATTTTCAGCCGGTCCCAAACAGGCTCTTGATTTTGGAGTGGATTCTTTTTCAGATACTGTCAAAGACCTTGGACAGGATCTAGCCAGAATCATTCTCTGTCTTCGTTAAAGGAGGAAAAAGTCCTGCAAGAGTATTGCCTCTTCATAAAAATGCCATGGGGCTGCTGCAACGGGCAGAGAGGCTGATGTCATGATCACGATAGCTTTTGACTTTTTTTTTTTTCTGCCTTCCATTGGAATGGTAGTTCTGGAAAGTAGACTCACCTGATGCAATTATTAGCAAGCTCTCTGAGAGAAGAGCGAAAATAATCTTTAAAATACAATTAAAACCAGGCAGCCCCGGTGGCGCAGCGGTTTAGCGCCGCCTGTGGCCCGAGCCATGATCCTGGAGACCCTGGATCGAGTCCCATGTTGGGCTCCCCGCACGGAGCCTGCTTCTCCCTCTGGCTGTGTCTCTGCCTCTCTCTGTATATGTCTCTCATGCATAAGTAAATGAAATCTTTAAAAAATAAAGATAACTTTTAAAAATAAATAAAATACAATTAAAACCATAAAGACTGGGCATTAGAATTGACAAACTGGAAAAGAGGAGGTAAAGCGCTAAGACGGTTTTTCTGGTCTTTTAAAAAAGTTCTTTAAAAATGACTTAGGAGGGGATCCCCAGGTGGGTCAGCGGTTTGGCACCAGCCTTTGGCCCAGGGTGTGACCCGGGAGACCTGGGATCCAGTCCTGGATTGAGTCCCGGGATCGAGTCCCGCATCGGGCTCCCTGCATGGAGCCTGCTTCTCCCTCTGCCTGTGGCTCTGCCTCTGTATGTGCGTGTGTGTCTCTCTCTCATGAATAAATAAAATCTTAAAAAAAAAAAAAAAAAAGACTTAGTAATTCCCCCAGATGGCCCGTGCTTCGTGTCCACCTTTTTAAAAAAAGAACCAGTGATGAGCTACGCGTGACTGGTTGGAATGTAACATCATCTCCTCCTAAAAAGCCTACGAGCAGTACAATGGGGTGCGGAGACCGCTCCCCTCGGGTGCTCTACAGAAAGGGCCCCACCCGGGTCGGTTTCTGACCCTTTCTCCAGGCTCTGAGCCCCGGGCACTGAGCACTGGCGGCGGAGAGGAGCAAACAGTGGGGGCCAGGCCCCCCTCGTCTTTGCAGAGAATGACGTCATGCGCAAGCCCGAGACTGCGGAGGGAGGGGGCGGCCCGGCCTGTCCGCATCCCCTCCGGCGCCCTGGCCCGGCCGGGGAGGCGCTGCGCGGCTCCTGCAACCTGGCGGACAGCAGCGCCGCCCCTCGAGGGCCGCTACGGGGGCGCCGCCGGGTCCGCCCTCGCCGCTGCGCCGCGCCGGCCGGAGGCTGCCCGGGGACTGTCCGCGGGGCCGTCGGGGTCACCAGGGGGCTGCTGGGGGCCGGGCTCGTGGGCCGGCGTCAGTCTCTAGGGGGGCACTTGGAGCAGGCCTGGGACCTCGTTCTGGCCGCCGAGCCCCCGAGCCCCCCGAGCCTCCCGAGCTCCCCAGCTCCTCGAGCCCCTCGAGCCCCCCAGCCCCCGGAGCTCCCCTGAGCCCCCAGCTCCCTGAGCGCCCCCGAGCCCCTCCAGCTCCCCAAGCCCCTCGAGCTCCCTGAGCCCCCCAGCAGCCTGAGTCCTCCAGCTCCCCAAGCTCCTCGAGCTCCCCAGCCTCCCCCCAGCTCCCCAAGCCCCTCAAGCCTCCCCCAGCCCCCCCCCCCAGCTCCCCCAGCCCCTCAATCCCCCTCAGCCCCCGGAGCTCCTCGAGCCCCCTGCCCTGGCAGCAGTTCCCCCTGGGCTCCCACCAGCACCCGGTCTGGGTCAGAGCTAGGCCACCCCGGGACCACCCTGAACTCCCAGCTGCCTGCCCCCCACCCTGCTGCCCATGCTGCTCTCTCTGGCCTAATAAGCTGTCTGGGGGCAGTGCCAACTTGTTCTAGGAAAATTCTGTCATTTTCCTGATTTGGGCTCTGAGATTCAAGAGACAAGCCCCCCCCCCCTTGACCCTCAGGCTTTGTACTCCCCAGAAACAGGGAGGGTGCCAAGACACTCCCTTTTCATTTTCCCTTTCTCACCACCCCCTCCCCTTTCTGTCTCTCTCCATTCCTTCTTTCTCTCTCTCTTTTTTTTTTAAGATTTTATTTATTTATTCATGAGAGACACAGAGAGAGGCAGAGACACAGGCAGAGGGAGAAGCAGGCTCCGTGTGGGGAACCAGATGTGGGACTCGATCCCAGAACCCCAGGATCACACCCTAAGCCCAAGGCAGCTGCTCAACAGCTGGG
The DNA here is from genome assembly GCF_018345385.1 of Vulpes lagopus. Classification (NCBI taxonomy): domain Eukaryota; kingdom Metazoa; phylum Chordata; class Mammalia; order Carnivora; family Canidae; genus Vulpes; species Vulpes lagopus. Next base: position 100,764,726 of record NC_054834.1, on the reverse strand, counting down.
CCCCCCAGGCATCACTCCCTCTTTCTCTTCTCTTTCTCCCTCCTCCACCTCCCCTGCGCCCATCTCCAGCCCCGACAACAGAAAGTTTTTAGATCTCGTTTTTCTTGCCTGATGGGAATGGCCCTTACCGGGCCTCCCCTGTGCTGTCTGCACTAGAGCTTTGTGGTCTGACTTGATGATGTGACTTGGCCAGATTTGGTTCTCAATAGGTGAAGGAGAATTCTGGAATTTAGAACCCCCCACCACCACCACCACACAAAGCTGCCATTCAGGGTCATACCGTCTCCAGGCTGAATGATGACAGCTTGCTGTTTGTCTGCAGGAGGGAAGCCTACCGAGTTAGTGGGTGGGGAGCCCCAGGCGTGGTGGCTCAAGCAGAACAAAAACACACTGATTTAATATTTTCAAAATACTGCCCTTGTCACATACATTATACCTAGATCTGAGTGCTGATAGTAAAACCTGTTTACCTCCAAGCTGGCCATAAACTGTTAGTCAAATACAAATGGAAGAGAAATGTAAACATTTGCAAGTGTCAGTTTATGTAGTTTCTAGGCCCCTCCACTATGGCCTGTCCTCCGAACTTCTGCCAAAGTGGTCTTCCTTTAAAAATATATATATATATTGGATCATGGCACCCCCTGCTTAAAAACCTCAGCCTACACCACCATGTGTGAGATCCCTTCCAGATTTCCCACTGTAGTGTCTCAGGGCCACCTTTTCTGAGGCCCCCTGCCTGTTGGCTTCATCTGCTGGCACCCTACCCAATTCCTCACCCACGTACCCTTTGTCCCAAAGCACAGGACCCACAGACCCCCTTGTCCCTCTTGCTTTGCCTTTGCTCTGCTTCCTTCCTGCTCCTCTCTGCCTGGAAAACCTTTACCCCCGTCGATGTCTCTGTAGCATTCCATGTGTCTCTTCATGACCACGGCAACAGGCTGTCTCGTGTGTCTGGTGACTGGCTGGCTGGCTTGCTTCCCCGTTAGACCAGTTTCTTGGGACCCTCATCTTCGTGGTACCCGCATAGTGCCTAGCACATTCACACTGCTCCGTAAACATCTGTGGGACCAATGAATGAAGAAACAGAGGAATGCATGATGGGTGCAGCACCACAGAATTAACCAGAAGCAGTGGGACGTGCGAAGTAGGGTTATAACATCATGTTAAATTATCATCTATAAATATATGAAACCTTTCATCAGAGTGTGCACCGTTCTCTTCCTGCCCATAATCTGAAGTATATGGCCTATGATATCTTTTTAGATATCATAAAGCAGTTTAGTTCTCATCATGGTTGAATTGGCCCTTAATTCTAATATAAAAAGGCCAGTTTATAGCCATGAATTTTTCAGGGCTTTGAGTTTTTCAACTAGGAAATACGTGAAATTTTCTTTTATCCAACATTGGCAGAAAATACAGTCTAGTGATTTTAATATTCATGTTAAGAGAGTCAGCACACATACATAAGGATTTCAAGAACCTGATGTACATTGTATACATGTGGTTTCATAAAATTATAATACAATAAATATGCTAAATCTATTATAATTAAAATGTAATCTTTCTTTGACTTAGAAGACTTTCCAGATCCTACATTTCCTAAGAGTTACCCCTAAGAAGCATCAGCTAATTATGTGCTGTGTAGAGGGAAGTGCTGAGCAGGGGACAGGCCTTACGAACGGAGCAGATTCAGGCTCATGTCACTGCCTGCACCGGGCATGGCATGTGTCAGGTAAAGGCATCCCACACCCTTGGCTACGTCTTAGAGCTCTTCCTGAATACGTGATATGCCAGGATGTTTGATTTTAGAATTTTCCACTTCCAAAATGAGCTTGACTTGATAAAGCAACCAGCTCTATGTACATTTTCTTGTAAATAAAATGGATTTTGTCTCATTTCATGCAACTCTAAAAAAAACAAAAAACACCTGTTTTTTATACAGTAGCACTTAATGTATTCCTGTTCATGTGCATTTTGTGAGTTCAAAACTGCCATCATGAATCCATATTAAAATGCTGGAATCTGGTATATATATATATATATATATATATATATATATATACACACACCATACATACATGTATATGTATATACATACATACATATATATATTCCCTAATAAGACTTTTGAAAGTAGAATTTAAGATAAGATCTACTTCTTATCCAGCTGACCAGCATAAATAACTCTTTTTAAAAGTGTTTCTGCTTGGGAATCATGAAACTAAAAATGACTTAACTGAAGTCCATACAAGACTTGGAATGTTGTCTTATGTTGCTTCCTAGGGCCACTAGAAAGCATATTTTAAATATTTTTCTAAAGATTAGAGAGAGAGAGAAGGAGTGGGGGGAGGGGCAGATGGAGAAGCAGACTCCCACCTGAGCAGAGCCCAAGAACCCAGGGCTTGATCCCAGGATTCTGGAATCATAACCTGAGCTGAAGGCAGATACTTAACCAACTGAGCCACCCATGAGCCCCTAGACAGCATATTTTAAAAGCCGATTTACCCTTTTTCATGGCTCTCTCTTCTTTGAATCTCAAGAAAAGAAGAGAGAAGGGGAGAGATGGAACGTGGAAGAGAGAGAGAGAGAGAGAGGGAAAATTGCATTTTTCCACCAGGAAATGAATAAGGCCTCTTTTAAATATTATTTTTTTGCACTGCAAGTGCCTCTCCGAAATTTCTGCAATTTAATGTGCATTTGGAAGGTCAGCATTGCTTGAGCTCGAGGGAAGTGAGGCATGAGATAAACATAAAGCATTCTTATTATGCTATTGCCAAACGGAATCTTCTGTACTACTCGAAATGTTTCCTAAGAGAATTCAAGGAGGCCCTCTCTGGATGCCCAGCCATCACAACTCTTATATTTAATTATCTGAGCTGCAGCCATAAAAATATTAAATAAATCACTCAAGGCGCATTGCCTCACCTAGCAAGCAGATGCTAGATGGCAACGTGACCAGAGAGAGCCAGGCACTCTCATGTACCAACCGATCTGGCAGCCCAACAGCTGACTTTGGTAGCCAGGGTCTAAAACGAGGGCAAAGACTTCTAACAGACTGAGCGCTTGGAAAAGAAATTCAGCATTAGAGTCCTGACAGGCATGCGGTATCCTTATGCACGTTTTTTTCAGAAAGCAGACATCTATTGAATACTTACTGCTCTTACAAGGTGCTTTTACAGACACAGTTTAGTTTGACCCTAACTGTGAAAGAAGAACATACTTCATTCGGGATCCTATAATGTCTAATGATCTGAGTTTTAACATATGAGGAAAGTGAAACCTAAAGAAGCTAATGGACATAATTCGAGTGAAGCAGTTAATACAGAATAGAGCCAGAAGTTCAGTCCCAAGTCCTGTCTTCATCTGCTGCTTTTTCTCACCATACTGCTCTGAGGAAGTACAAGGTGCTTCCATTCTGGCCAGGAATGTGTTACCTTTGTAAATCTGCCATTTACAAAACGAAACCCTGAATCCTTCAGAGGGGAGGATACCAGGACCAGAGTAGAGACTCTAGGGAGACCAATTCCTAGAAGACCAAATGGGCTAATGGATTCTGTTTAGCTGGTTACTATAGAAAATTCTCTCAGAAATATGTTAAGCTGTTCTTGACCTAACACTTTCCCTTGCAAAGTGGGTTGACATTGCCAATAGAAGATGGCAGACTGGCCTCACTAGTTTATCTCCCCCTCCTTCTGAGAATTCCATTCACGTAATTATAAAGGACGTTTTTAAAAAGTATAAATTTTCTTGGGTATTGAAAGAGGGTGAAAACTTTTTGAGGAACATCATAGAAAAAAACCTAGATTTCCTTGAACAGACTGTTAGTATAAGTAAGGATGTTAAGGACTCTGCTAGCAAGGACTCAGACGGAAATAAGGATCATGGTAGAGAAAACATATCACCTTCCAGAATACTTGAATCATCAAGAGAAGGTTGTTGGGAGAAGTAAGAATCTCACATTCTCTTCTTTTGGTGCCATTTTATGCTGTTGTCCACACATAAACACAAATTTACCCAGAGACGCTAGTGTATTGTGCTTTGGTCACTTGGCGTAATGTTCTAACGTGTGTCCACATTCCTAACATAATTTTCATGTTATCCTTCAAAACAGCAGCCTGGTGTTCCAGTCAGTTGACTTGTCATAGTTTATTCAGTCATCACCTACTTGCTTTTTCCTTTTTGCTAAAAGAAGTAATTCTGAGGTGAGCACCTTAGTTCAATATTTCAGTGACTTATTCAATACTATTAAGTGTGATTCAAAATAATGAAGTTGTAATTCTTTAATAAAAAAAGAAAACTAAACTCTCAAGGACAACAGAATGTGAGAGGATGTAAGATCTCCCCAGATATTAAAAAGTTGGTAAGGAACTAACATCCCAGAACGTCTGCTGACAAAAGTGAGTGGATCTGTCTTTCAAGAGGAGCTCCTGAGGGGTTCAGGACTCGGAACCAAGAGGGGGTATGTTGGTTTTCGAGGGCCGTCTAACACAGTACAACAAACTGGGTGGCTCACACAACAGAAATCTCTTCTCTCATAGTTCTGGAGGCTCCAAGTCCAAAATTGACTCCTTCTGGAGGTTCTGAGAGAGAATCTCTTCCGTGCCTCTCTCACTTAGCTTCTGGTGGTTGCCAGCAATCCCTGGTATTCCTTGGCTTCTGGACGCGTCACTCTAATTTCTGCCTCTGTCTTCCCGTGACATTCTCCCCTGTGTCTGTGTGTCCCCGTGTCTTCAGATGGCCTATCTTATGAGGACGCCGGCCATTGGATTTGGCTCTTCCAACCCACCATGACTTCATCTTAACCTGATTAGATAGATCTGCAAAGATTCTATTTCCAAATAAGGTCCTGTCCCCAGGTACGAGGGGTCAGGACTTCAGCATATCTCTTGGGGGCTGGGGGGTACAATTTGATCCACAACAACGAGGTTGAGGCATAAGCCTGGAAACAAACAGAAAGGTCAGAAGTCGGTAAGTGGAGTCTCGGGAACCTCACTACCTGCTCGGCCAAGGTCCACAGGCCCTGTAGCGGCTGCCAAGCCAGGAGACCAGAGAGCTCTTCCCGCAGAGCGCTCAGCGGGAGGGAGAGGTCGGGGCTGAAATCCAGAGTCCCTGGAACGCCTGGCTGGACCCCAGGTGCCCTCCTACCCGCACCCCGGAGGCCAACCGCCGGACGTCCCCAGAAGCAGAAAAGTGGGATTCTTCTTGAAAGAGACGGGGGCCTCAGGGAAAAGACCCACATGCACTTGCACTTGGGATGTTCTCAGTGAGAGTCCACTCTCCGCAGGATGATGGCCTCTGCGGTCAGGTCAGAGGTCAGAGGTCAGCCCCCGGCCACAGCTTCTGCGGCTCCGGCCTCCGGCCCACTGCCTGGATGGCAGGTGACTATGCGACAGAAGGGCCACAGCCTGTTCCAGGAGAGCCTCCAACAGGAAGGAATGGAAGCAAATAAAACACGGCGGAGGAAAGGAATTCCGAGCACACAGTAAACACCGAAGACCACCGTAGAAACCCTGATATCCTCCCGACACAAACAGGTTATGAAGCCAGACCCGGGGCCGGTCATTGTTTTCCAGTTGCCGCATCGCACGTGATTCGTGTCCTTCTCTGGGTCCTCTGTCCCCACTCGGACCCTGTCCTCAGCAGCCCCGCCCCGGGCCCCCTTGGGTCCCATCTGCCAACTAAACACCGGGGCGGGGGGGGGGGGGTCTCCCTAAGGCAGGTTGGCCCGTGGGCCCCTCAGCCCCTCCCTGACACCCGAGGGAAGGTCTGACCCGGGTCCACCTGCCTGTGCTCACCGTCTCCCTCCTCCTCCATCCACTCGCTCCTGCTGTAACCGGCCACCAGCCCTGTCCCAAACTGCCCCTCCACTGAGGTGGCATGCGTGCAGCCCTCACCCGCCCTCGGCCAGCAGACCCTAGGCTTACTTTAGGAACCTGCCCGGATGACAGGCTCCGGGTGTAAAACCTCGGTTTGCCCCCAGGAGGTAGAGACCATGGTGGGGGGGGGGGGTGCCTCGGCCTTTCCCCGTTTGCGCAGTGCACTCACCTACATCCCTGCGTCTCCAGCCCAACGGACCCCCATTCGGGACCACAGGGCATTAGCCTTTCCGTCTTTATTTCACGGCTGAGGGACCAGGGAGGTTTCTACTTGCTCTTCACAATCGCCCCGTGAATCAGGGGGAGTTTCAGCAGAGGAACCACTGCCTCCGAGAAGCGAAGGGAGGGACAAACTAACAGAACCATAAAATAATCGAAGAGGACGAGTAATTCTCCAAGTCTTCGCCTTAATATGTCGTCCATAAGCTTAGGGCTAAAGATGCTCTGATCGGCCAAAAACTACAAGGGAAAGAGCAACAGAAACCTACAGAGAAGGACGAGGCCGGGGGAAGGGAAAGGACACTGGGCGCTGGGTGTTTTTACAAGCATCCTCCTTCAAATCCGCCCTCCACATTCATAAAACCTAAAGCTTGCCATCCTTGGATTTTTTTTTTTGTTTTGTTTTTTAGATTTATTTATTTGAGAGAGAGTGAGAGAGAGCACGAGGGAGAGGGCAGAGGGAGAAAGAGAAGCAGGCTCCCCACCAAGCACAGAGCCAGATGTGGGGCTGGATCCCAGGCCCCTGGGACCATGACCCGAGCTGAAGGCAGCTGTTTAACCACCTGAGCCACCCAGGCGCCCCTCCTGGGACTTGTTTTTATGGTGAGCACCCCGGGGCTGTAGGCTGGACTGACAGGAGCTCCACTCTGCTCCCTTCGAAGGGTCTTTGGCCTCACAAAATGACTCTCTTCTTGAAGCAAGGGGAAGGTAGTTTATATCAACCGTTCCAAGAGTCTGACCCTCCGAGGCCGTGAGGTTTGTGTCGAGGTAAGGCCTGTGCGCACCCCCTCTCAGGTGGCCGCAGAAGCCCCAGCTTTGGAAGCTGAGATCATCTAAACTCTGCCCTTTACTATCTGTGTCTTCTTGGGTAAGACAGAAACGCTCCAGCCTCAGCTATCACATCTGGAAAAGGGGGATAAATAGCGGTGGCTGGCTTGCTATCACTGAGAGGATTAACTCAGATAATGCCTGGGAAGTCAGACTGGCACCTGGCACGCAGTAAGTGCTCAGAGTGTCAGCATAGACTCTAACGTCTTAGGGAGCGAGGCGGTTTGGTTGTCCTTATCCAAACATACAAACACTGGCTACCGAAGCTCAGATGATAATAATAATAATGACTCACATTTACAGAGGGCTTTAACGGACCAGGCCTTAACTTGACACAAACCTCACGGCCTCGGAGGGTCACCGTGCACGGGGACAACATGCTGTTGTGATACAAAAATTCTTAAAAAAAAAAAAAAGATTTTATTTATTTATTCATGAGAGACACAGAGAGAGGCAGAGACACCGGCAGAGGGAGAAGCAGGCTCCATGCAGGGAGCCCGACGTGGGACTCGATCCCGGGACCCCAGGATCATTACCTGAGCCAAAGGTAGACACTCAACCACGGAGCCACCCAGGCACCCTGATACGAAGATTCTTGACGAGAAGTGAGTTTGCAAATGAATCTGCAGGTTGGGAAAGCCGAACCCTGAAAGGTCACTTGTGACCCAGTTGAATGGTGTGGCAAAGCTGGTTTAGGACCGAGACTCTGGAGCTTCAGTTACGGTTTGTCCCAATGCACCTGCCATCTATGGGGGAAATCTGAAACATAGCACGTCAGCGTTTTCGAAGCTATCGTGAGGGGAGGAAACTTGAAAGGGAAGGAGTGCTGCAGATGTCCCCCAAGCAGAAAGCAGCTTGAGCCAGGGAGTTTGTTTTGAAGGCCAGCACGGTGAACCAGGACGCCTCGGAGAGGGGGGGAAATGGAATGAAAAGTCAGCAAACAAGGTAGAAAAGACAGCCCTGCGAGGGCCTGAGAAACCCCTGAGAAACCAAACAGAAAATCTGAAGGAAGATAAATGGATAATTTAACAGCCATTCAGTTTTTAAGAAAGACAAAGAACCAGCTACATTGCATCAGAAAAGGCCTAGAAATGATGATGGATGGGGCCCTTCACAGGAGTGGAGAACACAACAGAATCACAGTTGCCTGCCCAATTCCCAGCTGAGGGCAAATTTGAGGAACTAAATAAGGATATGAGACTGATACGGATTGAAGAGTTTTTCAAAATCTATTTAATGGCCAAGCAGGGGACATTGATCGCTTCTCAGAGGAAACGTTTAGGATCAATGAGGTAGTGGGCCCTTATCTGTGATGTGGGTGGGGGAGCGGGCCGGGGGAGGGGTTATAACATTCATCGCATAGCGGATACCCAACAGCATCGCCAGTACCGAAATAATTTTCGAATTACAGTGGTGAAGCACCGAATTATTTCGATCTCCATAAACTAAGCATTTCTCTTCTTTATCCTTGTATCCGCAGGCCTTCTTTCATTATTAGCATTTAGGTAGGTGACTTGTTACTTAATAATTCTAACACATGATGGAAGATTGCTAGTTCCTTTATCTGTCCGCGATAAAATTTTTAAAATAAGATATTTTACTGTTAAACAGTTTATACACATCCAGGGAACAGAATTCAAAAGGCACAAAAGTATTAGAGCAAAGTGATCCTTCCTCACACTCCTGTCCCCCAGTCACCTCTCTTGGGGCCACCATCTTTAACACCCTTCTTGGGCATGCATCTAGAGACAATCTATAGAAAACCATAAATACAGTGGGTTTTTCCATTGTTTTTTTTTTTTTTTTAAAGATTTTATTTATTTATTCATGGGAGACACAGAGAGAGAGAGAGAGAGGCAGAAGCACAGACCGAGGGAGAAGCAGGCTCCATGCAGGGAGCCTGACATGGGACTCGATCCCGGGTCTACCAGGATTAGGCCCTGGGCTGAAGGCAGCGCTGAACCGCTGAACCACCCGGGCTGCCCTCCATTGTTTAAAAAAAAAAAAATTTTTTTATTTATTCAAAAGAAAGGCAGAGACATAGGGCAGAGGCTCCCTGCAGGGAGCCAGATGCGGAACTCGAACCCAGGACCTCGGATCATGACCTGAACCAAAGGCAGACATTCAACCACTGAGCCACCTGGGTGCCCCTACACTGTTTTGTTTTGTTTTGTTTTTTTAAGATTTTATTTATTTATTCATGATAGGGAGAGAGAGAGGCAGAGACACAGGCAGAGGGAGAAGCAGGCTCCATGCAGGGAGCCTGATGTGGGACTCGATCCTGGGCCTCCAGGATCATGACCTGAACCAAAGGCAGGCGCTAAACCGCTGAGCCACCCAGGGATTCCCCCCACACTGTTTTTATACATAATGCTTATATTATACACTGCTTTCTACTACAGCATATACTCATGTATACACACTCTGCTCATATATATGGGTATGTATGTATTTGCACATAGATATGAGCATAAGTATATCCCACTCCATACCTTGCTTTAGCACACTTAATATAGTTTTGAGGTTTTCCTTTTCAGCGCCCATACAGCAACTGCCTCCATCTTTTCGAAGGCCATAGGGTATTAGAGTTTAAAGATGAAGAATAAAGGATTTAACCAATAATTAATTAATTATTTAGGGGCACTGATGGCATTTCTCATAGTTGCCTACTGTTAACCGTGTGCAATAAATATCCTTGTAAATGGATCCTCTACCCACTTTATTTGTAGGTTAAATACTCAGAAGTGGAATTACTGGCCATTTGGCATATGGACATTTGATAACTTGGTAGCTATTGCCAGATTTCCCTCGTGGAGTGTGAGCCAATTTATATTCTCACCAGCAATATGTGAGGTGCCTCTCTCTCCACACCCCTACCAATACACTATGTTATCAGACTTCTTGAATTTTGCCATTATGGTAGTATAAAATTTATCTTATGATAGTTTTATTTTTTTTCTCATGATAGTTTTAATTTGCATTCTCCATATCATAAATGAGTCTGATTATATTTTTAGTATAGACTTATTAGGAGCAATTTGTATTTTTTTCTGTAAATGCTTCATATTTTTGCCATTCCTCTACTAGGCTGGTGGTCTTTTCATTTTGATTTGTAGGTACTCACTATATATTAAAGAAATAGACCTTTATCTGTGGCAAAAGTGGCAAGTATTTTCCCCAGGTTGTCGTTTATCTTTTCCCTTTGTTTATGCTACACAGAATACATCGATTTTATGTAGTCAAATTCATGACTCTTTTCCTTTGTGGCTTCTGGATTTTTATGTCATACGTAGAATGATTTTTCCATTGCAAAAGGATAAATTTAAGAATTTTTCTCAGAACATCTTTTAGTATTTTATGGGGGTTTTTTTCTTTATATTTGTACCTTTGATTCATCTGGTTGTACTTGATTTTGTTAGATGTGAAGTGTGAGGTCAGAATCCAACTTCAGATTCTCAGATGGTTCCTGAGTTTTCCCATCAGGTTTTGACTAGTCCTTTTCCTTAGCATTTAAAAAGTCATCTCTATCATATGCTAAATTTCTTTAAACTTAGTTCTATTCTTAGTTTACTATTCTGTTCTATCGACCTGTCCACCTCATCACGCTTCTTGAAGTCTTTTATAATATATTTTAATGATAAGCCTAATTTCACCTTCAGTATTACTCCTGCAAGTATTTTTCTAAGGATTCTTACTTATCTTTGCATGTAAGCTTTAGAATTTAGTTTAAAAACAAACCTAGTTTGTCATTTTATTGGGATGCTTATTTAGTTTTAAATGATCAGTGTTTGGAAGGTAAATTACTGTAAAACTTCCCAACGTGGAAAAATAGGAAATTCTTGCCCACCAGGAAGTTCCTATTCATGAAATTATGATGTTTCCATCCTTAAACTGCACTTCAACAATATAATAAAAATATCCAGTGTCTTGGTCCTGCTGCCCCCACAAACTTTTCCCATATCTTAGCTTTTTAGAAAGTTAGCAATGTAATTAAAGAAGAGTCACAATGATATACCCTCGACCAGGTCTTCAAGTGGACAGACTGGCCTCTTTCTTTGGACAAAGAGAAGGCCAGCTAATGAAGCAACATCCTCCTCATATGCCCAGTGGTGTGTGTAAAAGATTCCTTTTCTTGGCTTCTTATCCTTTCTCTCCAAACTCTCCCTTTCTTCATTATCTTACAAAATTAAGAAAAAGACGGTTCCTTACCATATGGAGGGAGACCACCAAAATAGTAGAGGACTTTTGTTCAAGGGTCTTGCAGTTTTCATGGATGCTTTGGATCAGGGCCTCTGTAGATGTGGGACACTGTGGGGGAGGTGCATGGGCTTTGAGGGCTCCTCCCTGTCTCAAACCCGAGCCTATGTGGTACTGAGCATGAGGACCACCGTTAAAGCCTCACAAGAAGTGTTCCATAATCGTTTGCATGGTGCTTACTAAGCAGTTCATTAGTACCAATAACAAGTGTTTTGACTCTTCTCAGATGCTCAAAAATATAAGCTAAAAAATAGCAGAGCAAACGTTATAGAGTATTCTAGAACCCATTCTTGAAGGCCCCCTAGCACCTTTCTCAGAACACCCTTCAAGCCAAGGGCATGTAATTGCAACTCCATATTTATACAACCCTCTCCCACATAGGCAGCCTGTCCATTCTGTTTGCAGAACCCTAGGACTCAAGGTGCACGAGAAGTACACACAAAATGTAGAGCAAACAAATGCCCGCAGCTCAACACACTAAAAATGTTTAAATGGTCCTTCTTACACATTGAACCTGGCCAAAATCATAGAGCCTAAATATTCCTATAAAATCTCAGATGGCATAGTTTTACCGGAAAACATTCTGGTGCATGGAGAGGTGGACTGTTACCATGTGGCTGTGTTTTAGTTACATGTTCCAACCCCCTCTTATAGGAAGCCCCATTCATCAACGGCTGTGGCTTCTGGGTCAGCAGTCATTCCTTCCAAGTCAGATGTTGCCTACACAGTGAACATGATTGATTAGCTACCCATGTGCTCTAAAAACCCAACCAACAGGATAACCTAGGACAGTATCCTGGAGGGGCTCATTATAACAGAAGAGACGGTTCTCCTTGCTCCCATTTACGTGAGCTGTCTTTGGGCCTGCCTGTTATTTACTACTTAAAACCCTTGTTTTATTTTCCCAGGGCAGGATAGAGTAGATGAGTCACAGATAAAAGATTCATTGTCTACACCTTAATGTTTGGGAGCCGGTGTTTCTTCATTATTCAGTGACGCTGTCTCCCTCCTGTGGATTTGTCCTGGAACAGTGTCCCAAACACCAGAACAAAAGAGTCGCTCCACTCTCCTGACACTGCAGTTAGGTGAGACAGACACCTGTCATTACCAGCATCCCAGCGAGACCCCTCCTGGGAAGATACCACGGGCTTTAGGCAGGCAGGCCCCAACGGACATTCCAGCTCTGCTGTATTTTAACCATGCCCACTTTGGATCATTTAATTAATTTCCCCCAATCTAAGGTTCCTTATCTGTCAAAACGGGATCAACAATACCAATCTCCCAGCACCGTTGTGCAGCGTAACCAGCTCACATAGGGAGAGGTCCTCGAGGGAGCCTGGAACATGGGACACATTCAGTCCTCAGTTCATTTTGGCAAGACGGGTTTTCCTGTCTATCACAGCCGGCGGCTGGTGGCTCCCAGAATAGATTCCGCCCCCAGACATGTTTTATTTAGTTGAACACTGTTTTTAAAACTGTAAAATGTCCAGTTTGCCATAGGCCCTGCCACTCTCAGCTGTCCGTGCAGCCTATTTCGTTCATTAACTGCACTGGCCTGTCCCTGTAGACATTTGAGGTTAAGACTCTTGCCCTATATAATGGAAATAACAACCTTAGGAGACTAAAATTCCTGCCTCATTAATTCAGAATGTTAATGTCATTTGTAAATATCCTTTTCCACAGAGCAATCCCTTGAGCATATGAATACAGTAAGCAAAACAAGTAACCTGAGAGGTCAGGAAGGGAATGGAAATGGAGGAGAGAGGGAGAGAAGGCTGCTATTGAGCACGGTGGCATTTCATTTTTACAGGGACCTGCTTCACATCTTGGAAAGAAAAGGATCTCTCTAAGTTATTACTAGTACTATGATCAGCTTCCAGGATATTAGACATCGCTGCTACAAGCATCAGTGCTATAACTCGGCCAGACATGCCCTTAGGATTCTGGTTATAGATCTGAAGCATTCTTCCATTGGATCCTAATGGGCTCCTGTGCCCTCATGAGAGGCATTACCTTCGTGGCTTTCTCATCTTTACTGCTTTTTGGGTGACTAACTGGCTCCAATTTACAACTGGCTCCATTTACATCTTACCATCTCAAATATCACTAAAAATTTTCAGAAAGAGCGGACGATATTTTTTTGGCATTTGCAAAATTTGGACAAAATTTGCTACTGCTGAGTAGTAACTGATCTACGAAGGAGCTATCACATACATAGAAAAAGAGTTTTCTCAAACAGAGAAAGCATCTCACCCGATACGACAAACATGGAGTAATAGTGGATTCCCAGTAAGGAGAAGGTCAGTCGCTGTTTGTCCTTTCTCCCAGAGCTCACCTAGCCCCGCAGGGAAAATCCAGGCTACTCGGATGTTGACCCCCGACTCCTCTGAGTCATCTTCCTTCCCTGGAAGCCGAAACTCCATAGGCCTGCTGACTTCACCACCTGAGGGAGTTGGCATACACTGTTAGCCTTTTCTGAGTCCCCATAACCTGGCAGGCTAACAATGAGCAACCTTTTAAAGGGTCGGTTTGGCAGACTCCCGGGGTTCAAAGAGGAGAGAGAGAACTGCTTAGCTGGTCTCTGCCCAGGGAGTGTCAGCAGCAACTTTGTGTGCTGAGGAAGCTGAAACTTCCTTGTGCCAGCCACCAGTTCAAAATCTGATAAGAGGTTTCAATCTCAAGTAATTCTGGGGGTGACAGAGAAAAATAAGTGACAACAGCCAAAGACTACTTGGAGCTCAGAAAACTCACTCAAATTAGTCTGAGCAGAAATGGGAATTGATTGGCTCAGGTAACTGGGGAGCGGAGAGGCACAGCTGGTTGGGTGGCATAGAGCTAGAGCCAGGGCATTTAAAGGAAACCATAAGACGTGTCCCCTTTTCTCTGCCTCCGATGTATGTTTTGGCTTCATTCTCTACCAGGCTTTCCTCACGCGTCCTGGCAGCTCTGATGTCATGAGTCTGTTATAGGTTTTATCACAGCAAAAGAAACATGAAAAGGAAAACCTCATTTCTAGCAGTTCTAGGTAAAACCTAGAGAGAGCTCTGATTGCCTTGGCCTGAGCCACAGCCCCACTCCTACACCAATTGCTGGGGCACTCTTGTTGGTCAGGCTTGAAGTGCGTACCTACTCAGAGCACATGGAATGGATTCTATTAGCAGAGGAACAGTAAAGGGACAGCGTATCGCTTCTGCTGTCTCTTACAGTTCCCTCATAACCCACTGGCATAAAAAGTTAACTCATAATTCCCCGAAACAAGTAATCAGCTGGAATTCTCCGACACTTGCACAGTGTGACAGAAAGTAGAGAGACCTACAGCATGACATCCATTCTCTCCATTAGAGATTGCACGGGGCTGCTAATAATAGTGATCTGAAATCATAAAAGCCTAAACAAACTAGAGATTTCTTTTTCTGTCTGATTCAAAACATATCCAGAGAAATCCACTATGTACTGCTATGGTAAGGTAGTTCCATAGCCATCAAAGACCCAGGCTCTGTTATCTTTCCTTAGCACATGGCTGCCATATTCAAGATCGCCTCATCATCACAAAGTGGCCACTGTAGCTCCAGCCACCATGTTACTATTCCAGCACCAAGGAGATAAGACCAAGATGTACCTTCCAGCTGAATAAACTCCCATAATAAACTAAGCTCGGGGGAGGCTAAAAATGCATATTGGGAAGGCAACTAGCCATCTCTGTTAGAGATAGGAGAGTCCCGGCAGAGTAGATGCCTCTGCCCCCAAACGGGACGGGAGTCCTAAGGCTGTCGCGCCCTTTGAACTCCAAGGCATCCTAGCCTGGAAAGAAGCCAGTAGTACGCGGTGCCCAGCGTAGTTCTGTGTTGTAACATAGGTGGATGGTTATCATTAACTTTCTGACTTTGGCGAATTACACACTTAAGATTCATTTTAAGGCTGGTCTCTTTAATGTGAATGTTTAAAAACATTTATTCAAAGAAGTCTTGGCTGGCTTCTGTGCTCCCCATTATTGTTTGAGTATTTGTTTTTCGAAGCAAGTTTTAAAATCTCCTGGAAGCCTCCTGTGGTAGTTAATACATTATCTTAAGCAATTTAATGCAAATTAATTTTTACACAACCTTGAGTTTCAAAGGCCATTGAACTGGGGAGAGAAAGAGTGAGGTTTAGGAGGAATCTGTTTGTGCCTCCCATCTGGACCCCACAGCCAGCTCCATCTGCTCTCACATGTCCTAACTAACACTTCGGCTACTCCCCTGCCAAACACACACACCATGTGGAGTTCGGCTCTTTTTTTTTTTTTTTTTTCTTTTTTTTCCTTAGGAAAATGTTAGAAAGATACATAGCAAGATGTGAATTTCAGGCTTTCTAGAAAACTTGATGGGATTATTTGGGCATTTCAAAATTCTGCTTTTGTACCATGACCCAAGTTTTCCATTGGCTTGTATGGGTTGTTTTGTTTTGTTTTTTCTCTTGTTTTGTTTCTGGCTTCCATTCTCTTTTAATGCCACAATTCTCTTTTTCTGGTGGAGTCTTCCAGCACGTGCATATCACATGGGAGCCACTGAAAGGCTCAGGGCAGAGAGCGGTGAGCTGGGACCTGTGGCTACGAGGTGGACAGTTGGGGGGCGGAGGGGAGGCCAGCACCCCCCCGTGGGAGAGGAGCAGGTTAGAGCAGCTGAGAAGATGACGGTAATCTAAACCAGGGTTGTGGACGTGGCAAGAAACTGACACACAAGGACACTTTGGAAGTGGTACTGATGGGACCTGGTGATGGTTTGAATGTGGGGGGAGTGGGAGATGTCATGGGTGACTCAGAGGTTTCGGGGCTCAA
This sequence comes from Vulpes lagopus, assembly GCF_018345385.1. Lineage (NCBI taxonomy): Eukaryota > Metazoa > Chordata > Mammalia > Carnivora > Canidae > Vulpes > Vulpes lagopus. The sequence continues at coordinate 100,748,733 of NC_054834.1, read as the reverse complement.
CAGGTAGGCGGAGGTGATAATGCTCAGTTCCCTGAGAGTAAACTGAAGGAGGAGGGTTTGGAGGAAGGTGACAAGTTCAGCTCTGGACCAGCCGGTCGCTGTCCCTGGCCTTTGCGGGACGACATAGAAGTGGAAGGCTGGCAAGGCGACGTGCTTCTTAGCCAACTGCAGCACTGCCGCCTGGTGTGCAAAATTCAGGAACATGGTGCTTGAATCAGGAATAATCTTAACCTTTGGGAACCAAGAAATGAAACAGTCCAACAATTTAAAAGTCTGGATTTGAACCTGTGTTTTAGTTACATGTTCCAAACCCATGTTTGGCTCAGGGCGTGATCCTGGGGTCCTGGGATCAAGTCCTGCATGGAGCTCCCTGCATGGAGCCTGCTTCCCCCTCTGCCTGTGTCTCTGCCTCCCTCTCTCTGTCTCTTGTAAATAAATAAACACAACCTTTTAAAAAGTAAGTAAAATAAAATAAGAGTTTGGATTTGCTCCCACAGTTGGCCACTTCCCTCTGAAGGCACACACCTTAAGGAGAAGCCTCTTTGTTCCCCAGAGATACTCTGGCCTGTCACAGGAGTTCAGGGGAGTCTCAGGGCCTGCTGCGCTTGCATGCTCCTTGCCCCTCCCGTGGAAGGTCTGAGCAGAGGTGACACCAACTGGTCCTGTCATCAGTGCTTTTCTATTTCAAGATACCAACCTTCAAATGGGCTTCTTGACATTTTCACTCAGCAAGTAAATAGTCATGGTAGTAAAGTAATCATAACTTCCCAACGGGGATATTGCTTCAAACAGATAGTGGAGATGGGCTCCAAGTCTGATTTTATAATTTATCCAAAAATTGATATTAAATACTTTATTTTTTTAAGATTTTACTTATTTATTTGAGAGAGAGAGCAAGTGAGCACAAGCAGGGGGAGCAGCAGAAGGAGAGGGAGAAGCAAGTGGGAAGCCCCATGCAGGGCTTGATCCCAGGACCCTGGGATCATGACCTGAGCCGAAGAGAGACACTTAACCCTCTGAGCCACCCAGGCGCCCCAAAGAAATACTCTAAATTCATTCTTTTCTACCATGTGTTGTACCTCTTAGTTTCTGAATATTTCTCTTGGGTAAGGTGGGGGTGGGGAAAGGCAGAAAATAATGTCTTATTGCCAGCACTCTGGAAATGCACAATTCAACCATAAGAAGTAAAAACGACCTTCTCTTTTCGGCCTTTTATTTTATTTTTTTAAAGATTTTATTAATTTATGCATGAGAGACACAGAGAGAGAGAAAGGCAGAGACACAGGTAGAGGGAGAAGCAGGCTCCATGCAGGGAGCCTGACGTGGGACTCGATCCTGGGTCTCCAGGATCAGGCCCTGGGCTGAAGGCAGGTGCTAAACCTCTGAGCCACCCAGGCTGCCCTCTTTTCGGCCTTTTAAAAAAATAAATGAATAGTCAGCTCAGATAACTCCCCCAAAGTTTTGAAAAGGTTGGACATTTTTAAGTTCAAAGACAAATGTGGTTTTAATTTGCTGGTGCTCCTTTATGCCCCCTTCCAACAACAGAGGATAGAAGTAATGACTTTTTCTACGAACATGGCTTTCTCTTTGTTTATTCCCTTGTCCCACATCTGCCCCATGGATCCAGCAGTTGAAGTCCAAGAAGTGATTGCAGTCAGCTAATAAGCACACACTGGGCCAGATGATAGCAGATGTGGATCATGATGGCAGGGAGAGAGCAGGGCCAGACTGACTCCTCGCAGCTTGGCGAACTGATAAAAAAAACATGGTCTCAGGAATAATGGTAATAAGAGAGAATCCTATATTCATTTCCCAAGAGGGTCATTCCGGGATTGTTTTTATAGCAGGATTCTATAGCAGGTCGCGACGTCCTGACCCCACTGGCAGCCACTGGCAGCAGCTGTCGGAGCTGTACCCTCTCCTCCTGCCCCTGCTCTGTGGGCAAAGCAGAGGACAGGCTCTCGGTCCCCAGGGTCACTGTGGGAGGAGCTAGAGACAAAGATGAAAGGCCTTGTTTCCACTCTCCCTGGGAGCCCATGGGATAGTACCCCAAGCAGAGCTGTTTAGAGCCAGGGATGAGGTACCTGTAACTGCCGGCTGTGATAAAGCGACAGGGGAGAAAGCGTGAAACCACAGTGTTGTTGAAACAGTCTGCGTGCAGCACAATATGGGGATTCGGAGAGAGGGGAGCAAATGAGGTGAGCCCTACAACTGTCTTAGCTAACTGCGGAGACAGCTTCCAGGCACAGCCCAGGGAGGGAAACACGGGCAGAGCCTCAGCGGTCTCACTGAGCGGGGGTTGGGGAGGCCAAGGAGGCTGGAGGTCCCAGGGGAGAGGACCAGAGAAGAGGCAGCTCCCAGAGAGAGAGAGAGAGAGCGAGAGAGCGAGCGTGTGTGCTCCAGAGATCTGCAGCGTGAGCTCCAGTGCTGTTCACCACATGCATATGGGGCCCTGGTCAGGCTGAGGAACAAGTACAACAATCCCCAGGGCTCACATAGGCTGGGGAACAATCCATGCTCCCGCCAGCCAGAATATTAAAGAGAAACCTTGAAACATCGGAGGTACCGTGTGTACAGTTCCTTTATGTTGTCTCAGTAGTGGACCCAAATCAACCCCAGACTAAAGGCTGCTCTGGACCAACCTAGCAAAGCTGAAAAGCAAGCCTCAAACGGACCAGACTATTTCCAAGTAGCCTAGCTGCATCCCAGAACAAGACTGAAAAACGTTTAAAGAAATGCCAAAATAAATAGATAAACAAGTAAAAATCCAGCATGCAACAGCATCCGATTCACAATGGCTGATATCCAGTCAAGAATTACCAAGCATGCAAACAAGCAAGAAAACTTGGCCCAAGATAATGAGAGAAAATGAATCAGTCAATATAGACTCAGAAATAATATAGATCATAGAATTGACAGAGAAGGACATGAAGACATTTATGTCTTATATGTTCAAAAGAGTAGAGAAAAGATCAAGCATGACAAGCAGAGTCATGGAATATATAAAAATCATCCAAATCAAACTTCTAGGAATAAGAACTACAACTTTTCAGAGGAAAATGACAATAGAGTGCATTCACAGCAGATTAAGGTCTGCAGAAGAAACTCTCAGTGTCATAGCAATCGAAAATTAGAATTTGGACCCTCTCCTCTCTCTATACTTCAAGTGCTAATTTCTACACAGTACATTTGGGCTCGCTCAAGCATCATACTGATGCTGTTCCACAAAGTTTTGATTTCACTCCGTCTCTAAAACATCCGAAATGGTAGAGGAATCAACTTAATTATGCACATACACATACATACATCGTCTAGAGTGCTTTATATGTATACATATACATGTTATACACATACGTATATATGTATATATTTTTATATATATGCTTACACATGCATAAAAGGTTTCTTGAAGGATACCCAAGAAATCAATAACTTTGGTTGCCTCTAGGGAAAGAAACTAAGTGTCTGAGGCAGGCGTGAAGGGAGATTTTACATTGTACCTCTTTTGCTCTTCATATCCATTGGACTATGTGAACCTATTATTTATTCAAAACATAAATAAATGGGGGCAGCCCCAGTGGCTCAGCGGTGAAGCGCCGCCTGCAGCCCGGGGTGTGATCCTGGAGACCCTGGATCGAGTCCCACGTTGGGTTCCCTGCATGGAACCTGCTTCTCCCTCGGTCTGTGTCTCTGCCTCTCTCTCTCTCTCTCTGTGTGTGTGTCTCTATAAATAAATAAATAAAAATCTAAAAAAAAAAAAAACCATAAATAAAGTGTGGAATAAACCATACCTGCTGGTCAAGGGGACTCAACCACAGAGTGAATGGAATCAGGAAGGAAGTGGGGTCCTGTGGCCACTAGGATGACTAGACGCCCAGGGCTGTGTTCCGGAGAGGGCACGTACCAAGGTGCGTGGACCTGGCAGGATCTGGGAACCCCCGTGATAGCCATACAGTTGCCCCAAGGGATAATAAGCAGCACATCCCAAGTTGGGTTTTTTGGTCAGTCCCAACGCTGACCTACGTAGGCCTGCAACAGCACACGAGTCATCAGTCCCACGCTGCTCAAGTAGATTCCGGCTTCGAGGCCCATTAGGTAGACGTTACGAGGATATAGATTTCAGCTCCAGATAAGGAAGGACATTCTAAAATCAGAACAACCCAGGAGTTCACCGCCTCTGGACACGTTTAAAACACGTTGTAGTTTTCATTGAGTTCCGTTGCATTTATACGGAGAGTGACTAGACAGGTGATAACTGTCCCCTTCTCTTTTGCTAAGTGAAGAGCAAGTCAAACAAGACTCGTGAACAAGTAGCATTTGCACAGAACTCATCAGGTGTCACTGATGAGAAGCTTTTAGGCTTATCCATATCTTTCTAAATAGCGTGAGCAATTCTCTTACTGACAGCACAGGATGGGATTTTTGCTACCTTTACCTAGACCCAGCACCTGCCAGAGGAAAACGATATTCTAATATGGCAATTCCGTGTTTAATTAAAGAGAATCTGAAACAAAGAGAAGGAATTCTGAGAAATATGTACCGCACCCCTCCACACCCCCAGAAAGTTTTTTTTATTCACCACAAAGGTAGCAAGAGGGAGAACAAAGAGCTAGATAAAGGAAAGAAATCTCTGTTTGGGACTAAGCCAAATAAACTTAAATGGTTTAAGGAATAAATTGGTGGAGTAATTCGAATCATGGGCAGGTGCTATGAATGTAATTTAGTAAATGCTCGGGAACCTGCCAAAGAAGAGAAAAATGTGTTGCTTTTGAGATCATTTCCCAGCAGCTTCATAAAAGAAAACTGATTACAGGAATTTAATAAGTAAAACAGAGCCAGAAATATAGTAATCAAATGAGTTTTTAATTACATTTCAGGCAGAAAAAAATTCCAATTTGTGCTCCTGGGATTAAAAAAAAAATAAGTTCTAGAGAAATGCTTTTGTAGCAGGAAAATAACATAAACACTAATTTCCATAGGAATTATAGTAGTCAGTTTAATTAAAAGGCTTGATCAGAGTGAAAAGGAGCCAGTGCCAAACTATACTAAATAAAACCGTGGCATTCGTTGCTGCCCCACATGGTTGTCCAAATAAAAACATTGTGTATGGAGCAGAAAGCAGTAACCTGCATTTTTCTCGTGAAAATAAAGGGGATTTTGATCACTACCTGAGCTATTATGTTGCTATGTTTTGTTTTCATATGGAATAGCTAATAAATCTGGTTTAAAATTAAATGCTGGTTGGTGTGATAAATACCACTTTTAAGAGAGAGAATATGCTCCGTTTAAGAGCCATCAGCGTGAGGGGACACCACTTCAGCCAAGTTGGCGGGCTCACGGCTCAGTAGGATCCCTGGTCACTTCTGGGCTTTTCAACACCCGCTTAACTAACATCTCGCTGCATTTAAGTCATATCCTTTCATACTCTGCAGTGAGGGTCATTTGAGGGGATAAATCAGGTCTCACCGGTGATCTGCACTCTACCCTCCACACGAAGGCCTGTTCTTTGCGCTGGGAGGCTTTGCTGTTGAGCAGCCTCTAACCACAAGTCCTGCGTGGAGAAGGCTGTTCAGGAGGGAGGCTGAAATTGCAGTGGATTTGGGGTGAATGGGACACACCTGCAAGGTGTCTACACAGAGGGGGGTATGTTTGGCCACAGAACGCAGACCCAAGGCATAAAGTGGGCCGACTCCCTTTCCATGGGCTAACACCGCCACAGCTCCATGGTCCCTGCTCTATTCCTTACTGTGTTCCATGACAGAGGCCACCCAGGTTTTATAAGGCTGGAAGTGTACGCCATTAGAGAGGAGGGGACTCTGTTTTTTTAAATAAAATTAAGTAGAAGAGAAAATATTTAGGAGAGTCCTGCAAGTAGGGCCCGGAATCCTTCATTAGCCTCATGGTGAGCTGGCTCACCTGCACGTCCTCTTCCCTCCTCCGCTGGCTGCAGCCTGGCCCCTTCCTGCCCACTGCCTTCCCTCGGGCCCATCTCCCTACGTGTTCACTTCCCCATCTGTACATTTAGCACAGCTCAGCTCCCCCATCTTTGGTGTGAAAAATGAACACCTCTCGGGATGTTAACAAGCCTTATTCAGGTGAGTCCACCTGGAACCACCCGTGGTGGACAGATGTAGCTTGGTAAAAACTTAACCTCGTGGTTTATTGGGGCACCTGGGTGGCTCCGTGGTTGAGCATCTGCCTTTGGCTCAGGTCATTATCCTGGGGTCCTGGGATCGAATCCCGCATCAGGGTGTCTGCTTCTCTGTGTCTCATGAATAAATAAAATCTCAAAAAAAAAAAAAAGTTCATGGTCTATTGGGATGTGGAGGTCTCCACGGTGGGCAACAATATACACTCATAGGTGGAGCTGGGTATTCTGTGCCCTACGTGTCCCGATTTGTGTGATGTGGGTTGAAAACAGGGTCACCAGCTACGGGGCCGCCCCCGGGGCGGGACGCAGGCGCCGTCTCCCTCGGTCTTCCCCGCGGGTCCCCGGGAGGAGCCCGTCGGCCCGGACAGCGCTGGCGGCCCGCCCCTCCCCGGGGAGGCCCGGCCTCTGCTCCACCTGTTTCCTTTTGTTTGCTCCAGGCCTTGGTGAAGGTCAACGCGAAGCTGAAGCCTATGCTGGACTCGGTGGCGGCGAACCGCGGCCAGTGGGAAGCGCTGCACCGGGAGGGGCTGCGGGCGGCCGCCCCGCCCCCCGCCGCCGCCGCCGCCTCCCCCCGGCCCTGAGGCTCCCGCGTCGCCCCGGCTCCTCCGGCTGCGGGCGGGCGGGCCCAGAGGGGGGCGGGGGGCAGCAGGGGCGGGGGCAGCGCGCCCGGCCCCCCCCGCCCCCCTCCACTCCCCCTACCCCCGGGCCCGGCTCGCCCCGCCCAGCGCCCCGGGGCTGCGGGGGGCGAGGCTGAGACCCGGCGTCGGGACCACGAGCCGGTCCTGCAGCCCCTCGGCCGCCCCGGGAGCCCCGCAGCCCCCGCCCCTCGAGCCCCCCTCCCCCCGCAGCCCCCCCGGGAGCCCCCCCCGGGAGCCCCCGCCCCCCGCAGCCTCGTGGCCGCCCGAGCGCTGCTCCGCCCCGCCCCCCGGCGCCCCCCGGCGCCCTCCGCGGGCCCAGGAGGGCGTCGTGCCCCGTAGAGGTATTTTCTCTTGTATCCTAGAGCTTCTAATGATGGAGCAGAACCTTCAGAATTGCCTGAGAGAGAGACCCTAGTATCCTCCCAAGTACCAGTCACTCCTAGGTCGCCCCCCAAAAGGCCCACAGTAGGGAGACCGCAGACGCGTTTGTGACACTGCAATCGGGGTCCCCCGCTCCAGTTTTTTAAAACCTGAGGCCTTGGCTGTAGACCAAGCCTTCCCCAGAGGAATGGGTCACTAGACCTTCATTAGCGGAGGCGTGAGAGGGGGTCCACAGCCGGCTTTACCACCCGTGACGCACGAGCACGTGGGAGCTACTCCCGGCAGGGGCCTCCCGGGGACAGCGCAGAAGCACCGAGACCTGGAGTCCTCTTAGGGATAAGGTTCTGCACACCACTTAAGGTCCCCACCCAAACCAACCTAAAACCCAGTGCAGTGGCCCCCAGTGTTTGATTCTTCCTTAAGTATAGGAAATAATCGTCTGGCCAGAGGACAGATACTCTCCAGGAAGCTGGGTTTCTAACAAGGATAAACTGTATGAGACTGATGCAGTGACTACAAAACTGCCTCGCTCCCCATTTTACCTGAGAGACTGAGGCCGTGGTTTGACGCGTCCAAAGAACACTGGACTGGAAGCTACACTTCCCACCCTGGCTCTGGCACGACTGATAGCGTGACTTTGGACAAGTCCCCTAGCTCCTCCCGGCCTGCTGAATGAGATTACGTTAGGACAAGGTTTTCAAACATATTTGAACCTTAGAACTCTTTGTGCAAATAAATCTTACAAGGGATGTCCAAGCTATAAAACATCTAAAAGCTACAAATTCGCTGTTTGAAGCCCAGCTGGGGGCAGGGGGGCATCCAGAACCCTTCTAAATCCTCCTCTCGTTGGTTCCATGCATGGTGGTCTGGAAAGGAGCTCTGAGGAGTTGGGAGATCCCTGGAACCTTGAGGTCCATTCCAGCTCTGCAAGATCCAAAGTTCACAAGCCATTTTTGTTCTTGTTGTTACCGGTCAGTATCAGTTCTTACCTGGACTATTCAAATATTAAAGAAACGCGGGCCACGTTCCACAGAGAGCCCTGCTTCCCTGGCACACGGTAGGCACCTACCCCGGAGGGGCTTACGGAAAGGGTAGATGAAGGTACCGAGACAAGTGAGGGAAGAGCAGGTATTGGTAAGGAAGGCTCAGAGCCCATATGGCGAGAAAGCAAGTGAAGGAAAATTACAAACCAGGCAGAGGGGGAGAAAAGGAGGAAGACCAGGACGAGAAGCCAAAGACACCCAAAAAAGAAAAGATACTGAGGCGGCTGGTAGGATGTCGGCCAAAGGCAAAGTCAAGGGTCAATCCAAACAAAGAAAAGTGGCGCCTCTAACCCCCACCTGAGGATAAGGCATCCTGTCACCAACTGCTTAGGGGGGGGTGGGGGGAGCCCGAACGAGAAGCTTCCTGGCTCCCCTGCACAGCTGCCTCTGCGGGAAGGCGGAAGGCGGGAGGAACCGGGGGAGAAAACGAGTACAGGGAAATTGCCATCCGCAGAGCAGGTAAGAGGAGGTTGTTCAGATTTATGGGTTTTATTAAGCCAGTTTTCTGAATCACTCTGCTATAAAGGAAAACAGCTTCTGCGGCGCGGTCTGGCGTCCTTCAGGTGAGGAACAAAGCGCCGCGGAGTTAGGGGCAGGCCCTGGCCGGCGCGGGAGCACTGCAGGTGTTCCTGGCTGTTGGGCCACATCACGGTTATGTCACGGGCGGGAATTGAGAATCAGTCCGTGTGAGGCAGAGATGAACCCACATCTGTTATCCTCCCCAACAATAAATAAATAAATAGCCCCGACAGACGGAGCCAGGCTATCTGGAGCAAAATTTTAGAGCTATGTGCTTTATGACAAAGCTAGACCCAGGGTCCGACAGAGGCTGCGGGCAGCGCGACACTGCGGCCGCCCTGAGCGTTGATGCTACATGTTGCTAAGGGGAACATAATTTATAGCACAAACCCTACGGCTTCCACTAAGGTTGAGCTTTCGTCTCATTTTCTTGCCTTTTTATTGGCTTCACTGCACGGTTGCCAATAGCAACACCCACTGGTAGCAAGGGGAGTTCAACACCATCGCAATCTGCCATACACTGGAGCCCTGACAATGTCAACCATCAATCAAGTAGCTGTTTGTAATTGCCTCCATCTATTTTTCCTGTCTCGAGGTATCTTTCCTATTGTGGGTCAAAATTCAGAAACTGCTGACTAATGCCATGGGTCTGTTCCTCAGAGACCACGAGGCGGTGGAAAAGGACAGCAGCGCCCTCCCTGTGCAACCCCAGGGGTGAGAGGTTGAACACTTGCAAGTTTGAGATATTTTTAATCCCTTTTCTAAATAATGCGTAATTTTCCAAGACTCTGAGGTGTGGTTATCCAAGTACTCTGCGTTTTTACAATAACCATTTTCTCAGTCCTTATTATTGTTTATTTCCTACTGGAGGAAGGCATTTGAAAAGTGAGCCTTCTTATAAAACCTCCAACTGACCAGATCATGTTTGCTTCCCCTCTTGGCCATTAATGGCTGAAATGATGACTTCATCCTACTTTCTCCGTGTGATGGATTTTTTCAGACATGCTATTTATTTTCTTATTAATCAATATGTAGATTATACATACACAACCCCCAGTGTGGTTCACGATCCTGGCCAAGAGGGACAGTGTGCAGACCATTAAGGGCACTACACAATGCAGAGCAGAGGGGGGCTCCCCCCTGACTTGGCCACCAGCTGGACCTGTTCTCTTGGGACCCTTCAGGTCTTGGGTTTTCCAACTGTAAAAGAAAGATGCTGGCTTTTATTCAGTTCCCTTCTACACTGGAGGACCAAGCTGTATTTAATTTTTAAAGTGTTTTCCACATAATTGTCTTACTTACTCTTCTCAAATAAAACAGGACCAAACCTAAAGGAGGTCGTCTTCTAAAGACAGAATAAAAAGTTACATATATGGGTTAAATATAAAACAGCCTTACTACAGATAGATCTGAGCCTGCCTCTAGTGATCATGAAAAATATGGTCATCAGGACAATTTTTTTTTAAATACACCCTTTTACTTCATAAAGGACAGTTTTAGATTATCTCACATCTGGATATCCCACAAATGGCAGTCACTATAATTTAGAAGTCAATTTATGAAATGAGTCAAATGCAATTAAAATTGTATGTGTTTATTTCCAAAATCTGAGTGGTCTATACATTTATAGGTATTTTATATTTACATACACATTGGGTTGGATTAGAAATCATCTTTAAAATTTTGTTAGCATAATAACATTATCTAATATTAACACTACAGGAATTCAGTTGCTTTTTTTCAGGTATCAAAATTTATCATACTTACCTTAGGTCATTAAACAGAGTCTGCTCAATTTACTTTGCCGTACAATTATTTTAAAATCCATTTCCCCTGCTGACTCTTAATGAATTGCAGAAAGATAAAATACAGTCTCATCCCCAGAAATAGTGTCAAACAACTCCCTTCAAGCAGGACAAAAATCTAAACACATGGGGGGAAGATTTAAATCTAAAGAAAAATGTCTGGGCTGGAAAAAATAAAAACTCAGAGGATTCATTAAATAACAAAACAAAACCTAATTCGGGACCCTGAAAACTCTGGCAGTGTCAGTGCAGGGAGGTTTCATTATCTGCTTCGGAGCAAGTCTCTGAAACAGTTGTTCTCCTGCTTGCTGTAAAGAACTCCCCAAATTCAAATGCAGCAGGAAATGTAAAGGGTGAGTCTGGCCACGAGCAGGCCAGAATTTCCTAAGTGAGCAGTAAGAGAATCAAACACAGAGACGGCAGAAACAGAATGAAGCGTGTCCAGGGAACGTCATGAGGAGCACACGGTTCAGCAGTGCCTGGTGTCCTGCTTACACTATTTGTTACCACCTTTTTCCTCAGCTAGTAATTTGGGGTTACCTCTTCTCTGATTTAATTTTGAACGTTCTCGCATATTTAGCACATCTCTCAACAAGGCTAAAGATCAGTTTATCTGTGTAGCATATATATGTATACACACACACATATATATGTATATACACATACATATATATACACACATATACATATATACACATCTCCAATGTTGTTGAATGAATACACTGGCCCAGAAATATGTTAAGTAAATGAAGTATTTGCTGTGTCAAAAATGTGTTATTCGAAGCTATCATCTTTGTGTTCACTTTGTGTGTATATATATATATATTATTAGGATCTCAGTGTTTTCTTTAGATTTAGATCAAATCATATTTAGATGAACGAGAGAGAGAGAGAGAGAGAAAGGGGTGGGGAGAAAGGAAAAGAAAGAAACAGCATAGTTTAGAAATGAGAGACTAGGTTTTGTTAAGTCTCATTCCCAGGGGGGAAAATTGCTTTTGCCACTTTATTTCGATATACAATAGTCTAAAAAGCATCCCCTCTGGATTTGCTTCCTAATTATTACTGTTTGACACAAAGGAAGGGAAATATGTCTTCAGTTGAGTTGTTTAAAGTGACTCTCTTTGTGCATATTTGCCAGGCTGATGTTTCATTATAAGAATACTACCTTACAGATTGCGTGGCCATTTCCCAAGCAACCAATTCATGAGTTGGAAACAGTCTGCTTTTAGAAACCTAAATATCTTTGTTTTTAATAAAATGTTTAAAGTTTCACTAAGCCTCTGGAATAATCTTTATCTCTCTGAAGAAGGGTGATTTAATGACTGGAAGAGGCAAGCATGAATCTGAATACTGACGATTTAAATTTTGACTGTCAATGTAGCCCATATGAGAAGGATACTGAGACCATCCTGTCCATGGAGCATTTTAAAGATGACAAAAGGTTCTTCGAATTATTGAAGATTTTCTGGAGGGAGAAGAATCTGCAGGCGAATGTGGGTTCCTGCGTCCGTTACAGATTGCTCGAATTTGCATGGGCAATTACACAGGGGGATCACATCAATGCAGGGCTGCCAGCCACACTGACGCCACACAATTACACAACGGCTTCGGTGCTTAAACTTTAAAATTCTTACACCATTGTGCCTGTTCTATTAGAACAAACTGCAGCAAATGATCCAAAGCCAATTCAAATGACTGGAGAGGAGGTGCCCGGGGGAGCAAGCGAAGAGGTGCAGTATGGCCCCTACTGGCCAGCCGAAGCAATTGCCAGTCCCCACGTGCTGGCTGCAGCAGCCACAGGCTGTTTTTTGTGCTTTGCAGCCCAGGATTTTCCAATGGGGCCAAGGGTAAGAGTCACCTAATTCACAGAAGGGCTGTGAGGATTAATGAGGGAAGTTAGGCAAAGCAGGACCTGGTTCTGGTACAGAAAGTACTGCATAAACACGAGGCTTAGAGTAGCTCTTTGTTTGGATGGTTGGCTGCTTTCTTTAAGTGCCAGTATCCACAGTTGTTCCTTCTCTACTAATTCCACTTATAAAACTATAATGCTATTGTGTTCTCCCTGATAAGTTAATTTAGATAATAACACTGTAAGCACTCAAATATAAGCTACTTGATAAAAAAAAAAAAAAAAGGTATATCCAAGAAGGAAATCTAATTAAAATATTAATAAAGCTGGGGATCCCTGGGTGGCTCAGCAGTTTAGTGCCGCCTTCAGCTCAGGGCTGATCCTGGAGACCTGGGATCGAGTCCCACGTCGGGCTCCCTGCATGGAGCCTGCTTCTCCTTCTGCCTGTGTCTCTGCCTCTCTCTCTCTCTGTCTCTCATGAATAAATAAATAAAATCTTTAAAAAAATAAAATATTAATAAAGCTGAAACTACCAGCAAAAAGAGAGTTCACAATGAGACTAAATGGCTTACTATCTGAGCATAAATGTCCCCAAGTGTTGATTTGGTATGCAACCTTTCCAAAAGTATTAAAAGACTGAACAGATGCTCCTAAAAGTCAATTCCATTGCCAATTTGGCAGTAACTTATTCTTTTTCCCTGTTTATTGAGAGGAAACAAGGCAACTGAGCCCCTGAAACTGGCCATCCTGAAGAAAATATCCTGCAATGATAGGAAAACAGAAAGAACACCTGGCAAATGGTTTTGCAGAAGGTCTTCCGTTATCAAGGAAGATGTCTGCCCAGAGCTGTGGTAGTTGAAATGTTCAGAAATGACCACTTTACCAACAGGGAAGGATCACACTTACAGGATAAATAAGAAATCCTACCTTCCAACTGTTTTACAAGCCAATAGCGAATAGATTATACATACAAACAGAACAGGATTTGATCATCTCACATTCTGGCAGGCAGAAACATAAACATATGAGGAACCAAACGTCACGCTTTTAGCTCCTACACATTTTGCAAATGAAATTCTTCTACATGGTAAACGTCCCTTCCTTATGCAGCAAAATCCATCGAGTCCAACACCATTTTCTCAAAGCCTGGTTTCTTTCAACAAGGCACTAAATCATTTTATTGAAACCACCAAATGTTTTCTTATTGTTCAGAATGGTACGATACATTTACCTTTTGATACATGCTCCAGTTTTCAAGACTGTTGGAAACAAAATGAGCCTTTATGACATTTTATAATATTCCATCCCATTTACTGCTTTCCAGAATTTCTATCATTAATTAATGGGCCTTCTTTTCGCCCCACCTCAAAAAAAAACCTAATCTATTCCCCAACTGCCTATCAGAGACTAAATAAAAGTCAGTCTATCACAGCAGCAGTGATGGTCATGCCAATTTCACAGTGTGATTTGTGCACTCATTTCGTTTTGAAAATGACCCTGCCCTCCATCTGTCTAAACCGAATGTCCTGGGCTTTTTTCAAGCCAGTCCTCGGGAGCAGCAGCACATGCAGTAAGGGGGAAGACACAGAGCAGCCTCCCTCCTGCCCCCCTCAGCTGCCACACCCACAGATGGGTACCAACACAAAGAGGGATCCCCAACTGATGCCTGAAGGGATCAGGAAAATTTGGGGCAAAGCAGATAGTCCTTCTGTTTTTCAGCTTCCAAGAAGCCATCTGAAGGTGAATGCTTTACATGATACAACTCTGAAAAAAAGACTGACAGACCAAAGATAAAAAGGTAGTTTCCTGGGATCCCTGGGTGGCTCAGCGGTTTGGCGCCTGCCTTTGACCCGGGGTGTGATCCTGGGGTCCCAGGATCGAGTTCCGCGTCGGGCTCCTGGCATGAAGCCTGCTTCTCCCTCTGCCTGTGTCTCTGTCCCTCTCTCTCTCTCTCTGTGTCTATCAGGAATAAATAAAATCTAAAAAAAAAAAAAAAAAAGTAGTTTCCCATTTCTATATTTTTCTGTTATCTTACATTGATTTAACAGTAACTTACCCAAAGTTACAGTTCATACCTAAGGATTTTAAAATACTGAGCCTGAGTTCCCAAGGGGCACATGTAGGCAGGCAGCCCGAAAGGTGAAGATCCTCCCACACTCACCCCACAGTCATTGGGCAGCACTCACCAGCCTCTGTCAACCCACATACCTGCTGAGTCCAAGGCCCTAAACGGGTGCACGCAGAGGCTGCGTTGAAAGAAGCATCTGAGCTACAGTAGTCCTCACTGGCTCTTTTCTCAGGGTATCCTAGGTGTGCGAGAGCCTCACCCAACCCTCTGCAATGTGTGCGGTCTGTTCCCCTCTCCGTATTCATGCGGCGGCAAGTTCCTTTTCTGGCCCCATTCGGAAGTTCACAGCTCTGCCAATGTCTCAGCAAGAGGGAAGACTGAACATACATGAAGTCTACTGTTTTCTGATGTGAGCAATGAGAAACCTGCAGACGCCTCCTCCTAGATAACACGGCGTGACTAGAAGCTACACCACCTCCACCCACTAATTACTTCCTAGCGTGTGTTCACAGCTCCAATTCGGACCTGAAACTCCAAACTTCTGCGGCCCGTACCGACTCGGCTGGTTGGCTGAATGGAGCAAAATGACACGAATGTTCCAGTCTACAACTTGGCCCCACACACTGGGCTCCTCCAAACTCCTCTGGGGGTCACATACACAATGAGTTGTTTACCAGTCACTATTTCTTACCAAAACTAGGTGTCAGATACCGTGCACAGCTGCTAACTCCCTGGCTGTGCGGCCTTCAGCAAATAACCCACACCTTCCCTGTACTTAGATTCTTTACCTGTATATACAAAATAGGAGCGGATACGAAGATTAGAAAAAAAAAATGTACCGTAATGACCTAATAAAGTGCCCACGTGGGCAACCGGGTGGCGCAGCGGTTAGCGCCGCCTTGGCCCAGGGCGTGTCCCCGGAGACCCGGGGTCGAGTCCCTCGCGGAGCCTGCTCCTCCCTCGGCCTGGGTCTCTGCCTCTCTCTCTCTCTCTCTCTCTCTGTCTCTTATGAATAAATAAATAAAATCTTTTTTAAAAATTAAAAAACGAGGACTAGAGACACTTGGACCTAAAACTGGATGTCCCAGAGAGCAAGAAAACAGTCACAAAACCATCTCCTACCGTCACATGTGAAAACGACAAAAATAAGGACTTTTGGTCTCATATCGAACGACAAAGGCGGCGGCCCCCAATCTTCCCGAATACCGGGCAGGGGGCGAGGGGGAAGGGCAACCAAGCCTCCTCTCCCGGGCTCTGGGTCGGTCCCGCGAGACTGCGCCCCAGCATGCAGCGCGGCCACGCACGGGATACGCCGCAACGGGAGTGGTGCATGCCGGGAAGTGGAGTTTTCGTCTCTGAGCAACGTGAACGCGTTTGTTCAGTCTTCCGTGACTAACGGCCTTAGCAGTCTCAAGTCTTGCGGGACGGAAGTAGTAATTGAGAGGCCACCTTCACTGATGGCTTTTAAATCCTAACAGGCTTATTCAGTTACAAAGTACCTCCCGGCCCGCAGCTGTCCATCTCCGGGCGGCCGGTTGCCGTGGCAACCAGCGCGCCCCAGCGCCGCGGCGGCAGGCATGGCCGGGCTGGGCGGCGCGCACGTCCCCGATGGCGAGTTCACCGCCGTCGTGTACCGGCTGCTCCGCGACGCCCGCTACGCCGAGGCGGTGCAGCTGCTGGGCGCCGAGCTGCAGCGGAGCCCGAGGAGCCGCGCCGGCCTGTCGCTGCTCGGCTACTGCTACTACCGCCTGCAGGAGTTCGCGCTGGCCGCCGAGTGCTATGAGCAGCTGGGCCAGCTGCACCCGGAGCTCGAGCAGTACCGCCTGTACCAGGCCCAGGCCCTGTACAAGGCCTGCCTGTACCCGGAGGCCACCCGCGTGGCCTTCCTGCTGCTGGACAACCCCGCCTACCACGGCCGGGTCCTCCGCCTGCAGGCCGCCATCAAGTACAGCGAGGGCGACCTGCCCGGGGCCAAGAGCCTGGTGGAGCAGCTGCTGAGCGCCGAAGGCGGGGACGACAGCGGGCCCGACGGCGAGCCCGACGGCCAGGTCAACCTGGGCTGTTTGCTCTACAAGGAGGGACAGTACGAAGCCGCGTGCTCCAAGTTCTTCGCGGCGCTGCAGGCCTCGGGCTACCGGCCCGACCTGTCCTACAACCTGGCCTTGGCCTATTACAGCCGCCGGCAGTACGCCTCGGCGCTGAAGCATATCGCCGACATCATCGAACATGGTATCCGCAGGCACCCGGAGCTCGGGGTGGGCATGACCACCGAGGGCATTGATGTCCGAAGCGTTGGCAACACCTTAGTGCTTCACCGGACCGCCCTGGTCGAGGCCTTCAACCTCAAGGCCGCCATAGAGTACCAACTGAGAAACTATGAGGCGGCCCAGGAAACCCTCACAGACATGCCACCGAGGTCAGAAGAAGAGTTAGACCCCGTGACCCTGCACAACCAGGCGCTGATGAACATGGACACCAGGCCTACGGAAGGGTTTGAAAAGCTACAGTTTCTGCTCCAGCAGAACCCCTTCCCCCCAGAGACCTTTGGCAACCTGCTGCTGCTCTACTGTAAGTATGAGTATTTTGACCTGGCGGCCGATGTCCTGGCAGAGAATGCCCATTTGACCTACAGGCTCCTCACCCCCTATCTCTATGACTTCTTGGATGCCATGATCACCTGCCAGACGGCTCCGGAAGAGGCTTTCGTTAAGCTTGACGGGCTGGCAGGGATGCTGACCGAACAGCTCCGGAGACTCACCAAACAAGTACAGGAAGCAAGACACAATAGAGACGACGAAGCTGTCAAGAAGGCAGTGAATGAGTATGACGACACCCTGGAGAAGTACATCCCCGTGTTGATGGCCCAGGCAAAGATCTACTGGAACCTTGAGAATTATCCAATGGTGGAAAAGATCTTCCGCAAATCTGTGGAATTCTGTAATGACCACGATGTGTGGAAGCTGAACGTGGCTCACGTCCTGTTCATGCAGGAAAACAAATACAAAGAAGCCATCGGTTTCTATGAGCCCATAGTCAAGAAGCATTATGACAACATCTTGAACGTCAGTGCTATCGTGCTGGCTAACCTGTGTGTTTCGTACATTATTACCAGTCAGAATGAAGAAGCTGAGGAGTTGATGAGAAAGATTGAGAAGGAGGAAAAGCAGCTGTCCTACAATGACCCCGATAAGAAAATCTACCATCTCTGCATTGTGAATTTGGTGATAGGGACACTCTATTGTGCCAAAGGAAATTATGAGTTTGGTATTTCTCGGGTTATCAAAAGCCTGGAACCTTATCATAAGAAACTGGGAACTGACACCTGGTATTATGCCAAAAGATGCTTCCTGTCCTTATTAGAAAACATGTCAAAACGCATTATTGTGCTCTGTGACAGTGTTATTCAAGAATGTGTCCAGTTTCTAGAACAATGTGAACTCTATGGCAGAAACATACCTGCTGTTATTGAACAACCCCTGGAAAAAGAAAGAATGCACCCTGGAAAGAATACAGTTACATACGAGTCCAGACAGTTAAAGGCTTTGATTTATGAGATTATAGGATGGAATATGTAGTAATGTCTCCTTATGGCATTTATCAAAATGGCTCTGTTACCTGTATTTGGTTCTCTATTTTGTTTGTATCCATCCTTTGGCATCCTTATATTTGCTATATATTGAGCATTGTACAGTTTATAATTGAAATAGATGTAACCTTTGAGAAACCTCACAAAAAGAAATATAATAAAAAGAACTTGTATCCTAGAAGGATTTATGAAAAAATTCAAAAGTGAATGGGGAAGTTGCATCAAATAGTATTTTTAATGCCCATGTTGTCATTTGTATTCATGCTTTGCTTTATCCTAAGGATACTCTGCATCATAAGATTACATTTTCCAGGGACTAGGTTCTATCAACTCCAGAACTCAGATAATGTATGGGAAATCTGGACATTAACAATTATTTCAAAGATCGCATGTTCTACTCCAAAATTTACCCATATAATTACATTAATTTGTAATGCAGACATCTTGGATAGATTATAGTGTGTTTGGGCAGAGTTTTCCAATATGATTGTAACGCTTTAACAAAAATTCCTTGCGTTCTAGATTTTGTTGCTGTTTTTAATTTGCAAAATTCATGGGAATTTCGTGCCATAACAATATTAGGATACTATGGTGTGGATACAATAAACAGTTGACGCATTCCCATGGTTTTCTTTTGCTTCATTTGTTGATTTGAATACATGAATATAAACAATGATCCTACTATTTATGGAGTTGATCTCTTAGCAATGATTAATAACAGAAGGTAGCCTTAGAACTTGAATTTATGACACAATAATGCTGGAATTTGTTTCTATGTTGTAGCCTCTTGAGAAAACTTCTACACTATTAACATGACCCCAACAAATTCTCTACACACACTACAGATGGAGTGATCAGTGGATTCTCAAACTATGTGGTAGATCCTAATGCCAGTTTGTTATTCATAAATCTGTCAATAGTATTTTAAGTTTCTCACTGTGACCCTCATTCGGCTGAGGCATTTAATTTTCTGTAAGCTGCAAGTGCTTCACTATTTCCGTCACCACTTATCTTTTTTGCTCCTCATAATTGTAACTGGCCCACTTGCCCTGGACTAGGGAAAAAAAAAAGTATTAGATTGAATCATATGGAAGTGCTGATTTAGAAAGTTTTCAACCTATAAAAACACCATTTTTTTTATTTGACCTAATACCTTTCCATGAACGATGAGGATCCTGCTAATAATGATTTTTTTCCCCTTCAAAGAGGAACACATTAGCTACATAGGTATGCAGATGCATTATGCGCCGAATCCTTCCTCTATAGCACGACACTTAGGAAATGCTATCATATGTCCGAGAATTTGGCTTATTATGAATACTAAGGCATGGTATACTAAAGTATGTCAGTTTTAATCCGTATCATTTATCTAGTTGATAGTGATGGCCCCAAATTTGGAAGAAAATCTGAAGACATCTTTGGGTTTATATGCCGTATATTAGAGAATATTTCTCATTTGCTTAGAAAATAGAGGAAACATTAGTGCCCTTGGTTAGGTGAGTGACTCCTTCCTTTCTGATCCCGACAATTTCCTTCTACCGCAAAATAACTACCAGAAAAAGGAAAGAAATACCTTGCACCTTCCGTTTCCGGGCGGCCGGTTGCCGTGGCAACCAGCGCGCCCCAGCGCCGCGGCGGCAGGCATGGCCGGGCTGGGCGGCGCGCACGTCCCCGATGGCGAGTTCACCGCCGTCGTGTACCGGCTGCTCCGCGACGCCCGCTACGCCGAGGCGGTGCAGCTGCTGGGCGCCGAGCTGCAGCGGAGCCCGAGGAGCCGCGCCGGCCTGTCGCTGCTCGGCTACTGCTACTACCGCCTGCAGGAGTTCGCGCTGGCCGCCGAGTGCTATGAGCAGCTGGGCCAGCTGCACCCGGAGCTCGAGCAGTACCGCCTGTACCAGGCCCAGGCCCTGTACAAGGCCTGCCTGTACCCGGAGGCCACCCGCGTGGCCTTCCTGCTGCTGGACAACCCCGCCTACCACGGCCGGGTCCTCCGCCTGCAGGCCGCCATCAAGTACAGCGAGGGCGACCTGCCCGGGGCCAAGAGCCTGGTGGAGCAGCTGCTGAGCGCCGAAGGCGGGGACGACAGCGGGGCCGACGGCGAGCCCGACGGCCAGGTCAACCTGGGCTGTTTGCTCTACAAGGAGGGACAGTATGAAGCCGCGTGCTCCAAGTTCTTCGCGGCGCTGCAGGCCTCGGGCTACCGGCCCGACCTGTCCTACAACCTGGCCTTGGCCTATTACAGCCGCCGGCAGTACGCCTCGGCGCTGAAGCATATCGCCGACATCATCGAGCGTGGCATCCGCCAGCACCCGGAGCTCGGGGTGGGCATGACCACCGAGGGCATTGATGTCCGAAGCGTTGGCAACACCTTAGTGCTTCACCAGACCGCCCTGGTCGAGGCCTTCAACCTCAAGGCCGCCATAGAGTACCAACTGAGAAACTATGAGGCGGCCCAGGAGGCCCTCACGGACATGCCACCAAGGGCAGAAGAAGAGTTAGACCCCGTGACCCTGCACAACCAGGCGCTGATGAACATGGACACCAGGCCTACGGAAGGGTTTGAAAAGCTACAGTTTCTGCTCCAGCAGAACCCCTTCCCCCCAGAGACCTTTGGCAACCTGCTGCTGCTCTACTGTAAGTATGAGTATTTTGACCTGGCGGCCGATGTCCTGGCAGAGAATGCCCATTTGACCTACAGGCTCCTCACCCCCTATCTCTATGACTTCTTGGATGCCATGATCACCTGCCAGACGGCTCCGGAAGAGGCTTTCGTTAAGCTTGACGGGCTGGCAGGGATGCTGACCGAACAGCTCCGGAGACTCACCAAACAAGTACAGGAAGCAAGACACAATAGAGACGACGAAGCTGTCAAGAAGGCAGTGAATGAGTATGACGACACCCTGGAGAAGTACATCCCCGTGTTGATGGCCCAGGCAAAGATCTACTGGAACCTTGAGAATTATCCAATGGTGGAAAAGATCTTCCGCAAATCTGTGGAATTCTGTAATGACCACGATGTGTGGAAGCTGAACGTGGCTCACGTCCTGTTCATGCAGGAAAACAAATACAAAGAAGCCATCGGTTTCTATGAGCCCATAGTCAAGAAGCATTATGACAACATCTTGAACGTCAGTGCTATCGTGCTGGCTAACCTGTGTGTTTCGTACATTATTACCAGTCAGAATGAAGAAGCTGAGGAGTTGATGAGAAAGATTGAGAAGGAGGAAAAGCAGCTGTCCTACAATGACCCTGATAAGAAAATCTACCATCTCTGCATTGTGAATTTGGTGATAGGGACACTCTATTGTGCCAAAGGAAATTATGAGTTTGGTATTTCTCGGGTTATCAAAAGCCTGGAACCTTATCATAAGAAACTGGGAACTGACACCTGGTATTATGCCAAAAGATGCTTCCTGTCCTTATTAGAAAACATGTCGAAACACATGATTGTGCTCTGTGACAGTGTTATTCAAGAATGTGTCCAGTTTCTAGAACAATGTGAACTCTATGGCAGAAACATACCTGCTGTTATTGAACAACCCCTGGAAGAAGAAAGAATTCACCCTGGAAAGAATACAGTCACATACGAGTCCAGACAGTTAAAGGCTTTGATTTATGAGATTATAGGATGGAATATGTAGTAATGTCTCCTAATGGCATTTATCAGTCAATCTGTATTGGTTATCTGTATTTGGTCTTCCGTGTGTGTTTATCTTTGGCATCTTTACGTGTTACATAATGAGCCTGTACACTTGAAACTATAATAAATATTCCGTTTAAGTAGCCTTTCCATTTAATTGAGTAAGGAACACAAAGTATAAGCTAGCTCACTTTGGAAATCTCTCTGCCAGAAATCACCAGGTTTTGCCCTCAAGCAACAGTTGCGAGAGTGACATGTTTGCATATGCAAGTAACCCTCCATAGTAGTTTATATCCTAATTTTAGGCTAAGAAAGAATGTATCATGAGCCAATGAACTGTTAGACTGAGTATGTTTGCATTCCTGGTGACTGCTAGGTCCAGGATGGTCCATGGCTGGACCTTTCTTCAATCAGCAACAAAGACAGATTGTTTATGCCATCCCGGGATAGACATCTATCTAATAATACCAATTGTGACCTTAACCGTATACCTCCACTCCATCTTTTTAGTTCTGTAAACTCTGGATCTCAACTGAGTCAAGTTTGGGCCTTGGCCTAAGCTCTTGTGGAAGTACAAGTACTAAATGGATGAGAATTATCTTCTTGGTTCTTTTCAGGTTATGAGGTTTGGTCTGTGGCAGAATTTTTCTTCCATAATTTGATTGGTAGGTTGATCATAGATTTTATACAGTATTTCCCCTCATCTTCCATTTTTGGTTTTCCAGGACTGATTATGCCTCGTTGTGAATAGTGACAATCAAATATAAAACCTTTCTAATGTGTTCAGCATAGGGAACAGGAAGCACCGAACTGACAATGAAAAGACTAAGGTATGAGTTCCAGACCATCCAGTCAAGTTTTACCTTCAGAAATTCATTTACCCCTTGACTGCCCACATTCATTTGAACTATTAAATGCTTTTTACAATTACTTCTGGCTCTAACATCTGATGCTGTACAACCACACGGAAGAAAGTTGACTACATTATGACCTGGATATTTAAACAAGTCATTCAGGAAACAAAGTCTATAATTACTTTTCAAACAAATGTTTTCTGGTATTTGGGCTTACAGTGAATGTTAATCCATTAGGTAAATATTTGTTATTTTTTGTTGGATGCTACAACATTTGATCACTACTAAGAAATTTGGATTTTTGCCTTTTTCTACTTGGATCTTTTTCTTTTTTTTTAAACTACATAGTTATTTATTTAATTTTTTAAAAAGATTTTATTTATTCATAAGAGACACAGAGAAAGAGAGGCAGAGACACAGGCAGAGGGAGAAGCAGGCTCCATGCAGGAAGCCTGATGTGGGACTCGATCCCAGGTCTCCAGGATCACAGCTGGGCTGAAGGCAGGCACTAAACCACTGAGCCACCCGGGCTGCCCAGATCTTTTTCTTATGACTCTCAATATGAATATATAAAAGGCAGTCCTTATTCTCTGCTATAGGTTGTGCAGAAATTAAGAATTTTGTAAATATTTAGAAGTTATTTAATCCTCTTACCCTTTTAGTTTTATCCATTAATTTATCAATTTGGTGGGAAGGGGAGATTTGCTCTTAATTCTTCCCAAAAAATGTTACACCACAAATGATATGTAAATGATATATACTCCAGGAGTTTTATTAACAGGCTATTATAATATGCATTTTTAAATCAATTATTCTTAAAATAATTAGAGCTTTTCCTGCCCAAGGTGAAGGTCTCCAGCTGCCAGTCTGCCAGCAGTCTGGAAACAGAGGAACAGGTGAGGTGAAGATGAAGCAGAGATGTAGCTATGTGATTTACTTCACAACCCACCTTGGATCCCCTTCATGTCCAAATCTCAGTAGTTAATCAAATGTCTGCTGCCATTAACAGAAGAGAAGTAATGGATAACAGAGTGGAAGTAACAGATGCCAGAGCTACTTCTGTAACTAACTCACCAAATCGAATCATCAGTCCTTGCATCCTTGTTTTATTTAATACAAGGAGGAGAGGTCATGCAGACTTTCCAAAAGGACAAAGCCACGATGAACAGGAAGGCAATCTCCAGTGTATTAAAGCTTTCTCTTGGAGTGTTTTCTTTTTCTGCCTTCAAAGGGTCTATTTAAGAGATAGTAGTGTTTACTGCTACAGAGTGTATCACAAGATAAGAAATGAAAAATCTATCTGCCTTACTGCCCTCCTTTTCTTTCTCTTCTTTATCTTTTATTTTCTCCCCTTTGTCAATTATAGGGACACTTCCCTGATGGCTGGCAGTTGAAACCACAAGCAGGTATAAAAGATGCAACCAACCTTTTAGCAGTAAGTATCAGTAAGTAGCACTGCGATTATCAAAGTGACTTTAGAAACCATTTAACCATGCATTTTTGCAAATTAAGATAACACTTATCAATAAAAAGTGACTCTCAAATTGGTAAAGCCAGAGAAAATTTTAAGAGGACTTACCAAAAGCACTGGATCTATATAATTTGTAGAATGCAACGAGTTTTATTTGTATACTTGCAGTAATCCTTATCTTTTTCTCTTTGACCTCAATAGAAAAAAAGTGACTGAAGTTTTAAAGACTGTATTTTTTTGATGTTCTGTAACATTGGGAATTAAATATAGAGGAGACTTACTTTTCTGTAGTCATATAATCATTTTATATTGAAAAATAGAGCCAGGCAGTAGCCAGAGGTAATTAATTAGTCATAGGTATAGTATGGTCTGGTTTCAATATTCTCCTTGGGGGGCGAGGGAAGAGTATGAGTCCTTATAAAGTGATTGCTTTACATTTGAATCCACAAGAAATCAGCGTTCTTTTGGTGGTTTAATAAAATCAGCTCCCCTGGATTTGGGCCAAGATTTGGGCCTATCGCATATTGAAATGCTGTCTACAACATCATAATGTGTCTATATTAGAAAAGGAATTGCCCTCATAGGGAAAAATGTTCAGAAAATAGAGAGTTCTGTGTATTTCTAGAATGAAAGATAGGCATTTGTTAGTTTAAACAGGACCTGCCCATAACTTGATTGTAAATATTATTAGGTGGACATGTAAACTGAGTCCAAGTCCTTGCTTGAAAGTGAAATTTGCACATTTGTGAAATTAAACACATTATCAATGACTAGATCCCTCCATTCAAAATAAGAAGTGGCTAAAATTGTACTCTGTAAATAAGACCTTCATAAGGTGCATGGGAAAGCATTTATTGCTATTATTATGTTTTCAGTTAGTTTAGCACAGAGACAAATCCTTAAATTAAAGACACATTACTAGAGGTTTTACCAGCACTGTGGCAGCTGCTGTAAAAAGTATATCCACAGAGTCTTGAAGAACTTCTTAATAAGGACTCACCAGGAGGGGCAGCCCCAGTGGCTCAGCGGTTTAGCGCCCCCTTCAGCCCAGGGCATGATCCTAGAGACCCAGGATCGAGACCCACATTCGGGCTCCCTGCATGGAGCCTGCTTCTCCCTCTGCCTTTGTCTCTGCCTCTCTCTCTCTTTCTGTGTGTCTCTAATAAATAAAACCTTTTTTATTTTATTTTATTTTATTTTATTTATTTTATTTTTTATAAATAAAACCTTAAAAAAAAAAAAGAAAGAAAAAGACTCCCCAGGAAACTAGTGGCTGTTTAGTTTTTCTGTCTCTGCCACCTAAGGTCAGAGGCTATTCTGTGAAGACTCAACCTCTTGGTCTGAGTTACTACAAATTTGACAAAGCCATGCCCCAGAGCTTATGGAAAGAAGAATATACACTCTAGGGAATAAAACACTTTTGGTCCATCATTAAGTCAGGAAATACTATATTTAGAGTAAGAGATGATCACACTCTAAATATTACAAAGCAAAAGAAAGCTTCAGGAATTGAATCCTAACAAATGCTTTTCTAAAAAAGATCCCATTACAAAAGCGATACCACATACCCACATATGTTAAGGAGTGCTTCTGTTTCGTGTTATCTACTAGAAAGATAAAACTTTTCCTATAGATAATACAGCATTTTTCTGTATCAGTCTCTTGTTCTTGCACTGATTCATTACATTTAAACGTTTTGAGGGATGCCTGGGTGGCTCAGCAGTTTAGCACCTGCCTTGGGCCCAGGGTGTGATCCTGGAGTCCCAGGATCAAGTCCCACATCGGGCTCCCTGCATGAGCCCTCCTTTTCACTCTGCCTATGTCTCTGCCTCCCTCTCTGTGTGTCTCTCTGAAAAAAACTTTTTGACAGTGTGCCAAAGAACAAAGGTGAGCTCTGCATGACTTGACCAAGATGCTGCAATTAGTTATTAGCCCTTTTCAGAAACTAAGGAGACTATCTTTCTGACAAGGTATGTAAAACTGATAGGATGTAAGATTGGCAAAATTGTAAAATTATTCTAGAAATAATCATATGGAATCTAAAATGGAAAATCATAAATGCATTCTTCTGTGACATTTATAGATATGACTTAGATTTTTTAAATTACAAATTGGGTATTATGATAAAAATTTGGAATGCATCTGCAACAGTGAGCCCAGGGCTTGGACTAGTTCATCTCTTAAATCATAAAACTGAGGGACGCCTGGGTGGCTCAGTGGTTGAGCATCTGCCTTCAGCCCAGGGCGTGATCCTGGAGACCCGGGATCGAGTCCCACGTTGGGCTCCCTGCATGGAGCCTGCTTCTCCCTCTGCTTCTCTCTCTCTCTCTCTCTCTCTCTCTCTCTCTCCCTGTCATGAATAAATAAATAAAATCTTTTTAAAAAAATCATAAAACTGAGTCTCTCAGAGAATAATATGACTTGGGCAGCCCCGGTGGCTCAGCGGTTTAAGCGCCGCCTTCAGTCCAGGGCGTGATCCTGCAGACACGGGATCAAGTCCCACATCAGGCTCCCTGCATGGAGCCTGCTTCTCCCTCTGCCTGTGTCTCTGCCTCTCTCTTCTCTCTCTCTCTCTGTCTCTCATGAATAAATAAATAAAATCTTAAAAAAAAAAAAAAAGAATAATATGACTTGCCCAAATCACAGAGCCAAAGCCAGGATCTGAATCCAGGGTTACAGGCTCCATTCCAGTGCTCTTTCTACTTAACCACAGTCCACCTCTTAGGCTTTTTTTTCCCCCATATTATTCTAACACTATCAATGCTAAGTATTTCTTTTTCCAGAGCTATGACTTTTACTACTTCTGTTGCTGCTGATTATTTAATTGGTGGTGTAATAAGCTTTTCCCAAAGTACACTCAGTGAACATATTCCTGCACCAGCCTAAATTATATTCTGGTTTTCAAAAGTGTGCTGGAGGGGTCTTGAGTGGGTGCCATATGTTGTTTGCAGCAGGCACAGATTTAGCTGTGGTACAATCTGGGCTGGGCACAAAGATTACTGACCCACCTGTTGTTTCATCGGCTCTTTTTTAAAAATCACTTTTTATGATCCTTCTTCAAGTTAGCGATTTTCTTCTCTCCATCATGGTCTCTAGCCACCAAACACAGTAAAAACAGCTGTCAGAAGGCTTCTCTGCACCTCAAGTGCAAAGGGCCATGTACAAGGTACTTATTCAGAAATCACAGTAGAGGGCCAGCTGCTTCCTCAGGTATTTACAGAGTGTTACCAGAGACTTATAAGGCTCCATAAAGCTTTACCTTTACTTGCAAAATCTATTTGAGCCAAGACTTTAAGGGCTTGCTTACACTCTCCCACAAGATTGCTTACTCAGATTAGCTCAGATTGGGGAGAGGAAAATTAAAAGCAAGCTAAGAACGAGAGAACAGATTGTGTCCCTGTTATCTACCTCCTTTTCCCCCTTTGTACTAATACCTCTCAGTCCTCACTGTATATCAGAATCAGCCAGTAAACTTTTCAAAAATAGAGATGCCTAGACCCTAACCCCTAAAGATGTGGTTTCAACTTATGGGGATGGTAGTGGAAGGGAGGAGTCAGTCTCTGCCTCTTTCTCTCTCTCATGAATAAATAAATAAAATCTTTAAAAAAATTAAGTGTATTCTTAATTCTCTTCACCTATTTCATATATTCCCCACATTTCCTCTGGCAACCATCAGTCTGTTCTCTATATTTAAGAGTCTTTTTGTCTCTTTTTTTGGCTTTGTTCATTTGTTTTATTTCTTAAGTTCCACATAAGAATAAAATTATATGGTATTTGTCTTTCTCTGACTGACTCATTTCACCTAGCATTATACCCTCTAGATCCATCCATGTTGTAGTGAAATCTTATTTTATTTCCACTTTTATTTTTTTAAAATATTTATTTATTTATTTGACAAAGCACATGGGGTAGGGAGGGCAGAAGGAGACGGAGAAAGAAGCTTTAGCAAACACCGCACTCAGCATGGAGCCCAATGCCGGCTCGATCTCATAACTGAGATCAGAACATGAGCTGAAACTAAGAGTTGGGACTCAACCAACTGCACCACTCAGGCACCCCAAAATCTTTTTTTTAATTTAATATCATGCACTCAAGCATTCCTAAGAAATCTTTGGCTTTCACAGAAGGAATTAGAAAAATACTGAAGTTATCTAGGAGCTATTTGATAGTGAAACTTTTTTAAAGAAGGTTTCCAGAATTTAAGAGTCTTTTTTTTAAAAAAAAAAAGATTTATTTATTCATTAGAGACACAAGACAGAGAGAGAGAGGCAGAGACACAGGCACAGAGAGAAGCAGGCTCCTCATAAGGAACCGGATGTGGGACTAATACTGGACTCCAAGATCACGCCCTGAGCTGAAGGCAGACGCTTAACCGCTGAGCGACCCAGGCATCCCTTTTTTTTCAAAGATTCGTTATTACTTATGGTCCATCACCTGTTAGTTTATTACACTTGAAAAGTCACTGTATATATGCATTATCATAACCATGCTCATAAATGGTTTTGATTGGCTTTGGATGCATCCAAATTTGTCTTCCTAATATGGACCACATTCATCTGGTCTCCCTATAAATATGGATCCCTCCAAACTGGTCTCCAATCCCATGTGTACATTTATACATGCTCATACATCTTTTAAAATTTATACTGAAAATACAGTAATATTTAGTGGCTATGGCAATTTATAATCCAATATCCATTTCCTACCTCTACTCTGTTCCCACCTCCCAGATATTTGGTCTAAATTTATGACTCTCGGGATCCCTGGGTGGTGCAGCGGTTTGCGCCTGCCTTTGGCCCAGGGCGCGATCCTGGAGACCCAGGATCGAATCCCGCGTCGGGCTCCCGGTGCATGGAGCCTGCTTCTCCCTCTGCCTATGTCTCTGCCTCTCTCTCCCTGTGTGTGTGTGACTATCATAAATAAATAAAAATTTAAAAATAATAATAAATTTATGACTCTCAAATACTTTGTTGCACATTAGAATCACCTGGGGAGCTTTCAGAACTCTCCACGCCCCAGGCTACATCCCAGGATCTCTAGAGGTGGACCCAGGTATCAGTATTTTTCTCAACTTTCGAAATGCAGCCAAGGTTGAAAATCACTGGTCTAAAAAAAAAAAAAAAAGAAAATCACTGGTCTAAGTCTATTGTTGTAATCCCCTTTTCCATGATTAATTTCAGGATAAGCATATGGTCCAATCTTTACCAAGGTGTCAGAAGTCTCTTGAAGGGCTTCTGAGAAAGCTTTCTTTAAAAAAAATTTAAAAATTAAAATAAAAAAAATAAGGACTCTCTTCCGCTGGGCATGGTTGATCTGAATCTACTGCCACCATCCTATGACTATGCCAGAAACTAACCTAAGTTTGAAGGGGTCTTTGAAGATACCAACGTAAAAAAAGAACTAGAGTCTGATTATTATCTTTGAGCCACTATATTACTTTCCTTACAACCTAACCTACCTCTGGGTCTCCTATAGAAAGGAAAAAATAAATTATCTTGTTTAAACTTGCTTGAGCCAGACTTTTTTGTCACTTGTGCCTAAAAGCACCCAGACCACACTCATCATATTTAGGTCACACAATTTTGAATGTTGTCCACGTGATGAATGTTTATGCACATTGCCAACACTTTAGTCATCTAGTCTTCCTTGAGACCCAGCATCACTCTTTAGATTCCAGTGAATAGGAAACATTTAATTGACCTTTGTAAAGATATTGCCTGAAAACTTGCCTTTGCTCACACAGTCTTCTGAAAATTGTAGCAGCTACTCATGAGATTGGTAATGCTATTCTTGGGAGAGCATTCACTTATGTAGAACTAAACGCAGAATTAAATTGTTCTACCCAAATAAGTTGCCCTAAGTCCAAGGCTTGCTCACTGTTTCTTGGCAGAACCACAAGCCGAACACCAATGCATACTGTAACTCATACAGAAAATATATTTCTCAATTTTAGAGCTGCCTCCACATTCATATAAGGTTATTTCAGTAAAAGCTCAATAAATAATAGAATAAAAATGAAAACAATGGCAGCATTTATTCATGTATAGTAAACCTAAGTGTTAAAGTGAGGCAACCTAATCTTTTTTCCAGTGAGAAATGCTAATCCATGTACTGCTCTATTTCAGCCTTAGCCTTTTCCAGTCATAAACCTGGTTATAGGAAAAGCTTCATAAAAAATAAATACTTTAGTTTTTGATAATCCCCACAGCACGGCATTCCATCTATCAGGCCCAACTTATTCTGAGTTGTTGGCTTACATCAGTTCCCTAAAAGAAAGACGAAGAAAATTCAAATTCAAACCGGATGGTCCATATCACATGGGGGCATTGGGACAGTTGATTTACTCATATAATCTCTTTAAACATCTACCAGGAGAGGTTCTCAGACAGAATTTATTGCCTCCTCCTGCCATCTTTGGACCTACAAAAAGCAAAGCAAAATCCTTCTATGAAACCTGAAACTCTAGTCACTGGTTTCCTGGCTGATGTCATTTCAAAGGCATGGTGTAGCCCTGTGATAGCTACAGCGGAAATCTGCCTCTCTATGGGGTTTCCATCTGTTTGCCATCAGAAGGGACCTTTCTGGGGAGCCATGGTAAATGCAGAGCACCCATTCCTCCCTGTGGGTTCTGGAGTTTTGAATTAATGTTTTTAAGACCAATTGTTATTATGATTGACGACTGAATTATGCTTAAATTTTCCCAGAATAAGATGGAATATATAATTACATTGCTGTAACTTTAGTTTTCATTTATGTGGGTTCTCATAGGTTATTTTTATAAATTTTCCATATGATCCTGAAACTACTTTGCAAATGTTACCAAAATAAGAATTGAGTCACTGAAATTCTTTCCTTTGGAATAAGAGTTTTCTATATAACTTTATGTAGTGAACATCTTATAAAACAGCTGGCATTTGAAGCAACTCTTTCTGAGCTCATCAGGTCTAAAGTTGCTGCAAAATACAAATTTTGTGTCAGAAGGCTATTTATTTACTTTTCATTAAGGGTCAACAGAAATGATACACTAAATTAAAGCAAAGAAAATAGATTATAACGACAAGAGGTTTCAAAACTGAGATCTTATATGGATTGGCTTCAATATAAATAATCCCCTATAAGTAACTGGGGCTTCACCATGGTACCAAGCTATAACTAGCTGGGGATTGAGTGTATTCACCCAGCAACAAATGTATAATGGTCGCTTTTATTACTGAAGAAACAAAGCTTGAATTAATAACACAGGAATGTTTAATAAGGGAAAAGATTTCATGAAGATCAGCCTTTTTCTCATCCCCATCCTCCCCTACAGGTCTTCCAGCTTTCACAATGCCCAGACAAAAACAGACTCCCCATTATATTCCTCAAGGAATAATTTATTAAATGCATTTTTATAAACTGGACTTTCTCTGTTTATGTGCCATTTCCTCAGAGAAGGCTGACTCTAAGGATAAAATAGAAATAACATCACTTTTCAATATTCCTAAAGTCCCCATTCCTAGAAAAAGACAAGAATACAAAGGTCTTTTTATTCCTTCTGTCAGTTACCTGTTTCAGTATGGTTTTCTTGGAGCTCAGTATCAAATGAGGCACAGTCCCCAGTGGGCGATAGAGAGGCAACGTTTTCCTCACCTCACTGGGGAAAAGGAAATATGAATATTGAGCCAAAGGACTTTGAGAGAATGGAAAGGGGAATGGAGGAAGATTCATGAAAGAGGGTATGGTGTGAGGGAGAGACCAGGCGAAGAAAGACAATAAAAAAACTTGCCTTCAATGGAAAGATGAAATTGTGCCCATGATATTTACATGACTTAACATGAAGTATATTTACCTCAATATTTCCTAAAGCATGGCAGATTCATGAGATAATCAAAAGAAATGAATTTAGTTGGCATACAGAAGAATATTTTTTAAGAGCCATATATTTATTTTATTGTATTTGTAGACACACATATACACGACACATCAAACCTGAAATGTCATCAATGCTATTGCATGAGATGAGGCTAAAATTTTAAAAATGACTTGATTGAAAGAAAAATGCTAAATAATAAGACACTGTAAGTACTTAGCTGTGGCAAGAAGCATGTCAGTAGTACTTGAATGACAAGAGTTTAAGAGCTTAGTTTAGACAAGTGGAGCACAGAACTCCACGTGAGAGTGTTGAAGAACCTACACATCACCGAGCAAAAGTGAGAATTTTTTACTTAGATTCAGTAAGTATCTGTCAAGGGCTTCTATTTTCAGAAAAGCTAACTTCACACTTTAATACGGAGATTTCTGCCACCTACTGTGAAAATCTCCTCAGTAGAATGTTGCCTAACAAACTTATGACCAAAAAAGTTTAAACATTCTAGATGCCTGTTTCCTTGACTGAAAAGCTGAGACTTTAGACTAGGTGTTCACATTTCCTTATAATTCTAATCTGTTCCCATCCTAAGATTTTTCCCCCCATTTCCCACAAACCTAACAGGTTTCGACTTTTTGGTGGATAATGAATCCCACCAGTAGAGGGGGCCTCTCTCTGCTTGAAAAGTGCTCTGAAAGGTTGAAAAAGTGGTTACTCCACTCAGAACAGGATTGCCCCTCCATTTGCGTAAGACCCTGTGACTTTCCTCTGAGTTAGTAATTGCTATCTTATGGAGCAGTCTGGCAGCAGACGTACTGGCACACTACAGTCTCAGATCCAGTCTTAAGTTTTCCGTAAAGATCTGGTGAGCCACTGTACAACACAACACTAGGTAAAACAGTGAATGTTCTCATTGTTACATTTTTCATGATGTGTCTACATAGTAAGTAGTTCTGGGCTGACTAGGCAGGGAACTAGTTGTATTCATTTTGAGTTGAATTCCAAGTCTTGAGTTGGAGGAAATTTTAAGAGCATCTCTTCCAACTCCCTCATATCACAAAATGAAGGACAGACACTCAAAGAACTTATGTCCCATAGAAAGATATTAGTGTGGAAACAGAAACTATGCAGCGTATATAAAAACAAAACAAAACAAAACAAAAACAGTCATTTTCAGCCTGTTTAGTCCTGACTGCCCCTAGGAGCTGCGTGGCAGGTCATTTAACTGTTGGGTCTCAGTTTCCTTTTCTGTCAAATAAAGGCACAGAACCAGGTAACAGCCAAGATCACTTCAGTTCTATTTTACTAGGCTCTGTTTCTAAATGATTATTGCTTTGGTTTCCATTTGCAGGCAATTCTAAGGCTTCTTGTTTGCTTTACTGTTCATTCATCTTCATTAAGTTTGTAAATATGTTTACCTTTATGAATATAAAAGGAATTAAAATTCAACTACAGAACAAAAAGTTAAAACTCCATTGTGAATGCAACCATCAAAAATATAATCTAGACAATAAGAGAATGTAGAAAAGTGAAAACAAGTTGGAGTATCAAGACTGTAGAGCTATGATCCGTCTTTTAAGAAAAAAATGTTTATGACCATTGTATAATAAACCTAATTCAAAAGGATGAAAAAGTCCATCTAAAAGGCAAAGTTGAGGTTAACAAGTATCAAGCACAGCCAGCTAGAGATTTTAGGAGGTGGAATGAAAGCAATCAGCACACCCTCAGGCACTCACCCCCAGGTCCCCCACTCCTGGTATACTTCAGCCTTGCAATAAAGCTTCCCATTTTTCAGGATATTAAATTCGAGTTCAGGGAAAGCCAGACATCATGTAATCACAGTTTGGAATTACAGTGTATATCTAATAAAAGCCCACAGAACTTGCAAAAAAAAATTCAGAATCTTTTAAAGAGCTATGTGTTTGCTAAGAAGAAGGGAGGTGGGAAAGAAATCAGGTGTAAGGGGAACCTTTTCACAGAACCAAGGCAGCTCCAGACCAGGCACAGATACTGGCAAACAGCCTAAAATAGGGACCCCCCCCCTCCAAAAGAAAGGAAGAGGAATAGGGAAACAGTCTTCACCACAGACTGACAATACCTTTGTTCAGATTGGACACTAGGGAGGCCCACCCCACACTTTTCCCCTGCTGGCATCACTGCTCTGTGGAGAAGGCCAAGTTCTTTCTCTGGTTGCTATGTAAAATGAATGCAGAAAAGTTGTGATGATTCACCCAATTAATTCAATCACATTTGGGTTAATTCTACTAGAGACAGGGCCAACTTCATGGGTGGCTGTGTGATGACACAAGGCTGCACACAGAAGGATCCCCATGCTTGGTTTACTCCTCTGCTGTCCCTGTTTTAAAATTCATAATAATTTATGAAGAGGACCCTGCATTTTCATTTTGCACTTTGTTCAAAAGTACAAAAGGGCTTCAAAACTGATGTCACCATTTTTGGCTGGGTATTTTTATGAGGCTGCTCATATTACTGCATACTTTACTCACATTGCTCCCTCCATGATCAACATTTTTGACATGCCTAATCATGGCCTGTGTCTTCCTATATGTTTCATACACAGCCTGTGGACCTTTTTCATGAGGATTCATCCTCTTGCCTCAAAACCTCCAAGTCAGAGCCTGTGTCTTTTTTCAGAGCCTTTTGTCTCTTCCCCAAGTGTCCAGAATCTCATACTGTTTATATTTGGGTGCTCTACAAATACACTACTCTCCTAGAACCAACATGAAAAGCTGTTGAGTCCTTTCTGAAACTCTACCTGGAGTCTTAAAAGGTTAGTGTAAACTCCTGCTCCACTGAGCATTCCATGTTGTCCTTAATATGGCCTGCATGTGGCAAACAAGAAAGAAGCCCAGTGTGCTACCGAATCTTGCTCAAACTTCTGTTGACTCTTAACACTTGGTCTTCTGCAGGTCAGGGTTTGCTTTAAGGCTGAAAGTGGTTCCTTCAAGTGGCTAAAATACATTGATTTAAGGATAACTCTGGATTCCAAAAATCCACGGGTTACAGCAAGAACTGGCAACCCTCCCACCCCATCCACACACAAAAGGCCTGAGGAGGACCGGGGTGGCCCTAGGATAATAGAGCTCCTTTGATATCCCAGCAATCTTCCCCTCCCCAAACTGAGGGCAGAGCAGAAAAGAAAAGAAACAAAACACTGTTGTGCACAAAAATGGAGGTTATTGCCTCCAGGGGAAGGGGAAAGAGGAAGAAGGTGGTAGAGGAGGAAACACATCTTGTGAATTTGGGAAAGATTTCTCAATATCAATTTACATCATATCATCCCTGAAAAGTAATGTGGCCACTGGGTGAGACTGGCAAACACAACAAAAGGGGTGAAGGAATTAGCATTCTTATAGGTCACCATGGTAGAAATAATGAAAACTGAATCTGACCAGTAGACTTCAGGCCTACTACCATTCTCCATGCAACAAGGAGCCCTCCTCTGTGGCTGTTTTGTGAGGTTTAAACAACAGGGGCATCATTAACCATTTTGTGACAACCCAAATGGTTTTTGCAGACCAAATGGCAGGGAATGGATGGAAGTGGAGTTTTCACAAAGGAAATGGGTGTGTACCTGAGGGCTAATGAGCTGTTTATAACCCAGGTTGGGAGTGGGAATCTATCATGGGTTTTTTTTCCTGTGAGAAGGTCTACATCTTTACAGTGTATCCCCTTTGAGATTCAGGGCAAAGCCTCAGTTAGCTGAAGTCCTGCCTTTTCCTCTGCTGTTGAAGGTGTGGAAAAGTTTTCCCTTCATCTCTTCTAGGTTCTTTGGCTGGTCTAACAATTAAATTGACGTAAGACAGATTAAAAGGGAAAAAAAATTAACTATGTATGGGAGAGCCCTAAAAATATGAGACTCAAAGACAGGTCAGCTAATTGAGGCTTATATGCCATCCTGAACTAAGGAATATAGGATAGGGGCCTGGGGCTTGAGAGGGCAGTTCTCAGGAAGATAAAAAGAGCAGATGTAATTAGATGTTTGCCATGCCATACAGATAGGTCAGATAAAAAGTCATCTCCAGTAATAGCTCTTTCTGGGCCAGGGCCCCCATCTTAATTCTTTTAGGCCGTTAAGGGAGAGGCAAAAGTTCTTCCTGAGTCTGTTGGGTCTTCATCGCTTTCAGCTCAAAATAATCCACATGCCAAGGGGGCACATTTTGGAGTGGCATATTCTGCTTCCCTTCACTATGCGATTCTTTTCAAAACCATGGAGCCTTGGGTGGACTCAAGGACAGAGTATCAATCTCTGGTCCAGGGAAGGGACATAACATTATCAAGTAGACCAGAGCTCAGAGGGCTCAAGATAGCAGGTAAACTGAGGTTCTCTCCTTCTTCCATCAGTGCCTTCTAAAAGAGAGACGTGTTGAGATTGGACACTCGAGAAACCAAAAGAAACTGGCCCACTGTCAAGGCCTAATAGGGAAACTGCACCATTTCTGTTCACCTTCAAAAGGAATTCGGGGGAGGGGGGGATGGAATTCTGCTTCAAATCACCATCCAGTTTCTAAAACACTGATGAGAAAGATTGCCTTAACATTTCCCTCAGCTCGACTAGCTTTTGGAAATGTAAGTATCAAGGGAGAAAGTGCCTCCATCTCCCAGTTCCTGTGGGAGAGTAAATGCCTAACTTCTGTGGGCACTCTGCTCTAAGTTATAAAACTACAACTTGTAAAGATATGAAATTTTACTTTCTCTTAGGTCAAACCAGTTAGCAAACAGATGGCCTAGGATCATTCTCTCAATCCCAAAGCTTGAAAAGTCTACCACCCTTTGTTGCAGTGGAGTTGAGTTCTGGCCTCTCTTCCCCAGAGCAACAGCCTTGAATAAAGTCTTCCTCGTATGTTTAACTTTGGCCTATGCAATGTTTTCTTTGACACCAACAACGTAAATACTGTCAACCAAAATGTGTTGTGTTTCTGCAAACTCTGACTGCTTTGCAGACGAAAGATCCATGAGGTAAAGTGCCTCTTGTTTTGTGCATCTCCCTGGGGGACCCTGGGAAGGTGCATCTGGGTCAAAGCTGACATAGGAAGGAAGGAAGGATGTCACCTATCCCTATTTTCCATAACCAGGACATCTTCAGAGAGCAGGAAGAGGTTAGCTGGCACTGGTCTGCTGCTGCCCGAAGTACAGCCTTACTGGATTTAACAGAGCCTGATGGAACACTCACCTCACACCAGGCACTGCTCTAAGTGCTTTATGAATAATAATCATCTAATTCTTACAATAACCCCGTGAAGCAAATTTTGTTAACAGCCCCATGTTTTCGGGTAAGGCACATCTCTGGCACCACAGAAAGTTTAAGTAAACTTGCTCAAACTCACAGTGGGCAAGCTGATAAGCCTGCCATTTTGGTTTCAACAGTTATGTTTTAATGCCAAATTCTGCAGCTTGAACCAAAGGACACAAAATCCCAAGGCCCACTGAAACCTGATCAGAAAACCAGGTCTGTTTTAAAGAAGTCTCCACGTCTCTACTGGAAAGCAGTTCTCTATTTCAGAAGGAAAGTGGCCCAGGACAGCCCCTTACAGCATGTACCCACCATATCCTCTATCCTGTAGGACAGGACTATTCTATACCAGTACTCCACCATTTCCTAAGGTTAGAGAGATTCCTATATAAAAAGTTCTATAAATAAATAAATAAATAAATAAATAAATAAATAAACAAAAAAGTTCTATAGATCCTTTCTTCAAATCTGCTTTCACAATGAGCACAAGCCAGGCAGTTCCAGGAGAAAAGCCTGTTTTTCTGCAAAGGGTTGTACAGAGGTGGCAGTGTCTGAGAACAAGGGAACAATATCCACGCTTTTTTCCTCCCTGCAGTTTTGAAGTTCAGAATGACCTTGGCTCATCTCTGCAGTATATGCTTAAAATGAAGTGGAGGCTTTGACCGCCATCAAGGGCAAACCAAATTTGCATTCAATGTGCAGGGTAGCTTTTCTCTTCTCCCCTTGCCCCTTTGCAACCTACTTGCCTCCCTTGCTGCTTCCAAAAGTGCGAGAGAAGGAAGTCCTTTGGCAGAGTTGAACCGATGCTTGCGCAAAAGAAATAAAACAAAGTGAAGTTGTAGCTTCACTTCAACGGCGCAAAAAAAAAGGTTCCTTCGCTAGGTGCCTGAGACATCATCCCCCACCCTCTGGCAGAACCCCAGGAGGTCTCTGCCTGGCCAGCCCCAGCCACCCACTCACCCCCACCCCAGGTGGCAGGAGAACTGGGCTGTGGCATCTAGCTCACCACATCATCACACTCTGAACCTTCCCTTTTCCATCTGTGAGAAGTGACTCACAATATCTGTGCTTTGTACTCTCCAGGGCTATTATGAGGCTCAAATGAGATAATGTATGTAAAGCGCTTTGTAAACTGTAAAATGCTCTACAAATGTAAGGGATTATTATAAACCACAATACAGCGATGTTTTATGCTTTTATAAAACTACTGGCTGGAACTGCAGGAAGGGGAATCCCTCTGGTGATTTTTATTTTGGAAACAGGAGGACTTGGGTTTGCTTCCTTGCCAGCAATTGGATTCCTGGCAGCAGCTGTTTATTCCATCTCGCTGGGCGACGCACATATGGCCGCGCGCCTCCTGCGGAGCTGACAATATGTACTGCTTTGTTTGAGCACATCAAGGAAAAGCGTCTCTTCGCCTCCCTCGCTATTTCCAACTTGCCAAGTCTAACACCTAGGAAAGAAAATAGAGACTTTCAAGTCGTACTTCACCACGGCCGCATTTGGGGGTTTTTGGATGAGATTTTTTTTTTTTTTCCTCCTTAGCAACCAGAAATTTACAGGCGGACTCTCACCGTAAAAACAGCCTTCCCTTGAGCTGTTTGATGCTTTTATAAAGCTTTGCCGTGGTTAAAATGCACATGATATTAATATTTGGCCTGGGACTGGGTCTGGACCAGCTGAAAGGGATTAAGTTACGAACAGGGTCTTTCCACCCCCCACCCCCACCCCCGCCCGCGTCTGTCCAGGGACGGTAGGCAGGGGGGCGCGCTGGGTGTCTGGGGGTCGCCGGGGAACACAGTGCCCGCCGCTCTGCACAAATACCTGCCCTGGCGCCTTGTTGCAGGTAGCCACTCGCTGCCAGCTGAGGTGTTTTGAGACGACTCTACGTCTAAGAACTACTACTTGCTTGTAAATGTCAAGAGGAATTATGAACGTTTGTAGAAAAAGTAACTGTTTGACTAATTTCCGGTTCCAGGGAGCAAATGCACTACCCTATGTATTTAGAACCTGGTGCTGACAGCCAGGCCGTGGCAAGCTTCAAGGTTATAGGATCATAAATGGGATTAGATAACCCAGACAGTGTGGCTCAGGCTCTAGGACTTTTAAGATATTATTAAAACCTCAGAAAAAGGGCAAACGATTTCAAAGGGAAAGAAAGACATAACAGATTCTCAACAAAGAGAAAATGGAGTCCTGGAGATGGTACTAGGGACTTGTTAATCCCCAGGAGCCTTTCTAGAGTACATGCTAGAATAAATAAATATTTTAGAACATAAGACATAAAAAAGCAGGTCATGATTTATAGTGTAGAATGATTTTTCTATTAGATTTGAGCCATGGAAAAAAGAAAAAGAAAAGAACAAGGAAAGTGTATTGAGAAAACCAAAATTGACAGCAAGAATTTGCAACTCCAGATAGCAGAAATCAGTGCACCACCTGGAAGGCTGTGCATTTTAAATTATCTGTTTCTTTTTAATTGACCAGATTAATTATTTCCACCTTGCCACTTGGCAGGTAGGTCACTGTTCCTTTCACAACATTAATGAACCCATTCACTTTTTCTCCATGTAATTAAGACTGTGAGTTACAGATCACATTCTTAAATTGGCTTAGTGTACAACCAACTCAGTCTTTATTTAACAAAATATATGACATCAAGTATTTCTCATTGAAAACGTGCTGAGTTTCTACTGAGTTTTCTTCTAGTTGTTGTGAGAGTGGTGACTTTGTTCTTTTTATTTTAGGGGAAGAAATACAGACCTATAAAAGTTATAGGTGGTTATATCCAGGGTGGTGTTTCATTCTTAATGTACTCACAGTCTGGAGACCTAAAGGACAGCTGATGGATTAATGTTCAAGTATTTCTATTGCCACAAAAATTCTGACCAAGGCCTTTCATGAGCTATTTGAAAAGAAATAACTTTGGGTATACTGTTAAAGTTACTTAAGTGAAATATATTGCCCTCTTCTGTTAGCTTTATTTCTAGGCCATTTAGGAAAACCTAGGAACATTCAGAGTTACTCAGTGCATTGAATACAGTAGCAGAACACAGTAGAGAAAGCTTTGTTTGTGGTGTCTATGGCCCTCAAGAGAGCAAGCTTTAATTTAAACCAACCCAACCTGTCTCCCAAAGCATTTGGCTTTATTCAGAACTTCTGGATCTCAACCTGCTTCCCAGAGGAACTAAATTTAGACCTAAAGTGTAAGGTGCTTTAATTTTTCCAGGACCCGAATGGGATTTTCTCCATGAAAATGAGTCTGGTGGGGCACCTAATCAAGAGGAAAACTGTTGGACAGAACTCTCAGTGGTGGTCATCTTTGTTGCTGGCAAAAGACTAGCAACACAAATCTGAAATATTAGTAATACAAGTGCATTGTTTTTACAAACTGAAAGCTTGTGAGAAATTCTGTTTGCATTGTCTGAATACGATGGGGCCAGGATCAAAGATAAAACTGACATTTTTCTAATTCTTTACTCCATTTCTTTGTACAAATGGGATCTTTTGGTCACATGCAATAAGCTCTACTAATCACTGTGACAAAACTGCTCAGGTTTGTGGCATAATTTACTTTCTAATTTTTTTAACAGAACCCATATTTTGCAATCTTTTGTCCCACAGTTGTAGAACTTTATGGTGTTCTTTTACTATTGAGATTTCAGGTGGTTAACTGCTGTATTTCCTTCCAACCCAAATGCAAGTGCAGTAATGATCTCCATGTGCTTCGATAAAGGCACGTTGGCCTGTGGTTATGTTTTAAATAAGTGCCTAAACACACATACTCAGAGTCACAAAGTCAGCAGGAATGGCATTTCATCTTGGTCTCACTGTGGGCAGACTGTGGTTGTGACAAGAAACACACAAAGCTAATTGCAGCATGGCTTAGCAAAGCTCTGTCTTTTGCACTAAAAGGGACAGCTTAAATGCATTTTATCCACTGTTGTGTTGGCTTGAAACAGCATGCAGTCTTTATATGAATAGGGCATTTCAATTCATCTCATATGAGAGTGTAGGAATAGAGGTGATGGGAAGAGAAACATATCAATTTCAGGAACTGGAGTCCTTACACACCACTATTGGGAGTCTTCTTTGGGGCCTGTACCCAAATTGTTTTGTGCTGGATAAAGCCAAATACTGGGGCACTAGAAAGCACAAGAATAAAAGAGAAATGTGCTTAGAGAAAAGAGGCTTTCAACTACCAGGAAGCTAACCAAACTAGGAAGCCACCTCAATATATTACCAGTCCTGGCTGGCCAATTTCACCACAGGGACAGAGTCATTCCAAGTGACAGCAAGTCCATCTCTTCGCTTTCCCCTCCAGGAATGGGCTGCCAGGAAGCAAAAACATCTGCCTTGGGGAAATCTTGGGCATTGTAAAAGTTCCCTGCTCTCCCTTTAACCAGATTTTACCTCTGTGTTGGCACAAGAGGGCTGCCAGACATAGCACTTGGGAAACCTACATACTGTGATGTAATCAGCTGCTCTCACTTCTGGCTCAGTCCTCTGGAGCCATATCTTTACTAATACCTCCCTTTCTTGCCTCCCTCTTTCCCCTTCCCATTACAGGAGGGCATCTAGATTAGGAGCCTTTAGGATAAAGGGGAAGAAAAATTGGAGCCAGGACTACATTAGGTCTTGAGAGCTTATCCCACTGTATAAAACACTGGATGTGTCACTTAAAAATAATAATCATGATGGATCTACCCAGTGATTGTGATACTGGTTTTCAGTTTTCCCCTGAAAAAGGAAGAAAGACAACACAAGCGCCTTTGTGACTTTCTGCTCGGAAGTAACATGTGTCACTCTGATAAGATCTCATTAGCCAAAAAAAGTTATATGACCAAGTATGACATCAATAGGGGGAGGAAGTATAATTTCTGCCCTAGAGAGAAGCAAAAAATATTTTGAACAATATTACAATCACAGGCCTATTATCAAACATACTTGAAAAAAAAAACATACTTGAAGCCAAAAGTCTAGAAATTAATGAAAATGCAAAAGGAAAGGTATAGGGAATGAGAGACAAGATCTTGGTCAAACTTGAGTAGCTAAAGAGAGTTGGATGTCTGATTATAACGAAGGCTGAGGAAAGGTCCAAGTCTGATGAGTTACTTGGGAGTATTTTATAAATGATCTGGATAGAATCTGACAGAACTGGCCATCTAGAACTTAGACCTAAGGTGTTCTGAAGAAGTGAAATTCAAGTAAAGTATTTGCAGCCATGTGGTTGCAGAGTGAGAAAAGCTACTAATTGTCTGTTAGTATTGGGAGAAAAGCATGGCCTTTCCCGACAAACACAATTCATCACTATGGTTCCCTCTATAACAAGGGACATTGATGCCCACATGGTGTCACCCTGCAGTTCGGTGGCAGATGTGGCCCTGAAAAGACAGGGTAGCCTGGAAAGAAGAAACATCCTAATTTTAATGGGACCAGTCCCAAGACACAGGCAACTCTGAGAGCTAGGATGTCTTGGACCATGACCTTCTGTTGGTTACATAATTTGGAGAATTGACCTCACTTCTACTCAGCCAGAAGCCTGGTGAAGGAATTTCTTTCAAGATCAAATGAGAAGAGCTGAAAGATCCCTACCTATTTGCTTAAGCCTCACTCAGCTAGTGAACAGCTCTGAACAGGCTGCATCTCCTCTGTCCGCCATCACTCCTGTCCCTCACCTGGCTCATGAGGCAGATGTTTTCACAC
Organism: Vulpes lagopus; assembly: GCF_018345385.1. Classification (NCBI taxonomy): domain Eukaryota; kingdom Metazoa; phylum Chordata; class Mammalia; order Carnivora; family Canidae; genus Vulpes; species Vulpes lagopus. The sequence continues at coordinate 100,705,922 of NC_054834.1, read as the reverse complement.
CTGCTTCTACATGCGCCCGGATTGCAGTGAGTGCAGTCCATTCAGGAACCAGCCTGAACTGTTTGTCTCTGCCTCTGAGTTTTTGGCTTTGCCTAGACACAAATGTGTGCTCCAGCAAAATCCTACTGAGGCCCAACTGTAGGCTCTCACACAGACCCACTGATCCCTGGGCAGCAGCCTGAGTGAGGGGCAGAGGGGCGCAGAGGTTCTCAGTTATGACTCTGTGAACTTTCACACCCAGAAGTGCTCAGCTCAGCTGCCTCTTCACTAACAAGGAGGTGGAACCCTCATTGCAGGCTTTTCACAAAATAGCACCTGCTGTTAACTGGAAGCCATGTAGCGAGCCTGTGCTGACATGCCCTCAGTGGCTCTTTGCCCTCTCCCCATCTGAGACATGAGGATGATTAATTGAAAACATCCCTGTTAGAAACCCACCATCTTGCAGTGCCTGACTATTCCTTTACATGCATTAATCTCACCTCCACGGATTAATGTCAGATTCCTTATGGGGGTAACTGGTTTTGAGAAGGTCTAAAGCTGCCCTGAGTAAAGACGAAGCTCATGAGATGTAATGGGTATGAAACAACTGGATCACATACCAGACCAGAGGAATGGCTTCAAGGTGAACTGTTTCTAAAGCTAACTGAAGGACTCTGGCCCCTCAGGATGAGGAGACACACGATGGTGGATATGTAGCAACACCAGCTACCCCTATGCTGCGAAAGCCAGAGGAGTCCACTGTTTTTATCCTTTAAATATTTATCTATTCAGTACTTGTCTTCTGGAAAGAGTTCAACTTCACTGGCCACAAGAGTGGAAACGTGTACAGTTTGGCCCAATCATAGTAACCCATACACTTATTTTTAAAACATGGACAGATAATCCAACTGAGACTAATTGGAATCCTTCCCTGAGATTTTTAAACAATAACTTGCCTCTTGGATCAGTGAAACTGATGGCACCACATTTGGTCACCTTGGCAGGAAGACTGTGAGCATGGTATTTCCTTAACGGACAAGGGCAGGGATCAGTGAAGTGAGCACAGAATTAATATGTCCAGTACAGGTCTGAAGAGAGAAGGAAAGAAGCAGAATCTTATTCTTATTTGCTTCCCCAATGCCTATATGATACTACATATATGTTCGATGAATGGATAAATTCATGAATGAACATATGAGGCAATAAATGAAATTAATGAAGCAGAAGCAAGTGCTACTCTGAAGACAATTAGTCTAACACCAGGACAAGAAGGAATCGGGACACTGCTCAGCAGCCCACCTGGACTAGAGCTGTTCCTGGCACACTCTTGTGTTCTGGACCCCAGACCTGCCCCTCACAGGCTGTCTTCTCAGAGCATGAGCAAGGAAAAACCCTGTGTGCCAGATGTTTCACCCAGAACCTCCCTCTGGCTATGAAAATTCTCCCCATGCCAACGATGGGGCTTGACCCAAGAGGCCTCTGGAACAGGAGAGGACTTTAGTTGCACTCTCTAATTAATCTTGGGTTTGGCGAGAGTGGCTGAGAGCATCAAAAACCTCTCATCAAACAGATGCTTCTCCTGAGCTCTAATAACTAACAACGCTGTCAACTGTGTTAAGGAACAAGAAGCCATAAAATTGTTTAACAGTCCAGCGCCTTTGTCAGAGAGACGTGGAAAGGAAGGCACTGGATTTGCACACAGAATGAGGGAGTTTAAGTTTGAGTGATCTGGAACAAGTCACTTGACCTGTAAAGCCCTCGTTTTCCTTTAAAATAAGGATAATCACTTCTGTCCTCCTCACATCTCTATGTGGTTGTAGAGAAGATCACTTGAGACAACATTTATGAAGAGTTTTTGTAAATGAGTGAAACGTGAATGTGAGAGATTACTACTAGTGTCACCACACAATGAACAAAAAGTGGACTGGTGCTGGGAAAATCTGGAGATAAAATGGTCAGTTAGGGGGCTGCAGGTCACTACCTACAGGCAATGCTAACTTGAAACAAGGCAGAAGGAAATGGGAATGAGAAAAGGGGGCAGGAACGCTCCATTGATTTTCTGCCCAAATGAAGCATTTAAGTTGTTTAATAAATAAATAAATGAAGTATAATCAGCAATTCTTTGTAAAGAAATCATCTTACTTATCAAAACATTACCTGTTACAGTAAATTACCTGTTTCTAAATTCTGAATTTCTCTAATTTTGTAACACCAGTGTGAGCTTAGTATGTATTTTATTATTGCATTTATCACCCTGATTTAATGTATTTGTTAAATTTTTCATCTCCTCTTTTAGACTTGAATCCCTGCAGGGCAAGGGCCATGTTTTATTAATATCTGAAATCCCTCTTGGTGCCTAGCACACTGTTTAATGCATAATAAACATGTACTGTTTGATGGATGAATGATTAATCATATCACTGTGGATTAATTACTGCAAATCATCATCATAATCTTGCAAGGCAGGTATTTTCATTTCCATTTTGCAGATGAAGAAACTAAGACTCAGAGAGGTTAAGTAAATAAGTTACCCAAGGTCCCATAGCTGGTAGAGTCTGGATTCAAATGGCCTGCTCTTGAGCCCACACCACCTCTGCCTGTTTCCTCAGTGCCCAGCTAATAGTAACAGGTCTGGAGGACTGGGTCCTTGTTATTTTGCATGTGTCTTCCAGTTGCTGAACTCCTATCCAACCCAGTACTTGTCTTGGTTAGACACACATTTTACTTTGACGAGAAGGGAAAGAGCCCTTGGGAGTGAGGCCCTGCCGTGAAGACCATGAGAAGGACTGAGTTTATAAGTCCTTTTCTGAAAATGATCAGCTTCTTCTGAGGCAAGATTCTCGAGGATAAAGCCTGATACAAACTTTTTTTAAAATTATTTATTTCTTAGAGAGAAAAATGCGTGTGAGTAGGGGGAGTAGCAGGGGGTGAGAGACAAGCAGATGCCTCACTGAGCATGGGCATCGATCCCAGGACCCTGAAATCATTACCTAAGCTGAAACCAAGAGTCAGCTGCTCCACCAACTGAGCCACCCAGGCGCCCTGAGCCTGATACAAACTCTTAAACAAAACTAAGGGAAGTGCACACACTGCAATGAACCTGAGGAAACCTGGTGTGTCCGCACTTTGTCCTGTGGGCCTTCACTGTTTCAGGACGAGGAAAGAATGGAGAATGAAAAGGATCAGGACCACATATCTGTCCAGCTAGGAAGGCGGCTAGCAAAGACTATCCAGATACAAAACAAGGTTTCTAGCACCACTAGTAGTCTAGGATGTACAGTTCTTAAAGGCTCCTTGTCATTGATAAGGGATACCAAGCTACTGTTACATGTCATGTCCCTGCTTTATTTTGTTTTGTTCACATATCATAAGCACATTTGACCTGCCTGGTCCAGCAAATACACTGATGTGCAAATACGTGGTCTAATAGAAGATCCAGAATTCACAGTGCTATTTGTAGAACACCATTAAAAAGTGCCCCATTTCGGGGTCCCTGGGAGGCTCAGTTGGTGGAGTGTCCAACTCTTGATTTTGGCTCAGGTCATGATCTCAGGGTTGTGGGATCGGGTTCCGTGTGGGGCTCCATGCTGGGCATGCAATTTGCTTGAGATTCTCTTTCTCCCCCTACCCCTCCCCGCACCCCCTCTCTTTAAAAAAATTGCTCCATTTCATTGTAAATTCCATCATTCAAACCAGTGACAATTTTATTGAGACAAGTGTTACCAGGCACTAGAGATGAAAAGATATTTAACTAAACTCAAAGAGGACAGTATCGTATAAAATGTAAATGTATAAGAGGGTATAAAATATAAAATGTATAAAATGTAAATGTCTCCTTCTTGAACAGCTACCCATCCCACTCCCTCCCCAGAGGGACATTGTTGACAGTTTCTGATGTATCCTTCCAGAAATGTTCCCGCATCTGTATAAACTTATTTAGAATATGTATATCCTTTTTCAAAAACCAAAAAACAGTAAGGCATTCATATTATAGAAATCACTTTGTACTTCGGTATACCAAGAAAACACAGACTATAAACAACAGAAACTACTTATTATTAAGTGGTTTTGAATGAGATAATAAATGAATTTTGAATGAATAAATATGAATGACACACACTGTATGCTTTGATATGGTCCTGAAATGATCATACAGTTATAAACTATACACAGACCTTGCTCTTATTTCCCAATTAGTCCCACTTTCTGGTTGTTGAAAGGCACCCTGCCCTGTCAGTCAAGTAGTCAAGTAGGAGCATTTGAGCACCAACCTCCACCCCACTTCCTCCTCCAGAAATCCCAAACCAACCAGCCTGGGCAAGAGAAGAAGTAGGTGTGGATTCTCACTGACAACCTAATAAGCACATACCTCTAAAATCTCACTAATTTAACTGAAATGAGCCCAAGCTACATAGACTCTCACTGAGACTAAAAACATTTTTTTCAAAGAATGTTCAGGCCAAGTGACCCTACTTAAGGAAACAGCAAGATTCATATGCTATTTATTGAGTCCTGTGAATATACAGATATTTAAAAGCCCTTTACATCAGTTTCCTATTAATTACCTTAGCAAACACCTGGGCTCCTGGAACAAAGATCATCTTCATTCCTAGCCAGTTAGTGGAATGAAGGAATGAAGTCTGACCACATTCCTGAGCTGGAGCTCTCAGGGTCTTGAACCCCCTTGCTCCTCTGCTTCAGTCCCTCCACTGAGTTCCACAGTAGGATGGGGAAGGGGCTGGAAGAAGTGTTAGCCTAGGATGGGGAGGGTGCTGACCTGCAATTGGTCCCTTTCAGGTTGCAAGGAGCCATGGAAATCACTAGAATCTCAACTGACCTCTGGGACCTCAGGGTGGGAAGCCCAAACAAGACTTAACTTCATGGTCTCCTTATCTTTGCCCTTCCCACAGGGGAGCTCCTGACTCTGCCCTGACTCCCCACACAGTCCCTACCATGACATCCTGCTGGCCAAGCAGCTAGGCACACAGATTTGTTCCCAGCAAGAGTAGACCTCTGCACCACCTTCCAGAGACTATCCCAAGATGCCCATCTCCACCACCCCATGCCACCCAGGGACAAAGATCTTAACCAATCCAAAGTCCTGAGGGGAGAAGGGACCTGATATCTGAAAGGCTCATCCTCCCTGCCCCAATGAGATCTGTGGGAGTGGGATTAGAATAGCTCAACTTTTCTCCACAAAGGAATCAGGCACACAAGCATTCATATTCCAACCCCTTCACTCAATAGACTTACAACTGATAAGGCTCCTTGACTTCTCTGAGCTTTACCTTCACAAACAACAAAATGGGAAGGACACCATCTACTTTATAGGACAGTTGTAAGAACTAAGCTACACAAAGTGCTATGGTTCCCAGTGGTAGACTGTAATGCTAACAACTGTTCTTGTAGCGTGGCCTTCATCTTTATGATGGGACCACCAACCTTGGTTAACCAAGTCTCTCATCACTGATAAAAATCATTCCTATAATATATGTGTACCAAGTAAGAAGAAGATATACTGTTTGTACTCCAATTGTGGACATGTTTGGTTTCTCTTTGTATAAAACACAAGACTAGTTGGGGGTTTCATATGGTTTTTGTCTTGTGCAGACATGCGCAAGCAGTATTGCCTAAAGCAACAGCAGTACTTGGTGTTGGATAAGCCCATGTGTTAAATGATGTGACAGTTGACCAAGTCATGCCTTGAACTTTGAAACCCATGAGGAGCCCTAAAGCACCCTGAAGATCTCTGAGTTTGTCTGAGCTAACCAGTCCATCACTCTTGGTGCACTTTTTCAAGGTATGAAATCAAAGGTGAGTCACTCCCTGCCCCTCCTTGAAAACAGAGAGCCGCCCACATACCTACAAGGGGGAACTGACCACACAAGGAGGTATGTGATAAGTGCCAAAGAGTGGCACAGCAATACTCCTACAACATGAACTTACTACCAAGCACAGAGAATTTAGAATTAGCCCTTCCCCACCATGACTTCTATGTTCTGAGCTGACCCTGTGCTGAGCTTTAGACCTTGAGGTCAGTTCTCTATAATCTTGTCTTTGTCCCTCACCAGAAAGACAATCAAGTTCCTCAAGGGCTTTCCTGATGGCCCCTAGCGTAACGTTTGGAACATAGTATATAGTACCTGCTCAATTAATGATAAAATAAATTCACACTTAAGGCTATCAGTTGCCTGATTTGTAGACCAGGCAAGCATATGGGATAGGTGCCTGCTCTGGGCAATTTCAATGCTATTGTTATCGCTGCCTTTGATAGTTCTTTGCAGAAACAGAACATAAACATCTGGCAGGGTATAGATGGGGAGAGAAGTGGGAAGCTTGTTTGTTTAAAGGAAGCTCAAAGGCTTATAGAGACAGAATTGAGTCCTGATGCAACTACCAACAGATGTTCTGCAATCACTCCTGGCTGCTGGAGACACGGAGAGCTGAAGTTCCCAGGTGGCTGCAGACCTGCCTGAATGTGACAAGGAAGGCCATTCATTAGAGACCCCAAACCATTGCCAGAGGCCAGTTTCAGGGTTCCCGGCTGGGTCTGCCTTTCTGGGTATACCACCTGGGCCATGAGGCCAGGAAGATTACCTTGATGGCTACATCAATTTGGCAGAAACAAAAAGGCACTGAGGTATCAGGCAAGCTGCTATTAGTGCCTGTGTTTGTGATCTTCTGGCACATGCAACCCACACTGGCTGGCTTTCCAGCTTCCCCTGGCACTCAGGCCTAGCATTTCAGAAAGTTCTGGCAGCAGAACCTATGAAATAGTAACTTTAAAAAATGTGGAGAAAGCTAATGTCGCATTGGCAAAGCTCACCTGGGGCCACCTCCATCTGTCGGCCCCTCTCTTTATGGATCTCCATTTTACTTTCTCTTTAGTGGTCAGAGCTTCTGCTGTCCTTTCCATGCCCTCACTGGGGAGAGGCCTGTGGATGGTCTTCCACTGTCCCCTAGTTTATGACTCCTTCCTCCTTATAGTTTGACAGCTGGGCAAGACAGCTGATGCATTTCCCATAAGAGCTCTCAGCTAAGACTAGAGTGGAGAGGAAACGGTTTAGAATGCAGTGTACATACCAAACTCCCTACCACAGATGGGCAGAGGGGTCTGGGCAAAGCATGAGATGGTCATAATGGGGCAGCAGGAGTGGTCTCAGGTCTCCTTCTGCAGCCCAAGGCAGATTGAACAGACAGTTGTGGGATTTGGGCCTTTCCTGCTACCCTCTGGGCTTCAGCTGGGGTTCCTTAGTTGCAAGCAACAGAAATGACGTATGTTAAGTTTTATTTATTTAAAAAAAAATTTTTTTTTTGTATGTTAAGTTTTAAAAAAGGAAGTCGCTGAAAGGGTACTGGGTAGCTCACAAAACAGAAGAGATAGTCTTAGTAAGGGCAGGAAAAAGGGAAGGTCTTGGGATCAACATAATAACCAATAAGAACATTAATTAATCTCTTCAGAACATTTTTTTTTTATTACTTATTTAGTCCAGAATGAGGGAGGACCAGAAGGAGAGAAGAGAGAATCTCGAGCAGAATCCTGAGCGCAGAGCCTGATGCAGGGCTCCTTTCACAACCCTGAGATCGTGACTTGAGCCGAAATCAAGTCAGATGCTTAACTGACTGAGCCATCCAGGTGCCCCCAGAACATTTTTGTATGAGTCTCAAGCTGTTCTACATTCCTGGTGAATCTGACTGACTATGCTTGCTTGGATCAAGTGACCCACACAAAGCCAGTCACATTGGCCTCATTTGACTGACAAGGAGCTGACTTGTGAGAGGAGCTGGAATGAGGAGACCCACTGAGACCTCACAGAGCACACAGGGAAGGGTTGTTCCCAAAGGGAAATAAGGGCTCTGCCAGGAGAAAGTTGGCCAACTACTGGGTGGCCAAAAGCAACAGGTGTCCACCACTCAAGCCCACAGAATCCCTTTCTCTTCACTGCGCACTTGCTCTACCTTGTCACCGACTGGAATTTACTGTGATAAAAATGGTGGGAAAGTTAAGGGAGCCAAGGACAGGAGAGGGCCTGATTACTATTGGCAAGTCCAGTAGGCCTTTACAGGGGACTCTTGGAACTGTTTCTACTTCCTTGAAAATCTGAATAGTTCATTCATCCAAGCCAGAAACCTGGGAGATACTAAATGCCTCCATTTTCTTTCTTCTTTCCCCCAAATCAAATTGGGCACCAATTTCTTTCATTTTATTCCCTGAACATTTCTCATCTCTACACAACCTTTTAGTCCTCCAGCCTTTTGTCTGCCCAGGACCAGAGCCTTCTAACTCACACCCTTGCCTCCAAGTTGCTCCCTCTAATACTCTCCCAAGCTGCAGCTGGAGGGATCTCTTGGGAACCCAAATCTGATCATGTCTCTCCCTCCCAGAGGCTTCCACTGCATTCAGGAAAGCCGGGGCACACACACAGGGCCCCTTGATTAGTCTCCAGCTTGCTTCTTCAGACTTCCTGCAAGTTCCTTTCTTTACAACTTTCACGGAAAGTTTCCTGAAGCACCATTAGTGCTAATTGTTTGCTTTGAAGAGATTATATATAAAAGAGCTATCTTCTCCCACTGCCTAGATTTTGAGGGACTGAATTGTGGCCTTCAAAATTCGTTCCTGGAGTCCAGGGATCGAGTCCCACGTCGGGCTCCCGGCATGGAGCCTGCTTCTCCCTCCTCCTGTGTCTCTGCCTCTCTCTTTCTGTGTCTATCATAAATATAAATAAATAAATCTTTGAATTCAAAAGTATTTATATGAAAAAAGCCCTGAGGTAGTAACATGGACTCTAGAGCATCTATTCCAAATACATGACAAAGGAACAAAAGAAAATCCAGGGCTCTTTCTTTCTTTCTTTCTTTTCTTTTTCTTTTTTTTTTTTTTTTTTTTTGGTACAGGAGCAAATTTCCAGAGATCTTCAAACTAAGAATCTGAGGTGGGGAAAAAATTAAAGTGTAGGAAAGTTTCTTTTAACTGAAAGTAAATCCAGTTCCTATCAGTGATGTCCAAAAAACAATTCAGTGATATCCAGAAATATTAAAAGCCTGACAAGTGCAGGCTGATTGTCTGTTTCTCTGTCACACACAAAGTAGGTTTGGAGAGTGAGAAGGGCAACGGTGCAGGGACACTTGGGGCCGCACTTTTATCCCCACCCCACCTTGGAAAAGACTCGGTCATCGGTTTTTCCACGGTCCTTACACGGTAGTGAAGTTTGGAGGATCAAGGGAGATGAACTGCCAAGTGTGCAAACCCTAACGAAAGAAAAGGTAAGCGCTCCCTCACCTCCTGACTACGGTGCGGCCGCCCGGCGGAGACGACTCCTCCCGGCATGCAATACGCCCGCGGCTGCCGCGCGACGCGCCCGCGCATGACCGGAAGTGGGGTTTCGGTACTGACGGGCCCGGGGGAGTTTTTTCTTTGCTAACGCCGCTCACGCTCCGGAGTCTTGGGGACAGGCCGTATATGAGACCCTCGCGTTAGTGACTCCGTTCTAACCCTTGTCTGGTCTTACCCCTGCAAAGCGACTTTAGGAGTGGGGGGGAAAGCAACACAAAAAAACTGCAGTATCCTTTGCGCCTTCCGTTTCCGGGCGGCCGGTTGCCGTGGCAACCAGCGCGCCCCAGCGCCGCGGCGGCAGGCATGGCCGGGCTGGGCGGCGCGCACGTCCCCGATGGCGAGTTCACCGCCGTCGTGTACCGGCTGCTCCGCGACGCCCGCTACGCCGAGGCGGTGCAGCTGCTGGGCGCCGAGCTGCAGCGGAGCCCGAGGAGCCGCGCCGGCCTGTCGCTGCTCGGCTACTGCTACTACCGCCTGCAGGAGTTCGCGCTGGCCGCCGAGTGCTATGAGCAGCTGGGCCAGCTGCACCCGGAGCTCGAGCAGTACCGCCTGTACCAGGCCCAGGCCCTGTACAAGGCCTGCCTGTACCCGGAGGCCACCCGCGTGGCCTTCCTGCTGCTGGACAACCCCGCCTACCACGGCCGGGTCCTCCGCCTGCAGGCCGCCATCAAGTACAGCGAGGGCGACCTGCCCGGGGCCAAGAGCCTGGTGGAGCAGCTGCTGAGCGCCGAAGGCGGGGACGACAGCGGGCCCGACGGCGAGCCCGACGGCCAGGTCAACCTGGGCTGTTTGCTCTACAAGGAGGGACAGTACGAAGCCGCGTGCTCCAAGTTCTTCGCGGCGCTGCAGGCCTCGGGCTACCGGCCCGACCTGTCCTACAACCTGGCCTTGGCCTATTACAGCCGCCGGCAGTACGCCCCGGCGCTGAAGCATATCGCCGACATCATCGAGCGTGGCATCCGCCAGCACCCGGAGCTCGGGGTGGGCATGACCACCGAGGGCATTGATGTCCGAAGCGTTGGCAACACCTTAGTGCTTCACCGGACCGCCCTGGTCGAGGCCTTCAACCTCAAGGCCGCCATAGAGTACCAACTGAGAAACTATGAGGCGGCCCAGGAGGCCCTCACGGACATGCCACCAAGGGCAGAAGAAGAGTTAGACCCCGTGACCCTGCACAACCAGGCGCTGATGAACATGGACACCAGGCCTACGGAAGGGTTTGAAAAGCTACAGTTTCTGCTCCAGCAGAACCCCTTCCCCCCAGAGACCTTTGGCAACCTGCTGCTGCTCTACTGTAAGTATGAGTATTTTGACCTGGCGGCCGATGTCCTGGCAGAGAATGCCCATTTGACCTACAGGCTCCTCACCCCCTATCTCTATGACTTCTTGGATGCCATGATCACCTGCCAGACGGCTCCGGAAGAGGCTTTCGTTAAGCTTGATGGGCTGGCAGGGATGCTGACCGAACAGCTCCGGAGACTCACCATCCAAGTACAGGAAGCAAGACACAATAGAGACGATGAAGCTGTCAAGAAGGCAGTGAATGAGTATGACGACACCCTGGAGAAGTACATCCCCGTGTTGATGGCCCAGGCAAAGATCTACTGGAACCTTGAGAATTATCCAATGGTGGAAAAGATCTTCCGCAAATCTGTGGAATTCTGTAATGACCACGATGTGTGGAAGCTGAACGTGGCTCACGTCCTGTTCATGCAGGAAAACAAATACAAAGAAGCCATCGGTTTCTATGAGCCCATAGTCAAGAAGCATTATGACAACATCTTGAACGTCAGTGCTATCGTGCTGGCTAACCTGTGTGTTTCGTACATTATGACCAGTCAGAATGAAGAAGCTGAGGAGTTGATGAGAAAGATTGAGGAGGAAGAGCAGCTGTCCTATGATGACCCCGATAAGAAAATCTACCATCTCTGCATTGTGAATTTGGTGATAGGGACACTCTATTGTGCCAAAGGAAATTATGACTTTGGTATCTCTCGGGTTATCAAAAGCCTGGAACCTTATCATAAGAAACTGGGAACTGACACCTGGTATTATGCCAAAAGATGCTTCCTGTCCTTATTAGAAAACATGTCAAAACATACGATCATGCTCCGTGACAGTGTTATTCAAGAATGTGTCCAGTTTCTAGAACAATGTGAACTTTATGGCAGAAACATACCTGCTGTTATTGAACAACCCCTGGAAGAAGAAAGAATGCACACTGGAAAGAATACAGTCACATACGAGTCCAGACAGTTAAAGGCTTTGATTTATGAGATTATAGGATGGAATATATAGTTATGTCTGATAGAATATCTTTTATCATAATACCTTTATATATATTTTGTGGTTTTATCTATATTTAGCTATAGATATTTATATTTAGCATCTTTACATTTGTCACATGTTAAACTGTATAGTTTAAAAGTCATATTAATTAGATTAAATAATCTTATTGTAACTTTTGACACCTAGAATAATATATGAAAAATCAAAACTCATTGGGACTCTGTGTTTGTTAGAACTTGTAGTACCTTTTTCTTCTCCTTTGTTATCATGTGTCTGGTTGTATTTAGAGTCCCCTGCACATGGATTATAATTTCCAGGGGCTTGGCACTATCAAACCCAGAACAGAGCAGTTAACATGTAGGATTTCTAGGCTTTTACTGTTAAGTTTTAGGGATTGTGTGTTCCTTTCTCACAATTTACTCTTTAATTTGGAATATACACACATTTTGCATAGAGTTTAAGATGTTTTGGCAGGGTTTTTCAATATAGATGTAACAGTTTCTGTAACCAAAATTCCTTAGGTGATAAATGTTTGGGTTTCTTTTTCTGTTTTTTTTTTTTTTTTTTTAATGTACAAATTTAGAGGGATATCTTGTGCCCTTAATATTATGGTACTATAGAGACAATAAACAATTGCTGAAGAAACAACTTTAGTTTTCTTTTGTTCCACTTGTTAATAACGTGTACATATGAACAAGATATTTTGTTACGTTTTTCATAACTGCTCTCATTTATCTCTAAATAGTGACTAATAGCAGAAGTACCCTGAAAACTTAGTTCTTAATTCCTACCTACTTAGGTTACTGTTGGAGTTTTTCTGTGTTGTAGCCTCTTTGGTAAGGAAAAATCTACACTATTGCCATGACCCCACCAAACTTCTTTCCTGCCTCTGTAACAGATTAAAGGTTCTGAAACCTTATCTGGTAGGTTCATAATGCTAGTTTCACACTCCCAACATTCCCAAGGAGAACTCCACTCATTCTGCTTAGGCATTTTTTTTTTCTGAACCATATATGAGCTTTACTGTTTGTTCACTTACTCCTTCTCTACCCATAAATGTAACTGTCAACTCCAATTTAACCTGGCTCAGAAAAAAAAAAAAAAAAGTATTAGGTTGAATGATATGAAATTGCTGATCTTGAAAGTTATTGACCTACAAAACTACCAGTTTCTCATGGTTTGGTCTGATAGCTTTCAACTGATAGTGAACGCCTGACATAATGAGAGGATGTTTTTTTCCTTCAAAAAGAAATCACTTGGGCATGTAGGTACCTAGACCGGGTATGCGCAGCACAAATCCTCTGTAGCATGACCTTCTGGGTGTTCAAATTCTAATAGATCTATCAGAAAATTTGGCTTACAATGAAGTCCAATGGTTTTCAGTTCATGAGCATTTTAAATCTTAATTATGTATGCTGATACCACTTACCATAGTTGTTTGATCCCATGTTTGGAGGACTGTTGATGCTTAATGACCTCTTCAGTGTATCTGACAGCACAAATTCTATCTGTGGGAAATGGTCTTCATTTAGCAACTTTTGTACTAAATAAAAGTGTTGCTGCTGCTTTGTGCAGTAGCTCTATGGCCCCTCTCGATCTCCATAGCTCCTTAAGATTTGGACAATAAATGACCTGAAATCTCATTTCAACAGCCATGTTAAAATTTCTGATGTTTTTGCACATTTCCTCTATTTTTTTTTCTTAAAAACAAAACAAAACATAAAGTGTACCCACCCAAAAGCAAATGTTTTCCAGATTCCCTTTTGCAAATACCCTGGCCTTTATGCAGCCACATTTTATTTATCCAGGTGCTATGTGTTTGTGGTTTGCATGTATGTGTAATTCAGATTTCCAGAACATAAAAAGCTTTTCAGAATAGTTTTTAACCCCTTGCCGCTGGGCAGCTGGGATTTCCTGGTTAGTAATGAATCAGGAAATCCTGACTGCTCCTACCACTGAGTAAAGGAATAAAGGTCAATCACGGCATTTGTCCCCTTCCTTACCCAAGCTCTCTGGGGAGGCATCCCCTCAGATTGACAGACTGCTGCCTGGCAACAACAAAGACTCTTGAACCACACCTACAAAGCTGTCCAGTCTTCTGAATATTGGAGAAGACTGAGAAGCGTGAGGATATTCCTAACTCTTCAGACTCTTCAGACTCTTACTGCCCTTTATTTTTAGGATATATTTCTTTCAAACTCACCTTCAGAAGTACTTAGCTCTGCTTATCGATACTATGACACTAACAAATAATGACTTTAACTCTATATTTTTACATTTGACTGAAAGCTTTCATCCCTAAGGCTCTGATGAAAAGCTTTGTTTTGTGCTCCTACAACATTATGTATTCCATGCTAAAAGCACTTTTTTTGACAAAAAAAAAATTACATGTATTTCTAAAGCTTTTACTCCTTTTTCTTCATTATGTCCCATGTTACATTTTAAAGGGATCAAATATTAAATCTAGTATCTTATAATCCTAGTCAACCCCCCATCTCCACGTTTTCAGAATATAAGCCTTGTGTTTGCACACAAGTAGTTATTTCCATTTTCCCAGACATGAATAAGAATGTGATCTTCCCATGCAGGACAACCAGCAGACTCCTTTGATCAGTGACATGACTGCCTGCCAAAGGATTCCCATTCCTCCTCACAGCCCTTCTTTGAATTTGGCCTCAGCTGTGGCACAAATGTTCACACTAACCCCATCTGTGAGGTCAGATATAGAGTGACTACCTCTGACCCCTTCATAAGAAGCAGAAAACTGGAAACTGGGAGAACTGTGGGGATAGGAGGTGGAGGGTCACTGGGCAGTGAAATCATAGATCACATTCTCTTCCTGCAGGGTGATATAGGAATACATAGGGATGGCCTCTCAAACCTCAGAAGAACATCTCAGATGGAATCCATATAGACCTGCCAGTGATAAGCTCGCCTACAGATTATAGCAATTTGTGATGCCCAAATAAATAAAATACTAGAAAATGTGAGATAAGAAAGGGTAGGTAAATGGCTTGAAGCAGAAGGTTTAAGGGAATAACTTTCTGACCCTCGTGTCCTATAATCTTTGCTTGGGCTTATTTCCACACTGGCACACAGAGGGTTAGCAGTGCTGGAAGTCTGTCCAGGTATCTAAACTACATAATTTTAAAAGGATAGTATCACCAAAGTGAAACCTTTCAACACCAGCATTTCTGAATATGTTTTTGTCTTAGGTTCTTTAGTCTTTTTCTTAGTGACTATAAGTGATCTAGAAACACCTGGGAGACTAGTTTCTTGACAGTGTTCTGACACACTAAGTAAACTCCTGGTGGAGCTGGTGGGAATTGCAGCTCATTATCTACCGTTCACTAACTGCCTCTTATTCTTTGTTGCCTTACCACTGGGACTAGAGTGACACTTGGGCTTTTTTGTATTCACTTATTGGGCTGTACCCACAGTATTACTTAAACAGAACACTTCATGAAGAGCCGGTAACTCTGGATTCTTGGTTGTCCAACCACAGAAGTACCATAACTGTAACCATCAGATTCTAAACTTAAACTTTCATTCTAGCTATAAGATATATATAACTTTTGCAGTGTAACTCAAATCCTTCAGCAGCAACTTTAATTCTTAAATCAGCAGTTTTAAGGAACTGTGTGACTTCCCATAAATGGGCTCTAATTACAATAGAACATTTCCTTAATCTTAATAGTTTCCAGTCTCTCTATGGAAAGATATATAACTTACAGAAACAGGTATTCTTACATTTTTAAGTGCAGCTCAAAGGAATACAGTATTAAAGTTATAAAAATGCAAATTAACTTCCTTTGTAAGTTTCATATTAAACCTATAGACACCAATATAAGACCTTCTGGATTAAACATTTACAGAGCAAGACAGCATTTGAGACAAAAGGCATCCTGTATTTTCTATGGTGTAAGGTCAAGAAGACAGTGGCTTCCATTTTGTAGCTTGAAAAGACTTCATTTCCTTACTTGTGCCCTTTAGTAGAGGGCAATGACCAATAATGTGCTTTAAAAGCAGAAATTTTGTATATATCATAGATACCCAGTACAAACAGCCTAGAGCAGTGAAGCTGCCAGCAGAGGCACTGGATTTAGTCATATCCCAACACCACCACTTGCCAGCTACTAAGTCGATGTTACTTGACTTCACTAAACTTCAGTTATTTTACCAGTAAAAAAAAAAAAAAAAAAGTGAGTGAGGATATCACTCATTTCTCAGGATTGTTGTAATAATCATTACCTCTGGTCTAGAGTTAAATCTCAGCACAGTGGCTAATAAACGATGAATTAAAAAGTAAATTATTAATGCAATAATCATTTCTAGGGTAGTATTCAGCAAAAATATCTAGACTTAATCAGAATCACTGAGACCAAGTCAGAAGGGACCTTAGAGATTTTCATTTTATGAAAGAAATTAGGTCCAAATAGAGTGACTTGTAGTTGGTAGAGAAAAATGGAGCACAAACAAAATTCCAGAATAGAACTCTTTCCATTGTGTTCCATTGTGTTCTTAGACTTTGGAACTTCATCCTCTCTTATTTTACAGTTTAGTGACAAAATTTTAATTTTTTTCATTAAGTGGCAAAGCAGGGACCAAAAACTCAGTGGTCCAGCTCAAAGCTGTGCTCTCAGCCACCGCTTTTTTTTTTTTTTTATAGGTTTTATTTATTTATGAGAGAGAGAGAGAGAAGCAGAGACACAGGCAGAGGGAGAAGCAGGCTCCTTGCAGGGAGCCCCATGTGGGACTCAATCCCAGCACCCTGGGATCATGCCCTGGGCTGAAGGCAGACACTCAACTGCTGAGCCACCTAGGCATCCCTAAAGTTTTAATTTTTAAGGACTATCTTCTCAGGTGTAATGTGGATACAATGAGGTATGAAAGATGTGACAGAACTATGTAAGAATGGATGTGAGAGGTTGTCCATGAGCCAATACTAGACCAAATCAACATCACATCAGAGAATGGGTTTGAGTATACTGAAAATGAGACATACCCCTGAGGCCAAACACAGGCAAAAATAGATGGGATGACACAAGGACCTCACTTGCCTTTCTGATGGGGTGGCACAGGAAACTTGAGCAAGCTTCGTCAAAGGATCTCAGTCTGGCAGCTTACAACGTTAAGTAAATTTATTGCATGTTTAATGTTTGTCTGAAATAATTTACTCACTGGGGGAAAAAAATGCCTATTTGTGGACAAAATGTAAAGTGGACAACAGCATGTCAAGTGGAAGAATAGCTGCCTGAGCCCTGAATGCTCTTTCATGGATGTGTTATTGGACAAACCGTTGTGTACTAGAGCTCTATGCCATTACTTGCAAGAGAGTCCAGACATATACATGTCTCACTTCTATTAGGACCCAAAACAGAACGGAAAAAAAATATTCTGGATGAGTCAAGATTCTAAAATTTTGAAACTCTAGAATTAAATCCAGCAAGATACAAATTTTAGTAAGGATAAATACAGGTAATGAGACTTTAAAAAAATCAGACTCCAGGGAGATGTGGCCAAAACAGCATATGCAGAAAAGACAAGCTTTGTTAAATTTAAATTCAGTGTGAGATGACAGTGGAATGTCCATAAAAAAAATGCATTCATTAGTGACTCCAATAAGGAAATCATTGGTACTATGGCACATTCAGGCCTAGACACCTCACTTCAATAACACCAAAGAGGGGATGCCTGGGTGGCTCAGCTGGTTGAACATCCAACTCTTGATTTCAGCTCAGGTCATCTCAAGGGTCATGGGATCCAGCTCCAATCAGTGTGGAACTGTCTGAGATACTCTCTCTGCCCCCTCCCCTGCTTGCTCTAGTGCATGTGCACTCTCTCTCTCTCTTAAAAATTTTTTTAAATTAAAATTTAAAAGTGAATTAAAATTTTGGGGCACCTGGTGGCACAGTCGATTAAGCACCAACTCTTGGTTTTGGCTCAGGTCATGATCTAAGGGTTGTGAGATTGAGCCCTGTGTCAGGCTGCTCAGAGTCTGCTTGGGACTCTTTCACCCTCTCTCTTTGCCTCTCCCCCACCTCGAAAATAAATAAATCTTAAAAGAAAAAAAAATCAGAAGCATATGTGTGAAGAGAGACTGGGATGGTGAAGGGTCTAGAACTCACAGGAGCAAAGGCTAACCGGAGAAGATGTGGGAGGATATGAGTTGCCTTTAAGCACTGGAAGAGCCTGTCTTCAATAGAGCAACTGGACAATTCTTTATGACTAAGAGACAAAGGTTACACCAATGAATAGAAGAGGAAGATGGGTTTCAGTCTAATAAGCAAAAACCTCTTAATACCTGAGGATTTCAAGTTGGAAAAGGCTTCCTGGAAAGGCAATAAATTCCCATTTGGTCACAGCAAATGTTCAGGAAAACTCATTATCTGTGGCCTGGGGTATACGGGAAATTAGACAATTATGTTTAGGAAAAGGTAAGATGAGAGGATTTCTAAGGTTCATTCAGTCTAAGCTTATATGAACCAAGGAAGAAAACTTTAATTAAGAGCTGAAGTCTTAGTGAGGTAAGTGATTATGTGAAATGTCCCAAGTTAGATTAAGCTCAACAGGCTTGATCCTCAGTCATTTCAGAGCCCAGAAAACTGCAACCTTCCCTCTAGTACAGCAGTCACGGGCAGGGACAAAATCAGTATCTGTGCACACATCCTTCACTAATAGGCTACTCATGGGTAGAGACTATATTTTATCCATTCTGTCAGTACAGCATGATGCTGCCAACAAAGCTTAAGTGAAATCAATATGAAATAAGCAACAATCTCCATAACAATGGTTTTGATATTGTTTTATTTCTTCCCAGCACATCTTAAAAATCACACATGGGCATTTGCTTATAGAACAGTACAGTATCAGAAAAGCAATCAAAGGCGAATCCAAACGCACACCGAAAGCACACACATAGACTATGTTTTGAGCCCTTGTAGAGAACAGTATGGCTCAGTCTGAACTCACAAGCTGTGCTGAAATCCCTCAGGAATTTCCCTTCCCGCTAACACAGCAACGTTTAAACTACAAATGTAAATTGTATGCATTAGTTACAGCAATAAAATGGCTTACATACAAGAGCTTACCCACATGTAGTTCCCAAAAGATTACTACAGTACTGGCAGGAATATGTACTGCCTTGGAGGAAGACTCGGGATAAGATATTATTCAAGTCAAGTTGTATCGGAGCCAAAGTATTTCACAGGCTTAGCAAAAAAGGACAAAAATTAAGAAATATAATCCACATATATTTCTCATAAGACTTATCATTGTCCAGGAACAGAAATACTCTTTATTCTGAAGGCACCATCACAGAAAAAAAGACTGACACACAATATAAGGACTAGAGCCCCCCCCACCCCCCACAGGCCCTGCGCTCCTCAGGGAGCTGTGTGAGCTAATATCCAAAAGCATGTAGTGGGTGTCTCAGGGACTGAGTGAATAGGCCACATCCACGAAGCCACATCTTAGGGCTACTAAGTTGGGACAGTAGGAATGAAAATCTAAGAATGAAAGTACATATAAATTCTATCAACTGAACGCATATATGCAGTACAGGTCCACAATATCATTAGTGAAACAGACTAGAATAGGTGATCCAAACCCACACTGTAGAAAGGATTTTCCATGTTTCTGAATAGAACTGCTTAATTCCTGACATACTCTTGAAGAGGACAAGCCCTGAACTACTAAACAATCCCAGTCTTTAAAGACTTATTTATCCTCTCCCTCTCATTTTAAACAATGGCTATTTCATGGAAAAAAAAAAAAAAATCCCAACAAGGCACTGTGAACTTTTGGGGATATTCTTTATGAGGCCCAAAAAAATAATTATTTATAGAAACTGTATACCAGTACAAGCATTTCATGTCCTTTATGGATAATGTGAACATGATTACCTTAAGGGTTAAACAACAGGTTTCACAGGGTGCTCATGTTGTTCATGAAAAACACTGCTAACAATAAGATGCCTGAAAACAGGTATACGTGTTGCTTAGAAATCCACACTATTTTTTTTTTCCTTCTCTCTCCCTTTTAGATTTGGAAGTTGAGTCTCTGAAAAATGTTCTTAATGATGCGTGATGTATTATTTTTCTTCCTTGTGGGGAAAAAAAAGTATAAAACAGTTTCCTTCAGGAACCAAAAAAGAAATCTTTTCATGTTCACAGAACTAAAGTTACTTTATTCTGTGATGGTTCTTTGGCTTGAGTGTTCAATATATCAGTGGTCCTTACTCACATTTGTTAAGGAATTGCTGTGGTTAAGAGCGCAGTGCTCATTCTCTGAGGATCTTCCTAGGTTCAAAGGAAATGCTTCAGGCTCAGAGGAGATAAACACCTCCTAGGAATATAACATTTATTTAAAAAATAATTAGAGTGATAAAATCTAACTAGCCATATTTTAAAGGGACTTGATTATGCTTCATTAATAAAATTATAAAATTTTGTTTTCAAATCGGCAGAAATATGAAGATGAAAAAATAAAAGAAAAACCCATATGCAAACAGAACAAAGAGCTTCCCACTCCCTTTGAAGAAAACAAAAGCTCTTAGACCTGGGTGCATTTTATTAATAATATAGGTTTCTATAACCTGTTGATGTTACAAATAGTTTTTACAAATTCCACACTAAAGACAAACACCGTGGTTTAGGAAGCAGAAAGCTGAGCAACTTATATCTTTCTTAGCAGACACTCGATTCAATATTTTTAAAAACTCTTACATTTTCTGTCCTTGATGCCTGTCTCAGTGTTTCTTAAAACGTAGAGACACTTTCCACAGCATTCCATTTTGGCTGCTTCAAGTGCCAGCCCATGCAGTTTGTGAATCAATCCATAATAAATAACCATTTGTATCCTACGTTTATATAAATAGATGCTCAACCAAACCCAGCCCCATGTGAACAGCTAAGTTTATACACTTCAGCTTGGACCTACAGGGCTTCTTTGATCAGCTATGGTTAAGAGTTGTAGCTATAAAAGAAAATGACAAAGAAAAATCTCTGGAGCCAGCATGCAGAAAGGCATTTTCAAAAATGTAAGCTAGGACTTAGCAGTTACTAAGAGAATATCCTGAAAAACAGGTTTCCTTGCAACCATCTGTATCTGACACAGGATACACACTGATGGAAGCTCATCCTTTATTGCGCTTTTGTTTTCCAAAATATGTCAACACAACTATGTGTACTAGAAGGCTTCCAGCTTCATAAATAACTCTTTAAATAATAGTACTGTAATATGTAAGCATTTAGGAAGTAAACTTCCAATCCTTCTGAAGAGAAAAGAATTCAATCCTCTTTCTTTGTGGTAAAATGCTGGGCACAATAAACACGTGGCTTCTACAATTCTTACTAAACTAAAAAAAAGCTCAAGTTACTCAGTATAAGATGAAATTCGCTTATGCACTGTATTTTGCACCAAACATTAAGGCAACAGTTTCTCTAAGGGTCAATAAAGCCTGTTCATATTGAGTCTTTAGTATTCAATGCCACTTCTCACTAGCAGCAAGTTCCTAGTCCCACTAAAACCTCAACCCAAATGTGACATTAACAAATACTAGAAATATGACTAACTTCAGAAAGACAAGTCAATGTTTATGCTGTACTAAAAACCAAATAGGTTATGAGCTTTTAAAATTTTAAACAAACTTATTCAAAGTGAGTTTAAAAGCCTCACATAAACAATGTACTCCAGGCTTTAACTTTTATGAAGCCATTTCCAGATATTTCAGAAATATGAGGCAAGGTTTAAGTGCTTCTGTGCATAATCAAGAACTCAGCTCTCCACAGAAACTAAGTACATGCCAAAGGTACCTCTCAGAAGCAAGTGTGAGAGAAAGTGGGGAAGAGGCTTTCTGATTTACTAAATCAGAGTGAAACAGCACAGCACTGATGAGTGTTCATGTGTTTCAAAATAATCCCTGTAGAAATGATTCCAACAACAGAATGTAGTCATCCCTATAAAATCAAGATTGGGAGTCCTGCATACATGGAAGAAGAAAAACAAAGACATAAATCACTAATTTCCGTAAGGTTCATGTAGAACAGTGAACACAACAATTTTCAGTTGTGACATTTATAGTTTCCTAATACCAAATACAGATTTCTGAGGTTGTTGAAATCTGAACTCCCTGGGAAAGAATGTTATAACAATCACGTGCAAAGGAATGGATCTTCTTATGAATCTGTAAATTTTATTTAAAAAATTACTCAGAAACATGTATACACTCCAGTGAGATACTAGTACTGTATTAAATTTTACATTTTGATCATCAGTTAGAGAAATTACCTTCATTAATAGATAGATGCATTTTATAAAGCTGAGATTTTTATAATTCTAGAGGCAAGTATAATTTCCTCATCAAGCATCCAACTATTTCAAATATTAAGGGCTTTTAAAGCTAAGATCTGCTGAAATTTTATAATTAAAAATAAATTACCAATGAAGAGAGGCAGCTTCTAACAAATATTTAGTTTTTGTTGTTAAACTGATATTTAATTTTGATTTGCTTACAGATTTTAAGTTTATTATTTTGAGGCCAATTTTATTAAAAATTGTTGATCATTTTGAAGTCTTAAAAATACCATTTTGTCAATTTAAATTTTCACTTTTCTGGTTAAGTATTCTTCAGATATAAAAGGTATCAAACTGCCCAAAAATACTTTGGAGCTGTTGCTACATAGACAGACAGTGTGTCCTTTTAAAGGATTGTCTGTATTTTGATTTACATTATCTGATCAAATATTAATTTTTAAAAAATTATCAAAAGTTAGGTATTGTATTAAGAAAAGAATCCATCCCAAAATGTGAATCATGAACCTTGACAGACAATGATTCAAAGTAATCATTTCACTTATTTTAATATCCAGGTTTGAATGTAAAAATGTTTGCTCAATGTGATTCATGTTTTTCCTATTATTTAAGAAATAGGATATTTCAAACTTTTGATTATGGTATGTGTATTAATCCATTTTTTCAAAATTTAGGTTAAACCAGTAATTCAAACAAGGTGTTAAATCAGTATTAAAAACGAAATGGAAACTTTACTTTTATTTGAAAATTTATCATGTTTGGGTTAATTAAAAAAAATTTGTCACTGAAACTTGAGGTTTTCAAATTCAATAGTTAAATGATAACTGTGTTTCATTAGCCAAACAATTCTTTGAACTGGAGACATTAAATGTAAGGAGTCTTCCTTCTTCTGCTCCTGTTGCAGCTGCTTCTGCATCTCAGCAACAAGAATGTGAAATCAGAAACATTAGGACTCTTAAGCTGAATAAAGGCATTCATTTCAAGGTTAACCTGTTCTTCACATACAATGAGTGATAAATCAGCTTTTCTCATAAAACATATGATGAAGGAACTAGGATATTACAAGAGGTTATCTCAGTTATACACATACAACTTATACCTCAGTAGAAACAGAAACATGGAGAACAAAAACATGTCCCCTAACAATAATTTTTAGACTGATTTAAGGTTCTATAACTATATACTAATTTCAAAGAAAAATGTAGGCCAAGCACCTCACAGAATCGAAGGTATCCTAAGTTAACAGGTTGCCTATATTCTTTCACGAGTATTCTCCTCAATGGCCTACTCACACTAGAATGCACTCTTAAAAAACATACATGTGTAATCACTCCTCAACGGAATCCTTCTCCAGATACCTGCTTCCCAGAAACGTCCTTTTAAAAAGAGGCTACATAAGCAGTGGATGACACCAAAATCCACCTTCATTACCAAGGGGAAGCATCAATATAGAACAGCTGGCAGCATCTTCCTCTGAAATAACAACTAGCAGCCTTGTGTTGCCTTGACTAAAATTTGAAATGATAACCAGTTGGCGGTAAACTGATACACCTACAATGAGAGAGATTTAGGAATACCATCTGTCAATCCATGGATGTAGAAATAAAACAAATACAGAATGAAACAACTTATTTTAAACCAACAAACAAATTTTGCTGAAATACAGTCCATGATATATTTGATTACTGGTATAACCATAGTTGAAGACTTTAAAAAAAAAAGTGACATTTTTCATAACAACAGTAATTGATTTATAAAAGGTTTTTGTTTCCAAAGATGTTATTGGGGTCCACATACTCCTTGACAGACTTCAGCATCCCAAAGCCGACATCAGAGATACTTTCCTTTAGCCACTGCTTCCGTAACTTGCCCACTGGAAAAACAAAATCAAAAATGCTTCAATATACACTATGAGGCTGGGAACCAATCAATCTTGTGACCATGAATGAACAAACACTGTGTGATAAATGCTTTTATTCAAAAATGAGAAATGTTTTGCTTTATTTGATTTATTGAGCCCACCAGACTATCAAGCTCATTAAGCCCAATGTATTCCCAGGGGAAGCCTGAGCTCCACAGTGTCTCCTTTCTCTGTAAACTATGAAACAGAGATGAAGGAAGCTTGGGCTGAGATGGGGGCCCACTTTACAAATAACAAGATGAGAAAAACATGCATTTCAAAAGAACCCACCCTCCTGTCTTAACTACCAAAACACACCAAAGGTCCAGAGAAAATGAAGTTAACTAAAGAAAACATCATCTCCAGATGAATTTGTTGGGAATATTATAGCAAATATGGCAGGATATATATCCATAAAATATTTTAAAGCTTAAAATAATTAGGAAAACTGAGCCTCTAATGTATTTAAGAAAAAAAAAAAACCTGGTTATGAAACTTTCATTTGCATTTTATTTTCATATTAATTTTAAATAAATTTACATGTTCCCAAGTAATGGTTATTTTCTCCCTATTGTTTTTGCAGAATTAGAAATTTTTTTAGGCATTAAATAAATCAAATACCTAATCCATTTTAAACTTAATCTTCTACCTTTATACCTTGTATAATGTTCCCCTCTCTGTTCTAGCTCTTGCTAATTTGAGAATAATGAAGTAATATAATGATCCACTGCATAAATTATCTTTTTAAGGGCACCCAAGGAAAAAACAACCTCTAAAGAGAAATTCTCAATTTTGATATCTTAACTTGCTTTGCATTAAGAAAAGCAAAGCAATATGCTAACTTATCTGTGGCAAATGAATAAATCTTTAATTTACAGATAGGCTTATTTGTGGTTAGTACTTTTCAAATATATTATTGTAATAATTGAATTCAAATGGTCATTTTCCACTAATGTTCATTAATGATCCAAAGTCATCAACAGTGATTTAATTGGCCAACCAAAATGGGAAACCTCCTTTCATTAAAGCATTCAGCCTGTCATTCTAAAATGCAATCTCATTTATCAGGCTGCGGTGATACACTGTAGCATCTGCCATTTGGAACCTTAAATACCATTTCAGGCTCAACTCAAACCATCTTTTGTGTCCAGTTCTCCAGGAAACCATCCAATTGTCATTAAAATTATAGCATGATATCCTTTTTTTTTTTAATTTTTTTTTAATTTTTTTTTTTTAATTTATTTATGATAGTCAAAGAGAGAGAGAGAGAGGCAGAGACACAGGCAGAGGGAGAAGCAGGCTCCATGCACCGGGAGCCCGATGTGGGATTCGATCCCGGGTCTTCAGGATCGCGCCCTGGGCCAAAGGCAGGCGCCAAACCGCTGCGCCACCCAGGGATCCCCAGCATGATATCCTTAACAAAATATTTCTGCTTGGCTTCTAGAGATAAAAAAGTTTGGTATTAAGATGGGGAAAATGAAAGGCAGCAGAAAAAAAAAATCTTGAATTCAAAAAGAAAAAAAAAAATGTTTAAAAGAGCTCTAAAACCAGAAGCCAAACAGCACAGATTCTTATTCACACGATCTCTCCCACCTAAAAGTTGTTCTACTTGGTCCTCCTCCTATGTCCCTAAGGGACAACTCACCACAATTTGTTAGCCTTGGTTTTCTCATCTTCAAAGGGACTGGAATCTATGAGGTCTTTCACCTCCCACAGCCTATGGCTTTAAGCACTCAAAAAAGTTGCAAATGAGTTATTTTCAGATTTGCTCCAAGAGATTAAAAAAAAAGCAACTACTTTGGGAGTGAGGAAGTCGATTATAAGCTACCCACGCTAAGGCAGCTCAGGAGAAAGGGGTGAAGAGCAGTCAGTGCTAGTCTCCACTGTTATCTGTAATATAGTTTCACTGAATGTGTCCTGTGGTTATGGATGTAATTGTCCTGAAAAGACTGCAAACAACTGCTCCAACAAGATGGAGCACATTAGGACCTCAGCAGGATGCCCAACAGCTAGCTTGTCTGCCTGGTTTTACACCTCTAGTAATAATGCAATTCCACAAGGAGCTGAACCATCGTCTGAGAAGCCACCCAACAGCCACTGCATATTTAATGAAGTTGCTCACCAAGCGCTGGAAAACAGAAGGTGCTTGGAGTGCATCATTAGTTCTGTCAGAAGGATAATTTACACATCTATCTTGTCAAATTTTCTATGGTTTATACTTTTACAATAATCAATCTAACATACATTTGATTAGTGAACTAGAAAGTAAAAAAAAAAAAAAAAGGCAGTACAGACAGAATGGCTGTGGCCCCTCTAAACATATTTAATGAAATAGTTTAACCCCTTGATTGCAGAGGTCTGTGAGCTTTCTCTGTCAGTGAGAACAGAATTTGAACTGAGGTCGGGAATCATGGCCTATATAATTTTTTTTTTTCATGGCCTATATAATTAAAGCAACTAGGAATCTTTCTAATTTTGCTTAACAATTTAAGTCAGCTACACTGTAGGATAAGTGTACAGACAGAAAACACAGTTTAAGTAAAAATGCTCGTTCATTTAAGATGATTACTGGGAACAGTCTTCATAAAATTCTCAAGAACTTTCTGTGGCTATCTTAGATGAATCAAAAATCAAAACAACATACCAAAGACCATAATCTCAAAGAGAGATCACACTTCAAAGTAGAAGCCTTTAATTCAAGAGCTAAACAACAACAATAATAATGCCCTTGGTACCATCCCTACTTGCACTGCTGAGGCAATCTGAACCTGGCTTGACGGTACTGGTCCAGATACATGCAACATACATGTGCACAAATATATAGTCGCGGCTTAAACATTCATAGAGCTCATTTCAGGAATGGAAGAAATGACACTCTGTCCTTTGTGTAACATGCCATATTGGACGAGGGGAGAATGGACAAGAATAGCAAATAACAGGTAGGCAAGGACTATTTCAGTATCCCTTATGTGTATAGTTATTCATGAAAAGGCATATGCACATTCTTACCACATGAAGTTTATGCTTCTTTCCATTGTGGGATATTCATGACTACTGACTCAACTAAATTCTTTTGACTTCTGATTTTCTAGAAGTATAAACCTAGTCTGAGAGCCAACACTAGAACTACAGAAAGCCAAGACAGGGATCTTGCACTCCACAATTCACAATTATTCTAAATATATGATGCCCAAAGTACTTATGTCAGGTTTTTAAGAGTCTTGGATATTTTTGAAAGATACAAAAAATACAGACCAGCTAGATGCTGAACATTATAAAAACTAATGGGAAAATTCTTTTCGCTTTTAAGTTCAAAGTGGAATTCACCTTTTTTTTTTTTTTTGAATTCACCTTTTTACAATTTAATATCTAATGATATATGTACAGATTGGGTAAGACAAGTATTTTATGTTATTCTACAATATGCAGTACATTTTTAAAAATTTACTTTTGGAACAGAGGAAACGGAAGCCTTTAGGGACAATCTTTGAAATCACATGTTCAACAGTCCTCTTTGGATGCTAACAGCTAGAAGAAAGAATGTATTTTGTGGTATGAATGACCAGACATGTATGGGGAGTACTAGGACACTGGGTGTGAAAAATGTGGACATGGTAGCCAGCCTAGTCACCAAAAATTATTTGGAACTACTCTTTGTGGTCTTAGGGTCTGGAGACTTAACAGGAGCTACCAAATAGTCCTGTTTTATTTATTTTTATTTTTACTTTTTTAAAAAAGATGTTATTTATTTATTCAAGAGAGATTCAGAGAGAGAGGCAGAGACAGACAGACGGAGAAACAGGCTCCCCAGGGGGAGCCTGATGTGGGTCTTGATCCCAGAACCCCGATCACACCCTGAGCCAAAGGCGTCTAGACACTCAACTGCTGAGCCACCTAGATGTCCCAAATAGTCCTGTTTTAAAAGGGAGAAATCTGGGGTCTGCTAGTTAGAATTCTTTTTAGCTAAATGGAAAACTTTTTGAATTATGAGTTTGATTATAAGGTTGCAAAGATTACATGCTTATTTAAAAAACAAATTATGAAAACAGACTGTACACTGAGAAGACTACTAAAGCTAAACTCAGAGGCAGAATTTAGCCAAAGCGAAAAGCACCTAACCATTATTAATATATAACAACTATATTTTGAAAGTTCTAGTTTGGACATCCTGGATATCACCTTAGCACTATTCTATAACTCAGATCTTAAAAAGGAAATCTAGACTTAGCTGCTTGTATGAGTGATCTGAACATTAACTTTGGATTTCAAGTTTCAATTAATCCAATCAAACTATAGGTGGATTATGTAAGGAATCAGTGCTAGAAGATGTGTTGGACCTAGCCCAACAACCCATGCCAGTTGAGGTTCTGGCCCCATAAAATTTGTTAGGTACTGACGAGAACAGAGAACACAGACAGTTTCCACTTTTTGAGGTGATCTGACTGCAATGATGCTTCTTTCAGAAGGAAGATTTCAACATGAAAAGAGAATATAGTCGTCCATGCATTTGTGCTATTCAGCACACTTTTGTGTGTGTACAGTTTTGGTAGAGGTACATGCTGAATGTTAGCTCACAGATCTCCAACTGAGCGTTGCTAATATTCAGGCTTTAAAGCATATGAGATGGGACTATGCCTATCCAAGAGTTTAATTTAGTGCTTTGTGGATACTTAAAGTCATGTTTCCATTTCTCTTACAGATATTTGACTTATTTTCTACTAATGAAACTTTCAATATTGAGATGACAAACTCACAGACACAACAGGCTTTTAAGAAAGCACTTAAAATCTAGTAAGATTTTTCTTTTAGCAAATATTTAAGATGTCAATTTTCTTCATGCTAAGATTTCATCTGTGCAGTTCACACAATAGCTCTAAGACCTTATTGATTCTTGAATAGGTTTTTAGAGATTATGAAATAGAATAAAAGTTTGAATTACTAGGGTGATAACAGATCACAGGAGATCTGTCTTCAGAACATAATCAAGTGCTAATTCTGCTACAATTTCCCCATAAGTGGCTTAACATATTTGAAATTTAAACCCAAGTTGTCAATTAATGCCTGTACAACAGAGTAAAAAGCAAGTGAATGGTGAAATAACAGGAGATAGATAAGGGCAGAAAAAGGTAGAAAACATCATATGCTCCCTGAGACTAGGGCCATGTTTTATTAATTTTTGTAGTCCATTATAGAACAGTATATGCCACATAATAATTCTGCTTATACTTGCCTTACATTTCCTATATTCTGACATTATTTCTTAGATATAATTAGAACTATTTTACAGTAGCTAAAACAAGAGGTAAGTCACAGAACCTAAAACTCTTTCCTTCAAATCTCTAGGATTCTTTGGACCCTACCTGTGGTTCCCACTGGGGGCAATTTTGCTCTCCAAGGTACATTTAGTAATGTCTAGAGACATTTTTGGCTGTCAAAACTGGGTTGATGTTACCAGCATCTAAAGGACAGAGAGACCAGGGATGCTGCTAAACACCTTAGAATGCATAGAACAGCCTCTAGAACAAAGATTTACTTGGCCCAAAATGTCAACAATGACCAGAGGAAGAAATCCTAGACTACGTGCTTCCAAGGGGCTCTTAGAGGCCAAACAATTTCCAGAAGTACGACATATTTTTGCTGCTCAACCAACTGGATTACTAGCAAACGGCTTACTCATTTGCAAGGTGAACTTGCTCTAAATTTGAGGCTACTGACCAAAATGAGAGAAATTCTGGAGAAAGTAGTAGACAGTAGTCACATCTGAGAACATCAACCATTGGTGACAAATGCTACTTTATTTTTTTTTTTAAGATTTTATTTATTTATTCATAGAGACAGAGAGAGAGAGAGAGAGAGGCAGAGACACAGGCAGAGGGAGAAGCAGGCATCATACAGAGAGCCCAATGCGGGACTCGTTCCAGGGTCCCCAGGATCATGCCCTGGGCTGCAGGCGGCACTAAACCGCTGCGCCACCAGGGCTGCCCAAATGCTACTTTATTTTGAAAGTTAACTCCTAAAACTTGAATTTAATATCCCTTAAAAAAACAAAACAAAACCAAACCTTGTAAGTCATTTTTCGGACCATTTTTCTAGCCAATGGGCCAATATATATACGTGAAATAAAGCTTCACAGCACAATTCAGTACCATTCTCTTATGACAGAAATGTTCTTTATCTGCACTATTTAGCACAGTAGCCCCAACCCACATGTGGATATCAGCACTGGATATGCGGCTAGTGCAAGTGAGGAAATGAATTTTTAATTTTAATTAATTTTTTTTTAAGACACAAATGTGAGGGAGGGGTAGAGGCAGAGGGAGAAAGAGAATCTTGAACAGGCTCCACATCTAGTGCAGAGCCCAACATGGGGCTCAATCTTACAACCTGAGATCATGACCTGAGCTGAAATCAAGAATCTGATGCTTAACAGACTAAGCCACACAGGTGCCTCTAATTTTAATTAATTTTAATTAATCAAAATTTAAATAGCCATAGGTAGCCTAGTGGCTTTTATATTAGACAACATAGAACAACATTAAAAAAATTTTTAACTAAGCTCACTTTTAATAGATTCATACCTGAAAATATCTATTAGGTTTTTTTTGTTATGCATTTTTAAAAATTTAAAATCAACTTAATAACATACAGTGTATTATTAGTTTCAGAATAGAGTTTAGTGATTTGTCAGTTGCATATAACACCTAGTGCTCATTACATCAAGTGCCCTCCTTAATGCCCATCACCCCGTTACAACATACCCCCACCCAGCTCCCCTCCAGCAACCCTCAGTCTGCTTCCTAAAGAGGAGTCTTTTACGGTTTCTCTCCCTCTCTGATTTCATCTTATTTTATTTTTCCCTGTCTTCCTCTATTTTCATCTATTTTGTTTCTTAAATTCCACAGATGAGTGAAGTCATATGATATTAGTCTTTCTCTGATTTATTTCATTTAGCATACTACCCTCTAATTCCATCTGCATCGTTGCAAATACATTCCATTTTTTTGATGGCTGTATTCCATTGTACATTCCACTTATTCCGTTGTATATATTACAACATGTTCTTTATCCATTCATCTGTCGATGGAGATGTGGGCTATTTCCATAGTTTGGCTATTGTGGACATTGCTGCTATAGACATTGGCATACAGCTGCCACTTCGGATCACTACATTTGTATCCTTTGGGTAAACACCTAGTAGTGCAATTGCTGGGTCATAGGGTAGCTCTATTTGCAACTTTTTGAGTAACCTCCATACCGTTTTCCAGAGTAGATGCACCAGTTTGCATTCCCGCCAACAGCGTAAGAGGGTTCCCCTCTCTCAGCATCCTCATCAACATCTGTTGTGTCCGGAGTTGTTAATTTTAGCCATTTTGACTGGTGTGGGGTGGTATCTTATTTGATTTGTATATCCCTGATGCTGAGTGATATTAATGATTTTGAAAATATCTATTAGGGTGAACTGGTACAGCCACTGTGAAAAACTGTGTGGAGGTTCCTCAAAGAGTTAAAAAAAAATAGAGCTACCCTATGACCCAGCAATTGCACTCCTGGGTATTTACCCCAAAGATACAGTGAAACACCGGGACACCTGCACCCCAATGTTTATAGCAGCGTCCACAATAGCCAAACTGTGGAAGGAGCCTCAATGCCCATCGACAGATGAATGGATAAAGAATATGTGGTCTATATATACAATGGAATATTACCCAACCATTAGAAAGGACGAATACCCACCATTTGGTTCAACGTAGATGGAACTGGAGGGTATTATGCTGAGTGAAGTAAGTCAATTGGAGAAGGACAATCATTATATGGTTTCACTCATATGGGGAATATAAGAAATAATGAAAGGGATTATGGTGGAAAGGAGGGAAAATGAGTGGGAAAAATTAGAGAGGGTGACAAAACATGAGAGACTCCTAACTCTGGGAAATGAACAAGGGGTAATGGAAGGGGAGGTGGGCAGAGGGATGGGGTGACTGGGTGATGGGCACTGAGGAAGGCACTTGATGGGATGAGCACTGGGTGTTATACTATATATTGGCAAATCGAACTTCAATATATATATATATATTAAAAAAAGAAAGAAAATATCTATTAGGATTAACTATTTGCTAATCACATGAAATTACAAAAGTTAATTATTCTCTAACAATCTAATAATGTAGTACAGGCATTCTCAGACTAACAAACATCTTACTTAGAAGAGTGTGGGACATAAAATTGCTGGGAAGAAAGCTCTCTTTAGAGGTCCAAAGAAAAGTATTAGTATCTAAGCCACCTGTTCTATGATGGTGATCCAACTGAAGGTGTAAGCTACAACAGGTAGCTTCTGTAATTGCATAAGTGGAAAGACACAGGGATCAATACATTCTTAACAGATTTTCTGTCAATTCTCAAATCTGTATCTTGGGTGCCCGGGTGGCTCAGGTCATGATCTCAAGATCCTACACTGGGCTCCCTGCTCAGTGGGGAGTCTGCTTCTCCCTCTCCCTCTGCTTCTCCCCCATCCCCCACTCATGCTCTAATAAGTAAAAAAAAAAATTAATAAAAAATTTGTTTATCCTATGCTACAGCTGTAATAATTAAATGTTCAGTGAAATTATGGGTTAATTGGCTTTTACAGTCCAATCTTGAAATCTATTTACAGCATTACATCAGTGGAAAAATATTATAATCAAATAATAAGTTTTGTGAGAAGAAGCCAGTCACAAAAAAGAAACCAACGGGAAAAAAAATTAAAGGACAAAACAAACTATCTGCTATATTATGGTAATCTGATATTCAATACTGGAAAGACTAGACTCATCTGGTAGGCACCTAAAGATCAAAATTACAACCAGGATATTGACATTGATATAGTCAAGATACAGAACAATTCCATCACCACAAGGATCCCCTGTGTTGCCTGTTTTAGTCACCCCTTCCCACAACTGACTCCTGGAAATTGATTTGCTCTCTATTTCTGTAATTCTGTCATTTCAAAAATGTCATAGAAATAGAATTACACTGTATGTAGTCTTTTGAGATTGGCTTTCTTTTTCTCATCATAATTCCCTGGAGAGTCATCCAAGTTGTTGCATGCACTAATAGTTGGTTCCTTCTTGTTGCTGAGGAGTTGTCCATGATATGGATGTACCAGCCATTAGTTGAAGGACATCTAAGCTGTTTCCAGTTTGGGGCTATTCTGGGTAAAGCTGCTCTGAATATTCATCCACACAGGTTTTTGTACAAACCTAAGTTTTCAATTCTCTGGTATTCAATTCTCTGGTATACATAAGAGTATAGTTGTTGGGTTGAATGGTAGTTTGCATGTTTGATTTTATAAAAAACTGCCAAAGTATCTACAGAGTAGCTATACCACTTTGCATTTCTCTCAGCAATGTATTATTTGTCTAGTTTCTTCATATCCTTACCAGCATTTGATATTACCACTATTTTTTAATTTTAGCTTTCTGATAGGTATATAGTGATTACCCTTGTGGTTTTAATTTGCATTTTCTTAATAGCTAAGGATACTGAACCTCTTTCCTTTTTTTTTTTTCAGGGGTAATACAGAATTTATTGAATTAGATTTTTCTATTTACAACTGAGATCTGAACCTCTTTCCATGTGATTATTTACCATTTGTATATCCTCTTCAGTGAAATAATTCTTCATATCTTTTGCCCACTTTCTAATTGGATTGTTTGCATCTTACTCTTGAGTTTGGTAATTCTTTACATATTATAGGTATAGGCCTTTTGTTGGACATGGACATGTAGTTTACACGTTTCTACTACTCTGTAGCTTATCTTTTCACCCACTTATCAGAATCCTTCATGGAGCAAACATTTTTAATTTTGATGGGATCCAATTTATCAACTTTTCCTTTAAGGGACTGTACTTTTGGTGATCAGCCTAAGAACTCTTTGCCTAACTCTAGACTCTGAAGATTTTTTCCTGTTTTCTTCTAAAAGTTTTATTATTTTGTACTCTACATTTAAGTCCATTATCTATTTTGAGTTAAGTTTGGTATAAGATCCTGAAATTTAGGTCAAGGTTCTTTTCATTTTTTTTGCCTATGGATGTCCACTTACTATAGCACCATTTGTTGAAAAATTATATACTTCCTCCACTGGATTGTTTCTGTATTGTTGTCAAAATCAGTTGGACATACTTGTGGGGGTGGTTTTCTATTCTGTTCCATTGACCGATGTCTCCCTCTCTCTCTTCCAACAGCAGAGTCCTGACTACTAGAGCCATAAGTCTTGAAATCAAGTACATAGGTTCCTATGACTTTAGTCTTTCTTTTCATAATTGTTTCAGTTATCTAGTTCCTTTGTCTTACCATATAAATTTTAGAATAATCTTTTCTATGTCTACTAAAAAGTTTGCTGAAAAACTTTTTTTTAAGATTTTATTTATTTATTTACTTGAGTTAGATAGTGAGAACGAGAGCAACTGTAGAAGCACAACCGAGAGGGAAGGGCAGAAGAAGACGGAGAAGCAGACTCCTCACTGAGCCCAGCGTTGGGCTCCATCTCAGGGCTCTGGGATCATGACCTGAGTGGAAGGCAGACCTTAACCATCTGAGCCACCCAGGCACCCCAAATTTTGCTGAAATTTTAACATGAATTGCATTAAACACATAAATCAATCTAGAAGGAAATGATCGTCTTTGCTATGTCTAGTTTTCTACCAATCCATGAACACTGTCTCTCATTTAGGACTTCTTTAATATTTTTCATCAACATGCTATAATTCTCAGACTACAGACCCTGTATATATTTTGCTAGATTTATGCCTAAGTGTTAAATTTATGTTCACTTCATTTTCTTTGAAGCAACTGGAAATGGTATTGTATTTTAAATTCCAGTTTCTACATGTTTGTTAATATTAGAAATGTGATTGATTTTTGTGTGTGCTCTTAAATTCTGCAATCCTGCTGGTCTTGTTTTTATAGATTCTATGGGATTGTCTACATAGAAAATCATGGCATCTATTAAAGCAAGAATTTTCTTTCTTTCTTTCCAACATATATGTCTTTTATTTCAGACTATGGCTTTAACAAACAGCTTCAAAATCAATCTTTTGCTCATTCTTTTGAGTACTCTCTCTTTACTTTTAAAGTTTTTGATACAAGTGGGTTCTGTTAAGGACACAAAAAAATAAAAAGCCCAAACAAACCTTGGAGCAGCTGCCTCACAATTATTCTCTGAACAATAGGAAATAATTTTGGTTAGGTAAAGACACCAATATTTAAATTAAGACTGGTTTTATTTAATCAAAGAACTGTACTTCCTGACAAGGACTTAGGTATAATTTTAGCCAATGAGCAACTTAAAAACTTAAGTCATAAATTGAAATTAAGTACATGGCTGATACAAACTCTTTAAACTGACCAGCTTGTCAGTTACAAAAACAAGCACTATGAAGATTAAGTTAAACAGGCTTTATATTTCCTATAGCCTCCAGTTCCAGACTACATCTGTTTTCTTTGATACACAAAACCAGAGTTAAAATAGCTCCATTTATCACCGCATGATTGTAGGCAGACAAACCAGCCTGTCTGTTTCCAGATAGTGAAAGCAACTGTTATTAATCACAATTACAGGCCAAACCCTCTAAGAGAAATTGCATCAATATTCTCCCAGCCCCCAGCCCTTCTACTCTCACAATCAAAACTGGTACTGAGAATGTCATGACACTGCCTGAAGGTCAGTAAATACAGATGTCACTATGAGGTCAACTTGAGTTTTAAGTTCAGGATGTAAATTAAGGAGAATCTTTTCTTCACATTAAAAGAAGTGATCTCTCCAAAAGCTCTATCATTAGTAAAGCTTAGCAGGACAATTAAACCCATTCTATTTCAAATTTATATAGAAAGGTTTTATGAAACTACCAAACAGCACAGGATATTTGACATTTACAAATTAGATGATTAACTTTAAGCAGGAGGCATTTATGAAAATCGACATTTTTGTATAGCATATTTTATAGCCACGAGTGTGAAGGAAATTTCTCTTTCATACAGATTATAATAGAACTTCTTACAGAATGAGACCAACTGCAGGTTACAATTGAAAATGTTAGGACAATTATTGTTTGTATCTTTTCAATGTAAACTCTAACCCTTTTTTCGAAGATTAAGAACAAACCAGAGTTTCCACTTGGAATTGTCTATTGCTATCTTTTTAAGCTACTGGGTTTTTTTAAGCACCTACTACATGCAAGATACTTCAGATGTTTTGCATATATTATCACATGTAATTCTTATAATATACAAGGTAGGTACTATTATTCTTAATTTGCAGAAGAGAACACCAGCTCAGAGAAGTTATTTCCCTAAGGTCACATAGCTAGTTAAGTGCAAGAGCCAGGAGTCAAATACAGATTTGATTCCAAAATCTGTGTTCTTTCCCCTCTGTTTACAAGCCTCTCGACCTTTTACTTGCTTTAGGACAAAGTTTCAATTGAATCTTATATACATACTGCATCTATGGAAGAACACCAAAATGGCTGCTGTTATATAGTTGTAGAGAAATGCACATTATTTTACCCCACTTTTTTACTGAATAAATGGCTCTGCTAATACAATTTCTGAGAAACATTATAGAATAAACTTTCCATGATTAAATATGACCCTATATGCAAACATGGCCTGCATATTAAATGTCTGAAGCCAAATTAATAGTGAGACTACAGCCATTTTAATATGAAAGATTCAGAGCTGTTTGAGAACTTGCAAAACTGCCTCAAATTCTGTGCACTTGGGCACTTATCCACTCCACATATTTCACATATTCCTTCTGCTATACAGAAGGGCCAGTAGTCAGTGTTCTAGGGACTGAGAAAACACAGTGCAATAAACAAGATAGTCAGTAACCTCACTGAACTTATTCAAATGAGGAACACAGAAACTCAACAAAAGAACAAGGAAGACACCTCTAAGAAGGTGACCTTTTTATCAGAGAACGAAATGATGGAGAAAGTAGGCCATGAAAATATCTGGGGGAAAAATAAGAGCAAGAAAGAACATCCAAAGAAGAGGAACAAACAGCAAAGGACTTGCAGGGGCATGGGGGTTAGTATGTCTGAGGAATGGCATGAAAGCCAATGTGGCTAGAGTAAAAAAGCAATAAGAGGTGCGGACGGGGAGACGTACATGTGTATACCCTGAGGGTCCTGACAAGGAGTTTGGATTTTATTTTGTGTGTGAGGAGAAAACACTGAGTTTTAGAAACGATTGTTTTGGCAGCAAAAGCAATGACAGTAGGGGAGCAGGAGTGGAAGCAGACAGACCAGTTAAGATGCTACTGCAGAAGTCTCAACAGGAAGAAATAATGATCTGAACTAGAAGTCCTGGTGGTGGTACTTTCTGGTCGTTGAGAAGCATCAGTGTGTTGTCAAGTCCTAGGACTAAGGTAATCACTGAAGGAGTGAACACAGGACAAACTGGCTTAGGGCCAAGTCCTAGAGAACACTCTGATATTCAGTAGTTTAGAAGAGGACAGGCTGGCAAAGGGAAAGCATCTTCATTTTACTAGCACATATGAAATTAAAATACACTTTGTATGTAGGCTTACCCAGTTTCTTTTTCTAAGCACTAGAGGATATCAGGAAGTTTAGAGTTTGTATCTATGCAGTTGTATTTCTGAGTACATAGAATATAAAATATGAAAAATATGATAGAAATAAAAGATTCCTATTTAAATGAGGCAAAATCTCTTAATAAATAAAATAATATGCAATCAAACCTAGCTATATTCAAGTTCAAGCCAATAATTTCTAAAAAGTAAATCATTTATCAAACTTGGAGTTGTCAACAAATAAAGACCATACAGGCCTAGAACCTGAAAATGCACATAAATTATAGAAGTTTTATGGTAACATGATCTGACCTGCATTTGTTTTGTTACCTAATACTGACAACGTGTTAGGAACCTACAATCAGGAAGCATAAAAACAACCAGAAAGTAAAAATGATTTACATGCAAGAGCTGAGAAAACAATGAAATGTCTATGATGTGGAAATTAAAATGTTGACTCGTTTCTGTTTTAACATCTAAAGCATGGCAAGTAATTAACTTCGTGTCTAAACTAGAGAAATAGAGGTTTTATACCTTAAGAGAAAAACTCTTAAGAGAAAAACACTCTCTTAGTGTTTCTTCTGTTGGTTACTACCACAGCCTAGGCTACCCCAATGACAGACACACAAACTCTCAAGAAATATCAAGTGCCCTCAAATTACATACTGTTATGGCTCTCCTCAGCACTTTATCAAATGAATTATTTTCAACAGTAGAAATATTAGAAATTCTACCTCCGTGGTGATGTGACAGGCTCCCTCCATTAGCAAGGATTTCTTCTCTAGCAGCTGCCTGTATTTGGAAACAACACAACAAATAGTTGCAACTTAGGTTTCTCTTTGAAGTGAAAGAGTAAGACCTAGCTCCCAAAGGAGGCACATATTTCCTGGGTTAAATAACAAACTGGAAAACGAATTTTCCTTTCTCTTGGGTTAACTACGTTTAAAAAGCAATTAAAATATGTAGCCTAGCTTTATACGTGTTTTCCTAGTGAATGGTCACAATGTCTACAATAGTCACTTCAAGATTTCTAAACAATGACAAAATGATCAACTCAGGGGCAGTACATTGTTAATAATAATAAAATGTTTTGTAAAGACAGTAAAGTCCTACTCTGAAGTAAACATCTCACTATACCAATAAATGTTAGTAATTCACATTTATTTTAACTGCTTATTTTAACATTTAACTGCTTATTTTATGTCCACAAAAGTACACTGAGCAATTTACCTGTAGTAACTCATTTATTTTCCATTATAGCCTTATGGAATAATTACAATTATCCCTATTTCACAGACAAGGAAAATGAGGGTTGGATGGTTAAGTTACTATCAAATATCATAAAGTGGGCATCAGACCCAAAATTACTTACAAAGCTATCAGAGATCAACCAGAAAAGCCCTTATGGAGAACATTTCTTAGGTCAATGTCTCGGGACAAATTACCTGTCAGACCTATGGATATTTAAGTGCAAAAACCCTTGTTTTCTCCTCCTAACATGTTCGGTCTTGTTTAAGCTCCTTATAGAGCACTAAGGTTTGGCAACACTTTGAGACTCAAACCATAGACAGGGTTTGGTTGGCTCTGTCCTATGCCTTCTTTTTTTTTAAACAGCTTTTTTGAAGTATAATTGAAATACAGGAAACTGCAGAGATTTAAAGCAAAATAGAGAATGGCTTAAAGTGCAGAGTGAAAAAAATGGGAACAAAAGTAGAATTATATTCACTTTATGATACACTAGCCATGAGGTGAAAAATCGACAGTGCCTAGAACTTACCAAAATTACTCAGGTGTGTATAAACTATTAATAGTTAGGCCAGAGTAAAAGAGGGCCCAAGCAGGACAGATGGACCACATCTCATTGCAAAGTAACTTATATAACATTCATCACTCAGGCTTTAGAGTTTTTCAAATGAATTAAAAATATGCTACCATTATATCTTCTAACAAATTATTTTATTTTATTTATTTTAAATTATTTTCTTTTTTTATTTATGATAGTCACAGAGAGAGAGAGAGAGAGAGAGAGAGAGAGAGAGAGAGAGAGGCAGAGACACAGGCAGAGGGAGAAGCAGGCTCCATGCACCGGGAGCCCGACGTGGGATTCGATCCCGGGTCTCCAGGATCGCGCCCTGGGCCAAAGGCAGGCGCTAAACCGCTGCGCCACCCAGGGATCCCTAACAAATTATTTTAAATAACATTTTGGGCAGCCTGGGTGGCCCAGCAGGTTAGCGCTGCCTTCAGTCCAGGGTGTGATCCTGGAGACCCGGGACCAAATCCTACCTTGGGCTCCCTGCATGGAGCCTGCCTCTCCCTCTGCCTGTGTCTCTCTGCCTCTCCTCTGTCTCTCATGAATAAATAAATAAATCTTTAAAAATAAATAACATTATTTTAAATTTAATGAATTATTAAATTCATTAAACAAATGATTCTTTAAAACAATAACTACTTGAAATTAGTAGCACTTAGAGAATAACAGTTTGAATTGAAGAAAAAGGAATCGTTTCACTCTTGTAGTAGTACAGAGAAGTAACCAGAGGGCAACCAAAACGCTACAAAGCTAAGCTGATGGAAAAGTACTCAAACTTTTGAGGGTGATAGGTATGTTCATTATTTTGACTGTGGTGATATTTTCACAGGTGCAAATATGCAAACTGTACACTTTAAATCTGTGCAGTTTCCTGTATTTCAATTACACTTCAAAACAGCTGTTTAAAAAAAAGAAAGGAGGTATAGGAGGAAGCCAATCAAACCCTGTCTATGGTTTGAGTCTCAAAGCGTGCCACTGAAAATCACTGAATGGTTCTACCTATGGAAGGTATGCAATAACACTAAGACACTAGGTTTTAAACATTAGTTTAGACACTAGCACGCCTTAGGCTTTAACAAACCTCAGTCTCTTCCCAGTTCCTCCATAGTCTAGTCTGTCTCTCCAACTCTAGGCATAGTTGTAATGAGAAATACTGACCAGCATATAGAAGGCTTTATAAAAATTGGAACCTGCATGCTATTCAAAGAATAGAAACTGGCAGCAAATGAACCTCAATGGCCTATGCATAGCAAGAGTAAATAAAAATTTATAAACCTAAGATGAGGGCATTACAGCAACACAGACCAAGAATATTAGGGCTGCTGACCTCAATTGCAGCCACGATCAGGAAATGGGTGAACTGTCAGAGTACTATCAAGGATTCCTACGGTCCTTTGTTACCTAAGTTTATCAGGTCTTACAGACTGTAAGTAACAACCAAAGAATCACAGGTTACAGAATATTAACTTTAGAATATGGATTGTAATATCTATAGAGAATATTAATTTTAGACTCAAGATTCAGTATACAACTCAGTGCACCAAATATACTTCTCAAGGCTATATGGGCTACCAACCCAATAAGCCAGTGAGTGATTAACAAGAGTCAAACTAAAATTCATACATTGATAGGAAAGTTTATTTAAATTAATAAAAGAATGTAAGAGTATATTCATGTATGCAGAATTACCTCGGTTTGTTCAAACACAGTCAGTGGGTCACTTATTCCCCTGTAGTTAAAGGCAAAGTAGAAATAGATACATGCACCTGCATCATAAATCTGCGTCACCCTAAAAAACAAACAGACAATCCCCACAAAGCTTTAAGTTAAGTGAAATCAGATTTAACATATAGAAATTTAAAGGTAAAGTCATTTGATTTAAGTCATAATCTCATTCTCTACCCAGTCTCTTAACTCCATGGAAGGAATGGAGATTGGCTGCATGAAGTAAATACAGGAACTATTCACACTGTTTTTAACAATTTTTTTTGGTAAGTCTGGATTATTACCCAAAGAGTTTAAAAAATTAAAAACAATGTAAATGTTTCTCCAATTAGCCTGAAATAAATAAAAACCTCATTTCCTTCAGAAGGGTTTAGGCTTTTGAGGGTTTTTTTTGTTTTTTTCTTTTGTTTTACAAAGTATAGGGAAGCTAAAGAAGCCCCCAAACAGACTAGATGGGACTTGGTGATCCATTATAACCTTCTAAACTTCCTCAAAGTCAATAAAAATAGGTATGAGAACTTAAAACTTAGAAATAGGAGAAATGTTCAAATACCAAAAATGATCAGGCTGGGTAAAATACAGCATCTTCACTAACTTCACATTAAAAATTATTAAGAACTTTGGAAACAAACTGAATGATCATATCAAATGCAATGACATGGCTTTAAAATACCGTCTCTGAAGGTTTTAAACTCTGGGCCCCATAGGTGCGCATGTTGTATGTGTGTTGACAAAAGATACCAAGCACATTAGATTATTAAATCACATATATGATATATACCTGGGCTTTCAAAATGCAATTAGGTAAGGCATTTAAAAGAGGGCTAAGATAATCATAGTCAGATCAGTGAGTGCAATTTACAGAGGTTCCTACAAAGAATTTAATTTAACAGAAGGAGCAAATACTGAGAAAATACTCTTTTTACTACAACTATACAAATAGAATCTAATCTAAAATTTTAATGGCCTTTTAGGCCAAATGTTAGGTGCCTCAGAACAGAAGAAATGAACTGTTTAACAATGCTACTGTCAATTTGCCAGCTGTGTTTTTCTTCTAATGTTAATTCACACTCATAAAAAAGATCCCTTGAATGTTAACATTTTAAGTACCAGATTTACAAAGTGAGAGCCATTTTAACTATAAGGGCACTATCATTTAGGAATAACCAAATTTAAATAAATTGAAAGGATACCTGAATGAAATGAGTTTATCACAATTAGTAAAATATTTATCATTCATATTTGAATATCAATAAATAGAAAATGCAACTAAATATTAATAGAACATTGCTACCTTCCAACAAATCTAGGATCTATACCACAGAGTTCAGTTTTCAATAGTTAAGCAGGCTTCTAAAAGTCGTAGCAAAATTTCACTGACTAGTAACTCAAAAACAAAGTAAAAATAATAAACATTTTTTGGAAAACCTCAATTTGGATCTACTTCAGAAACTGACTCAGATCTACATCTTTTAATAGATCAATTCTATAATTTAAGACACTTAAACACTAACCTCTTCCAGAATCATCTGGACAAGTGATAGCATGCCTGCCAAAGTCATTATATCATTCTTTAATTTCTAAAAAATTTTTGGAGTTCTTTATTTATGTTAGACTCACTGGCTAGGAATTCCTTCCCATAAAACTTCTTCAGAAAATTTAGGGTTGGAGTTTCTATTCCAGTATACAAAGTGTATTTTAATAGAAATGAAATAAATAAACTCAATAAATACACTCTATAGCTAGTTATTTTCCTCGGGATCTTTGATTTCAATGAGCACTATAATTATTTCAAATTAAGTTTGAAATAACTTTTTTAAAAAACGTTTAAAAAATGTATCTCACACATTCAACATTTACATTCAACACACAATAACCTTTGGCCAAACTCAAGCAACTCAAATCAAACAAAACCAAAATCAAACTCTGACTGTTAGTTCTAACAAGTATGAGATAAAAGAACTGTATTTAAAATCCCCATTTACCAAAACCATTCAAATAATTAGACTGCACATTCTAAATTTTGATTTATAAAATGATTACAGAAGCTGGGCATATAAGCTTTTATCAGAAAATCATTCTTTAAAAAATAGCTACTTAATAAATGGCATACATCAAATACATAATAACCTTAGGCCTTATGAGTTCCTTCTGAAGAACCACGACTTGTGTTACTACAGTAGATGTCCTGAGGCAAAATATTTTACTTCCCAATAACTTTCAGTAAGTAGTGGTTTATCACAATGATATTCTCATAATGGAAGGGGAGAAGTCCAGAGAGATAAATAGGGAGGTGGGGCAGAAGGATGAAGAGGGGATAAAATCTATTAAGTTTCTACCTGATAAAACAAAGGAATAAAAAAATTCTCAACTACCCAAAAATATATCCCATTATTTCAAATGTTTCAAATTTTTTTTTATTTTTATTTATTTATTTTTTAAATGTTTCAAATTTTATGGTAACAAATAACTTTTGGGTTCTTAGGCCTGATTGGCTTTCAGTATTATAAAAAGAGGCCTGAGAGACCAGATTGTCAAAAAAAGAATTAAGTATCAATTTAGGTTCATAACAGAAATAAACACAAATTTTTTTCTTAGACTTTAAGGTAAAAGACTTATTTTTAAAGACATCTCCAAATTAAAAAAAGAAAGAAAGAATACATACACTCTTACACCTTTACTTGGAAAAGTTCCAAGATCA
The DNA here is from genome assembly GCF_018345385.1 of Vulpes lagopus. Classification (NCBI taxonomy): domain Eukaryota; kingdom Metazoa; phylum Chordata; class Mammalia; order Carnivora; family Canidae; genus Vulpes; species Vulpes lagopus. The sequence continues at coordinate 100,662,299 of NC_054834.1, read as the reverse complement.
GTCACTAAGACACCAGTAGGTTTACCAACTTATTAAGTTTTTTTATTGTACAGAACAAGGCACCTGTTTCCCCCTCCTTTAGATGTATCAAGTCAATAATCTCTATATCCACATTTTTAGCTTTTATGTTCTCATTCAACCCTGAATATACTTACTCAAAAACATGTTAATATTTAGGTTTGGTACTTCCTGAAATGGTCTTCAAACCCTGATTCTCTCTCCCACAAAGAAGAAAAAAAAAACACAATTTCAAGTAGATCCTTCTAGTTGACATGAACATTTAATGTTTAAGAAAGACTCTTTCCTCAGATCTCATGTTAGAATTTTGCTTTCTTACCCCAGCAGAAGCACAAAAATTTAGCAAATTCTGAAAGATATCTGTCCCAATGGGACCAAAAGTAGAACTAAGAAATATAATCTGGTCGCAGGGAAGTACAAGATGAGGATATAAAAGATAGAAAAAAGAGAACAATTAGAAGAGATAGTAAAGAGTAGAGAAATATTTCTAGTCTTGCAAAGCAAATGTATCCAAATTATCAGGCTTTATCAAAATATCAAAGAGGACTTAACAATTGGATGCTTTTGTGAGGATCCGTCATTAGAGAAGAAAAAGAATACCCAAATTTCCCTCACTTGCAGTAGTATAGGTTGTCTACCTCAAGTTTCATGTAATGACCTCACAATACAACGGCATTCACATAGCCCTTCACATGCTTTTGCATTTTAGACCCACAGGCCTCACCAAGCAGATGGTATTATCACTGCCTTACTAATGATAAATTTAGAGTCCAAAGAGATAAAATTACTAATAAACAGCAGAACCATGCCTTCACCCATCGGACACCTGTAGTGTTAAAAAACAAAGAAATTTTAAAAACTAAGCAGGAAGTTGCCATTGCCATACAGTTGGCCAGCAGGGCCTGGTTCTTGGGCTGGAAGAGGCCCAGGTCTGCCTCCTTAGGCTGAAATTAAGTGATTCCAAGTAAATCTGAAAAAAATATCATGAATAGAAATACACAGAAATAGGGTTTTGGTGAAGCATACCTGTTATTTCAGAGTCCCACATCAGGTGCACTTAACAATAAAAGTATTATATTACTTCCCAAATTACCTAATTTGTAATTTTGCTTATACTGTGATTTTTGTTTCTATAATAAATATTGAGTTATATTCTTGAAAACCACAACACACATACACAGAAAAAAGGAAAGGCATGTAACAGAATGTTTCATAAATTGTAAAGTGCTAGATTACTACTGTATCATTTACTTTAAGGATCCCTTTCACATAATCTGTCCTGATTTCCTTTTATTCTCCATTCTAATTAATTCTGTAACTTTATTGATAAGTCAAATGCTCCATTCAATCTTGATAGATTTAATCTTCTGGTGTTTATACTGGTCTGTTAATAACAAGAGATTGAATACAAAGTGCCCCTTCTCAAAAAAACTTTTGGACCACTGTTATTTAACAAAGAGGGTAAGACCTTCAGTTAACTGCCCACTATGGAAGATACCAGCCACATGTGGTGTTTTAAATTCAAATTATTTGAAATTAAATAAAATTTACCACTCAGTTCCATAGTCACATTTCAACAGCTCCACAGCCACATATGGCTTGTGGCTATCATAATAGGGCAGATAAAGAATATTTCCATTATTGTAGAAAGATCTGTTGAAAGTAATCAGTTAATCTTCATTTGGATATTTTGCTCTACTCGTTCCTTTATTCTACACCCATTCATTTCATCAATAACTAATAAAATGGTAAAAAATGCTTTTTGCCTACTGAAGAAAAGGTTATGTTGACTGTGTATTAAATTATACTTTCTTGAATATATATGTGATTTATAGTTTCAGTGAACTAAAAGGGAGGCCTTTACTTATTCCAGAGGCTCTAAGGTTTGGCTCTGCACTGTCATGCTGTCCCACTAGGGTAGAGAGCTCAGTGATGGAAAGGTGTTCTACTCCAAAAGGGCTCAGGACTGCCCTAAAAATCTTAATAGAATCTTAATCTTAATCCTAAGAAGGTGGCAAAAGTGATGTTTAAGAAAACGTGCGAAATGGAATAGACTGAAGCTATTCCCCAGCTGGCAAATTACATTAATTAAAAAAAATTTTTTTTTTCAGAATTAGTATAAAAACAACAAACTCACCTGCATGTAGAAAGAGGAGCAAACTGAACACCCTTCTCTTTGCATTCCCTTGTTATTCGTTCTTTAACATTTCTACAAAGATCCACAACCCTAGAAAACATAATAGAAGACAATATGAAGTTTTCAAATAAATTACAAAAATTTGAATAAATGCTAGTTTATCTGGCATCCTTCAAGTTAGTAATTCTAATGAAAACTTTCATACTTATTCCTTCAGAAATTAACAGAGAGCTTTGATCATTCAAGTTGAGCTTTCCATTCATAATTTCAAAGGGGCAAAGTTCTTTTTTTGCCACAAGAAAGACAGAAGTCAGAGAGTACACTCAAGCCTCCTGAAGTGGTTTTATACTTCAGTAAACCCAATTTCCAAATAAATTTAATTACAAGATTTTAAAAGCTTCAAAAAAGCTATAACAAACATGTTCATGAAAATTCAATTCCGTATTTATAGGAATACCAATCTGTGTCCATGACTAAGACATTTCTCTTAATATAAATATAATCAATAATCATGATGTACCAAATGCCCAACAGCCTACTGTCAAGCACCGAGCTAAAATACAGTTCAACAAAGACTCACCAGACATGAACTATGTGTAAAACTATGCTAGACTGATATTAAAAGTTAATGAAAACAGGTAATAAATAGTTAATAAAGGGAAAGGGGGATAATATTTAACAATATTAATCCTTTTTTCTATAGTTTAAATAAACTTTTTATTTGAAACAGTTTTAGATACAGAAAAGTCACAAAGATGGTACAAAGAGGTCCTCTTTCTCTGGTTTCCTATAAACACATTATATAACCATAACAGATTTGTCAAAACTAAGAAACTGACTTCAGGACATCACTATTAACTAAAACACAGACTATATTCACATTTCACCAAATTTCATTTTGACTCCAAAATACTGTTGTTTTAAAACATGATGGCATCTGATTTCTTTTGTTGTTTAGTTTTTGATATAATTTTTAAGATCCTATTTTGGAGTGGAGGAGGTCTAATGGTGATGTATTCATATTTTGGGAACATACTCAGGAAAAGGCTCTGAAATTGAAAACATGCCAATCAGAGCTTCTAGGTCGGAGATCCAGAGACAGAAGATCTGACTGACAAAAGATTTTGCTATTACTACATATTCTGTTTCTTTTGGAAAATAAACTCCTAGGGCATATATAAACCTCTTATTCTCCAACAAACATACTAGCCACATACTGACACTGATTCTGTGTTTTAAACCTTGGTCTGTTTAGAATCAGGAGAATGCAAAAGATAACAAAGAAACTCAAAAGGCTGGGCCATCTTTAGTCTAAAGACTGATTTGAATGTATGAGAACCAATTTGACAAAAACAGTAACATTTACATGGATTATGCTTTGTAAAACACACTAAAGTTACTTATATTTCCAATAAGAAAAAGAATATATGGTTAAAATATAAATAGAGAAGTTCAGTATTTTATTAGCTATTTTAATATGGTATCTAAAAGTTTTATAAATTCTAATTTTACAAAACAGTGCCTTTAAGTTTAAATTCTGCTTAATTCTATGAGAGTTGCAGGCAAATATGATTTATCAAGGTTACCTTTGTCTCACTTATGAACCGATAAGGATGCATGTTTTTATAATATCTTATAAAAGTATTTATTTTTTTCTTATAAAAGTATTTAGATTATTGGAATTTATTGTCTTTATTTTGAAAAATCTAACATATTTATAACAAATACTTTAAATATAAATAAAACCTACTAAGCTTTAATAGTTACAGGTTTAATTAATATTATACATTTATAACCAAGTTCTTTATCATGACTCTAGAAAATAGAATTTGTGTTACATAACAATAATAATAATAATCTTCAGTACCAATGAGGAGGAGATGGGACAAAGAATATGACTGAATGGTTAAAACCCTTAATGGGATACTTTCTAGAAATGATTTGTTTAGAAGGAGTTCAGAAAGCATTCTCTATAGAACATGTACAATTCAGTCCATTTGGACCATTCTATGGGAGATAAACATAACTGTGTATATGCTTTTAAATCCTTACCTGACCTGTTAGCAAATTTAACACTGTTGACAATTCCCTGCTTGAATAACATCTTCCTGGGCTTCTCTCACATCACTGGTTTTCCTTCAAATCCTCTAGGTATTATTCTCTTTTGCTAGCTCTTGTTTGTATGTTCATCCTTTAAATTTTGGGATTCCCTGGACTTCCTTCTCAAAGAATTTTTTTTCTTCAACCATACTAGCTATAAGGGGTTTGCATTTACTCTTGGTTTTAATCACAAGTTTCTTGCTAGTGTCTCCAAAATCTTTAAATCTCCAACTCAGACATTTTAGACAGCTATTTTTATAGGCTGCATTCTTATACCATTCCAGAGTTCACTCATGGGATTCTATGCAGAATAGTCATTGAGCACTTAACAGGTACATTTTACTCACGTCACTGAGAGATACACAAAAACTAGTAAGACCAATAATCCCTTAAGAGATTTATGCATGAAAAGGTGAAGCAATCTAATGTGTGAGAATTGAAGACTCTGATCCCATGGGTTTCTGGTAAACATTCTGGCTAAATGTCTGAAAGAAAAAGCAAGTTGCTAAATGGGTAACAAGTAAATTTTATGTCAAGAATGTAGCTGCTTTCCATTCATTTTATTTATGAAAACCTCTGCTGATCAAGTTGTTTTTTGTTTTTTTTTTAAAGATTTTATTTATTTAATCATGACAGACACCGAGAGAAAGGCAGAGACACAGGCAGAGGGAGAAGCAGGCTCCCTCCAGGGAGCCCAATGTGGGACTTGATCCCTGAACTCCAGGAACATGCCCTGAGCTGAAGGCAGATGCTCAACTGCTGAGTGACCCAGACGTCCCTGATGAAGTGGTTTTATTTTTTATTTTATTTATTTATTTATTTATTTATTTATTTATTTATTTATTTATTTATTTATTTATTTATTTTTGGTGAAGTGGTTTTAAATGAAAACAAACCAAATACGTAAGCCTGTATAAAACAGATATTGTGAGTCCAATAAATATGTAAGAACACACAAGAAAAATATTTAAAAAGTGAAAAGACATATGTGATTAGCTTCCATAGCTGCAAGAATAAAAAGGCAAATGCCAATCATCAATTAACAGTAACTGATGAAAAAATTCATAATACTGAAGAAGTTAACACTACACTAACCTACCTTCCCTGGCAAGGAAGAGTATAAAAGACAAATGATCTTTGAGACAACTATGAACAGCTACCAAATGATATTTGCTGTTAAAAAGTTCAGATGTCAGTAAGATGATTTTTTTTCTGTCAATAAGTTGATTGTTTTTTAGTTACAAGATTTATCTCCTGGTTAAAATAAAGCAATAAAACTCATGAATAACAGATAGATACTATAAATTTGATTACTGTTTTACAAGGCATGGAATATGAACGTCCATGCACCAAAAGTTATAACACATAGTAGATAAAGAATGAATGCAGAAAAAGTAAAGTTTTCTGGGAGAGTGGGGAAAAAAGAGCTTAGGGTAGAACAAAAATATTAAGATAAGTAATATCTAAGAGGTAGATTCATGGGGATTTGTTATATCTTATATAATTTATTACAGATTTAAAATAGTTCATATATTTTATAAAGAAAAAGCAAAACGTAAGGCCTCGAATAAAAATGTACTAACAGTTTCCTTAACAATTTTTATAGTGGGATGCCTGGATGGACCGGGGTTGAGCGTCTGCCTTCGGCTGAGGGCCATCGGGCTCCCTGTGAAGAGCCTGCTTCTCCCTTTATGTCTTTGCTTCTCTCTCTGTGTCTGTCATGAATAAATAATAAAATCTTAGAAAAAAAGAAAAAGAATTTTTATTACTGAATGAGTTTACTCAAAAGTTCATTTTTAATAAAACTACTTCACATTTCATCAGTGTTTATTATCAATTCCCTAACCAATATTTGTATGTGCGTGTGTAATGTAAACATAGAAGTTGTACATAATACCTTAAGTTGCATTTCTTTTAGAAATCACTGAAATAGAAGATCTTACTTAATACTCATACAAATATCAAAACTGAATCATACATTACAAAAGAAGGTTAACACTGGTTTTATAATTTTGAACTTTTTAGAGAACATTCAGCATATAAAGTACTTAAGTATCTAAATCAAAGCTAGTGAAACTAGCTTAAGTGCCCAAAAAGATTCTTTAAAATGTAGACTTCAGTAATATCTTCCTTCTATTGAATTTAGATAATTCTGTCTCAAACCAAAAGAGGGGGGCTTGCAAATATGACATTCTGATGAGATATTAATTTTTTTAAGATTTATTTATTTATTTATTTTAGAGAAAGAGAGAGAACACAGAGAGAAAGGGAGAATCTCAAGTAGACTCTCTGCTGAGCAAGGAGCCAAAGTTGGAGCTCAATCTCACGACTCAGAGATCATGACCTGAACCGAAATCAAGAGTTGGATGTTTAGCCACCTAGGTGCTCCAAAGATATTAACTTAAAAAAAAGTGTTTCTTTATAAACATTTAAAAATTTATATATTCATGCACAAAGATACATTATTTCAGCAACTCCTATAACATATTTGAATAATATCAGGCATTTTATTATATTTTACCTGTCCCAAGGAGCAGAAGTCTCGAAAGACTCTCCTAATATGTAGTATTCCAAACCCAAGTCCTGTTAAAACATATATACAAAAATCAAGAAATTAATAGGTGCAGAAGAATCAATACTATTGTAATATTGCTACTCTTTCATAATAATTGTTAGTATTACATGTTTCTAACTTAACTTCCACTGTTCTTTACTCCCCACTCCATAAAAACAGTGGAAAGTGGCCCTGCGAATGAGCTATATAACCTCCAGAAGGACAGGAACTTTATCTGTCTTGTTTTCTGTATCCTTGGCCCCAGATAGTATGCCTGACACATGGTAGGAACTTAAATATTTCTTCAAGGAAAAAAGACTTTATCTAAGAACTGTCTATGTACATGTAGAGCATACTAGAACAGCTTTTTTTTAGTAGCCTAAACAGCAAATTAAACAACACTAAAAATGTTCATCAGGATGGAAGGACCAGGGCCATAGAGAAGTGGGGGGAAGGGTGTTAAGGGAGGAAGGTATCTCTCTTTCCTAAAATCAACTTTTCTTTAAAAGCAAATTTAAAAAATATAGTGCCATTCTTTGTACTAACTAAATGAGACAAGATATCTGGAAGCGAGGAGTATATCTTCTAACACACGCTACAATACTTATTTGGTAAGTAACTTATAATACAAATTTCTTTACACAGAATACAATTCTGTTTTATTTTTATTTTATTTTTTTTTTAATTTTTATTTATTTATGATAGTTGCACAGACAAAGAGAGAGAGAGAGGCAGAGACACAGGCAGAGGGAGAAGCAGGCTCCATGCACCGGGAGCCTGACGTGGGATTTGATCCCGGGTCTCCAGGATCGCGCCCTGGGCCAAAGGCAGGCGCCAAACCACTGCGCCACCCAGGGATCCCTACAATTCTGTTTTAATATCAAAACTAGAAAGAGCAATTCATAAGCTACAACAGAATTGCAAAGATAGGAAAGGAAATTAATACATGTTTTCACTTCTAGTAAAATGAATCACTTCAACTCTACCACTGGTTGACAGGAAAAAATCCCCAAATTACTGATCTAAAATATCTGGCTCTTCTCTTATGCATTCATTTATGCAATAAGCATATACTTACTGACAAAAGTATTAAACACTGAGAAAATAAAAAGATAAAAAAATAATCACCCTGCCCCCAAATCTCAAAATTGCTTCTGACTCAGTTTTAACAGTGTCTGTTACTTGTTACAGTTACATCTCATTTTCTAGAATTCTGAATTTAGTATTATGGGAAAATGGTGGTGTCATACTTGGAGAAAATGGCCAAAAAACAAAAATTTGTGTATATATAAATCGCTTACTATGAAAGAGGTTGGGGTAGTAACAGTCTATGGAAGTAAACATTCTAAAATCATCTATTACTTTTCACGATCGTGAAAATCTTAATCGTAAATCTCTTAATCACAATTTCTAACATAATGCACAAGCAATAAATGTAATTTTCCTTATCTGCATGGGGAAATGGGATGCTCAAGAAAATGTACATGCTTCAAATTCACTGCAACCTAAAACTTAGATCTTACCTAGGAATTAAATTATTTTAAAAATGAGAACACAATCCAAGCTTTCTTACAGAAGTAAAAACAAATTTTATATAAGTTTACGTTAAGTATTTCCTTCAGAACAATTTCTGAGTGAATATTTAGAAAATTCAGTATTTTGCAAAGTTAAATTCTCAGTATGATACCTGAGAAATGACCTTTTAAAATAAGCCCCTTCAAATGTAATCCTACTATAGCAGAAAACAATTAAGAAACTTGTGTTTACTATAGCCAAAGTAAAAAAACAAAACAAAAGAAATGAATCCATAAACTTTTGAAAGAATACTTTCATATTGATAAGTATAGTAGACTCTTGTGGTTGACATGACTAATAAAGTTTCTCACAAATAGAAAATCTGCAATTAGAAAAATTTTAGAGCTCAAATACAATTTATTTTATTTAGAATTATTCTCTATAGCAATCATCACCAATGAACTAATTACTACTTGGAATCAAGTTAAATGCCAATTTTTAAAGTGAAAGAAAGATTATGAATCTCTAAAGCAGATTATGAATCAGAGTGACCTAAATAATCTTTAAATTCCTCAAAAATTACATATGGAAGATTTAACTGGACTTCTGAAGATTTGTAGTTAGTCCTACATTCATGTGAAATGATGTGTTACATTATACTAGGTTAAAATTTAAGAAAATAATTTTATTCACTCAAACTAGAAAAAGTATGGTCTACAGCATAAACTGACAAGGGAAATACGAAATAACTTACTCGAATGTATGCAATGACATAGGTCAGCAAATAACCTCTCTGTCCATTATCTTCTCCAGCTGCCAACCCACTGAAATAAAGAACAAACTGTTAATATATATCATATATATTTATTAAAAATACATAAAATTGGGATGCCTGGGTGGCTCAGTGGTGGAGCATCTGCCTTCCACCCAGGGCATGATCCCAAGGTCTGAGGATCAAGTCCTGCACTGGGCTCCCTGCAGGGAGCCTGCTTCTTTCTCCCTCTGCCTAGGTCTCTGCCTCTCTCTGTGTGTCTCTCATAAATAAATGGATAAAATCTTAAAAAAAAAATATATATATATATATAACTAACCAAACTACTATGACACCCCAAGATAACTGCTTAACAGATTAACAAACTATATTATACTGCATCTCATTTTTATTTTAATCTAATTTGTCATAAATGTATCAAAGAGCTATCAAAAGAATAAGTTTGGATAATAAAAATCAAAAAACACTTTTAATATTTCAGTTTGGTCATTAATTTCAAACTTTCATCTATCAAACTAATAAAACGGACTCATATGACCTCAATTACTTCTACCCATTATTGACAAAAGAACAGAGAGTTAGCCATGAGAAATAAGCTTAAATAAATTTGAATAAACTTTACAAGCATAACAAGATACCTAAAATACTTTCATATATTCTTATCCATATATTCATGTATCATTATAGTCTTATTCACATATAAAGATGTATGATTGACTACATCTTCCAAATACCAAGAAGTTTCTTGAATACTTGTGTACGCAGAATAGAAAGTATTAGATATAGTGTTTATTTTATGAAACTTATAACAAATGAGAGATAAAACATACCTACACAGAAATATTAAAGTTTATGAAACAACATATAGACAATTACAAGACAACAGGTAAGGTTTTATTATGAACTACCCATTTCAATTTGAAAGTAGTTTTTATCCACAGAAATTGTATTTGGTGATCTAGTTAGAACTAATCCCATATAGTATATAATTCAGACCAAGTTTTCTGCTTTGTGAAAGTCATTCTTATTTTAAAAGACTATGAATGATTATTGATTTCTACTACCTTCAGTAAAGAGCTTTTAATTTTGCTTGTTTCCATCATCAGGCAGAAATTAAATTTTAACTATTCTTAGTCAACTAAAGAAAACTTAACCACAAACTCTTAAAGTACCCATGAAAAAAGTCTCTCAATAAAACCAGATAGAAAGAAAAGTAGATTTTCTTTCTTGGGTCGTAATAGATGATGAACTTCTTTGTCTCTCTGCTTAATACCATAATTGTATCTCCTTGGTCTCAGGACGTTGAGCCCTTAACCATTGTGTTGTCCAGGACGTTGGGCCTCTGTTATTTGAACCCCCTCCCAAAGAATCAATTTTCTCATTGCTTCAATTAATATCTTATAGTTAAGTTGTTTCTTCCCCTGAAGTTTTGCTTGGATTTAGCAGTAAGTAAATAATACAGCATAGATGTACCCTTGTGCTATACAAATACTGTAAGGCAATTTTAGGCTAGGATGTAAGAGCCAAATCAGATTTCCTGACTTAGAATTACAGCTGCATATATGCAAATTAGTATCACCCAAAGAAGTGGCAAACACTTGATAGTAGCAACTCTAGTCTAGAACCACTTGGGGATGGGGTACAATGAAATGAAATAGGAGATTGTTTGTATTACTAAATGCTAATAAGCAAAGAAGACAGAATTTAGGTCAAGCAGTTAAGAGTGAAAAGTAAGAAGAAGGCAGCTCCAGTGGCTCAGCGATTTGGTGCCGCCTTCGGCCTGGGGCGTGATCTTGGAGACCTGGGATCAAGTCCCACGTTGGGCTCCCTGCATGGAGCCTGCTTCTCCCTCTGCCTATCTTTCTCTCTCTCTCTCTCTCTCTCTCTCTGTGTGTGTCTCTCATGAATAAATAAATAATATCTTGGAGAAAAAAAAAAAGAAAAGTAAGAAGAAATAATAGAATTCTGAGTCAGATATATATGGATTTGAGGTTAGGGGTAGGGAGTCAAGTAAAGTTCCAAAATACAAAGGAAACTAGTCAGAAAATTGCTGTGGTAAGTGTGTGAAGGAAAATATCTGAGTCCATACCTCAGGTAGAAAAGAAGCAGTCACACACTGAGTCCAAGAAAGAAAAGACATTACTGAGCTAGGAAACAGGAACAATTAATCCTGGGCCTAGTGGCAGAAAGAAAGGACAGTGAAGACTAGAAAACAGTGCAAGAGACCTATGCTGGAAATCCTTAAGAAGGCACATTCTAAGTGGGTATTTGGTGAGAAGTAAAAGGTAAGGACATTAAGTAGACCTGTCTCTTATAATAGTACGAGAAAAAGTCCTTTGCAGTCCTATGTCAAGCTATTTTTCTTTAGATCCTCTTCTAACATCTGGCAGGGGCAGGAGTGAGGAGATCTGCTCCACTTTGGAATTCAGTGTGACAAATCACACAGAAACATGCATTTTCTTATCCAAACAGGAAGAAATCAACGTCCATGCTAAATTCATAAACCCCAAAGGAGAAGAAAAGACATTCTGGGCTTGCTTTTCTGAATCATAGATTTCCCTGCAAATTTAGCTTTTTGTTACTTAGATCTCTCTCCTTTTTTTTTTAAGCTTTCAGAACTCAATCTTATAGATAGGATTATCTTAAAATACAATATATAAACAATAGTAGGGCACAGCAGCCACTCCAAAAAAGTATACTAAGATTCAAACTACTTTATGGTAAAGTAGCAATATCCATCCCCTACTTCCTGCTTGCCCTCCACAAATTTCAAACCTCAATTAACAAGGTTCTTAAATTCAAACCTGTTTCATAAGAAAACACTGGGAAGACTAATGAAAGAGGAATGAGAGACAATCTTCTTATATAAAAGAGCCATCTGGTGAACCTAATCACTCTCATGTTAAATTACATTAAACAATTTAAGCATACACTTTAAAAATAACAATAACATGTTACCTTAAGTTCTATGGTAAATGTCAATACATCTGTCATGACTGATGACAAGGAATATTTGTTCTCATTAGCTCTTAGAAAAGTTAAAGCATATTACTAGTAAACATAAATAACCAAAGTATGATTATTCAACATTTGCCAATTATGTTCCATTGGATCACATGTGTTCAACAGTATTTAACAGTGTTATGTGAGGGTGGAAGGCAAGGAGGAAAAATGGCTATGAGACACATAAAAATGTTCTAAACTGTTCAGAGTACTTCATTAAAAACAATTCAAAGCTAATTCAAAGGGTAAAACAAAAGAATAGAAAATAAAGGTCAGATGAATAATGCCCTATTTCCAAATAAAATACATGAGCTAAACTAACTTATGAAACTTTAGCAGAAAGAAACTCAGTGCACTTTTTAGTTATGCAGAAGAAGAAATCATTCATTGGGGAGCAAGGGTTGGCCAAGTGGCAACGTAAGCAAGAAAAATATCCCTGAATCTTTCAGTGATTAGAACAAAGAATTCGTGCCTAAAAAAAAATATCAGGAGAACCAGAACTTCTGCTAGAAAACCATATGAAGATATTTCCAAGTATCAAATCAAATCAAATCAAAATCAAAATAGTCCTAAGTAAAAAAAAAAAAGTCCTAAGTACTCTCCCCAATGACAGCCTGGATTGTTAATACTGAAGATCTATGCATCCAAATGAAGGAAGCCAGGGTGAACGTACATTAAGAAATTAATTATAACATAACTAATAAGTACAAAATGATAATAGCACAAAAATGAGACTCCAGAGTCTGAGTTTTAAAGCTTTGCCCTTGCTTAGGTATCTCACTTACTATAACCTATTTTAATGGATGAATTTGATATTAAAAACAAATCGCTTCAATTAAATCAATAGTTCTTGGGCTTCGGTATCAGTATCTAAAAAGACTTGGATTCATCTTAAGGAAGTTCATTCTTTTAAGTTGTAAATGACTAGAATTACATGGGAAAAACAAGATGAATTACGTGACAAGAGAGTTTATGACAGTTGGTGGCTCAATTTAAAACTGACAAAATGGCTCTGATAAATACCTAAAGGTTAAAATACAGCGTTTTAAGGGTAGCATAGCAGTTAGGCATAAATGAAATAGAATAAAAAAATGTCAGGGAAAAATACTCAGTTTCATCAACTCTTGCAACAAATATTCAATCATCTAGTATATACCAGGCATCAGCAGTGATATCCAAGAAAAGATAGGTCAGGCTCTATAAAAATTATGTCCTACTTCACATAAAAAGGCATTTTGCCATCATCCTACCCCAATCCAATAGGAAATGTAGCACATTACTAATTACTAGTGATTTTGCTGGCTACTCTGGATTGTAATTACAATAAAGATACTACAAAGTTGAGATTTCTATGCACATGTGTATTTAAGGTTAGAACAGAATTAAAAGATTTAATTTAAATATAAAAGACTTTAATCTAAATCTCCTTAATTGTTTCCAATACCATGGATTTTAAGAAAAAAGTTTAAAATTGATCCCGGAGTCCAGGATCAAGTTCCACATCAAGCTCCTGCAGGGAGCCTGCTTTTCCTTCTGCCCATGTCTCTGCCTCTCTCTGTGTCTCTCATCAATAAATAAATAAAATCTTTAAAATAAAAAGTTTAAAAATCAAATTATATAAACTCCACATAATTTAGAAACCAAAACACAGGTACATGTACATTTCAAAAATAAATTTAGAAATTAACCTGAACTCTAAGCCTCTTAGCTATTAAGTGAATTTTTATAGCACAATTATTAACTAATTTAGTTTAAAAAATCAATAATTCCAAAGATACTGTGAAAGAGGAAAAGTCAAAGATTAGTGAATTTCATATTTTACTAAAGAAATTAAATTCCACTTGCCAATTTCAGAATAAGGTAAGAATAAAACTGAAAATTTACAAAAGTAAACTAAAAATTAAGTCCAAGATTAGATCTTTGCCTAAGAATTCTGCATTTTAACACTAAATTCAGAAAATCCTAAAAATAAAGGGTTGACTACCATAGGTGAGAAAAATACATAAAAGTGGGGCATTCTAAAACACAAGAAACACAAGGCTACAAATTAAATGCTCATTTATTCTCATAAATAGCAAAACAGGGAAATTGACGTATTTACAAAAAACTCAGATTAAGCATAATGTATAATATTTTAAGCCCTGAAATAAATAAAGGAAACTGGTATCCAGGAAACTTAGTTTATGTACTTAGAAAGGAAAGGAAAAAAATGTAGTCCTGATAAATGGCATTTTCACTATGGTTCTCATCAATCAATCTCATAATCCATCAAGCAGAAAGAAAGAAACCACCCAATCATTATTCAGTTGGTTATAGATGTGAAATGTTTTCTGTTTCTTTATACCAGCACAAAACAGTAAGTGACAAGGGGTGGAGTACAGATAATTTATCAAATTCTTTTGTTTAAAAAACTTCCTTTTAAAAACATACTAATAACATGTTTTATACGTATACAATTACCACTAAATAAAAAGACTACGAATTTTTTAGTATTTTACTCTAGCACAACAAAAGCAAATATAAAATTAGCATCAATGGAAAAATATAATATTTAATATATCATAAATAGGATCACAAATTTTGGAAGTAAATCAACACAACATTTTAAGTTGACAATTATATATTGCTACAAATTTAATACTTTAAAGGGTACATTAACAACTGCTTGCAGATACCAGAATTTTAGATTAACATTTTCTTGGCATTATGAACTTTAAAGCCATACCCAAATTTTGCAGCGATGTCATACACTTGTTTTTCATGCTGAAGAACCTTCTCACGGTCCCCCTCAAACAGTAATGTAGCAACAGTTAGCTGATTTGGATCAAATCCTTTAAACTACAAAAAAAATTATTACAGATAAGTCTTATCCTATAAAATAGTATATCAAAATACATTGTACTCTTTTTTCCCTTCTGATCTGGCTCAAACATACCAACTCTTCAAAATTTGAGCTTTGGAATTTTACATATGAATCAAAAAGAATGTTTAATGCATATATTCAGGTTGTTACAATATAACAAAACTATAGAAAAATACTTAATTTCAAAGTATGCCATGGTGTCAATTGTAATGACATATTGGCAAGTAATACAACAAATAACTTGTAAGAATTATAACTGCAATAAAGAAGCAAATAAAAACACCAAATGATAGAATATAATGAATTAGCATCAAGATGTAGAATGAGAAAAAAGTAAAAAATAACAGTATCCTTAGATACCAACAATAACTTATTTAATAATATTTTCAAAGGAGATCTTACATCTAAAATAAAAATAATCATAAAAGGAAATATATAATCTCATTAGGAAAACATTTTTAAAAATAGATTATAAAGACCTATTGCCTCAACTAAGTATATAAGCCTGTCAATTCTTGCTCAAATTAATATACAGGTTCATTCCAATTCTGATTGAAACCTTAATGGACTTCCCAAAATGGTGAAGAGTTTCTAAAATTTTTCTAGGTTAATAAACAGGTAAGTTGTGATGAAGAACAAGGAAAATTCTAAAAAAAAAAAAACAAGAACTAGACTGATAGCAATTAAATCCATTTAAATTTTCAAGAACAAAATTTATTTTTAAAAATGTGATACCTTTTTAGAATTCAATTTATTTAAACTAAAAACAAAACAAAACAAAAACAGTTCATCCTCTCCTTCTATGCCTCAACCCCTGAAAACAAAAAAAGTTCACCTTCTTCTCCCTGCCTCTGGCAATCACCAGTCTGTTCTCTGTATCTATGAGCTTAGTTTTTTTGTGTTTTTTAAAGTTTTTTTTTTCTAGATTGCACATATAAGAGAGATCATACAGTATTTGATACATTAAAATGGAATCTACTTCTTGAGTAAATAAACAATAAGATGTCTTAGACATGGCAAATCCATGTAAGAAAAGCAGGGATTAGTTAGTCAAAGGTGCTGTCACAACTGGTTAGCAACTGGGGGAGCAAAAAGTGAAGATTAATTTAGAGCTTTATCTCACATCATAAAATTGAAATGCATTCAAATAGTAATAAAGATAAAAACTTTAAAATTCCTATTTAACAAAAAAAGCAAGAGAGAGAAGAAATAGTCCCAGCTTAGAAGTGATTAAATAATTATAGGAAAAGATATAAAATTTTGAAACTTTTGCACCAAAAAGAAAAACTCTTAAAAAGGGAGTCACCTGACTCAAAAAATTATTCACAACATTTATGACAAAGGCATCTAATAATTCCATTACTCAAAGGGTACACAGCAAAGCCCCAAGGAAAAAAAACAAGAAACTGCCACCCCTGGCAAAAAAAAAAACATACTCAACTAATGCACATAAAAACTGTATCTAGGAAATACAGAGAAATGATGGGTCTCACTGGAATTTCAATGAGAAACATTAACTAAAATAAAGTACTACTTTCTCCCCCAGATTCACAACATTTAAAACATAACAGAACACAACTCCCACATGCCACAACAAGGATGCAACAAAGAAATAGCACCTGTGTGTCCCTAGAGGGAGTACAAGCTGGCATAAACCTTTAGGAAAGGAATTCAGCAATGAAAAATTTTTTAAAAATCCATACTCTTATTTCACTAGATATAGATATCTATTATTAAAAAAAATCAAACTGTAAAAAATCTTACATGCATGAAACTGTTTAATGCCATGTTATTTTTAGGAACTTCAAATCTGGAAAAAAATTAAAATTTCTGATATTAAATACATAACTGATTGACTTGATAAAGTATTTATTCCAACATGAAAAATAATAATTAAGAAATGTACACAGCACCATGAAAATACATCTTAGTAGGTACGTGTGAGAGAAGAGAAGGCAGGAAACAAAACTAGTATCATAAGCTTTAAAATTTTAGCATTTTACAAAAATTCTTACCTTTGTAATATAAAACTTCTTTAAGCCATCCAAAAATGATGTGAAAATAGAGGAAACCTGAGGTTTAAGGGCATGACCTAAGAAGAAAAAAGTTCATAATTTAAATTAATAGCAAATTCTGGTTTTTTTTTAAGATTTTATTTATTTATTTGAGAGAGAGAGAGAGCACAAGCAGGGGGAGCAGCAGGCAGAGGGACAGGGACAAGCAGGTTCCCCGCTGAGCAGGGAGCCCAACATGGGGCTCAATCCTAGGATCCTGGGATTATGACCTGAGCTGAAGGCAAAAGGCAGACGCTTAACCAACTGAGCCACCAGGCACCCCAAGTTTTCTTTTTTCAAAAGATTAAAAGGCTAGTTTAATTTAGTATCCTAAAAAAAGTGAATGTTTTTTGTCTCTAATTTTTAAAATCCTATGTTTTATATATAACATTGATATTAAGATCTACATCTTTTAACTTTATCTTCTTTCAAAAGTCACAACTTTTTGTTTACGAAACCTCTCGTTACTTTTTTAATTCAAATTACTATATGTAACTAATACTACATATATAGTTCAGGTTATCTTTCAATAGTATAGTTTATACATAGTAAAATCACTTCATTAATTTTTATTTCATTAAGAACACTCAATGGTGGCTGAGTTTACTTTTATTTTTTTTAATTATGCAGAAACTATTCAGAACTATAACCAAATACGCAGTCAATGCCAAGTTTAAGGTTGTTTCTTAATTAATTCTTAATTCTTCCAGAATTCTTGGCACAGAACTAGTAATTGCTTCCTTAATCACACCCAGAGAGTTAGAATTGCCAAAATAACATAAACGGTGTCTCAGAGTCTGTTAAATTAACATCTTTGCCTGCAGATTGAGTTTAATTGAGTGAAAGTCTTTTACTGTTTTCTCATTGTTTTCAGAGTAGCAACTTCTTAACTCCCATGACTGTTAGATTAAGAGTCATACATCTGGCTTTAGTACTATAAGCCCAATTCAGAAAAACGGGGCATACCATTTACATAGAATTTTTATAAAGAATTTTAAAGTCTCTAGTAAATCTGAAATTATCTCCAAATAAACATTTAATTTTTTTAAAACAGTTTCAAGATTTTGGGGTTTTGTTTTGTTTTTAAGATTTTATTTACTTATTCATGAGAGACAGAGAGAGAGAGAGAGAGAGGCAGAGGCACAGGCAGACAGAGAAGCAGGCTGCAGGGAGCCGGACATGGGACTTGATCCTGGGTCTCCAGGATCACGCCCTGGGCTGAAGGTGGCGCCAAACCGCTGAGCCACTTGGGCTGCTCCGGTTATGTTTTAAGGCATAGATCCCTTAAGATAGGTGCAAACAGCAAAAAAGTTTCTTTGGGAGGAATGGGGGAGATTTCTTGGGAGGAAAAGACTATAACTTGTAGTCTTTTTTTTCCATTCATCTTTTTTCTTTTAAGTTAGAATTGGAATCTGTGATACTTATTACATTTTTACCGATTACAATAGGAAACCGTGACAATGAAGACCAAGTAACAGAAGTCTTAATCAGAGGTTAAGAGTTAGATATCCATCCTATAACTGAACAAAAGAACTAAAATGAAGGACAGATTAGATAGAGACCAACCTAGCAATCTTTTTGAGTTCCTGGATCACATGTTTGGGAAACTTTTCTTTTACTGTACCCTATTAAAAATGCTTTTCCAGAATAAGCCATACCTTTAAAAATACATTTTTTAGCAAGTTTAAAGTTAGAAATAATATGCCATCAAAATATTCACTTCCTATCCCAAATGGAATTCATCCTACTTTAATAATTGGAAATAAACATAAATGTGTGAGTGGGTTACTTGAATTCTTGTAAGAAACTGAAATTATCTGTTCCTCATACAAGACTTCTGATTCACACATCTTTTACATAATGTATGAAAACTCCAAATGTCACTGCCCTGATGTGAAATAATCCTTAAGGATATATGTTCATTTCAACACATGGAAATTTATTTGCACAATTTCCATGAACACTAGTGGGACTCAGCCACATATATGCAAATACTGAGTTGACAGGATAGCTTTGAAGAATAATCATCATAAAAGTGATACTAACTTTTAAGTATGTCAAGCATTAGTATTAACTTAAAAGGATATTATCTTTTATTTATTCTTAAATTAATATTGCCTTTCAAATTAATTACATTCTAAATATATTCTGGCTACTGGGTTTTATTTTTTATAGTAAATAAAGGAACAAAGTTTTCAAATTTACTAGTTGAACAGTCTGATTAGTAAATTTTGTGTTGTTACAGTGTTAATTTAAACATTTTTAATTATTTAATAAATACCTACATTTCAAAGAAGTGATCTCAAACAGTGGAAAAAGTCTTGGGCCTTGGAGTCAGACAGATTTGGGTTCAACCCTGGCTCTACCACATATGATCTGTGAGCTTTGGCTGAAATATCTAGGCTTTGAGTCATTTATAAATTGGGAATATCACTTTCAGGAACAGTTGTGGGGAGTATTTGATAAACTATGCTACAGATATTGTGGTTGGCACTATACTATGTGCTACTCAAGATTTGTTCACCCTCTTTTTTTTTTTTTTTTTAATTTTTATTTATTTATGATAGTCACAGAGAGAGAGAGAGAGAGAGGCAGAGACACAGGCAGAGGGAGAAGCAGGCTCCATGCACCGGGAGCCCGACGTGGGATTCGATCCCGGGTCTCCAGGATCGCGCCCTGGGCGAAAGGCAGGCGCCAAACCGCTGCGCCACCCAGGGATCCCTTGTTCACCCTCTTTTGATTAAGTCAATCAACATCGGTGCCTATCCTATGGCAAGTGCAGGAGATATAAAAACGAATATGAAACATTCCCTAAATTTGACAAACTTGAGTTTTTCAGAGGAAATCTACAGATCATTTCAATATACTCAATGATCTATATCATTTCAATATACTTAAAACATATTTCAATATAATAAACTAAGGGTTATGTCAAAGATAGGAGTGAAACTAAAAATATTAACATCTAATAAGGCTTGTGCTTTGTTAACAATTAATATAGTACAAACACTGTCGATCAGCCCTACAGCTAGTAAGAAGTTCTGGATATCCCTTATTGTGCTAAGTGTTACCCTTTAGTTGCTTGATCATGGAGCCATGGCAGGATGTATAGATGGAAAGGTTTCAAGAGGTAGTGAGAAATCAAAAAGGTTATAAATAACCAAGAAGCAGAATCAGATCTGTCTTTTCAAAGAATCACTTTGGTGGCCATGTAAAGGATGGAGAGGAGATAGAGACAAGACTAGAGAGGGTACATCTGTCTTAGAGCATGTTCCTAGATATAGCAATGAGAATGTGGAACAGGGATGACAGATGGCCAGAAGGACCTTTTCTTTAAACCTTCATTTTAAATTGTTATAAAAACAAATTATAAATAAAGTCCAGTCAAATCATAATTTTACAAGTGTGTCTATATCTAACACAATTAACTATAATAATAGCATATAAATGGGTAACAGAACATTATTAAATAGATATGTGGCTCTCTTAAGACCTAGATCTCTAAATGGAGGCCACAACACACAGAAGGCTTGGTTTTCATTTGATTTAACTATTTCATTATTTATAGGACACACTTATCTTAAACTTTTATCAGTAGTATAGTTATTTTGAAAATAATTTATTTAAAGGAATAACCAGATAACCATGAACAAGACTTCCTTAATTCTATATAACTATAATAATCACTCTTTTCTAAATTAAAATCTAAACTACTTTTAAATAAAACAAACAGGGATCCCTGGGTGGCTCAGCGGTTTAGCGCCTGCCTTTGGCCTGGGGCGTGATCCTGGAGTCCCTGGATCAAGTCCCATATCGGGCTCCCTGCATGGAGCCTGCTTCTCCCTCTGCCTGTGTCTCTGCCTCTCTCTCTCTCTCTCTCTCTCTCTCTCTCATGAATAAATAAACTCTTTAAAAACAAACAAACAAACAAACAAACAAACAAAAGCCTGCCTATCTTAGCTTTAGTATTTACTACTGAGCAATCGTTCCATATTTTCCAGGACTGTTCTGAAGACTTGAATTCCATAAACTTGAATCCTAAACTCAATTTCAGCATATGGAAAAAATACAGAAGCAATAAAATTAGAATTAAAAAGATGATAAACTGTCAGAAGGTTGAATACTTTACAGCAAAATAGGGAGAAAAAGAAACATGGTTATCTGCTAGCAAATTCTCTACCTGAATATTCCAATGGTACCTCAAATACAACCCATTGTAAGGTCTCTACCCCCAGATCATCATCTCTCCTCTTCTAAACCAATACACCGAATCAGTCAAATCAGAAATCTGGGAGTTGCCCTCAACTCTCTTCATTACTGAACCTTCCACATCCAGTTGGCAAACAGCTTTGGGAAATCTCTGCCTTATTCTCTATCTCCATTTCTGCTGCCTTGATCTAGGCCCCTGAAATTTGCCTCTTGAAGCATTTCAACTCCTCTTCCACACCTTCACCATTCTACTCCATCCTGCATGATGCTAGCAGAATGGAGCTTTTCTCAGATATAAAGCTAATTTATTTTTTTCCCTCTACAAGAAATCCCTCTGCTGACAAGATAAAATCCAAATTGATCCTGCAAAGCCCTAGGCCACCCATCCCCAGCTATCTCTTGTAACAATTCTTACCCACCCTCTATTTGAGCCACAATGAACTATTTGAAGTACAAACATGCCATTAAGGTTTTACAATTCCATTTTTTTTGCTGATAAGTGAACAAATTTGGTAGGAGGGAAAAGGAAAACATCCTAGGCAAACTCTATACCCCTTTTAAGATTTAGCTTAAGCATGCATGATCCTCCTTTAAGAAGCCTTTCCTGACTCCCCATGTCAACATCCAGCAAAATCCAGCAGGCTCAACCACTCCTTCATTTGTACCCTAGGGTATCCAGTGCACTCTTCTTTCACAGTACCCACAACAATCCTGCACTCCTTCATTTATGTAATTGTCTGTCCTCATTAGACTGTAAGCTTCCTGAAGGACAGCAACTATGATATTCATCTTCCTACCTCTGTGCTTAGCACTCTTCCTGGCAGGCAACAGCTGTTTCATGAGCAGATTTTGTGGTTCATGAGCAGATTTTAAAATGACCACTCCTTACTCACCAAACTGAAACTGTTGGTTGTCCATGAGGCGGATAGATGCAGGAGCACATCTCTATTTTAAAAAGAAAAAAAATGTGATAAAATTTAATACCATAAAGAAGGTAGACAGGTAAAAATATTAATGTCATCTTTCTGTATTTGAGATCGAGAGCTTAGTTCCTAAGAATATATATATATATATATATACAGTAAAAAAAAAACAAAAACTTTTTATATAATCGTAAGATGACAAATAAAACAGCAACTTCTATAAAATATCTGGAGAAGAAATCTACATACATAATACCTACACACATATGTTGCCAGATCTTTAAATTATGTGCAATTTTGCTAGATCCTAACGCCTAGCAAAGATTAATGGAAATATCTAAAAGAAATACTAGGTCTTGAAGTGGACTATTTTAGAACAAAGCAGAAATTTCAGAGACTAAGATCAATGCCTAGAACATTATACCATTTGTGAATTACAATGTGTCCTCAGGTTCTTATACACTTTTAAAACAAACAAGATGATGGTGGATATATACTTTTATTTATTTATTTATTTGTTAAATATTTTATCTGTTTATTCATGAGAGACACAGAGAGAGTGAGGCAGAGACACAGGCAGAGGGAGAAGCGGGCTCCACACAGGGAGCCTGACGTGGGACTTGACCCCGGGACCCCAGGATCACACCCCAGGCAGAAGGCAGGCACTAAAACGTGGAGCCACCCAGGCGTTCCGGATATATACTTTTAAAATGAAGAAGATGGTGGTAGAATTTCTGTGAATAAAACCACTTTAAAAAAGACTATCTGTGAAGTCTTCATATATAACTCTAGGAACTGTTCTTTTTATCCCTTCTCATAATCCATTTTAAGTAGAAAATTCTGGACACTATCAGACCCACTTCTAGAATGTCCAGAATTCTAAAATCTTTCAAGGTTACTTGTATGAAAATAGCAACAAAACTATGAAGGATAACATTATGTATCTAAAACTGCACCAGTATTTTTTTTTAACTGCACCAGTATTGAATTTAATCTAGGCACCACAGTAAAAGCTGCAAGGAAAGAAAAATGAGAACAGATAGTCATATAAATTTTGCAATGATGAATACTACAATACAAACACTAGCAAGGTTTAAGTCAGCTACAATATTTAAGTGAGCTGCACCCTAAATACAATTTTATTTTCTATGTAAATTTTAACATGGTTAAACTTCCATCAAGAGATTGCTTTCAGATGACAAAATTTTGACTTTGACTGTCATAAACTTTTTAAACATTTATCTTTTGAATAGTAACATTTTTGTCTGAATAATAACATTTACCAATAAAATGTTTCAATACAACATTGAGATTTATGTAGATCATTCAAAAGAACAAAATTTAATATATAACTGTGCATAACATTTTTGCTATTATTCACTTTTAATTGGACAAATATTTAATTTTACAAAATCACTCAAAATACACATTTCACCCAACAAAATGACTAGATTCTTATTTTGAACACTATACAATTTATTTACTCATCTTCAATACTAAAGGTCAGATAATTCAATCTATATTTTAAAAAGTCACTATCAAATCTAAAGAGTCAGTACTAGCTAATTTTGTATACATAGCATAACAACAAACTATTGACTTACTTTTATAGAATCCTGTGATGTCTAACTTATCTTCACATGTATTATTTAATATAATAAACAACCCCAGCAGGGTGGCAGAACTAGTGTTACCCATTTTTCAGATGAGTACATAGGAACCAGAGAGGTTAAAAGACTTGTCTAAGGTCATATAACTGTTAAACAGATAAAACTAAAAGACAGAACTAGGATCAAGATATCCTGACTGCTAGATCAGCAATATTTCAAAACAACACAAAGCCTCCCAAAAAATCACTTAACACACATACATACACTATACCACACACACATAGCTTTAAAGGCATATTTGAAACAAAAATTACATGAAAACTCTCCATTCACTGTATAGTTACAATATAAAATAAAAAATACATAATCTGGGCAATTCCAAATCTTGGTATAAAGGTATTTTTGTAATTCGGGTATGCTTCTAAAAACTAAACCAGTTTCTGAAATACTAAAGAAAGACCAATTTCCTAAAATGTTCTTATCAAAACAGGCATATTAACTTGGTCTTTTAAATTTACTTTTATTCTTATTTCTTTTTTTACGTAGGCTCCCACGCCCAGCATGAAGCCCAACATAAGGCTTGAACTCATGAGTCTAAGATCAAGACCTGAGCTAAGGGGATCCCTGGGTGACTCAGCAGTTTAGCGCCAGCCTTCAGCCCAGGGAATGATCCTGGAGTCCCGGGATCGGAATTGAGTTCTGCATCAGGCTCCCTGCATGGAGCCTGCTTCTCCCTCTGCCTGTGTCTCTCCTCTCTCATGAATAAATAAATAAAATCTTAAAAAAAAAAAAAAAAAAAAAGACCTGAGCTAAGATCAAGAGTTGGACACTTAACCGACTGAACCAGCCAGGTGCTCCAGGTTTATCAACTTCCAATAAGACATATAAAACCTGATTAGATAAAGTTTCTTTTCTTAATACAATAAATAAAATATATAACACATATTTATATGTTTTGGGTTAAGCACACCAGTAATATATAAGAAAGAATTCAGAGCCCTTCTGTTATTATTAGAAAAACAAACTTTTTTCAAAGACTTTATTTTTAAGTAACATTAAGACACAACGTGGGGCTCAAACTCCCAACCCTGAGATTAAGAGTCACATACTCTACCGACTGAGCCAGCCAGGCACATCCCTCCCCTACAAAAAAAACAATTTTTAAATTCCTAACAACTTATAATTTCCATCTCTTTTTTTTTTAATTTTTTTAAATTTATTTATTATAGTCACAGAGAGAGAGAGAGAGGCAGAGACACAGGCAGAGGGAGAAGCAGGCTCCATGTACCGAGAGCCCGATGTGGGATTCGATCCCGGGTCGAGGATCGCGCCCTGGGCCAAAGGCAGGCGCCAAACCGCTGCGCCACCCAGGGATCCAATAATTTCCATCTCTTACTGCCACCTAGATTCTATTACTCCTATAACTATAGCAAGTGTTATTAATGAAAACAACCAGCATAGACACACATAGATCAGGAAATGGGGGGTGGGGCACATATTACGTTTAGTACAATAAATCTGTAGCAGGGGACACCTGGGTGGCTCAACAGTTGAGCATCTGCCTTTGGTTCAGGGCATGATTCTGGAGTCCTGGGTTTCAAGTCCCACATCAGGCTTCCTGCCTGGAGCCTGCTTCTCCCTTTGCCTGTGTCTCTGCTTCTCTCTCTGTGCCTCTTATGAATAAATAAATAAAATCTTTAAAAAATAAAATAAAATTTGTAGTGGAATTCAATCTATGAATTTCTAAATACAATAAATATGCAGGCCTTGATAAAATCTTGGTTTGAAAAGAGTATCCACAAAACACATCTTGGGTATAACTGAAATAATCTGATTGTAAAATGTATATCATTAAGAAAATTACTGCTGATTTTCTTAGACATGATACTAGTATTGTGGCTACGAAGAAAACACCTTTATTCCTACATGTATGTATAAATATTTAGAGGTTGAGTGCCATGATGTCTGCAAATTAATTTTAAATGGCCCAGAAAACATATACACAAAAATAAAACAGCAAAAAGTCAATTGTTGAATATATTAGACAGATATATAGGTGATTACTATCATTCTTTTAAAGTTTCTGTATGCGGGCAGCCCGGGAGGCTCAGCGGTTTGGCGCTGCCTTCGGCCCAGGGTATGATCCTGAAGACCTGGGATCGAGTCCCATGTCAGGCTCCCTGCATGGAGCCTGCTTCTCCCTCTGCCTTGTGTCTCTGCCTCTCTCTGTGTGTCTCTCATGAATGAATAAATAAAATCTTTTTTAAAAAAAAAATAAATAGATAAATAAAAAATAAAGTTTCTGCATGCTTAAAGCTTTAAAATTAAAAGATTGGAAAAATAAGTTAAGAAAGCTTCAGGGCACTTGGTACAAGTAACAACTGATATTCAATAATACCAAACATGATTTTAACTTGACAGCTGAGTCACATAACTAATGAATCATGTACTGCTCCTATTTATACTGAGGTAGAGTAGATGGCTACAGATATTTATTACAAAAGAAAAAAAAGCTAAAGAAAGTTTATTGTATCTATGTAATAAATACTAGTTTTCAATACTATTGTTTTAATTATCAAAATCAAAACAACAGCTTTATTAAGTCCATTTTAATAGTGTCATTTTTTTAAGTTGGTAAATGAGTTTTTAGTTATCATCACAAGTAAATTCCATAAGTAAATTCCCATTCTCTCTCTCATAAAGTGAACTCTCAAATTAAAAAACAGCATCTAGATTGCTTTATGATTCTCTGGCAATTGATAATTTGTAAATGATTCTGCATCATTCTAAAAATACAAATCAAGAAAAGTCTCTTAGTGTTTTATATGAAAACTTGCCACTACAACTAATTAAATTCCTATAATCAAAAAACCAAAATAATATTACTATTTTTAAAAAACAAACACTCCCTATGGTTAAGATCAGGTTGTTTCAACTGCTAAAACCTCATTTGAAAAACATAAAAATATTTCCTTTAAAAATCAGAGACATCAGGGATCCCTGGGTGGCGCAGCGGTTTGGCGCCTGCCTTTGGCCCAGGGTGCGATCCTGGAGACCCGGGATCGAATCCCACATCAGGCTCCCGGTTCATGGAGCCTGCTTCTCCCTCTGCCTGTGTCTCTGCCTCTCTCTCTCTCTCTGTGACTATCATAAATAAATAAAAATTAAAAAAAAAATCAGAGACATCACAAATTCTGAGAATTAGAGCTCTAAATTCATTTCCACATTATTCAATTATGCTGAGTATTCCACAGACGAGAAAAGGGTGACAGGGGTCCTTGAGTTAAAGTGACCCCTGGTGGTATGTGATCAGAACTAATCTGAGAGGGAATAGTTTTACCAAGTAATTTTATTGGTGGGTTAATAATACACATGCAGGGAATTTAAGGAACACTAAAAAAAAATTTGCTTACCCAAACTAGAGGTAATGAAATAATTTATTTACTTCCTACTATGATAAATCTATCTTTACTAGAATCTCTCATGTCATTAGACTTGTACCCAAGTATACTTTATAAATAGTCTGAAAAGAGGTGAGAAATTCATTATGGAAAATAAGGAAATATCATTTATCTGAGCAAAGAAGAAATAAATAGCCACACTGACCTCAGAGTACAAGATTTGCCAAGTCAAATTGCTGGCAATTTCTTCCCTTTACTGATGCTACAAATAGGAATTTACTTGAATATATAAACTGAAAAACAAAAGCCACCACTCTGATTCATCTTAATTACTGAGAATTCCCTATACTAACTTAAAAAGCAACAGATTTCTCAATCCAAAGATTTTCTCCAAAAGATAGTATCTATAAGAAACCCATCAAAAGATTTCTGCAAAATTTGTTTTTATGGAACTAAGTCATATCTCTTTCGTATCACAGGAAAATCAGAACTTGCAATGCAGACTGATACATTATTTGCGAAGGTATCTTAGTTTACTAGTTACTGGCAAATCAATATTAAAATATTTCAAATGTCAGCATTTCTACTATTCCAATTTCATAGAGATAAAATATAAAATATAAGCACTGAATGGTAGTCCTATATTTCTGGTACCTTGGTTAACATATGAATCCTCTTTGAATTGAAAAGGCTTTTTTATTCAAGAAGTAAATCAATCATTCTGTGTAGACTCTAGAACAGCCCAAATTCCTGAGCCTTGAGTTTAATTTGAAGATAGTCTAGCAATCTCATACTATATCAGAAGCCAAAGCTCCAATACCAAACTGCTTGTACCTAGTCATACAAAAATTTAAACACCTAAAATTTATCATGATATATACCATCTGAGGTGATTACTGTAAGAAACCATATCTATTTAACTTACACAATATCCAATGGATTTGTTGGATATAAAGTTAAGAGCACACTATCTCACATACAAATAAATACATACAAAAAATAAATTGATAAATAAGTTCAAAAAAAGGTATGTGAAGAGAATTCTGCTAACTGCAATTTCTAGACAGAAAAACTTAAAATGTAGACAAGTAACTGGTTCTTCCTCAGAGCTGATACCACAGATGAAATCAGACAGTATTTAAGGCCACTGGTATAACTGATTAGCCCTACTGGAAGCGACACACTTGCTTCCAGCTAGGAGTCTACATTATAGACAAGAGAATTCTCTCTTGGTTTTAAAGAATGAAACAATACATATTATAGAGTAGATATTTCCTTCCGTTTATATTAAGAGAAGAGCCAAAAGTTAATGCCAAACAGTCCCTGGTTCATCATTCTCATTTTTCATTTTATAAAGGTGTAATGACTTTTGCTGAGTAGCTCCTAGTTGAGACCATGTCTTGTAACTGTCCTCAAGTCTAATATACTCTGCTGGGTCCCAGAGTACAGAATCCAATTAATCAAACATTTGGCTAGGTTATTTTCTCTGCTTCAGAGGGAGAAAAGAGCACACACACACACTCACACACACGTGCACACACACTCATTTAAAATAATGATGCTATTTCCATATGAAACAAATTGTTTCCAAGAATTACCATTGAATACAAAGAAGTTTTAATTATTTGATAATATAAGTGCTAAACCCAACTTCTTTTAATTTATTTCAACCCGTCCAGGATATATCAAGCTTAAGACAGAACAATTCAGAACTGAGATATAACAGTCAAACAGGAACTTTGTTTTTCTTTCCAAATTAAGGTCTAACCTCTAAAGTAAAAAACTCTTGCTATCAATTTAAAATTGCTTAAAATAAAAGTGATAGTAGATATAATGGGCCACCCCTTGTCAAAAGGTAGGTAGAAAAAAGATGCCTGTTAATCTATAATTCTAAAACCCTCATTTTAATACTGAGACAGTTTTCAGAGGAATGCACACTGCTCTGTACCACACTTACAGTGTTTTCTGTTAATGAAACAAATGGCCCTCCCTCAATACCATAGGGCAACTCGTAAATTTTACTGGGAAGCGGAAGGGGAGACCCCAGCCTTCAAAAATTTCTTTTGCGCTTATTTCAACACTTTTTCCTTAAAACTTTATAAAAATCTCACTGCCTTCTTTAAACGAACAATAAGAGAATAATAAAATACACCTGAAACTGCTATTCTGGTTAAAAAACACTATTTCCCCTCTCCTTAGAGGTTACTGCAGGAAATCTATTTTCTCAGAAAGTCTTAAAAATCACTTACTTACCCATCTACTAAGTTGGAAATTATACTGGACTGCCATTTATAAGATAGAACCACATTAATCTTCCACTAAATCTTCCTTTCTAGCCTCTCACCAGGCTGTGAAGTATTGAAAGAGGACAATCCTCACATGGACAAAGATTAGATGATAGACCTTAGTAGGAATCCTTCTGCTGTCAGTATAAAGTTGCTTAATTTATTTCCTTCAGTAGGAATAGTGATGAAAATATACAAAGAGCCCACTTTGCTACTTGTAAACAAGCATGTAAACAAGACTTGTAAACAAGCATCCAAAATACAGTTTCCCATTTCAAAGGCAACCTGATTCTGAAAATATCACAAAAATGGAAGTGCTCTGAAATGACAGTGAGAAATTACAAGCAGCCAACTCATTATTCAATCAAGAATTTGGCACAATCATAAACCACGTACCATCTATTTTAATGGATCTTAATTCTCCTGCTATCAGCTGAAATTCCAAATTGCAAATTGAACAACTAGTGCCAAAATCTGATCATTTTCTCAATTTCTCTGCCTGAGAATACTGTTGCACAGCAGGGCAGCACACACAGTTCTATTCTTGACCTATGAGTTTTGTACACTCTGTAAACTAATATGTAAATGTCCCTAAACCATAATACAAGCGTTTATCCATTTCCAGGGAAGGTAAGCGTTAATGCTTATGTATCTGTGCCGAAGTAACATATGCATGTTCCCCAAAGAGAATATTTCCAAATTCAGTACCTAATTGTTTCATTCATACAAGCAATACATGAGAATAAAATATTATCTATCTAGGATTTTTAATCAGTTTCAAGCAAGGCAAGCTTCCTAGTTGCATGGTATGTATATCTTTTAAAATTGTCTATTATTTAATAACCAAGTTATTAAAACTACAGATTAGAAAGGAGCTTTCTTTTGATGTCTTTAACCACAGGGTGATACTTTCTATCAACCATTACCTATGTTTATGCCAAACCATATACCCAATACAGTTCTGTATCAATTTAGATTATGGTCACTGGTGAATATCCAAAGAATTTTTTAAAACGAATAAAGGGGCAATTTTTACTGACTTATGCAAAGATGAAGGAAAATTTCACCCCCTGCTTTTCATTAGCACAAGTAATTCTTCTCTGTTATTTTCTACCAGGGGCATATTAAATTGTACCCAAAACCACATCAGATTATAGAAACTATGTTTAAATCCAACATTTCAATAAAATTATAAATTTAGGATTTTAATACATTTGTACATCATTTGTCATTAATTAAACCTAAGATATATTTACATATTTGCAATATGGAAAAGCAGGAAAGCACAAAATATGTCTACCTCTACTTCAAAGATCATGTTATAACAACACTTTTTAGCAAGTCTAATGAAATCTCTGTTCTACAGAGTGGAGATCTTGTGAAGGGGCAGATTTGGCCAACATAGGTTGAATGCAACCTCAATGAGATCTTTCGTTGGAAATACATATAAGTCAGATAGTTTTATAAATTCCGTAATTATTTTTTTTAAAAAAATCTAATTTGGCATTCCTGCTTATTTTGCCATAAAAAACCAAGACAACAATGGTCAATTAAAAAGATGTCACTCAAAACTTGAACAAGAGAGATAATGTGAACTTATTTTTTATTATAAAGCTTTCTTGGGAGGCAAATAATCAAGCTTGAAAATTTTGAAAGAAAGCAAATAAAAGTAACACAAAGAATAAATTATAATACAAAGTGAAAAGACACCAAAAAAAAAATAAGATTGAAATTAATATGAAAATATAACTATGGAAAATGGTTTGTTCTGATTTTTAATTGGTGAACTTAAGTTATTTTCTAAACAAAACAAAATAAAAACAAAGAACATAAAAATCTAGCTTTCTATTCTTCTGGGTTTTAACTAATTCACAGGCAAAACCATAACGCTTTGCAAGTAGTTCCTTTATTCTTTAACAACTGAGCTACCTTAAATTTGAAATTATTTTCCTTTGCCTCTAAGTGTGGAAAGTTTTAGTAACAAGTATCAAAACACACTTGAACTTCACTGCTCAGTGCTTAGCTACTATGTTAGAATAACAAATATTTACTCCTAAAGCTTATCTCCACTCTTCCTTTATTCAATAATCCTTTTAAATATTATAAATATTTAATATTACATTAATTATATATAATATACTAATATTTAGTAATATATGTTTATGTATTTACTATTAAAAATTTTAAATATTACACCATCTCATTTTAGCAAATATAGCAGAATACTAACTATATATTCTAGCTCCTTAACCATAACATAATATTCCCAAATTCTAGGAATTAGGAGCTCTTCTTGTAAAAATTTCAACTATTAACATTTGCTTTTGCTTTAACACCACCAAAGTAACCTATCACAAGTTCAAGAATGTTCAGTCCAGAACTATACTTCTTTATTTAAACTCTTCCCTAACCCAGCAGTAAGACAGTCAAGATTAAGGGGCCTATGGCTAAAAGTACTGACAAAGGAAGCAATCCAACTGATAAGTAACGGAAGCTACCTGGAAATTACAAAAATCGTCTTTGTCAACACGGAGATTAGGTGACCATATAGCTGAACTTCCTCCAGATGGAAGACTGACAGAAAAAAAATGAATGTCTCAGAAGCAAAACTAAGTGTATGAAATCAAGAACACTGGAAATGGTAAATATGTGAGTAAATGTAAAATATTTCTGCTTATTTTAAGTTTCTTTAAGACATTTATAGTGGTTGTCTTGGGATGGTGGGAAGATAAGACTCTTGACCACTTTCCATTTCAATACCTTAAAAAGTCCACAATGAATATGGAGTATTTGATGGATACCATTCCTTTGCCTCATCAGATCCTCCCTTCACTCTGCTCATGATACCTGGATGCTGACCTATATGGGTCACATCAGAAAGTTCCCTTGCCCTCAAGATTCTAGTTGCATATAGCTGATGGAAAGTACAAAAGAACTCTAGGAGTTTGGAGAATGCAAGAAGAAATAGGCTAGAGTGTATTCCCTTAATATCCTTCCTGCTGGGAAATGTTGAAATAAAAAATTTTTAAAAAACAAATGTAGTTCAAACAATGAACCAAATGCCTAAAGAAATGGAAGAATTTCTACACTGATAAAGAGAACATAGAAATAAAATTATGTGGCATTATCTGGTCTTTTAAAAATTCTTGATAATATATCTTTTTTTTTAAGAAGGGAAGAGAAAATGGGAATTCCTCTTAACTTAGAGATAAATATATTATGTTATATTATGCTGTATTATGTTATTTAATTTAAGCTATAGCTTAGGTAATATTATAAAACAAAGTAGGGCCTGGTAGTAGCACATTCTAAGAATTGATAGAGTCTGATTACCTACACTTAACTTCTATATTTTTTGGATCCCTGACATTCAGCCATTTATTTTAATTTCAATAAATGTCTTAGTTTAAGGAAAATTATATATTACTTCAAATTAATCACAAAATATCTTACCTAAAAATAATTTTAAAAACATAACATTCATTAAAGGCGGAGTCAAGTCATTCAAAGCCATCAACCCAAGTACATATCTTACCTTGGCTTAAAATCACACAGCACTCTTTAAACCAAGAAATAACAAAATAGCAACTGCACTTACAGGGATGATTTTACATTACCTTTTCATATAGAACTGGTTAAAAACCACATATATAACACAACTAAATATGAAGATTATATGTGACATATCAAAATAAATTACGCAGTAGAATTTTAAAAATATAAATATAGATGGGTGGGGTTTTGTTTTGATTTTTTTTTTTACCTGTTTTGCAATTTCTCTTAAACAGGCTACTCCTTGTTCAAAATTAGGGAAAGCTACTGAGCCATACTTTTGGTATTCAGGGATTGGTCTGATTTTTATTGTAGCTTCTGTTATCACACCAAGAGTTCCTGAAAAAGAAGGGGGAATAATCCAATATATCACATGCCAATTTTCTAAATCATATTTAAATCTATTTTATCTATTTATTCTATTAATTTATTCTATTCATATTTAAATCTATTTAATCTATTCTATGCGGGGAATAATGGCTACTCAAGTCTTTTTAGAAAAACAACTAAACAAATTTTGTACTTTCTAAAAAGTTTTTGGAATACATTATTCTTATGTTATGTATAAATACTTTAAAACATTTTTAAGGTAACCTTCCTCCAAGAAGGTTACTTTTAAATCATTTTAAAAGTATTATAACATATTAAACGAAAAAAATGTGAAAAACGACAAGTTTGTATATCTCATACATTCAGACAAAAGTATATTCTGGTATTTGTGCCTACTTTTACCGTGAGAAAAACGTGGTGGGGCAAAAAGAAACTTCTATGAGAATTTAAAATGACAGAAAAAAAATAGAGGGACTGTTATTACCTTGCCTCTTTCCTAAGAATTCATAAAATGACAATGGCAATACTGAGATGCCCTTGTAAGACACAAAACCCTCTAGATGTTAGAGACAAAATAGTTACCATAAATATCTAGTACAAGAGAACCACCAATGAAACAAATGCTCTTTCCTTTATTATGCAGAGGAGGGACAAATCAAAGAGTTGAAAAAAGCAAGTTATATAAACTATATTCTATGAGATCTAAATAACTATGCTAAAATATTTGAAGAGACATGGTTAAAAATGATTATATTCATGAAGCCAAGCTTTTCAAATCAGTGATTTCTGAAGTACAAATGGTAGAAATTATTAATACTATTGGTAAATTTTCTGAGAATCATGAAAAAAATAAAGGAAATCTTTGAATTGCAGAACTTAATACTAGAACACTATTAGAAATAAATAAAAAGTATCACAAAAATCAATGTTTCCAGTATATAATAATACACCCAAAATGTCAATATAAAATATAAGACTGAAAACTAAGAAGTCACAAAAAGTAAATCATATTAGATCACAATATATTCATCACATATACAAATTATTGTCTACTGAGATATCAAATATGACCCTATTATAATTTGTAAAATCACAAAAACTCTTTAAGTCTGGCTTGATTACTATTTAAATAAAAAGTAAATATATCTTGTGAATTTTAAAAGGAAACAAAAAGGATTAAGCTTTATCTTTAATTTTAGTATCTTTACTGAGATATAATTCATAAACCATAAAATTCATCCATCTAAAGTGTAAAACTCAATAGTTTTTAGTATATCCACATATATATGCAATTATCATTTAAAAATCTAAGATTAGAGGGCACCTGAGTGGTTTAGTTAGTTAAACATCCAACTCTTGATTTCGGCTCAGGTAACAATTCAGGGTCGTGGGATAAAGCCCCACATCAGGCACTGTTCTCAGTGCAAAGTCTGTCTGTCTCCCTCTGCTCCTTCCCCATCCCCTCCCAAATAAACAAAATCTTTTTTAAAAAAAATCTAAGTCTAGAACACTTTTATCACCTCCAAAAAAGAAACTGCACCCATAAAACAGCATTCCCCATTTCCCCACCACACATACACTTCAGCCCTAGACAACCACTAATCTATTAATAGTTCTATAAATTTGCCTATTCTGGAAATGTCATATAAATGGAATTTTATAATATGTGGTCTTTTGTGACTGGCTTCTTTCACTTAGATAATGTTTTCAAGGTTTATCCCTGTTATGGCATGTATTAGTACATCATTCCTTTTTAATTGTGGACTATTATTCCATTTTGTGTATAACTTATTTTGTTTATCCATTCGTTAGTTGATGGACATTTGGGTTTCCCCATTTTCTTAAAACTAGATTACCAGTTTAATATAAAACGATACTACTCAGGCAGAGCCATGATGAAAAAAAAAAGATGCATAAGAGCAAAGTATGAAGGAAGGGGCTCAGAGTTTCCATGCCCTTTCCAGATACACCACCCTCCCAAGAACCTCCATGCGTTCACCACTCTGGAAGCTCTCTGAAATCTGCATTTTAGTGATTTTCATGGAGGCTTCACTACACAGGCATGATTGATTAAACCACTAATTTAAGGTCTAGTTCCTCTCCTCTCCCTAGAGCTGAAAGTTCCATAGGTTTCCACCTTTTGGCTACTGCATATGAATAATGCTACTGCGAATATACATACAAATTTACATACATATTTTTGTGTGGATGTGTATTTTCCTTTCTCTGGAATATATATATGAAGATTTTTTTTAATTTCAGAAAAACCTTTGATCCTATTCTACATAACCCTGCCTTCAGCTACCTTTTCCTAAAGCAACATTCCAGGCAAGTACTACCCAGAGGTTGGGGGGAGAATGGGGAGGAGGTTAGTTCACTTCTTCTACCTATCCTTAGCTGGTGGGACAGAGCTCTACTTGAAGTGATGCACTAATACTGAAGTCCCAACTGCTCTTAGCCTGGCCTGTAAAGAGAGGGTATCTTGTCAGGAGAAGGAAACCAAGATCTGTTTTCTTTCTCCCTTTTCCCTAGCACTAAGCTACTGGAGTAGGGCTATCCTCAGAGAAAAGCATGCCACTGCTCCCCTCCGGAGCCATAGCTCAGAGACACAGAGGCTCAGAAACTTATTCTCAAGGGGCTGAGGAGGGAGGAGGAGAGGGAATACAAGTCAAAAAACAGCTCCTCATATCTTTCGGAAAAAAAAAAATACTTTGTTTGCAACAAACAGAGCATGGAGAAGTTTAAGCCTAAGAACACTCTCAAGACAGTGGAGGATGTGGTAAAAGGCAACTGGGAGGACACAGGTAAATTTATTGGAGACAAAGACAACATGGTAGGCCAGCTAGTTTCCCTGTATGGAAATAGTGCAGAGGACTTCAACTATGCTCAGAAAAGAATCTCAAACACTAACCTCAGGAACTATCCCTTCTAAGAGATATACTTTAAATGGGTGAATTTTATGGTATGTGAATTAGATTTCAATAAAGCTATTAAAAATATTATAAGTTAACTAATTCTCCAAATGAATTACAAATGAAACTTCGGAGTTATTTTCTTTAAGGAGCTAACAGTTATACATTTTACTAATAGGAAAAAAAATTTTAAAGGTATCTTAGACTATAAAGAATCTAAAAGAACTTCTAAACCTTTTTCAGAGAAAGGCAAAAGGTTGACAGGTAAATTATAATGTCTTCTCATCCACCAGAACAGAATTATCTATCACACTTGTTCTTTCCTATAAATACAAGTTGTATCACTTTAATTTTTTAAGTCACTAATATTCCTGTCACTATACTGACACCATCACTAAACTTACTTGTAATTCTTTTTTTTTTTTTTTTCCTTATTCTTGAGAGACACAGAGAGAGGCAGAAACATAAGTGGAGGGAGAAGCAGGCTCCCTGTAGGGAGCCCTATGCGAGACTTGAGGCCAGGAACCCAGGATCACATCCCAAACCAAAGGTAGATGTTCAACCACTGAGCCACCGAGGTGCCCCTTATTTGTAATTCTTTCGACTCTTTTCAACATTTTTAGAAGCTCTCAGTAGCCCTGGAATTTAAAAGTTGTTTCTTCAAATAAATTGAAAATTGACAGGCATATACTCCTAACCACAGGAATCATCTTCTCTATTTACTCTACTCTGACCACAAATTACAGAAACCTTTAATACTTGATGAAACTCAAAAGTCACCAGATCAAAATTCATTAAGGAAAAGGTCAGTATAAGCTGTGACTGCAGAGAGGAATACTTTTCTACTTAAAACTAAACTCCAAGTTCCCAGGTTTTTGTGAAATCTTTCCTTTTATGAAAATGGAGGCATTCAAAAATATTTCTTTGAATTACAGTATATAATAATATCATCTAACTATAACTTAAATATAATCCAGGAAAAAGACGGAAACCATTTAAATGCCAATCAATGAGGATCTGGTTAAATACATCAGTGTACATTCAGTAAGTGTCAAAAAGAATGAAGTGGCTCTAAATGTAATGATACAGAGTAAGCTTTATAAAAGCGTAAAGCAAATAATAACCTCCCACTTGTGCTTTTAAAACTGCATACATATATACTTAAATAATAGCAATAAGTGTTTACTCTGAACAAAGGAAATGATTGGAAGACAGGGATAGAAGGCATATTTTCCTTAAACATACTTCAGTACCTTTGGAATCGTGTATATTTGTCCATATTTCAATTTTGTATATGTAATTACTTATTCAAAAGTTGAGTTTTAAAAATACAAATATCTTTACATTAGCAAACTTCCTTTAAAATTCTAATTGTACATCAAAATTCTAAGGTACCAGCAAAAAATGTCCATGTCTTAAACTTCTACCTATCTGCATTGCCTCCTATGTAGAGCAGGCACTCTAAAGTAGTAAAGCCCACCATTACAAGTGACATCAAAAATAAAAATAAAATTAGTAAAATGAGACTACACTATTGCAAGATTAATGAAATGTCCAAATTTGAAATGTCCAAAGTCTTCAACTATCCAGCTATGGGTCTATAGGGGGTCCCACTGTGAAAGCAAAATCATCCAGGTCTCAAATGCAGTTTGACAGAGGGCAGTTTCCATTCAGACTTATATTCAAATTAGCCTACCATAAATGGATGTATCTAAATTCACTTAATCAAAAGGCTGGTTTCTGTTGTGTTTTATTATATTTATTGATACTTTTGCTTCGGGCATATTATGTCAGTGGAGTGATATAAAAGACTTGGATTACTTATCATTTGATTATATGTACAGTATACCACTTTATACATTTTTATATTTTGTATCTACTTCATATAAGTGTTTATAAATAACTCCATAATATGACATCATAGAGACTTATATATCATTCACTTTTCTGTTTTATCAAAACTATCTTGCAATAAATTTAAGAATTTTCTATTTTATGTTTTCCAAATATAATGTTTGCTCTCAAGAAAACTGAAAGCTTCAATTGCTATTTGATATAAAATGCAAGTATTTGCTTAAAGTAAATAAAATCTTTTGTAATTTGAAAATATACTTTCAGGTGACTTCAGGACTAAGAATGGTAGTTATTTGATTTTGAATCCTATTTTCTCTCCCAAAACATAAAAATCAACAAGAAACACAAAACCACAAATAACATTGAAACAAAACTTTCCGTGTGTGGCAGTTTTAAGTTATTAGTTTTTAAAATCAGTACTTTTTAATGGAAACAACTTGACCAAAAATCTGTCACAGAGTTTAATGAGAAAAAAAAAAAAAGAAAGAAACAAAACTTTCAATATTGCTAGGGGACAAAAAACACTTTGACCTTCACATTACCTGTTAAGTAGAAATAAAATGAAAGAATTCCAAAAGACCTTCTATAGCCTTCCACATGCTGCAAGCTTGTAAAGGTAGAAAGTAAGGGGAGGCTTAAAAGATTTCATAAGAAATAACAGAGAGTATCAGAGGATCTGGAGGAAACAAAGACAAAATCAACCACAGATAGCAAAAGTGCAACAACAATGCCAAAATCCTATACAGGGAAATCCACAGCCCTGGCTATGGGGAAGGGAAAAAAACAGGAGGGAACTAGAAATGGCAACCTTGGAGAAGCAAGGGGAGTATTTTCAGGGAAGTAGCATATTCAGAGAAGTGTGGTACTTCTTGGAGACAAAGTAATGAAGGGAAAGAATGAAGTAAGAGAGAGAAATTAAAGATTCTATAGAAATAAAAGAGAAAGAAGACATGCCAGGCCTTCTCACACCAAAAATACCACCATCCACAAAACAAGTAGCACAAAAGAGGGTTGGAGTGACAGAAAAGGACATTCCCAAACTAGGAACACTTTCTAAGTAACAAACAGCAACAGAAAAAAGCAGAGCAAATCCACAAAATCTACTGCAGAAAGTCAGAAAATGTAAGTAAAAGCTTTCTGTTGATGAAAAGTCTCTCCCCTAAACCAACCACAATATTGAAAAAGATAGTAACAAACATCTCAAACTGAATTAAATATTATCAAGCAAGCATTTGGGGATATTAAAAGGAATATCTAAATCAGAAATACAAACATTAAAAATGTAGGTGGACAAAAAAAAAAAACAAGAAGAAATGAAGTAAAAGGTGATTAACCTTAGGAAAGAAAAAGAACAGCAGCAGCAACAACAATAAAAATATATGAAAAATGAAGGTAAGTTATAAGGTATCCAAAGGAGAATAGAGAATAGATCCAAATGAAGACAAATAAAGGGCACTGAGGAAAAGCAATAAAATAACCAAGAGAATGAAAATAAAATAAAGAAAGAAGTTGGGAAAAAAGGGTCAGAGATATAGTGGTTGAAATGCAAAACACAGTCAGACATAAGTACAATTGGTGTCCCTGAAGAAGAAATATCAAAACAATAGGTGGAACCCCTAATACTTAACACTACAATCCCCAAAAAATTTTCCACAAAGATTAAAAATCCTAAATAGAAACACAGAAAGGCTCCACTGAGTACCACACAAAACAACCTAGGACAATCAACTCTGAGCTATAAAAGTAGTAGACTTCAATAATAGAGAAAAAAATCCTCAGGACACCCAGGCAAAAAAGGGAAACAAGCTACAAAGGCAAAAGAACTAGCATTAGATTTCCTTAAAACAACATATAAAACCAGGCAACATTGGAGCAGCATTTTCAAGAAACAAGGAAAGGAAGTACTATGCATGGATATTATAACCACTCAAGCTGTCCTGCAAGTGTCAAGGTCACACAAAAGGTAAAATTAAACAAAAGGACTGATAATAAGCATTTCACACTTATTTCAACATAGAGCAAAGGCTAAAACAAATGTGGGTCATGGGCAAAAAATAATAAAAATGTCGTTTTAACCATTTTTCAAATAAAAGAGCACATTATTTTAAGTTACTGTGAATTCCATACATAAGAAAAGAATGCAAAGCATTCCAGTGGCTTTGACTATCATAATTTTCATTATATTGATCATGTTACAGCACCTAAACTGGAAGGAAGCTAATTGAAAAAAACTCATTATGAAAAATTCATAACACACAACCAGACAAAAACACTAAATTTAACACATTCACATGTAGAACTTAGCAGGATCAGGAAAATACATCTTTTAACGATAATGCTTTCAAGGCTGTCATCAAATGATTTAATCAGAGCCAAAAAAAATTTTTAAGCTTGAGGAAAAGTTTATGATTCACATGTAAGGCAGTGAATCATATTTAGATAGTTCAAAATAACAGATAAAAATACGTATTATAAAAAGAGTATGAACTTGTTGTGATGAGTACCAGGTGATATATAGAAGTTATTTTTTTTTTTGATATATAGAAGTTATAAATCACTGTATCGTACTCCTGAAACTAACATTATACTGTATGCTAACTGGAATTTAAATGAAAACTTTAAAAAATAAAATTCAAAAGTAAAAAATAAATAAAATAGAAAAGAATAGGATTTCACGTGAATTAACTTTCTCAATGATGCTGTCTCCTGGCCTACATTAAGATGACTCTATATCCACATACATACAGAGATGGGGATTAGAGACTATAAATACACTTGTAAAGATCACTGACACCAAAATAATAAACAGCAACAACAAATAAATTTAACATTTGTTGAGTACTTACTAATACTGCTTATCATTATCTATTTAATACTCACAAAAGTTTATGAAGATGGATTCTTTTATTATCCTCATTTTATAGCTAAGGAAACTAGCATAGAGAATTACCTAATTTACACAAAATCACAGAAATTTAAATGGTGGAACCAAGACTGAAATTCAGATCTGAAGGATTTTCTCGTTACTGCTCCTAAATCAGTATGGCATTTACATGTATATTTATAATAAGATATCATTTAAATATAGTAATTTACTCTAGTATGTATGTTTAATAAATCACATTTCTTTGCTTACTTATTATGAGTTTACCTTCCTTAAATTCAGACAATAATTTACTATTGAGGAAGGTAGTCTAGTCTTTTAGATACAGTTCAAACTATTATAATAGGCATAAAAGACCAAATTATCTCTCCAGCTACCCTGTAATCCTTACTACTCTGCCCCTAAACCTACTGCCTACTCCACCTTATAGTTAAATCTTATGTCCCAGTGACACTGAAAAACTAGCAGCTTCACAAGGCAGACATGGTTCTTCTCAATTCTAAGGCTGCCCACACACAGTTCTCTCTGCAGAGTAACTCCCCATTTTATTCCCTCAACCCCTTATCAACAACCTTCAAGGACCACCTTAGGCATGGCCCTTCTGGAGAGGTCTTCATAAACACCTATCAATGTGAACTCTGTCTCTATTTCTCCTGCATTCACTTCTATCATATAATTTATCATACTGTATTATGGAAGTCAATTATTACCGGTGTCCTTCCATGTGTCAGAACAGTACCTAGCAACCAAAATTTTTAAAATACTAAGTGATGGGAGAAAAAAAATGGTGTAGTTACTTAAAAAGATCATTTATATTTATAGAGTTGACTCCAACTATGTGTGCAGCAATAGTATAATTAATAACTATCAGTTTTAATACCTATTTGTTACTCAATTTGACATCTGGTGGCAAAAGGTTATACATTTTAGTTAACTTTTAGATGATGTGTTTGTATAAGAAGTTACAGAATATTTACCAAAGAGCTATATTATTTTAAGGGAACTTAACATTTTTTTCTCATGAAAAATGTAGTTCTATTTTTCCATAGAAGACTATACTGATCAGAAAAAAAATAAGAGAGTAAACTGCTGAGATATCTTGACAAAGGTTTATCATGGATTGTCACGAAAAAATATCTAAGCTATACCTATGGCTATCAAACCAACAGTAGACCTCCAGCATGTCACTGAGACATAGTTTATTTTTTCCCTCCTGACATTACTGTCAAAAGATAGAATTTATGTCCTATCATCCTAGTTTATTGTAATTGCTCTTTACCTATGAATATAGCTAAACATTTTTAAAATCTTTTTTAGCTTATACCACCTTTTAAATTAGTAATGCGTTCCTCCACTAATTGAAGAGACACTTGTTTTATTTCTCTGAATTTAAGGGATATCCCTCTCTACCATTCTAAAAATTGAAAAATAAGTCTATGTTCATCTTATCCATAAAATTCACCACATTAGTTTGCAAAAAAGAGATCAGTTTTCCTGATCAGCACAGCAATTAAATGTTTTTGTATAAGATAAAGAACTACATTCTAATCCATCTAGCATTAAGTAACCAAAGAATTTAGTTAAATAGAAAAAAAAGTCTAACATAAGTTTTAAAATATATGTAAATCAACAGGATTTTAAATTCTACTTCTTCAAAGAATCATATAGCAAGTAACAAAAGGTACAATTACAGAAAGACACTAAGACAACACTTTCTCTCAGTCCTTTCCCCCTGATAATTTAAACAAGGTTAGAGAATAAAGTATAAAATTTTAAAGCAAACCACTTTAAATCTTAACTACTCTTCCTAAAATCATGGATTAAAAACTCTAAAACAAAAAATAAAATACCAAAAGGACTAACTTATCTCTAAAACTATAAAAAACCAAAATGTAAAGGGATTTTTAATAAGATGTTCTCATAATAAAAACTTTATGAAGTACTAAATTAAAGTAATAAAACTTTAAAAAATTACCATTCTTTAAATAAATAAAACATGTCTTTCTTTCAAAGATCTTATATTACAGTATCACAGATTTTCACAAAACTGAGTAACTACCCTGTATTTTTTCATAATAAATTTAGTTATATTTACCTTCAGATCCCATGATGAAGTGATGGATATCAGGGCCTGTTGACATACGAGGTCCTTGAGAGCTTTTTTCTATTATACCTCTAGGTGTTACCATTTTTATATGAACCACCTGTTTAATACAATACATGATGTAAATTCTACATATTACATATTTGTCAGTGAATGTTGTGTGTGTGTGTGTACACACAACCATCTATATTTACAAAAAATTCTACTTTAAAAAATATTGGATTAAGTGATAAATGGTGATACCCTTCAGAATTCTAATATCTTCTTGTAATTCTTAGACTAAAAGTTTAAATAACCTTAAAAGAGGAAAAAATCATTCTATGATTGTTATTGATTTAGGTATATTCATCATCTTAAAAAAATGAAAAGCACTTTTCTTTTTTTTTTGTTTGTTTTTTTTTTAAGCACTTTTCTTTAAACCAAATTTAGTCTAGGATTATCCATGTGGCAAAGAACTAAAGCACGAAAAAGATAATCAATGATCATATTTTAAGAGGTTCATTCTTTCACTTACTTAACAATACTGATGAAGCACTATTATTCACATCAAGCACTGCTCCAGGTGCTTAGAATTCTAAGAAAAAATTTATTCTTGCCTTATTCCCAGTCTCAATTTATCTACTTTATCCACTTAGTAGAAAAGAGTGAAAAGAATGAAGCATTAATTATGATCAGGTAAAAAATGGGATGAAGAGGGAGATAGTGATTGAATAAACAGAAGAAAAGAGGTATGCGTGTGATACAGGTCTCACACCAGTGAGAAAGTAAGTATACTGGAGGGAGAGGTCACTCAAAAATAGTTCCTGAAATCTAAATCAGGAAATGGTTAGGTGAAAATCCAACACATCTTTACAATGACTTTCTGACAGATAAACAAAAATAGTCTATTATTTAAGGAAATGAGCAGAGGACATCAATAAACAATTCATAAAATAAAAACTAAAAATCAGGAATGAGGATATTTTAAAAGTATAATTTGCTAACAATTAAAGAAATAAAAAATTAAAAGACAAAAACATAAATAAAATGTCCAGTAAAATAAAGATTCTCATAGTGCTAGTGGGATTGTCAACTGGCACAAATGTCCATGAAGCATTTACACTATCCAAAGACTTCAAAAATGTATAAACATCTTGAAGCAACAATTCATGCTCTAGGAACTTGCCCAAAGAAAATGATTAAAGATGTATGCTAAAGAAATTACTGAAGAAGATATTTCCCCCTTTTGTTTTCTGAAATCAAGAATAATTTAAATAATCACTAATAGGGAATTACTTTAATAAGACAAACTGTCAGTAAAAGAGAATTACATGCACTCTAAAAATGATGGTGTACATCTATGTTTACTTACAAGTTAAAGTATTGCTAACATAAGAGCAGATTAAACACACCATGATCCTTTTTTTACATTAAAAGCTAAATATACACATGCAAATAAGCACATTAGGATGTATGCTTATAATTTGTGATCCTCAAGGATCTCCAAATAAGGTTTAAAATAAATTACAT
This sequence comes from Vulpes lagopus, assembly GCF_018345385.1. Classification (NCBI taxonomy): domain Eukaryota; kingdom Metazoa; phylum Chordata; class Mammalia; order Carnivora; family Canidae; genus Vulpes; species Vulpes lagopus. Next base: position 100,617,710 of record NC_054834.1, on the reverse strand, counting down.
GCTTCAGCAATACTAAATTAATTGCTAAACTATGATAGCTTTTAATAATCCAATAGCAAAAGGATTAAGTTCTCTCCTCTGAAACTGAGTTTATTTTATTTGCAAATAGAAAAAGGTGTTTCATAAAATATCCTCAATTTTTAAAAACAAGATAATGTAAACATTTTAAGTGTTTACCATATATACTTATAATAATCCTATACAGCAAATATCATTATTCTACTCTATACAAGACGAAACATGTTTAGAAAGGTGAACCAATTTGCACAAGGTCACACAACTAATCCCTGGAAAAGCTACACATGGAACAAATGATACCTAATCCCCAGCCAGAATGCTCATAGTTACATGGTTACTACACTAACTCCCAGGACACTGGCACCAGATTAGCTAAAATAAGATGGTGTGCACATAAACCATTACAGGTCATACTGCCACCTACTAGAACATTTTCAATCAGGCCTTTTAATTCTATACAGAAAAAATTTTAAAGAAAAGTAAATACAAAATTCTCCTAATGCAAAAGAGTGGCCACGATGAAATCACTTAAATAAATGCATTAAAACCTTGGTAGAGTTGAAGGCTGAGGCTTCCTTACTTATAAAATAATGTTTATATATCTTATAAGTCAGATACTATGAAGGGTCTACATCTAAGTATCAGTCACTTGAAAAGCAGCACCTATATATAATGACCACGGTTGTCTTTAAACTGTTTCTATTATACATAGTCGGCTTTACCATAATCAAAAGGGGTATACTTTTGGAAGGACTCTACCATTCAACTCTAAAAAAGGCTTTAATCACTTTATAATAATAGACCCGTTGATTATGACATAGTAACCAGAAAGAAATTTACCAGGTCCTCAATATTGCCATAGATATTCTTCTTCATGCCTGATGCCCGAGTAGATACCCATCCTCCCACAGTGCTGAATTCCAGGGAATCTGGTTCATGACCTGTACAATAACCACTTTCTTTAAGCTGAAAAACAAAAAATGTAATATTTTACTAGTATTTTATTAGTGGTACCATTTCACAAAGCACTCAACACATTAACTCTTCACACTTTAAAATTTCCATATGTCACTGGTACTTGGGCTCATTAAAACCTCTACAGAAAAATAAATACTTTTATCATGCTCATCCAAAAAATGTTTTAAGCTTTTGCCCACTGGAAAACTTTACAAAATTGAAAAATGTAGACCAAAAGACAGTTATTTTCTTTAGGTTCGCCAGCCAATCTTCCTCCTTACATCCTTTTAAAATAAAACCAACTACCCTCCCTGCTTTTTTTTTCCACAAAGAGACAATTTAAATACTTATGGAGATCAGATTATGCTTAAATAACTGCCAACTTCACCTAAACACTTTCAATAAATAAAGCACTCAATCTCTCGTTCTCCCTACCCTAATATAATATGCAGCAGGCCTGCAGAAAATCTAAGCAAATTGCCTGTACTTAATTCTCTCAAGGAGTCATGTGTTTTAATGTACAGCCATCTGGCTAGGTTTCCTGCATGTAATACCATCATTTATTTGTGATGCAGATCATGCATTCCTGTACATTAAATAGTCACTTGTTTCTCATTTTTCTATATTAGCTTGGCTTTGCCATCTGCACAGCACCTGAAGTTGAATGGATGCCCTTTACTGCAACACCACCAAAGCCATTCCACTGAAATCATTTTAAAGACTCAGCCATCTCATGTCAAATGGTACAGACACCACCATCTGCACACTCACTGTCTACTGCACTCAAGTCCATCAATCTGTATTGACCATTTTGATAGTCATCCAGTTAAGCAACTGCTTCTATTTTTCAAGTAAGTCAGGCAGAGATGTAGAATATGTCAGCTACGTTTGTATCTGTAAGTATGGTATAAAAGTTGTGATCCAAACTGAGAGAACCTAATAGGTTAAACATAATTTGTTAGCTTTTGAACATCAGCATTACAAATTATTTATCTTTTCTAATATTTTTGATAGGAAAACAATATTTAAAAAGACATCAATTATTAATAATAAAATTTTCACTAAATATTCAATACATTTATTTCATTTTGAGGCTATTACTCATAAATAAGTAGCTTAAATACATGAACAATTTAAAATGAAGATTATTAGATTGTTATTTTACAGTTCTTCCCTAACTCCCAAATTATAAGACTCAAAAAGACTACTGTTTCTCAATTTTTCTGAAATTAGAGAAGAAAATAAAAAAACATTCATAGAGCACTTAGATGTCCTAAGCACTGAACAGGGAGTTTTCACATAACCTCATGACAAAATCTCCACATTACCTACACCAATGCAAATTGAATCTAAACTACTTCTATAAGTACATTCAGTGTTAGATACACTATTAATTTGCTTCTTATGTCTGGTAGGCTACTTCATTACCTTCTTCAATTATAACGTGGCTACCACCAGCCAGGAATTACGTAAAGGATGAAAATAAGGATACAAAAGGAATGAAAAAAAAAAAACTACAGTCTCTATGCTCAAGGAGCTTAACTTGGCACACCATTTTAAATCTATTACTTTGCGGACACCTGGGTGGCTCAGCGGTTGAGCATCTGCCTTCAGCCCACGGTGTGATCCTGGAGTCCTAGGATCAAGTCCCACATCGGGCTCCCAGCATAGAGCCTGCTTCTCTCTCTGTGTATGTCTCTGCTTCTCTCTGTCTCTCATGAATAAATAAATAAAATCTTTTAAAATTTTAGTTTAATTAAAAAAAGAAATTAAATCTACTACTTTGTTAAAATCTAACTTCCTACCAGGTAAGTGAAGTAAGTATAATGGTTAAGAACTTAAATTTGAAACTTGTCATCTATGCTTGCTAGAAAATCTGCATGCTATAGTATGCTAATAAGAAACAATTTTTGGCATATGGTTAGGTGCTTAATGGTATCTACGACCATATACATTCAGCTACTTGCTTTTCTAAAGGTCTCTGTCTTTGCTGTCTCTGTTGCTGCTAAGAAAAATCTGAAGAAAAGCTTACAGATTTAACTCATATAGTTAACCAATATCTTTTTAAATAAAATTAAAATAACCTCTCCTCTCCCATCTATATGCCATAAAACAGAATAAGAATTTTATCTTACTCCCTCTGTACCCCCATTCAATATTAAAACAACAAATATTTACAATGTGCTAATAAGCCTGAGACGCATCACTAAGACCAAATCCTAAATTGTACAGCTTGTTATTATATAAACAGAGAAGAAAACTGAAATTAACAAGAAATATAATTAAATAAATCCAGAACAATTAGATGTGAAATGGAAAAAAATCGAAACTGCAGCAGGGACATTCACCCAAATTGAAGAGGAACTAGATTTACACATGAAAAAAAAAAAAACAACACTGAAAAATATATGGAATGAAAGTTTTTAAACACTAGACATGAGGTAATAAAGTGCTATGTATGATCCCTTGAGAAAGCAAACAAAGGAAGTGAATGCTATGAGTGCCCCTTGCTTATACTCACGCTGTGAGTGGGGAAAGAGAATCCAGGCATAACTCTGGCAAACACTGTGAGAAGACTGAGTAAGGAGAGTAAGTACTGAGTAAGGAGACTGAGTTTGGAGTCCTAGAAAACCAAAGCATCTAAGATTCACAAGAGAAAGTATTGAAGAGAAGAGAACAGTACAGAGAGAGAACCCTGGAGACTGGCAGAGGGTCCCCCTCAAGTAGTCAGCAAAGTAATGAAAAGCACATACAACTGAGGAAACTACCCAGGACGAGAGTTAGAAATAATCCAAAAGAGTTAGAGAAAAAAGTACCAGAACTCATACAGGGCCAGGAATCTGTTGCCGTCAGCCTGATTTGGAAAACTTCTCCTTCACAAAGCATGAGACAGAACACCCAGGAGGAGGATGGTCATTCCTCAGTAATGAGAAATGGCTGGCCACAAATTGAGCACTCCTCTAAACCCACCTAAAAGATCATGGAAGCAAGAAATAAAGGATCAAACTATTTCCAAGCAACTATATTCCCCCAAAAAGCTCAAGAATATTTATAGAATTGGGGTGCCTGGGTGGCTCAGTTAAGCGTCTGCCTTCAGCTCAGGTCAAGATCCTGTGGTTCTGGGATTGAGCCCCATATCAGGCTCCCTGCTCAGCAGGAAGTCTGCCTCTCCCCTCCTCTAGTGCTCTCTCTCAAATAAATAAATAAATAAAATCTTTATTTAAAAAAGAATAATTATAGAATTAAAAAACATCCAAGACCTAACAAGATAATATTCGCAATGTCTGGTACTTAAGTAAAAAATTACCATGCATACAAGGAAGCAGAAAACACAACCCATAATAAGGAAAATAATCATTATGAGGTGAATAATCAAAACCAATTCAGAACTAACAAAGATGTTAGAATTAGCTGACCAGGACATTAAAACAGTTATTTAACTGTGTTCCATATGTTCAAATAGGAAAGACATAGAAAATATAGAAAGACCCAAATTAAACATCTAGAAAAGTAAGAAATACAATATTTGAGGTAAAAAGTATACTGATGGGGTTAAGAGCAGAATATCCTCATCAAATAAAAGATTAGTGAACTCCAAGAATTAGCAAAAAAAAAAAAACTAAAGAAAAAACTGAAAAGAGTAGCAGTAAGCTGTGGAACTTCAAACAGGCTAATAATATATGAGTAAACAGAATCCCTAAAGGTCAAGTGGGGGAGGGAGAACCAGATATTTGAAGAATTAATAGCCAAAAATTTTCTAAATGTCATGAAAACTAGAAACCCACAAATAAAAGCTCAACAAAGCCCCAACATAAGAAACACAAAAAAACTACACCAAGATCCATCACAATCACATTAGTCAAACCAGCTATAAGAAAATCTTAAAAGCAAACAACAACAACAAAAAAACCACACTGACTGTACATTGGGACAAAGATTTCTTGTCAGAAACAGCAAAGTGAGACAACAGTGAAGCCATATTTTTATATTACTGAAAGAAAAAGTTAACTTACCTAGCACTCTATACTCAGTTAAAATATCTTTGAAAAAACAGAAAGGTAACCTTGAATAAGCAAAAAATCAAGATTGCAGAACATATAATTAATATACAAAAATCAATTGCTCTCCTACATACTAACAAGGAATAAGTAGAATTTAAAATTAAAAACATAACACCATTTCCATTAGGTGCCCCCCACCCCAAATGAAATACTCAGGTATAAATCTAACAGATACATTACAAGATCTATGAAGAAAAATCAAAGTTTTAAATGAATGGAGAGATATTCTATGTTCACGGAAGACTCAATATTATCAAGATGTCAGTCCTTCCCAAACTGATCTACAGATTCAGTGTAACAATCCCAATCAAAACTCAACAAGTTATTTATATATATTAACAAGCTGATTCTAAAGTCTATGTGGAGAGGCAAAAAGACCCAGAATAGCCAACACAATTTGAAGTATAGTCTTGTCAATAAACAGTACTGAAATAACTGGATATCCATATCCAACAAAATGAACTTCAATCCACCCTTGTACCATACATAAACATTAACTCAAAAATCTTCAAAACTCTTCAGAAACTTGAATGTAAACTAAAAACTATGAAACTTAAATGGGAGAAAATCTTTGTATGCTCCAGTAAAGCAAAGATTTCTAGATATGATATATAAAGTAAAAAATTAAATACACTGTGGAATTCATCAAAATTAAAAATATCTATTCAGAGTCAAAAGACTCTGTTATGAGAATGAAAAGACAAGTCACAGACTGGGAGAAAACATTTGCAAAGCATAGATCTGCAGAGGATTTATAACCAGAATATGTAAAGAATTCTCAAAACTCAGTAATATGAAAACAAACAACCCAATTTAAAAATTGGACAAAAAAATAATAAACAAAAATTGGACAAACTTGAACAGATACTTCACCAAAGAAGATACATGGATGACAAATTACACTTGAAAAGATGTTCAACATCACTAGTCACTAGAGAAATAGAAATTAAAACTACAATGAGATACTGTAACACATCTACCAGAATGACTAAAACTTAAAAGACAAACATTAACAAGTACTGGAGAGAATGCAGAGAAATTGGAACTCTTACACAGTGCTAATAGGAATATAAAATGATGTCCTCTAGGGAAATGTTTGATAGTTTTTCAAAAAGGTGAGTATATACCTACCACTTAATTTAGCCATTTCATTTCTAGATATTTACCCAATAGAAATGGAAGTATATGTCCACACAGGGATTTGCACATAAATGTTTATAGCAGCTTTATTTGTAATAGTCCCAAATTGTAAATAAGTGTTCAACAAGTGAACAGATAAACAGTAGTATATATATACACAATGCAACACTAGTGAGCATTAAAAAGGAATAAACTAGTTGATACATGCAACAATATGCATGAATCTCAAACTAAGTATGCCTAGTGAAAGAAGTCGTACCATCAATACCCTTAAAAAAAAGTGCATGATTAGAATTCAGTAAAACTGTAGGACAATTAAACAAGTCTACAGTGATAGAAAGCAGATCAGCCTCCAGACCTATGAGATAATAAACTTCTGTTATAAAACAAACAAACAAACAGATCAATGATTGCCAGGGGCAGAGGAATCATGAAGAAGCAAGAGGAAATCTTTGGGTTTCATTCAAGTGTTCATTATTGTAATTGTGGTGATGATTTCACAGGTGTACTCAGGTATCAAACCATATCAAGTTGTATCTTTTAAATAAGTGCAATTTACTGTATGACAATTATACCCCAATGGAGTTATTATACAACAAATCCATAATTGACATTAGTGACCTCCCTTAAATTTTATACATAATAAAATCAATGTAATCTACAACCTAAAAAGATTAAAACATGTGCTACCCAACTACTATCGTAGTGTTGTTTTAAAATTTCTAGAAGGAAAAAGGATGTGTTAAGCTGGTTACCTCAGCTGATTAAGAAACTAAGAAACTAAAAAGTGCAGAAATTTAATGACGAAGAACTTGAAGTGGGATCAAAACAGCTGTAGAGACTACCTTACAGTTTACTGGAGGCAAAAAAAAAAAAAAAAGTTCTATACTAGCATTTAGGGAAATGAACTAGGAAGTAAAATAACAGAAGTTCCTAGTCTGGGAAAACGTCATTTAAATTTCAAGGAAATATGTTCCCTGAATTTTAATTCTAACAAGAAAGAAAAAAGGAAGGAAGGAAGGAAGGAAGGAAGGAAGGAAGGAAGGAAGGAAGGAAGGAGAAGAGGAGAGAAAGAAGAGAAGAGAAGAAAAGAAGAAAAAAAAGAAAAGAAAAGAAAAGTAAAGAAAAGAAAAGAAAAGAAAACTTGGAAAGGTTAAAATACTATATCAAATGCTGTAATAAAAGAAAAAATTAGAGACATGAAAGGCCACCTTTTGTTATAAAAAAAATTGCTGCATTGATAGTGCCTTATTCAGATATAATAGAAAACTAAGAGGACTTTGTACAGGTTTTTTTTCATTAAATACTACTATTCTGCCCGCTTAAGTTCATTATAACTATAATAATTAACAAATCTATTACCCGGACTTATATAAAATACTGACTTATTAAAGATTTCATTCCTGTTCTCTTAGTGCATTAAATAAAAAATAAACATAATACTGTAATAATTTTTTTCAAATCCTTTCATCTAGGTCAGTGGCGAACCAATTTCATTCAACTTTTTACCAAGAAATAAGGAAAAAGAAAAGAAAAGAAGATTGAGAAGCATATCTCTTCTCTCTCTGTCCCATTCAAAGGCAGGAAGGAGAGTCTCTGGAACTCAGGTTGAACAAAGTGGTCAGTATATCAACAAATTAAACTTCCTAATTTTTGTTTACAAAAGCGGAATTATAGTCATCTTGACCATGTCTGAGGAGACTGAAAATACTTTAATAATTCCCTGTTTAGAATCCACAAAAGGAATCTAACATTTTCCAAGGATTCATCAGGATCCTAAAAAAGTGCTATAAGGTCTCCAAGAGTTTGCCTAATTCATGAGATGAGCAGTTTTCAATGAAATTAGGCATTTGAGCACCTGGGTGGCTCAGTTAATTAAGGGTCTGACTCTTGATTTTGGCTCAGGTCACGATCTCAGGGTCATGAGATTGAGCTCTGTGTGGGGCTCCAGGCTTAGTGCTGAGCCTGCTCATTCCCCCTCCTCCCTTTGCTCCTCCCCCTCTCACCTGCTTACACACATACGAGCTCTAAAATAAAAATCTTTTTCAAAAAAAAAAAAAAAGAAATTAGGCATTCATAAGTTCAATTAATACCAATACCAAATTACCTAGTTGATCCAATTTATCACCGATTTCTGAGAATTCAATATCCAATATGTTCCACTTTACTCCATCCTTACTCCTTTATCGTAGGTAACTATCAGCTCTTGCTTGAATTATGCCAGTAGCCTCTTACCCACCCTCATGTGCCCTTCATCCATCCTCCACACAGGAGCTAACCAGAACTACCTGAAAACAGAGGTAAAGTTCAAACTTCTAAAAGGGGCTCTCTATATAAGGTCCCTTTATAATCTGTTCTCTTCCATGTTTCCCTAGCTTAATCCTTTACTACCACTATATATTCACCCACCCAACATGTAAACACCAAGAATGTGTATTATCCCATAAACACACACTAGACATCAGCCACACTCAGCTGTCTGCCAGCCCAGAAGAATAACAGCTACCCTAAAAGCCTCTGTATTTAGGGAAATGCTGCTTCCTGACTGTTCTCTACACTCTCATTTCCTTTTTTGCTGACTTTCACTCATCCTGAAGTCTCATTTTAAATGCTGTATTTTCTGTGATACTTTCTTTGTCCAATTCCTTCCCTCTTGTCCCCATTTGATTAGCCATAACACCCTGCATCCAGCCTTCACCTTGCAATTCTCACTCTGAATCGTAACTATTTACCTAACTTTCTGTTTTAATATAAGCTTTCCAAGGGTAGGGGATGTGTCCTCAGTATCTAGCTCAATGCCTGACCCACAACAGGAAGTGAGCAAATCTGTTCAGAGAAAGTACTGTGAAAGGTAGTCATCCATAAAAAGAACACACAGTTGGGTGCCTGGGTAGCTCAGTCAGTTAAGCATCCGACTCTTGGTTTCAGCTCAGGTCATGATCTCGGGGTCGTGATGTGGAGCCCCACATCCAGCTCCGTGCTCAGCAGGGACTCTGCTTGAGATTCTCTCCCTCTCTCTCTCTCTACCCACCCACCCCTTGCATGCACGCACTCTCTCTCTCTCTCAAGTAAGTAAATAAATCTTAAAAAAACTAAAGAGAATACATAGAAATTTTGAAAATCTTAATTAAGGGAAATAACATACCTGTCTTTCCAACTCCTGACCCGTGATACCAGCCTCCACATGAGCTGTCAGATTGTTCTCATCAACCCAGAGAATTCGATTCTGTTGTAAAGGAAGAAAAAAGTTTCATCTCCAGAACTACTGACATTTTCTGAGGAAATATAACTTCCTAACTCAAGGTAGCAAGTGATAAGACATAAAATTAGCAAACCCACACTACAAGGTTCCATGTATTCCAGACTACACATGACAGACATAGTAACATAGGCAGTATATTGCACAGGAGACAGTTTAAAACACACTCTGTCTTTATTCAGGTATTAATCTGAATTAAACTCTACCTCTTACCTTAGGCAAATTATTTAACTAAATTTAGTGTTTCCTCACTTGTAAAGTGTGAATACTAATACTACTCTTAAGGTTGGTGTAAAGATTAAATGAGATAATGCACAGAACAAATTTAGCATACAGGCATGCCTGGTTGGCTCAGTCAGTGGAGCATGCAGTTCTTGATCTCAGGTTGTGGGATAAAGCCCCATGTTGGGTAAAGGGATTACTTAAAAATAAAATCTTTAAACACACACACACACACAAAATCTTAGCATACAAAGTTCTTAGCATCCATACTACTATTTTTTTTTAAGATTTTATTTATTCATGAGAGAGAGAGAGAGAGAGAGAGAGAGGCAGAGACACAGGCAGAGGGAGAAGCAGGCTCCATGCAGGGAGCCCAATGCAGGACTTGATCCCAGGACTCCAGGATCATGCCCTGGGCCAAAGGCAGATGCCAAACCACTGAGCCACCCAGGGATCCCCATTTCTACTACTATTGATAGTTAACAATCATATCTAACTTAACAGTATCAGAAGATGGCCACTGTAAGACTAGAAAAAGACACCTCCAAAAACATCTGAATATAGTAAATAGCATTCCTGCTTTATTTTTAACCCAAAATAGGACCAGAGGTCCTGGATAGAAACCAAAGCATAGCCCTCCCTCCTGCTTGAACAAGCAGGAGCCAAATATCATCTGGCTCAACTTGCCAAATGTATGGCTGCCCAAAAAATGTTTTAAACATTCTTGGTTGACCTAATTTGTATATATATGAATCCTCATGAATTATTTTCTACTATTAAAAACAGACTTCTTTCCCCTTCTATTTATTTGGCTGAGCAATCAGGTTAATATATAGACTCTTCTTCTGAATCCCAACAAAGCTTTCTTTGCATTTTGATATGTTTGAATGCAGGTAAACCCAGCTAATAATAAAAAGGAAGCAATACAATAGATAATACGAAAATGGTCTGCCTATATTCTAAATTTGAATACATGCAAATACATGCAAATAACTGCACTGCTTAATTCGCAGGATTTATGATAAACATTAAATTAGATGATATATGTGAATGTACTTTTTGTTTTATGTTATGTAAAACTATCATTTTAATTATACTCTCACAGTAAGACAATAACAATTTCAATATAACTATAGCAAATCAGTCTTTTGGTCCTACAGCATCTAAACAGTAGGAAATCCTAAACTATAAAAAGACATAATTCAATAATCTGTTGGTACTTTATAATAACTTGATATACATCTTTTCCCCTAATATACAGGCTCTTGAAGTGACTACATACTTGTGCTAATTATATGCCTTGTATCTACCAGGGTCCAAACATATTTTTGGTAGAAAAAAAGCCAAAACAACTGAAGAAGGCAGAAAAAAAAAAAAAAACCTAAATGAGCACTCACAGAAAAACCTATATAGAAAACATAGGATACCCTATTACATCCAGTATACACTACCCTTGTTAATATAGGTTAACTATAAGACAAAAACTTTGAGACCAATAGGTCTTAGTATTATTGTATATGTTTAAGAAATATAGAAATAGAAAACTGGCGTAATTATCATATTTTGTACACACTGTATCAAAAGTACTCTGTACAAAATCATGCACAGTTTATTGACTCCAAAGCAATCACAATTGTAGGCACCACCCATCTACTACAATATTTAAGAGCGTTAAAGGCAGTGAATATACAAGGTTTTTCTACAAAATAAGTAGTTAAAAACCTGGCATTTAAAATTCTGCCACAGAATTTTAAGCATCTACTCAGTACAAAGACTTTTATTTTATATTATCTTATTTAATCTTCACAATTACCTTCCGCATTATTGTCTCTATTTTCCAAATTCAGTAAAAGATTCAGTGGTACATTTGTACACAGTAAAGTATACAGAAATTCAAACACATTCCAAAGCCTATTCAGAATAGGCTACTCTTAAGGGCCTTCTAAGGAAACTGCCTTTTCTTAAACTCTGGGATTAGAACAAAGGTTAATGGAGGACTGTATAAAAGAATAATCATGCTATAACCATCTGAACCTCATGATTAATCGCAGCAACACTTAAAGTGGACAAACAGATATTACATGCCTCCTGATGTGATGTGGTGTGAGAAAGAAAAACACATCATCATCTATGAAATATCCTTGCTCAAAAAAAATGTTTAAGCTATGCTTGAGTTCTAACTATACTTTATATCTAACTTCCAGTTTAGAGGACATACAAAGCCCAGAAGAAGAGTTACATGACACCAAGACGAAGTGACATCCAAATTCAAAATATGATACATTTTATACTACAAATAACCTATTTTCTCCAAAAGTCAGTAACGTTCAATAAAGTTTTGAAAGAAGGAGGTTTCGGATAAAATGAGATAGAAAAACAACAAATGCCAACATGGGCCTTCTCTGAATCCCCATGTGAACAAATGAAGTATAAAATAAAGACAATTTTAAAACCATTGTAAAATTTGAATGTGAACTGGATATTAAATGGTAATAGCATTATCATAGCATAATAGCAACATATATATAATATATATTATGCATATATATATGCATATATATAATAGCATAATATGAGACTGCTTTTTAAAATAGTTGACAAAGAAAGATAAAGCTAATATGACAAACTGTTAGTAATTACTTAATCTAGAAAATGGGTATACTATTCTATTTGGTGTTTGAAAAAAATTCAAATTAATAAATTAGTTAAAATAAAAATAAAATTTTATAATAATGAATATGCATGCAATCATATATATTGTTGACAATATAGTTAAGATTAAGTTCATACACAAATTAAAGCTTTAACATGCGCAATGTCCAACTCTTGGGACCACAGTGAGCCAAAAGGTCACAAAATAATCCTAGATTAAAATTAGTCTGTTCTCCAATCTTCCACAAGTAAAACTGCAACAGCATTAAAAACTTGGGGGACAAGTCTTGGTATTTCAAATTAACCTTAACCAATATTTGTTTTGCTTTTAACAATACAAATCAGGTCATCTATTGTATCAATATTCTAAACCATGCTTCTCAAATCATCAATTTCTCAGGCCAATTTGGTAGAAACCACCAAGACATGTACCTGAACATGAATGAACTTTAGCTTTTTGAGACCTAAAGACAATGGTAAAATATAATGATAAATTTAAAACAAAATAAAAATATAACTTTTTAATGACATCTAAGACTGAGCCACAGCTTTTTTTAAAACCAAACACTATCTTCAAATATGTCTAAAATTATCATATACCATTTGAGAAGTATCCAAAGATATAATTGTTCTTGTCTCATCTGCAGGACACATTAGGCCATATGATACGCTTGTTCCTCCTGCCAAAATAGGAAACAGTTTTAATATTTTATTTTGTAGCTACATTTCTAGGGCAAATCCCTAATACAAAGTATACAAATAGGCCCACACTAGAAAAATAACCTATTTCTACTTTACAAAATGTAATTTGCAAATGCTAACACACTAAGAGCAAACTCACCTTTATTTTATGCTGCGTGCCAAAATGAAGCAATATTAGGGAGCTGAAAGCAATGGGATATGGCTCCATCCCCTGGGCACACTCAAGTGAAGCCCCTAGCAATTTGTGAAACTCCAAGAACATGATTAGAAAAATTCTAAGCTAATAATTACTATGGAGATATCACTTAAAAGAAAAAATACCCTTCGTACTTCAAGATACCTTACCTTAATTATGAGATTCATTTATCATTTGAAATAATTTTATGTTGTCATACAAAAAGACTTTAGTAAATTAGAATATAAACAAGTTAAAATTGCCCAGACTATGTAAAACAAATTTATATGTTAATGGTGAAAAGGTGATTTTAATATAGAATAAACAATATATAGAAATATATAAACAATGTACTGTTTTCCATTAACATTTTTTATTAAAGGAAAAATGCTTTCTTGATACCAATCTAAAATAATAGCATATTCTTAGTTATTAACCATCTACATTACCATATATGAGAATAAATTCCTAACTGGTACTTCTATGTGTTTTGAATAGAAAACTCTTGATACAAGTAAGAATTATAGGAGGTGCTGATTCAATTTACTTTCACAAGGTGAGAATGTGAACTGTCAATTAAGAACATATTTGTAACCAATAAACACTATTTGCTTGTCACAGTCATTTGAAATTAGAAAAATATTTCACTGAAAGTGGCACTGTAGTGCCTTTTTCTCACGAACTCAACCAAAAGCATTAGCTAAAGAAGGAATCTGGAGGGATCCCTGGGTGGCGCAGCGGTTTAGCGCCTGCCTTTGGCCCAGGGCGCGATCCTGGAGATCCGGGATCGAATCCCACGTCGGGCTCCCTGCATGGAGCCTGCTTCTCCCTCTGCCTGTGTCTCTGCCTCTCTCTCTCTCTGTGTGACTATCATAAATAAATAAAAATTAAAAAAAAAAAAAAATTAAAAAAAGAAGGAATCTGGAGCTTCTGTTTTGTTTGGGGTCTCACTTCTCTTCCCTCAATGCTAATTCAGTCAATGAAAGTAATGTAGATTATTAAAAGAGATCAAATGCAAAAATAAATAAATAAATAAATAAATAAATAAATAAATAAATATAAAAGAGATCAAATTTGTCTTAAAATGCAAAGCAACATTCTCTCTATAAAGGTTATAAAGTAATTACTAAAGTGGGAATATTATTTTATTTAAGCATTAAGTCACGGCATCAACTAAGATCTATATGGGAAAGAAGCCATGAACAACATGTCTCAAACAGTTCAGGTAGACAGATCTACTCAAAAATGAGCAGCATAAACAAGTTTTTCAGAATAACCATATCATAATTACAAGAATATTTGCTTTCAATGGAATGACACAAATATTTACAATACAAATATTTTAAAGAAAACGAACACATTTACATGATATTAAAATTCAAAAGGCACAATACCTACCACCAATTGGTATGATACAAAGGTTATATTTGCATGCTAGATTCACAATCTTAACTACATCATCATGACATGCTGTTGAAAAAAAGAGGGAAAATAAATTAATCACAAGGACATGAATAAAATCTGGGTAACCCTGCAAAGTAAGGGTCCATGAAGGTCTTTAGTGTCTAAACTTTTTCTTACTCATCAACACATTAAACAGTTATATTAAAACAAAATGTTTATTATTTATCTTTTTAACTTTTCATTTTGAAATGATTTCATACTCAGGAAAAGGTTACAAAAAAGGTAAAAAATCTTCATCCAGCAGCCACAAATAATATCTTATAATTTCAATTATCAAAACCAAACAATTTATACTTACATATTATTCTTAACTAATCAACAGACCTTATTCAAATTTTGCCAATTGTTCCACTAATGTCTCCTTTTCTGGACCAGCCAACCATACATTGTATTTAGTTGTCATGTCTCCTTACTCTTCTTTAATCTGAGAGTTCCTCAGTCTATCTTTTCTTTTCATGACCCTGACACTTTTGAAAAACACTGGTCAGTTATTTCATAGAGTATCTCTCGAGTTTTTGCCTCCTCATTATTAAATTCAGGTTACATATTTTGGCAGGAATTCCACAGAAGTGCTGATGTGACTTTCTTAATGAGTTACATCTGGAGGCACATGATGTAGACATGTCTCATTTCTAGTAATGTTAACTTTCATCATTTGATTACGAAGTATCTGCTTGGTTTTTCCACCGTAAGAATACTATAATTAAAAATGTTTTGTGGGGAGATGGTTACTCTACATAAATATGTTTCTCATCATACTTTCACCCGCTAATTTTTGCATCCACTGATGATTATTGTTTTACAAATTTTAAAATGCTATATGATGTACTACGTATATTCCTTTCTAATGTATACAATGAAAGAGTACTCTTTATCAGAATAAAAGCTATACGGGTAACAAAAACCTGACAACAGAAGATTTTAAATATAAGACACAAAATGCTAAAACTCAATTTGACTAGCAAATAGGGCACTAAGCCAAGGACCAACATAGCAAAGAAACTATCTGAAAAGGATAAATCTTCTGATAATGTGGAATGGCAAAGAAAAGAAAAAGACTTGAGGCAAGGAAACATGCAAAACCCAGTATTACCTGCTAAGGGCTTGAAAGGGAAATTTAAGGATAAACAAGGATAAACAAGTGAATATCCATTTATGAAAGCAAAAGTACTGTTTTCTAAAAGTTATCATTTCTCAGGTTTGTTTAAAACTAGGAATATGTCATTTGTATCATTCCAATTTTTTTTAAAAGATTTATTTATTTATTTATGATAGACAGAGAGAGAGAGAGAGAGAGAGGCAGAGACACAGGCAGAGGGAGAAGCAGGCTCCATGCAGGGACCGACGTGGGACCCGATCCTGGGACTCCAGGATCACACCCCGGGCCAAAGGCAGGCGCCAAACCGCTGAGCCACCCAGGGATCCCCTCATTCCAATTTTTAATGAAAATCCATTTTAAGCTTCCAGATTAAGCTTATAAAACTTACTACTTGTGGTAAAATTTTCTTACTAAGTGGAATAATAGTTTATTAATAATAAAATACCCAAACATGACTGTCAAAAACCTTTAACAAGGCAAAACTAGGGCAGCCCAGGTGGCTCAGTGGTTTAGCACTGCCTTCAGCCCAGGGTATGATCCTGGAGACCCCATGATCAAGTCCCACATCGGACTCCCTGCATGGGGCCTGCTTCTCCCTCTGCCTATGTCTCTGCCTCTGTGTGTGTGTGTGTGTCTCTCATGAATAAATAAATAAAATCTTAACAAACAAACAAAAAAAAAAGGCAAAACTACTTCTAGGATTGCCACCTAAACAGAAGCTTTTCTTAACCACGTTATCTGACACAGCACTCTCTCATCCCACTGCTCATCTGTTTGGCTATTTTCTTACTGTGCCTTTTCTCTACAGCATGTATCACCACTCAATACATTACATATTTATTTGCTCTTTTCTGCCTCCTTCCCCACTAAATTGTAGGGCACCTGAGAATAGATTTTTGTTTTTTTCACAGCTCATCCTCAATACCTAGAACAGTACCTAGCACATATTTTCACAGGCCCGAAGTTTTGGTATTTACACAGCTAAAAATAACACATAAGTACTAAATAATAAGTGAAATGATTTAAAAATATGTAAAGTTGTTAAAGGAGACTTTATTTTTATAAGCACACTTCCCACAGACAACATATATGAGTGACTGACAACTTGTCTAAAATAAATGAAAGGCAGATATTCACACTGTGTAAAGGTCACAATGGTGACAAATCCTGGTTTAAGGACGACTCCAAATCATAAAAGTTACATATATTATGCTTAGTTATTATGCTTAGACAAACCCTAGATATCCTATTAAATATAAAATTCAGATTCAAATTATAGCCAGGCTTACAGATATCCACAAGGATAGATCTCCTAGCTGTGTGTGTGTGTGTGTATGTGTATATCCCAAAGCATACTTTGTGTGTGTGTGTGTGTGCGTATGTATATGTGTATATATAGTGTGTGTGCGCAAATATGTGTATTCAAACTGCAAGATAAGACAGCCACCTCCACTCTACGGAATACCACACTGTCTTAAATTGTCATATTGTCTCAAAATTTGCCCTCACTCATGCAAAGAAAAAACCTAAACTTTATTACCAGTAGAAAATTTACATTAAAGTTAAATAAAGGTCTCGGAGATCTGATCACCTATTGGGAAAAAATATTCCAAGTAGTCCTTATACCAGGAGATTCAACAGAATAAAATTATAAACTTGATTCAAGCACCTATACACTATTCATATAGATTCCTGAGGTATGGAACATGATGGTAAAGGGAATATTTTAGAAAAACTAACCTCTCAAGAGTATATAGGAGGCTTGGAGAAACAAGAAACTAGAGGCATGAGAGAGAACCTTATAGGCTGTTACAAAAATCCAACTATGCATTGATAAGGGCCTGATTTGAAAACTGATATGGGAAAAAAAGACAAGGCTACGAGGGAACTGACAAATAGGATGGATTTTACAGAATGAAGAAACTTTTGTGCAACAACAGACTACAACCCTGCATGTTTCCTGAATCTGGATTTTTTAGAAATATTTGTATTTCCTAAACAAAGACACATATTTTCATTCTGGTAATTTCTCAGTATTTTAATAGTCAGACACATGAAGAAAATACCTAGAAAGCACATTTAAAAGCTCTACTTAAGATACATCCAAAGATAGTCTATTAAAGTTTCCTAAAAGAAATGAAAACTAATAAATTTTGCTTTCATTTTTTTCCAGTTAAAAAGTAGAATGAATCTTCCCCAAATCTTAGTAAAGAAGCAGCCTAAAGCTACTAAGAGAACGCTAAAAGAATATACATCATAAGTATCAGGAATAATCTCATAATCTCAGCTACATATGCACTTGGATTTTCCTCCTAACTATGTCACCTCTCTCCTACCTCCATATTAAAGTATGATTTTCTCCTTCAGATACTTCCTGTAAAGTAAAAGGATCACATCTAAAACCGATGAGCCAATTTTTTGAAAAATAAAATACTCTATCTACTCCTTTATAGAATCTGAAGAAGAAAAAGGATCAGATTACTGGAACTTTCTTAAAATGGTAATTATGGACAGTCAGGTACAATATACCAATTCTGCTTTAAATTTTCTACTAAAAGAGATGGGTATAAAAATCATATATATAAATATTCTGACTACCTAATCATCAGCAAGAGCAAAATAACAACACAAAGCTCATCCATCCTCTATCTAAAGCCAAAATCATGAATAAAATTAATTTTTCAAAATTTATTTATATCCAAGAAAATAGGTATCTTAAAAAACTTATTTCACTATTTGAATATAATGTTTTTTAGCCCACAAACTGATACCACCAAATTACTAGTATGAGTTTGTGGTACTCAATAGTTAAGAGCTTCTCTACATCTGAACATATTTAATTTCATTAAGCTTTCAAACAAATCAAAAATGCATTTTTTAACTGACCTCCCGCTATGATGTTAATATTTAAAATGAAGACTTACTCATCAACAGCAAAACCAATCATGAAAACCAATAGTTTAAAATGATTAGATCAAGAAAGAATTATATGACTTCTGGAAACTCTAAAAATATAGCTACCTATACTTTTTACAATTCCTACATTTAAAAGTATATATTTCCAATACTAAATCTATTTAAGATTTCACAATACAAAGTAATGATACAAAAGAAAAAAAGGACTTACTTGGCCATAAAACTATATCAGGAATTCGCTGAAACATTCCTTCCCTGAGCAAAAATATCTCATGAAGACAATGACCTGTTTTGTAGTTTTAAAAAAAAACATGTAAAAACATCTTAAATTATAGGAAATTTTAATATTAAAAACAAATAGTACTTATATAAAGTTGCTTACCATGAGCTCTAAATACTCGATCATCTGCTTCTTGTGAATATGAAATATTAATTTCTTTAAGGTCATGAAGAAAATCTTCACTTACAATAGAAGGAGGTGTATCATTAGGATTTAAGGATGCCTAGAAAATAAAATTGGTTTCTTTGAGTTATTTCTAGAAACTAAGTTTTGAATACTTGCTTAGGGAGAGTCACCATATAATGTTAGTTTTTAATATCTAAGCTGAGACAAAAGCATAGGAAAATACTAAGTAACACATATGGAAACCAACTCTGTAACTATAACAAATTATAAATGGTCTGATTAATCACATTCTGTAACATAAGTTACATAAGTCATATGTTTCCTCTTTTGCATCCATGGCCCACTTTTTCATTGTTTCTGAAGATTGCAATCAAGAACAGAGAAGATGGCAAAGTCTTAAATCTTTCATTTTAGATCAAGGAAACTGAGGGAAAGCTACTTAACTTTTTCATCATCTACATTTTCACCTGTAGATATGATTTACTATTTCCTATACCTCAATTACTATTTTTAAATGATCAATAAAAAACCTCATAATAAATAATAAGCCCATTTTCACAGAACTACTTTAAAACTCACAACACAATTATAATTTGATACTTAATTTCAACTAACATTGTGAGCTGGAAAAAATCTTTAAAGCTATGCAACATTGGGCAAGTCACCCAACTTCTCTGGGCCTTGGCTTCTTCAACTGTAAGTGAGATTATCAGCACTAAATTTAAATAGCTACCATAAGATTAAATGTGAAAAGCACCAAAAACCTGCCTACCATACAGGAAGAGGCTGGCCAAATCAAATCTGCTATTAAAAAAGCAAACAAAAAAAGGTATGATATAAATTTGGAAAAAAGGAAATATAAGAATGCATTAAAAAATATGATATTTACATAATGTTAGTATCTTATTAAAGGTTCTGTATTTAGGAGTGCCTGGGTGGCTCCATTGGTTAAGCATCTGCCTTCAGCTCATGTCCTGATCTCAGGGTCCTGGGATTAAGTCCCAAGTTGGGCTCCCTGGTCAGTAAGGAGGTTTATTTTCCCTCTTCCTCTGCTACTTCCCCTACTTGTGCTCTCTCTCTCTCAAGTAAATAATTAAAATATTAAAAAATAAATAAATAAAAGGTTCTGTATTTAATATTCAATTATATGAGAAATATTTATTGAGTTCAATTATATGAGAAATATTTATTGAGTGTGTGTGTGTTATAAGCCAGGCACTGTTCTAGATCTTAGGTATATAGCAGTGAGATAATCAGGGAAAAAAAAACCTGACCTCAAAGAATTTATGCTATAGTGAAAGGAAATGACCCAAAAAACCCAACAAAAATTTATTTCGTTTTGTTATTGCTATTTTGTTATCAAAAATCGAAAAGGGTTCAAAAACAGAAAAAACGTGTATGTAAAACTGGTGAAATTTTTAAATATGGTATACAGATTTCATCAATATCAAAAAAAAGTAACTACAAAAAGTCAAAAGAAAGAATTAAGGAAATAAAGGGATCTTTCAGGAAAATTTGAAAGAATTTGGTTTAGGAGGGGTAGAAATTAGTTAACATAATTTACTTAGTAAAATTAAATGTAATTGTGGATTTATAACTAAAATAAGTACTCACCAAATACCTACAGTCCTTAATAACACGTTGGATATAGTAGAGTACAGAGTATAAGCCACAGTCCCTGCCCTTACGGAAATCATATCCAATTTAGAGGAATATGCAGAATACCATGCCATAGCAAATAATAATAAATAATAAAAACCATAATAATATAAAGAAAACTATTTTGTTAGTTTGATATGAATACTATTGAGTTTTTTTAACCCTAGTTTCAGAAAAGTGAAACTACATGAACCAGAACTATCACTCATATCTTAACCAAATTTTTACTTTTTGTAAGTCTTCTAATATCCTAAATGTTTTTATATTAAATGTAGCATTTTTACTTCAAATTATCCTATATTAATCCTGGAGTACTGTCAGTCCATTAAATGTCCTATTATTAATAGTAACTTATACTCTTGTAACAAGCCTACCACAGAATTAATTCATTTGCACTTGACCACCACCCTATGAGAGGGAGAAGAGTTATTGCTCTCATTTCTTAAAGTAGAATAATTGAGGTTCAGAGAAGATAAAAAGTTTACCAGACAAATCTCAGATAAACTTTGAGATTTATATCTGTGATGCTGAACTTCTTAAAAAAAAAAAAAATCACAACAAATCCATTAAAGCAATTATAACAAATTACAAAGATAAATCTAACTGATTTGGGGTTAAACACAAGTCCATGCACATACAGACACACCCATACCCACAAAGACTTAAGTATATTAGTAATCATTCTTGTTTGCTTACTTTAGAGGTAGTTTTATGCTCCAGACTTACTCCAAGGGTATTTTGGATCCAGTCTTTAAAAGTTGGTAAAATCATGCCACTAAGAGGATACCTAAGATTACAAAGAAGATAAAACATTAGAATAAGGGATCTTCATTTAAATTTAAATCTTAGCTTTGGCTTCTAGTAATGGTTAAGTAGTTCCTATTAAAACAACCCCTCTCCCCCCAACACACACACAACACATATAACTATAAACTCTGGACAAAAACAGAAACAAAACACAACTCTGAAGGGAGTATAGACAGAAAAAGCAGCAATAATAGGGGGGTAAAGAGGTGTGATACACTTAGAAAAAGGAAACAGCACTACATGAGTTTCCAGATTTTATTTTTAAAACAGGTTTCAGACTGAGGGACAGCCAACTGGTACCATAAAAGGAAACAAAAATACAGAAAATCTAGTTTTCCTGCCTTGAAGAACCAGAAGGCAGTGTTTACAGTGAACACAACAGCTGGGAAGAATACAGAAAAGGAAAGAGTCAGAGTGATGTAAGCATAAACTCTGTCCAAATGTCTGGCTGACCCTGAATTACATATGTATGGAGTAGACTTGAAGTAGCCCAACTAAGCTTAAAAACGCAGTTGATCACCATCACAGAGAGAAATGGAAATTTGAAAATAAACTAATTACTTGATGTTAAAAAAACTAAATAAAGCCCCTTCAGAAGAATATAACAGAATACAGAGTTCTGACAAAAGACCATTAGCAATGTCCAAGATGTACTCCAAAATAGCCGGAAACAAGCAAATAAGAAAGTGTGATCCATAATCAAGAGAAAGGGCAAAAAATAGGGACTGACCCTATGAAGATCTAAAATACTGAAGTAGCACACAATCATTTTTAAGATAGCTGTAACTCTGTTAAAGAACAGAACAAAACAGAAATTATGTAGTTAAGACTCGTCAATAAAAACTCATTGGACAAGGGCAGCCCGGGTGGCTCAGCGGTTTAGGGCCACCTTCAGCCCAGGGTGTGATCCTGGAGACGAGTCCCATGTCAGGCTCCCTACATGGAGCCTGCTTCTCCCTCTGCCTGTGTCTCTGCCTCTCTCTCTCTCTCTCTCTCTCTCTCTCTGTCTCTGTGTGTGTGTGTGTGTGTGTGTGTGTGTCTCATGAATAAACAAAATCTAAAAACAAAAAAAACAAAACTCACTGGATGAACAGAAGGGCCGACTGGAGATGTCAGTGAATGTACAGATAGAGCAATAAAACATATAATCTGAAGAACAGAGAAAACGAATGAAAAAATAAACAGCTTCAAAGACTTATAGAACAACAGCAAAAGACTAACATATATATAACAAACAGAGTCCCAAGAAAAAGAAAAGAGGGAAATGAAGTAAAACAGTTTTGAAGAAGTAATAGCAGAAAGGTTCCAAATCTGATGAAAGACAAAAATTTACAAATCCAAAAAGGCCAGAGAACACTAACGAGATATATGCAAAGAAACTCACACTACACACATCATAGTCAAATAGCAATTTAAAAGAATTGAGAAAAAGAGAAAAAGAGGGAGAAAATGTTAAAAGCATCTAGAGAAAAATGACATATTACATACAATGCAATAACAATAAAAATTATGACTGGCTTCTCATTAGAAACAGTGAAGTCCAAGTAACAACTAAACAACATTTTTAAAGTGCTGGAAGGAAAAGAATGTCAAACTAAAATTCTGTATCTGGTGAAAATATACTTCAAAGATAAAAGTTTAAGACACTTTCAGATGGAAACTCAGAGAACCTGGTGCCAGCAGACCTACACTACAAGAAATGCTAAAGTGATTTCTACAGGCTGAAGGGAAATACAACACTAAATATAAACTGAAATCTTCAAGACAGAATAAATAATACCAGAAAGAGTAAATATGTGAGTAAATATAAATAACTATATTCTCTTAATTTCTTTCCAATATATATGTCTTTTAAAAAGTATATCACTGTGTCACTGAGTTTATGATGTGACAACTATAAAAAGAACAGAGAATAGTAAATAAATCTATAGATTTGCAAGGTACTTCGATTTTACATGAAGTTGTACAAGAAATTTAAAACACACAAAAGAGCTCTATAGAGGTATAGAAAAAACTAGATTTGCTACGCGGATTTCTTTTCCTACATTTTCCATCCCAATTCTTATTTAAATAGTTTATATGAAACATGAGCACTGTTTTATAAACACAAGAAATCCATATATATATATATGGGAAGATTTGATGCAGAAAACTCAAGTGCTTAGAAATCCAGCTTTTCGGTTTTGGAAATAGTTGTCAGAGATGGCAAAATATTAAATAGCAAGAAGCATGATAAAAAAAAAAAAAAAAACAGATAAAGGGGATCCCTGGGTGGCTCAGCGGTTTAGCGCCTACCTTCAGCCCAGGGCGTGATCTTGGAGTCCAGGGATCAAGTCCCACATCAGGCTCCCTGCATGGAGCCTGCTTCTCCCTCTGCCTGTGTCTCTGCCTCTCTCTCTCTCTCTCTCTCTGTCTTGTGTCTCTCATGAATAAATAAATAAATAATCTTTAAAAAAAATAACAGATAAAATAAGTATGCTACCCTAGATTAGTGTAGTGAAGATGGCTGATATGCAAACAATAATGATCCAATGTGTTATAAGAGCACTAATAGCTCTCTGAAAAGACCAAAACATTTTAAATGTGTATTTAAAACTGTATTTTAAACTTTTTAGTTAAATAAATATACAGCATTATCATGTGCCAGGCATTGTTCTAAGTGTTTTATGTATATTAACTTATAGTAATGTTATGAGGTTAGTGCTATTATCCCTATTTTATAGATGAGGAAGGTAAAGCACAGAAATTAAGATGGTAAGTAAGTTAAGTAACTTAATCAAGGTCACACAGCTAATAAGTGACAAAACCAGAATCTGAATCAGGTAATAAATAATGTGTCAGTCTGTGCTTTCAACCACTATAAGACACTGCCTTTAGTCTGATTCTTCCTTTACCACCATTCCAAGAGAGATCATTATCCTAAAATTCTTCTTGCATTTATAAAATCATGATACCTATATTCAGTAACTCTTTTTCACTATAATGTTCTTGCAACTTCTCTACTCCCCCAACAAAATGATGAGACAGCCAAATAAAAGTACATTATAGCTGTTTTATTTTTGATTTTATAAATATTTTACTTATAAAATACTAAAGTACAACATACAAAGATATAGACAAAAAAGCGTATAGCTGAATGAAATTTTACGAAGTAGACCTCCCATGTAATCAGCATTCAGATCCAGAAATAGAACATTTACCAGCACCACAGAAACACTCTCCTCCATGCTCTTTCCAGGCATACCATCACTCCTCACACCAAAGGAACCATTATCCTGACTGTTAACATTACAGGGTAATTTTGAACTTCATATAAATGAAATCATACAAAATGTACTCTTGTGTTAGCTCTTTTGCTCAAATATTATATTTGTGAGATTCATCTATGTTGATACATATTGTTACAATTCATTCATTTCCACGGCTTAATTCCATTGTGTGAATATAGCAGTTTCTTTACCCACTGTATAGTGATAGACAATAGTGTCTAGTTTTGGGGGCATGCAGGGACATTCTTGAACTTGTTTTCTGAAGAATATATCACATTTTTCTTTTTTTTTATTTTTATTTTTTTTTAATTTTTATTTATTTATGATAGTCACAGAGAGAGAGAGAGAGGCAGAGACACAGGCAGAGGGAGAAGCAGGCTCCATGCACCGGGAGCCCGATGTGGGATTCGATCCCGGGTCTCCAGGATCGCGCCCCGGGCCAAAGGCAGGCGCCAAACCGCTGCGCCACCCAGGGATCCCTATATCACATTTTTCTGATGGTTATATAGCTAGAGTGGAATTTCCAGGCAATAGTCTATGTATATGTTCAACTTTAGATGTCAATAGATTCGTTTTTCAACATGCTTACAACTAACAATGACACAGACTTACTCCACATCCTCCCTACCTTTGGTGCTGTAGTTCTTTTTAATGCAAAACATTCTACTGATAATCTCTTAACCATTTTAATTTGAATTTCATTGGTTGCCCATGGGTTAGAGTTTCTATTTATATATCTATTGTCCATTTGGCTATTGTTTTCAATGCCAGTTCATCTTTTGCTCATTTTCCTATTGAGTTACTATTGTTTTCTCATCAATGTATAAGAATTATTTATATATTCTGAAATCAAGGAATCATGTATTAAATATTTCCTCTTGCTCTATAATTTGTTTTTCATTTTCTTAAAAGAGACTTTTGATGAAAAGAAGTTTTACATTTTAGTATTATCTAATTGATTCTTTTTTTTTTCCCTTTACAGAAGTTAACACTTTGTTCTCTGCTTTTTGACAACCTCAAATTCAGAAAGACATTCAATATATTTTTCTCACAATCTTACAGTTTTAGTTTATACATTTAGGTCCACAATCTATCTGGAATTGATCTCTGTATCTGATATGAAGTAACATCAAAATTAATTTTTTTCCAAGATGATAGTTTAAGTAAGTGATCCTATACCAATCTTTATTTCTGTGTTTGTGTGTTTAAATGGAGAAAAGAAGAAATACTCTAGTAAGTCTTTAACCATTACTGATCAAAAAACAATTTAAAAATAATAAACTAATACTTATAACAAATTAGAATGGACTATAAATTGGTCTTAACATCTACGTGAGGCAAGTTATTAAAAAGTTCAAAGTGTAATGTTTGCTCAAGGTTATTTCCCATTCCTTTCATCAAAGCTCGAATAACAGCAAAGCATTTAGCAACTAGCCTGAAAAGATTACTTTCATTTCACAGAAACAGAAAATTTAAAAGCCATTGGGTAATATATAACTCTGTACCACAATTAAGTATGTGTTTATAATAATCCAGAATTCAGTATTTAAAAACCTGGTATTAGGCCCCATCCAAAGAAATTTAACTGGAAGTGACAAAAAGCTCTCGTTTCGTCACAGGCTGAGTGGGTGTCACTCTTTATGTTAACTTCAAATTATACAACAAAAATTCTATCTACAATTGTCAAATCAATCTTTAAACATTAATAAAACAAAAATGATAGCAGAAATGAAAAAACATGAAGAACACACGTTTTAAAAAAGTCTGTTAAAAAATGTGCTAAAAGGTGCTAAAAAATCAAACTGAAGTGGTATTTTTGAAATACTATAATATCTTTTTCATAAATCTAAAGAAACTGGAATCAAAGAGAATACAAGACTCATAACTAAAACAACTATAGATAGTCATTCAGCATATAAAATCTTCTTTATTTCAACTGAAGTAAAAGTCCAAATTCTGGAAAGCTGGTTATTAACAGATATGCCACTGTGTGTTAGTAATATCCTACGAAAGACTAATTTGGAACTATTAGGTTTTAATACTGGGTCTTTATATGTTAAATGTACAATTAATTTAGGTCTCCATAAAATATATTAGATCCTTGATATTCATGATAGAATCATACTCAGACCTTTTTGAATCCCTTAATTCACAAATAATATTATCCATAAAACAAAAAGGTGACCACCTTCAAGATACTTGAATTAATAGAGTTTCTGTTACTGTCATGTATAAAATTTAAAATTACATTCTGTCATTAAGACAAACAATATATTTTCATATCTGAATGCACAGTATTTCAGGCTTTCTTTTTTAAAGATTTATTTTAAAAAATAAAAATAAAGATTTATTTATTTTAGAGAGGAGGGAGGGGCAAGGGAGGACGAAAGAGTCTTTTTTTTTATTATTAAAGATTTTATTTATTTATTCATGAGAGACACAGAGAGAGAGGCAAAGACACAGGCAGAGGGAGAAGCAGGCTCCATGCAGGGAGCCTGATGCAGAGCTCGATTACAGGACCCCCGGGTCACGCCCTGGACTGAAGGCGGCACTAAACTGCTGAGCCACCTGGGATCCCCAATATTTCAGACTTTGAAGAAGTATCTTGCATGACAGAATATTGAGTTAAGACATTGCTCCCTCATCAGGGTGCCCAGGTGGGTGGTTCAGTCCATTAAGCATCTGCCCTCAGCTCGGATCATGATCTTAGGATCCTGGGATTGAACCCCTCCAGCAGGCTCCCTGCTCAGCGGGGAGCTTGCTTCTCCCTCTCTCTTCCTAACCCCAGCCTGTGCACAAGTGTGTGCATGTGCATGGAAGCTCTCACTTCCTCTCTTTCTCTCAAACAAATAAAGAAAATCTTTAAAAAAGAAAACTATGTTTCTTAAAAAAAAAAAAAAAAAAAGACTTTGCTCCATTATCTACAATTCCAGCACAAAATATGCAGTTCAAGGAGTTTCATGTCAGAATGTAAACTTTTCAACTGTTTCAACTGTACTTTTTCTTGCATCTGATGTCCTAGGATTTGAAAAACGGTAAAGGAAGCCTAACTTAATTATCATAAAGCCTAGCATACTGCCAAGGGCTCCAAAAATCTCATAAAGTATCATAAAGCAAAAATGCAAACTTTGAAGTCAAGGAAGTAAATGGACTGAAAACAAACATTAAGAAAAGTAAGGAATTAGAAGTATTTAACTTAAGAAACAGCCATGGAATAACTTGAATATTACATTACACTAAAATAATTTAGATTTATATTCAGAACTATAAACATCATTTAACACTCAAGATTACTGGTCATTGCAGGACACAGAGAATTGGTATTATAACTTATGCTCTTAAGAAACTTACAACCTAAAAAAACAAAAAAAGAAATTAAATTACAACCTAGTTTAGTCAAAGCTACAAAGACACTTAATTGGTAGGATGACTATATAGGCAGGAAACACACAACTTTTGCCAGGAATGTGTTAAGAAGAAAGCCAGGTACCTATTCCAGTTATTGAAAAAGGGTGACTCCTGAACAGATTTTTAATCATGACTGAAGATAAGTTTGAGAATTTTACGAAATGGTTCTCATTGCAAAATATAAGGTGGGATCAACTCACCACCTTCCCTCAGGACAGAATTAAACTATATTGTAGAAGATACAGAACCAGGGGAAGTTTTCAGGACCAAAGAAATCACTTTGTGATCCCTTTCTTTGTGGAAAAAAAATTCTGAGAACATAAATATTCAAGAAGCAGGTGCACATCAGAATTTACTGTGACTAAAGACAAAGTACTTTCACTCTGTGGCACTGCACAGAGGCAGCAAAATATTAGTAGATACAACATCTATCCTCAGAGTGAGTGCCACAACTGCTAAGAAATTTAAAAATATTTTTATAATCAGGCAAAATTTTTAATGAAAAATTATGCCACAGAAATATAAAGTACAACAAATCCAAACAAATTCTCTCAATTTAAACACTAACTTTGCACTTTGTAAGCACCAATTAATGTTAAATTCAATAATGACACTGTTCAAAAATTTTAGTTTGTAGTAATATACAGCATTAGCTCTGAAGTACTATCTCCTGCTGCTTAAACCCAGGAGGACTCAATTCATCAATATCTAAAAGGAGAAAGAATGGCAAGATAATAAAATCTAGGGACTTATAAACTGACAAACTATAAATATGTTTAGAATATAAGACCCCATTCAGGAAAAAATTCCCGATTTTTCCCAAAGATCTGTAACAGTTTACAATAACTGCTTCTAATTTAATAGTTGGAGTGCTCACTTCAGCAGCACATATACTAATTTAATGGCTGGGTTTGAAATGCCAGTGTTACACACATATACACAGTCAACCACACTGCTTATAAGAATTTATCTTTTCAATGTCTTTGGATCAGAAATAAGGGAACCTCCATAAAATTTCATTGAAACTCACTCTTGGTTTCTGGTACCTAAGAATTCCTCTTTTTCCCCAGCCCTGTTTTACTTCTTTCTTAGGACATTTTATTCATGTTTTCTATGCACTTAGAGAAAACAAAAGGTCTGTGATTTGTTCAGTCCACTACAATGCCAGAATAAAAAGAAAGAATTCCAAAAATTGTCTTCACAATCTAATATTATTAATACAAAATGGTGAATTAATACCATTCAGCCTAATCAGTGTTTTCTTGGAACTCATCCTTTATAGTCAGTCATAAATTCCACTTTCTCTTTTAAGAATATCACAACCTTCTTTTGCTTCTGCGCTGTGCCTTTCACTGGAAAAATACTGTCATGGGGTAATTTTTTTACCATATGACTAACTCTTCTCAGTAGGTGTAATGCTACTATAAAGTGCTCTCAGAGTTTGGAGAGAAAACAAGACCAATACAACGGGTGAATATGGTTATCTGCAGAAGCCCAGTACAATAGAAACAGCACAAGACCAAAGCTTAAAAACACTTGGGTTTTAATTCCAATTTCCCACTGAGCGAGTGACCTCAAGTAAGGTATTTAACCTCTCTCATCCTCCAACCCCTAATTCTTTTTGAGAAAATATCACTATCCATCTTAATGGTTATTTTAAGATAATTCAGTAGGAGCTCAAGTAATAGCTATAGAACGATGTTTTCTGATAAAAACTGAAGAAATCTATGAATTCAACCATTATCCCTGGGAGGCTAGACTAGATTTACAGAAAGCTATGATCCAATTCCATCCAGTTTATTAGCCTGTCTGTGACAAGGTAATGGTACTTCTGAAAGCACTAAAATGGGAACTGAATACTATTTAGTTACTGGTTTTAGTTATTAAATAGTTTATGTAGCACATATTTAATCCTAGAGCATTTAAATTCTATTTCTGTATCTGGAGAATTACCCTCTAGATTAGTCTTAGTGAAAAGCAAAGGCTATACCTTCCACTAAAGCAAATGTGCTTGACATCCACCTTATCGGTCTCACTTGTAGGCTCTGCTAGTCAGACATACCCCATTCGCTTCCCTTTTCTCCCACCGGATCTAACTCAGGAGTTAATACAAAGAAATGAAGCCTTTAAGGACTAATTCTGGTTAAAGTGGCAGCAGCAGCAATCTTCCAAAGTCAGAAGCCAAACAAATACATTCTTTGGTTCTATTACAACCTGGATAAAAATCTTCTTTTAAAAAAATCTCTTTTAAGACCACTGAATCCCCTTTGCTCTGAATCTATGCTGTCCAAATATCTAAATTACAAATTTTATGTTCTATGTATCTTAATATCATGAAGGGCAGTAACAAGTGCTCTATACAAGGAAAAAGGAATAATTTAAACAAATGAATATACAAGGTTCTAATGTTTTTTTAATAAGTATATCTGGCACATTTGTCAGACTTCTACAACCTGATCCTCTCTGTGAAAATGGACAAATCTAGTGCCAGAACACCTAAAATAAAAACCAGACTCTGAACCCACGGCACCACTAAAATATAATTATTTGTGAAATTTTCTGTGACTGATCATTTTGCACATATACACTTCTAACACAAACCACTAAACAGCCTATAGTACCTACAGAAATCAGTAGGTGTCTAATGCTTTCAATAGCACTCTGCACAAATGACCATTTTTCCCCTCCAACAGAATAAAGATGCAATGCTTTCAAGGTCCAAAGAGGGAAAGAAATGAAGACAGTGTCTAAGAGGAGAGGAAACTGATTTTCTAAGTTCAGAAGATTTACTTCTCCTCCCCTCAGGAGATTTTGCAAAGCCAGTTTCTACAAAGACAAGTTTCTACTATATTAGACATTATTCCATTTAAAACACAAAACAGCTCTTTCACGAAGATGGCGCCGAAGGCGAAGAAGGAAGCCCCTGCCCCTCCCAAAGCCGAAGCCAAAGCAAAGGCTTTGAAAGCTAAGAAAGTGGTGCTGAAAGGCGTGCACAGTCACAAAAAAAAGAAGATCTGCACCTCACCTACATTCCGAAGACCCAAGACCCTGCGTCTCCGAAGGCAGCCCAAATATCCTCGAAAGAGCGCCCCCAGAAGAAACAAGCTTGATCACTATGCCATCATCAAGTTCCCCTTAACTACTGAGTCAGCCATGAAGAAAATAGAAGACAACAACACACTTGTGTTCATTGTGGATGTCAAGGCCAATAAGCACCAGATCAAACAGGCTGTGAAGAAGCTCTATGACATTGATGTGGCCAAGGTCAACACCTTGATCAGGCCTGATGGAGAGAAGAAAGCATATGTTCGACTGGCTCCTGACTATGATGCTTTGGATGTTGCCAACAAAATTGGGATCATCTAAACTGAGTCCAGCCGGCTATAAATCTAAATATAAATTTTTTCACCATAAAAAAAAAAAATAAAACACAAAACATTCAACATTTAGAACACTGGTAAACTTAATTTTAACCAGAAATTCTTTCTACCTGAATTACACAATTTCTCAGGTAAGCCTCCACCAACATCGTGCTCAGTCACACTTAATGATAGGAATGAGAATATTTGTTTTTCTAATACTACTAAAGAGGAAATGTACATTTCACACCTTTATTATAATTGGTTCCTAATTACTACTCCTGAAGTTTTATTTCAGGTATAAAGTATATTTAAGCCAGAAAACTGGAATGATTATGTTGCAAAGAAAGACTTTCCCCAAAGGAATAAAACTTTTCTTCCTGATATTGCAATATATTGACATGCCATATAAGTTTTAAAAATATTAACCTAAGCATATTAATGCGTAACAGATACTAAGTCAAAGCAAAATACTGGAACAGATTCAAACTATATCTGATCTAATTTTTCACCTACTCTCAATTTTTAATTTATAGAGCCAGCATTCAAATCTTAACGTGTTTGCAAATACTGTCCTTTCAAAAGTTATTACTAAAATTCAAAAAACAAACCATCCAAAACACCACCTTTGGCAGAATCAGTTCTTAAAATCAACTAAGAACTTACTTTACAATTCTATCTGCATCTGGAACAGTACAATACAAATATTCTTTAAAATTCTTATCCACACATTACCAAAAATATTTCAGAAATGTGAAGGTTATCACACAAATAATTGCTTTTTATTTTTTTTATAATTGCTTTCTTAATTACTTCTTCCCTAATATATCTCAGAAAACTAATTTTAAAAATACTATTTATATTCACAAAGACCTAAAATTGTCCACCTTCCAAAATAACCCACACCCAGTAGTAAATTCCCACTCTTAAACATGGAGTTACATTTTTTTTTTTTTTTAAAGATTTTATTTATTTATTCATGAGAGACCCAGAGAGAGGGGCAGAGACACAGGCAGAGGGAGAAGCAGGTTCCATGCAGGGAGCCCGACGTGGGACTTGATGGCGGGACTCCAGGATCACGCCCTGCCCCAAAGGCAGGCGCTAAACCACTGAGCCACCCAGGGATCCCCCATGGAGTTACTTTAAACAAGTCAATGACATGGAGATTGGGTGGTATGATGACTAAACAGGCCTTTTTGGATCCTGACTCAAACAAATCACCTATAAAATAACATTTTTTAGATAACCGGTGAAATGTGGACTCGATAATCAGATATAAAATTTCTCTTATTTTGGGGAGTGTGATAATGGTATTATTATGATTAGCTAATATTAGGTCCTTATATTTTTAAAGGAGACATATGTAAATATTTAGAAGTGATGTGACAATGCCAGAATTTAAAATATTACAGACAAAGGAAGGAGCAATTATGTCAAAACATTGATAATTTTAAATTTAGGGAGGAAATTTTTATGTATGTCTACTATTTAACATGATAATGTTTGTTATTTTTGTTTAAAATTTTATATAGAAAAAAGAAAAAAGGAACAAAATAATAAACCAAATAGTTACCTTTTCCCAGTCAACTCAACTTGGCCTTTCTTATTGAAGAAGAACTTGGAATCATTATATCCCCATCCATTCCATTTCATAACTTCTTGCCTAATAATAATAAAAAAAAATATGTTAGACCTAGGCTAAACATCTCAAAATTGAACAGCATATCATTGACATTAACTTTCACTATTATTTAAAAGACCTATCCTACTAATAATACATTAGTTTAAATAGAATATTTTTCAAAATGTCTTTATTTTTAAATACAGAATCACTCTGATGAGCAGCACCTGCTTCATGAAGGGCAACAACTATTAAATTTAATGCATTCAAAGGAAAATGAAGGAACAAAAGAGAAAAATATAGAGTATAAATATGCATCAATTTGTACGTTATTAGTTTACATTATAGGATGGACTAAAAAACTCTGCAATTAAAATAAAACTTGAATAACAAGCAAATTTTTGCAGGACGCCTGGGTAGCTCAGTGGTTAAGGGTCTGCCTTCAGCTTACGGAGGGAACCCCAGAGCCCCGGGATCCAGTCCCACGTCAGGCTCCCTGCAGGTGGCCTGCTTCTTCCTGTGCCTGTGTCTCTGCCTCTCTCTCTGTATCTCATGAATAAATAAATAAATCTTTTTTAAAAAAACCAAATTGTGTATATATTAGAAAAATGACCAATTTACAGAGTAAGTTCATTAGTAATGATACTCCTAGTAGTAGATATTTAATTAAAAAGATTTAAAAATCTGAGAGCCAGGTTTACAAACCTTCTAAACCCACCAACTTCCATGGAACTACCAATTTCTACCTTGACCTACATATTAAGTTAACGACTACACCAGTTTTTAATATCCTAAAACTATATTTTCATTTCCAAAATGCTAGTATTTCATTGTCTTAATAATCGTTTTCATCAGAATCGATGACTCCTTAAATTTTGAACATTACATAAGAAAAGATAGGTCTAGGCCTGTGCAGAACACAACAAGCGATCACGCTAAAGCAGTCTGTCAGCATTTAGTACATGGTTCAGCATAGTGCCCTAGTATATCGGGGCAACAAATTTTATTGGAAATTCAATTATGCAGCCTATCATGAAAATACTTGAAAAAAACTCTTCTCTATATAGAAAGTTATTTGCTGCATTAGAATTTCAAAATAGATCACAAGAAAAAATATGTAAATATGTGTGGAGATAGACAGATGTTAACCAGACTTATTGTGGTGATCTTTTCACAATATATACAGATTTTGAATCATTATGTTATACATCTGAAATTAATTACATGTCAATTATATCTCAATTTTTTTAATGTCAAAATAAAGATATATTCTTTAGAAAGCATTCTAATTCTCCGTAATTCCCAAGGAAGAACACAACAACTGACAAGCAAATTTTTTATTACAATCATAATACTTCATCCAATTCAAAGACTTTTCACAAGTACAACGCTAACAACATAACACAACTGAACCAAGTACAGGCATACATAAAAGTAAGGGAAAAAAAACTGGGCATGCTCTTTAAAACTAGTTTGTTATCATAAAAACTTGAGTCCCTATACAAAGTATTCAAAAATATCTCGAGTCAATCCAGAGACTGGATTTGTAGGTGAGCCTGCTGTGAATTATCACCCAATGTTTACTTCTGATTTCACATTCCTACCTCATTGAAGAGGGAGGTTCTGGAAGAGAGCTTTTGGAAAATCTGACTTCCCATTTTCTTTAGATTACATTTCCTAAAATTGATTAAGTTATCATCCACTTCACTTTTTTTTTCACAATTAAATTCTCTTCCTTTTATGAAGTATAATTTACTTAATATTTTGTATTTCCATAATAGTTTACATGAGGATGATATGCACATTCTAATTAACATTTTTACTTTATGTTTTATGTGCATAAATTTTTATTTGTGAAATGCATTTTATTGGTGAATTTAAACATTTGTCATGAAGTCTGTACAAAACAATAGTTTGGTGTTAATATAAATGCAAAAATATCAATATAGTCATTCTGCTTTGGTATTACAATCACTAGGCACTGGGAAATTATTCCAGTACAGATGTTGAATTTGGCATGTTTACATAGCTTAACAACAAGAATCATTTTCTTTAAAATTATGCTCAGAATTTTAAAAAATTATTTCTATATGGCCTCAAAGTAAAAAGTGAAACCTGATTACATGTGTTCACTCTTAGCACTGCACAAGAAAAATGAATCAAGGGAAGCAGAAAATATCTGCTGCTGTGCGCTCAAAAATGAAGAAATTTACATTCTGAAGAATCACTGGCCTTAACTTTTCAGTTGGGTAATAACCTAAAGAATTCTCAAGTTTTCAACTATAGGCTAAAGGTTGTTTTTTTTTTTTTTTTTCACTCTTATCATCTCAATTAGAAAATTCTGCCTATGATACTTATACCATTACCATTTATATACCATTATCATACTTATACCAAATTTTGGAGCCTTCCCAGAAGTTGAAATGTAGGCATTTGGAATCCATTTGTGCTCCCCCCCCCCACCCCAATAGTGTTATGTTGCTTAAAATAGTGTATATTTAAAATCTAGGTTACTCCAAAACTAGCCTTCTGGTATCTTCAAGTACCTCACATATTAAATAAAAAGTAGGCAAATTTCCAAGGTTTTTGGTTTTAAACTTCTGTACACAGGTATCCCCTCAAATTACTAATATACTTTATGACAGTTAAATACAACTATGTGATTACATTAAACTTTAAAAATAATTTCTTATGCAGAAGAATATAATAAGTTACTTGAAGGGCATTATAGCATTAACATTTTAAAAGTTAAGAATAAAACTTTATAGTCATTAGAATTTTAAAGCTAAAAAAGATCCTTAGAAATCACTCAGTTCAACTGTTCATTTTTCAGATGAAGAAACTTACGCCCAGAGAAGCAATCATGATTACACAGCTAAGCTAGTTGTGAGCATCTGAAAGTGAACCCTCAGTTTTGTGAGAGGTAATATCTGAAACCCACTAAGTCATGCCCTCAAGTAACCAAAATGATTTAATGGATACTTTTTGCATGACATCAATATTTTTCAAAGCACTATTACATGTTATTATTATAGTCATTCTTCTGCACTTGACATTTAAAAATCAAGGACTATGGCTGTGTCAGTAAGCCCCATGCCCTTACTTCCTTTATCTATAATATAATGAATTCTGGCATTCAGAATAATGATCCCAAAGCATAGAAAGCACTGAAATGAAGAAGATTCTTTGATCAAAGAATCATCAACATTCCATAAGATTCAAATAAAAGGATTCATTTTTCTACTAATCCCAGAGATAATTAACCACACTGATCCCTCAGACTTTCCAATTCTCAGAGCTAACGACACCAGATTTAATATCTTCAAAATACGAGACCTTTCTTCTGCCAAGAAAAAAGAAAAGTTGGATTGATTTTACTACATGAAAAATGAAAAAAATAAATGTTTTACACATTTACTCATCTAACCATATTACCAAATGGTGAAGAAAGCCCTTTGTATTATCAGCTGACGTAACAAAAGCCAACGGAGACATAAGATAGCATCATGTACACACCAGGTGGCAGCATTCTCCCATGATATACACACTCCATAGCCTGCATTTCCCCGTGCTGTTTGCACAATTTTAAACTGAAATATTTAGACTTAACATTATTATTATGGAAACCAGAGGTATTTTCTTAAAATAGGAGATATTCACTTTTAAGTCTCTGCATATACATAGACCTCTCCTCCTCTAATAATAAATTGCAAGCATCCTGATATAAATGCATGGTTTCTACCATTACTATTTTTATTTTCTAGAAAATATGGAAAAGAAAAATATGCTTTATCATGATTTTATTTTGATTTAGCAATAAAAAATTTGGCTAAGTGATAACTAAAAAAAGAGAAATTTCTCCAATATAATTCCAATAACCAAAATTATAATAAAAATACTTTACTACTTAGTTCAGATAAAAATCAAATTTTTATCTCTCTGGAAAAAGATAATATGATCTTAGAGCTTTTAGAAAAATAAAAACTGAAGTACAAAACTTAAGCCTCGATGCTGGATTTTTTCTTTTTTTTTAGAGACGTATTTCTTTGAGAGAGAGAGAGAGTGTGCGTATGCATGCAGGTGCAGGGGCAGAGGGAGAAGGACTGAAAGAATATCCAGCAGACCCCTGCCTCGCACAGAGTCCACTGCAGGGCTTGATCTTAGGACCCTGAGATCATGACCTGAGCCAAAACCAAGCTCAATGCTGGATTTCTAACTAACCATGCTCAGTATCACATAAATTCAAACTAATCCCATATGTAGTACAATATGTATTAGTAAAAAAATCCTTATTACCAGGTGTGTGCTTAATTACCTTAAGACCCAGAAAACCTAAAAGAAATCTTGAAAGCGAAGTAAAAAAGTGTTGAGAAAGATACCAACAAAAAAAAGAAGAAGAAGAAAGATACCAACATTTGAGCAATAAAACAAATATATCCCTGAAAAGATCTGCTATAAAAAAATTCCTATAAATGAAATAATAACCCTACTAACTTCTTCGATCAAAAAAAAAATTAAAGTTACCATTAGATATATAAAGGGCTAATGAGGGGAGAAAACTATAAACTGTCTAATTATAAACTTAATTCAAAATATATACATTTTAAAATAAATTTAAATATCATATCTAGTCTACAAGTCCTACAAAATTATTTCTAAAAACTTAATAGCAAAACTATAGAGTACTCTAAATTTCATGTTTTACTCCCTCCACTGTCCACTTGTAGTCTAATCAATATGGCAGTTTAGGCAGCAAATTCCAGACTTTGTCTACCATCAGCTGGAAAATGTCAATTCACTTTAATTGCTCCTTCCCTGCCCGCTAGTAATTGAAATAGGAATATCACAAACTTATCATAGTGACCAATCTGTAAGTGACCAAAGATGTTTTTCATACAGTCTTACATTTCTGCAAACAACAACGAAAAAATAGAAATGTCTCCAAAAGTCTGTATGCCATTTTACAACAGAAACCAAGCTTCTGAGTTCCCTTTCTCAGCTGTCTTCCAGGGTACAACCCAATAATCTTGATAAGACCCTGAAAAGTCAAGACTAAAATCCATGCCTGCTTGATATACATAGTATTCATGCTTATAACAAGTGGAGCTTTCCTATTTAATATAATAGTAAGCAGGCATGCCTGGGTGGCTCAGCGGATGAGCGGCTGCCTTTGGCTCAGTGCGCAATCCCAGAGTCTGGGATGGAGTCCCACATCAGGTTCCCCACAGGGAAGTCTGCTTCTCCCTCTGCCTATGTCTCTGCCTCTCTCTGTGTATCTCTCATGAATAAATAAATTTAAAAAGCTTAAAAAATAACAATAATAAGCAGCCCCTTCTACTTTAAATGACAAATAGCTCGAATTGTTATCTCTGTTTCTGGCAAACCCACAGAAAAAAATGAACCCCACAAAGTCTGGAGGGAGAAAAGATAAAATCGTGGCCCAATCACAGGCACCATCGAGGTTCCCAAATATCTCAGGAGTATAAAAATCACTTTGGGTACTAATTTTAAAAGCAGAGTTCAGGATGTCACTCTAGACCTAGCCAATGATTAGAATCTCTGAAGGTGGAGTCTCAGAATATAAACATTCTAAACAAAACCACCAGGAAATTCTGATGCCAGCCATCCACAGACCATAAATGTGTAAGCACTGCCTTAAGGCATGAGGAAAAGTGCGCAGAAGCCTCATCTGCTGAATAGTCAAAAAGGAATACAAAGCCTTAATGTAAACGGTTTATCAAGTTACTCTCACCCAAACTCTATCAAAATCAGAAGGGACTGGAACTAGTAGGGGAGAAGGAGACAACTTTAAATTCACTGCACTATAGGAGAGGATGGAGGTGAGTAGAATTCTGCAACAAACAAGGCAGCACGAGGGCAAAGTGAGGGAACTCACCATGTAGAAGACGGGAAAGGCAGAGACAGGAAATGAAGATTTGGTTACATGTGGAAGAGGTAGATAAGTCTATATCCAAATTTTGAAAGGATTATCCTGTAAGGGGGAATGAAGGCTATATAGAGATACTACTTTCTGAGGCAAATTTCAGGAAAGTCAACCTGATACAGAAATTTTCCTAGTTTATACATGTTAAAAGGCTTACAGTGCATAAAAATTAATACAATGGTTTATCAAATAACTTGTCTTTAACACAATGTCTATTCAAATTCAAATATACGGGGGCACAGGGGTGGCTCAGTGGTTGAGCATCTTCCTTTGGCTCAGGTTGTGATCCCAGGATCCTGGGATCAAATCCCATATCACACTCCCCACAGGAGCCTACTTCTCCCTCTGCCTATATGTCTCTGCCTCTCTGTGTGTGTGTCTCATGAATAAAATAAATAAAATCTTTAACAAACAAAAAAACAAAAAATAAATCCAATAATATGTGTTCACCAAGGCCACACACCAGGTAGAGGCAGCACGGGGCCATGACTCCTAAGAGCCTCTGAGAACACTTGCAAATGACAAGAAGCACAATGGTGACCACCGTGTGCATCGTACTGACAATGAGCACACCGTGCAGTACAAGAAATTGCCAATCCTCTTTACTCTTTGAGTTCTTCCTTTTCTCCCTAACGCCTAAGGTGGTATTTATTAGAAATTTGTTCTCGATATGAAAATGGCATGGTTGCCATTGCTTTTATTTTCACCTTCAGACATTATTTCAGCACTGGATTCTTCTTACTCCTTCTATACAGTATACTGCAATAGTAGTAATATTGCATAATACTGTAAAGCTAAGAGTTTTATAGTCATTACCTGGTTTCTTTTTCACATTAACATATGCAAGATTAATAATATAGGTGTTCTTATTCCTACTTAAAACTTAAGAAAGGGGCCGCCTGGGTGACTCAGTTGGTTAAGCTTTTGCTTTCCGCTCAGGTCATGATCCTGGGCTTCTGGGATCCAGCCCTTCATCAGGCCCCCTATTCAGCAGGGAGTCCACTTCTTCCTCTCCCGCTGCCTTTACTCCCCAGTCGCGCTCTCTCTCTTGCTTGTGCATACTCTCTCTCAAGGAAATAAATAAAATATTTTAAAAAATAAAACATAAGAAAGGGTTAGAAAGAGCCAGTAGCTTGCCCAGGGTAACACAAATAGTATACGACACGCCAAGGATTTAAATCTTGGTCTTCTGGCTCCAACCCTTCTTAACTACCAAGTTGATTTCAGAGCACTCACTGACTGCCACAAGTGGAGCACAAAGTATTACAAGAGCTCAGAAAACACAGTATTTATCTCTAGCTGAGAGGAAGTCACTTTCAGTTGCTTTGGAAGATGACAGAAATTCAATAATCGAGCAGAAGCAGAAAAACACAAGGACTTTTCCCATGCTAATAAATGGCCCAAACTGGCTGAAGCATAGAGAATATGCAAGATGGTCATGGAGATCAGCATAGAACTTTGAATGCCAAATTATAGAGATTAAGCTTTATTACTTCAATAATCAATAGGGAGGAAATTTGGGATCAAACCAGTATTTTCTATGTTTCATGCTGCCACCAAAGTAAAAATCTAACAGTAGCTACTTTAAAATTTTGCTGCTTTCCAATGTGGATGAAATTCCAATTCTTTAACATAGCATACAATGTCCTTTGCAATCTGGTTCCAGACTACATTCTTCTAGCCACACTGAAAACTATCACATTTCCTCATACACACCATGACCTCTATGTTTGCCTGCCTTTGTACTTACATATATATATGTGAATATCCCTCATCTGAAATGTCCTTCTCTCTCTAGAAAACTCCTATTTATCCATCAAGAACCAATCCGAAAGTTGCTTTTCCTATAAAGCCTTTCCTATCTTCCTCAGGAAGAATTAATGGCTCCCTCTGTACTACATTGATTATAGCACTTACTATGTCATATCGTCTACATATCTGTCTATATAGCTCTACTAAACTGTCAAGCAATTTTCTAATGTTAGAATGTAGCACAATATAGCAGATAGCAAGTACTCATACTTTTCTCTGAACAAAGATTGGTCTGGTAATGGAATGGAGAATCATTTGAAGGGGGAAAAAATAAAGGAAGACCACAATAGATGTGAGACAATTAAGATTTCATCTAGATTGGTGTCAATGGGAGAAGAATAAAAATGTTTTGACAATCTCAATAGAGAAAATCTATCTGAGCTGTCAACAGCCAGGATAAGGGAGAGAGAATGGAGTTCAGCAAGGCCTTATGACAGACACTTTGGCCTTGTGTCTAAATAACGGTAGATATAAACAGAAATAGTGGAGTAGTAGGATTATACATGCATACTAGGCTGAAGAATTCACCAAGACAGTCAGATAGAAATGAGCAATAATTTAAAATGTGAAAATAAAAGTTGACAGAAACGTCAAAGTTCCTCCTAACAGTGCTAATACTATCTGAGTAGATAAGATTATTAAGGAAGAAAATGTAAAAAGGGGGGAGAGGGGGAGGGAGACTAAAAATTAATCTCAAGGATTTGTAAATTTAGGAAGCAAAAGGAAAAAAAGTCAGCAAAATTATGGCCAGAAGGATAGGAAGAAAACCAAGATAGTGTAATACCATGGGAGCTAAGGAAAGCCTATTAGGTACCAAGTACTGGGAATTGGTCAAGAAAAAAACTAAGGATTT
Organism: Vulpes lagopus; assembly: GCF_018345385.1. NCBI lineage: Eukaryota > Metazoa > Chordata > Mammalia > Carnivora > Canidae > Vulpes > Vulpes lagopus. Next base: position 100,575,907 of record NC_054834.1, on the reverse strand, counting down.
TATAATTAGGTTATCACTGGCTTTAAGAGCTGCTTCAAAAGAGTGATATAGGCTGAACAGATCTCAATAAATTATCTGAGTGTACTTTTAAGAAACAGGAAAGGTCAACAAAGAAAAACAAACTGATGAGGTTCTGGGACAATGGCTAAGTAGGAGGATCCTGAGCTCACCTTATCCCAAAGACACACTGAGATAACATCAACCCTAGGGCATCTTAACTAAAGATCACCTGGCAGAATGGACTTTTCCACATCAAAAAGGATAGGAGAGAAAAAAAAAAAAAAAAAGATAGGAGAGGCATAACCGAACTCTGCTCCCCCATCTTTTCCGCTCACCCCTCCCTCCTATCCCCACCAACCCCTCCTCTTAGGAGACTAACCACAAATAGGAGGGACACCACAAGCACAGAGAAGTGAAAGAATCAGACCCCATCCTAAGCGCTCTGGGTTCAGAAGGGTTCAAAAGCGCTCCGGGTTCAGAAGCCCTTGGAAGACAAATCTCCGTAACATTTGGCTTTGAAAACCAGTGGGGCTTAACTTAGGGAGTTTTTGCAAATCAGCAGGGCCTAACTCTAGGTCCTTTAAAGATCAGCCAGTTTAGCTATGGGAGACACCCAAAGGAAGGTTAAAAAAATCTTCCCCACCCTGAAAGGGCCAGCATAACAAATAATCCAGCAAGATACAGCATAGAAGCAGCAGTTTGAAAAGCACCTGGATTTTTTTTTTAATTTTTATTTATTTATGATAGTCACACAGAGAGAGAGAGGCAGAGACATAGGCAGAGGGAGAAGCAGGCTCCATGCACTGGGAGCCCGACGTGGGATTCGATCCCGGGTCTCCAGGATCGCGCCCTGGGCCAAAGGCAGGCGCTAAACCGCTGCGCCACCCCAGGGATCCCAAAGCACCTGGATATATTGAAGAGGGTTTATTCATTAATCTCAGAAGTGCACTAAAAGGACAGGAATTCTTAGGAACCTTCTCCAGAACAAAAATGCTGGTGGGCACCATTTCTCTCCCCCTACCCAAGCCTAGATAGCCAGACACTTACAGAAACCAGCAAGAACACTCTCTATCTTGTTAGCACCAGGCACCCTGTAAATGTTCTCCTTTGGATTCACCCCACCCAACCCAACCCATTCAGCAGGTGTCTCTCCAAAGCAGCTCCTGCCCCAACACTCCTTGCAAGCAACTCCAACAGAGATCAGTGCCACTTCAAAGTGACTTGCCCTGGGGAGAGGGAAATATAATCTATACACCAGTGAGCAGCCTGCAGTCCCAGCAGCAAACCTTATAGCTGGCAGTGCAGAATATGCCCTTCTGATTAGTCCTGGACTGGGAGAAGGCATCTATCTGGTCTAACTGCCCACAATGTCCACAAATGAAAGCCTCTCAGGGACAGTGTGGGGACAGCAACCTGCAGGTCAGTATGAATACAGCCCCAGGCTGAGGGCAGGCACCAGGTGGGACTGCTGACACTACCCAACCACAAGCTTGCAGTGGCCCTAGACTTGTCCCTTAACACCATTAGGACCAAACCCTGCCCATTGCATCCACAAAAGGCAAATGGCCCACTGCAACCAAGTGGACTGAAGGCAAACGAGGCTCAGCCACAAAACAGAGCACACACTACTCACACAGGAGACACCCCTGAAGCACCTGATTCTGATGAACAAGGGACTTTGAACTGCAGGGTACCACAGGATCTCTTCTTTATAAGGCCATTACTTTCTGAATTAGGAGATATAGCTGACTCTCTTAATACATAGAAACACAGAGAATTAAACAAAACGAGGAGACAGAAAAATATGTCCCAAATGAAAGAAGAAGACAAAGCCACACAAAAGAGCGAAATGAAATACAGATAAGTTAGGGGTGCCTGGGTGGCTCAGTCGGTTAAGCATCTGACTCTTAATCTGAGCTCAAGTCTTGATGTCAGGGTCGTGAATTCAAGCCCCACACAGGCTCCACGAAAGAAAAGAAAGAAAAGAAAAAAGAAAAGAAAAGAGAAGAGAAGAGAAGAGAAGAGAAGAGAAGAGAAGAGAAGAGAAGAGAAGAGAAGAGAAGAGGAAGGAAGGAAGGAAGGAAGGAAGGAAGGAAGGAAGAAAGAAAGAAAGAAAGAAAGAAAGAAAGAAAGAAAGAAAGAAATGGAGATAAGTTATATGTCCGATAAGGAATTCAAAGTAAGTTATAAAGATACTGAACTTGAGAAAAGAGTCAGTGAGACTTTCAACAACGATACAGAAATATATATTTAAAAGTCAGAAATGAAAAAAAAATTAAAAAAATAAAAGTCAGAGATGAACTGAATAACAAAAATACACAAAGGAGGGATCCCTGGGTGGCGCAGCGGTTTGGCGCCTGCCTTTGGCCCAGGGCGCGATCCTGGAGACCCGGGATCGAATCCCACATCGGGCTCCCGGTGCATGGAGCCTGCTTCTCCCTCTGCCTGTGTCTCTGCCTCTCTCTCTCTCTCTCTGTGACTTTCATAAATAAAAAAAAAATAAAAGCTTTAAAAAAAAAAATACACAAAGGAAATTGAGAGGATATTAAACAAGGCAGAACAGATCAACAATCTGGAAGACAGGATAATGGAAAGCCACTAGGCAGAACAGCAAAAAGGAAAAAACAAAACAAAACAAAACAAAAACAAAAACTGAGAATAGATTAAGGGAACTCACCCACATCATCAAGTGTAACAACATTCGCATTACAGGGATATCAGAAGGAGAAGAGAGAGAGAAGGGGTAGAAAACTTATTTGAAGGGATAATAGCTAAAAACTTCCCTAGTCTGGGGAAGAAAACAGACATCCAGATCCAGGAAGCACAGAGGGTCCCTAACAGGATGAACCCAAGACACATAATTAATGGCAAAAAGTAATGATAAAGAGGAAATCTTAAAAGCCGCAGGAGAAAAGAAAACAGTTACATATAAGGGAAATCCTACAAGGCTATGAGCTGATTTTTCAGCAGAAACTTAATAGGCCAGAAAGGAGGGGAATGACATATTCAAAGTACTGAAAGGAAAAAAACGTACAACCGAGAACACTCTATCCAATGAGACTACCATTTAGAATAGAAGGAAAGATAAAGAGTTTTTCAAACAAAAGTTAAAGGAGTTCATCACCACTAAACCAGCCTTATAAGAAATGTTAAAGGGAATTCTTTGAGTGGAAAGAAAACCTATAATGAGTAAGAAAATTTTGAAAGGAAAAAAATTTCACAGGCAAATGAGAACAAGTAAAGTTGATTAACCACTTATAAAACTAATATGGAAGTTAAAGCACAGAAGCAGTAAAGTCAATTACATCTACACAATTCAGTCAAGGGTTCTGCAAAATAAAAATATGCAGAGTATGGCATCATATACCTAAAATATGGGAGGGAGTAAAAGCTTAGTGCTTTTAAGAATGGGTTCAAGCTAAAACAACCATCAACTTAATACAGACTGCTATACACATAAGATGTTTTACATGTGAACCTAAATGATAACTAAAAATAAAAACCTAGAATACACATAAAATAAAGAGAACTCTTTTTTTTTTTTTTTTTTAAGAGAGTGAGAATGAGAGAGGGGCAACAGGAGAGGGTAAGAGACAGAGAGAGAGAGAACTCCTAGCAGCCTCCATGCTCAGCAGTGCGGAGCTCCACATGGGGTTCAATCCTACAACCCTGAGATCATGACCTGAGTCAAAATGAAGAGTCAGACACTTACCTGACTATGCCATCCAGGTGCCCCAAGAAAGGAATTCAAACATAACACTAAAGAAAGCCAACAAACCACAAGGGAAGAAAATAAAAGAAAGGAACAGAGAAGAACTACAAAAATACAATAAAACAAGTAACAACAGAAAACAGTTACATATAAGGGAAATCCTACAAGGCTATGAGCTGATTTTTCAGCAGAAACTTAGTAGGCCAGAAAGAAGGGGAATAATGTATTCAAAGTATTGAAAGGAAAAAAATCTATAACCAAGAACACTCTATCCAATGAGATTACCATTCAGAATAGAAGAAAAGATAGAGTTTCTCAAACAACAATTAAAGGAGTTCATTACCACTAAACCAGCCCTATAGCTGGTTCTTTGAAAAGATAAACAAATTTCATAGATCTTTAGCTAGATTTCACTAAAAAAAAAATAGTACAAATATGGGCATCCCAGGTGGCTCAGCGGTTTAGCGCTGCCTGTAGCCCAGGGTGTGATCCTGGAGACCCGGGATCGAGGCCCACATTGGGCTCCCTGCATGGAGCCTGCTTCTCCTTCTGCCTGTGTCTCTGCTTCTCTCTCTCCTCTCTGTGTATTCTCATGAATAAATAAACAAAATCTAAAAAAAAAAAAAAATAGTACAAATAAAATCAGAATTTAAGAATAACAACCAACACCAGAGAAATACAAAGGATTATAAGAGAATATTGTAAAAAATTATATGCCAACAAATTGTATAACCTAGAAGATAAAAATAAATTCCTAGAAACATAATCTTCCACAATTGAATTAGAAATGGAATATCTGAACAGAATAATTACTAGTAATGAAATTGAACACATAATCAAAAAAATTCCAACAAACAAAAGTCCAAAACCAGATGATTTCACAGGTGAATTCTACCAAAAATTTATTTTTTTAAAAGACTTAATTTATTTATTTGACAGAGAGAAAAAGAGCACAAGCAGAGGGGGTGTTGGGCTGAGGAAGAAGAAGTTACGTGTGGCTCAGCAGGGAGTCTGCTTAAGATTCTCTCTCTCCTCCTCTCCCTTTGCCCCTCCCCTTCTCATGCACACTGTCTCTCTAAAATAAATAAATAAATCTTAAAAAAAAAAAGAACAAAAGAAAAAGGAACCTTCCAAAATCAGTTTACAAGGCCAGAATTACCCTAAAACCAGAGAAAAACACTACCAAAAAAGAAAATAGATAATAAACACAGATGCAAAAACACTCCTCAAAATGTTAGGAAATAAAATCCGACAATACATGTAAAAAATCATTCACCATGATCAACTGAGATTTATTCCAGGGATGCAAAGATGATCCAAAATTTTCAAATCAATTAACAAGATATATCACATTAATAAGAAAAAGGATAAAAATCATGTGATCATCTCAACAGATGCAGAAAAAGTAACTGACAAATATAACATCCAGTCATGATAAAACTCTCAATAAAGAAGGTTTAGAAGGAACATACCTCAACATTATAAAGGCCATAGATGAAAAACCCACAACTAACATCATCCTCAGTGGTGAAAAACTGAGGGCTTTTCCTTTAAGATCAGGAACGAAGAAGGACATCCACTCTTACCACTTTTATTCAACATAGTACTGGAAGTCCCAGTCACAGCAATCAGACCACAAAAAGAAATAAAAAGCATCTACATTGGTAAGAAAGAAGTAAAACTTACACCGTTTGCAGATGACATTCTATTATATATAGAAAACCTTCAAGATTCCATAAAAAAACTACTAGTTTTTAAATTCAGAACTAATAAATTCAGTTCAGTCGCGGAATACAAAATTAATACACAGAAATCTGTTGCATTTTTTAAAGATTTTATTTATTTATTTGAGAGAGAGACCACAAGCAGAGGGAGTGGCAGAGGGAGAGGGAGAAGCAGTCTCCCTGCAACTCAGAGCTCGATCCCAGGATCCTGGAATCATGACCTGAGCCGAAGGCAGAAGCTTAACCAACTGAGCCACCCAGGCAACCCTGTTGATTTCTATAAACTAGTAATGAAGGAGCAGAAAGAGAAATTAGAAAAATAATCTATTTACAATTACACCAAAAAGAATAAAATACCTAGGAATAAACTTAACCAAATAGGTGAAAGACCTGTATTCCTAAAACCATAAAGCACTAATGAAAAAAAAAAAAACTGAAGATGACACAAATGGAAAAATATTCCACACTTACAGGTTGGAAGACCCAATTTTTCCCCAATGTTTTTTAAATGTCCATATTACCCAGAACAATGTACAGATTCAATGCAATCCCTATTAAAATACCAACATTTCTCAAAGAACTAGAAATAAATAATACTAAAATTTGTGTAGAATCACAGAACACTCCAAAGAGCCAAAGCAATCCTGAGAAAAAAGAACAAACCTGGAGGTATAACATCCCAAATTGCAAGATATACTACAAAGCTGTACTAATCAAAACACAGTATAATGATCTAATTCAATACATTACATTGGTACAAAAACAGACACATAGATCAAAAGAATAAATAGCCCAGAAATAAACCCATGCGTATATGGTTAATTAACCTATGGCAAAGGAGGCAAGAATATACAATGGGGGAAATTATAGTCTCTTCAACAAATGGTACAGAGTACAATGAACAGCTGCATACAGAAGAATGAATGTGGACCACCTTCTTAAACCACACACAAAAAATAAATACAAAATGGATTAAAGACCTAAATCTAAATGTCTGACCTCAAACCAGAAAACTCCGAAAACACACACACACACACACACACACACACACACACACAGGGAGTAATTTCTTTGACATTGGCTGTAAAATCATTTTTCTAGGTATGTTTCTTGAGGCAAAGGAAACAAAAGCAAAATTAAATTATATTGGTACTATACCAAAGTAAAAAGCTTTTGCACAGCACATGAAGCTATCAAGAAAAAAAGGCAACCCAGTGAATAGAAATGCAAATGATATATCCAATAAGGGATTAATATCCAAAATATATAAAGAACTTACACAACTCAACACCAACGTCCCCCCAAATAATCCAACTAAAAAATGGCCAATGGACCTGAATAGACCTTTTTCCAAGAAGACATATGGATGGCAAACAGACACATGAGAAGATGCTCATCATCACTAATCATCAGGGAAATGCAAATCAAAACCACAATGAAATACCACCTTACACTTGTCAGAATGACTAAAATCAAAACATAAGGAATAAGTGTTGGTAAGGCTGTGGAGGAAAGGAAACCTTCATGTACCGTTGGTGGGAATGCAAATTGGTGCAGCACACACTCTGAAAAAACAATACAGAGGTTCTTCAAAAGATTAAAAATAGAATTTCCATATGATCTAGTAATTCTACTACTGGGTATTAACCCAAAGAAAAGAAAAACACTAATTCTAAAAGATACATGCATCTTTGTTTACTGAAGCATTACTTACAATAGCCAAGATATGAAGTAACCCAAGTGTCCATTCATAGATGAATGGATAAAGAAGATGTGCTATATTATTATAACGGACTATTACTCAGCCATAAAAAAGAATGAGACCTTGCCATTTGCTACAACATAAATGGACCTAAAGGTATAATGCTAAGTGAAATAAATCAGTCAGAGAAAGACAAATACCATATGATTTTGCTCATATGTGGAATTTAAGAAACAAAAGAAGAGACAAAATAGACTCTTAAATACAAAGAGTGGTTGCCAAACGGAGGTGGACAGAGGGATGAATGAAATAAAAGGGATTAAGAGTATATTTATCTTGATGAACACTGAGTAATGTATTGAATTGGATCATTACATTGTATACCTGAAACTGTATTTTAATTATATTTTAATTTTTAAAAAATCATCATCAAGTAGGAAAAGAAAAAAGAAAAAAAAGATAGATGACCAAATAGGAAAACAATAGGATAACTCATGGAGCAATATTGTGGGGAAGTAATCCTTAAAAAAGATGAGATGATCTGGCTGTGACACATTTCAAAGTATGATAACCAGAGTTAGTTCAGTTCATTTAGCTGCCTGGGCAGCTATTTTTCTACTAAGATCACCACCACTCCTTTCCAGACAATAGCTAGTTAGAACAATGTAGACATGTGACCCAGCTATTGGGAAAAAGAGGATTCAATTATCTGCTGCTACTTGCTAAATGAATATTGTGGAGGAGAGGGGTTACCATATTTTACTATTTGAACAGAAGAGCCAAAAGGCTGATCTGCTTAGAGAAACATGCAGCAGATACAAGCAAGAAGTGATGCTAGCAAGAAACCTGATGGCTTTCTGGTTTTTAGTTCTAATTCCATCCTGAGACTAACCTCCACTCCTGCCCTTGGGTTCTTTGGTCCCTCTGTACTCTTAAAATAAATTTCCCTTTTCTTTCTTCACTTAGCTCAAATTAATACTTGTAAATGAAAGTCCTAATTAACACACATACAAACAAATAAGAATTCATTCTTTAAAAAGGTTACCACTTGTATAAAATCTGAAGACAGACATAACAAACTAGAATGTACTTTCTGAAAATGATGGCAGATGGCAGGTAAGAACTTGGAAATAAAGCAAAAATCAGACTAGTGATCTAATAATCATGTTGTAAAGCTACAAATATTTTTGCAAAGACAAAGCAGACAAAATACTATCTGGAAATCAAGATCAATATAAAAGCACAAAAGTAGAACCTTTTACTTCAAAAATAATAAATTTTTAAAATTTTATTTCAAAAAGAGATTATCACTATGTCAAAACACCCAGACATTCCCAGATAAAAATGTGCAATAATTGAAAATGTGAAAATGGAGATTGAAGAGTTAGACAATAACTTAAAAGTTCCCCCAAAGGGAAAGTGGGGTGGGGAGATGGGGGTAACTAGGCAATAGGCATTAAGGAGGGTGTGTGACGTGATGAGCACTGGGTGTTATACTGTATATTGGCAAACTGAATTTAAATTAAAAAAAAGTTCCCCCAATAGCAGTGAAAGCTAATATAGGAGATTTTACTTCAAAATGAAGCAACTAATTTTCTTTAGAATTCATCAAAAATAAGGTATACTACTACTAAATGGAGAAAAGGATGAATTAATGGATACATGATAAACAAGCATAGTAAAATATTAATGATGGAATCTAGGTGGTTGGTATAAAACAATTTATTATAAAATTTAATTTTTCAATATGTTTTAATTTTTTTCAAAATATGTGTTGGGAGAAAAAGAAAACTGCTGACCTTATAATGCTTAAGGTGCATCACGTGATATAGGACGATTTGACCAAACAGTATGAGCCATCTGAATAAGCATGAAGTGTACAATATTTACTGATAACAGTAAGTGGTTTAAACTGGAACATCTAAGCCAGTTGCCTCAGTTCACTCCTCATCACTTCCAAGGCCAAGGCAAAATTAAGCAATATTTCTTAGGCTCTCTGTGGTCATGTTTTGGTTTCCCCTTAGCAACTCAGGCCAAAACATTTCATTTTCTTTTATGTGAATTTCTGGAAAGCTGCTTTCTTAAGTTATAAGATATAAATCTGTTCAAACATGACAAGAGTCTTTCTCATAGGATTCCAATAATTTCCTATTCTTTTTTCTCGGCCAAAATTAAATCCAAACAAGCAGCGGTGCTTTATTTCTGCCTCTGCCCACTGAAATGAATGAACAATGTATTCCAATCCTCCTTAACCCATTAAAGCCCTTTTTAAAAATTTGCCTTAAGGAAATTTTTAGGGACTTAATTGTAAAAAAAAAAAAAAAAAAAAGTCTGTCACAGCATCTTTATAAATAGGGAAAGATTGGAAACAATTAAAAAAGATACTGTACTGGTTGAACTTGTAGTACCTACATATAATGCAGTACTCGAGTCACTGAAGGTAAAGTTGCCCATTAATATTTCTTGACATAGAAAGTTATACACAGGGTCACCTGGGTGGCTCAATCAGTTAAGCGTCTGCCTTCAGCTCAGGTCATGATCCCAGAGTCCTGGGATTGAGCCCCACGCTCAGCAGGAAGCCTGCTTCTCCCTCTTCCTTTGCCTGCCACTCCCCCGCTTGTGTACTTGCTCTGTCAAATAAATAAAATAAAATCTTAAAAAAAAAAAAAAAAAGAAAATTATACACAAGATACTGAGTGAAAAAGAAAAAGGTGGTTTCAAGACATAATCACAGCATGACTTTACACACATATGCCACAACTAAAAGATGCCAAAATGCTATAGTAGTTATCTCTTTATTATTTTCAATGTTAGTCCCTTATTTTGATTATTATTTTCTGTTGTTTTCTTAAGTAAAATGTATAACATTTCAGCATCAATTATGTACCCTCTGATTTTAATTGTAAATTAACTGCCAGATATTGCTCTCACAATAAGACTTCTAAAAGTTATCCAGGTAGCTGAAAGCCCCCAGCATTACTACAACCAACTGTCATACCAGTTTTGTAAACTTTATTTATTATATTGTCCACATTCTCTTACTCTAATTCTTCTGATTCTGTTCTCATCCAAATACTCTCATCAATGTTTTTACCCTCAGATTTAAGAATTTTCATAGCACCTTAATATAAAATAGTAGTACTCCCCCACCTTTCTAATCTATGTTTCTTTGAAATGAAGATGCCCTTCCATTGCTATACCAGTCATCATTCTTCCCCCCTTCTTGCCTCTATCATAGCACTTAGCACCCTGCAGTAAGAGAAAACAAATGAGACTTCCTTAGTAGACCTACACATCCCATAAGGCAGAAACATGTGCTACTCCTCCCCAGTGCTTAGCACATCGAAAATACTGAAGAAATTGCCAACAAACTTGGGTAAATGAAGTTTCAAACAGGTAAAAAGATGTCAGGAGGGTATCTAACTGATTTAAATGAATCAAAGGCTCCAGGCCTACTTATTACATGGCATGACATTTAATGATTTTAGAGTTACTATTCATAATATGAGAAATCATGAGGAAGAGGTAACAGATAATAGCCCAGTATCACCTCCCCTCAATTCTCAAAAACAGAAAGATCCTCAAAATACACAGACCCTGAAGCCTGGTGTCAAACAAGCAGATCTTCCAGAGAGTAGCACAAGGAAAGTTGTAGATGCTAGAAAATGTAGCATAAATAAAAGACCTTGACTAAAACAAGAGACATTAAATCAGAAGCTAAGGTTTCAAAGGTACACACTTAAAACAGTGTAGGGGTGAAAGGATTATGAATTGACTCCAGTTACATTTGTTATTCTCCTAAAACAACACATGTGTGCCTCCCCTTAGGGTATCTGCACATACTATTCCTGTGCCTGGAACGCTCATTCAACTAGATATCCATACAGCTTAACACTCTCATCTCCTTCAAATATTTGCTTAAATGTTACATTCCCCAATGAAATCCTATTTAAAATGTGAACCCTACCTCCTTACTCTGTTCTTTTCCTTTTTTCCATAGCACTTATCACCTTCTAACACACTTAGTAATTGATTTATTTACTATGTTATTATCTATTTCACCCATCAGAATGTAGTAAGTCCCATGAGAAAAGAGATCTTTGTCCATTTTGTTCACTGATGCAGCCTAAGCACCTTGAACACAAATGACCAATAAAAACTTGTTTAATGCACAAAGTGGATACGAGAAAGATTGTAAGAAAAAAAAATGAGACTAGTGGTAGCACAGTATCAAGGAAAAAGTTCTAGACTTGAGATAGAAGATCTGGATTCAAATCTAAACCCTACCACTTACTATAGCAAGTGACTTTTCTGGCAAACATCTACAAACTTTGGTTACTAATCTGTATTATGGGAGGTTGTGAAGATCAGATGAGATTAAGGTGTTTAACAGAATTAATTATTTGAATAAATTAATTCAAAAGAGAGTTCAATCTTAAAAGAAAAAAATGAAAAGAAAACCCAGAAAAGTAACTTCATATAGAAATAAGAAAGGACAGATAATGAGTTAGATTTCAATCTACAGCTGTGCTGTCCAATACGGTATAACTAGCCACATATGCCTATTTAAATAGAAATTAATTAAAATTAAATAAAACTAAAAATTCGGGGGATCCCTGGGTGGTTCAACGGTTTAGCGCCTGCCTTCAGCCCAGGGCATGATCCTGGGGTCCCGGAATCAGGTCCCGCATCGGGCTCCCTTCGCGGAGTCTGCTTCTCCCTCTGCCTGTGTCTCTGCCTGTGTGTGTGTGTGTGTGTGTGTGTCTCATGAATAAATAAATAAAATCTTAAAAAAAAAAAAAAAACTAAAAATTCAGCTCCTTAGTCAAGATGGCCACCTGTAGGTAGTGGCTACCATATTGGACAGCAGATTATAGAACATTTCCAGCATCACAGAAAGCTCTAGTACAGTGTTGATTTATGAACTTTGAGTTGACAGAACCAAATTCAAGTGAGTATTATTTTAATATCCCTAATGCTGGATTCCTGGAAAGTTCAGGATGAAGAAATGCAAAATCCAACCATATAAACAATCTGAGTGGGAATTGCAAACTGTGAATATAACAAATGAAGTAATTCACATTATTTGATTATAAGGTCCTAGAATACATGAACACACCCCAGTTGATGATAGGAGGTCACTGATAAGGCAACTATAAATAGAGTTTGGAGAGGCCCAGTGAAGTTGCCGACAAGAATTTGGTCAGCATCCTAGCTCAAATCCCTGGTTGGTAACTTCAGATATGCCTGCAAGGGCAAATATTACATGCAATACAAAAATTGTCTTAGATATAAGATACCTATAGCTTCAAATCTCATCTAAGATGCAAAACTCCCTTGTCAAAAGTAACTGCAGCTCCCTAGAATGGTAACAGCCTTCCTTAATGAGTAAGCATATTTCAACTATAAAAAGATTTAGAATTAAATATACAAATGCTTGAGAAGGGAATCAAAGTCAGATGTTAATGTTTTTGTATAAGAGAGCTATGCAGAAACTGATCTTTTATATACTTACAAAATTTAAGAGGATCTGGCTTGTACGAATGACTGGCTTATAACAAATTCAAATTCAAAATGTGTAACTAACTGAGCTATAGATTTAGAATTGTAATTCTAAGCTGAAATCTTGTAAGTTTATAAATAACATTTGAACATTGAAAAGACTTTAAGGTCACAGTGCTTAAAAAGTCAGCTTAAGGAATGCCCATTTTGGGCTCCCTGCTCAGTGGGGAGTCAGCTTCTCCCTCAGCTCCTCCCTTGGCTTGTGCTCTGCACTCTCTCTTGCTCACTCTAATAAAATCTTTAAAGATTAATAAAAATTAAAAGCCAGTTTAATATTTACATGAATGATCTAGTACCTAGGAGCATTTTATTACCTCAAATAAATGATATACTTAAGAAAATTGAACATAACGTATACTAAATACTATTTTAATTATTTTAGCCAATTTCTATGCAACAATATCTATAAAAACAGTAGTTAGATAAGCACTTCATATTAAAATCAATAAATAACTATTCAAACCTAAAATTAGCAACCACCTGAGTGCCCATCCTTAATATAATAAATAAATTGAATGGGGCACCTGGGTGGCTCAGTCAGTTAGTTAATAGTCTGCCTTGGGCTCCGGTCATGATCCAGAGACCTAGGACTGAGCCCAAAGTCAGGCTCCCTGCTCAGAGGGGAGTCTGATTCTCCCTCTCCCTTTTCTCTTTCCCCTGCTCGTGCTCTCTCTCTCTCTCTCTCTCTCTCTCACTCTCTCTCTCAAATAAATAAATAAAATCTTTAAAAAAATAAATTGCAGTATATATTCACCCAATGGAATACTATCCAGCAGTAAGACTGAACAAAATACAACTAGACATAACAACACAGATGAGTATTACAAACATAATGATGAGGGGGAAAAGACACACACAAAAGAATACACACTGCATGACTGCACTAATATAAAGTTCAAAACAAGCAAATCCAAACTATGTAGTTCAAGGTACTGGTATCCTGGTGGGAGGTGGAGAGGGACATGAAGAAGGCTTCTGGGGACTGGTAATGCTGTTTCTTAATCTAAATACATAAGATAGATGTGTTCACTTTGTGAAAAGTAATTAAGCTGTACACTTATAACCTGCACATTTATAAGTTATGCAATAGTTCAATAAAGTTTAACAACAAAAAAATAAGTATGTATACAAACATATAACTACCCAAGTAAGATTGTAAGCCACATACCACCCCCAAATTATCCCAGAACTACCAGTACTATGTATACTTTACTTTGGAAACATGAACATATCAAAGAAAGAAAAGGGAAAAGGAAGGACATGTCCCAGGAATAGCAACAATTCTGGTATGCAGCTAGAGTAGGTAGTAGGTAGCAACCAAATACAAGGCTTAGAAAGGCCGATTTGCTCCCCTGGAAGACCTTAACTGTCCTAACCAGTAAACTCTGGATAAATATATTCAGTAGGCAATGGGGATGTCACATGCAAATGATGCAGGTGGAAGACTATTTACCTACCATAAAGTTTTCAGCCTTTTCCCTAATTTATCCAAAACTATACCAGCAATACCTCCATTTTCTGACATCCAGCTTCCAATCTGGAGGGACTTCAGAAGAGTAACTATCCTGGTTGCCTCTCCCCAACTGTCACACAGTCATCCCTTCTCATGGAAGGAGCGATTTATCTGGTTAGTGATTTCTGAGAAGCACCAAGCAACTGGGGTCAACCTTTTATCTGGCCTTAGAATCTATCAAATACAAAGTGGTTATACTGCAGTCTCTCTCCGGGCCATGTACAAGGCTTACTGGAGCTGGCTCTGCCCTTGCAGGGGAGGCCTTCTGTAGTCCAGTATTACCTATGACTGAGTCTATCCAATCCAAGGTGACTATTAGGTAGTCCAGATCTAAGCCATATTCTCCAACAAGCTTTATTTGTAATAAAGCTGACATTTTTATCTCCACCTATCTATACTCTTATGTCTTTTCAATTGATTCTGAACTCAGATGTGGGGCAGTGATAAAATTAAATATTACTCCTAAAGCCTAACAAATAAAAAGAGTACTAATGAAGGGAGGGCGATTACTACTTCATGTCAAAAGCGTAAAATCTACTCAGGATACTTTGATTTGGTTTGGAATTGAAATTAACATACTAATCTGTAGAACAACAGAAACTCTCTTCTCAATAATAAGAAAATAAAACTGAAAGGAGTAATACTTGCTTAACATTTGCTTTTAAAGTGTTCCGTAGGGACACCTGGGTGGCTCAGTGGTTGAACATCTTGCCTTTGGCTCAGGTCATGATCTCCTGGGAGAGAGAGTCTCGTACTGGGCTCCCTGCAGGGCGCCTGCTTCTCCCTCAGTCTATGTCTCTGCCTCTCTCCATGTGTCTCTCATGAATAGATAAATAAAATCTTTAAAAAAAAATGAAAAGCAAAAAAAAAAAAAGTGTTCCATAAAGTATCTCATCAACAGCATTCCATTCTTCTGCAGCCTAAAAAGAGATCATTTAACTTTTCCTAGGTATTTTTATTAAGTGACTGGGGGTTAGGTGGCTTTATAGTAAGTAACTTCCTGACATAAAGAAGTCTATTTGCAGAAAATGTGGTCCATCCCAAAATGATACTTGCAACGTAAAAGAAGTATGTTTCCATTTTATTCTCAACATTATTTTCTCACAAATGAAACAGCAAAATTCACTCACAGAAGGAAATACACTGGTCTATTTCTTAAAACCAAGCATAACATTTTCCAAAATTATGAATTTCACTTTGATAGGATCATACATCTTATAATTTATTCAGTAAGTACAATATAAGCTAATGCCTTAGCTATATGACACTGTATTTAATCATGATCTCTTCAATTACAAATGGTTGAAACCTGGTATGACAAAGATGCCCTCCTAGGAAACATTTACAAGATGTTAACTTTTTTCCTCCTGAAAAAAAAGCTTCTAGTACATGTTAAATAACACATCTTTTTTTAAAGAATGGTGTGCATAAACGGTAGTATAAGTAAATTAAGCAATTAGTAGCAGTATTAATTAAAGATCTTCTTTTGATCTAGCAGAAGAGTTTATAACTTCTGTAAAAATTGCCATAGAACAATTCTGACTAACCCAAACCACAACTGGG
This sequence comes from Vulpes lagopus, assembly GCF_018345385.1. Lineage (NCBI taxonomy): Eukaryota > Metazoa > Chordata > Mammalia > Carnivora > Canidae > Vulpes > Vulpes lagopus. The sequence continues at coordinate 100,560,131 of NC_054834.1, read as the reverse complement.
AAAGCCGTTAACAGTGCAGAGGGACGGATGTCACAAGGGATTTTTTTTCTTCTCGTTTTTTAACATTACAATAGCTTTTTTAAACTGAAAAAAATCCAAAACCGAGGCATAAAAATGTCACATACTTAATTTGTACATACACTGTGATTTTTAGAATCTAAAAGAAACTATTCATTGAGTAAGATGCAACTTAAAGAAAAACAGAGGGTCCAAAAGTAAACCATCACTCTCAAAACTCTGCTCAGCAACCTCAAATAATGAGAATATATGTTCCTGGATAGAAGTAACTAGAACTCCAAGAATGCAGAGGAGACCAACATGGTAAGTACAACAGGTTGTGATCAGCCAGTCCTCTTAAAAGTCCACATTCCTCAGGACTCTTACCATCCATTTTCTATTATCGTTGTCTCCAAATTCCCATGACATATAGTCACATAATTTTATGTATTACCTAATGCACTAATTTCCAAAACTCAAAACCATCTTTCCCCCTCTATTCTCACTGCCATCACCTTGATTTAATCCTTTATTATTTCTCATCTGTTCTGCTACAACAGCTCCCTAACTGGTCTCCCTATGTGCATCCTCATCCTTCTCCAGTCCATCCTTAACAGTGTAGCTGGATACAAACGCAAACCCAATCTGATCAAGTCTCTTCCCAGGTTAACTGCCTCAGAGGTTTGCCATGACCCTTGACTGCTTCATTTTTCTTCATTACATTTATCACCATCTGACATACTATATTACTTGTTTGTTTGCTATCCCCGCCCCAACGAGAAAATAAGTCCTTAAGGACAGGTTTTGTCCACTGTTTTATGGTGCATAGCAAGCACTGAAATAGTCACACATGAATGAATTAATGAGCAAGTGAATGAAGGAATGGACTGACGACCACCAGGTCAAGGCCTCCGTGACCTGCCAGTGCCTTCCTCCTTTTACTTCACTTCCACCTCTACCAATTGTTTAGTTACTTAAATATATATGCACTTTCATGCCCCCTTGCTTTGCCATATGCTAATACCTTTGCCTGGAACTCTCTTCACCATCCAACCAACCTGCCACACCATCATCCATATTTTAAAACGTCTCCAGAAGGCTTCCCTTGACCCCAAGGATAATCACTCTCCTTTCCATTGTGCTATCTTTGTACCTATATTTATAGCGGCTCTACTCAAACTGTGCTGGAATGTGTATATCCCTTATTATTGTGAATTCCTTAAGGCCAAGGACAATTATTCATCCTTCTGCCTTCAGTCCTTAGGACATTATGTGTCATAAAGCAATTATTCTATAAACATTGGGTAGATTAACATATGCATGACTATCCTACGAAGAAAATGAAAACACGAAGTTTCAAAAAGTCACTCCTCCAACTCCATAATGATAACTAGCCATGAGTTAGAAAAATTACAACTAATTACATCATCCAAGGTAATCAGAGAGGAGTTATACAAATAACACACATCACCAAGTGATTCCAAATAAGTGACATACAGTCACACTCAAATTCTATTAAACCCTGGCTCCTTGCTTCATCATTTGTCTTCCCTTTCGACTCAGCTCTGCTGCTGGCAAACTGAGGCCCAACTAAGCAGGAGGAGTTGAAGGGAGACCTTGGTTCCCCATTAACAATATAGTAAGTAGATCACTTTCTAAGGGAGCTTTTGATGTTCCATATAATACAAGTTTTTATGTTCCCTCATATTTTGACTCAAACTTCAAAATATTTGAACAGGACTAGATTTTCTCACTAGCCACACCTAACTCTGAATGAAAGACCGGAGCTTTCTACAAGGTGTAATCTATGCCAATAGTAAGTTACAGCTGTGGCTTCTGTCTATAGAATAACCACATAAAGCAGTCACCTTCAGCCATAGGAAGCCTCATTCATCACCCCAGTGTACCTTATAAACATTACTATATTTCTCTGGCTGCTGCAGACCAAGGCCCCTAAATCTAACAATAAGGAACACCTGATGTACTTACTTAGTTCTAACAACGTGAACATGCATATAAATGTACAATCATGCAGATACATACAAATAAATACACATAAGTGTACTTGAAACCATTTAGGGAAAAAAAAAGTTTTAAACCCAGTGATGGCTAATATAACATCAAGTGAAGCCTGAGGCCAAGATGTGATCCTTGAATCCACCCCCCACCCCAATCATTCAGGAAACAAGTTAAAAAATGTAAGTCTTGGGACACCTGGGTGGCTCAGCGGTTTGGCCTCTGCCTTCGGCTCAGGGCGTGACTGGAATCCAGTCCAGCATGGAGCCTGCTTCTCCCTCTGCCTGAGTCTCTGCCTCTCTCTGTGTGTCTCTTGTGAATAAATAAATAAAATCTTTAAAAAAAATTTACGTCTTAATTATTTTTTCAAATAGGTTTGCCTATTCCCAATATTATGCCTTAGTTCAGAATGGCAATACTTGTCATTAGAGTAAGAGTCTCCTAAATGACTTCTCTGTCCTTGGACTCCATGAAAATTGCATCTATAATTTCATTTGGTGAAGGGTTATGTAACTGGCAATGCACTAAGCCCTTGATCACCTAACTCTGTATCGTTGAATTCTCACAGCAACACTCAAAGCAGGAATTACTATCACTTTCAGACAAGGGACTGAAGCTCTGTGAAAGGTTAAGTGACACTTGCCCAAGGTCATGCAACTGGAACTGTGTAGTGGAAATTCAAACTCAGGTCTTCCTTCCCAGCCGTTATACATTCAACTGCTTAACCTTCTTCAATTCAGTCCCCAATGGGACCTTTCTAAAAGGTAAATGTAATCATGTTTTACCCTCACATAAAATCCTGCAAACAAGACTTGCCTCCAACCCTCACCCTCTATTATTCTCAGCTCCTCCTACCACATTGAACTCTCAACCAGTTTCCTAATCTTTCACTGCTTTACCTGTGAACACATTGTTTTTCTGCCAAGAACACTTTTCTCTTTCACCAGGTTACTTCCAAACCAAACTTCAAGATCCACTCAATCCTTACTCCCGGAAGCCTTCCACCTTACATACATATCTAAAACTGGGTTAAAGGGGACTCCCTGGGTGGCTCAGCGGCTTAGCCCGCTGCCTTCAGCCCAGGGCCTGGTCCTGGAGACCCGGGATCGAGTCCTACGTCAGGCTCCCTGCATGGAGCCTGCTTCTCCCTCTGCCTGTGTCTCTGCCTCCCTCTCTCTCTCTGTGTCTCTCATGAATAAATACATAAAATCTTTAAAAAGTAATAAAATAAATAAATAAAACTGGGTTAAGTGACCATTTGTTATGGTCACCAGCTAAATTTCTTATCACACCGTATTCTACCTTTACCTTACTAGGCTGTTAGCTCCTTAAGTAAATATTGCATTTTTAAGTCTCTGTATTCCTGGCAGAGTATACACCCGGCAGAGGAAGGACTCATGGATGCGGAATTACTGAATGAATTCGTCATAAGTAGTACAAGCTAAGAATTTGGCCCTCAAGTTAATAAGATGTATTTGGGAATCTGAAACAGACTTCTAAATGTCCTACTCGTTCATCCGTAGATGATTGTACCTACCTCAGAGTTTGGAGAGGAGTAAAAGAAGTAATAGATTTAACAGTCTCTGGCACATGGACAAGCACCCATGAAACATTACCCACACTTTCTCTCACCCTGAAAGTTCATCCGCATGACAAGGGCCACATCTCAGAAAAGAGTTTGTTCTAGTAGCTCCCAACAGCGCCTAATATTTCTCCAAAAAGTACTAAGTCAAGATCTCATCCTCATCCACAGGCAAGGGGCTTTCAGCTTCTAGTTACACCGGAGCTCAGCAGCCACCACCACAGTCTGAATCATTAGTTAGCTTCTGAAGTTGTTTTTGTTTTGTTTTGTTCTTTTGCTTGTCACCACCCCTCACTCTCCTCCCTCAAAGTCAAGGCCCATGCCCCTCAGCAAACGCACACCTGCCCCACAGACACCCCGTCAGCACCTTCCTCCAAGAGCCACACCACCCAGGCTTGCGCCAATTGCAAGAGACCCAGCATCCAGCACACGCTTCCATCAGGCTTCTTGGGAGGCGCATCACGGAACCCTCTGCATCCGCTGCAAGACCTTATCATGCCCAAGAATTAATTCAAGATCATGAATTCCTGGTGATTAAGAATCCAAGAAAACGGGGGGGAGGTGGCTGAAGCCTACCCCCCCCCCCTCAAAAAAAAGAGTTCTTCAGATTTTGTGACTCTCGAGTAAGGGAGCCAGAACCCGGCATCCCGCGCCGCCGCCTTCCGGCCGGAGCCCGGGGTCCCGTCCACCCTCTCGGGAGATGCGCCTGCCCTTCCGGGGACCAGGCTGCCTCCGTCGCCCCCCGGCTGTGCCATCCCCCCCGGCAGCACGGGCCCCGCCCGCCGCCGCCGCCGCCAGCCCGCTCCGCCGAGCCGCTGCTCACCGCTTCTTGGGGATGGTGCCCGACTCCGGCGCGGCGGGAGCGGCAGTGGGCGCCGCCGCCGCCGCCGCGGCTCTCCGCGCTTTGCACTCATTGGTACTCACAGCCTCCCAGGGCCGGCCCCGCAGATGGCCCGAGAGAACCCGGAGCCTCCGCCCCGCTCGGTCCCGGCCCGGGTGGGAGTCCCGGCCCCCGCCCGCCGCGGAGCCTGAGCCCGCGCCCACGCCCGGCCCTCCGGCTGCAGCCGCCGCCTCCGCCATGGCTTCCGCCTTGTGCCACCGCCCGGACCGCTGGGCGCGGGTGAAAGGTCACTCAGAGCGGCGCCCGGCGCGACCATTCGCTGCGGCGCATCCCGGCAGCCACCGCGGCGGCTGGGCGGCGGGTGCCATGCGCCGGCAGCCGCACGGTCTCAGCGCCCGCCCACCCGCCCGCCCTCCGCGGTCACGCCTCGGACGCCCAGCACCTGCCCCGCAGGTGAGTTCCAGCCGTGCCCGCATTGCGCCGAGCCGGAATCCACACCGCAGCCCTCCCCCCGCCAGGTGCCCCAGCACCCTCCCGGGCCCCCGTGTAGCTCCCCGGGGCCGACGCCTAGGACCCGACAGCTCCGGCAGCGCCATCCTTCCCCTGAACCAGCCCCTTCTCCTCCCCCCGCGTGTCCCCTCCGCTTCACCAAACTTAAAACGGACTCCTCGCCCGTAACCATGAGACCAAATAGCTGTCATTTATTTCCTCATCGCCTACTTCGTGATGGGCGCTGTGCTTAATGCTAGACCTCAAGTAATCTCCCATTTTACAGATGGAAAAACTGAGGCTCAGAGAACTGACCGGCCTAAGGACGTAAAGCTGAGCTGCAAACCGAGATTTCCTTTCCGCTGGTTACTGAATGCTGTGCCCCCCTCCTTACTTGCATAGAGGCAGAGTTTTTGGTTGCTACAGAGAGAATTACCCAACAGCTGTTTTTAGAACTTCTCGCTTGGCTACAAATGCACTTTTCTGGGTAATGGCACTTGGTGAAATTAGGGAGACGTCATAGGGCAGGGCTCCATAAGTGTCTTCAGCCAGTGCATTAGATAGGCTTTTGTTTTTATAAAGCACCTTGCAGGCCTCACCGTTAGAAGAGGTAAGGTTCCTTCTGGCATACGGTGCAATTCAAAGATGAGCCTTGGGAATGGTAAGAAAAAGAGTTGTCACCGGCATTCCCAGCCCAATGAAGTCCCCTCCTTTCTAACATGCGCTCTATGAAAGTTAAGACATTCCAGGAGTTGACTAACACAAAAGAATTACTTAATACTCCTGAGAAAGACCTGATTTAAATGCCAGATACCCAGATCTTAAGAAAGTGATCAGCATTAAGTAACCATTCTAGCTCTAGAATCACATACCCAACTCCTCTTTAGCTGCTCCTTTTCTCCATTGGCATTTCAAGTGGAGGAGTGAAGAAAAGGGACAGGAGGAGTGAAGAAAAGGGACAGGAGGAGTAACTGAGTGCTCTAAAGAGAGAGTCTCCTCAGGCTTGAGAGTTCAGTCACTCTAACCCTCAAGTTTCTCACGCCCTTTCTACATGTTACTAGAACAGCATTAAAATACCAACTACTGGGCAGCCTGGGTGGCTCAGAGGTTTAGTGCTGACTTCCGCCCAGGGTGTGATCCTGGAGACCTGGGATGGAGTCCCACATCGGGCTCCCTGCATGGGGCCTGCTTGTGTCTCTGCCTCTCTCTCTTTCCCTGTGTCTCTCTTTAACAAATAAGTAAAAAAAAAAAAAAAACAACTAGCACATTTGCCTGCAATCATGTAAAATTGGCACTTTTCTTGCCAAAATGCTATATTATAAATAGCAACGTCCTCAGTTTTTTGGAATGCGACTGACTGCTCTATTAATTTTTGCTTGACTCTCAGCTTAACACTAGTCAACAGTTAACTGATTTCTCTGGATATGTTTGTCCAAATTGAAGTGTGGATATGCTTCCCATCAGCTCACAGGAGGCAATATTTAAAAGTTTTGCACATATCAGCAGAGTAACAAAAAGCCTTTCCTCATGGGTGATGAAAAGTTTGATGTAAACCAAAATTATATACCAGTGAAAAAGCTACTGATAGTTTTTTCAAATATGTATGTAGTAATGAAGTACAGGTAGTAAAAGCAAATATACCTAATTCTCTGAGATGCGAAAGTATCATAAGTCAATACCTCATCTACATGACATAATCAGGCTAATTAGGAGTTAAGATATATGGGGGGGGGATTATGGTACTGTTGGTTAGAATAAGTGTGATGTAGATGATCCTGGTGAAGAGTTTCCTACCCCCTCTCCTTACAAAAGCAAAGCCCAAGCAGAGTGCCGTGAAGTATATTTCAAAGAAAGAATGTTTCACACAAAGCATGGTCCATTGAGATGCTTATGATTCCTAGAAAAAGCGAAATCTCAGTGAATATAACATTCAGTGGGGCCATCTCAATACACCTGTTCCTTCTGAGTCCTGGAACACTTGGCGCTTAATAGCCTAGATCCTAATGGAGGGCGGACCACTTGCACAGAAACAAAGGGTGAGCCCAAGAACATGAGGAATTTTAAATGGAATGGCTTTTATTTGCATTTATATCTCTTCTAATATGAGGCACAAAAAAGTCTAAATAGGTGAGATTAACGCCTGAAACATGCACAAAATTTCTTTACAGCCCTGATTTCCATTACTTCTCTGCAGAACTGCTGGTTTATTTTTACTTGACTCTCAGAGAGCTTAGTCTAACACTAGTCAATAGTTCACTGATTTCTCCACCGTTGTCTCACGAATTCTCAGGAAGCAAAGTTTACAAATTTTGCGTACATCAACAGAATGACCTGCTTTAAGGAAGTCCCTGAATTAAGGAATTCTTGCATTTAATACATGTTTATTATAAAATATAACTCAGAGAAAAGTGAGCTAAAGCATAAATTATCACAAATCAAACACCCCTGTAACTTTCATCTAGATTGAGAAATAGAACATTGCTAGCACCCTGGAAATCCCCCTATGCCCTCTCCCAATCCCTTCACTCTCCCTACCTGCTGAAGGTAACCACCATCCTCAGTTTCATAGTACACATTGTTTTTCTTTATGGTTCTAACAATTAGGCATGCATCCCTTACCTGCTTTTTGAATTTATATGATCATATATATGGTATGTTCTTCTTTGGTTTCTTTGACATGTTTGTGATATTTATCCATATTATTGCATGTAGTTGTAGTGCATCCATTTTCTTTGCCATATAGTATTCCTTTAAATATATATACCAGAGGGGTTGTGTTTTTTTTTTGAGATTTTTATTTATTCATGAGAGACAGAGAGACAGAGAGAGAGATGCAGAGGGAGAAGCAGGCTCCATGCAGGGAGCCCGATGTGGGACTCGATCCTGGGTCTCCAGGATCACACCCTGGGCTGAAGGCAGCGCTAAACTGCTGAGCCACCGGGGCTACCCAAGTTTATTCTATAATTAATGGACTATTGTCGATAAGGCTGGGACTATTGTGGATAAGCTTGCTATGAACATTTTTGCTTATGTACATGTAGATGAATTTCTGTTAAGTACCCATGTAAGAGTAGCATTACTAGGTCACCAACTATGCATATGTTTAATAGGTAGTGAATTGCCAAACTATTCCACAGAAATTGCACAAATGTATCCCAGCAGCATATGAGAATTGCCATTGTTCTACCATATGTTTTGTCAGTCTAGTTAACTTTTAGCTGTCATATAATATTATCTTAACTGTGATTCATATCTCTCTGATTACTAATGAAGTCAAGGGGCTTTTTTGTATGTTTGTTGACCATTTGGATATCATCATTTGTGAATGTATAATGAAAATAAATCTCTTGTATTGCCTTCTAGAAGCCTTATAGTTTTTCCTTTCATCGATAGTTTACTTGGAATTAATTTTTGTTTATGGGGTAAAGATCAGGTTTCTGGGGTTTTTTTCCATATGAGTATCCAGCTGTTTTAGTACCACTTGTTGAAATGATCTGGTTCCAGGGGTGCCTGGGTGGCTTAGTCAGTTGAACATTCAACTTCTTGATTTCAGCCCAGGTCATGATCTCAGAGTGTTGAGATCAAGCGCCACATCAGGCTCTGCACTCAGTGGGAGTCTGGTTGGGATTCTCTCTCTTCCCTCCCTCTGCCCCTCCCCCCAGCTTGGGTATGCATAATCTCTCTCTCTCTCTCTCTCTAAAATAAATAAATCTTAAAAAAAAAATCAGATCTTGTTCTACATTGCCATCTTTGTCATAAGTGTCCAAATAGCATTTGTCTATCTCTGGGCTCTGTATTTTAATCCATTGGTCTATTTGTCTATCTTATGACAGTATCACATGTCTTAACTATGGTATACTCTTTTATTATTTTTTTTGGTACTCTTTTAGATCTTCTACATACAATTATATCATTTGTGAACGATAACAGTTAATTTCTTCAGTTGATTTCTTTCTGATCCTTATACCTTACACTTCTTTTTCTTGCCTTATTCAGCTGGCTAGGAACTCAAGTACAATGTTGAATTGAAGTTGTAAGAGTAGCACCCTTATCTTATTCCTGGTTTCAAAGGGAAATCTCTCAACATTTCACCATTGTTTGAAGTGGTTTGCTAGTTGTTGTTCTTTTTTTTCCTTAACCTTTTAGTAGATTAATGAGCTCCCTTTCTAATCCTAGTTTGTTGAGAGTTTTTATCATCGATATATATTGAGTTTTATCAGATGTTTTTTCTGCATCTGTTGAGATGATAACATGATTTTTCTCTTTTGTTCTGTTAGTACAGTAAATTACATGGATTGTTTTTCCACTGTTAACCAATCTTGCAATGCTAGCATAAATCCAAGTTGATCATGAAGTATTGGCCTTTTTATATATTACTTAATACTGACTTAAAATTTGTTTAAGATTTTGCTTCTAGTAAGGCTGGTCTATTATTTTCCTAATAGGAGCATGTCAACTTTTGCTGGCCTCATGAAACCAGCTAGTGAGTACTCCTTTGTTTTCTAAGTTTTGAGAAGAGTTTGTGTAAAATTGATCATTATTTCTTCCTTTGTTAGAATTCACCAAAGAAATGGTCTGAACCTAGAGCTTGCTTTACAGAAAGGTTTTTATTTATAGATTAAATAGTTTAATGTTATTCTGATTTTCTGTTTCTACTTGTTTCAGTTTTTGACTGCGTTTTTTTCTAGGAAATTATCTGCTTAAATTACATTTTCAAATTTATTGACAAAGTTTTTCATAGTGTCTTCTATTGTCATTTTAACAGCTATAAGATCTTTGATAATGTCCCACTTTTCATTCTCAACATTGGTTATTTTGCTCGCTCTCTCTCTCTCTCTCTCTTATCAATTTGCCAGGTATTTATCAATTTTATTACTTTTTTTTACAGGACCAGCATTTGCCTTTGTTGATTCTATTTTATGTATGCTTTCTCTTTCATTAACTTCTGCTAATATTCCTTATTGATTCCTATCGTCTACTTTTTATTTCTTAGTTTCTTAAGGTGAATGCTTAGCTTTTTTATTTTTTAGCCTTTTTTGTATGTTTGTTTTCTAATATATGTGTTTAGGACTATACATTTTTCTCTAAGTAATTGACTTCATTCATGTTTTGGTAACAATATCTTCATTATTATCCAGTCCCAAATAATTTTCATTTGTATTTCAAAAAAATAATTTGTATTTGCTCTTGTTTTAGGATATAGTGTTCCCCAAAAATAAATTGGACCTAATCATTAAATTTTTTAAAATCTTAATATCCTGTTTTTTTTATTTTGTCTACTTATTTTTATCAGTAATTAAAGCATATTAAAATCTCCCGCTGTTTTTATGGATTTATCTAATTTTCCTTGTACTGCTAATCTTTGCTTTCTACTTCAAAACTATGTATTAGACATGTCAAAATTATATTTTCCTGATAAATTGAATCTTTTACAACTATCAAATATCCCTCTTTGTTTTTAATAATGATTTTTGTATTGAACCCTAGCTACACCAATGTGTGTGTGTGTTCCTATCCTTTAACTTTTAATATTTCTGTATACATATATATTTAAATGTGTCTCTTATAAACAGCTTAGATGGTTGGTTTTTTTTAAAGATTTATTTATTTATTTATTTTAGAGAGAGAGAGGTGGTGGAGGAAGGACAGAGGGAAAGAATCTCAAGCAGACTCCCCACTGAGTGGGGAGCTAATATGGGGCTTGATCTCAAGACCCTGAGATCATGACCTGAGCTGAAATCAAGAGTAGGCAACTTAACCACCTGAGCCACCCAGGTGCCCCTTACATGTTTTCTTTGAAGCAGTCCAAGTATAAAATATTGGATCATTTAGCCCATTTAAGTTTAATTGGCTTACTCATATATTTGGTGTAATGGCTGAGAGCACTAGCCTCACTACCAGACAGAATTGGGTTCAAATATTGGCTCTATCATTGACCAGATATATTATCTGAGCTTCTCACACTAATATCTCAGGGCTTGGCTCCTCATCTGGAAAACTGAGATGGTAATGACTACTTCCCAGAACTATTAAAGGATTTTTTTTTAATTTTTTATTTATTTATGATAGGCACACAGTGAGAGAGAGAGGCAGAGACACAGGCAGAGGGAGAAGCAGGCTCCATGCACTGGGAGCCCGACGTGGGATTCGATCCCGGGTCTCCAGGATCGCGCCCTGGGCCAAAGGCAGGCGCCAAACCACTGCGCCACCCAGGGATCCCCTATTAAAGGATTAATTAGCAAAAAAATATAGTAAATTTTAATTGCTATTACGGAAGTGAAAGTGAAGCTAGTTTAAGGATGACAGGCTTCCTAGAAAAGATAATCAGTATTAGAGAGAGAACAAATAAGGCTGAATGGGTAATGTGAGACCAAATCATCAGAGCATTGAAAACTTAATGGAGGAGTAAAAACTTCATCTAGCGGGAGCTATTACAAGCTCTTGAGCAGAGGATTAGCATGATATACCTGGAAAGATTACTACTTTGGAATTCGTTCTCAAGTTGAAGACAGCCTATTGGATATACCAGAGGACCTGTTGGCAGTTGTAAAAAGAGACTGTACCAGCAAATGATGAAGACCTGAAGAACTACAAAAGAATTTAACAATGCTTTTGAATGACAGGAGAGCACTGAACTGTGGTTAGCTGTCTCTCCAGTAAAAGGCACTGACGCACTGACGTAGCTTAGGAAGTGAAGATATTTAATGTGAAAGTGGCCAAAGGTGGTTCCGTGTTCTGTCACAATACATTTCTATTCCAGGATGTCACAATCACACCATATAGGCAAGGAGAAACTGACTTACTTAACCAAATCATTGGGGTAGAGTTGAAAGTACTTTATGCTTTAGTCTTACTGCTCTTAGATTACTATACAATCTAAAATTCTCTATTTCTTTATTTTTTCATATTTCTGGCAGGAGTAATTTCTAGTCTACCTACCTGTCAGATTTATTGTTAAATGATAAGTGTGCAGGCATTTTGGAAGCCAAAATTACAGTCACTTTAAAATAATTATTTTCCTTAGGACATATAAAATCAAGATTTGATATTTTATCAATTAACACTCTAAAACAGTAAACTTTTAAGTTTCCTTTTAAAGATTTTATTTATTTATTCATGAGAGACACAGAGAGAGGCAGAGACACAGGCAGAGGGAGAAGCAGCCTCCAGGCAGGGAGCCTGGTATGGGACTCAATCCCAGGACTCCAGAGTCATGCTCTAGGCCAAAGGAAGGTGCTCAACCACTGAGCCACCAAGGTGTTCCTAAACTTTTAAACATTTAAGTAAAGTCTCTAGGGTATTTTAATAATCTTAAAAATTGAGACCCCCCTCCCAATAGCTTTTTTTTTTAAAGATTTTATTTATCTATTCATAGAGATGCAGAGAGAGAGAGTAGCAGAGACACAGGCAGAGGGAGAAGCAGGCTCCATGCAGAGAGCCCGACGTGGGACTTGATCCAGGGTCTCCAGGATCACACCCTGGGCTGCTGGCAGCACTAAACCACTGCGCCACTGGGCTCCCCCTAGCTTTTGTTTATATCTGCTACATACCTGTCTACTTATACCGTATTAGAAATTAAAATTGAAAAACATTTAAAGTAATTCTTTATTATTTTATAATGAGAAACCAATATGTATTAATCTAAATAAAATACTTTTATTAAAAATAACTGTATTTCCCAGAGGAAAAAAACCTGAGAAGAATGGCATTCCTTTACATTTTTGCAAATTTCTTTAATGCCTGGCTTAATAGAAAACAGCTGGATTCTCATATCTGCTTCTGAATTCAATCTGTTGAGATATCACGTGCCATGTAACTACTGAAAACTTGACACTCATGAGAGAATGAAAGTGAAAAAGACAAATAACACCTTAGTCTTATTATGAAAATGGTTTTGACTTTGCTGACACCCTGAAAGTGTTTCAAGGACCCACAAGGGTTTCCAGGCCACATCTTGAGAACTGCTGCTCTAAAGTATTTCTATAGATGTCTGCTAAAATGTTTGCTGGGTAAACTCTAGACAATTAGATGCTGGAAGTGGTTCTATTGCCATAAAGTAGTATGCAGTGCCATTATTAATAAAACAAAGTTATCAAAAATAATTAAGGCATAATTTCATAATTAAGGCAAATTCCATAATCTAAAATATATATTTTTAAATTTCGTACAGTTTGGAAATGATGCCTACACTTTAAAATCAAATTTTGAAAAAATAAAATTTTGAAATGCAATTCATATATGAACAGAAACTTAATTCTTATAACTGGGGTCAATAAATTTAGTGTGGCTTTTGTGACATAGCAAGATTTGTTACTTAATCATTAATTAAGTTATTAATTAATTAAGTTATTAATTAATCATTAATTAAGTTATTAATTAATTCAGGCTCACTCCCATTCTAGGCTTATAATGTTATTTTTATCATTGTATTTAGATCAGTGGTAAATAGTTAAAAGGATATCCTGGGCCAATTGTTCCCAAGGCAATGTTTTTTTTAAGCTATGGAGATCATGGTTTGGAAATTGTTTATTTACAAATCCTACCATTTGGCCTTTTCATACCTTCAGGTTTCTTAAGCCTTCTTGATTAGTCCATTTGTGTGTGTGTTTGTGGACAACAGTGATCCAGTACCCAGGAAAAGAGATATTCTCAAAGGTAAGTCTTTTCTGTCCTAATTCAGGTATGCTGGGAAATTTTTTTTCCATTGCTCAAACATATTCTCTGGGGATAAAGAAATGAAGTACGTCTTTGAATGTGCTAAGAGTCCTCCAGAGCCTCAACAAGAGCCAAGTTTGAGGCTGTTGTGGCAAAAAGTCAGTGGTTTTCAGGCACCTGTAACTCAACTCTGGCTAAATCTACCTTCGGCTGCTTCAGGACCATATACATTTTTAGGAATCCTACTCCATATTCAGAAGAACTTACGGTAGAAATAATTTGTCTGCTTAACCCTCTATAGGTGTCCCTCACCTTTCTTTCTACTCACTCATTTCCTATTATTACCTTTCCTTTTTTTTTTTTTTTTTTTTTTTGTGGAATTATTACCTTTCCTGAATGGAGAAGCCATCTTTACTACCTACTGCCTTAGGTTATTCTGCAAGAAAGCTACTATGAGTCTATTAGGGGTACACACACCTCTAATGGTCATCCCATCCTTATCCTTTTACAGGTAAAGAAGTTTTGTCTCTAGTCTTACTAAACCATGGCACTACCTCCCACCACCAGCAATCACATCTCCTTAAAGCCTGTAGAGGTATAAAACCCACTTTGAATCAAAAGCTCAGGGAACCCTGGATGGCGCAGCGGTTTGACGCCTGCCTTTGGCCTAGGGCGCGATCCTGGAGACCCGGGATCGAGTCCCACGTCAGGCTCCCAGTGCATGGAACCTGCTTCTCCCTCTGTCTGTGTCTCTGCTTCTCTCTCTCTCTCTGTGTGTGACTATCATAAATTAAAAAAAATAAAAAGCTTAAAATGATCTACTAACTACCCATGCAGTGTTTCCACTGCACCCCAAAATCTGCTTTTAAAGAAGCAATATCTGTTTTTGAAATCTACCTTTTAAAATAGGGCACCTGGGTTGCTCAGTTAAACGTCTGCCTTTGGCTCAGGTCATGATCTCAGGGGCTCAAGCCTGGGATCAAGCCCTGTGTTGAGCTTCCGGCTCAGTGGGGAAACTGCTTGTCCCTCTTACTCCTCACCCCACTTGTGCTCTCTCTCTCTCAAATAAATAAAATATTTTAAAATAAAATAAAGTATTGACATATTAAATGAATATGTTGTCAAACAAAGATATATGGTAGCTTCTTCATGCTCTTATTTTTTTCTTAATTTTTAAACAACCCCCCCTTTGTATTTTTTCTTTCTATTAAACCCATATTTTTTCTTTCCTGTTTTTCAACTTGAGTTTATATAATGAGAGCTAGAAAAGAGGTAAGAAGGTATTCAGAGTCAGTAAAATGAGACAGGGTCATGGGAAGACGACCAAAACCAATGTCAGGAAATCTCCCTGAGAGAAACCAAGGCAGGAAACATACCTCAAAATAGAGCCCTGAGTAGAACCACTAATACCCAGACTGCAAGGCATGAATGTGAGGATAGTCATTTGGAGGCCAACTAATTCTGCTAAAGTGGGACCTTTTTATTTTTTTTAAAGATTTTATTTATTCATTCATGAGAGAGAGAGAGAGAGAGAGGCAGAGGGAGAAGTAGGCCCCATGCAGGGAGCCTGATGTGGGACTCCATCCCGGGACCCTGGATCACGCCCTGAGCCAGAGGCAGATGCTCAACCTCTGAGTCATCCAGGCATCCTGGGGGACCTTTTAAAAATACACTCTGACCCTCTGACCCTCTGAATATAGTCCTCAAAAAGTATCTTTCATCTAGCTTGTTTGAAGCTTGTGTGCAAAATAATGGTGTGTTTGCAGTGTTAAATAATTTCCCACTTCTGTTTCAAAGGGATTTAAATATTAGGAGACTATGATTCATTTATTTCTTTTTTTTTAAAGTAGGCTCTATGCCCAGCATGGAGCCCAACATGGGCTTGAACTCATGACTTTGAGATCAAGACCTGAGCTGAGATCAAGAGTCAGACACTTATCAAACTGAGCTACCCTAGTTCATTTCTTATTTCTAGAAAAAGAAAGAAAGAAAGAAAGAAAGAAAGAAAGAAAGAAAGAAAGAAAGAAAGAAAGAAAGAAAGAAAGAAAACCCAACGCTACATGTCCAAAAGTAATATTCTAATTTGCTTATGTGTAGTTGAAGGTGAGGCAGAGTTGAAATTCACATTACTGAAATTTTAATTATAGTCAGTTCTAGCAATTTATTTCTATGATGAGCCATATGATTCATAAGTAGCTTTTAAGCCCAGTTATTTAATCACAGTTCAGGTTAGAAGAGATTGCCTGTGTAGGGTGGGGTCATAGGATGAGCCTCCAGGGAGCAAGCAGGAGGCTGGTAGAGGGGTGAACATCAAGAAATCTCCTACAAGGGAACAGTGCACCAGCTGGAAAAACATGATACCAGATGCAATAATAATCATGTAGACATTTGGCCCCACAGCAGCTAGGGGTTCTACTAACGGGAGGGGAAGATATTTGAGTGAATGAATCACTGTGTATACTAGTTCTGGGTGGTACATTTCAGAGTTCAGGGAAATCAGCCTTCAGTGGCTACCCATTAACCTGCCCTTTTGCTACTTAGCTATAAATACATTTGTAGTCAGCAGCATCCCAGGTTCTAACCATGATTTTCTAAAGATTACTCCATCATCAAGGAAGTTTGTTTATTATAACCAGTCTATGGATCTTCCAGCAGATCTTAAAATGTCAGGAAAAAAAGTTTCAGAAAAATTTTACTGCAAAAACAGTAAGAGAAGTCATTTCTTCAACCTAATATAAAGCCAATATTTCACATTTCAGTATACTTGTGGTATATGGGCTGTCAATTGCTGGCTAACAAAGTACCCTAAAATTTAGCAGCTTAAAACAACAAACATTATGATCTCATATAGTTTCTGAGGATCAGGAACTCAGCAGTGGCTTATGCAGGTGGTTCTGGCCCAGAATCTCTTAGGATGTTTCAGTCAAGCTGTTGGCCAGAGTTGTAGTCATCTCATCTCAAGGCTTAACTAGAGTCAAAGAATTCACTTCCAAGTTCATTCACAAGATGGTTAGCCTAACTCCATTCCTTACTATAAGATTTTCTCCATAGGCTGCCTGAATGTCCTCCTGGCATGGCAGCTGTTCTCTCATAGAATAAATGATGAGACAGAGAATGAGAAAGAGAAAGAGGAAACCAAGCAGATGAGAGAGCATGCAAGATAGAAGCCACAGTCATTTATAATCTAGTCTTGGAAATAACATATCATCATTTATGCCTTATTCTGTTGGTCACACAGACCAGCCCTAGTACATCATAGAAGGGGAAACACAAGGATGTGAATACCAAGAGGCAGGGATTATTGGGGACCATTTTAGAGGCTGAGTACTACATGTAGGATAGAAGAAGAGAAATAACTCTCAAGTATTATAGAGAGGATATATAAAAGTGGATTTGCAAGAGTTGTCTTTGAGTGAAGTATAGTTGGACCCTGATCTATCTAGGATGGTTTGCTTACTAAAGAGGAAGCCAAACAGTAACTTTCAGTCATGTAGAATTTTAAAAGTACCTTAATGCTCTAAATCTCTGTGTATAAAAGCAGAGAACCCCTATCAAGCACTCAAGCCAAGGGATGCCAAGCTTAGGTACATTCAGAGCTAAATGGACAGCAATAGCAATTGCCGCTAATTTCTATTTTATCCCCACCTTTCCCAAATGGGGTCACACGTACACCTCTGCCAAAATCTGGTTCCTGGTTTCTAGTCCCAGCCCTGGTGGACTTCCGTCTGACTTGGCAGAAATGCTCTAGCCTGGCTTTTTTGTTGATTTATTATCTTAACCACCACAACAAAAGAATCATGGTAGAAAAGACAGCATATGGTTTTTGCCTTCAACAGCCTTAAAATGTCAACAAAGGAAGAAAATAATCTCCCATACCCACATCCACAATACCCTTGAAGAAAACATTGGAAAATTTATAAATTGATAGCCCCTACCTATCTCTAGTCCTCAGTTTATATATACCAAATTAAAAGTTATGCTTCAGTCTCTTCCCCTGTATTCATCTATAAATCCATACTTACGTGTTGATTTCTAGCACTAATAGTTTTGAAAAGCATTTTAGGGTTTCCTACCATACCTTCAGAATGCAAGTCATCACTGCAAATATCTTGATCTAACAATAGCAATTGATATGGATAAATCACTGAAGTGTAAATAAATTTGTCTAGCTAGAGAAGCCTATTTTTTTGAAATATGATGTTGATGAGAATTATAATAAAGTATGCAATCTATTGACAAGGACATACTGTCTCATTGAAAATAAAGACTAATAACATACTCAAAAGTAGCTCTAATATTGATAAACTGGGGGTGCCTGGGTGGCTTAAGCATCTTAAGTTGGTTAAGCATCTGGCTTCAGCTCAGGTCATGATCCCAGGATCCTGCAATCGAGCCCCAGTCATGCTTCCTGGAGCCTGTACAGGGAGCCCACTTCACCCTCTCCCTTTGCCCCTCCCCACCACCTCCGCTCATGCTCTCTCTCTCTCTCTCTCAAATAAATGAATAAATAAAACCTTTAAAAAAATAAAATTGATAAACTGTGCAAATCGAAGAATGATTATTTAACTATAGTAGAAGAGAAAGGGAAAGATGAGTGGCATCTTTTCACTTTCATAATAGTTATCATGAAATAAATAGGTTTTATGATCATTTTACCCATTGGTAAAAAGAGACTTAATCATTTTTACAATCAGTTGAATAATAAATTAACTCTTTTTAATGGAAAGAGTTTGATGCATATGACTGCTCATTTTAAGTCTAATAGTCACTATTAATCATTATCTCCTCCCAACCCAACAGTCCTCTCAATATCCTACAGTTCTGAGGTGCAGGTTCCTTTTTGAGTCCTTTCTTGATGTTATCAGAACATGTTGAATTATATTGTTGTCAGGTATTTTCTTCCTGTCAAGATAATTCATTGGTATCTTTTTAAAGGAGGTGTGGGGGGTTTTTTGTAGGTTTTTTTTTTTTTTTTTGGTACCACTCTAAAGAATAAAGACCTATTACACCCTTCCCCAAATAAAATAAAATATTTTTTATTCTTTAACAGATTACATAGTTCAGGATGGAGAGACTCTCCTCCCTGATTTACACTCTATACATTATTATGTTTATGCAGCCAAATTATTTAGGTTTTCCTTTTAGGTTCACTTTAGCAGACACTTTTCCCCAGGGAAGAACAGTGTTGTTGATTCTAGCAGTAGGTCTAATTCCTTTCTCCTATGTTTATTTTTGAAGAACTCTCATGGACTGGCTTGTCCTTAACCACAGGTAGAAGTTTATTCTGTATGATTTGTGTGTGTATGAAGTAGGGCGCAATGGAGGTAGCATAGGAAATAAATCTTACTTTATACAAACATGAAAGAGCAACCTCAAAAAAACTAGGTAATAATCTCAACAAAGAATAAGTGATTAATATCAGATTCTTTCCTAAGAGCAAGTTTTAATAGGTCAGAAATAGAGATGGCACAAGAACACAGGCACCTAAGAGGGAGTTAAGAGGTCAAGCAGAACATACCTACCTCTAAGATCAATCATCTGTCCTTCTATCCAGGTTCTAACTCAGGGCAGAGCACCCCCAAAGACTTCCAGAGGAATTGACGTGAATATACGCAAATATTCCTTCCTATTATGACTTCCAAACTATTGTCAATTCATTAAAACTCTTTTCCTTAAAAAAAAAAAAACCCTAATTTTACAGTTACTCATATTTAAGGGAATTTTCTCTGATGCCTAGACAAGACTCCTTGAGGCTAAATTACCTAAAGAGTAACATGAAGGATGGTTTTTTATTTTATAAGACAAGATGAAAGAAAGATAAGAAATGAGATACAATCTAAAATCGTATAAAGGGGGAACCCTGGGTGGCGCAGCGGTTTAGCGCCTGCCTTTGGCCCAGGGCGCGATCCTGGAGACCCGGGATCGAATCCCACGTCGGGCTCCCGGTGCATGGGGCCTGCTTCTCCCTCTGCCTATGTCTCTGCCTCTCTCTCTCTCTGTGTGACTATCATAAATAAATAAAAATATTTTTTAAAAAAAAATCGTATAAAGGTTAACAGAAAAGCATTCTTCAATTATGTATATTAAAGGAAGAGAGGAAAATCTCATACCTACTCCTAAAAACAGGGAAGGAAAAGTGATTACAACTAACAATGTAAAGATAATTGTTTTTCTTTTTTAATGGCTTCTGGGTGGTGGTTATTTTATCCCCAAATCTTAAAATAATTTAGTTAGGTACAACCGTTGGTCTGGTTGAAGTAGAGTAAAAAGTAAACATTAGATCAGTGATGGAAATAACTGATGTGTAACTTTAATTGCCGAATATACTTAGCATGAGGGCCTAATGGTATATACCTCACTGTACTAGAGAGGGGAAGAAACCTGCTTTTAGAGAAATAACTCAAAACTCTTGAGTCAGGAGACCTGGTTTGAAGTTCTGGTTGTACATACCACTTTTGCTCTCTTCTTTTCCTTACCTTTGCTCACAGTACTTACCTTTTGAGTGGAGATCTTAATCTGATTATCTGTTGAGCTATTGTTAAGGTCAAATGAAGTAATACAAATGAAAGTACTGTTCAAAGTTAATAGTCTTTTAAAAATATAAGTATTCCTAAGAACATGTTGTCATTTTTCATTCTGTTTTACAGCCTGGTAGATAAACAAAACTTCCTAAAACTTGCAAAAGGCTAAATGTAATGTTTAATGCTAGAAAGAAGGTGAAGGACAACCCAGTTTTGTTTAGTTTTGGTATACATAAAAATGCTAAAACAAATCAGTAAAATAAAATATTAATCCATCAGGAAAGTACCAGTGCCCTGCTCAAATAGCAATTAAAATGGCTTCTTAAGGAGAAATGACACCAAATAAGTTCATTTTATAACATAATAAAAGACTGTCCAAATAAAGGGGAAATAACAGGTAAGTCTGCTTCAGCCACAGTTCAAATGCTCACAAATATTTAATATGGTTGTAGAAAAACTAATAAAGCATTACATTCGATTTCACATTCCCTTTCTCAGTCTATGACTAATAATTGCTTATTGGTTTAGGCAAAGCTTTTGACTTTAGCTGTAAGCTAAGATTGTTGGAAGGTCTAGGGTGATAAATGGAAATTTTAATATAAAATATTTTTAAGTTGAAAATTCCCATACAAGTGTAATGTACACACACACATACGTACACACACGTATACCCCAAGTGTAATATAACAGGAAGAACTGCCTGTATTGAGTCTGGATTCCTGTGTTCTACTCTAGAACTAATTAGGTGATCAGGCTAGTTTGGTAGTTATACATCTGGTTCTGGTGCCCTACTAAAAGTTGGTCCAACACCAAACACTCATTGAGCATTTTCCAGAGACCTATGGAATGTTCTGCAATTTTCCCCTGGAGAAAGAGAAAAGAAGACTGTGTATTGCAGAGATCTGCCACTTTGGAAATTTAGATAGTTGGAGATTTCCCAGCATAAATTCTGTAGGATGCTAGTTCTTTTGGAGACAGCATGTTTCTGTGGTTCTACTGTCATAAATTTGGGAAACACTTCCCACTATGACTCCACCCCTTGAAAAGTCACATTGCCCATTTACTCATTAAAGATTCTGAAATTCTTTGCAACCTTGTGTAATACAGTGTGCTCATCCACAGAATGATTCCCCCCCCCCCCACAACCCCTTTGGGATACATTGGCTTAATTTCAAGGTCCTACAGAGTAAGTGCTCAAGATTTGAATAACCAAGACCAGCACCCAAAGAACAGTGATCATTGATGAATCATTCTGTGAATGGTGGCCTAAAATAGTCAATCTGAGTTTAATTGTTAATGTCCTGGATGAGAGTCGTGGGAACCTATTCTTAACATTTGAATATGAAATGAAAGCTAAATTTATGTAACAAAACCAGCCAGGAGGGCTGTTAGCAGCCTGGCTATTGTTTGGCCACGCAGACGATCCTTGTCACGACCTCAAGTCTGTCGGCCACATTCCTCCTGAGAGCTTCCCAGGGCTTCCTGTCCCAGCGCGCACAGCCTAGAGGCATCCAGAGAGCCTAGAGGCATCCAGAGAACCGTCTGCACGCAGTCCTGCAAAGCCCAAGGCCTAGAGCACGTATGAGGCTCCGTTTTTTTTTTTTTCCCCTACTGGTTGTCAAATGATCCTTTATTGAAATATTTTCCTTTGTAGTTAACTCGCTCGGCATTCCACTGCACCACTATTGATGTCATCTATGATGTCATGAGGGTGACGGCCATCAACATTGCAGCCCACAGACTGGGCAGTCCCCAGAATCTCTTTAATGGTTCCAGAAAGTTCTCTGGCTAAAGATTGGTGTCGCATCTGTGGGGCAATATTGAAAACCTCATCAAAAGTGATATTTCCACTATGCTTAATGTTTTTCTGCTTCTTTCTGTCTCTTGGTGGTTCCTTGAGGGCTTTGATAATCAGGGCAGAGGCAGAAGGTACCACTTCAATCTGGGCCTGTCTGTTCTGAATGGTCAGTTTCACTGTAATCCTTAGACCCTTCCAATCACCGGTTGCCTTGGTTGTAAGTTGAGCCAATTGTGCAGACCTAGAAAACTTACTGCACACACAAACATTCACATGTACACATATAAATTCATTGTTTCTGTGCATGGAAGCCATAATCAAGATGGGTAACCAAGGTTTGTGAGCTTGTTAATTTCCTGGATGAATGCATGAGAATTCAAGATGATAGTGAAACATTCAACAAATGGTCGAATAGAAGAAGCAATAAGCCCACTACTTCTTAGTTAGGATGGAGGGGATGGGCATAGATTTATAAGAACAGCAAAAGGAAAAGGAAGGAAGCATTAAAAATCTCAGCACATGGCAAGAATCATGATGCTTCTAAGTGTATACCTTTATTTATTTGAGAAGATGATAGGAAAGTTGTATATGGTGGAGGCTGAGATATTAGCAGCTCTGTCCTTCATATTTAACTTGAATTGACAACATTATAGACAGAATGGGGTTCAGAATTGGACAAAATGTCATGTTTGTATAAAATGGACAGATTTTATACCTAAATTTCATTAATTTAGTTATAAGTTTCCCACCCTGAATTTCATAAATAATCTTCATAATCCTCTTTCAGCTCTTTTTATCCAGAAAAAAATCTTTGTGCATTTATCAATTTTTTTTTTTTTTTTTTTTTTTTTTTTAGAAAGTGACCTTCTAGGACTGCATCTTTGGTATGCTCTAAGTGGGTGTAAGCATGCTGGGGGTGTTCAATAAATGATGAAAAAGAAGCTTAAGATGAAAAGCACAAAGTCAGAAAGTTAATAAAGTTCAATTCAGTATTCTTAATGCCTGAGTTTTCCAGTAAAGCCAGATCTCACTTGTATCACTTTTAAACTGTATCTGTATCTGGGTTTTAAAACCTGCTGATTTTGTTTCTTTAAAGTAATTTACTGAAATGGTTGAAATGGTTACTGAAATGGTTAAGTGTTGACTTACAGTGCCAGCGTGTTTCATTGTACTAAATTATCATGGAAATGCCAAATATTTGGAAGACACGTATGGTCAAGGCATGTTTTGCTCTATTATCTCCCTCTGACTGGGGAAATTAAGAGAACTTGCTGCAACTTGCTGCAAATAGCAGAATTAGTGGATCACAAAATATATTACAACTTGCTTATGTGAAGTCATGAACTTCTCGTTACTGTTTTCATGGTTTGTCATGCATAACACTTTTAGCAAACCTGATCTGAAATTTATGCAAGTTTTTAGTCATTTTTACCTATAGACCTTATCAAGTCAGTGATGTTAGCTCACCTATTGGACATATTTTTTTTAAATTCATAATCAAAGTCTCTGTCTAGTCTATGCTTTGCATAATAATTAGTTCTAAATAGCCTGTTCACTATATTCTAGAGTTGTCACTTCCAAGAGCTGAGATTGACTACACCTGCAATAACTAATTTCTTCAAATCTGGTGTTGCCGCTGTTCTTTTAGGCTCATATAGAACCTGAAAACTCTCTTTCACTTGTGTCCTGTCCTTCCACTTCCATTCTATCCATCACCAAATTATACCAGAAAAGGAATTGCCTGTTCTTTACTATTCCCCACTATAGCTTATGCTAGGCCAAATCTCCTCACTTTTGGCCATTATAACTTTCTCCAGGCTCCCTCTTTTTAATTATTCTTACCTACATTCCTGCCAGAATAATTTTACCAAAGTAACATTTATAATAACCTTTAGCAAATCTGACTACTTCAGACCTCAATAATCTCTACAAATTCAGAGTACCATAGCACTTATATTCAGGCACATATATCTTAACACTTGGATATTTTCACATGGCTGTATTTGAATTTATTTTGTCTTCCTTGAGGAAAGAGGTTTGTCTCATATTTCTTTTCAGCTACTATAGCCCCTAACACAAGACTTGTTCAAGACCAACCATCAGGGTCAAGTACTCCCCAATTAGTACTACTTTAAATGTACCATAGAATATTCTGTGCTATACCAGGAAGAAGTAGTTACCATTCACTCCTGCATCATTCACTCATCAAGCATTTTCAAGCAAACTCTGTATGTCAGGCACTGTGCAATGTATGCAAAGAGAGATAAGCCTTGCCTTCAAGGAGCTGGTAGCAGAATCAGAGAAGTATAATGTGGTGAGGATAGAATAGACTGTGTGCAAATACTTACGGGCACCCAAAGGAAATACAACTAAATCAGACTGGGAATAGTAAAGAAAGGAAGATGATTGTCCAAAATGTGTTTCCCAGAGCACTAGTATGCAAGATTCTCCGAGAAGAAGGAGAAGGAGAAAGAGAAGAAGAAAGAAGAAAGAAGAAGAAGAAAAAGAAAAAGAAAAAGAAAAAAGGCTTTGTGGTCAAATAAACCCTGGATATCATCATTCCCTCTCCCAAAGAGTCACAAAGCCCACTAGCACACTAATGCCTTAGAGGAGTCCAAGAAACCTGTGGGAAATCCCAGGTGTGAAATAGAGATGTTCCAGTCATCAGGAGAAAAGTGGTGGCTGAAACCTCTGGATAGTTGAGGTCACTGAGGAACTGATGGAGACCAGAGGTCTGAGGCCCAGAACTAGGAAAATACCAACATTTAAATGTGGAGTAGGAAAAGAGTGACCCAAAGAGAGACTAAGGTGAACTGGCAGGCCAGGGATGTACAAAACCAAAGCAAAGTGGAAGAACAGAAGCAGAGGAAAAGAGAATTTCAAAGAGGGATTGGCAAGAAACATCAGAGCCGCAGGTGAAGACATTAGAGTGTCCTCCAGATTTAGCAATCATGAGGTTATTAGGGACATTGGCAAGAGCGTTACCAAGGACATGGAAGGAAGTGGGATTGTAGTGGATTGAGGCTGTAAGGAAGTGGAGACAGTAAGTGTAGACTGGCCTTTTGAGAAATTTGGCTGTGAAGAGTCAGGAGTCATATAGGAAGTGAGAAAGAGAGATGCAGCATTGAAGAAGGGTTATTTTACAATGAGGAAACTGGAACTCTTTGTATGTGGAGGGGAAAAAAAGTCAATAGAGGGGGAAGGTTAAGAAACAGGGCAGATGGGAGGAGAGATGGAACTGAGAAGACAGAGAGGTAGAATTAGCCTCAGACAGAAAGAGGAAAAAAGATGAGCTAAAAGAAAGATAAAGTGGTAGGTGATGAGAGAGAAAGTTCTTAGTAACAACATTAATTAATATTCACGATGCCAAAAAAAATATTCATGATGCCAAGCACTGTGCTAAGTGGCTTACATAGGTTGTCTCATTTAATCCTTACAGTAACCATTTAGCAATAATAATATCCCGGTTTTACAGACAAAGAAATTGCAGTATGGAGAGAGTAAGATCTTGTCATATAATAGAGTCAGGATTCAAAGTCAGGTTTAAAAAAAATCTGTTCGGGCATCCGGGTGGCTCAGTCAGATAAGTGTCTGCCTTTGGCTCAGATCATGATCCTGGGGCCTGGGATCAAGCCTCACATCGTGTTCACTGCCCAGCAGAAAGTCTACTTCTTCCTCTCCCTCTGTCCCTCCTCTCCTCCCACCCAGCTCATCCTCACTCACTCTATCTCACATAAATAAATAAAAACTTAAAAAAAAAAAAATCTCTGGCCTAAAAAGTACTGTTGGGGAAGGAAGTTCTTCCTTAGTGTTCTCAATGTTCAGAACAAAGCAGGAGGTGAGGCTCTTTCCTGAGAGTAAGCCAGGGAGTTGGCAGGGTATGGGGTGTCTAAGGAACAGGGTACTCAAGATTGGATACCTGCAGAAGAAGAATGGGGGAGAGCTCTTACTAAGGACACATTTGAGAGCCTCGCTAAGTTGAGGAACATGCTTTGGTAGAGATTTCAATTATTATAACCTGTGACATCCCAGTGCACTCCACCAGGCCCACCTGCTATACCACAGCCTAGATAACAGGGCAGAAAAAAGATAGGTTGCTACTTGCAGGCTTCTGGAAAAGTGATGCACACATTCTCAGAAGGGACCAGTAGTAGATACAATGTGGTTTGCTCTCCTATGGGTATAAGCAAAGGGCTCCATGGTACAGAGGTAGGAGAGGGATTCACTTCGATTAAGGGAATTGGGGAAATCTAGGGATATGGGGGAAATTTCAACTAGCTCTTGCCATATAAAATTGAGCAAATTTCAAGCCCAGTCTACTGAGAAGTGAATTGACAGAGCACAAAAGGAAGATCAAGTTTGGGGGAAAACCATAAGTCCAGTTTTCAGCCGTGTTGATTTTGAGATGCCTACAGTTTTACTACATGAATACCTTTGGACTTGAAAGTTATCACCTAAAGTTCATGATTTCACGCACCAAGTTGCTTGTACACACAGAAAGTGGAAAGGTAACACAAAACTATCTCATGGTTTCCCCACAAATCAAGGTAGAAGGATAACCTGGCCACCTGATGTACGATTAGAGTAAGACAATGATACGATTGAGCACTAAAGCATAGTTCTCTGGCAATTAAACCAAGATGGAAAAGGAGAAAAGGCCTGGAATATTTTCAGGGCGTGGAGTGGGTAGAGTTACTGATAGAGCCCTTTGGAGGAATTAGGAGATTGCATAAGGAGTCTAGGAAGGATTTCTGGTTGTACAGAGGAAGATGGTACTGGAAGAACTATAAAAAAAACTTCCCTTCTTTCACAACCTTGTCTGGAGCCAGCCTCTCAGGAGATTACAGCAAAAGTCTTCCATGCTCAAAAACAAGGCCATCACATTTGGGTAACACCCTGAGACACCCATGCTGTCTTCTAACCTCTTTTTCTAACCTCTGCTGTCTTCATTGTCCTTGACTCCCTGACCGTGCCCCCACTTAGCCCTTTTTGCCCTTAAAAGCCTGTTTTTACTGTAAAGACAGCCAAAAGCAAATTTGTAAAAAAAAAAAAAAAAAAAAAAAAATTTATTTTATTGTTTTACAGTAAGCTCCAAACCCTGCGTATGTTTGTGCCTATAAATCCCAGGCTTCCATCTTAAAATTAAAGTGTGTGGGGATAGCCACAGAGTACTTCAGGAATAGCCCCTGCAAGTAAGATGAAGCAAAAGCCACCTCAACATCATCTGCCAAGTGCATAAGGAATTGCTTGTGAGGCACCACTTTCCTTTATCTACATCTGGACTTACTTGTAACCACAAACCTTTTTTACTGAACACCACTCACCACAACTTAAAATTACAGTTATCCGGTTTCAAATCCCTCTAAGAGAATGCAGCTACCAGAACTCAGACTCTAGTCCCAAGCTCACTGTTGGCCACCTGTGCTATTACAGGCACATCAACCTCTTAGCGCCTTATTTCTTCACCTGAAAAGTAGAAATGTTTGCTCCCTGTCTTTGCAAAGATGGCCCTAAGAATCAAACCAGATAGATGTTAGGTGGCAACATTCTTTCACAAGCATCATAATACAAAAATAAAGAATTGTTGTAGTTATAATAACTTTATTGGTAGCAGTAACAATTGTTATTATTAATAAAGGTAGTAAATATGAGTTTATTTTCCCACAGTCTCATGACATAATCCCCGAGGGCCATCTACTAAGATCTTAGCATTAAAGGGCCCATCCATCCACTACATTGCTAAATTCAACAGCAGCGGGGGGGGGGGGGGGGGGGGGGGACGTTGGGGAGAAGAGATGGTAAAAATAGAAGGAGGAGGGGGAGACAGAAGGAAGAAGGGAGATAGCAGATGGAGAGACAGGCACAGGAAAACCAGGAAAGTGGGGAGATGTGAAGAAAATACCTTCCCTGGCAGCCCAGGTAGCTCAGTGGTTTGGCGCCACCTTCAGTGATCCTGGAGACCCAGGATCAAGTCCCATGTTGGGCTCCCTGCATGGAGCCTGCTTCTCACTCTGCCTGTGTCTCTACCTCTCTCTCTGTGTGTCTCTCATGAATAAATAAATAAAATCTTAAAAAAAAAAAAAAAAAGACCTTCCCTGCCTGCCTTGTGCCTCCTGAAACCCCATTTCTCAGAGTCACTAAAAGGTGGCTTTCAGAAGAGATTCTTCCAGAAGAGGTCATTGAAATCATTAACTGAACTGGATAGTCTATAAACCCACAGTGTTTGATATAGTTCCAGATCTTCACACATGGCACCTGGAGAATAGGATACTGAGGAAGGCAGTTTTAATGGCAGAAAGTAAAAATATTTTTAAATGAACAAGGAAGTAATGTTGACTCAGTGGCGAGCTACTATTTTACATGAGACCCAACTTGGGGAAAAAAATGTTTATGGCTACCTTTTTTAAAACTCTAAATGAAATACCTCTCTTCTATTAAGTCCCCTGGAGGAAAACACATTTTATAATATATATTACCTATCTATCTATTAAATAGAAAAATGTCAGTGAGCAAATTGGCACAGCTTCCTGCATGCCTAATTGTTAGTATCTGGGCAAAGCTGAAAAATAGCAAAGCAGATGCCTTTGTTGGATTTTTTATTTTGATTAGCAGCATAGGGGAACTGGTATGGTGAGGGTGGTTGGGGGTCAGCAAAGGAGAAGAGAGGAAAGAAACAAATGTATAAATACTTATTAAGAGATTCCAGGGGATGCCTGGGTGACTCAGCGGTTTAGCGCCTGCCTTTGGCCCAGGGCGCGATCCTGGAGTCCCGGGATCAAGTCCCGCTTCGGGCTTTCGGCATGGAACCTGCTTCTCCCTCCTCCTGTGTCTCTGGCTCTCTCTCTCTCTCTCTTCTCTCTATGTCTATCATAAATAAATAAATAAATCTTTAAAAAAAAAGAGAGAGAGAGATTCCAATTTTCGGGTCACCTGGGTGGTTCAGACAGTTAAGCATCTGAATTTGGCTCAGGTCAGGATCTTGGGGTCTTGGGATCCAGCCCTGCAGCAGGTTCCACATTCAGCATGGAGTCCTCTTATTCCTCTTCCCCTCCCCCTCTGTCTCTCCCCTTCCGCCTTCCCCCTTGCCTCCCTCTGCTCATCCACATGCTCTCCCTCTCTCAAATAGATAAAATCTTAAAAAAAAAAAAAATCCAAACTTTCCACATTTCTTCTCTTTTTTGTGTGTGTTTTTTTAAAGATTTTATTTATTCATCCATGGGAGACACACAGAAGCAGAGACATAGGCAGAGGGAAAAGCAGGCTCCCTGTGAGGAACCTGATGTGGGACTCGATGCCAGGACCCCAGGATCACGACCTAAGCCAAAGACTGGCGCTCAACCACTGAGCCACCCAGGTGCCCCCACACTTCCTCTTTTTGGAAGAAACTCAGAATTTAATTTCTGTGGGATTTCTTTCTTTCTTTCTTTCTTTCTTTCTTTCTTTCTTTCTTTCTTCTTTCTTTCTCTTTGTGGTGGTAGATACAGAAAAACATCTTAAAACATATTCAGGCCAACCCATAGGGAAACAGGACCCATTCCTTCTTTCTTTTTCTCTCAATATCTCTCTCTCATTCTCTCTCTCTCTCTCTCTCTCTCTCACACACACACACACACACACAGAGTCACACATAATATATAGTTTCTGAGGTTTGTTTTTATTTTTTTTATTTCTCTTATACAAAAGCCTAGGAGTATACCTCTTCTCTGTGTATTATGGAAAAAGGTTTACACACAATATTCTGGAAGTTAAATTAATTACCTTTTACCTGCCGAGTCAAGTAAAACATCTACCCCTTGGATTAATATTTTATATTTCCTTATTGTCTTGAATTATGTAGGTAAATGAAGGGATTTTCCTTTAAAATACACACACACACACACATACATGAAATATGAAAATCAGTGGATTGGTGAGAATGAAGCAAAGCTGCACATTTATAGAAAGCCAAGACATGTGCTGTAAAATGAAAAAGAGACTAAGCTAAAGTTTCAGTTGAAAGACCAGCAATCATTTTAAACAACAGTCTTCCCTTTGAGCTGAAAATATGGAAATGGAGTGGCACAGATGAGTATCCTCCTTGACTGTCTCAAATATCTATTGGATAATTAGTGTGCCCTTCATCCTGCTTAATGGAAGCACACTGCTTTACTCTATTTAGTGAAGGCAAGATCCTTTCAAACAGTAGAAATAGGAGGAGGAGATTTTATATATATAATGTTCTCTCTTCTGATTATAAAACATTTCATGAGGCATCTGGGTGGCTCAGTCAGTTAAGCGTCTGCCTTCAGCTCAGGTCATGATCTCAGAGTCCAGGGAATGAGCCCCAAGCTGGGCTCCCTGCTCACTGAGGAGTCTGCTTCTCCCCCTCCCTCTGCCTCTCCTCCCTGCTCATGTTCTCTGTCTCTGTCTCAAATGAATACATAAAATATTTTTTTTAAATAATGTAATTCAAAAAATAAAATAAAATAAAATAATGTAATTCATGAGAAAAAATTAATAAAAACTTTTTAAATTAGTATTCATTGTAGAAAAATTGGAATGTGCCAAAAAAAGAGAAGGAAGAAAATAAAAATAGTTTATAATTCCACCACCCAGAAAGATATGCTGATAATATTTTGCTGTATTCCTTTCTAGTATTTTTTTCTTTAATGTTAGACTGTCTTTGTTTAGTACAAGAAAAATAGTGTCACTTGATTGCTTTCAACACTGCTAGACAAGAAATAAATAAAAAAGGCAAAAATAAAAGAGAAACAATAATTGTACCCAGTTAAACTGTGGGAAGCTGTACCAGCCTCCAGAACTAAGTATTTGAAGAAAGAAAGCAGTTGTGAGCCATCAGCAGAGTGCAGTGGAAAGTAAACACAGAAGATTTTGTCTTACTACTGTCTTACTGTACCTCACTCTGTGACCTTAGGACAAGCTTTTTCCTTCTCTAGCCTTCATTTTCTTCATCTTTAAAATAGGAGACTGCAGGCCAGCAGTTCTACAAACATTATTAGGTGTTTTGCCATGTGCTAGAGACCAGAGATGACAGGCAGAAAGCATGTAGTCTAATCTACCAAGTTTTGCTTGCAACTTAAAAGTGAAATTCAGGTAAAATATCACAAAATTTTTTGATATTTCCTGATATTTAAAATGCTCCCTGAAATTTAAAAGAAGAGAATTTGCAAATTCTTGGTTTAGTGAAGCAGTAAGATGTTATCCAAATTCCTCATTCCAAAATTCTGCAATATAGTTGTCACCCAGAGTCAAGTGCATCTTTTAAGAAACCACTCTAAACCAGTATTGACCATTCTCATGCTGACAGCAATCAGTAAATTTCTTGAGGGTCTAGGAGGACACTACTTTCAAAACAAATGGAAACCAGAGCTGAATATTCCGTCAATTTGGTTGTCATTATATATTCCTTAAATACCAAAGGCCAAGATTTCACAAAATTGGGCAATAAAAATCTATCTCCCCTCCAAATCATTCTCCTTCTAATCTTTCTTTTCCCAACCACTTCTACCTCAATCTAGAAATTTAGCAACTTTGAATTTTCTCTTCCATTTCCAATGAAAACCTATTGGAAAGTGGTAGACAGGAGTCATTTATAGCTTAATATATTTCACTCAAAGATATTTGTACTAAATCTTTATATGTAATTGCTTAAAAAAATTTCTCCTTGTTAAAGGAACATATATCCATGAGTAAGTAGAAAAGATAAAGCAAGACAAAAGTACCTTCTGCAGTTCCCTAAATTAATACAAGATACAAACAGCCTTTGTTCAGGAGTCTTTCAAATTCAGGAACAATGTGTGTATCTAATATGGGTCATTCCCCAAACTTCACTAGTAAGGACCACTTCTCCTTAACCCTCCCCCCCGCCCGCCTTGGAGCTACATAGAAATATAATATATTAAAGAACCATTTTTAGAGGCGAAGAGGAGATTGTTTGCTTTTTTCAGGTTTTGTAGTGAGGCTGAAAGAATTTGGGGAGTTGTCCCAAGTGAAAGGAATTACAAACTGAATTAGTAATTGATATATTTACAAATAAATGATTTTTAAGATCAGTACCATCCAATAAAACTTCTATGAATAATGGAAATACTCTATAACTGCACTGCCCATGAGTTAGCCGCTTAGTCTCATGTGGTTATTGAGACTTGAAGTATGACACTTGAAATTCAGAAACTGAGTTTTTAATTTTTATTTAATTTATATTAAATTTAAATAGCCACATGTGGCAAATGGATGCCATATTAGATAGCACAGTTCTAGATGAGTCTCTTTGAAAGCTGATTGGGTGCCAAATACCCTATTCTGACCCTAACAAGAGAACTTCATCCATCTAGGGTGAATATGTCTTTAGAATTTCAGGTCTATTATAATCACATTAGTTGCCAAGTCAAAGGCAGTTGCTATTGACAAGAAAATCTACAGAATTGCCATGGAGACCCTATCAGAAAAACATAGGGCAAGCCAGGATATTGCTGTTTAACTAAATTCCAGTAGGCCCAAGCCTATCCCTCAAAGTGACCCAAATAAAGCCAACCTAATGTTTTTTGTTTTCCTAAATTTGTGTCTACTGGGAATTTTTCATGTTTCTGTGTCAAT
Source organism: Vulpes lagopus (assembly GCF_018345385.1). Classification (NCBI taxonomy): domain Eukaryota; kingdom Metazoa; phylum Chordata; class Mammalia; order Carnivora; family Canidae; genus Vulpes; species Vulpes lagopus. Next base: position 100,527,636 of record NC_054834.1, on the reverse strand, counting down.
CTTTGTTACAGGATATCTTGCAGGATCTCCTATGACCAAAGATCCCCTGAATTCACATTTTTTCTTAGTAACGGAATGAGGAAACTGACTATTATCTATTGTTCTTAAACAAGACCTTTGGGACCCTTCAAAGAAGTATTTTGAGTATCTGTTATAAGAAAAGGGACTTATATAGTAAGTAAAGGCCCTTTGTTGAAAATTTGGTTTTTGATAATTACATTTTTATCTGAAGGCGCTTTGTCAAAAATCTCCCTTTGAAAATTATGTTTACTGACTTGTCAGATAAAAAGAAAAGACGAGAGAAATGCTTGCCAGTCAGTGTTTCAAATAAGAAGGTTACAATATGTTACCATTGGCCCTTATTTTCTACCTTGATTGACATATCAAGGGGGTCCAAATATTGCTTGAACCTCTTTTGGAACAGTTAAACCGGCTAGGGCCTCAGGTACCTGTTACATGTATCCTAAAGTCCAGTGAGCTCCCCTAGCTATAGAGGCCATGGTTTGCAAGAGCAGATATGCATAGAGATCCCTGGCTAGCTTTAACATACTTACACTCATTCATTCCCACATAGAATAGAATTGATTAGAAATTATAAAACCATGTTTATTGCTAGGGGTTAAAACATTTATTTCCCTTGGCCCTAAAATACTGAATGAAGTGCCTGGAAAAGGAGGCTTGATGCTTGGCAAGGTCACTGGGTTTCCTATGTTGTAAAGAAAGTTATTAGGAAACAGGGTTTTAGTGAAGTGAGAATACTTGTTTTAGGCAATAATACCTGCTGGTATGAATCAAAACAAATAAAGGAATCACTTCCTAGTCAGGAGCCCAGAGAAAGGAATGTACACTTGAGCATTTTCCATTTAATTTTGAATTGTAGAGGAGAAAGCTCTCTAGTTGCCTCCAATAACTGGTTCTCTTCTTCTTCTTTCCCCGCCCAAATCTATGTGAGTTTTTGGTCTTACTTTGCATACTACATTAGACTAAACACTACAATTAGAGCCCTTCTTATATAATCCCCTTACTTTAAGAAAGCAAAGACACAGCCTTCATCAACTAGCTATTACCAGAACTCCTGGCCCAGAACTTACTTCATATGCCACAAAGTTCCTGTTTCCACAACAGTAGCCAAGCCCTTATCTGTTCCCTATTTCCTTCTCCTTTCTACAAGGAAATGATAGAAGCTGGGGACTCTAAATTATGCTGGGAATATATAGCCCTCAGAATCTTAGGACAGGGACCCCTGGGTGGCACAGCGGTTTAGCGCCTGCCTTTGGCCCAAGGCGCGATCCTGGAGACCCAGGATCGAATCCCATGTCGGGCTCCCGGTGCATGGAGCCTGCTTCTCCCTCTGCCTATGTCTCTGCCTCTGTGTGTGTGTGTGTGTGTGTGTGACTATCATAAATAAAATAAAATAAAATAAAAAGAATCTTAGGACAGCCCTTATACTTTATTGTAACTTTCATTTCATTTCATTTGTTGTGCTTTCATTCAACAAATGTCTAAGTGACCTCAAGTTCCAAGCCTAGTACTAGTTATTGCTCTAGCAGACAGGAGCCTCAAACATGGTTGCAGCTAACATTCACTTGAAAGTGTGATTTCTTAAAAACTATTCCTTTTTTTTTTTAAGATTTTATTTATTTGAGAATGTGCAAGAAAACATGAGAGAGCATGAGCAGGGAGGAGCGGGGCGATGCAAAGGCAGTGTCAGAAGCAGATTTCCCACTGAACTGAGAGCCCAACTCCAACCTTGATCCCAGGACTCTGGGACCACGAGCTGAGCCAAAGGCATACACTTAACCAAGTGAGCTATCCAGGCGCCCCTCAAAAGGGTGATTTTTATCTCCACCGAAGACAGGGAGGCTGAGGAACTCATACCAATGTTTTTTTTTCCAACTCCATGCATACAGTTAACCCATGTTTACTCAGCTACTTTTTCTTTCCAGCTGACTCTAAATTTCCTCCTTCCTCTTATATCTTCCTAGCATCCTTACCTGTTGCCTCTGGTTAAAGTTGAGTGCAAGATTCTGGGAAAGGTGTGAGAGAGCCTAGGGTGTGACCCCACAAGCCAAATCTTGCACAGTTTCTGTATATGGGGATTAGGAAAAGAATGATTGATCCTTCAAGTTCTGGTCTGCCTGGGGCCAGGTTTGGGATTGTGGGGATTCTGGCATGAAAAGAAAGAGAATGTAACTAAAAACAGTGCACACTTATTAATATAAAATCTGGTTCCCACTTACACACATACACTGTCTGACCTTGTCAAGCCATGCCTCTTCAAATTGTGCCCTCCTTCTCCCAACCTTTCTTCTGGACTCTCTGCATCTCACTGTCTCCACCCCAGTCCAAGCTACCCTCATTTCTTTGCCTGGACTCTAGACAGGCACTCCGTGGACTCTAAGTCCAGGACTCTAAGTCCAGGCATTTCTTTGCTTGGACTCTCAGAGCCTGCTGACTGGCTTTTCTACACCTGTATTTGTCTCACTTTGATCCTTTCTCCATTCTGTACTCAAATCGACCTTGCAAAAATGCATTGCTTCCTGATGTGCTAGGGTAACAACCCAAATCATGAATAGGGCCTTCGAGGCCAGGCACAAAGAGGCTTTCACCCACCTCCTTAGCCTTCTCACTATTCGTGGGCCACCCACACTGTGCTACCACCAGCCTTGTTTCCCTTGCCCTCAACTCTAACCCCACCTCTACTTTTTCTTAAGGGTTCAGCTCAAATGTCACCTCTTCAAGGACAACTTCCCTAATACGTGAGGGTCCTGGTCAGAAGCTCCCATAGCATCTTGCACTTCTTTGTTACAATGCTTACTACCGTTGCAATTCTATACCTAATTTGTTTTAGAAGGCTGTATCCTTAGTCAGAATATAAACTTCTTGAAGTCAGAGACCATGGGGGTCTTGTTCACTGCTCTATCCCCCCATCCGCCGTCTATCACAGTGCCTAGCACAAGAAGGGGCTTGTTAAATATTTGTTGAGTGAATGCCCACACTCATGTTGTATACATGCACACGGCCCCTTTCCTGACACACTGGTTCTGAGCAGAGAAACTACCTTGTTCTTATTGTATCATCTGTGTCATTATTCTTTTAATTTTAATTTTGGCTTGCTTATTTTTATCCTCTGTGCTTTTACATTTTATTTCCAAAAGGCAAGAAAGAAGCCTCTGGTGGAATTGCAACTGACAGTTGCAGCCACACCAGTGTTCTCAGAACACACCCTGTCATGTCGCATTTCCTTTATTTATTGAAACCACCAAGAGTTATGGGAGGCAAGTCTTAAATTCTGATTCTTAGCTAAAGTAAGGTCTGTCAAAGTCTCAACCACATGCCACTTTCTTTCTGAAAGCCTGCCTATTCTTGTCAGAGCTTCTCTCCTTTTGCCAAAGCATTTTTTTAAACCCCAGTTTAGCAGTTATATTCTGTTGTTGTTTTTGTTGTTGTTGTTTTATCACAGCTGTTTTGATATCCATCTACCTAACCTCCTAAACTCTTTGCTAAGGGCAGGTACACTGAACTAATATATTGTCTGAATCATCTTTGTATCTCAGCATCTAACACAATGTTAGGTGTTTATTATGCTAAAATGATTTTTTTCCATTGTTATAATACGAGACTGGGGCTAAGTCCTTTAGTCTGATCAGTTCCATTCATTAATTTCATCATATATTCTCCCTCACTTCCACAAAGAAGTACAGAGAATAGAGACATACTGTCCTCTTTGCCCTTTTTATGAAAGGTTGGCAAAATTATGAAAAAACACAAGAGAAGAAAGAAGAGGCTTATAAAAGTACAGAACAAACCAAATAATGCCAATAAATTCGTAACATTGGATATGGTGCATGTTTAAAGCCCCACGGCTCTTCCTCAAATCAGATGATAAGAAGTTTAAAATGCCAGGGGCATCCACTGAATCTGCTATCTCACAAAAAGAATGCAAAGAAATAGCCCACATGCTGATAAATTAAACATGCCTTATTGTTGATTTGTAGGAGAAGGATAATACTGTGCATTGTATGCTTTGCAACAGAAATCATCCTTCCAAATGTGTAAACATCTAAAAATGATGTGTTCACTGAAACCAAACACATAGACCTGGAAATTTAAGTTCTAATCCTGTTTGCCCCTGTCTAGCAGAGTGACTTGGGCAAGTCAAGTTAGTTAGTTGCCTCATGTTACAGATTTTAAAATAGAAAGCCTCCTAAAGGAACTTACTTTAATTTCAACCAGCCCTCATGACATCATGTGTGGACTTGTGGGAGGATGCAATCAGGCCATCACTGTCAGGTGAGAAACTAAAATTTGCCATTATCAAAGTTATGATATTATATCTGGGAAAATAAATCTTTTTCAGGTAAAATCTCTTCTTGTCAATTGAAAATCTCTATTTGGGTGTTTCTTTCTCTCTTCCCCCCCACGCAAGTTCAACTAGTATTTATTAAATGCCTGTTACTCAAAAGAAATTACGTAATATGGCAAAACTGCCATTTACGAAACTTAGATCTGGCTATGCTGCTACAAGCTGAGTGACCTTAGATGCTGTAAGTGACAGTTGCCACTTTTGAGCACTTACTCTGTACTTACTGTGCTAGGTTGCAGGTATGGCTTCCTTTAATTCTTACAAAACCCTCCATGATAAGTTTTATTAGCCTCTTTATATAGATGATGAAACTGAGATTCAGAGAAGTTAACTAACTCACCCCAGGTCACATAGCTAGTAGAGTAAGTGAAATGTTTTTTCCACTTACCGAATTCTCTAGACTTCAGTTTGTACTATCTGTAAAATTAGGGAATTTAAGTATGTGATATCCATAGATGATATTAAACAAATTTAAATTATTTGTTGACATTTTATTATGGAAAACTTCAAACTTGCACAAGAGTTAAGAGTCTTGTCCAGTGATCTGTCCTCCAACCACAATAGTTAGCACCTCGTAGCCCCTCTCTGTTCATCTTTTCTCCACTCAATTTCCTCCCCACCCCTGTGCCCACTGGATTCTTGTGAAACAGCCTACATATATTATTTGATCTGTAAATATTTCAGTATCTATCACTAAAAAGAAAGACTTTTTTTAAAAAAAGATTTTTATTTATTTATTCAGCAGAGAGACAGAGACACAGGCAGAGGGAGAAGCAGGCTCCATGCAAGGAGCCCAATGTGGGACTCGATCCCAGGACTCCAGGATCACACCCTGGGCCAAAGGCAGGCGCTAAACCGCTGAGCCACCCAGGGATCCCTAAAAAGAAAGACTTTTTAAAAACATAGCCCAGGGATCCCTGGGTGGCTCAGCGGTTTAGCGCCTGCCTTCTGCCCAGGGCGTGATCCTGGAGATATGGGATCCAGTCCCACATCGGGCTCCCTGCATGGAGCCTGCTTCTCCCTCTGCCTGTGTCTCTTCCTCTCTCTCTCTGTGTGTGTCTCTCATGAATAAATAAATAAAATCTTTAAAAAAAATAAAAATAAAATAAATAAAATAAATAAAAACATAGCCCCAATACCATTAGCACATCTAAGATATTAATAGTTATTTCTTAATATCATATATATCTAGCTTTATATTTTTCTAATTTTTTTTTCTAATTGATTTATTTAAATCAGAAACCAAAGTCCTCGTATTGTATGTGGCTGCTATGTGTTTTAAGTCTCTTTTAATCCATGTTTTTCTCATGTCCTCCCTTGTAAAGTATTCGTTGAAGAAACTGTCCTTCCAGAAGAGTCTCCCACATCTGGATTTGATTGTATTCCTGTAGCCTCAACTAATATGTTGCTTTGTTCTTTATCACCTATAAACTTCTTTTTTTTTTTTTATCACCTATAAACTTCTAATTAGGTCTAAAGGTTTGATCTGGTTCAAGCTTGATTTTCTTTTCTTTCTTTCTTTCTTTCTTTTTTTTTTTTACAAAAACCCTTCACAAGGGTAATGAGTATTTCCATCAGGAGATAGTGATGTCTAATTGTCTTTCTTTTTATGTTAATAATCCTTAACGATAATTGCCTAGTTCCATTATTTCCATCAGGGCTTTGCAATTGGTAATATTCTAATTATAACTTTTCTTCTTCACTTATTAGATAGACTATTTCTATAATACCTGTTTCTACAATTTTCCTGACCTCAACTATTTAATTGTCATGAGATATAGTTCATAAATGAGAGGCAGGTTAAATGCTTGATTTTTTCCCCTTTATTTACCAGTTCAGAATAATGAGTTGATTCATTATCATCCTCTAAAGGTGACTAATGAAACTATTTTAAAAATATCATTATTATGAGCAGCCTCGGTGGCGCAGCAGTTTAGCGCCGCCTGCGGCCCAGGGTTTGATCCTGGGGACCCTGGATCGAGTCCCACGTCGGGCTCCCTGCATGGAGCCTGCTTCTCCCTCTGCCTGTGCCTCTGCCTCTCTCTCTCTCTCTGTCTCTATGAATAAATAAATAAAATCTTTAAAAAATATATCATTATTATTAGGACACCTGGATAGCTCAGTTGGTTAAGCACCTGCCTTCAGGTCATGATCCCTAGGGAATCTGCTTCTCCCTCTCCCTCTGTCCCTTCCCCTGCTTGTGCTTGCATGTGTGCTCTCTCTCTGTCAGATAGATAGATAGATAGATAGATAGATAGATAGATAGATAGATAGATAGAATCTTTTATTTTTTTAAATATTGTATTTATTTATTCATGAGACAGAGAGAGAGAGGCAGAGACACAGGCAGAGGGAGAACCAGGCTCCACGCAGGGAGGTCCCAGGTCCCCAGGATCACGCCCTGGGCTGAAGGCAGGTGCTCAACTACTAAGCCACCCAGGTGCCCCAGATAAAATCTTTTAAAAAATATATCATTATGATCTCAGGATTTTAACATATTTAATATTTGATCAATTACAGTTATTCTTATCGATGCTCAGATTATAGGAATCTCCTCAAGCTGGCTCGAGTCCTTTTGACATGTAGTAGTCTTTGATAGCTTCCTCACTTTTTGTATGGCAAGATGTCCAGCTTCATCCTATACATTTCTTGCCCCAGATCTCTAATCAGACATTTCTCTAAGAATCCCTAGGGACCACAATTTAGGGCAGTAATAGTATTCACTTCTACAGATTGTTCACTGCTGCTAGGCCTTTTCAGTGAACAGAAATGGGAAAATCTTATATGAGTTCATACTGATATATATTTTTTCGTACTGATATTTTCAAATCAAATTTAGGAATGCAGAGTTTTACTTCTTTGATTTTATAGTTGTATTTCTTCCTTTTTACTAAAAATCCCGGTCCCTCCTTTTAGATACTTTAAACTTTCAGATTTTTTTTTAAAGATTTTATTTATTTATTAATGAGAGAGAAAGAGAGACCGGCAGAGACACAGGCAGAGGGAGAAGCAGGCTCCATGCAGGGAGCCTGACGTGGGACTCGATCCCGGGTCTCCAGGATCACGCCCTGGGCTGAAGGCAGTGCTAAGCCACTGAGCCACCTGGGCTGCCCACTTTCAGAATTTTTATGGACAATTTGTCATTAAAGATAATTTGAGGAGTACCTGGGTGGCTCAGTCAGTTAAGCATATGACACTTGATGTCAGCTCCGGCCATGTTTGACTCCAAGTTAGGCTGCATGCTCAGCAGGGAGTCTGCTTGAGATTCTCTCTCTGTCTCCCACTGCCCCTCATTCTCTCACTCTCAAAAAAAAAAAAAAATCTCTTTTTAAAAAAGATAATTTGAAAAATTTTTTGCAGGTTTTTTTGTTGTGGTGGTGGTGATAGTTTTTGTTTTTGGGGAGTTTTTTGGTACTGAGGGAATATCTCACCAGGGGTCAAATTATGCCGTGTGTTTAATACCACTGTCTTAATATCACTGACACTCAAAATATTACATAACCAATTGGAACCAATCAGCCCCCTACTATGCCATGATATAAATTTTTACTTGTTGGACTGTGGAGAGGTAGAAAAAGAGTAATATCTCAGGGGAGCAGAAGCTCACCAACCCATATAGAATTGTTCTAATACTTTAAAAACTAAGAATGCCATAGTCTGCATCTTGGTTTGTTACAAGTTTTGGTATATCTGAGTTCTCTTCTAGCTCCAACAGGAAACTACATCACTCAATTGAGATGCCCTTTTCCTGCTTCCTTACCCTATTAGACATTGTTTATACATATATCTGAAAACTTTACAATTATACAAGTGATTATTTTATATGATTCTGGAAGTTCTGGCCAATAAAATAAGCAAAAAAACAGAAATACAAGCTATAACTATTAGGGAAGTATAATTAACAGAATTTGGAACCACTATGATTGGCTATATTAAACGAGACAAATAGGGGCACCTGAGTGGCTCAGTGGTTGAGCGTCTGTCTTTGGCTTAGGACATGATCCCAGAGTTTTGGGATCAAGTCCTGCATCAAGCTCCCCAGAGGGAGCCTGCTTCTCCCTCTTTCTATGTCTCTGTCTCTGCATCTCTCATGAATAAATAAATTAAAATCTTAAAAAAGAAAATCTTGGTAGAATAAGCAAACTAGTACCACAAACCTCTAGGCAAGGAGGCCTGCAAATGGTGGAGTCAGCTATAGACCTGAATCAATTAGTAATTATAATTGAAGTTAAATATAATTAATTATACAGTTTTCAGCTGTTTTTATTTCATTCCACTAAAATTACTTAGGAATTACCATAATGTATGTCAGTGATACTGCCTTCCCCAAAAGCTCTTTCCTAAGAATTGGTATCCTCCTGTGCCACTACCATGCACACAGCTATAAGCAGAACTTTCCTTGCTTACATGACCACACTCCCCTGGTCAGACCTGATGGATCCCTGGGTAGGTGCCTGGCCTCAACCAATACAATCAGAAGGTTTCCTGTGGATTTTTCAAGCTGGATCAAGAAAGAGAGTCATTTATATGGTTGTTAGAAGACGCTCACCCAAAGGACAAAACCTTCAGTAAGAGCAGATGAAGCTGCCATGCGGAGAAGAGCTAAGCCAACTATGAAAAGGAATTTGGATGCCAGAGGACTCCCTATAGTTGTTCCTGACACCAATTGCAGCCCTGTCCATCTCTTAGGTTAGTTTTATAATGCTTCCCTGGCATCCATAAGCCAATTATTTCTCATTTTTGCCAAGGCTAATTCAAATTAGATTTCTATCACTTGCTCTCAAAAGAACTCTCACTTCTTTGACAAAAGGAAATACACAGAACAAATCTTCCATAAGTAATAGATTTTTATTTGAGTAATGTCAGCTTTATTATACCACATATAAATCCTCTCAGTTCCCCTGCTATTATCAATTTAAAAAATCTGAATGTTAATGGATTTTTGATTATGCGATTTTTTTTTTAAACTTAGATTTTCTTAGTCTGGGATATGGTGGAAAGGCAGGACATAAGTCCGGAAAAGATTAAGATGAGAACATGCAGAGCCTTAAACGTCATGCTAAGGAGTTTGGACTTTCTTGTAGGTAGTGGGGATCTAATTGGAAAGTTTTAAGGCAGGAAAGTGATCCATTTGGGTCTTTAGGATAGTCTGGTGGCAATGTGGAACTTCATTTAAAATGGGAAAATAGTTTCATACGTCCTTATTCTGGAAACCTAATTACATAAAGGCTATTCTGGGTATCTGAGGCCAAGTTGATAAGGGACTCACCTGGTTGGAAAAGGGAAGTATTCAAGAGAAATTTCAGAGGTAAACTTGGCACTACTTAATAACTACTTGGTCACAGAGAAAGAAAGTGAGAAGTATAGAAAGACTGTGAATAGAGATACGATCAACACAGGAGAAGGAGGAACAGATTTGAGAAGACACTAATCTAGTTGAGCATCACTACTGACTTTTCTGGCCCATTTTAGCAGTTAAGAGTGTTCTGTCCCCATGTAGCACTCATGGTCTCTCTCATTTCAAAGACAGCTGCAATATGATCATATCTTCACAGGTTGTTTGTACTTTATTGGAATTCCTCCTTAGGAAGCCAAGGTAGGAAGCCAAGGAAATCATTAATTCTGGAAATTTAGGATTCCCACTTGGTCTCTGATAAGGAAAGCATTATCTGTGGTTTTGTCATGCTGCTGTGTGTTGGTATATTTTATATATTTTATATATAATATATCTAAATATATTCTATTTACTTATTGGTTTTATTTAGTGAATATAATTAAAAGTATAATTATAGCCAACCTAAAATTTTGTATATCACACAACATAAAAAATACCATGAACTCATTACCTACTCTGTGCTCATGGTTACAGGTAGAGAAATTAAAATTTTATAGTAAAATAAAATAGGAAAGAATATAATAAAGTGATATGAGGCTAAGATTTTCAGTGCAAATATTTCTATGTTCAAAGCAATTAGCCAAAAAGCACATTTCCATGTACCTTCCCTGGGGAACTAAGGAGGTCTTGTCCACCTGATTTCTAAGGCAAAAATGCTAAATGCCAACAATGTAATTCATTCTGTGTTAAAAACAGAATTAGATACTGTCCGACTTGCTCATTGCCATTGCAGTATTTTCTGAAAAGTGTAAAATTCCAATTTGTGAATGGCAATTTTGTCAAAAGTAAAACTCAGCAGCTCATAGGCCTAAGCAACTGACATTTTTAGAATTCTGACAACTCTAATGAACTACTGGGAACTTTGGCCAAATTCCGCTTGGTTTGGTTTGATTTCCTCCTACCAACACTGATGAAAAGAAGTTAAAGTAAGCTACATATGTAATTTTAAATTTTCTATAAAGCATATTAAGAAAAAAGTAAAAAGAACAGTGTGAAATTAATTTTAATATTTTCTTTAACCAACTTTTCCAAAATGTTATTTTAACATATAATCAATATTTTTAAACTACTAATGAAATATGTTACATTATTTTTTCATACTAAGTCTTCAAAATCTGGTGTGTGTTTTACACTTATAGCATATCTCTCTTTTAAAAGATTTTATTTATTTATGTTAGATAGAGCATGAGAGAGAGAGCATGATGGGAGGAGAGGGAGAGGAAGAAGCAGACACCCTGCTGATCAGGGAGCCCCATGCAGGACTTGATCTCAGGATTGGCTGAGCCACCTAGGAGCCCCCTCTTATAGCATATCTCAATTCAGACTAGCCAAATTTCAAATGCTCAGTAGCCTCATGTGACTAACGGCCATCATATTGGACAGTACAGCCATAGATGAAAGTCTTAACTAGACACAACATCTTTCAAAGACTTAGTCTGCCTTCCCTTTAAAAGACGTGATGCGGGATCCCTGGGTGGCGCAGCGGTTTGGTGCCTGCCTTTGGCCCAGGGCGCGATCCTGGAGACCCGGGATCGAATCCCACGTCGGGCTCCCGGTGCATGGAGCCTGCTTCTCCCTCTGCCTGTGTCTCTGCCTCTCTCTCTCTCTGTGTGACTATCATAAATAAATTAAATAAATAAATAAATAAATAAATAAATAATAAAAATAAAAGACGTGATGCTTAGCACAGTGTTTGCCACTTATAGCTGGAAGGCCATCCCAAGTCTGAGAGGAAGAGGTTATATGACAGAGATTACAAATATGCATTCAAATATTTAATCTTTTTATTCTAATCTCTACTCCTCCCATTCTATTTTCCATGTTTTGAGGAATGGAAAATAACGGTGTTTTTCTGTGGTGACAAGTTACGAATTAGATAACAGGGAAGGGTGGAGTTGCCATTAAGTGGGACTTATTCCCAATTACAGAAGTAATATGCTATTCTGGAGTGGGCACTAACTTGAGAGGCAGACTTGAGTTTCATCCTGGCTATGCCACTAACGAATGGCCTGAGACAGATCAAGTCAATTCTTTGGAAATTTTCTCATCTCTAAAAGGAGGATGGACTAGATTAGCACCTTTCAAACTGTACTCTGAGAAGCCTAAAGGATTATAAGGGAGGAGTGAGGAGGAATTAGGTGAGATTTTTGCCACGCACACTCAGACTCACCCCCCCCCCCCACATTCAACTACTGCCGGATCAAATTTGTTTTAAATATTAATCTTCAGTATAAGCTCCAAAGCTAATTAAAAATTTGAATATTATAACCAGGGAATTTGATCATCTCTACTTCTCTTTTCAACAGTATAGGAAATCATAGTCACATCTCCTGGCCCATTCCTAAAGGTCCTTTTTCTCAAACTTCCTTGTCACCAGTCTTACCCCTTCCAAGCTACTGGTCAGGTTGCCAAATAATTATTAGCCACTGCTGATTCCAGGAAAACTGAACAGTGAAATATATTATTAGTTCAAGTTCTGCCCATTGTGAGGATTATCCTTTTCCTTTGTCCCTTTGGTCTCTGAGTGAACTGTAAATGCTAGAGCAATCCCCTTCAAGCCAGTAAGAAACACTTGTAAACCAGGGTGTTAGTTTTCCCCCATCTCATTGGTCATAGTAAATACCCCCATGAAGCCATATATGTAAGGGACAGCAATCTGACATGAGTAAATGACAAGAGAATATAGGCAACTTGCTCATTAAATTTACCTGCCTTCAAAACTTGTCAAGCCTCGTACTAGATTTACCTTTTCAACTTGGACTAAGAGTCTCAGATAACACCTGGATTATGATGACCAATTGATATTACAATCACTTGGTGTCCCAAAGTTACTTGTTACACTGGGACCCAGTAGCAAGCCTTTAAAAATTGGCAAATCTCTTCATATTGGTAAAGGGCTCAGATGTAACACTTTATCCCTCACTTTAGAATCAAAGCCATACATATTCTGGATACCATTAGACCCTTGAAATTTTTCCACTCTCTAGGTTTTACGTGTATTTTAAAGGTTTCTTTTTTTTAAGATTTTATTTATTCATTCATGAGAGACAGAGAGAGGCAGAGACACAGGCAGAGGAAGAAGCAGGCTCCATGCAAGGAGCCCAACGTGGGACTCGATCCTAGGTCTCCAGGATCACGCCCTGGGCCAAAGATGGTGCTAAACTGCTGAGCCACCCAGGGATCCTCTATTTTAAAGGTTTCAAAGATGTATAATACTTTTACTCTTTTGCCCCCAATCTGCCTAGTGTTAAGAATCTAGTGAATCAATGTGATATCCGTTAAGAACCAAATAAGCAAGCTTTCTGCTTAACTGTACCCCAGCCTCAAAGGTGATCTAATCTTGTGACAAGAAGTGAAATTATACTATTATCTGTACTATATGAAAGCAAACTATTTCTGCCTTATCATTCACAATTACCATAATAAATGGCCACGTGTCCCTTTGCATGGCAGAAGGAAGATTCATGTCAGCCCTTCGAGAGTACCCAGATTTTTTTAAAACTAGGTCCAAGAACTGATTTATACCAGGAAATCGGATAATGCCTCTCTTTTCTAGACATAAAAGTTTTTGTTTGCTTCTTAGGTATATAAATCAAGTAGAACGTTAGTGGGCTGCCCATATGCTTAGGTCTTAGGGACTCCATGACCAGCTAGTCACCTCAGAGAACCTATGGGACACATCATTCTGATTTCTACACTTACCCTACTACCTTTCAAGTTAACCACATGCCAATATTAAATGCTGCTACCTGGACTCAGGCAGTCTGGGCCCTCCCATCCCCATGTAACTCTGTAAGCCAAATTCAACTCCAGCCTTTTTCACCATCATCCCTGGTCTACAAAGAACATTTTTCAAAGCCCTTTCAATAATGCTGACCTCCCTGTATAGGTTTTTTTTTCTAAAGGTCTTTGTGAAGAATGGCTTCTGGACCTTTTTGAAAGACACAGTTGAGGTGAGTGGTTGGGTCAGAAATGATAAATCTACTCCATCATTCCTGTCTCTTGAAACTTTTTAATTTGTTCTTTTACATTTTCTTGAAGAAATTTGCATCTCAACTTCATTTTACATGAGTCACCATTATGTCCAGATTTCAGTCAACCTTTAGCAGAACAAACAGAATTATCCCCAGCTTCTCAAGCTGGAACAGTTAATCCAGAATCTCTTGTGAGCCCTATTTGTAAATCAGCCCAGGCTACAATTGTATCCTCCTCTTCTTCATCTAGCATTCTTAAAATCTATTCTAACTCACATTCCACAGATTAATTAGCAAAAACTCTTCAGTTCTTTTGGTGCTTGAGTCATCTCCTCCTGAATTTCACTTTGTAATGGGCCTCTTGAAACACACCAGAATTTAACTCTAATTAAAGATCTGGAAATATGCAGAGTAAAGAGTAGGGCATAAGTAGGCAATAAGAGTTTCTTTTAACAAATTCACAATTTGGGTTTCAGTTCATATTTTAAAATGAGAATCTAGAGATTTCCATATGTTAATCTCTTCAAGGGAAAGAGCTAACCTCAGCATACAGCTCTTGAATTCCTCATATACTTCATGCTGTTCTGTGGTAACAACAGTTAAGTCCTCCATGATCTTGTCTTCAATGCCCATCTCATTCCTGATGTTCACAGGCATTAATTTCTTTAACTACAACGAGCTATGGGCTTCCAACATCCTATCTCTGAATATTAATTGGGTTTTTATTATCTTCAAACATAATGAGTCTGGATAACTAGTCTCGTCATTTCATTAAGAGTGTTGTTTGTAACCAACTCCCCATTACCAGTTTCTGTATACGTCTGGATTTATGGTTGCAAGCATTAATAATCAACTCTAGGTAGCTTAAACAGACTGGAATTTGTTGGAAGGATACCAAGGGCTCACAAAATCTATGAGAAAGTTAAAAACCAGGCTCAGAAAATGGATATGAGTCAAAAGAGGCTGGCAACAGAAAACTTAGCCAAGAACCTCTGTAGGAACAGTCTGGTTAGAAGGTTGCCAGGATTTGGGCAAGAGCTGTTATAGGAAGAGGCTAAGCAGAGTGTTTTCAATGGCACTCCCATCATCAGACATTCTCTTCTCCTGGATTAGAGTCACTACCATCTCTGTAAATAACTTGCTAGCGCCTCTACCTTTGTATCACTCCTTCTGGATTCAGTGTCAGAATCCCACTGGACAAACCTTAGTTACATACTGATGCCCTTGCTGTCTAAAAGAGTGATGATCTGCCCTTTTTTCAGTTTCCATCCTAGAAAAAGCACTGGGATATTAGGTAGCCAACACATGTGTGTGCCCATGTGCATGCACACACAGCCAGGCCACCATACTTGAGTTTATCTCTGGACTTGCTATTCTGTTTTATTGGTCTGTTTATTTTGTTGTCACTATGACACTGTTTTAATTACAGCCATTGCATAATATTTTTTAACATCTGATAGCTCAACCCTCCCCCCTCAAAAGGTTAAAAACTTTTTTCTTGACTCTTCTCGGTGGAATATATCTCAATAAATTTCAGAACTCTTTTATCATGTTTCCAAGAATATCCCATTGGAATTTTGATTGGAATTGTATTATATTTATGAATATATTTGAAGAATAATTTAAATTTTTACAATGTTGAATCTTCTTTTCTTATCCAAGAACATGGTATATCTCTATTTTCCTTAAGCCTTCTTTTAACTCCTGGATAGTTATAGCTATCTTCACTTAGATTTGGCATACTTCTTAAGTTTACCCCTTTTTTGTTAGGGTGGCTAGAATTTGTTCCATTTATTTTCCTTTAAGAGTTTTAAGGCCTTTCTTTTGGCCTAACCAAAATCTTAACCTCTCATTATTTTACTACACAAATCTCTCAAGGATTCTAATTTCCCTACTGAGCTGATTGAATCATTAAGCTAAATTCTTCTCAGGTTTATCCTGCTTCTATTACTGAATTACATAGTATACTTTGTAGTATAAATTTGAACTTGAAAGTTAAAAGTCAGGAATGTTTCTCAGGGGAATAAATTCCAGGAAAAAAATTACCAGAATTGTATAAATTGGAAGATAGTGGCCACTGCACTAGTACTACAGTACCCCCTAGTGGACACAGAGTAAGTTTATACCAAGAAAGAATCTGGAGGGGCCTTTAGTGATCAACTAGGTCAACATTGTAGCTTCCAGATAAGCGAACTGAGGAACAAAAAGGAGAAATGAGTGGCCCAAGTTTACATGGCTGACCCAAGGCTAAAATCCAAGATTCCAAATTCTCATTTTTCTTTCTCTTCTACATCCCCTCTCCCACCACCAGTCCTCTACTTGCTTGCTTTCTTCCTTCTTTTCAACATGTGCTTATACACCTATTATGTATATACCTTATACACCTATTATGTAGCAGGGCACTAAGAATACAAGTATAAAAAATATTTCATCTTTGCCTTCAAATCTAGTTTTCTTTCAAGCCTACTAATTCAGGGACTGAATTTGTTAGAAAATAACCAAACAACTATGCAGGGAAAAGTTCTTAGTCATACACAAACTGACTTACAATGTGATTAATTAATTATTGAGATTTGATTGGAAAATACATTTGCAAATGTGGATACTGCCCTTGACCACGTTCAGACCATTTCATGAAAAGAGAAGACTTTACAGATTCATAACCATGAATTCTTTTGTAAAACATGACAAAACATTGAAGGTGTTCATGCATGCCCATCACCCAATCCCAAACATTATCATTTGTGTGTACTTCATTGAGCAAATCTTTACTGAGGACCTGCATGCCAAGCCAGTACTAAGCACTGGGTTTAGTATGGTAAAGAGGACAGACACGGTTCCAAGGTTTCTGCTCTCATATAGCCTATGGTGTCGTATATGTATGTGTATAATTCTCTACCTCCCAGGAAAACTTTTTTCCACTCCAGTTTGGCAAGTTATATTTTTAGGTTACAGAAATCAGGGGGTATGTAAACGTTTTCTAAAATTATCTACCCCACTCTAAGTGTCCATAGGATTTAGGGCAAACAGGACTCAACCCCCAAATTTACAAGCCATTAGACAAACTGATTCTCTTTTCTGAACGCTACTTGCTTCTAGAAAATGAAAGTAATATGTGTCCCTTGTGAGAGATAATAATTTATTATTATACTTATTAATACCTAAACAGAGACATTACTTCTTAAGTCAAATGCATGAATTATTTATTTCCTTTCCAAAAGTGCAGAAAAATTATTGAAAGAGAAGCATTAATATTGCTCACTTAGTTTCACCAAGAATGTCATTTTTCAGAATTAATACAGGAATATTCTCATGGTCACTGACATTTTAATTTTTAAAAATAACAATAGAGCAAAATCCTCAAACAATGGATGCTGCTACAACAGTATATCTTTAAGGCTATTTTCTTCCATGGGGGAAACAAAGCCCTGTTATTTCAGTCTTGATGAATAAATCTGGTAAGACCTTATTTATAAGGGATCTTTTAGTAAATTGTATCTAACTTTTATCACTCCATCTATGTAATAGTTTGACAAAGGCAGGAATCATATTTTACTCAGCTTTCCCTTTTCTCTCCACCTTGCATAGGGTTAGAGCACTCTAAATGTGGCTAAGAAGACCATATCTTATTTTATGTTATTTGACATATAAGCTGCAAGAGAAAATCTGGCATAAGTTACAGGTAAACTTACTTTGTTTTACCTGGAAGTAACAATTATCAAACAAGTCCTACTCCTATAAAATTTCTGCTAGGAAAAAAATAGTTAAATTCCCACAATCTCTACTCAAACCAAAGCAAAGCTTCAAAAATATTTAGACACAGAAGGAGGAAGATAGATCAGGGGAGAACTGGTATATTTGTGCATGGTATGCATGCAGCAGGCCAACTTCCTTTCCCTGTTGTAATATTTCCTGAAGTTTGTTCCACACACAACCAGTTCTATGAAAAGCCCAGGGCTTCAAGGTCAAATAAGTTTGGGAGATTTTGCCCAGCATTTTCTCTCTCGAAAGTTCAGTGTATGCTGGTAAATTAAAAACTATCAGAAGTTCTGCCTGTAATAAAGAAAAGTGTTTAAAATTGTTTACCTAGCATTCCCCCGAATTTATTTGACCAACATTTCACCTATAAGCAGAACTAGTAGTTTCTGTGGAACCTACAGACTTCAGGAAACTGTCTCACTGTGTTCACAGGACCTCTTTTATCTTGTTAATTCACACACACACACACACACACACACACACACACATCCTGGCATTTCATCTCCAAATCCTGCAGGACTGAGAATATGAGCATTTTCAGCAATATTTTAACTAGGGATACCAGTCTGGAGGTACCAGAAAATTAACACAATTGAATTTTACTTATGTAAGAAGTCCATTTGAATCCAGGAAACAGTTCCCCAGCAATGACTGAAATGTTGTCATAAAAAACAATAAACAGATCTCCAAGTCCTGTTTTGTATATGGGAGGGACAGAGAGAGAGGGAAGAACCATAAGATTACCACCCCCAAAGCTCACTGATGTTTCGTACAGCTTCTATCAGTTAATTTACAGAATCCATTTTCCGGTAACTCCATTTTGGAACTTCCAGTTTACCTTTGTGTGTTTCTAATTCTCCTCTCTAGATGGCAGCACAGATGAAAGAATGCCAGAAAAGCTTGGCGCCAACCGACTTCAACAGCAGCAAACAGCTATCGCCTGCCTGCTCTCAACTCACCCATCTTCTAAAAAAAAAAAAGCAGAACCTAAGGTATGATGATTACACCTTTTTCAAATACATTGAATCAATCATGTGGGAATGTAAAGAATTAATGACAAACTGATATCAATGAATGAGGAAACTGACCACTTAGCCTCTTTTCCACGCTAGCTGTTTTCTATATCTTAAGGGTATTATCATCAGTGAGCCTGCATAGCTTCGCAGTATGTCATATAAGCATGATCATTTGCATCATGACACTGGGGATCTGATACAGCCAAACTCCAAACTGCCTGGGTTGCTGTGAGTATTGGATTCCTTTAAGATATAAACAATGCTATTTACTGACCCTTTGTCAACCGATGCTTTGAACCCACTGTAAAATGATCCCTATGTCACCAGATGCTACGCTGAAGCTCAAGAAGTTAGTAAGAAGGTCACACTTCATGAAAAGCACGCAACTTATGGTTGAATTAATAATGCAAAGAAAAGGAGTGGAGCAGACTTAGAAGACCTTTATACTTTACATCAAAGCCCCACTAAGGTTTTTTTAAAACATTATTCCTCGTGGTATTAAAAAAAACAACATTCAGCTGAGTAGATTTAAAAATCAGGTTAACAAAAAATAAAAATAAAAATAAAATAAAATAAATAAAAATAAAAATCAGGTTAGCTTTACTCAACAATTCATGAATCGGGGAGCATCCCATCTAAGCAAATAGAGAGGAACTCTGAGGAGCTGTACAAAATGGAAGGCTTTTGTAGGAGCAGGGATAAGGAAAAGCACATTACCTCATCTTTCTTCAGGGGATGGCAGGGACCTATCAGGCAGATTGCCTCACTACCACTAACCAGGAAATTTCAGCCTGACTGATTCAAGGTTACATTCCTGGGAGAGGCTGAAACTGCGATTAAGTTAGGTATTAAGTATCGGTGTGGTGACATAGGCTTAGCATAAATGACTCCATTTTGAACCTGTTGTTTCTCTTTTTAACGATGGGGTCTACCAGCAAGATGTTCATAACAAAATCTGCTGACAAGGAGAACATAAGGAAGGTGCCCCTTCAACGTTTGTCATTTCAAGAGTTCAAGAGTACTCTAAAGAACACTAGACTGTTCATGCGTAATGAACTGAACAGAAGCTAAAATGTGACCGGTGCCTTTTAAGCAAACAACAACAAAAACCTCACCATGGAGAGTGAACATAACTATAGTACATAAATAAACCAACCTGAGGCCAAGTGGATTGTCATTCATATTTAAGAAAAAATCAATTTGCAGCATATCAGAGTCTTTTTTAAATTCTCCCTCCTCCTCCTCCTCCTCCTCCTCCTCCTCCTCCTCCTCCTCCTCCTCCTCTCTTCTTCTTCTTCTTCTTCTTCTTCTTCTTCTTCTTCTTCTTCTTCTCTCCTCCTCCTCCTCCTCCTCCTCCTCCTCCTCCTCCTCCTCTTCCTTCTCCTCCTCCTTAATGAAAGCAAATGTACCAGGAAATTACCCTAAACATCACATCTTTCCTTGAAGGAGTGCCTTTTAATATTCCTTGGGTTGTCATGAGTTAACTCTATGATAAGTCATGAAATCTGCCTTTCTGAAAACAACTCCTGGTGCTCTACAGTTACTGAATGCTTTCCTCCTCAGCTCTAGCTTGGAGACAAAACTGAGTCCTAAAATGACTAGACCGAGAGGCATCGAGATAATGTAGAATATGAGGGAGTAAAGTTGAGATACTGAGTATCACCCAGCCACTGGTCTGTATCTGCATGCATCTCAAGGGCCACACCATCAAACACCATCCAGAGCTGCAGGCCAGCAGCCCTCCACTCTGGGACTTTTCCCAGAGCCAAGACCCAGCTTACTCTGAGACCCAGGACTCAAAGGTGTCACATACCCAGGACAAAGCTGAATCCTGAGAGCCCTGACCCATTAACTCTGTGACAGCTGTGCAGCTGCCAAACGTGCTATCCGTGAGACCCTTGATATTCTTGATGTGTGCCTCAAAGGGAAGTCCTTTCAAGGGGGTATATATATACTCTATGAACTCTCCTCCTCATCCTTGATTCAGCTTCCAACTACCCCCTTTCCTCTTAAACTTTTTCTCTGTGACCTCAGGAATCCCATACTATCATCAACGAAGACTCCCAGCCTCTTCATTGGACATTCTTTAGCTTTCAAGCCCTAACAGGGCTTTCCTTGCAAGCACACTACTTTCCCTGTAGCCCTTGTAAGTGGAGCCTATTGGGTCAGGTTTCTTCTGTCAAACACTGTCATTTCCATGCATCTCAGTTCTCTGCCCTCTGAGACCCAGACTACATAGCCATCAGGTCACACTCTCTACCCCAGCTGTCATCCACTGACTGCTAGCCATGTCCTTTATTTATTAGAGATATTAGCAATGAACCCCAGTATCCCTTTTCATTCCAAGTGCTGCCAACAATCTGGCACATTTGTTATGTCCATGAGACATACTTGATCTCTCTCAGTTCCTTGATTCCACCTCTGGTTTCCTTCTCTATTCTGTTTCAATCATCCAATCCCATGGCCACCCCAAACTTGGTCATCAAGAAACCACAGCACTTCTGAACTCATGACTTTCTATTCCTTTAGTTCTTCTCCTGTGGTTATTTTTACTCTATTGGTTTTCCAAGCTTATTGGAAACTCTATTTTCCTTTTTCTCCTTATTTGTTATCCATTTTCTATCTCCTTTTCCTTCTTTACTGGAAAAAAATCCATGCTTTATAATGTTAGCCTCTGACATGTGGCCTCAGCTCCTTTGCTCCATTATTCTGTTGTTTCATCTGCCTGATGAAACTTGAAACTAGTTGTTTGCCATGGCTATTCCTTTTCTTGGGCTGCTGGACACTGCTGGAGAAAACCAGATGGTCACCCAGATTGGGCTGCCCTAAATTCAGGCTCAGCAACCTCAAGTGGGAATTCAGTACTGCCTGCAATCCTACCATATTCCCCTAACCTGCTTGCTCTTTATTTCTGAGTCACCAGATATTTCAAGAATTCCCCTTTCTTTCCAAATCTCCATGCTTGCCTTCTTTACTATTCTCTGGAGGTGGTTTTATTTTCCACTTATCAAGGGGGTGAAATAGAAGTTGGGAGATGTGAGTAGTCTCAGTTTTCGGTGCTAGCCTATCAACTTGCATCTTTCCCTACCTTGCCTCTTTCCTCAATCTCACCTCTTTATAAAGATGTTCCCTCCCTCATCTAAGGCCCATATCTTGGCCCATGCTCTGAGTCCCATCTCCTTTTGACCTCTCATTCCCCTTACTTGCAGTTATTCTCACTCTTATCTATAT
This sequence comes from Vulpes lagopus, assembly GCF_018345385.1. Classification (NCBI taxonomy): domain Eukaryota; kingdom Metazoa; phylum Chordata; class Mammalia; order Carnivora; family Canidae; genus Vulpes; species Vulpes lagopus. The sequence goes on along the minus strand of NC_054834.1, from coordinate 100,505,895 downwards.
ATTCAGCCTCTTCCACTCTATTGGTTCCTTCCTCCTAGGGTTAAAAAAAGCTCCATTCCCCCTCTATCGACAGCCTGCTCACTCCTCTCCAGCTAAACTTCTTGGAATAGTTATCTCCACTCACTGTTTCAACTTCCTCCCTTTCCATTCACTCTCCCAATCTGCATTCTCCAAGATAACCAGTTATCTCCCTGTAGCTACACTCAAGGGACACCTATCAGTTCTCTCTTTATTTGACACTTGACATGTCCTCCTTTTTTGATACTTTCTCTCCCCTGGGCATCTATGATACCACCTACATGCTCCCAGATATCTCTCTAGCCGAGACCTTTCTCTGGAGCTTCAGACCCAGACAGCTATCTTTTAGCCAGCTCTACCTGTAGGTCTTAAAAGTGAATTCATTTCCCTTCAAACGTGTACCTCTTCCTGAATTTCTCCTGTGAGTGGTAGGTACTACCCTTGGATTCACTGATGCAGCGAGAAATTTGTGTATCATCCCTGACTGCTTGGTGGAGAAAGGATGGAGGTCTATGTTTGACTGTGTGTTGTGATGGGTGCAAGCTCTTCATATAGTCTTATCTGGGTGGTCTGAATGCTGGCATGAGCTGCTAATGCCATTCTTATCAACTCTGTCAGTACTGGCAAGGCCCGGTGTGCCCTATAGGTTTTTGACCCTGCTGGCTCTGATGGGCAGTGATGAGCTGGCTGGGTGTACATGTAAGTCCCATGTACCTTCATCTTGCAGAAGGGCCATGATATTCCCCGCAACCCCAGAAAACAGTATAGAAATATCTCTTCCTTTTATCTAGCACATCCACCTCCATACAGGTTATTTATTCTCCACTCATAGGACAGACAGGGAAAAAATCAGCTCATATTTACATATGTGTAAATTGCTTAATCTCATTAATTCACATGTGTGGAATTACATTAATTTCAAACAATAGAAAAATTTATTATTTAATCTCTCTCAATTTCAGTTTAATCTCTGAATTAAAGAGCAGAGCCCAAGCAGCCTGGGTGGCTCAGTGGTTTAGCACCGCCTTCAGCCCAGGGGCATGATCCTGGAGACCTGTGATTGAGTCCCATGTCGGGTTCCCTGCATGGAGCCTGCTTCTCCCTCTGCCTGTGTTTCTGCCTCTCTTTCTCTTTGTGTCTCTCATGAATAAATAAATAAATCTTAAAAAAAAAAAAGCAGAGCCCTTTGTATTTCATTTATATAATGTAGAGTCTGGGTCTGTCTCAGCATCAGATTATCTCTACAATAACTAATGTACTTTCTACTCTACTAATAAGAATGGGGGGTGATATCTGTGTATGTGTTTGTGTGTGTGTTTGCATGTTGATTTGGTGTCAGGGTCCACAGGTTGGCAGCCCAGAGCCCAAAGAGATGAGTGAAGAGAGTACATTCCATTAATACTTCACATATTATCCTATCACATGTTCTTTCAAAATCAAATCTGATCAGGGCATTCACCTGCTAAAATCCTGTCTGTACCTTCCCATTGCCTTTAGGATAAAATCTAAACTTTTAAACTTGACTTCCAAGTTAAGATTTGTTCCCAGTTTACCTCTTCCAACTCGTTTCTCACAATTTTCTCTCTTTCAATTCCATGGGCTCATCATGCTCTCTCTTGCCTCTGGACTTAATTACATTTCTAGAAGATTTTCTCCAACTTTTCCCTATGCCTGGTTAATTCCTGAACATTCCTCTGGTCTCAGGTTAAATGCCAGCTGCCCAGGAAGTCCTCCTTGACCTTCCTCTCACCCCTAACTTTGATGTGTCCCTTCTATGTACTCTTATAACTTTCTCAGGTCATAGTGTTTATCATATTTTAATTTGTTTTATTTATTTGCTTTCTGGCTAGACTATAAATGCTTTCAAGGCAAGATTGTTTCTGTCTTGATCACTGCACACCCTCTAACACCTAGCATGTACCTGATATGTGGTAGGTGCTCAATAAATATTTGTTAAATAAGTAAATGAATGAGTGAAGAATAAATTGAACATGTAAACCATATAGTAGCTGGCTTCATTTGCACTGCCTTTCATCTTAAAGCAGGACTCAGACTTAATTGTATTTCTCTAAGAGTAAATCAGCCCCCAAAAAGAGCAGATTTGATTGAAGAATTTATGAAGAGACAGAGAGAGTTTAAATAGCAGGCATTTCTGTTCTCCCCTCTACTCTCTTTGATTTCCAGATGTTGGATCTCCCTCTCTTTTGACTCTGCCTTCCTCCCTGCTCTGTCATCCCCAACTCAGCCTCTACTTCCTTTTCTAAGGAAATCTCCCTCTGGGAGGACAATAGAGGATGAAGTGGAGACACATGAGGATAGTATCAGTGAATGCCATTTGGGAAACAATTGAATGAGGCCAGGCAGAGATGATGAAGGCCTGAATACAGGGTGCAGGCCAGGTTTTGATGACTGCAAAAGAAGGGAAGGGAGGGAAGGAAGGAAGGAAGGAAGGAAGGAAGGAAGGAAGGAAGGAAGGAAGGAAGGAAGGAAGGAAGGAAGGAAGGAAGGAGAAAAGAAACAAAGAGGAGGCTCATGTTGTAGAATTTTAATTTCTTACGTTAAGCAAAATGGAAAAGTGATATGCAAGAGGTGGGACTGGGACTTGGGGAAAGTAGGAAAGATTTAGAAAAAGAGAAGTGGAGAATGTCAGAGACAGGCACCTACCTTGACTGACTGAAAATTCAAAGAATCATCCTTAGTAGTGAGGGCTTATCTGGGACCAGTCACCTGACAAAGCTTGGATCAGATTTCTGAATTCTCTCCAGCACTTTTTTCTGTTTGGGAGTGGAAACAAAAAGTAAGTGGTGGATTTCATTCTGGGTAGGGATTAGGAAGACAGGAATGAATGAAGGATCAAGGGGCTGAGGGTGTCTATCAGGATCATTGCTGAAATCAACACCAATAACAGACTGAGAAGAAGGTAAGCAAGGGCTGATGGGTCCTTGACACTCTGATTACATTGATGGGTGAGAGAGCAAGAATCACAACAAGGAGGAGGACAAACAGAGAGTTCAGTGGCCCTTATAAAAATAACACCAAAATATTCCAGACATTTTCTCCATAAAATGAAAAGGTGAATGCCCCCTTTAAATCATTAACTAAACTGGCATTCAAATCTGGGCAGACTCCCCCAGGTTGGGCTGTTTCACTTTGCCAAGAATTGATAAGCTTCTGTGAACCCTCCAGGGTGAGTGAGGCATGATCCATCTTCCCTGTCTGGACAAGCTTGATCTGGCTTCCTTCCTCCTGCTAAAGCAGGCCTGAGGTATGTGACAGGATTCCGTGTCTTAGACCAATTATCACATTCCACAGTGTGGAGCTCCTGCTGATACTGCCTTTCAACTTTTAGGAGGCCCTGCTCTGACACTCCCTGGCTGAGCCCCTCACCACAGAGTGAGGAAACTGGGACCAGAATCCACATTGATCCCTACTACACAGTCTGGATAACCTGAAGCACCTCAAAATTTCTGGCCTCAGTGCCTCAAGTCCACTTCCAAGGCCTGCCTACATTTCTTCAGTCCCATCCTCCCAAGGGCAGACCATGCCACCAGTATATGCACTCCCTAGACTGAAAGCGGCCAAGGAGAGCCTTGGGGATATGCCCAGATTGTGGGTGTGTGGGCTGGGGTGTCCACATGCCTGACAGTTCTTTCTCAGTCAGAGCCAGGAATGGGGAGAGAGAGGGGGTAGCTTCAGCTCTCCCCATGCCTCCATGTCCTTATGCAGAACAAAAAGGTGCCTGAAAATTACACATTCAAACTTGGCCTTCAGATCATTAAGACAAAGTTATCAAGTTAGGAAAATACAACATATTTTATTTATAGCTTTTATGTATACATATGGAATATGGACATCAATTTGCATTCTTACCCTTGGTTTCACAAATTTTAGGGGCAGTCCTGGCTCCTGTAATGCATTACTTACATGCTGTGAAGAATAGCTTGTCAAAATTATTATTCTAGGTTTATTTGACATAATAGTTAGGTCCAAAATGTATCCCAGAGATCCCTGGGTGGCGCAGCGGTTTAGCGCCTGCCTTTGGCCCAGGGCGCAATCCTGGAGACCCGGGATCGAGTCCCACGTCGGGCTCCCGGTGCATGGAGCCTGCTTCTCCCTCTGCCTGTGTCTCTGCCTATCTCTCTCTCTCTCTCTCTGTGTGTGTGTGACTATCATAAATAAATAAAAATTAAAAAAAAATTATAAAATGTATCCCAGACAGTAAAAAATAAAGATCCTATTTGAATTTCTAAAAAGTTTTGGTACCCTAAGCACTTTCTTCAGTTTTTATATCATTTGATTGTCATTTGGTAGAGTATTTTTCCCTGTTTTACTAATGTCCATATTTAAGATAAATTTTCAAAAAGAATCAATGAACATTTTTAGCATATTCCCAGGTATGTGCAGTCATCACCACAGTCAATTTTAGGACACGTTTATCACACCCAAATGAAACCCTGTATCCATTAGGAGTCACTCTTAGTTTAAGACCCTTTGCCCCAGCCCTAGGCAACAACTAATCTATTTCCTATCTCTACAAAATTGCCAATTCTGGACCTTAAATATAAATGGAATTTTATAATATGTGGTCCTTTATGACTGGCTTCTTTCACTTAGCCTAATGTTTTCAAGGTTTATCCATTGGATCAGTACTTACTTTTTTGTCAAACAATATTCCATTGTGTGGATATAACACATTTTATTTATCCATTCATCAGTTGATGGAATTTGGGCTGTTTCCACTTTTTAGATGTCATGAATAATGCTGCTGTGAACATTTGTATATGAGTTTCATATGGACATATGTTTTCATTTGTGTTGGGTTATATACCTAAAAAGGGAATTGCTGGATCATATGGCAACTCAGTGTTTAGCCTTTTGAGAAACTGCCAAACTGTTTTCCTATAAGGTTGCATCATTTTACTTTCCCACTAGCAATGTATGAAGGTTCCAATCTCTGTACTTCCTCATCAACACTTATTATTACCTGTCTTTTTTATGCTAGTCATCTTAGTGGCTATGAAGTAGTATCTCACTGTTATTTCTATTGTTTTACTGAAGGCTAATGATATTGTGCATCATTTCATGAGCTTGCTTACCATCTGTATATCTCCTTTAGAGAGATATCTGTTTTGATCTTTTGTCCATTTTTAATTTGGGTTGTCTTCTCATTACTGAGTTGTAAGAATTCTTAGTGTATTCTAGATGCAACTCTTATGTCAATATATGATTTGTGAGTATTTTCTCCCATCCTGTACATTTCTTGCTCATGTTCTTTGAAACACAGAAGTTGTTAATTTTGATGAAATCAAATTTGTCTGTTTTCTTTTGTTGCTTGTGCTTTAGGTGTCATATCTAACCAACCACTGATTAAAGTCGCAAAGATTTATCCCTGTTTTTTCCAAAGTTTTAGAGTTTTAGATCCTACATTTGGGTCTTTGCTCCATTTTGAGATAATTTTTATATTTGGTGTGAGGTAAAAGTCCAACTTTATCTTTTTGCATATAGTATTCATTATCCCAAACCGTTTATTGAAAAGACTATTCTTTCCCCCTTTGGATTATCTTGAAATCCTTGTCAACAATCAATTGATCCTAAGTGTGAGGATTATGAATTTTTAAAGTACTCCTTTTCTGATATCTATAATTTCTTTTCTTTTTTCTTTTTTAAATATTTTATTCCTTTATTTGAGAGAGAGAGAAGAGGGGGAGAGAGCATGCACAAACAAGGGGAAGTGGTGGAGGGAAAGGGAGAAGCAGAGTTCCCACTGAGCAGGGATCTCAGTGCAGAGCTCAATCCCAGGACCCCGAGATTATAACCTGAGCCAAAGGCAGATGCTTAACCAACTGAGCCACCCAGGTGCCCCTATAATTTCTTTTCTAAAGGAATATGCAATAGGTCATATCTCAGTTTACTATGACTCTTTATTTATTTATTATTTATATTTTTTAGAGAGTGGGGAAGGCCAGAGGGAAAGGGAGAGAGAATCTTAAGCAGGCTCTATGCCCAGTGTGGAGCCTGACACAGGGCTCAGTCTCATGACACTGAGATCATGACCTGAGCCAAATCACGAGCTGGACACTTAACTGATTGAGCCACCCAGGTGCCCCAGTATGATTCTTTGAAATCAAGAAGTTCAGACTAGAGACTACTTTAGGGGCACCTGGCTGGCTCTGTCAGTGGAGCATCCAACTCTTAATCTTGGGTTGTAAATTTGAACCCCATATTGGGTGTAGGGATTACTTTTTTAAAAACTTACTTTAAAAATTGTTTTTGTTCCCCTAGAGCTATTTAGATAATTCTACTTGCAACCAAAACATTCTTCCTCTTTAGAGGTATTTTACCAAGATATAAAACAGAAATCTGAATAAACTGTGAAACTAAGAACACAACAAGGATCTCCTTAATCTCTGGGTATGTGTTGTAATTTGTCCTTTTGTCCTCATTTTTTTTCTTTTATCCAGAAGAGTAATATTAATGTTTTACAAAATTCATGGAAATTGGGGCACCTGGGTAGCTCAGTGGTTGAGCGTCTGCCTTTGACTCAGGTCATGATCCCAGGGTCCTGGGACTGAGTCCCACATCAGGCTCTTTAAAGGGAGCTGCTTCTTCCTCTGTCTATGTCTCTGCCTCTCTGTGTGTGTCTCTCATGAATAAATAAATAACATCTTTTAAAAAAATTTGTGGAGATTGATCAACTCTCTAGTGTTTGGAGCCAGAGTATATTTCTTGGCTCAAAGATCCCTTTCCTCACTTTCACATGGTGGAAGAAATTAAACATGGGCCTCTAATCTCATACATGAAGAACAAGGATTATTTCCTCAATTCAGACAAGGGCTTGGGATAAGAACATGTTTGGATCAAAATGGTTTTCTTAAACCCAATTAGCTCTAATTCTAGGCTTATTTTATTGTTCCCTGTATTTTGTTCCTATTTATACTGATGAATAATGGATTGAATTGTGTTCTATCATTTATATCATAAAGAGTTCCTCTAGGTTTGAAGGCTGTAAAGTCTCTTTTAAACTTGTGCAAGAATTAAACTTGGCAATTAATTCATATGTCAATTGTTAGCAAGGTCTAGTAATTAAAGTCTACTTCAGAGTAAGTTATTAACTCTCCAAATAAAAAAAAAGTACTTTATCAACTTATCAGTTTTAGCTATTTATTCTAGTTGACAGATGAGATAGGGAAGTTATTGACTGTACATAATCACCTCTGTACTTTTACCACTGAACACTGAGGTCAAATGGAAGTCTAGGTTGTTCAAGTTCATAGTTTAAATCTAGAATAAACCAGTTCAGGTTGATGGGGGTGGAGGGTGCCCTTGGATCTTGTTACCTTTGCAATACTGTCTCCTTAAATTTTGCAAAGCCCATTTTTGCTATGTTCAAATACTCAAACGTCTAAGTTAGAAACAGCCTAGACCAAGGATTTCATATTGAGATCTGAGATATTAAATTTCCTTGCTATTTACATATTTTACAGTTTTAACTATAATCTCCATGCTGTACATTGTATCCCCATGACTTATTTATTTTATAAATGAAAGTTTATACTTTTCCTTTTGATCTGTTTTATGTTTTTTAAGATTTTATTTATTTATTTATTTATTTATTTATTTATTTATTTAATAAATGCAGAGAGAGAGAGAGAGAGACATGCAGAGACACAGGCAGAGGCAGAAACAGGCTCCACACAGGGAGCCTGATGTGGGACTCAATCCCGGGACTCCAGGACCACACCCTGGGCTGAAGGCGGCGCTAAACTGCTGAGCCACCCGGACTGCCCATGATCTGTTTTATTTCTTGGCCTAACATCTGGTTATAGTTACAGTTTGAGGGCACTCTATATGCTCCCTTTTCTTTCCTCTGATCGGCTAGTGATGAACTACTACTAAAGTCAGTCCAAGTCTGACTCTTTCTTGTGGTCAGTATAACTGCAGTCTGGTTCCCAAGCCCTGCTGATCATCAGAATTTCCTGGGGTGTTTTTTTTTCTTTAAATATTTTATTTATTTATTCATGAGAGACACAGAGAGAGAGGCAGAGACACAGGCAGAGGGAGAAGCAGGGTCCATACAGGGAACCTGACGTGGGACTCGATCCCAGGTCTCCAGGATCACACCCTGGGCTGAAGGTGGCGCTAAACTGCTGAGCCACCAGGGCTGCCCTCTGGGGTGGTTTTTTTTTTTTTTTTTTTTAATTTTTTTATTTATTTATGATAGTTACAGAGAGAGAGAGAGAGGCAGAGACACAGGCAGAGGGAGAAGCAGGCTCCATGCACCGGGAGCCTGATGTGGGATTCGATCCCGGGTCTCCAGGATCGCGCCCTGAGCCAAAGGCAGGCGCTAAACCGCTGCGCCACCCAGGGATCTCTGGGGTGGTTTTTAAAGAGTTTGCAGGCCTCACTCCAAAGGTACTGAGTCTGGAACTTTAGGGTAGAGCCAGTGAATCGTATGTTTCAGACGTTCCCAAGGTGATACTGATATCCAACCAAGTTTGGGCTATGGTCCAGGATCTCCAGGTGCTTGGAGGTCCCCTGAGTTTGGCCTTGGGGCATTGCCCCCAAGAAGCTGCCATCTACTTGCCAGAATATTCTAAAATAATCAGAGGTGCCTATTTGCAAACTGCCCTTAATGCTAGCTGCTACATCGGCAGAGTCCTATGTTCTTTCTCTGTCCACTCTCACCTCCTTTGGACTGTCCTTATGACTTACTTGCTCCTTCAAGCTGTTTGGCAGTGGCACTAGTGAGTATAAGATAGACTTTGGTCCTGATAAATCTGCCATGGACTTTTGGTCCAGCCTCCTATATGGATGCCATTGCCTCACCTGTAAAATGAAGATAATATCATCTTCTCAAAGATGAGGACCAGAAGAATGTATTTACATGGCACCTAGAATATAGTGTACTTTGTATTATGCATTATTGTCTGTTTGGTTCTACTTGTCCACCTCCAAAAGTATGGCAGGTTAATGAAGCTTGCTCATTAGTTTTCCCTGATTGTAGCCCCCTAGATTACTCTGAGCAGCATTTCTCAAAGTAAGGGACACAGACCACCTGCATCTGAATAGGAGAAAGGACAAAGAGCTGGTCTTATGCAACTCTAACTTTATATACTTTATAATTTTTTATTGCAGTAAAACAGACACATAGAAAAGTGTTTTTATTATAAATGAACAGCTCATTGAATTTTCATATACTGAACACACCCATGTAACCAGCACCCAGATCAAGAAACAGAAGATAACAGCACTCCAGAAACGCTCCTCCACACATGGAACTTTAAGAACCACTGTTAGATGAAGAGCCCAGGCGTGGAGCTCTCCTTTATCACAGTCCTGCCTTTCTCTCCTGGGCCAATTCTGTATGCTGTGTGAGCCCTTCCTAATCTGAGAGGCTAAGGCTGTGGCCTCACATGCCCCCTTAATAGTGATGTGACTTCCTTTGTAAGAAGGGTCACAAAGAGTATTTCAATCATTTATATTCCCAGCATACACCCTAAACTGTTTAAAGTAAATGAATTCAGGTCCTGGCCAACAAGGAGTGGAGATCAGTCATTGCCTGAAAGCATCAGCTTATTACAACACTCCAGCATTTTCTCACGGAAGGGTGAATGAGGTGGATTCTAGTGTAATTACCTTTGTGTAATTGAAAACTAAATCACTGATGACTGCATAGTTTAAATATCCATTTAAATACTTTCATTTTATTGCACTTATTTTTACAGGACATGCTACCACCAAATAGGCTATTAATTTTTCTAGCAAATTAAAATCTGAATGGGTACATTAAAAACAAGCACAGCTCAAATAGATGCCCTCTTTTCCCAGAGATCATTGGAGTTTTTCTTTTTATTTAATCCAGCTATTCAAATAATGTATTAGACCAGGACCTGTAATAATACAGGCCTTACCCAAAAGAGATCAGGTTTTCTATGTAATATGATTTACACAAGATTTTAAATAATAGGACAAAAACCTGTGGTGCTTTTGCCTATATATCTTCTCAAGTATTAATATACATGCAAATCACATGTTAAAATGCAGATTCTGATTTGGTGGAGCTTCAGGTCTGAGTTCTGCATTTTTAACAAGCTACCAGATGATGCTGATACTGCTGGCCTGAGGACCACACTCTGAGTTGCAAGACTGTTCAGAGTATAAGCATTGACTAGAAGCCTGGATACATATCTGAGTTTCAATCTCCTAGTATATATAGACTATTTTTTAAGGTACCATCTAAATGTATGAATCCATAATTCAATAATCCCTCTTTGCCTATTAACTAATTTTTCTTTAGACTGCTGATTCTCATCTATAAGCTGTTATATTAAATATTGTTCTGTATCAGAAAGCCAGACAAAAACTCTTGCTTATGGTTAGAAAGCTTTATTTTTCAACCTTGTACAAATCCATTGGACCATAACCTAAACTTGAGTCAGCAGTGTAAGACTTTGGTCAGATAAGCAAGAGTAAACCTGAAGTATAACCAAAAGAAAGGGACGGCTAGTTCCAGTTCAAGGTGATAACATAGAAAGATCCTGAACTCACCTCTTCCCATGGACACACCAAATCTACAGCTATATGTGGAAAAATTTCCTCTGGGAAAAAAAAAAAAAAACCTAAAAACTGGTGGAGCAAGCCCTTCACATCAGGCAAACAAGACGGAAACCACATCAAAGGGAGTTAGGAAAGGCTAAAACACAATCTTGCTATAAACCCCCGCCCCTAGTATAGTATAGTGACCCACAGTTAGGAGTCAACTAAAATGCACAGCATCTTCCTTAGGGGAAAAGCATTCAAACTCCATAAAAGGCATTCCAGCTTTTAAGACTGGCTTCTGAGAGATGAGCCTCCAAAACATCTGGCTTTGAAGACCAATGGGACTCATGCCCAAGAAACCCATGGATCCATGGTGAACTAGCAAACATCTGTTAAAGGGCATACATGCAGGCTTATCTGCTCAGGACAGCTCTTTGAAAACGGACCAGACTTTATGTGAAAGAGACTTATTTCCTAATTTTTTTTTTATATTTATGATAGTCACAGAGAGAGAGAGAGAGAGAGGCAGAGACACAGGCAGAGGGAGAAGCAGGCTCCATGCATTGGGAGCCCGACATGGGATTCGATCCCGGGTCTCCTGGATCGCGCCCTGGGCCAAAGGCAGGCGCCAAACCGTTGTGCCACCCAGGGATCCCCTTATTTCCTAATTTTAAAGCACAGGTCTAAGGGACAGGGACTTGCTGAGATGCTCTCTGTGGTCAGAGATAGGTGGGCACCATCTTGCACTCTCCGGCCTTAGTAAAACCAACCAGAGCTATCTTTTTTTTCCCTTTTCATTTTCCTTTTCCTTTTCTTTTTTTCACCCTTTTATGGCGAGTGCCATGTTTGCTTTTTTTTCCTCTGCCGTGCTGCAACCAGTAAGCACCATCTTCACACTCTCCCTCTGCTATGCTCCACAGTGCCAGTATCAATATCTGCCAGAGGAGAGCTTCTACACACATCTGTTGCCTTGGCTTTTACATCTGGTGACCTGATTTTTGCAGCTGCAACCCAGGGGACACCCTTAGTTGCCTGGCTTTAGATGGCCAGGGAGACTTACATTCCTGAATCTCACAAGAAAGGAAAATTACAGGTCAATATACCTGACGGATGTAAATGCAAAAATCCTCAACAAAATATTAGCAAATTAAATTCAACAATACATTAAAATATACCATGAACAAGTGGGATTTATTCCAGGATACAAGGATGGTTTAACATCCAAAAATAAATCAACATGATATATCACATTTAAAAAAATGAAAGATAAGAAACAGACTCTTAACCACAGAGAAAAACTGATGGTTACCAGAGGTGAGGAGGATGGGGGGATTAGTTAAATATGTGATGGGGATCACTTGCTATGATGAGCACTGGGTGTTATATGGAAGTGTTGAATTACTATATTGTACACCTGAAACCAATTTTACACTCTATGTTAACTAACTGGAATTTAAATAAAAACTTTAAAAAGATGAAGGAGAGAAATCATAAAATCATTTCAATAGATGCAGAAAAACATTTGACAAAATTCAACATCCAGTTCCGATAAAAATTCTTTTTTTTTAAAAAAAAATTTTATTTATTTATTCATGAGCACACAGAGAGAGAGAGAGAGGCGGAGACACAGGCAGAGGGGAAGCAACCTCCATGCAGGGAGCCCGATGCAGGACTTGATTTCGGGACTCCAGGATCACACCCTGGGTTGAAGGCAGGCGCCAAACCGCTGAACCACCCAGGGATACCCACAAAGAATTTTAAAAATTAAGAATTGTAAAATTCAGGCAGCCAGCCCATGTGCCCAAACTAGAAAGGAAGAGTAAAACTGCCACTATTTGCAGATGACATGGTACTATATATAGAAAACCCTAAAGATGCCACCGAAAAAACTGTTAGAGCTAATAAATGAAGTTGGTAAAGTTTCAGGATACAAAATCAATATTCAGAAATTCATTGCATTTCTGTACACTAATAACAAAGTAATAGAGAAATTAATAATCCCATTTACAATTGCATCAAAAAGAGTAAAATAACTAGGAATAAATTTAAGCAAGAAGATAGACTTGTACACTGAAAACTATAAGACATTGATGAAAAAAATTTAAGAAGACACAAATAGATGGAAAGATATACCATGCTCAAGAATTAGATTAATGTTGTTAAAATGTCCATATTACCCAAAGCAATCTACAGATTCAGTGCAATCCCTGTCAAAATTCCAATGGCATTTTTCACAGAAATAGACCAAACAATTCTTCAATTTGTTTGGAACCACAAAATAGCTGAATAGCTAAAGCAATCTGGATATAGCAAAACACAGTATGCCCCTGATTTCAAACTATATTACAAAGTTATAGCAATGAAAACAGTATTGTATTAGCATAAAAACAGACACATAAATCAATGGAACAGAATAGAGCCTAGAAATAAACTTATACATATATGGTCAATTAATTCACAACAAGGAGCCAAGAAAACACAATGGGGAGAGGAAGAATAGTTTCTTCAGTAAATGGTGTTGGGAAAACTGCACAGCAATATGCAAAAGAATGAAAGTGGACCACTGCACAAAAATGAACTCAAAATGGATTGAAGACTGGAATGTAAGATCTGAGCCCATGAAACTCATAAATAAAACTCATAAATAAAATATTTATTAAATATATTATATTGCATATTTGAAATTTGCTAAAAGAGTAAATCTTGGAAGCTCCCATTACAAGAAAAAAAACTATGTATGGTAACAGATGTTAATTAGAGTTATTGTGGTGACCGTTTCACAAAATATACAAATATCAAATCATTACATTGTATGCCTGAAACTAATATAATGTATGTAAATTATACTTTAATTTTAGAAAAAGAAAGGGACAACTAATCCTACCAGAATAGGCGGTCCTTATATGAATACTGTATTTACATCCACAACTGGGTGGAACATGCAAAGAAAAGTTCAAAGAACTAGCATTATTTAGCTTGTGAAGAAAGGACAAAGGATGCTTTAAGAATCATTTTTGAATGGCAGCAGAAAGCAGTATATCCTGTGAAGTAATCTTTACAGTGCATCAGAGTAGATTTAGGTTAGCTCTGAAGCAGATCTTATGATAATGATGATCCTAGGTGGTAGGATTGCCAATGGTAATTTCCTTTTTCAAAGACCTTTAAAACCAAACTGGACACTGCTACATTGCCTGTCAGTTGGGTTATGAGTTGATGTATCAATTGGGGTTCAGTGCAAACACTACTCTGTGTGTTGAATACAAGGAATTAGATGTTTCCAGAACAATTTGGTGATGTATCAATTGGGGTTCAGTGCAAACACTACCCTGTGTGTTGAATACAAGGAATTAGATGTTTCCAGAACAATTTCCTTTTTCAAAGACCTTTAAAACCAAACTGGACCCTGCTGCATTGCCTGTCAGTTGGGTTATGAGTTGATGTATCAATTGGGGTTCAGTGCAAACACTACTCTGTGTGTTGAATACAAGAATTAGATGTTTCCAGAAGAGCAGAGGTTAGAGGACAGCCCTTAGGCTTCCAAGTCACAGCACACAGTAACTACCTAGAGATCAGGAACCTATGGAAACCAAAGCTGGCATCACAGCCATTTCTCACCAATGGAATTGGTGGCACTGCAGAGGCACAGAAAATCTGGCCATTGAAAATCACATCCAATGTAGCATGCTCACCAAAAAGTAACAGAGAAAACTGACAGGCAGAGAAAATATAACCTCCCTCTTGCTTTTACCTTCCCATCTCACTTTGTTATATCTGATTGGCAAAACCTAAATTGTATACTGAATCCTATTAAGAAGAAAATCTATGAATTATAGTTGTTTTGGGGGGGTTGTTTATTTTTTGTGTTGTTTTTATTTATTTATTTGAGAGCAAGAGAGAGCACACAGAGGGAGAGGGAGAGGGAGAGGGAGAGGGAGAAGCAGACTCCCCACTGAGCAGGGAGCCTGACGTGAGTTTCAATCCAAGGACCCTGGGATCATGATGTGAGCCGAAGGCAGGCACTTAACCAAATGAGCCACCCAGGCGCCCCTGGTTGGGGTATTTTAAAATCACTTTTCATTGGAGTATAACATACATACGGAAAAATGTTCAAATCACCATCAGTTACAGCTTGATAAATTTTTATAAAGTGAAGATACCCATGTAACCATAACCCAGAATGGAAAACAGAAAGTATTTGTACACCAGAAAGCCCCCTTCTTGCTCTTTTTTAGGCATCATCCTCCAAGAAGGTAACTGCAATCTTGGCCTCTAACACCAAAGAGCAATTCTGCCTGTTTTTTAACCTTATACAAAGTGGAATGATATAGTAGTATGTCCTCTTTTGTGACCGCCTCTTCATTTTCATTGCTATATAGTATTCCTTTGGGTAACTATAACTTATATGTTTTACTGCACATGGACATTTGGGTTATTTCTATTTAGAGGTTATTACAAAGAGTGCTGTTATGAACATTGGTGAACATTTGTATCCAGTTTGGTTAGATATATAAGAGTAGGATTTCTGCATTATAGGAGATGCACATGTTTAACTTGAATAGACACTGCCAAACAGTTTTCCAAAGTGATAGATATGCCACATCCTCACCAAAACTTTGTATTTTCCACTTTTACATTTTAGCTATTCTGTTGAAAGGCTAATGCAATTTATTGAAATTGTATTATGGCTTTAGTTTTTATTCTCCTGATGTCTACCAACTGAAGTACCTTTTCATATGTTTATTGGCCATTTGGATATCATCTTCTATGAAATGCCTGTTTTTCACCCAATTTCTTATTGGCTTGTCTGACTTTTTCTTCTTTGTAGTTCTTTGTTCTATGAGTCCTTTATTGGGGGTATTTTTGGGGAATACATTTTGCCTCTCTGTGGCTTATTTTTCCATTCCTTCAATAATGTCTTTTGATGAAGACATTCATAATTTTGATGTAGTTCAGTTTATCAGAGGCTTTCTTTTATGGCTTATTTATTTTATAGAGTCCAATTTAAGAAATCTTTGGTGACTCCAAGGTCACAAAGGTATTTTCCCATATTTTTTTGTGAAAACTGTATTGTTTACTGTTCACTTTTATTTTTTATTTTTTTTAATTTTTTTTTTATTTATGATAGTCACAGAGAGAGAGAGAGAGGCGCAGAGACACAGGCAGAGGGAGAAGCAGGCTCCATGCACCGGGAGCCCGATGTGGGATTCGATCCCGGGTCTCCAGGATCGCGCCCTGGGCCAAAGGCAGGCGCCTAACCGCTGCGCCACCCAGGGATCCCACTGTTCACTTTTAGATTTACAATTCATCTGGTATTGATTTTTGTGTATGATGAAAAGTAAGAAATATAGTTTTGAGGCTCCCAACTCCTATAATACTGCAGAATAGGGAAAGGTTATCTATGGAAGGTGAAAATGAATGAATGCTGAGTGCCCAGACACCGTGTCTAACACAGATAAACTGGTGAGTTTTTACATTGTAAAACAGCTAACTCCAAGTTATGAATTTTTCTGAACGTCTTTTCAAATATCTGTGATAGTGATTTCCCACATTCCACCAAATGTGGACATTCCAAATGTCAGCTATCCACCTCAGGCAGTTGCTTTGTGTCTCCTTTCTTATCCTGCCTCTTGGAATGTCATCACTGTTGCAAAAAAAGCACTATGTACTTTTTCAGAAATTGTAATAAGAATTGTTCTGCTTTCAAATAAATGAAAAGACCAGAGTTAGACTTGGTGAATAAATGTGAATGTTAGTACACTTCTAAAGAAATGTAGTTTTACTACTCAACCTAAGAAAGTATGGTGGTCAAGGAGCACCTGGGAGGGTCAGTCATTTAAGTGTCTGCCTTCAATTCAGGTTATGATCCCAAGGTCAGGGGATCAAGCCCTTTGTGGGGCTCCTTGCCCAGTGGGGAGTTTGCATCTCTCTCTCCTTCCACCACTCCTCCTGCTCATATGCACTCTCTGTCTTTCTATCTCTCTCAAATAAATAAAATCTTTTTTTAAGGTCATTGTTTAAAAGATTTGGGGACCCGGAAACAACCTAAGTGTTCATCAACAGATGAATAGATAAAGAAGTTGTGGTTTAGATATACAATGAAATATTATTCAGCCATTAAAAAATGAGAAATCTTACCTTTTGTGACAACATGGATGGACCTAGAGGATATTATTTGAAGTGAAATAAGTCAGAGAGAGAAAGACAAACACTGAATGATCTCACTTATATGTGCAATCTTAAAAAAAAAAAAAAAAACCTCATAGGAAAAGAGATCAAAGGGGCACCTAGGTAGCTCAGTCGATTAAGCATCTGCCTTCAGCTCAGGTCATGATCTCAGGGTCCTGGTATCGAGCCCTGTGTCAGATTCCCTGCTCAGCAGAAAGCCTGCTTCTCCCTCTGCCTGCTGCTCCCCTTACTCCTGCTTTCTCTTTGTGCTTTCTCACACACACAAACTCTCGATCTGTCTCTCAAATAAATAAATAAAATCCTTAAAAAAAAAGAGATCAGACTTGTGGTTACTAGGGTGAGGGGAGACGGAATTGGAGGAAGGTGGGCAAAAAGTAGAAACTTTAGTTATCAGATAACTAGGAATGTAATGTACAACATAACTACTATAGTTAACACTCTGTATGATGCATATGAAATTTGTAAAAAGAGTAAATCTTAAGAGTTCTTATCACAAGGAAAATATTTTCTTTTTATGCTTTTTATTACATCTATATGAGATGATGGATGCTAACTGTGGTAATCATTTCACAATATCTTACATAGTGCCGTGGTTTCTGGAATGGGATGGGTATCTTAGCTGGTCCTTAATTAGTTCACAATAATATGTGCAAGACTGGTATATGTTGTAGATGTCTCATGGCCCCTTCATGTCTAAGAGACTTCTGTTGTTTCTGGGTCCCCTAAAGATCTGACCATCTGCATAGATGCACCTGACAGCCATTCTAGGTTCTTTCAATTCCTATTTGCCAGGTACTCCTCTAATTACTCTCTATACATTGTCCTATTTAATCCTCATAATAATCCAGTATGATAGTTCCTATTTTTACCCACATTTTATAGATGAGGACTTTAAGGTTAGGTAATATGCCCAAAGCCCTCATATCTCATTAGTGGTAAAGCTTTTGCTATGGATTGATTCTTTTTACTCTTGTATGAATACTCATTAATAATTCATTTGCCCACCCTTGCTCTGCCTCTCAGATCTTAGACAAACCTCTTGCTATCATCTCTACTTGTGTTCAAATTTATCTTTGCAAAGAGACCCAGCATTTTGAGACATACCAGTTATCTTAATCTTCTTATTCAATTCATGAAGCAAGTATTTCTAGGCACCAATATGTCCAATACACATTCTGATGACTGAATGAGATAGAAAGCAAAAGAAATAACAAAGTCCCTTTCATAGGAAACACAAATGGAATTTAAATTAATTAGAAAGAAAGCTACGTTTTTCAGTCATTTTTTTTTTTTTTCGTTTTTCAGTCATTAACCATGAATCTGATACTTGGGACTCAGACATATAAACAGCTGTCTGTTGTGCTTGATGGTTCTTCTGGGTCATCTCCCAGAAGTCGCATAATTCTTCTTATGCTCATTTGAGAGCTACTGAACCCCGAAGGGTTCACCTTCACCCACAATCTTCCTCAGGATCCTGTGGGCCTCAAGTCTCTATTTCCCAACTCTCAAGGCTTCAAGGATTAGCATGAGGGTGGAATGAATCTTCAGAAAATTGAAAGTGCCATTTCAGAGTCAATGTAGTTTTGATAGGTTTTAGGAATAAGTCTGGTACCCAACCACTAAGCTTAAGTTTTTTATAGAAAAATATGAACATGTCCCTCCCCAAAACAATTTTGGGTCCCAATCTGGTTACTTTCCTTGATTAGAAACCATGTTAACTTCTTTGTATTTCTTGGGTACCTTAAGTTGTAAATCTGGCCACTTTAAAGAGAAACTTCTGGTATTTTCTCTATTCTTTACTCTTCCAGACTGAAGTAGATGTTTCAGCTTAAGCAAATTAGTGCTTCTATACACTCAGGGGAAAATGGAACTCTCTGGTAGGAATCATTTAAGATCTTACTGAAGTGTTTTTACAAAGTTGTAATTATGCTTATTGATCTCAAAAGTTATCCCTAATTAGCTGAATGTAAGATGACCCATTGTGGGAATTAGTTTTACTGGAACATCTTAGCTTGTATTTCTGTGACCATGAGTTTAGTCCTAGAGGAAGGAAACTCAGAAGCATTTGCTTCACTCTTTTTTTTTATATGGATTTTTAAAAAATTTTTATTTATTTATGATAGTCACACAGAGAGAGAGAGAGAGAGAGAGAGGCAGAGACACAGGCAGAGAGAGAAGCAGGCTCCATGCACTGGGAGCCCGACGTGGGATTCGATCCCTGGTCTCCAGGATCGCGCCCTGGGCCAAAGGCAGGCGCCAAACCGCTGCCCCACCCAGGGATCCCTGCTTCACTCTTTCATGTAGGTCTGGTACGGGAACCTGCTCACACTGTCCATGCTCCTGATGGAAACCCAAATGTCAGGACTTCATAAGAAGAAACATAAAATCCCTGATCCCAGAGAATGATCAGTTCATCTTGTTGCTTCCTCCTCAGATGATGAGCAATTTCAGTAGGATGAGATGCCTGGGGGCAAAACCTGCAGGAAGGAGAGAGTACTGAAATGGAAAAAACCTTAAACTTTATCTTGAAGAATTTTTAAGCCTCCATCCACCTCAGTTTTGTTATCTGTGAAAGGGAATCTTAATATATATTTAATAGGAATATTATAAGATCAAGTGAGATATGTGAAAGTGCTCTATAAATTTTAAAACAATATATACCATTACATATTTTGAAAATTCATTTTTATATTTCCTTTGCTTTTATAACTTAGAAAATGTCCTGACCCAGTCATAATGATCACATTACATATTTTAAATGCATTGCTAGACTTTGATGATGGTGATATGATAGTAACAATAGCAAGAAAAACAGAAAGAGGAGTGTGGGTGGTGGGGTATGTGTGCATACCCATGTGCTGGATTTTGTCATGCCCCAAGATGGTCTGTCTATAGTTCAAATGGGAAGGAACACAAATTAGATGGGGAATCTACCCAGATAAGAATTCACATTAATCTTACCATCAAAATAACTACCCATCACAAGTTCATTTCATTGGAAAAAAACAAAAAAACAAAAAAAAAAAAAAACAAAAAAAACAAGCTCTGGCTAGTTTTATTAAAGAAAAATTTTGTGTGATTTACTTTTCACCAGTCTGTTCTGGCATGCTTCTAATGAGATCAGAATCACCTGGATCAAAGATATCCGTGGTATTACCCACATGCTGTGCCCAATTCAGTATTATTGCCACTGTAGTGATGGACATCAGTGTTGGTCAACATAGCACAGTATTCTATTTCAGATTTCCTCAAGGTTGGGCAGCTGCTGGTGAGGATGACCAGTTTCACTTTGCCACATCTGACCATTTTCAGAATCTGCTTGTACCCCAGCACTCACTTTTCACCTTCCATAATGACTTGGAACCTGAAGTTGATCAACTCCAGTGACTTCTCTTCTTTGCAAGTCACCATTTTCCTGCTTTAGTTGTGGGACAGCCCCAACCAAGAGCAGCCACCAATATGGCTGAGAGCAAAAAAGGGTCATTATTTTTTTAAATAGCTGTTTTTATTGCTAATAGTTTCTGTGGAGATTTCTTTTTACTTTGTTAAATTTATTAAGATATCTTAAGATATCAATTAGCCTTTAGATAAGAGTTTATCTTAAGAATGCTCCGTTTTAAGAGATAATTCCAATCTCCAAGCAAGAAGACCCAGAACGGATACCTCTCTCCAATTCCAATCCAATGGAACCCTTAGGCTAAATTCTCTCTCTTAAAAAAAAAAAAAAAAAAAGGCTGGGATGTAAGGGTGGAGAAAAGAAAGCTGATAGTGACTCACTCCAGTTTTTGGAAGGAGGTGGATCATGCTTCCACCCCCACAAGCCTAGTGCTGGGAACTCCCACTTTGGAAGATGAGGCAGATCTTGACATGAAAAAAGTTTTAACTAGTGTCCCACCCTAATAAGCTAAATTCATTGTTAGCTTCTAGATTGCAAAGTTAAAATGTAAAAACAGCAAATACACATTTACACTCAAAGACTAAAATTGCACATATCCTTTCAGGAGAAATTTTAATTTCAAAACTCTCTCTTTAGAAATAATTAAGGATATATGCAAAGACTGAGCTACTTACAGGGCAGATCATCTCAACTGTGCCCAGTATTTTTGCCATAAGCATCTTTGCCATAAACATCTTTGCCACATTTTCACCCCATAATAATTGGCTGTAAGGTAACTTCGCTATGAAAAATAAAATAACTGGTTGACAGTTTGGTTTCATTTCTCCATTGACAAAGTTCTGATTTTTATATTATGTAAGTGTTAGCTATCTCTCATAATGGTCTATACAATAATGAGTAGACATGGTGGTCTTAAAATGGTAGATACATATATCAACTTGTTAGAAAATACAGTAATAACACTTACTAAAAGTGTGAAATAAGAGAGTATAAAGCCAGATTGCATACTAGACTATATTAGAAAATGATAACATATCAATTATAATGATAACAAAGCTCAGTAACAAATGCATTCCAGAGTTAGCATCTCTTCCACATTTCCCATGGAACTTTGGAACATATGACAATAGGCAAAGAACAAACAACCATGTAGAAGGCTTTCACAACCCAGTACAAAGCTCAGTTACAAGTATACATCCTGGTACTTGGAATACTGATACCTCTCTTAAAGAAGGAAAAAGTTAATAATTAATTTTATTAACTTTTTTCATGTTTCATTATGTCCTTTTTAATATCCCTCTCTGATTTTTTCATAATTTTATCTTTTATGACAAAATTGCCTTATGGTTGATTAGTTATGCAGTGAAAATATTTGCAGTAATGCAAAAATGTTTATAGTGAAACTACCCAAAACACACCCAAGCTATATTCATCATATGGAAGTAGTAAAAGCAACCTACATATCCAATAATAAGAGTTTATCAAATACATCCATAGGATGTGTATTATTTATATTTAATGTAACAGATAAATATTTGTTAATGTGATAATATTTCTAAAGTTTATTAAGGACAAACACTGATGACAACCAATATGTGCTCAATGGTTCCAGTTTTGTAAAATAAATAAATGTGGGATGCCTGCATAGCTCGTGGTTGAGCATCTGCCTTCTGCTCAGGGGATGATCCTGGGGTCCAAGGATCTGTCCCTCATCAGGCTCCCTATGAGCATCTCTGAGTCTCCACCTCTCTCTCTGTGTTTCTCATGAATAAATAAATAAAATCTTTAAGTAAGTAAGTAAATAAATAAATAAATGTGTGAATATAAGCATGGTTTTATAAGCTTTTAAAGCTTCTGGTTTAAGATGGTAGACTGAGAAGATGCATTTCATCTCCTCTTGCTCTGCAAATCCCACTAAAATAATTTTAAAACACACACATTCACAGAGCGCTTGAGTCGCTTGGTAGGTTAAGCATCTGATTCTTGATTTTGACTCAGGTCATGATCTCACAGTCATGGGATCAAGCCCTGCATCAGGCTCCCCTCACAGTGGGGAGTCTGCTTGAAATTCTCTCCCTCTTCCTCTGCCCCTCCCCCGATAACTCTCTCTCTCTCTCTCTCTCTCATTCTCTCTTTCTCTCAAATAAATACATAAAATATATTTTAAATTTTTTAATTAAAAAAACCCACACACACTCACAAAGAACATAGTTTATAAAAGTGCAAAAAGGAACTTCCCCTGGCTTCACTCCAAACCCACACAGTCTTACTCCTTCTCTCAAAGTGGAAAGAATGCCAAAGAATGAGACAAGAGAATGGAAAAAGATTTTTACTTTTTATTTCATACTATTTGAATTGTTTTCATTAATATGTATGTATTTTTGTAACTTTAAAAGTTATCAAGGGATAAATACAAACGTGTTATACCGTAGTATCACGTTTGGCATTTTCTTCACTAGGATTCACCTAAACTTAACAAGAGTAGGTGGCAAAAGAGAAAGAATGAAGGAAAGAGGGTGAGTAGAGAAGGAAAGGAGGAGGGGGAGAGCTAGGGAGAACATTTTAAACAGTACAGTGATTTCTGCCTTCCCTTCCTTTCAGTTAGCTTGAACATAACCCAAAGTAACTATGAAAGAGGTAATGTGAATCTGATCCATTCCTGATCTCATGTGCTTTTCATGCTTTGAGTATCTAGTCATGCTGAGTGGGATTCTAGTCTTACAGAAACTTTTATTTGTGTTGGTTTACATTTAAATAACATGGCTTATAGATACAACTACTTCATTAGCTGCTCAACTGAGGAAGCATCATTCTGTTCCAAACCTGAGTGACTTAGGGTATTTTCTTTCTTTCTTTTTTTTAAGATTTTATTTATTTATTCATGAGAGATACAGAGAGAAACAGAGAGACAGAGACACAGGCAGAGGGAGAAGCAGGCTCCATGCAAGGAGCCCGATGTGGGACTCAATCCCGGGTCTCCAGGATCACGCCCTGGGCCAAAGGCGGCGCTAAACCGCTGAGCCACCAGAGCTGCCCAACTTATTTTCAAGGGTAATTATCATTCTGCCCTGAATTTAGAAGTTAATTCCCAAAACTATGGAAAGACACTGCAGAAATTAGTAATCAGTGGCATATTAAGATGTTTTTTGTTTTCTTTCCCTCTCTCTTTTGTCATATTTTCTATTTGAAATGAGAAAGTCTCCTTTTTATTTTTATTTTTTTTAAGTTTTTATTTATTTGAGAGAGAGAGCCAGGTAGAGAGCACCAGCAGAGGGGAGGGACAGAGGCAGAAGCAGACTCCCCACCAATCAAGGAGCCGGCTGCGGGGCTGGATGCCAGGCACCCTGAAAGTCTTTCTTTTTAATAAGAAGGCTGTATTAAAAAGAATTTTTCTAACAGTACTGGTAGCTCCTATTCCACCTTTACCTGGCTGGTGGGCACCCAGTGGCTCCTTTTTTCCAAAGGCAACAGGTTTCATGACCCAACTCCAAGAGCTATCTCCTTTTCTCCTGCTGCCCCCCAAATTCACTTTTTTAGTAATAAGATACTATAGCATCCTGGGATGCCTGGGTGGCTCAGTGGTTGAGTGTCTGCCTTCAGCTCAGGTCATCCCGGGGTCCTGGGATCAAGTCCCACATCAGGCTCCCCACAGGGAGCCTGCTTCTCCCTCTGCCTATGTTCCTGCCTCTCTCTCTGTGTCTCTCATGAATAAATAAGTAAGATCTTTAAAAAACAAAAACAAAAAAAAGATACTGAAGCATCCCAATTTTATGCCTTACAAAACTCATCCAATCCCAATCTGTGCTAATGGTGTGTAGAACTAGTCCCACAAAAAAAAAAAAAAAAAAAAAGAAAGAAAGAAAAAAAGAAACAAAGAACTAGTCCCACAATTGTTTTTGTCTTATGTAAAGTGCTTCATGAAATTTTAAGAAATTCAAATTCATAGGGGCAACTGGGTGGCTCAGTCAGCTGAGCGGCCAACTCTTGGTTTCGAAGCAGGTCACGATCTCAGGGTCATGGGATCCAGCCCCTTTCCTCCACGCTCAGCAGGGAATCTGCTTGTGGACTCTCCTTCTCTGACTCCCTCTGCCCCTTCCCCCATGCTCACAAGCTCTCTCTCTCTCTCTCTCTCTTTCTCTCTCTGTCTCTGTCTCTCAAATAAATAAATCTTTTTAAAAAAAGAAACTCATATTTATATTCATCAGTAGGATAATTTGGGGGGGACTTAAAATATTCATAGAAATGCCATTTGTAGCAGAAACAATAAAGAGGCTACGACTTTATCTTATAAATTAAAAAGTCATCCAAGAAACTTCAGAGAGCATAGAAGAGGAACTCACATACCGATGATTAATCTGTGCTGCTGCCTGCAAAATTGAGCAATCAGGGTTGGGCTGTCCCCAAAGAACAACTTTGAAATCCTGGAAGGGCAATCGAGCACTTATCTCAGAGGCCTGTGGGATAGCCAAATCCTTTGGATACTTTAGAAGTAAGAGAGTAAGAAGCATCTGAGGGCTGCCTGGTCTTTCAGGGGGCCAAGCCCTGATGAAATCTGTCCAAACTGATAGCCTGACCTAGTTGTGGGGTTAATGGTTCATGTCTGTAGAAAGTAAGACTCCAAGACTGTATATTATCTATGGGGAGGAAAGATACTTGGATATAGATACCTAATCACAAGTTAAGGATCCAGGTTTTTTTGTTTGTTTGTTTAAAGATTTACTTAAATAAATTCATGAGAGACACACAGAGGCAGAGACACAGGCGAGGGAGAAGCAGGCTTCCTGCAGGGAGCTGCATGTGAGACTCGATCCTGGGATTCTGGGATCAAGACAGACACTGGGCTGAAGGCAGACACTCGACCACTGAGCTACCCAGGCATCCCAGGATCCAGTTATAATCCCTTATTATGTGATGCAGAACACTTTAGTGAATCTCCTGCAGTCCCTTATTTTTATAGATTTAAAATGGAAAACATACTCTTTGTTTATTTTGCATATTAGATGAGAGACTCCTTATGGGTATACATGCTGGGATCCCAAGGGATAACAGTAAGCTTTGAAATATATATTTTAGGAAACTGATATAACACTCTATCTACAGTGATGTTATTGGGCCTTTTTAGTGTGGGAGGTAGCAGACAAGCGGTTCCTGATGAGCCCAGTGGGAAGCCTAGAAACATTTTCATGTTCTTTAGCATTTTGTAACTTGTTTACTTGTTAAATTAATACCTTGGCAACAAGAATCTCATTTTTCTTGCATAGAATCCATCTCTAAGAAAATGCACACCTAGAAGCTGTCAACAACAATTTGCTTGCCAAGTGAGAGTGAGCCCATTGAAAGGTTTGGCATGGATCAACCTTAATCCTTTCTCAGAGCACTGAAGCAAAAGACACAGGGGAATAGCTGTCAGGGGTTTTCATGTGAATCCCATTCTGCCTGACTGTCCATAGGAGGCCTGCACCACAGCCACCTCCTGTGTCATCTGCGGTTAGGACTGCTGGGGGTGCTTTACAGTAAGCTCAGCTGAACCATATTCGAAGACTCTGAGACAGCTGCAAGTACAGATAAAAGTTCTGAAAATCCTTCTTGAGACAAAGGTCTCTCTCTCCTCAGATTCACTGAGATGCCTGACCACACCTTAACCTGGGCCTCTTTGTTCATCACCTCCACGATCTCAGACTTGCTGCCAAACTACTTACCTAATACCCACCTGCACCCCCAGACTCACTACAACTTGTCTTCAACATCCCATCCATTGCACCATTTCCCCCCGAAACTTCAGTTATGCTAAAATCTCACTCCAGTTCGGATTTGCTCAGCAGCTCCAATGCTGTTCTCACCACTATTCCCATGTCCCATCCCTACCAAGCCTGCTGGGTTGGGCCCATCCAGGATCTTCACCTCACTCTCACCCACTTCACCCTACCCCACTGTCTGTGTCCATTCAATGCCCACTTGCAGAAGGCCAAAGTGTAGATTCTGCAAGTCTCTATCACTCTTTTTGCCCCTTAAACACATATGATGGACCTCCGGCATGTCCCTTACAATGTGCAATATTTGATAATAAGAGAGATGTCAAAGGCATATTTTATGCTCCTCCTATACTTTAATTCCTCCTTCCTTCTCTACTTCTGAGATAGGAACTGAATAGGGAGATAGCAGATTGACGTGGAAAGGATGAACTAGATGTGCTTAGCTTAAGGAACCTGGCCTCCGTGGGAAGAGTTGGAATCTTCCCCGTCCAACTGTGATATCCAATTTTAAGCTTTAAGCACCTAAAACAAGAACAGTTGTGAAAATACCAACCTTCCCGTGAGAGCAAGATCAAATAAGGTCATGGATATGAAAGCACTTTGCCAACTATAAACTCTTTAAAACAGATAAATCACATTAATGATTTTCAGAGTGATTCTTTTCAAAGGGAAACAGCCAAGACCTTGAGTGAGTGGAAAAGTCAGTGTATCTTCCCTCTCCTGCCTCCTTCTCCCTGGCCCCATCCCTCAAGTTCCAACACTCCCTGCCTTTCTATCACATCCAAATCTCCTACTCCTTTTTCCTCACCCAGATTTCCTCACACCCTGCAGCACCAGGGGAAACTTCTCAACTAGCTGTTGATTTTATCAGATTATACAAAGTCATAATAAGGCATGAGTGGGGATTCATTCTTCTGGAATACATTTACATTTTAAAATAATTTGTTTATCAAAGGAATTGCATATTGATTGAATGGTTTATAGAGGAAAAAGGGAAAATGACTATTTAGTTTTGAGGTTTTTTTCAGAGTTTAAATCAACACATGTGATAGAAATATATTCATATTTTCACCAAAAATCATGTACAAAAATGTGCACAGGCACATTATTCATAATAGCCCAAACCAGAAACAATCCAAATGCTCGTCAGCGGTAGAATAAATAAAGTGTAATCTATTCACATCATGGAATACCACACAGCAATAAGAATAAAGGAACTAAAACTTTATACAACAGGGATAAATCTCACAAACACAATAGTGAGTAGAGGAAGCCAGGCACAAATGAGTACACACCATATGATTGTATTTATATAAAGTTAAAGTCAGGGGCATCTGGATGGCTCAGTCAGTTGAGTTTCCAGCTCTTGATTTCAGCTCAGGTCATAATCCCTAGGTCCCTAGATTGAGCCTTACATCAGGCTCCTTGCTCAGTGGACAACCTGCTTTTCCCTCCGCCCCTCACCCTGCTCATGCTTTCTCTTGTTCTCTCTCTCTCTCTTTCAAATAAATTTTTTAAAAGTCTTAAAAAATATATTTAAAAAAATTATAAATATAAAATGAGCACATATCAAAGATTTTATTTAACTCATTAGTTAATGAGGAAACCAGTAAGATGTTATAACCAGTTCAAATGGATTTGATTTATGGAAAAATATATTTTTTATGAGACAAAATTAATTTGCATTGCACTAATGGAATCATTTACATAGCTACAACAGGAAATATTTGCATTACTATCAATTTTCCACATGTTAACCTCTTTCTCTAAGAAGTTTTAAAATAACCTAGCCAAGGACAATGAAAGCAGAAAAAAAAAAAAAGAATGGATAAGCTAAATTTCAAAGATTTTTACAGTAGAGTAAAAGCAAAACAAGCTATAATTCCTATATTCCTTCTAGTCAGGAATAACATATACAAATTATGTGCCATATTTTTTTAAATATTTATTTATTTATTTGGGAGAGAATGGGGAGGGGGCACAAGAGGGTGAGGGAGGGAGAGAGTCTCAACCAAATTCCCTACGGAATGTGGACACAGGGCTCGATCCCACAACCCTGATAGCATGTCCTGAGCTAAAATCAAGAGTCAGACACTTAAACTGACTGAGCCATCCAGGTGCCCCAACTTTGTGCCATATTCTTTCAGATCATGTGAGAATTATCTTACCTAACTAAAACAAAACAAAACAAACAATTTACTTAACTGTTTCCATATTGAGTACTGATTTTTCCTTTGTTCCAGAAAGCATTTGTTCACATTTCTGCTTATTTCCTTAGCATACTTTCTTAGAAGAAAAAGTACGAGGTCAAAAGATATGATCATTTTAAGACTCGTGATACATGTTGTCAAATATTATAGGAATACTTTGGAGCACATATTTAGGTTGTGCATACCCCAGGAACTACTCCTCTCTTAAAATTTCAGGAGTAAAACGTGTGTTTACAGTGTTGCAACTACCCACCACCAGCTGCCCTCTTCTCCTTTGCTTTTGGACTTCACCAATATTGAGCAAAAACCTAGTCACTGGCTGAGGAAAAGGTATGGGTCTGCATAGCAAACTACAGAAATCTCAGTTCAGACACAAAACTATGACTACAGGAGTGCTGCCTGCACTGATGGCTTCATCTGTATTGGGTTATAAATTCCTTGTGGAATTTTCCAGAACACAACTCAAACCCCACCTCCTCCATAGGACTTCCTGTGTTCCCAGGATTTTTTTTTATCTGTTTGCCAGTCTGGATTTAAAATATTCTATAAGCTACACATATTTAGTCATGAGATTTGAATTATTCAATTATTCAGTAGTGTTTATCACTGCCTATTAAAGCCAGGGAGAGTGGTGTGCTAGGCCTGGGGTTAAGTGGTAAGCAAAACAAACTTGTTTCTGGACTGTCCAAAAAGTATGGTTGCTACATAATATAGAAGATGTAACCATATATATGGAGTGAATATTTACGTTTTGATGTCAGGGTATTTGTTGTTTTGATGTATTTGTTGATTGTTCTCACGAAGGAGGTCTTTTCTTTCCAACTAGATAGGATTCTCCTTGAAGTCAAGGCCCATGTCTTTACTTCTCTGGCATCTTCCAAAATATTGAGCTTTTAATAGGTGCCCAGTACAGAGCAAACCAATTGAAAACATTGGTGTCTTGTGTCTGCATGGATCAGGCAAGCTATTCCTTCTAGCTCTTCAATATCTCTTAGAATCTCTGTGGGAATAAGTAACAAATCATTGAGAAATATTAATTTATTATGTAAGGTATCATTTTAAATTTTGTATCTTTACCAATAGGTGGCACCATCAATTTTAAAGTTCTATTTTATATTGTTACAGCCCCAAATTATTAAGTATGTAATTCACTCAGTAAATATTTACCGGGCACCTTCTATGTGTAGGCTGCCCAGCTGGCCACCACGAACAGTAAAAAATAAAATACTACAGATATGCTTTTCATATTTCCTTTTCCAATAGGACATTTCATTGCCACGTTTCATCCTCATTTTAAAATAACATCTAAGTCTTGGGTAATAAGTCAGAAACAGTTTTACAATTGTGTGTGTGTGTTCCAACTCAGCCCAATATCTTATTTAAAAGTGGGGAAAGCAATGCAAAGTTAAATAAAAAGCAAACCAGAAAAATCTGGATGGGGGGAAGGGAGATTCAATCTGCAGAATTTAATCCACGTTGGCTTTTTAATTAACATAATTTACCACTTCTCAGTGAAAGGAACTTTCTTTCCTTTTGGGAGATAACAGAAGTGTGATCCAGGCATTGCAGAATTATTTCTGGAGCTTCTAAGGCTGCACAGTCCCATCTGGAGATAATAAAAGGTCCCATTCCTCTCTGTTTATTTCATTTCAAAAGGTTCATTCTCTGGAATTGCCTGAGGTTGTGAACTGTAGAGCATATGCCAGCTAGAGAGGGCCGCTGCCTGAGAACCACTCAGGAAGTCTCTTGTCCCCAGCAGAACTTGTCTAAGGCCTTCTCAGAGTGGAAACAGGTCCCTGCTACCCTTCCCAAGAACACTGCCTTCTCCATGGGCTGAACACAAAAATGGGGCAAAAAGAAACAGGGAGGGAGTTCAGTGGGGGGAATGGAACTGCAGTATGTGCATCAAACACCACATAATAGTCACTAATTTACCCACCTACTGATGAGAGAAAGGGAACATTTGACCAAAGCTGTGCCTCTTTTCACTGAGCTTCTTTAAAGTGCAATGAATGGCATTAGCTACTTTGGGAGATGCAAAGATGGAGCATATAAGGATTTTTGCCTCCAGGAGCTCCTTGTCTAGCAAACCACAATGGTGTCTTGTGTAGCAGTGGTGAGAAATGTGGGCTCTGGGGCTCTATTCATTTGAACCTTGGCTTCAGGACTTACACATTCTTGAATAAATTATTTAATCCCTCCATGCCTCAGTTTTCTTAACCTGCAAAATGAGAATAGTTGTTACCTCTTAGAGTGATTAGGAGAATTAAATGAAATAGTACTTTAAGATTTTAACTAAGGATGTCTGTTGTTAATACAAATAACTTTAAATACAAAAGGAAATGTTAGGTATCCAGGGGTCTAGGCAAAGAGCTATAAAAGTTCAGAGGCTGGGGCGCCTGGGTGGCTCTGTTGGTTAAGTGTCTGCCTTCGTCTCAAGTCATGGTCCACGGGTCCTGGGATAGAGCCCCAAGTTGGGCTCTCTGCTCACCGGGGAGCTTGCTTCTCCCTCTCCCTTTGCCCTTCCCCCTGCTTGTTCTCTCTCTCTCTCTGTCAAATAAATCCATTAAAAAAAATTTTTTTTATCTCAGAGACTGGAACAATAACGTTTTTAGGGCGGCAAAGACAAGCAAAGCATTCATTAATGGCTTTATGAGGGGATCCCTGGGTGGCGCAGCGGTTTGGCGCCTGCCTTTGGCCCGGGGAGCGATCCTGGAGACCCGGGATCGAATCCCACATCGGGCTCCCGGTGCATGGAGCCTGCTTCTCCCTCTGCCTATGTCTCTGCCTCTCTCTCTCTCTCTCTCTCTCTCTCTGTGACTATCATAAATAAATAAATAAATAAATAAATAAATAAATAAATATTAAAAATAAAATAAAAAATGGCTTTATGAAAGTAGCACTGTAACTGAGCTTTGAAGAAAAAGTAGTATTGGCAAATGAAGAGATGCAAAAAAGGAGGGTAGTCCCCGAAGATAGACTATAAACAAAGGTGGTGAGAAAAGGAGGTATGAAAGTGGAGTGTTTGTAACAGAAATAATAGTTCAGCTGGCATGAGGGCATGTGAAAGGAAAATGAATGGTGAAAAAATTAGCTCTAATGGTAGGTTGAAATTATGTTCAGGGGATATATCAGGCAATAATAGAATCTGAACTTTATACTTTGGACCTCAGGAAGCCACTGAGGGTTTTTGAGCAGAAAAGTGGCATACTCACAACTGTGCATTCACTGCTGAGTTGGCAACCATGGATGACGCATATTGGAAGGAGGAGAGATGGGTGTGTAGCAATATTTGACGTTTGCTGACTGCTAATGTATTAATCCATATAGTGTTAGTAATGAAGGCACAGGTGGTTGGGAACTGAGAGAGAGATGAGATATAAGAAATGAGATATTGGAGTGGTCAGAACTTAATAAATTTGACATGCATTGCATGTGGAAGACAAGACAAAGACAGGGGTCTCTGGCTTAAGAAAGTAAGAGTAAGGACCTAGCAGGTCTGGAGGGAGAAATGCAGTGAGTTCATTTGTTGTCATATTGAGTTTAAAGAAGTGAGACTATCAGGCAATGATGTCCAGGAAGCAGCTAGAGAAATAGACCTTGAGAGAAAAGTTCAGGTCTGGATTTTCAGATGCCCTGCAAGGTTATGCTAGTAGATGGCAAACAGGAGATTGGATGAGATTACCAAGGGGGTGCAGAGAGCGGGGCAAAAGATGACAGAGAATATGTGCTTGGAATACACCATGTTGAGGAAAGGGAAGAGAAAGTAGAGCCAGAGGAAAGACAGTTATTGAGGGGAAAGTCTAGAAGAGCAGCAGGTGCAGAAGAGGTCATTTCAAGAGAGAGGAGGAAGTCACCAGTTTTGAATGCTACAGAGGAGCTGAGAACAAACAATGAGAGAAAAGACCTTTAGATTTGGCAACCAGATGGCAACTGGTGATCTTTCAAGGAATAATTTTATTGGAGCAGCTTGTGGAATAGAATGGAGTCAGGCTGACCTGGATTCGAATCCAAGTTTTCCTGCTTACTAATCTCAGACAAGTGATACTGCACAAAGGGAAATGTTATAAACCGTTACACTACTTTGCAAAACATAAAAATTCCCTACCTTCTGTAAAAACCTCTAGTTTTTAGAAGTTTAAAATACCTTTAAAAATCATTTCATTTCTTTTCTTTCTTTCTTTTTTTTTTTTTTTAGTAAGCTCCATGCCCAGCATGAGGCTTGAACCTAAGAACCCTGAGATCAAGAGTTGCATGCTCTCCTGACTGAACCAGCCAGGTGCCCCAAGAAATTTAAATGAAGTAAAGCAATGAGGCAAAAATTTTTTCAAACCATGAGTTCTTCTAACCACCCACCCTCCCTTGCCCAGTTGAGAATCTCCATGATGCTTAGTTCAACGTGATTAAAGAGTGCTTGGGTAAGTTGCAGTTGGAGACAATGACTTTGTAACATAACCAATTCATCATATTTCACTATCACCTTAATAACCTGTGGATGGGAGCAGAGAAATTAGATGTTGCAATCTGTCCAGAGTTGGGATTGGCAGGATTGGCTGTACAGTGAAGGCAGGGTGATGACCTGGGGATGCTGGTCAAAGCCTTGCTAAAATGTCTCCCCATGGATGCCAAGCTCAGAAAGGGTTGTTCAGCCTTGTCTTGGTTTTCTAGGACTGCCTTAACAAAGTGTCACAGGCTAAGTGGCTTAAAACAATAGAAGTTTATACTCTTCCAGCTCTAGAGGCTGGAAGTACAAAATCAAGGTGTTAGAAGGGTTGGTTCCTTCTGAGGACTATGAGGAAGAATCTGTTCCACACCTTTCTCCTAGCTTCTGGTGATGGCTGGCATTCCTTTATGTTCCTTGGCCTGTAGGTATGTCACTCCAATCTCTGCCTCTACCTTCACGTATGTCTCTGTGTCTTCACGTGGCCTTCTTATAAGGACACGAGTCATGTTGGATTAAGGGCCTACCCTACTCCAGTATGACCTTATCTTAACTGATTACATTTACAATTACCCTATTTATGAATAAGGTCACATTCTGAGGTATTAGGGGTTAGGACTTCAACATATTGTTTTTGGAGAACATGGTTCAACCAAGAAAAGAAGAATAGTGTGAAATACAGGGAGAAGGGGCGGGTCAGTGTGACAGGGATGCAGGTAGAATTTTTGAACCCTTGGGGATAGTGAAAGGGGTTTTGGCCTCAAATGGGTCTGAGTTTGGGATGATTATATTGGTTTATACAGATTTAATTATACTTTTGGCTTTAGAACATCATGGAATTGACTTCAATATGTGAGTTAGGTGCTTTACTAAAGCTCCAATGTACCTGGAGCTGGTCCTATGCTGAGGCTTAAGATGCTACTCTGGTTGGAAGGGGGAGGCTAAGGGACTTGTCCTAAGGTCATTTTATGGCAAATTCATCATATCTACATGGTTTGTTGTTATTTGAGGTAATCTGGGGTTAGAAGAGCAAATGTAGAGAAAGGGAGCCATACTTCTAACCGAGCTTGGAATTCCACTGGGCTCTAGTTTATCCTTTCATTTTGCTGAACTTTCAAGATCTAAACTAACCCAAACTTGTTAGTTGGAAATGGAACTAACACTGCATGATTTTCATGTTCTCAGATTGTCTTGCTGGGTACAGAAAGAAAGAACAGTGTGTGAGTTAACTTGTCTAGTATAACTTTTCAAGCATTTTGCAGCAACCTATAGCATCAGCAGTCTTGCATAATGGTGACACAGGCCTTGCTACCCTTGGAAAAGTGGATGAAGAACCACGCACAGCATAACAACACAACCTGTGTTGCAACAACTCACACAAACAAGATACACATTAAATTAAGTATAGTAAAATGGCTGTTTCTAGGCAGAGGGAGGAGGATAGGAGGAGGTGTAAATAAATAAATAAAATAAGAGATAGATAGATAGATGATAGATAAAATAAGAGGGGCCTTGCAGGGACTGATGAGGAGAAGTTACTAGAGATCAAGGAATGTGAAGATTAAGTAAAATAATCCATATAAAATGCTTAGCATAACACCTGGTCCACAGTGTTCCATTGATACTACATAGCTGCTGTTGTCAGAGTCATCCTCATTATCATCACCATCATTTCTTTACATGGCCAATACCATTCCTGTAGTAAGAGAGAACTGGAGACTGTTTCCCACAATGGGAAGACAATACTTTCTCTTACACTAATTCTACTTCCAACATTTCCTTTTGTGTAATCTTAGGCAATTTACTTGTTTCAGCACCAGCTTCCCCAGGCAAACCTCCTATACATGTCATCAGCATTAAGTCTCACACTTGGCACATCAGTCCTCTGGAGCCTCCTTTGGAACCCCCACTCTTAGGCCTTGTGGAGGACCAAAGTGAAGGCATCAGCCTGACCCTCAGGGAAGTCCCTTAATCCTGGTGAAATTACCAGACCCCTTAGGCATACCATGCCCTGTAACACAAACCCCATCAATGCAGCCTACAATGGGTAACCAAATATGGGGTCACTGGAGACTATCAGTGTTAACATGGAAGCAGAGAGGCCTAACCAAGATGGGATAATCTAGGTCGCCCACCATTGTCTCAGGGGTTCTTTTTTTTTTTTTTCTTTCTTTCTTTTTTTTTCTTTTTTCTTTTTTTTTTAAGTAGGCTCCATGTACAGCGTGGAGCCCAAGACAGAGCTTGAATTCATGACCGTGAAATGGAGACCTAAGCTGAGATCAGGAGTCAACCAACTGACCCATCCAGGCACCCCTATTGTCCCAGAGATTCTGCTTGTCTTCTGCTTGTCTTGTTCTGACTTTGTATTTTCTATTTTGTGTCAGAGTTACCCAGGCCTTGCTTTGTTTCAGGTATTGTACCATTTCACATGTATTCTCTCATTTAGTCTTTGTTTTAAAGATCTTATTTATTTATTCATAAGAGAGGCGGAGAGAGGCAGAGACACAGGCAGAGGGAGAAGCAGGCTCCTTATGGGGAGCCTGATGTGGGACTTGATCCCAGGACCCTGGGATCACAACCTGAGATGAAGGCAGATGCTCAACCACTGAGCCACCCAAGTGCTTTTAGTCTTTAGTCTTTATAAAAACTCTGTGAGGAAAAAACTCCCCTTGTCACCATTTTATGAATGAGGAAAATAAGGCATAAGCATATTGAATTTACCCCAGGTTACACAATTAGTGAAGTGGCTAAGCCAGTAGCTGACCCTAAGCAGCCTGCAGCAGAACTCTGCTACTCTACAGCCTCTTCCTAATTCCTAGGGAGTTTGGCAGTTCGGGTCAAAATAGAAATTGGACGTGATCTTTAATCCAGCAATTTCACCGAGTGAATTTATCTGATAGATCTGTTTGACTTGTTTGAATACCTATAGTGACAAAAAAAAAAAGGGTAAACATCTATTTACAGGGGACTGGTTAAGTAATTTATGCTACATAACTGCAATGGGGTGATGCAAACTTGTGAAAAAGAGGGGCGCCTGGGCAACTCAGTCAGTTAAGTGTCTGACTCTCCATCTCAGCTCAGGCCTTGATGTCAGAGTTTTGAGTTCAAGCCCCATGTTGGAGCCTGCTTAAAAGAAAAGAAAAATAATGCAGGCTTATATGAATTAATATCCCCTAACCACAGGCTTCTCTGGCATGGATCGAAGCCAACTAACTGGTCCAAAAGACGGTAGTCTTTGTTAAGGAATGAAGTGACCAGGCCTCCCTAGAGATCCTTCCCAATGGTGCAAAGGCATTAAGAATAAAGATTTACCCAGAGAGAGGGTGGTGACCAGGCATGACCAGGCATGCGGCAAAGGAAATTTGAAGCCCGGGGCCTTGATAACTGGGCTCTCTTGCCAGCCCTGGACAAAGAGAGTATAGTTTTGGGGGAAAACATTACTGTCCTTCTGTCTGCAGTTGGACGGCCTCCAGGCTGCAGGGAGGTTTTGGTCTCTGAGTACAGTCAATAGTACCCATTGGTCTGGTAGCTTGAGCAGAAGTTAAGCTGCAAATGTATGTATGTTGGAACTGTTCGGGGAATGGAGG
Organism: Vulpes lagopus; assembly: GCF_018345385.1. Lineage (NCBI taxonomy): Eukaryota > Metazoa > Chordata > Mammalia > Carnivora > Canidae > Vulpes > Vulpes lagopus. The sequence continues at coordinate 100,469,764 of NC_054834.1, read as the reverse complement.
TCATAATAAGCAAACACGGAAAACCTACTGCCTTGAGACATTTAGTAAGAGCTGTGCTCCCTGCAGAACAGGTTTCCTCATTGCCTAGGTCGGAGAGTATCTCCTGGGTCCTCCCTGTTAGAATGCTGAGTGTCCATGGAGAGTTTGAGATGAGGAGAGAGAAGGCTGTCTCCCAGCTGAGACGGTGCAGTGATCATGCAAGGCACTACAACCGCAGCAGCCGTGGTGAAGTAGCACGGAGGGCCTGGTGTCTTTCAGAGCCAGGACTATGGGTGACGTGCTTCCACTGAGCGAACCAGACACGGACTTGAGTGTCATTAAGACCTGTGCTTGTGACATCTTTCCTCAAGAAGAGCACAAGCTGAACTTATGTTTACATATTCTTCACAATATGGAAGGAAACATATTGACTGAGGCATTCCCATGCCTAGAGACATCTCGTTGTATATATATATACATATATACATACATATATATATATATATATATATATATATATATATATACACACACACACACACACACATATATATACGTATATATACGTACTCCAGTCAAGATAGGCTGGATAGGCTACATAAACACATAACCCCAAAAAATTATTGACTTAACATGAAAAAAGCTTACATCACAATCCAGTGTAGGAAGGGAGCTCTTTTGGGCAACTCCTCCAAGTGGTGGCTTGGCAATTCATCTTAAAATCCCATCAGCTTGGGACTCCTGGGTGGCTCAGCGGTTGAGTGTCTGCCTTCGGCTCAGGTCCTGATCCTGGGATCCAGGATCGAGTCCCATATCAGGCTCCCTGCAGGGAGCCTGCTACTCCCTCTGCCTGTCTCTCTGCCTCTGTGTGTGTGTGTGTGTGTGTGTGTCATGAATAAATAAATAACATCTCTTTTAAAAAGTTAAAATAAAATAAAATGCCATTAGCTTCAACATATGACCTCAGCACTTGCCACAAAGGGAGAAGGGAGTATTTATAAGACCACACAGGGGGATTTGTGGCTAAGTCTACAAGCACTATTTGTTACTTCTGCTACATCTCAGAGGCAGAACCCAGTCACATGGCTCCATCCTAACCACAAGGGAGCCTGGGAAATGTGGGGAAATGTTATCTTTTATGTGCCAGGAAGAGAAAATGAAATTGATGAGTCTTTTCCACAAGCTTCTACAGGTTGGAGTTATTTCATAAGGTTTTTCTTCTCATTGTGATTTGCATTTGATACTGTTTAGGCTGGCTTCTTGCCTTGTGGTATATTTAATAACACCCACAGGTAGCATCCCATTCTCACGACAGCATTATGAGTTGTCAGGACAGGTATTATTATACACATTTTATAGATTGAGGACCCTGAGGCCCAGAGTAGTTACATGACTTCTCCAAAGTCACATATTACTAAGTGGAGAGCCCTCTGTCACATTAGTGTCTCTCCACTATACCACATTGTCTTCCACAGAAGCTCAAACTAGATTAGGCACAGATCTCGATACACAAACACAAGTCTGCCAGAAGCATATCTTTATTCCACTACAATCAACCTACTTTATCTTCTAAGCTCTGGCTTTATGTTGGAAGGTGTTAGCAATGACTTCCATCATTTTGGTATTTCTCTACCTTTGAGGGTATATCTAAGTTTGGGTGGGATGCAGCATGGGTACACAGGTTAGTGCATATTATTGGAGATCCATTTATTCCTTAAGTCAGGTTTGAGGAGGCACCAACCAAGATGTCTACAGCTCCTTCTAGTCTTCCCGCTGATACTGATGTATCTGTGCCTCCTTCCTGTTCTCCTGGCCCATTTGTGTCCAGAAGCTCCCTGCTACTTTGGAACCACTCCAGGGTCTGGGAAGTTCCGTGGGTGCCCACCACATAGCCATTCTTCTCTCCGGGCTCATTGTCTTCCTGAGGTAGAAGGGCAGGGTAGGAAGGAAGGACCCGTTTATGCCTTTGCTCTCTCGCTTTTCATCCATCTCTCCTCCTACCCCAGTGAAGTGTTTCTAGTCTTCCAAGAAAGCCCCACTCTCCTCAGATCTTTTCCTTATAAATCCTTTGGCTATATTCCAAATCCTCTCCAGCCCTCTGAGAGCTTTTATAATACAAAACACAACTCACAGAAGTTTTGTTGTTTCACTTTTTACCCTATCACAGCATTCCTCTACCTTAAGGCAGTGAGACAAGGGCCTGCAATCCAAAGCATGGATGTGGGGATAGGGAACTACCAAGAGAAAAAAAAAATTTCTTGATCACATGTGTATCACATTTAACTTCATCAGGTCCTTGTCTGTATCAGTTTCCTAAAACTAACAGGAGAAGAAGCATTGATGGGAGTTCTTCTATTGGGGGAACTCGCAGATTAAGCCCCTTCCTGCTTGATTGGTCTTTTTTTTTTTTTTAAGATTTTATTTATTTATTCACGAGAGACACAGAGAGAGAGGCAGAGACATAGGTAGAGGGAGAAGCAGGCTCCATCCAGGGAGCCCGATGTGGGACTCCATTCCATCCTGAGCCAAAGGCAGATGCTCAACAGTGGAGCCACCCAGGCATCCCTGATTGGTCCTTAAAGGTACATTTTCCCCTCCCACCTCAACCTGATGGCTCCACCCTTGATAACTTGACCCTACACTGTTGGTGATCAGGTTTTCACTTAAGAATTGGGAACCTGGGGGAGCCAGGGTGGCTCACTCGGTGAAGCAGGAGACTCTTAGGTTGGGCTCAGGTCATGATCTCTGGGTTGGGAGATGGAGCCCCGTTCTGGCTCTGGGCTTAGTGGAGAAGTCTGCGTGAAGATTCTCTCCCTCTGCCCCTTCCCCCACTTATGCGTTTGTGCTCGCATGGGCTCTCTCTCTTGCTCTCTCTGGCTCTCTCTCTCTCTCTTCTCTCTTGCTCTCAGTCTCGCTATCAAATAAATAAAACGTAAAAAAAAATTGAGAACCTGGTTTTTTTAGAGGAAGACTCACAGTTTCAAAAGCCTGTCAGTGGATGATTTACTAGTGTTCCAAATGCGGAAAAGGTGATTTGTTTCTCTGAAGGTTTTAGTGTTTATCACTTCCCCTGGCACACACCCTAGAGTAAATCTGGTCCCAGGGGGGACAGGTCATCGTATGGTAAGCACACCCACAGTGCTGAATAAGGAAGTCTTCCGACAGCGAAAGTAGAAGGATCACCTACTGCTGGTGAAAGCTGGAGAACTTAGACCAAATGAGGTGAAGAGATGCTGCATTAAAGCAAAACATCATTTAAAAAATTCTGTTTGGTATCAAATCCTGTGGGTGAAGTAGATTTTAAAATCATCTCATAGCACACTGGGCTTTCAAAAGATGTTTGTTTTAAAGAATACAGTTGGCTTGTGGTCAAAAAATGAAGTTCAGTTATGCACAGTAACAACTGTAGTATAATTAGCAGCCACAGAATACCAGGTGTCCAACCAAGCCTTTTCTACCCATTTAAGAGAGCCAAGCCCAGCAAAAAGGCCCTGCCTAGCCAGACCCAGTAGTTCAAAAGCTCAGCCTTTGTCATCAGGAAGGAATTAATTCAAAGAGCAAAGCCATGAATGGGCACAACCAGGCATTTTGTCATAAACACCCTATTGTTAATACATGTTGGGAGCTGAACTTTCTCACATTTGAAGGAGGCCTGCTTGAGAGGGAATTTAAACAAGCCAGGCTTAAGGTTGTTTTCTTTTCCTTTTTAGATTTCTGATGATATATCAATGGGATGTGCACAGTAGAAAGGTGCTGGCCTTGGAGTCCAAAGGCTCCCTCCCTCAACTATCATTTGACCTAAGAATTACAGTGTTCCCAGTTCTGTGAACAGATCACCTTAGTGTCAAGGGAATGAAAGTGCAGAGAACAGACAAAACACAGAAGTGTTATAGGGAAGAAACATATTAAGAGACCTAACAATGCACTTCCTCATTATATGTAAGGAAACTATTTCCGAGATTCCTTGAGCTATAAAAAGCCAAGTGAATTTGCTTAAGTTAATAAATGTTATTTAATTATATAATGACAGTACTGCAGCAAAATGTTTTGTTTCCTCTCTTTTTATTGCTTCCTGTTAGTTATTGAGAGAAGAAATCCAATGTAACTTTTTTATACTCCACTAATGACAAGGCTACCTCATTTGTTTTGTTTGTGCTTCACAATACATGCGTATTTGTGTATATCATCAAATTGAATAAGACGGCCACATTGTGTGGTTGCTACAAACACAGGTGTAAGGCTGAAGATTGATCCCAATTTTGCTGAGCAAGACCCCATTATAAAAGCCGTTTGCTATGCTTTAGAATTGGTCGTTGCATCCTGAGAGAAAAAGCAAAACATCAATTCTGAGAACAACTGAAAAATCTGAGGTATAAAGCTTGTTGCCCTCTCCTAACCCTGGGATGAGAATGAAGTTCTACTTTCAGCTAAGGTGACCCATTTCCCTTGGTCTGTCAGTGCTCCACATCCCAAAACAGTGTGGGCGCCCCCCTAGGCTCAGCTGATGGAATACGTGAGCTCTCTGTGCTTCTTTGCCACTAGTGACAGAGGACACAGCAGTATAGTGTGACGCCACTGAGCAGGTAGTGTGACAGGGACCGTTCTGAGCACCTTCTCACCTAGTCCTCTCTGTACGCTTTTCTAGGTGGGTGCTTATCCGCCTTTCATACATGAGGAGACTGAGGAAAAGACAGTAAGTTATTAGGCTTAACCATGTGGAATTCCTGTTTTTGCAGGTCAGAAGGTCTAATATTGGCAAGTTTATGTGATTCAATCCACTACTTGCCCATTCTTACAGAGCCAGCAGGGGGGATGCCAGAGTTTGAATTCTCAAGTACCTCAAAATGATAGTTGCATACCCATATTTCAGATGATAAACTGGGGCTCACGGCAAATGCATTTAAAAAAAAATAAATAATGCAATCAGTAGACTACTTCCTTTCTTCTGTGGTCTCTGGTTTCAACTACTGACTTTATTCACGTCATAATTTAAAAGTTGGCTCAGGTCAGACAGGAATGCCCTGCCTGTGGCTACGGTTCCTTCTGTGCAGCTAAAACCAGCCCATCAAACCAGCTCTCTCAGGCTGGCTGCCTCAAAATGTCTGTCTGGAAAGATCTCCCTTCCAGGATGACACAGAGCCACATACCCCATCTCCCCAGCTGAACTCCCACCATTAGAGCCCCTGGGCTACAGCCACACGTCTTCCTCTCAGAGCCATTGTTAAAATTCTTCTGTGAACACCATCATCCTTTCCTGTTAACACACCAATGATTAGCTTTATCATCAGATTACTTGAACTCCAGGCTTGGATCAAGTGAATTTTGTTTGAGAGCTGATGGGTGAGGTCAGGAGCATGAGGCCAGGGAGTCACGAGCTGTTAGATGTGGCAGTAGCTTTAGAAGCTGTAATGGCCAATCTCAGCATTTCACAGCTGAGGAAACATTCAGGTGCCAAAGCCTTGGCATCTTGATTTTGAGGGTGACCAACCACCCCAGTTTGCCTGGGCCTGGAGAATCTCCTGGCATGTGGGACTTTCGATGCCCAGACTGGGAGAGTCTAAGATGAACCAGGACTAGTGGGCCTCTCTACTTCATTTGGAGCCTCAGTGCTCCTGCTGCTTCTCCTGCTTCTCTGGGCAGGTGAGACTTGAGCAGGACCCTTGCAGCAGGGGCTTCAAAGCTGCTCTGATGGCTCAGAAATGCCCGGTGGGAAGATAACAGCAAACACAAATTTACATGGCACAATTTAACCAAGGTGAGCTGCCGGAGTGATGGGTGTCTAGGCATGAACACGATGCCACAAGGAACAGCCATGAGGGTAAGGTTGTATCTGCCTCCTGACTGAACCCTGAGCCTCTTGGGGCCACAGCCTTTGGGAAAGCTGGTTTGATTGGGCCAGTCTGTGAAAATTAGGCTGAGGTCTGGTTTACTCACTATATAGAGATGAGCTGCTGCCTAAGCCATGGCCGAGCAGTGCACAGAGTCTGCAAGGAGAGGGCTGCTCCTGTTTGTCCGCAGGGAGGACTGAATGCAGAAGTACTTGGGCAGGGAAAAGGGTCAGCAGGGGTGCCCCAGCACTTCCTTTTTCAGAATTTTTGTCATTCAGAGGTTTTGAATCCTGCAATAAGCAGTCATTCTTGGCTAACGTTGGACTTTTTCCCTCAAATGTCATGCACCTCGTTTTTAAACATTTCTTAGTTTTACTTCTCTTCCTGGTCTATTTTGTCCACCAGCTCTTGGTTGCTTGGCAGTTGTCTTCCCCACCAGACCTCCTGCTTGCTTGCTTGCTTGCTTTTTTTTCTTAAGATTTCATTCCTTTATTCATGAGAGACCCAGAGAGAGAGGCAGAGACACAGGCCAAGGGAGAAGCAGGCTCCCTGTGGGGAGCTTGATGTGGGGTTCAATACCAGGACCCTGGGATCACACCCTGAGCCCAAGACAGACGCTCAAACACTGAGCCACCCGAGCGTCCCCAGGCCTCCTGCTTTCCAGCATCCAGCCTCTAGTTCATGTCCTAAATGTGGGGGTGAGTGGGTGTTGAATAGAGAAGGGATGGAAAGAGGGAGGCAAAGGAGGAACAATGCAGGATCCCAGTGAGGCAGGACAGTACAAGCTGTCTTTAATATCCCCTTGTCTGCATGCCCTACTTGAAGCTCCGCCCCCAGCCCCTGCCCCCTACACACACCTACTGGGATCTAAATATCTCATGATCCTCCCTTGTTCTCAGCCACTCCTGAAACGTCCTTCTTAGTGCCCAAATAACAGATTTATTGATCAAGTGAACTCATCACTTTTAATGGGAATTGAAGTCAGACATGAAAACCTCGAAAGTAGATCTTAACTGTGACCTGTACAGTTAATATTCCTTCTAGGTTGCCTTACCACTTTGGTGAGCCTAATTCCAGTGGAAGGATTTGAAATGGGGGGAGGAGGCGGGCAGCATAGTGGAGGATTATTTTGGGAAGAGTTCTGTGGCAAGTGTTGCCAGATTTAGCAAAGAAAAATTCTGGATGCCTGGCTGAATTGGAATTGCACATAAACAATAGATCTAAAAAAAAAAAAATAGATCTTTTTTTTTTTTTTTTAGTATAAGGTTGTCCCTTCCTTGCAATATTTGTGATATACTAAAATTTACTCATCGTTTCTCTGAAATTCAGATTTAACTCAGTGTCCTATATTTAATCTGGCAACCCTGTGACCCATGATGTCTCCTAAATATGTAGCTGGTGCAGTAGAAGGCCGGGATTGCTACGGAGTTTGGAACACTTTCCAAATGTCTGGCAGAAAGGAACCAGTCCATTGGAGAGGGTATCACGGGGTGCAGTCAGGTGAACTCTCTGCTCTCAAGGCCAAGCCTGCTGATGCACGGGGGCATCTGAAGTAGGCCTGAACCAAAAACCCCTGGAGACTGGCCAGGGTGCCGGTGAAAAGGCAGTCTTCTGCTGGATCCTTCCCAGAAGATATAGTGTCTGGTTCCGGTGCTGACAACTAACCTGTCTGATGGCCATTGCACTAAAACATTATTTTTAGATCTGAGGAAGGAGTGGCAGGGTTTTAAAAATAAGGCACTAGATGTAGGGAGAGCTACATCCGAGAGGCTTAGTCCTGACCTAAGGCCATGGGCCTGCTAGCATGAGACCTGGAAAAGATTAGTACTGGCAGCTTTCTACAAAAAAAAAATTGTCTAATACTGAGGCCCCACACTTTTCTTATGGATATCAGACGGTGATGCTGCTTCAGGAAAATTGCTTTTTACAACCTATAATAATCTTTTTTTCCCCCCAACTAATAAAGAGAGTGTTTTGTTATCTGGTTTTGGCTTCTGCACTAGATTTACCCTGTCTGCTCTTTCAGATCTCCCATCAGGCCTTCTTCTCCACCCTGCTCTGTGTTCTGGGAAGCTGACCCTTAGGGACACCCTCCTCCTCTGTCTTCTGGTTAGACATCAACAACAAGAGACAAGAGACATCAGCAAGAGACTGGACAGTGGGAGGACCAATACGTCAGAAGAATAGTTTTAGTATGGTTGGTGTTTATGAAAATGCTCACAGTTTCAAGAACCTGACGCAAAGCACTTGAAATAGGAACAGCTGAATCCTTCTTTAACGCGATAAAATCTATGTCATCCCAAAGGCCTGCATTCTGCTTGAGAGAGAAACAGTAGGGGCAGCCCCACTAAAGTTAGGCATGATCTCTATCACCATTATTATCTAAAATTTTACTGATGGTGTTACCAGTAACAATTAGACACAATAAAGATTTCAAGTATAGAAATGGAAAAGGGAAAAAAAAATACTCACTCTTTGCAGGTGATATGATTACGCCCAAGAAATTCAAGTGACAAATTATTAGAAACACTGAGAAAATTTAGTAAAGTAGAAGGATGCAAAATTAATATACATAAACCAAAAAAAATAATAATATACAGAAACCAATCAATGTAATATATACAAACAATATCTTATTAGAAGACAAAAGATGAAGGACCTTATTTAAAGTAGCAACAAAGAAGAGAAAATATCTAGGAATTAGTTTAACAAGAAATATAAAAGCTCTATATGTAGAAAAGTTTAAAACAAAACCAAAGGGCCCCCCAAAAATTTGAACAAGTGGAAAGACATACCTGGATAGGAAAATTCTAAACAGTTAAAATGTCACTTTCTCTAACTTCATTTAAAATTTTAGCACAGGGGCACCTAGGTGGCTCAGTCCGTTGAGTGTTGGAATCTTGATTTCGGCTCAGGTCATGATCTCAGGGTTGTAGGATCGAGTCCTGCTTCGGGCTCCATGCTCAGAGGGGAGTCTGCTTGAGATTCACTTCCTCTGCCCCTCCCCTGCTCACACACATTCTCCTTCTCAAATAAATAAGTAATCTTAAAAAAAAATTTTTTTTTAACACAGTCCCAAAAAAATATCAACTTTTGTTCTTTTTTGAACTTGACAAAATAATCCTCAAATCTGTATTGGGAACAGGAGGAGAATAGCCAGGGAAGTTCTGAAAAAAAGAGAAATATGTTCTTCTGTGTGTGACAGAAGGTGGAATGGTTAACCCTACTAGATATTAAAATACATTAAAAAGCCTCAGTAATTAAAGCAGTTTCGACCTAGTCCATAACCGAACATACAGATGAGTGGAACAGATGAGAATACTCTGATATAGACCCAAAGAGATACAGGAATTAGTATGTGATAAAGGTGACATTGTAAATCGCTAGGGAAAAGAAACTATTCAATAAGTAACATTGGTATAACTGAATAGCCATCTGGAATAAAACTGGGTCCATACTTCACACTATTCAATAAAGTACATTACAGATATTATGTAAGTATTTAAAAGTAAAAAATTATAACTAAAATCACTAGAAGAGGGACACCTGGGTAGCTCAGTTGGTTAAGCATCCAGCTCTTGATTTCAACTCACATCATGATCTCAGCGTTGTGAGATTAAACCCTAGATAGGGCTCTGCACTGAATGTGGAGCCTGCTTAAAATTCTCTCTCTCTCCTTCTCCCCTTCCTCTCAAAGAAATAAATAAAACAAAATCACTAGAAGAGGGCTGGCTCAGTTAGAAGAACATGCGACTCTTAATTACAGGTTTGTGAGTTTGAGTCCCACGTTGGGTGAAGAGGTTGCTAAATATAAATAAACTTTAAAAAAAAAGAATTTATAGTATCTAAATAATAATAATAATAAAATCACTAGAGGAAAACTATAGGAGAATTTCTTTATAACCTTGGAAGGTCTTTGTAAATGTGACTGAAAATCCAGAAGCCATTTAAAAATTGATAAATTTGATTACATAAAAAAAGTTTCTTTCAAGAATAAGAAAAATCACCATAATTAAAGTTAAAAAATAAATGACAAACTGGGAAAAAGAATTTTCAACTCATATAACAAAGCACTAATATCCCTTGTATATAAAGCACTACTAGAAATGAGAAAGACAAAAAGTTGACAACCCAAGAGAAAAATGGGCAATGGAAATGAATAAACAACCAAAGGGTTCTGGTACAGGTTCCATCAAGCAATACCAGTCGGGTGTTCTACAATTTAACTCCATTCTGACACTATTTACCAGGAGACAGACACCCTCAAATCCCATAGGTTTAAGGATTCAGTCCTATAAGACTGCCAGCCCTCTACTTCAGATTCCAAAAGCAAGTCCATGTTGTCACCTGTACTTCTAAAGATGGGTTATAAATCAAAGGTTCCAACAACCTTCTTCTTGGGTTTGACTAATTTGCTAGAGCAACCCACAGAACTCAAAGAAACATTTTACTTCCTAGATTACCCATTTATTATAAAAGGATAGAACTCAGGAGTAGCCAGATGGAAGAGATGCATAAGGCAAGGTATAAAGAAAGTCATGGAGTTTCCATACTCTCTGAGAGCTCTATAGCTCTATGTTCCCAGAATCTCCACATGTTCACCAACCCGGAAGCTCTCTGAACCCCTTCCTTTAAGGCTTTTTTTTTTTTTTTTTTTTTTTATGGAGGCTTCATTACATGGGCACGGTTGATTAGATTATATTGGCCACTAGTGACTGAATGCAATGTCCAGTTCCTCTCCCTCCCAGGAGGTCAGGGGGTTGTGACTGAAATTTCCAAGCCTCTAATCATAAGGTTGGCTCCCCTGGCAACCAACCCCCATCTTTGAGTGCCTTCCAAAAGTCACCTCGTTAACATAACAAAAGATATCTCTATTGTGACTCATCACTTAGGAAATTCCAAGAATTGTAGGAGCTCTGCCAGAAACTTATGAGGACAAAATGCATATTTCTTATTATAAATCACAAAATCACAACCCACAGAAAAGTTCATAAATATATGAAGAGATATTCAACTTCACTCATAAGAGAAATGCAAATTAAAACTGTGTTGATATATCATTTTTCATATATGAGATTTTCAAACATTTAAAAGTTTCATTATCTTTGTGAGATTGTAAATTGATATAACTCCTTGGAGGTCAATTTGGCAAAATCCATCAATCTTACAAATGCACATATCCTTTGACCCAACAATTCCTTGTAATCAAATATATGCTATGAATATGTTTGACACATAAAATGACCGAGGTATAAGGTTATTCATTGTAGCATTACTTGTAATAGCAAAATTGGAAACAACTCAATATCCATCAATATGAAACTGGTTAAGTAACTCATAATGCGTTCTGTATAATGGAATATTATGCAGCCATAAAAAGATAGAAAAACATAAAAAAGAAAGAAAGGAGATGCTGTACTGATATGTAGAAATCTCCAAAACACAGTATGCACTGTCTACTACCTTTTGTGTGAAAAAAGAAAAAAACCCATAAAATATATATACCTATAAATATGTGTTTGTATATACATAAACTACTTTAAAATGATAATCCAAGAAACCAGTAACAGTGGATCTGGAAGAGATCTAATGAATGGGAGATAGAGAAGGGAGGGAAACCTTCACCTTTCATATTTTTAAAATATTTGTATCATGTTCATACGTTACCTATTCGAATATTGAATATTGTAGAAATGCTTGTGGAAAAAATCAAATGCAGAAATGCCTAAGGTAGGAGTCCCCTACCCCTATACCTACACTCAGAGAAAACCAATGCCAACAGACAGCTACTGACCTGAAAATATTTCATCATTGAGAAGGAGATAGGAAAAAAAAAAAAAAAAAAGACAGAAGGAGATAGGATACTTTTTAAAAAAATCATGTAGTAGCCAAAGACAACACTATTTTCTGAGTCTCTGAAATGTTGTCGTGGCACTGCCAAATCCACTTAGAACAAAGATAAGCAGTTGAAATAAATATTGACCTCCTTCTGCACACTCACCATAAGCCACTGGGCTTACATAGCACATCCAATGTGTAAGTTCGGGTATAGATAAAATTAGAACTGGAAAATAATTCTGAATTAGGTAGCAATGTAAAAGTGAATGGTAGAGGCCATTAGCTCTAATGGGCTAAGTATTATGTGGATGTGAAATTAAGACATTAACATTTCAGCAAATGAAAATGTTTATGTAGTCTGAAAATTCTTGGCAATAGAACTACCGAATTCAGCCAGCAAAGGCTTCTAAATTACAAACATAAAAGAGTTTCAAGAAAAAAAAAAAGAGTTTCAAAGAACACTAAAACTTATTCCTAATTTTCCACTGCTGTTATTAGAAATTATTAGAAATATTTTCTAACTGGAATCTGACATTCCACTAGTGCAATGAAGCAAATATCACATTACGAAGAGCTCCTCAAGATCATGTTCCTTTGACTCAGAAAATTCCTTGATGAGTAGTAAATGATTGTTATAAATATCTATGAAAGAACCTATATAGCCTCCCCATTTCAAAATAAATATCAGGGTCTCTAGCAAACCAGCAGTTGATATTTTTAATAACATGTGCCTCATATAACACAACAAAACAGTGTTTATACAATACACTTTTACACTACTTTTATAAGAAGAGAGGAGTTGATGTTGAAAGAAACTTTAGAAATCAACAAGTCCATTCATACATTCATTCATTTAACAAATACTTATCAAATGTACCTGTGTATCAGACAAAGTAAAAAGCAATAGGATAAAAATATGAATAGCATGGTTCTGCCCTTGAGAAACTTGCCTAACCTAACTCCTTTATTTTTATTTTGAAGAATCACTAGGTCTCTCGAGTTCAGACCAGTAATTTTTTTGATTATGCCAAACATCAAGCATTTATGAAGATAACGAAATCTAAAAGAATGGCAATTGCCCATTATTACTTCAGTGCTTCTCACATAATAATTTTTGGGTTTTGGATTATCATTTCAGAGGATCTAACTGCTCTTCATCTTCCCAAGTAACTTTATATACATTATGACAGCTTCACAAAACTTTCATTTCACAGATGAGGAAATTGATGTCAGTGAGATTAATCAACCTTCCCTACATCACACGGCTAGTGAGTGAACCCAGACCTGTCTCTAGTGCTCATATTCTTTCCACCATAATACCCAGCAGGTTCGTCAAAATGTCAGCTTTAGAAATTGTAATTAGTATTAATACCTTAAGAATACCTGATTATCATTTTGATTGTTAAAATTCTGCTGCTGCACAGAGAATTTCTTAGAGAAAAGTACATTGTAACTGTACACAATGTATTTCTGAGCTCCTTAATGACAGTTCAAGAAAACCATGAAATGACACTGGATAACTATTCATTTTGGTTATTACAATACTCTACATTAAAATGATCAATGTATAAATGAGGTTAGTGGGTTTTTTCCAACATCTATTCCTTTACCTTTTTATCCTCAAACCTTCCAAGAGTCTGATCTTTTGTACATTTGAATTGCTTTGCTCTATGTCTTTTGAATATCCATATCAAGTCACTATATTTTTTAAGTTACTATCATATTTTTACATTATATTATTATTACATTATTTAAAAAGATACCCGATTTTCTTTCTTTAGCCAAATTGATGTGTCTCTCCTCCTAAAACACATACTCCTCTACTTTTAAGCCTTCCAAGGAGCAAGACATTCACTTTACAGTGAATTATTGATGCATAGCTCACTCAGAGCAGGGTTTGGATTTTTGCAATCATGAAGATGATCTATAGTAAAAGAGATAATGTGAGTACAGTCCTGTGATTGAATCTGCCACTGATTGTCAGTTAGTTTTGAAGACCTTAGACCTTGGAATCAGACCACAAAATCTGAATCTCATTCCGTAGAGTCATATTCTTCAAATTCATCCATGAGCAACTAGCAATCACATACAAGTTTCTAGGGGCCCTTGTAATTTCTTTATTTTTTTAACGTATTTATAGATTTGGATCACTAGGAGAAGGTTAGTAAGCAGCAATTAAGAAAGAAAAGGAAAAATGTGGAAATCTTAAATTGAATTTCAACATAAAAACTATAGTACAGTGTATATAGCTTTATTATACCCCAATAGCATGGAATTATGCTACACCCTTCAAAGTATGCCATACACTTAAATGAAGTCCATGGCAAAAATTATGGTACATAAAAAAAAATTATGGTACAGATCATAGTTCCTACGTTATTGAAGTATTCACAAATACTTAATTTATTGTGAATAAATTATTGCAAATAATAATTGGGTGGTATCTTGGGACCTAGGTTGGCCCAATGAAAAAGTAAAGGTGTTGGAATGAGCTAATCCTAGGATTTCATAGTAGTAGGTGCCCAATAAACTCAAGTCTCACATGGGATACTTCACAGAGTACACGTAATGATTTTTTATTAAATTGAATTGATTAAAAGGAAATTAAGTGTTGGCGTTATATGACCTTCCTCATGGAATGGACAACTGAAATTGAAAGAACATATTTTCTGCTGACAATACAATACTTACTTCCCCAGAACACTAAAACAGATCAACTTTAGCAAGCAATGTCTCCATAGTGTTCCTTTATGGAGAAGTTTATATTATACGCAGAAACTTCCTCTATCTTATAAATAAGTATTGTCACAAAATATCTATTCAGTGTTTAGTTCTTTGTTGTTATCATTGTTAATAAATCTTCAATGACCTTGTCAGGATAGTTAATAGAACATTTTAACCAATTCAGTTTAAATTGTTTATGGTATCAACTAGGGTTTCTAGGAGAGAGGAATCAGGGTGCCTGGGTGGTTCAGTCAGTTAACTGTTTGCCTTTGACTCAGGTCATGATCTCAGGGTCCTGAGATCAAGCCCTGTGTCATGCCTCCTGCTCAGCAGGGAGTCTATTTCTGCCTTTGGCCCTCCTCCCACTCATGTTCTCTCTCTCTCACTGTCTGAAATAAATAAATAAAACCCTAAAAAAAAACAAAACAAAAAGAGAGGAGTCGAGGAGGTTAAACAAAGAGGTAATAGTTGTTGCTTCTCAACAGAGTTCAGGAAGCATGAGTAAGTAGGTCCATCAATCCATGGAGCATGGAAGAAGTTCTGAAATATCAGTAGAAGGTAAAAGCTTAATATTTTGTAGTTTATTTACAAACTCAAATTTGCATTAATACACATATTTTATATTTTCTGGAATTTTACTGTCCTTTAAATCAATAGTTAATGATATTTCCTTCCCATAACTCCTCTTTGATTATCTAACAGCAAAGTTTCTTTATTTTTATTTTATTTTATTTTATTTTCTTGGGAGGGGGAAGGGGCAGAAGGAGAGGGAGAGAATCTTAAGCAGGCTCCACACCCAGCATGGAGCCAACGGAGGGCTGGGGGCTCAATCTCAGAACCTCGAGATCCTGACCTGAGCCAAAATCAAGAGTTGGACATTTAATGGACTGAGCCATCCTGGCACCCCTAATGGCAAAATTTATAACAATGATGCATAGTGTAGGGTTGTATCCCTTCCTCTCAATGTATAGGAAACATTATATTATACATTAAAACTGCTGTGCCAGGAAAGGATAATCAACATCTTTAGTCATAAGAGGAATTAAAATTAAATGCAAATTAAAACTACAATCACACAAATGACTATACCAAGTAATCTTAGCAAGAATGTGGAGACACTGGAACTCTAATAGATTGGGGAGGAGCAGAGGGAGAGGGATAGAGAGAGTCTCAAGCAGACACTCCACAGAGTTGGGAGACTGACTGGGGGCTTGACTCTACACCCTGAGATCATGACTGGAGCTGAAATCAAGAGATGGATACTTAATGGACTGAGCCACCCAGGTGCCCCTAGCAGATTCTTACAAAGTTAAAACATACTCCTACCATATGACCCAACCATTCTACTCCTAGGTATTTACCCAACAGAAATGAAATGTATGTTCATACAAAGACTTGTATGTGAATGACCTGCAGCAGCTTTATTCATAGCTTAAAAATGGAAATAACCCAGTGTCTATCAATTTGTGAATGAATAAACAAATAGTGCCACAACCATACAATAAATACTACTCAACAATAAAAAACGAGCAGCCCGGGGTGGCTCAGTGATTTAGTGCCGTCTTCAGCCCAGGGCCTGATCCTGGAGACCCGGGATCGGGTCCCACATCAGGCTTCCTGAAGGGAGCCTGGTTCTCCCTCTGCCTGTGTCTTTGCCTCTCTCTCTCTCTCTCTCTCTCTCTCTCTGTCTTTCATGAATAAATAAATAAAATCTTAAAAAAAAAATAAAAGGAAACATCACACTATTAAAAAAACAATTGGGATCCCTGGGTGGCGCAGCGGTTTGGCGCCTGCCTTTGGCCCAGGGCGCGATCCTGGAGACCCGGGATCGAATCCCACATCGGGCTCCCGGTGCATGGAGCCTGCTTCTCCCTCCGCCTGTGTCTCTGCCTCTCTCTCTCTCTCTCTCTGTGACTATCATGAATAAAAAAAAAAAAAAAAAATTAAAAAAAAAACAATTAAAAGCAATTAACTATTAATAAATGCAAAAACATATGTATTGAATCTCAACTATGTGCAGTGAAAGAAGCCAGATTTAAAGAGTACAAATTGTATGATTTCCATTTACAGTATTCTAGAACATGCAAACTAATCCATAGTTCCAGAAAGTAGATCAGTGGTTGCCTGGGGATGGAATAGGGGACAGGGAGAAGCAGGCAAACTCTGGGAGTGATGGATATAGTTATCTTGATTGTGTTGATGGCTTCACACATAAACATCAAAATTTATTAAAAAATTATTGTATGTCAACTATACATAAAGTGGTTTTATTTTTTTAAGATTTATTTATTTCACTGAGAGAGTATGAGTGGGGGGAGGGGCCGAGGGAGAATATCTCAAGCGGACTCCCCACTGAGCTCAGAGCCTGACTCAGTGCTCAATCCCACCACCCATGAGATCACCACCTTAGCCAAAAGGAAGATTCAGTTGCTCTACCGACTAAGTCACCCAGATGCCCCCTCAAGCTGTTTTTTTTTTGGTGGGGGGGGGGGGGAAGCAGTGTGCCGATTTTTCATAAAAATAAAGAGACAAGGGATCCCTGGGTGGCGCAGCGGTTTGGCGCCTGCCTTTGGCCGGGGGCGCGATCCTGGAGACCCGGGATCGAATCCCACGTCAGGCTCCCTGCATGGAGCCTGCTTCTCCCTCAGCCTGTGTCTCTGCCTCTCTGTCCCTCTCTGTGTGACTATCATGAATAAATAAATAAAATCTTTAAAATAAATAAATAAATAAATAAATAAATAAATAAATAAATAAAATAAAAGAGACAACCCTGCCATTAGGTTGGCTAGATCCACTGCCTCTTTCTGCAGCATGCACCACTTCCTGGCTGTGAGCAATGGTGATGTTTAATTACTGGACCTCAAGAGTCTTGAGGATAGAATCCATGTTTAATTCATCTGGGTCGTCCCCTCAAACCCCCAACATGGTGACCCTCATCAACTGTTATTTTTTATTTTTTATTTTATTTATTTTTATTTATTTATTTTTAAGATTTTATTATTTATTCATGAGAATACACAGAGAGGAGACAGAGAGAGAGGCAGAGGCACAGGCGGAGGGAGAAGCAGGCTCCATGCAGGGAGCCCAACATGGGACTGGATCTGGGGTCTCCAGGGTCACTCCCTGGGATGAAGGCAGGTGCTAAACTGCTGAGCCACCTGGGCTGCCCAACTGTTATTTTTTAAATGAGTAAATTGCCTGGATACTTTTTAGCAAAACATTTCAGAAAACAGTTCTACCCAAATCCCCTCATTAACCCTTGTTTTTTGTTTGTTTGTTTGTTTGTTGACATCTAAGGGAACCAGTAAATCTCTGTGCTTAAGGACCATAGTGCCAAAAAAAAAAAAGGACTATAGTGCCAAAGCGACCTACTCAGTTGCTTACTAATTGCTTGGCCATAGATGAAAAAAATAGCTAGCTGCTTCCAGGCCTCCATGTTCTCATTTTTAGTGGAGTTAATAATATACCTATGTCATTGGTTTTCTGAGAGGATTAAATAAAACGATCCATGTAAAGTGCATGGCCCATAGTCAAAACCCTTATTTTATTTTATTTTATTTTATTTTATTTTATTTTATTTTATTATTAAGATTTTATTTATTTATTTGAGACAGAGATAGAGAGAGAACAAGCAGGGGGAGGGAAGGAAGGAAAGAGAGAAGCAGGCTCTCCACTGAATTGGAAGCCTGATGTGAGACTTGATCCTAGGACACAAAGATCATGACCTGAGCCAAAGTCAGACACTTAATCAACTGAGCCACCCAGACACCCCTCAAAACTTAATTTTTAAAAGGCAAGTGAATTCATACATTTACCATCACAAACTTCTTAAAATTTATGAACCCCAGAGACTGAAATATTTTATCTCTCTTTAGGAGAAGGAAATGTGATGAACAGATACCTAAACCTTACCAGGAAAGATAGCTTTCAACTGGCAACAAAGTTACCTGCATGTTAAGCTTTTTAGAAGCACACAACCAGAGGAATTTAATTTATTGGAAGAAGTGCAAGGCTTATAATAGTTTATAGTCTTTAAGTCTTTTTATAGTCTTTTTTTTAAAAGATTTTATTTATTTATTCATGAGACACACAGAGAGAGAGAGAGAGACAGAGAGAGAGAGGCAGAGACACAGGCAGAGGGAGAAGCAGGCTCCACACAGGGAGCCCATGTGGGACTCGATCCCAGGACCCCAGGATCACGCCCTGAGCCAAAGGCAGATGCTCAACCCCTGAGCCACCCAGGCGTCCCATTTTTAAGATTTTGTTTATAGTCTTGTCAGTACATTTTATAAAAGGCTCCTAGACCTTTTCATTGAAACAGAAAAATAAAAACCCTACCATTAGGTAGAAAGGCCGAAGTTGCAAACGGTCCATTTAGTTTTTTCTTGCCCTTCGCTTTGAGGTTCTTCTGCATGTAGAAATTCTGTTCTCTTATTTGTTTGCAAGTTTTCTCTCTAGTGAAAAATACTCTATCATTCTGTCCACGGGGAATTAATTAAACAGAATGTGGAAAAATGTAATCTCCATGGAGCCTTGCTGTCAGTAGTCTCAGAAATAAATATAGCACAGCCAAGGGACTCTACAGAGACCTGACCTAGAGTGGACTGAGCCTGGCTTTAGAATCGACCAGCTTCAGAAAATAGTTTTCTTGAGCTTTGAGCAACTCACATCATCGTTTTGTAGCCCTCTGACTTATATTATTGGACTTACTCCTGTCTCCATGATTTGTAGGGAATATTTTTTAAATACATGAAATAATTATAACATTAATAAACTGAGTTATTAATCTCCTCCAAAAATAAGTTGCTGGCATGTAAATAAAATTTACAACTGACCTTTAGGGCTAGGTCAGTACTAAATTTGCCTTTCAAAATCCTAGTCAATTTGTTGCATGGGAAGAAAGTAATGCCAGGATCCGGAAATATTACTCCACTCCTGGCTCTGCCAATAGCTAGCTCTGTGATCACTGGTAACCACTTCACCCCTCAGTTTCCTCAAATGTAAAAGTAGAGAATCGGGCTAGATTAGTGAGGAAAAACACGTTGTGTGTGCCACTACTCCAGCCATTCTGTGTCTGTGGTAGACGTTATTAATCAATCACTGAAAGTTTTAAACCAAACTGGGAAGCTGCTTCTGAATTCTCAACAAAGCATCATAGAGTTGGCAATCAAAGTAAAACTTACTTGCTGTCTTTGGGCCAGAAGATCTTTAAAGGTTCTTTTAACTCCAATATTTGGCTCAAAGGCCAAAATGAAAATCTATGAAATAGCAAATGCCAAAGGACAAATACCTTGGCAAATCTTACTTCTCTTTTGCACAGTCCAGTCTGAGAGTGTTAAAGACTTTGTCTGAAAGGCCCATCCATGAGGATACTTTGCTCTTCCATGATTGTATTCAGCTTTTTGTTTGTCCAAAATGAAAAGTTTCGTTTTTACCCCCTAATTCTAAAAATGCTTACTGTAAATATTTGAACAGTGCAGAAAAATACAAAATAAAAGGAAAAGTTATCTGATATCTAACACCCATTATTAATATTTGGTAACTGGCCTTGCAGACATAGCTCTAGGTATAAGTGTTTTTATGTAGTCTATTTTTTTTATATGGCAAAGTTATGTATGGGCAAATTTGAGTATCACTCCAAACCTGTGGTTTAGTCTCTACTCAATGTACTCAAAATTCCATCTTTGTCTGGGGGCTCTGATTCTGCTGAATGAAACTTTGCAAATATAGCAATAGATTGAAAGAGCAAAGGATCTTTAGACCCTTTACCACATCCGTATTTAAAGATGTGGTCAAATTCTCCAGGCTCCACTCTAGTAAATACAGAATGGAAAGATTTACAAAGCCTGTGGTTAAAATTCAATTTAAAAATGAAATGGACCCAGTGACTTGGGAGAAAAGCAAGTGTTCCTCCGTTTCCTCATGTCTCACCCCCACTTTTTTTTACTCAATATTATAGAAGTAATATATGTTTATTTAGGAAAATACAGACAGGCAAAAATGAGAAAAATAAAATCATAAGTAATCTAACTAATCAGAGTAATTATGATTGGGGCACTCGGACGGCTCAATTGGTTAAGCATCTGCCTTCTGCTCAGGTCCCAGAAGCTCCCAAGGTCCCAGGATGGAGCCCATGTTGGCCCTGAGCCTGCTCCTCCCTCCCCTTGCCCCTCTCATCCAATCATGCTCTCTCTCTCAAATAAATAAATAAATAAATAAATAAATAAATAAATAAATAAATAAATAATAAAATAAATAAAATCTTTTAAAAAAAGAATAAGTATGATTATCATTTTGGAGCACATGTTCAGTTTTTTTTCTATGCATATATATTTATATAAGCATCAACACACAATTCAAAAGTACTCTTTAAAAGTCTGGGTTTTTCTCTTCACTCAGGGCACTGCAGTTTCTGCAGAGCATTGTTTCTATTATCAGCAGGAAACTATACAAGTTAAAACTGGCTTTGGAGATAGTTCTCTGTATCAGTAGTTTGCATAGTGAGGTATGCACACCAAGGAACCAAGGTTATGGGTGTGTTTTGAAGTTAATACACCTATTATTTAGAACACTGCTATACAGGAGTTCAGTTTGTCCACTGGGCATGCTGCTCCCGAAGTTCAAATTCCCTCAGCAGTTATTCAGCAAGTCTCTTACATAACTGGTATAAATGAAGTCATGTCAGAGCCAGAATTCCTATATGCATTTATATCTCCATTTATTTAATTGATGAAACGTCTGTGTTTCTTACGTGTATTCTGGTAAGAATATCTCATCATCTACCATCATCTATCTAATGGTATGATACTGATACACGCTGTGAGAAGGTGACATACTTTGGATGTAGCAACAAGTATACATTATAGGAAAAATACCTTCCTCACTCACAGGGAAATCAATTTGCTTCTAAGGGTTTGAGACTCTATTAAATTGCTAAATACTGTCCCTATATGTGCTTCCAATAATGGTTAACAAACAAAAAGCAGCCAGGAAAAACTTTGCCTTTGATATTTATTATATGCTATTTCGTTATCTATTGCTACAAAACAAGCCACCCCCAAAATTTAGTGGCTGAAAACAATTGACCATAGTCTTGCAATTCTTTGGGCTGATTAGGCACAGCCAGGCAGTCTTCTCTAGGTCTTGCCTGGAGTCTCTCGTTGATGATGTCAGATGGCAACTGGGGCTGGAGTTAGGGGGACTTGGCTAAGTGGGCCGGAAGTTTCCTAGACCGTTTCTTCACTCACATATCTGGTGCTTTGGTTCACATAGCCTCCCTCTCCACCTAGAGTCTCATCCCTCAGGGTTTTCTCTGTGGCCTCTCTTCCCATGAGGATAGACTTTCTCCATGAATGTTGACTTCTAAGTATAAAATTAAAAGCTTTCAGGACTTTTTAAGGCTTAGGCAGAGTCCTGGCTTAGTATCAGATTCAGCCTCTTTCTACAAGTTAAAGCAACTCAGGGCCAGCCTTGATTCAATGTGGGGGGACTATAGAAGCACATCAATATGAGGAGGGGGTGGTTCATTGGGCACCATTTTTGGAAACTAGTTACCCAATATTTTCCAACTGTTAGTTAGACAAATTTAGAATTTCCACTATAGGGGATCCCTGGGTGGCTCAGCGGTTTAGCGTCTGCCTTCAGCCAGGGCGTGATACTGGAGTCCTGGGATCCGGTCCCATGTCCGGCTCCCTGCATGGAGCCTACTTCTCCCTCTGTCTCTGCCCCCCCCCCCCATGTCTGTCTCTCATGAATAAATAAATAAAATCTTAAAAAAATAATAATTTCTACTATAACATATTATAGTGGATACTATCTGGCTCAAACACGGAGTACAATTTTTTTTTAAGATTTTATTTATTCATGAGAGACACAGAGAGAGAGAGAGAGGCAGAGACACAGGCAAAGAGAGGAGAAGCAGGCTTCCGGTAGGGAACCAAAGGCAGAGGCTCAACCACTGAGCCACCCAGGCGTCCCAAACATGGAGTACAATTAAAAAGAAAGTGAAAAGAAGGGGGAAGAAGCCTCAAAGTGATGAAGGATTTTGAAGCAGTAGATCTCTTGCAATCTCTCTTGAAAAGGCTTTCATAGCCTTGCAAACTTGGCAGATTAGATCACAGAGAAGAAGGTGAAATAAATGGGTCATTGCATCACCATTATCCAAACTTTGTGTACTCAGAAGACTTAATTGATGTTGTTTATTTTTTACAATAACTCTAGAACAAAGTATTATAATTCTGAAACATTTGAAGCATATAGAAAGTGTTGTCTTTCCAAAGACAGCAGAGAATTCAGACATCAATGGAAATGTGCAATGTAGTAGAATATGAAACAAATTGGGGGCAGGCAGTAAAGATTCCCATGGCACCAGGACACAAGAGGAAAACCAGCATCCTCTTTCTGTTCCTCTGGAGCTTCTC
Source organism: Vulpes lagopus (assembly GCF_018345385.1). Taxonomy (NCBI): domain Eukaryota; kingdom Metazoa; phylum Chordata; class Mammalia; order Carnivora; family Canidae; genus Vulpes; species Vulpes lagopus. The sequence goes on along the minus strand of NC_054834.1, from coordinate 100,446,975 downwards.
AAAAGTGTCTGTGCCCCCACAGCACAATAGTCTAGAGGGCAAAGAAGGGCCCAGGTTCTCACATGGAGACGTCATTTCAGCGTCTACAAAGACTGGGAACTTCTTTGACACAGATAGTCTGAGACTGGAGTTCCCTTTCCTGGTGTGGAACCACCCCTTAACATCAAGCAGCTTTTCATTAATGTTTATTTTTCTTTAACATGTTTAGACTGTTATCATATTATTCTCCTCCCTTTGAAAATATGTACTCTGGAGGTGCCTAAAATAATACATTCCTAGCAATTGCAGTTTTGAAAAATAAAGGTTATTTCATTCATTAAACTCAATGGAAATTTGTTGCTTAACAGGAAATACCAAACACTTTATAAACTCCTTGAGGGCAGCAACTGTGCCATATACGACTTTGGTATCTCCTACCTCCTGGGTTCATGGTCCACTTTCTCCCAAGTAGTAGTTCTAATAAGTAACTGGAATTGTTAAACAATATACTCTTGTGCCCTTCTTTGACGCAGAAATGTCTTTTCATTATGTCTCTGCATGTCTCATGTCAGGTTCGTTGTAAATAATTGCTCCTAAGCTTGTTTTCGGTGTGCAGATCATTTTGCAGGCTCTTCAAATAACAGCTGAAAAGGTTTAATTCAAGTTGAAGAAGTTTGCTTTAATTACAAGCAATTAATTTAGGCTTCACTTACCTCAAGGAATATTTGATCATATAAATTTACAGATAATCCTGGGAGTGTCAAATTATGCAACCAACAGAAGGTAGGCTCTTTGCAGTTTTTTGGGCGTTGATCTGCAATAGTCAGGCTTGGTTTTTTTTGTTGTTGTTGTTGTTCCCGTCAGGTTTTTGAATGAAATAGTAGAACTTCTGCCAACACAGTCTACTTCACCTGACTTTGCATAATTCCAAAAAACTGAAAACTAAAAACAGGCATTATTTTAGAGACTTAGATTGTTAATGCCCAAAAGAAAAACCATCTATCTCTTCTCTCTTAAATCGTAGAAGATATCACAACATTCCTGTTTTCAAGTACTTGAACTTTTTTGTGGACGATTAATTTTTGGATAATCCCTTTTAATGTAAAACGTAATACATATTCATTGTAGACTTTACATATACGTAAAGTAACGCGAAAGATCAAAATCATTCGTGACGGACGTTACAACTCCTATTTTGGTGAACAACTTTCCATTTCTTTTCCTAGACACATAGTTTCCGCAAGACGGGTCCATACTACACGAACGATTTTGTAACTTGGGTCGTCTTTATTTTCCTTTCTAAAATCCAAAGCTGGGTCCGCGACGCTCCTGGCGGGGGTGGGGGTGGAGACCTCTTGCGGGGCGGTGCTGACCACTCTCCCACCCAGCGGGGCCTCCCCGCTTGCGCGCGGCGACCCGGGCCGGGCCGGAGGGCAGCGCGTGGGAGCGCGCGGAGGGCGTTCAGGGTCACCGCGAGCACGAGCTCCCCGCGCGGCCCGCCCGCTTCGCCCCGGGCGAGTCCCGCTGGCCCGGCCCCGGGCGGGGGGGGCGGAGGGCGAGAGGGCGGCTCTCGCGGCGCAGGGCGCGGGGCTGGCGCCGCTCGCGGACGCGCGGGGCGATAAGGCGGGGCAGGGTTCCGCGGCCGCGCGGCTCGGGGGCGCAGCCCGGTAGCGGCGCCCCGGCCGGGTCGGCGGGCGTGTTGGCTCCAACTGTTCAAACTGTTTCAAAGCGGCCGAACCCGAGCGACCTTCGGCCAACAGCTCTTAATCTCGCGGCCCGGGAGCGTAGGTTTTATTTGCGGGGCGGGGGGGATCGGGGAGCTCCCGCCCCCCCCCCCCCGCCCGCGGCCGCCCAGGGGACCCCCGCCCGCGGCCAGCGAGCCTCTTGCGTCAGCCGGGCGGGGGCGGGGGATTTTCGGAAGCTCGGGCCGCGCCGCGGGCCGGGGAAGGAAGGGCCCGGGCTCTTGCCCCGCCCTCGGGGCGGGGGGCGGGGGCGGAGCGGGGCGGCAGCCGGGCTGGCCACTCGGGCCGCGTCGCGGAGCAGCGAGCGCCGGGGAGCCCGGAGCAGCGCCGCCGTCGGGGAGCGCCAGAGCACGGGGCCCCGCTCACCATGATGGACCTGGAGCTGCCGCCGCCCGGACTCCCGTCGCAGCAGGTGCTGCCCCGACCCGGGAGCCCAGGCGGTGCCCGACGGGGCACAGGGGCGCGGGGAGCCGGCGCCTCCCGTCCACGGCCCGAGGCTGAGCCGCTGCGCCTGCGCCGGCCCGGAGGGGGGGCGGCAACCCGAGGGGCCGCGAGCACCCCGGGGGCAGCGGGGGTGCGGCCCCGAGGGCGCGGGGGGGGCTAGAGGCCGCGTCCGCGCGCGTGGGGGAGGGGGCCTGTGCCGCCGCGCCGCCCGCCCGGCCGCTGCGCCCCGGGAGCCCCGGCCGCCCCCCGGGGCGGGAGCGGGCAGGGGCAGGGGCGGGGGCGGTCCGAGCCGGCGCGGCCCGGCCCTTCCGGGGCTGCGCTGCTCCTCCGCTCGGAGCCGGCGAAATGTGCCTAGTCACGGGGCCGCTCTCGGGGGAGGTGAGGCCCCCTCCGGCCCGGGCCCCGAGCCCCCGCCCGGCCGCCGCCGCCGCCGCCGCCGCCGCCGCCGTCCAGGGGCGCTGCTGTGCGGAGCCCGCAGTGGGAGGCGGGCGGGAGCGCGCGGCCCCCGCGCGGGGGAGGGAGCAGGGCGCTGGGCGCGCGGCGGTGCCCCGACGTGCGGCGGCCGGAGCGGGCGGCGCTCGCTCCCCCGCGGGCTGGGGCCCGGCCGCGCCCCGGCTTCTCGGCCCCGCGGGGCGTCCCGGGGGCGCGCGGCTGCTGCGTGGGCGCGGCCTGGGCGCCCGGGGCCGGTCGGCCGTCGCGGCGGCCCTCGGGGGGCCCTGTGCCGCTGCCCGGCCTGCGCCCCCGCCGCGCCGGGTCACGGGCCGGGCCGGGCCGCGCGGCTGCTGTTGCGCAACTGCTGTTTTCCCCTGGGCGCTTTGTCTTGGGCTCCAGCGTTCCAGAGCCGCGGCTCCGACATGTGTGAGGCCGCAGTTCTGCCCGGCGCTGCCAGGGGTAAGGCTTTGGAGCGCACGCGAGCGTTTCTGTGGATGTTCCGGCCGTCCTGGGACATTGGTCTCGTGGACGCCTTGTACAGTTTTTCGTCTCCGTTTGCTTGAGAACTTGCCCCGAGGTCCTAGCACGTTGCTTGCTTTTTTTTTTTCTTTTTTTCTTGGCTATAGGGCAGAGGGAGGGACGCTTGTGTTGCATAATGTTTTGCTAACGAGTTTTGTGAATTGTCATAAAAGTGAGAGCAAGTTTCTGTTCCTACTTTGTAGGGACTTTTCAAAGAACTGTTTCCTTACCTTTCTGGGTTTTTTGTTTGTTTTTGTTTTGTTTTGGTTTGGGTAATGGAGTTCTTAGGGAAAATTCGGTTTAAGGGAATGTGTACCGTAATAGGTACAGTTGGGAGCGCATGTGTATACTCTTGAATGTGAAGTTTCAGACTAATCTTGAAAATTTGATAAAGTAAGGCTTTAAGTTGTTGATGATTTTTTGATTGTGCTGGGTTTTTTAATTTTTGGGGTTTTGTTTGTTTGTTTGTTTGGGTTTTTTGGTCATTTAAATCTGTTTGCCTTGAACTTTGTCCCAGCAATGGTTAGGGTTGTATTCCCGCAGTTCACACTAGCATGAAGTGTAAATCGTGATTTCCAGTCCCGCTGCTAATCGGCATTAATCCGCACAGCCCTATAGCCCCGCATTTAGTGATCTTTACCACCGAAGGATATGAGAGGCTAATGGGACTTTTTGTTTTTCTACATTGTAGCCTAGAGCCCTCTATTATTTTCAAATAACCACAATAAAGAACTGCGTAATTTCACGTTCCGCATAATACACAAAAAGCTCTTGGAGCATGTGTACTGCTCTCTCTCTTAAATGTGAACTTCCAGCTTCATTTGATAAAGTAACTGCTTTCCCATTTTTTAATCACACCGTTTTCATATCTGAAGACCGGGAAAAAAAAAATGGAGTAAAATTTGGAATCCGTTTCATGTCCGTGAGCGGTGATGCATCTTAAATAATTATTGGGAGTCTGGAAAGATTTCAGCACAGTCAGAAACGGAATCTGTCCTTTGTCAAAGAAATTCCAGGTGTGAAGTGGTGCTAGGATACAGTTTTTCATCCTGTGTGCAGAGATGTTGATAAACAGGGTAGTAAGAAGAGCCTTAGAGCCTGTATTTCCGTTAGGTGGAAAGAACCGTCCATGACCCTTTCCGAGGGTGTCTTGGAGAGAGAAAGTACTTTTATGTATGAGGGATGAAGTTGATCTTGGACTAGACTGATTATTTTTAAAAGAAAAATAGGACAGGCCTCTTATCTGAATGAATGTTAAGCAAAGAACAATTTGACTTTTTAGATATCGACTTTTTAGACTTTTGAGAGATTATGAAAGCTGTGTGTCAAGAGAATAAATACACAATTCACATCAGTCTTCCTGCGTTGAAAATAACTTGGGCCATTTTGGAATCTTTCTTTTTTGGTAACTTGGGTTTTTATAAACAATGCCAGAAAAAAGAACTCCAGTCTTTTCTTTAAGATTACCAGGATGAGCTGAAGGCCAAATACACTATTTCTCTTAATATTTATCCAGGATGAAATATCCTTTAGAGCTACATGAGATAAAGTACCCCTCTGTGGACTGTAAGCACATTTTTCTGGGAATTGCCTACCTACTGGCTGAACGTAATGTAAAAGAAGGTTTGCACAAACAATACTTCTCTTTAGTTTTTTCTTGATCTGGGGTTAATTTTTCAGTGCAAACTCTTGGGTGCAGGAAGGATTTGGCACGAAGATGATCATAGACAAGTTCTTGGGCACTCCCTTGCATGCCAGGCACTGCAATAATTGCTACACATGCATAATTCCACACTAACCCCATGGGAAATGCTATTATCTTGTTTCCAGGGAGAGAAAAGAGGCACAAAGAGGCCAAGAGTCCAGCTTAAAGTGCCCCAATTCAGGCAGCCCCGGTGGCTCAGCGGTTTAGCGCCACCTTCAGCCCAGGGCATGATCCTGGAGTCCCTGGTTGGGGATCCAGCCCCATGTTGCTCCCTGTATGGGGCCTGCTTGCTTCTCCCTCTGCCTCTTTGTCTGTGTCTCTCATGAATAAATAAATAAAATCTTTTTAAAAATAAAAAAATAAAGTGCCCCAACTGCTTTTTCAATTAATTGATTTAAGTCATCTCTGCCCCCATTGTGGGGCTCAAACTCATGACCCCAAGATCAAGAGTCACACACTCCACTGACTGAGCCAGCCAGACACCTGAGGTGTTTGAGAGGTAGAGATGGGAACCAAACTTAGTCTGACTCCAATGGCTTTTAATAACCACGTCCAAACCAGGCCAGGACTGGGCAGCCCGGGTGGCTCAGTGGTTTAGCGCCGCCTTCGGCCTTGGGTGTGATCCTGGAGACCCAGGATTAAGTCCCACGTCGGGCTCCCTGCATGGAGCCTGCTTCTCCCTCTGCCTGTGTCTCTGCCTGCCCACCCCCCCCCCCCCATGTCTCTCATGAATAAATAAATAAAATCTTAAAAAAAAAAAAACCAACAAAAAACAGACCAGGACTACTTAAACTTTAACAGGTGGAAAAGCTCACACTTTAAAATGTGGATTGAGAAAAACTCCAGAAAGGAGAGGCAGAAATCTCCACACTTTTTCCATTTACAAGAAATTCAGTAACTATGTATATATTAGGGAAGGTGGACCTTTTATTTTATTTTATTTTATTTTTAGGTGGACCTTCTTAAATACAGTGAGAGTAAATACAACCTGTCAGTGGAATTACTGCATCGAGGTCTTTTAAGGAAGATACAGAGACCTCTGAGGGGTTTAATTTAGAGAAGCAGAACCATTTTTCTTTTTCTTTCTTTTTTTTTTTTTTAAGATTTTAAGTCATCTCCACACCCATCGTAGGGTCTAACTCACAACCCCGAGATCGAGAGTCGTATGCTCTACTAACTGAGCCAGCTAGGCGCCCCAGAACTATCTCTTAACATAATAGTACTTTAAAAAATTCCTGGGATTTCCACAGTGTTCCAGATTTAGGGCTTAGGCTGAGGTTAGGGTTGGGGTTAGGGCATCTCATTTTTCAGGGACCATTTTCCTTTTTCTTAACTAAATCTATTAGCGACTGGAATATTTGTCTGTCTTTATTTGCCCTGTTGGTACATTCTCCTGTTCCATTTGGGTTTTTTTTGTTTTGAAGTAGGAGTCAAAAATAAATTTGAAAGTGAAGATACATAGTATGTTGAAAAGTAGGATAGACTGCCAGGTTGAAGGTCAGTGGGTAGCATGGGGAAAACTTGAGTGGAAAATGGGTAGGAGAGACCTGTTGGCTCAAATTAAACACTAATCTCCTGTTTGGGCATTTCTGAATTGAAGCAAGCATAAGAGCTCAGGTCTATCTCGTTGAAGTTTATTTAGCGTTTCGAGTATAGTATGTTTCAAAATTCAATATACTGTTTCTTAGTCTTCATTGTTAAACAGGTCATTTTCAGAATTCTTATCTTATTTGTCTGGATTAAGGCTGCTGCCATCAAGGGGATGATCTGCCTCAAAGTTAGTCTGGGTAAGCCCAAGGCATTTAAGTGACTGGTCCAGCCACTTTGAAAGTTTGCTGAAATCAGTTGCACACCAAGGTACAGGAAGACAGGTTTACTAAATGCAGTATTTGGCCTGCCTCCTTTACCTTTGGCTGTATGTTTGTTTTAAATTTCCTGTAAGATGGACAAAAGAGTTTATGTATTGATAACATGATTTCTAGAAGTTACTAAAATTTCATTGCCATCTACTTTTAAATATGCTCCAACAAACATTTATTTAAAAGGCTCTAAGAGGGGAACCCTGGGTGGCGCAGCGGTTTGGCGCCTGCCTTTGGCCCAGGGCGCGATCCTGGAGACCCGGGATCGAATCCCACGTCGGGCTCCTGGTGCATGGAGCCTGCTTCTCCCTCTGCCTGTGTCTCTGCCTCTCTCTCTCTCTCTCTCTGTGACTATCATAAATAAATAAAAATTAAAAAAAATAAAAAATAAAAAAATAAAAAATAAAAAATAAAAGGCTCTAAGAGGGGATCCCTGGGTGGCTCAGCGGTTTAGCGCCTGCCTTTGGCCCAGGGCGCGATCCTGCATTCTCGGGATCGAGTCCCGTGGCGGGCTCCCTGGATGGAGCCTGCTTCTCCCTCTGCCTGTGTCTCTGCCTCTCTCTCTCTCTCTCTCTCTGTCTATCATGAATAAATAAATCTTTAAAAAAAAATTTCCTTTAAAAAAAATAAAAAATAAATAATAAAATAAAAGGCTCTAAGATACCGGCTGGGGCGGGGGCGGGGGGGGGGTTGCACCTCGGTGGTTCAGTGGTTGAGCATCTGCCTTTGGCTCAGGTCATGATCCCCGGGGGTCCTGGGACCCAGTCCTGCATTGAGCTCCTGGCAAAGAGCTTGCTTCTCCCTCTGCCTAGGTCTCTTTCTCTGTCTCTCATGAAGAAAAAAAAAAGATACAACCAAAGCTTTTTCAGTTGCTCAGTTGATAATGGTATGTTTTCTAGAAACAAAAGCAAAAATATGTTCAAGTTTATAATACATTGCCAAACAGTAATAAAAAAAAAAACTGGTTTTCGTACACTAATCTCCCCCACACACAGACCCTCCCCTAAAAAAAACCAAGACTGCTAAACAAAATTCTGTTCTGCCTAAAGTTGGGAGTTGTCTGTGTGTCAGGCTCTGCCACAGTAAACACTTTTCAGCTGTTGGTATTAAGAATTTTAGGAACAGGCGCCTGGCTGGCTCAGTCTGTAGAGCATACAACTCTGGATTACAGGGTCATGAGTGAACCCCACGTTGGATGTAGAGATTAAAAAAAAAATTTAGGAACTCTGAGAGAAGAGGCACTTCTAACCAATCATCTTAATTGCATGAGGCCTATAATACCTGCATATCATAGAGCCTCATATATGAGAATGTCTATGTGTGTAAGCATGTAAATTCACGTGGCCCAGGCTGTGGGGGTAAAGACAAATCCAGGGCATGAGAAGGATTTAAGGCACCAAGTCCATCTTTGAATGGCCCTGTTGATAACTGACTCTTGAGAGTCATTCTAATGCCATCAACAGCCTGTGTTCTGGAGATTAAAAAAAAAAAAAAAATTCCTTGGCAATGCTAAGTAGTCACTCCTTCCTCACAAGCTCTGAAATGGAGATTTTGGGGCCTGTAGTAACAGCATATGGCCAGATCTGAGCCCTCTGTTGCTTTTTTTTTTTTTTTTTTTTTTGATAGAAGAGTGTGTAAGAAAAAAACATCAGATCATTTTGGCTTTGAAGCCTCACTTCAAGTTTCTATTTACTGCATTAGCAATTCTATTGAATCATCTTTTAAAATCTGATACTTGTCTAGACTGTGTACCTTTTTTTTTTCTATCCTTTTTTTACAACTAGATCGTAAATTCGTTGAAAGCTGGGCATAGAATTTATATTTCTGTACTTTGTTTTAAAAGCTGTATGAAAAAAACAAAAAAAAAAAAAAAAAAAAAAAAAAAAAAAAAAAAAAAAAAAAAAAAAAAAAAATAAAAGCTGTATGAGATAGAATTCACATACCATACAGCCCACGCATTTAAAATAGATAGTTCAGGGGCGCCTGGGTGGCTCAGCGGTTGAGCGTCTGCCTTTGGCTCAGGTCATGATCCCAGGATCCTGGGATTGAGTCCCACATCGGGCTCTGCCCTCAGCAGGGAGCTTGCTTCTCCCTCTGCCTGTGTCTCTGCCCTGTTCTGTGTCTCTCATGAATAAATACAATCTTTAAAAAATTAAAATACTGCAGTGATTTTAGTGTATTTAGAATTATGTGCCCTCACCACAATCATTTTTAGAACATTTTCATTACTACTCCCTTAGTCCCTGGTAACCATTCATTCTCTATCTCTGTGGAGTTGTCTATTCTGGATATTTCAAATAAATGAAATAATACCCTGTGTGATTTTGTGTGATTGGCTTCTTTCATTTGATGTAGTGTTTATAAGGTTTGGTCATGGGGTAGCACATATCTGGTCTTCATTCTTTTCTCTGGATGAATCCTATTCCACTGTTTGGACATACCTCATTTAACTTATTTTCTCATCAGTTGATGGGCATTTGGGTTATTTCTACTTTACATATTACTTTTTGTTCCCTACAGCAGTGGTTCTTAAACTTTGTTATCCTGTAGAGTCACCATCAGTATTTAAAAACACAGGCCTGGGCAGCACCGCCTTCAGCCCGGGGCGTGATCCTGGAGACCTGGGTCTGGCGTCGGGCTCCCTGCATGGAGCCTGCTTCTCCCTCTGCCTGTGTCTCTGCCTCTCTCTCTCTCTCTCTCTCTCTCTGTGTGTGTGTGTGTGTGTCTCATGAATAAATAAATAAAATCTTTTTAAAAAAACAAATAAAAACACAGGCCTTTTCCTTAAGTCAAAGTCTGTCTGTGATGGTGAGATCCAGGCATCAATGGTTTTTTGTTTTGTTTTGTTTTTGTTTGTTTGTTTTTTAAGCTTCTGAAAAGGAGTTCTAACATGCAGTCAGGTTTATGAGCCACTGCCCTAGAGCACCTTGCTCAGTGCTTGGTACCTGTCGAAGGTATGGTATTAGGATATCTGTCTTAAATCATGACAAGAAGTGTTTTTGTACTTGATCACTGACCTTCACAGCCTCAGGTGATCACCTGAATCTGGGAACTGTTTTAAGCTCCTCAAGTTAATTTGTGTGATAATTATGTTATCAGAAAGTTCTCTCCAACTGGGTCCAGACTTTTCTGTGTTTGGTCAGGAATGTGACCTGTGAGAATATGCCGACTTGATTGTTTGAGACCAGCCTAGAAAAGGCACGAGGACAGAAAGCCTGGGCGAGGTGTTAGGGGCCTGGTGGCCAGAACAGCCTTTGCCTTCCCCTAGGAGTTCTGTGCTCTGCGGTCCTCGGCCTCATCATCCTCTCTGTTTACAGAGAACAAAACCCTGAAATCTACAGGGCAACTTCCAGCAAGTCAATTTTTGGACTCCCTGTAATCTGCCTGAAGTCTCCTTTATGTTCTGGCCGCGGTGGCTGCCCTTCGTACTTAACCTTGGGCGGCTTCCTGGTACACAGCTTTGGATGCTGGGGCTGATTTCCGAATGGATGCGAGCGTGCGTGGGTAGTACAGCAGCACCTCTCCGAGAGCGGGGTGCGATCAGGGCCTCCGCGGCTGGCTGAGCCCGCCTGGCGGACGGGCCGGGAACAGGCCCAGAAGGGAGCGCGCACCCCATTCCAGCCTTCGCCTCCCCCCGGTGTGGCCAGGCAGGTCCGCAGCCCGTCTCCAGCCGCTCCCCACCATCTCTCATTGGAAGGGTGCCACTAGTCGCCCCTTGGGAAGCTGCTGCTTTTCTCACTCTAGTCATCAGCAGTGCAAAGTTCTTTTAACCCAGCCTTCCTTTTGTTTTTAAGATTTAAAAAACTTTTTTTTTTTTTTAATTTAAGATTTTAACCACCTGTCTGAGAGAGAGAGAGCAAGCGAGCACAGCAGGGGGAGCAGCAGGCAGAGGGAGAGGGAGAAGCAGGCTCCCATGCGGGGCTCCGTCCCAGGGCCCCAGGATCATGACCTGAGCTGAAGGCGGACACTTAACCGACTGAGCCACCCAGACGCCCCTAAAAAGCAGCATCTTACTCTTTGATTTGTTCTTAAGAGTTTTGTGCTTAGTGATGGATGTAATACAGGTTTAAAGTACCTTAGAACAGAAAGAGTTCAGTGTTGACATCTAGGCAGCATGCAGTGCATACTTGCATTTCAAGGAATTACTTCTCCCCTTAAGTACCCTTTTCCCTTCTTTGCTGGAAAGTAGGCATCATTCAGGGTGGGTTAGTCCCCATCTCTGCCCGCACCCCGGGTCGGGGTTTAAGAGGCTGGGACAGTGTTGACTGCCTGTGTGGGTGGCCTGCTGATAAAGGATATGGAATTTTGCTTTACTCCGGACTTGGCAGCCTTTGTCTGCTCTGCTTCTGCAGAAAACTGCAATGCACATGCATGTAAAACCCAACTTATTCCCTGTAAGGGATTAGAATACGGGGCAAATAATAAACGTGTGTTGTTGCTTTCTGTGAACAGAATTGGAGCAGAAGTACGACACATGATGGGACGAACTACGGTACTGCTTCCTGAGGATTGATTTAAGAGCCTGGCCTTTTTGCTGCTTTGTTTTGTAGCATTGGATCTGGGGAGTCTTGCTGCTGTATCTAGAGAGTGTTGAAGAGCCCTGAATTTTTTGACGTACCAAAACAAAACAAAAACAAAATTTCATTACTGTGAAAATCTCGGTAATGAAAACCACCAGTGTTTTTTCATTGCAGTAGGAAAAATTCGCAGTTTTTGAAGTTGTTTTTTGATCTTGGTAATTCTCAGCGAAACGTGATTAAAGTATACATTGGGAAACCAGCCCCAAAGGACAGGAACAGGGCCGGTCCACGCCGTGCCAGCTGCAGGCCCGGCTCTGACGTTCTCCTGGTTCCCAGGCTGAGAGCAGGACTAAGAATGAGAACCGTTCTGTGAGTTCAGGCTTCTTTCTCCTCCCCCAGACACAGAGGCTCACCCTCTGCTGGAAAATCCTTTACCAGGCTGCATGTTTGGGAGAATCCTTAGGGCAGTGGAGTGAGAGTAAGCTTGGTGACTTTGAGGGGAAATTCCAGGGTCTCTTTGGGGCCTAGTGCGGAAGGGAGAGAGACAGAGAGAGGACAAAGGAAACTAACTTAAGGGATTTCTTTTAACAAACCTGGGAGGAACACAGACCTTTGGACTCTTCCCGAGGAAGCTTCAGAAGGACCTGGAACTTTTTTTTTTAAGATTCTATTTGTTTATTCGTGAGAGACACACACAGAGAGAGGCAGAGACACAGGCGGAGGGAGAAGCAGGCTCCAACCAGGGAGCCCGACGCGGGACTCGATCCTGGGACCCCAGGGTCACGACCTGAGCCAAAGGCAGACACTCAACTGCTGAGCCACCCGGGCTGCGCAGGACCTGGAACTTTTACCTGAAGATTTCCTAAATCTTTGCTACTTGGATTTGCTCTGCAGCATGCGGCTTGCCCTTAGATTCCCCCGTGTGGGAGTATTTACCTGTCCTGCTTACGCTCGTCGCCTTTAGTTCTTTTAACAATCCTGTTGATATAACAGTCCAGAGTTCAGTTCAGGAGACCAGAAAGCACAGGAGATATTTCAAGCAAGGAATTTAATGTAGGAAATTAATTCTCGGGGACGCCTGGGTGGCTCAGCGGTTAGCGCCGCCTTCGGCCCAGGGTGTGATCCTGGAGTCCAGGGATTGAGTCCCGAGTCGGGCTCCCTGCATGGAGCTTGCTTCTCCCTCTGCCTGTGGCTCTGCCTTCCGTGTGTGTCTCTCTCTGTCTCTCATGAATAGATGAAATATTAAAAAAAAAAATAAAAGAGGTTAAGTAACTTGTCCAGGATCACGTCCCTCACGATGGCAGAAGAGAGATTAGGATGCCCGGAGTCCCTGCTCTCCCTTCCCTGTCTTCCTCCTCCTTCCGTTTCTCCTCTCCTTGTCTGCTGACTGTGGGTGTTTTGTTAGGTGCTGAAGAGGGAGAGACCCCCTGACCCCCTTAGGAAGACGGGCTAAGGCAGCGTCCTCCTCCAGGAGCTCCCTGGGTGTTGGTCAGCGGGCGGCGTGCTGCTGGCTCCTGGGCCCGACTTGCGCTTGGAGTGGAGGCCGCCCCGCGTCACAGGATGCGCAGCACCACCCCGGTGACGGTGACAACTAGAGGGCCCATCCCTCTGCCAGCCCAGGGGAGGGAACCGTGGTGATGCGCTCACTTCTGGAGAAGCTAGGGAAGGTCTGGGAAACAAAACAAAAACCAGTTTTATTGTTAACTTGAAGTGGTATATGCGTTTATAGTTTTTAAGGGGTAATACGTTGTTTTTAGAGAGCACCCAGAGAATAATTTGAAGTATCGTTACTACGAAATAATTTTAATAATTAAGTAATTTTTCTGGGACCAGCGGTTGGGTCATGACTGATACTAAACACGGTATCTTTGTTATTTAAGTAATTAGAATTCTTTGATCCCGGACACCTTAGATACACAATTAAAAATCTGAATCCAGGGATCCCTGGGTGGCGCAACGGTTTGGCGCCTGCCTTTGGCCCAGGGCGCGATCCTGGAGACCCGGGATCGAATCCCACATCGGGCTCCCGGTGCATGGAGCCTGCTTCTTCCTCAGCCTGTGTCTCTGCCTCTCTCTCTCTCTCTCTCTCTGTGACTATCATAAATAAATTAAAAAAATAATAATAAAAAATAAAATAAAAAATAAAAAAAAATCTGAATCCTGGGCTTCAGTATCTACTTACTCATTCCACAAATATTTATTTGTTATTTACACACCCTAGGTGGTTTTAGTCTTCCAAGATAATGTAGCAGATGTGTTGTCTTCCTCGAAGGACTTTTGCTTTTCAAATGGCCCCTCCTCCTAACCAATCCCTCTGCTCTTTGTACACCTGGATTATACATGTTTTATGTCACTGGGCATAATTACTTTCCATCTCTGTCTCCTCTGCTTAAGGTATGGCTTCCCCTAGGGCAGGGACTGTGTTTTATTCATTTTTGCAACCCTGCTGTCTGGCATCATGCCTAGTGTTTATATAATAGTTGCTCAGTAAAGTGAGAGTATTACTGCCCTCCAGAAGCTTGGTGTTTATACACGCTCATCTGTGATGTGTGACAGCTCCGTGACAGGCCAGAGGAGAAAATGTCATTTCCAACTGGGATGCTGCACAGAGAGGACATCCTGGAGGAGGTAGCATTTTAACTAGGTTCTTTTTTTTTAAGTCAGTAAGATTTCTTTGGCTTAAGCTTCAGTTGGAAGCCCGAGGAAGGGTACTACAGGCCGGAGCTGGACTCCAGCAATGGATTGGGTCACTAGGGGCGAAAAGGTTAATTTGGGGCTAACTGTAGAGAGCCCTTCAGTGCCCACGTGTGGCGTTTCCAGTTTTATGTAAGGACCTCAGAATCACAGAAGGCTTTGGAAAGGGCAAGACACGGGAGCTGGGAGCTGGATGTGGGCAGGAAGTTACTGTGGCCCACGAAGCAGAAGCGGGCCGGGTTGGAGGCCGAGGAGGGGCTTGGGTGACTTGGCATCCACACACGAATGGAGGATCTGCATTTGTGACTCTCATCTCTAGCACCTTGTTAGCCAGTTAAGAAGAGTTTTTTAAGCCCCCTTTTCAAAGGCGGGGAGTAGATCTCCTCCTCCTGTGCGCCCGGTTGTGATACCACTTGTGCTCAAGCTCGCACACCCTGCAGTTCATTCGTGTTTTAACAGAAACCATCCATCCGCCAGTATATTCATTCCCCTGATGGAAGGGGAGGGAAAACGAGCCAGAAATCGCCGCTTTGCTTGAGGGATGGATTGTTCTCTCCTCCAAGGTGGCGCAGGGGGGCCTGTCTCTGTGTGCCCTCCTCTAAGACCCATTCACTCTGACTGCCTTTAGCCGCGGTGCATCTCACCCTTGGCTTCCAAGCCCAGGGAGGAGCCCTGGGAGAGAGGGCAAACAGTATCCTCTTCTTGTCCCCCCGCCCGCTTTGCTCGTACGCCCGCAGCTAACTGGGCATCTGGCGACCCTGGCGGTGGCAGCTGCAGTCTCCCGGGCTCTTCACCACCGAGCTCTTGCCCTGCGCCGTGAACGTAATCCCGGTTTTGTAGGCAGAGAACCGAGGCCCCGAGAGGGTGAGCTGGAGGCTGCTGCGGTGGGATATGCTTCGGCTTCCTCATCATCAGACTGTGGATGCCGCCTACCTTGGTGCTCTTACAATTAAGCCAGAGAAGCACTGGGCACAAGACCTGGCCCGTTGCACACGCCCAGCGTGGTGGCCGTGGTTACTGTGACCGTAATCCCCTTCTCTGTCGGGCATGCTTGACGTGTGGGAGCCGAGATTTCTTGGAAGAAGCCCCTCCTTGAATTCTGGCCGTGCAGGTGCATAAGCATTCGTGCTCTTTTTTGCTCTTTGCTGTGAATGTGCTCTCCCATGATCGCCCCTATGCACGTCCCTCACGTTGGGCACTAAAGTCTCCAGAGACAGAAAACCAGTCCATGTGCCCTGTGACGGCTGAGGGCCACCTGCGCCCCAGCCTCCCCTGCTGGATCCTGCAGCCTGTCTGCTGGATCCCCTGTACTGACGTGGATTGATAAGCCATCTCATGGAACGCCTTCCCAGGCAAACTCCTGCACCTGTGGCGGAATTTCTTACTCCGGTGTTCTGGGCCTAGAAAAGGAGCGGTGTCCGCCGGCAAGTTGAACGAACAGAAGGAGTTTGGGGAATGGAAGTGCATTAGCAGAAGGCCAAATCCAAACACGGACTGAGCTGACCCTGTGACCTTGTCCTCCTCCCAATCCTACCCCTCCTTATAGGCTTTCAGGACCGAAATGTTCCTTTTTGTAATAGCTACCCCTGAGTTAACTCTGGCCTTAAAAAAGAAAAAAAAAAGAGTAGTAGAGTGGTAAAAGGAAAGAAGACCTTCTAGAAGACCGTTGAGGGGAGGTGACACAGCTGAAAACTTACATTTGCTACCCTTTGATGTTGCCATGCAGATGTCTGTACGTAAATAAATTATGACCTCACCTTCTGTTTTTTATATAGTAGTTAGACCTAGCAGCCTAAGAATTAGATGCTTCTCGTGTTCATTTGACATCGCAACAGGAGTTGAATTTACCAACAGTTTTAATACCTCACCCCTGGTTGTCCTTTATATTTTTAGGGGGCATTACATACTTTTTTCCCCAATGGAAGACAACTCTGTGAGGCTGGTCTTAGTGTCTCGGTGGTTATTCCTGATGGGAGTGGCACAGTGAGGTTAGGTGGCAAGGCCCAAGCAGAGCCCTAACTGGCACCACACTGGGTAGTCTCCCTGAAGAGGCCTAGGTTGTTCAGCACAGTAAAGCC
This sequence comes from Vulpes lagopus, assembly GCF_018345385.1. Classification (NCBI taxonomy): domain Eukaryota; kingdom Metazoa; phylum Chordata; class Mammalia; order Carnivora; family Canidae; genus Vulpes; species Vulpes lagopus. The sequence continues at coordinate 100,431,003 of NC_054834.1, read as the reverse complement.
TGTGCTGTTGGAGTGCTTCTGGGACACACATGGAGTAGATCTCCTCATTTAGAACATGAGTGGAGTCTTTAGGCAAATTACTTAACCTCTTCATGCTTTGGTTTCCTTGCTCCAGACGGGCGATGATTACAATCCTACCTGCCTTGCAGATTGGTGTGAGTAAAGGAGATAATAAACACAAGTACTTGCAAAAATGTTGAGCACATAGAAAGTGCACAATAAATGGTAACCATCATTATTAGTATTACTTAGATTGTGTCATCTCTCTTTATCTGGATTCAGAATCTGTGGCACTGTGATCTTTCATACTCAAATCTAAATGTGAAAACTCACCAGGTGACTGTTGTCCTTACATATTCATTTAATAAGTTAATGTTAAGGAAAAGAAAAGATTTCTATACTGATCTTAAGAGCATGAAATATGATCTATACACTAATTACAGTTTTCCTGTAAGAGGTCCAAATTGCTGCCTGGCGGTTGGCAACAACAGTGGGTGTTGTGCATCTTTAGACGTATGCATCTGAAAGTAGCTGAAATATAATTTCCAAACTTAGCTTAATTCATATCCTTAGTTGGAACAGATAGTACTTCCCCATCACTTAAGCCCCTTACTTCCCCCCATTCTTCAGATGAGCTTTGCAATAGTCTGGTAATTACGTGGGGTGTGGACTACACCAGTGCAGAGTAAGGACCAACCTGATCCGCTCAGTCACTCGGAACCCCTTTAGGCATTCAGATTCACACTAGCACCTGCAGGTCACTGTAGTAGCTTTTTACAAATAATTGCTAGTGGTGTAAAGACTACCTAGTGAAATTTGGAAGGCTTCATGTTCCCTTTGTATGCTCAGGAAGGAATTTGCAAAGCACAAGAGTTTGGCCCAATAGAATTCCCCCCATAGGAGTGTAGAGGGCTAACGTTGTAAGCACCCTCCGAGATACACCATGGCTCACCAGCTTGTCACTTTTGAGCCCTCGAAATGGAGCTAGTGCTGCTGAGAAACTGCATTTTTTACTTTTAATGAATTTTTATTTAAATTTTAAAATAGGAAAAAAATTTTAAACAGAAACAGTGTTAAGATTTTTTTGTTAAATATAACTTTATTCTGGGAATACACTACATTTCATGTGATCATATCGGTGAGATTTGTAGTGTGTAGATTGAGTGGGTTCACTTCTGATACCTCATTGAGATTTTAAATTTTTGGTTACATATTAATGTTTTGATATGTTGGATTATATTGGTAAAATTAAATTCACATATCTTTTTTTTTTTGTCTTTTTAGTAAGGCTACTCAAAAATTTTAAATGTTCCATGTGGCTTACATTATATTTCTGTTGGACAGTACTGCTTTAGAGCATCTATTACAGGTACAAGCTAAAATTAGCTTGTCTTAAAATTCAAAATTAGATTTCAGACTTACATTTTGGGCATCATAGAATCAGAGGTATTCAGAGGAAGGGATCTTAGGAATTACCTAACTCAGCCTTGTCCTGTAGCAGAGGAAGAATGTGAGGCTAAAAGATACCGTAAAATGGTACAACTAGATGGGGACTGATAGCCTACCATGTTGGGTCTGAGATTTGCTTGGCCTTGGAAAGTCGGTGGGCGTCAGAGTTGCAAAGAACATAAACTTGCCCCCAGATCCAGACTGAAGAAAAGGCCTTTCAGGAGAAATTACTTTAGATGGTAAGGAAAAATAATGTTTTTTGCTTTGCCTACCAATGGACAGGATGGTCGATTCCGTGTCTGACGTGTGTTTTTGTTGGGCAGTATAACGATTCAATCATGGGGAATAATAGTAAGTCATAAGGTAAAAAATAATTTCCCCGCTTCATGTGAACATTTACTTTGGAAACTTCCACACATCTGGCTTTCATGCTTTGTCCTTCTCCCAAAACTGGAAGATTTTAAACCAGACCCACAGCTTTTGTCCTTGAGAACTAGAGTAAGGGCTTGACTTCATGTGTTTATTATTTAGGTCATTCGTTAAAAGCCTAGGCCTGTTTTATGGTATTGTTTTCTTATAAGGATAGCAAAAGTGATTTAAAGGAAGAAGCCACCAACAAACTACAAGGAACAGCCTTAGAGCAAACCCTCATTTTATTTGCATTTTGAGGAGTGGAAGTAGAAAGGGAGGTATTACGGTTTACCAAACAGGGATTTGATTTGTAAGCATGCCCATTAGATTAGAGGAGGCTGCTTCTGCCTAATATGCAGGTGACAAGTGTGCGACCTTTGACATTCAGCCTGTATCAGACTCAGTTTCTTCATCTCACTGATCTTCACCCAGAGTAACGTGAGGATTAAGTGACAATGCACAGAGGGGACCCCGGGTGGTTCAGTCAGCTAAGCATCTGATTCTTGATTTTGGCTCAGGTCATGATCTCAGGGTTGTGAGATCAAACCCGAGTCAGGCTCCTTGCTAGGCGTGGAGTCCTCTTAAGAACTCTCTCCTGCGGGCACCTGGGTGGGTCAGTGGTGCTAGCTCTCTCCCTCTACCCTCCACCCCCCAAAAAGAGAATGCTTGTCAGCGTGTTTTCTGATCTGTCTCCAAGGGCTTTCTTTCTCCAAGACAGTGTAGAACTGTCTCTTGGATTATACTCATTCTCAGGGAACCCTTGGATGATTCTGACAAGTTTGGGATGTGGGTACATGGGCTTGTCTCTGTGATTTGGGAACTTGGTGGAGTCCACGTTGATTCTGAGTTGCTTTTGTGGAGGTGATCTGCCTGAAGGGGCTTATTAGCTCTGTCGTATTGGGCAGGGGTCTTCAGGAAACTACATGGTATTTAGAGCTTCAGGGTGAGGGAAAGTTCTGCACAGAAAAATGCAGTGTTAGTCATTGGTGAAATAACAGGGTTTTTATAGGCCGTTAATTTGGACGCAAGGTTCAGTGCGACAACAGTTTTGTGAAGGTCTGTTTTTGGAGTCATTCCTAGGGATGCCTGGGTGGCTCAGGGCTTGAGCACCTGCCTTCCACCCAGGGCGTGATCCTGGAGCCCCAGGATCGAGTCCCGCATCAGGCTCCCCGCAAGGAGCCTGCTTCTCCCTCTCTGTGTCTCTCATAAATAAATAGGTAAAATCTTAAAAAAAAAAAAAAAAAAAAAAGTTGAAAGTCATTCGTAGTATTTCCTGAGTCCTAAGTAAGAGACATTCCAATAGAAAGTCTGCCTTAAAATTTAATTTGTGTTAGCTTGACTATATGACCCCTTCTTGGCTCTGCTTCATCAAATGAGACGGTTACTCATTTAGCATTTCTTGGCCTCAGGAACCTCCTCAATAGACCTGGGTTCGGACTGTGGTCCCCAAGATCACTGTCAGCTTTCCTTAGTCGGTTGTGTGCTCTAAATGTAATTTAATGATTGAGAAACATCTGTTCTGAGAGCCTCCTCCCTAGAAAGAATCCTTTTCCTGGTCTTTAAGAACTTGGTAGATGGGTCAGCCAGGCTGGCCTTGCTTTTTTCCTTTGACCTTTGCCTGGTCTCTGGGAAAAGCAGCAGTTTCTGCTCCTGCCCGACGTGCTCTGGTATTCCAGCTGCTGAGACCTCGCCCAGCCCCTCACCTGTGCGGGCCACACCCTTATTAGGTTTCTTGCTCCTACAAGTGTTCCCCTGGCTCCAAAGGCGCCGGCCAGGGTTAAGTGGGCTGGAGCAAGGCTGGACGTAGACGGGTGGTTAAAGCGCTGCTGCTTGCGAGCCAACCGACTGTGCCATGGGTATTCTCATCTCCAGCCTAATTTCATTGTTAAAAAGTGAGAGGGAGGGGCTGATTTTGAAATGATTCTGGAATTAATACAGGACATCTTGTTCAGTTAGTATGTACTTATCACGTGGGTACCACGTGCCACCGTGATGCTGGGTGTGCAGGACGGGAGTGGGAAATGGGCACCGCTACGCGTTGCTGGTGGGAGTATGAAAGGCGCCACCTCTGTGTGGAGCTGTGGGGCACCGTCTGTCTTAGTTACATATGCTTATGCGGTGACCCCTGGAACACCACAGGTTTGATCTTGTACCGTGTGGGTCCACTTACACACAGAGATTTTCAGCTACATGTATTTTCTCTTTCTTCTGATTTTTTTAATAGCTTCTTTTCTCTAGCTTACTTTATTGTAAGAATATAATATATAATGCTTAGAACATGCAAAATATGTGTTAATCTACGGTTTGTTACCAGTAAGGCCTTTGGTCAAAAGTTATACGTGGAAAAAAAAAAAGTTATACATGGATTTTTGACCATGTGAGGGGTTGGTGCCACTAACTCCTACATTGTTCATGGGTCAGCTGTGCTCTTTGACCCAGCAGTTCCCCTTACAATTCTTTATTCCACAGATGTCTTCACACCTTTTTAGGGAATGGTTTATGTCCAAGGATATTCATTATAGCAGTATTTATAATTTGTAATAACAAATAATTTGCAATAAAAATTATTTGTAATAGGAAAAGATCCAAAATAACTTAAAAACCCAATGAGAGACTAATTAAATAGTTATATTATTAAATAGTATATTATTCTGGTACATCTTTATGAGGAAAAACTGCTCAGCCATTAAAAATAATGGATCAGGACAACCCGGGTGGCTCAGTGTTTGGTTCCGCCTTCGGCCCAGGGCCTGATCCTGGAGACCTGGGATCAAGTCCCACGTCGGGCTCCCTGCATGGAGCCTGCTTCTCCCTCTGCCTGTGTCTCTGCCTCTCTTTCTCTGTGTATGTGTGTGTGTGTGTATGTGTGTTTCTCTCATGAATAAATAAATAAAAATCTTAAAAAAAAAAAAATAATGGGCCAGGTACTTGGCTGGCTCAGTCAGTGAAGTGTGTGACTCGATCTCAGGGTCGTAAGTTTGAGCTGCACGTTGGGTGTAGAGATTACTTAAAATCTTTAAAAAATAATCATAATAATGGAACAATTCTATGCCCTGATTGAGAACTGTCTCTAAAAATACATTAATAAGTGTGGAGCACAATGATTATATGCTATTTATGTGTTTTTAATAGAATGTCTTCCTAAGAAAACACAAAAAATTGGTGCCAGCAGTTGCCTTGGGGAAGGGTAACTGGGAGATTATGTTGCAGCTTTTAAATTTTGTACCACATATACACGTGTTATCTATCTAAAAGACATTGTCAAAAAAAAAAAAAAGACGTCATGCCATAAAGGAGTTTACAGTTTAGTCAGACCATTGTAAGAAAGCCCAGATAAGACATAACGGATAAATATTGTCTTTATGGGAAGGTAGATTTAAACCTGAACCTCTCCTTGTGCGCTGGTGGACCTGATACCCATGAGTCATCAGGACAGGCAGGTCTGAGTGTAAAGAGAGACAGCGTCCAAGTCTTCATGTCCTGCCTGGGGAGAGGGCACTGGGGCTACAGCAGTTTCCAGGCCTTGTCCCATTGTGGTGTGAATGCCAGGGAGCAGCACCACGGCTTGGGAAGAGCCTGGCAGGCCCCAAATCGGTTCTGGATTGGAGTCCTGGCTCTGCCACTTGCCAAACATGTGATCTGGGGTAGTGTTGCTTGGTGCCCAGAGCCTAAATGTGTTCATCCCTAAATGAAGATAAACCACCTCCCTTGGGCCACTGCAGTGAGGCTGGAATGAAATACTGTTGGCGAATACCCCTGTGAACCATGAAGTTCTTGGCAAGCGCCAGCTGTAACAGAAGCTGTTAGGTACCTGCAAGCTGGCAAGTTAGAGCAAGAGATGCCCATTTAAAAATTAAAATGGATCTAAAATGTATCAGTGTATCTTTTCCCCCTCTGCCAAATAACCTGGCAAGGGTTGTAGAGTAGAGAGGTAGGTGGTTTTGGAATCCTTGACCTTTGACCTTAGGACAAGTCATTTTATCCTCTGGCCTGTTTCCCTGTTTGAAAAATGAAAGGGGCTGTGTGGGCCCTGTGGGCCCTTCCGTGACAGTGTGGCATTAGCAGTAATACCCAGCTCAGCTGACATGAGTCATGCTGACCTAAAAGTCCAAATGTGGGAAGGAAGTCTCTGGGTCTGAGAATTTTCCTTGCGCTGGGGAATCAAGCCTCAGTGGGGAGAGGGGTAAACCATTACCGCCACCAAGAGGGGAGACCAAGAATGCATCAAGTATTTGGCCTTGTATTCATGGTTCTCTGTTCTCTCCACCTCCACGACCTCTTTTGCTTTCAAATGTTTCCTTGGATTAGACCTTTGAAACCAGGTTTAACCCTTGTTTATTGAGTGGGACACTCACAGTTGTGACTGCGGTACTTTTGTGAGTTGTGATCTCTATGAGGTCTTGAGGTCTTTCTGTGCAGCCTAATGATACTTGCCTTCCTGCTGCCTTGGCTCCTGTATGCTTCTCATTGTGTCCAAACTAAGGTCAGAGACTGTCTTCTGTCTTATTTAGCTTTGCATCTCCAGCACCTAGCAGACTTACTGGCACCTGAGAGGTGATCTGTACATATGTATTAGATGGGGAGATGGGGGGGACGCCTGGGTGGCCCAGCATCTGCTGGTGGTTGAGCATCTGCTTTCAGCTCAGGATGTGATCCTGGGTCTGGGAATCGAGTCCCACATGGGGAGCTCACTTCTCCCTCTATGTCTCTGCCTCTCTCTCTGTGTCTCATGAATAAATGAATAAATTCTTTAAAAAATAACAGATGGGGTGGATTGACTATCCATTTAGAGTAGTTATGTACACTAATCTTATTGATCTTGACCATCACCTTTATTTTAACTACCACCATTCCAGTAAAGTGACGTTTTAGCCATTAATGGCTCATTATTTCAAGAAGTATTTCATACTCAAAAAAGAGCATGCTAAAAAAAATTTTTTTAAACAGACTCCTTAGAATGTATTTTAACAGAACCTACAGTTAAAAAAAAAAAAAAACTAAGTGTTTTAGATTGTTTATATGTATTACCATCTAGAATATATATGTACCTAATGTTCAACACCTGCTCCCACCTGTGGCAGACCACCTGTGGCAGACAAGGTCTTTGACTAGCGACAGTCGGCCAGCGTACAGTACTTATTCAGCCTCCAAGCCTGGGTGCCCGCCCTGGTTCTTGCTTTTTTAAAGTTAATGGTAGGCAGTTAAATCTGAAAAGGAGCTTTAAGATTGAAAAAAATAATTTATTTTTACAAATGCAGAACCCAAAGAGGGTAAAGGATCCCACAGGGTGTTTAGAAGTAGCAGCGGTGGTGCCCCAGGAGGGGCAGCAGGGCTGTTGGGCCTCAGCTTGGATAGCAGAGCCACATGGTGAGTCCACGCCTGGTGAAACTTAGGTAAAGTAGGTTGAAGAGTTAGATCCAGTGTTCTTGAAGGTTCTTTGGCGGGGGGGGGCAGGTGTGGTAGGTGTGTTTTCCAGGAGAATCATTCCAGTTCCTTCCGTGTGTGAAGGACGGCATCCAGAACTGAACGTCTGTGTGGCTGGTTAAAAAATGTGGAAGAGGGGCCCCTGGGCGGCTCCAGCAGTGTCTGCCTTCCACTTGGGTCATGATCCCGGGGTCCTGGGACTGAGTCCCTGCTTAGCAAGGGAGTCTGCTTCTCCTCTCCTCCCCCTGCTTGTGATCTCTCTCTCTCTCTCTCTCAAATAAATGGATAAAATCTTTTTTAAAACAATGTGGAAGAGGGGCACCTGGCTAGCTCAGTGATTGAGCATCTGCCTTTGGCTCAGGGCATGATCCCGGAGTCCTGGGATCGAGTTCTGCATTGGGCTCCTCGCAGGGAGCCTGCTTCTCCCTCGGCCTGTGTCTTTGCCTCTCTCTCTGTCTCTCATGAATAAATAAAATCTTTAAAAAAAAAAAATGCGGAAGAGATTAGAAAGATGTATCCTGAAGTTTGCTTATCAAACCAAGCCAGTCCCTTGGCAAACTCCTGCCACACCCTCTCAGAAGCCCTCCCAGGCTGGTGGCAGCATCCTCCAACACACAGACCACCAAGTAAGAAGCTGCTGGGTCCAGATGTGACACTTTTCCTGGAAGAGTTGGAGCCGTGCACGTTTTGTAGCAGGTGGAATCACCTCCCCTTTTGGAAATTAATGTTCTTTCTGATTCTTTTTTGGCTAAACACATATGTGCCTCTTGAGAAAACCAACAGCCCAAGTTCCTATTCTATTCCCTCTCCGGTTTTGCTTTATCTTTGCATCATGTTTGCAGCCTGCAGACAAGCATAATGGGCAAGAGTTCCAGTAAACTGGCTGGATCATATTTCTTAGACTGAGTCATTGCTGAGAAACTTGTTGTGAACAGGAAGCAGCCCATGAAAATGTCTGTACATAGTAACATGCCAGACTCAGGAAACCGGACCGTTTTCTAGTTGAAAGACAAAAGGGTGAAAGGATGGTTCCACTACTCGGGGAAGAGCAAACTTGTGATCGAGGATTTTAACTCGGATAATTCATCTCTCAGTGTGTATGCAAGAACTTTTATTGTTAGAAAGCCCTGGTGGTTGAAGATTGGGTAAACAATCCTTAGTAAGATTTCTCTAGAAGGAAAACTTGGACTAGTAGTATCTATTACTACCTACTAGGAGTCTCTGCTGATGTACAACTGCTTGCTAGGCCAGTTATTTTTATTTTTATTTTTACTTATTTATTTTTATTTATTATGAGAGATAGAGGGGGCAGAGACACATGCAGAGGGAGGCTCCCTGCAGGGAGCCCGATGTGGGACTCAATCCCGGGTCTCCAGGATCACGCCCTGGGCCGAAGGTGGCGCTAAACCGCTGAGCCACCGCTGAGCCACCGGGGCTGCCCTAGGCCAGTTTGTTTGTTTGTTTGTTTGTTTGTTTGTTTTTTTTTTAGGCCAGTTATTTTTAAAAATGGAGCTGTAGTTACACAAATTAATTTAGTGACGTTTACACTTGGCCTGTTCAGCTGTAAGGCCCCTTCCATGTCTAACATTCTGTGATTTTACATATGTGTGTGCGCACACACACTCTTTGTGATTCTTACCTCCTTGACAGTTATTATAGCAATATATTTAAATGTTAGCAGATGAGGCCAGTAGAATCAAAAGTGCTTGAATGTGGGCAAACTACAAAGAATTACCTGTCCTCTGCCTTCTCGGGAATGCTCACTGAAAAAAGTTGGCATTGTGTTGCGTCTCTTCTTGTAATGAAGCAGTGGAGAGAAGCAAAGAAGTAAATGAGCAGATAAATGTGTATGAAATATAATAGTCATCAGTGAAATGTATTTCAAAAATACACCTGCTGGTTGTCACTTTATTTAGTAAGGATTGTGACTTTGTGAATCAAGGAGACATTTGTTGTTGCTTTATCAGTTTTTCAGAATTGAGGCATCCCCTCGGTTGTGTTGTGGCCAGCTATAGCTCTTCATTTCGGGCGGTGGGATATGATTCAGGTTCCATCTGGTTTTGCTCAAAAAATATTTGAGCAGCTTCTATGGAAAAAAATATTAAACCAGATTTAGTTTTGAGGTGAATGGTATATCCACCTGGGCATACAACACACGTACGGGGAAAAATGACTGAAAAAAATGACTTACACTCTGAATGCCAGTAATTAATATTTGAATGAAAGAGAGATCCCAGGGGGGAATAAACTTTAAAAGACTTATTTATTATTTTTTTAATGGAGATATATAATTTCACAGAGTATAGTATGATTTCATGCTTACACAGTTAAATTGAAAAGTGTGTTCATTTTCTGTTTACAAGCTTAGCAATCTGTCCAGTTCTTTTTTTTTTTTCACTTGATTGGTAAAATTTATTTTTAGAAGCAAACCTCCCACCACCTTGCCATCCTCAGGAAAAACTAGAGGCAGGGGAGAGCAGTGGGTTGAGAGGTGCAGGCCTCATTCATATGTGTGAATATATTATAAAAGGCATTTTCTTTTTCTTTCCAGATACTTTCTCAAAGCTTCAGTTTACAGAACTACTTTAAGAGGAGACTGTGCTATCTTGCCTTATCTTTCTCATTTTTTGGATCATCTGAGTATGAAATATGCCGGTTTGTTTGTCCAAGGCCTTTGTCTTTTCTTTTTATTGAAACAAAGATGTTTGTTTCAAAGTGGTCTGAGTTAATAATCCAACTTCAGCGTCCCCGTGAAACATGTAATAGATGACACAGACGGCAAATGAGGATATATACATTTTAAATGGGAATCTTTCATTTGGGCCAGATGGTGATTTAATGCGAATCGTCAAACATTTATGTTTCTTATTAAATCGTCATCTCTTGTGTAAGCCACGCTAGCAGCATAATTTGCAACACACTCAGGAATCACTAAAGGACAACAAAAAATTCAGATACTAAGTGGCTCCGTATGGCGCGGGGAGCCTTTGCCCTGGTCTCCGGGAAGGACCTGCGCAATGCCCTGGAGGCCCCCCTGCGCCCCTCTCCTGCCCCAACCTCTCTGGGCGGCCCTTGCTCGCCGGAGCTCTCCCTTCACGCGGCGGCCGCGTGGCTCCCCGGGCATTTCCCTTCGCCGCCCCGTGTCCTGTTGCTGCGGGCTCCACCCGACCGCTTCCTCTGGGGCGCCGGGCTCCGCGGAGGCGGGTCACTTGTGGCGGGAGTCACGGGCCTGGGCCTCACGGGCGGTCACAGGGCTCGGGCAGGAAGTGCTGGCCCCTGAGGGCAGCCCCCGGCGCGGCCCTGGGCTCCCACCGGCCGGTCTTGGCTGGACGCCTTTCTCATTTTCAACATAGAGCTTTGAACGTTTCTTTTTTTAATAATATTTATTTATTTATTCGTGATAAACAGAGGGGAGGGGGCAGAGACACAGGCAGAGGGAGAAGCAGGCTCCACGCAGGGAGCCCGATGCGGGACTCGATCCCGGGTCTCCAGGATCACGCCCCGGGCCCAAGGCAGGCGCTCAACCACTGAGCCACCCAGGGATCCCCGAGCTTTGAATATTTCATAGAATATCAAATCCCTGAAGGTTTTTGCTTCGGAACATGATGTAAAAATTTAAGTAACACAGAGGATGACATATTAAGGCCGTGACAAGAAACCTGTCGTTGCTTCATTCTGAATTTCATCAGAACATCGGTTTTAAGGAACCCAAGGTAGTAAGAACGACCCTCGCTTCTATTTCGAAGCAGAAGTTTCCTTTTAGAGACTTCTCACAGCAACAATAAATATCACATAAAAATAAACTCTAATATATGGAGGAAGAGCTCTGAGAACACTTTGAAACCTGTTTGGGGACCACTGTGCCCCCTGAAGGCTGCCCAGCCACATTTAGAACAGTTAGATGTCACTGGAAACCTCTTTTGGAGACATACCGGGTGGAGACAGTAAGCTGCTTGGCCTCCCGGGGCCCAGCGTTGTTTCAGGTCAGAGGAGAACAGGATGCTCAGGGGCTGATCGAGATGCTGCTTCATGATGTATTTTTCCTGTTTGTTGATAAGGATCCATCCAGGTGTTTGGGAGCATATTCTGGGAAATTTTTCTTTTAATGTTAGCACATGTATCTTCATTCTGTTCCTTGACACTTTATATAGGTGGTTCTAGCATAAACGTGTACATTTAAGTTGAACTTTTTATCTTGCTAAAGTACAAACATACCATAGCAGAGACAAGGTACAGTGGCCTTCCAAGTAATCAATTCCCAGATCAACATCTGTTCACCTGGTGGGTAATGGGAAATTCTTTAAAATTGAATTCGTTTGGCCGTGCATCGAAGGGGGGGCCCAGCAGGGACTGACGGCAGTTGAGCAAGTGTGTGTGTGTACACAGAAGTAAACATGAAAGTAGAGGTTGTGTGTTTTGTCTTCAACACATGTTGCACAAACCGGGTAGTCCGTTTCACACCCTCCCTGAGGAGGAACCAAGGAGCTTCATTGCTGAGTGTTACTTCAGGCGCCCAGTACAGTCAGGTCCGCAGCTTCATCATCATCCGTTGGCTGGAGTTTGATCTTCTGTTCCGGCAGGTGTTAGAACCATCACTGGGCACTCGGGTGGCTCAGCGGCTGAGCATCTGCCTTTGGCTCGGGTCGTGATCCCGGGTCCTGGGATCGAGTCCCACATCGGGCTTCTCCCACGGAGCCTGCTTCTGTCTCTGCCTGTGTCTCTGCCCCTCTCTCTCTCGTGAATAAATAAAATCTAAAAAAAAAAAACCAAAACCATCACTGTCAGCATGCATAGCAACAATAGCATATGCTTTACATTTATAGAGAGATTCCTTTCATGTCTCAGTTGATCCACCAACATCTGTATGATAGGGGTAGGCTAGAACAAGCATGTACTAAATTTAGAGCTAAACCTTCTGAACCCACTTGAGACATCTCTGGTGCGGAGGAAGGAAGGAGAAAGGAAAGAACAGAGATGTATCAACTCCTGGTGTGACTGCCACCTGAGAATTCTAAACTACAGTAGGAATTTTCCTTCGGCCCACGGGGCTGGGTTCTGGGAATACCCTGGAATAGTCTGACCTGTGAGCAGGGATTTGCAACAGAAACTGCTTCAGTGTTCATTCGGCTTTTATGAAAAAATCAAAAGTGGATCATGGTTTTTTTTGGTTTTTTTGGATTTTGGTTTTTATCTGGGATCTCTCAACAAGGAAAAGCTTCTGCCTTGGCCTTGGAGAGAGAGCACGAGTGTGGGGAGGGGAGCACGGGGAGGGAGACGCAGACTGCTGAGCAGGGAGCCCAGGACCCCGACTACCCGAGAGCCAGCCGGGCGCCCCTGCGTTTCTTTTACTGCCCTGGGGAGCTCAGCGCGCTGGCCCGTCAGTGTTCGAGAAAGACTGGAGTTCGGTTGGGGCTGTGATCGTGCTTGTCTTTAGTGCTGGCGCTTAGTGGGTGTGGGACCCTGAGGATGACCTCCCTGGCCCTGGCCCCCTGGCTCCAGCGGGAGAACAGCCCCGAGGGATCCCCAGTTCACCGGGGTCGGAGCTGAACCACTCAGGATTTTAAGGTAGAATTCGCTGTACCTTGAACCGTTGTGTTTCATGTGACCTTTGGATAAACCTGCCCATTAAAATGGAAACACATCATCTTTATTTTTTTATTTTTTTAAGATTATATTTATTCATGAGAGAGAGAGAGAGAGGCAGAGACCCAGGCCGAGGGAGAAGCAGGCTCCCTGCGGGGAGCCCGACGTGGGCCTCGATCCCGGCCCCGGGGTCACATCTGGGCTGCAGGCGGCACTAAACCGCTGAGCCCCCGGGGACCCCCACACCTCATCTTTGAAATGGAGCTCCGTGGGGGGGGGGCCTGAGGAGAGGCGGGGCTGAGGAGCGCCCCATTGCCCCTGCGGGAGCCGAGGTGCAGGGGGCTCAGCCCGCCCCGCATTGCCCTTCGCCTGGGATGTTAGGGCGGGACAGCACCGCGGGTCTTCTGTCGCTGCAGTTCCGGAAGCCCGTCGGTCGGGTCGGGTTTCGTATTTTCGGTGTGACCTGTGGTCCCAGAGGCCCGAGGGGAGCCGCGGTCTGGTCAGTGCGGCAGGGCGGGCCCGGGAGGCCGGCGGCTCCCCAAAGCCTCCAGAGAGGCTGCCCCCCCCCCCCCGGGGCCCGGGGCCGAGGGTGGCCCGGGCTCCCCGCTGTTGGCTGGAAATAGCCGCCCAGGAGGCATCGCGCCCCTTGGTCCCAGGAGGAGCCAGTCCGCGGGTCTAGACCCAGTGCCGGTGTCCGAGCCGGTGTCCCCCGCCGGGCCCGCTGTCAGCCCCGCTCCCCTCCCCGTGCCTGGATTTCTCTACTGTTAGTCTCATTATATATTTTCAGTACAGGTGACTTCTTAGCTGGGAAGTGATCTGAATGTCCTACGGGGGGACGCCTGGGGGCTCAGCGGTTGGGCACCCGCCTTCCGGCCAGGCCGTGACTCCGGGGACCCGGGATCGAGTCCCGTGTCGGGCTCCCCACAGGGAGCCTGCTTCTCCCTCGGCCTGGGTCTCTGCCTCTGTGTCTCATGTATACATAAAATCTTTTTTTTTTTTTTTATATTTATTTATTCAGAGAGAGAGAGTCAAAGACACAGGCAGGGGAGACATAAAATCTTTTAAAAAATACAAATGTATTTCCTACCTGTGTAGACTTTTCCAAAAACTAAAGTAATAAGTCAGAAAAATTGCTTTTTGACACATTTGTGATTAGAAAAATCTGGACGTGGTACGTCGGCCTAGCTTTGTCACAGAAATCAAAATAACCATTACTCTCGGGGCAAGATTCTCCCTGTATCTTAAAACTTTTAGAACCTTCCATCCTTCCCTGGTGCCATGTTTGTTTGTTTTTAATTTATTTTGTGTTTGTTTTTAAGAGGGTTATTTGTGATTTCTCAGAAGTGAAACTCTTTCCCAGGGCAGCCCCTTGCAGCCCCCTGCTTCACCTGCGGGTCACGGGATGACCATTAGCCAGGACTTATTTGTGCACGCCTCGGAGCGAACACCCAAGTCCGGAGGAGATTGTTTCCATAAATGAACCACAGGGGCAAGAGGAGCTAGAGATGATGGGGGAAAGTAATCCGTGTAGGAAACACCAAAAGAATGGTGCTGTTTCACAGCTGCTAGATTGACATTTAGCAGGGGTTTTCCCCCACTCTGTAAACTGGATATTTGCTGAGTTTAGAAGAAATTCCACATATTTGATCATGTTTCCCAAACTCCCATTTCTCATAGTAAACCAGTGGCTTGGAGTTACTCTCATTTCTGTATTCCATTAAACACGTGTAGGGCTTCCCTTAATTCAAGAGCTTTAATGCGCGTGCTGCGTGTTCCTTTGCTCCGTAGTGACCTCTACTACCACCCGGTCATTAATAATCCAAGTTATAAGTACTAGAATGGATGGCTGTTTGTACGTTCTTGTTTCTTGATTCATTGATTGGAATTAATCGTGTCCTTCCAGAACATGGGATCTGTGTTCCCATTCAGATTGTCATCTCCCTACCGCCGGCCATCAACAGTGGCATAATGTAAACTACATGATATCTGCCATTTTAAAAACCATCTTAACCATGGTCTCTCTCTTTCCTTTTTTTTAAACATAGGACATGGATTTGATTGACATACTTTGGAGGCAAGATATAGATCTTGGGGTCAGTCGAGAAGTATTTGACTTCAGTCAACGACGGAAGGAGCATGAGCTGGAAAAACAGAAAAAACTTGAAAAGGAAAGACAAGAACAACTCCAAAAGGAGCAAGAGAAAGCTTTCTTTGCTCAGTTACAACTAGACGAAGAGACCGGTGAATTCCTCCCAGTTCAGCCAGCCCCACACATCCCATCGGAAACCAGTGCATCTGCCAACTACTCCCAGGTACAGAAAACTCTGTTCTTGGGAAGGTGTGTGGCAGGGTTTATGGAACTAATACCAGCCCAAGAGTTAAAACATCTGGATTTGAGTTTTACTTCACCTTTTTTTTATGCCTTTTACTATGTCTTCATGACCATTTCAAGTCACCTTCCCAACCTCAGCTTCCTGATGAGTTCCTCACAGAGTTGTAGGATTGGGAGGACATAAATTACAGGAAGGTGCTTTCTAAGCTGTGGAAACATACTTAAGTGTCAAGCAGCAGCGGTGGTGGCAGCAGTAAAAGTAGTACAGAGTACTCGCGTCTTGTCTGCAGATGAGCAGTTGCAGCTCAGAGATTCAGTAACTTGCTTGCCCGGAGCGCTCAAAACTGGGGAAGCCAAGATTCAAACCCAGATAGTCTGGTTGATTTGATTCTGTGCTCTGTACTACACTAAACTGATTTCGGAAAGAAGATAAATGTCTAACTAAATTATAAACACCGTATGACACTGAACAATCTTTTTCTTCTTTTATGTCTCTCTCTTTTATCTAGGTTCCCCACATTCCCAAGCCAGATGCTTTGTACTTTGATGACTGCATGCAGCTTTTGGCAGAGACATTCCCGTTCGTAGATGACAATGAGGTACATTTGGTTAACAGTGAAACTCCTCCACTATATCTAATCACTGTATCTAATATATCCTCTAAGTGTGTCTCCGGTAAAAAAAAAAAATTTTAAGAGGAAATTTTGTCAAAGAATCCTTAGCCTGTAGATAACTTTACAATTAAAAAAAAAAATCTCTACAAAATACAAAACGAAAACCACTTACTGCTGTATAGCCAGAAGCATGCATCTGCATAACCATGGAAACAAATGACTCATTGATTATAGGTACTTAGAAATAAATTTTGGTGTGTAAAAAGCAAGCTGGGTAATAAACCAAGACTTGCTCAGTTAACACTTTTAGTAAATTTATTATGTTTGAAGCACTATACTAGGTATTTTTACCGAGACATACAAATTAAAGATCCTAAAAGATTGATACTTATTTTGAAATTTACCTTTGAATGTATAGGATAAAACAGCTAAGCTAGTAAATGATTAAGTTTAGAGTCGGGCAGGGGAAAAAGAGATTTGTTTCATTAATAAGTGGTTTCATAAGTGGTTATAACTAAAGAAATAGAGAACCGTTAGCCAAGTCCAGTTGAAGGTGTTGTGGGGGTGCCTTGGGGTGTACTTCTCCACTGTTGCTGGCAGACTCATGGAGATAAATGCTCTGTCAATTGTAGGTTTCTTCAGCTGCATTTCAGTCCCTTGTTCCGGATATTCCCAGCCAAATCGAAAACCCAGTCTTCATTGCTCCTAATCAGGCTCAGTCACCTCAGACTCTTGCCGTTCAGTCAGTCATTGCTGATTTAGACAACATGCAGCAGGACATTGAGCAAGTTTGGGAGGAGCTACTATCCATTCCAGAACTGCAGGTAACTAAGATCTAATACCAAAGACACTTTTATATTCAGTGCCTTTAAATTAATTATCCAGTTACTATTTACATGCCACTTACTTAATGGAAGGATTGGAAGGTGCTTTTTTTTTACTATTTTATTTATTTATTTGAGAGAGAGGGAGAGAGCAGGAGAGCATAAGCGTTGGAGAAGGGGAAGCAGGGAACCCGATGTGGGGCTCCATCCCAGGACTCTGGGATCATGTCTTGAGCCAATGGAAGCTGCTTAATTGAGTCACCCAAATGCCCAGGAGGGTGCTTTTATTTTTATTTTTTTAAAGATTTTATTTGTTTATTCATGAGAGACAGAGGCACAGATATAGGTAGAGGGAGAAGCAGGCTCCATGCAGAGAGCCCGATGCGGGACTCGATCCTGGGACCCTGGGATCACACCCTGGACTGAAGGCAGAAGCTTAACCACTGAGCCACCCAGGCGTCCCAGAGGGTGCTTTTAAATTAGTCCTGAGAGGGGCAACCTGGCTGGCTCAGTCACAGGAGCATGCTACTCTTTCAGAGTTGTGAGTTTGAGCCCCACCTTGGGTGTAGAGATTACTTAAATAAACTTGAGTCACAAGAGTTGCCCATGATCACTTACGTGCAGTTTTTTTTTTTTTTTAAGCTTTTATTTATTTATTTGTGACAGACTGAGAGAGAGGCAGAGACACAGGCAGAAGGAGAGGGAGAGAAGCAGGCTCCATGCAGGGAGCCGGACATGGGACCTGATCCCGGGCCTCCAGGATCACACCCCGGGCCAAAAGTGGCGCCAAGCTGCTGGGCCACCTGATTGTCTTGAGGAAAGATCTGGTCTTTGTAGACCAGAAGTCTGACCTAGGAACTGTGAAAATAATGTACATACTTAGACATAAATATCTGTTAGAAATGGATGGGAATTATCTGAATTACAGAAGAGCTTGGAAAGAATGGGGGTGGGGAATCAGAATCAGATATAGATTTTCAGCTTTTAAAACTATTTGCCATCAGGGGCACTTAGTCAGTCCAGTTGGTGGAACATGGAAATCTTGATCTCGGGGTTGTGAGTTCAAGCCCCATGTTGGGTATAGAGATTACTTATAAAATCTTTAAAAAATAAATATTTGCCATGAAATATAGACTATCTGCTATCAAAAATATTTCACCTTGATTTACATTTAGTAAAAATTTCTTTTCCACAGTGTCTTAATATTCAGAATGACAAGTTGGTCAAGACTAGCATGGTGCCAAGTCCAGAAACCAAAATGACAGAAATCGACAACAATTATCATTTCTACCCCTCAATGCCCTCACTGGAAAAAGAAGTAGGTAACTGCAGTCCACCTTTTCTCAGTGCTTTCGAGGATTCTTTTAGCAGCATCCTCTCCACAGAAGATTCCAGCCAGCTGACAGTGAACTCATTAAATTCAGATGCCACAATAAACACAGATTTTGGTGATGAATTTTATTCTGCTTTCATAGCAGAACCCAGTAGTAGCAACAGCATGCCTTCCTCTGCTTCTTTCAGCCAGTCACTCTCTGAACTTCTTAATGGGCCCATTGATGTTTCTGATTTATCACTTTGTAAAGCATTTAACCAAAACCACCCTGAAAGCACAGAATTCAACGATTCTGACTCTGGCATTTCACTGAACACAAGTCCTGGCATGGCATCACCAGAACACTCAGTGGAATCTTCTGTCTATGGAGACACACCACTTGGCTTCAGTGATTCTGAAATGGAAGAGACAGATAGTGCTCCTGGAAGTGTCAAACAGACCGGTCCTAAAACACAGCCAGGACAGTCTGCCGGAGATCCAGCCCAGCCCCCGTCACCATCTCCAGGGCCCAGTGCTCCAGCGCGTGACGCTCAGTGTGAAAACACGCCAAAGAAAGAATTGCCGGTAAGTCCTGGTCATCGAAAAGCCCCATTCACAAAAGACAAACATTCAAGCCGCTTGGAGGCTCATCTCACAAGAGATGAGCTAAGGGCAAAAGCTCTCCATATCCCATTCCCTGTTGAAAAAATCATTAACCTCCCTGTTGATGACTTCAATGAGATGATGTCAAAGGAGCAATTCAATGAGGCTCAGCTGGCATTAATTCGAGATATACGCAGGAGGGGTAAGAATAAAGTGGCTGCTCAGAATTGCAGAAAAAGAAAACTGGAAAATATAGTGGAACTGGAACAAGATTTGGATCATTTAAAAGATGAAAAAGAAAAATTGCTCAAAGAAAAGGGCGAGAATGACAAAAGCCTCCATCTACTAAAAAAACAACTCAGCACTTTGTATCTTGAAGTCTTCAGCATGCTCCGTGATGAAGATGGAAAACCTTACTCTCCCAGTGAATACTCCCTGCAGCAAACAAGAGATGGCAATGTATTCCTTGTGCCCAAAAGTAAGAAGCCAGATATTAAGAAAAACTAGATTTGAGAAGATGTGACTTTTTCCGAGCTAGTGGGTTGTTTTTGTTTTTTTTTTGTACTGTTATACTAAAAGCTCCTACTGTGATGTGAAATGCAAAAATATACTTTATAAGTAATTCTATGCAAAATTATAGTCAAAACTAGTGTAGAAAATAATATAAACTTTAAAAAGCATTAAAGTAAGTCATCAGTATGCTGAATCAGTAGTTTCACTTTAACTGCAAACTTAATTTCTTACAACACCATTTGGGCTAGTTTCTGTATAAGTGTAAATACTACAAAAACTTTATTTATACTGTTCTTATCTCATTTGTTACGTTCATAGGTTTATATGATATGACATCTGGCTAAAAACAAATTGTTGCAAAACTAACCACTATGTACTTTTTTATAAATACTGTATGAACAAAAAGGCATTTTTTTTATATTAAATTGTTTAGCTCTGGCAAAAACCAATTTAGTTAAAAAGCTGGTACTAATAAAGGAATATTATGACTGTTAAATTATTTCTTTGGAATTCGAGTTTATTGTTATTTTCCATAACACCACCACACTTTACATATTTAGGTGTTTTGCATTGTCAATGTTTTCATTCACTCAAAGTGTGAAAAGCATTTTATACTAAACTTCTGGTCCCAGAGATACAAAGAAATAATGTCTATCAAGATATTTTCTCTCTTCAATAGCAAGTATATCTCAAACGGTGTTTTCTTGACATGAAAACGTTGTTTCCTCATGTCAGTACATGGAGGCCCACCATGTGCTAGGTGTCCTCTATAGTACAGAAGACACCGTGGAAATCCCTGTCCTCCTGTAATTGAAGCCAGCAAACCTTACACCTGCCAGGATCGGGAAGGCCAGTAGAAAGGAATTTTCTTTCTTTTAAACCCAATTTAAAATAGGGTTGCACAGGCGTTGGGGGGTGGGGTTGCACAGGCTTTGGGGGGTGGGGGTGCCCAACAGACTTGGTCAGTTAGCGGCCAACTCTATTTTGGCTCAGGCCATGAGATCAAGCCCTTTTCTTTTAAACCCAATTTAAAATAGGGTTGCACAGGCTTTGGGGGGTGGGGTTGCACAGGCTTTGGGGGTGGGGGTGCCCAACAGACTTGGTCAGTTAGCGGCCAACTCTATTTTGGCTCAGGCCATGAGATCAAGCCCCGTGTCAGGCTCTGCACTGGTTGTGGAGCCTGCGTAAGAGCCTCTCCCTCTCTCTGCCCCTATGCTAAAATATAGGGTTGTAAATAGGAAAAGCCTTGAGATGGCAACATCTGAAAAGTGTGGGAGACTCATTCTGTTAGCTAAAGAATATTGCCAACAAGACTGAAGATGGAGAAGCAGCAGGTAGAGGAGTGGAACATGGATGGCACAGATTCTTGTTACACCTTCACAAAGGCTCTGGCTTTTATCTAGCAACATGGGGAACCACAGGCGTTTAGTAGGATTAACATCTGGTTTTTAAGTTTCCTTAGGCATGTGTTGAAAATAGTCTAGGGGGTTAAGATGGGAGCAGTTAGATGAGTGGGGAAGCTCTGAAACACATGGGATGGTGTTGGCTTGGGCTAGGGTGGTGAACCCAGGAATAGGGAGAAGGCACTGGGTTCTGCAGATTTCAAAGGCAGAACTAAAATTCTGAGAGAAGGTGTTGGGTGAAGGTGGGGTCAAGGACTTAAACAGCTTTGAGAACTGAGTTGCCCTAAGATGCCTGGTTAGAAGGAAAGTCTAGGTGGGAAATTTCACTTTGGGACACACTGGGATATCAAACACACATAAGACCAAGGCAAGGCCCCGCAAAACTCCGAGGAGCTGCAGGCTGTCCAGGGGCCTGCACAGACTCCCTCACAGCATTAATTCACGGTTTCTTCATCTAATCAGTTTGTCTTGTGTTGTTTTAAAGTGGGGAATTGGTGACTCGTCGGAGAGTTGTGCACACTTAGAGCAAGTCCCACCCCGAGTCCCGCCCCCCTCGGCCCCCACCTGGGAGGAGGCGGAGGGCCCTAGCCAGGCCTGGGCGGAGGCCTGTACCGCACCGGCTCGCAGCATCTCACTTGGCCATACCCGGACGCCAATTCCTGACTAGTTTCAAAGAAACTGAAGTCCCATTAGCCGGTAAGAACTGAGCTTGAACGACAAAGCTCAGGGTTGAAAGTGACTTCAAAGAGCGCCTGGTGGCTCAGTCGCTCAAGCGTCTGCCTTTGGCTCGGGTCACCATCCCAGGGGCCTGGGATCGAGCCCTGGGTCGGGTTCCCCGCTCAGCAGAGCCTGCTTCTCCCTCCCTGTTGCTCCCCCTGCTTGTACTCTGTCAAATAATTAAAAAAAAAAAAAAAAAAAAGACTTCAAAACCCCACGGGTGTACGGAGGTGACATTCGGACGCGGCCCCTGGCCTTCCTCACCAGTCAACGGTCTGGTCTCTACCTCGAAGTGGTGGTGGCGGCGCTGCTCTCCTTGGAGACCTCCTCTTTCCAACCCCCGCCCCCCAAATCTTGGATCTTGACTAAAGTATCCAACCTTAGATAAAATTATAGGTGTGTGTTGGGGGTGCGGCCCCACAGGAACATCTGGAATTGGCTGGAGCAGACCTCTCGGAGTTCAAGAAGCCAGTTCCGTAGGGCACCCGAAAAACGGACTCCGAAGTACCACACATACCACATTATGCAGAATTAGAAACTAAAGCTTTTAAACAGATCCTAACCCCATGACAAAAAAATGAGGCCAGGTTTATATTGTCCTCACTAAACTACCCAATTGTTAACTATTAAACCCCTTTCTAGTGTTAAGATGTGGCCCTCTGCCTTCCACACGGATGCGGCTCAAGCATTCTTAGCAATCTTGACCCGAAGGATCCTGCATTTGTTGTGTAAACAAACACTTTCTTGCTGAGATTTCTCAAGCCCATGCTTTTTAGGCAAGGCGTGGGTGGCTGTTCAACTTACACTGTTCCTCATACCATACTTAGGATTTTAAGTCTCAGAACATACACAAAATCCTCATTCATTCCTTAAAAACACTTCTCAGGACAGGTTCATTTTCAGTTGCTTTTTATACCTTTTGAGAGCTAAAGAAAAATGTAAAAGCCACAAAAACTTTCAGTAGAAAAAAACACTTAAGACATTGGCATAACTTTATTGTCACCCATTAAATTTTAAGTATGCTTGGGCTATTAGTACCCATAATTATTACCAAAAATATCTTTAGGGACCATGGACCAGACACCGGATTAAATTCTTTAAGCCAACTATCAGACTTAACTTTCAGATTTAACGAAGGTGGGTATAATCTCCACTTTACAAAAAAGGAATTAGGTAAAAACAGCTCCTAATGTGTACAGAACATAAAAATTCTGATGGGGGGATCCCTGGGTGGTGCAGCGGTTTAGCGCCTGCCTTTGGCCCAGGGCGTGATCCTGGAGACCCGGGATCGAATCCCACATCGGGCTCCCGGTGCATGGAGCCTGCTTCTCCCTCTGCCTGTGTCTCTGCCTCTCTCTCTGTGTGTGACTATCATAAATAAATAAAAAAAAAAAAATTAAAAAAAATTTTTGATGGGGTTACTAACATTTAGTGAAATTTAACATTTCCTTCAATACTACAGACAACAAATCGCAATGGTATTCACAGTACTGTTCTTAAAAATCCGGATCAGATTGCTGTCGTAATCCAAAATGCCACATACGCAGGACTTCAAAGTCTCGTCAGACCCACTAGCCTCATTTGATATTTGAAGCGTGTATTACTAAATCAAACTTAGCATTTTACCATTTGGGGGGAGGGGGAGAGAATCTTAAGCAGGCTCCATGCGAGTACAGAGCCCAATGCGGGGGGGGGGGGGGGGGGGGGGGGAGCGGACGAGCGGACATCACCACCGGAGTTGAAATGAGTCAAGACGGCAAACTGAGCCACCTGGGTGCCCCTTCATTACTATTTTTGATGTAATGTTTTAAGTAATTCTACTTAATGTATATGAAGCCAACATTCTTGAGGCACTCAGTGGTTGGTAATCTGCCTTCTGCTCAGGTCGTGATCTCTCCTGGGATCAAATCCCACATCAGGCTCCCTACAGGTGCCCACTACTCCCCTCTGCCTGTCCTGGACTCCCTGTCTCTCATGAATAAAATCCTTTAAAAAAACCAACATTCCTAGGTGTCTGTTGGCATCACCAGCTGCCAATGTGTAGCATGCGTAAAAATGAAACCCCAAGCAACTTGTCCAAGCTCGTAAAACTTATTCTGTAAAAATTTGCTATATAGTAATATAATCGGTTTTCCAATACCTAATTAAGGATAGGAGGACAAATGTGATTAAATCCAAATAGATCACCTATCAAAATTATTTTCCCAAGTACGTTAAAGGATAATCTACTCAACGTTTCTATCGACAATGGAGACCGGCAATGTATTTTAAAGAGAAAATTACCTGTATTTTAATTTCAGGTGTAACTAGTCAACATTTGATACTCATTTTTGTGATTAGAGGCCCTTGTAAGTTATAATGGGTATAATACATAAATGTAGTGACACTTAACCACTTCATATTTTAAAGTACTTTAAAGCCACCAACACCCTTGTACTTATTATCCATTTACCAATATATTTTACAAATGGAGTATCTTGGGCAAATTCACATTTCCTAGCTGGCTCAGCATGGTATCCTCTTAAGCTTCATCACTTAAATGCAGCTCAATGTACCCTGCCATTAACTGATAAAAATGTAAGCAAAAATGGCATACTTTACCTGTTAATCTGAAGTCTTCCCCTATCCTTGGTACTTTCTATCCAATCCTAACTTACATCAACCTAACAAGGTTGAACTTTTGCAAATCACTCATGTTCAAGATTTAATTGCAGTCCATGAATACACAGGAGATTCCAATCTTTTGTTGCCTCATTTCCACTTTGTAAGGATAAAGGCAAATATATTTTATAGAAATAACGTCCACTCTTGCCGTTACTTTGGAACTCAACTATTATACTTACAGCTACAGAGTTTAAACCATTGCATATAGTATGTGTTATAATCCAAACAGCTAAAATTCCTCACATGGCTTCAACTCCCAAGTATTTAATGTTATTAATGCTAAGAATTCAAATAATTACGCTGCAAAGTTTTCCTAAAAGATCAATTCTCAAAACCCTCACAAATGGATCACTGTAACACAACGATCATCACACACCTTTATTTGGATTAAAATGCAGCACTGCAGTTTGACCAAATTCCTTATTTTCCTCCCAGCCCTCCCTCATACAAGATTCAACCAATCCGCTGCCTATCTGGGGGAAAAAAATTTCATCCAATATGTGAAACACACCCCCACCCACCTCTCTTCCCAACTTTTAGTCACTTAAGCGTCCTATCCTTAACTCTATTTTTCCCAAAAGTTCAGATTTCTCATGTCACCCCAGCGTCTCACATATTGGCATTTAAAACAAATCAATAGGCTTTCCGTTTATTTTTTCCATACCCATTTCTAGTGTCATGTATTGTTTTCCACTAAACAGAATCCATAATCCTTAAAGCTTATTGCTACATCAAAGTTCCTTCCAATGGAACATTCACCTAGTGTTTAAAATCACACGAACATCGTGAAGCAACAAAACCACACACACATTTCTAAAAATATTTTAATGAAAAAGTTATCTTTCTGTAAACATTTCATTATACTACAAATGAACATTTGAATCCATTACAGACCACCTCTTAAGTCTTAAAAATCAGGATAAAACATTGAAATTTAAAAGTAATTTTGAATATTATATAGGCTAACAATCCTTACATCACTCCTGCATTACCTTGCTTATTCAACTACTTGTGACATCAGTTGGAACTCCAAGATACTTAACTAGAAATGTTTCAAGTTGTGACTCATACTGGCACTCTTAAAAACAAGCCTATTCCAGTTGTTCAGTTCTTTAACAAATGATCTTTATTACCCAGTTTTCTCCTTTAAGATTCGAGTGTGTATCAAGTTTTTTGGTTTGGGTTTTTTGAAAATAATGTAGCATGGGAAACAGTAACATGTGAGACGGCTTGACAAAATCAGTTGAAGTTTGCCTCAACCACCCCCCCCCCCACGCGAACTTTTTTTTTTTTTTTTTACTGGTGCTATGAACTGAAGAGCACATTTTCCAGGAATGACAGTGGAACTACATTTAAATAGAATCACTTTATTTCATAAGAAATGAGATGGACTGTAAAGAACAATGCCTTTTAAAAAAATGTTTCCTATCTTTATTTCACACTAAAACCACTTTGTAAAGATAATGTATTTAAAGGCTATTACCTTTAACACTTCCTTCTATCATGTGTAGAAATTCAGTCCTAATTTAGATTCAGAAACAGAGCCAACCAGTCATTATCTGAGAATAAACTCCAGCAAACTAAACCTGTCTTTATGTATGAACTTTGCAATTTAGGAACCATCGTAAGCCCATCTCAAGTGTTTGCCCAACGTGGGGCTTGAACTCCTAAACCCAAGCAAGAGTTGCATGTTCTACCACCAACTGAACCAGCCAGGCACCCCTCCAAGCTCAATTTTTAATAAGCCCTTTTGGGGCATCAATAGCCCTTATGAATAATCAGCAACTGATTGGAATAGTAACTGAGTAATATTTTAATTATTCTTTGGGAAATCTTTTAAAAAGGGAGTATTAGCATATTATGCCCCCACTACTTCTGGCTAACTCATTTTAAAAAGAACCAAAAAGGTATCCTATTACTTCAAAGAATTCCCTGAATTTATTTATATCCAAGATTATTTATGAGGCCACTTGAAGGAAGACCATTTTTCTATGTGTGTCACCTGACAATTCTTAACGCTCATTCTAAGGTGTTTTTTTTTTTTAATAGAATGAGGATTGGCAGCTTAATGTTTCTGTGACAAGTGTCATGCTTATTACTCCTTATCAAAAATTGACTCTACCCTAAAGACACCAACAATGATTTGTATACATGGGGCCACATCTAACTAGATACTCAAGGTTGTTGCAGGGCCTAAAACTTTAAAATGTGTTGGATGTGGTTCTCAAAGTGTTCAGCTGAATGACTTTGCCCATGTACCTAATAGTTTCAAAATGTGTAATATGAATTTGTAGGGAAACAAATGGTGTCACCAGCTTTTACTGTGAGCTACAAACCTTACCCAGCCAGAAACCTTCGTATTTAAGATGGTAGGAAAGACATTCCTCATTTAGGCAAGTAGGGTTCTCATTCAACCTGCAAATCAAAAAGATTACTCTTACCTTGCTTTACAAAAAATTACTCTTTAATTAGTGAAAAAATTCAAATTCAAGCCTTACCTAATGCTTATTGCCCTTCCTTGCAGGTCTAAATGCTAGACCTAGTGACTGTGGCAACTATCTCTCATTGATGTTCCAAAAGGCGAAGAGCTCCTTCCTGCTAGACTTTCTTCGATATTTCAGATGTAATAAGCAGATTTAACTAGCTTTTGTAAAGTTGCTCACTATCACCATAGTATCTTATGCCTTCACTTCTCTGTAGTTGAAGCTCTTGCTGCTGCCTTGTCATTCTTTATTTATGCTGACTTGTCCATACTCAAAAGGCTGCTGAAGTCCTGTCTTAGTGAGTCTCCTTTGATCCAGACTGTGCTTAAAATGCACATCTTAGGTCCTTTAAAGCTGGTTAAATCGCTCTCCTCATGGCTTACTTTTTCCACACTGTTCACAAGAACTAAGCTAATACAACTTATAAACAGGTCACATACACAGATTTCACCTGCTTATAGGTTGCAAACATCAACTTACTGAAAATATTTCACTATTAAACTAGTTCCAGAACACAGAAAGTTTGTTAACAGTACAATTAACCTCATATGCCATTAAAGGATACTGTCAAGGTTGTGTCAAACAATTTCACAAACATAGAAACAGGAAATGTTAATCTCCCCCATTCCTTCAACCTTTATTATATGAATAAAAGAACTTGAGACAATTTAGCTCAATTTTAATAAAATGTTTCCCAAGCAGTACTTTGACCAGGTACCCAGGTTTAAGTTATGAACATTGACAGTGTCCATTTATATAACCACATTTGAGTTGTTAAAGACTTAACCATTTTCTAATATTAGCCTATTTTCTACACTGCTTATTCACATATGTCCATTAACAAATGGAATGTTGTCTGTTACATTTATTGGTTTGTGAGTGTATTCTGGAAAACTGCAGTATCTGTGAAGACCGATTTCCATGCTGGCATTGCATGCATCCAAATATTAATAATGCACAGAGGCACAGAATTAGAGCAACAAGAGAGCATATTCAAACACTAGCACGCCCCATTCCCCTTTTTATTGCTTGTTTTGCTTAGTACTTCTGAAAACAAAAAAATTTCGAATTCAACGTTCAACTGCCAAAGAAAGAATAACAGCGGAGCACATAACTTAGGGCTCGAATGAAATTGTAAGCACTAGCTGGCGCAAAACAGTAGACATTGCTTTTTATATATATGACCTTATCTGAAACTCTTCCCAACCAAGGTCTTCCAAACCAAACTGTTAACTCATACCAACATGATTTAGGTTCAAGCATACACATGGAATAACAGTGTGTTCTTTTGGATTTTAAGTGAGCAAGAACTCAGGCTATTCAAATTTGAATTCAGGTCTCTGGGAAGTGAGAAGCTTGTACTAAGCAACTGTGCTACACTTCTACTGCAGTAAATGATTTAGGATTTTATCTGGACTGTCCTTGGTTTTATCCAATAAAATATAAAGGGTACAAACAGGAAAGCATGCCAGCCAGTTAAGGGTTCAACAATGCATGATTTTTATTCTCTTGCTTCTGAAAGCTTGTATCAAAAAAATATATATATTAAACCAAGGAAAATAACTGAAGACATATGGGCCTCTTGTGCTTTAGAAAGGAAAAAAGAGGGTAGCCACTAATTTGCTCAGACACAGCAGGCTTAGTGGTCCTGTATTTTGAAGTTTTTAAGAATGGTTTTTAAGGGAAAGGGAAAACATCCACTACCCCTTTCCAGAATTTAAATTTAAACAGAGGGCAGTAGACATTCATTACACCCAAATAAAACTATGGCAGTTCACATGTGACCAAGGTGAATGTAGAATGGAGATGTTCTAAACACGGCTAGGACTCTCAGCAAAACTAACACACTAAAATCATATGATTACATTTTGAAAGAAAATGCACAAAAACCAAATAGGAATTTTGAGATTTTTTTTCATTTGAAGGTAAATCTTAATGCTATTAAATTCACAAATATGCTAATTTAAATACCCAATTCTATTTATCTAAAACACACATTGCAAACATACAAATATCTATTCTCTCCACATGTCAGAGCCCATTCATTTCATGGTTTGGAAATGCAGAGAATAGATTCCCCTTAAACTGCAAGTCAGCAGGTGTTTCTTTACAGTTAACTTTAGCAAAATTCATACAAAATAGTAATTAACAATGATCTTCTTTACTTGTTAACTCACAAGGAAACACCTTCAAAACTGCATTTTGTTAAAGTTTCTGTACTAAAATGTAGAAAAACTGAACTACACAAATATTGAAAAGTTAAAAATTCCTTAATTTTTTATTCCTGGTACCACTACCACAATTTACAGGGCAATATACCTGATGTAATGAAAAGAAAAAGAAAAAGACAAAGCTACAACAGATAAAAGACCTCAGGAATGTACATCTAATTGACACTACATTGCATTAATCAATAGCTGCACTTTTTGCAAACTGTGGCTATGACAGTCCTGAACAAGAAGGGTTTCCTGTTTAAGCTGCAGTAACTTTTCTGACTATGGATCATCGTTCCTCCTGTGGCAGATTTTTACAGTTCCTCTAATGCA
Source organism: Vulpes lagopus (assembly GCF_018345385.1). Lineage (NCBI taxonomy): Eukaryota > Metazoa > Chordata > Mammalia > Carnivora > Canidae > Vulpes > Vulpes lagopus. The sequence continues at coordinate 100,402,125 of NC_054834.1, read as the reverse complement.
TTTGGGACGACTGTCTCAAAGTAACCTGCAGCTTTCCTGACAACTCCTCGCTCTCTCTCCTGCTAAGAACTGTAGCCTGTTGAATAATACAGGATAAAAAAATTATTACACTCAGTGAACAGTTCCACATATTCTTTATCATCATGATAAAATTTTAAAGATACCTACCCTTTTCTTCTGAAAATTTTTTAGAACCTTCTGCTACCATATCCACCACTTCCACCACCAGATCCATAACCACCTAGAAATACATAGATTTTAAAAATATGTTTAGAAGTTTTTATTTTTAAATTAAGAAGTCAGAGAAAAATTTTAACGAAAGGAAAAAAAAATTACTTACCACCATAGGGACTGCCCGAGCTTCTTCCACCAAAACTGCCCCCTTTCATGGGTCCATAATTTGATTGCTGTTGTCCACTATAATTTCCAAAATCATTATAGTTCCCACCACCACCATAGTTACCTGAAATTACAGAAGTTTTATTTGTGGTTAACCTAAACAATTATTTTCATTTTTAATGTATGCACCTATTATCTTTCCATAAATCATAACAGCACACTCTAGGACACTTACAATGCAAACCTTCAAAAACAGTTTATAGAACTACGGACTCCACAACAGAAGCCCACACTAGCAGACCTCAGGCATTAAGAAAGGGAAAACAGAGTGAACAGAAGAGCATAGATAGGTGCCATCTTTTGTCCACATCAGATGCCAATATCCTAGTTCACATTCTTGCCTTCAACACCATCAAAACTATGCTTGAGTCACTCTCATTTGGACGTAACACAACTTTTAAATCAATGACAAAGAAGGTATCCTAAATTGGCTATTAAAAAAAATCTTCCTGGCTGGCTCAGCAGGGAGACCATGCAACTCTTGATCTTGGGGTCATGAGTTGATGCTCACATTGGACATAGAATTAAAAAAAAAAAAAAAAAAAACCCACCTTGTTCAAACATTAATACACCCCAACAAAACTCAGTGCATCCATAACAAAGCTCTTTATCTGCAAATACCATGGAATAATGCAAACTTGCTGTCTAAAATATACTAGACATTAAAATTCCAAGTATTTCTGTGTCCCCTAAACTCCAGACAACACCCTATATTCATTTCAAGATGTCTGCATTTAATTTGAAGTTCCCATTTAAAAGTGCCTAAAATTAAATAAAATTCTGGCAATAAATACTGAAAAATAAACATCCATTTCAATTATATAAAAAGTAAACACATTTTACCAATTTGATAAATGGCCAGCAAAGCAAGAAAATTCAGTTAAATCACCCATCATTTGAGTATTTTATAATATTACAATAACCAAAAGCTGCATTTTAACACACTTTAACACTGTAATAACTATGAACGATTTTGAATATTTAAAACAAGTGAAAGCTTACCACCTCCAAAATTTCCTCCTTCATTGTAACCATCGTATCCTCCACCACCACCACCATATCCGCCTCCTTGATTTCCATATCCTGGTCCACCACCACCATAGCCTCCTCTACTACTATAACCAGGACCACCACCATAGTTGCCACCTAAAGAAAAAAAGGGGGGGAGAAAAGTCAACAAAAACATAAATGTGTAAATTCAAGTTTAAATTCTAATTTATGTGGCTATCAATTAACTTAAAAATCGTTTTAATTTTTGGGAATTAAAGTTCACTAAGAAAAAATAGTAAACAGTCTCCCAAGACAGACAATCTAGTTCAAATGTTAGTACAATAAATGTTATTGGCCATGAAAGACCCAGCTAATGTTTCAAATTTAGGGGAAAAAATCTAGTCTTCCCATGTTTTAGTTCAGAAGCATACTTTAATGGTTAACCATGCAAATTTTAACTGAAATTAAAATATAAACAAATACATAACTTTCAATAAAGTACAAAAACAAAGTCAAAATATTAAACATCTATTAAAAACTTACCATCACCTCCAAATCCATTATATCCACCATCACCTCCTCCATAACTACCTCTGCTGCCACCACCTCCACCACCATAGCCTCCTGAGGAAAAACAAGGAATGAATTAAAAATATACAATTTACCAATAAATTTAAAGTAGACATGTTGAAAGATAACTCTTACCTCTTCCACCAAAGTTTCCACCACGGCCAAAATTACCACCACCTCCAAAGTTTCCTCCACGACCCATGAAGTTGCCAGATCCACCTCCACGACCTTTAACATGGGCAAGGGAGAGTTTTAAAAACCTTACAAATGCCACTCATACTACTGTATCTGTATATATTGTACTACTCACCTCTTTGCGATCCAGCAGACTGCATCTCTTGTTTAGAAAGGGCCTTTTTCACTTCACAATTATGCCCATTAATAGTGTGGTATTTCTGAACTAAATTTTTTTTTTAATCAAACAAACAAACAGAAGTTATTTGATGTTTGGAAAAGCACATATAAATAAATGAAAACCTTTATCAGTACATAATTCATTAAAATATTTAAGTGACTGAGAATGAGGGAGTGTTCTAACGATTAAGCAATTTGCAAATCTAACACAGCACAGAGACCTTTTCTGTTTTCTCAATCAAGTTCCAATCAACGTCTACTTACCAACAATTTTATCAACTGTATCATGATCATCAAAAGTTACAAAAGCAAATCCTCTCTTTTTTCCACTCTGCCGGTCTTCCATAACTTCTATGGTTTCAATTTTGCCATACTTTTCAAAGTAGTCTCTCAAATTATATTCTTCTGTATCTTCTTTAATACCACCAACAAAAATTTTCTTCACTGTTAGATGGGCACCAGGCTTTACAGAATCCTATAAATGAAAAAAAAAGTCAAAAACCAAATTCTCCAAGAATCTCTCATATTACATAAAGTAATGTTAAAAAAGTACCTCTCTAGAAACAGCTCTCTTTGGTTCCACTACACGCCCATCAACCTTGTGTGGTCGGGCACACATTGCTGCATCCACCTCTTCAACACAAGAGTAAGTCACAAAACCAAAACCCCTGGAACGTTTTGTTTGGGGGTCTCTCATTACCTACAAAAACAAAAATTTTAAAGTAGTGAAATACATCTGGTACAGGTCCTATATCCCTCTAATAACCTTTTTTTGTTCCTTTAGTAACTCACCACACAATCTGTAAGTGTGCCCCATTTTTCAAAATGTTCTCTTAAACTATCATCCGTAGTTTCAAAGCTCAAACCACCAATAAACAGTTTTCTCAACTGCTCGGGTTCCTTTGGATCATGGCCCTGAGAAAACAAATACATTTTAATGATTTCTTTTAGCAGGTAAATTGCTGGAATGCACAAGTGTTTAGTCTGCTACAAATAAGCTCAGCATCAAATTCCTGTACCATTAACACTTTGTTCAATTAAACACTGGAGTGAGATCACATCAACTGATTAAAGGTACCACAATAACTCCCCAAAATCTACAGCCAGCCTTTCAAGTGCCAACATCCCTTCAACTACAGTTAAGTCCAAGAAAATTCCAGAATCAAAAGTCCCTAAACTTCAGACAACTAAAAGTATGAGGACAGATTCCTTTCAAGTTGCTACTGACAGATTGTTCTTTACGAAACCAAAGTGCTGCAGAAGTGTTCCAACCGTGCCACTTTTCACATCTTCCCTCATCAGGCTACACTTCCAGCATTTAATTTTAAACCACAAAACTGTGAAGTATAGAACTGAAGATTCTAGGCAAAAAAATTCTTAAAAAATTCATCAGTTTCAAACAAATCATGAGCTTAAAACAGGTATTCTTCAAAGGCTAACCCAGCATTCCCCCCCCCAAAAAACTACAAAAAGAAACCCACCATTATCTTTAATAGCTTTCTGTAGCCAACTTATGGTTTAGGTTACATGCTAGTAAAAATCACCTATTTGCACTTGTATCACACAGCAAAAACGCCAAGAACACGTTACAGGGTCACAAAAACGGCAAATCGTAACTTGTATTAAATATAGGATGTACTTTTTGACAAGAATGGAAAACAGAAACTGAGATTTAAATGAAGATACGGCCTGAATTGTTTGCAACTGAACTAGCTCCTCTAGAAGTTCCAGCAACTGCCATTGAACGCATGCATTAGGTAGAGTTCATCCAAAGTCCTTAAATAAAGGGGCTCACATTTACATTCTAAGGTCTTCGTGTGTCTTCCAAAGTGGAGATGTTAAGGCATTTAATAGGAAAAGACTGTCACGCGCTAGAAAAAAACGTCAAATGATTAATGGCCTAACGCATCAATTCACTTCATCAATTCACTCCACGCCTCTTTTCCAGAATCTTGTGTTAATCACGCTCAACGGAGAAAACATACATAAAGGTGACCCCCCCCCCCAAAATTGTAACCCACATCAAGTCACCTCAGACACATGAAAAATTCAACTGTGGTTGCAGTCCTCTGGACACACAAAAATCCAAGAAACCACAACCAGAGCCGCCCCACAATGGCGCGAAGAGACGGATAATTCTAAGGACTTTAGCTAGAATAGCACATCAGGAAGTATTTTTAAAGCAGAGAACTTTAATTTAAAAAAAAGACAAAACTGCGTCCTGTCAACTGGGTGCTGTGAAGAAAAAAACAAAAAACAAAACCAAAAAAAAAAAAAAAAAAACAGGAGAAATTAAAATTCTGGTCGGCCTGAGGGAGAGCTGAAAGGACTGGAAACGCGCCGGCCCCACTTCGGCGGAGACACCAGGCCCGGGGATCCGAGGCTATTTGCGGCATCCGGGGCCGGGCCGCCGCCTCCCGCCGCCTTCCAATCCCGCGCGCGCTCTCCCGGCGGCGGAGCGAGGCGGCGGCCATTGCGGCCCAATGCGCCATTTCGTAACGCGGCAGCGGATCAATGTCAATGTGGCCGCCGCCCGCCCGCCCGCTCGCCCGGATGTGACTGCTCGTCCCCTCCCCTCCCCCACCGCCTCCTCCCAACCGCTCCCGCCAGGGCCCGCCATGCCGCCCTCGGCCTCCCTTCCGAGGCCGCGCGGCCGGCGGGCCGGCTCCCTCCCGCCCCAGGCCTCCCCGGCCACGCAGCGCCTCCGAGGGGCCACCTGTGTAGCCGAAGGAGAAGGCGAGGAGGGCGAAGGGCCCCGAGAAGGCGTCCGGGGCCCGCTCCCCTCCCCCCCCCACCGCCCGGCTCAACGCAGAGCGCGGGACGGCCGATCCCGTCCACCCGGCCTCCCCGCTCCCACGGAGCTAGGCCCCCCCCCACGCCGGCCACTACCCAGCAACCCCCCGCTCTCCCCCTAATACCTCCTCCCCCCGGCGGCGGCGGCGACGGCCGGAGTCGGGCTGGGGGCGACCGGGCGGCGGTTTTACCTCCATTTTGAGACCGGACTCGCCTCTTCCAACTCGAGTTCAATATGGGACCGAGAGGAAGAGGCGGGGCCAGCCGTCACGTGACGCCCTTTCCGCGCGCCGCCGTCCTGGCGGGGGCGGGGCGGAGCCGGGGAGGGGGCGTGGCCGACTGGGCGCGAAGCGAGAACGGGCGAGCGGATTGGCGGGCGGGGAGCGGGGGCGGGGCGGGCCGCGGGAGCGCGCGCGCCTCGCCGACCGGCCGCGCGGTGCCGCCCTTTCCGCCGTTCGCGCCCGGGCTGCCGCGGGGACGTCGGCTCGGAGTCCGCCAATGGTGAGCGCCCACGTCGGGAGGACGCCTCGTGACCGCGCGTCACCGGGGAGCAGGGCCTTTCTCTTTCTTCTCGCGTACCCCTCCCCTCCCCCCCCCCGGGGGGGCCTCCCGGTGCTCGGTGGCGACGTGGTTGCGTCCCCGTCCCCGAAGCAAGCCGCACTGTCGTCTCCTGGACATTAGGGCTGCGGGGCGGCCCCCGCCCCGGCCTCCCCGCACCTGTTTCCAGGGGCCGGGCCTGCGAGGCCCGCGCCGAGCATCCCCGCGCCCGCGCCCCGCGGGAATCCCGGGCACCTGGGGAAGGCCGCGGGGCCGCCGGGGCAGCTCGGGGCGCGCGCTCCCTCTGGAGCCGAGGCACAGCTGGGCGCTGCAAAGAGCCGAAGCAGCTGTTCTCGCGAATCTCGTAGATTAAAAGGACCGGTTTACAAGACTTCTGAAAAGGAGGGCCACATAAGGCTGCTGCTGCGCGACTGGTTTTTATCTTCATGTTTCCAACGTGGTCTTGAAGTATAACGAGCGAGATCAAGAGCTGGGGGTGGGGGGGAGATGCAATAAACCTTTCTTGATCTGCCCGAGTAATTTTACATCATTCAACCTCAGTGAGTTTTAGTTGTCCTGAAAATGGTGAGATTAGGTGATCTCCAACCCCGTGAGAGCTGTAAATTCATAACCCACGGATCCATAGTGAAAACAAAGGTTCTGATCAACGTGACCCTAATTGACCCGTCTCCCTTCCCTGCTTAGAAATGCTCTGTATTTCGGGCGCCTGGGCGGCTCAGGTCGTGACCTCGGGGTCCTGGGATCCAGCCCCGCGTCAGGATCCCCAAAGGGAGCCTGCTTCTCCCTCTGCCTGTGTATCTCTGCGTCTCTCTCCAATAGATAAAATCTTAACAAAAAAAAAAAAGCTCTGTGAACGTAGCAGTCCAATAAGAGCAGCTCCTTTTGAATTGATCAAGCCTTCTTTTTGAATTGGGAAGACTGGAAATGAAATTGTGGGACCCAGGAAATTTAACAAAAATCCCCTACTCCTGGACAAGCAGAGCAGGACTGACTCCATTTTGTGCTGCACCCGCCTTGTGCCGGCCTGCTTAGGGCACTGCCCCACCCTAGTCAAACTCGGGGCACACCCTAATCAGAAATCGGCTCAGGGATCCCTGGGTGGCAGAGAGGTTTAGCGCCTGCCTTTGGCCCAGGGCCCGATCCTGGAGACCCGGGATCGAATCCCACGTAGGGCTCCCGGTGCATGGAGCCTGCTTCTCCCTCTGCCTGTGTCTCTGCCTCTCTCTCACTGTGTGCCTATCATAAATTTAAAAAAAAAGAAAAAAGAAAAGAAATCGGCTCAGTGATAGGCTGACCTGCTTATTGCTTAGGGCACTGCCCCGCCCTAGTCAAGCCCAGGGCACACCATAATCAGAAATCGGCTCATAACAATGTAACCCTGCCTTGTGCCCGCCAAAACTGCGCGCCAAATCTGACCAAAGTAATAGGCCAGCTCAAAGGGATATAGGGTAAGATGTAATTCAGTTGGCCACCTGTGTGTGGACCGACATGACTGTGCAACTTTCTGCAAATCCCATTGGCCACTGTGCCCTATAAAGCTGCTACGTCTCTCAGTCTCGGGGTCCAAGTCCCTGCTCCGCTACGTCGGGTATACTTGGACCCAGGCTCGAGCTTGTAAATAAGCCCTCGTGTGTTTGCATCGGTGTCGGCTCCTCGGTGGTTTCTCGGATTCGCGATCTCGGGCACAACATTTGGGGGCTCGTCCGGGATCCACGAAGGCCGAGTCCTTGAGGTACAGCATGTCCACGATGTTGGAGCGCTCCTCCTCCTACGCCGGGATGCGCGTGTGGCCGCTCTGCGTGATGCTGGCCAGGACGCCGACGTCCAGCATGAAGCAGTCCTCGAGCGGCGTGAGCACATCCTCCACGGTCCGACAGCGCAGCACGCCCTCGCTGAGGTCGCTGTAGGGGTGGCCGCCCCACAGGCCAGCTCCAGTACACGCTCGCGCAGCCGCCCGGCCCCGCCGCCAGCTCCAGCAGCTGGCCCACGGGCAGCGCCACTGGCAGGGTCAGCAGCACGGCCAGGGCGCAGCCAGCCCGGCGCCGCACGCTTGACCTCTGTGCCGCTCTCGCGCAGCACCTGCACCTTGGGGGGCGCCAGCGCGCTCAGCTGCAGGCCCCGCACCAGCGCCGCCAGCGCCAGCAGCCCCCGCCACTCCCAGGCCCAGGCCCAGGGCGGCGCCGCCTCCTCCTCCGCGGCCGGCACCGTGCTGGACTTCGGCGTCCTGGCCAGCATCATGCAGAGCGGCCACACGCGCGTCCCGGCGTAGGAGGAGGAGCGCTCCAACATCGTGGACATGCTGTACCTCAAGGACTTGGCCTTCGTGGATCCCGGAGACTGCACGCCGCTCAGCACCATCACCCGCTTTTACAACCATCCGCTCCGCTTCGTCTTCAACGACACCAAGCTGGACGCCGTCCTGGAGGAGTTCAAACGAGGGAAGTCTCACCTGGCCATCGTGCAGAAGGTGAACGAGGGTGAAGGTGACCCCTTCTACGAGGTGCTGGGCCTCGTCACCCTGGAGGAGTCATTGAGGAGATCATCAAGTCTGAGATCCTGAATGAGTCTGAGGACTATCGAGATGCCACCGTCAGGAAGAAGCCTGCTCCTCTGAGTGCCCCTTTCCGTCGAAAAAAGGAATTCATGGAATTCTTGTTCAAGGTGTCTGACGATGGGGGATCCCTGGGTGGCACAGCGGTTTGGTACCTGCCTGTGGCCCAGGGCGTGATCCTGGAGACCTGGGATCGAATCCCACATCGGGCTCCCAGTGCATGGAGCCTGCTTCTCCCTCTGCCTGTGTCTCTGCCTCTCTCTCTCTCTCTCTCTCTCTCTCTGTGTGTGACTATCATAAATAAATTTAAAAAAAAAAAAGGTGTCTGACGATGAATATAAAGTGAAAATCTCACCTCAGCTGCTCTTGGCCACCCAGCGCTTCCTGTCTCGAGAGGTGGATGTATTCAGCCCCCTGTGAATCTCCGAGAAGGTCCTGCACCTGCTGAAGCATCCCAGCGTCAACCAGGAAGTGAGGTTTGACGAGAGCAATCATCTGGCTGCACACCATTACCTGTACCAGGGTAGCCAGCCGGTGCATTAATTCATTCTCATCCTGCAGGGCAGGGTTGAGGTGGAGATCAGGAAAGAGGGCCTGAAGTTCGAGAATGGAGCCTTCACCTACTACAGAGTGTCTGCCCTGACAGCGCTGTCCTCAGTTCACCAGTCCCCAGTGTCCTCTCTCTAGTCCATCCACCACGACCTGCAGCCAGAGCCAGCCGATGGCGCTCACTTGTCTGCATACTGTCCTGACTACACTGTGAGGGCCCTCTGCGACCTGCAGCTCATCAAGGTCACGTGGCTGCAGTACCTCAATGCACTCCTGGCCACTCGAGCCCAGACCCAGTTGGGGGAGCAAGAAGGAACCGGGGGGTGGTTGGTGGTGGGCTTTCTACTTTGCCTTTTTCTCCTTATGCCCCCTTAGTGAGGGGTGGGAGCTCTGGCGGCAACTCCAGGATGGGGAGACAAGCCCCGGAGTCGGAAGAGCTGGGTTTGCTTCCAGGCCTAGCCACCAGCTGGCCGAGTGACCTTAGGCAAATCACTCTGTAATTTGTCTGCGCCTCAGTTTCCTCCTCTGCCTATCAATGTTTGTGAAGTATAAAGCATTTGTATGTACGTAAGGAATGATTATTGTTTATAAATGGGGTTTTTTTGAGTTGTATGAAAAGTTAGCAATTGCCCAGTTCTTGGATTTTGAACCTGGGAACCTTGGATTGAAGTTGGAGATCCCCCTAAACTCCTTGAAATTGTATGCAGAAATAGTGGGAGTGTGCATTTTTGGGGAATGAGGATCCATCACCAGCAAGTTTTCAAAGGGGGCTGTGACCTGGAAGAGTTAAGAACTATGATTCTTTTACTAAGATGGCCAAAATGCTTCTTTGATAATTGTCAGCTGCTTTTATCAAATTCCAGACCATTGTCCAGCAAACACTATAGAAATGTTTGAACAGTTGGATTTCAAACATTTTCATTTAGTGGGGTGGTGCTTTACCAATGGTACAGCTCTAAGCAAGTGAACATAAACACATGTAAGTGTATTTTGTCTGGTTAGGAGTTTATCTGTTTTGGTATTCCATACAAATGTCTGAGAGGCAACAGTGTCCGATGAAAGCAAATTGTTTGGAAACCATGCCTTTCTCCTTGGCTTTGCTATGCCATAATCCCTTGTTTTCCATACTTGGAATCCTACTTCCATCTATATTGTTGGACTATCTGACGTGAAGCTACGAGAGCTACAGCCTAGCCCCCATTCCGCGGGCCGGTTGCCCCCTGCAGACTGATCTGTGGAGTGCAAGGCTCCTGGGGCAGTCCCATGGGTCCTGCCTCACGTGACGTGCCCACCGGGCATATGTGAGCACGTGCACACTTGGCAGTCCTTTTGCCCCGTCCCCATGTTCCCTGTGGCAGCAGAACCCACAGGCTTCAGGAAGAGCAGTTGCGCTTGCTGGCTTTGCTGATGCAAACGACCCTTCTTTCGGTATCTGGTATCCCCATTCCGTTCGTGTACATGACATGCCTCTTCTGAATTTGGTGTCCTGGCCTCTTTAGCAGCCTGCTCCCTTTGTGCTGGCCTGATCAAGGCATTTCTGATGCCCTTCTTCAAAAAGTGGAAAGCCGAATCTTGTGCAGTTTGAATGTTGAGATTCCCAAAAGGAAGCAATGCAGAGAGTAGTTTCCTCCAACTTCGGCTCTCAAGGCCTCCTGGGAGGGCTTCTCATGGAACCACGTTGCCTCCAGCCGTCCTTCTGCTTCTGATTAGCTTCAGAGCTTGGGCAAGGTATGAGCGTGTGACCATCTTGCAAGAAGGGAACCGAGGATCGCAAACACCTGATTTTCTTCAGGCCACACCGCCAGTTGGCAGCAGGGCTGGGCAGGGCTCGGCAGGGGTACGCCACGCTCCCCGAGATCTCCTTAGAATGATGGAAAGACTCACGTCGCCTACTGTGGTGCCTCCAACTACAGGATGGCTGAAGGCCCTGTGGATTGCCCATGGCACGTTTCTCTTCAGGGGCCAGGTATACAACTAGGCCCCGTGCCGCAGTGCTGGCAACTGAGGGTCTGAAAGGACTTTGCTTAGGCCACAGGACAAAGAAGTGTCAGACGTCCGAGTGGGACCTGGAGAGCCGGGACCTGGGACCCATGCTCCTGAGCAGGATGGAGTGGAGGTTTCCCGGCACGCAGAGGTGCTGCCTGGTCCGTGTCCTCCCCGGTGGGGCGGCGTCTTGTCCGAGGTCACCCTGAGGCCACAGCAATGCACTGCTTTGTGGTCTCCTCTCAGAAAGGACGTGACAGCCCCGGGGGTTGCATGCAGGTAGAGGCCTCGTGAGTGAAGGTCTCGTGGGCTGGCCCAGCAGTAAACTCATCGCAGACGCAGTGCGTGAGTGGTCTTCAAACCTCTGCAAGAGGAGAGGCTCTCTGGGAAGGCCACCCTGGTGTCCCAAGACGGCTGTGTTCGGACGCCTGCTGCCAGGCAGGCACTGCAGAGAGTACCCGTTATCGACGCCTTCTCTGACGATGACGAGGCGCTCACCACTACCACCACCAGCACCCTGTCTCCCTTCCAGAGGAAGCCGCGGGAACTCAGAGCTGTGGGGCTTTGTCCTTCCTGCACCTTCTTGGCCACTCCAGAGGCTCGCGCATTTGTGTGGCCAAAGAGGGTGGATTCCTTGCTCCTGACCGGACCTGTGGACATGGCTGTGCTTCCAGGGGAATCGCATGGAGTCACTCGTTCTCCCGAGATTGATGTGAGAATGACCTTGTCGGTACAGTCAGGGCAATTCTCCCCGTCCCCGAGTTCACTGTGGCCGATGAAAACAGACGTCTAGGAGAACTTGCTTGCTGTCCTTAGATTTGGCACTTCAGACTCTTGCTTTCCTGTGTGTAGGATCCAAGTGGATCCTAATCCTAATTCCATTGATATTGTTGAAATCTCTCTCATGAGCCTGCTCCCTGCCCTCCTTGTACTCAGGCTTTTTCCTGGCCCCAACCTGATCTGTGATCCGTTCTAGTACCCCTGCGGATTCCTGTGGGTCCTGCTGACCAGCCATCCCACCAGGGATGACGTAAGAAGACGAGTGTACCTACGTTCAGGGCATGTCTTCTTATCCCCAGGTCCGCTGTGGCCGATGAAACCAAGATATTGGGAAAGCTCTCATGGTCTCCTTGGCTTTGGTGCTCCGGGGTCCTTTGTTTTCTTCTGTTTGAAAAACTAATTCCATTGATATTGTTGAGCTGAAACTATTTTGTCGCAAGAAAGGCCCAATTTTGTCCTCGAGTGTGCATTTCATTTCTTCAGTTAAGGCCTTCAGAGACATGGTAAATTTGGACCAGGGGATTTTTAGTTACCAACACTGAAGAAACCCTAAGGTTTAAGAACAGACTCTCCATAACCCATGAGCAGGTGTGGCCTAAGCTGAGGGCTCTCTATGAGACTGGGCCACCCCCGGACCCCCATCGATATCGGCCAGGTGACTGGGTATATATGCGGAGATACCAACACCAGACACTTCAACCTCGATGGAAGGGACCCTACATCGTGATCCTGACCACTCCCACTGCTCTCAAGGTCGACGGGATTACTCCCTGGGTCCACTACACCCACGTCCAGCCAGCTGACCCACACGCCATTCTCAAGGACTTTGTTCCGGAATGGAAAAGCCAACTGGACAAGGACAATCCCCTAAAGCTAAGAATGCGCCATTCTCACTTATTTCCCACCTCCAAGACTCCCTAGGCCGAGGTTGTCCTTCAAAATAGAAGGGGATTAGACTTAGTCTTCTTACAACAAAGGGTTGTGCTGCCTTAAATGTAAATGAGAGCAAGAACAGCAACAAGGTTGGTGAGAATCCTGGTTTAATCATTCCCCCTGCTCACTCTGAGAGCAACCTGGAACCATGATTGGGTCCTGCATAGGATCCTCTGAAAAAGGGGGGAATGTGGGACCCAGGAAATTTAACAAAAATCCCCTACCCCTGGACAAGCAGAGCAGGACTGACTCCATTTTGTGCTGCTTAGGGCACTGCCCCACCCTAGTCAAGCCCAGGGCACACCCTAATCGGAAATCGGCTCATAACAATGTAACCCTGCCTTGTGCCCGCCAAAACTGCGTGCCAATTCTGACCAAAACAATAGGCCAGCTCAAGTGGATACTATAGGGTAAGATGTAATTCAATTGGCCACCTGTGTGTGGACTGACATGACTATGCAACTTTCTGCATATCCCATTGGCCACTGGCCCCTATAAAGCTGCTACGCCTCTTAGTCTCGGGGTCCAAGTCCCCTGCTCTGCTGTGTCGGGTATACTTGGACCCAGGCTCGAGCTTGTAAATAAACCCTCCTGTGTTTGCATCGGTGTCGGCTCCTCGGTGGTTTCTCGGATTCGCAATCTCGGGCACAACAAAATCAAATAGAAATTGCTTGAAAAACAGTTTGTGTTAACAAATGGAGAAGGGTGGTCGGTTTGGAGTTTGGAAGAGGGAAGGCGAAGAATAAGCACTTATTGATGTTTATCTAGCACTGCCAAGTGGAACAGGTGTTTTATTTGGGAGACTCGAACAAAAAGTACTCTGTTGTGCAGCAGAAACCGGTCACCAGGCCTTAATGTAACTTGGGTGAAATAACCCTCCAAACCAGCCTCCTCCTGTTACTAGGATTCCCTACCACAAGCAAACCATTATGTATTCTTGTCAGGTACTCCTGATAGCCAACAGCAGTAGTGGAGACGTTCAGAAGATGTTTACCCTCAGTGTTTCGTTCATATATCAAGGCTCTGTGAGTTTGATTACTGTGAAAAATAGTCATGAGTAACTTCATCAATTCTGAGTACTTAGAAAAACACAAAGCTAAAGACCTTAGGAAGATGGTATCCACAGCAAGGTACCTATGAGGCATTGCAAGAATGGTCTAGAAGACTGATCACTTGACTTCACCATAGGACACGTTTCTCTAATCAGCAATAACGATCATAATTTGCTATTCTTTTTTTTTTTTTTTAAGATTTTATTTATTTATTCATGAGAGACACAGAAAGAGAGAGGCAGAGACACAGGCAGAGGGAGAAACAGGGTCCATGCAGGGAGCTCGACCTCCATCCCGGGTCTCCAGGATCACACCCTGGGCTGAAGGCCACTCTAAACCGCTGAGCCACCCAGGCTGCCCTATTCTTTCTTTTTAAAATTGTTTTAAATTCTTATGTTCATATGAGAAATGATGGGGGATGTGATACGAAGTACTTCATCCAGGAACATGGTATGTCAGTCCATTTATTCTCCTCTTTTATCCTTCAGGTAGATTCCTCTCTGGATTTGTCCAGGTTTGTTGTTCATACAGACTCTGATTTTTAGACGTTAGCTGTTTTTTATGCTTTTGTCTAAGCTTACCCGACAGCCCCGCAGCCCCATGGCATCTCATGCAAATATCCATGCTGGAGTTCTTCACCCTGTTGAATACAGACTTGAACCTTGACCCTGTAGCCCTGGTTCTCTTTGTAGCGAGAGATAAAGTATATGGGGTGGGAAGGAGACAAGGGTCCTAGGGTGAGATGAGAGGCAGACACACATTATAAGTAAATTGTATCAGGGATAAAGAAGTTGTATCAACTTTTTTCATATCACAACACATACAGAAAATGATCATTTTTGCATAGCACACTAGGCTACATAAACGAGATTTGGAATCATCCAGATGGTGCTAAAAAAAAACATAGCGTTATCTTTAAATTATATAATTATAAAATAAGTTATAATGTATTAGAAAAGATATTAAAAATTGCATTTGAATAAATCTGTCAAATAAATGTTTCCACTTTTTTTTTAATGATCAACCAGAACTTGTTCCTCTGAATATATTTTGATACTAGGTTTTATGGTTGAAGTGACTTTATGCAGTTTCTGATCTAGACTTCTTAATGATAAACTTCTCATATTCTGAATAATAACTATCAGTGAAGGACTCTGATCACGTAAGTGGGTGATAAAATATTTAAAACCATTTTATACAACCATTCAGAATTTACAATTATAATTATGTTTAAAGAATAACAACCCTTCCTTCTCTTTTACTGACAGATGTAATATTGCAATTTCATAAGATAATGCAAACGGATTTGGAACCTAATAGTATATTTTTATTTCTGGATTTCCACATTAAAACTCTAACTTTCAGGGCAGCCCCAGTGGCCCAGCGGTTTAGTACCTGCCTTCAGGCCAGGGCGTGATCCTGGGGACCCAGGATCGAGTCCCATGTCAGACTCCCTGTGTGGAGCCAGCTTCTCCCTCTGCCTATGTCTCTGCCTCTCTCTCTCTGTGTCTCTCATGAGTAAATAAATCTTTAAAAAAATAAAATAAAATAAAACTCTAACTTTCAGAACATGCATGCATCCTCAACAGCCAGCCTGGGCACCACAAAAAGAGTGCATTGCTACAAAGGGATTGATATAGCCCACATATGTTGAAGAAAATATTAAGGGCATTGCCTGGAGTTGAGCCCACCAGAAACCCTACTCTGCCCAGTGTCCCCTTTCACCCTCTAACAGATGATCCCTGAGACTGTGTGCTGTGCCCCTTGGATATCTGGATCACAAACTTGAGCGTTGGCTCCAACATCTCTCTGGTCCGTGATGGGCAGTAAAGTACTTTGCATGTGGATACCCATGTGACAGGCATCTCCTTGGCCATGCAC
Source organism: Vulpes lagopus (assembly GCF_018345385.1). Lineage (NCBI taxonomy): Eukaryota > Metazoa > Chordata > Mammalia > Carnivora > Canidae > Vulpes > Vulpes lagopus. The sequence goes on along the minus strand of NC_054834.1, from coordinate 100,386,732 downwards.
ACTCAGCAGGACTGTAAGTGCTGGTTGTTGTCCACAGTGCTTCCTGCTGCCCTGGCATACATCCCAGACTGCACAGGCTGCCCGAAGGAGACCTAAACAAGGCAGCTCATGGCCAGAGTTACTGGCCCAAGGGGCTCTGACCCTCTCTGACTCCTCTCAAGTGCCCCATCAAAGGAGAGGTCAGTTCCTTAATCCATATTCAGGACACCAGCATCCCAAAGTTCAGTAGTTGTGAAGCACTACTTAGATTGTGTGCCTCATTTTGTGAATGAGGAACCTGTTCTGCAGATCAAGGAATTGATTTTTTTTTTCTAAGATTAATAGCAAATTGTGGCAGAGTCAGAACTAAAAGAGAATAGAAATGGAAAATATTTTGGACAGGAGGAAGGCCATTCTTAGGAAGGAAGAATTGTAATATAAGCCTTGTTATCTACTACTAGGTTCAGAATATGATAATAGCTTTATTTTCCTACAATCTTCACTTTTAAATAAGGAGTATATAAAGTAAAACACAAAATTCCATTTATATTTTCTTCTAGAGCTAACAAATACTTTAAAAATATATGAATGTGAATATATAACCATAATTGTTTCATTATACAAAAATATATCAAACCATCCAGATTGATCTAAAAATTTCACTTTTCCCTCACTTAATGAACCAGTCATTTATTGAATTCTTCCATGTGCCAGGCACTGCTAAGTACTGGAAATTCATTATAGTCACTTTTTTTTTTTAAGATTTTATTTGAGGGAGAGAGTGTGTATGCACACTTACACAAAGCAGGGGAGGGGGAGGCGGAGCTGCAGACTCCCTGCTGAACAGGGAGCACATGCTGTCAGATGCAGGGGCTTGACCCCAGGACCCTGAGATCAGGACCTGAGCTGAAGGCAAACGCTTAGTCAACAACAAAGGAATTGCTTACTATGAGTCAGCCACTCTTGTGGTCTCTGGAGACATGATGAAAGAGGTAGTGAACGTGATAGATACGTGACAAAATCTTCTAAGAAAAGATTGTTACTTTCAAGCATATTAAAATGCACAAACAGCTATGATGTAACATTCCACTTCATCTCACTTGTAGGGCCTATAGGACCCTGATAAATTTATTCAATTTCCTAAGCCCTAGTTTACTCACTTAGAAAACAACACTAATAAGACCTACTCCTAAGATTTTTTTAAAAGACTTTATTTATTCATGAGAGACACATGGAGAGGCAGAGACACAGGCAGAAGGAGAAGCAGGAAACCCGATGTGAGACTCGATCCCAGGACTCCAGGATCACACCCTGAGCCAAAGGCAGATAGATGCTCAACCGCTGAGCCACCCAGGCGTCCCAACTCCTAAGATTGTTAAGCGAATTAAATGAGATCAGGAATAGAAGGTGCTTAGCACAGTGCAAGGTATATGGTGCATGTTCAAAAATATGACTATGGGGCACCTGGGTGGCTCAGTCAGTTAAGTGTCTGCCTTTGGCTCAGGTCATGATCCTGGGATCTTGGAATTGAGCCCCACATCAGGCTCCCTGCTCAGTGGGGAGCCCGCTTCTCCCTCTCCCTCTGCTGCTCCCCCTGCTTGTGCTCTCTCTGTCAAATAAATAAACTGGGGGGAAAAAACTTTAAAAAATAAATAAGTGAATGAACAACCAATGAAATATTTTGGGTCCCCTTCAGGAGTACCTACTGCATAATGTGTGGGTGTAGTGCAAAATGAAAATGCAGGGCTCCTCATTAAAAATTTAGTAAGAATTCCAAGACAGTGACATCAGAGCATCAAGTCAAACCAGGACCCATCAGAGCCCAGTGCCCTGTGTAGAATGTCCTGTCGTACACCCATGAAGCTGGTGCCTAGTGTAGTGCTCTGTCTAGAGTAAGCTCTCAGTCTGTAAACAATTTAGTCACTTTTCATTTTGTGGTGTACCTACACTTCCTCATCAGCCACTCATTTCTTAAGTGTTCATAATCTAGTTTGTGCCCCAGGCTATGGAAATTCTTTCTTCAAAGTCATAAATTATCTCAACATCAAATTAATGTCTCTATTCTCAGCGTTAATCCTTTTGACTTAGTTCAGGCTGCTTTAACAAAATACCACGGTTTGGGTGAATTTAAAAACATATAGTTTTAGACTGGGAAGTCTATCAAGGGTGCCAGTATGGTTGGGTTCTTGTGAGAGCCCTCTCTTCCTGACTGCAGATGGCTGCCTTCTTGCTGTGTCCTTACCTGGGAAAGAGAGGAAGAGAACTAGCTCTAGTGTTTCTTTTTTATAAGGATGCTAATCCCATCATGAGGACTCTACCTTAAAGACTTACTTGTCTCCTAAAGGCCTTACCTCCAAGGTCAAACCCACTGGGGATTAAAGTTCCAAAATATGAATTTGGGGGCAACACAAATAGTGATTCCATAGCACACCTCCCTAACCTGGGGATTGACAATACTGCCTATCCCTCGTTTTTGGTTTTCTCCTACCTTGTCTTTATAAAGGACATTGATTGTCTCCCTCACTCTTCTCTCTGCTTCCTTCTGGACACTTTCTTCCATGTCCTTCTCCCTCTGCTTCCATGAGATCTGTAATGCTGAGGATCCTCAGGGAATCTGTACCTGCTTCCTGGGAGGTTAAAGTAGTGGTCAGTTACTAGAAGTACGGATGAATTCACACTAATTGTGCTCTCTCTCAGGTCCCAAGTTGGAAGTTTGAAAAGGCTACAAATCTTTGTAATGCGTCTTTTACAAATGATTTCCCTGTACCTCCCTCATTGCATCTTGTGGCATGGATATATCTGTGATTTCGCCTGCCTAGCATCCAGTTTCCTTCTAGTAAACACACTCTGATTTTCCTATGGAACCACCCCTCTTCTCATTCCTAGACTTTTGGTTCAAGAGGAACTCGCTGATCCCACCCCTGACCACAGGGGCAGCATTTGGCTTAGGCCTGACCAATTGGAATGTTGTATCTCTTTGTAACTGAACTAGAGTTTGCTCCTTGGTGAGTTACACATAAAAGGACCACACCAAATGGAGTTGTCACACAAAGGAAACTTTATTTTGCAGCAAATATGGAGATCGCAGGCAATAACTTCCAAAGCCCTGACTTCCCAAGCAAGAGTGAATGGGCTCTTTTTATTTAGGGTTAAGGTAAATAGAAAGGGGAATTTTGCCTTCGTATGTAGAGGTGAGCATAAGGTCATGCATGCAAATTTGGGAAACATGCCTCTACATGCATTGTATGTTATGTTATCAAGGTTTGTACTCCTCCTTGGGTGGAGAGTTTAGCATAATGAGGTAGAAGTAACTGTCCTGACCCTGGAAACATGGCCCAGATCATCTATAGCCTCGCCGAGAAAGCTCTGGCGCTGGTGAACGCTGCTGTGACTTACTCAAAGCCTTGATTGGCCACATTTTGGCACTATGCCAGGGTTGAGCTGCTTCCTCCAACCCCTGCTGAGATCCCTACAGCTACTCAGAGCTTGAAAAAAATAATCAAGAGTGCTCCAACTTGTAGTTTCAAACAGCTCACAGTTAAGGAAGCTCTGCTTAATGGTTTGGTGGCCACGGAGGTGTGGATGAGGTTTGATGTGGGCGAGATCATAGTCAGGCGTGGCATCATTGGCTATAATGTTTGAAGACCAATCTTTAACATCTCTTTCTATGTGGCTTATTATTTGAGTGTTCTTGGCCCATGTGTGATCAGACTGGTTTTTTGTTTGTTTGTTTGTTTTTTTAAGATTTTACTTATTTATTCATGAGAATACACAGAGAGGAGAGAGACAGGCAGAGACACAGACAGAGGGAGAAGCAGGCTCCATGCAGGGAGCCTGACATGGGACTCAATCCTGGGGCCTCCAGGATCAGGCCCTGGGCTGAAGGCAGTGCTAAACCCGGGCTGCCCCAGACTGGTATTTGAATAAAATAAGATAATTTATCAAAAAGAAGAAGAAGAAGAAGAAGAAGAAGAAGAAGAAGAAGAAGAAGAAGAAGAAGAAGAAGAAGAAGAAGAAGAAGTAGTAGTAGTAGTAGTAGTAGTAGTAGTAGTAGTAGTAACTGTCCTACACTCCAGGCCCACCTGCAGAGGTCCATCTGCACAGGTCTGAGTCAGTTGTTGAGCTCAAACTAGTCTAGGCCAGCAGGAGCTCTTCCTGTTGTTTGCCTATAACAGATAAGGTTAACATTCTTGTGAAGGAGGGGTTTTGGGGGGCCCAGGGCATGATCCCGGAGTCCTGGGATCGAGTCCCTCATTGGGCTCCCTACAGGAAGGGTGCTGCTTCTCCTTCTGCCTGTGTCTCTGCCTCTCTCTCTCTGTCTCATGAATAAATAAATAAAAATCTTAAAAAAAAAAAAAAAAGCCAGAATTCAACTGAGTAAATTTTAAAGGTCAAATTGGCTTTATTAAGCAATTCCTGAATTAGGGAGGAAACATCCAACCCAACAAGTAGAGGGGCCTCCCCTGAGGCGTTGAATGAAATGGAAGGCTTTTATAGAAAGGGTGAGGCAAGAAGTTATTAGCAAAGGAGAAGAAAGGATTTTTCAGGCTAGGTCCTTCCCCCAAGGGGGATTCAGGGGAAAACTGTTTTATTAGGTAGATTACCTCATCTTCCTTTAGGTGGGGTGGAGGGGCCCAAGTGACAGATTACCACAGTGGTGCCTACCAGAAAATGCCAGATTTTGGTTTAAGATTCTACTCCTGGAGAAACTGAAACTGCAGTTAAGTCTTGATTTGCTGTCCTGGGCCAAGTGACTCCACCTTGGGCCTCTGGCTTTTTAACAGCCTGAAGCTGAGTCGTTTTTTTTTTGTTTGTTTGTTTGTTTTAATTTTGTTTATTTATTCATGAGAGACACACAGAGAGAGGCAGAGACATAGGCAGAGAGAGAAGCAGGCTCCACACAGGGAGCCCCATGTGGGACTAGATCCTGGATGTAGGACTAGATCCCGGGACTCCAGGATCACACCCTGGGCCAAAGGCAGGAGTTTAACTGCTAAGCCACCCAGGCATCCCCGAAGCTGGGTCTTTTCTGCAGTATTTGAGCCAGGAAACTCATTTGGTAAAAGCAGAGTGAGTGAGGGGGAAGAGAATTGGATTAAGATCAGAGGTAATAGGAGATGTGATCATGCAGGGCTTACAGGACATTGCAGGAATTTGGGATTTTACTGTGACAGGAGAAACTGTTGGATAGTTTTGAGGCTTCAATTTTTATAGGATTGCTCTGAACTCTATCAGGTAAAGCACTTATCTTTGTTCATTAAGGTCTGTTTCTGGGGTTTTATCTTGTTTGTTTGTTTTAGAACGTATTTCTCTCTTCATCTTCCATTAAGTCTCATTATCTCTCCCAGTCTTAAGGGAATAACCTTGTATAGGAGATGAATCTGATCGTTCAGCTCTGCCCTAGCTGTTTGTTGTTTTCAAGTCTTTTTGATTGTCCAAATGGGAGCCAATGTTAGAGTCAGGGATGTGTGAAACCAGAGTGTTAGGATAGTTAGACATGGACACTGGATTTACCCCTGATGACAGTAGGGCTGGAGTAGAGAAGGAAACTGTGCTAGATGCCACATCTTAAATTAATATAGGGAAGGGAGAAAACTATCTTGGCCAAAGATAAAATATTTGGCAAAAATAAGACTGTGGGATTTAATGTTAGGCAGTTGAAAGAAGATGGGAGGTAAACTTTTGAGTCAGCAGAGCCAGCTTCTAATACTTAGTAGCTGTGGAAATAGTGATAGATTCTTTGAAGGGTTAAATGAGATAAGATGCATGAGTGTACTTACAACACAGTGCCTACTTGGGGTTCCACTAGATGGGAGGGATTTGGAAAGCCTCGGGTCCTCAAAGGAGACAACAACCCAATAGACTGTTACTATTAATCTCTGATCAATGCAATTTACATCCCACCCAACATGAATGGTAGGGACTCAGAATTGGTGGAGTTAAGGGTGAACTGTCAACTCCAATCCTTGGAGCTAAGGATAGGCTTTTGAATGAATCTGAGATGAATTGAGCATTAAATAAGAACCAGATGTCAGTGATGTAGTTTTTTTTTTTTTTTTAAGGATTTATTTATTTATTCATTCAGAGAGAGCGAAGAGAGAGGCAGAGACACAGGCAGAGGGAGAAGCAGGCTCCATGCCGGAAGCCAGATGTGGGACTCGATCCTGGGTCTCCAGGATCACACCCTGGGCTGCAGGCGGCGCTAAACCGCTGTGCTACCGGGGCTGCCCAATGATGTAGTTTTTTAATAGAGGTGAGGTTTGGTGAGATCTGAGCAAAAAAAAAAAAAAATGGTGGTTTTATTAAAGCACAGGGACAGGACCCCATGGGCAGAAAAAGCAGCTACTGCTGCTGCTGCTGCTGCCACTGCCTGCTGCTGCCTGCTATGCCAGGATTATGAGGAGCAACTGATTATTATACTCTGGGGTTGGGGAGGCAAGTAACGCTAAGGAAAGGAAAGTTCCAAAAGGATTTCCATATGCTGAAAGAAGACTCCGGAAACCTGAGGCCTTGCTATTGTCAAACCAAGGTTGTTTTTCTTTCTAGCAAGACACTAACTTTAAGACACTTGGGAGCTTCCTGGAGGAATGTATTTGTCGATGGGCCTGCCTCAAGGCCTGCCTCAAGTGTTTGTCAATGGGCTGGAGGTTATAAGGATGTTTAATTTTATCTACATTTCCTTCTGCCTTTGTTTCCCACATCATTAGGAAGAAGCTAGGGAAATGAAGTAAGAGGGAGGAATTGAAAGTCCTCTGAAAGGGATTAACAAATTTGGTGGGACAGTTTCCCCAGCTCAGGATTACTTCCATACAACTGGGAGTGTTCTATATAACCTAGATGTGGCATTTCTTACTGTAGTATCTTGGTAGCTCTCCTTAGCCAGCTCTCAATTTTATCTTAATTTCTCAACTACAGGGGCAGCCCTGGTGGCTCGGTGGTTTAGTGCCGCCTTCAGCCCAGGGCCTGATCCTGGAGACCCGGGATCGAGTCCCACGTGCATGGAGCCTGCTTCTCCCTCGGCCTGTGCCTCTGCCTCTCTCTCTCTCTCTCTGTCTTTCATGATTAAATAAATAAAATATTTAAAAAAAAATTTCTCAACTACAGTTTTTCACCACTAGCACCATAACTACTCCCATCACCTTAATTTTGACTTACTTTTATTAATTTTAACATCATGTACCAACCTGGCTTCTTTGTGGATGAGAAATATCAGTGCACACACTGAATAAAAATAGTATGAAGTTTAAGACTAAAGAAAAATTTTGGTGGGGGTTGCTGTCAGTATGTATAGCTGGTCTCCACTATTGTTAGGAAGAAAGTAATCTGATGGAAAAAATGAGATTAACATCCAAATTGACCTTTAATTCTCTCAGGGCTACTTTTTCCTATTTTTATTGTAGAAAAAAATTTAAATACAGATCAATTGAAAGAACTATACAAAAATCACCATTGTATCTACCAACTATCCAAAAATTGATGACCATTTGCCATATATTTTTTGTTTCTGTTTGGAAATACATTGCAAACATCATAACACCTTTTCCCTAATACTTTAGCCTGCATAACCTAAAAATAAGAACATTCTTTTCTATAATCACATTGCCGTGGGTTTTTTATTTATTAAATGTTTTATAATCAATTTTAGTCATTTGTCCTTTTGATATATAAATTGCCCCAAATTTGGTTTCTTTGTCCTTTGTGTCATGCCCCCACAAGTTCTATTTCTTTAAGATTTTTTTATTTTGAGGACACCTAGGTGGCTCAGTTGGTTGAGCTTCTGCCTTTGGCTCTGGTCATGTCCCAGGGTCCTGAGACTCAACCCCACACTGGGCTCCCTGCTCAGCGGGGAACCTGATGCTCCCTGTGCTTGTGCATGCTCTCTCTCTTTCTCTGTCAAATAAATAAACTCTTTAAAAAAAGATTCTTGAGCACGGATGGCTCAGTGGTTGAGCATCTGCCTTTGGCTCAGGTTGTGGTCCTGGGGTCCTGAGATCAAGTGCTGCATTAGGTAGGGAACCCTGGGTGGCGCAGCGGTTTAGCGCCTGCCTTTGGCCCAGGGTGCGATCCTGGAGACCTGGGATCGAATCCCACGTCGGGCTCTCGGTGCATGGAGCCTGCTTCTCCCTCTGCCTATGTCTCTGCCTCTCTCTCTCTCTCTGTGTGACTGTCATAAACAAATAAAAATTTAAAAAAAAAACTAAAAAAAAAAAAGTGCTGCATTAGGTTCCCTATGGGGAGCCTACCTCTCCCTCTGTTTATGTCTCTGCCTCTCTCTGTGTTGTCTCTCATACATAAATAAATAATCTTTTTTTTTAAAGATTTTTTATATTTAAGTAATCTCTACACCCAACATGGGGCTCAAACTCACATCCCCAAGATCAAGAGTCAATGTGTTCTATCAACTGAACAAGCCAGGCATCCCATACCGCCACTAGTCTTAAAAGAGTTTGCTTGAATTCTCTCTCAGATGCATTTGAATTTTATTAATCATTTTTTTAAATTTTTATTTATTTATGATAGTCACACAGAGAGAGAGAGGCAGAGACACAGGCAGAGGGAGAAGCAGGCTCCATGCACCGGGAGCCCGACGTGGGATTCGATCCAGGGTCTCCAGGATCGCACCCTGGGCCAAAGGCAGGCGCCAAACCGCTGCACCACCCAGGGAACCCTGAATTTTATTAATCAAAACAAACCATAGGTGGTGGAATTTTTAGGCAATATGTGGAAAGATTGTAGGATGAGGAAAGGGAGGAAATGGCCGACTATATATATATATATATATGCCAGCAGATTGTCTTTAGAGTCAGCCAGCCTAGGCTCTTCTTGACCTGGAAAATCTTCCCTTCCTTTACATTCACAGCCCAAGATTCACCAAAAGCTCCATTGTTTTTCAGAATTTATTGGCAGCGGGAGACAGAAATTACTATGGCAATGTTCCCCTTGTTTGTAAATTAAGAACTGCCTACGTATCTGTGTAGGAAGAGTCAAGAGAACATGACCTAAATATAATTAATTAAAATAAAAGGCGGGGGGCTGCTGATTGGCTTAGTCAGTAGAACATGCAATTCTTAGTCTCGTTGTGGTGCTGAGTTCGAGCCCCACATTGGGTGTAGAGGTTACTTAAATAACATCAATTTTTTAAAAATGTAAAGGGAAATACTCATCAGTAGCAATATGGGATCTTAAATGAGGAAAGCACATAGTGAAAAATAAGACAATAGGCCACAAAAGGATTCGTTTAGGCTAAATCCTACATCACTAATCCAAGACTTAATTGCAGTTTCACTCACCCAGAAATGGACTCCTTAACCAGTCAGTCAGGAATCACCTGCTCAGGACTATGTAGGTCAGCTGCCCCGGCCATCCCCTAAAGGAAAGTAACCTTGCGATAACCAACCGGTTTTTTTGCCTAGTATAACTTCCTCATATCTGCTCCCTTCTGCCTATAAAAGTCTTTGATTTTGTACAGCTCCCTGAAGTGCCGTTCCGTCTGCTAGATCAGAGGCTGCCCATTTTGAATCAATTTTTGCTCAAATAAACTCAAAAATTTTAATATGCCTGTGTACCTTTTAACACGTTAATGTGGGTAGTGACAAGAGCCTTCTGACTGAGTCGCTGAGAGAGCACACTTTTGGGGCCCTCCACACAGGGAAGTCTGGCTGTCCTGAACCTTGCTCCTCCATGGCCTTCTGAGCTCACGTGGACAACAGACCCCAAAGCTTTGCATTATCTGAGCTATCCCAAGGGAAAGCCGTATCTTTAGAAAGTTTCTTGTGACAATAATACCTTAATCTAAAGCAAGCATTTTTTTTAAAGGGTGGGAATGAAGTCACTGAGACAAGTCACTGGAGGAATTTGATTTAGGACAGAGGCTCTTTTCATAAGTCGCACCATAATAGCTACTTCCTATTCTGCTACCTGTCTCTGGTCCTGCCTACAATCTTCTCACTATATGGCTGTGAACATGTAGAAGGTAGAGATTACATTACCCCGAGTTATGCAATCTCCTTTCTCATAAAAGGAAGGACAAATGCTTTCATGTTGCTGTGAATATAGAAATGCTCAAGACATATTTGATGCAGGACATTTAAATAACCTCTGTGAGTAATGGAAGAGACACTTAAGATTGCCAGTCTTTTCAAGAATCCCTCAACCTCTTTTCATTCTATTTACTGAGATCCTCACATAGATTTTAAATACTTTTGCTCTGGGGCACCTGGGTGGCTCAGCGGTTGATTGGATCAGATTGTAATGCCCCGGCCCAGGATCAAGCCCACTGCAGGGGTCCTGCTTCTCCTTCTGCCTATGTCTCTGCGTCTTTCTCTGTGTCTCTCATGAATAAATAAATAAAATCTTAAAAAAAAACACACACACAACCTTTGCTTTATGTGCTGATTTTCTTTTCCCTGTGATTCCCTTTCTTCTGGTTCATCTGGTCCTTTTACTGTCATTGCCTTAGTTAATATTCTGGGATCTAGTATCATGAGCTTCCCATCAAGAACATTTAAAAAAAGGGATCCCTGGGTGGCACAGCGGTTTGGCGCCTGCCTTTGGCCCAGGGCGCGATCCTGGAGACCCAGGATCGAATCCCACGTCGGGCTCCCGGTGCATGGAGCCTGCTTCTCCCTCTGCCTGTGTCTCTGCCTCTCTCTCTCTCTCTCTCTCTCTCTCTCTCTGTGACTATCATGAATAAATAAAATCTTTAAAAAAAAAAAAAAAAAGAACATTTAAAAAAAAAAGAGCTTTTTTTTTTGTTTTTAAAGATTCTATTTATTTATTCATGAGAGACACACACACACAGAGAGAGAGGCAGAGAAGCAGGCTCCATGCAGGGAGCCCGACGTGGGACTCAATCCCGGGTCTCCAGGATCACGCCCTGGGCTGAAGGCGGCTCTAAACTGCTGAGCCATCGGGGCTGCCCAAGAACATTTTTATACTTCAATTTTCCTGACAAAAGAGCTTTGTGATTTCTTGATTTAGTTAAAAATTTCTTGGAAACAATATGAAGGGGATCTTGCTAATCCTATACACTATATAAAATTATATACCGTCTTAGAGGACAAATAATTTGTAAGTTAAACAAGGATGTAGGTTTGACAAGCTTACATGTAATTCAGACGTCCCCTCTGCTTTGTTATCTGGATGGAGTAGCTAAACCATCTCAGTTCTCTTTCACCCTAGAGCTCTCTGCTCAAAGCCTCTCTGTCAAAGGAATCTTGGTATGAGCAGCTAAGAAGTTACTTCTGCCTCCAAATCATTAAATGCAAGTGGAGAAAATCGTGTACTAAGAAAAGTACTTTTATTTACAATTATTCAGCTAAGCAAACAAAATATGCTGGTTACTATGGCAGCGTCTTTCATACACATTCCTTAATCTCCAGAGGCTAAAGGCCCCAGACCACCGGGATGGAGTCAGCTTGACAGTGTCCTTCTCCCTCTGCCCCTCCTGCTTGTGCTCCCTCTCCATCTCTCTCTCTAAAATAAATAATAAATCTTTAAATAAATCAGAAAATAGCATAAAAGAAAGTGGATGTAGGAAGAGGCAGATTATTATAAGGCTTGAAGGGTGGGCATCATTCCCTTTATTCCCTTAATAGGCATTTTTCTTGGCATTTTATTTATTTTCACTGTGATTAAAATATATATAACATAAAACATGTCATGTTAGCCATTTTTAAATGTACAATTCAGTGACATTAATTACATTCACAATGTTATGTAACCCTCACTACTATTTCCAAAATATGTCTATTACTCCCACCAGAAACTGTACCCACTAAGTCATTAACACCCCATTCCCCGCCCCCACCCCCAGTCCTGGTAACCTTGAATCTATTTCCTATCTCTACAAACTTGTCTGTCATTTTTAAGGTTTTTTTTTTTTTTTAAGATTTTATTTATTTATTTGAGAGAGAATAGGAGCAGGGAGAAGGTCAGAAAGAGAAGCAGATTCCATGGTGAGCAGGGAACCCAACCTGGGGCTTGATCCCAAGACCCCAGGATCACGACCTGAGCCAATGGCAGAGGCTTGACCAACTGAGGCCCCCAGGCACCTCTTGTCTACCATTTTTAAAAGGTGAACTTTAGGGACACCTGGGAGGCTCAGTGGTTGAACATCTGCTTTTGGCTCAGGGTGTGATCCTGGGGTCCAGGATCGAGTCCCACATGGATTTCTTTTTTTTTTTTTTTTAATTTTTTATTTATTTATGATAGTCACACAGAGAGAGAGAGAGAGAGGCAGAGACACAGGCAGAGGGAGAAGCAGGCTCCATGCACTGGGAGCCCGACGTGGGATTCGATCCCGGGTCTCCAAGATTGTGCCCTGGGCCAAAGGCAGGCGCTAAACCGCTACGCCACCCAGGGATCCCATCCCACATGGATTTCTTGTAGGGACCCTGCTTCTCCTTCTGCCTGTGTCTCTGTGTTTCGCATGGATTAAAAAAAAAAATCTTAAAAAAATAATAAAAGGTGAACTTTGGTGGCCATGTGGATGGGAAATGACTTAGGAATGCAGAGGAATAAGACAACTCTTTTCCTTTAGGTAATTCAAAAGGATAAATCTGGGAAACCATTATAGTGTCCATCTGTTTTGCTTTTCTCAGAATGCAGTCTTTGCTCTCATTATCAGAGATGTTGATCCAGCTTGCAGAACTGGGAAATTAGGATTTGAGATGGAAAGGACACAAAAAAGAAAGAACTACATGATATTCAGCTTCTGAAAGCAAGACAGGATTGTGCATGTCAGTAGCCTTGCATGCTGAGTTTTTATCTTAAGAGGATTTTTTTCCCAAGTCCTTTTATTATTCACTGACTGAAGCAGGAGGGACCAGCTTATAAAGTTCTGTAGTCTATAGAGGATACTCTTCTGTTTGCATTAACAAAACCACAGGTCTTGCTCAATAGCAGAAAAAAGGGGAATAATTAGGTTAAGGTTGACTGCAAATAACAAAAATACTTGAGAGAAGTGTAAACAAAGTAGAAGTTTCTCTAGCATGTTCCAGAAGTCTTTTTTCTGATTCCCGAGGTTGTCTATGCAAATCTGGCATGGTGTTCAATAAGACTTGAAGATTTAGGCTCCTTCAGTCTTAACTCTCTGCATGCTTCACACTGGAGGTATAATCTCCAGTGCACCCAGTAGGCAGACCGCAAGGGGGAGAGAAGAGTCTGCCCCCTTCCTTTAAGGACGCTTGCTGCAAACTGCGTATACAATGCGTGTTCTTATCCCGCTGGGCAAAGTTTTGTCACATGACCATAACCGACTACAAGGGAGCCAGGAAATGGGAGCAGAACTCTGTCATTATGGAAGAAGGGACATACAGATACTGAGGAATAACCTGCACTTTCTGCAACAGAAAGAGAGGTAGTTGGAAGAATGAAACTTCCCAGAAGGAGGGCAGTACTGAGTGGAAGGCCATGATGAAGGCTCCAGGCAGCTCAAACCAACCCTGTGTGAGGGTATTGAGTGTCAAAAGTAGGTTATTTCTGGGATACCTGGGTGGCTCAGTGGCTCAGTGGCTGAGTGTCTGCCTTTGTCTCAGGTTGTGATTCTGGAGTCCTGGGATCGAGTCTGCATCAGGCTCCCCACAGGGAGCCTGCTTCTCCCTCTGCCTATGTCTCTGCCTCTCTCTCTGTGTCTCTCATGAATAAATAAAGTCTTTAAAAAAAATGAGTTAGTTCCGAATACCTCAAGAGGCTTGGAAATGGGTTTTGTTAGCTGAGAAAGGAACAAATGTTCTCTATCATCATTTTTTTTTCTATCATCATTTTGACTAAGACTAGTCCTGTCCTGTCTTTACTACAAATTGTATGTGCAAAGACTTCTTCAGAAAATGAGTCCCAGGAGGGAAGGGAGCCTGGTGGATCTCTCTTCATCATGCTGCCTGAAGAGCCTGGAGGTAGGGTTAAGGGTTGTAGGAAAGACCTGAATCAGAACCTCTAAGATGAGGCCTGCATCTCTGGCCTGCTGAGAGAACCGGCTCTCGTGAGCAGCAGCAGGTGAAGGTCTGTACTCTGGGATGAACACAGCTCTGAGGCCTCCAGTTTGCGAGGGGACTCTGCTTTGCTCTGGCATTTGATTTATGCCACCTGGGCACAGAGGCCACATAGTGATTTACAGCAAAAATTTGGGAGCCAGACTGTATAGTTTGGAACCCCAGCACTACCCCTTGCTAGCTCTGTAACTTTCCTATATAAGGAGGTACCAAATATGAAAGCTTTCCTCTACTACACGGTTACAGGATGCAAACAAGACCAGAGATATGGTATCATTGGGAAGTTTGATGTGGTTGGTCCTACAAAATTGAGATTATTTGCCTGTACCTAAAAACAACATTTGAGATTCTATCTACTTTGTTCCTACAGCTTTGTTAGTGTCTCTCCTATTATGTCAGAGTTCTTACAAGTGGTCCTGTTTCGGTTTTTTACCAGATTTTTTCTTTTTCTTTCTTTCTTTTTTTTTTTAAGATTTTATTTATTCATGAGAGACAAAGAGAGAGAGGCAGAGGGAGAAGCAGGATCCCTATGGGGAGCCCGATGCAGGACTCGGTCCCAGGGCCCCGGGATCATGACCTGAGCCAAAGGCAAATGCTCAACCACTGAGCCACCCAGGCGCCCCTTACAAGGTTTTTATAAGTAAGTCTTGTATGGCTTTTTTAAAAAAAATATTTTATTTATTTATTTATGAGAGACAGAGAGAGAGAGAGAGAGAGAGAGAGAGGCAGAGACATAGGCAGAGGGAGAAGCAGGCTCCCCCTGCCCTCTGAGGGGAGCCTGATGCAGGACTCCATTCCGGGATTCTGGGATCATGCCCTGAGCTGAAGGCAGACACTCAACCACTGAGACAGCCAGGTGCCTCAGTTTCTTGAAAGACTTTTTTTTTTTAAGGATTTTATTTATTTATTCATGAGAGACACAGAGAGAGAAGCAGAGACACAGGCAGAGGGAGAAGCAGGCTCCGGGAGCCCAACGTGGGACTTGATCCTGGGTCTCCAGGGTCACATCCTGGGCTGAAGGCAGTGCTAAACCACTAAGGCACCCGGGCTGCCCATTATAAGACTTAACTTAATTAAAATATGATACATAGAAAAACTCAAGAAACTTAGCTCTTATGTATTATGTTATGTATCAGAACAAATGGAGAAAATGGCTGAAAAATGGAATTTTTAAAAAAAGGAGTTTACTTAGGCTCTAGAAATAGGTATTTATTGATTTTCATCGATGTTGATGTAGCATGGTGATAACCATGGTTGATGTAGATAATGATAACCTATAATCCTTGCCAAAGTTAGTAGATGAATAAATATGCTTTCAGTTGCATCATCAGTTCGTGCAACAGAAATGACCTTAAATCCACAAGAAATGACATGCACAAATGGGGTGAAGACTGAGTTAATGAATTATTTTTACAGTTGAGCAACATTAAATCCAAACAATGTTATTCTGCTGTTTATATCACGGATCTGGAGTTTCGGTTAGTCCTTTGCGGCAATTATGACAGTCACAAAACTGCAAGTAGAAAGCAAAGTGCAATTCAGATTGTCCTTGGGAGTAAACATAAAAGAACAAAGCAGGTCCCCAAGTATGAAATCAGACATTATAGGAAATATACCATAAAGGTTGTAGGGAGAAAGTAAACACAACACTGAATGTCTTCTTTTTTCCCCCCCTTTCCTTTTTCAAGATATAAGCAGATTCCGTTTGGTAGGACTAACCATATTGAACTTCTAATGATAATACGTCTCTGGATTTGTTTACATCCTATAGCTTATTCACAGAGCGTGCTAACCAGCGTATGTTGCATGTTTACTTCAAGCTTACAATATCAGCTGTGAATTCTGTTCAGTCCAAATCCCACCATGGTCTTTTAAAGTTGTAGTTATATTATTCCAAATACTATTAGATGTATTAGTAAAGCCAGATTAATTACTTGCAGTTTATACCTCAGATTTCTTCAATTTTTATTATTTTAATTATCTGTATGTTGTAATTACATTTCCACTATACTTTTTTTCAGAAGGTTAATTATGTCTTGGTGAAGTGTCCCTTAAATCAAATGCTATCATATGAACCATATAAAAAGAATAATTATAATATTCTAATACATAGTGACTTAGATTTAAAGCAGTTTTAATGAGTTTTGGAAATAAAATTTATATATCACTTCACTAATATTATTTTAAATATGGATTTCTCTTAAGCATTAACTACACTATTAGGTATAAGACAATTTGAAAAGCAGAAACTTATTGTTATTAAACAATAGAGCAATAAAAATGTTTTGGGAGGGGAGGGGGAAAAGAAGATTTAAAACACCTAAGCAGCTACCTAGGCAGCTTAATAAATCATTTGTCATGAAGCACCTCAAAATGTGCTAATGTGTTCAGGACACTTAATTCCATGTATCTGAGGGAGAATTGTCACATATCTTGATTCCCCAATTTGAAATGATTTTGAGTTTTTTCTCTTTTTGGTTAAAAAATGACCGTGATTTCTCAATTTTGGAATTACATGTTCCTTAGTCTAGACCTTATAATAAGTAACGAAGACAAACTGGTCACATATTGGTGTAACTGCTAAAGTTAGAACTGTCGATAATTAGAACTAAATCTCTAAATTGTAGAAAACTGACTCTCCTTCAGTGGGAACTGCTATTTACTGAACAGTAGAATATTGTAACATGGTGTAGCTGATGGGGTGGCAAAGCACACCTCCAGCTGGCTGGCGCTCATGGTTTCCCTAGTCTCCCGGGGTCTCCCAGGCCGCCTTCAGGAAGCACTTCGGGTCAGTTAATTCCAAGCTGGGCACTCATATCTCTGTCCCCAGTAAACCAGCAGTATAAAACTCAGTAAGCCAAGACCTTAGATGGTTTGTGAAGTCCTTTCAAGTGCTACTTTCTCCTGAACTCCCTATCACAGGTCCAGCCAGCCCTACAGGCAGGATATACTGGGGTATATCCCCAGTTGTTTTAGCTTCCTCTCTTTGTGTAAGGAAGGAACAGAAATCTACTCTAATGAATTCAAATAAATGGGGTTGGGACACGTGATAGCAAAGAGCTCACAAAATCAAACATAGGCTTCATGGGAAATAAGGCTATAACTAAAGCTATCAGGAGTCTATTTTCTTCCTTTTTCTGTCTTCCTTTTACTGTCTTACCAACTGGTATTTCCTCTTCCTTTCTCTTAGCACATCCACTCCACTTTCCTCTTTCATGAGCTGGCATATTAACGCACATGTTCCTGAAATGGCAGGCAGCCTCCAAGTCTGTATGTCCTATCAGCATAGCTACCTTCAGGCTTTCGGGGTCTGTTCAAATATGTACATTGTAGGGGATCCCCGGGTGGCTCAGTGGTTTGGCACCTGCCTTAGGCCCAGGGTGTAATCCTGGAGTCCTGGGATCGGGTCCCATGTCGGGCTCCCTGCATGGAGCCTGCTTCTCCCTCTGCCTGTGTCCTTGCCTCTCTCTCTCTCTCTCTCTCTCTCTCTCTGTGTGTGTGTGTGTGTGTCTCATGAGTAAATGAATAAAATCTTAAAAAAATGTACATTGTAAGATTATTTATGTATTTGACAGGGAGAGACAGGGAGGGAACACCAGTAGTGGGAGTGGCAGAGGGAGAGGGAGAAGCAGGCTCCCTCTGTTGAGCAAGGAGTCTGATTGGGGCTTGACCTCAGGACCCCGAGATCATGATCTGAGCAGAAGGCAGATGCTTGATACTGAGCCACTCAGGTGCCCAAAAATAGTTTTTTTTAAGATTTTATTTGTTAAAAAAATATTTTATTTGTTTATTTGACAGAGAGAGAGAGAGAGAGAGAGCACAAGCAGGGGAAGAGATAGGCAGAGGAAGAGGGAGAAGCAGGCTTCCCATTGAGCAAAGGGCCCAATGTGGGGCTCTAACTCAGGACCCTAGGATCATGACCTGAGCTGAAGGCAGACACTTAAACCACTGAATCACCCAGGTGCCCCAGCTCAAAATATTTGAGAGGGGTGGTGGTGAGGGGAGAGAGACAGAATATGATTTGATACAGGAAAGCCAGTGGATGGACTAGTTTTACGTCAGACAGCTGTCTTTGATCCTCCATCAACCTTGGTTATAGGATTTCTGAATGTTAAAGATCAGTCTTCATCACAGCAAAGAAAATAGAAGACGAAATGCAAAGCAAACTGGAAGATGAATGACATTTGAAAATAGTAACAATTCCTACATTTTCATACTCCTTGATATTTTCTCCTAGTATGCTAGCTAGATTTTGTGGTATTCAGTTGGTAAGAGCCAAAATTCTTTGTAGGAGCAATATTTTTTTAAAAAAATATTTTACTTATTTATTCATGAACGACACACAGAGAGACAGAAACATAAGCAGAGGGAGAAGCAGGCTCCCTGCAGGGAACCTGATACGGAACTCCATCCCAGGACCCTGGGATCACGCCCTGAGCAGAGGCAGATGCTCAACCACTGAGCCACCCAGGTGCCCCTGTAGGAGCAATATTGACACAGGAGAGATGACCTGTCTCTGCCATGTAAGGATACAGCAATATTGCTGGAATCGGCAAACCAGGAGGAGGACTCTCACCAGACACCAGATCCCCTGGCACCGAGATCTTGGACTTCCCAGGCTCCAGAACAGTAGTAAATGAATGTCTGTTGTTTAAGTCAACTATTCTGTAGTATTTGTTGTAGTAGCTCAAACTAAGACAGGCAAATAAATTCTTTAACCCAATAAAATTGTTTAAAGATTTTTTCTCTTGATACTTGATAATTTTAACAAACATGTACTGAATTGACAAGTAACTGTAAGTGTGTTGCTTACTCTGTAGGATCCTCGGTTCTTCAGTTACTATAATTCACCTTATGAAGTTCAAGATATAAGATATATTCAAACCCATCAAGGAGAAATTACTGATTGGGTTTCAGAAAGGATTTTACACCTCAGGTATTTCAGTTGACTTATTGTTTCTATGATGATATTATTCACCTTTAACTTTCTTTATATTTATGAAATTTTATTACAATAAATCTTAAAATATTAGACCTGGAGGATATATTAGATGTTCTATAGTCCAGCTCCCTCATTAATATATGCCATATTTAATCCTTTTAATTACTAATATACTGTTGAAGTAGCAAAAAGAAATAAGAAAAATCCAGGACTGCACCAGAGGAAGCACTTTTTGGAAAGGAAAAACTCAAATGAGGCCTCATCTCTATCAATAAAGCTTTATTCATTTACCCCATAATTATTACCTGATAGATTTTTAAAATTTGAAATAATCATAGTGTTTACAGATATGAAATAAGAAGGTGGGCAGCCCAGGTGGCTCAGCGGTTTAGCACCTGCCTCCAGCCCAGGGCCGGATCCTGGGGACCCAGGATCGAGTCCCGTGTTAGGCTCCCTGCATGGAGCCTGCTTCTCCCTCTGCCTGTGTCTCTGCCTCTCTCTCTCTCTCTCTCTCTCTCTCTCTGTGTCTCATGAATAAATAAATAAAATCTTAAAAAAAAAAAAAAGAAGGTGGCCGTGTTTATGGTTTCTGTTACAAGAAAGAAAACTAATTTTTAGGTGATTCTCCTACATTTGTAATTAGTTGAGCCTCAAATATACATAGACATTATATATATCACTGATATTGAGATTTTTCTATGTAGACAAATTTGAAAAACTTACTTTTGTCTTTTTTTTTTTTTTAAGATTTTCTTTATTTGAGAGAGAATGAGCCAGAGTGAGCAAGAACACAAACAGGGGAGAGTAGAGGGAGAGGGAAGAGGAGACTCCCCACTGAGCAGGGAGCCCTACATGGCTTGATCCTGGAATCCCAGGATCATGACCTGAGCAGAAGGCAGATGCCCAACCAACCGAGCCACCCAGGTGCCCTTCCTTTAGTCTTACAATAAGTTTTGAATAGTATGCTATTTGAAAACGAAAAGCTTATTTCTATATTTATTAATATGTGTAGTGCTTATGAACGAGGCACATCTCAGCCATAAGAATTATGTGTTCTGAAGTCCTCAAACTAAAATCCTCAGGCCCAAACATTTCTGTTTTGCTCATGTTTTAGTGACCACACACCTTTGAGAACTGAAAGGAGTCTTTCAGCATAGTGATGGAAAGGACAGACAGCAGGCTATTTTTAGTTGCCAAAGAACATCACATTCTAGCCAATACATTTTTTTACATGATACTGCCAGCCAAGTCCGAGGGTGTCATTAAAGTATCCCTTAGAGTGTGGAGCAAAGATCGTTTCTAAAAAGTGTTCATAAAGTCAAACTCCTAAACAGTAAAAAAATGACAAAGCTATCTAAAATTAACCTTTTCTTTCTCTTTCTTTCTTTCTTCATTTCTTTCTTTCTTTCTTTCTTTTTTTTTTTTTGCTTATTCCATTGAGAACTTGCTTCACTAGAGTTAAATAATTCTCAGGTAAGAACAGCACAGTCATTTCCCCCATTCCTGGCTCTCTGTCGATTTCAACACTAGATTTTGCGATATTTCCTGTGCTGTGAGCTTGAATTTCTAGGCAATAAAGATAAGAAGGTAGGAACAGTGTGACTCCTCCTTTCCGTCTGTTTAAAAGATAGGAGGCAGCTGGAAACCTACTTGTCAGGAGCCCACTAGTTGCCAAAAGTCTTCACAAATTGTTTCAAAGGATCCTTTTATTGGCCATAGGTAGGTCTATTATCTTCACTTTAGAAAGTGGGACTCCATGGGTCAGAGAAGCTAAGCAATTTGCCTAAGGTCATATGGCAAATAGAAGTAAGGCTGGAAGAGAACACTGTGTCTGAACATAACAGAGCTCGAGATAAACGTCTCACTGAGTAGGCCTCTCACCCTCATCTCTCTTCACTGCCCTTCCACACAGACAGGAGAGGAGTAATGGCCATGGCTGCCCTGGGCCTCTCTCTGCAGGATGCAGGCAGCTGCCGTCGGTGGAAGCTTTAAGTTCAGAAATAAAGGCCATAACCTGCCGAGCGTATTTGTAGTAAGATGCCATACAAATTCAAGGTAAAATATTGAATTGCTTCTTTTATTAGCAGTTTTGTAGTGAAATTTCTCCATGAGGAGACGACATACCTCACCATGCAGGAAGATGTGGGACACCTCACATCGGAATAGACGAGAGCTTGCTCTTCTGGTGACCTCGGATAAACTGTACAGCTAATGTTTATGCTTTCAAATCTTTCCTCTTTTGATCCTTTCAATTTATGGGCTGTTCATTTCTTAAAACCCAGAACTGGCTTTCAGGAAATATATCTATTTTTTTTCTTTCCAAAGTGGTGTGAAATTTAGATGCTAATTGTGTTTTGTTTAATTAGATGTGTGAATTAAGGTGTATAAAATAAGCTACTAACTACTTTCTCACAAGAAGTAATGAATTTCTCAGATCGAAGAGCAAAATGGCATAAACTGTAATCAAAATAGTGTTATGATCTCGGGGTACCTGGCTGGCCCAGTTGGTAGAGCATGAGACTCTTGATCTCGGGCTTGTGAGTTTGAGCCCCATGCTGGGCGTAGAGTTTACTTAAAAAAAAAAAAAAAAAGTGTATGATATCATTTCATGCAAGAAAAATGGATGATTCCCAAGGGCTCTCCCTGAGAAATAAGGTTGGGAAACTGGCTAAATCCTCAAATCCTCCCTACCTCCTCCTCCACAAGAGAAACAAAGCAGGTATTTTGCAACACACAGTTTAAAGTGAAGCTATAATTACCACCTAATAATCTCTCATCCTATAGTTCCTAACATCTTCACACCATTCTGCTTTGGCAATTTTCTGCTCAAAATAAACTCTGAAGTATAAACTGTTGAATGTCAATAATCAATTCCTTGGCTAGATTTACATAATAGGATAACAAAACAAAAAATCGCTGCATAACTAACAAAGCCTTAACCCCTCTTAAGCAATATATGCAGCCAGTCATGCCAAACACCATTGTATCATCTGCAGATACCGAACAGTGCTGACATGCCTGATGTGAAATGCTTGGGAAGGCCTCCAGGCCTAAATCCAGCAGAGCCAATCTACTGCCCTCAACTACCTACAGAAAGACAGGCATTTTAGTGGTTTTCTTGGGACAACCACCCCTTTTGGAACATGCTCTGGCTTCCTGGGACCCCCAAATTCCTTGCCCAAAGTTAAGAGCCTGCAGTGTCTTCTCTAGGTTCTTTGGTTGTTCTAATAACCGATTAAATTGACATAAGACAGGTACATGGGAAAAAAATTTAATTTCAAACCTAAGGGAGCTGATAAGAATATGAGCCTTCCTCAAGTGACAAAAGTAGGAGCCTTTATATCTTTTATGTATTTATTCACTTATTTTTTAAAAAGCTTTATTATTTTTTTTCAAATTCTTTTTTTTAATTAATTTTTATTGGTGTTCAATTTACCAACATACAGAAAAACACCCCGTGCTCATCCCGTCAAGTGTCCACCTCAGTGCCCGTCACCCATTCCCCTCCAACACCCGCCCTCCTCCCCTTCCGCCACCCCTAGTTCGTTTCCCCGAGTTAGGAGTCTTTATGTTCTGTCTCCCTTCCTGATATTTCCCAACATTTCTTTTCCCTTCCTAAAAAGCTTTATTTATTCATGAACGACACACACACACACACAGAGGCAGAGACATAGGCAGAGGGAGAAGCAGGCTCCCTACAGGACCCTGGGATCATGACCTGAGCCAAAGACAGATGTTCAACCACTGAGCCACCCAGGTGCTTCAGCCTTTATAACTTTTAAACAAAGAAACAATTATTTGTGAAGAAGCGACAAAAGGGTTTGGGCTTGGGGTAGGCAATAAATGAAGAAGTAATAAGTTTGTTTATATAACCTTTTTGGCCCTGAATTCCTTATCAGTGGTGATAAGGATGGTTTCTACCTTCTAGGTGCAGGGAAGGTAGCCTTACATGGGGAATTTATTTCCTGCTTTCAGGAGGGACAAAAGGACCTTCTTGTGCCAGTTGTTCCTTAAGTAACTTTATTTAGTTCAAGATAATCAATATGTCAAAGTGGCATATTTTGGGGTGATCTGCCCTGAACCCCATCATTCCTTCTCATTGGCTGACTATCCCATGGCACAGCTTTCCCATACAGCCTACCTGTGCATTGCTTCAAATTCTTCCCTGCCCCTCCTCCCCCTTACTGCCCTAGGTTTATGCCTACCACATAAAAGCAAGAGCACTCAATCTCCTGTATACTTTGTTGTCTAGTAAATTGGGCTAAAATATAGATCCACAATATGAATCAGAAAAAATAAAATTCTGAGAGTTTTAAGGAGGCTTCATTACATGGACATGATTGATTACATCATTGGCCATCCACTCACTCTCCAGTCCCTCTCCCCTCCACAGAGTTGGGGTGGGGGAACTGAAAGTCCCAACCCTATAATCACAAGGTTGGTTCTCCCTGCAACCCACCCTCACCCTTTGGTGCTTTCCAAAAATGTCACCTCATTAACATAACAGAAGACATCTTTATTGCTCTCTCTCATCCTCACTTAGGAAATTCCCAGGGTTTGGGGAACTGTGTACCAGAAACAGGGAGGAAGACCAAATACACATCTCTGATGATAAATTACATCATCACAAAACGAAACTTTTGGATGGCGTTTTTAAGGATGGATAATACCTGAACTGATAGAGAGGAGACAGAAAGGTGCTCCGGGTAAGAGTTTCAAACCCTGAGTGAAGACTTGGGACCTAGTATGGTACTTGGGAAGGACTTGCCATTTCTGCATTCCTGTTAATACCCTCAGGGTGTTACAGACTGCTTGAAGGGCACCAGTGAAACCCACATTCATCCATGATATAAAGAATTTAATGATTTGGGGCACCCAGGTGGTACAGTCAGTTAGGTGTCCAATTCTTGGTGTCAGCTTGGGTGGTGATCTTAGGGTCGTGAAATCAAACCCCGTATTGGGCTCTGCCTTTGGTGTGGAATCTGCTTAAGACTCTCTCCCTCTCCCACTGCCCCTCCCCTCCACTCTATCTCTCTCTCTCAAAAATAAATAAACCTTAAAAAACAAGTAATGATTTGACAGTTTCCCTAACAGCAACAAACAAGACAAAACTGAACCTACATTTCAAATCGGGTCTTCAAACAAATTCTCAAAAGGGCCCTCTCAATTTTGTTAATAAAAATAAACACTTCTGGGGTGGCCCGGGTGGCTCAGCAGTTTGGCGCCGCCTTTAGCCCAGGGCCTGATCCTGGAGACCCGGGATCCAGTCCCACGTTAGGCTCCCTGCATGGAGCCTGCTTCTCTCTCTGCCTCTCTCTGCCTCTCTCTGTCTCTCTCTCTGTCTCTCTCTGTCTCTCTCTCTCTCTCTCTCTCTGTGTCTCATGAATAAATAAAATCTAAAATAAAATAAAATAAAATAAAAAATAAATAAAATAAACACTTCTGATGAAAAATCCCTTTTTTGGTAACTTAGATGCTTAAGAGTAGTGACAGGTGGTAACTATTCTTATTGTGATGAGCATTTCTTATATGTGTATATAAAGTTTGAATCACTATGTTGTATACCTGAATCTAACATATGGTATGTCAACTATACTTCAATTAAAATTAGAAAAAAATTAATGCATATTAAATAGAATGGTCAGAATATAGGATAATTTACACAAGAGTGAAAACAGACAATAATTCACTTTATTTTTTTAAAGATTTTATTTATTTGAGAGAGAGAGGGAGAGGGAGCATGAGCAGGGGCAAGAGCAGAGGGAGGAGCAGACTCCCCACTGAGCAGGGAACCCTACACGGGCTCCATTCTAAGACCCTGGGATTATGACCTGAGCCCAAGGCAGACACTCAACCGACTGAGCCACCCACGTGCCTGATAATAATTCACTTTAGAGTAATATTGAATTATGGGATATCCTAGAAATAAGTAAATCAATGTCTGACAAATGATCAACTAGGCCCTTATTTAATATTCAAGTATGTGACCTGTAAATTTTTGTTGACCTGGGAGTAAAATTCAAGAATTTAGGGGGCACCTGGGTGGCTGGGTGGTTGAGCATCTGCCTTTGGCTCAGGACATGATCCTGGAGTTCCAGGATTGAGTCCCACATCAGGCTCCCTGCATGAAGCCTGCTTCTCCCTCTGCCTGTGTCTCTGCCTCTCTCTCTCTCTCTTTCTCTCTCTCTCTCTGTGTATGTCTCTCATGAATAAATAAATAAAATCTAAAAGAAGAAAAAAAAAAAAAGAACCACAGGCCCCAAATGGAGTCATTTATACTAGGCCACATCAACAAACCCAGGCTTGATACTTAACTAATTGCCACTTCCCCCAGAAATGTAGTCTTAACAAGTCAGTCAGGAGTTTGTGATCAGCACCAATGAGGTAATCCGTCACATGGGCCCTCTCCATCCCCCAAAGGAAGGTGAGGTAATCTGTATAATAAGACCCTCTGTCCTTCCCCCTCAGGAAAAGTGACCTTGCCTGAAACAATCCTTTCTTTTTTTTTTTTTTTAAAGATTTTTATTTATTTATTCAGGGAGAGAGAGAGAGAGAGAGAGAGAGAGAGGCAGAGACACAGGCAGAGGGAGAAGCAGACATCATACAGAGAGCCTGACGTGGGACTCGATACAGGGTCTCCAGGATCACGCCCTGGGCCACAGGTGGCGCTAAATCGCTGCGCCACCAGGGCTGACCTGCTTTCTTTTTTAAAAGTATTTTATTTATTTATTCATGAGAGACACACACAGAGAGAGAGAGAGGCAGAAACACAGGCAGAGGGAGAAGCAGGCTCCATGCAGGGAGCCTGACGTGGGACTTGATCCCAGGGCCCCAGGATCACTCCCTGGGCTGAAGGTGGTGCTAAAGGGCTGAGCCACCCGGGCTGCCTGAAACAATCCTTTCTTTTCATTTGCTTAATAACTTCCTTGCCTCATCCTCCTTCCTATAAAAACCTTCCATTCTGGGGAGCCTGGGTGGCTCAGTGGTTGAGCATCTGCCTTTGGCTCAGTTCATGATCCCCAGGTCCTGGGATCGAATCCTGTGTATGGCTTCCCTCAGGCTCCCTCTGCCTGTGTCTCTGCCTCTCCGTGTCTCTCATGAATGAATGAATGAATGAATGAATAAATAAATAAATAAATAAATAAATAAATAAAATCTTTAAAGAAATCAGAAAACTTCCTTTTTGTACAAGTCTTCAGAGCTCCTTTCTCCTTGCTAGAAGGGATGGTGCCCAATTTATGAATCACTTGAGAAAGTCAATTAGATCTTCAAATTTACTCAATTGAATTTTTGTTTTTAACACATTATTTCGTTGCAGCTAACTGTATTGTCACTGGGGTGAATGAGGCAGAGGAGGGGATAGACTCGTCAGGAGTGACAGGCCTGAAATGTTGGAAAGGTTGTATGTAAGGAGAACAAACAGATTCTGTGGAAGTTTACAAGAATTAGTAACTGCTTCAGTAAAGCAGGAGTTGAAGTTTCTATAGCTGAATGGATGATGGTGCCTCTAACTCCTGAGACTATAAGGATAAGGTAGGAGTCCGGAGGGATAAAGATAGAAAGAGCATGGTTTGGCTGGATTGATTTTGAGACACCTAAAGAATATTCTCCAGGAACATCTCCATTCTTCCTTCCTTCCTTCCTTCCTTCCTTCCTTCCTTCCTTCCTTCCTTCTCTCTCTCTTTTTTAAGATTTTATTTATTTATTCCAGAAAGAGAGGAGGAGCACAAGGAGAGGGACAAGCAGACACGGGGTTTGACCTCAGGGGCTAGATCTCAGCACCCTGAGATCAGGACCTCAGCCAAAACCAGGAGTCAGATGCCTACCTGACTGAGCCACTCAGGTGCCTGTCTCTGTCTCTTAAAAAAAAAAAAAAGAAATTAAAGTTAATTTACATCTAATTGCTAAGACAAGCATAAGAATTACCAAATCTTGATCACACTGGTATTTAGGAGTAGTGTGCTTTACAATGATGTATTATCATGCCCTCTTGGCTCATTGCTATCACTGCTATCTCCTCATATGGGTTGAGTGATTTGACTAAAGTCTAATTGCTAAACAAGGGCAAAGTCCAAATAAAACTCCATGTTTTTATTCCTTGTTCTTTTGCTTTATCTCAAAACAAATCTCCACAGCATCTATAAAATAATAAAAACAAATTCATGAAAGAACCAGTAGCCTGTTCCTGCAGGCAGTGTTTCTCAGCTGAGCTCCAAGTGACAAACCAGAACCAGAGCTCCCTCCCTTCCTACTGTACTTTCACCAGCTTCTTCCAGTAACAGAGTATCCTCTTGGCTTATTTCCCTTCAATTCATTGGCCCATAGCTTCCAGGTTAAACAAAGACATTTCAGTAGCTCATTTATATATATGTATTTATGTATGGTAGCCTCTTCTTCACTGCATTCAAGGACAACTTTCCACCATTAACCATCACCTTGTTCTGCCTTCCTTACAGAGAAAGATTTTTGTGAATATTTGACTTGTTATCGTTAGATCAAACACAAAATGTGACTTCAGATTAATTTCCTTTTTTAGTCTTTATCCAATTTTTCCAAACTACTTCACTCCTAACCTACAGGGATCATTTCTTAAATAAAGATAGACTTCATTTTTGGAAAGTTAAAACTTTCAAACTGACATATGAGCCAATAAAAATGTCCCTAAAAACATTCATGGTAAAAAAAAAAATCCATGGTGCTAAAATATCATTTTTAAAAAGCTAAAACAAAAAAAAAAATAAAAATAAAAAATAAAAAGCTAAAACATAATTTTCATGCAAACATATAAGGAAGATGTATCAAAATTTCATCAACTTATTAATGAGGGGACCAGTAAGAGTAATATCAATTCAAAGGATAATTTGAAGAACATATTTTTATCAATAAATATCAGTATTGATAAATATGTATATGTATACATATTTATATATGTGTATATATATATATATATATATATATATATATATATATACACACACACACATGGAATGCTGAAATGACTTTGTCAGTCGATACAAAACTGGTTAATATCCTGTAGGATAATAAAGTACAATGTTTACTCTTTTCCTGGTCATCTATCATGGAACTTTACCAAGGTCCTGTATCTGGGAAATAGATGCCTCCATGATATTCTCCCTTCAGTAATATATCACTGAATATATTTAGGATATATCAGAATGAGAAAGGGCAAATAAACATAGTTTGAAGAAAGGGATTTCAGACAGGATGGCAAGTGGGGAAGGAGCCAAGTTTTGACATTTGTTCAACAAATATTTTCTGAGAACCTAGTAAGGGCAACACACTGTTTTGGGTGCTATGAAAGAAATCAAATTGCACAAGACTAAAATAATAATAATAATAATAATAATAATAATAATAAAATAAAGGGGGATCCCTGGGTGGCTCAGTGGTTTGGTGCCTGCCTTTGGCTCAGGGCCTGATCCTGGAGTCCTGGGATCAAGTCCCACATCAGGCTCCCAGTATGGAACCTGCTTCTCCCTCTGCCTGTGTCTCTGCCTCTCTCTCTCTCTCTCTGAGTCTCTCATGAATAAATAAATAAAATCTTAAAAAAAAAAAAGTTGCACAAGACTTGGTCCTTCCTTTGATAATTTGGAAAGTGAAAATATTTACACAGTTAACTATAATGCAAAACATGTCCCTTCACATATTGTGAGTTTTAAGTTTCTATTTGTTGTTTTTTAGTAATCTCTACCTCCAACATGGGGCTTGAATTTACAACCCCAAGATCAAGAGTCACACACTCCACCAACTGAGCTCTCCAGGCACCTCCTGTGAATTTTTTTAATAATAGAAATGGGTGATTAATGAATAAAATTGCGAACAAGGGAAAAGTAGGAAAAACATTACCTAAAGTTCTACCATCTAAACGTAATCATTATTAATATTTTAGAAGAATTTCTTTTGGTTCATTTTTCAAAATATTTTTTATTTGTTTATTAATGAGAGACACAGAGAGAGAGAGAGAGAGGCAGAGACACAGGCGGAGGGAGAAGCAGGCTCCACGCAGGGAGCCCGACATGGGACTCGATCCCAGGACCCAGGATCACACCCTGAGCTGAAGGCAGACTCTTAACTGCTGAGCCACCCGGGCGACCCTGCTTCATGTTTTTTGATGGTTACTTTTTACTTTCCTTTCTCCTCTTTAAAAAAAAAAAAATTTTTTTCTAAACTTGCCACCTTCATACTATTTTACATCTCTTAAAAAATGTATTAAGTCCTTTGCATTGCTTCATAGATATCTGTTAGTTTCTTGTTTGTTTCATAGCCTATATTTTGAGACCTGCCCCTCTCCTGCTCTGAAGGAATATGGGTGGCCATCACAATAGCCCACTTCTCTGGAAATAGACACTGGTCTAAGAATGAGCTTGTGGCCTGTCTAGCAGAACCAACCCTGTTCTGGGAGATTGATATGCATGCTCAGAGAGGAAGAGGTATCTGAACTGCCAGGGCCCATATGCCCCAGCACATACAGAAAACCTACCTGAGTATAGAACTAGTAAGAAAAGGGACAGAGAGAGAGACCGAGAGACAGAGACAGAGGGACAGAGGAAGACAAACCAAAGGACATCATTTGAGTATCTGGACATATGAAGTCAGCCAAGAACTGGAACTTTAAAGTTTCATGAACAAAAATATTCTCTTTATTTGCTTGAACTAAGTGGAGTGGGGTTTCCATCACACACCATCAAAAAGCTCTGTCAATATACCTATGATTACATAGTCTTAGCCATCATCAAAGAATATCTGGTTTCTATGCAAAGACCTTGTTTACAGTGAGAGTAATAAATGTGGTCAAAACAGAAAAAGTTCCATACTAGGATTTGTGAAATGTCCTCCCATTTTACTTCCATATTCTCCTTTCCTCCTTCTCTCCCTTCCTTTATTTTTTTATTTTTTTAAAAGACACATTTATGGGATCCCTGGGTGGCTCAGTGGTTGAGCATCTGCCTTCAGCCCAGGGCCTGATCCTGGAGACCCCGGATTGAGTCCCACATCAGGCTTCTGCATGGAGCCTGCTTCTCCCTCTGCCTCTCTCTCTCTCTCTCTCTTTCTCTCTCTGTCTCTCATGAATAAATAAATAAAATCTTAAAAAGGGATCCCTGGGTGGCGCAGCGGTTGGGGGCATGCCTTTGGCCCAGGGCGCGATCCTGGAGACCCGAGATCGAATCCCACATCGGGCTCCCGGTGCATGGAGCCTGCTTCTCCCTCCGCCTGTGTCTCTGCCTCTCTCTCTCTCTGTGTGACTATCATAAATAAATAAAAATTAAAAAAAAAATCTTAAAAAAAAGACATTTATTCAGCGTCATGATCAGACTATTACATTTAGCAATCAACAGCATGGGTGCAAAAAAAAAAAAAAACTACATTAAAACGCTTTGTTGGAATGCTTTACACTTTCCGCAGAACAAACTGAAATAACCTGTTATACAATTAGTCACAAATACAATCCTCGAGGTTTTGCCCATACACATGAGTATTGTCTAAAACATGTCTTCTGTGTAGCAGCAAGGCCCTGTCACCACTGTGCTTGGCTGAGCTCACAAATCTGTTGTAACCTGTAGCTTCCCTGTCACTTCTCTGGCTCTCCTCTCCTGCTAAGTTTTGTTTCCTGGCAGTAATTATAACCTTCCGCCACTGCCATAGCTGCTGCTGCTGCTGGAACTGCCACAGCCACCTTGGTTTCATGGTTTGGCAAAGTATTGGCCTCAACCAGCATAGGGGCCAGAGCTTCTGCCTCCAAAATTTCCTCACTTCATGGGTCCAAAATTTGAGGATTGATTGTTGTAATTGCCAAAATCATTATAGCTTCCGCCACCTCCAAAGTTGCTTCCATCATTACCAAATCTGTTGTAGCCATCCCCACTACCACCCTGTCCACCACCACCTCCACTGCCACCGAAGCCACCTCGACCACTGAAGGTCCCCCCCACGACCAAAGTTGTCATTCCCACCAAAACCACCTCCACGACCACCACCAAAGTTTCCAGAACCACTTTGGCCTCTTTGGCTGGACGAAGCACTAGCCATCTCTTCAATAGGGCTTTCCTTACTTCACAGTTGTGGCCATTCACAGGATGGTATTTTTGAATGACACTCTTGTCTACAGAGTCATGGTCATCAAATGTCACAAAAGCAAAACCTCTCTCTCTCTCTCTTTTTTTTTTTCTTTAAACCTCTCTTTTTGCCACTGCCTTGGTCAGTCATGATCTCATTCAATTCAATTTTCCCAAACTTTTCAAAATAATCTCTTAGATGATGTTCTTCAGTGTCTTCTTTAATGCCACCAACAAAAATCTTTTTCACAGTTAAGTGGGCACCAGGTCTTTGAGAATCTTCTCTTGAGACAGCCCTCTTTGGTTCCACAACCCTTCCATCCACCTTGTATTGCTTTGCATTCATGGCTGCATCCACCTCCTGCACGGTGGCATAGGTGACAAACCCAAAGGCTCTGGAGCTCTTGGTGTTTGGATATCTCACTACCACACAGTCCGTAAGTGTTCCCCAATGCTCAGGATGGCCCCTCAGACTCTCATCGGTTGTTTCAAAGCTCAGACCTCTGATGAAGATCTTCCGCAGCTGCTCAGGCTCTTTGGGAGACTCTGACTTAGACATGACGGTGGTGGCAGGGGAGACTTTCACGATGCTTACTCGGTGGCGTCCAGGGGCAGAAAGGGTCTCCCTTCCTTTTATTCTCTTTCCACGTTTATTCTCACTAAACAAACACTGACCGACTGATCATCTGCCATGTGCTAGCCACAGTGCTGAGTGCTGAAGGTATAATGGTGAATAAAACCCACTTGGTCCCTGCCTTCTTGGAGCTGATGCCACGGACTTCCTTTCTCTTGCATTGTGTGACGTTTCACAGGACAGCATTGGCGGTGTAGTATTTTTCTATGTTCTATTTTCAGGCATACAAGGAATTGCTTTTTCTAAACAGCAGATCATATTAATATGCTAATACTTTAGTAAAATCTTTTATCCTGAGAGAATTACAAAAATGACTATGTAGATTTTGAACAGTCTAAGTCCAGTAATTAGAAGCCTTTGAAAGTGACAAATGCTGGGTGCTTGGGTGGCTTAGTTGTTAAGGGTCTACCTTTGGCTCAGGTCATGATCCTGGGATTGAGCCTCATGTCAGGCTCCCTGCCCAGTGGGGAACCTACTTCTCCCTCACCCTCTGCCACTCCCTCACCCTCTGTTTGTGCTTGCCAGCTCTCTTTCTCTGTCAAATAAAAAATATATATATTAAAAAAAGGAAAGTGACAGATGCCATATTTATGACAATTTATATATAACCTGTTGACTTGTTTGCTTTTGAAATATGTTACTTAAGTTGTCCTTGTTTTTTTAAATTTTAATTTAGTTTTTAAAGATTTTCTTTATTTATTCATGAGAGACAAGGAGAGAGAGGCAGACACATAGGCAGAAGGAGAAACAGGCTCCCTGCAAGGAGCTTGATGTGGGATTCGATCCCAGGATCCTGGGACCACAACCAGAGCCAAAGGCATACACTCAACCACTGAGCCACCCACGTGCCCCTGTTTTGTTCTTTTTATATATATATTTAGGTGTTATTTATTTAAGTAATCTCTCTCTCTTTTTTTTTAAAGGTTTTATTTATTTATTCATGAGAGATACAGAGAGACAGGGAGAGGCAGAGACACAGGCAGAGGGAGAAGCAGGCTCCATGCAGGGAGCCCCATGTGGGACTCGATCCTGGGTCTCCAGGATCACAACTTGGGCTGAAGGCAGCATTAAACCATTGAGCCACCCGGGCTGCCCTATTTAAATAATCTCTATACCCAACATGGGGCTTGAATTAATGACCTTGAGATCAAGAGTCAGATGCTCTACTGACTGAGCCAGTCAGGTGCCCCAAGTTGAACTTGTTTTTTGACTAGACATCAAATTACTTTCCATATATAAATCAGTACAATACTAAAAAAATCAATGCACAGAGACTTGCCATAGGTACAATATGTCTGGCGAGTGGAAATAAGCAAAATAAATATACTTATTTTTTTTAAAGATTTTATTTATTCATGAGAGACAAAAAGAGAGAGACAGAGACATAGGCAGAGGGAGAAGTAGGCTCCCTGCAGGGAGCCTTACATGGGATTTGATCCCAGGTCTCCAGGATCCCACCCTGGGCCAAAGGCAGGTGCTAGACTGCTGAGCCACCCAGGCATCCCAATAAATTTACTTATTTTAATTAATTAATTTTTGGAGGGGGAAGGAGGGGCAAAAGGAGAGGGAGAGAGAGAGAATCTTAAGCAGGTTCCACACCCAGCTTGGAGCCCAATGGGGGATCCACCTAACAACCCTGAGATCATGACCTGAGCTGAAATCAAGAGTTGGATGCTTAACCGACTGAGCCACCCAGGTGCCCCTAAAATATAGTTATGGAAGAAGATTTTCCCAAGTTTTTTGCATTTGTCCCTAGCACAATGTATTAATTCTTTCAAAATATTTTGACTAAAATAAAATAAAAGGTGCTAGTGTCCCCTGATAAAAACTTATGTAATATTTCTAGAATGAAATATAAAAGCATGTGAATAAAATGACAGTAAATATATCTGGAAGAAGCAAACTTAGGAACTGAATCCATCACAGAAAAGTTCTTTTCTCCGAAGAAAGGTAAACCACCTTTCCTCCTTTATAAGAGTGCTGCAGCATTTAGAGCGAGTTTGGCTTTCCTGCCAGGAGCTTGGTCTTCTAAAAGTGCTAAGGGTTCCAGCTTCTCAGCATCGCAGGCAGGATCTATGTACAATGATAGCAGAGGCACATGGGGAGGAGGGTTTGGGGTATGGGTCTGCCTTCCTAGAAACTGACTTTCCTTATCATGTCAGAAGAACAGTCGTTCTGATAGCTGGGCTTAGCAGGGCAACAAAAGTGCATGGCTCTGGTGCATGTCCTGTTGCTGTGTCCCCTCTGGAAGAGATGGCCATCAAAGCTGTCCCCTAAAGGCTCAATGGTGTATAATCCAGATTCTTATCCATGGTGGCCAGGGAATCTGGGGCTGTCCTGTCTAGGCACAACACACTCATTATATTTATTTTTTTAAAATTTTTTAAAAAAGATTTTATTTATTCATGAGAGACACAGAGGACAGAAGTAGAGACAGAGGGAGGAACAGAGGGAGAAGAAGTATCTCTTCAGGGAGCCTGATGAAGGACTTGATCCCAGAACCCTGGGATCACGCCCTGGGCCAAAAGCAGATGCTCAACCACTGAGCCACCCAGACATCCCTACACTAATTGTTTTTAAATAGATGAAAGCCAGTCACACCTTATGTTTCAAACCTAACAGTGATGATGATTTTCAACATTGCACATTAGAATCAGATGGGAAGCTTTTAAAATTAGGTCTTGATGTCCAGGCTGTACCCCAGACCAATTCAATCATAATCTTTGTTGGTAGAACCTGGGCATCAAGAGTTTTAAAAATTCCCCCAAATGATTCTAGTCATCGAAGTGGTAACTGCTAACTCTTTTTTAAACCTATAGGCTTCGGGATCCCTGGGTGGCGCAGCAGTTCGGCGCCTGCCTTTGGCCCAGGGCACTATCCTGGAGACTCGGGATCGAGTCCCACATCGGGCTCTCGGTGCATGGAGCCTGCTTCTCCCTCTGCCTGTGTCTCTGCCTCTCTCTCTCTGTGACTATCATAAATAAATAAAAATTAATTTAAAAAAATGTACACCTAAAACTAATATTATAAAAAAAAAAAAAAACCTATAGGCTTCGATTACTTCAGGAGATGCTCTTGTGACCAAAGACATAAAGCCTGTTGCAAAGTGGTGCTTGCTTGGAGGATCCCAGAGAGAAGGACAATCATGGGGATCCTTATGAAGATTTCATTAAATAATTTTTATTCCCGGGATCCCTGGGTGGCGCAGTGGTTTGGCGCCTGCCTTTGGCCCAGGGCGCGATCCTGGAGACCCGGGATCGAATCCCACATCAGGCTCCCGGTGCATGGAGCCTGCTTCTCCCTCCGCCTGTATCTCTGCCTCTCTCTCTCTCTCTGTGACTATCATAAATAAATAAAAAATTAAAAAAAAAATAATTTGTATTCCTCCTTTTTGTTACTACATTGGTCCTGTGTTATTCTCACTTTTTACTCTTCTTAGGATGTGTTCATAGGGCCACTGGATCACTACGTGTGTGTGTGTGTAAACAGAACAAATTAATTTTGAAGATAGTACTACCTTTACTTGCGTTGGGTTGCTTTGTATTTCCACCACAACAGGACAAAATGGGGCGTCCAGAATTTGAAGTGGGGTCACAGCTGTTCTCGATGCGCCACGCCTTTCCACCACCCCATGAAGGAAGAGAGTGTTTAGATCAGCTTGCCACCGGGAGCTTTCTAACAGAAATGCAAACTAATTTAAGTTACTAAAGGGGCTTAATTCTACTCTATACACTAGGAATTAGGTAAAGTTTCTCACCATTTCTTAAGGCTGCCCTGAGAATGCCGTTGTCCTCAAACACCCTCAAAAGAGGAACTAACTAAAGTCTAAGTATTTATCATCATAAAACTAAAGATACTTTCTATAAAGATTGTACTTCAGAATATGCAGGCCTTTAATCCAACATTCCACTGTTTTCAAATCTACTCCCCTGTCTAATTCACATATTCAAACCAATTCACTCAAATATGTTCAGAAAATTCACATATTCAAACCAGTTATTTGTGATTATGATTTAGAAGTCCACAGAGGTTCAGTTCACTATTACTGACTTTCATTCTTTTCACGGAACTTTTCTTTTTTAGTATCTTATTTTAAAAAAATAATAATCTCTACCCCCAACGTGGGCCTCAAACTCACAACCCTGAGATCAAGAGTCACATGCTCTTCCAACTGAGCCAGTCAGGCGCCCCTCCAAAGGAATTCTTTATTTCCATGTAGCGTCAAAGAGGGAACCTAGATTTTCGTATTAGAGATATCTTTTTTTCCTTTTTAAAGATTTTTATTTATTTATTCATGAGAGACACACACACACAGAGGCAGAGACACAGGCAGAGGGAGAAGCAGGCTCCATGCAGGGAGCCCGACGTGGGTTTCGATCCCAGGTCTCCAGGATCACACTCTGGACTGAAGGCGGCACTAAACCGCTGAGCCACCCAGGCTGCCCATCGTATTAGAGAAATCTAGATTTGAATCTCTGCCACTTATTCTGGGAATATGACCAATTTATTTTTTCCAGTGCCTCAGTTTCTTTGTAAGATAGGTAGAGTTGATGTAGGAACAGTACAATTATGTGTGAAATTTTTGGTACCTGGTATGGAATCAGTATTTAATATTAATGTGTGTGTGTGTTTTTAAGTGATCCCTGCACCCAACGTGGGGCTCAAACTCACTACCCTGAGATCAAGACTCAGTTGCTCTACCGACTGAGCCAGCCAGGTACACCCAATTCTCCTTCTTCTTTTTTAAACTTCAGAGTTTTTCTCTATCTTGCTTTCTCCAGTAATAACCTACGACCACTGAGTCCCCCCACTTGACTGTAAATGCCATGGAAGCAGGAACTCCTATCATTCAGTCCACTGCCTGGAATAGAGGATCTGTAAATGTTTGCTGAATGCCATGTATGTGTGCCTCTTGTACAAGGTGCTCAGAATGTCATGTGAACAAATGCCTTTACTGTGACATAAAAGAATTTTGGGACACGGTCTAGTGAGGAGTGAAGTAAATTATTCTAAAAACAGTCTCATGTTACTTATTTGAAAACATTAACTCATTCCCAGTTTTGTTCTATTCTTTTTTAGTGCTATAGCATAGGATTAAGGGTGTGGGTTCTGCAAGCACAGAGCAACACTACCTGATTTTGGTTTTGTTTTTAAAGATTTTACTTATTTATTCATGAGACACACACACACACACACACACACACAGAGAGAGAGAGAGAGAGAGAGAGAGAGAGATAGGCAGAGGGAGAAGCAGGCTCCATGCAGGGAGCCTGACGCGGGACTCGATCCCAGGTCTCCAAGATCACGACCTGGGCCAAGGGCAGGCGCCCAACCGCTGAGCCACTCAGGGGTTCCCCCCCCCCCACTACCTGGTTTTGAATCCAGACCTCATTACTTATTAGCTGTGCAGAAATAGATTAAACATTCTGTTTCCCATGTGTAGAATGGATATAATAACCACACCTATCTCACAGAGCTGTTGTTGACGGTTAAATGAGCTAAAATACAAGAAAGTGCTTAGAATGGTAATTGGCACCCACTGTGAGCGTTAGCCCATCTAGCTCCTTCCTGGACCAGCCTGTGCTGGTTATCCTATCATCCTTCTATTCCCAGGTTTAGGATGTATTGTCGTTTTCGGCCTTCTGGTTTCTGGAGAAGTGGGCAAAGTCCTGGCTTCGTTCTCCTTCACCGGGTTTGTTCTCCAGTATTGACTGGGTTCTTTCAGCAGCCATGTGACTGGGGCGGGGGTGGCCGGGTGGTGGGATCCTGAACCCTGGGCGCTGGCATGGCCCTCCAGTAACTCCTGGTTGTGAGGGCCTCCCCTCTGAGCAGGTTCCCCTTGGTGAGCTTCCCACCAGGAGGTATTTTCTCTGTCCTCTCCTGCCCTGCTCCTTCCTGGAGTTCTTCTCTCCTAAATTCGTATATTCCAGATCATCTCCTATGATTTCTCCTGCAAGTTTTTCGCCCTTCACACACCTGTCTCCCCAGGTCCTCAGGCTGCCAAGCCTGCCTCATCCAGAGGACCTCTCTGCCTCCCTTCACTCTCCTTCCCCAAGTCACTGCCCTTCCCTCCTCCCTCCCTGACTGGCTGGGGGGGTGTTTGCTTAGAGTCTCAGATCAGTCTGTGGGTGTAGGCGGGTATTTAAAGGTCACCTAAAATGAGAATAGATCCCCCAGCTCCCTGCCTCTGCAGAAAACAACAATAACAATAAAATGAGGGCAGCCGGGGACTCTTGACTAGCAGAACCCATTTCCAGAGCCTCCACCCCTAGCAAGTGCCTAGCACATAGTAGGGGCTTCATAAGTGTGTGTGGAATACTGAACTGGCTCAGCCTCCCAGCCAAGCTACTGTCTGGGGAGGACAGCCTTCCAGGGCTCCCCAATTTGTTTAATTTTCAGGATCAAGCTCCACCCCTTTTTTTGTTTGGTTACCTGGACCTGCCCATGAGAAATTGCAAATAGTTCACTGTAGATTCCTACCATACCCGAAGAAATGTTTATTTCTTGTTGGCCGATAGCAGAATCCAACAGCATTTACAAAAATAAGTGAAGGGGCACCTTGGGTGGCTCAGTGGGTTAAGCATCTGCCTTTGGCTCAGGTCATGATCCCGGGGTCCTGGGATGGAGCCCCAAGTCATCAGGCTCTCTGCTCAGTGGGGAGCCTGCTTCCTCCTTTCCGTCTGCCTGCCACTCTGCCTACTTGTGCTCTCTCTCTCTCTCTCTGTCAAATAAGTAAATAAAATAAAATAAAACAAAATTTTAATTAAAAAAGTAAGGTGGCTAGAGAGAACCATGAAAATAAGAAAAAAATGGAGTAGTTATTAGCTAACAAGAAAGCAAACACATAAAAAGAAGGGAGAAAATGAAGGTATTGGTTAAGAAGTGGCACAAGCTGGGATTCCTAATCATTTCCTCCTTCCATGCTTCTGTCCACAGGCCACCGCCTCCCCTGGCACCGTCTAACTGGGCGTCTCTCTCCTGTGACTATGGTGACTGCTGTGACTCCCTGGGCTCTCTGAGATAGAAACACCAGGAGGGTAATTTCCTTCTGGCCTTCTCTCTAGACTCCTCCCAAATCAAAAGACCCATGTCGTTCAGATCTAAGGCTGGGAGGGTAAAGGGGTTGAAAGGTGCTCCGCTTCTCTATGAATTCCTCATTCAGCCAGGCTGACCGGCTCCAAATTCATTACAATTTTTGGAAAGAGATAGTGAAGGAGAGTGGGAGGGAGGCGGTTTGAGAGGCTTTGAGAGAAAAAGATAAGGAAAAGGAGAGGGAGGGAAAGTGGGACTTTCCCTCTGACTTTTAGAGTTTTAAGAGCAAATTTTTGTGTGCCCTTTTTAGAATTCCACACAATGCTATTTTTTTTTTCTTTTTTTACACAATGGTAAATTTGAGACAAAAGGTATATAGAGTGTATACGGGGAATGTCATTGGATGAATGAAGGTCAAAGGTTATTTAAACGAGGGAGGGAGTTGTTTATTGGTGGTTACTAAATCTCTACAGTGTATTTTTAGACCTCTCATTGGATTGTAAGATAAGGTGAGGAAAACAGAATTTCTAAGTATTGCTCAGCAGCAATTTAGCAATCTTTGGGATAGCCATCAAAAATTTCCTTGTACCAAGTTATCTCACTAAAAGTTTTCAAAATGTGCCCTTGGGTGTTAAGGGAGAGGGGACTGAGTGGTAGGGGGTGGTGCAAGGGTGTCCCAGGTGAGCTGCCCACTAGTGCAGATTCGGTGTAGCTCTTCCAAGTCTTTGGTGATGACCAAGGTGGGACCGTTTCCACCACACAAGCAGCAAGCTCCAAATCAGTGTTTCTGGGAGAGCTTCTCGTCAAAAACATTTACCAGCATACCCCTGGAGCAGATCTCCTTTTATCTGTATTTATATAGATATGGACTGTGGAAAATACAACTTTTGAAAAAAAGTTTTGTGGCCACTTTGAACACCATGCCTCAGTTGGATTTTTCTCCCTTCCTTTCTGAGTAAAATGCACAGTGAATATTATCCAGATCTTCCTCAACTTACGATGGGGTTTAGTCCTGATAAACCCATCAAAGTCGAAAATGCATTTAATGCACCTAATCTGCTGAGCATCACAGCTTAGCCTCACCTACCTTAAGCACACTCGAACACTTAGACTGGCCTACCACTGGGCAACATCCTCTAGCATGAAGCCTATTTGTGAACAGAGTATTGCATGTCCCATGTAATTTATGGACTACTGTGCTGAAAGTGAAAAACAGAATGGCTGTGTGGGTACAACCAAAGGTTTTGTAAGGGTGTCAACTGTTTCCTGCCTCAGTGGCAGGGCTGACTGGGAGCTGGGGCTGTGGCCCCCAGCATCACAAAGGAGTATCATACTGCATGTCACTAGACCCAGAAAAAAAACCAAAATCAAAATCAAAAATTTGGTTTTTACTGAGCACATATCACTTTTGCACCATTGTAAAGTAAAAAAAAAGAAGAAAACATAAGTCAAACCACTCTTTGTAGGGGCCATCTGCCACTTGAAGAATGATGAATCATTTTATTA
Organism: Vulpes lagopus; assembly: GCF_018345385.1. Taxonomy (NCBI): domain Eukaryota; kingdom Metazoa; phylum Chordata; class Mammalia; order Carnivora; family Canidae; genus Vulpes; species Vulpes lagopus. The sequence continues at coordinate 100,346,574 of NC_054834.1, read as the reverse complement.
TTTTTATATCACTTTTTGTTAAGAGACTGCAGTAGTTTTATTATTTACTAAAACTATAGCAGTTACATTCCATTCCATAAACTTTCTAATAAATCTACATAAAATGACTATAGCAAGTACTTTAAAATGTTTTAAGATACATCAAAAGAAAAAAAAATCATTGGTTATAGGCTTGGAGTTTAGTAAATGTAGACTTTATTGGATTAGTCAGCTAAGTAATTAAGAAATGGATGTGTTCCAGGAAATTGTCACTCCTCTATTTTTTTTAAATTTTATTTATTTATTCGTGAGAGACAGAGAGAGAGAGAGGCTGAGACACAGGCAGAGAGAGAAGCAGGCTCCCTGTGGGGAGCCCGATGTGGGACTTGATCCCAGGGCCCTGGGATCACGGCCTGAGCCAAAGGCAGACCCTCAACCACTGAGCCACTGAGGTGTCCCTAATATTTAAGTTCTGATATTAAGTTCCCTAATATTTAAGAACATTTTTGTTCTTTTTGGATTGTGGTATTGGAATACTGTTCTGATTTATTCCACACTACTTTTGGCTTCCTAATTGTTTTTCTACCTCACTTTTTTTTTTTTTTTTAAATATTTTAATAGCTCCTTAAACTTGCACTTTGAGAACTATGATGGTCAAGCCCATGACCAGGCAGTCTTAGCTCACTCTCTCCAGGTCTCCCCCACATCTCCTCTGACTGTTCATTTCTCAGGCTTTGTTAGGTCAGATTTCAGGTCACCATTTGGGCTATTTTTTACTTTGGTCTCTTATCCCATGAGGCTAGTTGGCTTAAGTGATGGAAGATGCCAAGATGTTAGTTGGGCTTCAGGGAAAAGAGAGAACTCATTTTGAGTTAAGCTTAATCCATGTGCTTGGCCTGTAATCAGAGAGCTCTGCATTGGGGTTTTGGGCATATGGTTTTTTAATTTCCATTTCCCATCACTTCTAAATATCTTTTCTGGGGCCTATGGGGAGGAGAGGTAGCTGTACCCCATGCAGGAGTGGGGTACTTTGGAGTCCTTTGGCTTAATAGCATGCTCCTCATTCTAATCAGAGCCTCCGTGTGTGGTTATCTGGCTTTGAACAGCAGTTACCTGCCCCCGGTGTCTCCCAGGACCAGCCTCTGATGCGGGGCATCTTGTTCTGATGTATACGAAGGCACCCTTAAGGCTTGTTTCTGATCTGATAGCAAATCCTGCTCTGGCCTGCAACAGTGATAGTCCCACGGGGTATACAGATTCTGACCCCGTGTCCCAATTTCCTGGGACTCAAAAACAATCATAAGAGTTATTTTTGAGTGCTCGCTTCGGCAGCACATACACTAAAATTGGACTGACGCTGAGAAAGTTAGCATGATTAGTGCCAGTGGCTGGGGTGGGGGTGGGTGAAATGGGTGAAGGGAGTCACAAAGCACACATTTTATAAACTTATTTATAAAATAATAAACTTATAAAATAAATAAGTCATGGGATTTCATGTACAGCATGATGACTACAGTTAATAACACTGTATTGCATATTTGAAAGTTAACAGTAAATCTTAAAAATTCTCATAAGAGAAAAAATTCTGTAACTGTGTATGGTGATGGGTGTTAGCCAGACTTATTTTTTGATCATTTTGCAATATACGTATATAAATATCCAACCATTATGTTGTACACTCGAAACTTATATAATGTTATATGTCAATTATGTATGCCTCAATCATGATAATAATTAAAAAAAGGTTTTATTGGGCAGCCCGGGTGGCTCAGTGGTTTAGCACTGCCTTCGGCCTACGGCCTGACCCTGGGGGCCTGGGATCAAGTCCCACGTGAGGCCCTGCGTGGAGCCTGCTTCTCCCTCTGCCTGTGTCTCTGCCCCCCCTCTCTCTCTCTCTCTCTCTGCCTCTCTCTCTCATGAATAAATAAAATCTTAAAAAAAAAAAGGATTATTTTAAGAGGGGAAAATAAATCAGTCGTTGCTCATGCAGATAAGCCTCTCGCTCTTCCCTGAAAATGGAGTTCTGTTGGGAGACTTCTGTGCATCTCACACATGTGGCTTTCTCCTACCCCTACTCATTTGCTAGACTTGTCTGGATGTGTTTGAATTTAAGTAGCAGACCCAGTTTGAGTTCATTGCCAGAGGCCCATCACACTTCTACAAGGCCTGCCCCACCAGTTTGACAAACATGCTCAGGCATACTGGAACTCCACCAATGGACAATAGATTTCTCACTATACAAACAAGGCCAGGAAGCAGGAAGAGAAGTGGAGGTCAGGAAAGGAGAGTGAAAAGGCAGTGCGACTTGCCCTGACTTGCTGCTACTGCCTGCCCCACATCTACTTAGGATTTGCATTTCGATAGTTGATTCGGCAATAAAAATTGCTGTACACCCACTGGTCTGCCTTTCTTCTCCCCACATCTTAGAGTATAAATTCTTTGGAGAGTCAGGCTCCCTCCTGGCCGAGGTGTAGTGTTTACCAAAAAGGCTTAGGAAACATTTTTTGACAATTAAAAAAAAATTTTTTTTTCTACACAAAGCGAGGGGGAGACCGAAAATGAACCTAGATGTGAAGCGAGAGCAAACAAAAAGGCTTTTCACTTTGCTTTGAACTGAGTACTTTGTTAAAAGAACAAGGCTCTTTCTACATTGTGATGTAGTTCTTCTGTGGCCAGCTTCCCCAGATCTGTGCAACGGTTGTGCTGGGAGCTGGATCAGTTGTGGTGTGCATACGAGATGGCATCACGAATTCCTGCTGCCAGCCTCAGCTCAGACACGTTGGGAAAGAAGGCCTCAGAGAATTGATCACATTGACTATTTTTCTTTAGTTCTTGTCTTTGTAAGCAACAGTGAATGTACAGCCAAACTCAGTATCCCTGTTTCTAGTATTTCTGGGACTGGTAGTGAGATATAGATAATATAAATTTATTTTTGTGATTTTTTTTAAGATTTTATTTTTAAGTAATCTCTATACCCAATGTGGGTGGGGCCTGAACTTACACCCCTGAGATCAAGAGTTGCATTCTCCACTGACTGAACCAGCCAGGCAGCCCTGGTGTTCTTTAAAAGCAGACAGATGAGGGGTGCCTGGGTGGCTCAGTGGATTAAGTGTCCAGCTCTTGATTTCAGCTCAAGTCACGATCTCGGGATCTTGAGATGGAGCCCTGCATCTGGCTCCACGCTCAGTGCAGAGTCGGCTTGTCCCTCTCTGTTCCTCACACTACTTGCACTTTCTCTCTAAATACATAAATAAAATCATTTAAAAATAGACAAAATAAAAGCAGCCAGATGAACAAATGCATGGAATTAATACAAACAGTATCATCTCAAATCTTGTTGAAGGCTATAAATGAGCTTGTCTCAGAATTTCTTATCAACAGATATTGGGGAAGGGAAAAAAAAAAAAACCTCTCCCCAACAACAAAATAAATTCAGGTGTTCTTGATCTCTTATCCACATTGATCAATATTCTAATTACTTCTGCATTTTTATAAAAGATGGTCGTGATGGGAGCTGTGCAATCCTGTCACCAGCCTCTATTTACAAAAAGACGTTTTGAGAGTGAGGAGCAGAGCAGCAGCACCCTATCTCCTCTTAGGTAGTGAAACAGCCCACGAGGTTTGGCTGAGCCTCAGCTAGCTTTCATCTGTCCCTTGCAGCTCTAAATGGAGCCACGTGACAAGGGGATCTGAGTGGAAGGGAGACCTCATCTGGGAGCTTCCTGCTGCTTGGACATTTAGAACCCGAGCACATGGCTTAGCTCACCTGAATGGCGGGACAGAGGAGCTTGGGTCCCTAAAACCAGAGATCATTATATCACTTTGGGCCCTCCCACCCTGACGTTTATGTGAGAAAGAAACTTAGTCTGTGGCTTAACACAACAAAAGTTTATTTCTTGATCATATCACTTGTCCAATCATGTGTCAGCAGGGGGAGCTGCTCATCAAGGGCACTGAAGCATTCTCTTTTTTAAAAGATTTTATTTATTTATTTATTTATTTATTTATTTATTTATTTATTTATTTGGCAGAGAGAGAGAGGGAAAGCACAGTAGGGGGAAGGATGGAGGCAGAGGTAGAGGGAGAAGCAGACTCCTTGCGGAGCAGGGAGCCTGGTGCAGGCTCCATCCCAGGACCCTGGGACCATGACCTGAGCCAAAGGCAGACGCCTAACCAATGGAGCCACCCAGGTGCCCCTGAAGCATTTTATTTCAATCAGTGCTTCCATTAGTGTTTCCACTAGTGTCAAGACAGGCAAAGGGAATGGAATTAATTGTATACTCAAAGCTTCCACTTGAACACCTGCGTTTTCACATGTGTGAAAACACGTGTTGCTTCATTGGCTAATGTAAGTCACATCACAATGCCTAACCTCAAAGAGGGTAGGGAAGTACAATCCTACTATGTACCAATGGGAGAAGAACCAGAGTATGTGAACTATCCTAATGAGTACTAGAATTTCTGTCTTGTTTAAGCCACTGGTATTTTGGGTTTTCAGCTGCTTGCAGCTTCCCTGAATCCCAACCAACACAGGAAGGATCACGCCAATGCTGTAATCAGTTGGAAGTGTTTATCAAAATCTCTGGAATTCCCTGGGTGACAATAGTAGATAAAAGCAATCAGAGGTTTAGTAAAACAGAAGAACCTCAGTATCTGAGTAGTTTTAGGAATCTATTCTGATATTCTATAGGTAAAATCTAGGTAAAATCATGTCTGTCTGTGCTTTCCCCCAAATGCAGGAACCATCTGTGGGAGAAGGCTGACACACATATTTATTTCTTCCAACTAGACCTATGGTGCAACACATCCACTAAATCTGTAATCCAGAGCGTTTATTTACTGTGTGTAGGTGTCACTTAGAAGCAGGCACCTTCATTAAAAAAGACAAAACAAAAATCAGGTTCGTCTCGTGGAAGAACATTCTACAGACTGTGGACAGAGGAAGTCTTTTCTGTTACCGGAGAGCAAGCCCATGCACCGAACGGAGCACTCTTGCTCTCTTGTAGTCTCATCCTTGATCAGGAAAGCAGAGCTGTATCACATGTGAATCTGAAGGACAAAAGCAGCTCTGGAGACGCCAAGCAATAGTCTACGTTACAGGTTTAACACACTCCTTTAATTTCATTGGAAAAAAATAATGAACCCGGAGAAAAGTATTTATGGAACTGGAGGAGAGCATATTTTGCTGGTTTTACTTTATGTTTGAAGTTTTGGGGATAGCTCTGCCCATAAATACTGAAATGCCTAGCATAAAGAACGCAGCCTGGGGCATACCCCATAAAACGTACAGTGCAATTAAACGAGCAATTTCCACTGGAAATAAAACGGGCATGTTGAGCGGAATATGAATTAAACTATGCATAGGACTTGGGCTCGTGCTAGGAATCTGCTGGGTTCGGTAGCAGCTGATGCAGTCCATCTATAGGTCAAGGCCAGAAAGTAACGAAAGACAACTGCAGTGAGCATGAAGATCAAGGCATTCCAGACCGTGGTTAATGAGCCTGTCCTTACCCTGGAAAGGCCCAGCAGGAGCAAGGAGTAAACCCGACCCCCTATTCCCCTGCAGACACACTGAGCTCCTCTGTTGGGTTTGCTACGCAGAATTTTTGCCAGTCTCAAAACTTTACTACCACCTTCTGAGGAGTCAGTCCGTCCTTCCTCAAAGTCCCCCAGGTGTCGTTAGGGAAGTGTGTGTAAAGATTTCGACTGGAAGACTGAAAAGCCACCAGAACAAACATCGGTTGGTAATAACAGACCACACTCTGTCCCAGTTCATTTCTGGGACCATATTTGGAGAGGAAAGGGCAATGACTCACTGAGACCCCAAGGAAAAAAGTCAGCTCAGGAAGGGTTTAGAACTGCAAGTCTGAGGCACCACATGTATACTTTGGCTCAGAGAGGGACGGGCCTCTAAGTACAGAAAACACGTTTATCTCATTTGTCCTGGAGGTGAAGCAAATCCACCCAAGATAAAGCTGAGCGTGTATTCTTTGAGGAATGAGCGTGAGGGCGAGGGCAGGAAAGCTGGATGTTTTTCTGCCCACGAAAGGCAGAGGAAAGCTGGTTTCGAGAAACCAGTTCTTTCTTTCCCAGCCCCAGATGGTTCACCTCCCCTGCCCTGGAGGACAGGAGGGGGGCAGAGTGGGTAACAGGCCTGTGATTGGAATGGGTAGTCCCAGCCATTTAGGCCATTCGGAAGTTTAAAAAGTATTGCTTCAGAAAATCCTGATAGTTCAAAAAAAAAAAAAAAAAAAGGAAAAAGAAAAAAAATTATGACATTTCACTATTTCACTATAGTTTTGTCTAAATTCTCCTTCTCTTGCCAAAATAATCGGTGTCAGTCATTTTCTGGTTGTGAGATGTACCACATAGATGTGAAGATTGCTCAGATGAAAACCAGGGTTTTCCAGGGCAGCAGATGTTGGCATTTCTCGTGCACGATTCCTTCTAGCCCGACCTGTATCTCAACGCATCTCGGTCATTGGGGTGCGGAGGCCAAAGTGCCCTTTCCTCTCTCACCCGGGGGCCCTCCTCCCCCAAAACCAGCACGTGGCACATCTGGGCAGCCCTCCTGGCCAGGACTTGGCACAGTGAACCAGGAGCTGGGGCACGAGAGTCACCTTTCATGTGTGACGCTCCAATGTTGGACATTTCTGTCTTAGACTAAAGGAATAATAATAATAATAATAATAATAATAATAATAATAAAAAGGCACTTAATTTAGGTTAACAGAGCATTATATAACTGGAAAAATTTTACAGCTTTATTTTTATTTATTTTTTATTTATGATAGGCACACAGTGAGAGAAAGAGGCAGAGACATAGGCAGAGGGAGAAGCAGGCTCCATGCACCGGGAGCCTGACGTGGGATTCGATCCCGGGTCTCCAGGATCGGGCCCTGGGCCAAAGGCAGGCGCCAAACCGCTGCACCACCCAGGGATCCCAATTTACAGCTTTATATGCATAGTGAATAGTCGGTACAGGATAAAAAAGACTTCTAGGTTTATTTAGATTAAAAAAATAAACACTTCAAATTCTTTTTATTTTTTTATTATTTTTTAGATTTTATTTATTTTATGAGAGACACACAGAGAGAGGCAGGGACACAGGCAGAGGGAGAAGCGGGCTCCCTGCAGGGAGCCTGTCCCCGGACTCGATGCCTCGCCTCGTTGGGGATCAGGCCCTGAGCACAAGGCAGATGCTCAACCGCAGAGTCGCAGAGTCACCCAGGCGTCCCTCAAATTCTTTGATGATGCTTCTTTTCTTTTCTTCCTTCATTTTATTTATTCATGAGAAACACACACACACACACACACACACACCCAGGCCAAGCGAGAAGCAGGCTCCATGCAGGGAGCCCGACGTGGGACTTGATCCCAGGACTCCAGGATCACACCCTGGGCCAAAGGCAGACGCTCAACCGCTGAGCCACCCGGGGATCCCTGTCTCTCTTCTTTTCTTTTCTTTCTTTCTTTCCTTCTTTCTTGCTTGCTTGCTTTCTTTTTCTCGTTCTTTCTTCTTTCTTTTTCTCTTCTCTCTCTTCTCTCTGTCTCTCCCCTTCTCTCTCCCTTTCTCTCTCTGTATCTTTTCTTTCTCTCTTTTTCTCTCTTCTTTCTCTTTCCCTTTCTCTCTCTTTTTAGTCTCTCCGTCTTCTTTCTCTCTTTCTCATTCTTTCTCTGTCCTTTTCTCTCTCTGTGTCTCTTTCTTTCTCTCTCCCTTTCTCTCTCCTGTCTCCCTCTCTCTGTCTCTTCTTTCTCTCTTTCTCTGCTTTCTCTCTCTTTCCCTTTCTGTCCCTTTCTGTCTCTTCTTTCTTTCTCTCTCCTTTCTCTCCTGTTCTCTCTTCTTTCTCTCTTTCTCTCTCCCTTTCTCTTTGTCTCCTTCTTTCTCTCTCCGCCTCTTTCTTTCTCTCCTTTCTCTCTCCTTCTGTCTCTCTCCCTTTCTCTCTGTCTCTTCTTTCTCTCGCTCTCTGTCTCTCTCCCTTCTTTCTGTCTCTCTCCCTTTCTCTCCCTTTCTTTGTCTCCTTCTCTCTCTGTCTCCATCTCTCTGTCCCTCTCTCCTGTCTCTCTCTCTCCTTCTCCGACAGCGCGAGGCCGAGAGCGGGCTTCCCTGTGTCCCCGCCGAGCCGGGAGCCCCGCGCATCCCTCGAGCTCTGGCGCCGGCTGGTGGCGGGAGAGGGAAGCCGCGCGCTCGCCCCGCTCGGCGGCCCTCGCCCCCCGGCCCCCGGCCCCCGGCCCCCGGCCCCCCCGACCCCCCCGACCTCCCGCCCCCCGACCTCCCCGACCTCCCGGCCCCCCGGCCCCCGGTGCCCCGTCGGGGCGGCCTCGCGCCCAGCGGAGCGCCAGGCGGTGGCGGGCGCCCTGGTGGAGCCGCGCGCACGTTGCTGCCGGGACCCGCCGCGGCGATGAGCAGCTGCATCTGTCGAGGCCGCTTAGTCCTTTTCCGTCGGTGGAGACGCTGGGACACGGGCCTGGGACACGTGGGCGCCCAGGGCCTCGCCGCAGCGCAGCGCCCGAGACGCACAGGTGGTAAGTGAACGCCTCCCGCTGTGGCCCAGGGGCACGTCTCGCCCGGGAGCACCCCCGCGCCCGCGCCCGCGCCCCCGCCGGCTCCCAGGGGAACGACTCTCAAATGGCTAATAAAACAGAGACCTCTTCGCACGGTATTTGCAGCTGGTACATTATGAAAAAAATATATGCACATTTCAGGCCAAAGACGCTTTGTTGGGGATATGAAGTAAATTTAAGCTTGGAGGCCAATCTGTCCTCGGGTTGCAATAGGTTATAAGGATTTGCAGGAAAACTGCAAACATACAGTAGATACCTCAAGAACAAAGAATCTTTGGCAGGCCGTTTTTCTCATTTAATTAAGCTATAACTGATCTTACTAGGGTTATGGAGGGACTTCAGATGCTAATAAATAAAACCCGAAGCCGGGCCATTTCTTTCATTAAATAGCAGGAGTGTTTATAACTCTATTACTTATTGCTAAAATCAATTATTAGTACTAATATTCGATGTGGAATTTATAATGAAAACAAGCTGAAGCTTGTAAAGAACTTTTAAATAATGTCATTTGTTAATGAGCACAGGCTGTTATAGGCAACTGATGAATCACTAGATTCTACACTTGAAACTGATAATACACTCTGTTAACTAAATTGAATTTATTTAAAAACATTTTTTTTTAAGATTTTATTTATTTATTCATGACAGACATGGAGTGAGAGGCAGAGACACAGGCAGAGGGAAAAGCAGGCTCCATGCAAGGAGCTGGATGCAGGACTTGACCCCAGGCCTCCAGAATCACGCCCTGGGCGGAAGGCAGATGCTCAACCGCTGAGACACCTAGGCGTCCAACTAAATCGAATTTATTTATTTATTTATTTAGATTTTATTTATTGATTCATGAGATACACACAGAGAGAGATAGAGGCAGAGATACAGGCAGAGGGAGAAGCAGGCTCCATGCAGGGTCTCCAGGATCAGGCTCTGGGCTAAAGGCGGCGCTAAACCGCTGAGCCACCCAGGCTGCCCTAAATTGAATTTAAATAAAGAATTTGTTATTAAAAGAAATGTCATCTATCTCAGTTCTGGAGAATAAGGATAATCTGAACCAAAATTCCTTGTAATAATATTTTTAGAAGGCAGATCTAACTTAAGAGGAGGTTTTGGGGAGGAATTATCATGACAGTCTTACCTGGCAGCCTAAAATGTTACTCTGCTGTTGGGGAAACACATTTAAAATTTTCTCTATGGGAGACCTCAGATGGTAAAATAGCTAGCTGGTCATGGTGCTGCTGTGCGAGATTTACGTAAACTAGAACTTTGAGCTTACATTGCACTTTTGTTAAAAGCTGCATATTTCTTCTTAAAAATTCACCTAACCTTCTTATCAACCAAGTTAAAGTGTAGACATCTTCTCTTTGGTTTTAACTATCTTGTAACTTTCGGTGTATAATAAAGCCCTAGCTAAAAATCTTGAAATCTTTAGTTTATCTGGTCTCCTTGGAGTCTCTTTTATTTTTTTTTTTATTTTTTATTTTTTTTATTTATTTTTTTTTTTTGGAGTCTCTTTTATATCTCTCTGTGATGGAAGCTGAGCTTATCTAAATGATTTTGAGTTTTAAGAAGTATTATTATTATTATTTTTCTTGGAAAAAATTAATTTTAAGAAGGCTCTGTCAATGACGGTAGATTAATTGAAACTGAAGTGAATGATGGAGTGGAATTGTTATAGAATTTTGAGAATTAGGGGCACCTGGGTGGCTCAGTGGTTGAGCATCTGCCTTCAGCTCAGGGTGTGATCCTGGGGTCCTGGGATCAAGTCCCGCATCAGGCTCCCTGGAAGGAGCCTGCTTCTCCCTCTGCCTGTGTCTCTGCCTCTCTCTGTGTGTCTCTCATGAATAAATAAATAAAATCTTTAAAAAAGAAAAGAATTTTGAGAATTACAGCACGATAAAATAACATGCTGTTTTAAAACAGTTTTGTAGTATTAACTATTTTATTATTTTAAAAGATTTTATTTATTTATTCATGAGAGACAGAGACAGAGAGAGAGAGAGAGACAGACAGACAGAGACACAGGCAGAGGGAGAAGCAGGCTCCATGCAGGGAGCCCAACGTGGGACTCGATCCCTCATCTCCAGGATCAGGCCCTGGGCCAAAGGCGGCGCTAAACCGATGAGCCACCGGAGCTGCCCTAACTATTTATTTTAAATGCTGAGTTTGTGATTAGTTCTATCTTTGAAACTGTAATGGTCGCCTTAAAATATTTTGATGTCTACTATAATCCTTATGTAATTTCCCATATGCTGCTGCGTAAATGCTTTGAAATGTCATTCCATCATATTTGAAATTTACTCGTAAAGATTTTAAGATTTATCATTCACGTTTAATTTCTTATTACTTTTTTGATATTATAAAGTTAGAAATTAACTGTACATTGCAAAATGAACACAGTTGAAGAAAGGAAGGAAGGAAGGAAGGAAGAAAAATGTACCTGAGTGTGTGTGTGTGTGTGTATTTTTTTCCTCTTTGGAGATTTCTCTGATGACTTTGAAATAGTGATAGCAAATAAGCAGGTCACTCAATTTGGGTTCTCCTTTCATTTGAAATAGTCTATAAAATTTTTGCAAAAGAAACAAACATAGGCTATCATTTTAACTCATGGGCGTCCCTGAATGTGACAGCATTAAAAAAGAAAGCTATAAATACAGTCACACATTCCGATGTTCACATTTGAAAAGACAAGGCATACCTGAAATGCATATATACACATAATCAGATATTGGTTTGGCCTCCAGATTACACGGTTCCTAAATTGCACAGTCTTCCCTCACAGAGTGATACTGGAGCCCTCCACAGACCTCCTCATTAGGAGACTCTGGCACAGTATGAGAAAGGGACACATCTGCCAGCAAAGTGCTACAGATGGTTCCCCTCATTAGCCTCTAGAACTCCAAGCAACCATCACGGAGGAGGCCGGGGATCTCACTTGGACAAGATGTTAGGCTGGCCTCCTGTTCAATGTCATTAGGACTTCTCCACAATAATCCCCTTAGTGTACCCTGTTGGGCTTGGGCTGGTTTCCATTTTGCACTGGCAAAGAGTCGTGACGGTGGCACCGTGTCCCACTTGCCAAGGGGCATGGTATGATTTTCAAATTTGAAAAAGTTCCCTAGGAAGTTCACACTCCTAAACTTCTTTATCTAAATGCAGTGGCAGGACAGTCTCGATGCTCTCCAGAAGCTCATTAGTCTAGCTCTTGGAGTTGCAGGCAATGCTCACCTTCATGTACGTGCTGACTTATTACGCTAAAGGCCTTGACGATCTCATTTCTCCTTTCCCCCTCGACCTACTGATTTATTGATATAATGGCATTTTAATTTTGTTTTGTTTACCCTTTGTTTATGAATCAGCCTTAAAATCAGGGCACCAAGCCCTGGCAACCGGAAATGTTAGTTAAGTTTAGCAGTAGAAACAGCAGGGGGAGCCCATACTGTTTTATGCTTTGCAGTTTCTCTGACTGGATGATTATTATAATAATAATTATAGTTGTTGTTTTACGTTTATAACAAAGATGTTTACAATCTATGTACATTTATAACATAGATGTTTAGAATTCAGATCATCACCACGTGCTAGACTATTATAATTTCAAGTCTCAGAGGGTCAATTTTTATTCTTTAGTTATATGAAATTATTATGATCCCATTAAGAATAATTGATAGGTAACAATTTGGCAGCAAGAATTTTCTTCCCTGTCTTTTAACCCAGGGAAAATCTTTTTTTTTTTTTAAGATTTTATTTTATTTATTTATTTGACACAGAGAGAGAGAGAGAGAGAGAGAGAGAGATAGCGAGTGCACAAGCAGGGGGAGCAGTAGGCAGAGGGAGAGGGAGAAGCAGGCTCCCTATTGAGCAGCAAGCCCCATGCAGGGCTCCATCCCAGGGCCCTGGGATCATGAGCTGAGCTGAGGGCAGGTGCTTAACCAACTGAGCCATCCAGATGCCCCTAACCCAGGGAAAATCTTATTCTGAATTTTCTCAGAAAATGAAATCAGCCAAAATCCCTATATAGTTTCTTGTGGCTGTTCTTTGACATTTATAACATACCCCCCCCCCCCACCGAAATAAAGTGTAAAAGTTAAAATATACCAACTGATGTATTCTTGAGACTGTGATAGTGAGGGGAAGTCCCATCACAATCACTTGGTGTTCTAATATGACTCAGACTTAATTTTCAATTTTGAAGTTAATAAAATGCAAAAGCCCAGTGGCCTTTAATATTGTTTTCTTATTCTTGATGAGATCCTTGGGTCAGTAGGTTTTCAGTACCATAAAATAATAGAATATCTGAATGACTTTTTGCTCACTAAATAAGCCATTGTAATGTCTTTAGGCATACATTTTATATGTTGTAGCCCATTCTAGATTATTCTGCTCTATTGGAGGGGAAGAAACTCTAGAGTGGTACTCAAATACCTGCACTGGTGATTTTGTGCATAATATCAGAAAAGCCACTTCACAGTATGATGTTTCATTGTGATGTCAAAAAGGGTTTTATAAATTTAAACAATTTCTATTGAATAATTTTTGAATTTCTTAGGAAATAGCTTAAAACCAAGCATCCACTGTTCATTGACAGGGACACTGAATGTTGGTACAACACATGCAATTTTTTAAAAATTAAGAGAATTTTTTTTTTGTCAAAAGACTTTAAGGCTTAAAATTCTTTGATGGATCAACAATTCTGGGGATCCACCTTTCTGGTTCCCTCCATGCTGAAATTTAAAAAAGAGCAGTCTCAGAGTGACCAGAAAAGTTTCAGAGGAGTAGCATTTGAGTAGAACCTTGAAGGTGGAGAAGAATTTAATGGGGATGAGGGTGAGGCTGTAGTGTGTAGTTGTGGTGAGAGGGAAAGACCCTAAGGCAGAAGCACTTATGACACTTATAAGCAAAGGATCACAGTTGGAAAGGGTCACAGATCAGGGCATAGGAACCTTGGCTACCTACAAGGAGTGGGACACTATCATGAAGTTTTGATATGCAGCTTAGCAGTTAGATCTTTATTCTGGAGGCATAGGGAGCGAGGGAGGGTTTTAGAAGGTTTAGAGGGTTTAGAATAATATTCCAGAGAGACTGATTTGGTGACAGGGAACAGGGTTCATGAAGATTTAATCAAATTGATTTAGCATCAGCATTAGAAATCAAAATAAAGAAGTTATAATTTAAAGTTGATCTTTGGGGTGCCTGAGTGGCTCATTCTGCCTTCAGCTCAGGTCATCACCTCAGGGTCCTGGGATCAAGCCCTGAGTTGGGCTCCTTGCTTAGAGGGGAGTCTGCTTCTCCCTCTCCCTCTGCCCCTACCCCTGCTTATGCTCACACTCTCTCTCTCAAATAAATAAATAAAATACTTTTTAGAAAAAATTTATTTATTTATTCATGAGAGACACAGAGAGAGACAGAGACATAGGCAGAGGGAGAAGCAGGCTCTCCCAGGGATCTGGGACTCTGGGATCATAACCTGAGCCAATGGCAGACCCTCAGCCAGTGAGCTACCCAGGCGCCCCAATAAATAAAATCTCGTAAAAATGTAAAGTTGCTGTTCACATAATTTTAGAATATGCTTTACAGTTTTTTTTAAAAATCATCTTCCTTGGTTATTATACTCAATGCTAAAATCCGGGAGAACAAGTCCACGTAGAGCTGTGTGTGGATATTTTCTTTCCATGAATATTAATAATAACATCTTGCATTTGGGAACAGATTTTATTATTCTAAATATCAACATATTGTTTTGTTCTTTCATCAACCTGGTAAAGCTAATGGATGCTTGCATAAAAATAACAGGGGTTACAAGCCCATCTCTTTGCTCCTATGTCTTTTTGTAAATGTAGATTGAGAGATTAGACTGAAGCTATGGCTGTGTCAGTTTCTCCGTGAAGAGTTGAAAATATTATTCTATGGTTATTTGTGTTTTTTTTTAAAGATTTATTTATTTAAGAGAGAGAGAGAGAGAGAGAGAGAATGAGCAGGGGGAGGGGCAAAGGGAGAGGGACAAGCAGACTCTCCGCTGAGCAGGACCCTGAGATCATGACCTGAGTAGAAATCAAGAGTTGGACACTTAACCGACTGAGCCAACCAGCCGTCCCTCTATGGCTATTTATTTCAAACAAGCTTTGAATTTCATTTTGTGGGTGTCTTACACTGTGGTACTATTGTTGGTTTAATTATATACTCACAGCAAGCACTTTTTGGAGGGAAATAGAGTATCATCCAGTTATAGGTTAATTGTTGTTTGGTATATCTTTTTTTCTGAAAAAATTTACATATATACTATATTAATATTGATACTAAAACTTTTACTTGATCCAGAAGAGAAAAGGTACAGTAACATGAAACAAGCAAAAGGGAGTCCTAATTATAGACAGAGAAGACATTTTTAAAGTTTTTGTAAAATATAATATTTTTTTAAAAATTTGAATAAAATACAATTTACATCAATACATTTAAAAGCCATATACTATACTTTTAAAAAAATACCACAGTGGGGGTGCCTGGGTGGCTCAGTGGTTGAGCATCTGCCTTTGGCTCAGGTTGTGATCCCGGGGTCTGGGGATGGAGTCCCACATTGGGTTTCCCTGCATGGAGCCTGCTTCTCCCTCCGCCTGTGTCTCTGCCTCTCTCTCTCTCTCTCTCTCTCTCTCTGTCTCTTGTGAATAAATAAATAAAATCTAAAAAAAAAAACCAAACCCAGAATATATTGGCAAGGGAGCCTGTAAGACAATCATTTTTTTCTAAACTACCTGACACAAAGTGGGAACTTAGATGAGATTGGGCCTGTTCAGGGTGGTAAAAAAAAAAAAAAAAAAAAAAAAGGAAACTTAGAATAATATTAGCTACTCAGTGTTCAAACTCTTTTAATGCAGTATATATGTTGTCTATTGAACCAAAAGTACCAGGACCCCTGCAACACATCATTTGTGGCTTATGTGGCCGTAATTATCAACTTTGACTTCTATGTCAATGCTTGGTTCCATCTAACTTTATAAAAATATATAGAGCTCTTTAGACCCTGTGTTTGGCATTATCACAATTTTTGCTTGGCTCAGACAGGGCAGGTTGATTATCATTAAAGTGTTATTTATTTCTATTTTATTAAGCCCCTTTTACATTCATGTTACAGGTTAATTTATACTTTTATTTCATGCACTACTTGGCTTTACTGATTAATATGCCCCATGGCATTCAATAAAGTCAGGCAGTGGAGGAAATAAGAGTGGTATTAATTTCTAACATTGCTATAAATTTGCCTTAATAAAACTAGCTCAATACCACTGCAGAAGTAATACAATGGATGCTTCCAAATTGTTAACAAAGATGCAACTAAACAATTTTCTTTCCTGAATTTAACATCCCCCAATTGCCTTTTCTTTCAAGTGTTGAAATGAAACCTGACATAATTTTTCCCTCTTTAAAAGGTAATATGATAGTTGGCATAATACAACAGCACATAGCCCTGCATTTGACTTTATTCCAACACTGTACTTAGACTTAAGGTTACAAACGATGCAAATTAACTCAGGCCCACAGGCCCTTGGGGGTAGGGGGTGGGAATAACTGTGTTGATGTAAGGATTTTTGTAAAGACTAAAATTATCTTAAAAAATGTATGTCTCCAGCCTCAGTTATTTGTCCTTCTTTTGTGTATTAATGCTCAGGCCCAATAGTAAATATTATTACTGTGAAATCTGATAACATGAAGGGGATAGTGAAAAATCTTTGTGCTGGAATTATTTTTTTGTCAGTTAACCCACCACTCCCACCTGAACTGTGTAATTAAATAAGGTTATAATTAGGATTTATAGGAATTTATGAAGACAGGACACACTACCATGCACTGATTTTGGGGGTCACAAAATTCTGATGATAAAGAATGTACTCTCCTGATAAGTAGCCAAATTCATATATTAAAAGACAACACATTCTATCCTTTTCATTTATTAGATTGTAGCGAGGCTGGCCAAAAAAATTGTAAAATCAGAAATTTGCCCTCATTTCCATGGTTCTGAAAGAATTAGTACACTTTATTCATTCTGAAATTCCACCTTTTCTCGCCTTTCAATAATTTAAGTTCTAGCATTTATGGATTGGAAAGAAAATTGATTTTTAAAAAAGCAGCAAACAACATTAAGAAATTCTCCTTTGCGTAAAAGTGTCAGGAAATGTGTTCATTCAACAGATAGACATTTATTGATTAGCCTCTGTGCCAGGCACTAATCTCATCCTGGGAACAGAACTGCGAGATAGTTATGGTCTCTGTCTCCTTAGAATATACAGACTTGCTCTTTTATTTACTTTAATAAAATGGTGGTGAAGTTTCACACGTTGATAAGGAAGATACTTGAGGACAGAAAAAAATTCTTATTTGGGGTCTGTTTGTCTTTTGAATGGCTGAGGAACTTCTAGATTGCTTAAAGTCTCCTTCAAATCATACCAAAGTAATAGGCATCTTTGCTCATAAAACAGTTCAAGAAACAGTGGAAGAGTGAGTCATCTGACATCGATGCTGTGCTCAGGAGCATATTTCTTGGCTTTTACTAAATCAACCTAATGGAGTGATTCCCATCCCTCCACCCCCCACTCCAATGAATCCAAGTCTCTTAGCAAGACAGATCTGATATTACTGTGTTTTCCCTTGTTCATCTTTTGGTTAAAATCAACTCTCAGGTAATTCACATTAAAAAGATGCATCTTTTCATGTTCCTATTTTTATGCGACTTCTAGCTTTATGCAAAAAAAAAAAAAAAAAAAATCCCCTCTTGGCTGTTTCTATTACCAAGCCCAAACTGATTCTCTTTGCTCATAGAAATGAGACTTGAAGAATAAGTATTTCTTTTTTTTTCTATTTATTATTATTATTTAAAGATTTTATTTACTTATTTTGAGATAGAGAGAGAGGGAGATAGCAAGCAAGAGAGAGCACAAATGGGTTGGAGGGGCAGAGGGAGAGGAAGAAGCAGACTCCCTGCTGAGCAGGGATCCTGATGAGGGGCTTGATCCCAGGACCCAGATCAGGACCCCAGCCGAAGGCAGACGCTTAACTGGGCCACCCAGGTGCCCCAAGAATGAGTATTTCTGAATCACTCCTCAAACCAGTTTTTAGTAAAAAGTTATTTTCAAGAGAATAATCTAGCTCTTGGATCCTGAGAAAGTTTTAGCAAGTAAAGAACGGTTTGTTTCCGGGAACCAATGTATATCCAGACCCTGGAAAATAAGGGGCTTGCATTGGGTTACCAGTCCTGCTGTAACCTTTACTCACAAACATGCTGACTCAATGAACTGCCTCAATCCACTGAGAAAGTCCCATCCTAGTGTCTGCTGGCTCCAGAAAATCTGGTTGTTAGCTACTTCAGAAAAACTGTTTGGAAAATTGGCCTGAACTTATTAATTTTGATGTGTTTTGATGGATCTTATGAAGTGGACAGACACAATCTAGTTCATTGTATTTCAGGAGATTTAATAATGCCATTGATTGACCAGTAGCTGGTCAACACACAAAGGGATTTACACGCACACTCCTAGCTATTAGGCTAAATTAAAGCTAAAGTTTTGCCTAATAATCAAATGGAGAAATCTTATTTAGGTAAGAATAAGAAAATCTGACCTGTTGGTAAAATGAGTTAGCCAGAGGGGTACCTGGGTGGCTCAAGTCAATTAAAGTGTCTGACTCTTGGGTTTGGCTCAGGTCATATCTCAGGGTTGTGGGATTGAGACCCCTGTCGGGCTCCACACTCAGTATGGAGTCTGCTTGTCCCTCTCCCTCTGCTCCTCCACCACCTAAAATAAATAAATAAATACAATCTTAAAAACATGAGTTAGGCAGTGAATTGAAACAGAATGTATGTGTTTTTAGCTAATAGGAAATTGAAATTTACTGTTTGCAACACCTCAAGACTTTAAACCCATGTATAATTACATTTCTTGAAATCCCCACCCCCCAAACCCATCTAGTCCAAAGTAATAGTAAATAAAATACAAATTAAATAATGCACCAAATGCTTTCATCTTAAATTCCTATCCTATAAGTAAAGCTAAAAACCTTAGGAGTCTCTAAAAATGTATTTTAGTAAGTCATTCTTTACTGAGCTTCCTGGGGGAATAATGCTGAACAGAATGAACCAACTGCAAAAATAGGATAGTTTTGCAAATATTGGTGTAAAAATATATGTTTAAAGCAAAGAGAACTTATTTGATTGGTGAGAACTAGACAATATTGTTGCAACTTTAAATTTTTTATGGCCTCAACTTAAATCTTTAGTTAATCACGTGATCAGAACGCAACAAAATATATGCGAATGTGAAGCAAAGGGTGTCAAGATTTCCCCCTCTGTATTTATTTTTTAAATGACTCTGTTCAAGAATTAGTACCCTTTGAGGATAAGGGTATTATTTTCTTTTTTGAAGGGAAGCATTGTACTCTATAGTATGACTGGTACTGTCTTTTGTGCCATTATTAATACATTTCCTGTTTAAGGAAATGACTTTTTTTTTAACATGATATTTAAACTTCAAAATAAGTGCTATTGACTTTTAAAATGTCTTATCTTACCAATGTCATTCTGGGCATGAAGAATAAAGTATGGGAAATGCTTGTCATAATAATCCTATTGTCATGAGAGTCTTCTTTTTGAATAAAGTGGCTCACAATTGGTTTTCCTTTTTGGGGGGCAATTGGGAGAGAGAAAGTAAGTTTCATAGATAAAGCAAACAGACGCTTCCCTTTTAGAGTAATGATTTTTTAAATACAAGTATATAATATCCCTATAATATAAATAAAGATCGGGAATAAATTCCAGAGGTCTTGTCTTCATATTTCCAAAAGCCATGCTAGTCTCCTCATACAGTTGTAGCTAATGAATTTTTGTTTCCCTTCATTTTAATTTTTTCGTTCTTAATTGCATTCTTCAAAACCATCATTTAAAACTTAACCAGATTTGAATTGCAATATTAAGCACAGAAAATAGCAATTGCAAAGGTTAAGTTTGTGGTATTGGATTTTTCATGTTATGTACTTAAAGCATATTTCACCAGAATAACATATATGATTAATGTGTATTTAATAAATGATGTAGATTCCACTGTGAAAATTCCAGCATTTACTGAGTGGAATCTGTTTATTTTTCATTTAACTACCAGAGTTCACATATTTTTTTCAGTTATAAAATAAGCAAGGTATTAATACTGTTTGTTTATATATATACACATATATATATAAATAAGCATAAGTTTTATTTTATATATAAGTTTTTATTATATATGTATAATACAAGCACACGTTTTAGGGTTTTCATTTGATATACATATATGTATATAATATCTTTCTTGTTATTAAGGCTTTTATCTTAAACCCAATGTGACCCTCAGTTTTGAAAAGTACAGGGAGCACTTCAATGAATGATTAAGTCTGCAAAGTGCACAAGTGTCTTAATTGTGCATTAATAATAGATAATACTTATTACATACTTACTTGTGTTAGGCAATGTGCATAAGTGCTTTGTGTACATTTGTTCCTTTACCCTCACAAGAAAGCCAGGGGGGTAGATTTTTTTACCCTCATTTTAGAGTGAAAACCAAACTTGGGATTGAATGATTTATTTAAAGTCTACAGCTAGTTACTGGTCGAGCCAGGATTTTAACCTATGGCTATCCGTGTGGTTTACACCCACAGTACATGGAACAAGAGCAAATAGCTTTAATTTACTTGTAAGTTTACTCGTAAAGTTTTTGATTAGTTAAATATCAGGTGGAAAATATAGGAATTATGACAAGACCAAGAAATATTAAAAGACAGAGTCTAAGGAACAAGGATATGACACATTTACTTTCTTCCCTTGTAGAAAGAGTAAGAGAGAGATTACAGTAGAAAAGATGGCAATGCAGTCCTGTCACACTATGAAATGAGCAATGATTATTTGCACAATTCATTAATTCACTTAAGCAGGATTTTGTTGGTCACTGTGATGCATGGTGGTGTACAAAGGTAAGAACAATGTCCACCTTTGAGGAGTGTACAGCCTAAAGAGGATATAGACCATCACACAGATAGTGCAGTTCTTAAGAATGATCAGGAATTGTGCTGATGACAAAAGAAGGTATGTGATGGGTGGAAAGGAGACTTGTCTTGAGTTTCAAAGATTTACAAGTGAGGCAGATGATATGGTGAAGGGTGAGGAGGGAGGGTGAGGTCTTCCAGGTGGAGAGAACAGGGGGAGTAAATGCAAGAAAGTGCAAGGGAGTTTGGGTGGGTTAGCATAGCAATAGATGATCCTGAAGATGGACAGACAGACCAGATTCTCCAGGGCTAAGGTTCATAGAAGTTCATATAAAGGCTCTAGGGAAGAGGTCGATAGATTTACTCGTTAGGATAAACACTCTGGCTAAAGTGCAGAGAAAGGATTGGGGAGGGGCCACAATGGAGAAGACCAGGTAGGAGGCTGCTGGAAGACAAGGGCCTGACAAGTGGTAGAGATTTGGTGAGAAGAGGACAGCTCAGGAACAGTGTCCTGATGTTGAGAAAAATGTTTGTTGGGTTCCAAGAAGGTCCCTGGTGACTCTTACTAGAGCAGTCTCAAAGCTGGTGGGGTTGAGGAGTGACCAAGGGTTGAGTGGAAAGGAAATATAGTCAGTGCAGTCTCTGAGTTTTCTCCTGTTCTACTCCCTGTGGTGATTTCCTCATCTACCCCCAATCTCTGAGAAAGAAAAAAAAAAACACTTACTGGGCAATTAATGAAAACCAGTGCATTGTGGGAGCTTTGAAATGACCCTGTGATGGAGGCCCTCCCATGATCTTTGTTTCATAGGTGGAGAGCGTGCAGGGTCTGAAAGGCTTATACACCAGCCCAGGGCCCACAGTTGGCCAGTAGCAGGCCTCTAGTTCAAATCCAGATCTGTCTGCTTCTTGAGCTCACAATGCAACCACTGCCTTCTTCTAGAATTTAGTCTTCATGCCGGCTCTTCTTTCCTCTCCTTGCCAATCTGCATAAATGATGCATAAAGCTTAATGTGTTCTTTTTCCTGATGCATTTTTGGAATGATCATAAGATGTGCTTATTTTACATTTTTTATTGTGAAATATAACATAGAAATAGAAAAGTGAAGGTAGCATGAGTGTAGAGTTTGAGGAAGAGTTACCAGACCTCCAGAAATTGTCTCCCTTCCTATTTTTCCCTCTCCTCTCAGAGGCAGCCACTCATCCAGTTTCAGTGGCATTATTACCTTACGTTTCTCCATAGTGTCCCAATCTGAATTATGCATCCCTAAACAATAGTGTAGTGTTGCCTGTTTGGGCACTTTATGGGGGTGGAGTTATTCTGTCTTGCTTCTTTTGCCCAAAATTATATTTTGTGTTGGGGGTCCTTGCTGGCTCAGTCGGTAGAGCATGTGACTCTTGATCTTGGGGTAGTAAGTTTGAGCCCCGTATTGGGGGTAGAATTTACTTAAAAAAATAAAACAGACTTTAAAAAATATGTTGATAAAAATGACGTTTTGTGTTGCGTGTGTGTGGCATTAGTGCAATCATTTTCAATGCTGAATATTTCGTTGTATGAATTACCATGTTATTTATCTGTTTTATTGTCTAGGGACATGTAGGTTATTTCCAGTTTTGAGTAATTATGACCAGTGTTGTCCCTTTTTTGGTTAAGCCAAAGGCAAGATGCTCTAAGAACGCAATTTTAAATATCTTTAAATATTTTAGGGGGTTAGGAGCTCTTTCTAATTTTCTTGAAATGAAACCCCACAGGTGGCTCCTGTGGGGTTCCTGATTTGCTGACTCATGAGGCCAAGCCTGAGGACTGTGAGGAGCATTTCTAAATTAAAATGTTTAAAGAGGTCAGGTGAACTGAAAAAACAAAGAAAGAGTTATTACCAGATCCCCCCATTTCCCCTAGCTTTTCCACTTCATTGTTGCAATCTTAGCTAAATGCAGTCAGCTTGCATATTTTCCTACATCAGTCCTTTGATCAGCAAAGTAATTTCTTTTCCTTCCTCTGTACAAGTCTTTTAATTATAGTAAGCTCATTCTTTGAAGAACAAACATGGTAAAAAATATGAACAACTTGAATAATTTTAGCAGCTACCTAAAAGAACTGGTTTTACATGGGATGAAATGATAACTATTTAGTTTGTGTAACACGAATCATTGAAATATAATGCAACCAGTAATAAGATCAGAGCATATCATATATTTAATAACAACATAGAAGGTAGAGTGTAGCCCAGTGGTTTTGAGTACAGGCTCTGGAGACAAACTGAAATCAGGTTCCTGCTCCATCTCTCGCTACCCACGTCAGCTGGGTGAATTTCTTAACCTTTCAGACTTGGCTTTCCTGAACCACACGATGAGGATGGTAGTAGTACTTATTTCATAAGGCTATTGTGAGCGCCTGATAAGAAAATTATGAGTACTTAACAGGGCCTGCTTTAGTAAGGCTCAATAAATGTTACTTATTTCCAATAACCCAACCAAAAGGGTAAAATAACCAGAGTATTTATTGATAGATCCTAACAGAGATCTTATGTCATAGCTACATATTCAACATTTAAGAGGCTCCTGGACTGTGGTAGATGCTGTAGGTCATACAGATCACAGGAAATCACAGACAAGTGGCAACATTAAATGAGACATGTTTGGATGTCGTACACCTGAAGCTAATATAACCTTGTATGTTAATTATATTTCAAAAAAAATTTAAAAAAGCACAGCATAGGGATTACAGTCAATAATACTGTAATAACATGGTGAGAGATGGTGACTGCACTTCTCATGGTGAGCACCGCGTGATGTATAGAATTGTTGAATCACTGTGTTGCACACCTGAAGCTAATATAACATCGTATGGCAATTGTACTTCAATAAAAAGAATAAAGACATGACGGGTAACCTTAAAGTAAGAAGTGATCACCGATCAGCCAGAGGTATAGCTTTCCAGGAGCTGTATTTTGAATTTGATCTTATACCAAGTAATAGACATCACTTGGCCAAGAAGAAACTTGAAGTCCTTTCATCCAGAAGATATGCGTGTCCCAAGAACATCTCTTTTGGGAGATGTCAGGAATAGATGGGGTTGGGGTGAGGAAGGGAGCAGTAGCTGGTGGGGTATTTTTGTCAGCAGCATCTTTAAGACACATATATTTATTAGATGGTAGGAAAAAATAAGGATTTCGGTTCCATTCGGATTGCCTTACTGAATCATAACCCCTTAAAATAAAATGAAAGCAATCGTACAGTATCCAGTTTGGCACATTATAGGAAAGAGAAAAATGGTAAAAAAAAATTCGGCCAAATAACCTTTTCATGTTTTCCTCCTCATAATACATAACGAAGCACATTTGACATTTCAAAGACTTAAAGCTCATACTTGAACAAGCAGTGATGAAATTCCTGCAAGAGTCATTTGAGCTAATATATATATTTATATATAATATTACAAATGTATATATATACATTTTTTCCTTCTTTTCCTTTGCTTTTGTTAGATAAGCCTCCTTCTGCACTGCTTCCATTGTCGTTTGAGTATTTTATTTTATTTTATTATTTTATATTTTATTATATTTTATTATTTATTACTTTTATTTTTATTTTTTTATGATCACGCTCTCAGGATTGTTCCCAGGACGTCGCAGGACCCCGGTTCCCCTGGAGGCCGCGCGCCCAGACCCAGGGGATCCACTAGATGGCGCGCAGACCTGCCGCGGGCCCGGGAACAGGGCTGCAGGGCCCCAGCCGAGCCGCGCGCAGCCGCTTCCCGCGCTCGGCTCCGGGGCTGGGAGCTGCTGCTGGTGCGGAGCCCGAGAGCCCCGCAGCCTGGCTGCGGAAGGCGCGGACAGACAGACAGACAGGCAGGCAGGCAGGCAGTTCCCCGCTGCGGCTCGCAGCCTGCTCGCGGGCGCTGTGCGTGCTGGCAACTCAGCAGCCACGCAGAAGCTGCCCCTAAATGCAAAATATCAGTGTAGGCGGCAACACCGCTATCCGTAGGGAAGGGGGGAAAGGGACAAGGAGGAGGACGAGACCAAGGGGGAGCTTGGTGTCAGCCCTGGGGCGTGCACAGCGCTCCCCCTCCCGCGGAGCCGCGCTCGCTCGGGGGCACCGCCGGGGCGCGCAGTGTGCGGGACAGGAGCGCTCGCTCCACGGAGCGGCACCGGCGGGTGCCTTCACCTCCCGGGTGAAATGCTGCCGGCTTTGTGAGATCGCGTTGAGCTTGTTCACATTCGCCTAGAAAGGGCCACACCTCTTCTTTCCAATCCGGGGTAGCGGGTAATGACTCCGGCAAGGTCTCCCTGCCTCCTTCAGGTTTACGCGGGGCGGTGGGGGCGGGGGGCCCATTTCTCATCATCGGGCCCAAGCTGCGATCAGCAACATTGAGCCTTACTCCGGAGCTCGTCACATCAGTGTTGCTCTTAGGTGATTAAAAAGGAGCAGGGCAGCCCGGGTGGCGCCGCGGTTAAGCGCTGCCTTCAGCCCAGGGCCTGATCCTGGGGACCCGGGATCCAGTCCCCGCATCGGGCTCCCTGCAGGGAGCCCTGCTTCTCCCTCTGCCTGTGTCTCTGCCTCTCTCTCTCTGTGTGTCTCTCATGAATAAATAAATCTAAAAAAAAAAAAAAAAGGAGCAGTGGAATCTTGAAGAAAACATCTGACAAAGGGTAATGGGAACACAGTAATGGATGAAAAATCCGTGATGGGTTAGGCTCCACCAGCCAGGAAGGCCCCTTCTGCTAAGTACTTCAGCTCAAGGGCAGAAATGAGTCTTCTTCTGAGGCTCTTAAAAAAAACCTGGCCTGCTCTGGCCCTACAAACTCAGGTTTATTGGAGGCTCCCCAAGGTGATTATACTCAGGAGGAGGGTGTTTTTTGTTTTGTTTTGTTTGTTTTTTGTTTTTCCCCCCTGCAGTTAGTTTAGGAACTCAGCACCAGTCAAATGCTTCAGGCAGCTGCTACTTGTCAGATGAAAGGGTGTGGAGCTTCTTTAATTAAAAAAAAAAAAAAATGCAGGTTCATTTTAATTTGATTCAAAATAGATTTTGTTATTTTTAAAGTTCTCATTTCCTTTGCTCATACTCACCCAACTAGAATTCATCCCATTCCCATCTTCTGCTGTCATGATAATGGGAGGGTTCAATAGAAAATTATTAAAATCTCCCCAGGGTTATAATTTTTAGTACAGGGCTATACAGTAGTTCAAATAAACGTTCTTAGGAAAAATGTAATATGGGGCATGTGGAAATTGTGTAGTAGTCAGCAGAACTATTTTTAAAAAAATAGCTTTTCTTAATAACATTGGTTAGGCTAGAAGTAGATGCGTGGGCTTTATATTCCATTCTGGAGAGTATTTTGCCTGGTGTTCGTGGGTTTGCTTATTGTTTTGAGGGGAGTGGGAATTGATATGCAATGTAACCCAGAAGTAGAGTCCTTTTTTCAAAGCAAGGACATTTATTTTTCTTCATTAAAATATGGTATTTCGATATGTAACTAAGAAAAAAATGATTTCTGGTCCTTTACTAGTAAAAAATCTGGACAAAAAGGATGGCTGGAAACCAGACGACGGTTAACCATATAAATCTCTAGAAGTAATATACTTTTCACCTCTGGGTGCCACTGTTCAACTGCTTCTTGTTTTTTATGACTGTTTGAAAGCCTGATGCTTCCTGTAGATGTATTCTTAAAAGAATCTGTTAAAGAGACATTTCCTCTATCTCTAGTTGTCTGCTAAATAACTTTTCGGCACATGGATGTAAATTCAGCATGGTTGTGATTTGCCATTTTAATTACCAAATGATGACCAAATAACATTGAAGATTGTTTATATGGGCAATTGGCCAGGTTAAAAGCCTGATTTCATCTCCTGTGGAAATAAATCTTATACTTACCTTTTGGTAGGCATTTAACCAGAAAAAGCCATTAAGACACAAGGGAGTTTTAGCTTAAATTTGTTGCCATCTGTAGACGTGATTTTAGTTCTGCACAAATATTTCCATAGAAATCAATTTTATAAAGGGAAATAATGGGTAGGCATTGGGGGAAATTAATCAATTAAAATATAATTTTAACAATCTAACATTGTTACCTGAGATATTATTTTTGCACTTAATTTTAAAACTCAACTGCTTCAGTGTCTCCATTAAAAGAACTCTACAAAATATATTTCTTTATATTTTCGGAAGACTTAATTTTCAGGCATGATTATTTTATTTTATTTTTTTATTTAAAAAAATTTTTTAAAGGCATGATTATTTTAATAACTAAAGATAAGAACCATATTTGTAATTTTGCAAAATGTACAAGTAATCTTTTCTTTTTACAAACCAGGCAATGAGTTAGTATTCTGTACCAAGAAACAAATGTACATGTTTGGTTGGTTTTTAAATCTCTAATTATTTATTTTAAACTTGGGGTTCATCTGAAATGCCAGAAGAAGGGGTTATAATGCCAAAGTTAATCTTGTTTTGTCATATACAAAGTAGTTAATCTAAAAATTATTGATTGATATTCTCCCTCTTTTAACTCTTTTAGGACTCAATATTTAAAGCAAAACTAATTTATCTAGGTGTTCTACGGCACAAAATTAATTCTACTGGGACTGGGCCAGGCCAAGCCTCATTATGGAACCGTTCCTCTTGCTGAACTAGCCTAAGCCTGATCCTTACTAGAATACTTTTTTGAAATTATTCACAACACAGGACTTAACCCTTGAGATGCTATAGAATTGATCTTCAATATTACACTTATTTGACGGCATCAGGGATACATTAAAATGAGAGTATGTTTTATCCCTTCTTGGTGCTGAGACTGGAACTTTTAAATTAGGCAACTGTATTTGAATAGATTGGAGGCATTTTAGTTTTGTGATTCATATACCAGAGTTGAAGTATTCATTAAAAAATCTTTACCCCTCCTCCTGTCTGTGTCACCGTAAGCATATTGCTGACCTGTCTTTTTTCATTTGTGTGTAAGCGTATGTACGTTTATCTCTTTGTCTAGGTGGCCAAATAGTTGTTTAAGATCACCCAGATGTTTAACTGACTTTCTTTGCTCAAATGTCTGGTCAAATCAATTGGTTATTTTGATGTTTTTGTACATACATAGAGCCCAAGATATAAACTGTTAAGTATCTGTTATTTGTTGTAGGTATTGAAAGGAGTTCAGCATCATATACATTTTTCGTGTGTGTGTGTGTGTGTGTGTGTGGTTTTTCTTTAATTTATGTGCAAGTATTATTGGGGGGATGGATATTTTATGTGTCAAAATTTTTATTTAAAAAAATTTTTAATGTTGACTTTCTGCTTGTTGTGTAGAGGTTTGTGAGGATTTTCCAGAGGAAAATCCTCTTGCATTTTAAGTTTCTCTGCTCAGTGGGGGCCTCTCACCAAATTTTTTTCATGGTTTTCCTTACTCAATTTGCCTCATTTTCCATAAGAATGTTACTAATTTGGTACTATGTGTGTGTGTGTGTGTGTATACACATATATATTATGTATATATATTTATATATTTATTTGTGGCTAGGAAGAAGTATTTATTTGGTAGTAGTAGTTTTGTGCCCAGTCTACCAGTGGGGTCTCCCACAGAGAATCATATCGGGGTAAACTTGAGTGTGGTTAGATGTTTTTCTGAAGCAAAAGCAATAGTTTGGTCTTTAGGAGGTTGCTTGATCTGTGTGCTAATAACTGCACCTCCCTCCCCAGAATGGATAGATTTCCATTAGATTAGTAAATTGACATGGTGCCTTAGTGTCACATAGACACACCAACAGAAGGTGTTGCGGTTAGGTTGTGAGGCCTAATTCATCAGCTTAAACTCATTTTATCTGAAATGCAATAAGAATTGCTAAGTTTCCCTAATGTAAAAATAGCCTAAGTCAGTTATTCTAGGCTATGATTAAACACTAAAGAACAGGATTAATAAGTAAACATTTAGGGAATTCAGTGGTGCTTGATAAGGAAACCCCATTGGTTTACATAAAATTAAATTGTAAAAGTCACCTATATAGGTCCTATTGTTTAAAATAAAGTAGGTGTTTTTTTTTTTTAAAAGCTTTGTAAAAACATAGACTGGCCAGTGAATTTAATTTCTCCATAAAAGAGTAGTTTTAGTAGAAACTGTTGCCTTGTGAAACTGAAATCTCCATCTGTAATGTGCTTCTGTTATAAATCCATTATAAAAGGATTTAAACTGCATAGACTCCCCCCTCCTCCCTTATATTTCTCGATAGCTGAGATGCATTAAGAAAGAATGAGGCTCTGAGCTTTGTGGAAATTTAATAAACATGAATTTTTTTTATTAACAATTTAAATATGATCTCCAAATAGATGCAGGCCTATTTGAGTCCGAGTCGGTTCACAATAAGTAACAGGGTCCAGGAAACTTTGGCAAGGTTTAATGGTGCTCCACAAGAAAGTGTGCTGAGAGCTTGGCAGGGCATGTTTGACCATTTCTTTCTCCCCCTGCATCTTCCCCTGCGGAAATCGGTACTCCCTGTCCACAGTGAAAGAACCCCCCATCCCCCCAAAAGAACGCCCACTCACCAGTTTCAATTTATTTTTTATTTCAGTTGGAAAATCCCCACTGAATGAATCAAAAAAAAATTAAACGTATCCTGGGAACATGCCGTTCAGGGTTTTGGAATGGGAACTTCAAACGAAGTTGGTAAAGGAGTCAAATGCGTAAGTGGAAACTTTGAGGAAACTGGCAGTGGGAGACTGGAAATCAGGCATCATTTACGTTTTACTCCACCCCCCTCGGCATATGTGAGTACAAAGCAGGGAGCTTGGCAGGGCTGTGAGTCAGAATCCTCCTCTCAGGAACTGAGCAGAGAGAGATTCCCAGCATCTGTTTCCTCCACTATCACCCAGAGGATACCGGTGGTAAATCACAGGGAATAAAAATAGCCTTGGAAGTCTAGTTCCAAACAAATGCTATGCATGGTTGGCTATGTGGTCGTGGCGTGGAGCCTCTTCTCCCCAAATTCCTCATTAGCTAATTCGCAGATGAATTATTATTTTCACATTCCTGAGTTCTATTGCTTAAGTTGTTCATCAAAATGTTGAGCAAAATCTTGACATTTTGATCGATCTGAATTGAACTATTACCTAAATTACATGGTGTTTGGTATAAAAATCTGAGCCATGTAGTTATAGGAAGGTTGGTCTGTAATCAATAATCCCAGGTGTTAAAGCTTTGCCTCAGACACCAGAAACATGTATTTCTGAAATAGAAACACTGCCGCACGCTTCTTACACTAATGCCAACTGCCAGTAGACTCATGGGCTCTCTCTGCATTTTGGTTGCAGGAAATTTTATGGTGAGCCTCTTATAATTGAACACAACTTAAGATCCTTGAAGGCTATATTTCACGTGTAAAGAAATATTTCTTAGGTCTGGCTGGAATTGTTGTAATTTGATATTAAGTTATAGCTTCAGATTTTCAACAAAAACAGCAGCTTTAATGAGATTAGCAAGTGGTGAAAAGTTCAAAGCGTTTAATGGAATTGATCTACTAAATTAGCATTGACAATTTTTAGTGGCTATCTTAAATATACATTATTATCATGAAAGAATTAGTCCAATTAAGCCTTTACATTTGGAAGATGCCCAATCTGACCTTGTTCTACTCAATGTGAAAACTGAGAGGGTCTCTGGGCTTATTTAAATTGGGTGCTAAATCAGTAGGTTTGGGGGACCCTTTCACTGCTATTTGGAAAGGAAAAGAAACCCAAAGGTTCTTCATGGTGACAAATGGCTTATTAGAACAGTTATGTATTGCAAATAAAAACACTGGCCAAAGAATAGCATAATAATATATTCAATAAACACATCAGATGAGTTAACAAGAATTGGGTTGTTTTCTCACAATTTCTCACCACAACCATATATTACTGTGTATACTGGATACATTAGGTACAAAGGTCATGCATTTGGAAGCTGAAATAGTTATATTCAGCATCAGGTTTTATTTAGAACATTCTGAATTAATAAATGAGCAGCTAACTTTTAAAACATAGAAAGATCTGCAAATATACATGAAGAGATAAGTATGGGATTTTTCCAGATATCTACTTCCTATATATCCACATGTAATATAAATATATTTTATATTCTCCTGATATGGGCTTCTATGATGCAGTCAACATAAAATATCATAAAAATAAAATTGTTTTGTATTTTTATGAAGAGCTTCTGATGATGTCTGATTATTCATATTTATCATGAAATTGGGAGACTCTGGCTCTGGAAGGGGCTTGCTTTTGAGAGGTCAGTTCCTTAATTCATCAGGTCTCACATATAAACCTTCATCACTGGAGCTGAGGAGCCAGCTCTTTTGTGAGAGCATTTAGTAAGATGTATTTCAATTTTGTCGTTGTTGCTGTTGTTGTTAGTCTTTGTTACAATATATAGTGGTTTATTTACCTAGTCTGGGCTTCTCACTCATCCTTTTTGGGAGATTTTTAGTAGAAAAAGGTGTCTCCTTTATGTCAGATTTCTTCAGAATTTCAGCATTGTAACTCATACACTCTGGCTTTCTCTGCCATAAATTGAAGAATCCCGTTCTGTAAACTGATAATCCTATTCTCATTTACTGACCTCCCAGCATTTCTGCTTTTTCTTTTTTAAAGATTTTCTTTATTTATTCACGAGAGACAGAGAGAGAGGCAGAGACACAGGCAGAGGGAGAAGCAGGCTCCATGCAGGGAGCCCGATGAGGGACTTGATCCCGGGACTTGGGGACCATGCCCTGAGCCAAAGGCAGATGCTCAACTGCTGAGCCGCCCAGGCATCCCCCTCCCAGCATTTCTAAGTTCTCTCCTGAATGGTCAGAAAATTGCTCTTTAAATAGAGAGCTCCAAGAGGGAGCTTAGTGCTTTATTCGGGGATCCTGAGGAAGATGGGAGGATGATCTCACTCGTCCTTAAGGATTTATTGAAAGGCTCTCCTTGTCAGGCTCTGCTAGGTGCTGGGAATATAGCAAAGAGAAAAAGGGTAAGCAAGACTTGCCAACAAATGATAACAGTGGGGTGGTGGTAAATGCTCACATGGGCGTGTACCACGTGCCTTTGTATGTGGCAGCCCTGATTCCCTATCCATGTCAGAACACTGTCCTAACTGCTGGCGCAATGGCTATTGGTAAGTCAGCTTGCCACCCAAACCATTTCTAATTCTTTATCTCCCACAATCGAGGTGTGTTTGGAGCACATTTTGCTTACCAAGTTTAATTCTGGATTTTGTCCCTGGTTATTTATACTGTTTCATCTTAACCTGTTGTTTGCCCATCTGGACACCCTTTTTGGCATCTCTTTGTTGTTCAGTTTGATGTTCACACTATTTGTGATCTTCTAAATTCCGGTGCTTTAGCTGCTGCTTCCCAGTCGGGCTGTAGTTAGCTGGTGAGGAGTTGTCTGCTCCTGTTTCTATTTTCCCTATGTCTTATAGGACAGGATCTAAAGCCTTCCTAAAGCCAAGCTAGGTTTTCATCAATTTAAGTTATGTGATTTACCTTCTTTCCTGTGTAAGAAGATGACTATATATTACCAAGACACAGCCTGTTCTTTGTGAAGTCCTGTTGATTATTCATGATCATATAATCACAAACACACTTACGAGTTCTGGTTATTTTGGTCCTTTTTTCAGTATGTAGGCATCTACTTAGTTTTCTGAAAGTCACACCTGAGTAGGGATGATATTTTTGTACCACTCATTCAAAGTTGTCAGAGGGAAAAAGTCAGAGCCCGTATATCAGCAAAGGTGGCAAGTCCCATATCCTGGTCACAATCTATCACATGTCAGCATTAGTTCCTTCATAATCTGTGCTAATGATGGTATGATGCAAGCTTTTATTTGGTCACCCTGGGCAAGGTTTCCCCTTTTGTCGATTGCAATACATCCTTTCAGTTTGTTGTGATGAAACAGGACATGATAGATAGCAAAATGATTATGAAAAAAACCCACCTGTAATTCCCTATCTAGAAATGACTATTTTAACATTTTGGGATATGAGGTATATGTGTTAATTAAACACACATATTATTTTGAAACTTGAATTGTTTTTCTTAGAACTATACAGAGTTCATTTTTCTGAGGTAACGCACATCATATAACCATACACATTAAACTTTCCAATATCAAACCTCTTTTGTGTAGTGTTTTTTTTTTATTGTTTAATAACACTTTGTTAACTCCCTGAGTAAAAAGAAACCTTTCCTTCATACATACCTTTCTGTGGCATTATCTCCTTTTTAATTCAAGTAGATTCCTTATTTTCTTAGTAACTGTGGTCTCTGAGAATAGGATCCGTTCATGGCTTATCCTTATGCTCCTTAAGTTTTAGCTGCATAATAGATATTTATTGAATTAATGAGCTTTAGTGATGGGAATTGAAATGCTGAACCTTTGTATTTTGGTCTTACTTCTGCTTCTGATTTTAGCTGGTAACTCTGTTTCCCCAGAGACAGAAGGAAAAGAAGCAATTTCTCACTTATCTGGTATATGAATTATGCTGCAGAAGGTTAGGTATGGCATGAAGAAAATATAAAAAAGAACAACTAATCGGGATCCCTGGGTGGCGCAGCGGTTTGGCGCCTGCCTTTGGCCCAGGGCGTGATCCTGGAGACCCGGGATCGAATCCCACGTCAGGCTCCCGGTGCATGGAGCCTGCTTCTCCCTCTGCCTGTGACTCTGCCTCTCTCTCTCTCTCTCTCTCTCTCTCTGTGACTATCATAAATAAATAAAAATTTAAAATAAAATTAAAAAAAAAAAACAACTAATCAACCTGTAGTTCTATTACCCAGAAATAAACACTATCATTATTTTTATGTGTGTTCTTCCAAGCTTTCCCTTTTTATGTATTCCTATGCATATGAAATATGACTTTCACTTAATTTTTTATCAAAATGATACCATAACAAACTACTCTTTAATTGCTTTTTCTTATTAATGTAACATTTTTACATGGTGAATATATGCCTAAACCTCAGTGTTGATGGTTGTATAATACTCCACAATGGTGATATGCCATAGTTTATTTACTCTGTCCTCCCCTTATTGAGTATTTAAATTATTGTCTACTTTATACATTCTATATAAACGACATTGTAAGAGATACCTTGGTTCATACATCTTTGGGCATTTGCCTACAAAAGGTTTTAAAGTCCTCTTTTAAATTATCAAAAATTGGGTAAGCTTATAGTCCCTTTCCCTTCCATCCCCAAATTAAAACATTTCGGAGTTTCTTTAGTGTGTGAGTTGGCCTAGGATTTAGAAAATAATTATTAAACCAACGCACATAGTTCTGGTTGGTGATAATGGAATTACGTTCTGTCTCAAATTCATTCTAGAAGAACTGTTTAGCTTCATTTGATCATCTGTAACATTCAAATTGGACTTTTTAGGCTTAGTCCTACATACAGAAGAGATACAAATGTAAATGTTTACATTTCTAGAAGTTGATAAATCTAGCTAAATCTGTGTCATTTCATAAAAGTAAAGGCTTGTAGGGAGATTGGTTTCTGTGATCACCTTTGTTCTCCAGTTAGTACTAATCACACTTTTCATAGGGCAGTGAGAGTAACAACTAATGGAAACAGCAGTGAACTCACCATAAACGAGTTATGAAAACGTGGGCAATATCACAGAAGTGCCTTCAGTGAGAAAACACTATGCAAGTTGCATCTGTACCTGCAGAAGTCTCTCTTTTTTTATTCTTTTTTTTTTAATTTTTTATTTATTTATGATAGGCACACAGTGAGAGAGAGAGGCAGAGACACAGGCAGAGGGAGAAGCAGGCTCCATGCACTGGGAGCCCGACGTGGGATTTGATCCCGGGTCTCCAGGATCGTGCCCTGGGCCAAAGACAGGCGCCAAACCGCTGCGCCACCCAGGGATCCCTCTTTTTTTATTCTTGATAAAAGTACTTGCTGACAAGAGATGGGGGAAAACCACCCACCACCTCTGCAGCCAGTGGGCCCCAAACAGACAGGGAGGGTCAGGACTGGAATGACAGCTTCTCTCCTTCCTTGCCCTAGACCTGGGAAGGAGAGGGAAAAGCCGATAGGCTCCTCCTCACGATGACATAGGACATCCCTCTTCTAGTCAGCTCCTGTCTTGCTCCTCCACCCCAACAACCTCTCATGGGCCTTCTTCCCATTTTGCCACCAGAAAGCTTTTCCACTCCTCCGCCTGCGCCTGCCTTTGTTTGGAGTCTCACTAGTCGCAGGCGGTGTGGCCGCCCACAGACTCTCTTGCCGTCAAGAATTCCTGTTCTCATGTGGGTGATCTTTGTTTATCTCCACAGAGGTTATTAGTTTGGGGAACAAATAAAAGCACTCAGAAGAATAATAATTAAAAAGTGCTTGCATTTGCCTCAGCCGTTGCTTTAATTTAAGCAATGCTTCTCGCTAGGCTAATGTTTGTAGTGGATGGAAATGTTTACTAGATCAAACATTCCTAAGAAAGAGGATGGCAAAGTCAAGTCACTGGTGTAAAGTAGTAAGATCAGGAATTAGTGCTCCCTTTACCCAGTAAGTCACATAACCTCCCTGGCCTTAACTCTGAATCC
Source organism: Vulpes lagopus (assembly GCF_018345385.1). Lineage (NCBI taxonomy): Eukaryota > Metazoa > Chordata > Mammalia > Carnivora > Canidae > Vulpes > Vulpes lagopus. The sequence continues at coordinate 100,311,489 of NC_054834.1, read as the reverse complement.
ATATTTTAAAACATCTAGTATCTATCAAGTATTTACTAAGATAGGTTCTTTCTGAGTGTTCTTTCCAAATATATATATATATATATATATATATATATATATATATATATTATTGAATCTTCACGAAGCTCATGAGGTAAATCTCATTATTATCCTGTTTCATAGAGAATACCAAGCTGCATAGAAGACAGCTTGATCGACTTCATAGAATGGAAGATGATAGAGTCAAGATTTGAATCCCGGCCATCAAATTCCAGAGTGTGAGCTCTTAGCCCCCCCTCCTTTTTTTAAAGAAGGGTAGGACTGGGATGCTTGGGTGGCTCAGCAGTTGAGTGTCTGCCTTTGACTCAGGGCATGATCCCGGGGCCCCAGATCGAGTCCCACATCAGGCTCCCTCTGAGGAACCTGCTTCTCCTTCTGCCTGTGTCTCTGCCTCTCTCTCTCTGTGTCTCAAATAAATAAATAAATAAATAAATAAATAAATAAAATCTTAAAGAAAAAAAAGAAGGGTAAGGCTGTATGATCTTCACGGTCCCTTGCATCTGTAACTCATACAAAACTCTAACTTCAGAGACCTCTGTGAAAAATAAAAACCAAACCACTCTCTTGATGACTTATATATGCTCCCAAACATCCAGATATCTGCCTTTTTTAAAAAAAGTAAGCTGTGATGTTTTAGAATTAAAGAAAAAAACTAAAAAAAAAAACAAAACTAAACTAAAAAGCTTTAAAAATTGACAAAATTTCATCATGGTTTTAGTTAGTAAAATCATTGTGTTAATAGGAATAAATCTGCAAACACATCATGGATTTTCACACAGAAATTTGGAATATTCAGGTAAAAGTAGTGGGTCTGGCTGCCCAGGACTGTTTTCTAGCAGTTGAGCAGTTGTGTGCTTGTTGGCATTAACCATCCCAGCATACCACAGAAGAATGATTTGCAGAGCAGATGCCAGAGAGTAAAGAGGTAGGAGGCAAGGAGGGAAGGAAAGAACCATGGCTCACCAATGTGGTGTGAAGGGAAAGGTGAAAGATATCTGAGCCTTATGCCAAAGAGTCAAAGTAAACTCAGCTCTTACAAAAAGGCATTGTGGGATCTTTGAGGGGCCCCACAGAGCTGACAGGTCATTTCTTTATGGGTCTCACTGGGAGTCGTTCATGCAGTAAGTATGGTATGGGACTCGAATTTGAATTTGCCTATCCTATTTTATTTTATATTTTTCTTAAGTAGGCTCCATGCTCAGCATGGAGCCCAAGGCAGGGCCAGAAAGAACTCAGGACACTGAGATCAAGACCTGAGCTGAGGAGATCCCTGGGTGGTGCAGCGTTTTGGCGCCTGCCTTTGGCCCAGGGTGTGATCCTGGAGACCCGGGATCGAATCCGACGTGCATGGAGCCTGCTCCTCCCTCTGCCTGTGTCTCTGCCTCTCTCTCTCTCTCTCTCTCTCTGTGACTATCATAAATAAATAAAAAATAAGTTTAAAATAAAAATTTTATTTAAAAAAAAAAAAAGAAGAACTGAGCTGAGATCAAGAGTCAGGTACTTAACCAACTGAGCCACCAAGCTGCCCCATGATTTTTTCTACCTTAGAAGGAAACTACTTGAACCTTGCTTGCAAACTGATAGCTCCAGAGAGCCAGTGCCTAGGAGGATGATTGTAGTATACAGGAGGAAGCACAGGATGGGAAATGGGTTGGCTGGATTCTAATGCCAGTGCTGCCACTCGCTGGCTGTATCGCCTGGACAAGTCTCTTACCCAGTCTGTGCTCAGTTTCCTCTTATATAGAAGGAGAGTTTGATATTGGATCCTGGTACAGTTACCTCTCAGATCGTTCCCAAGTTTTGGGCATCCTGGGAGCTTCGGTCCCTAGACTGGGAGTTCTGTTTGTTCTTGATGATTACAGTCACAGTGGCTAAAAGACAAACTTTGTCCTGAGGCTTATGCTTTATGTCACCATGGTGCTCAGTAGGCGATGCCTATTGACATTAATCCCTCTGGGTTCTTTTAAAAGCTTATTTTGATATGTTGGTATATTTTATTCTTTCTTAAATGCTTAAACTGGTCTTGCGTATGTACAAGCAGCATATATTCCCTGTGAATCTATTTTATTTATTTTTTTACTTAAAAGTTTTATTTATTTACTTATGAAAGATACACAGAGAGAGGCAGAGGCATAGGCAGAGGGAGAAGCAGGCTCCTTGAGGGAAGCCCAAGGGGGACCCCATCCCAGGACCCCGGGATCGCGCCCTGAGCCAAAGGCAGACACTCAGCCACTGAGCCACCCAGGTGCCCCTCACTTTTGTTCCTGATCTGACTCTAGGATTATCAAGAAACAAGGAAGGCGATGCTAATGGAATCATCAGGAAACTACTTATAAATAAACTTCTTGATAGATAATTCTATGAAATATGATTCTCAGCAACTCATCTTTATCCTCTACCTTCTTACCATTAGAATTAAGGTATTTACAATGCTCAACAAACAGTATCCTTTCTGTAATAAAATGATCAGTTATTTAAAATTTATTTAAATTATTTAAAAACCAAACCATGCTCGTGTAACATCTCATAATTCTATTGAAGAAATACTTTCTTATTTGATAAGTTTGGAAAACAAATTTTCAAATAAGCAATGTTTCTTTTCTTGTCATGTGAAAATGGCTAATTCATTTTGTTTTTGAGCTGGTATGGATCCAGAAATACCTCTTAGGAAAAATCCTGGCTTTGCCTGCAGGTTCTTCTTGGTCCAATTCTGCATATAGAAGAATGGCCAGGATCTTTCCAGACTCCCCATTGTTTCCCAAAGATATCAATTTTACCATCAGTTCATTTGATTGTTAATGCTTACAGATTCACTTCAAGGAATATTTGTGATTCAGGTCATTGCCTAAAAGTACTTGTTGCTCAACTCCTATCAATCCTTACTAGTTTAAAGCAGAGGTTGGCAAAGCTTTTCAGTAAAGGGTCAGATAGAAAATATTTCAGTTTTGCCAGTTATATGGTCTCTGTCATAACTATTCAACCCAATAAAACTTTATTTATGGAGACCAAAACTTGAATTTTATGTAATTTTTAAATGTTACAAACTATTATTCCTCTTTTGATTTTTTTTCAGCCATGAAGCAGATGGAAAAATTATCTTATCTTGTGAACCATGTGAAAACAGGCAATGAGATAGACTTAGCCTGTAGGCTATAATTTGCTGAACCTTGGTATAGAAAATTATTTATGAGGAAATATTGGAAAGACACAACTGATAATTTGTGGTTGAGAGTACTCTAAGTTCCAGCCAGTGGAATGTGAGCAGAAGTGATGTGTTGTTGCCACTGGGCTTGGCCCATAAAAACTTCCCATGAATGCTTCTTTTTGTTCTTTTCCCATATGTTGAATATGGTGGGGACTCAAGATGGAAGAAACCTGGTTCTCATTTTGGCTTTACATGAATAAGAAACAAACTTCTAGGGCTGCCTGACTGGCTCAGTCTGTACACCATAACTCTTGATCTCAAGGTTGTGAATTCAAGCCCCATGTTGGTCTTGAAGCCTACCAAAAAAAGAAAAAAAAAAAAAAAAGGAAGAAAAGGAGAAAGAAGAAAGAAGGAAAGAAAGAGACAGAAAGAAAGAGAAAGAAAGAAACTTGCATTCCCAAATTACCCAAATTCAGTGTTAAGCCACCGAGATTTTCAGGGCTTTTTATGTGAGTAACTAGTATTATCTTAACTAATATGTCATTATTTCTTCCAGATGTTTTTGGTTTGACTGTTATCCTAAATCGAAGTCTCAAATGCTACAAGCTTGGATGGACTTTTCTTGGGTCTCTTTCTCTCCTCTTCATTTCCTCCTTATCACATTTAACTGGCAGATGAGAGATAGAATTGCTTTCCAAGTTCAAGAACATACTTTGGTGGCCATTAGCTTCTCCAAAAATGCTACAAGAAATGAGACACTTTGCTTTGGCCACAGAGACTGTCCCCAACGTGAAGCCCACCTGAGAAATTCTTTTAGAACTCAGGGCCAGGAAAAGCTTATCTTCCCCTGAGGAACTTGTATGTTTTCTTATCAACAAAGAATATTGTTGACTGTGCCTGATTGTATCCCCTTTCCCTTTTCCCTCTGGTTGCCAAGAAGCTCAGAGCCAAATTTTTGGCTTAACATTAATAACTTTATCGAACCCTGTGGCCTACATATCTGCATTCTTAGTTTCCTCCTGGTCTTGACCTTCTATTCTGCTGTGTGTTTTCCTTGTTTCTGATTTTTTGGTTATTTATATTTTATTGCTTGTTTTCTTGTAAGCTTCCTCAGATCCTTTGTGGAACAAGGTGGGGTCAATAAAAAATGGCTTCAGCTTATTAATAGAATATACCAAAAGCATTCCTTTTTTTTTTTTTTAAAGATTTTATTTATTTATTCATGAGAGACACAGAGAGAGAGGGATGCAGAGACATAGGCAGGGGGAGAAGCAGGCTCCACGCAGGGAGCCCAATTTGGGACTTGATCCCAGGACCCCAGGATCAAGCCCTGAGCTGAAGGCAGATGCTCAACTGCTGAGCAACCTAGGCATCCCCCAAAGCATTCCTTAACACAAATTTAGTTCTTTGGGAGTGAGAACTTCAAATTTATTTATTTTCAGGTTCTCCTCTTATTGTGTCCCATGGTTTGATGAAGAAATGGTTTTATAATTATGAAAGCTGAAGGCCTTCACATTTCTCCATTCTACTTAAAAACAAAACAAAAAAAAAACAAAGAAAACAAGAATGTCATTTTATCCAAAGTTCCTATTGTTTGCCATAGAAATTGTAGAAATGTCATAGATACATTTGACTGACAGACAATAGACTAGGAAAAGATATTTTCAATATTTAAAAAGCCACAAAGAATTAATATAAAGAATATACAATGACCTACTGAAAATCAATGTGAGGAAGATAAGAAACCCAACAGAGAAATGGTCAAAAGATATGAGTAGGCTATTTTCACAAGGGTATACTAGAAAACTGAACAAAAATACGTACGAACAGACGCTGAAACTTATCAGTAATCAGAGAACAGCAAATTTAAACAAGTTGCAGCATTATATTCATCCAACTGGCAAAAATTAAAAGGTGGATAATAGCAAGCATTGGCAAGGATGTGGGCAGTGGGAACCCTCAGGTATGGTTGATGAGAGTCTGGACTATAGAGCATAGTCTCTGGAAGCAGTGTGTCTTCTAGCGGTAAACGCACATGTGATGACTGTTCTTGCAGTTTGCACCCGGTGGTTCAACTTGTCTTTCCTTCTTTTGCTGCGTACTTGCTAGAACACTAGCAGGTCTGTCCAAAGATTCTGTCTTTGCTAATCCTTCCATTATAGCAAAAGGTTCTTTCCCGAGGTTCTAGCCAGAAACCCAGGAGTCCTTCTTTCCTTACCTAATCGAATCCGTCAGCAAGTCTTGTTAATTCTACATCCAAGACATCTCTTGAATCTGCTGTCATCGCCGTCAGCATAAGCTGTCATAAGTTCAGCTTATGACCTTCCTATGCCTCGATCCCTGCAGTGGCTTCCTAACTGGTTTCCCTGCTCTGGACTCCAGCATTTTATTTGCTATCTGGTAAAAAAAAAATGCAAATTGTATTTTAAAAATGCATATTGGATTAGTTCTGATCTCAGCTCTTACACTGTTTTTTTTTTCTTTTTTCCAACCCCCTGACCCCCATCGGCTCATACACTTCAATGACCTCCCATTGCACCAAGAATTCATGGTACTAAACCACTATTGAATTGATGGAAGCAAGTTTTTAAAATTAAATAAATTCGATGTGTAACATTGTATAAGTTTAAGATGTCCAGCTTGTTACTTTGATACATTTATATTTTACAATATGATTGCTGATATAGTGACATTTATCATATTACATCCTTATACTACAACATTATTGTCTACATTCATTATACTGGCATTAGATCCTATGACTTATTTAGTACTCGTTATAAGTTTGTATCCTTTTTTTGAATAATTTTTTATCATTCTCTCTCCTTTTTTTAAGATTTTATTTATTTATTCATGAGACACACACAGAGAGAGAGAGAGAGAGAGAGGAGAAAGAGAGAGAGAGGTGGAGACATAGGCAGAGGAATAACCAGGCTCCATGAAGGTAGCCTGATATGGGACTCGATCCTGGGACTCCAGGATGATGCCCTAGGCCAAAGGGAGGCACTAAACCACCAGCCACCCAGGTGTCCCATAAGTTTGTATCCTTAAACACCATCCCTCTCATCCACACCCCCAAATCCCTGGCCACCCACCATTTTCTGCTTTTTATAGGTTTAACTTTTTTAGATTTCACACATAAGTGATATAAAACAGTAGTTGTCTTTTTCTGTCTGACTTATCTAGCATAACGTGCCCAAGGGCTATCCATGTATCTTCCTTTCTCATGGGTGAATAATATTGTGTATTGTATAATAATGTGTATATACCACATCTTTTTTGGTAGAAGCAAGTTTTATTATTTATTTTAAAAAAAGATTTATTTATTCATGAGAGACACAGAGAGAGAGGCAGAGACACAGAGGGAGAAGCAGGCTCCATGCAGGGAGCCCGATGTGGGACTCGATTCTGGGACTCCAGGATCACACCCTGGGCTGAAAGCGGCGTTAAACCGCTGAGCCACCCAGGCTGCCTGGAAGCAAGTTTTAAAATCAGTGTTTTCTAACACTTGGGTCAACCCCCAGAGCTTTTTGCTATGAAATTTTCAAAATTAAGAAAAAGCACAATTGTAATATTTAATTGTTTAGTATTTCTCCCTGTTAGTAGATATTTTGCTGATACAATTAGTTGGTGTGGGAAGGAGGAAGCCTGAGACATAGCTACTGGCAGCCTCAGCTCTGAGAAGCTGGTTTCTACAGTCTTTTTTTTCCTTTAAGATTTTATTTTTTTATTAATTTTTTTAAAATTATTTATTGGGGCACCTGGGTGGCTCAGTGGCTAAGCATCTGCCTTTGACTCAGGGCATGATCCTGGGGTCCTGGGATCAAGTCCCACATCGAGCTCCCTGCAGGGAGCCTGCTTCTCCCTCTGCCTGTGTCTCTTCCTCTCTCTCTGTGTCTCTCATGAATAAATCAATAAAATCTTAAAAAAAAAAAGGACTTTATTCATTTGAGAGAGAGACAGCACACATAAGCAGGAGGAGAAGCAGAGGGAGTGGGGAGAAGGAGGGAACCTGACACAGGGCTTGATCTCAGGACCCTGGGATCATGACCTGAGCTGAAGGCAGATGTTCAACCCAACAGAACCACCCAGGCACCCCTAAGATTTATTTTTAATCAATCTCTACACCCAACATGGGGCTCAAACTCTCAACTCTGGGATTAAGAGCCACATGCTCCACAAACTGAGCTAGCCAGGTGCCCCTGGTTTCTGTAGTCTTCAAGCAGGTGAGCATCCCTCTCCGGCTCCTCTAGTCTTCAGTTTTGGGGGGAAGAACTTGTATTGTTTCTTCCTCAGAACCATGGCCCTGAGAGAGTCTCTTCTAGTTCTCATCAGAATCAGGATCGAGGACCAGCCCTAGGCCAGAAACAGGGTGTGGGTGAACAAGTGGAAGGAAGCAGAGAAGTCAGGCCTGGGCCAGCAGACAGTGCCTGACCCAGGGATAGAGGGCACTGGAATGAAGCAGACAGAGAGGGAGGGAAGGTGAGGGTTCCAGGCTAGAATCCAAGCAGCCTGAAGTCAGGACCTGAGGAGGGGATGTGAAAGACTGGCATAGACCACCAGAGCCAAGGGAAGAACTGAGCCCTGGCTAAGTTCAGCAACTTGCCCAGGATCATGATGCTGGTAAGTAGCAGAACTAGAATTTGAATCCAAGCCGACAGCTTCAGAGGTGGTGAGCGTAACCACAATGTAATACAACTTCAGTGGCATGAGGGTCGCTCAGGGGCTTGGCCCCAAAGCTGTGTCTATAGAACATTATTTTTACAAGGTTGTGTATTTATTTGAGATGGTGCTGGAGGAGGGGGATAGAGATAGAGAGGGACTAAAGAGAGTATGACCACACCTGTAAATACATCGATTTATTCTCCAGGCAAATGGTTAGCAATTATCTACTCTCAGATAATGTGCCACACCCCAGGGAAATGGGAGTTGAGTCAACAGGATTCCTCCCTCCCAGGAATTCTCTTTCTTGTATCTGGGTAGCAATAGTGCATTATGTTGTGCTGTCACAGAGGTCTGCCCCAGTGAGCATAGGAGGGAAGAAGTGTCAGGGAGGGATTCCCTGATAATACAGAACAATGGTGTCAGAGGGCAAGGGTAACATTTCAGAACAGTCCTGAAGGGACAGGTCTGGGCACATGAGGTATGATGTGTTTGTATATGATGAAATCTGTGATACACCATCATGGAGTTTTACTAGAGACCCACTCTCAGGAAATCCCTAAAAGAAGTCATAAGTGGTATTTCAAAAGGTGTCTAACTGACAAACACACGGAAAAATCTGGTTTCATATCTCTAAGTAACAGACACGGCTTGCTTTGCCAGCAGAGAGACTATGTAGGTTCTAGTTTGGGGTACTAGGCAGGATAGGCTAGTTGTGCTTGCAATAAAAATAATTCCAAATATCAGTGGCTGAAATAAGAAGGGTTTATTTCTTGATCACCCTTGATGCCCAGTGTGGATTGGTACATACGTGGGTGGGAAATTCTGTTCCATTCTACATCTCCTGGAGAGATGGCAATTTCACCATCTTAAGCTGTGACCTGCCAGCACAGTATTTCAGGGTTCATCAAAGCAAGAAGACAGGCATGGAGTCAAGAATTGCCAGTTAATGATTTTGCCGGGAAGTGATATATTGACTTCTGCCCTCATTCTGTTGGTCACAAGTAATTACATGGCCATGTCTAAGTTCAAAGGGATGAGAGAGTTAGAATCTTTGTGTTTCCTGAATATTGGGGAATGTAACCATGTCCACTAAGGGCAGTCTCCTCAGCTCCACCCATGTGTGTTGGAAATGAAGGGGTTGTGTTTTTCCCACATGAAGCACAAAATGGCTTCGTTACTATCGGTTATCATTCTCTTCCTATTGTAATATTTGTGGGATGGTTGCCAATCAGATTTTTATGTAAAAGTAGCAGAAGATCAGTTTTCATCAATATTAAAACTATTCTTTTGGGACACCTGGGTGGCTCAGCAGTTGGGTGCCTGCCCTTGGCTCAGGGTGTGATCCTGGGATCCTGGATCGAGTCCCACATCGGGCTTCCTGAGAGGAGCCTGCTTCTCCCTCAGCCTGTGTCTCTGCCTCTCTCTCTCTCTCTCAGTCTGTGTCTCTCATGAGTAAATAAATACATATTAAAAAAAAGAAACCCAAACTCCCCCCAAAACTATTCTTTTAAAGCTTTGAAAGTGAACTACCACAGCTCTTACTTGTGGTGGCGTGAATGTGAATTCCAAATTCCAACCAGTGTGATGATTGTATGACAAAAACAATTGTAACATATAAAAATATATTAATTATATATAGAATAATGTTGTTAACGTACAATGATTACAGTTATAACTGAATAAATGTGCCCCTGCTGAACGTCTAGGGATTACAGGAGCAGCTTCCATGTGGAAGCTACCCTAGTGAGCTGGATATAAGAGGTATTTGTTGTTTTTGTTTTTTAAAAAGTTGCCTTCAAAATCTCTCACACATTGCTGCTCCTATCCTCCCCAGGGCTCAGAATATGGAAAGATTTGAGGAGGAGAAATGGTGGAACCTATGGGAGAAGGAAGGGGGTGGATTTGGTGGGACTAAGCAAGCACTCTGAGAACTTGTAACTAGTGGATCCTCCTGTGTCTTCCCTCTCTCCTTCTTGGTTGTCACTCCAAGTGGTGAGGGAACTGTTATTGCCCTCCTTAGCTATGCCCTTGGAGACAGTGCTGTCCAGTAGAACTTTCTATGCCTGTGCTGTTGGATGTGGCAGTCTCTAGGCACCAGTGCCCGTGGAGCGTGTTGCAGTGTGCGTAGTGCAAATGACGAACAGAATTTTAAATTTTATTGAATTGAACAAGTTTAAATAGCCACAAGAACCTGGGGGATAGGCGAGGGGGAGGTTGCTTTTATTCCTGTTTTCCTAGTGTAGGCTTTTCTGCACATGACCACAATTGAATCTCCCACACAAAGGATTGTTAAGGGTGAGTTTGGCCAGGTTGAGAAAGGGGTAAGGAGAGGGCCTAGTGGAGACAGGGAGCCTGCTGCAATGCCTCTCTCCTTTGGCCCCCCTGGGGCGGGGAAGGGGGCAGGCTCCTGTCGTGAACAGTGGACCCAGGGGACTACATGATACCTGAACACCTACAGACATAAAAATGGAGACTACCATGTGAATCTCAGACTTTGTCCTATTTATTTATTTAGAAAAAGGACTTTATTTACTTGAGAGAGAGAGGGGAGAGGGGCAGAGTGGGAGGGAGAGGGCCCAGCAGATTCTGTGCTGAGCGTAGAGCCCCCCGCCATGCTGGGCTCAATCTCAAAACTCTGAGATCAGGAGGACCCTGAGCTGAAACCAAGAGTTGGCCCCTTAACTGACTGAGCCACCAGGTGCCCGGGGCCTTTTCCTTCTTAAAAGGAAGGCTATGGCTTTGGATATGGGAAAAAGAGAAAGAGGCAAATGAAGCCAATGTAGTAATTGTTTAATGTTGCATTACATCTATTTCTTTGTAATATATTTGGGTATAAAATCTTTATTGTGCTCGAAATTCTTATTAAAAATGCAATGAACTTTAGTTTGCACATTGGCAGCCTTTCATTCTGCAAAGCATTCTTTTGTAAGAAATGATTTTTTTTTCATGGTAGTGGTTTAATGAAAGACATGGACAGTTATTGAAGAAAGCTAATGCCATCAAGCACTCGTCCAGCGGCTCCTGTATGTTGATGCTGTGCTGAGAATGAATGGCATTTTGCAACACTATTTATATTTTAGAAAAATGACTTAGCTGTTAAGTCCCCGTGAGTGTGTGTCCTGGAAGCTTATATACTTTTCTACTTTTGTCTACTGTCTATTTTGGAATGCATTTACTTTTATTATAAAATTGTAAAAACTAGTGCTCATACTAAACAATTTAATGAGCCGGGGTGCTTCAGACCTCACATAGCCTGACTGGCCTCCCCTAGATCCTTGAGTAGAGGCCAATACGGAATATGTTGGCAAGATGCTTAGATTTTATTCTTGGGGCTTAATATGAAGGTCAGAGAGTGAGGAGAGGTAGGAAAGCGAGTATGATTCTGAGACACTGTGATTTTTAAAAAAGATAGGGGTGCCTGGCTGGCTCAGTCAGTAGAACGTGCAACTCCTGATCTCTGGGTCTGGAGTCCGAGCCCCATGTTGGGCATGGAGCCTACTTAAAAAAAAGAGAAATTCTTACCTTCTGAATTAAAACTATAATTCACCTTAAATAAACAGTGCAAAGGAAGTTCTTTTCAAAACATACCATCTAATGACATCAAATTTTTCCCCCACCAGAGCGTATGTATAAACAGGAAAATTTTTTTTCAGGAAGGTTAATTATTGACACCACCATATTTACACCCAAGTGCAAGACCATTCCTAGTTCCATCCTCTGTAACATTCCAGAGCCTACCTTTATTTTACTTTGACATTGTCCCAGCATAAAATTCTGATATACTAATTATTTCTCCAGATCATACCCACGGTTCTGATGATATAAGACAAGTGTTGAAGGTTTTTGAGTTCAGAATAATTGGGTAATTGGCATCATCCTGTGACAAGTTTCCCCTTTTCCTGAGGTCTTTTGACTAATGGTCCTATTGTTATTGTTGGAGTGGGTTGAGCTCCATAGAGCCATGACGCAAAACTTGATCTTTGGTAGAAATACCTTACACATTTATTCCTTCCAGGAAACCAAAGGGCAACAAAGCCACATTCCAGGTTGAGAATCTGGCCTTTTGCACCATGACCTAACCTATTCCAGGTGAAAAGTATTAGGTCAAAATAGTTTAATAGGAAAACTCATACCTGGGTTCTTGCAGTGGTCCTCAGACCTAGCTGCACATTAAAATTGGCTAGTGAAAAAGAAGAGAAAAGAAAGGAAAGAAAAAAAGAAAGAAAGAAAGAAAGAAAGAAAGAAAGAAAGAAAGAAAGAAAAGAAAAAAAAAAGAAAGAAAGAAAAGAAAAGAAAAGAAAAGAAAGAAAAGAAAAGAAAAGAAAAGAAAAGAAAAAGAAAAGAAAAGAAAAGAAAAGAAAAGTAAGAAAGAAAGAAAGAAAAGAAAGAAGTTGCTTGGGGAGATTAAAAAAAAAAGACCATTTGGGCCCCATTGGAAACTTGTGAAAAAGACTGAAGGGAGGTGGGCCATACATACCTACCTGCATTTAGACTCTCTGCAGGAGGGCCTTGGGCATATTTATTTTATTTAAAAAACATTTTATTGGGATCCCTGGGTGGCGCAGCGGTTTGGCGCCTGCCTTTGGCCCAGGGCGCGATCCTGGAGATCCGGGATCGAATCCCACATCAGGCTCCCGGCGCATGGAGCCTGCTTCTCCTTCTGCCTGTGTCTCTGCCTCTCTCTCTTTCTCTCTGTATGACTATCATAAATAAATAAAATTTAAAAAAAAAAACATTTTATTTATTTACTCATGAGAGATACAGAGAGAGGGGCACAGGCAAGGCAGAGGGAGAAGCAGGCTCCCTACAGGGAGCCTGATGCAGGACTTGATCCTAGGACCCTGGGATCATGCCCTGAGCCAAAAGCAGACTCTCAACCACTGAACCACCGGGCGTCTTGGGTATCTGTATTTTAAATAAGATTCCCAGATGACCAAAGAAATTTGGCCGACCTGATTTAGGGTGTCAGTCCTGGGAAAGAGCACTTAATATCACAGTTTTGAAATGAATTTAGTGGTCCTAAAGACATTTCTAATGCCAGTGGCTTCTTTCTTTCTTTCTTTCTTTTTTTTTTTTTTACTTATTCACATATGAATACTGTCAAAGAAGAGATATTTAACAGAAGAGAAGGTTTACTATTTATTTATTTTTATTTTTAATCTTTTTAAAAATTTTACTCATTTATTCATGAGAGACAGAGAAAAAGAGTGAGAGAGAGGCAGAGACACAGGCAGAAGGAGAAACAGGCTCCATGCAGGGAACCTGACGTGGGACTTGATCCTGGATCTCCAGGATCACGCCCTGGACTGAAGGTGGCGCTAAACCACTGAGCCACCCGGGCTGCCCAAGGTTTACTGTTTTAATCTCCAATCAAACCAAGTCTCTGATCCTGGGGGCGGATTTCATGTAGTAAGGGTAAGATTTTCATACGGCAGCTTTCAACAGTGGCTCTCAGCCTCTGCCTGTTTTAAGAGGGAGCTTAATATTTTTAAAAATTCAAGTCAATTAATTAACATACATAATTATTATTAGCTTCAAAGGTAGAGGTCAGTGACTCATCAGTCTTGTATAATACCCAGTGCTCATTACATCACGTGCCCTCCTTAATGTCCATCACCCAGTTACCTCATCTCCCCCAACCCCCTTCCCCTCCAGCGACCCTCAGTTTGTTTCCTTTCTTTTTTTGGGGGGGGGGTGCAAAAACATATATATATATATATATTTTATTATAGTACAGGGACAAGACCTGTGGGCAGAAAAAGCTGCCTCTCAGTTTGTTTCCGATGATTAAGAGTCTCTTATGGTTTGTCAAGGGAGCTTAATATTAACGGGGGAGTGTCTTGGGTTCTTCTTATACTGTGAGACCAATTTGTCAATCTTCAAATGAAATGGCAAGGGATTCATTAGTTCACCCATGGCTTCCATTCAATAGATACTGTTTGAATTTCTACCATATGTCAGACTCTGTGTTAGGTGCCAGGGATAACCCAATAAAAGAAATTGGGGTTCTCCTCAAGGAACTGGTAGTCTAGAGTGGCGGTGCTCTAAGTGTATCATGGACCCACACCAGTAGCAGTCCTGGGAACTTCTTAGAAAAGCAAATTCTCATGCCTCACCCCAGCCCTACTCAATCAGAAAGTCTGGGGGCGGGCCCAGCACTGCGCTCTAATAAGTCCTATGGTGACTCAGGTAAAGTCTAGCCACTGATGTCTAGGAGGAGCATGAGTCTAGCCAGCTGTGGTAGGTGCAGTGGGGACGGAGAGGGGGCTGGAAGCTCTAGGGCTGTTTCTAGAAGGCAATGTATGAACTCTTAGAACAATTGGTGCAGAGTGAGGAGAGGAGCTCCTGGAGCCATCAGCAGGGCCCACACCAAGAAGTTGGCATTTTACTCTGAACGCAGCCTGGAATCTTCTGACCGGATATTCGTGTCATCTGTACTCAGGGTCCTCTCTCTGCCCGTCTTTCAGCTGAGTGGTGCTGGGCCTGGGCCCTGTGCTTCATGTGCTCCTACAGCAATGAAAAGTTAGAGAGATCTAGACATAATTCCTCTTGCATGAAAAAATTGAACACAGTAGGTGTTAAATAAACATTTGGTGAACGAGCATGGACAAAAGTGGACAAAGCTAGGACTTGTGAACGTAAGGACAATGCGTAACGTAAGCATCGCAGAGTAAGAAGCAGTGTCTGAACTAATTGAAAGGCCCACAGTTTTAAAAGATTACACAAACCTTTACTGGTTTGCTTGGAGAAGAGAAGTGTCTGCCCCACTCCTCGGAGGAACCAGTCAGCATAGAAGGGAGAGGGAGAGCCCCAAGCCTCACTGCTTCTCTGCCTGCTGTGGCTCCACTTCTCCCGGGTCGGCCTCCACCTTCGCACGACCCTGCTACTGAGCACCACTTGGTTCCAGGAAATGTGCACATATTATTTTTTAACATATTCGACAGTGCCAAAAAGTAGGTGCTTTTGGCCTGCATTTTGAAAGGGACTAAAGATCACAGGGTGCTGGAGTCCAAGGAAGAAAATGATTTATCCAGAGGTCACTGGCAAGGATGTTGCTCTGCACGCAGGGTCAGCTGAGGGAGCTGGGGTGGAGGGAGGCTTCGGGGCCTGTTCGAAGTCAACATGCTTGGATCCAAAACCAGGACTGTGTAAGGGGTGTTTGTCCCACTGCTCCATGTGACCCGAGGCAGGCTGAGGATCCTCCCCCAGGAGGTAGCCTGTTAAGTCCAGGCCTGCCAGGATGCCCTTTTCATTCTTTACTGTTCTACAAGCCACTTTCCTTTCCTGGCAAATTCAATTTCCGTGACGCGTCTCTCACTATGACCACACACATATCTAAACTCGTGCCAAAGATACAAATTGTTTGGGGGCACCTGGGTGGCTCAGTGGTTGAGCATCTGCCTTCAGCTCAGGGTGTGATCCCGGGGTCCTGGGATCGAGTCCTGCATCGGGCTCCCTGCATGGAGCCTGCTTCTCCCTCTGCCTGTGTCTCTGCCTCTCTCTGTGTCTTTCATCAATCAATAAATAAAATATATTTTAAAAGGATACAAATAGTTTGTTTTGAAGTACTTTGAGTATTTGGATTTAAACTGTAACTGTACTGCATACAGCTAATGATTTATATGATTTGTTTTTTATAGTGTCTGTCCAGACAATTAATTATTGTTTTATATTTATGGCAACATAAGGAATAATCTTCCCAGATCTCAGTTGCCAAATTTTGGGTTTTATTGCCCCAGCGTTTCAGGACTCTGTCTCTTCAAATGGCATGTGGCCTAGGCCCCAAGTGGACTGATTTCTCAAGACTAAGATTTTTATAAATTGAATTTAATGGTTGGGTTTAAGTCACTGCATAAATGCTGAAAAAACAAGAAGTATATACATACATATGTATGTGCACACATGTATATGTGCAGATACCCCAAATCTATTTTACAGCACATTCTTGTACCTAGCATGGATAATGTACTGCATATTATAGGTTTTTGTCAAAACTGAAAGAGAAGGGTAATAAATCATGTATTAGAAAAAAAAAAGCCTCACCCATTTAGTTCTATGTTTTTTCCTTCCTATCCTTACAATAGACAATGAAAGAGATAGATTTTGGTTAAAAAATAAAGCTTTCTATCATTTTATTTCAGAGACTATTGGCAAAATTTTATAGAAGACACATTTCCTAACTTCTCATTTCTATGTCCTGGCTTATTAAAAAAAATATGGCACGATACAAGCTCAACAGTTATAGTTACTTTCTATCATTTCGGTGGGATTGTAAGCTTCCCCCCACCTTGACAATTGTAAATGTGTTTGTTTTTCTGTATTCTTCGAGTATAGCAAATTGTGGGGAAAATATAATAAGAGACCCAGAGGAAGAGGAAATCAAGAAAAATAACACCTCTTTCAAATATGGGAGCAGCTGTTTCTTGGATGTAGGATGGAGCCTCCTGGGAACCAAGCAGAATTTGAGAAGGTCTGCCCCGGTTCTAGTGGCTCTTGTCATGATGGACAAACTACAAATGGACTCAGTACCGCTTAAGAGAAGAGTTCCCTCTCCTTTCTTTATTTTCTTTGCCTTCTCTCAGTTAGAACCAGCAGATAGTAACTCAGATTAAAACCCACTATCTGGATATAAACAACACTGCTGATTAAAAGGATCACTTTGCCAAGGGAGATTCAGCTGGAGTGTCCATTTTTCATTCAAATGTTCCAGCCTAGTAAAAGTAGCTTCCAGCTCTGAATATATTGAATCACCGTTAACCTACTGGAAAAATGGGAACACAGATACACACTTTCTTATTCGATGAACAGGGCAGGTTGTTCCATGCTGCAAACAAACAAAAACATTTATTTATAGCTCTTCAAGGGTCTTGACAGGATCCCTTCTGTCAGAGAAACACGATTCCCTTCTCTTATAGAAGCCCAACTGGAATTTTGAGATGTGAATCTCGTGGAGTTTGGAGATGTGTGCTGATTTGTCATGGATATTGGTTAGAGTGAACATTCTAGGTCCTTGCAACCTAAAGAATGGCCCCAAACCTGCGGCATCTAACATTATGTGGGAGGGAGCTTGTTACAACTGCAGAATCTTGAGTTCCACTGTTCTTCTTCTGAACTGGAATCCGAATGTTAAAAGATCCCTGGGCGGTTTGTATATATATTAAAATTTGACAAGCACTGTTCTAGCAATGGCTCTCAAACTTTAAACTGGATCAGAATCTTTTGGAAGGTTAATTGAAACAAATTGTTGGGTTCTGTCCCTAGAGATTCTGACTCAGTCTGGGTTGCTGAGAACTTCGTTTCTCACATGCTCCCAGGTGATGCCGGTGCTACTGGTCCAGAGACCACACGAGGCAGTGCTGTCTGATAGAATTATGATGCGAGCCACATAGGTAATTTAAAATTTTCTAGTAGCCACATTCTAGGAGTAAAAAGTGAAATTGCTTTTAATATTTAAGGTAATTTAAGGTAATGTATCCAAATGTCATTCCAACAGCTGATCAGTATAAAAAATGAACTATTTACATTCTTTTTTGATAGCAAATCTTTAAAATCCAGTGTGCATCTTATACTTACGGCACATCTAAACTCAGGGTAGCCTGAATGAAATAGCCACATGTGGGTGCTTGGGGCTACCTTACCAGATAGTGTACGAGGGCCTTGGTTTTCCAAGGTTGCTTCAAGGAGTGTCACTGTTTGTGAAACTTGCATGGACCTTGGGAGAAATGAGAAACATAAGCTGAGTTTACTCAATTGATTGATTGATTGGTTGGTTGATTGATTGATGTACTTATTTACTTTAGAGGGTGTGTGCATGCAGATGCGTGTGCTCTCGTGCCCCTGCACACAGGCAGCGGGAGGGGCAGAAGGAAAGGGCAAGGGAGAGAGAAGCAGGCTCCCCACTGAGTGCAGAGCCCAGCACCCCAGATTCCCCTACTGGGAGATCATGACTTGAGCCCAAATCAGGAGTCAGATGCTCAACTGACTCAGCCACGCAGGCTCCCCTGAGTTTATTCAATTTAAATGATGCTCTTTTATTCTGAGGTTATCTTTCCTCATTTTTGCTCTTGAGATGGCCTCTCTTTAATGCAGCACTTTTCAAAGTGTGGTTCCCCAGGCCAGCAGTATCAGCATCAGGTGGGAACTTGTTAGAAATGCAAATTCTTGGGCCCTATTTCAGTCCTGCTGAATTAGCAGCTCTGCAGGTAGGGTTTAGCATCTGTGTCCTAACAGCCCTCCAGGCGTTCTGATGCATGCTCATGTTCCAGAACCACTGCTTTCATGAAAGGATGGTGGTAAAATAAGGGGTAGGTTTTAATGCTTTTTTATAACTGTAATTGGCAAAATAAGGAATTGACAACATTTTGCTAGTCCTTCAATTAAAACATGTAATTTTTGTTAGTTTATGAAATCTGAAAGTCAGAAGACTGATGTACTGCAGATTAGTTAAATAATATTTTGTGCTGCTGCGGATAATAAGTAGTTCAAAAAATAAGAAAAGGCCAGGAAAACGAATGTGTATATAAGCATACAAATGAGTTCCAGAAAGTCAATGCTTGATTCTCATTAGTAACACCTTCATGCAATTACTGTGGAAAATGAATACACTCACTAAATACTTGCTAAGAAAAGGCACATTTCCTATGCAGAATAGTGAAATTAGTCAGAAGAAAAATTCCATAAATATTGATGATCTCATTCTCTAGTTCTCTGGTAATTAGTTAGTATTTGGCTTTTATTGCTACAAAAGTTGTTCTACAAAAATTATAACATCTGATCCTTAAAAAAAATCAGGAAACAAAACCTTTTACGAATTGTGTATTTATTTCGTTTCAGAAACGTTACCAAATAAGGCATAGTGTTAACCATCTTACATTTGGTTCCTGCAGCCAACTGAGGGCTGGGGTAATATTGAAATGGGATAGAGTAGGTGAAATAGGAAAGATAACAAAAGGAATTAAGCATGAATGATTTGACAAGTACAACCAAAAGAAAAATCTAAAAACCTTAAAAAACGAGGTACTTATGCTAAGGAGACCCATGAAACTCAGAATCTGGGTCCTGGGTTCAGCTTCTGCCTCCATGTTTGATAGCCATTCCATTCTTAGGCTCAATTTCCCTAAATATAAGTGAGTCACAATGGCAGAGTGTGTCAAGACTGTTGATTAGTGAACCAATGTGGTTTTTGTTTCTTTCTTTCTATTTTTTTTTTTTTTTTTAGTGAACTGATGTTCTTAAAATTTTTTAGATCCCAGAGGAAAAGAGGCGTAAGAAGTCCAAAGCATTATTATTTCCCTTTTACAAGAAGTTCCTGTTAGGCCTAATCCAGAGGAAATTCAAGGATATGAAGAGAAAAGACGTGATAAAAATGACCAGTTCTATTGTTCTCTGTGAATAAGGTAACTACTTCTACTTAATGCTAAAATTAGAAATCTCCTTTGTAGTTTGGAGGGCTGATAGGCCTCTGGGTTTGGTGGGGAGGTCTCTATTTTTAATCTCTGAAGCCAAGGGGATCCTTATTTCTTTAGAGTCCATAAAGCTGTGCTGGCCAGTATGTAGTCACAGGCCACATGAGGCTGTCAAGCACTTGAAATGAGGCTAATCCAGATGGAGATGTACTGTGGAATGTAAAATACACACTGGATTGTGAAAATTTAGTATGAAAAAGAACATAAAAAAGAGAATGTAAAACATCTCATTAATAACTTTAAAGATATTGATCAGATGTTGAAATGAGGCTCCTACAAGTTAAAAATGACATCTTTGGCTCATGCTATAGTTCTATTGGACAGCATTGCTATAGAGTGCTATTTCTCGAGTGTTATGAATGCTGTTAAGAATTTAAGGGATGTAAAAAAAAAAAAAAGAATTTAAGGGATGTGACATAATTTTCTGCCATGCTTTGAGTGACTGTGAATACCTATACCGTGTAACTGAAATCCGTTGCTAGATACACAGGGATCGTGCAGACAAGTCTTTCAATGTCTTTCAATCTGATCCTAGAGAAACCTCAGGTTCGAGGACTCCCTTTTATTAATGTGAAAGAGGAAACTCAAATAATGATTCTTGCAATTCAGGAAAAAAAAAAGTTTTGTCAGAGAAATTCAGATACTCAAGGCAAATATCAAAAATTTTTAAGTGTATTTTTTACTATAAAATATAGTAGTATGCAAAGGAAGGTATAAAAATGTATGTGCACAGTTTAAAGGAAAATAAAACAAATTCCTCTGTATCTAGCACCCAGGCTGAGACATAGAACATTACCATATTCCAGAAATCCCCCTGATGTCCTCCTCCTTCTCCTCTGGGAGTATTTGCAATTCTGAACTTTATTAATCCATTCCTTGCTTTTCTTAAGGGTCATCACTGCCTGTTTATGTTTTCCCTAAGCCTTGTATTATTTAGTTTGGACTCTTTTAAAACTTTGTATAAGTGAAAACATACCATATCTATTCTTCTGTGACTTGTTTCTTTGAACATTTTATTTCTTTTTGAGATCCATTCATGAGGGCTTGTAGCTGTAGTAAACTACTTTTTTTTTGCTGATGATATTTGATGATGGAAGTGTACCACCACTTACTGATCTAGTCTGTTGAACGCATTGAGGCTGTTTTCTGGTTTTCACTGCCATCAGCAGTGCTGTTTTCCATGCCCTTCCCCATGGCTCCTGGTGCCCGCCTACAGGTTCTCTAGGGTACATACTGACGAGTGGGAACATGAGATCATAGAGTACACATTTGTACTTTTACTAGGTAATGCCAAGCTATTTTCCGAAAGTGTACCAATTTCCTTTCTCACCAGCAGAGTACGAATGTTCTCGTGCTTCCTCAATCTTGTAAAAGGCTGTATCACACTTCTTAAGTCTGGCAGCTTTGGAACAGTCTTTCATAGTTTGAAATTCCGTGCTTTGCTAGGAAGTTGAACATCTTCTCTTGTGTTGATGGGCCATTTGTGCTCCATTTTTCTATTTGGATGTTTGTCATTCCTGCTGATTTGCAGTTTTCCTATGTATTTGCATTCATAGATCCCAGAGGATCTCAGTGCTCAATGTGTTGCGATTATCTTCTCTTTGGGCTTGTCTTTTCGCCTTTTATAATGCTTGTTCCATCCACAGAAGATACTAATTTCAATGTAGTAAATATTTTCCTTGATAATTTGAACTTTTAATGTCTGGTTTAAGACCTCTCCCTACTCTGAGACCATAAAGATGCTCGACTATATTGTCTTCTAAAAGTTTTATAGAGTTACCTTTCACATTTAAGTTTTTAATTGACTTGGAACTGAGTTTTGTTTATTGTGTGAAGTAGGGGTTTAATTTTTTCACATTGAAAACAAATTGCTCCACCACTATTTATTGAAAACAATCCATCATTTCCCCATTGATCTGCATTAGCACCTCTGTCATATGTTAAATGGCAATTTATGTGTGGTTTGTTTCCAGACTCCTTATGCTGTTTCATTGGTCTAACATTCTATACCACCCCCACCCTCTTAAAAATTCTATATCACATTGTATAGCTCTTCATTCATTAAAGTCGTCTTTAATATCTGTCAATAAAGATTTATACTTTTTCCTTTAAAGATATTGCATATCCTTTGTTAGATTTATTCCTTTTTTTTTTTTAAAGTTAAAGACATCAAGAGAAGGGTTTTTTTTTTTTTGACTCTTTTTTTAAATTTTTATTTATTTATGATAGTCATACAGAGAGAGAGAGAGAGAGAGGCAGAGACACAGGCAGAGGGAGAAGCAGGCTCCATGCACCGGGAGCCTGATGTGGGATTCGATCCCGGATCTCCAGGATCGCGCCCTGGGCCAAAGGCAGGCGCCAAACTGCTGCGCCACCCAGGGATCCCCTGTTAGATTTATTCCTAAGCACATCATATTTTTGATGCTGTGAGAAATGACATCTTTAAAAAAATTTTTTTTTACTGGTATGTGGAAATACAATAAATTTTGCATAATGATTTTATGCTTTTTTTTTTTTATATAAATGAGTTCTTTTTTTTTAATTTTTATTTATTTATGATAGTCACAGAGAGAGAGAGAGGCAGAGACACAGGCAGAGGGAGAAGCAGGTTCCATGCACCGGGAGCCTGATGTGGGATTCGATCCCGGGTCTCCAGAATCAGCGCCAAACCGCTGCGCCACCCAGGGATCCCTGATTTTATACTTTTTACTGGTATGTAGAAATACAATAAATTTTGCATAATGATTTTAAATTTAGCATATTTACTGAACTTTTTATTTTTATAGTTTATATTTGTAGACAATGATATCATTTTAAAATAATGAGAGGTTTGTTTTTTCTTTGTGAATTCTTTCATTTTTATTTTGTTCTTTAAATTTAGTTTGCCAACATATAGTATAACACCCAGTGCTCATCCCATCAAGTGCCCTCCTTAGTGCCCATCACCCAGTCACCCCATTCCCCACCCTCCTCCCTTTCTACAACCTTTTATTTGTTTCCCAGAGTTAGGAGTCTCTCATCATTTGTCTTTTTCTCTAATTTCTTTCTGAATTCTTATACCTTATTTCTTTTTCTTGCTTTGATCTGGTCTAAACCCCCATTTAATTTTGTGTAGAAGTGGGGATAGTAGATACAGTTACCTTATTCTTGATCTTTAAATGGAAGGCTTTGAAAATTTTGAAATTGAATATGTTGTTTGTTATAACATTTTGGGTAGATGGCCTGTATCAGATTAAGGAAGTTCATTTTAACTCCTGATTTACTGAGAATTTTTACTATTAAGGAATGTTGAATTTATCAAGTGCATTTTATGCATTTGTTGAGATAGTCATAATTTTCTCCTTCAGTATGTTAATGTAGCCAATAATATTATTTATTTTTCCTTTTTTAACTCATTTTTATTCCTGAATAAACCCACTTGTTCATTTGTATGTGTGTATTTTTAATACTTGAGAGATTTGGTTTGCTGGTATTTTGTCTGGGACTTTTGCATTTATATTCATAAGTAAGATGGGTCTGTAAATTCCTCTTTTTGAATATCATGGTTGAATTTTGGTATCAAGTTTATACTAGCATAAAAAAATGAATGGAGTAATGTCTTCCCGCCCCATAATCTGCAATAATTTGTGTAAAATTGAAATTGTTTTTTGAATGATTAGTACCAGTAACGTTTCCTGGGTCATTTTCTTTGGGGGAAGACTTTAAACTGATGACCTAAATCTCTTTAATAGTTATAGGACCATTCAGGTTTTTGCTTTTTTTTTTTTTTTTTTTGAGTCAGTTTTGATAAGCTGTATTTTATGAGTCATTCAGCTGCATTTTCAAGCTTATTGGAATAATGCTCATATACCTCCTTATTATCTAATGTCTGTTGCATCCTAATATATGTCCCCTTTTAATTTCATATATGTATGTAATATTTTCATATTATATATGCACTATTTTAATTTAGCTTTAATTTTGGGGTCTTCTCTCTCATTTCTTAATATCTTAATGTTTTACTAGCTTTTTTGAAGAACAAACTTTTGATTGTTAAATCTTTCATTTTCCGCTTAATTATATTTCTCCTAACTTTATTATTTCCTTTCTTCCTTTCTTATCTTTGGGCTTTTTTCTGTCCCTTTAACAGAAAAGGGACAGAAAGATAGGCATAGTTTTCATTTTTTTTTAAGATTTGGGAAAAAAAATCTTAAGTAATTTTTACACCCAACATAGGGCTTGAACTTACAGCCCCAAGATCAAGAGTTGCATGCTCTATGGACTGAGTCAAACAGGTGCCCCAGTTTTCATTATTTTTTACACCCAACATGGGGCTTGAACTTACAGGCCCAAGATCAAGAGTTGCATGCTCTATGGACTGAATCAAACAGGTGCTCCAGTTTTCATTATATTTTATCTTTTCTTATTTTCTATGAGATTAAAGCTATATGTTTTCTTATAAGTTCTGTAGCTCTACAATGTAATATGTGCTTCTTAATTTCCAAACATATAGGAATTTTTCTAATTTCATAATTTCTAATTATGTGGCTTTGGTTGCAAATCCATTGTGGTTGGAAAACTTCATTTGTACCATACTATTTTGGGGGGCTTGGGGTACATTTGTTGAAACTTTTTTTAAAAAAGATTTTATTTATTAATTCATGAGAGACAGAGAGAGAGAGAGAGAAAGAGAGAGAGAGAGAGAGAGAGAGAGAGAGAGTGTGTGTCAGAAACACAGGCAGAGAGAGAAGCAGGCTCCATGCAGGGAGCCCGACGTAGGACTCGATTCTGGGTCAGGATCAGGCCCTAGGCTGAAGGCAGCACTAAACCGCTGAGCCACCTGGGCTGCCCTGTTGAAACTTTTTTAAAAACACTATTTAGTTAAAATGTTTCAAGAATGTCTGGAAAGAATGTACATTTTGAGCCAGTAAGTGCAGTATTCAACATATGTTCATTAGTTTATTCACTGTGTTAAGTTTTCTATAAAATACTGATTTTTAAGTTCTCTCAATCGTCAATTGCTGAGAAAGTGTGTTGAAATCTCTCAGTATGGTGGAGGACTTGTCAGTTCCTTGCTTTGTGTATTTTAGGGCTTTAACCAGGCCTAGGCAATTTAGAATTGATATCTTCCAAATGAATTGAATTTCTAATCATTATGTGATGATTGTTTTTGTGTCTAATAAAGTTTGTCTATAAATGTATCTGTCTATTGGAATCTGGCTACACCAGCTCTTTCTCTCTTTCTTTCTTTCTTTCTTTCTTTCTTTCTTTCTTTCTTTCTTTCTTTCTTTCTTTCTTTCTTTCTTTCTTTCTTTCTTTCTCTTTCAGATTTTATTTATGAGAGAGAGAGAGAGAGAGAGAGAGAGAGAGAGAGAGAAGCACACTGCCCCCTGAACAGGGAGCCCAATGCTCGATCCCAGAACCCTGGACCCGAGTCAAAGACACATGCTTAACTGACTGAGCCACTCAGGTGCCCCTCTTTGGTATTTACCTTTTATATCCTTCTGTATCTTTTATACTGATACATTCTCAGTCCGTGTTTTTAAGCTTTAGACATTTCTCTTATAAATAGTGTAAAAAGGATTTTAAAAACCCCTCAGTTTAGCATCTTTGTCTTTTAACTGAAGCAGTTAATCTGCTTATATTTTTTGTAATTGCAGACATATTTAGGTTTATTTTTATTGTCTTCTATGTTTTCCATCTGTCCTATCTTTTCTGTATCTGATAATTTAAGTATCTGAAGTGTTTTAGGTCTGATTGTGCTAACTTTTGTTTCTACTGGCTCTTACTCATAGTTTTGTTTCCTTCTTTAGTACTTTTGACCCTTACATTGTTTAGTTTTCCTTTAAAAAGTATTCATTGAGATTCTTTGTATCTTAGAAGAAAGAGACTATTTCCTACAAAGGATTTGCATTTGCTTTTGTTAGATACCTGGGGCATTACCAGTCCAGGACCACTTTAAATAAAATTGACTTTAGTTTTTATTTAGGCTGCTTCGAAAGTGAAAATTTGTTGCACTAACTTGTGGAAGGGTAGTTTGCGGTTATAAATTCTCAGGGTATAATTTTCCCCCATTCTACTCACTGCCAAGTTTTGAGACTGCTAGTCTTCCCTGCAGTCTTTTTTTATGGGGATGGTAGAAATGGGTAGTGTATTTTCATCCCTTCTTTCATGAATTTCTGTGTTTGGGCCCTAGTTTTATGAGGGTTCTAATATAAGACACTCCAACGTGGGTGGTCCTGGGGCTTTGCTTTGTGTTTTAAGGGCACAAAAATCCGTGCTCAAGTTCTTTGGGTTCAGCAAATACTCTCAGGGTAGAGCTGATTCAATACTGCCTTTTTAGGTGCTCCTTACTCTTTTGCTTTCATATGGATGCATTCAAGATGTTCCTATATTATATCCAGTATTTTTAGACATTTCCAGGAAGGGTTGGTACTGATGCTTAGTCTGATATGTTGCCAGAAATTCAATTATCCAGATAAATCCTCACTTTAGATAAAGATATGCTTATTGGTTATAGATTTGTGGAGGGTCTTGTTTGTTGGTAGGTAGAATTTCTGTAATCACTGATTCCCTTCATTCTTTGAACTTCCAGGTATAACTGTCAAGGGAAGGAAAGGCAAGGGTAATTAAAAAAGAAACTATATAGTTCCGTAAGTTTGAGAGCAAAGTGTGGAAAGGAAACTGTGTCAGCCCTCTACTTAATAAATATTAAATCATTATGCTAATCCTTCACCTATTTTATCTCACCAGTACTCTTATAAAGCAGACATAATTATGGATTATTTTACAGATGATACAGGAGCTAATATTAATAATGTTTACTGCATTTTAGGTCATTGCCAAATAATTTACATGCATTTTTTTCAAATAGCACCATTTTATAGATGAGGAGACAGAGGTTTAGAGAGTTACTTTCTCAGTGTCACTCAGCTGTGAACCAAATCCCTTTTAGATAATGGTATTTGTCTTCAGAATCTTGCCAGCTTTGCCCCCTCCTCTCCTCAACAGAAAAGTTCTAAAGTATTAGCAACAACTAATGCCTATTATGTACTAGACACTCTTCTAGCGGCTTTATGTATGTTATTCATGTAATCCTAACAACAAATCTATAAGATGGGTCTTATTATCATTGTCTTCATTCTAAAAATAAGGAAATTGAAGTTTAGAGAGTTTAAGTAACTTACCCAAGATCTTACAAACACAAGTGAGGAATTGGGATTTGAGTGTGGATGATCTGTACCCATTGTCTGTGCTCTTGACTGCCATGCTATATTGCCTCTCAAAACATGAATCAAGACTTTGAGAATGGAAAGGAGAGTCTGCTTTGCAACAGAATCAGGATTTCTTGCTAACAAGTAGCCCAAACATATTCACCAGATTCAGGGGGTGATTAAGTGAGGGGATAAAGGAAAGGACTGGTATCATGTTTTAGAACTCTTGATCTAAAAGTGGAATGGAAAGGCCATCTGCTGTTGCCAAGACTGATAACCAGTGAGGATACTTGTGCTGGGGATAACAAGTACACAGAAGTGAAGAGATTAGCAGAGAAAAACAGTTCTGAGACTCACTGTCCATTTCTTGTGCTTGCATTTAGCCAGGTGAAAATTATCCAGTGAAACAGTGGAGAGTTACTGGAATTCTTGGGTATGTTACCAATCCTACAAATAGCATTTATAAGCTACTCTTTCATTCCTTGAGAGTAACTGCCCAAAGGATTATCAATGGGTTAAAATATTTTGCAACCCATTTATGACACCATTAAATATAAGTGGTTCTGTTTGCCTGGCTTAAATACTCATTTACTTTTGAGAGTGAGCAAATGGGAATTTTAGGGTTCAAGCTTTAAATTATTTTGGTGAAATTTTATACCAAAGGAAGAAATATATGACTTGCTCTAAATAAAAAATTTATTTCTCCCAAAATAGTAAACCCCGAACTTGAACCACAGAACCCTTTTCTAGAGGAAACTGAAAGAATGTTTTTTTTCCTTCCAAAGTTGGCACTTTCATTTAGCCTTCCAGTAGGTGTGACTAGTGTATAGAGGGATCTCAGCTGGAGCTGGAGCTGGAGCTGGGGTTTGACTATGTGTGGGTATGCATGCAATGGCACCTAAAGGATATATGAAAGGGAGACTGGGGAGCTTCCAAGGGGAGAACTCATTTTAAATAAAGAACAGGCCAGGTATGCCTGACCCAGTGATAGAGATCTGGTTACTGTGGGGAAGCATGTTGCCTATAAAAGTCAAGCCATAAACAAAACCTAAAATTCTTTTTTTTCTCTCAAATCTCTATTTATTTATATTATTAATTATTAATTTTATTTTAAAATATTTTATTTATTTATTCATGAAACACACACAGAGAGAGGCAGAGACATAGGTGGAGGGGGAAGCAGGCTCCTTGCAGGGAACCCGATGTGGGCCTTGATCCTGGACCCTGGGATCACGCCCTGAGTCAAAGGCAGAGGCTCAACTGCTGAGCCACCCAGGTGTCCCTAAGTTTTTATTTTAATTTCAGTATAGTTAATATATAGTGTTAAATTAGTTTCAAGTGTACAATATAGTGAAAACCCCCAAATTCTGTATGGCTCAGTCACACAAACATCACTGTGTTGGTACCTTTGAACTTGCTGTAATGTCAACATTCATCAATATCAGGCAGGTGTTGTGCATCATCCCTATCCCACTGCACATCCCACTGCACATCTTTGGTTTCTGGTGGCAACAAGAGTGACAGTGTGGTCTGATAGAGTGTGCAAGCCTGGTGACATGGCAGTAGCACCCGGTGACACAGAAGTACCCAGCAGGTGTCAGAGACAGCCACGGTAGATGGCCAGATTAGTCATGAGCACACCGGATTTCCAGAAGCACCTGACCTCAGAGAGCACTTGTACTTCCAGAAACACTCCAATTTTACAGGTTGTTGAGGTCCTGCAGGTAGATGCAAGGAACAATAGAATTTGAGTTCTAATTATTAGTGTGCTTCTGTTTATATTCACAGTTTGAGGAGGCCTGGGGAAACTCGGGTTGCAGTCCTATTTCACAAGGAATTTTTCATTACAACCAGAGGCGACCAAACAGATATAATCATGCTGCCAGGCATATAGATGCCATAGGACCTGGTATCCTTAAAGAACTTTCTAAAACAGGCAAAGGTGATCAAAAGGTACAAACTTCTAGTTGTAAGGTGAATAAGTTCTGGGATATAATGTATAGCATGGTGACTATAGTTAACAGTATGGTATTGTATATTTGAAAGTTGCTATTTACTTTAAAAAAAAAAAAAAAGAAGGCACCTAGCTGGCTTGGCTGGTAGAGCATCCAACTCTTGATCTTGAGGTCGTGAGTTTGAGCCCAATGGTGGGTGTAGAGATTATGTAAAAAAAAAAAAAAGGAAAGTTGCTAAGAGAGTAGATCTTAAAAGTTCTCATAATAAGAAAAAAATATTTGTAACTATGTGTGCTGATAGATGTTAATTAAACATTATGGTAACTATTTTGTTATCTATATCTGTATCTATATATATCAAATCATTATGTTACATACCTAAAACTAATACAATGTTATATATCAATTATATCTCAATAAAACAGGAATAAAAGGAGCATTCTAAGCATGTATTAATTGACACATCACTGTTTCGAAGTTTAGCATTGCTATATATATTCTTAGGGTTTGAACTTGAAAATAGAATCAGAATATATGAGTAAGTTAAAGGCTTTATGCTAGTGATCTTTTAGTATTTGGATTTTATTACTTTTCATCTCATATTAGGTAGAGTAGACTTTGAGGAAGAATGGCTAATGGTCAACAGTCAGAAAAAGAATTAGTAGTTTAAAATTTTCCACTGGTGAAATAAATGGTTATTTTCCAATACCTATTTATTTAATAGTGCATTTCAGAGAGGGATTGGCTAAGTATTTGTTAAGTAAATTTTAACAAATTTATTTTCTGATAAGGCCAGTGGGCCTCAGGAAGCTTAATTTACCAGTTTCGGTCCAGCTAACAATGCCGAGGCTTAAAAACAAATTAAGAAGACTAAATGTGAGATGAGAAAAAAAACCATGAACATGTCAAAGCCTGCAAAAGCATACCGTGTGAATTTATTTTGTTAATTTCTCTCCATATTCTTATTGTGTGTCCATTGCTACTATAGAAACGAACGCTCTATAGATGTGGAATAAACTTTTCTTAGTTACTACTTTTTCTTAGTGAAGTTAGAATATGTCTGATTTCTATTTAATTTTATTTGATTTTATTTGAGCTTTACCCAGAATTACCCAGGGAAATTCTTGTTAAAGTGGCTGGGAAGCTCTGGGTGGTCCAGAGGTGTCTATTTCTCCTGGGGGAAGTTGGGGCCAGGGAGGAAGGCCACAGTCAATTTTAATGAAGGCTGTGGGCAGGATTGGGTTAATCCTGGCCCCATCAGGCACTGTAAATTTTTATTTCATCACCATTTGGTTTAACGACTGAAATAATAGAAATAGA
Source organism: Vulpes lagopus (assembly GCF_018345385.1). Lineage (NCBI taxonomy): Eukaryota > Metazoa > Chordata > Mammalia > Carnivora > Canidae > Vulpes > Vulpes lagopus. Next base: position 100,281,704 of record NC_054834.1, on the reverse strand, counting down.
AATTTTATGGCAAAATGGAATTTACCTGTTGACTATTTTGGTGGCAAATGGAGAATAGACTGCTAATTTAGGAGACTCTGTCTTCATTATTATAAATCATTATAGTAACCTTATAGCCCTATTAGCATTTATGAAGTAGTTACAGTGCTAGGATCTATATAGAATGATGACTTGAGAACTTGTATAAGAAAAGGGTGGGTCTGAACTCAGTGCCCTTCAAAAATGTCACAGCAATACCATCTAATTTTCCTCTTTTTTATTATTTTGCTTGTTTTGAACTAGTAATTGAAATTTTGAAATGTTCTCCTATTGCGTTAGCACACTGACAGTGCTGATTGAAAGCTATCTTGGAAATTTGGGGAAAGATTTGGTAGCGGGAATGTCCTGTTTCACTTTTCTACTTTATTCCACACAGATCCTTTGGGAAAAGCCCAAGAAAATTACCTACTTGAGGTTTTTAAATGTCTAAAAGGTCTATGATCTTCTTTATTTGAAAAGTTGATGAAATGTATATACAACTTTAAACTGTATTTTATCAAGCCTTTATATCCTGAATTAGAAGGTATAGCTGGATCTTTTTTTGGTTTCTCTGTTCCTGCTTTTCATAATCTTAGGTACTTGCTCCTTTGTTTAAACAAACAAATAAACCCTGTGAAACAAACAAACAAATCCCCCTAATTTTCAAAGTGATACATACTTATTAGCATAACAGTGAAGAGCAGCACCCATAGTGCAATTTCCCAGCAATAACTATGGTTAAGACTCTGAGTTCTTTCTTTCTAGATGGATATGTGTGTGTATAATTTTGGGGTTTGTTTTTAAATATTGGCGTTGCAAGGGGTCCCTGAGTAGGCGCTGGCTCCCTACTGGTTCAGTGATATTCCAGTAGAAGCGGGTCTTACTTTTCATTGGCTCATTTACTTCTAAGACTTAGAGAAGTGGAGTCTAATTATTATTGGCACGTCTCCTTTTTTATGCTCAGGAAGATAAACCTGAGCTAATAATAGAAATGGAAACAGTCCTTTAGCCAAGTCATGCTGATACCTAAAAGTCTTCTCTAATTTATTTACTGAAAGCAGAGCATTATAAACTAAAACATGTTCATTATGACTAATGGTCTTTTCCTAAGGCAAGATAATCACAACAGTATTCTTGAGGAAATTCTCTATGTAATTGGGGTCAAACTCATATATAGTTTTATGTCAGTGTTTTCACTCAACATTGCATTACCAGCATTTTTCATGTCACCAAGTGTTTTACAAAAACATTATTTTTAATGGCTTCATGAAATTTCATTGAATTGGGGATGCCATCATTTACTTAACTACTTTCCTATTTTGGGATATTTTGGTTCTTTCCATGTTTAGAAACTTTTTTTTTTTTTTTTGCTTTTATAAAACTGTGGTGAAAATACTTTGTATATAAACCTTTGACCTTATTCAAGACAATTTCCTTGAGAATATATACTTTAAGGGTCTAATAACTTCTTAATTGGTCTCCATAACTTCGGAGTCTATGTCCTGCCTATTGCTACAAGGTAAATTTTCCTGAGACACCAATCACATCATCCATCCCATGCCTATCACCCCTCAATGACTTCTTACTGCCTCCAGAAGAAAACCTGTAGATTCTTCAGCTTGGAGATTGGAGTACGTGACAATCTTGTTCCTTCCAATTTCTGTAACTTATGTGCCCTAAGTAACTAGGCTCTTTGGATGGCTCTTGTTCTCACTCAGCACTTTGAGGACTTTTGGTAATTATTTTTAACTCTCTCTCTCTCTCCCTCCCCGTCCCGAACCAAACATAAACTTCAACTCCAACATTCCAATGATGTGTGGGTTAAAATCCCTGTCACAAAATATTTTAGTTCAGGGACACCTGGGTGGCTCAGTGGTTGAGCCGCTGCCTTCGGCTCAGGTCGTGATCCGGGGGTCCTGGGATCAAGTCCCCACATTGGGCTCCCTGCGGGGAGCCTGCTCCTCCCTCTGCCTGTGTCTCTGCCTCTCTCTGTATCTCTCATGAATAAATAAATGAAATCTTAAAAAAAAAATAGTTCATCCTCAAACATCTTAGTTCTTTCCCCAAATTCCTCTTCTTCCAGTAAATCTCCTGCCTCCATCCCTAGCTTTTCTGAATATTTCAAGACTTGTGTGGTGTGTGTGTAAATGCATTATGAAAGGTCTGAAAGGATACCTGCCAAATTTCACCTGTGAGAATGGGCTCTGGATAGAATTTGTAGAAAGGATTAAGGGAAAATTTCACTTTTTATTCTATATACTTCTGTATTGTTTTGAAAATTTTTATAAGTATTCATTTATTTTTAATTTAAAAACAGTAAAATCGTGTGTGTGTGTGTGTGTGTGTGTGTGTGTACATTTTTTTTTAAAAAACCTTGCAGGGTTGTAAGATATAATGGAGGTAGGGTTTAATGAAATTGCTTTCTAAAATTTTAAAGCTCAGGGCAAAAGCTAATGTGGTTCCATCAATGGCTTTGTTCTGATCATCTAGAAAGCACTCTGCACTCATTTCAACTCCTACCCATCTTTAAAAGTCCAGTCAGTTTCTATAGCTCAGGAGAGCCTACCTTGATTACAGAAACCCACAGTTGTTTGTGCTAATTTAATGTCATATGAAGTTGACTTACTTCATCTTCAGTTTGGGGGCATATGATGATGGTAAAGAAAGGTACGTTTAGCAGTAGTCTGAACCATGAAAAATGGTTCAGAATCACTCTCTATTCATGTTACTCTCTTCTACTATTTGTGTGTGTGTGTGTGTGTTCATATATAAAGGTTATTTATTTTTGCTTTTGGTGTTTAGTAAGGGGAATGATTGCAGGTACACTGCTTTCTATATGATAGTGTAAATGTCACAATCCTTTTGGGATTTCTTCATTCGGAATATGAAGGGATTGAAGATTAGGGATCTTCTAATGTATCTCTGGCTTAAAAAGTTTATGATTCTGTTAGATGATATGATTTTACCTGATAACTGGCTTAATTTGAAAATGGTTACTTTCTCTTAAAAAAGTCACTTCAAATCTTTTTATCTAAAGAGATTAAATAGGACAATTCAATGTAAGTAACCTATTTGATATAGTGGAAAGAACATTGACTTTGAAATCCAGAGCACCTGGATTTGAATCCTACCTCTACCATTATTAAATTCTATTGTTTTAGACAAGTTACTTGACCTCTTTCATCTCAGTTTCTTTATCTATCAAAGTGAGGATAATAATCTTTGTCTCCCTGGACTAGCCATGTAGATGCATCCACAATTCCTGATATATAGGTGCTCTCAGTAAATGTTAGTTTCCTTTTTTTCTTCCCTAATAACTTTGATTTGTGAAAGGTGCACTTTTAAGCAGCAGATGCTATTTTATATATTTATATATCTACAGAGAGAATTCAGAGAGAATAAAATATGTGCTTTAAAACTGAGATGTGTAGGGACACCTGGGTGGCCCAGTGGTTGAGCCTCTGTCTGCCTTTGGCTCGGGGCGTGATCCCGGGGTCCTGGGATCGAATCCCGCATCGGGCTCCCTGCATGGAGCCTGCTTCTCCCTCTGCCTGTGTCTCGTCTCTGCCTCTCTGTGTCTCTCATGAATACATAAATAAAATATTAAAGAAAATAAAACTGAGATGTGGAGGCTGGTCAGAGAAGAGCATGCAACTCTTGCTTTCAGGGTTGTGAGTTTAAAGCCCCGTGTTGGGTGTAGAGATTACTAAAAGAGAGAGAGAGAGAGAGAGAGAGAGAAAGAGAGAGAGAGAGAGAAAAAAAAACCAACTTAAGAAAAACTCCTTGGATGTGGTAGGAATATATGCAGAGTTTGTGTAATCCTTTCTCTGTATGCTGGAATACAGAGTCACAATAGGTTTGTATATAATTTTCTTTCTTATAGGACTTTAGTAACAGGAAGGTTATAAAAGTCAAAGGCATTTTTGATGCGATAAAGTGAGTCAGTTAGGTAGTCAGCAGTTAGGAACCTTGCATCAAATACTTAGATGCTTTCAGGACTGACATTTGCTAGGCGTGGTAGGCACAGTGCTTAGGACTCACAATAGTTCTGGGGTCCCATGATGTTCTTTTAATTTCTTTTAAAATCAGAAGAATAAAATGAGTTTCTAGATCAAAGAAAATATTTTTTTCAAAGAAAATATTTTAATATATAACATTAATATATATAGCTTTATGCCAATCAGTTGGAAAGTATAGTATGTATGTAAGTCTATCTATCTTTCTGTCTGTCTGTCTGTCTGTCTATAATGAAGGAAGAAGACCACAGAAGTCATAATGCAGTCCTGGATGCTCTAATGAAGTTTTAGACTTCCTCCCAGGAAGCACATCTTCTGAACATGTCAGATTAAGTAGTGTTTGTCTGTACCACTGTACCATTGTCACCCTATCCCAAGCTGCACCAAGAGAGGAGGCTCATTGGGGTGCTCTGAGACCCACACCAATGCCCAGGTCTTTCTACTTTATTCCTGGTTCCATAAGAAGGCAGAAGATAAATCAAACATGAAAACAAAACAATAAAAACAGGTGTTTGTAACAAGTCTCAGATTCTCCCAACATAAGGTTAGAATCTTGAGAGCCAGGACGTCCCTCTTATCCCAGACTTTTATAAATTGAATAGATAAACTCCATGAATATTAATAAATTTGTAAGGTTTGGGGAAAAAATTCAACAACAACCACACACATATATACAATGGCTGGTAATCTAATTACCATATGAACTGCTTAAAAATAAGATATATAGAGGGATGCCTGGGTGGCTCAGTTGGTGAAGTATCTGACTCTTGATTTTGGCTCAGGTCACGATCTCAGTATTGTGAGACTGAGTCCCTCATTGGGCTCCACTCTGTGTGGAGCCTGCTCAAGATTCTCTCTCTCCCTCTCCCTCTGCCTCCCCCCTAGAAAAAAAAAAAGAATATGTAGAGTAGGACTGACTTTCTGAGATACAGAAAAGAGAAGGAAGTATCTCCTGCAGAGGACTCAGGTAAAGTAGGACATTTGGTCAGTAATGAGTTGACCTCAACTCTGACTCTTACAAAAAAAAAAAATCTTTTGTGTGTGTGTGTGTGTGTCTTGAGAAATCTTGTGGCAATAGTCAATGGTGTTGTGTGGTGTCAAATAGTGGCAGTTACACTTGTGAGCATAGTATAACATGTACTGTGGTTGAATCTCTAAATTGTACAACTGAAACTAATGTAACATTGAGTGTTATGTCATGAAAGGGCGGGACAAGGTGGAGACCAGTCACTATAATTCTGAACCAAGTGTTCCTGATAGTGTGGCTCTGGGAGTCTGTCTTAATTTGAAAGGGAGCCTAATGTAAAGGGAACTATAAATTGTTTAGAGAGGAAAAGTAGAAACTATTTGCTCTGCCATTGGTTTTATGAGCTTCACTTTTCAGTTTAGAGTGATCATTTTAGATTAATAATAATTCATGCTAATAATAACTAATGTATCAGGAGAACTGATTACGTGCCAGACATTGGGCTAAGCACTGCACATGAATTGACTGTTTAATCCTCACAGTAATCTTTTTTTTTTTTTAATTTTTTTATTTATTTATGATAGTCACAGAGAGATAGAGAGAGAGGCAGAGACACAGGCAGAGGGAGAAGCAGGCTCCATGCACCGGGAGCCTGACGTGGGATTCGATCCCGGGTCTCCAGGATCGCGCCCTGGGCCAAAGGCAGGCGCCAAACCGCTGCGCCACCCAGGGATCCCTCCTCACAGTAATCTGATGGGGGAGGAACTCTTACCATTCCCATTTTATACATGAAGAAAAGGAGCTAAAGGAGGTTGAGTGACTTATTTGAGGTCTCACATCCAGCTAAGGGCTCTGACAGGACACTGGAGACTGCATTCTAACCTTTGCCATTACCGCCATGGAACCCATCTTTGCAGACCGTATAATCAAGATGCAAGAGTGTTAGTTAGTGTTATAGGTGAAATAATGTTTCTTTCCCAGTTCACCTGTTGAAGTGTTATGGCTAGTTCCTCAGAATGTGACTTTACTCGGAAATAGTCTTTTAGATGTAATCAGGTTACAGTGAAATCATTGAGTGGACCTTAATCCAGCATGACTGTTGCCCCTATCAAAAGAGGAAATTTGGGCAGCCCGGGTGGCTCAGTGGTTTAACACCGTCTTCAGCCTGGGGCGTGATCCTGGAGACCCGGGATGGAGTCCCACGTCGGGCTCCCTGCATGGAGCCTGCTTCTCCCTCTGCCTGTATCTCTGCCTCTCTCTGTCTCCTCTTTTTGTTTCTCATGAAGAAATAAATAAAATCTTAAAAAAAAATCATCTCTATAAAAAAAAAGAGGAAATTTGGATACAAAGACGTGCATAGATGCAAGATGATGTGAAGAGACACAGGGGAGAAAACAGCCATCTGCCCCACAAGGAAGAGATGCCCAGAACAGATCTTCCCATATAGCCCTTAGAAGGAAACAGCCCTGCGAACATCTTGACTTTGGATTTCTGGTCTCCAGAAGATGATGAAACAAATTTCTACTTAAGCCACTCAGACTTTGTGATGCTTTATTATGGCAACCCTGGTAAACTGGTATAGAGTTTGTGTGGACGAGTCCTATAATAAGACAAGGTCCCCAGTACTATTTTGGAGGACTAAGAAGACCCCTTATTTTCCTTGTAGGTAGAGAATAATCAAATGTAAGTAACAAAAATTTTTTTCGAGAATTTTAGGCAAACTGAAAATAAAGGTACTCCAAGGATTTGGGGTTAATGGCGTTAGCACCTTGAACTGATAATTTGTATCAAGTACAAATACAAGTACAACTTGGTACCTAGAAGAATTCAGTTGTCTTCTGTGCCTTTCAGATAAACGACTTCTTTAATGTAAGACATTATTATCCAAAATGAATTTCCAACTCAATCCAAATACTTAATGATGGTGGGGAACGATGGTAGAGTCATTTGTTCTTAAGGACAGTTGGACACCCTTGGGGCAGAAAGAAATTAGATGGAGCTGAAGTGTTTTAATCACAATTAAAGATGTATCCAGTGATATTTGGTTCAGATTGCATTAGATGCAGAGTTATTTTGGCCTAAATAAGTTAGTGGAAAATTTGCTAGGATAATAAAAAAAAAAGCTTTTTAAAATTTTTTCCATGCAGATGAATTTAAAAAAATCTTTTGTAATATAGACTTTTTACATTATAACTCATTTGCTCATGTTATTTGTGTATAAATAATTTATTTGCATACTAACAAAGGGAATAATTTATTCTTCCTAAATTTCTGCCTCCTTCTCCTGCAGCAACTAGATATTATGCTCACACTGCTGTGTTGAGAAAGTCAGAGTCATCTGTGTAACCACCTTCCTGACAAGGTGGCTCACTACAGAGCTCTCATGATCTCTTAGCATTTCCTTATAAGCCTTTATGTGATATTTATTTATTTATTCATTCATTTATATTTATTTTTTATTTGATATTTATTTGATTCTGCAGATCTAGAGGGGCTTCAGCAAGCAAAAGTTATCCAGATCAACTGTTTTTTTTTTCCTTTGATGAATGCTTCTTGTTTGGAAATACTATAAATGAAATTCACAGGTGAAAACAATTCCTGAAAAAAATGATACACAATAATCGCAGATGTCTTCCTCGAGGGAAACCAGTGATTGGGAGGTATTTTTTCCTTGGTTGTGACTTGAGAAACTCAGGTAGGATAGATTTGATTGTATTTTTGATGGTTATATTTGACCAGGAAATAGTATACACATTTCGTTGCATATGGTAAGTGTATCAGACATCTCTTGGTGTGACATCTTGGATCCTCTGGCCTTCACCTGTCATGCTAGAGCTCTGGATGTCTTCCACTGCATTTGGTGGCTGGTGACTGATTTGGTATGGCTCCAGGATCTGATAGACTCGAGGGGGTGGATGATAATCTATTTCTCTTTCCACCCCTTGATGGACTGTTCCGAGAGGCAGCTTTCTGTATAGGTTATCCCAGGAGACTTCTCTTTATGAAGGGATTAATTTTGTCACACAGTATCTTGCATGAGCTCCCTGAGCTTACCTGCTTCACTTCTCTTCTCCACCATCACACTGGCCTCAGATTACATGCCCTAATGAAGCTTAGAATTTCAGCCTCAACCCAGGGTTGATTTTCAAGGGAATTTGTTCCAGGACTATAAAAGTTCTATAAATGTTTAGTAAGTTGAAATGGATAAAAAATAGAGTCTGGGCTAAATGGAGGCTTCTGTTCAATCACTTTTATCTTTCTGTGCTTCAGAAGAACTTGACCTGCATCTCCTGCCCCAGTCATGTTGTGGCTGCCTTTGGATTGGTAGGGGAAAAAAACAACCAACAAATCGGACTCTTCTTTCTTTCTTTCTTTCTTTCTTTCTTTCTTTCTTTCTTTCTTTCTTTCTTTCTTTCTTTCATTATTTGAGAGAGAGTGAGAGAAAGCAGGAGCAGAGGTAGAGGGAGAGGGAGAAGCAGGGAGCCCCATGTAGGACTCGATCCCAGGACCCCAGGATCATGAACTGAGCTGAAGGCAGATGCTTAACTGACTGAGCCACCCAGGTGTCCCTCACTGATACTAAGGGGTTTACCAGATGAATCGAAGAGAAGATACATTCCCAAAAGGCTGATTCAATGAGAGAAGAGGAAGGGCAAATGATTCAGGATGAGAAGAGAGTAGTCCAGACTGGAGGCCCGAAGCCCGTCCTTCCTCAGAGACACAGTGTACTTCTTGATACGTCATGGCCATCTTCTCTAGGCGCCTTCCCTGTTAGGTAAATCTGTATGTCAATTCTCGCCTTCATTCTTCCTTGAGAAGAAAACAGAAGTGTTTCTCTAATGTCTGTTCAATTTCAATGAATTTGTGATGTGTATATGAAACTTCAAAGCCTGAAAATGTGAGGCTGCTCTGTTAAAAGGACAAAAGGAAAGAAGGAAATTTAGTTAATTATTATTATTATTTTTTGGCCACTCTCTTGCCTTTAGTCACTGGGCATTGTTAGAAATTTTATAGTAACTAAAGGAAAATTGTTTAAGACATTCAAGATGTTAAAAAAAAAGATACACAGCATCTGTTGTATATTTTAGTGCATGTTAGTACTCAGGGCCAAGACCTTGTGCTCTTGGGAAGAAATGTAGACATTATTATTACTTTTATTGCCATAACTGTTATTAATAATAAAGAAGATTGGTACAGAAATGAAAGTAAGGAGGCACCAGCTATGCTGACCTGTATGAAACCTTTTGCAATTTAATGGGGGGGGGGGAAGGCAAAAAGAGACACTCTGTGTGTATATGAAATTGGGGTGAAGTAACTATATTTGCCTGTAACTTTTTTTAAGGACTATGTAATCAATCAAATCCATAGTAAACAAGGAAAATTATAATGTTGTATAATCTGGCAACTGAAAAGTAGGGAAAGGAAAGCTATAGTAGGGAACTTAAAAAAAATCTTGAAAGGTCTGCTTTTATCAAGATACATGTGGGGAAGGTTTATTATAAATCAACTGATCAGACTATGACTCATCTTCAGGGATGTTACTGGAAGTGGCTATTGGGATCTTACCATCACTGGAGGTAATGCTTGATCTTTTCACTGACCATAAAGATGTTTCAAAAACAATGACCTAAGCTGCACTCAGTAGAGTCCAACAAGGCCACTGCAGCAGCAATGTATTTAAGTGTTTAGTTCAGCGAAGACATGATATTCATCTTGCCTTTACTTCTTCTGTAAGGGCAGACATGAAGAAACATTCATTTTGGCTAATATAAAGTCATTACATGTGAGGCAAGAGAACGGTGGAGTGTAAAGTAAGTCATCAGCCCCTATCAGTGGGAATTTTTTTTTTTTAGGATCAGTGGGAAAATTAAGAGAAGTTGTAGATGCTTCATGTTGGTGGAAGAACAGGGTTCGCACGTGCATCCATTGCTGCCATTTAAAAAAAATTATACAAATATATATTTGTATTTTATTTATTTTTACATTTTAAAAAAATTTAAATTCAATGTGCCAACATATAGTATGACACCTAGTGTTCATCCCATCAAGTGCCCTCCTCGGTGCCCATCACCCAGTTACCCAACCCCTTGCCCGCCTCCCCTTCCACAACCTTTTGTTTGGTTCCCAGAGTTAGGAATCTCTCTTCCACTCTAATTTTCCCCATTCAGTTTCCCTCTTTTCCTTTATAATTCCTTTCACTATTTCTTATATTCCATGTATGAGTGAAACCATATGATGATTGTCCTTCTCCGACTGACTTATTTCACTCAGCATAATACCCTTCAGTTCCATCCACGTCAACATTGCTGCCATTCTTAGACTGGCAGGAGTCCTGGACTGACACAGCTGATCTGGGACGTGGGTGAGGATTGTGCCCCAAGTTGCATCGTTGTGTGGAGCTCTAGAAGCCATATGTGAGGTAGAGAAGGAGTGTAAACAATAGATTATACTAACAGGTTTCAGGTTCAGGTAGAAGAGAAAAAAAGAAGAAGAAATAAAATACATAAAGGCTGATCATCCAACCTAGACTCCTCTTCAGTGAAGAAGTACCTCTTGTTGTGTCTGGAAAAATAATAGTCAATAGTGTAGCTCCGTGGGACCCTAATGTCAGTCTATGGGTTGGCTGCATCAGAGTCTCCTGGAGAGCTTTAGAAATACACCTTCCAGAAATTCTGATTCACTGGGACTTGGGATTCTGTATTTCAAAAAAAAACCTCCAAGGGTTCCTTCTAGCCAGCCATGTATGGGAATTCCTGAACTCTACTTAGGCAGTAGCACTGAGCTCATTAGAATTTTGTTCCTGGGTAGCTGATGTGATTATAACTTGTTATGTCGGGGCGCCTGGGTGATTCAGTTGGTTAAGCGTCTGCCTTCAGCTCAGGTCATGATCCCAGGGTCCTGGGATCGAGCCCCACATCAGGCTTCCTTTTCTGGCAGCAAAGGACTAAGAGGTCACAGGGTGGGCTTGGCAGAGGGAGAAGATTCAGGATGGGCTGGCCAGCGGTTACCTAGTCTTCCACTGATTTCCCAGGTCTGGGTGCAGAGGCTCACAATAGGTGTTTTTCAACTGACAGACGATGGCAAAAGGCTGATTGAGTATGTAGGTGGGGATGGAAGCAGAAGGTGAGGAGATTGTGTCAGAAAATAAGAAGGGACTAGAAATCTTAGAGGTGAACCATTCTTAGTGGTGGGAAAACCCAAGCTGGGACTAAAGTGTGTTAGAGTTGAAAGTAAGAGCGGTTGAGAAATTTTGTGGTCATCATCATGGGTGATTCTGTTATTGAGAATTGTGGCCAAACACTGGGGAGAGTAACTGTGACTCAAGTATTTGAGAAAAGTGTTTGGAGGTGACATGGACATGAAATAGAAATGGAAAAGAGGATGTGGGAGCATCGGTATGAGGTCCTGGCTTTGTCTTTGGGGGCAGTTTGGACGAGTCCCATGCCTATTCTGGACCTCTGTATTCTTTTGAGTTAACACCTTTTCCACCTCCCCTTCAGAGCTGTTGGAAGCTTATATGAGATACAGGGATATGTATGTAAAAGTCACTTTGAAAGGTTAGATAATCTCTAAGGACTGTCCTAGTGTTGAGATCATGCAACGCAACTTCTTGTTATTACAAAATATCAGTGTTAAGAAACATCATAAAATATGTATGACTGATAAAGCTATAATTTCACCTGAAGGAAAAATATCTAAAACCAGTACTCTAACACAAAGAGCCAAACATCCATTAAACTAAATGACTTCTGTCTCTGAAAGTAAGAGGTCGAATTTGGGAAAGATAATTCTAATATTTCTTTTTCTCTCATCAAGCACATGTTGGCACCTTTTGAAAGATCCAGAAATCTACGTGTTAGGCATGAATTTGGGCTGCCATTGCTAGAAATGCACCTTCCACAACTTGATTTTCTGTAATACCCATTACTCAGGTAAAAATATGTTGCAACTAAATGCTCCTTTGATGCTGATGTTTCATTTTTAAATTTGTTACAATTAGTTGTAGTTCTAGAATTCTAATTTATAAGCTCTGGTCTACAGGCAATTTTCTCTAATATTTCTTTACATCTCTCTCTTTTTTAAAAGTATAAGCTTGATGCCTAACATGGAGCTTGAATTCATGACCCTGAGATCCAGAGTCACATGCTCCACTGACTGAGTGAGCCAGGTTATCCCCACATATGTCTTGAACCATGACTGCCCTTTTGACTTTCAAAACTCAGCACCCAAACTAGGAGGAAGATGCAATTGCAAAAATGAGTGTACCCCTTTCTTATCTTGGCTTTAATTTTTACATTATTCTTTCTGCTGTGGAGTACAGCCTCAAAATCTCACATGGATCCAAAGTTGGATTCAGATATGATTTCTATTAATTCGTCTCTTGTCCTTCATTTCTAAGACAGTATTTATATGTAACTAGTCCTTTAGGAGGTTCAAGGCTTAACATATGTTCTTTTGGTAAAGGCAGGAGATAGTCTCAGATTCATAGTGTTCTTCCTTGAAGTGTACTTGAGAGAAACTGAAAGTCCATTTCCAGGAGCCTGGTCTTTGGCAGAGGCATTATTTATGGCCTAAGAACATCATAAATACTGTAGGTTCTTTATTTAAACCTTTCCTGAATGTGTTGGTTCTAAGAAGCTGGAGGCCAGAGGTGGAGAGAGGAAAAACATTCTTCTGAGAAAGATGAGGTCAGTGTTCTAACATTTGAAAGGATTTTTGTCAATTTATAACGAATGCAGGTCTATTGATAATTGTATCACTCTTAGCAAAATAAGATACAAAGAAGTTGGCTACAGGTTATTCCAAACTCTCTTGTTAAGGAAATAACAAATACAGAAAACTCAGGGGAATCTTGTACTTACAAGATGAAACTATTTGGGAGCTTGATTTCCCAGAATAGATCTGGGGGGAAAGTTGTTCTCTTTGCTTTAAATTGCAGAAATGAAAAATGGAACGATGTGAATGGTGGGTTGCAGAAAACGGAACTAAACAATGGAGAGGTGGTTTTAGAACTCTAGAGTGGGAATCTTTTGTATTACTTTGGTGTTTTTCCTGAGCCCACATTGCTGTAATGTGACTGCTCCATTTCCTTGCTCTGTTTTTGCTTAAAGTTTTGCCTACTGTATATTATGGGTTACAAAGTGTATCCCAAAAAAGATCTGTTGAAGTCCTAGCCCTCAGTACCTCAGAATAAGACTTTATTTGGAAATAGGGTCTTTAAAGAGGTGATCGAGTTAAAACAAGATCATTAAAATGGGCCCTAATCCAATATGACAAATGTCCCCATTTAAAAGAAGTTTGGACGAGGTAGATATGCATGGAGGGAAGATGATGTCAACTCACACTGGGAGAAAATGGCCATGTGGAGATAGAGGCAGAAATTGGAGTTGTGACACCATAAGCCAAGGGATACCCAGAGCCACCAGACACTAGGAGAGCCATTGAACAGATTCCTCTTTATAGCTCTTAGAGGGAACCAATCCTGCTGACACTTTGATTTTGGACTTCTAGGCTCCAGCACTATGAGATGATAAGCCACCCAGTTTATGGGACCTCATGATGGCAGTCCTTAGGTAATTAAGACACTACTTACATCGAACCTAGGAACTTTCGATGTTTCCTCCAATCCTTTGCTGCCTGTTGAGAAGTAGAATTTCAGACCCTCTAAAAAGTCCTCAACTCTATCATCCACCCAGTTTCCTCTGCACAACTGTAGATGAATGGCCGGTAAATAGAGTCCTTGTTGGGAGGATTCTCACTTCCTCAGAAAGGTTGAACTGTGTGAGTGACATGAATTGTGATGCAGATTACTTCATGTCAGGACCAGTAAAACCTTGGGCCTTCAGCATCTCTCAGATAAAGGAATATTGACAGATTTTAACTATGGAGAGGGTGTTGTGATAATAACCAATTCAAAGTAGAATATTGCTTTTTTCCAAGGAAGCTTCAAGCAGGGAGTCAATAACATGAACCTTCACATCAGCTAGTCCAAGATGAAATACTAGCATGGCCATCGACTAATCAAGATTGTCTTGTCCCTTGTGTTCTTGTGTTGGGAAATAACTTTGTTCAGTATCTTTAAGATTTATTCACCTTATATTTGCACTGATCACATTCATTGAACTGCAGACCGGAGCCAAGAACTATATTTTGAAGCTGAGCTGGTGATAGGCAGACTGTCTCAGTCCTTGGAGTAAATCCAGCCATCTTAAATATTGAAGTGTTACTTTATGATGCTCTGGAGACATTTTCATCATGTCATAGTCTTTGTGATCCGCTGAGCCCAACCACTGCATTTGAATGCTTTTCTACGACAGAGAGAAAAGCATGTTCTCTTAGTGAAAATTACTTAAAACACTGGTGCGAATGACAGAAAAATATTCACGTGGACATTTAAGCAATATAAATAAAACACACCTGGTGAGAAGAAAAAAGATTTTGACTTAATCTTTGCGTACATATGTCCATATTCATATTTTGTACACAGATATTCTTTGAGTCCAGTTTATGTACCTAATGAGAAAGGATTGGAGCTTTAATTTTCATTTGCATGTTCATGAGTACTTTGTATAATCATGGTCCTTCACCAGTTAGGTATTGTTAACCACTACTGCTACAACTAGTAGTACCGCTACTACTACTCTCATTAGCATTTAGTGGGTATTTGTTGAGTACCAGGCAATGTGTTAACTGCTCTGTCTACATAGTCTCTTTTCATCCTTTTGACAGCCCTATGAAGCATATCTTTTTGTCTCCATTTTATAGACTAGGTAGCTAAAGCTTAGCAATATTAAGTAGCTTGGATAAGATCACATAGTAAGTGATGGAGCAAGGGTTATAGATCTGGATCTATCTGACCGCAAAGCTTGTGTTCTTATCAACTTTGCACTTCAGTCTCAAGTGTACTGTTGAAAGCACAAAATATCCTATTAGGACAGGTCAAGGCCTGACTCTGTGAGTTCACTTTCAATTGGCAGAGATCAGCACCTAGCTGACAGACGTTCAAGGAAGCAGCAGGATGCCTCAGGGACTGAGTAATGCAAAAGCAGTGCCAAGGTGAAAGAAGCCATTCTTGGCACTAAACAGCCAGCAACAGCACCTTTAAATAAAAGTGATGAAGACTCAGTCCCTTGTGTATACATCATGTAGCCATAGACAGTGACTGGGAACCATGCATATTGAGAGCCCTGATTCAGGAGGTGACCATCCAGTGCAACACTGCAGGGGACAGGGACATGCAACATGTGCAGAACGGATAGAAGAGGGCTAGCAAACTTGGTTAACTTGAGAGAGGAAACAGGTGAGATGGGAACAGAACCAACTCTTGGTCAAGAAAAGGAATGATAGGAAAGCCATATGTAACTTGTATTTTTATTTTATTTATTTATTTATTTATTTATTTATTTAATTAATTTTATTTGTTAGATTTTATTTATTTATTCATGATAGACATAGAAAGAGAGAGAGAAGCAGAGACACAGGAAGAGGGAGAAGCAGGCTCCACGCAGGGAGCCCAATGTGGGACTCGATCCCAGGACTCCAGGATAGTGCCCTGGGCCAAAGGCAGGCACCAAACCGCTGAGCCACCCAGGGATCCCGTAACTTGTATTTTTAAAATATTTGTTTGTTTGCTTTTTTATTCATGAGAGACCCACAGAGAGAGGCAGAGACACAGGCAGAGGGAGAAGCAGGCTCCCTGTGGGGAGCCTGATGGGGGATTCAGTCCCAGGACTCCGGGATCATGCCCTGAGCCACCCAGGTGCCCTTATATGTAACTGTTTTAAAACACACTCATGAATCCACTGATGCTCTTCTGATGGAGATGTAGAGGTCTATGTCTCCTCTGTTGAATCTGGGCAAGCTTGTGACTGCTTTGGCCAAAAGAATATTATGGAAGTGATGCTACTTCCATAATACTTCAGTCACTTCTGAGACTGAGTCACAAAAGATGTGCAGCTTCCACCTCATCACTCTTGGACGCTGAGACTCCAGGTAAGAAGTCCGGTTACCCTGAGGCTACCACACTGGAAGGGTCATGTTCAGGTGTGCTGGTGGACAGTTCCAATTTGGTTTCTCCTCTAAGGTGTCCAACATGAGATTGAGGCCATGAACAAGCTGAATAGAGCAGAGAGCAGAGTGATCACCATTAGCATCATGTAGAATAGATGAATCACCTAACTGAGCCCAGCCCAAATTCCTGATAGACCAAAATCATGAAATATAATGAAATAGTTGTTGTTTTATTTTTTCTTTTCTTTAAAAAGGGTTTTGTTTATTCATGAGCAACACAGAGAGAGAGGCATAGACACAGGCAGAGGGAGAAGCAGACTCCTCGCAAGGAGCCCAACGCAGAACTCGATCCCAGGACCCGGGATCACGCCCTGAGTTGAAGGCAGACGCTCAACCACTGAGCCACCCAGGCATCCCGAAATCGTGGTTGTTTTAAACCACTGGGTTTCAGAATCATTTGTTATGTAACAATAGATAAGTGGAATCCCCAAGTACGGAATTCATAGTTTCTTAACCATTTTTCTCCCTGACCTGGTAAAATCATTGCATGTAGAACTTTGGGATGAGATTTGGAATGACAGGGGTCTCCATTGTGAGTGGGGTTCTGAGATCCAGACACATGCACAGTTATATTGAATGACAGTGGTGACACGGGAAAGCAGTCTGCCTAGAAAAAGAGTGGATCATGAAAGTGGTGTCTCACCTACTGGGCTAGATCTTTGTGGTTTCGATTCTAGCTTTAGTTCTCCTACTGATACACTGTCAGAACTTGGGCAAGTCCTGCAACCTTCTTAATACTTGGTAATAATACCTGCTCTAGGGTTCCCTGGGTGGCGCAGCGGTTTGGCGCCTGCCTTTGGCCCAGGGCACGATCCTGGAGATCCGGGATCGAATCCCACATCGGGCTCCCGGTGCATGGAGCCTGCTTCTGCCTATGTCTCTGCCTCTCTCTCTTTCTCTCTATGTGACTATCATAAATAAATAAAAAAAAATAAAAATAATAATACCTGCTCTACCCGCCACCTAGGGAAGGAAATGTGGCCTTGAGAAAAACATGAGCTAGTATGTGTGAAACTAATTTAAAAACTAGGAAGCACTACAAAAATGTATCACATTCTTCGTTCATTCATAGATCTTCTTTGATACTGCTGCTAAGCACTAATCACACTGTGTTCCCTACTCCTTGCACCCAGAATAGTACCAAGCTCAGAATAAGTGTTTAATGAATATCTGTTGAAAAGCTTCTTAGAGTTAATACTGGATAAGGAAGACTGGAGAAAATTAACAATAACAATAACAATAACAATAACTAGTGCAGATGTATTTGTAGTATAAAAGACACTAGAGATAAGCCATTCCCATCCATCTTAATTTTCTAATGCACCCACTAGAACACCACATATTTGAGCTTGACAAATATTAGTAAAAAGCCAGATGAGATCTGTCATCCAGAGGTTGCAGTAGGCATAATATCAGTTGTGTCTTCAAGTAGAAAGAAGCACGGTCGGAGAGAAGGATAAAAGGAAGACACAAAGGTGTGCATCATTTCAATGATTAATAAAGATAGCATTATCTAGATGTTTATGGCTCAAAAAGCAGCCTGCTGGAAACACCGAGTGTCCTCCACTGATGGAGAAAGGCCAGGAGGCCCTCAGGTGTTACAGAGGAAGTTCCCAGGCCAGTGCTGCCTTAGCTCAGTTAAAAAAATCACCGTGAGCCTCTTCTGTGCCAGACTCTGCTCTTGTTGCTCGAGGGTGTAGATATGCCAAAGACACGATCCTTTCCCTTTGCGGGGGTGGTGGTGGTGGTGGTGGTTTACAATCTGATGGGAGGACACTGCCTTCAAGTTGTTTGCAAAATTAGTCTGTGAAACCGATGCTCCCCTTCCTCTGCCCAACACTTTCTCCCTTTTGGGATCTTGGGAAATCTACTTAGAACAACAGAAAGCCATTGTGAAGCTGCGCGGATGCGGAGAAACCTCCGTGTCATTTTCTTCATCATTTTTGGCACTCAGCAGTTCCTCTACCAAGTAGGGTCATAGATTTTTACTGTGTTTGGAGTAATGAAAAAAAGGAAAAGCAAACCCCAAACACCCAGAATGCAGCTAAGACACTACTTGCAATGGCAGCCAGGTTAAAAATATCCTTCTTCTTTTTTTTTTTTTTTAATTTTTATTTATTTATGATAGTCACAGAGAGATAGAGAGAGAGGCAGAGACACAGGCAGAGGGAGAAGCAGGCTCCATGCACCGGGAGCCCGACGTGGGATTCGATCCCGGGTCTCCAGGATCGCGCCCTGGGCCAAAGGCAGGCGCCAAACCGCTGTGCCACCCAGGGATCCCAAAAATATCCTTCTTATAGTCTCTCTTTTTTCTTTCAAAAATATTGGAGGGTTCTGTCTGCCTACATGTTCTGGAACTTGCACGTTGCTCACAGGGATTAGGGATAGATTCCTGAGATTTGACTCAGTTCCTTATCTCTCTGTAGAAGTGGAGCAGTGAGTGAGAATAGTCACTGGTATCGCTAGATTTAGAGAGCAACTGAAGACTCCTCTCTCAAAGTAGCTGTTCCTCTGGTTATATCTGAAATTCCATTAGAAATCTATTTCTTGGAAGTATTTGGATTTTAGACTCTCTATTAAGATGCAAAATTTCTTTATGCTGATAGAAGGCGGTATAACACAGTGGAAATAGGAACATACAGATATTTATTTATTTATTTAAAAAGATTTTTATTTATTTATTCATGAGAGACACAGAGAGAGGCAGAGACACAGGCAGAAGGAGAAGCAGGCTCCTTGCAGGGAGCCCGACTTGAGACTCAATCCTGGGTCTCCAGGATCAGGCCCTGGGCGGAAGGTGGCGCTAAACCCCTGAGCCACCTGGCTGCCCCAGACCTCAATTTAAATACCGATCTTCCACTTTGTTGCCTTCTTCATATTGTGTAACCTTTCTCAGCTTCAGATGTTTCATTCATAAAAGGCCTTAGACAGTTGTTATATTTATTTGTAAATAAATGTATGCAGAATAGTAGACAATCCATGCATGGTGGTTGTTATTCATGAGCCATTATATCAGCTAATTGAAACTAGCATAGGTTAGGTGCTTGGGGAAGGAAGAGTCAACCAGAATAGTAAGGAGGGAGCCAAAGGGAAGATAAGCAGACCTTCAAAATATCACCTGAGTCACAGTTTGTTTAGAGCAGGGTATCCATGAGTTTGGATGGGAAAAAAAGGGAAGTGTGTACTTTCACTAAGCTCTAACAGAAGTGTAACATTTCCTTTTATTATGTCTGTAACCAACAGACCTCAGTAATATTGGCAGTACCAGTGAATTTGTCACCAAATTAAAGATATTTTTATAACATGCTACAGTGGTTGCAGATATTTCAAAATATCCTGTACACTAATGACTATTTCAAAATTATGATAGATATTATTCTTGAATAGCATGCTGGCCTTGCTGTTCATGGTGTTAATAAAAAACACATATACTACTCTGCCACAAGATTGCTCTTAAAGATATTTGATAACAGTATTTTAAGATAATCATCTTCTTTTGCAGTCTTACTCATTGGTTTTGTGTATTCTGAGAAAGGGTCCATACAATTCCACTTCCCAAAGCATTGAAGCTGGAATCTTAAAGAGACATTTGTACTCCCATGTTCATTACAGCACTATTCACAGTAGCCAAGATAATGGAAATAACCAAAATGTCTATTGATAGATGAATGGATAAAGAAAATATAGTATATAGACATGATGGAATATTATTCAGCCTTAAAAAAGATGGAAATCCTGCCATTTGGATTGAATGGCTGGATGGATTGGGAGGGCATTATGCTAAATGAAATAAGCCAGACACAGAAAGACAAGCACTGTATGATCTCACTTACATGAGGAATCTGAAATAGTCAAGCTCCCAGAAGCAGAGGGCAGAATGTTGGTTAACAGGGGTTGATGGTGGAGAAGATGGAAATGGGGAAGTTGGTGGTCAAAGGGTACAAAGGTTTGGTTGTGTAAGATGAAAAAATCCTTGAGATCTACAGTACAGCACTGTGCCTATGGTTATGTATAGCACATGTCTAAGTTCACTAAGAGGGTAGACCTGATGTTACATGTTCTTTTTAAAGTGTACAATACAGCACACACGTTCAAGTGTATTGTACATTTAAAAACTTGTTAAAAGGGTACATCTCATTTTTTTAAAGATTTTATTTATTTGGGCAGTCCGGGTGGCACAGTGGTTTAGCGCCGCCTTCAGCCCAGGGCATGATCCTGGAGATCTGGGATCAAGTCCCACCTCAGGCTCCCTGCATGGAGCCTGCTTCTCCCTCTGCCTGTGTCTCTGCCTCTCTCTCTCTCTCTCTCCTCTCTCTGTATTCTCATGAATAAATAAATAAAATCATAAAAAAAAGATTTTATTTATTTGACAGAGAAAGAGAACAGAGTGAGAGAGAGAGCACAAGCAGGGGTGGAACGGCAGAGGGAAAAGGAGAAGCAGGCTCCCTGCTGAGCAGGGAACCCAACGTGGGGCTTGATCTCAGGACTCCAGGATCATGACCTGAGCAGAAGGCAGATGCTTAACAGACTGAGCCCCCAGGCATCCAGGATCCATCTCATGTTAAGTGTTACCACAACAAACAAAAAGGTGTGCAGCCACTCTGGAAAAAGAAAAAGAAAGAAAAAGAAGGATCCTATAGGCTTTACTAGATGACGAAAGGGGGGCAAGGCACAAAAAATTTAATGAATTTTGTCTAGAGCAAGAACCAGCTGGCTAGTTTGGTTAATCGGAGTCGTCAAGAAGTTTTTCTCCTTTTCTGAGGTTTGCTGGTAACGACAGAGATTCTCACCACTCCGGCCTTCTATCACCCAAGCAAAGGGAATAGGGGGATGTCTCTACTTCTACCCTTATATTTATCTCTGTCTGTATCTACATCTAAGTATTTTTTTCTAATACTTAGAAAAATCTAATACTTACATCTAAGTATTTTTTTTCTCCTTACTTTCACATCCAGAAGTGGCCATTGTGGACAAAAGAGAATTGTGTCAATAAGATACATTACAAGGAGAAAGTTAAAATTTCCATTCTGGAAAATAGTGTAGAGCTTCCTCAAAAGACTAAAAATAGAATCACCATATGATCCAGTAATTCCACTTCTGGGTCTTTCCTCAAAGAAACTGAAAACACCAATTTGAAAAGATACATGCATGCCTGTGTTTATTGCAGCATTATTCGTGATAGCTAAGATACGAAAGCAACCTAAGTGTCCGCCGATGGATGGAAAGACAAAGAAGATATGATATATTTCCAGGGTGAAATATTACTCAGCGATAAAAAAGAATGAAATCGTGCCATTTAGGACAACATGGATGCACCCAGAGGGTACTATGCTATGTGAAATAAGTCAGACAAGGACAAACACGGCATCCTTTCACTTACACGTAGAATCTAAAAAACATAAGAAATGAATAAATAACAAGAGACAAAGACTCATAAATACAGAGAACAAACTGGTGGTTGCCAGAGGGGAAGGGGGTAGGGAATGAGCAAAATAGGTGAAGGGGATTAAGAGGTACAAACTTCCAGTTATAAATAGGTCATGAGGATGACAAGTACAGAATAGGGAATATTGTCAGTAATACTGTAAGAACTTTGCATGGCCACAAATGGTGGCTAGACTTATGGTGATCACTTTGTAATGTTTATAAATGTTGAACCACTATGTTGTATAGGTAAAATCAATGGTAAATGTCAACTGTGCTAAAGTAAAAACAAAACAAAACAACAAACAAACAAAAACCTAAAAAGAAAAGTTGCTACTTTGTTTGACCTTGAAATCATATCTATTTTTTACGAGTGGGAAGGAAATGTTAAATTAGCCCTGTGAGCGAATTGGGAGCAGAATGAGCTTATTACTTTTTCTGAAAAAGTTGAGATTTACATGCAGTCTGTCCATCCTGGGCCTTTCATCTGTGAGACAGTCAAAATATTTGGGAAGTGTTTTGGGGACTTTTATGCCCAGCTTCTACAACTTCTCCCTTTACTTTTCTGGGTTTTTGAGGTGTGTTTTAATTTATGGGAGCTGGAAGGGATACTGAATACTGGTAACCAAGCCTCTCAAATGTGGTGACTGAGAAGGCAGTGGGGCAAGGGCGGGAGAGGGATTAGAACCGGGTGCAGAGAGAGGGAGAAAGAGAAGAAACCAAGAAATCTAATGAGCACAATCACCTGGAAAGAATCAGCTCGACTAGTGGCTTCAGTCTTTTTTTTGCTCATGTACTCCATGAAAGAATTTTGAAAGATTCTTTTTGAGTTTGACATCTAGAATTTTTTTTATCGTAAATTTAAGTAGTTGCAAAGTATGTATTAGATGAGGTACTGAATATCACATCCGTGATTAAAATATATTTTCATCAAAACTTTGGAGCTGCAGATTTAGCTCATTAAATTTATGGAGAGTGTCCATCATATAAATTAATTGGCAAAGCTAGTCCTTATTGTCAAACCATTCTGCCAAATTGGACTTGCTTCTTGTCAGAAAAAAAAAAAAAAAATCTCACTTCATTTTTTAATTCAAAGAAGTGTGTTAGCATGCAACCTTTTGAAATCTTCTGGCTCCTGAATTCTGACTCTTACGAAGTAAAGGAAGAGAGTCTCACATTCCTTACATGCTAAATAAACTATGCAGCATATAAAGTTAAAAAAAGAAAGTGAAGGAAGGAAAGAAGGGAGTATGAGGAAGAAAGAAGGGAAAAAAAGAGGCTCACCATGAGTTTTTCACCTGCCTTCACTATTCTTTTCTGAAGCTCGCTTGCTCTTCTCTCAAAGAACTGTCCCTCAGGAGGAAATCATGGACATTTTGACACCCCAGGGCAATGCACCCTAGTAGGACAGTGTGGGTGACGGGTGTGCCTTTCTTGAAAAGTCAGAAAAGGATTACTGGAGATAAAAAGAGTCCTTGGGAATGATCTTAGACAAATGAACTTTAGGAAAGAGGATGTGTAGAAGCTGAGGATTGAGCAGTTGATTCCCCAAAGCTATCCCTTCCCCTGGAAAGTCCTTGCAAAGTACTCATGCACCAGGCCAACCGTAGCTGTATCCCAACCTAAAGATCCCTGAGCTAGTTCAGCAACATCACATCTATTGTAGTTTGCCCCAGTTCATCTTGGTGTTACTGGTGGAGACCAGAACAATCTACAGATCCTGAACTCTTTCCACCACAACATCTGCCACTGCCCGGCGTGGCTATCAGAATCTCCGTGGGTGGCTTGCAGCACTGTCATCCCCTGGAATGAACCAAGCTTAGTGGATTATGACTATTATTTTTCTTTGTCAACTCCACATGGTTAACCAGCCTTTTTGGTTTCATAAAACGTGTGAATGTCCTGACTTTCTCTTTCTTTCTCTTTCTTCTATTTTTCTGAAAAACAAAAAAACCCCGAAACACTGCCTTTGTTCTGGCAGGCCTGCTGAGAAGGAGGGGAGCATGACTTCTCATTTCCATGCAGTCCCTGTCATTGAGCAGCAGCGTGGAGCAGACACCCCTCCTGGAACACGGGAGTCATTTATGTTTGGCGTGCTCAGAGGGAGAAGAGCTGAACAGATAGATCTCTCCCTTCAAGCCGCGCCTCCACACCCCACTGGAGTGGGAAGGGGGTGTCCCATCAGTGCCATTGTTGGGCCAATTGCATTTTTCCCCACAGGCACGAATTTGCATGGAAATTGCTGCTTTGTGTTGGCAGGACTCTTCTAAACATTTCACCCAGAGAATTATGCCCAACATGGGAGTTTGCCCTCTGGGCTGTATCTCTGTTGGACCAGGAAAAGTGAAATTCCTCTATGAGGAAGGGCCTGCCTCAATCTTCAGCGTCAGGAGTGAGCAGCATAACACTCCAGCGGATTTCATCTGTCGCCTGTGTCGTCTGTGTCAAGGGCCTGCATGCAGGGGGTGGTGTGGGCGTTCTGGGGGCGGAGGGTGGGTCAGGGCTCTGATCTTGCCTTCACCAAGGGAGGAAGTATTAAAGTAGTCCCCCAAGGTCTCCCCTGTGGACGGGCTGAGGTCCAGGCTGTGCTCCAGGGTGGGTGGAGGAGCACAGAGGGAGCGAGGTGGGGGGCAATGCGGGCCTCTCATCTCAGGTCCTCCGGCCTCCTGGTGGGGCCTCCCCCGGCTTCAAGCCCCCACGTCTGCCTTGCTCTCCCCTTGCTTTTCCAGGAAAGGGCCTGACACTTAGTGGCTACCCCTCGGGATGGGCTGAGGTTTGCTGAAGCTTTTCCCCAGACGCAGTCTCTCCCATGTCTGTGGTAGAATGAAGACCTCCTGAGGGGCACCTGGGTGGCTCGGCTAGCCCTGTGCCATGACCTTGGGGTCCTGGGATCGAGCCCCATGTCAGGCTCCCTGCTCAGTGGGGAACCTGCTTCTCCCTCTGCCTGCCAATCCCCTTGCTTGTTCTCTCTCTCTCTCTCTCTGTCAAATAAATAAATAAGTATAATCTTAAAAAAAAAAAAAAAACCCAAACAACAAAACAGCCTAGGTTTCAGTCATTGTGAACAGGTGGGGAAATTTTCAGTTTTTATTGCATTTATGACTGAATCTCAGGGTACAGGTCACTGCCTCTTCTCTTTAGGTGCAAGGTTGGCCCTGTTTGTGACATCTTGGTTCTGTGAAATGACCAGAAGTTGGGCTGAATCCTGGAAATGTGGGATGAAAATGCCTCAGTGTTGGCAGAGAGTCTGGTTGCTGAGCTGCTGGATAAGCATCGGCCGGGTTCCCCCAGAGAGCCACCGGTCGCGGCCATGGTTCCTCCAACAGGTCAGAACCCCCAGGTGTTCCAAGGGGGCTTGGGGCACCACTGTCAAGCTAACTCCAAAGGCAGAGGTCTGAACCCTTAGCGTGTTTACATTTGTGGAGAGGAGCTGGGGGCCTGCGGGAAGTGGTCGGACAGGAGAAGCTGGCTGGCTCTTGACTTCAAGAAGGAAAGAGAAGGGGCGCCTGGGTGGCTCAGTGGTTGAGTGTCTGCCTTTGGCCCAGGGCGTAATCCTGGGGTCCTGGGATCAGTCCCACATGGGGCTCCCTGCATAGAGTCTGCTTCTCCTTCTGCCTGTGTCTCTGATTCTCTGTGTCTCTTATGAATAAATAAATCTTTAAAAAATATGTAATTGCCAATAATTTTTTTAAAAAATTAATTTATTTAAGAGAGAAAGAGAGCATGAGGGGTGGAGAGGGGCAGAGGGAGAAGGAGAGAGAGGATTCCATGCAGACTCCCTGCTGAGAGCGGAGCCTGACTCATGTGGCCCATCCCAGGACCCTGAGATTGTGACCTGAGCCAAAATCAAGAGTCGAAGGCATAACCAACTCAGTCACCAAGATGCCCCTGCCAATAACGTTTAAAAACTGGGAGACTTCACATAAAAATCTGGGCTTCTGAGTTCTCTGGGAAGATCAGAGGGGCTGGCACCACTGACCACAATCCTACGTGGTGATAAGTGGGGTAAACTGAGAAGCGGCTGGCTCCTTCTATTAGGGCAAGAACTCTACCGTTTGCATGTACCCTCCCGAATGTCGCAGTCTGGGTCACCTCACTCATTTATATCACTTGCTCTGCCAGGGTGGCACTTGTTTGTGAGCCCTGGCCTCAGCTTGTCTTGGCCTGGCGAAGGGAGGCTGCCCACTGCCGGGCTTCCCGAGGGAATTGCTGGTCTCTGCTGATGTTCCTGGAGACTCCTCTGGTCAAAGTCATGAGTGTAGAGGATAATTGGCCCCTGGCTGCCCCTTGCTCTCATCACTACCTGCCCAGCCAAGCATAGCTCTGTAATAGAGAATGTTGGGCTGGTGTCTCTGGAAGGCTGAGCCTTAAATGAGGCGTGGGCAGGGGTTGTGTTGCAGGACAACATAGAAACCAAGTTCAGAGTCAGCCTCTAGGGCCCCAGGCTGCCTGGGTCAACAGGTCTTCTTTGAACTCCTCGAGTACCTTCCTCGACACCGCTTGCCACCTTCTTTACATGCTCTGCATGCTCCTGTAGTGTTGACTGCCTTTCCATGTTCAGCCGATTAAACCATTATACCTGGAGCAAAGCTAAGAAAAGGTTAATGGGTACGAAGGTATGTAGCATCCGAGTAAGCAGTGAGTAGTAATGGGCTATAATGTCAGGGGTGCCCTCTGGATTGGCTGGAGAGGAAAGGTGGGAAAGGTGTCGGAGTGAGCATTAAGGGATGGAGTTGTAGACATTGAGAAAAAGGCTTCAGAAGAGGGGTCCTCCTACAACTGAGTTGGTCAAGGGGTTGCTGATGTCGGCTGCTCTCAGATGGCGAAGGGGACACATCCCAGTGCGTCAGGGAGGGAAGAAAACGTGCCAGGACATGGGAGGGGGGGCATACGGACAGCAGTCGTGAGCTCCATTGGACCCACTTAAGATCAGAAACTGGAAATGGTCCTTTAGGGAAAGGGGTCTGCCAACTTAATTAAACGCAGATACCGAATTAATCATTCTTATAATAATTAATGTGTTAATGAAGCTGTGTGAAGAATAGTTTTTCTGAACTTTAGATAGTTCCAGAGGTGCCCTGAAAAGCAAGTATATAAATTATGTAGTATTCCGAGAACATAATGCATCTAAGAAGTGGGTCAAAGTGTACACAGATATGAGTGAGGGGAAAGCTTACACCCACATGCCCTGTTTACTGAGACGTTTTATTCTCACACTCATGATGCTATGAATTCCATGCTTTGGAGTTGTTACCTGTTTATTGAGGTATAGTTGACACAGATGGTATATAAGTTTCAGGACATTGTTATTGTTTTACATGAACATATTCCTGTTTCTCTGCATAACAGGCTGCGTGGGCGCTCCCTGACAGCGGAGGCTCATCGTGGGTCGGGAGGCCTCGCAGACTAAGATGATTAGCCTGTCCGGGGACACCTGAATTCAAATCCTGTCTTTGCAATTTACCGACTATTTATCTTGGGGGATATTACCTTCTTCTTCTTCTTCTTCTTTTTTTTGGGGGGGGGTGGATATTATCTTCTAAACTACTTTCTAAAACTAAGATAATCATCTCTAATTCATTGGGCTGCTCTGGAGATTAAAGATAAATATATAAACCACACAGTTTAATGTATGGGGCCTACTTAGTCTCAATGCTGGCTTTCATTTTCTTTTTTAAGATTTTATTTATTTATTTGTTTGTTTATTTATTTATTTATGAGAGACCCACAGAGAGAGGCAGAGACACAGGCAGAGGGAGAAGCAGGCTCCCTGTGGGGAGCCCAATGTGGGAATCAATCCCAGGACCCGGGGATCACGACCTGAGCCAAAGGGGTGGCCCCTCAATGTTGGCTTTCATTATAATGGTGCCAATTCGTACTGCTATTCTAGAAACTGTTTCTGGAAGGTCCCAGAGTCTCTGAGTCCAACTTAATTATGAGCCTTTTAAGCTGTGTAGCATCATATGAAGTTGAGACTATGGGCAACATACAGACATGTGTGATTGCTGTCACCATTTTATTTTTCTTTCAACATCACGCCACCTTTGCAAAGGAAGCATTTGTAAAATTTATGTTTATTGAAGAACCCTAGTGGGTAAAAGTAGGGAAGGGAAAGGTGGAAATGGATAGTTAGCACCAGGTCTGAGATATCAAACAAGAGAGAGAAGAGAGGCTCTTTGCAGCTCCCTGAGCGTGCCTGGTGGAGAAGGAAGGCAGGGGAGGGCTGGGGTGCTGAGGCTCCTGCTGGGCCCGGCTGGTGGTGCTAGGGGAGCAGCTGGCTTGAACGCCTTACTGTGGTCTGACCTGCTACAGTCTAGAAGCTAAATGAGCCTCAATAATGAGCAAGCAAACAACCACTGCAACTGGGGCAGCTGTAAGGGGCCCAGCTGGCTGAGGAGCTTTAAGAGAAAGGGACCAGGGAAGTTACAGTGGCCTTGGCCTTGGCCAGCACTGGCTGTGGCTGTCCACCTCGTGTTCTCTTCTCCAGCATGGGCAGTGACTGGGGAAAGGCAGCCAGAGGACACGGTCCAAGTCAGGGGCACCCCCACCCATCCTCCCCAAACGCCGTCTGTGAGAGCAGCTCCAGCGCAGGAGGTGCGGCCTGTGCTGGCCAGGGAGCCTTCCCTGGGCTCCTTCCAACAGAAATTTCTTCTAATCATAGTGGGTTTTCTTCTGATCAAACTTCTTTGTGATTCATGTGGTCAATATGCTTGCGGCTGGGGGGCCGGTGCAGCTTACTGTCCTGTCTCAATTTCCTCTGGTTTCTGAATGGTGCTTAGAACATGCTGGCCTGACCCACTAAAAGGTGCCTTGGGAATCAGGCACAAGTGTGAGAGTGGGCATGCTTTCCAGACTTGGGGGGTACAAGGAGCCATAGCGGCGAGTCCTCCCCATCTTACTTTCCCCGCTTCTGTCTCCACTGTGAGTGCGAGATGACTCCCCGCTGGGAGCTCAGACTAGCCCTGGGACCTGGTACTGGGTCACACTGGGGATGGGTGGTGGGGTGGAGGTGGGTCTGAGAGTGGGGCTGAGGATGGGGGTAAGGATGGGGGTGGGGGTGGCTGTGAGGGTGGGGGTGGGGAAGAGGATAGGGTGAGAGGGGTGGGGGTGATGATGGAGGTGAGGATGGGGGTGGGGGTGAGGGTGGGAGTGAGGATGGGGTGGGAGTGGGGATGGAGGTGAGGATGGGGGTGCAGGTGAGGGTGGGGATGGGGGTGGGATGGGGTGGGGATGGGGGTGCGGTGGGGGTGAGGGTGGGGATGGGGGTAGGATGAGGATGAGGATGAGGTGAGGGTGGGAGTGAGGATGGGGTGGGGGTGAGGCTAAGGGCGGGGCAGGACTAGAACCAGGTCCTTCAGATACTGCGGGTGGAGCTCCGCGGACTGGGGCTGGGGCCGCGAGGCGTGACTCTGGGCAGTGTCTCCTCGTGGGTCGAGGGTCGCGGCGGCAACCCGGGGCGCTCTGGGGGCGGGTGTCGCGTGTCCCGCCTCCGCCGCCCTCCTCCATCCCCCTGCGCAGGTGCCGGGGAGGGAGGACCAGAGCAGGCTGGGGCCGCGCCCCCCATCGCGGGGTGCAGCTTCTGTTTGTGGGGCGTCTCTGGCACCCCCCTCCCTTCCCCCCAGCTTTCTGGGTCAAAACTCCAGAGAGACGAGTCCCACCGAGTCCTTGCCCCTAAGCCCCGGGCCTGTGCGGGTAACTCCTGCCGCACCCCGCACCCGGGAGCAAGGGGTGGGGGTGGGGGTGGGGGGGCGGGGAGGGCCCCGCCGGGTTTCTTTAGCCCCGCCCTCTCCATGAATTGCCTTTCCTTTTCTCCCGCGCATCTCCCCTCTCCTAGAACCACACCCGGTCCCCCCCGCCCAGGCCCGGGCCCCTTGGTCCCCCCGAGCCACGGGGTTGGCCGCCTCGGCCAGGCCCGTCCGGGGGGCTGTGCTGGGGCCCCCCGGTTGCTCCTGCCCGCACCGACGTCGCTTGCCGGCCCCCGTGTCCGGCTCCCTGGGCGCGGCTGCTCGTGCAGGACCCGGGACGCCCGGAGGGAGCTCCCGGCAGACCCCGCCTCCGCTGGGCCCGCTCCCCGCCCCCGGCCCCGCCCCCGGCCCCGCCCCCGGCCCCGCCCCCGCAGCCCCCCCTCCCCTGGGGCGGGGGCCTCCGCGCCCGGCCACCTCCCCGTCCTCCCTTGTCGCCGTGGCCCGGGCCGTCCACGGAAGGAGCGCCCCCGTCAGCCAGGGCTGTGCTGGAGAGCTGCTTTCCAGAAGCTTCCAACTGAATAACGGCAGGCGGAGTAAGAGGTCTGATGCGGGAAGAGTGACCTCGGAAACTGCCTTCAAGTTTGCAATGAAAATTTAAGAGGCAGAGCTGGAGAGTTCAACTACCTTTCTCAAGGATCTGAAGCATCGGGCAGCCCGGGTGGCTCAGCGGTTAGCGCCGCCTTCGGCCCAGGGCGTGACCCTCGAGACCCGGGATCGAGTCCCGCATCGGGCTCCCTGCGTGGGGCCTGCTTCTTCCTCTGCTTGTGTCTCTGCCTCTGTGTCTGCGTCTCTCATGAGTAAATAAACACAATCTTTAAAAAAAAAAACTGAATCATTTACGGTGTTTTACATCACCTTGATTTGGTATAATACTATTTGTTTCTGAAATATTTTCTTCTTTCTTTTTTTAAAAAAGGTTTTTTTTTATTTGAGAGAGAGAGAGAGAGAGAGCGAGCACAGAGGGAGAGGGAGAAGCAGGCTCTCCTCAGATCCGAGAGCCTGATGTGGGGCTCGATCCTGAGACCCTGAGATCATGACCTGAGTGGAGGGCAGATGCTAAATTAACTGAGCCACCCAGGGCCCCTCTGAAATATTTTCCTAATATTGGTAGAACCAAATAAAAGTGTATAATAAATATAAATATATGAATGGGTATATAATCTACTAGAGTATACTATTGATGTATATTTTCACCTTATCCAAGTGTGATTGTGCACCCTCGGCCAACAAAAGCTATCAAGGCAAACTGTACGGTAGTTTCTCAGCTAAGGAGCATCAGCTCACCACACTGCATATGCTGTCAGCAAAGAACCCTCCACCTCCCTACTTTGAGTGGGATGCACTCCACAATGCATGTGTTTTCTTGCCACTTCATCTAAAGGATACTCTTAATCCCTAATTGATGAAATAAAGCCACTAAGGGATAGTTCTGGACTTGCTACAAAGAAACACAAGAAAAATAACGACCTGGATGTTATAGGAAGAAATTTCAAGGAAGTGGTTGGGGAAGAGCAGTGGAGTAGGGTTGAGTGAGAGGTGTTTGCCACCTTGAGGAACCTCAAAAATGTTCCAAAAATGGTAGGCATGGTAGCTGGAAGAAACAAGGTAGGAGGCCTCTCTTGACTTGAAGGGAGTTGAAGAGAACCAAGGGAGGGTCTTTCTGTGGATGGTGACTCTTGTATGTTGTTTATCATTCTACAAAAAGACTGTGCTCTAGGCCGTCCTGCCCATTTCCAGCCCAGTACTCAACCTCTGTGCTAAAAGGACCCCAGGAGTCATTTCCTTTCCGCTCTCTGTAACAGTTACCCCGTTCTGATACACGAAACAAAGGGAATAAATAGAATTTCACTGTAAGAGCTAGCTGGCTATGCAGTAGAGGCCAAACAATGCTAGCTACAGCTTTGCAAAAGAGGCCAAAATAAGCAGCTGTCATGCATTTATCAAATTCGGGACTCTCTCAAGTATTAAATCAATCCCATCAAAGCAGTTTTATTGCTGATGGATGAATGGATTGAAGTAGATGTATAGCTTTAAAAGGGCTTGCCATTTGGAGGAGAAAACATTCTGTGAGGCTCAGTGGCTTGATGCCATTCTTTCAGAGCCCAGCAGTATTTACCGAGTAGGTTCCAATTCTGTTGCTCCTGGGCTTACTTTGTTGAATTGTGCTATTTTAAGAGTATTCTATTTTCCAAGAACTTCAGATGGAATTCAGAACATTTCCATAATTCCAGTGGGTTGTAGAGAGCCGTGGTCATTCACTCAAAATCATTTAATGTCTAGGCCAGTGCTTGGCCCACTTTAGTTTTTTGATGTCTGTAGCAGAAGGAATAGTATCTGGGTCTAACTGTATTATAATAATTTATCTTACTGTTTCTCTAACTAGTGAGTTGACTCTTTAAATGTGGGTGACACATTGGAGCTAAGTGGAAGTGAAATAACAAAACAGGCTCTGTTTTATGTATAAAGACTAGCGACTCGAAAGATGTGTTTTATTTCCTGGGAGCAATGATGAGTTTTCATTGATCTAGTTATTTCCTTTCACCTGTTGTCCTGCTGTGTAGTAAGTGCCTGGGGTTTGTGAATTCACTTGGGGCACAGTGGCTTACCTGAGTCTTGTAGCTTCAGAGAGCCACGCTCTCTTCCCTTGATTTCTTCTGTCGCTAGGAGTGTTCATGTTTCCTAGGCACTGGCCAACGGAGTAGAGCAGAGCAACGAGAAACCAACTGTTACCAATCTTTATGGTCACACATCTTTATGGAACAACTTCTCTTTAGACCTGTGACTTTATTGTCTTTAAAATGACGTTCAATGTATTTTTCCAAGGAATTTTAATGTGGGACAGTTTGTATGAATGAACAAAATTCCCCAGTATGAGTTCTTATAGCACATTTGCCCATGATGGAAGTGTTTCTTTTATAAGCTCAAGGAAACCAAAAGATTTGACTTCCCTACACATGCTCACCACAGAAGCATAAGTTTTTTTTAAATTTTTTTCTTTTTATTATTTATTTATGATAGTCACAGAGAGAGAGAGAGAGAGAGAGAGAGAGAGAGAGAGGGAGAGAGAGGGAGAGGCAGAGACACAGGCAGAGGGAGAAGCAGGCTCCATGCACCGGGAGCCCGACGTGGGACTCGATCCCGGGTCTCCAGGATCGCGCCCTGGGCCAAAGGCAGGCGCCAAACCGCTGCGCCACCCAGGGATCCCCAGAAGCATAAGTTATTCAAAGCTGAGACTGACTACAAGAAGATCCTCGCCAGCTCCCTGAAGATAGCTAGAAGTGAATGAGTTTAAACTGAAAAGACAAGGGAAAGGGTTTTCTCATTGGAGAAATTGCTGGTTGACATGAGCTACTTTGGAAGACTATGGAGTTTTTTGTTCTAAGGACCTTTAAAAATAAGGATGGATACATATTGTTCTGTAGTGTATTTGATTTATAGATACAAAGAGATGGACTGGAGCAGAACTTTTCAATCTGTGCTCAGTGAGAGTTTCTTCAGGGTTGGATGGGAGAGGGTCATGTGGAGGCTGGGTGTGCTGGCAAGACAGAGACACATGCCTCTTCTGTGAGAACCTAGAAAAGTGACACAATCTTCATCTAGTTATTTGGTTCCACATTTTAAACTGAGGCAAAAGATGATCAGGGAGCAAATATTAAAGGCTAAAAAGAGTTGAAAATTCACTTTGAAATGAGAGTTTTTTTTTCTTTACATATCATGGCTAAGAGAACTTGCATTCAATTTTAGTGCATATGCATTGGAGATCTCATATAAAGAGGTCATTGCATGTGGCTCACAGTAGGCACTCAGTAAATGTTGAATGAATGGGTACAGAGGCGAGCAGAAGTAGCAAAACATATTTGACTTATTTATTACTTGAATGTTACTGGCAGAAGAAACATTGAGAGTATTTGTTGTGTAGAGAAGGGTTCAGTACATTTTTTTTCTGGGAAGGGCCAGGTAGTAAATAGTCAATTTTGTGGGTCACACTGTCAGTGTTACAACTAATCAACTCTCCCCCTGTAGCATGAAAACAGCCATAGGTAAAGTGTAATTGAACGAACATGACCACGTTCCAATAAAACTTTATTTGCAAAAATAGGCATCATGCCAGGTTTGGGGGCCCCGGTGCACTGACCACTAGTGCGGAGCTCAGGTATGATCAAACCTCTCAGCTTCACAGAATGTTGAGGGTAATGAATAAAAATATTAGGTGTGAGTATCATCACTAATAGAGGCTTATTGTTGGATTAACATTTTGTGTAAAGAGGGTTCTAGACTTTTGTTTCAGAATAGCTGAATAGAAAGCAACTGCATATGTATGTCAACAAATGTTCATTTCATTTTGCTGTCGTTTCAGCAAACTATTCCTTTCTTTTCCTTAAACTCCTGTAAAGTGCTTCTTTACAGTAAAATATTAGGAAGAAATATATATTTACCTTTCAGAATGAGAAGCCTTATTTATGAAAAGCTTTGTGTGCCAGAGGTATAGAAATTTTAATCTATGGAGTTAATTCCCTTTCCTTCTTAACACAGATAAAGCCTTCTTTCTTTCTTTTTTTTTTAATTTTTATTTATTTATGATAGTCACACACAGAGAGAGAGAGAGAGAGAGAGAGAGAGAGGCAGAGACACAGGCAGAGGGAGAAGCAGGCTCCATGCACCGGGAGCCCGACGTGGGATTCGATCCCGGGTCTCCAGGATCGCGCCCTGGGCCAAAGGCAGGCGCCAAACCGCTGCGCCACCCAGGGATCCCAAAGCCTTCTTTCTTTATGAAGGACCCAGCAATAAAGGAACCAGATAAAGTCAGTCTATTAGTGGTAGACAATCCAACATGACCAAATGCAGGATGTTGAACACATTTCTGGCAGAAACAAAAATGGCTGATTCATAAATCAGCATGGATTTTGTAAATGTCTCATACTACAAAGCTATTCTTTTTATGAAAACCCTTGACATATTTATTCTCTGTCTCGACCTCAGAGGATAAGAATAAATATGACTCAGAATTCTGAATAATTACTGGCACTTTTAAAATATTTTATTTTATTATTATGGCATCCCAATAGTTATATTGATTACAATAATTGCATTAGTTCAAATCATTCCAAATTTGAGTTACTTTATAAGATGATCAGGACATTAATTGTTTTGGAATTAGAACAGTAAAAGGAAACAATCTATGTAGGGTGGATTTACGATATAATACTGATTATCTCATTAACCTTACCTACAGAACCATTAGCATGGTAAAAAAAACTCTAGGACAGTACAATATTCCAGTGCACAATATTTGTTAGAAAAATAATTTATAGCTAAGTTGGAAAAATTTAATTATGCAAAATCCTTTAAAAAAATAACCGATAAGTAGCAAGTGGCTAATTAATACAAATTTTCATAGTTGTAAGAAAATATCATAGTGTATTTGGCCCTGAGGTTTTGTGTGGCCCTACATAGATCTTTTAGACTTTACCTCAGTTTTCTCACTTGTAATTCAGGGTATCATTTTCAGAATCACAATTTTTTTTTAAAAGATTTTATTTATTTATTCATGAGAGAGAGAGAGAGGCAGAGACACAGGCAGAGGGAGAAGCAGGCTCCATGCAGGGAGCCTGACGTGGGGCTTGATCCCAGGTCTCCAGGATCAGGCCCTGGGCTGAAGGCGGCACTAAACCGCTGAGTCCCCAGGCTCCCCTAAAATCACAAATTTAAGATGATAAGAAATAGGTGAATTTATTGGACAATATGCTTTTATTTTTATTTTATGTTATTTTATTTTTCCTGATGATGTTTTTGGATCTCAGGCAAAATGACTTGTTTATGATTTCATATCTCACTGGAGCTTTAAGGGTGCAGAGGGTCCTTTTCAATGCCAGTTTGGCCTGACTTTTAAGAACAGGGGTTTCTTGGTGAAGCCAAGTAGTCCAGGCTGGAATGGTGAAATTATTTACTCAGTCATCTCATCAGCCTCCCCCTGGTTCCACCATCCCCCACAGTTCTCTCTAAATTCAGCTTTCTCTGGTAGAGCCAGAGTGACAGTGGGGACGTTTGGTCATGGCTATTCACGATGGGCTGGTCCCTGAAGATCCTTGGTGGTCTTTCTCAACACCTCAGTCATCTCAGAGAAACAGAAGGCATGTCTAGCTTCTGTTCTGTAAAACAAGATGAAGGTAAATAGGACATTCTGGGAAACTGATAGTTCTGTTTATGCCACGTGCCGGCCCTGTGCTACTGCTCTCAATTCTCACCATCTATACAGGCACTGCACATTTTTATTTTATTTTATTTTTTAAGGGTTTTATTTATTCATTTGAGAGAGAGAGAGAGCATGAGTGAAAGAGAAAGCATGAGAGGGGGTGGGGGATAGAGGGGCAAAGGGAGAAGCAGACTCCCCACTGAGCAGGGAGCCCACCTGGGGGCTCGATCTCAGGACCCTGGAATCATGACCTGAGCCAAGGTAAGACACGTAACTGACTGAGCCACCCAGGCCTCCCTAGGCCCTACACATTTTTAAAGGGTTAGACCAGAGTACATCAAAGTAAATTTTCTAAGATACTGGGCTCTCTTGGAGTAAAATCACCACATTTGGGGTGAAGAGACCTGGTTCCAGTTGTGGTTCTTCTATGACCAGATCTGCTGTTATTTGTAGCCTTGGGCTCATCACCTGGCCTCAGGGCCCCCCCACCCCCCGTAAGAAGGGGGTACTCCTATCTACTGTAAGGCTATAGTGACAACGAATGGCTCTGCTGTTTCTAGTGGCACATGACCAAGGGGAAGTGACTCAGTGTCCTTATCTATAAAATGAGGATAATAAAGTATCTACCCCATAAGGTTGTTATCAAGATTGACTGACTACATGTGAAACCCTTGGAGCAACACCTTGCACCATAGTAAGCATTCAATACATGTTATTATAATGATGCTTATAATAGCCAACTGCTTTGGATAAAAGAACTAAATCAGGGTAAATAATTATTTATTAGCCAGTAGCTAAATAAGAATTGGATTTAAATGTATTTCCTGTAGTATGGGAATTCATCTATACTTGGTCAAAAAGACTTATTCCAAATGTTCCGTCCTCTCCATTGTCCTTTTTGTTTCTTTTTATTGTCTCTGTTTTTTCTTCTCCTTATTTTCTATTTCTCTTCCATTTTCTGGAAAATGAAAAGTGATCCTGAAGGGGGAGGAAGAAATTCTTTCTACTCCTCAGCTAAAAGAGGCTATAAAACTGTGGTATAATAATGCTACCAATAAAAATAATATGTAGTCAAATCTGCAAGCAGCAAAAACAAACTTAGCTCAGCCCTGTTTTTGGTGGGGCCAATGAAAGCCTACACTTTTTTTAGTGATGTGTAGGATGCAGAGCACAATTCGGGTTGTCAGGCATCCCTGCAGTTCAGTAAAATTGTTGAGTATGAGTGGGGAAGGGTTTTTCAAATGTTCCTCTCCCATGTATTTTTGTAAGTTTGAGATGACACAGGTTTATTAGGTAAATAGGTTAAAAGTGTGTTTAACTGTGAGTGATATATTGGCAGGGACGGTTACGCTGTACATAGACTGTTAGGACACTCATTTGAAGAGTGGGTGTTGTAAGGTGGACAAGGGTAAGGATGTGGGTTATGTGTTATTGAAGCGACTGGGTGGTGACCAGGAGGCATTTGGATAGATATCCTACCAGTTCCTCGTGTGTGGCTTTTGTCTGATTTATACAGCTGGCTCCTTGGAGGAGGATTCTGTAGGACATTGCCGGCTGTCTGTAAATAATGAATGGTTCTATAGAGAGAGGAGGACTCTGAGACCACCAGATAGTGGTTGATATCCACGGCCGCTTCTACCCCAATCTGTCTAGCTGTCTATTTCTCTCTCTGTCTCATCTATCTATCTCTGTCTATCCATCACCTATCTATCTGTCTATCGTCGGTTATCTATCTATCCATCCATCTATCCATCCATCTTTCCCCCCTATTGATAAATAAATTGAATCTAAAGAGACGGTTGCAGGAATTGTCAGGAATCCACACTAAGTGAAGTGTTACTAAGTGTCTTAACCCACATTAAGGACAAACTGTGAAATGGGTTTGGACAGGTAGTCTTGGTGGACTGTAATAACTCTGACTTTGTGGAGAAATCACTCATTTGCCAATGGAGAAAGTGTTCATTAAAGTGATGTGACTTAATCGATAAGAACCATTTCAGAAATTTTCCTGAGTTTGAGCAATTGTGTACATATTTAAATTCCCCCAAGAATGTGTTTATGCAGAGTAGAGCAGCAATGGCCTATTGTACCCATAATCTGTACATTAAAGAGCCCCACAGTGCCCATTTACACAGCAGACCGTGGCCCAACTTCAGTGGCAATGATGTGTGGACTGAACACTCTTTGAGAGCTACCAGGCACTTTCCTTTACTTGGTAGTAACAGCTCCAGTGGAACCCTTACACACACTTAGGATCCTAGTGTAACAAGCAGGACCAAGTGAATGCTTTTCTGCCTTTACTTCTACAAAGCTGTTGTTGTTTTTTCCTTTAAAGGCTCATTTCTGTTGGCTCTAACTAGATGCAAGAATTCCCAGAAATCTAACTTGAAAATGAGAGTTGAAATCTATACTAACCGTGTTATTCAAAATTGAGTCATGTTATAATATACTATATATCATATATTGTCAAATATTGCTTTGGTCTGCAGACATAATTAATATAAGCTAGCCATTAATAGTATGATATATGATCCAGGGACCTTAAATATAACAAAATGCAACTAATATTTATCTCTAATGTGCTATAATCTTTATTCCCATCACAAAGCATTAACAAAGGGTATATTCCTTAATGCTACACTCCCAAGGGTTTATTTGAACTTTTTTTTCTGTTTTAATTAGCTTATTCATTTTAATTAGAGTACAGTGCAACATTTACATGGTGTTTAATCTGAAAGCTAATCCTGTTTTCTTAAAAGATTAAGTACAGTAATAAATATAAAATAATGGTGGCTGTATCTCATAGGACTGGTACTTTGGCTACAAGAACAACTTCTGCTGGAAATAGCAGAAACATAGATTTTCTCTAGTATCCTTTCATTGAGACATAAATGTCACAAGAATGGTTTTCTAAGTAATTAACAGTTTCCACAAAAACCAGATTCCTGCCCTGCCCCCTGCCATTCATGGCTGGTCATCTCTTTGGGAGGAAGCTCAGAACCTGTGGTAGTCATCCTGTAGCCTGTATTCGTGTGTTTGTACTCCCCCTCTCACCCCTCACTGGACTTCTCCCCTCTCCAGTCCAGTTCATCCCAGCAGGGAATCTGATCTTTGCCTAGAGAAGAACCCGTTTGGCCCTGGCATTCTTCCCTAGCTTAGCTCTTGGCTTTGCCTTTGGTACATCCATCACCTATGTGGACAACCTGTGCAGCGAGCACCCTGCCCCTCACTTCCTTGATCTCCACATTGATAATGACTTTCTCTTCCACTCTGAAGAGGTCACTCATTTCTATGGTCCTCCTCTAGACTTTCATTGCCAGAGACTGCACTGCTGTGAAGCCACTTACTCAAGCAGGCTACCTTCAGCCCCTACTCCTCTCCTTCCTGCTTCTGCTGTAGCAGTACCTCACCCAGACTTCTAGTCCACCAACCTCTCCATCTTCTCCTATCTTTATTTTCTTCCCAATTTGCTTAAATTTCACGGTTATGCCAGTCTCTTTCTTATAAATACCCTTGGTCCCCTTGCTCAACTCATTCTATGATAAAACTCCTATATTGGGTGGACCCAATCATTCATTCACCTTCCTTGTGTCCATTCCCAAATGCAATCTTTCCCATTATTATTCAGACATGCTTCTTCTTTTTTTCAGTGGAGAGAAAGAGGGAGAGAGAGAGAGAGCATGCGTACGCATAGGGGAAGGACAGAGAGAGAGAG
This sequence comes from Vulpes lagopus, assembly GCF_018345385.1. Taxonomy (NCBI): domain Eukaryota; kingdom Metazoa; phylum Chordata; class Mammalia; order Carnivora; family Canidae; genus Vulpes; species Vulpes lagopus. Next base: position 100,242,556 of record NC_054834.1, on the reverse strand, counting down.
AAGCTTAAGTAGGCTCCACTCCCAATGTAGAGCCTGATTTGGGGCTCAGTTCCACAACTCTAAGATCATGACTGCAGCTGAAATTAAGGGTCAGACGCTCAACTGACTGAGCCACCCAGGTGCCCCTCAAATGTGCGTTTGTATCTCCTACGTAAAAGAGTTCTCCCTTAGCCTCACCTTCTCATCAATTGCTTCTTTCATAGTTGAGATTCTAAGACAACTTGTACATACATAATTACTTCACTTCCTCATTTGTTATTTGCTCTTTGTCCAGTTCTTTTTTTTTCTTTGTCCAGTTCTCATTTGGTTTTTATCCTTACCTCCTCACCAAAATTCTTCTTACTAAGGTTGTCAATCACTTTCATGTTATCAAATTTAATTGACACTTTTTAGTGCACGTCCTGTCCTACTTCATAGCAGCATTTATCAGAACTGTCAATTACTGCCATTTTGAGATACTTTTTCTTTTGCCTTCAACAATGCCACATTTAACTGGTTTTCTTCTACTTTTATCTCCTTTCTTTCCAACTCTGTCTTGGGGACTTCTCTTCTGTCCAGACTTTACATAGAATATCTCAGAGCTTGGTCTTGGGCTCTCTTATTTTCTCAAATTCTTGAGAAGCTTCATTCAGAAGATTCTAAAGATTAAAAACCCATCTATATGGAAAACACAAGTCCACATAAAGACTTGTACATAAATGTTCATAGCAGCTTCAGTCACAATAGCCCAAAAAACTGGAAACAAAAGTCCATTAACAGGTAAGTGGATAAACAAAATGTGTTATCTATACAATGGAATACTACTCAACAACAAAGAAGAATGAAAAACTGCTACACACACTGTGGATGAATCTCAAATGCATTATGCTAAGTGAAAGGAGACTGACATAAAGAGTATGTACTAGATGATTCTATTTATTTAAAATTCTAGAAAGTGCAAGCTGATCTATAGTGACAAAAAGCCAATCAGCATTGCCCGAGGTGGGGGCAGAGGGAGGGATGGAATGTAAAAGAGCACAGGGAAACCTTTGGGGGTGATGGAAATGTTCTGTATCTTTATTGTGCAATCATTTCTTAGTGGTATACAGCAGTCAAAACTCATGAAATTGAGTACATTAAATAGGTGCAATTTATTATAAGTTGTACCTCAATAAGGCTGATTAAAATCTATATGCTGCCAAGGCTTGAATTTATGTCTTTAACATAGATCTCTTCTATAGCTTCAGACTGTGGATCTAACTATTTATGTGATGTCACCATTTTGCTATTTCATAGGAATTTCAAACTGAAGTGTAAAACAACCCTGGATTTTTTTTTTTTTTTTTTTTTCAACCCTGGATTTTTAAAATAAGATTTTATTTATTTATTTTATTTATTTATTCATGAGAGACACACACAGAGAGAGGCAGAGACACAGGCAGAGGGTGAAGCAGGCTCCCTGAGGGGAACTTGATGTGGAACTCGATCCTGGGACTCTGGGATCACATTTTGAGCTGAAGGCCGACGCTCAACCACTGAGTCACTTAGGTGTCCCTTGAACCCTGGATTAATTCTCCCACAGGCTCCATGCTGTGCCCCCAACTAAGTAAATTGGTATCTCAAGGGGATCTTAAAATACAGGGGCTTAAATAAAATACGATTTTATTTCTGTCTCATAGGATAGTCTAGAAATAGGAGGACTGGGGCTGGTAGTGTGACTATCATCCTAATCCCAGGATTCCATTTCTGGCTGTAGGAATGCTACAGTTCTCATTATATTCCAGCCAGCAGGGACAGAGAAAGGGTCAAAGAAGTGCCTGCACATTTCTTTATCAGAGGCATACCCAGAAGTGTCAAATGGTCATACTTCATAACAAAAGAGGCTGGGAAATATCTTTATGTGATCATGTGTCCAGCTAAAATTTTATTTCTATGGTAAAGGGGAGAACTGATGTCAAGAGACAAGGCTTCTGGCTTTCTTGAGGGTGTGTAGAGACTTGGGAAAATGTGTTTTTGTGGGACTCCAACTATTTATGCAGTTCAATTAAAAATGTGTTACAAGGGCACCTGGGTGGCTCAGTGGTAGAGCATCTGTTTTCAGCTGGGGTCATGATCCCAGGGTCCTGGGATCAAGTCCTGCATCAGACTCCCAACAGGGAGCTTGCTTCTCCCTCTGCATGTGTCTCTGCGTCTCTCTGTGTGTCTCTCATGAATAAATAAATAAAATCTTAAAAAAATAAAAATGTGTTACAAAATTCATAGGTCTATGTAAAGTAAAGTAATTTGTCAATGAAGATTTACATAATGTATAGAAGAGGTACTTATGTATTTGTGTATCTAGTCAGTGCACATGTCCAGGCATCTCTTCATGTTCTTTATTGTTAATTGCATTGTTCCTGGTTGAATTTCTTACATCCCATGCAATGAATAAGTAACAATACTGTTATTACAATGACATGTTCTTCAGAACTTTTGCATTGAAATCGTGTACATCTTCTTGCAGTAGTGGTCACTTAATACCATTTATTTTAATGATAAAATATCATTACTCATGATATGGCATCACTTAACTTGCCACCCTTGAATACTGGTTTCCAATGATTCTCAGACTGTACTGGGACTTTACTGTGTTTTCTTGATGACTACAAATGCAAGTCTTACCCAGAGTACATGGGGGAAATGCAAACAATCATTTTCCTGTAGTTTTAAATTTTTTGTTCTTAAATTTATGGCATAAATGTAGAGCAGCACACCTTCCAACCATGTCTTTTATTGAACTCATCAGGTTAGAATCACTGCATTCATAGAGTGTGATCTCTTACAATGTTGACTGCACTCTGTAGGGCATGGGGGTGAAGGATCCATGGGCTGAAAGGAGCAGTTCAGTTGCAAAAGGAATGTTTATTCTTCATCCAACACAGCTTAAGATTGGCCTGAGGTAGTATGGCATCACCACCAGAAGACATTGTTTGGAAGGACACTGTTTGGAAGGACCATTGGGGAGCAATGGTCTTGAAAGCCTTTAGAGAGGATAGACAGTCCTTTGGCCCAGTGGTCTTGAGATGTCTTTTTTCTCCCCTCCTTAGTGTAGGCTCTGGGCTACAGGCTGCTTTCCTCTCTTGGTAAAGCAGCCACTAGCTGCTTTTGCCCTGCTATTCTTTTCTCCAGAAGATAGCTATAGGGTGAGATACAGTGTTCTCAACCATCTGACTCCCAGCTGACTTGGAAGATATGCATCTAGTTGCCTTAAAAGGAAAGGTATGGGATAATAGAACGATGTTGTAAGCTTCCAGAAAAAAGTGGCTGGAAGTTCTCATGGTCATGATTCCTAGGCTAGATACAGTTCCTTTGGAGTATTGTACCTGGAGGTACTTTTGGACTCTTAACTCTTAATTTTAATTTCTAAAATTACTTCCTCTTAATTCAATTTCTAAAGGTGAAGTTTCTCAAGTCATTCTGAACACAGAAGACTTCGTTAACTCCTTAGAAAGTACTGTCCAGGCCTTGCCAACCAGTCTTGGCAGAATCAAAGTTGTTGTCCTATCTCTAGTCAAGAGTGTGTAGTTCTGAGGCCCATCACACCACCTCTCACCACTTTCCATAGGATGTGGCCTCATACAGTTAAAATTTTTTTTATTTTTAAAAATTTAATTCCAGTGAAGTTAACATACAATGTTATGTTAGTTTCAGGTGTACAATATAGTGATTCAACAATTCCATCACCCAGTGCTCATCACAAGTACCCTCCTTAATCCCCGTCATTAATTTCACCCATCTGCCCATCCTCCTCTCCTTTGGTAAATGTCAATGCAAGAAGACTGATGAAATCTATCATCTCTTACATTTTATAGTCATTATCGCATGGTACCTCACAGCATCATCATGGAAGAATGATGATTTTCTCCATTTTAAAGATGAGCAAAGGGAGATGCAGCAAGATTAAATAATTTTCCAAAATGTGCTTAACTCCAAAGAACTCAAGTATTTCTAGCTTACTTGTTTTCTCAAAGGGAAGGAATAAAACATAGTTATGCATCTTACTCTGATGCCACCAGAGAAACTGGTTTAGAGAAATTTTGACTAGCCAGTGCCAAATTTCTGTCTTACAGGCTACTTGTTCTTGGAGGTTGTGAGCTGCAAGAGGAAATATATCTCCTTAGGAGATTAAGCTGGACACAGCCTGGCCATCTGCTTTCTTGGCAAGGGCTGATATAGGCTGCCTTTATGGATAAGGGAGATGGAATAGGGCATGTCACTGGCCAACAGTGCTGTAGGCAGTGAGGCATGGAGGCAGACAGACTCCTAGGCCAGCTGACTGCTGTCAACATCTTAGAGTCCATGGAGTAGCTCTCGTGAAAACTGTATGTCTTCAAGGAACGGGATGAAGAGGAGTCTTGATACCATTACAACTCCAGTGGTGGAAGGAGACCTTATTTTGACCAAATAACTCTGCCAGGTATCATGCTAGGTGCTGTGGCTAGACCAATAAACAAGAGAGTATAGTGGGATAGAAAGACATTAAATATATATTCACACACATAATTATTTAATTACCATTGTGATAAATTCTATGATGAAAAAGTAGTGTGTTTTAAAAAAAGATTTGTTTATTTATTTCAGAGAAAGAGAGAGCAAGCATTAATGGGAGGGGCAGAGGAAGAGGGATAGAGAATCCCAAGCTGACTTCACTCTGGGTGTGGATTCCCACATGGGGCTCAATCCCACACACAGAGATCATGACCTGAGCTGAAACCAAGAGTCAGACGTTTAACTGACTCTGCCATGCAGGTGTCCCAATAGAGTGTTCTTTGCTAGCATGTAGTGGGGAGGTGAGTCTGGGTGTGGGGTGGGTTTCAGGGAAGTCTTTCCTTTAAAAAATGACATCTGTAACAAACCCTAAGGGTTATTTGTAACACACCCTGTAGATTGTTTTTCTTTCCTCTTCTTTCCTTAGAGGACTACCATCTTCCATTTTAATTTTTATGTATACAACTTCCTCTATTTAGCCATGATCTTCAGGGAATCTGGCCCCAGAATATAGGTCTCGGTTGATCTAAGTTAATAATGATAGTCTTAGTGGCTTGGCCATTGATTGGTTTAGGCATATGTTAAGTTAGAGTATGTGATTGGTTAGCACATGTGTTACAATTTTGGCTATTGAGCTCAAAGAGAAGTCTGCTAGAGGATTTTTGGGAATGGTTTCCTTATTCTTTACAAGGAAGAGGTGACCCTTTCTGCCTCTGAATGTTGTCATGTCTGATGACCTTGAATGGAACTCACTTGAGGGCAAATCCTACTCACCAAAGGCAGAGCAAGAAGATGGAAAGAATTTTGTTTTTTGTTAGCTTTCTTAACTTGATAAATAAGTTGTGGAGCACTCCTAGTTTTGGATTTTTGATGTGTTCTTATCATGTGAGCCAGTTGAGTTAGATTTTCTATTATTTCCACCTCAGAAGATAGTAAGAGTTAGGCAGGTAATGAATGTGAGTGAAGAAGACCACTCCAGACGGAAAAACAGTGTGTGTGCAGCCCTGAAGTGGAGCCAGAAAGTAGTTCTATGTGGCAGTGAGTGAGGAGGAATGGAGTAAGATGAAGCTGGAAATTTGGCAGAGGCCAGAACATGTTATCCTTAGACATTAACTAATAATAATTTATATTTGGACTCCTTACAGGCATATCCAGGTTTATAATTTTTTTGATGACTCCAACAAAATGCTGGATGAATCTTACTTTTACTTCTGAATAGTAGAAAATGGCAATACTTATGCATCTCGGTGGTCTACACTATAAATGAAATGCACTAGTAATCACTCAGTTCTCTAATTTACTTGGCTTATGTAACTAACTATAGCCTGAAACAATATCCATATTGTTGCTCCTGGCTTGTTGTCTAGAGGGACTGCTTGAAGTTTGCCCAATCTCAATGGTCTTGAATTGGGACCTCAGCCTATAAGCATTTTGGGCAATACTTCAGGGAGAAATTACTCTGGTTGTGTTTGTTATTATGAAGCTGAAGATCTTCAAATTCCTTTGTCTAGGGATCTGAGGGAGAATCTGGGCATTCTATAATGTAACGAGGATGAAGTCCATTGGGTCTTGCAGAAGAGTCCCCTTGTTGGTCTCAGCAGGTGGAAGAGGCCCAGGAGAGTAGCAGGTCCAAAAAATACCGACTGGGGGTATGGTCTCTAACAAACTAAATTAACTTACACAGAAATTTGCCTACTCAGCTCAACCTTGCTCATTGTCTTTGGCTCTGGTGGGTTCTTTGCTTATCTCTTACCAGGCCTCTGTGGCTGCCTGTGGCTGCCAGCAGGGGAGTCTTCTCTGCATGTTAGCCTGTAGGATTTGGACCCTGAATTCCAAAAGCTCAGGCTTCGGAAGCAAATGCCACCCAAGAGTTGTGTGAACTTGAGTACATTATGTTTTTTCATCTATAAGATGGTAATAATAATAGTACCTAACTCATAGAAATGTTGTGAAGATCAAAGGACGTAATCTATGATGAGTGCTCAGTGCAGTGCAGATGTTCAGTCTATAAGAATAATTATTTAAAATAGTTATTGCTTGTCATCTCTACTACCATCAGTACTTGTGGGTTGGGTTCCTGACCCTCCTATGAATGCAGCACGGAGGACCTTATCACCCTGGCCATTGTCTTGGTTAAGACAGCGCCACAACACAACTGTTTACTGAACTAGTAAGAGTTCATAAGCCAGAAGGAATACCTCGGCTCTACCATTAAATCTCACAGTAAGATCTGAGAATATGATTGTGATTGTTAGACTGAATTTAAAAATGGTGACTTTAAAAATCTTTTAAAAAGTTTCCTTGTAAAAATATTTAGTATTTTGATTTTGTGCTGTTTGGTAAATATGTTGAAGCACCTACATCTACAGATTCATGACGAGTGCCACTTTGTATTTAGAGGGAGTAATTTTTTTTTTCCTGGATGTAGACCCTTCTGGGATGTTTCCAAGCATAAGTGCAGCTCTGAGCAAACTATGCTTTGCAAAGCCAGTTATTTGTTTTACTTCTGCCAGAATATTGAAAGTTTGCCTGGTGAACATTCCCTGAAATCAAAATGACTTATTATCAGGCTTCCTTTGCTTTTGATCCTGCTGCAGGATGGTGTGTTTTCCTAATGATGCAGAATCTCTCGTTAAGTTCAGGAAACAGGATATAAGGATAAGTCAATTGACTCAATTTATGGACATAATAAAACGGTCCCTATTACCTTCAGCAGTCAAGGCAAGACAAGGTGAAACACAGTGTTGTAAAGTTATTATGACAAAATAGTTTAGTATTTACCTGACCAAATAAAGTGAAAATACTGCATTTATTTTTGAAGCGGCATTTCAGACATTATGACCTAAAATTAATAGTGGTAGACGATCATTTATCCTGTCGCACTGGGATATTGCAGAGTTCACTCAAAGCCAGGAATATCTGCTATTAAATCATGGCAAACTAAAAAAAATTTTTTTGAAGTATTTCCTTGTGTCTGCTCTATGTCTACTGTTGGCCCCACCGAGCCAGTGTTAACAGCTAAGGCATTTCTTTTTCCATCTTGTAATATAATTAAAAACAAATTTAGAAGCAGAATAGATGTTTTGTATGTTAGAGCCCTGTTAATTTTGGGGAAGGCATTGGCAATGCACACAGCTGTTCCTGACAATTATAAACTCAGAAGAGAAAAAAAGAGAGGACAGAAACCAAATTGACCAAATATGGTTGCTTTTGTCTTCCAGTGGGAAACAAGTCTTTAGGGTGGCCATAGGAAAAATAGATGTAAATCAAATATTTTTAATCTGCTGCATTTTAAAAGAGGTTAACATAAGGCTTGAGGGGTCTAGAAAGTTTCAAGTAGTTAAAAATATCCAAGAGGGGTACATGTGATATTAGCAGCTTAGGAAGATACTTCTAGTTTGGGGTAAATTTCAGTTTATTTCTGGTTTTTGGTTAATTTCTAGAGTCTAGATTCCAAAGTCTAAAGTAATTTTATGTTTCTGAATGAAAATGACACTGAGTTAGGTAAACAAATCTGTAGACATTGAGCAAACATGAAAAAGTCCTAAGTTTTGTTTTGAGTATCTAATAAGCTGTTTGCTTATGTTGATCGTGAGTAGCAGAGTAGCAATAAGATCCTGCAAGTTTTTGCTAGCTATTGCCTGTGTTAGGCTTATTCTTGACAACTCTGAAAATGCATCTGGCCATGCTTTCTTCTCCCGCTGCCATTCCAATGTATCTTACCCTGCATGGCTTTGCTTTTTTTTTTTTTCTTTTTAAAAATTTTATTTATTTATCCATGAGAGACACAGAGAGAGGTAGAGACACAGGCAGAGGGAGAAGCAGGCTCCCTGCAGGGAGCTCGATGCAGGACTTGATGCCAAGACCCTAGGACCATGCCCTGGGCCAAAGGCAGATGCTCAACCGCTGAGCCACCCAGGTGTCCCTGGCTTTGCTTTTTTATTTTGAATTGTCCTATGCTCTTCAAACATTCTGCATAGTTTACTTGTTATGTTTAGTATTAGTTTTCTGCCTCTCCACTTCCCCCATATAAAGCCTGGATCTTTGATTTGTTCACCTATATACCTTGAGCTTCCAGAGCAATGCCTGGCATATAGTAGGTGCTCAATAAATATTTGTTGAATGAATGAATCACATTCTTCTTTTGCCTAAAACATGATAATCATTTTCACTGGCTTTGTGATAAAGTGTAACTTCTTTCTTTCTTTTTTTTTTCTTTTCAGGGGGAAGGGCAGAGGGCGAGAGAGCATCTTAAGCAGGCTCCATATCCAGCACAGAAACTGAGGGGCTCAATCTCACAACCCTGAAATCATGACTTGAGCCAAAATGAAGAGTTGGACACTTAACCGACTGAACCACCCAGGGGCCCTATAAAATGTAACTTCTTTATGTGGCGTGTATGATCCAGATCCAATTTAAATATCCAAATAGATTTCTTTTCATTTTTCTCCTGAATGGTTCCAGCTCTACCAAATTATGGCCTATCTTGCTTGTGGGTTTTTGTACATGCTTATTCTCTGGCTTTCTCTTTGTCTTCTTTCTTCTTGGATAACTTTAAGTTTTTAAGACTCAGTTTAGGTTTTTTTTCTCAAGGAGCATTGTTTGGCCTTCCAAGTCTGGGTTAGGAGCCCCTCCTGTATATTCTAAAGCATGCTATACTTCCCTTATAGTAAGCTTATATTTTGTTGATTGCCAGGATGACCATCTTACTTTTTCTCCTTTAATTTGTCAACTCTGTGGAAGCAAGAGCCAGGCTGCCTTGTTTGTAGGTTTCTTCCATGTCGAATGCATTGCTTAATGTCATGTAGGAGGTTCATCATATTTGTGTTGAATCAAGGCATCAACATGAAAGGAAGGGTATGTAGCTCAGACATTGGCTATGATCATCCTGCCCAGTAAGATCTGGGGAAGACTGACTCAAATGTCCTTGTCTAAGTTATTTCGACTATTTCTAGAGGCTTATCATTTCCAGCTCCAATTTCCTTTTGTCCTTTAATTTTGTATAGTGCAGTGGTTAAGCATGTGGCCCTGGAGCTCCGTTGTCTAAGTTCCTCCTAGATTTTCCTTGAGCTGATCACCTTCTCAAGGACAGAATAAAGATCACAGAAATATATCACATTGAGCAGTTAACACCAGAATGAAAAAAAAAATATCAGAAAGTTCCTCCTTATTTGAAGGAACCCAGGGCATGCTTGGGTTATGTGGGAGGGAATCATGCTCGATCCAACTTCTTGCATGTGTTTGTGTGTGGCTCTAGTCTATTCCAAACCAAATCTTATTGACAGTAGAGAGGTATGGGTGAGGGGTTCCTGTTGTTAATCAAATGAAGGTGTTAAACATAAAAAAAAAAAAAATTCCTCCACATTATACCTGAACTATGTATAAACGTACCGTGTGTATCTTTTTTAAAAAACAAACATTTCTGCTTTATTTATTTGTTTTAAAAGATTTTATTTATTTATTCATGAGAGACACACAGAGAGAGGCAGAGACACAGGCAGAGGGAGAAGCAGGCTCCCTGCAGGGAGCTTGATGCAGGACTTGATACCAAGACCCCGGGGGTCATGACCTGAGCCAAAGGCAGACACTCAACCACTGAGCCCCCCCACCAGTCCCATCTGCGTTTAAATTATACCGTTTTTTTGTATTGTTAATAATGCATCAGAACTGGATTTTCCCCCTCATCCGAATGTAATATAAATGTTGAAGACTACTGTGACATCAAGCACGTTAACATAAACATCTGAGAAACTGATGTGGATTCTTTAGGTTTTGGAGTACATTTAAGTGTGACTTTTCGTGTTTTGTTCTTTTCAAATAAGACTGTGAAGTTCATAAAAGGACAACAAATCTCACCCTTGCCATCTACTGGCCTGTTCACTTCTGTCTCTGCTCAACCGGGCTGTCTCTTCCTCAGCCCACTGAGGAAAAGAATATATAAGGGAAAAGGCTGAATGTTTGGGAGAGGCAGAAGGAGAGAAGTCTGATAGCCACTTCAGACTAGAGATTTCTTTTTTTTTTTTTTTTTTTTTTTTTTTAAAGGGGAACAATATTTATTTGCCACAATCTTTTGTTGCATTCCCCCGGGGGTGTGGCAGGAGATCTTGAGTCTGCCAGCCCACTTCACTTTTTCTTGGGCTCCTTACAAGCCACCACATACCTCTGGGCCACATTGAGGGGAGGGGAGTAACCATCTGCATAGGAGGTGTCTTCAAACAGGACTGAATAGTCATCCTGGGGCCGTTGTGGGGGCGTGTGGATCAGAGCACGGTAGAAGCAGGTGGTCTGAGGATACAGGGCCAGCACGAGCTGCTCCTTCTGAAATAAGGCTTCGGGGTCTGTCTCTGGGTTGGCTTTCCACTGGGGCAGAGGGATGATGCGCCGCCGGCTCAGGGTATGTCTCTCTTTGCCTTCTTCATCAATGTCATCTACCTCATACTTGTTGGTGGCGTGGCTGTAACTGACCACCTCAGCCAGGATCCACTGCTCATCCCCATCCACGGCCTTGACCCGGGCAGCCACCTTGTCTCCAGGTTTGGCCACGTAGTCCCCAGAGGCCGGAATGGCCCCACAGAGGGGCGGGGGCTTGTCACCAGGTTTCCCGATCCACAAGGGCAGGGTCATGGCCGACTGCTGCAGCAGTCTCTGCTCAATGGTTCAAGTGGGAACCATTAGGGTAGTAACAGCACCTACCTCATGATGCCCTGTAAGGATTCAATTTGTACTTAAAACCTACAGAGAGTTTAAGACATGTAGGTCTCAGTAAGTTGTGTGTGTGTTTTAAGATTTATTTATTTTAGAGACAGAACATGAGTAGGAGGAGGAGAGGGAGAGGGGTGGAGAGACCCTCAAGCCCACTCCTGGCTGAGAGACTAACCTACCGGTGGTCCTGGATCTCACGGGGCCTGCATCTCGCGAGGCTGGATCTTGCGAGGGAGGATTTCACGGGGCCTGGATCTCACGGGGCCTGCATCTCGCGAGGCTGGATCTTGCGAGGGAGGATTTCACGGGGCCTGGATCTCGCGAGGCTGGATCTCCCGGAGCCTGGATCTCTTGGAGCCCGGAGCTTCCGCGGCCAGATCGCCAGCTGAGCTGAAGCCGAGTGTTGGCCTGCCCCCCCCAGGCGCCGGGTCTCTGTAAGTTTTAACTTTCCCGATCAACTCGGTGACATGGCGTAAGCAAGGCTGTTGCATTTAGCAGAATTTGCGCTGCCGGTTTGCCGGCCCCAAGGTTATAGCAGAGCGGTAAACGAAGGCATCCCTGTTGGGCCTGCCCGCTGTCCCTCCCACCCTCAGGGTTTCTCCCCCGTGCGCTCCCCAGGCGGCCGCGCTGGCCTGCGGCTCCCTTGCCAGCCCTCTCTTCCTCTCTTCCACCTCTGCTTTTCCACAGTCCGCACCTCTGCACGTCTCTGCACAAGGGCGGCTGGAAGTGCCCAGTTCTTCCCTCTTGCTATACCCTTGAGCTCTACTGCTCCAGGTCGGCTTCCAAACTAGAGCTGCACCTGTCTTTACGCGCAGAGAGCGCAGTCCGGGGACTGGGCCCTCCCCAGCGTCAGCAGATGCTCAACCTCCTTTAACATGGCCATTTTCCTTAGGAGGCAGCTGTGGTTTTACATGGTAAGTTGCTTTTCTTCATTGCAAGTGGTAGGAAAAAATAACGATAAATACCTTAACAAGTATATACGTGTGTGAGACAAGTAATCACGTTGTTGGTGAAGCAGAAAACACTAGGAGACGTGCCAGACCCAAGCGTCGGCTGTTGAGACCATGCAGTTGCCCTTTGTGTGAATAGGACTGGTAGAGACCTCTTACCCTAGAGATGCATCCTTTTGCTTTCCTCTCAAAAGTCCTCGCTTAAGTGCTATGTTGGAAGCAGCCACCTTTGCAGGGCTGAGCTGCTGCAACATTGTAAATGCCAGCAAATAAAAGTGTCAGCAGTCTGGCTGTGGGAGGCTGGCAGGGCCCGGAGTTCAGTGCTGTTCTGTCCAGATTGGCCGTTCTAAGGGGGCTGGTTCATATCCAGCCCACACGAGTAGTGATTCAGAGTTATTTCCTACTGATGGCTCTTCCTGACCCCAGGAAAAGGTGTTTGGACTTTTCCAGCCGCAGCCCACCAGGAAGGAGGAATGCCTACTCAACTTGAACTGCCCTCTCTCTGCAGCAGATGGCCTCATACTACTTAATGGCTGGCATTTTGAGGGGTTGGGGGAAGCTTCCCTACCCCCGCCAGTACTGATCACAGAATTTTTGTATTACTTCTGGTGGGACCCATAATCACAGGAAAAAATATAAGCAGACTTGTTTTCTTTTCACCACTGGATGTATTTATTTACAAAGAGGGCCTCTAAACGGTCAGAGACACATACACTTACTGGTAGTAAAACTACCCTGCGATTTGCAGATTTCTTGGGCTGTGCTTCCTGCAGCAGTAAGGGCCTTGTCCTATCACAGTGCTCAGAGGGGAGCTTCAGCCGTGTCTGTCTTGGGCCACTGCACAGATGATTCCTGCATTTGGTGAGTTGGCAAAAGCAAATAGTGTTTTAGGCCTAAGGGTACATTTTACAGTTGCATTTGAGAGGAAAATGCAGCTTGAGCCTTGAAATGGACTGTGTAGAAGAAAATGCTTGTTGTGCGCAGTAGTCTGGCTTTTGAAGCCTGTCCACCAACAGCAGGATCCTGGCTGGGTAGCCAGTAAGGTTCCTCCAAGGTGAGGCCTTAGGAGAGGAGGGAAACAGAGCCCGCTGTTGCTGAATGCTCTTCGTAAGGGGCATGTTAAAGGGTTGGAAATCACAGACAGCCATTTCAAATATGTTTCCAAAGAGTTCTGTAGCAATAGGAAATCAAATCTACAAAATGATTAGTAGATCATTAGTAAATGAAGGAAACAAGTAGGATGTCAGATATACACAGTGTGACCTAAACTCCGCGAAACAATGGGTATTAAAAGACATAGGCCGAAATGCCCATGACTGGTGGCAAGCTTATGAATCTCTTTTAGTTTCGTGTCATTAATAATGTCCAGTGATTTCTAGGCTTCCCATAGTGAACATATATCACTTTTTAAATCTGCATAAAATAGGTGTTTATTTAAAAAATAAAGTGGAATAATCTACTTCCCTTAGTGACGATTTTAAAGGGTTTAATTTTTTACAATGAGGCAAAATCTGTTATTCCTTTTTATTATTCTCTGTTGGGAGGTAAAATGGTCCCAGACTGTTTTATCTAACTCTTGTGATTTGCTGTGTATATTTTCACCTTGAAAATAATGATGTTTTACATATGCCCTGGGTTAGCACATTTGTGATAGATGCCAACTTTTTTTTTTTTTTTTTAAGATTTTATCTATTCATGGGAGACACAGAGAGAGGCAGAGACACAGGCAGAGGGAGAAGCAGCCTCCATGCAGGGAGCCCAGTGTGGGACTTGATCTTGGGTCTCCAGGATCACTCCCTGGGCCGAAGGCGGCGCTGAACCACCCGGGCTGCCCAGATGCCAACTTTTTGGGGGCAAGTCAGGACCACTAGGTTTTAACTTTGATACTAAAGCTTTTGCATTTTCACCTTAAAGCAGTGTGATAAAATTCTGTAAACAAAAATTGCAGCGTACACACATGCAGCACATATATTTGACATCCTACTTGTTTACATATAAAAGTTTGCCAGGGTCATTACTGTTCTAATAAAATCTTATTTCAAAAAGTGATCAGGTAATCAGATATCCTAAGTTGCCAAGCTTTCATTTCATGTTATTTATTTATTTTTTGCCAAGCTTTGATTTTTGATATTTGACTGTAATAGGGGGAAAAAAGGCAAATTCCTTTATTGGATAATTCCAAACTCCTTCCTCTCTTAATTAAAGTAACAGTGGTATATATGTTTTTAATGGGTGATTTACAAGATATATCCTTAGATCATATCTATCCCACCTATTCTTGTGCATCTTTCATATTTACATTTCTGTTTTCAAATAGAAAGTCTAGAAGTGTGTTTTGTGGAATAAATAGTTCCATGACATGTTTGTGAAGGAAAAAAACCAAAATGATTCTGTGCCCAAAAAGTTTTAGAAACACTATGTACTATGTTACTTTCCAGCTCTGTTCTCAATTCAGATACTCCCATTAAATGTCCTGAAATGTTACGCAGTAAAGAAATCCCTTAAACTCTGCTTAAACCAGTATTTCCCAAACTTAACCAACCAAGATATTCCTGAGTACTACTTCCAAAGCATTGCAAGAGCCCACATCATCAAAGAAACATTAACCAACTTTCTTTTGCTGTACTGAAGAAGAAGCAGGAGAGTAGAAAAATAAAATGAGCAGAATTTTCTATAAAGATAACTCAAGAAGGGTTTTATGCTTAAGTCATAATCCTCTGCCCCAGGACCTTTGACTGACTATAGAATGCCTTCAGCTTTTCAAGTGAATGTAGCAGCCATTGCTTAAATTCAGGTCACGGAAACATTAGAAATCAGAGTGCAGTTGTCCTTGGCCATCTCAGATAATTTCGATTTATTCTCTAACTTTAGGGTAATGCTTGCAGTAGCTGCATGTTCATCTGCTTGGTATAGAATGCTGTCACAAGCACCCCTCCCCCCCAACACACACCCCATCAGTCCTTTCTTTCATTTTTCTTGTCTTTCTTCTTTCTTGACCTTGAAGCGACTGTGAGAGTGCCAGAAGCTTCCTCTTGACACCTTTTGCTCTCCCAACTCTATCACTTGTGAGGGCTGGCTAAAGGATCTCTATTTTAACAGGTACATGCTTGGCCTGCAAAAAAATGGCTTTTAGCCTTCTTAGATCCATACAAGTTTGACGATATTGTGCCTTTGAATAAGTGCATAAAGTCTTCTGGGCCTACTTGGTGATATTTATGTTTTTCAAGGACAGTGGCTATATTTGTTTGTGCAGTGCCTAATGTATCGGAATCTTTCATTATTTCTTGGTGCTTTTGAAATTAGTTTTTGCACTTATTGAAGGATGGGCAGATCCATAAACAAAGGGAAGTGGTTGGGATGTCATAGTTGTTTTATAAAAGGTATCCATGACAAGGCTAATTGATTCAAGGGACTTCTTTTTCAATAAAGGAACAGAGATTAGTTTACTGTCGATCTTAATTATTCCATCCATCAACCATTTGTTGCCCTGGGCAACTGGCATCATCTTTGCTGCTTGCTAATTTTAGCTCATTTTACTTAGTGAGTCGCATTTCTTTTGTTTCATTTTTGTGTCTTTGGATGAGGAAAGAGGGACCTGACGTTTCTGTGGGTGAAATTCTAAGCTGTGTTATGCTGAATTCATCAACAGAAATGTATTTTTTAAAAGTGCTTGATTGAAATTCATAAACCAAAGGTGTTTGTGGGTATATGTGTAGATGTACAGATGAACTCTTAAATAAGCATAAATAACATGAACCTGTAAACGAACATAATTTAGCCTACTTGCAAACAAGCCAAAATGAGTGAAAAAGAAAATATAATTACCATCGCCAGAGGATATTTGGTCAAGGTCTCAAAAGAGTACTAAAGTTCTGGCTCTTGGAATTTAAGTATGCCCGGTGTCCTTTAGTTATATTGCTTTTAAATTAGATTTTGGTTTTGTTTTGTTGAACCCCAAGTACCATTCCACCTTCCTGCACATCTCCCCAGTGCATTCTGTTCCTTTATGTACCCTGGCTATGTCTGCCTCTGCATAGCACTTTCTTTCTGAATCACTTTGAGTATATGTGATTGTGGACAGAAGGGTGTTCTAGCTGGAGCCCTACTAGCAGGAGGAGAAATCAAAGACAGGGATTTTCACAGATAAAATACTTTTAGAAAAAGAACAACTACATAGCCAAAAATGCTGGTCGTATGTTTTGTGAATGCAACATCGTAAAACTGTTTTATTTATTTATTTTTTAAAAAGATTTTATTTTTATTTATTTATTCATGAGAGAGAGAGAGAGAGAGAGAGGGAGGGAGGGAGGGAGGGAGAGAGAAAGAGGCAGAGACACAGGCAGAGGGAGAAGCAGGCTCCATGCAGGGAGCCTGACATGGGGCTCAATCCCAGGTCTCCAGGATCAAGCCCTGGGCTGAAGGGGGTGCTAAACCGCTGAGCCACCCGGGCTGCCCAGAAAACTTGTTTAAATACTGCTTTTAGATTTAAAAAAAAATTTTTTTTATTTTATTTTATTTACTTATGATAGTCACAGAGAGAGAGAGAGAGGCAGAGACACAGGCAGAGGGAGAAGCAGGCTTCATGCACCGGGAGCCCAATGCGGGATGCGATCCCAGGTCTCCAGGATCACGCCCCGGGCCAAAGGCAAGCGCCAAACCACTGCGCCACCCAGGGATCCCTGCTTTTAGATTTTTACTTCTCTCAGTAACTTGACTTATTTGGAGCTTTATGTTGGGGTGCAGAACCACAACTGCTGGTCCCTGCTATTCCTTCTTGTTTTACATTGTCAGCGTCAGACTACCTTGGGTAAGTTTGATCATGCATGAGTGGAGTTTGCTCATGTAACTGGATGAAATTCATAACAAGCTAAGACAACACATTTAATTGATTTCTCCTCCTTTTTTTGCAACACGACGGCTAGGATGATATTGTGTAGGTCACATAAATGGTGCCTTTTTGTCAGATAACCTGATTGTTGCAAGGAACAGACATTCACTTAGGGAAGCTCAAGTCAAAGTAGTGCTGATGAGGATGGTATAGTGTTAATCTCCTGGAACCCAGTTATGGGAAATGTAACTGGGCTTTTTGGGAACTAGAAAGCCCTCAGGAGTCTACTCTTGACCTCTCTGGTTCTCTCTTTGGGCCTAGATATTTTTGCATCTGTGCTTTTCTTCTATAAATATATTCCATTGTCTCCTATAGTAGACAAGCTTTCTTTGCAAGACTCTTATGTTTTGCTCTTTCAAAATTAACACGTGCATGGGGTCTGGCCACCACCTGCCACAATCTCATGGTTTCCTGCCTATGACCATCTAATGGACTCTCATTGGCTTTTTATTTTTCCTCTTCAAATGAGGAATTATTGTTGATCTGTCCAAGCAGACTAAAGCTCCATGAAGGCAGGAGTCACAACTGTTTGGTCCTCAGTATGTTCTCATTGCCTAGTGCACTTTGTGACATGTGGTAGGTAGGCAGTGAACTGGTGACTAAGTGATAATTCAAATACCTGGATGTCCTGAGGTTTGTTTCCATTGTCTCCTATATTTTCATCTCTTGGGTTGGTTAAATGGTCTCCTAATGAGTGCTGAACATGATATATGAAAAATTGAAGAGATCATTTGAAGTTCTGGGTGATATTATTACCACCCAGAGAGAATATACTTTTGCTGCTGATGTTTGGACAAAGCTATTAGGATAGAGGCTAATTACCCTAATCCAATCTGAGATTGTGTTAATTCAAATTTGTGTTTTAGTCTTTACAGAGATTGCATATTTCTAGTTGTTGATTTGCAACCTCCTCAGAAGCTTCCCGGGTATAATCTGAAACCAGCCCCCTTATGCCGAGGGCAGGGAGAGGAGGCAGGGAGAGGCAGGCTGCTCCAGATTGGTAGGTGGCAGGTTTCATAAATAAGGAAACTTATGAGGCTTGTCTCTGGTGGCCACAAGAAGAGTGCATCTCTGCACCTGCCTGCCACATCTGAAAAGTTTATGCAGAGGCCTTAACTGGGTTCAGTCACGTATACCATCCAGATGGTCTCAACACTACAGCACTACCTCAAAGCTGTATACTTGGGGCAGCTTCTGGGAATGAGGAAGGTAGCAGAGCACACATTCCAAGGATGGGGGTGGGGAGTGAAGGGTGGTAAGGAGAATCTGATTGCCCAGGTCCAGCTCAGGGGACAAGTGGTAGTTACATTTTCTCAATGACCTCCCCTTGTACTAATAAGCCATTATTCTTGGGGTGTAGTTCTTCTGTGAGTCAAATGGAAAGTTAGGGGTGTCTCCAGGACTTTTATTCTTGCTAGGCCCTGAACTCGATCTTTTTGTTGTTGTTGTTGTTTGTTTGTTTGTTTTCGTCTCAGTAGCAGGAAACTGAAAGCAGAAAGATCTTCTCAACTTTTCAGTCTCTTGGCCACTCTTTAAAATGCCTCAAGGAGAAAAGGGTTGCCAAGTGTCAGACTAATTTGTCAGACTAATCTGAAAAGGCTTTCCTTTTCTTCTCTCTAGGATCTTAACTCTCAGGTCTTGCTACCTTGGTAGCTATTTTACTTTAATTATTTTGGTTTGGTATTTTAACTCATGTGGCTGTTCTTGGCAAGAGGTTTGGTTATATACAATACAAGTCTGCTTTATCATAGCCAGAAGGGGGAAGGCAACTGTTGAGTAAATGATTAATATATTCTAGAGAAAGAATCTGATGGGCCTCTCTTGGATTAGATGTTTCTCTTCATTTATCAACTCTGGCCAGAGAGGGATAACATAGCCCTCAGAAGAGCAGCTCTGTGGCCAGTGGCCGGCTAACTGATGGATGAGTTGGACAGGGCACTCATTGCCAAAGGTGCCTGCTTCAACTATCCTCAGAAGCAGCAGCAGCAGCAGCAGCATCACTCTTATTGATGCCTCATTTTTTTACACTGCATGATTTCTAAGACTCTGCAATATGCATTTTCTCCTCTCATTTCATTACTCTAGGACCTGTGCTAGATACTCTAGGTATCTGTTAACGTTCACTGTAATACCTTACAGTGTTTATCTTACCTCATTTTTACTGCTGTCATCATCAACAACCCACACACCTAAAATACACATGTCCTGGATCTTATAATGACTGGTTTCCATGTTCCCAACACTGTTTCTTTCCTCTTGCCCTAGCCACCTGTGAATTCCTCAGGCCCCAGGACCAGAATGGCTTGTTTGGTCATGATATAGCTTCTCTCTCTGTTCGCTTCCAACTCTTTCCACTCCTCATATGCTGAGTTCCTGAACAGCTGATGTGTGTTTCTATACCTCAAGCCAAGTGTCTAGGAGGGACTGGAGAGTTTGAGGACAGAGCATGATGCCTAAACAGCAGGGTGGAATGAAGGACCAGGCACAAAATGAGTGTCAATATAAACTTAGTAAGAGGCAACACCAAATACCTCTTTTACATATAATATATTGCCTGGGATTCCCTGAACAGAGGCTCTAAATAAAAATACCTATGTGAACTTAGGAGTTGATGAGAACATAGCCATTCTTGCTTGGCTAACAGTTTAGAAACAAGCAAGAACTATGGGGAAGAGGTGCTTCATTGGGGAAAAAAAAGGAGGAAGGCAATGAGTAAGAATCAAGGTTTTTCAGTTTTTCGTCATCCATTTTGGTTTGGTTTATCCAAGTCTAAACAAATTGGAGCCATACTCCACAATACGTGTTGTCTTGTATGGTTACTTAAATTTCCCATTTAAATGTAACAAAAACATCATTATCATAAGAACTAACATCTACTTAGTACTTATCATGGTCTTAATATGTATTATCATTTTTATTCTTATTACAACCCTATAAGGTAGGGAGTATCACCATCACATTTATAGATGGCGAAACTGACCTTACAAAGGGTAATTTCCCCAAAGTTACATGAAGCTTAGGAAGTGGCCAATATTTGAATTCTGGGGCCTGATATCAGAAGCCTCACTTTGAACCACTGTACTATGCTGTACTATGTACATAGAATACAGATTGTTTATTTTTTTGAATTTCCACACAGTAAGAAGAATATATGGGAAAGTATAATTTTCTTTTTTAAAAAATTTTATTTATTTAATTTTTTTTTTAAGATTTATTTATTCATTTATGGTAGACATAGAGAGGCAGAGACACAGGAGGAGTGAGAAGCAGGCTCCATGCCTGGAGCCCGACGTGGGACTCGGTCCTGGGACTCCAGGATCGCGCCCTGGGCCAAAGGCAGGCGCCAAACCACTGAGCCACCCAGGGATCCCCTAAAATTTTATTTAAATTCAATTTGCCAACATATAGTATAACATCTCGTGTTCATCTTATCACATGTCCTTCCTGATGCCAGTTATCCCATCCCTCCACCCACCTCCCCTTCTGCATCCCTTTGTTTCCCAGAGTTAGGAATCTCTCATGGAATGTCTTCCTCTTTAATTTTTCCCCATTCAGTTTCCCCCTCTTCCCTTATGGTCCCTTTCACTGTTTCTTGTATTCCACATATGAGTGAGACCATATGATAATTGTCTTTCTCCAGTTGACTCATTTCACTCAGCATAATAGCCTCAGTTCCATCCACATCAGTGTAAATGGTAAGTATTCGTCCTTTTTAATGGATGAGTAATATTCCATTGTATATATAGACCACATCCTCTTTATCCATCATCTGTTGAAAGACATCGTGGCTCCTTCCACAGTTTGGCTATTGTGGACATTGCTGCTATGAACATAGGGGTCTAGGTGTCTTGGCGTTTCACTACATCAGTATCTTTGGGGTAAATACCCAGTAGCTCAATTGCTGGGTCCTAGGGTAGCTCTATTTTTAACTTCTTAAGGAACTTCCTCACAGTCTTCCAGAGTGGCGGCATCAGCTTGCATTCCTACCAATAGTGCAAGAGGGTTCCCCTTTCTCCACATCCTCCCCAACATTTGTTTCTTGTCCTCTTAATTTTAGCCATTCTTGCTGGTGTAAAGTGGTATCTCATTGTGGTTTTGATTTGTATTTCCCTGATGGCAAGTGACGTGGAGCATTTTTTCATGTGCTTGTTGGCCATGTGTAGGTCTTCTTTAGAGAAGTGTCTGTTCATATCTTCTGCCCATTTCTTGACTGGGTTTTTTGTTTCTTGGGTGTTAAGGAAAGTACAATTTTTCTGTAGGAAAAGGGGCTGTACAGTAAAGGTTAAATTAGTATTTCTGTATTTGAGTATTTACTAAATGGCTGTAACAAGATGCAGTGTTTCGTCAAGGTGGATGCCAATCTCTATTTCATACAATAGCCTAGAGGAAGGCAGGGGTCCAGTTTATGGGGGATTGAGACACCACCTGTCCTGTTGCTCCTATTCCCAGAGGTGTTGCTCATGTCTCCTTGGCTGAAGTTGACATCATGTCCACATTCTAGCAATGGGAAGGGGAGAGAGAAGAGTGCTTTCTCAGACTTCTTAAAATGACAATAACTGGAAGTTGTACACCTTACTTCTGCTCATGACCTGTTTATCAGAACTTAATTATGTGGCCACACCTGGGGGCAAGGGAGTCTGAGAGATGATCTTTATCTGGGTGGCTCTGTGCCTGGCCAGAATTTAGGAAGGCATTCTGTTTCTAAAAGGGAGAAGGAGCAGGTAAATGGGGGAGGGGAGGTGGGGAGAGGGGGGAAGTTAACAATTCTGACTGATTTCCAAACTAAACACAAATGATAATTTACTTATGAGTTTAGAATTCTTAAAGTTAGCTGTCATTGGTTATAAGTGATTCTTTCTCTTATTTTAGATAAAACTATCCTGTCTTGGATACAACCAAGCTAATCAGAGTAATACTCTAACTCAAAGCAAATTCCATAGTCTCAATTATATTAAAACCAGAAGAGATTACAGGCCATTGTTTTACTGCAAAAGAGATTATAAATACCATTAAGATAAGCTTCACTTTATAACTAAAGGATATTTATGGGTACACTTGTATAGGGCAACTGACTAGATATTTGGAAACAGCTTACAGGGCTTAATTATAAACATGCTATCCCTTCTCTATTTGATTTGTAAGATAAGATTGATGGGTGTACACGCAGAACAAAAGGGGATTTAATAACAGAGATCAGCCTCACACCAAGTAGGCGGTCTGATTTAAAACAAACACAGCATATCAGCAAGCTCACGACTCTAAGCCTCTAGGCTTGATTAGCATCTTTGGGCAAATTAAGATTTCTTAAGCCCCCTGTGGGGGCCCATACAGAATGCAGTCACCTGAGTGACTCACACAGCTCAGGGAAGATGATGTGACATCTAGGACTGCAGTTTCTATTTCCAAAGAATGTTTGCTTGGAAATTTCTGCTCATGGGTGTGGATGAAAATTCACAATTTTCACATATCCCGACTATCAGTGTAAAACCAAATGCCCTTTTAGGTGTAGTGAGCCTCTAAGTTACTGCTGTTTGCCATTATTCGGTGTAGCTTGGTCTCTAAAGCCAGAGCTTGTTTGTTCTGGTGATTGCACATTCTCTCTTTCTCACACAGTTTCAGTGGTGCTTGCTTGAAGCAATCATTAGTTTTAGTTCATGGACCAGGCAGGAGCTTCCCCAGGGATGGGCCCTCAAATCACAGAACATGAAGCTGTAAGTGTCTTCCACAGCACAGTCCAGCAGCGGATGGACAGATGAGAGAATCAAGCCCTGGGAAGTTAAGGGCTTTATTAATGGTTGCCTGGCTACCACAGGATAGTTGGGTCTAGAACCTATATTTCTAGGCTCCTACTTTGGTGCTCCTTAAATGCCCACTGGCCTTTATCAATTGCAAATACTTAGGCAATTTGGGAATTTAATAAAAGTTCTGAAGTCCTTTTTGTTTAAAATTCATTTTAGAGTCTAAAAATGTTTGGATTCTCTAGTGAATTAGGCATTGCCTGACACAGGCAGAAGCTGTCCGAGAGGCCAGGAAGGTGTCACCTTGACCTATTAAGGGCTCTTATTTAGACTTGGACATTATTTCCAAGTGAGTTCTCTATAACCAGTCATTGTAACTGTGTGTATCTGTGTTCAGCACATTAATTTGTTAATGCTAAACATTTAAATTGCCTAAATTTTTATAACTGTTTTGCATAATATATTTTGCTTTAATAAAACAGGAGTCTAGACAGTTGAATGCCATGAGAGTCTCATGATTTTTGAGAGATGTTTGGGGCAATGCCATATGCAGGTACAGAGTTGAGACCGAATAAGCATTTGTTGAACTGTGTTTGAGTTGAGTTTAAATCAGAGAAGTAAACCTCTACTTGATTGCTTTGCTGTTGATTTCATTCCTGGTAAAAATCTGCAAAATATGGCAGAAAGGGCACAGTAGCTGATGTGAGGACATGGATTCAGAATCCTGACTCCACTTGTGAGTTATGTGGCCCTCAGGCAGTCATCTGTGCTTCCAGAGCTCAGTTTTCTCATCTGTGAAACAGGGAGAAGGTCATGTGCTTCACAGTAGGGCTGTGAGGCAGGGTTACATCTTCAAGTAAGATGATGTTTGTGAAAGTCTTTTAACTTAAGAAGCATCATTCAAATGTGAAGCACATTGTTTTTTGTTAATGTTGTGGTAGCTTTCTTACTATATTAGTTCAGTTGTAGTTGATGTCCGGTTTAGTGGCCTGTGTTCTAGTAACTTAGGTTTTTGCAAGCTAGATAAAAAGGTGTTGAGCTGATTATAAGAAAATGTTTGACTCATACATTTCACAGGGTGATCTGAGAACCAAACATTCAGCAGTGCTCCAGCAGATCCAGAATATCTTTGTCAATTGATGGGATACCTTGTTTGGGTACCACCCAACCTGCTGTATGGAGGCCACTAAGCAGCTTTAGATTCCACCGGGAGATAAGCAAAGATGAGCTGTATCTGACCACCAGCATGCTCCTTTGGTCCGTAGGATATTTGTTCTCTGCAAACCTTTTCATTTCCTCAACTCTGCATGGCCATAGTAAGGTGGCCAAGAAGGCAAATACTGTCTGAGCAGTCACAGGGACATCCCTGTTCTCTGAGCACGCATGACATTGACGTCTGAAACCCTCATCCTGCCTTGGTTTGGTTTTGTTGTCTTCTTCTTCCTCCTCCTCCTCCCCATCCTGTAACCCTTGTCCTTCCTCCCTTTCTTCCTCTTCTTCTTCTTTTCCTCCTTCTTCTGGTAATGAAATTACACGAACACAAAAATCTGGAAACTTGTAGACATAAAATGCTGCTTCCCACAGTTATCCACTTCCTTCTTAGAGCTCTACCCTATCAGGGTTTTTATATTATTCCTGCTGATGAAGATGGGGAGAGATTCTTAGTAGAAGCCTGGCAAGGAAACTGCATATGCAAAAGTTCAGAGGTCATTAATTCCTTGGGAATCCAAGTACCCGAGGGATTCATTTAGTGAGGTACTGAGGCAGGAGAGGGCAAAGGTCAAACAGGCTGGCCTTACAAGCCAATGGCAGGACTTTGCAGTTGTTCCTGGTGGGCAGTAAGGAGCCACAAGAATGTGCTAAGCAGGAGAATGACAAGATCCAGTTTGCATTTGACCCCTTGATATTCCTTCTTAGAATCTTTGCCTGGAGGCCCATGGGGCTCCTGGGTCTCTGCATGTGGAAACCAGAGAAGTGAGGTCTGAAGGCTTATGTTGTAGAAGAAGAGCCTAGTGGTATGGAAGGGCAAGTGATTGCCTTGAAAGGGAGAAATAACAAAGAGGCAGATTATTTTTGACTTCATGGCAGCCGAGATCGCTAAATACTCTGAAGTTAGAAGTGCTTGTTGTCAGGGCCCAGTGTGAGGGGTGGGCCATGCCCAGAAGTCTTTCAAGCCTTATCATGGTCGCTCACTGTTCCCACTGCCTGGGGCCTACATGTGAACTGTAAGAACAAGTTCAATTCCCATCAGCCCTGACCAGACCCATCTCCAGCCAGCCTGTACTCATTCTTATCTGGAAGGCACAGAGCTAATAGCAAGCTAACTTATGTTGTGGCAAAGTTGGCCCTAAAATCAAAGGAAACTACACTAAGATGGAATGGTAACTAGAAGAGTCCCTGTGTGACCCAAACCCGTCCTACATTGTAGGTAAACATTCTTGGCCTCTCAAGACAGACACAGCTTTTGGCACTGAATACGTTTGCTGGTTTATGTGAGGGCATGTTGGAAGTTCCATAACAAACCTGAATCTCTGAGGATGCACATCCTGAACATTGTCATGCGTACAGGCTCTCTGTAATTAGAGCTCTGTGTAATAAACTCCACAAGAAATGGAGGGATTTGATCTATTCTTTGATGAACTTACTTGATAAAATTAAGATGCATCAGCAAACAATATTGTGAAGGAATTAACCCCTTAGTCTACAAATTGGAGATGAAGTGGAGGGAGCCAAAGACATCCTTGAATGATTTCATAATTTTGCCTGGTTCTGGCCCTGGTCTCTTCTCTGCTGAGAACAGTTGGGAAATAGCTTTCCTTTTGGAAAACCAGACGTGAGGTAGGAGTGAGTGAGTGTGTGTGTGTGTGTGTGTGTGTGTGTGTCCGTGTCTGTCCTTGTCCCTCTCCCTCCCTGATTGATTTTAGCCCAGAACACAGGGACTGCTTTTGTCACATGCAATTAGTAAAAAAACAGAGCAATATGTAGTGTGCAGGGGTGGCATGTGTTGGTGGATGGATGTGCAATACTGTCTCAAGAACTACTCTTTTCATTGCTTCAAAGACCTACCTAGGATCCATAGTGAGAGAGATGGGACTTCTCTTGCCTTAGGGGGTGTCCATTGGCAACAAAGTGACCTGCCTTTTGGGCAAATCAGCTAATGCTTTGACCTGATAGGCTGGTATCTGTGAGGGATGCATGGAGGGCATCATTCTGATATTGGTGGGAGATGAGATTAGAAGACTTCTAAAGTTCCCTTTAATTGTAGGGCTCTGCACTATGGAGAAAGAGGGGGAGGGGGGAGTGAGAATGGGAGGGGAGTCGGGTGGGAGAGAGAAGCCATTACTTCCTATCCTGATTGAAAATATGCCAGTTGAAGTGTAGAGATTATCATTGCAACTATTGTGTGAGGACTAATTTGATTTCCTTCTGATTCCCTCCCCACCCCCCACCCCCACCCCCCAATTTTGTTCTTTTCTTCTCCAATTTGCTGTTGTTACTGCTTCTCCTTTTACTTCTCATTCTCCTTTTATTTTTATTTATTTATTTTTTTTAATAAAGAGCATTTATTTTTTTATTTTTTATTTATGATAGTCATACAGAGAGAAAGAGAGAGGCAGAGACACAGGCAGAGGGAGAAGCAGGCTCCATGCGCCGGGAGCCTGATGTGGGATTCGATCCCGGGTCT
Organism: Vulpes lagopus; assembly: GCF_018345385.1. NCBI lineage: Eukaryota > Metazoa > Chordata > Mammalia > Carnivora > Canidae > Vulpes > Vulpes lagopus. The sequence goes on along the minus strand of NC_054834.1, from coordinate 100,216,087 downwards.
CCAGGATCGCGCCCTGGGCCAAAGACAGGCGCCAAACCGCTGCGCCACCCAGGGATCCCTCATTCTCCTTTTAGAAGAAACTGGTAAATAGAAATTTTTTCCCAATCTACTACAATGCTATTGGGGAAAAAAAATCAAGAGTTTATTTTATCTGGGGATTTTGGAAACACTGACTCAAATAGACATCATGAGAATGTGATGTGTGCTGGAACAAAATTGTCAAACACACAGTTACACAAGTATTTTAAAACTGATGGTTCTGAGGGGTGATTTGATTAGGTAATTACCCTTGTTAAAAGAGTAACTTAATCTGTGAGACACTCCCCCAGCAGAAAATTCATACTACCCTGGTTTAAAATAATTTCTTCACAAATTGCACTTAAAAATAATTGGAAATTTAAAAAAAGCAAATCTAATTTTTCAATAAAAAAATCAACTTTTAAAATTCCTCCCTGGTGGTCCAGTATTATTAAATATTCTTCTGGATTTTTTTTATCTTGCTTTATTGGAAGGAGAAAAACAATTATCTGTAAACGTAATTTTTAATGCATGGTAATAAAAATAAATGGCATAGTTCTGCCGCAGTTCACCTAAATCTTCTTCCCTGGTGGTCTAGTGGTATTAAATAATCGGTACCACATGTATTCATCATTTGCTGACAGCAAAAGAAAAACTTTGGCATTTTATTGTCTAAAGAAACAGGCATGATGTTATTCAGGCTTCTGGGGCGACTTTGCTGATGGTCTGTGAAGAAAACATTTTCCTTGCTGGTGGGGCTGTGCTTTTTGTTAATTTACATGGCAATTAGTATAGAACCAGAGACGGGTGCTCTTTACAAGGTTGATTTGAGTTCCTCTTGCAGGTTGCCCTAAGAATTTTCTAGCTTTTTTCTGCATTAACTGGGGCATGTATCATGTATTGTTAACTCTGTGTTGGGTGGAAAGCTTGCATTTGGGTAGAGCCAGAGAATGGGAACTGAGTGAGTGCAATTTGCTTTGCAGTGGTGTTGGAGGTGAATAGTTAGCAGTCTCAGAAGCACACCTCAACTTTGGTTTCTTGTTCCTACTCCTTTGACCTGGATTTATTGCTACTGAGGCTGAATTTATTGCTACTGATTGTATATAGCACATTCCAAACTTGAAAATGGATTAATGTTTCTGCTGTGTGTATTAGAAAGGATGCCTTATTTCCTTTTGTGGAAAAAAAAAAAAAGGACTTACAAAAGCTTAAGTATGAAAGTTAAGTCAGTGCCCTTCCTGGTGTACATAAAAAATATGGTGTTGGCGTGGAGCACCAGGAAACACAGTGGTTGTCTGAAGTACATGGGTGTGATCCATGCGTCAGGTTTTAGAAGGTACGATGAAAGGCAAAGCGATCTTGTTTGCACACTTATTTATTTATATGTATTTTATTATAGAAGCAATAAAGTTACTTGTCCCTTAGAAATACGTGCTTTACGTAATTGAAGAGATTGGTAAAAAGTAGAGGCATGATGGTTATGAATATTGCTATGTTTAATGAAGTGATTTTGTTCCTTGATGTAGCAATGGAGAGGAAATGGAGGCCCCATAGCGGTGTGTCTTGTTATTTCTAATGGGGTGGCACCATGTCATAGCAATGAACTCCCAGACAGTGTTGAGTTCAAATCCTACCACCATCCCTTATTAGCTGTGTTGTATCAAACAACTTAACTGCCTGAGCCTTAATTTCTTCACTTGTAAAATAATGTATACCGATAGGAACAGAGTGCTATAAGAAATGAGTAATCCTAACGCAATGGCTAGCATATGCTAAGGGTTCAGTGTTTTCTAGATTGGGAAAGATAAATTTGTAGAGTGATTTACCACTTTTCATGTTTGAGGGTATTTGTTCCTTTGAATTAAAAAAAAAATTCTCCAAAATTACTCTGGTCTTGGATCATCCCACAAAAATTAGATTTTTTTTTTTTTAAAGAAAAGGTAGCCAATAACCTTGTAAATTTGTAAGCTTATATGGCTCCAAATCTAGAAAGAGCAACACTCCTGGAGCCCATTATCCTTAGAAGTTCCCTAAACTGCTATCAGAGCTACTTTATTTTGACCACTTTGAATCCTAGAAAAAGCAGAATGTGAACATTCAGTGTTGTCTCAAGTGTCTAGAGGTTGCCATGTTCCAAAGAGCCTGTAAATAAGAAGTACTTGTTAGGTTGTTATGAGAGGCAACTTTGATTTCACCAGTTCAAGAAGGTGCAGAAGGTTGCTCAAGTAATTCAAACCAAAGTTGCAAAACAGATTTCAACACTTTCCCCTCCTTGAATGGAAATGGTGTGTGTGTGTGTGTAGGGCGGTGTGCATCTTCCTGAGAAGTCCAACTACGTGAGCTGTGGACGTTTTCTCTCCTCAAAGAGTTTCTCCCACGCCAGCAGTATAAAACAATTAATTTTGAGTCTGATAGAAATCTCCAGTTTGTAATTAAAAACATGTGTGTGGGGATTGAGTGGCGTTGCTGCTGCCAAGCTGTGTGTGGCAGGAGTGAATCTCCACTGAGCTCCAAAGCATTCCTGATTTTATGGCGAGTTTCTCCATTGGAGTCCTTATTAGTAGGTTTTATGTAGGTGGCTTTTTAGTGATCGACCAGAGGGAAAAAAGCTTTTTGTAAAAGGTTCGAAAAGCTGCATTAAAGCCTTGGAGGGAACAGGTTTTAACTTTGTGGCATTTTGATTTTAAATGGTATTCCATGCTGTGGCTTTACCTTTAAACTTCTACCCCCATCGATGCTAGCAGCATCCCTGCACTTGTGGGGGAAACTCCCGCACAATGTAGCAATTACTGATTTATGTTCCAGTGATAAGAATGTGTTTTATTGTGGTCATAATATTTGTTCAATTTAACTACTATGTACTGGAAAGTATCATAAAAACTTCTCTGATCAAATGTTATGAGACAAAGGATCATAAGCTGCTCTTGATCCATGCACTCTACTCCCGTGGTGTCTGTGTGCATGCCACCATGAAGAGAGGACAGACTATGGGCCTATTTCTGTGTCCTCCTACCCATATTTTAAAGGCAGTCCCCAATATAGGTCGTTTAAGCATTTCTGATGCCTTCTTGTCATCCGTTGGACTCCCTTTCAAGACTATTATCTATCCCTTTATAAAAAAAATTTAGAAAGACTCTGTTTCTCATGGCCAGATCTCAGCTTCTCATCAGTCTTTCCACAGACAGTCTCTTTTGGAAGTTGAGAATTACACTGTATTTTGCTGTCAACATTTGAACCTGACTTAGGCTTCTATATATTCTATGATCATCCCTAAAGAAAGGGGAAAAACCATGACCAAGTAGGATTTATCCCCGGGACACAAGGCTGGTTCAACACTCGTAAAACCATCAATGTGATTCATCATATCAGCAAGAGAAAAACCAAGAACCATATGATACTCTCATTAGATGCAGAGAAAGCATTTGACAAAATACAGCATCCATTCCTGATCAAAACCCTTCAGAGTGTTGGGATAGAGGGAACTTTCCTCGACATCTTAAAAGCCATTTACGAAAAGCCCACAGCAAATATCATTCTCAATGGGGAAGCACTGGGAGCCTTTCCCCTAAGATCAGGAACAAGACAGGGATGTCCACTCTCACCACTGCTGTTCAACATAGTTCTGGAAGTCCTCGCCTCAGCAATCAGACAACAAAAAGACATTAAAGGCATTCAAATTGGCAAAGAAGAAGTCAAACTCTCCCTCTTCGCCGATGACATGATACTCTACATAGAAAACCCAAAAGCCTCCACCCCAAGATTGCTAGAACTCATACAGCAATTTGGTAGCGTGGCAGGATACAAAATCAATGCCCAGAAATCAATGGCATTTCTATACACTAACAATGAGACTGAAGAAAGAGAAATTAAGGAGTCAATCCCATTTACAATTGCACCCAAAAGCATAAGATACCTAGGAATAAACCTAACCAAAGAGGTAAAAGATCTATACCCTAAAAACTATAGAACACTTCTGAAAGAAATTGAGGAAGACACAAAGAGATGGAAAAATATTCCATGCTCATGGATTGGCAGAATTAATATTGTAAAAATGTCAATGTTACCCAGGGCAATTTATACGTTTAATGCAATCCCTATCAAAATACCATGGACTTTCTTCAGAGAGTTAGAACAAATTATTTTAAGATTTGTGTGGAATCAGAAAAGACCCCGAATAGCCAGGGGAATTTTAAAAAAGAAAACCATAGCTGGGGGCATCACAATGCCAGATTTCAGGTTGTACTACAAAGCTGTGGTTATCAAGACAGTGTGGTACTGGCACAAAAACAGACACACAGATCAATGGAACAGAATAGAGAACCCGGAAGTGGACCCTGAAATGTACGGTCATCTAATATTCGATAAAGGAGGAAAGACTATCCATTGGAAGAAAGACAGTCTCTTCAATAAATGGTGCTGGGAAAATTGGACATCCACATGCAGAAGAATGAAACTGGACCACTCTCTTTCACCATACACAAAGATAAACTCAAAATGGATGAGAGATCTAAATGTGAGACAAGAGTCCATCAAAATCCTAGAGGAGAACACAGGCAACACCCTTTTTGAACTCGGCCACAGTAACTTCTTGCAAGATACATCCACAAAGGCAAAAGAAGCAAAAGCAAAAATGAACTATTGGGACTTCATCAAGATAAGAAGCTTTTGCACAGCAAACGATATAGTCAATAAAACTAAAAGACAACCTACAGAATGGGAGAAGATATTTGCAAATGACATATCAGATAAAGGGCTAGTTTCCAAAATCTATAAAGAACTTATTAAACTCAACACCAAAGAAACAAACAATCCAATCATGAAATGGGCAAAAGACATGAAGAGAAATCTCACAGAGGAAGACATGGACATGGCCAACAAGCACATGAGAAAATGCTCTGCATCACTTGCCATCAGGGAAATACAAATCAAAACCACAATGAGATACCACCTCACACCAGTGAGAATGGGGAAAATTAACAAGGCAGGAAACAACAAATGTTGGAGAGGATGCGGAGAAAAGGGAACCCTCTTACACTGTTGGTGGGAATGTGAACTGGTGCAGCCACTCTAGAAAACTGTGTGGAGGTTCCTCAAAGAGTTAAAAATAGACCTGCCCTACGACCCAGCAATTGCACTGTTGGGGATTTACCCCAAAGATTCAGATGCAATGAAACGTCGGGACACCTGCACCCCGATGTTTCTATCAGCAATGGCCACAATAGCCAAACTGTGGAAGGAGCCTCGGTGTCCATCGAAAGATGAATGGATAAAGAAGCTGTGGTTTATGTATACAATGGACTATTACTCAGCAATTAGAAACGACAAATACCCACCATTTGCTTCAACGTGGATGGAACTGGAGGGTATTATGCTGAGTGAAATAAGTCAATCGGAGAAGGACAAACAGTGTATTTTCTCATTCATTTGGGGAATATGAATAATAGTGAAAGGGAATATAAAGGAAGGGAAAAGAAATGTTGGGAAATATCAGGAAGGGAGACAGAACATAAAGACTCCTAACTCGGGGAAACGAACTAGGGGTGGTGGAAGGGGAGGAGGGCGGGTGTTGGAGGGGAATGGGTGACGGGCACTGAGGTGGACACTTGACGGGATGAGCACTGGGTGTTTTTCTGTATGTTGGTAAATTGAACACCAATAAAAATTAATTTAAAAAAAAAAAGAAAGGGGAAAAAAAAACCACAAAACCTTTCTTTAAAAAAAATTTTTTTTTTATTGAAGTTCACTTTGCCAACGTATAGCATAATACTCAGCGCTCATCCCATCAAGTGCCCTCGTCAGTGCCCTTCAACCAGTTACCCCATCCCCCTGCCTGCCTCCCCTTCCACTTACCCCTTGTTCGTTTCCCAGAGGTAGAGGTCTCTCATGGTTTGTCTCCCTCTCTAATTTTTCCTCACTCATTTTCCCACCTTTCCCTTATGATCCCTTTCACTATTTATGTGTCCCGTATGAGTGAAACCATATGATGATTGTCCTCCAATTGACTTACTTCACTCAGCATAATACCCTCCAGTTCCATCCACGTGGAAGCAAATGGTGGGTATTCATCCTTTCTCAGGTCTGAGTAATATCCCATTGTATACATAGACCACATCTTCTTTATCCATTCTTCTGTCGATGGACATCGAGGCTCCTTCCACAGTTTGGCTATTGTGGACATTGCTGTTATAAACATTGGGGTACAGGTGTCGCAGTGTTTGACTGCATCTATATCTTTGGGGTAAACACCCAGTAATACAATTGCTGGGTCGTAGGGTAGCTCTACTTTTAACTCTTTGAAGAACCTCCACACACTTTTCCAGAGTGGCTGTACCGGTTCACATTCCCACCAACAATGCAAGAGGGCTCCCCTTTCTCCACATCCTCTCCAACATTTGTTTCCTGTCTTGTTAATTTTCCCCATTCTCATGGTGTGAGGTGGTATCTCATTGTGGTTTTGATTTGTATTTCCCTGATGGCCAGTGATGTGGAGCATTTTCTCATTTGCTTGTTGGCCATGTGTATGTCTAAAAAAAAAAAAGATCTTTCTTATCTTTTATTGTGATCTATTATTATTAGGGGCTATGGGGAGCCTCCACTAAGTAGGCAGGGCTATTTCTCCAATGCTAGATCACCACACAAATTCTAGGAAAAGGGCTCTTTATCTGTCTTCTAGAGTGCTGCTGCCAGAGAGTTCTTCCCTGGTTGGTCTTCTCTGGCAGTTCTCCATAGCCTCCAGAGTCAAGTCTATACACAGTAATGTGGCCCCTGGTTATGTTTTTAGGCTCATCTCTAGGATTGCCCTTACCTCACTCTCACCCTCTGTTTTACCCTCTGCTCTACCTTCCAGTCATAGGAAACTACTTGAGTTCTCCAATGGATTTACCACATCATGTTCTTCAAGGCCAGCATCTTCTGAGAAGCCTTTCCTGCTTCCCCAGTGGGCTTCCATAGCTCCCAGTGTGGACCAACTGGAGCTGGACAGATGAAGGAATATACTAGATTTTGCAGTGGAACCACTGTAAGAGGAATCTGGTTGCTGATCCTGATCCATTTCAATGTGAAATCAGACAAGAAATGATTTTTTAAAATGCCTCTTTACGTCTCCTGATAGAATGAAAAGAAACACATTTTCTGCATATGCTCTGTTTCCTCTTCCACTTAGGACAGAGCTGAGGTCAATCTGTTTCTCGGCAGACACGACTAGAGGAAGTCCCAGGATTGAAGAAGAGTAGAAGTTATTTTAGTGTGTAGTTGTGGATGACCTCTTGTTCCTTTTCCCCTGTAAAATGTGAAGACTTTTGTTGTGGGTAATGGGGTAGGATTCCTTCATCATTCAGTCCTAGGTAAAGGGAAAAAAGTACAGATGCAGACAAGGATGGGATATGGCTAAAGGCTAGAGTTCCTTCTGGGTAATAATTTGTATTCATCTTTCCAGACTATGTAGGTATTTATATTCACAAATGAAAGACTCTACAAATTTGACCCCTCTATAAGAGATTTTAAATGCCATTTTTATTAAAATGCTAATAATTCATTATATTTTGAAAATTAATCATTCAGCTTCTAATAACTTAATTTGTAATCATTAGGTCTGATAGTCATGGAGGGATTATGGAAGGGAGTAGGAAGATAGGTTGAGGCAGAGTGGCATTGTGGTAAATCAGTGGGCTCTGGAGACCTGCTGTGTGGCCCTAGGCAAGTTACTTGGTCTCTCTTGGCTCAGTTTTCTCATCTGTGAAAATGGAGAATAATAAGAGTACCTACCTTACAGTGTTGTTATTGGGAATCAATGTGTCATTTGGCATAACGTGCATGTGTCAGTGCCTGACATATAGCGTGTATCTCCTGAGTACTTGCTATGATATTTTGGTCACTTTTTTTTTTTAAGATTTTTTATTTATTTATTCATGAGAGACAGAGAGAGGCAGAGGCACAGGCAGAGGGAGAAGCAGGCTCCATCATGCAGGGAGCCCGATGCGGGACTCGATCCCATGCTCCAAGATCACACACTGGGCTGAAGGTGGGCGCTAAACCGTTGAGCCACCCAGGGATCCCTGGTCACTTCTTTTAAAATAGAAGCTGCTAGCTTTGAATACCTCTCAAGAAATACCAGCCTGGTCTGTTTACTTGCCTTTCTCCCCACTAGACTCTGAGTTCGTTTAACCATCTTTGTATCCCTAGCACTTACCCTGCAGGAAACACCCATAATTATTTTTTGAATGAATTAATGAGCAAATGGTAGTGAACTACTGCTTCTTCCTCCTTTCTCCTTCATCACGGAAGAATGAAAAAGGAGCATGAATTTTGCCACGGTGTATGATTACTCTCTGGGGGTTGTCTGACCACAGCAATTAAGAATTCACAAAGATGATTAATCTTACACAGCTGTGCTAGTAAAATAACTTTGATAGGCTCATTGAACGGGGATTTCCCTAAAGGGTCATAGAAGCCATCTCCCTGCTTTTGGGCAGGTGGTTCTAATATAATGTAGAAATGTTAGCTGTGTACTATTTCTAATAAATCTCCAAAAGAGAGAATTACTTATCTTCCTTGATGCTAATATATAATAATTTAGTGGCCTATATCTCTTATATAGGAACTTCATTGAGTAGTTTTAAAGGCATTAAAGATTTAGGTGAGGTACAGTGAAAATGGATGTCAGACTTTGGAATGAATTCTCATTCAAGTGGCTCTTTTTCCTACTTTGAGATTCTTTGAAAATAAAGTGGGATAAGTGTCAATACTATGTGACCTAATTGGAATTCTGTCTAAGAAGAGGTCCATTGATACATGCAGCAGTTTTCCTTCATAGGTCTTTATTGAGTGCCTTCTGTGTATTGGGCATCTACTCAGGGCTAGGATGAGCACATGGTCCCTGTCCTCTGGGACTTGTAGTCAATGGTAAAGTTAGAGTTTGAATAAGCAATTAAAAGGGCACGTGGTGGGATCCCTGGGTGGCACAGTGGTTTGGCGCCTGCCTTTGGCCCAGGGCGCGATCCTGGAGACCCGGGCACGTGGTTTTAAAGAAGATCTTGGTCAAGGGAATCTTTCTAGGGGAATTACCTTTAAAGAATAAAAAAGGGGAGAAATTCACTCAGATAAAGATGGAGAAGTAGACAAGGGCCAGATCATGCCAGGTCTTACAGGTCAGGTGTACTGGATTTGGACCATGCCCACTTACCTAAGCTATATCATGTTTCCCAGAAATCCTTTCCTTGTATGGTTCTGGGTTAGTGTAGGTCAGAAGAGATGTCTTACAGGAGACTTGGAAGGCAGAAGTAAAGCATTAGCCATACTTATCATGCTCTCAAGGTTGGGGCAGGGCTCCAACCTGTACTGTGGCTGTTTGTGCATTGAGATCTGCTAGCTCATCTCATCGGTGTGGGGCAGCTCCTGGATCTGCCACCCTCGCTGGATCTCTTCCTTCAGCTTCCTCAAGCCATGGGCTAAGTAAGTGCCTGTGCAGCTCCATAGGGTAGAGGTGGTGAGTGACACACAGCTTCTAATTTGTCCTCACAGTTTCCCATTGTCCTTGTAGATCCCAGGTCATCCCCAAAAGTACCAGTGTGTTCTTGCTCTTGTCCATATCCAGATGTCCTTCTGATCACCAGTCTGATTGGTCTGTGATAACCTCAGGCTCAGACTAGAAGCTGAGACAATGGCTAACATAGACTGCTCCATCAGCTCCTGCAACTATGTAAAGTTGGTACCCTCTAATAAATCCCTTTCTTTACCATGGTGATGTTCTTGTTTGATCACATGCTGACTGATATACCATGAAAAGGATTTGGGTATTTATTCTAAGAGCAGTAGTGGTCATTGAAAGTTTTGCAGCTAGAGAGTAACGTGATCAGAATTTTTTTCTATTCCACCTGCAGCATGAAGACTGGCTTAGATTGGGGTAGTTAGGACAAGGGCAGATAGGAGGAGATCTGTGAGCAGAGAATGCTAGTGCTAATCAATAAACACATTCTTTACTTCCTGGCCCAGAGTTACGTTACTTTCTCCAGCTCTTTCACAATTTGGTAAAGCCCCATGGCTGGCTGCTGGCCAGGGGATGAAAGTGGATGAAATGTCTGCCCTCCCATGCTTGGCAACTCTTCATGCCCTGTGTCTTCTCTCATGTGCTAGCCAGAAGGAGAGGACCCAGTAGTGGATTCAAAAGCCCTGGAAGATTGTGGAGCTATAGGAGAAGAAGACAGAAGTTTGCAATACGGGTCCCAGCACCAACTCTCATTGCACTTTGTTGGATAGAGAAATACGTTTTTATTGTATTCAGTCACCTAGATTTTGAGCTTGTTTGTTAAAGTAGCAAGTAATGTTTAACCTGAGTAATATAGAGTGTGGGCAATAGGTAACGATGGAATAAGATACTACCAATGGAAATAGAGATATTTAGAAGGTAGAATCAGTAGTTCTTGATGGTTGATTAGATGGAGTGGTGATAGAGAAGGACAAGTTAATCATGAGGCAAGAATGAGTCCAGAGTTCCTAGATTGGGTAACAGGGTGAATACTACTGAACTAAGTGAACTTGATACTGGTTCTGACCAGTAGCTTCTAATGTCTCATGATCCATGTGGCATTTTGTGTTGTTTTTTTTTCCTTCTACTTCTTAAATGTCTCTAAGATTATGTTACAAAGTCTTATCTCTATCAGTTTCTATTTTTAGATACAGGGGTCTGCCTGTAAAGGAGGGTGTTATCATTGATCTTGGAGGGTCATCTTTCTCATCTTTGTTCTTACCTGGGCCTCTTTTTTTTTTTTTTTTTTTTAAGATTTGTTTATTAATGTTTAGAGAGTGAGAGAGAGAGAGACTAAGAGCATTAGAGTGCAGAATGGGGGGAGGGGCACAGAGGGAGAAAGAATCCCAGGCAGACTCCCCAGTGAGTGCAGAGTCCAATGCAGGGCTCTATCCCAGGATCCCGAGATCATGAGCAGAAACTAAGAGTCAGCTGTTAATCGACTGAGGCAGCCTGGTGCCCCTTACCTGGGTCTCTTAATGAAAGGCAAAAAGGTGATTTTACATAATGAGCATCCTCAGGGACATTTTTTGTTTGAGTTTTCATTCATGGATTGTAATTGCCAAGAGATCCTGAGGCTGCCTCTAGAGGAAAGCTGATTGTTAGCCTCTACTGTCCAACCAACTGTTTATATCTTGGAGAATATTGATAATTAAAATGGACAACAGTGATTTTTCATTTCCTCTGACTTTAGATATTGGCCTCTAGAAGTGGTATTAATACCCATGACCAAATAGGAATTTATTGATGCCAGTTTTATAAGTCACCTACCAAGTTTGAAAGCAAATCAGTAACTCAGATGTGGGACACCTAATATCCATTGTTAATCTCTAGATCCATAGTCTTCATTTCCTCTGCTTGCCTTCCTTTCCTTCCTCTGGATAACAATGAATTGTTAGACTGGTCTAAGTGTGTTCATGTGTTCACTCATTCTTTTAAGCAGTAATTTGTTCCTATTATATGCCAGGCAATGAACAGAGTGCTGGGGATGCAAAACCCAAGTTGGAGTTCCTGTGTTATAGGAGCTTATATTTTAGTGAAATTACAGACATATGATTAGGCGGTTTTAGTCTAGAGCAGTAAGTGCTATGGGAGCATGCATAAAGGAAACCTAACCCAATCTTAATGAATCAGGAAGCTTACAGAGGATTGACAGAGAGAGCATGAGCTGGTGAAGGGGTCAGCAGGGGAGTGAAGGAGGGAGGGAAACACGTTTACTAGGGAAAGTGGTTTGAAGGAAACAATTTTCTGATCTTACACTGGTGATCTTTGTGAGGCACTGCCTATTACAAGGCAAGAGAGAGGATCTCTTAGAGCTGCCCATGCTGCTCACAGAGGAGGACTCTATTCCAAGGAAACTGGGAAATAGATGTTTCATCTTGTTCCTCCTTTGGGGTTGGTTTGGGATGTGGATCTTCTGATATTTTGAATCTAAATTTATCCCTGGGTGTGTGTGGATATGCTTATACGTGGGTGTGTGTACCCATCTCCCTACTTCTTGTACTCCCTCTAATGTTGGCAGGCCACAGAGAAAGGCTCTGATAAATTAGCTTGGTTCAGATCCAGAGACTGGATTCAAACATACATTGTTTTCATCTTCTACAAGTGCCTGATGATGATGTAAGGGAGACAGTGGTTAAAAATGCAAAGGTAAACGGACCTACATTTTTAGGCACCAACCTACAGGGGTAAATGTACCTGAAAGTGATTGTTGAAAAAACATGGCTCCTGAGGTATGTGTGCAGTTGTGATTGGCAAGAAAATGATGGAAATTCTCATGTCAGTGTAGGAAAAACAATGAAGTAGCCTGGCATAGGCAATGTATGAAATTTCCCTGGGATTTCCAAGGAATGCTCAGGTGATTCAGATGCAGAGGTCCATGGAGCACAATTTTAGAAAATGGTGCTCTAAAAAAAAAAAAAAAAAAAAAAATCAGCTTAAGATGAGAGATTTAATTTCTTTTTTTCCCAAAGCACCATGGAATTGTTTTCCATTTGTTTTTGGCTCTTCCTGAAGACATTTCCACATGATGACATAGGGAGAGCACATTTGCAAATCACATTCAGGGTGGTGAGAGATAATGAAATTGAAGTGTCAGCAGTTTGCAAAAGGAAGCTTTTTTTTTTTTTTTTCTCTCTCAAGCCCTGTTATTACCTTATTCAATTTGCACTTTATTTTGAAGCACATGTATAGAAATAAGCAAATTATTAATTCAAGCTTGTCTTCAATTTTGTGCTTGGCCTGCAAACCTCTAACATCTCTCCCAGTTCCCCAGGCAGACTGCTGAAGGCTTGGTGATAGGCTGAAGCGGGCATATTCATTATTCAATATGAGCTGCAAGCAATTTGATATTTCATGTGAGCATGTGGCAGGGCTGAAGGGGGGAGAGTGTCATTCAGGGGAATATGGTCTGGGCCACTACCATTTTCGTGTTTAGCTGAAGGCTTAACATTAGCTGTGCTTGCATGTTTCGAGGATAAGGATAATTCCATTGAGGATCATGGCTACAGCCAGGTGTTTTTGTCTCTGTGACATGTCCTATTTCTCTGTGCAGGGAGCACTTCTTGAGCCAGGCCATATGCTCAGCATCACGGGGGCTTCATGTGCTCCTTCTGGAGCGCTGGGAATAATGAAATCCTGAACAGTGAAGGGCAGAGTCCCTGGAAAGCAGCCATCCTTGGTGGGGGTGGGGAACGCTCATGGCCCCCCACTCCTGAGGCCTGGGAAGCATTTCTATATGATGTCTGCATCATCTGTCAATACCTCCATTCCTCGGGTGGGCACCCACGCCCACACCTGGACTTTTTTTCCCATTATAAGAGAAACGGGCCTGCAGTCTTTCTTCTGCATATATCAAAAAATGTCTTTTCTTCTGCTTATGTACTTGTAGGTTGCCATCAGGCTTTCAGATCATAGAATTTTAGGGGGGCCTGGGTGGCTCAGTCTGTTGAGTGCCTGACTGTTTTGGCTTGTCATGATCTCAGGGGCATGAGATTGAGCCCTGCATTGGGCTCCATGCCCAGTGTGGAATCTGCTCGTCCCTCTCTTAAATAAATAAATAAATAAATAAATAAATAAAGTCTTAAAAAAGATCACAGAATTTCAGAATGGAAAGGTCACTTAGAGTTCAATTGTTTTAATACCCTCATTTTTACTTATGTGCCTGTGTGCAGCCTTGAGGTTAGAGAGGTCAGGTGATTTGTGTGGGGACACATAGCTAGTTAGATGTAGCCCGGGGACCAGATCTCAGATACCTGGATTCTTAATTGAGTACTCTTTCTACTAAGCTAGGGAATACTTAGAACAGTGCCTGGAACATAGAACTCCATTTATAAAACTGTAATATTCTCTAAAATGTTTGGTCCAAGACGTGATCATTTTCAGAACCTTCCTACCATGTCCACAAAGGGTCCAAGAAAATGCCTTTTTGGCTATCTGAGAGAGCTGGTCTGCAACTTTTGGAGTTCCGGAAACTAGGTGCCTGCCTTTCCACCACCCAACCTCCCTTTCCTGGTGTTTTGTGGAGGGATGGCTCCGGTCTGTTGTGGCTGATCTGCTAAGTAGCATCAGTGGTCACTCTGGGATGAGAACAGTCTGTGTGTTTTGTATAAACGGTGAGTAAACTCATATTGGGTTATCAGGGAAAATAACAATGAAAAAGTCTGGGATACCCTCATCCCACTTAGCCACTGAATGGTTTCCTTAAGCAACAGACCTGTAGCTGATGGTCTCGGGGCTCCTCTGGCTCATTCTCCTGTGGCACACTAACGTGCCTGGCTAATTGGCAGACAAGGACACTCAGGGCACAGAGTGGGGCTGAGGAGTATAGGAGATGGTGCAATTTTAGCTGAGCTGCTGGGCAAATGAGCATGAGGGTCCCCAATAGGGGACAAAGTGAAGTTGGAAGCATGAAGATCGAAACATCTATTTTCCTCAGAGCAATGTTAAAGAGCTTATGAAATCTCTTTCTATATTTGCTTTTGATTTAGTTTTACAAACATACACACACAGACTTGTGTTTATTGTCATACTCCAGATAGTGGTGGCACTACAATAACATAGTAGTTTTCCCATGTGATCTGAGAAAGCCTAGCAGCCCTGAGACTCTGTCAGAAGTCTATCAGATCATCAGAGCAGAGCTATTTTCAACATTATGTTAAGGTAATAATCTGTCCTTCTCACTTTCTTTCTCTCATAGTGTTTTCCAGAATACACAACATGTGACACGGGGCAGATTGAATGTGGGAGCAGGTGTGAGAATCTGGTAGTCCAGATTCTCTTAGTGCAGACATTAGCGGGATTTGCAAAGATGTAAAACTATACCATTATTCTTACTGAATTCTGTTTTGTTCTGAAAATACAGTCATTTTATATAAAACCATGTTACTTATATTAACATATAGTGGGGTTTATTATCATTTTGCAATGAATCAGTGAACATATTTTATACTTTTTCAGTTTTAATTTCTAATACAATAAACATCAATAGCTAGAACTCACATAAACCAAAGTTCCTTGGAGTCCTCCATAATATTAAAGTATAGAGGAGTTCTAAGACCAAACATTTAAGAATTGCTACTTGAAAGCAATGAGACTTTCCCCCCTCTCTTCCCCAAACAGATGCTGTAGCATGTAGTAAACGAAGGTTTCTCCTTTTCAAATAGTCACTTTGAAATCCTATACTCCTAGTCTGGTGATGTCATTTCTGAGTCGTCTTTTAAGCCTACCTTTTGGAGCTCTCGTTGGCCACCTGGCCAGAGCTTCCCAGAAAACCTAGTGTTACGATTTTATCTTGAAGCCTTGTTTTTGATCCATGATGTGTGATCCCTGTTGATAACCTGCATTGCTAAACCAGGCTTCAAGTGAGTTGGGATTCTTTGTAACAATCAAATCCATCACTTGAGGTACCAACATCTGCAACCAATAACATTATATCAAAAGGATATGCCTGGGTTCAAAATGCAGATCCTCAAAAAGAGTTAGAAAAATGTTTTGATAACAGCAGTATCATGGAAATTATGTAGCTTTCAAGGATTCTGGGAGATATGTGTGTTGAGTATGTTTAAGTCCTGGCAGATTGGTAAAATTTGATCTTATTATTTTATAGTTTTATCTCATAAAGCTCAAAGCTATAATGTACACACACCAAGTTGGTATTCTCCAAGCAGAGTGCTTATTTGTATACTAAAATAAAACCTTATGAGTTGTCAAATACCTTTTTGATTGGGTGATGGCTTTATCTGGTTTTCAGTGCTCTGTGAAAAATCCTCAGAAACATATATTCAAGTTAATGCCTGGCTCCACTGACACCTCACCCACTTCCCATGGGGCATGAAGCCTGTTGGTGCTACTTTTAAAAGCATGCATTATGTTTTTCGTGTTCATGGGAACCTGTCTGGTGATTACATTTTAGAACAATTTGCACATTTTCTAGTTAAGGAAAAAAATGGTATAGTGCTTTACAAAGCTCTTAGGGAAGAGACATCTCAGCATTTCTCATGGAATCACCTTCCGCCAGGCTGTGTAGCATCCTTTGCAGGCGAATCACCTAGGGCAGTTTTGGTGGTGCAAGTTGCAGGGCTAAAGGGTTAAATGCAATCAGAATTCTGAAACAATGGAGGTTTACCTTTTCTGTTTTCTAGAGCCAGGTATTGATCTAGTTCTGCTGCAAGGCTCTTTGCTTTATCAATGAATTTTAAACAGAAAACATCTTGAAGATGCAGAAGCTAGTGAATTACCAGGAGCAGAGGCATTTTCAGACACATTCAGGGAAAGGCAGGCTTCAGAGTCTGGAATGGTGGGACCCATGCCTACATCACTGTATTATCTAAGGTTAGTGCCTTTTTTTAAAAAAATTTTTTTAGTGGGAAACTGCATGGGTTGATAGGTTATAAGCTACCTCTCCCACCTATTTACCCACTTCTCTTCACTTTTCCATTTGTTCCATTGCCATCTCTGACGCTTGCAATTTACTTAGAGGTACCAGTATATCAAGTGTTCCATTACATTGCCAAAAACAGGAACAACTCAACACTTCCTCCAGTGATTATTTTCTTGAAAATATTATGTACATGATGATTATTATTTTGTATGTCGTTATATATTTTATATTTTTGTGTATGATTATTATTTCATCACTTCCCAGTAATACACAGAAGCTCAGGCTAAGTACTCTGTGTATAACCAAAGGCTTGTGATGGAGTTGAGATTCAAACAGAGTTTGACTCCAAAGCAGAAACTCTTTGCAGTATATCAAACTTGTATCCCTGCCCCCCATCATAAAAGAGTCAGTTGAGATGGAAGTTTTTAATATTTCTTTTTAAGTCAAAAAGTTTAAGCATTACTCTGAAAAATATATCTTGATGAGTTATTCCAGTGTATTATATCTCTATAATATACTGCTTAAGTTCATGACTAGATGGGTAATCATTGATTAGGGGATGAGGAGCCTAGATATTTCCTTGGGGAAGGGGTCTGCATTTCACTGGAGGGGTAAGGCAGTAGCTTAAGATTTGTTTCCAGTTCATACATGCATTGTATTTTCTTTTGTGCCATAACAAATTACTACAAATTTAGTGGCTTAAAACAACAGATTTAGTGGTCAGTAGGTTAGAAGGCTGACACAGGTCTCAGTGGGCTGAAATCAAGGTGTCAGCAGAGATGTGTGCCTTTCTGGAGACTCTACGTAGTAATTTCTTTCCTTGACTTCTCCAGCTCTTAGAGGCTGCCTGCATTCCTGGGCTTGTGGTCCCCTCCTTCATTTTCTTTTTTATTATTATTATTATTTTTTAATTTTTATTTATTTATGATAGGAACACAGTGAGAGAGAGAGGCAGAGACACAGGCAGAGGGAGAAGCAGGCTCCATGCACCGGGAGCCTGACGTGGGATTCGATCCCAGATCTCCAGGATCGCGCCCTGGGCCAAAGGCAGGCGCCAAACCGCTGCGCCACCCAGGGATCCCTCCTCCTTCATTTTCTAAGCCAACAATGCTGTATCTCTCAGCTCATCTTCTGTGGTCACGTTCCCTCTCACTGATTAGGGACAAATCCTCTGCTTTTAAGGACTTGTTATTAGATTAGGCCCATTTGAGTAATTCAGGATAATCTCCTTGTCTCAAGGCCCTTAACTTTCATCACATCTGCTAAGTCCTGTATGCCAGGTAGGATACGATATTCACAGGTCCAGGGGATGAGAGTGTGGACATCTTTCAGGGCCTGTTATTTGGCTTACCCCATGTGTGAAACCTAAGCATGCTGGTGTGCCTGTGAAAAGAATGCAACAATCTGTTCTCAAAGAGATGCCCAGTGTCAAAACGGACCAAGTTTAATGCTGAATCAGTGACTTTATTCAATAAGTTTTTATTAAGCTTATTGAACACTCAATATTGTTTGAAATTTAGTGTCTTTTTAAAATTAATAAACTTTATATTTCTTTAGAACCCTTTTAGTTATACAGAAAAATTGAGGAAAAAGTACAGAGAGTTTCCATATATTCCCTTTCCTCTCATTTTCCCTTATTATTGGCATCTCGCTTTGGTGTGGTCCATTTCTTGCAACTGATGAACCAATATTGATACATTATCTTTTATTAAAATTTTTTAAATTTAAATTCAATTTAATTAACATATACTGCATTATTAGTTTCAGAGGTAGAGTTTAGTGATTTATCAGTTTTGTATAACACTCAGTACTCATTACTTCAAGTGTCCTCCATAATGCCCATCACCCAGTTATCACATACCACCACTTATCTCCTAGCAACCCTCAGTTTGTTTCCTATAGTTGAGTTGCTTATAGTTTGTCTCCCTCATTATTTTCATTTTATTTTTCCTTCCCTTTCACTAAGTTCATGTTTTGTTTCTTAAATTCCAAATATGAGTGAAATCTGTAGTATTTGTCTTTCTCTGACTGACTTCTTTCACTTAGTATAATACCCTCTAGTTTCCAGCCACATTGTTGCAAATGGCAAGATTTCATTCTTTTTGATGGCTAATATTCCATGGTGTATATATACATATATAGATATGTGTATATGTATATGTGTGTGTATGTATATGTATATATAAACTACATCTTCTTTATAATTTTTTTTAAGATTTTATTTATTTATTCATGAGACACACAGAGAGAGAGAGAGAGAGAGAGAGAGAGAGAGAGAGGCAGAGGCACAGGCAGAGGGAGAAGCAAGCTCCACACAGGGAGTCCAATGTGGGACTTGATCCTGGGACTCCAGGACCACGCCCTGGGCCAAAGGCAGGCGCTAAACCACTGAGCCACCCAGGGATCCCCCACATCTTCTTTATCCATTCATCTGTTGATGGACATCTGGGGTCTTTCTGAGCTTTGGGGATATTGGTGCTATAAACACTGGGGTACACGTGCCCCTTAATATCACTATGTTTGTATCCTTTGGATAAATACCTAGTAGTGTAATTGCTGGGTTGTAGCATAGTTCTGTTTTTAACTTTTTGAGGAACCTCCTTCTGTATTGTTCTTCAGAGTGGCTGCACCAGTTTGCATTTCCACCAACATTTGATACATTATTGTTGACTAATGTGCATTGCTTGCATTAGGCTTCACTCTTTATGTTGTATAGTTCCAGAGATTTTTGCCCAGTGCATAATGTCTTACATCCACCTCTTCAGTATCATACAGGATAGTTTCACCGCCCTAAAAATTATGTTTCATCTGTTCATTCTGTCCCCTTGCCCAGTTCTAAGAACTGATCTTTTTACCTTATACAATAGTTGGGTCTTTTTCAGGATGTCATACAGTTGGAATCATATAGTATGTTGTCTTTTCAGACTGGCTTTTCACTCAGTAATGCATATTTAAATTTCCTCCATGTCTTTTCATGGCTTAATAGTTCATTTCTTTTTATCACTGAATAATATCCACTTGTATGGATGTACTGCAGTTTATTTACTTTTCACCTACTGAGAGAACATCTTGATTGCTTCCACTTGAGGCAATCAGTAAAACTGCTTTTAACATCTGCATGCCGGTTTTTGTGTAGACATAGTTTTTAACTCGTTTAGGTAAATATTTAGGAGTGCCATTGTTGGATCATATAGTAAGACTATATGGAGCTTTGTGAAAACTGCCAAAAGATCAGTGTTTTTAACTTGAACTTCATAGTAATTGAGGATGATTGAGCTGGCAGTGTTTTGCTTCTAAAACTTAGACCAGAGAAGCTCTGATTTTTTGAACTTTACATATTGAGGTTCTGAGTAAGATGCATTTACAAAAGGGTGTTGCAGCTTAAAAGCAGTCTGAAAGCTTTTGAAAATCTAGCATGCCATTACAAATGTCCTTTCTTCCCACACTTGCCCTTCTCCCCCATTGTTGATTTTGACTGGAAGCCCAAAAGGTGACTTGCATTGTAAGAGCGGTAATTAGAAGGACTTTGAGCATCATACTGTAGGGGACCAGGTCTGATCGCACTGATGAGAAGGCAGGCAAACCTTCTCTCCTGGAGGAAGATAACATTGCAGTCTGAAAACAATGAAATTATTGTCCTAACAATAACATATGAGAGTGCTTTGCAGCAGAACATAACTCCCTAAGGGCTTACAACTATGCAGTTATTTGTCTAGATAAATACACACACACCACACACCACTTTCTTGCATACTCACTGAGACTGATATGCACTGTCTTAATTGACTCTCTTATGTACAGAGACTGTGTCTTAGTCATCAGCAGGGTGACCTCAGCATGGGTTTGAATCCCAGTTTCTACCACTAACATCCTGTATGACCTTAGGAAAATGATTTAGCCTCTGTAAGCCTCAGTTTCCCCATCCATAACATGGAAGTAATAGTATCTACCTTGTAGGGTTGTGTGGATATAATGAGAAGATGCAAGTAAAGCCCAGTTCCTAGCACATAGTAAGTCTTCAGTAAGTGCTAGACCTATGGAAAACTACCTTTTTTTCTTAAACTCCTGACATTTGGTGAGAGAGATCATTCCTTCCTTTCCTCCTCCCTCCTCTAATGAAATCTCTGAGGCAGGATTAAGTAGGACTGTGTTTAGTAGCCTTCATGTTATCCCACTCAAGAATCCCTTTCATCCTGGCGACTGGGTTGATTTAATTCTTATCCTCCACCCTTCCCACCTTTCCAGCTCCATCCTTCCAAGATTTCAGTTCCATTCCTGACTCTGGGCAGATGGTTTTAAGGAGTCCAAGGACATGTGCTCATTGATCTGGTCTGGTCAGTTTTTGCATCTGGTCTCATTCTGAGCCTTGACAGCTCAGCTTTTCTGTGGCTGAGTCCTGCCATGTGTGCCTCTTCCTCAGTGATATTAGAAGACTTTCCCCTCCTCCCAGTGTTTTATTTATTGAGTATATTTCTGCCTCTGACCTCAAGTTTCTCCATATGTATTTTTAAAGATTTTATTTATTGGGATCCCTGGGTGGCGCAGCGGTTTGGCGCCTGCCTTTGGCCCAGGGCGCGATCCTGGAGACCCGGGATCGGATCCCACGTCAGGCTCCCAGGGCATGGAGCCTGCTTCTCCCTCTGCCTGTGTCTCTGCCTCTCTCTCTCTCTCTCTGTGACTATCATAAATAAATAAAAATCAAAAAAATTATTAAAAAAAAGATTTTATTTATTTATTCATGAGACGCAGAGAGGCAGAGACATAGGCAGAGGGAGAAGCAGGCTCCATGCAGGGAGCCCGATGCGGAACTTGATCCCAGGACCCCGGGATCATGACCTGAGCCAAAAGCAGATGCTCAACCACTGAGCCACCCAGGTGCCCCAAGTTCTTTCCATATTTGAGTCATCAGAAACCTGCCCCCCTGCCAGCCACCTGCACTCCTGGATCCATACTGAATGCCTCTCATTCAGCCGTAGGCTGATTACCTCCCTACCTTGCCCCAGACGCAAATACTATTTGGCACTTGTACTGGTAATTCTTTGTGCCTCTCATCTTGGGTTGGACATGACTTTAGCTCCACCTTGCAAAATTCTCATCCTTCTTAGCCCACCTCCATTTCTTCCACTCCTAGATTTCATTGTATCTTGCAATCTGTGTGCAGAGCATTGGCTCTCACCCTTTCTCTGTCTGATCTGTCCCACTGTGGTCAGAGGTCTCGATCTGTTACTAGAATCTGAACTGTTGACTGTAGACCCCAGTGTTACAGAAAGCCATACCCTGATATATCTTAGAAATTGGTCCAGATTGTAAATTGTAGTGTAAGGAGCAAATTATTCAGGTCTTTGGCAGGAAACAGATGGCATATTCAAAATGGATAACTGAAAAGAGATTAATAAATGGACTATTTCAGTGTGGGGTAGGGTTTGTGAAAAGCGAAAAGGCATAATGCAGAACTGCTGGGCTACTCCCAGCAGAGAGTTGTTCTACCACTAGGCCAAGATAGAACATGGGGAAAAGTGGCTACCAGAACTGAGAGGGAGACAGAGTGTGCGTTATGGAGAGTGGGCTACTTGATAAGTACTGAGGCTTTCAACTGAATCGGGTAGTCTTCCCAAAGCCACCCTCCTGGAAAGCAGTCAATAAAATAAACACCTTTATCTCATTCTCCTCCTTCCCTCTGACCTGCTGATATTCCCATTGGCTGAACCCACCTGGAAGCCTGCAAACAAGGAAACCCATTGATTCAGTTCACACAGATTACCCAGAATAGTGAGAAATGTGGGCAGTAGGACCTGAAGAGGCAAACAGAAACAAGGGGGTCATGAAGCTATGCATAATATCTGTTCATATATGACTATGTTCTTTGTGTACACTGAGCATAATTACGTGGTTTAATGTTAAGGACATTCTATACCTTCTCAGTAACCTTACAACTGTGTAAGGTCATATTGACGGTCTGTGACAGCTGACTACAATTCAGGCAGAGTTGTATGAGGTTGCAGATCCAGGACTTTAGCAATAATAACAATGTTGTTTTGATCCTGTATGTTTTTGTGATAGGTCAAAGGTAATGACACCTTGGAAATTACCAAGGTGAGGATGGAAAGATAATCTATTTTATTTATGATTATTAAGTAAATTCCGTGGGCTGAGTCATAGTACTCCAAAAACTCATTTCTTCATCTTCCGTAATTTATAATTTTATGCTCTTGTAGAAGTGTGAAATCTCTATTCATAAGCTCAAGGATGTGCTCCTTGAAAAAGGATCAAGTGGGTCCAAAAAATCCAGGATATCAAGATAGGCAAAAGGGGTTTATTATTAACACCAATGAATGTTTCTTACTTCTCAAAGTGGTTGACTACATGTTCCCTTAGAGTAGCAGAATCACAGTAATTGAACATGAGATATGACTTGATTTTACCAGACTATAATTTTCAAGGATGCACCTTTGAGTAAAGAAAAGTAGAATAATATTAATAATACTTGTAATAATGAGAAATATTTAGGATTAGCAGTAACTTCATAGACTCTGTGGTTGGAAGGATCCTTGAGAGTTTGTGGTACATCTACTCAATTAATGCCTAAATCCTTTCTTCTATACCACCCTAAAAGGTTATCCAGCCACCTTGGGCCATGTAGAAGTCCATTGATATTATTTCCTCAATCAACAACAGATGTCATGGTTCAGATAAACATGGTCCTAATTCATAATAATGTAGCTTAATTGCATTATAATTGTCTCTTATTGAATAGAAATTTACTAGTGGTTTGAAAATAATCAGATTTACACTATAAAAGCCCTTATTTGCATCAGATTGTTTTAACTGGGGGACGACAGGGTAGAGGATTGATTGAATTGAGATTAAATTGAGGTAACTTCTGAAAGAGACCTGGAGAGAAGGAGGGGCCTAATATCTCACTGTAGATAGGCAGAGACCTGGATACTTGGATCCCCACTGTACACTTGCCACGAGAGGCCCCCCCCAAGGATAAGTATGATGCTCAAGGTCATAGAGTTGCTGAGTAGGTACTTGGACTCCAAGTGCCCTCCTGTAAATCAGGGTTCCTTGGATGAACTTTCTAAAGGACAAGATATGTGAAGAGATAAGCCTCCCTTTGGATGGGGTGGGAGTAGTTTGCAAAGTGTCCTGCTGCTCAGCATTATTAAGAGTTCTCTACTTAATAAGGGGAAAATGGAAGTGATCATTGCTCAGCATCGGTCTGGTTTTAAACACGTTAGATCGGGTTTAAGGGATGGCTAGGGTTCATTCCTGTTTCGAGAGAAGGCCTTCATATGCACCTATAAATCCTGTCTTTTACAAGAGCCTAATGGAATGAAGAAGTTAAAAATAGCCAATGTCATTTTCTTGCAGATACAATTAGCTGATCAAATATGTCAGCTTGTAGATTCAGCTGATTGAATTGAAGCTAGTGTCCTGTTTAGCAAAATACAATCATGATTAATACAACTGATTTCTTCTCTCCCATTTTTGTACATATTATTATGGCTTCCACCTTTTCTGGTAGTTAATTCCCTCAAGCTCCCTTTCTGTCTTGTCCAATTCAGGCACAGTTTTGGAGAAGGTAGTGGATCATGTGATGATCCCCAGCAGCCAGGCTGCTGCTGATGCCTGGCTTGGCTGCCTTAAAATTGCTGGGGCAGATTGCCAGGTTGCCCTCTGGAGATTCTAGCTCTGTGGAGCACACTCTGGAATATGTGTTTTTTTTTTTTACAAGATCTCCAGATAATTGTGAAAGTCCCCTAGGTTTGGGGGCTAATGATAAAGATTATGTTTCCAGAGACTTAAAATTCTAAATAAAATTTTCTCCTTAGCATTTAAGAGTCTTCTGAGAAAATGTAAAGGTTCTGGCTAAGTTAATCCTTAAGGGTTTCATCTTGTAGGGGAGAGCTGGGGAGCTGGGGGGTGAGGCAGCAGAGAATTGGAGGTTGGAGGCGGAGGACGTTTGGTGATGGTGAGGCCTGAGGAATGAAGACTCAGGAATCAAAGGGTCTGGGGGCGGGGAGAATAAAAGAGAGACTTGGCCAGTTTAATAAACGTGCTCAGGGCCAGCTCTGGATGAGTGAACACAGCTTGTGACCTTTGCTATCCTCTTTCCTTTGAGATGAAGATGATAATAGTAAGTGGGATAGAGGATTGTTAGGTTTCAAGAATTTATATGGTATTGTGATTTTTATCCCCTTTCAACCCAAGAAACAAACCAAAACTGAACGGTTATGTAAACTAACCAGCAAGTCTGAGTACTGAACACAGTTTTTGAGAACTTTTATTAGAATTCATTAGATGTAAAAGTATCTGTCTTTGCCACGAGGGGACCACTTTTGCCATTAGATGGTGGAAAGTTGAATGTTCCTGTTTGTTAGTATTATATTTTTCCTAACTTTGAAGAAGGTAAATACGCAGTAATTGAACATATTCTGCTGTCCTGAGGGGAATGGGGTCCCCACATGGGGTGTGGTAGGAGTGGAAGGCCGGGTGCTCATGGAGCTCCTCAGTGCCAGCTGGGGCCATGGCTGTAGGAATGGATGGGACACCCACACTGCCCCTCCCTGGTGTGTGGCCAGCAGCCCAAATGCCCAACAAGGAGCACTTTAGTCAATTGAAAAATACCATCATTTGAAAAGAGCTACTGGCATTTCTTGCTCAAGATTTAGAAAGAAAAAGAGGCCCATTTTCTCAAGTAGTTCAGCAATTTTTAGATTATCTAAGATTTCTTCCATAAGCTTTAAGGCATTAGCTTCTCCTTGAATTGTGCCTTGTCCCTTTTTTTCTTAAGACTATGGCATGTTAAACTGTGATTTACTCATCTCTGTAATTAGATGCAGTGATTAGAATCCTCTTTATCTTACTCTGCAGTTTTCCTTTATGGGGAATTATGAAAGAATAATAGGTAAAAAGTTCAGAATGGGGGAAAGAATAAACAGAATGCTGAATGGTAAAAGGAGACAGAATGCTGAATGGATAATAAAATATTTAGTGCTTTTCAATTAACTGTTCTCACGATTAGTACACTAGTATATTATATCATAAAAATCATGTCTATTAATTTTTTGCAGCCATTATCTTGACTGTGATTTACTCCCCTCAAATCATTAACAATGCCATTAAAAAGGTGGATGGAGATGAACGTCCTGGATAGAGTTCAGGGATGTAATGGGATTATTGTTCAGGGTCACAGAGAGATTGAAGACCAGTGAATGGAGGGAAGGGGGTTGGAGAGCATGGAGCTGGTGAAGGGAGAAAGTAGGAGAAGGCACAGAGCCCTCGGGTTTGAGAGATGAGCCACTCCCTTGGTGCCAGAGTTAGGGAGTAGTGCCCTAGGTGAGGCGATGCTGTCTTCACCCTGGAAGATAGGGCTGCGAGAGCCCAGTGATTGGGAGAGCCAAGTTTTCTTCTCCGTGGAATTTCAGATGCATGGGGGAGGAGGGGAGAAGATAAATATGTGTGTACAAGAGTCCCCAGGGTCCCATAGGAGGCAGTGGGGTGTTCTCGTTCCAGGTTATGCTGGTGGTTTGAGGGCAGTGTTTCCATCCAGCCAAAGATGGGGCCATGACTCTTCATA
Source organism: Vulpes lagopus (assembly GCF_018345385.1). NCBI lineage: Eukaryota > Metazoa > Chordata > Mammalia > Carnivora > Canidae > Vulpes > Vulpes lagopus. The sequence goes on along the minus strand of NC_054834.1, from coordinate 100,190,083 downwards.
AATAGTTCTCTTCTTGGGAAAATGAGATAAGCTGTGTAGAACCAGAAAAGTGTTAATCACATAGACCAGTGAAGGCCAGGCTCCATAGTCTTGTACTGCAGCTGTGCATTTTGAGAAATATGCTTGTGGAAACGCCTTTCTTTAGTTTTCTTTGCCTGTGTGTTGCGTACCTTCAAGTAGTCAGATAATCGATATTCAGTTCATCAACCTATTTTTGGCTCTTCATCTTTAGAGTCGAAATATCTTTTGGCTATATTTAAAGGTAGGAATTTTATTACTATAAAATACAATGCATGGAAGATTTTTACTCTTTTTTAGGTTTTTCCCCCCTCTTATCACTAGCAACTGGGACAGTCACAAGGCCTTTGTGAATAAAAAATCTATTTTAATTCAGGATCTGAAATTTGAATTTTCTGTCTGCTTAGAGTATACATTGGAGATGGGCCAGAGTCTGCTTTATGTCATGTGAGTTAGTGATAGAGGCCAGAGTCAGAAGCCTTTGGTTTTTAAATTTTAAATGAGTTTGTTTCCAAGTGGTTTGACCACAAGATGTGTCTTCATAAAGCAAGTTAATTTGTCTTAATTTAATAAGCAGGAAATTGGGACTGACTAGTCAACCAGACAGCATTTTTAGCAGCTTAGTATACTTATGAGTTAATATCATGTATAAGTTTTTCATTATAACTAGGCAATAGCATTTCTCTTTAATAGCCACAGAAGGCAGTGTAGCTGCTCATGGCCTGGTCTTGAAAGATGACACTGAGACCTCAAGAAATCTTGAAAACAAACTTTTAATAACAATATTTTAGAACCCAGAGTTCAGGTGTTATATTTTTCTAGATGACTGCCTTCTTAATTCCCGTTATGAGATTTTACATAGATATATATAAATGACATAATTTGTCATACATTTAAGTATAATATATAACATACATAGCTTATGATATATAAAATTATATATTAATATTTATAAGATAAATAATATATATGTTTATGTATAGTAAATTATATTTCTACATGAGTAGGATGTATTATATACAATGTATTTGTACATAAATAAATATATATGCTATGAAGAAGCTTATAATATAAACCTGTGTGTCGGGGTGCCTGAGTGGCACAGTGGTTGAGCATCTGCCTTTGGCTGAGAGCGTGATCCTGGGTCCGGGGATCGAGTCCCACATAAGGCTCCTCACAGAGAGCCTGCTTCTCCCTCTGCCTATGTCTCTACCTCTCTCTCTGTGAAAAAAGTCTTAAAAAACCCCTGTGTGTCAAATGAAGCAATATAAAATACTTCAAGATATATAAGCCTTATACAGTGAGACCTAGCACTTTTTTACTGGTATCATCTTTATCACTTCCTCCCCTGCTCTCTTCTCCCTCCTTTTTTTTTTTTTTTTTCATCTTCTCTTTTCTGCTTTCCCCTCCTTTTCCTGCTTCTCTTTTTCTCTGATCAGTTGAAACAAATCTCAAGAGCTAACTCTGTACCTCAGCTTCCCTGGCATTATTGAATGATGCATGGCCAGCTCAAAAATCTAACACATCATTCTGACCAGTGTAGCTTCCCAAGCATGCAGCTACATGCTCCAAAGCAACGCTTAGCTGTTGTTAGCATGCTGCTTCTAAACATTAAATATACCACATCCATGGCATCTGTGGCTGTGAGAACTTGCCCAGGGATGCCCAGGGCTGCTACTGTGATAAGAAGTCTTCTTATTATGTACTCTTGGCCCATAATGGTGAGCAGTGACACTTTGCCTAAACAGTGTCAGGGATAATCCATCATAGGTTACCCCTTATCACTATCTACCTTTCTTTGGGGATAGTGGCTTTTCAGCCCCATTCAGAATGTGCCTCAGCTAATGTAATTTCTGGCTCTGAGATAGATCAGGAGAGACAAAGACTAGATTACTCACCATAGGAAACCAGAAGAGCATATTTTATATTAGCAGAGCCCTGATACGGATGGCTTACATAGATGTCACCTACATAGGTCTCCAGTGCAGTACCATTTGCATTTGGAAATGCTCTATGTTCTCCTATTCTCAGCTTCAAATCATCAATAATTGATGTTCTCCTATTCTCAGCTTCAAATCATCAATAAAAATGAATTAAATAACCTTGTTTTCTTTTAACCTGGGGTGCACTGCCCAAACCACCCTTCAGAACAAAACCCTTCGTTTACCCTGCTGTCCAGACTTTTGGCCTCTGATCAGTCACAGCCAAGTCTCTCAACAGGAATTGCTCTTGATTGAGGGCATTTTTTTTTTTTTTACACTGAGGTTAGCCCCCCCCCCCGCCCCCGGAGGTGGGGAGGGAAGGGGAAGCTCATGTTCAATGATGGATGGCTAGAGATGGTTCAAAGGTCTGGCCTGCTCACCTTCATTGGGATGACTCTGAAAGGTTATCCCAGCAACAGAGCTCCCCATAGGATCAGTCGAGGCCCTGCGAGTCTTGAGACCGCACTTGCTTGGCAGGCATACAATTATACTGTTTGTTGGGGTCATGTGGGAGGAGGCTTATGGAAATTACAGAGGACCCCTCAGCCCCAGGCTGTGTTTGAAGTGGCCATGCTTGTGATACAGGAAGAGTGGGTAATATTATTTTTATGGAAATTGGGAACTGCACCAAGTTTCTTATTACCAAGGCATCTGCAGGTTGTCCCTTCCCTACCACCTGAAAACACTTATCTGAGATTATCATCATGGCATAACTAGTCCTGGTGATGGAATTGGTGCTATCATTTCTACTGTCATTACCCTCCTGTTCTTCCACTCTCAGGGGACAGAGCCCCAGAGTTACTGCTATTGGCCTTTCTCTGAGAGCTCAGTGCTTTCTTCAGCAGTTTGCCTGGTAGATGACATGAGGGCTTCCAGCATGGTGAGGAAGGGGAGCAGAGGAGCCAGAGGTGGCAGTACAGATGGGTAGTCTATGGGGAGCAGAGTTCTGAGATTTAGAACTTAGACAGCCCAGCATTACTGTGTGGGCCTTGGTGAGTGCTTCTCATTTTATCAAACAGCACTCTACCTCCATTGCTATAACCTCCTGCAGCCATCCTCCCAAGCAGTGTGGGAAGACAAAAACAGCTGTGCATGTTAGCAGCTTCAGCTGTTCCCACAGCAGTGCTACACTGTGGTATCCCAGGGGTCATCAAATATTTAGGAGGATGTTGTAGACCTTTGTATCATGGCCAGAAATGCCATGTGCTCAGGTTTGGATTCCACTGGGTTCTTGTTCATGTTAGCAGAAAATTGTGATAAAAAGGAAATGGCTCTTTTACCAAATTGTACAGTGCTATTGGATCAACTGTGTCTTTATGCTCTCTGTACAGTAATAGCTTTTTGGTTTCTTGTTAGAGAAAATAACTAAGCAAGAACAATACTAGGAGTCTTCCCAGATGAAAAATACTTTAGAATATTTATTTCTCATTATAATCTATTCATTAAATGTCGGAGCCTGGTCCTCTGGGGAGAGTCACATACTACAACCCATACTGGAGATTGTGTATTTAAAGCCGGCCTTGGCTGATAAATGTGGAAAACTGCAAGCTGCCTAAAAATTGCTTGGTGACTGTTGATGCTAGAGAAGGCAGCTGGGGATGCTGAGAAGCCTGTGGTATTACAGCAAAGGGTGGTCTAAATTTCCACTAAATGTTTCCTTTCAGATGTGTGACTTCTTTGGGGGAGAGATGTACAGCCCTTTAATCAATGACTAGAATACCCACTTTGGTAAAATTTGTTCTTAATTTAAAGTTATTGTCTTTTCTGTCAACACAATTAAAATGACTTTAGAGCTTTGTCTTTTCTGGATGACTAGAAAGCCAACTTTTAGAGACCTGCATTGTAGCTTAATATTATGTCATTGGTTCAGTGTCAGCCAATGGGAAGATTAAGTGGATTTCCATAATGACCATCTTTGGTCAGTCCTAGTCAACATTTCCTAATGACTGGGATGATGGAATAGGAATCTGTTCATTAATTTTGCCAATAAAAATAACTGGTGGGAAGGCTTATGTTTGAGAGAGCCAGTCTTGGACTGAACAAAAAAATAAAAAAAAGAAAAGAAAAGAAGAAATGGATGATTAAGAACCATAGAAGTTTAAAGGGTGGTTACCAGGTACTGTTAGGGAGAACCATCAAATTGCAAAGCTCAAAAGGGTACCCAGTTCCTGGAACAGACGCATTGTAGACAATGACCTGAAGGTCATAATAGACCCCCAAACTATAGCAAATGGAAAATCAAGATATATGTCTTGAAACAACCAAGTCAGCATCTACATTTCCAACACTAGGTCTTTTGACTGCTGCCTGATTATGAAACATTTACTCTGCACTGGGGATAGTGAAAATGGATCCCTCTGTAATTTTGATGAAGGCTGGTGTTGACTTTACAAAATCCAGATTGCAAGGAGCACTGGTGTAATGGTTTCAGTGGAAGAAGGGACCTAACTAGATAGATGGATTTAGAGTAGAAGGCTGTCAACACCCTCAACTGAGTCAAAAGATTCAGTTCCTAGCTCAGACTTTGACTTTAACTGGCTGAATGACCTTGAATAAGTCCCTCAACATCTTGGGTTGTCTATTTCTTAGCTTGGAAATGAAGGGTTGGATTAATACAGTCATTCTCAATCTGTGGTCTTCAGGGAGTCATGGGAGACTGAAATATTTTCAGTGCTTAAAAGACCTAAAGAAAGAGTCAATTTCCTAATAAGAGGACCATCTAGACTATTATTTAATGAATGCTGGTGATAGATGAAAACTTTTGTAATATGAGCACACATAGGAAAAATAAAAAAAGTCTTTTCCTTCGTAATCAAAATATAGGAAGCATTTTAGTCTCTAAACCAAGGCTTCTGATGACATTGGTTCCCAGTAGAACTGAGAAACCCCGAAGACACTGCATTTGTCTTGCATAAAGAGGGAAGGTGGGTTTGAGTGCAAGATTAGCAAGTAGGCAAGGGATATCACTGATATTAGTTATGTGCCAGCCACTTATCTAAATGAATTAATTCATTTAATCTTCAAAACTGTCAATATCCCACCTTGACGGTGAGGAATCTGAAGCACAAAGGTAACTTATTAAATGTTAGTTATCATTACTAATGATCTAGATGGTTTCCAGTGATATGTGGCCACTAATCCCACAGAGATGAGAAACAGGCAGAAAGAAACAGAAATAGGACTTCTCATCTTTAGCTTTCTCCAAGGAGAAAGATATGGACTCTAGCATAGAGGACCTGTGTTCCTCTGTGTGACCTTGGGTGAGTCATTCTACTTTTCTGAATTATAATTTTGTATCACACCGCCAGGTTATTGGGAAAACAGAGAATAATGTATCTTCAAGTGTTTGGAACCTAGAAAATGATACAAACATGGGAGAATGAGGGATGACCTCCTGCCTCTCTGTGGCACTGTCTCCCAGTGACATCAGTCATAGACTTAACAAACATTCTTGGTATGCCCATCATGCGAAGGCAGAAGGATGGGTAACCCTGATATGAAAAAGTGGTTAGTGGTTCTATTGCTCTATTCCTTGCTCTGGCATCCTTGCTATAAAATAATATCTTTAGATGACAGTGTGCCCCAAATTTGTGGTAACCTAGTTTCCTGCAGTTAGTTCATGGTCTTAATTGGTGAGGGTCTCCATTTCCTTACTTTTATCCCATTACCTCCCGATGGTGTGTGTTGCCACTGCTGCTTGGTCTCTAGGATCAGTTTGTGATCTGTGGCTGATTTTATTCCATTCTTAGTTTATCCTTCCCCTTCAGAAAATGAAATCAAATACTTTATATGACTGAGATTAAGACCAGTGAAAAGGTCTTGATGTCCCCTCTGGGAGGTGGGGTGGGCAGAGTCATTTATATATGTGGTTTCTTGTTTGTGCACAACCACTGAACGGGTACGGAGAGGCATGCATTCATCTTAATAGGTGGATGTTGTTTCTGGTTACATGATAAGAGTGGGTAGGACTGGAAGGCAAACAGTTCTCAGGCTTAAACACTGAGAACATAGTCTGGTTTCAAATGAAATGCCCTCAGCTTTCTGCTGTGATAAATTATATCCATATAATGTCACAATCTCTCAGGTCATAGGTGGTAAACTAATTAATGCCATCTCAGTAGTAGAAACTCTATATTAAGCTTGGAATCCAGAAGTCCCTTGCCTGAAATAGAGAAAACCTCATTAAGGGCTCTTTTTCTACAGTAGGCCACGGATAACTGGTACATCATGCCAGATTGGCATGTCCAAGCTCGGCTGGAAAGGGGTCTCAGGAGATCCTGGCATGTGAGGACAAAGCACATATATTATATCTGGGGGCTAAAAGGTTTAATTTTAAAAAGAAGAACTCAAAACAGAGACCACAAAGATCCAGTGATTTAGAACACAGGTACCTTTAAAATGAATGTGAATGTTAAAAAAAATTAAAATAATATACACCATTGGTTGTGTGGTTTACAAAGAATGAGCTCTAACTGGTTGGATTTAGTGGGAACTGGGAATACACAGCATGAGTATTTCTGTATTTTAACGTTTATGTTCATGACAGCATCTTGTGATTTTCTTTTAAATATGTGTTTTGTTACAGATCTTAAATATTTAGCTTACTGAGTACTTATTTAGAAGCATTTATTTCTTTTGCATTTTTTAAATTGAAGTATGGTTGGCATATTGGTTTCAGGGGTACAATGCAGTGATTCCACAATTAAGTATATTACAAAATACCACAATAAGTATAGTTACCCTTCGTCACCAGTGTTATATTATTGATTATAGTCCCAGTGCTGTACTTTTCATTTTTGTGACTCATTTATTTTGTAACTAGACATTTGTACTTTTTAATCTTCTTCACCTATTTTGCCCAACCCCTCCCCTACCTCTCCTCTGGCAACCACCAGTTTGTTCTCTGTATTTATAAGTCTATTTCTGTTATTTTTTTTGTTCACTTGTTTCTTAGATTCCACACATAAGTGGAATCATATGGTATTTGTCTGACTTATTTCATATGGTATTTTTCTGCCTGACTTACTTCACTTAGCATAAAACTCTCTAGCTCCATCCATTTTGTTACAAATGGCAATATTTCATTCTTTTTTATGGCTAGGTAATAATATTCTTTTATATATTATATAATATTGTATATTCCATTGTATATTGTATATAATATTGTATATTCCATTATATATGTGTGTGTGTGTGTGTGTGTATATATATATATATATATATATATATATATAAATAATTCTCACATCTTCTTATTCATTCATCTATCCATGGACGTCTAGGTTGCTTGGCTATAGTAAATAATGCTACAAGTAAACATAGGGGAGCATTTATCTTTTCAAATTAATGTTTTTGTTTTCTTTGAGTAAATACCTGGCAGAAGGATTATAGGATCATGTGCTATTTCTATTTTTAATTTTTTTAAGGAAGCTCCATCCTGTTTTCCACAGTGGCTGCACCAGTTTACATTCCCACCAATAGGGCATAGATTTCATTTCTCTACGTCCTCACCAATATTTGTTACCTTTTGGCTTTTTGATAATAACAGAAATACTTCTGTACTATTGCCTGTTAATAACCATGGAACTTAAGAGAAACATTCTGTATTCTCTATGCCTTTCAATATCCATAGCATCATGTATGTGTCCCATTATGAAACAAAATTTTGTAATTATTTTTGTGTTTGTCATGTTTCTTAGTAGAAAATGTATCTTGGGATCCCTGGATGGCTCAGCAGGTTGGAGCCTGCCTTTGGCTCAGGGCGTGATCCTGGAGTCCAGAGATTGAGTCCCACATCGGGCTCCCCGCATGGAGCCTGCTGCTTCTGCTCTCTCTCTCTCATGAATAAATAAATAAAATCTTTAAAATAAAATAAAATTCTAAAAAAAAAAAAAAAAGAAAGAAAATGTATCTTAATGCAAGTGTAAGGATTTTGGATCTCTAGAGAGACCGAATTTTTAATTAATTAATTAATTAGTACAACTATTTTTTATTTTACTTAAATTCAGTTAATTAACATATTAGTTTCAGAGGTAGAAGTCAGTGATCCATCAGTCTTATATAATACCCGTTGCTCATTACATCATGTGCCCCCTTAATGTTTGTTACCCAGTTACTTCATTTCCCCACCCACCTCCCCTCTATCGACCCTTAGTTTGTTTCCTATGATTAAGAGTCTTTTATGGTTTGTCTCCCTCTCTGATTTAATCTTGTTTTATTTTTTTTCCTTTTTTCTTCTATGATCCTCTGTTTTGTTTCTTAAATTCTACATGTAAGTGAAACCATATGATAATTGTCTTTTTCTGATTGACTTATTTCACTTAGCATAATACCCTCTAGTTCCATCCTCATCATTGAAGATGGCAAGATTTCATTTTTTTGATGCCTTATTAGTAGTCCATTGTATGTATGTATATATACCACATCTTTAGCCGTTCATCTGTCGATGGACATCTGGGCTCTTTCCATAGTTTGGCTACTGGGGACATTACTGCTGTAAACATTGGAGTGCAGGTGCCCCTTTGAATCACTACATTTGTATTTTTGGGATAAATACCCAGTAGTGCAATTGCTGGGTTGTAAGGTAGCTCTCTGTGCAACTTTTTGAGGAACTTCCATACTGTTTTCCAGAGTGGCTGCACCAACTTGTATTCCCACCTGAAGTGTACGAGGGCTCCCTGAGAGACCCAATTTTTAATCATGGTTCTGATATTAGTAAGGTGCATGGATGTTGGGCTACTTACTTTACCTTTCCACACCTGTGTCTTTTCTGATATAAAATGGGTAATAATATGTATCTCTAGCACTGGAGAGAAATAAATAATATAGTATCTGTAAAAGCACTTGGCACATGGGCCAATAGATATTGTTTCTTTTTACATCTGTTTTTCTTAGCTTCTTGAGTTCAGGAACCAAGTATTATGTTTCCTGTAATTCACCACAGAATATTTATTGGGTACTCAAAAATACTATTAAATGAGAGAATCTATTCTATGTTAATACCAAACACATAAAAATGTCATTTTCTTGCCTTTTTGACTTACCTTTATTCTGGGGCAGTTGATAATTTGCCCTTGATAATTCTGTTTTACAGCTTATATCTCTCTTCTACTGCATAAAGCAACATTTGGTAGGTACTACTATAAGGGAAGATTAGTTGCTGGTCCAATTATGGGTCTCATTTAAGTTTGTACTGCCATGTTACTTTGGCCCAAGTGAACTCCAAATCTATAGAAAATGAGTAATGCTATACATACATCCTTCAATAAAACTGTTCTTTATGACAGCTGTATTTTTTAAATGATTTTATTTATGTATTTGAGAGAGAGAGCACGAGCAAGGGAGAAGGGTAGAGGGAGAAGGAGAAGCATGCTCCCCACTGAGCAGGGAGTCCAGTGATGCAGGGCTCAATCCCAGTACCCTGGGATCATGACCTGAGCAGGAGATAGATGTTTAACTGAGCCACCCAGGTACCCCTATGACAACTATATTCTTGATGGGAAAACAGGCAAAAATGTCTGACCAATGAATAAGTTTACACAGTAAGTTCCCATGAGAGCCCTGTGCCATTTTTCCAGGCTTCCTTGTTCTCAGTAACCATTGTCTCTTGCCATTAACAATCTCTTTAAATGATATATGAGGACTGGGGAAAAAAGGAACAGGGCATGAAAATATCTTGAAAAAATTTCCAGAAAGAATGGGGCTAACAAGCCAGCAGATTTGGCATCAGTTCTGCTCTTTAAGGTTCTAAGGAAGAGAGGCACACCAGCAATCATCAAGGGCAAGGGACTTTCCTAAGGCTACATGGGAGTGTCAGGAACTCTAGGAACCCTCCGGGCAATTATACAGTTGCTTAGGGTCCCAGTGCTAATGTGGCCAGAGCTCAGAGGAATCTCCCCTAGTCTTGGGAGCCTGCTTCCTTCTTGAACATCTGACACTTATCCTACCCAGGGAATGGGCTCTGATTAGATAGGTTTGCCATTATACAACTCACAGCTTTTCTGGAGGGCACAGTTTTCTATAAGTTGTCCTGTGTTGTTTGGTTTCTCTAGTGTCTGCCAACTCTCTGGCTTGGGAATCATCACTTCAGAAATGAGGATAGGGATTTGGGAGTCTTGCAGGTGGTTGGAGCCATGAAGAGGGAATAATATGAACAGAGGCACAAATTACTGCATGGAGCGTGTGTGGGGGAACATGAAATAGTTCGTATTGGTTAGGGAAGTACTTCTCAGGCCATGAAAGTGTTGTTGGGCAGCTGTGAGTTCTCTTTATGCATTTCTATAACTTTAGTTAAATTTCAATAATAACCCTAAAATAATGAACATAAGCATATATTTGGCCATCAGTGTGGCCATCTTATATATAATCTGCACTGAGCAGTATATACCATATTAATGGTGCTATGAGTTTAATTAGAACATTGTGAGGAACACATAAAATTGATGTCATTTGAATTTTATTGGTTTTGTAAGCTTATTTGTATTTAATTCATAAGTTTTTGATTTGTAGTTGTTTAAAAGCTATGAGCATAAGGAGGTTTTAAATTTTTATTTTTTACCAAGTTTTTGTTTGTTTGTACTTAATAACATTGTAATGAAATGATTTAATACAATCCTGGGCATCTGAAAGAATATGTTAAAAGGGATCTATGTTCATTAAAAGTGCACTTATGATGAGCACTGAGTAATGTATAGCATTGTTGAATCACTGGATTGTACACCTGAGACTATAATAATACTGTGTTAATTATATTGGAGGTTCTAAAAAAAAGAAAAAGTTTTTTACTCATATTTGAGACAGTTGGCTAGAGTGGGAACTGGGAAACTTTCTGTGAAGGGCCAGATAGTAAATACTTCAGGATTTGCAGACCAAGAGGCAAAATTGAGGACATTATGTTGATGCTTATATAATAAAAGAAAAAGCAAATCTCCATAGATTTCTTTTTAATTGATGAAATAGAAACAACAATAATTCTGCTGCTAATGATATTGATGATAATAGCATTTGAGTATAATTTTTCTTTTTTACAGTATAAGCCTACATTTTTCTTTTCATTTGTAGGCCTATATTGTAAAAAAAAAAAAAAAAGGCTAACATTTCATTTAATTGGGGTCCAAAATTAGTGTTCCCAGTCATCAAATAGATTACAAACATTCATCTATAAAAACAGTTGTCAGCTTACAGGTTGTACAGAAACAGCCAGCAGGCCAGATTTAACCTGTGGGCAGAGTTTGTTGGCATTTGAGTTAAAGTATAAGGTATCTGTTGCAGGTAGAGCAATTTAGCCAACCTCTCCACACTTGTTTTTGTTTTTTTATAAGCTCTTCTCTATTCTTGGGGACATTAAAAGCAGCAGTCCCTTTGGGATTCTGTAAAGATTATGTGTGATAATTCATAGCAAGTACTTTGATCCTTGTCTTATCATCATCATCATTACATTTTAGAGAATATTTTATACTTACTTTGGAAAGTAGCCTTTCCAAGGATTTTAAGCAGGAAATAGCAACCCTGGAGCTGTACTTTTTTTTTTTTTTTTGAGCTGTACTTTGGAAGAGTCATCTGGCAACAGCATGAGGGATGAATCAAAGTAGGGTCAGGAGGACAGTGAGGAGGCTGCTAAAAGAGCTCTCCATCCTATCATGGCTTTTTGGTACTTTTATCCATGTCAATTATATCTACTCCAAGTGAGAGTGGTGGGGGGCAGAAACCAATCATAGTAGGCAGAGTATGGCCCTAAAGATGTCCACATCCTCATCTGTGAGTATATTATCTTACATGGAAAAAGACTTTACAAATATGATCAAGGTTAAGCACCTTGAGATAGGGACAGTATCCTGGTTTATTGGGCCCAATCTAGTCCCATGAGTCCTTAAAAGCAGAGAAGCTTTCCCTGCTGCAGAGAACCAGAGGTGGCAGTGTGAGTAAGGCCTGGCTCACCATTGCTGCTTTGAAGAAGGCAGAAGGGGGCCATGAGCCAAGGAATGTAAGCAGCTTCTAGATGCTGGAAAAGGCAAAGGGATAAGTTCTCCCTAAGAACCCCCCAGAAGGAATATAGTCCTGCCAAGACCTTGAGTTGGCTCTGTGAGATTTGTATTGGATATCTGAACTATAGAGCCATAGATAATAAATTTATGTTGCTTAAGCCACCAAGTTTGTGGTAAGTTATTATGGCAGCGATAGAAAACAAATATACCAATACTGTGCAGTTATAAATGATGATAAGAAAGTGGGGTGAAAGACAGTTCTAAGTAAGCCTAAATATTATGTTACTCCAAGCATTTTCCTTATTTTGAACATGGAGATTATTGTTTTTATGAATAGATAGCTTTTTTTGCTCACCAAACAAATAACAAACCAATATTTAGAGGATATTTATTGAAAGGCATCAAATTATTGTCATACATGAGATCTTATCCTGGAAACATGGAAAAGTTTGCCTAAGTTTGATTCAACAAATTATACCAATACTTTATGAGTACTTTGTTCTGTGTTGGTGGGGCAGGGTGGGGGAACCCTTAAAAAACAATTATTTTGGGGGAAGGGAAGGGAAAATAAAATAATATGAAAACAGAGAGGGAAGCAAACCATAAGAAACTCTTAACTCTAGGAAACAAACTGAGGGTTGCTGGAGGGGAGGTTGATGGGGAGTGGGGAAATTGGGTGATGGGCAATTAAGGAGGGCACTTGATACAATGAGCACTGGATATTATATGCAACTGATGAATCACTAAATTCTTCCCTAAAACTAATAATATACTATATATTAGCTAAGTTGAATTTAAATAAAAAAATTTAAAAATGATTATTTTGTAGTCTCTGCTAACAAACTAGTGATCTATACATGAATATGAGTAGGGATATGAACAAGCTCAGAGTTCCTAAGTGTTCCTAGGAAGTGGAGATGGTGCCATAGCAGTTGAAATTCTTGCAGATGACCCCAATGCTTGGACTTGGGGGATGAGCAGGAGTGATTGACAGAGGAAAAATCCAAGGGTGGTCCAGCAGGGATAGCCAGTGTACAGTGGGATGAATTTGCAGAGTTCTTGGCTATCTTGGAGGACTTGGACAGTGAGCTTGCTAGGCTTGGAACCTTCTTTATTCCCCTATAGCTGTCATGGTTCTGTGGAGTTGAGTGGAAGGAGAGACATCTGGGCAGAAAGTCTTATTCTCTAAATACTTCATCTTGACTTGACAAGCTGTTTGGTCTGTCTCAGACTCTTTTCCTCCCACATTGGTCCATTCAACATTTAGAATAGTTGGAAAAAAAAAATCTGTTATCTGTAGAATAACAGCAAATTTTGATTTTTCTGTTCTGTAAAGAGAAGGGATATTTAATTAGTCCACCTGTGGACCCAATAAACAACAGGGAGTTACCTCAGTAGGAGGGAAACTTGAGGATAGAGTAAACTAAATGATAGTTATACATATTCCATAAACTGACTGATAGAATTGGGCCTACAGTGGTGGGTGGGCATGTCAGCACCTGGAATAATAAATGAGGAAATGAATGACAATAGAGATGTAAGGACAGATCATCTGGGTAGAGGATGGCAAAGACCCTTCATTAACCTTGAAATTTGCTTCAGGGGAAGTCATGTCCTTAAAGTTTCTTTCCCAAAGCTGTAGATCCCAGACTTTGAGCTGTGGAGAAATTGCCATAATAACTCACTCATTGTCATATCTCTTAGCTAAGTCTGCATAGTAACTCATAAAGCTGCCTCATACAGTTTGCACATAAGTCAGACACATAGCTCACAAGGTAACTTCTTGTACTTTCAGGTTTCCACAGGGTCTGAATGGAGTCCCCTTGGTTCTTGAGGAAATCCTACTTTAGTGACAACAAAACTCAATAAATCATCACCATCATTATCAGTAATGGCAGCACCAGCAATAACAAACACCTAATATTTCCAAAACAGAGAGCAGTTTACAAATACCTTCATGTGTATGAAACCATTCGCTTTTCTTCTGCCTTCTGTGGTCAGGTGGGGGTATGTAAGGATGTTAGCAGGACACCGAGCCATTGCCTGGTGTAGAGCTACCCAAACCGTGATGTTGTGTTAACTTTATCCTGATATGAGACCTGTTCCCGAAGTATCCTGTCTTGAACTGGCCTCAGACATTCTGGCTGTGAGAGTGAAGCCTGCTGGCCTGAGGCATGACAATAGCAAGAACTGAAATATAGAAGAAAAGAAAATAATTCTGTGCATCAGTGTTGTATTCCTGAGTTTTTCCAGGGCCAGTTTTGATTCAGTATATAAACAGGGATGAAATCACATGGGCTAGTCAGGTTAGCCACAATAAATCTTGGGACAAATCTAAGGGAAGGGTACTTTGTGATGTTAGCAATCAAATGTAGGGAGACAATGCCATCCCCTCCTTATGTATTGATAGTAACAAAGGGAAAGCACACATGTCTGATTTGTTCTTTTTGAATATACTGTGGTGACTTGGGGACGTGTGGCTGCTAAGTGCTGGTTTCTGGTATGCAGAGAGGCAGTTATTTCATGAGAACTATCAGAAGATTAAAAAAATTGAAAGACAAAAGATGATAAGAAAGATGAACTGAACTAAAGTAATTAGCTAAATATCTGTGAATAACAGAAGCCTCAGGATGGTTGTCCTGAGTTTTTACTGTAAAGTACTTGTCTGCAATATTTTAAGGACTTAATAGAATTTTATTTTAAAGCCATGACATTAGCACAGTTAAGCCAATCAATGTTTTTTAATAGCCTTTTAAAGGTGCCTTTTTAATTGTGCTCTGTGGGAGGGAAAGGCACATGAAGACTGGAAAAACATCTAAAAATGGCTTAGTCAGATCTTTCAAAAATATTTGCGAGTGCAAATTTCTGGCTTGGTTTGATTGCTATGGAAGTGGGGTTAAAGTGTGAGATCTAAAGGGTTTATTCCCCAGTGAAAAAACAAAGACTTAACTCTAGTGTGCATTCACTCAGCTTGGCACCAGAGCAAAATATTTAGAATCTGCACCATTTTCCCTGTAGAGCTGCAAGAGAGTTGTGGTTTCTCTTAGAGGAGAAATAGCTCTATGCAGAAGTTTTCCTGCCCTCTTTGGGGCCCAGGAGAGCCAGAGAACACTCACATTGCTCCTTCTAGCAGTCCTCTGACCTCTTGAATGTTTGCCAGTGATAGCTTCAATTTTTATAGTTAGAATGTGCCTAACATCTGGATGAATAGCAAAAAAGTGCTATTAACTTTCCAACTTGCTATTTGGCACAATGCCTACATTATTGGCAGAACCATCATAGTTCATCCCCCTTTCTTCATAGCTTACTTTTGTATGATGCTTTATTGTTTAAAATCTGCTTTCATATATATTATCCTGTTGGGAACCCACAATAGTCATGTGATACAAGGAAGTTATTATGAGTTTCTGTTTCATAAATGTAGAAACTAAAGCTACAAATATGGAGAGGTTTATCCAAGGTCAGTTAGACAAATTCAACTAACATTTCATGGGTACTATAGGATGCTTTAAATATCCCAGCGGGCTTTCGAAAATGGTTATTTTATAGTTCCTGCAAACAAGCTAAGAGCCACATATCTACCAAATCTCACTTCTTCTCCAGCGCTGTTTCTCTGAAATTATGTGGTCTCTTGTGTGGTACATGGGCTTATCTGAAGAATTTACTCCTTTAAAATTTTTCAATCCAAGTATTTGTTAGTTTGGAGTTGCAACTGTAAAGACAGTGTGGTGCAGATAATTTGGGGGAAGTGAATTAACCAGTAGGAAAGATTATTTGGTCTTACCTTTTTTTGGATTAGTTTTGGAAAGAAGAGGGATTTGGGGGATTCGTTTTTCCATGCATTTCACTGCTGTGTTTCATCACAGTACCAGGTGCTGCTGTATTGACCTGCTATGATTCTTCCGGCCAGGGGCCATCACTGTACATACTCATCGGAACAAACTGAGCAAGGTGGAGAGATGGATTGGAGAAGAGGGCGTTGCTTCTGGGCACTATGGCCACCTGTGGCCAGGCAGGGACTACACCAGTAAATTTTAACGCTTTTACATTTGGGCTTATACCTGGCTGGTCCTGTTAGCAAGTGACGGGCTTGATGGTTTTGTTGTTTCCTTAATTTCCTAGAGAGGTAAGGTCCTTTTGCAAACTCTAAACTTTTCTAAGTGAAACTAAAAGGAACAGATTTTGCTCCCTTGTATCTCAGTTAATTTTGACCGAGAGTCCTTAATAGGAAGCTTTTGTTTTTGTTTTTAGAGATTTATTTGTTTATTTGAGAAATAGGGAGGGAAAGAGAGAGGGAAATGGAGAGAGAGAGAGTATAATACCAAGAGTATTTAAAACTGGTTTAGTCTGGAGGCTACACTAGGCACATGAATTTTGATCCTAGACATCTTCCCAGTTGCAATTCGTTGTTCAGCCACTGTGGTGATATACCTTAGTTTTCTTTCTTTTTTTTAAGATTTTAAAAATTTATTTATTCATGAGAGACACAGAGAGAGAGGAAGAGACACAGGCAGAGGGAGAAGCAGGCTCCCTGTGGGGAACTTGATGTGAGACTTGATCCCGGGCTCTGGGATCGTGACCGGAGCCAAAGGCAGACGCTCAACCACTTGAGCCACCCAGGTGCCTCGTATCTTAGTTTTCTGAACTTCAGTTTGTCTTTTCCTAAATGAGAGTGGAACTGATCTCAGTCAAATCAGTCAAATAATGACAAAGGCCAGATTATCAGTGAATGATTTCTTGTGTCTCTCCTTGGCTGTCTTGTCCCCTACTTTTGTCACAAATGCACATACTCCCTCTTCCTTGCTCATTTTGTAATAAGCATTTAGATACAGCGAAGACACAACTGGGGAGCCCATGCTTTGATTTGTTCATTTACTCAAGGACTTTTTCTGAGCGCTTATTACACATGAGGCATTGACCTGTTTAGGGAAGTGCTCGGGCTCCCCCAGGCATTGTCATGGAAGGCGCATGAATCATGGCTTTGTATATGACCTGGCAGCAGCAGAACTTTGTAAGTGGAAACAGTGGGTCAGGAAGCAAGGAGGCAAAGTCCATCTCTGCACAATGAGAGACTGAGCTTGGAATGATGCAGTGTGGTCTGGGAACCTCATTATTAGCAAGTCGGAGACATATTGGAGAGTGTTCAGAGAAAAGCCACAAAGATGATAAACGGGCGGAAAGACTGATTTATGAAGACTTAAACAACAAAATATGTATTCTTGGATCAACAAAGACTTCAGAAGAAAGTGATCACTATCAACAACTCTCTGAAGGTTGTGAATACCCCGGAGGCACCCCAGAGGTGTTTAGCCTGGTATCTGAAATGATGACAAGGAATCAGAAGATGGCAAATTTAACTTGTAGATCAGGGAAGTATGAGAAATATAAATCTATCCATGCCTTTGTGACAGAAAGTAGCTTCCAAGGGCAACATCCTTAATCTATTTTTCCTCTTACATACATTTCTGCAGTTGGAATGATGCATAATCATTTGTTGTCTCTTTATGTTCAGGGGTTTTATGTGTGTTTCCTGTTTACATATACCTTCCCCAAAGATGTCTAGGATGAAATATTTGATTTTTTTTTTAACCTTCTGCTTCAAAGGCTTGAAGATAAAAGCAGTTGAGTTATGGGCAAATTGTTTTTTTAAACCAAAGTTTGCACCCTTAACCTTTGTTGAAAGTCACTGTCATGTGGATTTTATTCCTAAGAAAAGCCAAATGAATGACTCTTTATAAGACCATCCCTCAGTGACCTGATCAACAGTTTTATACACATGTGCGCGTGCGTGTGCACATGTGCGTACACACATAGTATAACATAAAGCTTTCAGAGGATAGAAAATCAATTTAGGGATAGAATCCAATCCCATGCAATTTCATTTATTCTGGACTCCTGTGAGAGTGGCTATTTTAGCTACTGGGGTAGAAGTATAACATTTTAAGAAAATAACCCATGTGGGACCTGGGCCTAAGGTTTGGGCTACAGAAACCCTCAAAGAGCTGGGTCCGGTGGACTGACAGGGGTATTTACTCTCAGCCTTGCTCACTTTAGTGCCAGGATATGGAACTCTGTCCAACAGGAGACTGCCATTACATCTATTAAAATGCCTCCTAGCCCCACAACCCCGATTTCCACTGATGATCCAATAGGTTCCTGGGCAGTGACTCCCATGTCTGGATCAGGGCTGGGGTCGAGCATATTCCCAGGCTAAGACTATGAGCTTAGCCCATCCTCCTGGTCACAGTGGTTGACCCAGGGGTGGACATGTAACCTGAGCTGGGACTCAAGGGCATTTTCTGAGAATGCTGTAACCAAGAGCTTCTCTTCATGGCCTGGGTAGCATCTAGATACAAAGGCTGGAACTGCTGTAGTAAATTTTGTTGTCATGATGGGAACTGACCAAGAAGGAGGGCTGTGCATGGACACATACAAACTAGAGGAAAATCAAAGAGGATGGTGCCAGAGCCTTGCTGACAATTTCATATCTGGCTACCTATCTCTACTCTTTTCAGGTATTACAGTTCATAAATGCTTTTTTGTTATTAACCACTTTTGACCTAAGTTTTGGTTCCTTGCGGTATATAGAATCCAGATTGCTCTTTGAATAAGGACCAAGTTGTGTGGTGGAGATCATGATTTCTGTGTAAGTGCGGAGGAGAGAAAGTCCATGTGAACTGGGAGATAGTTATGGCAGTTGCTGGTGGGAAGGAGGGAGCAGAAGGCAGGAGGTGGCTAACAATCATGTGTCCCCTAGGTTCCAGACACTGGAGTGAGGCCCCGCAGTCTACCTCCACAACACACCGGCTCTGTTTGTCTCAGTATCCTGTTTCATAAAGGAGAAAACTGAGGCTTGGAACAGTGGAGTGACTTCCCTGGGTCACTCTGCCAGCAAGATTTGAACCTCTGCTCTTCTTAACGGCTCCTCCCTTCTTCGAGTTTACAGCTTGATTCAGACTATCTGCATTTCAGTCCCAGTTCGAGGTGTTCAACCTTGGACAAGTCACTCATATTTCCTGTGCCTGTGTTTCCTCCCGTGTAAAATAGTGACGATGATGCCCACCTCTCAGAAGGGTTATGGGGCTTTTACTATGTGGGAAGCACTCATACTAGGTGAGTGTGAAATGTTGTTCTTATTGGGGAAGGCTTCTGGGAGGAAATAACACTTACCTGGGGATGGTAGAAGAGTTGGATTTCTGTGGGGAGTGAGTGGGGAAAGGATGAACTGAACAGATGAGCTTAGGCAAAGGCATGGAGTACAATTAAGCACGGGTCATTTCTGCACAAGAAAGGAAACTGCCCCAGCAGTTTATAGATCTCAGTATAAATCTAAATATTTATAAACCACATTATATATATTTAGCATAAATAAAGATTTTATTTATTTATTTGAGAGAGAGAGTATGCGGGGGAGGGAGAGGGGACAAGGGAGAGAGAATCCCAAGCAGACTCTTTGCTGAGTGAGGAGCTCAATGTGGGGCTTGATCTCAGGACCCTAAGATCATGACCTGAGCCAAAATCAAGAGTCGGATGCTCAACTGATTGAGCCACCCAAGCTCCCCTCCCCGTTGTATATTCTTGAATCCTTTGTTGTAAATTAATTGATCACCTATGCATGAGTTTATTTCTGGGCTCGCTCTACTGCTCCATTGATCTAAGTGTCTGTTGTATCAATATAATTTTTTAATTATTATAGCATGATAATTGGGTTTGAAATAAGGGAGCATGATGCCTCCAGCTTTCTTCTTTCTCAAGTCCATCTAGCCCCATCTTAGAAGAGGACTTGTCTCCTTTTTATGTGCCCTCTTTCCCTTCTTCTCATGATCTTATTGACCTATTTATAACTTTCTCCCCCCATCCAGGCTGCTGAGTTCATCCTGGAGGGTTTCTGTCAGGTTTTTTTTCTTTTTTTTTTGAGATCCTGTGTGTCATGTAAAGGGACTTAGTCTTTCAAAGTCTTCAGAGTGTCACATGTACAAGACAAACTTTTCCCCTGCTAAGGCTAATCTTTCTCTCTTGGAGTCTAACTTTGATATACCGATGTACTTTCAAAGTCTCCCTTTCATTAGTCCTTTGAAAGGTAGTATTCTTTCACAGAAAGGTTGAAGAAGACCAGGAAAGAAGGGACAAAATGAAAAAAGAACACTTCACCCTGTCTTACATATATTCTAAATTCCTTAATTAAGAGAAGAGATAAAAATTGAACTCTTGATTTGTCTTAATTGGGCTGATAAAAGGTAACTGCCAATAGACCTAATATTGGAATCACTATTTTTATTTTTCTCATCCTTACCTTCTTTTTGATTTAATGAAATCTATACTAAATAATGGGTACACTGGCATATTTTTTTATTGGTACAATGGTTAAAATATTGCATCAAACAAATAAAATACTTGTTTATATCTACTCTGCTCATTTTTTTAAAAAAGATTTATTTATATATTTATTCATGAGAGACAGAGAGAGAGAGAGAGAGAGAGGGACAGACACAGGCAGAGGGAGAAGCAGACTCCATGCAGAGAGCCTGATGCGGAACTCGATCCCAGGTCTTCAGGATCACACCCTGGGCTGAAGGCTGCGCTAAACCACTGAGCCACCTGGGCTGCCCTCATATTTCTTACACTAGGTAAAACCTTGTTAGTTTTACCGATATGTTTTTACCAGGTGACACACAGGTTCAAATAAAGTTGTTTTCAATTAAAATAGCTGTTGTGGGCAAATGAAACCATACAATCAAGAAGGTAGTCTTAATTGAAGAATAGCTGAAAATAAATCAGTAAAGCAGCAAATTCTGACTGTTTTGCATATTCACTTATTCCAATCCCTTAAAATTTCAATTGGAAATTTCAAAGAACCGTAGTGTAAGAGATGGACAAATGCTATTAAATCACAATACTGTTCTTAGCCAAGATTCTCTCTTTGTAGCTCATGCCTTGATGTCTTTTCTGTTCTGCATAAACAGCAGATAATTCCTGCATGGCATTTGGGCTAGATCCTTCGGTGGAGGTGGAAAATATCCGTCTCTAGGCATCCCCTCTGTGATCAAGGTATTTTGGATTGGCAGTTTTTCCTAGAGGCCATGGTTGCTTGTGTGGAATCAAGGTTCCCTTTGGTTAAAGAGCCTGGTGCCATGCTTTGGTCAGCAATAAGCCGCTGTGTGATAAACAAGTTTATGTGATGATTTTGTTCACTCCTTGGTGCTGCCAGACCTGGGGCAAATCTCACCCATGCAGGCTTCCTGGAAGACATTTAACATTTCCTGCTTCTGGCTGGAAACCCAGAGGATGCCAAACGTGAAAAATAGCAGGGTAAAGAGACATGCTCAGTTAACATGTGATGGTGATTTTAGGAGAAGATATTTCATTTGGGGGTTGATTTTAGTTTTAAATTGACCATTAATCTTGCTTTATGAGTTTTAGAGAGAAGAGGAATATTTTTTCAATCATATTTTTATTCATGTGTGCTTCATGCCATTGTATTGATTTCCAGGTGGAAGCCTTTTTTTTTTTTTTTTTTTTTAAGATTTTATTTATTTACAAGAGAGAGAGAGAGAGAGAGAGGCAGAAACACAGGCAGAGGGAGAAGCCGGCTCCATGCAGGGAGCCTGAGGTGGGACTTGATCCCAGGTCTCCAAGATCACGCCCTGGGCTGAAGGCGGTGTTAAACCGCTGAGCCACCCGGGCTACCCGGAAGCTGTTTTTAAGGACATCCTTTCTTTTCTACTTGCCACATTGTGCCAGTATTCATTCTTAAACTTGAGGAAAAGATGTCTGTAAAAGAAGACTGAACTCAGATGCAAAGCAGGGTCTTTGAAGATCAACTGGAGTACAGAGTTTAAAATGCTTATTTAATTATTATTATCTGTATTTGAGGAGAATCAAATGCCAAGCAGCAAAGGCCAAGAAGGCCAAAGTGATATATTCAAGTTCAAGAAGTGGGAGGCCACAACGATGGTGGGGTCATGGTGCTTTCAGTCAGAGAAATACCAACAGCCAGATGTGTTGTTTGTTTTGTTTTGAGTAACAAGTCACACCAAAATATAGTGGTTTATAACAAAAATAGTTATTATTTCACAGTTTCTATGGGTCAGGAATCTGGGATTGCTTTAGCTGGGTCTTCTTTCTTAGTAACTCTCCCAGGCTGCAATAAAGGTATGATTCAGGCGCCACCAAGTCTCAACTGGGAAAAGCTCTGCTTCCAAGCTCACTCATGTGGATGTTGGTAGGATTCAGTTCCTCACAAGCTGTCGCACTGAAGGCTTCAGTTTCTCGCTGACTGTTGGCTGGAGGCCCTCTCTCAGTTCCTTGCCCTGTGGGCCTCTTCACAGGGCAACTCACAATAT
Organism: Vulpes lagopus; assembly: GCF_018345385.1. NCBI lineage: Eukaryota > Metazoa > Chordata > Mammalia > Carnivora > Canidae > Vulpes > Vulpes lagopus. Next base: position 100,167,757 of record NC_054834.1, on the reverse strand, counting down.
GGCCACTGGTTTCCATTAGAGAGAGCAAGTGAGAAACCGTGAGCAAGAGAGAAGTTGCAGTCTTTGATCACCTAATCTCAGAAGTAGCGTCCACTTTTGCTGTATTCTGTGTGTTGAAAATAAGCTACTGATCCAGCTTGTACTCAGGGGGAGGGGTGTACACAAGGCCGTGGATATTAGAAGGCAAGGATCATTGGGGCCGTTTTAGAATTCTGCACTACAACCAGCATGTGCTACATAATCATGAAAAGTAAAGAAAGCTACAATTCTAATGAGGGTATTTGAGAAATTATATTTAGTATATTTTATTTGTTTGCATATTTATATTTTTGTGTCAAACCATGTATATAATCTGTTTTTTTTTTAAAGATTTTATTTATTGATTCATGAGAGATACACACACACACAGAGGCAGAGACACAGGCAGAGGGAGAAGAAGGCTCCATGCAGGGAGCCAGATGTGGGACTCGATCCCGGGACTCCAGGATCACTCCCTGGGCAGAAGGCAGGCGCTAAACTGCTGAGCCACCCAGGGATCCCCTACAATATGATTGTTTACTTATGTAGAGCCAGCCAGTTTTTCAAGACTGATGACTGAAAACATGATCTACTTATATCTCTGAAGCAAACTTGAATCTGGACAAAGGTCTGGATCTACCAAATTAATTATTCATCTATAAACCCTGAAATAACTCCTGGTCCATTTAATTTTCCTGTCCTTCAAAAAAATTTATTTATTTACTTATTTATTTATTATTTTTTTATTTATGGTAGTCACACACACACACAGAGAGAGGCAGAGACATAGGCAGAGGGAGAAGCAGGCTCCATGCACCGGGAGCCCGATGTGGGATTCGATCCAGGCTCTCCAGGATCGCGCCCTGGGCCAAAGGCAGGCACTAAACCACTGCGCCACCCAGGGATCCCCAAAAAAATTTTTTTAAAGTAGACTCCATGTCCAATATGAGACTTGAACTCATGATCCGAAGGTCAAGAGTCAAATGCTCTAATGACTGAGATAGCCAGCCTAATTTTTTTTCCTAGTTTTACAATATACTTTAATTATTTTATTGAAACCATGGGGCTCTATTTTTTTTTAATATTACTTATTTATCCATGAGAGACACACGTAGAGACACAGGCAGAGGGAGAAGCAGGCTCCATGCAGGAAGCCTGACGTGGGTCTCAGTCTCGGGACCCTGGGATCACACCCTGAGCCGAAGGCAGACGCTCAACCACTGAACCACCCAGGTGTCCCAGGGCTCTATTTTTAAAATCTTCATTCTTAATTCTCTGCAAGTATCTGCTTTTTTTTTTTTTTTTTTTTTGTAAATAGAATGAAAGATTTGACTTATGAATTCTTGCTTGTGAATTCAGGTCTTAGCAATATTACATGTAGTGTCATAGAGAGATGCTTTATTCTCGAGAGAAATGGTCCCATTGAATAGTAAGGTGTTTTCCAATTGGACAGTAATTCATAAGGGGAAATGGCCTGGAAACTATAACTTTTATTATGGAAAGGTGACAGTGAAAAATAGGTGTTTATGTTTAGGTACTTATGGATGACCATGATGACCACTATGTGAATAACTATAGATGACCACAAATGAGACTGAGTCTGTGTGTGTCTGGGCAGTTGGGTAATGTTAAGGCACTTCCTCAGACCCTCAGACCTTATGTGGATTAAAAACACTGGTCTCGGGCAGCCCGGGTGGCTCAGCGGTTTAGCGCCACCTTCGGTCCAGGGCCTGATCCTGGAGACCCAGAATCGAGTCCCGTGTCGGGTTCCCTGCGTGGAGCCTGCTTCTCCCTCTGCCTGTGTCTCTGCCTCTCTCTCTCTCTCTCTCTCTCTCTCTCTGTGTGTGTGTGTGTCTCTCATGAATAAATAAATAAAAATCTTTAAAAAAATAAAAATAAAAACACTGGTCTCTATGGCACCTACTGATCATGAGTATGCATGGCTTCAGAGATGAACTGGGGGCTGCGTCTAGACAGAGTATTTTTTTCTCTAACTTTGGTGACTATGAGGTGGCTTCACTGATTCAGGTGTTTTAGAGCTTCCTGGACTCACCCTGAGAATGACATCAAAGATCAAAGGAGAGGAGCACCCTGGCTTAGCACTGGCTGTAGTAATGCTAGTCTGGAAGAAGTAACCACATGTCCAAGTCTGTCCAACTCTAGATGAAAGTACATGCACAAGAATGGTTAGTTTTTTTGTAGGCAGATCTAAAGGGCAAAACTAGAACTAACAGATCAAAGTTAGAAGAATAATTTCTACATGACATGCAGAGTTTTCTAACAGTCGAAAGTGTTAAAAAGTCATGTAGTCAGTGGAGTCTGGAAGGCTGCTCATGACTCAGGGTTGTAGGGAAAGGGAGTGGACAATCAAGGGGAAATGGGAAAAATAAGCTTTAGAATGGGTGGAGGGGCAGGGAGCTGGGCCTATAGATGTTTTATTAGTGGGGTTGAGAAAAAAACCTGGTAAAATGAAGCTTGTACTAGGAGGGAATGGGATAAAGGCCATCTGCTAATTAGACTGTGTGGCCTAAGAAGACATTGGATATGTATGATCTTTCCCAAATCTTGCCTTGTTGCCTGCCGAATATATTCAACTTTTCTAACACTAAGAATCTGTGAAAGAACATATATTCCTGGTGGATTTGTAAAACCACCAGATCCACCAGGCCCTATTCTTAGCTTCCAAGACCACCTTTCAGATGCACCCCCTTGATTCAGTTATTTAGAGATCTACTGACTTTGTCTCATTATTAGAACTTTTCTAGTGATTTTAATGTGGGTTGGGGGAAGAAGGGATGACAACAACAAAAACTCAAGCCACAACAGCATGATTTATTACAGGACATATTTCTCAGAAGAGACAAAAACAGTATCAATGAAGAGCAATCATAGGAGGGTCACAGTTGTCTCAGAGCCAACTGAGCCATTCATAGAGGTTGGCCTCACATAAACAGCTGCAGGAAAGCAGTTAAATGATTTTCTTCATGCTCTTTAGGGGAGACTGGGTCTAATCTGATGCAGTTGCTCCAAAGGAGCGCTGTTAATGACATCTACACCAAATATCAGTTCAATAAATTGCTTCCCTTCATTAATCTGAGTGTCAGTGTCTGCATTAATGGCGTTTGCACAGCAGAAGGTCTCAGGGAGAGATAATAAGAATCTGCTTTTAGTAACATGTGAGGGTGGCTTCATAAAAACAAGCAAATATTTGTCTTGTCCCTCCACTCTGGTGAATCAAAATCACTTCGTTTATTCATTCTTTTCACTCCACAGTTATTCTTAGAGTGACTGCTATGTGCCTGACACTGCGTGAGGTCCTTGCACACAGGAACAAAAGTTGTTGGGGAGCTTATAGTCAGTGGGAGACAGAATACATCACTGGCATATATAACAATAAACTTGGATAAGAGCTATGAAGGAAAAGTATAGATTTCTTTGGGAATGTAACTGGAGAAACAGATTGTTTTTCTAGAAAAATCTGGGCTTCAGGCTGGAGGAGCTTGTAATTTTTTTATGGGTGAGGGTGACTATCTTTGGGAGTCTAGTTAGAAATAAATGCAGGGAGCCTGCTAGTCCCTTTCCCTCTGCCTCTCCCGCCACTCATGCACACGTTTGCTCTCTCTCTCTCTCAAATAAGTAAGATCTTTAAAAAAACCTGAAATGAATGCGATGCCTCCATAAGATCACATCTGAATGAGACTGTCTCAAGTAAGTACAAATGTGCTTATCTCAACTATTAAATAGAGTTCTGGCTCGGTGGGTAACAATGATCCTTTGTGTAGATAACAATAGGTTACTATAAATGACACAATGTGTCTCTGGGCGGTTGGATAACATTTAGGCATTCCCCTCCCTCTTCTGAGTCTTAAGTGGATTAAAAACCACTAGTCCCTATGGTACCCACTGGGTGTGCATTGCTTCAGTGATGAACTCAGGATCCCTTTAGACAGAGTAATTTTATTCCCTGGTGTCTGTGACATGACTCACCTGATTCAGGTGTTTTAGAGCTTCCTGGACTCACCCTGAGAATGACATAAAAAATCCTGAATCTGATTGTCAGGGGGGAGAGGAGAGGAGCAGTCTGGCTTAGAACTAGCTGTAGTAATACCAGTCTAGAAGGAGCAACTTGCATGTCCAAGAAAATGCCACTCACTGGTAGGAACATCACAGCACTTGGAGAGCTTATAACATAAGAATATACCTATACCACTTCTGCTTATGTTCCATTATGTGAAGGAATTATTATCATGTGTTATCATGTGATTTGAATATAGAATCATTAGCATCCTTCTCACAATTATATTTATTGAAATCTTACAAGTCTAGCACTATTTTTTTAAATTTAAAATAAATTTAATTAACATATAGTGTATTACTATTTTCAAAGATAGAATTTAGTGATTTATCAGTTATATACAACACCCAGTGCTCATTACATCAAGTGCCCTCCTTAATGCCCATCACCCAATTACTCCATACTCTATCCACCTCCCCCTCTAGCAACCCTCAGTTTGTTTCCTGTAGTTAAGATGCTTTGTCTCCCTTTCTGATTTCATCTTATTTTGCCTTCCCTTCTTCTGTGTCCATCTGTTATGTTTCTTAAATTCCACATGAGTGAAATCATATGGTATGTCTTTCTCTGACTGACTTACTTCACTTAGTGTTATACCCTCTAGTTTCATTCATGTTGTTGTGAAATGGCAAGATTTCATTTCTTTGTGTTGGCTGAGTAATATTGGAGGTCATACATATACATATATATGTATACATACACATACACATCACATCTTTATCCATTCATCTGTTGTTGAATCTGGGCTATTTCCATAGTTTGGCTATTGGGGACGTTGCTGCTATAAATGCTATAAACATTGGGGTGTAGGTGTCCCTTTGGATCACCACATTTGTATTTTTGGGGTAAATACCCAGTAGTGCAGTTGCTGGGTCATAGGGTAGCTCTATTTTCAACTTTTTGAGGAACCTCCAGCTGTTTTCCAGAGTGGTTGTACCAGTCTGCAATCTCACCAACAGTGTAAGAGGGTTCTTCTTTCTCTGAATCTTCACCAGCATCTGTTGTTTCCTGAGTTGTTAATTTTGGCCATTCTGACTAGTGTGAGGTGGTATCTCATTGTGGTTTGGATTTGTATTTCCCTGTTGGTGAGTGATGTTGAGTGTCTTTTCATGTACCTGATGGCCATTTGTATGTCTTCTTTGGAGAATTGTCTGTTCATGTCTTCTGCTCATTTCTTGATTGGATTATCTGTTCTTTGGGTGTTGAATTTGATAAGTTCTTTGTAGATTTCAGATACTAGTCCTTTATCTGATCAGGTATTTGCAAATATCTTTTCCCATTCTGTAGGTTTTCTTTTAGTTTGTTGACTAGTTCCTTTACTGTGCAAAAGCTTTTTATCTTGATGAAGTCCCAATAGCTCATTTTTGCTTTTGTTTCCCTTGCCTTTGGAGATGTGTCTAGCAAGAAGCTGCTGCGGCTGAGGTCAAAGATGTTGCTGCCTGTGTTCTCTAGGATTTTGATGAATTCCTGTCTCACTTTTAGGTCTTTCATCCATTTTTAGTTTATTTTTGTGTAGGGTGTAAGAAAATGGTCAAGTTCCATTCTTCTGTATGTGGCTGTCTAATTTTCCCAGCACCATCTGTTGAAGAGACTTTTCTTCCATTGGATATTCTTTCCTGCTTTGTCCAAGATTAATTGACCACAGAGTTGTAGAATTCTCTATTGTGTTCCATTGATCTATGTAGGATCAATGTAGGCAAGTATTTTTGTGCCAGTACCATACTGTCTTGATGAGTACAGCTTTGTAATACAGCTTGAAGTCCAGAATTGTGATGCCTCCTGTTTTGGTTTTCTTTTTCAACATTCCTTTGGCTTTTTGGCATCTTTTCTGGTTTCATACAAATTTTAGGTTTGTTCCAGCTCTGTGAAAAATACTGCTGGTATTTTGATAGGGATTTCATTGAATGTGTAGATTGCTCTGGGCAGTGTAGACATTTAAACAATATTTTTTCTTCTAATCCATGAGCACGGAATGTTTTTCCATTTCTTTATGTATTCCCCAATTTCTTTCATAAGTGTTCTATAGTTTTCAGAGTACGGATCCATTACCTCTTTGGTTAGGTTTACTCCTAAGTATACTATGGGTTTTGGTGCAGTTGTAAGTGGGATCCATTCCTTGATTTCTCTTTCTTGTGCCTCTAACATTGTTAGTGTTTGGAAATGCAACTGATTTCTGTGCATTGATTTTGTATCTTGCCACTTTGCAGAATTCCTGTATAAGTTCTAGCAATTTTTGGGTGGAGTCTTTTGGATTTGCAACATAGAGTATTGTGTCATCTGCAAAGACTGGAAGTTTGACTTGTCAATTTGGATGTGTCAGGCACTATTTTAAATTCTGTCATTTATCTCTGTGTCTAACATCTCATTTAATTCTCACAATTGATCCCCAGAATGTAGCTTCCAAACACAGGAATTTTCAAATATATTCTCATTATCAATGGGGAAATATTTTCCAGGTTCTAAAAGGAAAAGAGTTACTAATTATAAATATAAGGTGTCCTCCTCCCCTACCATCCAGCTCAGAATGTTATCCAGAATTTGACTGCCATGTTTGGCTTCAAGGGCAGGAGGCCAGAGTAGGGGAAATCTGGGCTTTCTAATTAGAACTGCTTCTAAATTACTGTGTACTCTTGGGCAAGTCCTCCAATATTTCTGTTTCTAATTCACTGGTTGGTTTGGTTAGACATGAAATAGTGGTTGGAACCCTCATGGAGCTGAGAAGGTAAATGTTTGCTTAAGAACTAAATATTTTTCATTGATTCATCGAAGGTAAGTGAAACAAGCAAAAGTCACCAAGCGACCTTAATATCTTGGTGTGTGTTCATCTGTGTTTTACTGTAATGCATGTCATCTGAAAAGCTGTGTGCCCTAAATCTTGCTTTACTCCACATTCATGTTGGTAGTGGTGAAGATGAGGGATGTTGTCAAGGCATTTGGGAACATACCCTGTATCTTTCAGCTTAGCAGTACTAGCTTGGAGCCCTCAGTGCCAAAAAGATGTCATCAGCCCCCAGTATTTTATGAGCCTCTTAAAAGGGTGAGTATTCAGGAATGATACTCGAGCAGTTTGTCAGGGCACTGTGCAATCACTACCTTGAGGAGCTGCTTCTTGGACTGAAATCAAATTGCAATGGCTCCACACAGCCGACGGAGGTTTTAATATCAGTCCAGTCCATCACCCACAGAGAACACTATTAATAACCAGGTAAAAGCCTTTGTGTAGAAGCCGATTCCATTTACAGTTATATCATGTCAGACGGATGTCAGTGTCCTATCTTGTCTTAGTCATAATGATGGCTAATATGATCCATACAGGATAATAGATGGGGTGGGAAGGATTACGGAGTTAAAAATCAATCAGGGCTTTCTCATACATTTCTATGCTTTTGTGGCTGGTTAAATCATCAAAGTCTCAAGATTGATTTTTTTGCTTTAGTAATCAATCCTTCACAATCTGTTACCTTTTTCCTCCTCCCTCTCCCACCCGACCTTTTTTTTTTTTTTTTTTTTTTTAAACATGTAGACAAGAGTTAAATTCATTCTCTGGATAAATACACAGATGCACTCTTTGCCCCAGAGGGAAGATTTATCACATTTTGAAGGCAGAGCTGAAAAGTTGTGCATGCTACTGTACTGGACAGGCAAGATATGGGGATTGATAAGTATGAAGTAGTTTTAAAGTAGTTTTTTTCCCCCCAGAAATAAGTCATTTATACTTGAGTATTTGGCATTTTATTTTCATCAGCAAAAGCAGAGGCTCAGTTTGTATCACCAAAAGAAATCTGGGCATAACATTTATACAATGAGACAGATTAGCATGAAACACTGGTATCCTCAAGTACTGAATGCAGCGACAGGCCATGTCTCCTTGAACTTGGAGATATAGATGACATATACGTATGTGCATATTCACCAAGGTCCTAACACTAAATAGTTAGAGTGCTAATTTGATACGGAAAAGCTCAAAGGGGAAGCCATATATCTGCTATTACTAAGAAGTTAGAACTCTTTGGACAAAAAACTATAAAAATCCAGGCAGATGGCTCAGAGCAGGTTGACAACCCTAAATAGATACATGAAGGAGTAAATAGGAGAGAGAGTGGGACTTTGAGATGGACAAGAAGTGGGACAAGAACCCTGTGATGGGCCCATCTGAACTGGGAGGAAAGCCAGTGTGTCAGCACAAGTCGTGACATCGGCATGCTATTACTTGTAGAGCAGTTGATGTGGAAAACCTCATGAGGAGTAATAGCATTATATAGGTGCAGGAACATAGGAACCTGAAAGGGGCCATTCATTCATTCATTCACCACAATCTTTCATTTAACGGCCACTGTACTGGGAGCAACAGATGCACATGGACATCCTCAAAAGGGAGAAGAGAATAGAAACAAATAATTTGGATACAAGGAGATAGCCTTCATAATCGATGAATGTAAGAGACCTGGCACTGTGAGCCATAAGGCAGGCAGCAGCCACTCATCTTCCTTTACTCTGCAGTGAATCCCGATGGGAGGTTGGAGGGTGAGGTAAAGATATTTATTTCCTTAGTGGCCTTAAAAGTGGGTCACAGCCAGACCTAGGCTAGGCCCCCACTTAGGTCTTACTAGCACAGCCTGGCCATGCTGTCTGGCAGCCATCTTTGCATACTTTTCTCCTTCTGGGTTCCAGTAGCCACCCTTCCCATTCCCTTTGGGCCTTTTGGTTAATAGCCATGGGCTGTTACACTATCCCTTGTGGTTTCTTTATGGTCAGTTTGTAAATTGTCACTTGTTAAACTTCCCTCACATTATCTTGATTTTGGCACTGCTTCCTGCTGTGACCCAGCCTGATATGTATCCCAGTTTCATCCCTCCCTCTCCTACCTATACTCTCACCTAGTCCTGCAAGTTTACTGCAGTAGCCTCCTAAATTACTGATTTCACTCTTGGTCCCTACAGCCTATTCACTACACAGCAGTCAAAACAATTGTTTTAAAAACAGAAATCAGGTCATGACAATTTCCTGTTTAACACCCTTGAATGGCTGCTGAGCATTTTTGTAAAGTTTGAAGTTCTTACCCAACTTAGGATGCTCTTTATGAAATAAATCCTTTCCACTCTTATCTCCTCTATCACCCGTTGGTGTCTCAGAATTGTGTTCCAACTACTGTGGCCTCCCCTGTTCACTCAAGTACTTTGATGATTTTCCTCCCTGAACATCAAATGGCTGCCCCTTCTACCATCTATTTTCAGAGAGGTTGTGTATGACCACCAGGCGATAGTAGCCACCAGTCTTTTTCCATGACATCAGCTTACTCTCATTTTCTGTATAGCTTCCTGCCTAACTGCTTCCCTCACTTTGTCTTCTTTCTTTCTATCTGTCCATCCGTCCATCCATCCATCCATCCATCCATCCATCCATCCATCCATCCATCTTCCCACTACAATGTAAGTTCTATTGGTATAGGGAACTGGTCTCTATATCTCTACCACATCACACAGTATCTGACACATAGTAGGCACTTAGTAAATACTTATTGAATGAATGAATGAGCTAATCAGAGAACCAAGTCCTGGAAGGACAGAGAATGAATCAAGTTTCTAAGGGAGGAAGTCAGGAATAGAAGAAGAGTGGGGCTACTAGAACTGTAGAATTTGTTAGGACCAGATAGAAACCATTTTGTGGAATAGGATTATGTAGTAATGATCAGATGAGAGTTCTAAGGTTGTACCAGGGTTAGAGCTTTCTATCTTTCTATATTGTGTGTGTTCCACAGACTCCTTTGGAAATTGGATAAAGCCAAAAAACCCTTTCTCAGAAACATGCTTTAATGCATAAGATAAAATATCTAGAATTATGAGGAGAACTAATTATATTGAAACAGTTATCAAAGTATTCTAAAAATTATGATATAGTAATATATAAATCTTCCTCTACTTTATTGAGAGAGAAACCCATCAAATATTGAAAATATCTAAGTCAGCAATGCCCTCGATACACCAAATATCATAGCTTAGCCTAGCCTACCTTTTTTTTTTTTCAAGTTTTTTTTTTTTCAAGAAGCCTAGCCTACCTTAAATGTGCTCAGAACACTTACATTAGCCCACAGTTGTGCAGACTTCCCTAACACAAAGCCTGTTTTATAATAAAGTGTTGAATATCTCATGTAATTGATTGAATACTGTATTGAAAGTGAAAAACAGAATGGTTGTATGGGTACAGAGTCGTTTTAGGTGTGTGGGTTGTTTACCCCCATGGTGGTGTGACTGGGAGGTGGGGCTGCAACTGCTCACCATCACGGAGAGTATTTTACTGCATATTAGTAGTCCTGGAAAAGATCAAAATTCAAAGTTTATGGTTTCTACTGAATGCATATCTGTTTTTTTTATGCATATCTGTTTTGCACCATTGTAAAGTCAAAAAATTGTGAGTCAAACCATTGTAACTTGGGACTGTCTATAAATGCTTTATTAATAGATTAATAATCTAGCAATGTATTTGATAATCACTAGAATTTTGATGTAATGATGAACATAAATGGTATTTTGAAATAGCTACATCAACATTAATGGTGATATGAAAATACATTTGATTTCTGTAAGTCCTAGATGTGCTAATTCTGCTCTGATTTGTTGTCTACATTCACAATTTAAGGAAATACTGAATTTAACCAAAATAATTTTTTTCTCCCCCAAGTTCACAGAGATCCAGAATTCTGTCCATTGACCCTTGGGAGTTTGTTTGGAACCTTGATGGGCCTGGGCTTGGGTGGAAGTCCAAGTAGCTTCTCTAGCAATGGCTGGGGCCTGTCAGAGGCTTGTGCTGATGCACAAATACGGCTCTATGAGAGCTAACATGGCTTGAATGACCACAGTATGACCAGAGATTGGTGAATCTCAAAAGAGCTGAGAATGTAAGAATACTTCCTTGAACCAGATGTAAACTGTGATCCCTTTAAAGCCTGAATTTCTCTTTTGGAATCATGAGAGAATACTTTCTTGTGTGATGCTTGGGGATCCTGCTTCCTAGTAGTTGAAGAAACAGTTTAAGAAAAGGCTTCATGTGATATCTCTGTTTCTCCAGGTTCATTTTTATTCCCATACACATCAACATTGGGAAATGAAATCCTGTGGTTCTACAAGACGTTCCATACATATTTGCCTTAAAGAATCCTACTTTAAGAGTGTTTTAGGGTAAGGCATTGAAACTCTACCATTAAATCGAGAATGCCTAAGCACTTACAGATGGGGTTCCTTAGGTTCATTCATTACATTTATGATCTATAGACTCTCCCCAAAGTAATTTCTTCTTTAACCACATTGGTTTGGGATGTGTGAAATACATCTGTAACTAAAAAAACAATCTGTAACTGATCAGAGTTGGAGATGCCGCCACTTGCCTCACTTAGGAGGAGGCTCATTTGAATATGCTCTCTGCTCTTGGATGCGAGTAAACAGACCTAGAGCAAGACAAACTTTCAAAATATAGACTTGTGGCTTATTACTTGCCTGGAAGTCCTGTTATTTTTTTTTAAGATTTTATTATTTATTCATGAGAGGTATGGAGAGAGAAAGAGAGAGAGAGAGAGGCAGAGACACAGGCAGAGGGAGAAGCAGGCTCCACGCAGGGAGCCTGATGTGGGACTCGATCCCAGGACTCCAGGATCATGCCCTGGGCCAAATAAAGGCAGGCACTAAACCAGAGTCACCCAGGAATCCCCGGAATTCCTGTTATTTATTAAGCAGAGAGCTTTAATAGAATGCAAATTTCTATCATAAAGAAATTTATGAAATATCTGAAAATAATGGAGGTTTTTTGTCATGTATTTTGTGGAACTTGACACAGGACTACAGCTTGGAAAAGCAGGAATTTGGCCCACGTGAAGACTATTTTGGTCTGGTCAAAAGAACAGAGGAATATAAATTTGGGCACGGAGTAATTCAAAGAGCCATAAGAACCCTTATATCTATTGAACCAGAGTTCTTTGGTGTGCAAAGCTTGGAAATACTTCAGGGTTTTCTTCTTGTGTGCTGCCTATCCGTGTGTCTTATAGTAGGAGGGTTTTCCAGGGGTAACTAATCCTAATGCTTTGTGACAGATCTTGGCATTGTGGCAAGTTTTCAAGTGGATTTGAATGGCTTTGGGTTGTTGAAATAATTCACTACAATGTAGCTTGACATGTGACATCTTATTTTATTAAGCAGAGAAATTGGAATGGAAACCAAGAGCATGAAACATTCTTTGCTAAAATAAATCAGCAATAATCCTCTATAGGTTTGAGGTAGAAATGAGGTTTAGTCTTATAAGCCTGCCCTTATGACATCTGACAATCAAATTGAAACCAGGTGTAACCCGTATCACCACAGTCTGTCCCTTCCAACCACTTCCTGGTTTTTGTAGCTACTATATGGGATTCTGATAAGTAGCACATGCTCTCCTGGTAGGCACTCGTGAAAATATTTAATAGAAATCATGAAAGCATGTAAGAAGGATAAAAACCCCACTTTTTGTTTTGAATTTACAATGTGGAGTGCTGAGAGCTTGTCGCTTATGGGAAAGATTGTTTTTCATCCTGTCTACTATAGCCCAGCTGATGGTTGTGTGTGCCCCATGGCCTCCCAGGCCATAGTTTTCTGAGAGAAACACATTAAGACTAACTAGGATTCAGTCTCCTTGACAGAAAGTCATGGCCAACGCTGACGTTACGGTTGTGGCCCAGAGTCTTCATGGCCAGCACCTCTTCTCTGTTTCCATTCCTAGGTCAAATGCTTATTACCCTTTAAGCCCAAACTTTTACAAGTAATTAGCAGTTGAATCTTCTAGACCTCAACTCTCTTACCCATTTTCTAACCAAATTCCCATAGAAATCAACAACTAGGGTTATTGATTTAATTTAGTCTAATTTAATTTTAATCGATGAGTAGCAGTGCTTTCACTGGATGTTTAAATTGAGAAGGTCCCAATGAAATAAACTAATAGATTTTCGTATTTTATAAATATTTACCTTAAACTGCTCAGTCTGGTTGTACTGAAAGACACTTTTAGAAAGCATAAGAATCAAGCAAATGATTCATCAGAAACAATAGAATACTCACTTTCAACCCTATGAGTGCTAGTCACTGTCTAATGTCCTATTCTTCATGTTGAGAAGTGACCAACTTAAGAATAATTTCCCACAAGCCAGTGTACTGAACATTCATTGACCTTGGGAGCCAAGTCAGAGAGAAGGCAGTTTTGTCAAGGGAGTGGAGTTCTGACAGCAAAACTTTGATTCCTTTTTGATTGTTCCAAAGGAGCAGTCACCCCACCCAGCATGGACAGAGAAGTCCAGACCTTGATGCTATTTTAAGAAAAAAGGATTGGTTTCTTTCTTGCTCTGAAAACTTTAGCCCATGCGGTTCCCATGGACTTTTAAGACTGAGGAATAATCTGAGGACTGACTTGCATTTTGAAGCCTTTGGGGAATGCTATGGCCAGAACTGACCAACGTTAGCTCACGTTTTAAATTCTGTTTGGTTCCCCCCACTTCCATTCTGAGTTCTAATGTCTTTTCATCCTGGCCGGAAGCTGCAGCTATTTTTCTCCATGCTTGACCTAGCCATTTATCCCACTTTCTTTTGGCAGAAGAATAGAAAACAACATTTGCAGCATCCCTAAATTAATTATACTTTTCTCAAGCTAAAGAACTGTGACAGAGCCACAAAACAGCAACTGAAAACTAATTCCTTAAAAGAATATGAAAAAAGGAAGTTGTATAAGATAGGGTAATTAATCTTGCAATAAAAATAATTGTTTACAGTTAAAATTAATGTAACATGCATTCCTCAGCAGATAATAAATTATGGACTTTCTCATTAGCATTTGAATTGATTTCCTCTAATTTCTGAGAAGCACATGAGCATGTGACTAGATTAAGTTTAATTGGACTACAGCTGGTGCTGATTGTATGCACACGGGGTGGGGGCTTTGCTGAGTGATTGGCTGTCTCTGCATTTTGTTTCTATTGTCTTTCTCTTTCTCCACTGCTTTTTCCCCACAGGTAGGAAGATTGAAAATATTAGGGTCTTAAAATAGAATTAACTAGAGGAAGGACTGTGATTTCAGATAATATTAGGCAGTGAGCTTCTACGAAGAATGATTATGGTGTAATATATGACTATGGTATAATATAATTGTTATTACCATCTTCTCCTCATTATATAATTATTATTTTGTCAACAGTTAACTTATTGAGCATTTGACATGTGCTGCTCTTTTACCAAGTACTTCACATGTCATTTAATCTTCACGGTGGTGTTATTGGGGGTGCCATTATTCTTGGAAAGAATTGGTAAAATTTAGGCCCAATTCTACTAGGATATATCTGATGAAAGCTGAAAAATTAAGGACAAAAGAGTAGTTGTAGATTTTTAGTCCTACAATGGTATAGTCTCCCTTAAAAATAAAATTCTCACTTAAATTAAGTAGAACTATTTAGAACAATTTGAAAACTAAGCTCCTCCAGAGGACTTCACGGAACATTGGTGGTACGAAGCTTTGTGTCTTTTTCACTTTAGTGGGTCACCTCCCAACAGGAGTGGCTCCGGCCTTTTGCTTTCTTGATATACAGGAAAAGTTGGCAAGTAGAGTTCTTTCAGTGGAAGATGAAATAGTTTTAGGTGAATTTAATGGTTGCTTCTTCTGGGTTCACGTGAATAGCTATGCTTAGCTCAGGGTTCTAGTTTCACTGTGCCTTCCTTGTCTTGTAGTCAGTTGTTTATAGGACAACTTCCCATGGACTGTGCACTCCTTGAGGATGGGGCCCACACTGGGCTTGATAAATAAATACACCAAACTGTAGGGATTAGCTACAATTTTAAATAAGATGTTCCTAATTCTGAATAAAATTAGGTCTCAGAAGTTTTTCTGCTCTTATTTGCCAAATACATCTTACTTCACAATATTATGTATTCAGTGGGTTATTTGTAAATTCAAATATTGATGTAGGTAATTACACGGAGAAATAGAAGCTGATCCTGGTACCTAAATATCAGTGTGGACAAAGAAAGAAGACTTTAGGAATTGTGATATGTGAAGTTATAGTCATGCTACCTTTGAATATAAAATTTTTTATATAATATTAAAAAATTTTGAGTATAATTGACACACAATGTTAGATTAATTTGAGGTATACAACATAGTGATTCAACATCTCTTTAAAAAAAATATTTTATTTATTTGAGAGAGAGAGCACAAGCAGGAGGGGCAGTGGGGGAGGGAGATTGAGAATCTCAAGCAGACTCCATGTTCAGCATGGAAACCAGTATGGGGCTCGATCCCAGGACCCAGCGAGCATGACCTGATCTGAAACCAAGAGTTGGATGATCAGCCAACTGTACCATTCAGGCATCCCATGATTCAACATCTCTATGCATTGTGCTGTGTTCACCACAAGTGTAAGCTAGCATCTGTCACCATACAACACTATTACAATATCGTCTATATTCCCTCTTCTGTACCTTTTATTCCCATGACTTACTTATTCATTCCATAGCTGGAGGTCTATATCTCCCACTCCCCTTCACCTATTTTGCTTGCCTACCGCCATCTTCTCTGGCAACCATCAGTTTGTTCTCTGTATTTGTAGGTCTGGTTATATTTTTTGTGGAATAGAAAATTTTTGATCATGGTAGAAACCTGCCTGAGTATTAAACATGGGATATTTTAAATATGTGTGCACACACACACAACCCCCCCATACACATTTTAGGTCTGATTTTCCTTCCTGCTTTATAATATTATAACCATGGGAAAGAAACAAAAATTAAATGGTTTGCTGGTGTTCTAATGTTGTAGTTGAACACATGTGCCCAGGACAAATGCTAAGGGACCAGTCTGTCTGGAGCCTTCATTGATCCTTTGACTTTTTGCACTTTTTACTAAGTCCTGTACAGTGCCCCTCTTTTTAACTCTCCTGTTGTTTGGAGCTATTAAAATCTGTAATCCATATCCTTTGTTTTAGTTTTATCATAAGCTGAAATACAGCCCCACTTAAATTTTCCCAATAAACAAAGTGCCACGTTGTTGCAGCCTTGCCTTTCACCTCATTATGGTGGGAGCAGAGTGTGATGTCACACTTGACCCAATACCAATCTGCCCATAAATGATACAGCCTGTTCCCCCTTTGCTTCCTGGCTCAAGCACCGGGAAGGGAGCTTAGTATGAAATTCATGCCGTGATGACAGATTTAAAAGTTGCTACAAACTCTAACAGACAGCAACTGCAGTTTGTAGACATACACAACATGTACCGCTCTCTTGTATTCTTAAGTGATGACATTCTTCGTTTAAAGAGTTACGTTTATGTAGCTCATTACTGTTGCCTGTCTATGAAATGAGGGTGGTAGAAAGAAGGGAAAAGGAGGCTAAATTGGATATGAAGACATTTACCAGAAGAATTTTCCAAATGTTAATGAGCAGCTTAAAGGGCTGCACACATGTGTTGCAACGTAATTGGGTTTGGTGCCTTCTGGGGACTTTGAAGCTTTTCCGCCCTTGCCCATTGTATTTTGAGAGGTGGAATGAGACCCTCAGAGTTCTAACACTTTGGCTCTGAAGATCCACATGGTGCTAAATTGTAAATCTGCAGACAGCCAACAAACAGAGGGCCAAGCTCCAGTGACTCTTGTTTGGTTTGGGCTTTTCAAGCAATTAAATGAATGGCAGTCTCTAAACGTCTCTGGGGAGGTACAACGTGCTATGAAGAGAATTTACTGGAAAGGGGCAAGGAGGGGTTCCTTCCCTGTTGCTGGGGCTTTTCCTGGAAAAAAAAAAAGAATAAGCAATTACATCCAAATGTGTCCTGAGAATTTGCCAACCTGTTTCTATTCCTTAGTTCCAGTTACCTTCATTGTCTATCTGAGTTCTCTATTGGGAAAGACTTGGGTTTTTTCCATGTGAAGCAATAATAACTCAGAATGAGCTTATATCATTAAGTAAGTGTATATTTTGAAAGATTCCTTTTGGCCGTTGTTCAGTCTCTTGGAAAGTGGTTATGTCCATTTATCAGAGAAGAAAACAAGATACTCCTATAGTTTGATCCAAATAAGCCCCTTGTTCCTATTGTGGGTTATCTCCAGATATCTGGCTCCTGGGGGAGAATCACATGAGGGATCCATAAGACATCAGGTGGGATAGCCAGATGCCAGGGCTCCTGCCCTCTCTGAAATAATGCATGGGGGCCATTGAGAGCTTCAGGTTGCATGTTGCTCAGTCTGGGTGAAGTTAATTATGGTTACTGTTATAATTCAGGAATGAGTTTTATTGAACGGTGGAAGGTTGTTGATTTAGGGGGCCATAAATTACTCCTGCAGAAGCAGGGGGCTATGGGCCATTGCAGTGATGCTGTAAAGTGGTTTGAGAAGGTTCAAAGAAGGTTTCCTGAAGTTGCATTTGGAATAAGAATAAGTTTGGCCATGACAGTAGCCTAGGAAAATGAGTCCTTCAGCATCAGTTATTTCTTTGAAGGTTCAGGCTTCTGATTCTTACTCTTGTGAGGGTGCTAGTCATTATCTTAGAGTGCCAGTAAAAGGTTATAGTACTGGTCTGACTCTCAACTTTCTGGCTAGGTTCCTATTCTGATGGCCTGTTGTTGTATTGCAGACATACTCTTTTTGGTTTGATCTTTACAGCTGTTTCATGGCCACTGAATGTGGAGACCAATGTCAAATTAGGTGGAAAGTATTTAAGTATAAATATTTTTCAGTCTCTGCATTTGGCTTAAAGCTGGGTAACAACAGAAATAAAAGAGGCAAGTCATTCCGAGGAGACCCCCGATTTGCATTATTATCCAAAGCTCAGACGAATGATCTGAATGTTGGATGATTCTCCAAATTTAGCAGAATCTTTAAACTAAACTACTAATGCCAACTATGAGGCACCACGGATCATTAACCACCTCTTTCTCCTACCTTCACAATAGGATGAGGTATGTGTCCGGCTCCGTCTCAGGTATTAAGGTATTAAAAGAAGTTTTTCCCATTCTCTGTCCTAAGTAGGGAGTGAAGATAGACACAGAGAGATAACCAATAATTGGAGGTGGCTCAAAAGTGCAGTGGTATAACCATACTCTGTAAATTTGAGAGGAGAGCTAACTTCTAGCTGGAATGGTCCAAGAAAATCATCACAAAGCCTCTTACTGAATTCTTTCACACACATGGTCAGATTTCATCCTTTCAACATTCCAGAAATGTAGGTATTATTATTTTCATTTACCTGAAGAGGAAATTGAGGGTCCCAGAAATTGACTTAAGATCCTGCAGATAGAAACATGTAGTCAGAATTTGAAGCCAGGTCAGACTATGTTAAACTGGGGAGCAGTATTATAAGGGGGTGGTGAAAGATGGAGGGGTAGAAGATGAAAATAAATTCTAGGTATTCAAAGTTAAATACGCAGTTCTGTTGGTCTGATTTGGAGGTTTGAGTGGTGTATGGAAGTAATTAGGAGATAAGCCTTCGGGAGGATGGGGTTCTACTTTGGGGGCTTGGAATGGCTGGCTCTAGTCAAAGGGTCCTCCAAAGACCATCAGACTATGTCTGTTATGTTCACTGTGGGAGCTTCCAGCATGCCTGATGAATAATAGACACTCAATAGGTAAGAAAGGAAGAGGGGAAGAAAGAAGAGAGGGAAAGAACACTGAGGAAGGAATCATTAAACTTTATTCCCCTGAGGAATGACTTGCTGAATGATTTTTTGGGGACCTCTGCCTGTGTCTTTGCCTCTCTCTCTCTCTCTGTGTCTCTCATGAATAAATAAATAAAATCTTAAAAAAAAATCTTAGCCAAATTCATGCTTCCTAAAACAGTATCTGGTTATATCCAGTTGAGACTCTATCTCACCTGGATAATGTGAGATGATTGGAGATGAGGTGCTTAATTGCTTGTTTAATGTTTCCAATATATACACAGTTGGGACTGTCTCAATGCTCCTCAGCCTTAAAATTCACTCTTTCAAACCTTTCTCCTAATAAATGCCAGGTTATTTTGGTAATCAGGGATGGTTATTGTAATAATGGCCATTTGCACATGAGTCATTAGCTGTCAGGGTTCAGGGCTTTATGTGATCAGTCAGAAATTTGCAAGAAAATAAATTTGAATTTCATTTTGGCCCCTGGAGTCAGAGGAGTGCTTGATAGTCAACAGATACTTTCCATTTGAATGAATGAATGTAATATTTGATTGGACCACTTAAAACTTGACTTGGCTGTGTATGACTTGATGGAAATATCAGTGAGTAAAATCATTTTATAACTCATCATAATTTTATCAGATTGATGTCTATGTTTTATTCTTATTTCTGTTTTCTAAATCTAGGTCTTTTTCATTTTATAATTGATATTCTGTAGTCTTAGCCAGTTTTCCTTTCTCTCCCCATTTTTTCTTCCTTTCCCTGAAATCCCCAATTGTTCCTGTCCAGATGTAACATGCTCCTGAAAAAATTTTTCATGTTTCATGTTTTCATGTTCATTAATTTACACATCCATTGTTTGTTCATTCTAAAATTGTTTTTGGGAGCATCCCTGTATAAGATAATCATCTAGCTGTAATGGGAGTGGACACATAACAAGGGAGAGAGACGCAATATTGTACCACATAGTCTGCAGGCTCTGTAAGCAGCTTTGACTTTATAAACCCAAGTTCCCCTTTTTGATTCTGGAAAGTGGGGAGGTGGAGTGGGAATTGTCTGCTCAGCGCTGATGAAACTTCATCATGGTCCCCAATATTCCCTGCATTCCCCTGTCTTATTCTTAATTCCTTCCCCTATGATATGATATTTGTCTTATCTTTCTTTCTTTTTATTTTTTTAAAATTTTGTTTATTTATTTATTCATGAGAGACAGAGAGGCAGAGACACAGGCCGAAGGAGAAGCAGGCTTCCTGCAGGGGAGCCCGATGTGGGGCTCGATCCAGGACCCCGGGGTCACGCCCTGAGCCGAAATGCAGATGCTCAACCGCTGAGCCACCCAGGCACCCTTTGTCTTGTCTTTCTGTAGTAGAGTATTCAGTGACTCTCCAAGCAAATCCTGTTTGCTTGCTGTTCCCTGTACATACCTTTCTGCTCTTAGGGAAGCTGTTGGCTTCTTCCCTCCTTGGGCAACATTTCTTCTTCCTTTCTGCCAGCTCATTCTTTAATGTTCTGCTCAGCTTCTCTTTTCTCCAGTGAGCTGTCATGCCCCAGCCTGTACTTACTTGTTCTTTCCTACATTTTGGCTGTTTGCTGTGTTTTCTGTCATGTAATTATTTCCCATTTAAATCCCTCCATGCCTCTTTATGGATGACGGTTTTTTTGTATCAGTGACTCTGTTTTTGTTTTTTGTGGATGCCCCATATCCCCTGGCCCAAAACTCCCTTTCATGTAAACGATCACTGACCAATAAGAGAGGGGTTGTGAGGACATTTGTTTCTTCCTCAGGTGAAGGTATAGTTGTAAAGTCGTGAATATGAGACTCTTATTAATTAACTCTTTTTTTTAATAGCACTTAGTAGAATACAAAGAAAGAGAAGACAGCTATAAATTCTTTTTTTTTATATTCTCAAGATGAAGAAGATTTAAAATGAAGATTTATCTCACACAGCTGTTTTTGTCACAAGGAATGGTTCTTTTGACTCATGCTGCCCAAATTATTTCATTATTGTTATTGTTAATTTTATCTATTTAGAACAGAAAATGTTCAATTGTTAAAAAAAAAAGAAAAGAAAATGTTCAATTGTTGTTGGCTTTCATAAATTCATTATTTTACGACCCATTGAGAAGACTGTTTTGCTGCAGAGTTTAAAGGGAGCTGAACAGGCATTATGAAATCAGAAGGAATTTGAGTATTTGAAAGCTGGCTGTATTCTATTGCCTGGGGGTCTAGATGAACATGTCAAAGGAAGGCCTGTAAGACCTCATCAAGGAATGGCATATGCACGTGTGGAGGTCATACATTAGGCTGCAACATTATTGTCAATCAGTCCTTCATGAACTTTTGGGTTCCTATGTATCATCTCCAGGAAAGGAAAGAGAAACTTTTCTAGAATGTTTCACTTGTCAATGAGGGTGAATGATTTTTAGTTGTTTTATCCCATGTGTGGTCATTATTGAAACATTTCTAGGCAAGCTCTGGCTGGATCTCTCCTCACAGTTTGAAGCTGTGATACTTGTATCCATATTCTGCAACAGCTTGTAAAATCGTTTTCTGACCAAATTAGAGTTTTCTATTGGGATTGTGTTATTTCAGGTAATAAATATGGAATACGTAAAGTATCACCTGCTAATTGGCACAGAGAGAGTTTTGAAAAGATGGATTTTTCCTTTCAAAAATACTGATAAATATGTTAACTTTAGTCTTTATGTTTTTTTTCTAGTAGTGATAAGGACTATGTTGTGTAATAAGTAGTGTAAAATATATTTTTTGAAGTTCTGATTTGCTTTCCAGGTGACTTTATTGTTAATGTGAACAATCCATCTTAAATCCTATAAACTACATTAAAAATACTGAAATTGCATGCCATCAAAGGCAAGGACATAAAGGAGAAGACTAATAATTTGACCACATTAAAAAAAAAAAAAAAACCAGAGTACAAAGATATCTCCCATAAACAAAGGTAAAGATAAAGACAAACTGGGAAAGGGTATTCACAACATATGATGAGAGGATTACATCTCTAATATATATAAAGAGCTCCTATAAATTAATAAGAATGTGAATATAACAATTCAAAAAATACAAATGGCAAAAAATATGTGAAAGAATATTAATGCTCATGAATATCAAAGTAAACAAGTTAAAACAGGAATAGATATTTTTATTTTCTCTTAAATGAATATTGCAAATACTCAAGGCTAATAGGAAAAAACAGAAACATACATTCTTATAAACTTCTGATAGTGATAAAAATTGATCTAACATTTTATGGGCAATTTAGCAAAATGTCAAACTTTAAGATATGTATACCCCTTGGTTCAGGAATTCCACTTCTGGAAATTTATTTGCAGGGAATACTTGGACAAACACATACAAATGTGTGCATGAGGGTATTCATCAGCATTGTTTATAACCAAAATTGAAATCAATCCAAATGACTGCTAATAATGGGTGATCCAATAACTAATGGTATGATAGCACAGATTACCTACAGGCTTTAGAAATGATGATGTAAATCTGTATTTATTAACATGGAAAAATATACCCTGTGTGTTAAATGAAAAAAAGAGGGGGGCTGGGAAATGGTATTAATGTTCTTGTTTCCAGAAAATAATTAAACTCTGAACATATAGAAAAGGTGCAAATAGAGGGAAATTAAATTAGTTACTTTATTTTTTGATAGAGGGAAATTTTAAAGGATATAAGTAAAAAGTAATAACAGCCATTAATCTTTGGCCATTAAAGAGTTAAAAATTACTAATTAAAAAAAGAAAAAATGGATTTTTTAAAATTTTGGGTAAAACACACTGTAATATGCTTTTGTCCATATCACAGATGGTAATACAAAATCATTTTTTGAAGATGGCATTCCCACATCTACTTCTTAAGGTCACTCCTAAGGACATGGTCAAGCCAGGCTACAAGAGGGTACAGATATCTTTGCAATGAAAAGGGATGGTTAGCCAGTGAGACAAGCATGGATTTAGGTGTAGGACTTTCTGATAAATGTTACTTTGGGTTTTAAAACAATACCAGTGTCGAGAATGAAGAGTCTAACAAACCTCTTAAAATAAGGCAAGGGATGAGGAGTGTGTGTGAACTAGTCAGAAGAGATCTTTTCTCCCTAGAGCATGTCTTGTGCACTTGGCATTGAACACATCCGACATGGTTTTACAGACATTTCCCATCAGCTCGCAAGCTGCTTCAGACTGGGAAATAGGTGTTCGTCCCTCCTTCATAGTGCGCTGAGCATGTATTAAGCATGGGGCATTGAGGTAGTCCCTGGGGATACAAGGTTCAACTCAGACAGACGCTGCCCTCCAGGAGCCCATGGGGAATTAAATAGGCAGTTTCAGTGCAGTTTTTAACAAGTGCTTTGTGAGGGTTGAGGGTTGAGCTTATTCTTCCTAACTTGTTTGCTAGGAGTTAGGGAAACCTTCCTGGACAGTACATCCAGAGACATTGAAACATTTCTAGGCAAGAGAGCAGCAGTTAGCAGAGTGTGCAGGAGACTTGTTGGAGAAAGTGTTCCAGGCAGACGGACCATTCAATGCAGAGACCTCAAGGTGAGGACATGCTGGCGGACTGCAGCTTTGAGTGTGGAAAGGAAGCACAATGAGCCAGGCTGGTGGGTGAAGGGGTTCAGAAGTTTTCAATCCTGGCTTCCCTTGGCATCAGTGAGGGATTCAATAAACAAACAGTAAGCAAGCAAATACAAAACAAAGCCCTATTTGGGCCCTACTCCCCATCTGATTTAATGGGCTTCTCTGTGGTTGGAGGTGGTCTTTGAACCTGGCCCCGCATGCCCCGCTGCAGGATATCCTCCCTGCCACTTGCATGTTGGATTCCTGCAAAGGGTGGCTCTCCCTTATCCAACAGGCTCCTAGGAGATTGCAGCATCACAGCTAGGATCTGAAACACAAGACAGGAGAGTGTGAAGGGCTTGGTAAACCAGGCCAAGAAGTCTGAATTTGCCTTTAGGGCTGGGGAGTGTCTTGTTGAAGATATGTACATGCCACAAGCCACCATTAATTATAACATTTAAAGAGACTTTGGCATGTTTGCCAAAGTTCTGGGATTTTTATGGGAACCACCTGGTTTGGTGGTTTTGTGTGAAGATGAGGGGTATAAGAAAACACAAGAATAGATATGCTATAGAATGGGTTATAAATCTATTTTGGTACATTCAGAAGATACATCTCTGAATAGGTGAATGCAAATTGAAAACCTATAAAGCAAATCAGGTCGCTATTAAAAGAATCAGTGAAGTAAAACCCCCTGAAATGTTAACAATAATTCCTAATTTATTTGTTCTGTATTATTTGGATTTTCAGTACAGTAGTGAGTTTTTAAAAGATGGAACACACATGGAACATTTGCATATTTATGTAAACAACAAAGTATGTTTGGCTTCATCAGAGGAGAACAAGTCAGGGCATTTGGGAATATACATGGACTCATTTTTCCAACTTAAGTTTGAAGCTTAAGGATATGGTTTTGAGAATATGATTTAACCTTTTGGAGACCTAATTTCCTCATCGATAAATGGGAATAACACAGCCACCTTGCAAGTTTGTAGTAAGGTAAAGCAAGTAAGCCATTGATCATCAGGCCTGGAACCTGATAGTAGGTACTTAATAAATGGTAACTATTATTAAACTGCTTTCACAAAGATTTTTAAGGGTTTTAACAATGCTTCTTGGAATTTGAATTCCCCCAGCCTTTCCTAGATTCTGTTTATGAAGCAGATTTTATGGTGAAAATTGTGGCTGGGGCACCTGGGTGGCTCAGCAGTTGAGCATCTGCCTTTGGCTCAGGTGGTGATCCTGGGGTCTTGGGATCGAGTCCCACATCAGGCTCCCCAGAGGGAGCCTGCTTCTTCCTCTGCCTGTGTCTCTGCCTCTCTCTGTCTCTCTCATAAATAAATAAATAAATAAATAAATAAATAAATAAATAAATAAGAAAATCTTTAAAAAAATGGTTGTTAGATGTTTCTTTTTTACTCATTAATGTCCTAGTACCTAATCACAGCCAGAAGTTACTCAGGCAAGATGACAAGTTTTTGGTAGGCAAGCTCCAAAACTCAGTAAGCCTTTTACATAATTCCCCGCCGTCAACTGGGAATGCCTTTTATAGCTCATGCCCATGAACTCCCTGGGAAATAACAGAATTCTCATGCTGTGGGTGAGATGGAGCTTGAGAACATTTCTGAAGCTTTTCTATGTTAGGGTGGATGGCAAGCTATACCTGCTTTGAAATTTTTCTAAGCCAGAATGATATTTTTCTGTGCTGTATGTCATGGGACCTTGGGGATCGAGCAGAGCATTTTTCATGTACTGGAACTGACCTCAAGCTGCCAAAGGAACACAGTTCTGGCTGGTCTTGGTACGGCATTTCTGCAACCCACCACTGTGGGGTAAGGTGGTTGTAGGTGCCTCTGGTTTTCATAAAAGATGCCTGGCTGTGCCATTTCCACCCTTAATCTCTCTAATTGAGACTAAGCTCCTGGACCCCGTAAAGGGGAAAATTTCAGACTTTCTGAAATCCAGTGTTATACCCACCAACAGTTTCCTGTGGCATTTTACAGTAAAAGCTTGGTCTGTATGTAGGGTGAGCATACATCCTGGTTTGCCTAGGTACAAACCTATTGTTCCTATGTTTTATATAATTAATAAAGCATCTTTTTCATTCTGAAGTATATTCTGGTTTAGACACACATTTTGCTATCACCCAACCTGTCAGGCCCTATGTAAACTGTCCCCCGGCAACCTCCTCAATTCATCTCCCGCTTCTGGTTTGTTCACTTAGTGCCAGCCATTCTGGCCTTCTTTTCCTTCTTTGAAGATGTCAGGCTTGTTATTGTTTCAAGGCATTAGTCCTTATTTCAGCCCCTAGATCTTTGCATGTTTTGCTACTTGTCATTCCAGCCTCAACTCGTGTCATCTCCTCAAAGATACCTTTACCCTGACCTGAAGTGGCCTGCACCCCTAGTCTACACACTATTACTTCATCTTGTTTTACTTGCTTTATATCCTAATCTGAATTATTTTCCTAACTCATTTACTTATTGTCTTTCTTCCTCCTCTAGAATATAAGTTCCATGAGGACAGGATTCTTGTCTGCCATGTTTGCTGTTACATCTCCCACTCCTTGAACAGAGCCCACCATCTAGAAGGTGGTTGGTGAATATTTGCAGACGTGAATGAACACAAGCTTAGCTTTTTTTCAAAAAGAGGGGGAGAGAAATGGTCAAAAGGGGGATGTTGTAGACATGCAGTGAATTTGCTTTTAAATAACAACTTTATTGAGACTGAATTCACGTACCATACATTTCCCTCATTTAAAGTGTTTGATGGTTTTTAGTTGTTCACCACAATCAACTTTGGAAGATTTCATTCCCCCCAAACTAACCCTATACCCCTTAGCCATCACTCCCAAGTCATTCAGGGAGGCAACCGCCTACCTTACCCTAGGCAACCGCCAATCTACTCTCTATAGATTTGCCTATTCTGGACATATGATATAAACAGAATTGTGCAATATCTGGTCATTTGTGATTAGCTTCTTTCACTTAGTACAATGTTTTCAAGGTTCATCCACGTTTTATCATGTCGTTCATTTCCTCAGCTTTCCAAATTCTATCCCTGGATCAAGTTAGACCACCAAGAAGTTATACAGTAGTATAGTGCTTGCATGTCTCAGAGTTTTTAAACCATGGCTGCACATCAGAATTGCTCCCACCCCTGCCAGGGCACTTTTAGAAAAGCCAGAGTGTCTGACTCTATTCTAGAGTCTATGCAATGCAGCCTGAGTTGAGAACCATTGGTTTAGCCAGCTACCTTCATTGGGTTGTTCGTTAATGTTATGCATTTGACTTTTATTTACTATTGCAAGTAAAGGTCATATGAAACTTGCTGCTGCAAATATTGTCCCCTAAGGGGACAGGCTATTGGGGAATCAGATCTTGTCATTTACGAACACAGAGCTAGTTCTGACATGCTTTGATTGTACCTCAAGCTTTTCCCTTTGTGATATTAGGCAAGTTGTTTAACTTCTTAGCACCTCAGTTTCCTTCTCTGTAAAACCATCCATCTCCTAGAAAGGATTAAAAGAAATAATGTTTGAAAAGTATGCCAAAAACTACAAAACATGTGAAAGTATAATTTGTCCTTGTTGTGAAAAGGTAGAATCATGAAATCTACAATTTAGAATAGGGTGGAGTAGAAGAGGTAGGCTGAATATTAAGAGGATTGATTCCACTTCTAGTGGGCCACAGGCTGAGCAATACCCTCACTTGTGTTGATTACTCTTCCCCCTTCTGCAAAATGTTACAGTTGGACCAGGTGATAACTAAAGAACCTTCAAGTGAAAAAATTATAGTAATCAGTAATTCTCTGACCCCTTGTAGACTCCTCTAATACTGCAAGTGACATCCAGTGCCTTCGGTGGACTCTACCTTGACATTACTTGGAACATACAACGACTTCAATTTAGTTAATTACTTAGATCCATCTATCTTTTTTTTTTTTTTTTTTTTTAAAGATTTTACTTCTTTATTCATGAGAGACACAGAGAGGCAGAGTCACAGGCAGAGGGAGAAGCAGGCTCCATGCAGGGAGCCCGACGTGGGACTCAATCCCGGGTCTCCAGGATCATGCCCTGGGCTGAAGGCGGCGCTAAACCGCTGAGCCACTCGGGTTGCCCTAGATCCAGCTATCTTTTGTGGAATCTACCTCCCAATATGCCTCACCCCCACAAAGGCACTTTATTATTATGAAAAATTTCTAAACATTCAGAGAGGTAGAGAGGATGGTAAAATGAACAACATTTGTCCCTAAAAACTTGCCATATTTCTTTCTTCTTTTTCTGAACTATTTTGAAGTGATGGGTATTTCACTCTAAATATTTCAGAATGCATACATAGAATAATAATGACATTTTTCTACATAACCACAATAGCATCATCATACCTGGAGAAATGAACAATTCTCTGATATCATTGACCATCCAGCCCACATTAGATTTTTACCATCTTCTCAAAATATCTCTTAAATTACTTTGTTCAAACCAGAATGTATTGCATTGCATACATTTACAGTGTCCCTTAATCAAAGCTCCCCTCCGCCTCAGCGAGTTTGTTTAATTCTCCTTGAAATTAACATCCTGAAGAGACCTGTCTAACTTTTCTGTAGGACATTCTACTTTCCAGATTTGTTTGTTCCCTCATGGTGTCATTTAACTTTTTCCTCTATCCACTTTATTTCCTATGTACTGGGAGTTAGATCTCAAGATTGATTAGATTCAGGTTAAACAATGTTGGGCAAGAATGCTTTGGTGACCTTATTTGCATCCCATCAGGAAGCACGGTACTTACCTGAGCTCAGAGGACCCCCCCCATGCTGAGAGGACCCCTGCTGCTCACTACACTTCTCATTCACTGATACTGGTTATGACAGCATTGGGAAATAACAAAATAGAAAAAACCCCAAACATTTTGACTGGTTACTAATAATGCAAATTGTATTAGTTTATGCAAACTGTTTACTCTTTTTTCCTAATTGGGGAGCAGCACTGTTATGATTCTGTATTTCATTAAGTCGTGTGCCAGGTTCATTTTGTGATAAGTTCTGTTTACTTAAACTGAGAAACCCTATATATGCATGCTTGATTTTATAGGTTGCTGTGGTCTCCTCAATCAGAATAATTATCTGCCTGCTGCCCCCAAATCTAAAGGAACACTGTAAAACATTTTCATTCATGAGAGTACACACACATGTGATTGCACCTGCCCTCATGCTCCTATGTCCGTGTATGGTAAATATCCATTGTAATCATAAAGGCCAACAGAATATTAGAGAGGATATTTTAAACAAAAACAAAATTTATTTTTGTCATCCGAATGTCTCTCTTACATTATCTTTTCTTTGCTACAAATAAAGAGGAATAATGTAAGGGTCTATTTCTTTAGGATTTCCTAAGAAATTAGTCTATTTGAAAGGGCAAATGAATGCAGGTGGGAAATCTTGGCATCTTTTTTGTCCCACTCTTATTATTCAATATAGTTACAGGAAGTCTTTCATTTGTTTTCTAATTGTTTCTTGCACCTGGGAGTGTTCCCTGTGTCTACATCTACTGCTTCTTATAAAATCTATAAGAAAAATCCAGACATTTCCCCTGAGCCACCATCTTGATTTCCTTTATAGTGACATTAGCATTAAGCATTTCTTTGCTGCTTGATTCCTGTGTTACTTTTTTATTTTCCTGAGTTATTTTCCTTGATCATCAGAACATTGTAGTGTTATATATTTTTATATGAAGTAATCTTAGTGCTTATGTGAGTTATATATATTTTTGCAGGCTGCTCACCTTTTCTTCCTCCCTTCCTGCCTTCCCTCCTTACTACCTTTTTTCCTTCCTTCTTTCTTTCCCCTGCTGCTTCATATTCTCCATCATTTCTTACTTCTTGTACCTTCAGTTTCCTTCTATTGAAAAAAAGCAGAATACATTTTATTATTTGGTCTGTATCTTTAAATCTAATTTCTTTGATCTGGAGATGTACGGAGGGGCAGCTTTTCCTTATGTTTCCCAGATCTCCTGGGGGATTTGTATATTATGAGGAAAATGGAGACTCAAAGGTCAGTCCTGCGTGTCGCCAGGAAGCATTTGAGCAGTTCGAGTAGTTGCTGCTTTTACCTCATCTGTCCTTTTGGTCCTCTAAACAGATTTTATGACTTCAAATGTTGGCATTTCAATAGACTTTCAATAGGTTTTTGTTACATCATCTTCAAAAAATGCTTATAAGATGAACACATTTGCAGTCAACCCTGCATACAGAACTTGTCATTTGTGAAATTGTGTTATTAAATGATGCTGGGTAATTAGTACTGAAGGCAGTCAAAAAATATAAGAAATATTCAGTTGAAGCTACTGAATCATTAAGTGTGGGATTTTATCATGTCACTAGATCCAAGATTTGTGTGTGTGTGTGTGTGTGTGTGTGTGTGTGAAAATGAGCCAACTTCAAAATATATAAGCTTCTAGAATTTTCTAGTATAGTGTTTAGAAAGGTAGAATTAATTTTTCGCTGTTCCTTATCCCTCCTCCTTCTACCTCACCTGGGATGGGTGGATGGTTAACATGACTCTGTAAATTTACTGCCAATAAAAACTAACAAGAATATCTGGATTGAAATAGTTGTCTTGTGATATCACTTCTTAAATATAATAAATGAAACAGATATGATGCATAGCTTATGCATACTCTTTGCATAGAGGTGAACAAGAGATTTACCATTTGGTATAAGATATTTACATCCGTTCATCAAAATATGACTCCCTTTGTAGTCTTCTAAAGCCATGCCTATAATATACATTATTATGGTAATTTTAAAATGGAACATAGAGTAGAAAAAGAACATGATAAATGCATATCATCTTACTCTTTATAGCTCTAGTAAATTTTGTACCTTAGGCTAGACTGAATACATTTTGAGTTTCTCACGCAACAATCATTTTGGAAATGCGTCAGTCAACAGGCTTCCTTTACTCATTATTATTTAGCCTAAAGATCTGAGGAATCTGTTTTTATTCTGTTATCAATTTATTTCCAAGAAATGTCCCTGCCTTTACCTACTTGAATGAACATTTCCTTTCGTCTCATTTATAACGATTGTAAAGCTAGACCCCTCTCCACCCCTATTTCATCAACTATTTCCAAGGGTCGCACGTTTCTTTTTTCCACAGGATGCGTTCATCTACAAATTAGAATAACAGATATTTCAGAAAGAGCAGCTGAGCCTCTGAAAAAGTATTCTCCCCTCTCCAAGCAAGGATAGAGAGTATCTTTCAGGTTTCTTCTATTTTCTAAGCATTAAATCCTTTAGTCCAAATCCTGGAAAAAATAACTGGGAAGGCATTTGTTGAATTACACAAAGGGCATGTGGTTTCGACCTCGGCAGGAAGGCAGGCTGAGCCTGGCTGTCCAAGCACTATCCTTCCCTGTAAAGGTGAAATGATTTAGAGGCCTAGAGAAACTTAATTTTTCTTGATCACCATGTGCAACCCGGAATTTTAATGGCAGGCATAATTAATTCTTCTGATGTTAATCATCAGGGCTGGGCTCCACAATTATCAGTCTGGTGCAGCTGGGGCATGGTGCAGACATGAAAAATTAGGAAAATGAATCAGTAATAGGGTGGCAGATTTAATCTGCATCATGAAAACAAAGTTAAAAAGAGGAAGATCGAGAGAATTTCAGCTGAAGCTTTTGTGCCAATGCACAGTGACAGAACTGAAAAATGTTGCCGATGTCCAAAGTGATTGGTAATTACCAAGCCATTGAATTTTTTATTGTCAATTTATCATTGCGCCAGAGGTTAAATTTAACATCTTCTTCTAAAGCCATCACTCTAAGAAGGCTCACTGCGCATCACGTGGCTCAGAGTCAGTGAAAGGTTAATCAGGTATTTCTTTAGTTTGCATTTGTCTCCAAACTCCTTCCTCTTGGGCTGTGCCGGGGCCATTGCTGAATACCTACCTGCCATGGGAGATTTTCCACTGCTCCTTACCTATGACTTCCAGATAAATATCCGATTGTATTACCCACACACTCCTCTCTCTCTCTGTTGGTATTTACTTGAGAACACTGGTGCAAGAAAAGAGTTATTTCTCAAGTAAGAAAAATCCCATCATTTCAAGCCCTGGGGATACTTCATTAAGGTACAGCTAGACAAGGGGCACTCTCATTCTCAAGCTCTCTTTTTCTCTCTCTCTCTCTCTCTGTCTTTCTGTTTTAAATGCTGTGCGGTCAGAGACATTGGGAGAAAGGATCGGACTTCTTCAAACAAAACTAAAATTCCACGACAATTTAATCTGATTCAGATTCTCTTCTTCTCTTTCTTGTGTACAATGTCCCTTTAATAATAGTTGGGAAAAACTTTGTTTAAAAGGAAGGAGATATTTATACATTCAAATACTGAATACTTTAAATAGCTGCTTCTTTCAAGAGCTTTTTGAAATATTTGAGCAAATGCAGAGCAGATATCGAAGTTCACTGGAAAAGCCTCTTACTGATTTTCAGAGTGACTTTACTTAATTTAGTCACCTCTAATATCACCTGTTTCATCTTTTTGTTCTTGGTTGCTTGTGCCTCTTCTTCCATATGTATTTTGAAATATAGAGCAGTCTCTTATTAAACGGATGGTATATATTTTCTATAAATTAAAAATGGAAATAGCTTTTAGGGAGAATTGAAAAAATCAATGTATACATTAATTACTGCAATTCATTACTCAAATAAAAATGGTCTCAATCTTGCATTGGATACAGGTTTAGGGACTGAGGATGTTTGCAAAAGACAAAGCCTGTGCTCCTGATCATGTTAATCTGCAGATCAAAGACTCTGCGAATCCATGCCTGGTGGAAGCTCCTCAGGGGATAGGCGAGCTGGGCTCCATCCCGGCAGTGGGCAGTGAGTTATTACTGCTGAATACAAAAGCTGGTCATGTGACTGTCACCTACCAGCAGTGGCACAAGTCCTTCTCCTGCCTGGGCTTCCTGAGACCTTGCTTTTCTGAGCCCTTGCTTTTCTATAATTAAATCTGAACCATAAAAGCCATACCTGTCAAATGACCTCCAGCTGCCCTCATAAACAACACTGGGAATTTTGCTGGTAGTGACTCTTTGCTTTTGGAAAGAATATAGGAAAATATCCTTTTTAGCTTCCTAGAGACTTCCCTCCCCTACTCTGCCTTTTCCCCCCAATTCTCCCCACACCGAGCTTCCTCTCTCCTCTTGGAATTTAAGTAGGAGACTGGAAAATGCACAGCAAATAAAAAATATAGTATAATTTATTGAAAAGATTCTGCTGTCTTCTCCTGAATTAGTAACCTGTCCTTTTAGGAAGAAGAGAGAGAAAGTGGAATGAAGGAATGTAATTTTTCTAACAGCATTTGGCTGCCTTTCTTTGATCATGTTTTATGGCTAGAGGATAAATTACCATGTGAAGGTTTCTGTTTAAAACCTGAATATGTTTAGTATGATTTGAATCCTGCCATATTTTGCATAGCTGCCTTTTGCCTGAGCAAGTTTAATGCAAAGATCAGCAGCTCAGAGCGTAACACATATTAGCCAGTTCTTTTCTGCTATTGGAATCCCCTACTATTTTAATTGGATTCTTTCCAAAACTGCAACTAATTAAGAATCAATTCAGGACCATTAGCAAGTAGGACAAGCTAGCCAGTGTTGCATATTTCAAAAGAGTTAGTTTTAATGAGAGGCGTTACTAGATGAGGGGAAAAGAAACAGATTAAAGATAGTGTAGGGACCTTCTTCAGTTAAACTGAACGACTAATGGTACATGGAAAGATGCTGAACTTGTAGTCCTCTATAATTGATCTACTTACTACTCTTAAAGAAACTTTGCAAACACGAATGCAGGTATTTAGAGGTACATTAGGGGGTTCAATAGTGATTTATAAATGTTACAAATTGTTGGCTTCTGTAGTGGAGTGCTCCTTTTATTGGAGAAACACATGCTGTCTGCTTTCAGACCCCTCAACCTCAGCATTGCCAAGCCATTTTCTCTTCCCTGGGCTTTGTACTTGCTGCACATCTGCTTCTCCAGACTGCAGTGCCTGCAGATGGTGCTTTTTAATTTGTTAAAGGGTTAGCAGTGCCATATTTTTGACAGCTGTTCTTGAGTTCCTTTACCACAAAGAGAAACTTTGCTAGAACCTGATGTTTAGGAAGAGAAATTTGATGCTCAATCCTCATTAGTCGCTTCTACTCTTTCTTGGATCTTAGTATTCAATCCTTCTTTGTTATTAGGAGTCATGTGCAGGCTGCTATTTTTCTCCAGAGGATGAAGGTGGAAAGTTGGTATACAGTTAACCTGCTTTGAACTTTATAGTATGAATATGTGTGTAGTTTCAATGGGGCAGCCGAATATTTAATCATTGAAAAGGATAGGCAATAAATCAAATGTCTGAACCTGGATGCATTATCTGATATGCTTGATTTCAGACTTAACCTTCCTCATGGACTTCTGTCGTGAGAAATTACCTGGACTAAGTTTCTTCATTTGGAGCAATCATAACCCAACTATGGAGCTTTCATGATTATAAGATAATAGCAATAAAAAAGAGATTGTTGGCTTCTAGCAGTGGACAAGGACAATAAAAATATATTACTCTATAGAAAAATAATTTTACTAAGTTTAGGTTTGATTACATGTTTGAGATGGTATAGAGTGGACATTGAAAAGGTATAATCGCAATAATATTGAAGACTCATGAGTTTCAAATGTGAGTTTTAAAATGTGTAGGCTAAGGAAAGTCATGTATACCTGTTGGGTAGGTTTTCTCTAGTTATAATTGTCATTGAAACAAAAGAACAGCTACTTTGAATCCATGTACTGTTACTTACAATTGGGCTTGCAATATGGGGAAACATGGTCTCCCTTCTGCACTACCATACAACAAGTCACCTGGTTAGCATCCTGGATTCCTCCACCTGGTCCCTTTCCACATATAACCAATCACCGAGACCTGTGGATTTTCCTTTCTTCATTTCTCAATTCTGGCATCTTTGCCCTACCTCCTTTGCCTCTTAGTTTGGACTTCCATCATTTCTTGACTAGCACGAGGACTAGACCTTGTCTTTTCTTTTCTTTTCTTTTCTTTTCTTTTCTTTTCTTTTCTTTTCTTTTCTTTTCTTTTCTTTTCTTTTCTTTTCTTTTCTTTTCTAAGATTTTATTTATTTATTCGTGAGAGACAGAGAGAGAGAGGCAGAGACACCGGCAGAGGGAGAAGCAGGCTCCATGCAGGAGCCTGATGTGAGACTCGATCCCAGGACTCCAGGATCACGCCCTGAGCCGAAGGCAGGTGCTAAACTGCTGAGCCACTCAGGGATCCCCCGGACTAGATCTTTCACCTCTATATCTCCAGCCCCAGCACAGTAAACACAGTAGGAGCTCAAGAAAAATAAATAGTTGAATGAATTATTTCCTGCTATCTATTAGGCCATGTTCCAGGCTCTGGGGATATAGCTGGAAATGGAACTCACAAAATCTGTGTGTTTATGGATTCAGGTTTATGTGAATGAACATGCAAATGAGCATTCTCTCTCAAAAGCTCACTTGCCTGGGTGCTGTGTGAAATGTCTGTGTCTTGTTCTAGCATACAGTTGAGCATCTGAATTACACACAAAAGAAATCACAAAAGATGAGACATCTTCCAGTCTCCAAATTAAACATCTAAATGTTTTAAAAAGGTTGAAGAATGAAGTCACCTTGGGTCAAAGATGTGTGGTAGATTGTGGTAGTGATGGCCTCTAATTTGTTCATGGCTTCTTTGTACCCATGTCCCTGGGCAGTCCTGTCTTACACTGACTCTGAGCTTGACCATGTGACTTGCTTTGGCCAGTGGTATAATAGCAAATAGGAGACAGAGATGTGAAAACACTTGCATATTGGGGCTTGCCCTCTTTTGTTGCACATAGGACTGGTGCTACTGTCACCATGTGAAGTAGCCTGCTGGATGATGAGAGACATAGGACTCCATAGTCTTCATCACTCCAGACCCTGTAGATGGTCTTTTGGATATGTGAGTGAGGCCATCCTAGACCATCCAGCTTCTAGCTGACCAGCCAGCTGACTAGTGATGCATGAGCAAATCCAGCCAAGAGCAGCCAATCCAATCCTGACCCAAATCAGCAGAAACAACCAGCCAACAAAGGACTTGAGAGCAATTATAAAGGACTGTTGTTTGAAGGCACCAAATTTTGGGTGATATGTTATTCAGTAAAAGCCAATTGATGCCAAGGTGACAATCATCTCCTCCCTTCTGGCTAGTCAGAGCAGTGTTGAGAAGACTAGATATTTCATTGGAAGTCCCAATTAGAAAAACTCCAGGCATGGATGAGAAAAATTGTTAAAAAGCAA
This sequence comes from Vulpes lagopus, assembly GCF_018345385.1. Taxonomy (NCBI): domain Eukaryota; kingdom Metazoa; phylum Chordata; class Mammalia; order Carnivora; family Canidae; genus Vulpes; species Vulpes lagopus. The sequence goes on along the minus strand of NC_054834.1, from coordinate 100,132,082 downwards.
TTGGTTTTCAACATACGGATGTTTGACATTTTTTGGTCCTTAGATGTGGCTCCTTGACTTGCAGAGGAAAGTAGGAAATGGGATGATGACAAGCAGTGGTTTGTGTGATGCCGAGGATGAGGGTGGGGTATGCTGGGATTGGGACTCAGGAACTCAAACTGGACAGAGAGCTAAGGAGCATAGTGCTTGGGTGGGGTGGGTCTCAATTAGAGCCACTTCTCAAATCTAACCCTTTAAAGCTCTGGTTCTTTTAAAGACTCCTTCCCAAAGGTCATGGGTGCATCATGGTTACAGAATCATCTCTTGCAAAAAATATTGAAGAATTTATTCTGACGAGTGTTCTGAGTTAAAAAATAATATGAAAACACTGCTATTTTTAATTTCCATCTTTTGGAGTCTTAACACTGAAGTTTTATTCTATTCATTTGTTGAGCAAATATTTACTTATTTCCTGTAGGTGCCAAGGAATTTGATTTGTGCTAGAGATACAAACTCTTTTTCTTCTAAGTGCTTTTAGTCCAGAAAGGTTAACAGACAAGTGAAAAGAATAGGCATTTACAAAAGAGGGCAAGCAATAGGATGAAAGCAAGAGCAGCCTGCTTGGAGGCATGAAGGTGAACCTAGCTTAGTCTGTTGATGAGGGTGGAGGGAGGACTGATTTGCCAAGAACAGAAGCTCAGAGGCTTCTCATGTTGTTAACAGGCTGGCTTAGCTGACTGTGTCTTACCATTGGTGTGTGAGGGGTTTATAGTAGGTGCTGCTATTACCTGGTTAGAAAAAAAAAAAAAAAAGAGATCCACATTTAAGGAGAAAGCCTAGAGAAAGTCCTTTGTTAGAGCTGTTGGTCATCTTGGAAGAGCTGCCCAGCTTTGCAGCCCTCTTTCTGAGTGTGATAATTCATCAGTATATGACATTTGGCATAGGTGCTCCCATTTAGAGCAGTTGAAAAATACTAGATAGGCTTTTCAGTCTTGTTGGCAGGGAGCAGGCCCCTAGGGTTGGCCAGATGTATCCATTGAACTGTGGATTCAAAGACCCAGGGGTCTGGAGAACTGCTTGCCCAGCGGCGGGTATCTTCTGTACCTTGGGTCAGCAGTGGGAGAGATGGGGTTTAGAGGCTGACCTTGGACTGTGCTTCTTTTGCTTGCTTGGCCTCCCTTTGCTCTTGTCTCTTTTCCACATCTGTATCTCTGGGCTCCCAGTCAATTCTAGGAGCTTCCCTGTATCCTCCAATGAGTTGTTTTCTTTAAACAAAGCAGTTTTTTGCACCTAAGGACACTGGCTGAAATACTCCATTATTGTGGTTTTCAGTGAGGTGGGGGTGGAGATAAAGCAGGCTCACTGATAGTGCTGGTTGAGGTTCAGTTGATGAGAACAGAACCTACTCCAGAAAGTTTTAGCAGGAAAGGATTTAACAAAGGAATTTGTTGACTTATAATCATTGAGAAGGTTAAAGAAAATAGATCTAGGTTGAGTTTTTTTTTTTTTTTTTAATTTATTTATGATAGTCACAGAGAGAGAGAGAGGCAGAGACACAGGCGGAGGGAGAAGCAGGCTCCATGCACCGGGAGCCTGATGTGGGATTCGATCCCGGGTCTCCAGGATCGCGCCCTGGGCCAAAGGCAGGCGCCAAACCGCTGCGCCACCCAGGGATCCCTAGGTTGAGTTTTATAAAAAAAAAAGTTCCCCCGGGGATCCCTGGGTGGCTCAGCGGTTTAGTGCCTGCCTTTGGCCCAGGCGCAATCCTGGAGTCCCGGGATCGAGTCCCGCATTGGGCTCCCGGCGTGGAGCCTGCTTCTCCCTCCTCCTGTGTGTCTCTGCCTCTCTCTCTCTCTCTCTCTCTCTGTCTATCATAAATAAATAAATAAATCTTTAAAAAAAAAAAAGTTCCCCCAATTCTTTACTTATTTTTTTATTGTTTAATATCAATTTCTTCTATTAGAATATAAGCCTCATGAAGGCAGCAATTTTTGTTTTGTTTGCTTATATATTCCAAGCACCCAAACAGTGCCTAGTACATTGTAGGTACTCAATAATACTTTGGTAGTGCTAGTAATAATAATAATTATAATATAAATATATATTATATAATAATATTAAATTATATTATAATTATAATAGGTACCTAGAATTTTTGACAAAGAGAAATCAGAAAAAAGTCTTTAGCTCATCCCCAAACAGACCATCAGTTATGGGTGACTTTTCTGAGTGGGGAGATGTTTGGTCATATTTCAGAGAACTTACAGGAATATAGCCAGAGTGAATATTACTGTCCACTAAAGGGAGCTATTATTTTCCAAAAGGATGAATCAATACATCTGTATTTAATTTAGGCTACCTCCCACAGAGAGGTGACATGAGTAATGCGTACCTCTGGTTTGTATTGCTTGAAAATTTTGATTATGGGTTTCATAAATAGAGTAAACTTTGGAATTATGGAGCTTGAGATAAGGCTGCATTGACTTAGAAATCTGGAATAATTTGGGCTAGGTAAGTTTCAGTAATAATACCAAAGTTTATCAATGATGATGAATTTCTTACAGATTCTGGGGAAGGATTTGACAGGTTTTTATAGGTAGAGAAACCAGAGGATAAAGAGCATGACCATCTGCGTTTCACACACAATCCAAATTTAGGCCAACGTAAAAGACTTGCCCTCTAAATTACTACTTCAATTTTGATTTTGGGGGATAGAGAACATAAGCTTATTTTTAATACATTATCTATTATAATTCTGGTTATCAAGGCTTTTGCAATATCACATACAATTTTTGTTTTGTTAGTGTCATAGTAAAGTGATTAGGTCTGCAGGAGCAGGAGAACTCAGGACTTCTACACGTTGTGTGTGTTCTATGAACATCACTGACATTTTGGAAAGATTGACAAAATGAGAACAGGAGTTGGAGTTTTAGGGACATTATAAAGCATTAGCACTGAGCCAGTTAGGTTCTTTGTTTTCTTCCTTTCCTCCTCTCTCTCTTTTTCTTTTATTTTAGTTATATCCTCTCTATATATTTAAAAAGCAGGCATGTATGAGAGTAGACCAAAAAATCTCAAAACCCAATTAAATTCATGCATGAAAAATTCTACAAAAAGATCATTAAAAAATTTACTCTAATTCAGTAGGAGCCAGGGGACCTGGCATAAGTCTGACACTTTTGTTGTTGTTGTTTTTGAAATTGAAGTATATTTGCCATACAATATTATATTAGTTTCAGGGGTACAACATGTGATTTGACATTTATATAGATTACTAAATGATCACCAGTAAGTCTAGTTACCATCTGTTACCATACAAAGTTATTATAGTATTATTGACTATATTCCCTATGCTGTGACTTGTATCTTTGTGACTTAGTTATTTTATAACTGGAAGATTGTACGTACCTCTTAATCCCCTTCACCTATTTTGCCCATCTACTCCCTCCCAACTCACCAGTTTGTTCTCTTTCTCTATGAGTCTATTTCTATTTGTTTTGTTTGTTCACTTGTTCTAGTTTTTTAGATTCCACATATAAGTGAAATCATATGGAATTTATCTTTCTCTGACTTATTTAAGTTAGTATACTATCCTCTAGGTCTAATTGTGTTGTCATAAAAGGCAAGACTTCATTCTTTTTTTATTGCTGAGTAGTATTACCCCCTACATCTTTACCCATTCATCTCTTGATGGGCACTTAGGTTGCTTCCATATTTCCATATCTTGGCTATTGTAAATAATGCTGTAGTGAACATTGGGGTGCATCTGTCTTTCCAAATTAGTGTCTTTGTTTTCTTCAGATAAATACCCAGACGTGGAATGGAATTACTGCATCATATGGTATTTATATTTCTAATTTTTTGAGGAATCTCTATACTGTTTTCCACGGTGGTTGCACCAATGTATGTTCTTACCAATAGTGCGTGAGGGTTTCCTTTTCTCCTCACCCTTGTCAAAACTTGTTATTCTTGTCTTTTTGATTTTAGCCATTCTGACAGGCATGAGGTGATACCTCACTGTGGTTTTGATGTACATTTCCCTGACGATGAGTGATGTTGAGCATCTTTTCATGTGTCTGTTGGCCATCTGGATGTCTTCTTTTGGCAGAGAAGGTCTTCTGTCCATTTTTAAATCAGATGGTTTGGTTTGGTATGTATTTTTTTTAATTAAAATTTTTTTTATTTTTTGTTTTTGTTTTTGTATGTATTTTTGATATTAACTCCTTCCCAGATGTATCAATTGCAGATATTTTCTCCAGTTCATTCAATAAATTGCCTTTTACTTTTCTTGATGGTTTCCTTTGCTGTGCAAAAGCTTTTTAGTTTGATATAGTCTCATTTGTTATTTTTGCTTTTGTTGACCTTGCCTAAGAAGACAGATCCAAAAAAATATTGCTAGGACTTATGTCCAAGAGTTACTCCCTATGCTTTCTTTAAGGAGTTTTACAGTTTCAGGTCTTACATTCAAGTCTTTAATCCATTTTGAGTTTATCTTTGTGTATGCTATGAGAAAGTGGTCCAGTTTCATGTAGCTGTCCAGTTTTCCCAGCATCATTTATTGAAGAGATTGTCTTTTTCTAACTATATATTCTTGCCTCCTTTGTCATAGATTGACCATATCATTGTGGGTTATTTCTGGGCTCTCTGTTCTGTTCCATGGATCTATGTTTCTGTTTTTGTATCAGTTCCATACTGTTACCACTTAGTAGTACAGTTTGAAATCTTGGAGGGTGACACTTCTGGTTTTAATCACTAAATTTTTATTAATAGACTTGACAACAATAATCTCTTATTTAGATAATCATATTTATATACCAATAAATTCCATTCCATTGTCAGTTCTTCTCCATGTCTAAATATAAACAAAAGGAAAATGCCTCTAAACTCTCCACGTTTTCACAGAAGAATACTACTAAGACAGACACTGGCACATAAATAGTTATAGAAATTAACTGTATAATTAATTGCATCAAGGTTAGCAAGTTGTCTGTTTACAATGCAGTTTTAGTTTAACAGTGGGCTATTTTTACCTGTCAGTGATGCAGGCTCAATAGGTGAATTATCTTGTGTAGATGAAGCATTTCACTATGACTAGCTACCTGATGGGAAGCTGCTGGCCAGCTGAGCCCTATTGGTTCACCACCTGGGCTGCTGCTGCTTTTTTTTTTTTTTTTAAAGATTTATTTATTTATTTGATGCAGTGCCTGGGTGGCTCAGTTGGTTAAGCATCTGCCTTCAGCTTGGATCATGATCCCAGAGTCCTGGGATCAAGCCCTGCATTGGGCTCCTTGCTCCATGGGGAGCCTGTTTCTCCCTCTCCCTCTGCCTGCCACTCCCCCTATTTGTGCTCTCTCTCTCTCTCCCTCAAGTAAATAAAATAAAATCTTAAAAAAATGTATTCATTTGAAATAGGGAGCGAGAGTGAGCATGAGTCCACACAGGGGGAGGGGCAAAGGGAGAGGGAAAGAATCTCAAGCAGACACCCTGCTGAGTGTGGAGCATGAACCACCCAGGTGCCCCAGTGTCTGGGCAAGCAAGGGTCTTCCTCCTCCCAAAGACCGAGTCACTTGATGCTTACAAAACAAAAAAAATGCATGCACACTTGAAAAACCCCTTGCTAATCAGAACTACAATAGATTTCAGAGTATATCGAGATATTAGGGGAACCCTGAGTTTCAGTTCATATCCATCACATCCAACAAAGTTGTTTTCAAGTTTGTAGATGGTTCATCATTTCACTCTCTTGACATCTCACTGCTTGTTTAGGTGGAGAGATTGAAATCACTGTATGTTTTACAGCCTGTCAACAATTCTTGTAAAAACGTTTTCTCCCAAGGGGAATTTTAGAATTTATTGCTTAAAGTGGTATTTGGGTGTTTATCAATGATCTATCAAATCCTGACCTCAGGATTGTCTCCAACAAGTCTCCCTTTGTTATTTGGGAGATAAATTTTCCATTTGACCATGTATCTTCCTTAATTTTCTTTGGACTTACATCTTATTAAGTACTCAGAAACACTACTTTTTAAATTTATTTTTTTGCGCATTGATGTATCTTAAGTACACAAGAACACTGAGCTGGAGCTACTGTGTGCATAAATACTTGAATTAAAGAAGACTTTCAGTGCATTTGGGGAAAGAATTCTCAGAGGAGCATTCATCCGTACTCAGTCACGAGTGAGCGTCTGCCCTGCACGGGGCATCATTCAGCAAAGAATGCTTTTCTTAAAGGTTTCGTTCTTTCCTCTTCTTTTTATTTATTTTTTATTTTATTTTATTTTTTAAATATTTTATTTATTTATTCATGAGAGACACACAGAGAGAGAGAGAGGCAGAGACAGGCAGAGGGAGAAGCAGGCTCCATGCAGGGAGCCTGATGTGGAACTCAATCCCGGGACTCCCGGATCATGCCTTGGGCCGAAGGCAGGTGCTCAACCACTGAGCCCCCCAGGGATCCCTTCTTTTTAAATAATAGAAAGAGCCAGCAACTGATACTTTGGAAGTTAGCTATTTTCTTTTTTTTAAAAAAAGATCTTATTTATTTGACAGAGAGAGAGAGAGAGCGAGCGAGCAGGGGAAGCGCAGGCAGAGAGAAAGAGAGAAGCAGACTCCCCACTGAGCAGAGAGTGCAGTGTGGGGCTCAATCTCAGGACCCCGGGATCATACATGAGCTGAAGGCAGTGACTTCACTGACTGAGCCACCCAGGCACCCCAGAAATTGGCTATTTTCACAAACTAGGATATGTAAGAAATGAAACTTTATTTCTATAAAATAATCCTAATTTCCATCTCAAGACTTCATTCCAATAGATGGAGAAGATGTGTTCGTCATCAGTTGGAGGTGCACTCTGTCAAATCAGGATGATTCTCAGTTAATTTAAGGTTTCTCTTTTCTTTGCCTCTTATATAGTAGTCTCCCTTTATCTGTGAGGGATATGTTCCAAGACCCCTCGTGGATGCCTGAAACCACTAAAGATTCTACACTTTTTCCTATACACATATACCTATGACACAGTTTGTACGTTAGGCACAGTAAGAGATTAATAAGAATAACTAATAATAAGAAAAATTATAAACATACTGTAATAAAAGTTACATGACTGTGGTCCCTCTTAAAGTATCTTACTGTACTTGTGATGATGTAAGAGTGATGAGATGTGAGATGAGGTGAGGTGAGTGACACAGGCATTGTGACATAGTGGTATGCTACTACTGACCTTCTGACGATATGTCAGAAGGAGAATCTTCTGTGTCTGGACTGTGGTTGCCTGTGGATAACTGAAACCGTGGAAAATGAAACTGCAGATAAGAGAGGACCACTGTGTCTGAATTCCTGGTCCTTACATAGAGGCAAGGCAGTGGGAGGTCAGGGCCTCTGCTGCTCTCCTGTCTCCATTGTCTTGGTCCTCTGTGGTCTCTGAATGCATCCGCTGTTGTGTCCTTCCTGTTCAGCTAGGCAGCCCTAGCAGCCTGGCTGTCTCTTGTCTGCATCTCATTACTTGGTGAGGTTGCTTCAAGCTTTTTCTCCTGGACATCTCAAGCAGGGGACTTCTCAGTGGTTCTAGCATCACACTGAGGTGTGGAGAGCTCAAGGCCTTCCTGCTCTCCTGGGCCCGTATAGTATGAAGCCCTGGTCTTCTCAGCTTTTGTCTTTTGATTTCCATATTGATTGAGGACACTGTTGCTTCATCGCCCAGCCCTGGAGTCAACCTAGGAGTGATGGGGCAAGGATTTGGACCCCTTCTCAGAGATACCCACTGGAGTCTGATTATCTTGCTTGCCCCCCTTCTCTCTACATCCCTGGCTCTTTTCTTCTTTCTTCAGGGTTCGGAAAAATTGGCCTTCTATTAATCATGTACTCTTCACATCCTTTCTGTTTTAAATCTGGGCTCTAAATTTAAAACTTCTGCTTCTTGTATTCTCTGATTCCCTGAGGCAATAGCTACCACCTGGTCTGGTTGCAAGAAGAAAAGGTTGAAGGGCAAAAGTTTTCTGAAAGCCTGTTAGCACATGAAAATGTTATCCTGGTCTGCTAGGTTTTCTTCAAGCCCAACAATCCCATCACCACTCTTATATCTCTAGTTAAATTTTCAATGTTTTCTTTGTATTTCTCTAGTGTCTCTCTGCTTTATATGGTCCAAATACCTGAAGGTCTGAAGCGGATTGATGATTACTGATTTCCTTTCTAAAGAACCTAATAACCTGACTTAGTCTCCCCATTCTCTCTCCATCTCCCTGTTCCAAGTCCAGGAATCATTTCTGGGGAATAGGAGTACTGTAAGTCATAGTAGGAAGAGATAACCAAACATGCACTTCCCCCAGCTAGTGTAAAATACTAGTCAGCATAGTTCTAATGACAGACCTCATTCTTGCTTGGTTATGGTTACAGGAAAGAGAATTTGAACATGATTTACTCATGAACAAGATAAGGTTGGATTATAATACTCAAGGGCGTATTGAGGTTAGCTCAGTTGACAGGGAGATGGGGTGGGGGAGCTATATTTGTGCTGATTTTTGGAATGAAATAAATTTTATGCAGGATTTTTGCTTGGCTCTGAAATTTTTTTTTTTGGGGGGGGGCTGTCATTATGGATGCTAGCATTTGCCTCATCTTAAGGATACAGTGGCATGCAGCACCATGGAGGACAATAGTCTCTACCTGGACCCTGTTCATTCACCTGGTAGTTTATTACTTTGTACCTAGCTGGATATTCAGGTACAGACCATGAAGGTAACAAAGCAAAAGCATTAAACTAAGGCACAGGTGAGGGTCAAGTGCACCATGAGGCTTGATTTTCTTTGGACAGGCTCTGAATTAAGTAACCAGGTTATGGAAGGGTTAGATTTCAGTGGTTTGAACTTTATCTAAAAATGTCCACAGAATGGTTCAGATTTTGGTTTCTCCAGAGTGCAATCCTAACAGAGTAGCTAATAGATAGATAGTCATGTGATTATAACTGGACAAGGATCTGGGTCCTAAGAAGCGCCTTGTGTTGGGGTTCTCCTCCAAGCTTCCATAGCTTACATTTGAATTTTATCATGTGACAGGCATTGGAGCCCTTGTTGGTTTTGTCTTTTGGCTAGTATCACCATCCCAGTCAAACTTGAGACCAGTAATAGGTGGCATTGTGTGCTTCTCCTCCTGGGTCAGAAACTGAAGAGTCCCACATTAGCTTGCAAAGGACATTTAGGTCATCAGGGTAGTCACAAAATGTACTTCTCTACCCTCCTGTTTTGAGGTTCCCAAGGTGTGCCTGATATTTTCTGTACACCTGGTCACCTGGAGACTACCTCTGTTTTCCCCTCCTCGTTGGACTCCCTCTGGGAGCACCACTCATTGTGGATGATGCCCAGACCCAACACCGTTCTGCCCGTTCCTGTGCTGCACAGAGTGCTCTGGCCCTGGTGCTCCCCCTGGCTTCCTTGAGAATTTAGGTGGCAACTCACTTCTTTCTGATACTGAGGCTTGTGCTTGCATTAGCATGTCTCCCTCTTTTCCCAGGAGCTTCTATACCCTCCACCAGATCTCTGAATGCTTCCTAATGTAACCAGATCCTTAAAATCAAGCCAGAACCTTTGCATATCTAAGCACTTGCAGTCATGAAATCCTGTTGCCACATTTATTTTGTGCAGCAGGCTCCCTGAAGGAGCCTCTTGCTCCTTGTTGGTCTCTGAGAGCTGCCTTCTTGCTTCAAATTCACCAAGCTGCTGCCTAAACTCTGAGGATGATGGTTTAAGTTTTTACCTATCTGCTTTAGTTTTCCTTATGTGACAGTGGGGTTAATTCACTGGCTATTCTATAGGAAGGGTGTGGCTGGAGAGCCAGGTTTTAGTGTTAGACTGCCTGTGTTCAAATCCTGTCTCTTCCAGTTATTAGTTTTTTGGGCAGCTCACTGAACCTCCCCACTAAGCCTCAGCTTTCTCACTTGTAAAATGAGTTAGCAGGGAGAATGACAACCTCAGGGGTTATGGTAAATACTCACTGAGTTAACGTATGCAAAGCACATTGCACAGTGCTGGATACCTTGTAAACATCTACAAATGTTAATTATTATAACTGTGAGTAAATGATTATGATAGTGGGTACTGTTTGGGGCTGCTGTTCAGAAAATTCTGATTCTTGTGTTCTGCTGACTGCTAATATTTTATTATTATTGCATTCCTAAATTATGGGGTGATTTAGGAGGAAAAAACATGGCCTCTCTGCAGAGGAGTGAGAGCTTACAAATCTAGAGTAAAAAAAAAAAAACAGTTTAATTTTTTTGAACCTCTTCAATAACTGTCTCTTGTGTGGGTAATGTAATTACTAGTGGAAAAATGAATAAAAACTCAAACTCAATAAATTACATTTTCATTGAATTTCTTCACTTACTTTCTTAGGGGATAGAATTTTGAATTTCAGAACACATTTTTTTTTTGCCACTTTATTTTTTATATGCTAAGACATGACATAGTATGCATTTTAATGTATTCATTCATGTCCAGTTTCAACAAAACTGGGTGGGAATTAGTACCCCATAATTCATGTGCTAGGGTGTCTTATTACAATTATAAAATTTTATTGTAAAATGTTTTTTTAATATTTATATTGTTAATTAAATGATGATGAATCCTCATAAATTCTGAAGAGAGAATTATGGTCTTTTAGTCTCTGCTCAGACTCCTTTGTAGCCAATCAGATCATTTGATTTCTCCTCCTAACACGTTCAGATGTTTGATGGTAAAGCTTGCTAAGGGTGCTCGTCCTTTTCTCTCTCTCTGGAATCTCTGAAAGAAGAAAGTTCTTAAAGCAGTTTACAACCATATTGAGCTTGTTACAAGGTGGTCATTTTCTTGGGGCCTTTTTAGAGTACTTTGTAATCATTAAGAAAAAGGAACCTCCTTTGAGCTTTAGTTTCTAGGGAGGTTTCTATAGTAGGGAGGGGGTAATTATAAAACAGCAGTGATATTTTGATAAAAAGATTTCTGCCCTGCTACACACAAGCGGACACACCTGTAAGTTGCTAGAACTGTTGTGGTTGGTCATCAGATGAGGATGCAATGGCCATCCAAGCAGCAACCAAAAGGTAGGGAGCCAAGAAACTGCAAGAGAACCATCTAGAGTTGCATTTTCTATTAATAGGCACATGGTGGCTATTAAGCACTGGAAATGTGGGTATTGTTACCGGGGAAACAATTTTAAAAATTGTTTACTTTTAATTGGTTAAGATTTAAATTTTAAATGACGAGGGAGCCAAAAGATTCAGTGTCTCAGTTACCTTAGTTACATTTCAATTGCTTGATAGTCATTCGTGGCGAGTGCCTATCAGATTGAACAGTGCGGATAAAAACCATATCACTCATCACGAAAGTTCTACTGGGCAGCACTGATCTATGGGGTCTAGGCAGATGTTAAGAAGATGAGAGAGTCCTATTTCTTGTTGTGCCACCTTATCTTATGTCCAGGTATCCTCAACACTAGAAATGGGGATTCAGAAGGAGACAGAGAAGATTGCTAATATAAAACTTAGGAATGGGCTCTGTGGGTAGCCAAAGCCCTGGGAGAGGGAAGAAGCCGAGGCAGGTTCTTCTGCAGGAGAGCTGCAATGTCTTTCGGAAGCCTGGAGATGCTGATGGTCAGAAGTCTGAATTCAGTGAAAGATGGTGGCAGTGGCTGTGTTAAAGAAGAGAAATGTTTGAAGTAACAGCCAGAGTGCAGACTTTTCTGTCTCTCTCTTCTATACTAATATTACTTTTTTCTTAAGGTTTTATTTATTTATTCATGAGAGACATGCAGAGAGAGACAGAGACATGGGCAGAAGGAGAAGCAGGCTCCCTATGGGGAGCTCAATGTGGGACTCGATCCCAGGATCCCCGGGATCAGGACCTGAGCCAAAGGCAGACACACTCAGTTGCCACCCAGGCGCCCACTAATACTACTGGGAAGAATGATCCTGGAATGCAAACATCATCCCATTTACATTTCTTCTCAAACTTTAATGTGCATATGAATCACCTGGGAATCTTGTTAAAATGCAGATTCTTATTCAGTAGATCTGCATACAGTCTGCATGTCTGACAGGAACTAGACAGTATGAGTGGTCAAGGGCCACGTTTTGGGTTGCAAGGATCCAGAATGTTCAGGGAACATTTGCACTTCAGACCTTCTGTATAAACAGTGTCCTAATTACAGGTTTTAACTTAGAAGGTTACACTTCTTTAGAAATCAATATGCCTTAGTTTTAAACTCAGACTAGGAAAATTGTCTGGGAGTAGGGGGTGGAGGAAGTCTGTTGCTTTTGGAGAAATTAGACTCATTACCTGGAATCCCAAGACTGGTGTAAATACATTCCAGTGTTTCCATACAAAAGTATAGGATATTTAAAAATTGAGGAGCATGCACCTACAGAAAAAAATTCAAATTTCTTACATAAATAAAAAGCAAGTTACATGTTTTGTTTTAGTATTGTTGTGACTATATTTGTAACACTAAACCTTTGAACAGAAAGCAGTTTCTCTCTGAACTATGATTTAGAACTAGTTGAAGAAAGAATTGATTGTAGGCAGAGGCCAGCTATTGATCAGAAAAGGGAATGGGAAACTGGAACATTTCTCAGAGAAAAATTCAGAATCAGAAGCCAGAAGGCAGGGAAATTGCTGCTTGGAAAAATACAATCAGAACATTTCATAATATCCAGATGCATTATGGGGCTTTTCTGCTTCTGTTAAAGATGGAGACACTGGGAATAGCTAAGGAGAAGAGGATCCAGAAGGAAGGAGGTATCTCCCTTGGGTTGGCAGAGCAAGTACAACTGCCTGAAAGGACTGTTGGGTTGCTCTGAGTCTGAAGCATCATAGTGAGTATATACCAGGAAGAGTTAGATCTGAAACTGAAAGACCTGTTCCATTATTTCTGCTCATATCTAGAGGAGAACCAAGACTAGGATAAGTAGAAATCTCATGTTCCAGGTATCCACATAAGTATCATGCTTCGCTGAGTTGCTTTTTTAAAATAAAGGGTTCAGTGTTTTTGGAAAAATCAAAACCAGGAGAAGCATGCTCTTTAGATTTCCCATGTATTTGTGCTCAAGGGAAGCTGAGATGCTCATTTGTTTCATTTGTTGTCTAACACGTAAGTCCAGAAATTGCAGGATATGTCAGGTCAGAAGTAAAGTACCTGAGTGCTAGAAACAGAAACTATCAAGAAGGAAACAAAGGTCTTTATAGCTGAAAGAAACAGCAAACAGCTCAAAGATAAGACTGTGAAGTAATTCACCATTAGATTAATCGTCTGGTTTAACAGAGAGAAGGCTCCACTGGCCATTCTGAGACCTATTGCCAAGCATAAAAGAAACTCAACCCTAGATTGAAGAGAATTGATACAACATATGATGGATGAAACATATGGCCTTCCATCTGCACAAACTAACTCCATCCAGCCTCCCGTATGTGGCTGCCTGCTTGCTCACTTGCTACCATGTGGGTCCATGCGGTGACGAGGTAGGGACTCCATCTCCAGGGGAGATAAGGGAGCTGCTTTAGCAACCACTGGATTTACCTTGTGCTGAAATCCTTTTCTTTCTCTTTCTCTTTCTTCCTCAGGGGTTCTTCCCACACTAGCATAACTCTTTCCATTGCATTGATCTTTTTTCCTACATGGCAAAATTTACTAGTATTTCTTTTCCATCATCTGTTTTTCTGCCACTGGAGTATAAAATAAGCTCCTTGAGGGCAGGGTTCTTTTCCTGTTTTGCCCACTGATGGATCCTGAGCATGGAAAGCAGGCCCAGGCACAGAACGGATGCCTGGTAATCAACTGCCCAAGGACTGAGCAGATTGACTTTGGGAAGGGGCCTGGGTGTCTCTGTCATTCCCTGTGAACACCTCCTTTATGCTTTCCTGTTATATCGACACTTTCTATTTCTTAGAGGTGATCAGTTATCACCACATTTGCAGACTTGTTTTCTCCTCCCTTTCTTTCCCTTCCTCCTTTCTCTGTAACTTCTTTTGCACTTGCACATCTCAACTTCACCTTCAAAGCTTTCTCTGACCTCACAGAACAAAACAGGGTCTCCTGCCCTCTGCTCTTGTGGTATGGATGCCCCAAATCATACATTTATCACACTTTCTTGTAACTGTCTGACTCCCAAGACTAAACTTTGAGCAGGAACCAAGGTTACCTTTATTATGCTTAGGACATAATAGGTACTCCATACATATATGTTGAATAAATGAAGGAATCCTTATTCATTTGGGGGTCCATTACATCAAAAGCATTGTAAGCATTTTGAAAGCAAAGAGAGAATATTTTCATCTCTCTATCCCTATCGCCACAGTCCCTGCACGTAGTAGTTGCTTGATAAATATCTGTTGAATGAAAATAACACTTTAGTTTTAATATGTCAAATAGTGTACAACTTTCCTTATATGCAAAATAGTGGCTGATTGTGAATTTTTGAGCATCAGGATTCTTATGAAAATTCTTTGCAAAAAAGAAATTCAAAATAGGGTCATGTTACTTCCAGTACACAGATTGGAAATATTTCCACTACTCTAGGCTTTGAGCAGAAAAGTGCCAGACATTCCCCAGGTCCCTGGACAAGTATTCACACACCTCAAGGGCAACCCTACCCTTCTTCAAAGTGCAGCCATTGAGTTAGAATAATGTAGCAGTTAGATGAAAACCATACTTTATTTAAAAAAAAAAAAAAGACATGAAAGGTAAGGCAGGCTGGCCAGTTCTTTATAATTGCTTACTATTTCCCTGTTGAATTTTAAAAACATTAAGTTTCAAGGGGCAGCTTTTTAATTTGGTTTCATTTTCTGAGGCAGCACTGCAAATCAACATTACTCAGAGGACCCAGATTCCTGCCAACTCTTACAGATGCTAAGGAGCCATGTGCAAGTGTCTGAGTTCAAATTTGACTTCAGACCATTGTAAAAAAGAAATCAGGCAGAGCTGAGCTGCACCAGGAGCTTTGCTGCTCTGTTTTCCCAGTGGGGGATCTCTCCATGCACAGCAAGTGGTAAGGAATGGAAATACCTGCTGTGGAGATTTGAGAGGGAAATTGATTGCACATATTTACAGATGGGGCTAAGATTTTTTTCTGATGGTAAAACCCCCGAATTTTGAGATGAGGAATTTAAGAACAATGCTTTGAGGTGGACACTGAAAAGAAGTGTGAACTCTTTTATTCCCCTAAATCAGTGCCTCTTGGGTTCAAGCCAGGTAGCTTCCCAAGCCCCTGGAATAGCTGTAAGTTTGGGGGAGAGAGTGTGCTTAGCCCCTGCTGTGTGGTTTGGAGGACCTTGCTTGCTATTGGCTGCAGAGACTGCCTCTTCCAGGGGGAACTCATCTGGAAGGCTGTGGAATCTTGGCTCTGGCTCTGCTCATTTATTGGTTGGAGGTAGAAGGTGATGGAAAATGTGCCTTGGGAAAACACAGATGGGTATGTGAACCAGCAACCTTGTACTTAACTCTTGATGGCCTAAGGAAGTGGCTCTCGGGTGTGGTCCAGGAACCACCAGCATCAGCACCACCTAGGAACTCATGAGAAATGCACATTCTCAGGCCAAGGCTGACTGCAGACCAATTGAATCAGAAACTCTGAAGGTGGGTCCTAGCAATCTGTGTTTTAAGAAGCCCTCCAGGTAATTCTAGGCACACAAACCTTTGAGAGAGAACTCCTTGCCTAAGATGCTCAGAGAACATGGGGAGGATTGTTTACCAAGAAGAATAAAATTATAGTGAGTCAGAATCAGTCTGTCACTCATGCTAATAAAGGTGGAGCAAGACCAGAAGGACAAACATTATATGGTATCATTCATTTGGGGGAATATAAAAAATAGTGAAAGGGAATAAAGGGGAAAGGAGAAAAAATGAGTGGGAAATGTCAGAAAGGGAGACAGAACATGAGAGACTCTTAACTCTGGGAAACGAACTAGGGGTGGTAGAAAGGGAGGTGGGCGGTGGGGGGTGACTGGGTGATGGGCACTGAGGGGGGCACTTGATGGGATGAGCACTGGGTGTTATTCTATATGTTGGCAAATTGAACACCAATAAAAAATAAATTTATTAAAAAAAAGGTGGGGCAAGACCAGATAGTCACAAATATTTTGAGAAGGTATGGCAATATTAACATCATCATCATCAATCTAGGGATTAGATATTACCATGAAATTGTTGCATAACAAACAGCATGACATCTCCGGGCATAAACAGTAGACATTTTTTCTCCTGCATCTGCAGGGTTCAGTTATTCTTGGCTTGGCTCCCTCTTGTATCTGAAAGATGGTCAGTCTGGTTTGGGCTTGTTTGGGGTGAGTTGGCTTTGCTCCACATGTCCCTCATCCTCCTGAGATCCACAGATAATCCAGGCAAGTGCTTGTTTTAGCATTGGCAGAAGTAGGAAATGACAGAAAGGCTGGAGCTGAGGCTTGGTACTGGCACATCTATCAGTTCCAACTCTTTCTGTTGGCCAGAGCAAGTCGTGTGTCTGAGACCAGATTCAAGGCATCTGGAAAATCAGGAAAATAGAAAAAAATCAGGAAATAGATTTGCCTCTAGTGTGGAACTGCAAAGTCCTAGGGCAAAGGGTATGGAATGCAAGTAGGGGTGAAGAATGGAGGCCTTCATGTAATCGACCACAATCAACAGTAAATAAACTTCTCTCTGAATTTATTAGCAGCACTTACACAATAAATCCTAAATGTGATTTTTGACTTAGAAAAAAGTATATCTTTCATTTTTGCCCCCCAGAGAATACTGATTTTGCTGATTTCAGTTGGATCAACCTTATGATTCTCAATGAAAACATGTTCAGAGTAATAATGTAAAAATAGGAAGAATAAAAGGAAAAATAATCTTTTTTTAAAATAATCTTTTTTTAAAAGATTTTATTTATATATTTGAGAGAGAGAGAGAGCATGAGAGAGCACAAGCAGGGGAGGGGCAGAGGGACAGGGAGAAGCAGACTCCCTGCTGAGCAAGGAGCTTGAAATGGGGCTCTATCCGAGGACCCTGTGATTATGACTTAAGCCAAAGGCAGATACTTAACTGACTGAGCCACCCAGGTGCCTCAGTAATTTTTTTTAATTCCATAATATATTGATAATATTTAAGTCTGTCTTTCTTTTCTTTTCTTTTCTTTTCTTTTCTTTTTTTTCTTTTATTTTCTTTCTTTCTTTCTTTCTTTCTTTCTTCCTTCCTTCCTTCCTTCCTTCCTTCCTTCCTTCTTTCTTCTTTCTTTCTTTCTTTCTTTCTTTCTTTCTTTCTTTCTTTCTTTCTTTCTTTCTTTCTTTCCTTCCTTCCTTCCTTCCTTCCTTCCTTCTTTCTTATTTTATTTATTCACAAGAGACACACACAGAGAGAGAGGCAGAGACACAGGCAGAGGGAGGAGAAGCAGGCTCCATGTAGGGAGCCCGATGTGGAACTCGATGTGGGACTCGATCCCGGGACTCCAGGACCACGCCCTGGGCCAAAGGCTCAACCATTGAGCCACCCAGGCATCCCTGTTTCTTAATGATACATCAAATCCAGCCCTTAAAAAAAAAACCTGGGGATAAGATCTTATCTACCTTGGACTTTTATTCTTAAGCAAAATTTCTGGCATTTTGTATCTACAAGAGGTCATCTCATGCACACTTCTGTTTCAGGTAGAATTTCTGAACTAGATCCCAGCAAAGCAGTTTGGTTTGGTTTAATGGTTGTGTTACTATTGCTGATTAGCTGTTGACACGGAAGTGTAGGGGGCAAGTACAGCTTTCCCACAGTTGCCAGGTGTGATTGTGCATTGAGCAGAGATCCAAATCAAGGAGAAATCAGTATGTGGAAACATGCTGCAAGCACTCAGAGGCAGAGAGAGCCCTGCCTTTTCCCTGTTGGTGTCTTTGAAGTGTGACCCAGCAGAAGAGCAGGTAGCCATGATTTAACTGTATTTAACTTCTGAAGATCAATGTGTCCCCATATTGGTGGCCAGACACACAACATTTCTTTTTGCTTCTCATCTGTAGTGGGAACGCAATGACTTTCCTCTCATTGCCCCGAGTCTTGGAGTTGCTTATGATCAGAAAAAAATCTCAGATCATTTTTTAAAAACTCCCTTATTTTCCTGGTGAAGAGACGAGGCCTACAGCAATGATACAACTTACTAAATGTCACCCAGTTCGTTAAGAAAGGCTACCCAGAGAAGCTAGATTTTCTCATTACACTACACTTTTCATTTGGTAAGGGAGTATTTGTGATTTGATGAGCCCAGTACAAAATAGGGAGCAGAGTATTATGGTCTGTGGACATTAATGGAATTCAGTTTTCCTATTTGTGAATTGAAGATAAATACGTTGGAATGTCTGAGTCAGGAACACGTCCTTTTCTTTAAAAACTAGGAATTATCATTCAGTGATGTGAAAAAAAAGCATCACGGACCGATCATTTGAAATAAGTTCACGTGATAACAGTAAACTAATACTGAGATGAGATATGCTAGAGGTAGAGCGAGAGATGAAGTTCAGTGTCTTTTTCAACAACTGGAGTTACTTGCTTGATTAGATTATATATAAAGGACCTTCAGGGTACAATATGAGCAGGGGGGTGTCCAGGACTGCTCTGATACCCACCACTGAATACTCTCAGGATATTCCTCCAGGCCCCCTGAAGTAGGTGCTGCCAGAAGCCTATGCTTAAAATTTGCTTGGAATTCATTTCTTCCCTTTCTTTTTTATGATCTGAAGCAGAGGATAAAAAGATAAAGGATTGCACAGCCTGGCACGTGAATGCTTCCCCACTGCGTGCTGCTTTTGTGGGGAGGAAGTAGCAGCCGCCAACCGCTGTTTTATTAATAATGAGGCATTCACATAAATTCCATGCAAAATTGATTTTTGACTGTTATATAAGAATCAAATACCAGGCTTTAAAAAGTAATTGAGAAATCTATTTGTAATTTACTTTGCCTATAAGAACCCGCTGTCCTGCCATAAACAATTTTACAGTATTTTCCCCCCTGTTAAACAGCCATTTTTACACATCTGTTTGGCCTCTCTTGGATGACAGGCAGTCGGGAGGGGTAGTGAATACAGGTTTGAAATAACATGTGGCCACAATTTCTTTTGGTTTCATCTTCAAGGGGATCTCTTGCAAGTTGTGATATCATTTTCATCCTAGTGCAGGTGAAGTATGTTAATGGCTAATTATCTGACACTGGGTGTTGACTGATGAATCATAAATATCCTTTGTGGCGATAGGAAAGCATGATGAAACAGCTAAGCACTGCCAGGAAAAAAAAAAACAAACCCCAAATCCCCAAAACTAACAAACCAAAACAGTCTGTTTCTCACTTGTCTTTAAATGCCTTAAGCAGCTATGGTCCAATGAAAGAGTCCCTGTAACAAAGATTTGTCTCTAGGAACCTATTTAATATTTAGTTTAATATATATTAAAGTGAGTCAAAAGTATTAAAGGTACAATTGTTTTATTTCTCATTATTCTTGAAATGGAGATTAGCGTGACAAAGAAAATTTAAAGCAGAGAGTTAGCATCAAGAAGTCAATCTTTTACATAGTTGGCTTACCTTTGGTGTGTGTTTCCTCGGTATTATTTTGCACAAGGGAGCCCACTTCTGTTCTCAGACTAGGACAATTTTTTCTTTCTTCTTAAACGATTGTGAAACCCTAGTAATTTAAGCAAATTCATTTCACCCCAGTTTTATTGAGGTAGACTTTACATAAGATAAAATTCCAAGCGTACAGTTTAATAAATTTTGATAATTGTATACAGTTGTATAACCATTTTCATAATCAAGATGAAACATTTCCATTACCCTATAATGTTCCCTTGTGCCTCCTTGCAGTCAGTACCTTCCCCCAACTCCTGGCCAGAAAGCAGTTGCTGATTTACTGTCATTATAGTATGGCCTTTATTTTTAGAATTTCATAGTATGTAGTTCTCTGTGTTTAACTTTCTTTTTTTTTTTTTTAAATTTTTTATTTATTTATGATAGTCATAGAGAGAGAGAGAGAGGCAGAGACACAGGCGGAGGGAGAAGCAGGCTCCATGTACCGGGAGCCTGATGTGGGATTCGATCCCGGGTCTCCAGGATCGCGCCCTGGGCCAAAGGCAGGCGCCAAACCGCTGCGCCACCCAGGGATCCCCAACTTTCTTTCGCTTAACATGTTTTTGTGATTCATCCGTATTTCTGAGCTATATTAATGCTTTGTTTCTTTTAGTGCTGAACAGCATCCCGTGGTGTGGATATACCACTATTTGTTTATCCATTCACTAACACTTGGGTTTTTTCCAATTTCTGACTATTGTGAATAATGCTGCAATTAAACATTCACGTAAAAAAGTTTTCATGGGGACGTATGTTCTTATTACCTTTGGGCAGATATCTAGGAATGAGCCTGCTGGGTCATGTGGCATGTATGTTTTTAATCTTATATGAAACTACCATTTTATACTTTCACATAGGCAACATATTCTTAAACGTATACTTATATGTATTCTTATACATTTTATACTTTCACATAGACAATGTTTGGTACAGTCAGATGTGTAGTAAATAGTTGGTTTTAAGTGGTCTTAAGTGACATTTTCCTCATAATTTGTAACGTTGAGCATCACTTCATGTGCTTATTGGCATTTGTGTGTTTTCATTTGTAATGTTCAAATATTTTCCCCATTTTTAATGGGTTGTTTTCTTTTTACTGAGTCATGAGAATTCTTTACAAATTCTGGATATGAATCTTCTGTCAGATATATATTTTGCATATATATTACCACAATCTTTTGCTTATCTTTTTCTCCAGTTTTATTTAGATATAATTGACATGTAGCACTGTGTTAAGTTTAAGGTGTACAGCAAGATGACTCAACTTACATATGTTGTGAAATGATGCCTTTTATCTTTCTTAAGAGCAAAAGTTTTTAATTTTTTTTTAAAGTTTTTAATTTAAAAAAAATAAAGTTTTTAATTTTTAAAGTAAATTTAATAAATATTTCCTTTTATGATTTGTGCTTTTGTGCTTTTCCTGTTTCTCATATTTTCTCCTATACATTTTTTTCCAGAAATTAAGTAGTGTTTATTCTTATTTTTAATCTCTGATCTATTTTGAGTTAATTTTTGTATGTGTTGTAAGGTAAGGGTAGAAGTTAAATTTTTTCCCCTTGTGGATATCCAGTTGCTCCAGCACCATTTTGATGATTTTCCCATTTAATTACTTTGGCGTCTTTGTGAAAAATCAATTGACCATAAAAGTTTGGTTCTATTTCTGGATTCTATTCTTAGAGGTTCCATTAACCTATAAGTCTATCTTTACCCCAATACCACACTGGCTTGAATATGGTAGCTTTCTTATAAGTCTTAGAATTGGGTAGATCCTCCAACTTTTTATTCTTTTCTGAATTGTTTTGGCAAGTCTATATCATTTGCATTTCCTACAAATTTTAGCATCTGCTTGTTAATTTCTTCAAGGAAGACTGCTGGGATTTTAATTAGGATTGCACAGAATTTATAGATCAATTTTGGGGAAAATTTATTCTAAAATATTAAATACACTTTAAGCTATTACTAAAATTGTGATAGACACTTCAGGCTCAGTGAAATGTAATATGCAATAATTTTTAACACACTGGAGACAATTGTCGATTTGTGCTACCAAGCTAACAAGTTCTTTTAAGACAGAATAAGGTTTTTTTTGTCACATCTGTTTAATGACAGTGTGACTTGAGATCGTTATTAAAAGAGTATTAAAACTATTATTAAAAGACATTTTCACCTACTAAATGATGATTTTCTCAATGCTATGCAATCTAAATAAAATAGAGCATGATGAAGCAGAAGATAGAATGCCTGTTGCAACTGTGTTTGTCAAGGCAGCTTCATTATTTCATTAATTGACTTTACAGTAAATATACTTAGAAATTTAAAAGTCTCAAATTTATACTAATAAAAGCTTCTTTAAAATGTTTTATATATTTCAACTGCAGGCAGGATTTCAACTGAAAATCTAATACAGAGTTTGGACATACAGCATTTTAGTTGAAAGAAAATAGCTTCGGAATAACAGAGTCTGAGTTTAAAAAGTGACAGCTCTATCCCCAAGTAGTTTGTGCAAGTTATCCATGTTTCTGAACCTGATTTTCCCATCTGTGGAATGGGGTAATAATGCCTGTCTCACAGGTGTGATGCAATGGGATACTATATGGAAAACACCTGACATGCATCTGGCTGATGTATATGAAAGAATGGTATTAGTAGAATTAGAGGCAAAATGTAGTTCTTGGGGTCTTGTGACACTTTTGAGTGTTGATGGGAGTTGAAATGGACTAAAATGTTGAGCAAGACGGTTTGTTTTTTCTATGTATGACTTATTTGTGACTGTGTGCCTTCCCTGCCCACAGGTCCTTAACAGCAACCTAAGATCCCCTCATAGACGCTCAGAGTGTAGACGATCATGTCACCAAGCAGTGTTTTAGTGGGAAGGTCTGGGGCTAGACAGGTAGTGCCCAGCATAAATGACCTTCCACAGGCAGTTTGCAAGCATTTATTTCTTAGAAGCTTTTAATAAGTGAGAGCTCGTGATGCTGGTTGTTCTTCATGTGGCACAGGGGTACTGGCCTCAAGTGCATTTGTATAACTTTTCAGTTGTTTCTCTGACTGTCCCTTTACTCCTGTTGTTGGTCTTTCTCATTCAGCATAGGCATGCCAGTGAACAGGCACCCTTGTGGCCACCGTAAGTTCCCACCACTTGTTACTTACTACTTGCTCTCAGCTGTTCATTTTTTAGAGCTCCAGTGCCATTGGTGGTGGTGTGGTTCAGTGAGACAATGTGATGAACACAGGCTGGGAGATGGGTGCCTTGGGGCCCATCGCCTGACCACACAAACTTGAACCAGGTCCCATATTTCAGTCCCTGCCTTGATAAAATGCCTGACTAGTCAAGGAGTTGTCATGGGGAATGGTATGAGAAACTGCATAGAGAATTGCTATGTAAACTGTTGAGTGCTGTATCAACCTCTGTGGTTATTGTAATATGATGCCACTGTCCCCTTATTCTAGTTCTTCCTGCCATCAGAGCCATGGGAAATTTAGTCTTGTCTACATTCACTGTCTTGAGTAGAATCAGGATGGTAGCAGGTTGGGGTCAAGTGGAGTGGGGGTGGTGTGCAGGCAGTGGCCATCCATACAAACTGAAAACTTAGAATCACAGACTCCTGGAACTGGATTAGGACCACAGAGGTCATCTATTTAAATATCTATCTGTGGAGAAAACAAGTGTAGGTCCCAGAGCCCCAGGGAAGAAACAATAAGGTTTTCCATAGGCACCTTAGCTAGGTATCAAAGAGGCTTGTGTTTTGTAGTTTATTGTTGAAAGAATCTAGACTAAAAGACTTGCAGATAACCTGAAGGACAAAGGGTTCTGGGAAGAATTGAAATAGTCTTGGTTTCTAGTAAAAAAAAAAAGAAAACAAATAGGAAAACGATTTCAAGGAAAGGTGAAAAAATATATTTGTTTTTTAAAAAAGTCTATCTGATGATTTTTTTTATTTAAGGAAAGCAAGGAATTAAAGTTTTCATAGTAGTAATGCAAGTAAAAAGTCAAACAGTCATGGATGGACTAACCGAACTGAATTTTACTTGTTTGTTTTTTGGTCCCTGATCATTTTATTCAGTCAGTTTTTTTGTTTACTGAATTTTGCTGATTCATTTACTAGTTGTTTTAATTGGTTAAACTGACAAATTACCATGTCCAGAAATCATAGATAAAACTTATGAATGGATAAATGTGATATATTCACATGATGGAATATTCATGGTTTCTAGGGACCTAGGGGAGAAGGGAATGGGGAATGACTGCCAATGGATGTTGCTTTTGGGGAGTGGTATGAAAATGTTCAGGAATTAGATAGTAGTGATGGTTGCACAGTCTTGTGAATATATTAAAAATCACTAAATTGTACACTTTCAGAGGGTAAAGTTTATGGTAGGTAAATTATGTCTCAAAACAAAGAAATCTAGTATAAAGTTTTTAAGAATCCTCTTACAGCAAACATTTTTAGATGTTAGGAATAGAATTTTCTTTTCTGCCCTCTAGCACAGTTGGTGAATAATGATGGTATATTTGAAAGGAACACTTTATCTTGGCAATTGGTGTGATCCTGGGCAAGACCCTACACTTCTTAGCCTCCACTGCCCAATCTGTAGGATGAAGCTAGTTCCTCATGTTGTACTTAGGTCATAGAGTAAATGTGGCACAGCAATAACAGCAGGCTTTTAATGAATTCTCATTATCTACAAGACACTATTGCTGGCATTTTACATGCATTGATTAATTTTTCTTATGAAATATTCTTATTTTGATTTTACAGGTAAAGAAAATGAAATAATATGTTGTAAAACTGCTATACAAATGAAGGACATGGATATGTTATTTTATTTCACAAAATCACTTAAAAATAATGCTTTTTTTTCCAGCTTATTACAGTGATGTGTCATTGGAGAAATCAGAAAATATAAAAAGCTATAAGGAAGCAAATTAAAACCAACTCATAAATCCAAAGAAAACAGTTCTATTTTTGTATCTTCTCTTCCAGGTTTTTAAAAATATATGTATGTATATACACATATATTCATAGATACATACATATTCATTGATTTTATACTATAGATACGGTATTGTATTCCACTTTAAAAAAGGATTTAAATATCTTGGTATGGGTGTACCCTCTTAAAGCTGTGTGCTCAGCCCAGTAGTTGGCTGCTTAATTGAAAAATTTGGTTTAAAAAAAAAAATTGGTTTAAAGCAGGTGAGGCACAGTCATCAACGATGGCACAGCAGCTCCCCTCCTGTTCTTAGCTAAAATGACCCTGATTTTATTCAGATGTGTGGAATTGATTTGTTCAGCCTGGGAGGATGAAATTGACATGCTGAGGTATCAACACTGAGATATCTACGATTGTTCTGAGCCAGTCGTGATGATCCCATTCTTTCAGGGAATAGTTTGGGGGGTTAGCATGGGACCTAGTCCTGCCAATGAGACATAAGGGGACGTCTGTTAAGGGCTTTTGGAAGAGAGTTTCTTCCTGCTAAGGAGAGAGAAGCTTGAGATGAACTCCGCCCTCCCTCCCTCCCCCCATCTCCAACCCCAGCTGTCCCTTCCTGCCATTGGTTCCACTGGAACTGTGGCTACCATCTTGGGAACATCGAAAAGCCAAGACTCTCAGATATGCCAACCCAGGTCTTGATGTGTCTTAGCCACTGAGTTAACCAACCCTGGAACCATGAAGCTTCAGACTCCTATGTGAAATAACAAGTGCTTAAGTAATTGCACCCAAAGTGAAATAACTAGTGGGGGATAGTAAAATAAGTGATGTGGAATTATTTTTAAAACACATATATTTCTTAAACATTTAAGAAAAT
Source organism: Vulpes lagopus (assembly GCF_018345385.1). Lineage (NCBI taxonomy): Eukaryota > Metazoa > Chordata > Mammalia > Carnivora > Canidae > Vulpes > Vulpes lagopus. Next base: position 100,106,708 of record NC_054834.1, on the reverse strand, counting down.
ACTTTAAAAAATATATTTTATTTATTTATTCATGAGAGACAGAGAGAGAGGCAGAGACACAGGCAGAGGGAGAAGCAGGCTCCATGCAGGGAGCCCGATGTGGGACTCGATCCTGGGACTCCAGGATCACGACCTGGGCCAAAGGTAGGCACTAAACCGCTGAGCCACCCAGGAATCCCCTAAGAAAATACTTAAAACATACATCTATGCATTCATTTGTCATTTTAAAAATGTAGGCCAAGATCTTTAAATATATAATGGGGGATCTGTGCTATCTTTATTGCATAAAGAATATCAATAACACACTTCTAATTTCTACAGATTTTGTTTGTTTTGTTTTGAAGCAGATCACAAACTTAGAGACAATTACAAGAGGTCTGAGGACAGACCCTTGTTAGGCCAGCAATTCTTTTTTTTTTTTTTTTATCTACGATAGTCACACACAGAGAGAGAGAGAGAGAGGCAGAGACACAGGCAGAGGGAGAAGCAGGCTCCATGCATCGGAAGCCCGACGCGGGATTCGATCCGGGGTCTCCAGGATCGTGCCCTGGGCCAAAGGCAGGCACCAAACCGCTGCGCCACCCAGGGATCCCGAGGCCAGCAATTCTTAATGTGTGGTCTGGAGGCTTCTAGAGATTTCCAAGCCTCCAGAAGGATGTCTGCAAAACCAAAATTATATTCATAATAATATTAAGATATTATTGCCTCTTCCACAGTCATTTTTTCATGAGGGTGCAGTAGGGTTCTCTAGGGGATGACTTGCGATACTGCAGTAGATTAAACACAGAAGCAATATGAGAACTCAGCTGCCTTCCATTAGTCTAGGCATTACAATACAGCAATGCCAGTGTCATTGCTCTAATTTTTTTTTTTACTTTGGAAAATATATTTACTTGTTATAAAAATACATTATTTACATTAATATGTAATGGGTTCATTACTGTTATTTTAAAAAATGAATTCAAAGTTAATAGTTTATAAATTTCTTAGTTTTAATTTCTGATGTGGTAAATGTCAGTAGATATTTCCCACACAGACAGAAGCTCTTTAAAGTCCTTAATCACTTTTAAGAAGGGACCAAAAATCTTGAGAATCCCTGTACTGGACTTGATTGATTTTCCCCAATGCTTATTATTGCCTAGTAACAGTATCTTCTTTGTTTTCTTTCCTTCCTCCCCTACTCTCAATCCTCCCTTCTTGTCTTTCTTTTTTTCCTTTCAGCAACTTGCTTTTAGGTAAATTTTGCAAAGCGTTCAACTTAATCTTCATAGAAATAACTGCTGTCTTTCTTTTAGCATTCGTAATGACAATAGTAGACACTGAGTTCATTAATAGGTCTAGGCACAAGCATATCCCACTCTTGTTAAGTGCCCTAATTGGGGGGAAGAAAGTACATGTGTGTCTGAATGAGGAATGTTCAGTGTGTTTCCAGAGGGAATAAATACCACCGACTGATCAGGCATTGCTTTAGTGGAAGTGCATTAAGAATATTCTGTTTGTACTTAACCATTTTTGTATTGCTGAACACATTTTTGCTTAGGCTTTTTAACTTTAAAAACAAGGCTAAAATCCTTATCATTATACATAAATCCTTATGTACATTCATACATATATGAACATCCTTATACATAATTCTTTGTATAAATGATATCAGGATAAATTCCTAGAGTAAGAATTACTATGTCAAAGAGTTGTGGGTGTAAAAAAAAAAACCCAAAGAGTTGTGGGCATATTGAAGGTTTTTGGTGTATATACTCAAATTATATTCGAGAAAGATTGTACGAATTTGGGGGTCTACATCTTTACTAATTCAAAATAGTACTGTTAGTAAAGAAACATGCTAGTTTTATGTCCAAATTCTTGCTTTGATTTTCTAGGAGTTTATCTTATATAGTGAGATTAGACACTATAAAAATACTTAGTAACAATTTGCATTTCTTTTTTGTGGATTTCCATTTTATGTCCTTTGAACATTTACCTAGAGAGATGTACTAGTTAGGATTCTTGCTTGCAAATGACAGGAACTGACTTTGGTTAACTTAAATAGAAAATGAATTGGTTGCTAAGTGTATTGAGTAGCTTATAGAATTGAAGGGAAGGCTGAGAACCAGATTTGGATAAGATCCAAGAAAGACAAGGCACAGCAGATATCCTGCCACAGGAACAGTTAAGATCACAGTGCAATCAACAAAACTAAAAGGCAACCAACCTGTGGAATGGGATAAGATATTTGCAAATGACATATCTAATAAAGGGCTAGTATCCAAAATATATAAAGAATTTATAACACTTGACACCCCTAAAATGAATAATCCAACTAAAAAATGGGCAGAAGACATGAATAGACATTTTTCCAAAGAAGACATCCACATGGCCAACAGACAGATGAGAAGATGCTCAACATCACTGATCATCCAGGAAGTGCAAATGAAAAATACAATGAGATATCACCTCACACCTGTCAGAACAGCTAAAGTCAACACAAGAAATAACAGGTGTTAAAGAGGATGTGGAGAAAAAGAAACCCCCTTGCACTGTAGGCGGAAATGCAAACTAGTGCAGCCACTGTGGAAAACAGCATGGAAATTACTCAAAAAGTTAAAAATAGAACTACCCTATGATCTAGCAGTTGCATTACTAGGTATTTACCAAAAGAATATAGAAATACTAATTCAAAGGGATATTGCTCCCTGATGTTTATAGCAGTATTATCTACCATAGCCAAATTATGGAAACAGCTCAAATGTCCATCAGCTGATGAATGCATAAAGAAGATGTGGAATAAATATACAAAGGAATATTACTCAGCCATAAAAAAGAATGAAATCTTGACATTTACAACTATGTGAATGGAACTTGAGCGTATTATGCTAAGTGAAATGTCAGTCAGAGAAAGATAAATACCATATAATTTCACTCATATGTGGAATTTAAGAAACAAAACAAATGAGCAAGGGGAAAAAGAGAGAGAGACAAACCAAGAAACAAACTTAATTACAGAGAACACACTTGTGGTTACCGGAAGGGAAGTGGGCAGAGGGATTGGTTAAATAGGTGATGGGGATTAAGGAGGGCACTCATGTAGTATGGAAGTGTTGAGTCAATAGATTATATACCTGAAACTAATATTACGTGATGTGTTAACTGGAATTTAAGCAAAAACTTAAAAAAACATAAAATAGGTGTTAAATTTTATTTTATTTTATTTTATTTTTTTTTTTATTTTTTTGGTGTTAAATTTTATTAAATATATTTTCTGCATCAAAAAAAAAAAAAGCCCACATGGGATTTTATCCAACTGTGTGAGCTCCCTATGCAGGAGTATATTGACATACTGTCTGCCACATTTTGGGGAAAAAAAATTATCTGACCAGCTTGTTTGCTTTTAAATTTTTTTATATTTGTCTTCAAAATAGAAAAGTTTAATTTTTTTAAGGTAGCTAAACCTACTGACTTTTTACCTGTTCAGCATTTTCCATTATATTTATGTCTGGACTATGTCTCCCCAATCCTTACATTATATAGTCATCTACTTTCAAAGTTTTTTTATGATTGAATGTCTTGAATTTTACATATACATCTTTGAACTGTGCATGTGCATATGTGTATATGCTGTGTACATGTGTGTAATGTGTGCATGTGTGGGGGATATGGAAGGATCTAATTCCTGTCCTCCTCTGTCCCATCTGGTTATCCTGCTGCACTATGTCATTCTTTCCCCACTGACTGTGGTGGCACCTTTATCACATACTAATTCCTTTATAGTCACATGCCTTTGTAGGCTGTTCATCCCATTGCATTGATCTACCCACTGATTTTTGCAACAGCTTTTTAATAGTTTAAAATTGCTCAAACTCTATAGGATATTTTAATCACCCAGCTATCTCTTAATTATGCATATTTTCTTCTTTTCCAAAAATGTGGTGATCCATTCTTTTTGTTTGGTTTTTAAATTTTTGTTTATTTTTTTAAAAAGATTTTATTTATTCATTCATGAGAGACACAGAGGGAGAGAGAGAGAGAGAGAGAGAGAGAGAGAGAGAGAGAGAGGCAGAGACATAGGCAGAGGGAGAAGCAGGTTCCATGCAGGGAGCCTGATGTGGGACTAGGTCCTAGAACTCCAGGATCATGCCCTGAGCCAAAGGCAGACACTTAACCACTGAGCCATCTAAGCATCACTGTTCGTTTGTTAAACTTTAGAAACATTTTTTCCTAGTGAAAGGAACCTCAAGGGAAGGGGGAGAAACTAGTGGGGAAAATTAGAGGAAGACAAACCATGAGAGACTCCTAACTGCGGGAAACAAACAAAGGGTTGCAGATTTAGATTCTTTGTTCTTTTCTAACCCTGTAGTGGCAGTGATTATGGGCAACGACTTTGGAATCAGACTAACTTGGATTAAATCCCAGTTTTGTCATTTACTAGCTGTGTTATCTTGGGGAAATTACTTAATGTCTTGAAATTTCAATTTATTTCTAAAATATAACTACTGCTAATAATACCCATCCCTCAAAAATAATGTGGTGTTTCAACAAGATAATTATGTAAGGCATTTGGTTCAGTACCTCATAGCAAGTACTCAGACTTCATCATCATTGTCATTATAATTTTATTTTCAATTTATTTTTATCAATGACCAGATTTGTCAATTTATCAAATATCAATTTATTTTCATATTTGATTTAACAATTCATTAAAGGTTATAAATTCATTCTTGACTGGGATTTTAGCCACCAACCATAAGTTTTATTAATTCAGTTAATGTTATTTAAAACCTAGTCTTAGGGTGCCTGGGTAGCTCAGTTAGTTAAGCATCGGCCTTCAGTTCAGGTCTTGATCTCAGGGTCCTGGGATTGAGCCCAGCATCATGCTCTGCTCACCGGGGAGCCTGCTTCCTCCCTCTCCCTCTGCTGCTCTCCCTGCTTGTCCCCTCTCTCTGTCAAGTAAATAAATAAATAAAATATCTTAAAGAGGGACACCTGGGTGGCTCAGCGGTTGAACGTCTGCCTTTGGCTCAGGGTGAGATCCCTGAGTCTGAGATCGAGTTTTGCATCATGGAGTCTGCTTCTCCCTCTGCCTATGTCTCTGCCTCTCTCTCTGTGTCTCTCATGAATAAATAAATAAAATCTTAAAAAAAGAATCTTAAAAAAAAACCCTAGTTTGTAATTGAGACTTTGATAGCCTTTGTACCTTAGTTTAGGAGAGTGATTTTTTTTTGTTTTTTTGTTTTTTGTTGTTTTAGATTTATTTATTTGACAGAGAGGGTGAGCACATGAACAGAGGGAGGGGCAGAGGAAGAGGGAGAGACTCCTCAAGCAGACTCTCCACTGAGCAAGCCCAACACAGGGCCCAATCCCAGGACTCTGAGGTCATGACCTGAACCAAAATCCAGAGCCAGCCACTCAGCCAACTGACATGAGCCATCCAGGTGTGCCCTCCCTTTAAAAATATTTATTTATTTAAGAGATAGAGAGAGAGAGAGAGAGAGAGAGAGGGTGGGCAGGTGCAGAGGGATAGGGAGAAGGAGAGAAGTAGACTCTTTGCTGAATGTGGAGCATGACATGGGGCTTGACCTCATGTCTCTGAGATCAGGGCCTAAGTCTCAACTGACTGAACCACCCAGGCACCCCAAGAGAGTGTGTTTTTTTTAAAGTTCAAAGTTATTGGTTTTGTTTATTTATTTGTTTGCTTAAATATATGATAATAGTTTTGGCTTGATTGTATTATGATTGAAAATATGTAGCCATTAGAATTTCTGCTTTGGGGAATTGTTTTTATGGTGTGATATATGGGCATTGCTTATTAAATTTTGCTATTCTATTTCACGTATAAAACTTTATGACTATTTTCCTTTAGTTGTGGATTATATCTTTTATCAATTTAAAATTACATTTTTGGCCCGTTTACTACTTTTTGGCTTGACTCCTGGTTTGTATGTTTTTCTTTTACTTGTATTTATCAAACATGTATTTACCTATTCTTACAATTCTTACTTGTCTGAATCACTTAATTTTTGGTAGGTCTTTTTTAACCAGCATAGATCTGAATTTTGTTTTTGAAGATAAGAAGTAAGAGTTGGCAAGGACGTGGAGAAAAGGGAACCCTTGTGCACTGTTGGTGGGAATTTATATTGGTACAGCTGCTATAGAAAACAGTATGGAGAGGATCCTTGGGTGGCTCAGTGGTTTGGTGCCTGCCTTTGGCCCAGGGCGCGATCCTGGAGTCCCGGAATTGAGTCCCGCGTCGGGCTCCCGGCATGGAGCCTTCTTCTTCCTCCTCCTGTGTCTCTGCTTCTCTCTCTCTCTCTCTCTCTCATAATAAATAAATAAATAAATCTTTAAAAAAAAAAGCAGTATGGAAGTTTCTCAAAAAATTAAAAATAGAGCTACTATATAACCCAACATCTCTACTTCTGGGTATTTATCCAAAGAAAACAAAAACACTAATTCAAAAGACATATGCATGCATGTATCCCTATCCCTATGTTCATTGTAGCATTATTTACAATAGTCAAGGACTGGAAACAACCTAAATGTCTGTTGATAGGTAAATGGATAAAAAAGGTGTGGCATATACATGCAACAGAGTATTAGCCATAAAAAATGAAATCTTGCCACAGAGATGGACCTAGAGGGCATTATGTAAGTGAAATAAATCAGAGAAAGACAAATACCACATGACTTCACTTACATGTGGAATCTAAAAAACAAAACCAAATCACAGGTACAGACAACAGACTGATGGTTGTCAGAGGGGATGTGTGTGGAGGATAGATGATATAGGTAAAGGAGATTAAGAGGTACAGTTTTCTAAGTATAAAATAAATAAAACGTGGAGATGTAATATATAGCATGAGGGATATAATCAGTAATATTTTAACAACTTTGTATCCTGACAGATGGTAACTACATTTATCCCAACGGTCATCTCATAATGTATATAAATATCAAATTGCTGTGTTGTATATCTAAAACTAATACAATACTGTTTGTCAATTACTCATCAGTAAAAAAGATGAAACCAATTTGATACTGGTCGTTAAATAGGCTGGCATAACCATTGACAAATTTTCTCATGATTTTTAGGTTTTATCCTTTTTCTGATGTTTTGCTATTTCTGTGTCTTTTATTTATTTGCTTTATGCAATATTTTTTACTTTAGAAATTTACTTTTTCTATTAAGGAAATCTTGAAAGGTAAACTTGTTTTTTTAATTTATTTATTTATTTTTATTTTTTATTTTTTTAAAATTTATTTATGATAGTCACAGAGAGAGAGAGAGAGTGAGAGAGAGATTGAGGCAGAGACACAGGCAGAGGGAGAAGCAGGCTCCATGCACCGGGAGCCCGATGTGGGATTCAATCCCGGGTCTCCAGGATCGCGCCCTGGGCCAAAGGCAGGTGCCAAACCGCTGCGCCACCCAGGGTTCCCAAAAGGTAAACTTGTTTTAAATTTTACTATTGGTTGCCTTTAAATTGTTTAAAGAACATTCTTTATATTCCCCCAAATTTTCAGAATCAAGAATTAAACTGTATCTTTAAAACGTCCTTACATAGGAGAAAGTTAGCATAGTTCCATTTTTCCCTCATTACTTCCCCATCTTTGTTAATACAAACTTAGATGTAAGACAGATATTATCACTATTGTTTATATAACTTTTTTCTTTTACTGATACTTTTATTTATTTATTTTTATTTATTCATTTTTTTACTGATACTTTTAATATTGGCTCTGTTAAATTTTGCAACAATCAATGTAATTAAAACGTAGAACTTTCACTGCTCAGTGCTAATTCTTTAAAAGCACAGTAGTTCCATTCTTATTTATTTCAAATTATCTCTAAGTCCTTTTTGTGTGTCCTTTTTTCTTACTGAGGGAAAGTTAGTATACAGCCTAAGTTTTGGGTGTACAAAATTGTAATTTGATGCCCTATATACTACAAAATGATCATCATCCTAGTTCCCAACCATCACCATACAGTTGACCTCCAGGAGTGTTTTCTGTGGTTTTTGCACAGGAAAGACTGTCTGGGCATAACATTCTGGGTGGTAGGAATGTTATCTCTGACCTTCAAAAGTTCTTGTGGATGCTTCTAGATATGTCTGAACATATTTGTTTTGCCTAGAACGTAGTAGATTCTTGATCTGTGTACTCTTAACAGTTTTTTTTAAAGGTTTAAAGGTTTTTTTTTTTTTTTTCTGGGAGCTGGGCTTCCGGCTTTTATAGGGGATTGGGGATCTGTGGGTACAAAGCAGCCAAAGATTCCAGGCCATTCTGGGGCTTGAAATCCCAAGTCTAAGGGGTTTTGAAAGAGGGTTATCTGAGGACTTGAGACCAGTGTCTTGGGCCCTAATATATTGGTGGCCTTCAGTACTACATCTGGGAGTACTAGGCACCTCAGAGTCCTATATGTGAGATCCAAAGTTCTGGGAACACTGGTCTGGGGTGGGTGGGTCTACACTCCTTGGCTCCCAGAGCATCTTGGGAGTGTGACATCTAGAGTTTGGTTGGGGGCATAGATGGAGGCTCTGAGATGGGTCTCCCAAGTCATTTTGGTTGGAGAACATCTGTTTGGGCATACCTAAGGACTCAGGGCATCTCAAGAGGGTTTGCTGCCTCAGGGTCCTGGGGGCTACAAGAATACCGCAGATATGGGTGCTCCAAGTTTTAGGTGAGCATTCAGGGACCATTTGGGGTGAATCTGGGTTCTATGGTCTCAAGATCTAATTGTATGCAGGAATAATTGTATGCAGGCAGGGTCAGGTATTGGCAACTCCTGACTAACCATCTGAACTGGTGCTTTCCTCTGTCCTATGTGGTGGGTTTGATTCTCTTGATCGAGCTACAACTGGAGGGCAAGCTGATGTCCAGAGCCACAAGCTTGATTTCTGTGGTTTGACTTGCTTTCATTCCTCAAGTGTCAACATTAGCTCTTGCCCTGCTCCTGTGCCTTACTTTCTGGCATGAAAGCTCTAATATTCAGCATACCGGATCATCAGAGATTTTATCCCTCTCTTCTCTCATATTGTGTCTTTTCCATGGGAACACCTTCCTGGTTGGAATGAGGTACCCCAAAGCTTGCTTCCTCATACTGTCTTGTTGATCAGTTCTTTTCCAGGTAGCTGCTCTGATTGTTTTTAAGAAAAAGGCTGCCGCAAAGGGGTTGGATATTGAAGGAAAATAAGACCCCAGCTAAAACAGGAGCATGTAGAAGAATGGCTGTCTGATTTAATGAGCCAGGTGGCAGACAATGGGGAAGGTAGAACGGGCCTTTCTGACTTCAGACAGGTGGGCTTGCTCTAGGTCTGGTGGCAAGCACAGGGGGACCACTAATTGCCTTTAAAAATCCAGGTTCATTGACCTTACAGTTAGTGGTAAGGAGTTGACTATCGGTCTTAATTTTTGGTGGCATGTAAATGTTTGTGTCTGTGCATGTGTGTGTGTGTGTGTGTGTGTGTGTGTATTTTAGTAAAAGGCTGTATCAGGACAATTAGCCAGATGCCATTTTAAACTGCAAGTCCTAGGGGTCTTTTTATTTTAAAAACTAATTACCAGGTTGCTTTTATCCACCACCTCATGTGGCATATGTGAGATATAAGTAAGTGAAGAGCTAGAAGATGCCCACTGGAATGAAGTGAGAAGACAGATTTGGGAATTGTGCTTTGTCTCTTCCCTCTTTACCTCCCACTTCCTCATTGTCCCTGGTGCCCTAGAGCTTTTCTTTGTTATCACTCCTTCCTTTTCCTTTTTCCCCAGCCTGGATTTAAGCCTTATAGCTGTTCTCTCATATGCCACCAATACAGGCATAACGTATATTTCTTTGCTGCCTCCTCGACTCCGGTTTTTACTCTTTGAGATCTCCACAGGCCATGGTGACGGGGTACTCAGTTCTTGCAGAAACGGTATATGCAGGGATGGACTTAGCTTTTCCTTCCGCCCTTTACAGAGAGGACCAGTGTGTCAGCTCATACCTCAGTTAGGAGGTATTTATAGGTAACAGATGCAGGAAAGTCTGTGTTGCTCTCCAACACTTGCCGATTCAAGACTGGCCCCACTTTGATGCACAGGTATAGCGTGTTTCATGGGCAGAGGATTTAGAACTGGCATCCTGCCTGTCCCCTAGGTGTGGTCACTGCTACTATGATTTCTAGCCTGGCAGCATGGCTTAAACTCCTATTTCGTGGGAGGCTGAAAGAGAAAGCCAGGACTGGTTTCCACTTACTGCATATCAGGTCAGGATGGGAAACCCACCATCACCGATTTCAAATGCTTTTGTCTTAGGGGTCAAAGTGACAAATTGCTGTCATTGTGCAAGCCAAACAGATATATAAAAAGACCTTTAAAACAACAAAACTTCAAATCTTGGAAGTGAAGGCGCAGGACACCATTAAAATTCCCTTCATGATCCTGATGTTGAGGGCCCAGGCTATTTTCATATTTCAAATATGTTAAGGGTTTAATGTACTGGGGCCCGTAGATAAATCCCATATTTAATCTCTCTTCTTTTACATTTCCATATTTTTTATAGCTGTTGCCAGCCTGAATATCATCCTCTATAAAAGTGGAGTAATTTCAAGAAATATCATAAAGGTTGTATACTTCCACCATACTTTACCTTTTTATTGCGTTGTTTTGTTATACAAAGTAAAAATGCACTTACACATTTCTTGTTTTCACTGATGCAATGAGTGTGAGTGTATCAGAATATCAAATAATTTTTCCTAATATTTTTTTGCCTCTCATTGTCTTTAAAGAAGGGATAAGAACACTAAATTCCGAATATTTTCACCCTGGAGTTTGGCTTGGTTAATACTTCTTCTTTTTTATTGTTTAAAATGTACTATTCATGGAAACATTGTAAATTATGCCTACACAATGGCAAATAAGCAAATCTTCATAGATACTAAAATTAGTTGTCTAAGTAATATTGTAGACAGATTGTGTCGTTCATGGATGTGTGCCCCAGAGCCTTGCACATAGACATATTAAATAATTATTTGGTGGATGAATGGATATTTGATGTGTTGCTGATCTAACAATCAATAACATGTGACTGAAAAAGTAAGAATGATCATTCTTACGGTTTGCAGGTAGAAGAGTACATTGAGACCATAAGAAGTCAGGAAATGAAAATTGTGCGGTTGAATCTGTGATGTATTTAGCTTTTTATGAAAGTGATGGCCTTGCATAGGTATGGGCAAGGATCCCCATTCTGTGTCTGTGTATGTGCCAAGGTTCCTCTGGTGCCTAGGCTGGAGGAGGTTTTCGTCCCCAAGAGAGGCACCTTGGGATGTCCCTGGGTGTGTGGTACTTTCTGGCTCTGTTCCTCTCTTACTCATAGGTACAGGCAATCATGCTACCATAATTGATCAATTGACTATTTACACATCTATTTATTTCACTTGTTTTAAGTAAAATAGTGAGTTAGCTGGTAGATATTTAACGTTTTTAGTTTGGTTTCTCTGGTGTTATGGAAATATTTCTTTTAAGTCAACACCGAGAAGCCTGTGGCAGTAGGAGGCCAAGGTGCTGAACATAATCTAGTTCTTGGAAATTCAGAAGATCCGGAGGGTCAAGTTTTCCTCCTGCAAGCCTATAAGAGGCATGCCTGGTGCCCCTTCAGCGACAGAGGAGGAGAAAATGAGCTGTTTGTGTGGTAAAATAAAGACCATGTTATTCTCAAATCAAATAATATTTACGGAGTACCAAAAAAAATGATACATTGGTATGCTGCTTTAAATGTGTTATTTACCTGATCTTAACAGCAACAGAGAGTTGGCAGGGAGTATTACTTTTCTAATTTTTATGGGTAAAAAATTTGAGGCTCTGAGAATTTAGTTGACTTTCTTAAAGTCAGTGATTTGTAGAGGTGGGGCTGGATTGCAGTTTTGCTCATTTCTAGCACTATATTCTTTCCTTTGCTCTAATATTATATTCATCATGCTAATAAATTATGCTACCCAACATTTAATGAAACAGACATAGTTTACTTCTCACATCTCCTTTTCTCTGCCTATTTCTGTAAAGTAAGTACTATCATCCCCATTCTGCAGATGGAAAAACTAAGCTACAGAACTTACTATGGCAACTCACCAGAGTGTTGTGGGGACACTCCAGGGTGAATGATACAAAACTTGTTTTCCAGGAGTTTATAATTAAATCAGGGCAATAAATTGTGTATGTGTAAAAGACAATAATAATAATAACAACATATTTGGATAATAGTTTAATACCAGAAAAGCAGTGTCACAGAGGAGTACTGGATTATAAAATGGAATGCATTGGAGATAGATACCATAGTTGGTTCATGAACGATGTAGGGGTTGGGGGGGCAGCCCCCACATGGTTGAAAATTGTGTATAACTATTGACTCCCTCAAAATATAAATACTAATAGCCTACTGTTGACTGGAAGCTTTACTGATAACATAAACAGTCATTTAAAACATATTTTGTATGTTACATAGATATTATATACTGTAATCGTACAATAAAGTGAGCTAGGGATGCCTGGGTGGCTTAGCAGTTGGGCGTCTGCCTTTGGCTCAGGGCGGGATCCCAGAATCCGGAATTGAATCCCACATCGGACTCCCTGCGAGAAGCCTGCTTCTCCCTCTGCCTACGTCTCTGCCTCTCTCTCTCTCTCTCTAGCTCTCGTGAATAAATTAATAAATCTTTAAAAAAAACCAATAAAGTGAGCTAAAGAAAATGTTATTAAGAACATTATAAGGAAGAAAAAATACATTTACAGTATAGTTATCAAAAACATCCATGTATAAGTTGACCCACACAGTTCAAACCCCTGTTGTTCAAAAGTTTAGAGGACGAGTTAACAGGAGTTTAAAGGAAGGGTGAGGTGGTTTCTTGGGGCCAAGGCAGTCATGAGGACTGGAGAGGGCTGGCAGAGTGTGAGCTGGTTCTGGAGAGGCTGGGGAAGGGGACCAGGAGGCTCTTGCAGGCGGTGAGACACAGTGAGCAAGTCACAGAGTTGCAAATGCACCCCACTGGGATGTTGTGAGTCTCATTCCTACTGAAAGGTGTCTACTAGAGAGGATATGAAGCTGGAGGTTTCTCCTGGGAGGCCCCCGATGAAGCCCCTTTTCCTTAACCTGTGCAAACACAAAATCAGGCATTGATTTCAAGCTTTGGACTACATTGGCAAACATGAATCCCAGGCTTCCATCTTCCTGAACAGAATAAGCCTAACCTTTAGATTTGGAAGGGGCTGGAAATGTAACCCACAGCCCGCTCATTTTATGCTGAGGAGTAGGAAGGCCTGAGACTTGGGGAAATCTGATAACAGCTACAAGGTTACCTAGTCAGAGAATATTGAGTGGAGAACCCCAGTATCTGACTCAGTTCAGAGTTCATGGCAAATGGTGTTTCTTCATTTGTTGCTAGAATATTTAAACTTAAAAGAACAGAGTATTGTACTGTGAATTGTTGTGTGGGCTCAGCCTGGACACCCTGACCTGGCTGGTGGTCATGGTGACAGCAAGAGGGCACATGTATGGTTCACTGATCATGCCCATATAATGTTCTACCCTTAGTGAGCCTTTGATCCATGTTTGCTGCCATCTTCATGTAAGTGAATTTATGGGATGTGGACATCTTCTGATTTTGCCTGTACTCCTGGATCCTCTTCCCCTACTCTTTGTCCTATACTCATTGACCATTTTGAGCCATGGTTTCTCTATCCCTCCTTCCCATGGAAGAAACATGAAGGTACTGACTTCAGTCATTTGCCTTCTTCTATCAGGTTCTAGCCAGCGACAAAAACTTGGTTGTCTTAAGGATGTCACGTAGAGGAACAAAGCAGGAGTGCCATTTTGTTAATGTCAGATATAAATATTTTTATGAACCTTTATGTCTGGATTCATTAGCCATTTAATGAATTTGATGCACAGATGTTCAGGAAATTAGGAGCACTGACTTCATTGGGAAATTATAGCAAGCTTGGTGCCATCCAAGATATCAAAAACATGCTGTTCCTACAATCTGCCAAGAAACCAGGTATAGTAATGGTCTCTGTATTATACATAAGCTCACTATTAACACTCAATAAATGTTAATTGTATAATAATAAAAAATATTGAGCATGATTCTCCCCAGTGTAGATCAGATTTGGACATAAAGGGATGCCCTCTGTGTTCAGAATATATATTTTCTTTGGACTTATATTCACCTGATGGAAAGTAAAAAGAGTTGAGGAAAGCTAATTGATGCCATAGGCTGAGGTTATTGATTTTGAGTCATAAGAACTGAATTTGGCTTACAAAGCTTATCATCAAAACAACTATATCAAATGTCTTGATTTGCTCTCCCAATCTGTATGTGCTTCACGGGCAGAGTGAGTGGAGTAAGTGAAGAGAAAGGGCAAAATCAGACCAGAATGGTCATTGAAGCTGAGACCGTATAGGGAAGTTCACACCTCACCTGGAGGCTGGCACCGTATCTCCAGGGTATTTGTCCTCCATTTGTTAGCTTTGTCACCTTATGTGCTTTGGGGACAATACTGTGGAGGGGAAGAAAGAGCACAATATATTGGAAATGTTTTTCCTTGGCAGCAGTGTGCTGGTAAATTTTCAAAAAATTGGTTCTCTTTCTCTCTCTAAAAAGAAAAAAAAAAAGCCCTGATCTGTTTGCCTATTTCCATGGTGTAAATACTTCTACTGTGGCCAATTTCAAGCCACCAACATGACAACAATAATGATGGTGATGGATGTGAGGAAGTGATTAAAGAAGCTTTGGAGTCAATGATCCCCAAGGTCACATTCTAGCTCTGCTACTTACTAGCTCTGTGATGTCCAGCCAGCTACTTAACCTCTCTGATCCTTGGTTTCCTCAATGGCAAAATGGAATAATCTCATAAGGTTGATAGTTTTATAAAGGAGATCGTGAATATAAAGTGACCGGCAAGGTTCTTGGCCCATAAGTGCTCAAAAATGGTAATTGTTATTCATATTATTATATCCCGAGACTAAGTGTGACAGCCCCCTCATCTATTTAGAAATATTATAATTATCAGAGAATATGGACTGTTCTAGATATCAGTTGACCCAGGCATATGACTTGTGGGAAAATAATATCCTAATACCTGCTAGATATTTAGTGTAGTAGGCTTACATACCTAGGTGAGAAAGTGTCTCCCAAATAGCCTGGGGAATGAAAAACATGTGTGCGTGATTTCTGAGAAATACTAAGAACAATTCATACATACCGCAGTGTTTTAAAGATACTGCCTGCAGTGTGGATAATGCTTGTGGCTCCATCTTCCTTGGTGAGGTGTTAGTGGCTCTTGTATCTTTAAAAAGGAAGTCTTTTGAAATAAGGTGGGCATAAAGAATAGTGGCAGGTGCCAAACTGTCCGAATATCCTGCTTTTCACAGGCTTGACAGGCCAGTTTCCTTCCTCAGCTCAGAGGAACGCTGAGCATCGAGCAGAGGCCACCTTGCACCCCCTCCCCCCATGGGGCACATGTCCTTCCGATCAGGCAGAGAGCAGCTAGAAAAGGGGGAGTGCAGACAAGACAAGCATCTTTCCCAAGGAAACCAAGGAAATATGGCTCTATTTCTCTCTCTCTCTCTCTGTCTCAGCTTCCTCGCTTTCTGATTCAGGTCGCCGTGTTGAAATTGTTTGAATGACGATTGATGAGGAAAACAAATGTGCAATACTTTGTAAAATAGGAAGTCTAGGTAAAGGAGAGAGATTTTGAGCTCTGCCATTTAAGCATACTTTAATCTTGCAATACACCATTAAACATCCCAGATGATTCTGTGGCTTTCTCTTTCCCACCATTATCTGGAAAAGCTTGTCTGCTGTCACCAAACTCTAGCATAAATTGCTCAGGGCTCTGTAGTTTCCCATTGCGGTTTGCTATTATATCACTAATTCTAATTTGATTCGGATTCAGCGAGCTCTTTCTCTTCATAACACGAAAGCCTTTTGGCAGCCATTAGCTCCATGAGTAGAATCGTGAACAATCACACACACAAAGAAACTGCAAATTAGGGCTTATATTCCTTATATCTTCACATGGCTGACTGAAGTAAGACAACTCCACAAACAATGCATTTTAAAGAACATTTGCAGGGTGAATATATTACAAATATGGCTAGGAAGTGGGCTGCAGTATATCTTCAAAAGTGACTGATTTAAACCCAAACTTAATGTATTTTGGAGGCCAGCAATAATTTGACTTGCTGAGTGGATGGAATTTATGGGTATAATGCAGTGCAAATAAAAACATCCTCTTTCAGTCATAAAGGTGTATGCTGTGTCCAGGCTGGGAAATATAGCTTTCCTTACCCCTGACTTCTGGAGAGAACTCAGGGGAATAGCTAAGTCAGACCCAGTGCCTTTTCTTTGTGGCCTTATGGAAATATCAAGTTTTATTTTTGTATTTAAGAGGGTTTATGGTGCCATCCCTGGATCTGGGCTTTGTGTTTGATAAGCAAATAAATAAGAGACACTCAGAGACGCACCACCGAGCTGTGGGTTGTTTTCTTCATGAGGTGACCCAGACCACAATAAAGCAAAAGCACAGGGTAGAAGTAGGGTGTGGGACCATGGGATGTTTACAGCGGTCGCTCCAAGGGATGACCCAAGGGGAAGACTGAGGTTTGTAAGAAGCCCACTGTCAAGGGACTTCTGACTTTGGGGATTTCCGATTTCTGACTTGTATACTTCTGATGTGTAACCTTTAAGAAGAAACCTCTCACAGTACATGTGTGGCCAAATGTCCATGATGTGCTGAATTTGAGGTGGGAATATACCAAATGAGAAATTTCTGTGGCTGAATAGTTATGAAGTGAAACAAAGCCTGCAGACTTCCTTCTCTGCATCCTCAGTGGCTGAGAGCATCCACTGCTCTGCCCCATAGCCCTCAGCCTGGTGTCTCCCACACTGCACCCCCTTGCTCTCTCTCTCTCCCCTCTGTTCCCAGCACATCAGCCCTTGCCCACCCAATCTACTTATCCCAGTTCTCTGTGGAATACATCCAAGAGGAGGAACCAGATGAAGTCCGAAAAGGTTGATCATGGGCACAAGAGTAGGTCATCTTTCCTGCCTGAGCCTCTCACCATTCATGAAAGAATGTCCATTCCAGGAGGAGGCTTGACCCTCAGCTTTAGTAGGCTGATGGTGGGATGGAATGCAATATTGTTAGCACCTAGGGAGATTCACAGAACATCAAAAATTTGTGGTTCTCATGTTTTTAATGAAGGCAGGAAAAGTAGGTACAACGTACACTCTTAAGGAGCTTGTATTTCTTGAGCTTCTTTCAGCAAATGGCAGCTTTTGGAGAAGGCATATTCCTAGCCCCCATATCATAACTTCATCAGTTTCCTAAGAAACATCCTAAGATCTCTCAAGTCAATATTTGTTTTAGAAGTCTGGGACAAATATGTATGAGGGTATATGTGTACTCCTTCCTCTTACCTCAAAGTTTCAGATTAGTCATATTGGCCTATCTAATGGGGATAGGTAGAGGGTGGGAAGAGATGCTGGCAATAGATACAAGACGATTTTGAAATCATAATATATTGAATAGCCAGAAAGTATTAAGTGTCCTATTGAAAAATTCATTGTCCAAAATTCTGCTGAAATGTCTGCTTAAAGAGCTTTACTGTTCTGTGTATATCATTCTTTTAGTTAATTGGTAAATCAGCCAGAATTTATAGTACTTCCTTGTTTAAATTCATTGTGGATTTTTTAGGGCACATCTCAGCAGTAGTTTTCCCAAAGGAAAGCTGGAGCTTTAAAAACATATAGGTGGTACTGAAGAGATGGGGAAATGGAGCTGATTCAGATACTTCTAGCTTCAATAGTTATGGTTGTGACTTTTCTCCAACTGCCAGGCTAGGGAATTGCATGACCTAAGGTGTGTACTGCTAATTCCTTGGGTCTGTGACCTGTATGACTGAATCCTAAACTGGTTCTAGGGTCTGGGAGGCCAAATCTGGGAATAGAAATCCATATTACAGCGAGCTCAAAGAGATTTGATGCAGTGACATTTAGTTGAAACTTCTTGCCCTAGGCCACTAATATTTCTTTTTTTATTCTCTCCCATATTCCTTTTCCCAAGCCTTGGATAATCCAGACCCAGCAGGGTTTTTGGCCTTCAGAGATCCTTTAAGCCTTGTCTAGGATGACATTAGATTTTTGGGGACCCTTCAAATAGCCCAGACTTTGGTAATATATGGGCTAGGGGTGCTTCAGGAAGGACAGAGAAACTACCCATCTTGTGATGGGCCCTTCCTGCTTTCTGGCTTGACACTAAAATTTGACATTTTTAAAATGACTTTTTAAAGCTAGGGAGGGAAATGTCCTATTTAAAATTTCTCTAGATGATTTTTGCCAGCTAAAATTTACTCCCTAAATTTGATGGCATTCCCCTGCTCTTTCCTCTGGCGCTGGCATACTGTTAGGGCGCTATGCTTTGGGAATACACATCCAGGGGCTGCCTTATAGGGTAACTAGCAGAGAGCTATGGGGAAAAATAAGAACTGTGGTAATCAGAAGACCTTGGTTTCCATCCTATTCTAATGTTCTACTAACTAATGTAATCACTTGATTTTCTCACTTGTAAAATGGGAATGAAGATAATACCTCCTCTCTTAACCAAACACCGTTGAGGTTGGTTCTTGGAAGTAACTAAATCCATCTGGAGTGGTTTCCAAGAATAAACATCCCTGTTCCAAAACTCCCTGTGAGAGAATAAGATTATGGACAGGGTTTATATAGTTCTATCCAGTTTATTGTTTCCTTTCTCTGTAAAATAGTGAGAGTTCTTATTTATCAAGCACCTGCTGTGTGCCAGGTGCTCTCATATGTCATTTGCCACTAATCGTCACAAAGATTCTTCAGATTGGAGATCACTAACCTGTGTTTACAAGCTCAGAGGGCCAAGTACACCGCCTGCTCTCACATGGGGGTAGTGGAGATGCTGGAGCCCACCAGAAACATAAGCCTCTTGAGACCTGTGGTTTTCCTGTGATAGTACATGGATTCCACTTACCTACCTAAGTTGTTCCTCTGTGTATTAGTTGTTTAAAGCAGTTCTGCTCAAAGTGTGTTCTAGGAGATCAGAAAACCCCAAATACCACCATGATATGCTGAGATTTAGGCAGACTGTGAAAAAATTGCTTTCAATAAAATGTCCTTTTGAATTTAAATAATGTTCTGCAGGGCAGCCCGGGTGGCTCAGTGGTTTAGCACTGCCTTCAGCCCAGGGTGTGATCCTGGAGACACGGGATCGAGTCCCACGTCAGGCTCCCTGCTTGGAGCCTGCTTCTTCTGCCTGTGTCTCTGCTTCTCTCTCTCTCTCTCTCTTTCATGAGTAAATAAATAAAAATCTTTCAAATGAATGAATGAATGAATAATTTCTGCAGTTTACAAAACACTTGTACAGTTAGGTATAGTATCTCATTGAATTTTCAAAACCTATTGGAAGGGAAGATGTGTATTTATAATGCATTTACTAGATGAGAAGACTTTGAAAGGCCACTTGCTACCACTTTCTAGAGGTCACGTAACCAGTGGGAAGCAGAGGTCTGGTTTGGGTATTCCCCAATACCAGAGGTCCAGGTATTCCAGTGTTTTTTTGTTGTATCACACAGTTCACATTCACTGGCAAAAGGGAGCAGAAAAGGAACAGAGGTTAAGAGAGTGATGTCAGCAAAATGGTGGAATAGGGGTTTTCTTCTGTAATTCCCCCCAAAGAACACCAATTTTGACAATCTCTCATCGATGAGAGTGACTTTGTGGAAGTCTGAGAGTCTATTGGAGAAGTTACAGCATACAGTCACAGCAAAAAAGAAAAAAAGCCTGAGTTGGATGTATTGAAGAGGGTAAGAGGAAGAGTTTCATTTTACCCACATATCCCTTCTCCAAGATAGCACAGCTTAGGGCCAAGAGAGAGCTTTGTGGCTCTGCTATTTCTGCCTTATGGAAAAGTGAGAGCATGTGAGTGAGCATCTGGGTTCTCCAGCCTGTGGGTTGTTCCAAAGAGGCCCATTTCTTTCTTGTCCCACCCAGAATACTGAGGCATGCTGCATGGGGTTGGGGGGGGGGGAGAAGCAGGGGCTGGAAGAACAGCAGCCAGGGCTCTCGGTGGGCATCAAAGGGACAGGATCCTACCATCTGCTTTACAGACTTCTTTGGAAGCCTGCCCATGAACTGCTGGAGATGCCACACCTGCAGGTCCCCCAACTGGCTCACAGACACCTCTAGTGCTCTGAACACTTCACTTATACCCCTCATCCCCACCCTGTGGCCTACTTCTTGTGCATGCCTCTGAGGGCAGTGAGTGCAAGCCTTTGCAAATAGCTAGTGAGTATGCACAGGTAGCCTGCCCAACTGTGAGGGATTGGGAGAAAGTGCATAAACTCAAGCATTCAGCAGTGCCTTGGGGAAAGCAAACAGAGGACCTGGGCTGTCTTTGCAGGATTGAAAGAAGGCACAAATGCTGAAGAATCCTTCCCCCCATCACCACCAAGGAGAAGGAAAAGTGTGGTACAGGTGTATCCATAGATAAGGTCTGAGATATCTTCAGAATCCCTAGCAGGGCTGAAAAGAGATTTCTCTTCCAAAACTAGTCAGTAAAAACTAGAAGAGGCGACTGCTTCTTCAAATGCAAAGACAGCAACACACAATTTTAAGGAACGTGAAAAATCTAGGAAACATGACACTACCAATGGAACACAAAAATTTTCCAGAAATGGAGATCTGTGATTTTCCTGATAAAGAATTCAAAATAGTTGTTTTTAGGAAGCTTGATGAACTACACAGAAACATGGAAAGGATTCAACAAAATTAGAACACATAGGAATAATTACAAAGAACCAAAGAGAACCAGATATTCTGGAGCCAAAGAATACAGTTAATGAAATGGAAAATGCAATAGAGGGATGCCTGGGTGGCTCAGCTGGTTGAATGAGTCTTGGTTTCCACTCAGGTTATGATCTAGGTTCACTCACATGGGGCTCTGTGCTCAGCAGGGAGTCTGCTTGAGTTTCTCTCTCCCTCTGTCCCTCTCCCCACTCACACACACATTCTCTGTCTCTCAAATAAATACATCTTTTTTAAAAAAGAAGAATGCAATAGAAATCATAGTAGACTTGATTAAGCGGAAGAAAAGATCTGTGATGTCAAAGACAAATCATTTGATATTATCCAGTCATTGGAGAAAAAAGAAAAAAGGATGGAAAAAAGTAGAGAAGCCTCCATGAATTATGGGATATCATCAAGTGAAATAATCTAGGCATTATTAGAGTCCCATAAGGAGAAGAGGGAAAAAGGAGCAGAAAGCTTCCTTAAGGAAATTATGTCTGAGAACCTTCCAAATCTGGGAAGGGATTGGGACATCCATGTTCACGAAGCTTATACTCCCCGAAAAGATTAAACTCCAAAAGATCTTCCAAGACAAATTATAATAAAACTGGCTAAAATAAAAGACAAAGAGAATTTTAAAAGCAGCAAGGGAAAAAAGAGTTATCATGTATCACAGATTTCCCAGCTGAAACCTCACAGGCCAGGAGAGAGTGGGATGATATATTCAAAGCATTGAAAGAAAAAACTGCCAACCAAGAATACTTTACCCAGCAAAGCTGTCCTTCAAAAGTGGAGTTGATGACTTTCCCAGGCAAAAGCTGAGGGAGTTCATCACTATTCAGGAAATCCTGAAAGTAGCTTTTCAAAATGAAAGGATGCTAATTAGTAACAGGAACACATATTAAAGTATAAAATACACTGGTAAGGGTACCTATATAATAAAATTCACAGTGTACATTATGTTAGTACTGTAATATGGTAGTTCATTGATCACTTAAGTTTAGTATAAAAGTTAAATGACAAAATTATTAAAAACTGTAGTACAATAATTTGTTATTGGATACAAAATATAGAAAAGATGTGGATTATAATATCAAAAATACAACATGTTGGGGAGTGTAAATGAGTAGGGTTTTGTATGCTAATTGAAGTTGTTATCAGCTTAAAATCGGCTGTTATAATTATAAAATGTTTTATGTAAGCCTCATGCATGGTAACTATGAAGCAAAAACCTACAGTAGATACACTAAATATAAAGAGCAGGGAAAAAATAAAATAAAATAAAGAGCAGGGAATCAGAGCATTCCACTATGAAAAAAATCACCAATTTACAAAGGAAAGTAGCAAGAGAGGAAGAAAGAAACAAAGGAACTATAAAAGAACCTGAAAACGATTAATAAATTGGCATTACCTTACCTTTCACTAATTACTTTAAATGTAAATAAATAAACTTCCTAATAAAAAGGCTGAATGTGAAAAATAAAAGCCAGACCCAACTATATATTGCCTATAGGAGACTAACTTCAGCTTTAAGCACACACATAGGCTCAAAGTGACAGGATGGAAAAAGATACTCCATGTACTTGGAAACCGAAGGAGAGAAGGGATAGCAACCCTTATATCAGACAAAATAGTCTTTAAGTAAGAAAACTGTAACAGGAGACAAGGTCATTTTATAACCTCATTCTTCTTATTCTTTAATATAGATGTTCTAGTTTGGGTAAGCTAGGAATGACGCAGGCCCAAAATGTTTGAGATCCATAGACTAAAGCCAGAAAACATTTTCATAAAAGTTCTTCCATGTTATGTCACTTACAAAGTAAAAATTACACACACACACACGTGCGTGCACACCCGCGCGCACACCCGCACAGATTGAGATAGAGGTAAATGGATTTCCAAGTATGCCAACTCATCTATTTATGTAGGTGTAAATCTTGGCACCCGAGTTATCTTCATGATAAACTAGGAAGGTACATTATTCTAAGTTAGGTATTGTATGGGTAATTAACTAATAGTTTTATTGTTTATGGCTCCTCAGTAACTGTATGTTGATAGAAAACAGTATGTCAGGGAGGCCTTGTTTGGTTGTCTAGCAGAATGGCGTTTATTCAATGGCACTTTGGTGTGGTCACAAAATTTCTATGAAAAACCTTAGAGTTTAGCCTTACAAACAACAGTGGTGTATTTACAGGCATTGTGTTTAGAAAGATGTTCCTTACCACATTATCAAGGTTTAGTTTTATTTTATTTTATTTTATTTTATTTTATTTTATTTTATATTTTAATTTATTTTATTTATTAGAGAGAGAGAGCGTGCACGCACAAGCAAAGGGAGCAGCAGAGGCAGAGGGAGAACCAGGCTCCTTGCTGAGCAGGGAGCCTGATGCAGGGCTCTATCCAGGACCCTGGGACCATGACCTGAGCCAAAGGCAGACGTGTAACTGACTGAGCCACCCGGGAGCCCCAGGGGTAGTTTCTAAGGATCTGGGGAAAGAATTGTCTCTCCCAGGAGTCATTGGACCACTTTAACACATCTGCCTTTTGTTTTGCTTTGTTTTTTTTGTTTTTGTTTTTGTTTTTTTTTTTATTTATGATAGTCATACAGAGAGAGAGAGAGAGAGAGAGAGGCAGAGACACAGGCAGAGGGAGGAGCAGGCTCCATACACCGGGAGCCCAATGTGGGATTCGATCCCGGGTCTCCAGGATCGCGCCCTGGGCCAAAGGCAGGCGCCAAACCGCTGCGCCACCCAGGGATCCCTGTTTTGCTTTGTTTTATTTTGATCTCCCAGACATGGAATCATGTGGCTCATTATGTTTCCTTTTATTATGCAGATTGGTAGGAAACTCACAATCAAACTTATGGTCCACCTTAAATCCTTTCTTTTTTTAAAAAAATTTTATTTATTCATCAGACACAGAGAGAGAGAGCACGAGGCAGAGACACAGGCAGAGGGAGAAGCAGGCTCCATGCAGGGAGCCTAATGTGGGACTTGATCCCGGGACTAAGGAATCATACTCTGGGCTGAAGGCAGCCCTAAACCACTGAGCCACCCAGGGATCCCTTAAGTCCTTTCTATAGCAAAGCAGGATGTAAGTATATAAACAAGCAAAAATTGTGGTAAAAAATATCGTTAAAGAGACAAGGGGAGAACATCGAGTATGAGATCAGAGACCACCTTTTTCTTGAACTCCCTATTCCACATGGCAGATGATCCTTACTGCCTACCACTGAGAGCTAGCCTTACTTAACTCTGTTCCATTGTTTAGACTAGTATCTGGCATTCAGTGGGTGCTCAGTAAATATTTGCTATATGAACAAGGAAAGCTCATCTCTTAACAGACAATGATTTCATTAAGAAGACTAACTTAAAGTCTTAGCTGATTTAAAAAAAAAGTATAATGGGATTCACGTTCCAATACTACATTAGATGTTCCTTGGACTGATATTTTAAGCCACTTTTTATTTTTGAGCTGTCGAGACAGGATTTTTTTAAATCCGTAGCTAAGCTCAGAGAGTATCCTTTTTCCTTATATGAGTAGGAGCTTCTTTCAAGCAGGTGGATGAATTTGTTATTACCTGACAAGAATCATTCCCCAAGTCATAATTTTTCAATCATGGTAATAAAAAGTTAGTGCTACTATCTATGTATTGAAACAGACTTCATTCATAGACACCGACCCTTTTTTGGCACGTAGCCATGTTATCCAAGTGCTTTCTGAAGTTTTATAACTTCAGCTGCAAAAATTAATTTTCAATGCCTATGCTGTGGTCAATGTCACTGCAGTAAACTGGCTGACTATCTGCCTCAAATTCTGTCTTGGAATGAGGAGGGATAGAAGTAAATAATTTTATAGAATTGGTTGACTGAGGTTCTTGACAAATCAATCTAAAAGTAGAGATAATTGACATGTATTTTTATTCAGATGGATGACAAATGAATAAATCATGATCTTTTTCAACATAATTCAACATTTTTCACATATATATTTGTAAGGAGAGTATTTATTTTATGAAGAACACCAGAGAGGCCATGTCACCTTGTTTCCTCATCTGTAAAAGGAGAGGGTTGGATGATACCATCATGAAGATTGTTTCCAAAAAAGATTGAATAAAACATTTGTGAACAATGGAAATATTACCCAGAACGAAAGGATTACAGAAGGATTCTGCGTAGCAGTGTCTTTATTTTCACTACTTCAACCGAGGTTGGAGAATCCATTCTTTAACAACGATGGGGGATGGAATCCTATTTTTTATGGAAATTAGACCTATGTTATTTTTTGCTTTTATATCTTCAGTTGTTTGGAGACAACCATCTTATCAGCTGGGCCAATAAGATCATTAATGGAAAACAGTGTTGTGCACCAGTAGATCTTTACTCCTTGATCAATAGTTATTTACTTCTGAGGGGTCACAGCTTGGTTAATATAGCAGAATAGTTTTATTGATAGATAACATAACAATGAAAAATAAAGTTTAAAATAGAAGATGAATGAATATAGCACTTTCTTCAGGCATGAATATTATTATTTGAAAACTGTAATAGCCACTAAAATGTTGGAAGGGCAGACAACAAAAGCATTGAATAATTGTCCTAGGACTATAATCAGACTTCCATTATTGACCTCTGTTAATATTCTACTGTAACTGTCTGCTAAATTGGTTCCTTGGGGCTTGAAATATACAGTGATGTTATGAGTTCCTATCGTAAATTGCCACACAGTAAAGTAGCAAGTCTCTGAAATAGTGTTGGCCCTAGTTTGATCAATACTCAATTCAAAGCAGTGCAATAGGCAACTGTTTCCATAGAAACATTGATGTCACAGAGGTTGAACAGCGGCTGTTACAACAAATCATTTCCTTTGAGCAGTTGTAATTGACTATATGTACAGTTGGCTGTCACTTGAGACCATTTACATCAAGCAAGTAACAGAACCACATTAGTTATTCCAGGAGTAAGAGGGTTAGCTCTTCCTTTTGTGACCTTACAAATACCTAGGAGGATATTGCCATAGCAACCAGCAATATAACAGGATGAACATTAAGGTAGCTGGCCTTAATGCGGTAGCATTCTTCGGAAACTGAAAGGTAGTTTTAATAAAGTTTACCTACTTGTTACATTAACACAAATCCCTTGCACCCCACAGTAATGACTTGGTTTCTCTCTCAGACATCACCAATAACAGACATTACAATTCCATTTGCACTTCATTTCCGGTTTCTCACCCTTCGTTTTCCCTTAGCATCTAGCTGCTAAGGCAGTACACATGCACGTTTGGCAAAATCTTGTTTACTGAACGCAGAGTTTGACCCTGGAGAAGCGCTAAAGTCGGAAGTGCTTCTGACTTGAAAAGAGAGATAATGAGAGAAAGGAACGTTTGACAAGAAGTTAAATTTTTACCCTCGATTTTAAGGATGTGAAAGAAAAAGAAACAGATGCGAGCTTAGTTTACTTATGTCGTGTTCCCTTAGGCGAGAATCACTGGCACAGTTGAGTTTCATATTCTAGAATTCTTCACATTATCCCACTACCTTACCAAAGTTTTTCGGGGGTAGCTCTACCCGATGGCACATTTTGGAGTACTCCACATATTTTTGGGGAAATTAAGAAGTTTATGTGTCCTTTGGTAAGTCAGTAAGCAGAAACTGGTATCCGTGTGTTACCGAACTGCCTGCCAAAGTAAAGATCATAGGCTAATGGGCATATTTCTAGAACTATGAGAGTTAATTGTGCCCAGATAGAATATCTAGTTTCCTGAAAATCTTGCCAGCATCTCATGTAAGCTTTACATAGCAGGTGAAATTATCAAGAAGAAGAAGCTGTAATGGCATTAAATTGTGTTCATTTCCATTTGCAGTGGTGTCAAGGATAGAGGGTGTTTACAGGTATGTCAGGATCTGAAAAAGCATTTGCAGGCACAACCTAGAGATCAGGCTTTATGTGCAAGCAGGCTGGAAAGAACTTGCACTGCCTGTCTCAGCCATAACTGCAGGTATGATTAGCAACACTGTCATCTTGGTTTCTCCAGGAAAGAAAAAAATATATATGGTTATCAATGAAGAGAGGAGGCAAAAACCCTTATAGGAGGTGTTTACTTGGAAAGGATTTTCCAATACAGACCCACAATGATCAGCCTATAGATTTTTGACCGGTCTGCCCTATTCCTCAGGGTGAATCCTCAAAGGTAATAAAATTGAATTGCAATCAGTATTCTTTGATGCTAGCCTGCCACCGACTGTTATTCACCTTGAACTAGAGAGCGACTATTTATAAGATTGTTTAGAGACACAAATCCAGTAAATTACTCTGTTTGGCCTTAAAAGAATGTTTGACTTGAAGCATAGAAATGGCTATAAATCTTACAGGAATAATTTATAAGACAACATAGTGAGTGGTGATCCTCTGGTTACAAAGAGTAAAGAAAGACGGTTTGAAAGGAAAAAGTGTTCCCCGTCTCTCCACCCCCTGCCCGAGGTCAGTGAACTTTTCCAGGGCCCTGCATACAGGAAATTTAGTAATGGCACCTGGATGTCCTGAGAGAGAAGGGAAACAGCTGCCCTTTGCACGTATGCCCTTTCCTGGAGCAATTCTTTTCTCATAGTTGGCCATCTTTCCTTTGACAACATGGCTTGGCCAGTGGAAAAGGAGAATGAGTCAGCTGTTACTGGGCACCCAGAGGGATCTGTCCATCAACAGTCAACATTCAGTCAACAGTCCAACAACCTTCCAAAGGCACCCTAGTCAGAACAGCTGATTGAGGGTATGTGGAGGCAGGGGAGGGAGAGAGAGAGAACATGAAAGGCACTATGCATTCTAGCTGAATAAGTTAATTCCTTATTACGTACACAAGTCTTTGGGTCAGTCTTGATATATGCAAAGTTTGATTGATTAACATGATGTGATAGAGTTACACATCTTAGTTTTACTGGTGGAAGAGTCTATTATTAGATCATAGAGTCTATGGATGAAAAAAACAATATCATAAATAGAATAAAAAAGAAAGGAAATCAGGAGAAATGAATTATAATTTTGGCCTCTCCATTTACTGGTTTAATTCCTTCTCCCATGACCCTCAGATAGCGCCCTAATGTGTGCAGTGAAATAGTCAAGGGGTACAAACTTTTCAGTAGGACCTCTTCACCCTAGTTGGAGACTTTCAACCATTTTAAATGTGTTGTTTTTGAGTCTAGGGGAATACAAGAAAGCATCTCAAACTCATTGCTTCTGTTTTTCATTTTGTATCTCAATAATTTAAAAACAGTCACGTGTAGGAATGAAATATTTCAAAAAAAATGTTTTCTCAGACCACATGAGGTTAGTTTCTTCATTAGTAATTTAATTTTCGATTTCTGCCACTCACAGAATTTCCAAGACTCTCTCTAATATTGCCGAAGTAAATTTGCTGTGAGACTACCTATTACCCAAGTTTACTCCATTTGATTTAATTAAGCCTGATAAGGTTAACAAGATAAAGTGGAATGGAATTTTTGAAAGTATAAAATTTTGGTCAAATAAAGTACATTAGCATAAGTATTTCTTCAGTGGTTCAATATTATATTCCAGGGTTATTGTCCCAACACCACTTCTTTATATGGCCAGAAAAGGTATCAGGATTGAGTTGAATCTGTACAGATCCTATATTTCTTTGTTGATTGAATATCTAAAATGTGTGTATTGTTTTGGATTTTGGGGGACAATTTCCTTCCCTTTTATAAGTGGAGGAGGATAGGTGCATAACATCATAAATTCTGGCTAACTGAAGATTCCAGGTAACTGGGTTTCTCCTGGTCAAAATGTTGATGTTGTTATCAATATTAAGCAGAGTAGCACTGCTCTGAGATAGTGTGAAGTGCCTACAACTATGCCTTTCCAGGTAGTAAGAGAACAGTGACATTGATGAATATGTCTTTTGAGTATTTTCTACATGCTATTGACTTTATTTTTCCCAGTTTGGCAACTTCAATATCGGTGACTCTTTGGGACTGGATTCAGCCAATTTAGTCCCTGGCCTCCTTGTCGCTGTTGGGTTCTGTGTCCCTGCTGGCTGATCTGACTGTCCCTTCCCCCCCCCTCACCTTGGTCCTGTGCCTGCCTGGAGATGAGTAAGGCTGGAGCCCCGAGGTCTCTCAGCTGCTGGCCTACTGTCCATTGCCATTCTCTGCCTGCTGCTTCTCTTTTCTGTCTCTGGCATTACAGCCCATACCCTGTTTCTAAAAGCTATCTTTGCACCTTGACTTCCCTGCGATTTCTCCTGGTTCTTCCTCTTTCTGATTCTTCCTCTTTTCCCACCATCCCTTACATTTTGCATTCCCCAGAAATCAGTCTTGGGTTCTTATTCTTACTCTACTTTCTCTCTCTTCCCATACCTCTATCCCCAGGCGGTGATTCCCTATCCCAGTTCTCCCTGGGGGACCTATTCAGAGACAATTGAATAAAGTCAACAAAGGAGGTGAATGTAAGGTGAGGGATTTCAAGAGGACTTTTGGAGACTATACTTGAGGTAGAGCTGACATCCTGGTAGGAGAGAGCATTTGAGGGGAGTGGCAGTCTCTACTGGATGGCTGGGCCTGCAGGCAGCTTAGAAAACTTCAAAAGGTAGCAGTTATCATTACTTTAGTGGAGGACTATTAGTACTAGTGGTATTACTACTATGGGAGCAGTAGTAATGCCTGTGGAAATGGAAATGCCCTTTAAAGAAGTGACATTTTCAATTATTTAGAGGTAATCCCTTAAAGGGGTGAACTCACCACTTTTTATGACTAAATGTTGGGAGAGTGTGTGAGAAGCTGATACTCAGACAGCGCAGAAGGTGGCGCCAGAGAAGGAGCCAGGGAGGTGAAGGAGCAACCTTCTGGACATCTGACGCGGTGACGTCATCCCTGCTGTGTCTCTCTCTCCCGTCCCACTCTCTGGCCTGTTTTCAACAGCCTCATGAGAGGCTGACGTCAGGGCCACCTTCCTGTGACATCTCCAGGTCTCCAGTCACAGACCATTGTTTCCTGTAGGAAGACTAGTGATTCTTTCAACAAGCTGATATTATCCCGGGTTCTGCTGACAGTGCAGTCCCCCTTGTTGGGTTTTCCAGTCCCCTTTATGCTGTTTGCACACCTGTCAGGGAGAGACCAGAAATGGGACTTCACATCTCCTCTACTCCTATCCTCTCCAGGCTGACCGAGGCAATCCCAGATTCTCAGGAGAGAAAGATTGGCCCATCTTGGGCCAGTGTCCTCCCTTGTTTTGAAGGGACATGATATAGTACAAACATCAATGCTGAGAACTTACATTGGAGGGTGAGGCAGGCTGCTCCCAGACAAGGGTGGTCAGTGGGGTCAGAGCAGGTATTTCAAAGCCCCTTCAACATTTAAGCAAATTGATAAGATAAATAATATAATTTTTGTGTTCTTAATTTAATAGCACTGATGCTTAGAATAATATCAATTATATGCCATTTCATCCAGTAGTTGTACTGGATAATGTCATTTAAAATGTTTCTAAAGAAAATAAATAAATAAATAAAATGTTTCTAAAGAAGCAGGCACACAAATTTATATTTTTTATTTTTTTAAGATTTTATTTATTTATTCATGAGAGACAGACAGAGAGAGAGAGACAGAGAGAGAGAGAGGGGGCAGAGACACAGGCAGAGGGAGAAGCAGGCTCCATGCAAGGAGCCTGATGTGGGATTTGATTCCCGGCCTCCAGGATCATGGCCTGGGCCGAAGGCGGCGCTAAACCGCTGAGCCACCCAGGCTGCCCAGGCACACAAATTTAATGCTTAAACTGTGTGTGTGACTTGGGCCATCAGATTAATTCAGAGTTAGTCTGATGCTAATGGCTAAGGGCCTGAGTTCAACACCAGTTGAGTTCAGACAGGCAGGGGCCAGTTGTACCCATCTGTAACCATGTAAAACAGCAAGATAAATGGTTCAAAAAAGGTTGAATTCTAAATTTTGCTTAAGGCTGATGAGCTTTGCTTTGAGTTAATAGAGGTTAATTTAGGGGGTGGTGGTGGTGGGGATGAGAAGATAGTGTATTTGGGGGATTTTAAATTATGTTTACTTATTTTTTTAAAGATTTCATTTATTCATAAGAGAGAGAGAGAGGCAGAGACACAGGCAGAGGGAGAAGCAGGCTCCATGCAGGAAACCCGACGTGGGACTCGATTCTAGGTCTCCAGGATCACATCCCAGGCTGAAGGCATGGTGCTAAACCATTGAGCCACCTAGGCTGCCCTATATTTACTTATATTATATTGAAATAAATTTATAATATAGATTCCTACGTGATGACTACTTGCCTGTTTGGGATGTGAAGCAAGATTTTACAGACCAAAGTTTTTCATACCCAGTTTTGTTTTGTGTGTGGATGTTTTTGGTAATCATGACCAGATAATATATCTCATATGAAACTACCTGAAATTGAAGAATGATCTGATGATTTGATTTAAGTATAAAAAATTTTTACAGCTTGGCCATAAGAATGAGATGTTCTTTCCTTCCTCAAGATGTGTATGCAGTGTCTCTTTGGAAATAGCCAGGTAATCTTCCTGGGGCAAAATGAGCCTTTGCAGGCCCTATGTCATGTTTGTGATCTTGCCATAAAAAAGAAGAAGAAACACAGCAGTGGAAATGTGCAATTTCAACTAAAGAAATTTTGGTTTTGGATATACAGGATAATGAAAAGAAAGAAGTTACAGTAAGGAAATGTGGACAAAGGGAGACCCTAATTTTTTTTTTTAAGATTTTATATATTTATTCATGAGAGACAGAGAGAGAGGCAGAGATATAGGCAGAGGGACAAGCAGGCTCTCTGTGGGGAGCCTGATGCAGGACTCAATCCCAGGACCCCAGGATCACAACCTGAGTCAAAGGCAGACACTCAACCACTGAGCCACCCAGGTGCCCTGGGAGACCCTGATTTTATCTGAGGTTTACTGAACTAGTTAGGACCTAGTTCTGTTATTTCTAATTTAGTGGGATGACTTAGGGGTGACTTCTGTCTTTAAGATTTCAATTACTGGGTTGTCTGTGATTGAAATCTAATACTTATGCAGATGACTGGGAGCTAATCTGCAATATTGGTGCCAGAAAAATATTTATAGATAAATATAAATGATTAATATGTGATGTGTGGTATTCTAATATTTTGTATGTATTGATCACTTAATCTTCAAGACAAGCTTACATGGTAGCGATTGTTTGTATCCCTATCTTAACCAATGAAGAAACCACAGAGAGGTTAAGTTCATTGCTTGAGGTTGGACCGGTGATAAGGGTTGGGGTCAGGATTTAAGTCCCAACAATCTGACTTCAGAGCTGAAGCATTTTACCACTATGCAAAAGTCCCAGGAACCATTTTGGCTCTGAGAAAATTGTTTAATCTTTGTGTCTAATTCCTTTGTCTTTAAAGGCCTGCAACAGTACTTCCTGCCTCCTCAGCTCAGAGAAGTGTGCTGAGATTAATAGCAGCATGTGTCCATTTCAGCCTCTGTGGGTCTCTCCCTTATGCACCAAGCTCCCTTTGAAGTCAATAAAAGCCCTATGTGTGTGTGAAGGGAAGCAGGGCCCTTGGCAGTTGAGGGGATGTGTAAATATTGAGGGAACGTATATAAATCACTTTTATTTTCTTGGAAAATGATCTATATAAACATCAAATAGCATGAAATGCTTTGTATTGTGTGTTTGCAGGTAACATTCTCCCATATGTGAGATTCTCATTTTGAAGTCACAATCTGTGGAAAGTACCCTTAGGAAATAATTTTATATTTCTAGTGTTTGCTTCTCAGGTAAACCACAAACTTCTCACCGTCAGGAACCAAGTCTGATTCGTCTTTATTCTAAATATTTCCTTATTTTCTCCTCCTTACTCCTCTTTAAAAGGTATCTACTTTGGCACTTGGTACATAGTAGGTGCTCAGTAAAGCCTTGCTGAGGGAATGAAAACTGGGGAAATTGAATTTTGTATAGTGACTTCTCAGTTTCATTACTAGTGAGGGAGATTACATGAAAGACCAAGAATTATTTTGGGAGAATTTTGACAAGATAATTTTAAAACACTAATTATAAAAGAAAGAATATGAGGATTTGAGGCTAGATGTTAGTTTCTTGACCAACAGGATTGTGAAAAGCTGGATGTTGTCTTGATAAGGCTCCTATCTTTCTTTACAGACTTTAAGTATTAGATTACTTGGGTTGGACTTAGTTCTGCCTGGAGGTAGGAGGTGTGAGAGAGGAAATGGTGGTCACCCTCCTGGAGGCATGGAAGCAGCAGAGAAACCATTTACCATGGATGGAGGGCAAAAGGGAGTATCTTGGCAGATACCGTCTGTCCAGAGGAAATTTTCACTATTGAAGTTGTTCTTCCAGTTAAACTTTTTTAGACACAGTGATATCTCCTAAGGGTTCCCACAGAAGGTCTGCTTTTCAGATGTTAACCTATCCAGTGTGCTTTAACATTTATCAAGTCACAGGACATAAAAATTTTAGAAGCCAGTGATAATCTTCTCCCAGGAATTGAGATCCAAAGAATTTCATCCTTGGCATTCATCACTCCTGAAGCTCATTAATTTGGATCCTTGTTTTCCTCATTATTCTAAGGAAGACAACATAATCATGACCGTTCCAATTCCTAATGACAGAGAAGATCAGTGACTTTCATTTTCCTTTTCCAGTCAGTTAATCGGTAAATCAATATTTTTTTGTATCGGTTCTGTGAAAGTCATTACGCTACAGTAAATTCAGTATTGAAAGAACGATTTAAGGGTAAGAAGTGCTTCAGGAATACAAGGATAGGTCAATATTAGAAAACTCGTTAAAAAAAACATATAAATCTCATAAGGCAGAAAAACACTTGGTAAAAATTAATATTCAATCTTAAAATCTTTTAGTTATATGGGATTTAATGATACTACTTTATTTATTTATTTTTTTAGAGAGAGGCAGAGACACAAACACAGGCAGAAGGAAAAGCAGGCTCCATGCAGGGAGCCCGATGCGGGACTCAATCCCAGGTCTTCAGGATCTCACCCTGAAGGGGTGAGAAGCGCTGAAGGTGGCGCTAAACTGCTGAGCCACCCGGACTGCCCCAATGATACTACTTTAAAATAATAAAAAGTATCTGAATACAAAAGCTAGAGAAATTTGTGGAAAAAAAGAAAGAAACAACACAAAGATGTCTACTTTTATTATTATTATGCAGTACCATTTGGCAGGCCCAGCCAATGCAATCAGACAAGGCAAGGAAATAAGATGTATAAATATTGGAGATAAAGTAAAAACATTGTTATTTGCAGATAAGAGTCAAATAAAAGACTATTAGAATCAGAAGGAGAGACAGAAAAATGGACGGTTTTAAGTAAACAAAACAGTAGCTTTTTAAATTGACCTTTTGTATTTTTAACTAAAAATTTCTGATTGAATAAAATGAGAAATAACTAACAGTAACAGCAAAATAGAAAATTGGTAGAAATAATAAGAGTGCAAGACCTAAATTAAAAAAACAAAGCAAAACAAAACAAAAAAATATATATATAAACTATAAGAAATAAAAAGAGGCCTTGAGTAAATAGAAGTGTGTAAATATAGATACAAAATGTTATGTTCTTTGAAGCATTCAATAATGTGAAAAAGTAAAAAATTTAATGCAAATGCAATAAAAATCCTAATGGGATTTTTTGGGAACCTGACAAAAATGATTATGTAATTCATTGGGAATAATAATACACAAAAATAGCCCAGAAAAAAATGGAAAAGAGCAATGGGAGAGATGTTCTCAAGGAAATAAA
This sequence comes from Vulpes lagopus, assembly GCF_018345385.1. Lineage (NCBI taxonomy): Eukaryota > Metazoa > Chordata > Mammalia > Carnivora > Canidae > Vulpes > Vulpes lagopus. The sequence continues at coordinate 100,072,092 of NC_054834.1, read as the reverse complement.
ATGTATTTTAAAGATTCACTAATGGGATCCCTGGGTGGCGCAGCGGTTTGGCGCCTGCCTTTGGCCCAGGGCAGGATCCTGGAGACCCATGATCGAATCCCACGTCGGGCTCCCGGTGCATGGAGCCTGCTTCTCCCTCTGCCTATGTCTCTGCCTCTCTGTGTGTGTGTGTGTGTGACTATCATAAATAAAAATTAAAAAAAAAAATTCACTAATTAGAACAGTGTAATTTACTGGCCATAAAAAATAGAGATAAATCAGTGGGCCAGAATACAATCTGTAGAACAGATCCAAGTATTCACCAGACTTTAGCATATCATAAAGGTAGAAGAGAATAGTTTATTCAAACAAAAGGTATTTTGACAGGCTAACATTTGGGGAGAAGGTATAGATCTTTACTTCATACTTTACATGCAAATAAATTTCAGACAAATTGAAGATTTTTTGGTTTATTTTGTATTTTATTGTGGAAAGATGAAAGTGCTAGAATAAAATATGAATATTTTAATAATTTTCAAATAGGAGGATATCTTTTTAATATAATGCCAAAGGCTGAAGGCACAAAGTTTTGATAGATCTAATTATATAAAAATTTAAAACTTTAGTATAAAAAAAACACTCAAGTAAAAGGTTACCATGCTCCAGGTGTGTGCTTATACTATACATCTTATACCAGACCCAATGGCTAATTTTTTTTTTAAAGATTTTATTTATTCATGAGAGAGAGAGAGAGAGAGAGAGAGGCAGAGACACAGGCAGAGGGAAAAGCAGGCTCCATGCAGGGAGCCTGATGTGGGACTCGATCCCAGGACTCCAGGACCATGCCCTGGGCGGAAGGCAGGCGCTAAACTGCTGAGCCACCCAGGGATCCCCCAATGGCTAAATTATCAGGAATTTTGCAAGCTGATTATTAAACAGAGCTATCACTAAAAATTATATATATTTGCAACTTAATCTATTAAGAACAAAGCTAATAAATATACAAACCTATCTCTTCTTATTTTACCACTTTTGCTATTATCTAAGCTCTTGAAGCTCTTGAGTTTCTGTTACATCTCTACAGTGGGAATATAATATAATCAATTATAGGGAAGTAGACAGCTGGAACCAGAGGCTAGGATGCCACCAGCACCTTCTGTCTCCATTCCTGGTTCTGCTCTGGTTCTTGCTACATGTCAATATCATCCTTTTTTACTGAACAGCAGCATCTTTACATGATTTGGACATGTTAGCCAGCAACTATTAGACTTCCATTTTTAATTTCACTGCCAGAGAGGCAAAGAGGCACTGAAACTTGTTCTCTTATCTCGGGAGAAAAATAGTCTTGAAAGTTTGACCGATTTGGGGTAAGTGTCATCCTCCAAATGAGTCAGAATGGCTTGAAGGCTTCTTGATGACGGGCCCAGAGTTGATTGGGTGTCTGGTCCTAGATCAATGTTAAGTGGGAGGTAAGATCTATTAGAATATAAGCCACTATATTTTGAAACACATATTAGGAGCATTTCCTAGAGAAGCATTTTGTTCTGGGCAGACAAAAGAATAGAATGTCCATGATGCTGAGCTTCTGCTTAAGCTTTATCCAACTTTTGGAGAGATCCCTCCTTGAATTACAGAAGCCTGTGAACCACAAGAAATTGGGTCATGTTTAAGCTCAAAGCCTACATTATTATAAAAGTGATACTAGAGATTTTGAGATGCAAAGATACTTTTATCTTTTCCTCTAAACCGATACTCCTCTAGCAGTCCTTACTGTTATTGTCACATGAATTCATAATCACTGAAATCCTTTTTTAAAAAAAAACTAACATACTAAGCTAATTAGTATTTTGAAAACTGTGAAGGAAATAACTATCACCGTTTTTCTATTTAGTCTCTCAAAGACTTATCACAGATTTGAGTTTAGTGAACATTTATTGAGTACTTACTATAGAGCAACACCAAAGAGGGGAAAAAAATAACCTCTTCCCTCAGAGCCCCCACTCACTAGGAGACTCAGTGTGTGTTATGTTAGGTTTGTCTTGGGCATAGTTTGTCTCTTGGTCATGATGAGAAACAGAGGAACAACTCCCTTACTTTGGATTCCCATGAGCCTTAGGTTCTGGATGAGTTCTTGAAACTGCATCCCTGTCCCTATGTGAAGAGTCAGACTCCAGCCATGAAATTGAGCCCTAGCCCATAGATCATGGACCTAAATGCAGCCGTATAGCACCTAAAGAAGACTAGTGGGTTTAAAAGGAAATTAATGTAATTTTGCTAACTTTCTAGCTTTGTGCTGTGGTGATTTCTTAACTTCTGATGTTCAACAGAGGGACCATTATTGCTTTCTCCTGTTTTTATTTATGCTCTGTTTACAACTAAAATACTATGTACAAGGAAACATTCTGAGTCTGTCACTTAACACCGACAAAATGGCCATTCAGTTCAGATTGTAGCCAAGTGTTCTCAGGGCTAAGTTAAAGCTAGTGATTGGGGATTATGGAAATCCAAGAGTATCTTGAATGACAGTATTTATTATGCTTCCTCTGGATGCCTTGATTTGGGGAAGAAATAGTTGAAAAGTATGTGATGATGGGCAGCCTGGGTGGCTCAGCGATTTAGCGCCCCTTCAGCCCAGGGCGTGATCCTGGAGACCTGGGATCGAGTCCTACGTCAGGCTCCCTGCATGGAGCCTGCTTCTCCCTCTACCTGTGTCTCTGCCTGCCTCTCTCTCTCTCATCAATAAATAAATAAATAAAATCCTAAGAAAAAAAAAAAAGGAAAAGCATCTGATGACTCCTATTTTTTATCCAGCTATGGAAAAAGTTAAAGGAATGTGTATGGGAGGTGGAGGTAGGGTGGGGAGGTCGTACTCAAGGTGGAGAATTTTAATTTTATGGATATAGTGGAAGCCTCAGGGGCTTAGAAATTCTGGCAAACCCATTCCAGGCTAACACATTCAAGCCAGTTTTCATGAGCCACTGTAGCAAGGCAGGATTTGGGCCTCTTCCTCTGACTTTGAAAACGGAGACTGCTCCAGGCCAGAGATGTCAGTGTATATAGTTAACTGTTATGGATCTTACAATAAAAATTTGTTGAAGGTCATTAAACACTCATCTCTCTATGTTTATTACTTTAGTCTTTTATTTGTTGGTAGACATGGATCGTTTGATGTCAATTACCACCACACTGGCATTTTATGCAGTAAAGGTCCCTATGGTTCTTGATGGGTAAATAAACAAGCTAGTGAAAAGCTACAGTGACAGTGGTTCTTGCATTTCTGCTCATTTAACAGCCTGAAGCCAGAGTGGGAGAAGGTCTCTCTGCAGTTGTGTCTTCTGTGAGTGATGCTTTGGGCCTGAATCCATAGTGCTTGCCTGCTTCTCTCTGCATCCCACATGCTCTCCTCCTCAGATGCTGCAGTGACCTTGGCAACTCTAGGTGAATTGGGGATTGAGCATTTCTTTTCTTTCTTTTCTTTTCTTTTCTTTTCTTTTTTTTCTTTTCTTTTCTTTTCTTTTCTTTTCTTTCTTTTCTTTTCTTTCTTTTTTTTTTTTTAACTCATCACAAACCACTGGTTTATATGGAATGCTCACTTTCTTTAGTACTATGTGAAGAGGGAAATTTATCTTCTTGCTCAGAGTAACCATTGTTTTTTGCTTATTTTAGGGTAAGGTCAGGGCATTTCCTTTTCTCCCTGATTCTCTCCCTCCCTCCTCCTTTCCCTCTCTTCCTTCCTTCCTTCCTTCCTTCCTTCCTTCCTTCCTTCCTTCCTGATGGAGTATTTAATTCAGAGTGACTTTCCCTGTGTTGAGCCCATCTGAGAATATTTTCACTCAGCTTTGCCCTGACTATACACATAATTACCTATTTTCTTATTTTCCCATAATAGTAAACCCAATGTAATTAATTAATTACTCTCCTGGAGTATGTATCTTGTGCTAAATGTTCTGCCCACATGACTTGCTACCCTTATGACAATCCTATAGAATGGGTACTAATGCAATACCATTTTACAGATGAGGAAACTGAAGCAATCACTTGTTCAAGGTCACATGACTAATAAGAAGCAGAACCAGAATCCCAAATCAAGTCTATCAGATTTGCCAGATAGGCTCACATGTCAGATATGACCATTTTGTTGAAGAGCTCAAGTTCTATTACTTGCGTGCTTGATGCAACAACTGTTCAGAAAAATAATATTAATATGTATACAAAACTCAGGTAATTTTCAAATTATGTTACAGTGTGCTTAGCTCTAAAATTATATCTACCATAATGTATTCCTGATTTAATGTTTTATGAGAATCTTATTCCACTTTAGGATCATGAAACATCAATTATCCTTGTCTTGTGGATAAAAAAAGGATGATAGGTAACAGAAATTTTTGTTTTAAAAAAATCCAGGTAAATCCTGACAAACATTGTATATGACAAAGAAACTTTTGCTTTTTAAGTCAATACTGTGCAACTGAAGAAGAAAAAGTTATTCAGAGAAAACCCATCTTTCCCCTCTTCAGCTTCATGGTATTGAGGAGAGAAGAGCTGGGTTTTCTCTGAATAAGTTTAAAAAGAAAATATAATGAACTTAATGTTGAGAAATAAGTAGTCTGCTCACATTAAAATAATCATTCATTCTCCCCCTTCTTTTTCTGGGAACTCCATTTCACAGTGATTTGTTCATTGTACACTTAGTCATAATGATCATAACATGATATGGAGAATCATTAATATTTGTTTTAAAAAGAAAAATAGTCCAGGAACCAATTTTATTGATTTATTCATTAGATTTATTAGATACCCACTAGCAAAAAGCTAATAATAATCTATGCTTTTAAATATATAGATTGTTTTGAAGTTATACTTAGCAGTCAAAACATAAACTTTCTCTTAAAAGGAAAATGCTTCTACTAAAGAAACCCTTTATCCCCACTTGTAAGAAACCCTGGGAATTTTAGGTCTCTACCTGAGAGTGCTCAAATATGTTTTGTAACTTCCTCTTGAAAATTAATTGCAGCTTCAGGAAAGCAAAGCAGGTGAGCCAAAACATGTATGCCTTTGTCTTTGGACCTGGAACATCCTCCCCTTAAGTTAGCTGTAGCTCTTCCTTCTGTCGTTGTGTTCTTATTACCCTTCTCTTTAGCACTCATATCACTTAGAGTAGATTGAATTCAGAGAGTTTATAAGGTGCTGACTAACATTATCGCCTTTTATTTACAGGCACATTTGGCATGTTTATTAGAACTGGCCACTTCATGAAAAATATTTTTTCCTCTAACATTAAGTAGAAAATGTTATTTGTCAACAGGTGATAAATTAGTTGTCATATTTAAATTCCTTTTGTGCATTTAGGCATATTAACATGTCTAATGCATTTCTCTTTGAAGTGTGTAAATCTTTAAGTGCTATGTTCCATCACTCAACATAATTCTCTTAACCATTTTATGTACATAAAAAACTCACATTCATATTAAATGATTCTTTTCTTAAAATAGGAAATGAGGACCTAATATAACATGTGCTACATATTTCCCTCCAAAATAGGCCATGATGGACTGAAGCCGAAGTTTTAAGAAAGTGTCATATGATTGATATTGTGAAAGACATCTTGCATCAGTCCTAAATGTGGCCAAGGACATCCATTAAAATGACAATGACCATAATCTGAAATTTGGTACTCATTTTTATCATTCCATGAACAAGTCACCCTTTTGTAACAAACTGTTCTGAATTGCAAAATGATCATAATACCACAGTCCTGTAATTATATAATGATAATAAGGGATACTATTTAATATCTTAACCAGTAAATAGAAAACATCAAATTTTAACTAAAATGTATGTTTTCTAGCACAGAACATCTCCAGTAGTCACCATTTCTACTTAAATTAACAATCCTGGAAATATCACTTCTGCTTGTTCTCCTTAGAGAAAGTTGGACCTCAATTCAGAAGATTCAGGTTCCAGTTCTGATTCACCACCTAGAGTTATGTGATCTTGGCAAGTCACTTAATCTTTTAGAAGAGACTATGTAATATATTCCATACCCTATTCTTACCGGTTCTGGAAGTGTTACGCGTATTGTAAAGGGATGTTTAAATGGAAAGTGTTAATTCAGTTTTTTTAACTGTGTCATCTTCCAAGAATACTTTGGATGAACTGTCCTCAGGTCTTTAAATAGCAGGAATCAGATTCTTTGCTTCTTTTCTTTGCGTTGTGAAGATTTCATTGAGACAAATACTGTTAGAAACATTCTAAGAAAAGAAAAATCAGTTCAAGGTCAATGCCCCTTTGTTTACAGCGAAATTCAAGTGCAGCAAAAGAATTTGAAAAGATCTTTGGAGTTGAAATGGATTTTGGTCTCTGTTGTGCCTAAAAAAACTAACTTCGGTCCATAACTGTTGTTAAAAACAGAAGGATCTAATATAACCAATGCCTCATAGGTCCAAAATGTTCTGTTTTGATTAGTGAGACTCAGCTTGCAAGAAAATGAGGAATCCCTAGCTGGCGTGGTGGTTAAGGGCATGGGTTTTACAGCTAGTAGGAGTTGGGTTTGGGTTTGAATTCCTGCTTTGCAGTGCATTAATTGCATGCCCATGGGTAAGTTGCTTAAAGGTTCTAAACATCAGGTTTCTCACTTGTAAAGTGGTTCAGCATCTAGAAGTGTCAGGTGGATTATTTGAGACAATGTCAGGTGAGTGCCTAGCAGAGTCCTGGTATGTGGTAAGTGCTCATCCTGTATACAGTAGCTGGTTTTATAGTCTTCATTCTTAAGGGTCCACAGACACTTTATGAAGCAAGATCAAGATATGGCAGTGCAGGAGCACCTGGGTGGCTCAGTTGGTTAAGTGTCCAACTCCTTTTTTTAAAATTTATTTACTTGAGAGAAAGAGAGAGAGCGAGTGAGCACACAGGGGAAGAGGGAGAAGCAGACTCCCTACTGAGCAGGGAGCCTGATGTAGGGCTTAATCCCAGGACCCTGGGATCATGACCTTAGCCTTAGCCGAAGGCAGATGCTTAACTGACCCACCCAAGGCCCCTAAGTGTCCAACTTTGATCTCAGCTCAAGTCTTGATCTCAGGGTTATGGGTTGGAGCCCCACATTGGGCTCCCCATTGGGCATGGATACTTTTTTTTTTTTTAAAGATGTGATATTATAGAACCTTCATCAGTGAGTAGTCCCAAAGCCCTGGCAGCTCTCTTTGGGACAGGCCCAGGGACAGAGATTACTATTAGGTAAATTAGTCCAAGTGATGGACATTTATGAAGGCACAAGGCCCCTGTTTGTAGTGAATTCCACTTGTCACAATTATTTTCCAAACACTGAGCTGCCCTGGTTAATGAAGCATTAAAGAGATCTTCAGCATTGTAGAAGTCCCTGCTTTTCATTGAGATGTTCTATTGGAAAGTGAATTTTAGGGTGGATTGTCATAAACACAAAGATTAAGAAATTATAAACATTTGCTGGAATAATATACATTCTAAAAAAATGGTCATGGATGGTGTATCTGCATTTTATACAAAGTGCCTTCAGTGTCCTATAAATTTGCTTATGTACATGGCATACATATATTACATATATTATTTTTAATAATTCAAGAAGCCCTTTGTGCTAAGTATTATTTTTTTTTGTGCTAAGTATTATTACTTCCTTTTATAAGTGAGGAACCAGAGATTTCTGAGAGTTGAAGTAACTTACCCAAGTTCAAATGCATAGAAAGTAGAGGAACCAGAATTTCAATCCAGTTCTGTGTGAATAAAAAATTCTCATTCATTCTAACTTATAACACCCACAGCTAAAGAATTCACCAAAGCTCAGCTGATGGGCAAGTGTAGGAAGATGTTGTTCTTTTTTGCTTTGACACTCTCAGGTGGAATATATAGGCTGTGGATATGGCAAAGAGCCTTGGTAAAGAAAGCCACATTGTATATCAAAGTTATGTTCCAGGAAAGTCCAACTTTTATCCAAAAAACATGTAAAGAGCAGTTCTTTACTGTGGAATGAAATGAATGAAGTGGAAGATCTAGGTTCATTTCCGGGACACTACCACCCACCATTTACAACCTATTGGCAATGCCCTATAACATATTAAATAATACCTAAAAAGACACCACATAAATAGTAAAGAAATATTTATTATTCTTACCTTAAAAATGTTGACTCTAGGGGCGCCTGGATGTCTCAGTTGGTTAATTGTCTACCTTTGACTCAGATTATGATCCCAGGGTCCTGGAATTGAGCCCTACATCAGGCTCCCTACTCAGCAGGAATTTTGCTTCTCCCTCTTCCTCTGCTTCTCCCATTCATGCTCTTTCTCTCTTTCAAAAATAAATAAAATCTTAAAAAGTTGATTCTGGACACAATGGATGAATTTTGCACCAGAGGTAATGACTGTATAAAGCTATCTCGTGCATGAAGTGAATTAGGCAGGAGAGGGTATAACAATTTTCCCACCTTTATACTGGTCTCTCTTACCTCCATATCCTCATCCAGGAGGTGATCCCGGGGTCTGCCTTTTTCCTCTTTATCATTTTCCAAGACAGGAAGGAAGGAATAAAATGTCCATCTGTGTACATAGCATGGAGAATAGCACAATATCGCTGCATGATATACCGTTCATGTAGCTTCACTATTTCCTGACTTAAAGCAAAATATATAAATGAACTGTTTAAGCGTGAGACATATAATGAGGACTCTTCATTCTTTCCACATTTATTAATTACACTGCCTTTCTATTGCCTCTTTCTACTGCTATCCAGTGTGTCATCTCAGTGTTGCTGCTGCAACAGTAACAACCAACAAAAATAATAACAGCAGCTAATATTTGTTGGACACATTACAATGTTCTGAGAATTAATGTATTAATGTTTTGTCTCTTTTGCACTCCACAAACTCTAGGCACAGAAATTATTGCCATTTCCACTTTACAGATGAAGGGACTGAGGCTTGGGAACTATCTAGTCCTAAGTATTTAGTATATTCTGATTCTCATTAAGAGTGAGTACACACTACCCTCTTTTTCTCACTGAGGGCATTCCTAAAACTGGGATAGAATGCATGGAGCAGTTGCTTGAGAACTCTGAAAATTGAAGAGTATTAGGCAGGTTGGGGAAGAGATCAGGCTTGAAGTGCCATTAAAAAGGCCATTATTTTTCTCTCCAAATAACCTCAGTGCAGCCCAAAACACAAAAGTGGGCACTATGGTGCAGAGTTTCTGGAGAAACCCTCCACATCTGGGTTGAATAGCAAGAGAGGGAATTCCTAACACTCAGAGAGAGTGGGGGAAATGAACCATCTTTCTTTTCTACAAATTATTTTCTCCATTCTCTTGCACCCTAGTCTTCAAGTAACCCTGTGGCAATGTGGGTATGAGAGCCAAGACTTTGAGAGCCAAGAGCTTTCTTCACTGATCAATAGATCTTTGGTCAAAGAGATTTGTCTAATAGGGCCAGCCTCAGCTGCCGTGGTATCAGAGTAACTAAAGCCTCAGTTTTCTGATCAGAAGTATGAGTAATTATTTTTTCAGGAGTTCTCAGTATGAGAAACTCCTTGAAAGATCATGAAGAGGAAGACACCATGGAAAGTGACTCATATAAAATTGTTTATGAACTCCAGACCCCACCCTGCATGCGTGGACCTGGTTCTAATTAGCATGTGCAATACTTAGAGAATAAAGTAACAGATGCTGCTCATGTCCTGTACTGGCTACTGGGTGGCACACATGTGGGATGGATCTAATAGCATTGCTACAGCCTGACATAAAAATCTCAACCTACAGGAGAGTTACCACCTGAACTTAACCAGATTGATTGCTAGAGAAAACAAAAATATCAACAGTCTCATAGGAATTAAACAAGACCAAGAATTTCATAGCATAACACTAAAAATGTCCAGGTACAATTCAGAATTACTTGGCATTCAGAGAGCCAAGGAAGATCTCAGCTCACCTGGGATAAAACAGTCAACGGATGCTGACTCTAAGATGACACTGATGTTAGAATAATCTGTCAAAGACTTCAGAGCAGGTATTTTAAAAACCTGCCAATATATAATGGCAACACTTTTGAAATGAATAAAAAAATGGAAAATCCTAGCAAAGAAGTAGATGGCATAAAGAAGCATCCAAGGGAAATTTTATTTTTTATTTTTTGTATATTTTTTAATTGGAGTTCGATTTGCCAACATATAGCATAACACCCAGTGCTCATCCCGTCAAGTGCCCCCCTCACTGCCTGTCACCCAGTCACCCCAACCCCCTGCCCACCAAATTTTAGAACTGAAAAATACAATAACTGAAATGGGATGACTAAGAAAATGAAAATGACCCAGTAAAAAGTCAGCAAACTTACTGATAGATCAACAGAAATTATCCAAGCCGAAAAACAAATAAAAAGGAATAAAAAAAATAGTGTTCCAGTTTCAGCTCCAACATGTAAAAAGTTTGGATGTCACCACTCCTATTCTTACAATGAGAATAAGCTGGAACAACAAAAAGTTAATGACTTGGACTCATTAGAGAACAGAGGTCACAGGACTAAGCACTACCCCCAAAGCTAGAGTGGCAGGTGCATCCAGAGAGGCACAGATGAGATTTGCTTGCCTCAGGCAAAAGCCACTGGAGCCATAATTTTGTAATTTTGACAAATTGCTGGAGACAGGGTGTGGATGAGTGTGACAGTGAGGAATTCCTATGGGACTGCACTCTTTCATGGGCTTTACCTCTAGAAGTCCCACCAAGTTCCTACAACAAATATCTGATAAAGATCATCTTGTGGATTTGGCAGGAAAGAGGAAGAATAATCATTATAAAATAAATTGAGCCTTCTCTGTAATAAAGTCCCACTCTGCATGGGAAAGAACTTAGCCCAAGATTTATTCCAATCGGAGGAAGGCAATTCCTCCCACTCCATCCACCTCTAGCCTTCCTGTCTCACCTAAGGGAGAAGAATCATATTCACCAAGGATCAGGGCCTCAAGGAAATGAAATGGAATACTTCCTTCAGGGGATGGAGTAGGAAGCAGGTGGGAAAAAAAGGCTACTCCACTGGAGAAGCACTTATGAAGACCACAGCCATGAGACACAAGTTGACTAAATGACAGGGATTTAATTGGAAGATTACAGATGTGCTTCCTCTCCTGCAGCATATCACTATACCACAGCACTCCAGTGTAAGTGGATTACAGCAGCAAGAACTGTGAGACACAGACTCTTAGCAAGAGAATTCAGGGATGTTCAAAGGCAAAACAATGCCACTAAAGGAATTTGAAGCCTCTGGCACCTGTAGCTACAGCAAACTTTAAACACAGCTCAATTCCTACCTAGATTAACACAATTCATTGTACCAAAGGCCTGTTTTCCTCAGTTCCTATTACTCAGTGCCATATGTCTGCTTTCAACGACAAAAAAAAAAAAAAAATCACAAGGCATGCCAAAAGGCAACAGACAACAATCTGAAGAGACAAACCAATGATCAGACTAAAACTCAGATATGTAATATAGACATTGGAATGATCAGACAGGAAATTTAAAATAAATATGATAAGCATATGAAGGGCACTAGTGAAAAAAATAGATGACATGCAAGAACAGACGGTAACATAAAGCAGAGAGATGGAATTCTAAGGAAAAAATAAAAAAAAAATGCTAGAAATCAAAAACAGTGTATCAAATGAAGAAGTCTTGGAGGCAGCTAAGAAAAAAAATCAGTGAATTTGAAGATTGAGCAGTAGAAACTTCTGAATTGAAATACAAGGAGAAAAAGGAATGAAACAAACTGAGACAGACAACATCTAAGAACTGTGAGAAAATGTAAAAAGGTACAACATAGACATAATTATATGAAAGCAAAATAGTGGAGCAAAAGAAATATTTGAATTAATAATGGTCAAAAACTAATAGACACCAAAACCATAGATCCAGGAAGCATAGAGAGAACAGCAAGCTGGATAAATACCAAAAGACATACACCAAGGCATATATTTAAGCTGCAGAAAACCAAAGACAAGAGAACATCTTAAAAGATGCTAGAGGGAGAAAATCTCACTTCACCTATAGAAGAACAAGGATAAAAATTACAGTGTACTCCCTGTCAGAAATCATACAACCGAATAAAGAGTCGAATGAAATATTAAAGGGTTGAAAGAAAAATACCACCAACCTACCCAGAAAAATTATTCTTCAAAGTAAAGGAGAAATAGAGACTTTGTCAGACTAAAACAAAATACAACAAACAGAGATAAACCAACAAAAAATATATTGGTCAGCAAAAAATATATTAAGAAGTCAGCAAAAAATATATTAAGTTCTTCAAGCAGAAGGATGATAGGATAGGTCAAAAATTCATATCTAAATAAAAGAAGAGTGTCAAGGAGTAAATGAAGATAAAATAGTTCATTGTTCTTATTCTTAATTGATCTAAGAGACAACTTTTTAAAACAAATTTCATTTATTTATTGATGAGAGACACAGAGAAAGAGGCAGAGACATAGGCAGAGGGAGAAGCAGGCTCCCTGCGGGGAGCTCGGTGTGGGACTTGATCCCAGGGCCCCGGGATCATGACCTGAGCCAAAGGCAGACGCTCAACCACTGAGCCACTCAGGTGCCCTAGAAGGCAGGTAACAAGAGTAACAATATTGAGTTATTATAGCATTGAATAAGAGAAAACTTATACTAACAGCAGTATTATGAGGGATACAAGGGACAAATTGGGAATTATAAGGTAGCTGAACTACACATGAAGTGCTATAATTTTTTTAAAGGTGGATTTTGATTAATTAAAAGTTTATATTGTAAATTCTAGGTAAGCAGCTATTTTTATTTTATTTATTTTTTAAACAGTTATTTTTAAAGCATAATTGTGCTGAGATATGCTGGGAAGACATAAAATAGAATCATATAAAATGCTCAAAACCAGAGAAGGCAGACAGATGGGGGGAAAAGAAGCAAAGAGCAAATGAAATGAATAGAAGACAGTGACAAACATGGCAGATAAACTACACAAATAATAAAAAATAAACAAAAAGCCACTTGTGGGACACTAACAGATTTTAAGGTCTGTGTTACCAGAGTCTCAGAGAAGAGAAAAAGTGTGTTGCTGAACAATTATTAGAAAAAATAATGGCTGAGAACATCTTAAATTTGGCAAAAGACAAAACCCTACAGATCCAAATGCTTGGAAAGCCCCAACAATGTTAAAACCAAAGAAATCAGTGCCCACACATATCATAATCAAATTGCTGAAAACTAAAGACAAATAAAAAGTATTTGAAGGCAGCCAGAGAAAAATAATGCATTTGGTTATGGAAATGACAATTAGAATATGTGTTTCCCACTGGAAGCCAGGAATGCCAAAAGGAAGTGAGAGAACATTTCATAACATGTGTGAAAGTAAAGAACTGTCAACCCAGAATTCTATATCAAGTGAAAATATCCTGTAGGGATGCAGGTGAAATAGAGATTCTCAGATAAAGGCAAACTAAGAGAATTCACTGCTAGTAGACCTGGAATATCAAGACTGTTAAAATAATCCAAGTGTGCAGGAAAAGTAAAACAGGAACAAAAATCAGAGGGAACAAATAGAAATAATGGCAGATTATAAATAGAATAAAATGGCAGATTTAAATCCAAACATACCAATAATGTCAATAGATGTAAATAGTCCAAACACATCAATAAAAAGAAATAATCAAAATGGATGAAAAGGACATGACCCAACTATATGCTGTTTATAAGAAACTTACTTCAAATATAATGATGATGTAGGTTGGTTAGAAGTAAAAGGAAGAAAAAAGGTATGCTAAGCAAACACTAATTGAAAGAAATCTTTAATAAGATCAATGAAATTAGCATATCTCTAATAAGACTTAAAGAAAAAAGAGAAGATACAAGCTACCGATAGCAGGAATGAAAGAGGGAATATATTTATAAACCCTGCAGACCTTAACAGGTAATAAGCAATGCTACAAAAACCCTATACACATAAAAGCATCAACTTTTAGGAGACAGATCAATTCCTCAAAAATCACAAATTAGCATAGTTCATCCAGGATGAATTGATAACCTACTTAATGATTAAATTCAATTCTATAACTGAACTTTTATATTGAACTATAACGAACATTGAATTTTTAGTAGAACAAACAACCAGACCTTCCATAAAAGAAATCTTCAGGCTTCGATGGTTTTGCTGGTCAATTTTACCAAACATTATAGAAGAATTAAACCCAATTCTACACAATGAGTTCCAGATAATAGAAGAGAGTAAAACTTGTCAAGTTATTTTATAAGGCCCATATTACCACAATACCAAAGTCAGATAAATAAACTCCAAAAATACCTCACTACAGACTAATACTCCTCATGAACGTAGATACAAAAATTCTCAATTAGAAATTAATAAAATGGGTACAGAAATATGTAAAAAGAATAAAAGAGGTGACTAACTGGGATTTATCTAGAGATGTAAGGCAGAGTCAGTATTCAAAATTTACCAATATAACACACCATATTAAGTCTAAAGAAGAAACACCACATGGTCACATAAAAAGGAAAAAAACATGTGACGAAATTCAACTTGGATTCATGACAAAACTCTGAGCTAACTAGAACTAGAAGGAAACTTTCTCAGCCGAATGGAGGGCATCTGTTAAAAAAAAAAATCCCTACAGCCAGCATATTTAATCATAAAAGATAGAATCCTTTCTCTTTAAGATTGGGAAAAGGCAAGGATGTTCACTCACACCACTCTTATTAAACATTATACTGGAGGTCCTAGCTAGTGTAATAAAGCAAGAAAAAATAAAAGGCATGCAGATTGGGAAGGAAGAAATAAAATTGCCATATTGAAGGACAGTATGTTTGTTCCTGTAGAAAATCCCAAGAAATATACAAATAACTCCACAAACTGAGTGAATACAGCAAGGTTGCTGGCTGCAAAGTCAGTATGTAAAAATCAACTCTATTTCTGTATATTAACAATGAGCAATTAGAAATAGAAATGTAAAAAACAACACTGTTGGGGCTGCCTGGGTGGCTCAGCGGCTTAGCGCCACCTTCAGTCCAGGGCATGATCATGGAGACCCGGGATGGAGTCCCACATCAGGCTCCCTGCATGGAGCCTGCTTCTCCTTCTGCCTGTGTCTCTGCCAGCCTTTCTTTCTGTGTGTCTCATGAATAAATAAATAAATAAATAATCTTTAAAAAAAAAAAACACTGTTTACTACACAGAAAAATGAGTCTAGCAAAATATGTGCGGGATCCACATGCTGAAAAATTTTAAACAGTGATAACGAAAATAAAAGAAGATGTAAATAAATGGAGAGACATATCATGTTTATGGGTTGGAAGGCTCAACATAGTAAAGATGCTAATTCTTCCCAAATTGATCTATAGACATAATGTACTTCCAACTGAAATTCCAGCAAGGATAATATAGATATCAATAAGCAATTTTAAAAATATGTGGGAAAGCAAAAGAGGTAGGAAAGCTAAAATGGTTTTAGAAAATGATACATTTGGAGTAATCCTGCTAGTCAAGTTGAAGACTTACTCTCAAGCCATGATAACGAAACCTGGAGCATCGGTGAAAGGGTGGACACACAAAGCAGTGGAAGAGAATGCAGGTACAGAAATAGACGCACTCATATGTGAACAAGTGGTTTCTGACAAAACTGAACTGAGAAAGGATAGTCTTCTCAACAAATTGTGGAACAATTGGACATCCAAAACCTCAATAAAGAACCCAAATCTAATCCTTATGCTTTTTACAAAAAAAAAAAAAAAGTTGCAAAAATGGGTAATAGATCTAATGGTAAAACCTAAAATTATAAAACTCTCAGAAAAAACATAGGAAATGGCTTAAACAGGTATACCTAATCTTGAGACTAAGGAAAGAATTCTGGCAACAGCAAGTCCTGGAGAGAATGGAGAGTAACTAACTCTCCTATATGGCTGGTGAGAATTCAGAATGTTCTCGGGAGAATCGTTTGGGAGTCTCTTAAGGTTAATACATTTATTGTGTAATCCAGGGATCCTACTCCTGGATATTTACTCCAAAGAACGGAAAGTTATGTTGGCACAAAACCCACCTCTAGGGACGCTCGGTGGCTCAGCGGTTGAGCATCTGCCTTTGGGTCAGGGCGTGATCTGGTCCGGGGATCAAGTCCCACATCAAGTCCTCCCTGTGAGGAACCTGCTTCTCCCTCTGGCTATGTCTCTGTCTCTCTCTATGTGTCTCTCATGAATAAAAAAACAAACAACAAAATCCCATCTCTATGCATAGTCACACCAAACTGGAGACACAGAGGAAATGGGCAGACTGTGGTACAGCCACATAATGGAGTACTACTTAGCACTGCAAAGGAATGGACTTATTGACACATGTGACAAGATAGATGAATCTCAAGGGTGGTATGCTGGATGAAAGAAGCCAGTGTCAAAGGCTGCATACAGTATAATTCCACTTATAGAACATTCTCGAAAAAGTAAAGCTGTAGGCTATAGTGGAATGAAAAAAAATCAAAGGTTGCTAGGGGTTAATACAGGCGGGGCAGGACAGCACAAGAGTTTTTAGGGTGATGGACTTAGTTTTGTCTCTGGATTGTGGTGGTGGTTACACAAGTCCATATATGTATTCAAATTCATAGAAATATATTACCTAAAGGTCTGTTTTACTCTGTGATAATTTAGGGAAATATGCATTTTTTAAAGGTATCCAGAGTAAGATGTCTGACTCCAGAGTTCACATTTTTAACTGCTAAATCCTAAATGCTGCCTTAGAAGGCTTCAAATGAGTGGATAGACATCAGTGAATGCACATGTTTATTATCAACATTGAATGAATGAAACAGTGACCAGTGTGAGCCATGAAAAGGTGGGAACTGTCTGTATAATAATTACTTACTTGAGTATTTAGATCAGAAGTCCAGAGAAAGGGGCTTCATCTGGCCTCTGTTCTGCACTTAGTATACAATTGATTTAAAAAGTAACTTGACTCCCTAAACTCCCTCTTCTCTTGTCTCCCTAAACTTCTGTCTGGATCCAGCCACTCACTTCCTCTTACCTGGAATGTTGCAGAATATGTTTCCCCATCTCCAAGCCTCCAGGCCTATCTTAGCCAAACCCATCCTGCCCAGGGCTGCCAGAGAGACCTTTTTAAATCTGACCTCGCTGTGCACCTGCTTGCTGGATAAACTCCTGAGAGAGCACAAGGCCTTTTATGATCTGGTTTTTGCCTTTTTCTCCAGCAACCACTCTCCCATTTGTACCACATTATGTCCCAGCCATATTGAACACTTTCAGTGTTTTCTGTACCCTCTCTCACTCCATTTTGCTTGGTTAATTAACTCCAGCTCATGTTTCAAGATCCAGTTCTCTGACGGCTTCCCTGATGCCCAGACTGGCATATATGCACGCCCCTTCTCTGAAGTTCCTGGGCAGCCTGTGTTTGCCTCTGCCTGGCCCTTGCTGCAGTATGTTATAACCATCTTTTCTTTCATGGGTCCTCATTAGATCGTGGGGCATAGATCAGGGACCATGATTTCTTCCCAGATCCCCAGTCCCTAGCCCATAGTAGGAACTCAGTCAATATTTATTTATTTAATAAAATTGGACTAGAGCCATCCCTATTTTTATTTTTTTTGGTAATAAAGTATAAATGAACAAATAAATACAAATAAAAGACAGTCAATGCTTTGTACGAACTCATAATGCTTTACTACAACTTAACCAGGGATATCAGTATGACCTACATAACAATTCCTCCTGTGTGAAGAGTATGGGAGAGCTGCTGGCTTCACGAACAGTGGGGCTTGGGGAAATGAGGACCCAGGGAGAACATAGTAGCTGGGACAGGGAGAGTCTCAGGATCTCTGACGCCCTCTGGGGAGAGTCATGAAGGGAGAGTGGAAGTGGAGAGTCATGAAGGGATTGACCTGTCTGCTCCTCGGGATTTCAAGTAGATGGTTTTCTTCTGGGAGCCTGGCAGTCAGATGGGTGGTGCAGAGACCTGTACCTATGGAACCTCATAAACCTCGACTTCCTCACAGGAATTCACCTTAGGAGGAAGCTCTGAAAATAAAAAATCATAAACCCTATTTCTGTAATCATGACTTCTTCATGTGAACAGTTTGGGGGTGCTGAGGAGAAGGGGTGAAAAGAGGGTGGGAGGTCACTCCTGATGGCAGGGGCAAACCCCACACATTACTCACCTGTTTGCTCTCCTTTTGTGTCTTTCTCTAAATAGACAGACTTAAATAAAACCCAATTTTTTGTATGATATAAAATCCATGCTTTTAAAATTAATTTTTGATTTACATCAGGAATACCCGTTTTTTTGCCTATTGTTCTATTCTATTAAATTTTGACAAATGCATGGATCACATAAACACCACCGCAATTGAGTTACCAAGTGGTTTCATTACCCCTCCCCCTCTAATTCCCCTTTGTTTTCAAACCCTTCTCCATCTTCAGCCTCCTGCAACCTCTAATCCATTGTTTGTCCTTGAAGCTTGGCTTTTCTAGAGTACCATGTAAATGGAGTTACACAGTATGAGGCCTTTTGAGACTGGCTTCTCTTACTCTACAAGGTGCATTTGAGTTCTCCTACACTGTTGCACATAACAACACGGGTAAGGGCTGAATTGTGCCCCCCCTCCCCAGTTCCTTTACTGACATCCTAACCCCAGAACCTCAGCATAGGACACAGATGGGATCCCTTCCTTGACTTCTACTGAAAGAAAAGAAATCCATGATTGTTCAGTACACTTTAGTTGAGATTCTTTTTTTTTAATTATTTATTTATTTATGATAGACACACACAGAGAGAGAGAGAGAGAGAGAGAGAGAGAGAGAGAGAGGCAGAGGGAGAAGCAGGCTCCATGCCGGGAGCCCGATGTGGGACTCAATCCCGGGACTCTAGGATTGCGCCCTGGGCCAAAGGCAGGCGCCAAACCGCTGAGCCACCCAGGGGTCCCCTTTACCTGAGATTCTTGGGGACACAGGACTCTTGGGTTTACCTCAGCAAAGTGAATAACCTCAAGTTGAATTCATTTCCTCCTTAACGTCCCTCTATGGCTCCCACCAGCACAGTGACTCCAGCTCAAGTGTCCTATCTCATCTCATCTTGCTGGCTTCCCTGTCCATTGCTTTCCTTCCTCTTCTCCCTCCCTCCCTCCATTCCTCCCTCCCTCCTCTCCTCCCTCCCTCCCTCGGAAGAGGAGTTTGACCTCTTTTGCCATCTTGCCTCTCACTAAGCCTGGTCCTCTGGTTTCACCACCTCCCCCTCAAAGCCTATCCTAGACAAAGATAATTTACTTCCAAAGAAGAATTTTGGTGCTAGTCATTAAGATTTTTTTTTTTTACTTTCCATCTCAAAGTGTAATAATTACAAAATGCTTTGAGATTCTTGCAAGTCTCCTTATCCTTGACATTTTTTGTAATTTTCACTAATTGCATATATACCTCATAGGAAGCAAATTTGCTTAAACTGTTCTGCAGAGTTCTGCACTATTTAAAATGCTCTATAAAGACTTCACTGACCAGCTACTCTTTGGCAGAGTGAAGTGGAAACATATGAAAATGCAATCCAATATCTCAAAAACCAAAAAGATAAAAGAAAATGTATCTTTTATATCAGAAAACAATTTGCCTTTTTGTTCCATTTTCCATTTTTAAGATTTTATTTAATAAAATAAATAGAGGCAGAAACATAGGCGGAGGGAGAAGCAGGCTCCCTGTGGGGAGCCTGATTCAGGACTTGATCCCAGGACCCGGGGATCACGCCCTGAGCCAAAGGCAGATGCTCAACCACTCAGCCACCCAGGTGCCCCAGTTCCATATTCCTTTTTTTTTTTTTTAAAGATTTATTTATTTATGATAGACATAGAGAGAGAGAGAGAGAGAGAGAGAGAGAGGCAGAGACACAGGCAGAGGGAGAAGCAGGCTCCATGCCCGGAGCCTGACGCGGGACTCAATCCCGGGACTCCAAGATCGCGCCCTGGGCCAAAGGCAGGCGCCAAACCGCTGAGCCACCCAGGGATCCCCCAGTTCCATTTCCTAATGAAGAACTACACCGACCTGCTGAAAAGTCTTGACCGGTTTTACAGTGTGTGAGGGGGAAGAGGGAGTATTAGATCCTGACCTTCCAATCTGTGTAGTGATGATGGGACCTCTGTTGGTATTGGCAGACCTCCCTGAGGGCACTGTTATTTGCCCACCTCTTCTCAGTGCCCTGAATGCCACTGCTCTTCTTTTCGCCACACCTTCAAAGTGCTCCCCAATTGAATGCAGGCCAACAGCTTGTTTAAAAAGGTCAAGGAGAAGAGAAACAAATATGGGTGGAAACATGAAACAGCTGTTTCTGAAATGAGAGCTCCCAAAAAGGACAAGTTGACATAGGAAAGGAGAAGGCATGTATGTTTTGTTCAAGGGGAGTGAGTAATGGCCCGGAAAGATGATGACTAGGCCCAGGCTGACCTGCTCTACCGCCTAAGGAAGGGATTTCTTGTTTGTGAAGATGATACTTTTTGGAAATGAGGAGACAAAGAAGGCTGGATCATCAGGATTCTCCCTCCTTTGTCCAAGCAGCTCTAACTTTGCTGTTTCTCTCTCCTCTCTCCCCTAAATCATTATCTGGGGTTATGAACACCCAGTGTTTTCCTGTAAGTGCAGGGCCTGGTGATGCTAAAGGCAACTGGGCTTTTGCTTGCGGCCCTTGGGAAATCTTCAGGGAAGTGGGAAGAGAGAGCGATGGGCAGCACAGGCCTGACCCCTGCCAGCCCTGCCTTGTGGGTGGCTTGAGGCACTTCTCACTTCCCAGTGGGGAGGACCTAACCCTGTTTCCTGGGGCAGCTCATTAACCCACCATGCCTCAGCTTACAGAGGGGCTGCTTTTGCCTTAGTACATACACACCACGAACTTCTCTCTCTGTTGGAAACTTACCTTGGAGAACAACTATTTGAATAAAGGCCTCATAGCTTTATTTTCTTCAGATCAGCAGGCAAAGTTTTGCACAAGAAGATACCATTTTTGTTTTTTTTTGTTTTTTTTTGTTTTAATTTTTTTTAATTTGAGTTCAATTTGCCAACATACAGCATAACACCCAGTGCTCATCTCGTTAAGTGTTCCCCTCAGTGCCTGTCACCCAGTCACCCCAACCCCCTGCCCACCTCCCTTTCCACCACCCCTTGTTCGTTTCCCGGAGTTAGGTGTCTCTCATGTCCTGTCACCATCACTGATACTTCCCACTCATTTTCTCTCCTTTCCCCTTTATTCCCTTTCACTATTTTTTATATTCCCCAAATGAATGAGACCGTATAATATTTGTCCTTCTCCGATTGACTTACTTCACTCAGCATAATACCCTCCAGTTCCATCCATGTGGAAGCAAATGGTGGGTATTTGTCGTTTCTAATGGCTGAGTAATATCCCATTGTATACATAGACCACATCTTCTTTATCCATTCATCTGTCGATGGACACCGAGGCTCCTTCCACAGTTTGGCTATTGTGGACATTGCTCTTATAAACATCGGGGTGCAGGTGTCCCAGCATTTCACTGCATCTGTATCTTTGGGGTAAATCCCCAGCAGTGCAATTGCTGAGTCGTAGGGTAGCTCTATTTTTAACTCTTTGAGGAACCTCCACATAGTTTTCCAGAGTGGCTGTACAAGTTCACATTCTCACCAACAATGCAAGAGGGTTCCCCTTCTCCACATCCTCTCCAACATTTGTTGTTTCCTGTCTTGTTAATTTTCCCCATTCTCACTGGTGTGAGGTGGTATCTCATTGTGGTTTTGATTTGTATTTCCCTGATGGCCAGTGATGCGGAGCATTTTCTCATGTGCTTTTTGGCCATGTCTGTGTCTTCCTCTGTGAGATTTCTGTTCATGTCTTTTGCCCATTTCATGATTAGATTGTTTATTTCTTTGCTGTTGAGTTTAATAAGTTCTTTAGAGATCTTGGATATTAGCTCTTTATCTGATAGGTCATTTGCAAATCTCTTCTCCCATTCTATAGGTTGTCTTTTAGTTTTGTTGACTGTTTATTTTGCTGTACAGAAGCTTATCTTGATGAAGTCCCAATAACTCATTTTTTTTAAAGATTTTATTTATCCATGAGAAACAGAGAGAGAGGCAGAGACTCAGGCAGAGGGAGAAGCAGGCTCCATGGAGGGAGCCCAACGTGGGACTCGATCCTGGGTCCCTAGGATCACGCCCTGGGCCGAAGGTGGAGCTAAACCACTGAGCCACCTGGGATGCCCCCAATAATTCATTTTTTTGCTTTTGTTTCCCTTCCCTTCATAGATGTATCTTACAAGAAGTTGCTGTGGCCAAGTTCAAAAAGGATGTTGCCTGTGTTCTCCTCCAGGATTTTGATGGATTCTTGTCTCACATTTAGATCTTTCATCCATTTTGAGTTTATCTTTGTGTATGGTATAAGAGAATGGTCCTGTTTCATTCTTCTGCACGTGGCTGTACAATTTTCCCAGCACCATTTATTGAAGAGGCTGTCCTTTTTCCAGTGGATTGTCTTTCCTGTTCAATATTAGTTGACCATACAGTTGAGGGCCCATTTCTGGGTTCTCTATTCTGTTCCATTGATCTATATGTCTGTTTTTGTGCCAGTACCACATTGCTTTGATGATCACAGCTTTGTAGTACCACTGGAAATCCAGCATTGTGATGCTCTGGCTCTGGTTTTCTTTTTCAATATTCCCCCTGGATATTCAGGGTCTTTTCTGATTCCACACAAATCTTAAGATGATTTGTTCCAAATCTCTGAAGAAAGTCCATGGTATTTTTATAGGGATTGCATTAAATGTGTAAATTGCCCTGGGTAGCATTGACATTTTCACAATATTAATTCTTCCAATCCATGAGCATGGAATATTTTCCCATCTCTTTGTGTCTTCCTCAATTTCAGAAGTGTTCTGTAGTTTTTAGGATATAGATCCTTTACCTCTTTGGTTAGGTTTATTCCTATATCTGATGCTTTCAGAAGCAATTGTAAATGGGATGGACTCCTTAATTTCTCTTTCTTCAGTCTCATTGTTAGTATATAGAAATTCTACTGATTTCTGGGCATTGATTTTGTATCCTGCCACACTGCTGAATTGCTGTATGAGTTCTAGCAATCGTGGTGTAGAGTCTTTTGGGTTTTCTATGTACAGTATCATATCATCTGCAAAGAGGGAGAGGAGAGTTTGACTTCTTTGCCAATTTGAATGCCTTTTATTTCTTTTTGTTGCCTGATTGCTAAGGCTAGGACTTCTAGTACTATGTTGAATAGCAGTGGTGAGAGTGGACATCCTTCTCATGTTCCTGATCTTAGGGGAAAGGCTCTCAGTGTTTCGCCATTGAGAATGATATTTGCTGTGGGCTTTTCATAGGTGGCTTTTAAGATGCTGAGGAATGTTTCCTCTCTTCCTACACTCTGAAGAGTTTTGATCAGAAATGGATGCTGTATTTTGTCAAATGCTTTCTCTGCATTTATTGAGAGGATCACATGCTTCTTGTTTTTTCTCTTGTTGATGTGATATCATGTTGATTGTTTCACGAGTATTGAACCAACCTTGCATCCAAGGGATAAATCCCACTTGGTCATGGTGAATAATCTTCTTAATGTATTGTTGGATCCTATTGGCAAGTATCTTGTTGAGAATTTTTGTATCCGTATTCATCAGGGATATTGATCTATTATTCTCCTTTTTGGTGGGGCCTTTGTCTGGTTTTGGAATTAAGGTGATGCTGGCCTCATAGAACAAGTTTGGAAGTATTCCATCCCTTTCTATCTTTCGGAACAGCTTTAGTAGAACAGGTATTGTTTCTTCTTTAAACGTTTGATAGAATTCCCCTGGGAAGCCATCTGGCCCTGGACTTTTGTGTCTTGGGAGGTTTTTGATGACTGCTTTAATTTCCTCCCTGGTTATCGGCCTGTTCAAGTTTTCTATTTCTTCCTGTTCCAGTTTTGGTAGTTTGTGGTTTTCCAGAATGTGTCCATTTCTTATAGATTGCCTAATTTATTGGCGTATAGCTGCTCATAATATGTTTTTAAAATCGTTTGTATTTCCTTGGTACTGGTGGTGACCTCTCCTTTTCGTGATTTATTAATTTTGTGATTTTATTATCTTTTATTTTTAATAAAGCTGGCTCATGGTTTATCTATGTTATTAATTCTTTGAAAGAACCAACTCCTGGTTTTGTTGATCTGTTCTACAGTTCTTCTGGTCTCCATTTCATTAGGTTCTGCTCGAATCTTTATTAACTCTCTTCTTCTGCTGGGTATAGGTTTTATTTGCTGTTTTTTCTCCAGTTCCTTTAGGTGCAAGATGAGCTTGTGTATTTGAGTTTTTTCCAGTTTTTTGAGGGATGCTTGTATTGCGATGTATTTCCCTCTCAAGACTGCTTTTGCCGTATCCCAAAGATTTTGAATGGTTGTATCTTCATTCTCATTAGTTTCCATGCATCTTTTTAATTCTTCTCTAATTTCCTGATTGACCCTTTCATCTTTTAGCAGGATGGTCTTTAACCTCCATGTGTTTGAATTTCTTCCAAGTTTCTTCTTGTGATTGAGTTCTAGTTTCAAAGCATTATGGTCTGAAAATATGCAGGGGACAATGCCAATCTTTTGGTATCAGTTAAGACCTGATGTGTGACCCAGTATGTGGTCTATTCTGGAGAAAGTTCCATGTGCACTTGAGAAGAATGTGTGTTCAGTTGCGTTTGGATGTAGAGTTCTGTAAATATCTGTGAAATCCATCTGGTCCAGTGTGTCATTTAAAGCTCTTGTTTCTTTGGAGATGTTGTGCTTAGAATATCTGTCATTAGTAGAAAGCCCCGTGTTGAAGTCTCCCAGTATAAGTGTATTATTATCTAAGTATGTCTTAATTTTGGTTATTAATTGATTGATATACTTGGCAGCTCCCACATTAGGGGCATAAATATTCATGATTGTTAGGTCATCTTGTTGGATAGATCCTTTAAGTATGATATAGTGTCCCTCTTCATCTCTTATTAAAGTCTTTGGGATAAACCTTAATTTATCTGATACGAAGATTGCTACCCTTGCTTTCTTTTGAGGACCATTTGAATGGTAAATGGTTCTCCAACCTTTTGTTTTCAGGTTGTAGGTGTACTTAGGTGTAAAATGAGTCTCTTGTAGACAGCAAATAGATGGGTCTTGCTTTTTATCGAGTCTGAAACCCTGCATCTTTTGACAGGATCATTAAGCCCATTCACGTTCAGAGTTACTATTGAAAGATAGGAATTTAGTGTCATCATAATACCTATTCAGTCCCTGTTTTGTGGATTATTTCTTTCAGCTTCCTCTTTCTTTTACAGAGTTCCCCTTAATATTTCATGCAGAGCTGGTTTGGTGGTCACATATTCTTTCAGTTTCTGCCTATCTTGGAAGCTCTTTCTCTCTCCTTCTATTCTGAATGAGAGTCTCGCTGGATAAAGTATTCTTTGCTGTATGTTCTTCTCATTTAGGACCCTGAATATATCCTGCCAGCCCTTTCTGGCCTGCCAGGTCTCTGTGGAGAGGTCTGATATTAATCTAATATTTCTCCCCATATAAGTTAGGGATTTCTTTTGTCACTGGCTGCTTTAAGGATTTTCTCTTTATCTTTGGAGTTTGCAAGTTTCAGAAGATACCATTTTGTATCTACTTCCATGCCGATGTACTAGACACATGGATTGGGGGTCACTAACCCATATACTAGATGGCAGTTCTTCCTTGCAATACCTAAGTTCTCATCACATAGTGACCATGGCCAGCCCTGACCATCCACGGTGTCGCAAGAGCACAGAATCAGAGGTGGGAAGACCACCCTATCCCTGCACCTTGCTGTATCCCATTTGTTCCTGTCTTCTTGCCTCTTCTCGTCTGCCCATCTGCCCATCACCTGTTTCCTTATCTTTCATACCCAAGAGTAATATCTTCTTCATTGTCTGAGGAGTCCCCTTTAGGTCACCACTTCACTTTACAATTCAAGAGATGGACATTTCCATGTTTACCTAAATTAGAACCTAACATTTAAAAATCCAAGTTTTTTTTTTTTAATTACCTGCTTCTCTCTGGCTGTCTTGATTCCTCTTCAAATTTTACTTCTGTCATATCAGAGCAAACACCCTCAGAGCTCTTTCATTATTTTTATTTTTATTTATTTTTTTATTTTTTTTAAATTTTTTTTTTAATTTTTTTTATTTATTTATGATAGTCACAGAGAGAGAGAGAGAGGCAGAGACACAGGCGGAGGGAGAAGCAGGCTCCATGCACCGGGAGCCTGATGTGGGATTCGATCCCGGGTCTCCAGGATCGCGCCCTGGGCCAAAGGCAGGCGCCAAACCACTGCGCCACCCAGGGATCCCTCTTTCATTATTTTTAATAATCTGTGGTGCCTGCTTTCATTTTGTGTGTTTGAAGCATTAGTTCTAGCGAATCCCAGCTGCTTGTCCATCCACAAACTTGATCAATTTCTCTCAACTTTTTTAAAAAAAGATTTTATTTATTTATTCATGAGAGACACACAGAGAGAGGCAGAGGCATAGGCAGAGGGAGAAACAGGCTCTATGCAGAGAGCCCGATGCTGGACTCAATCCCAGGACCCCAGAAACAGCCTGAGCCAAAGGCAGACACTCAACCACTGAGCCACCCAGGTGTCCCAAAGGAGGCAACTGAAGCCTGAGAGTATTATGATCCACCCTGGATCATTCAGCTTCATCATTTTTTGTTATTGCCATTCTTCTTTCTCTTTCTTTGTGTTGCTTGTATATACATTTTTTCTTTGATGCTAAACTGATATAGGTGCAGAAAATGTATTCTTTTATTGCAAATCTCTTCCCAAATAATGGGTGATAGGAAGTCTGCTGATTGTCTCTTTCTCTGTTTCATTTAATTGATGTGGCACCATAAACTCCAGTAAAGGGCCAATATAATAGATCTGCTTTGTTACAATGGAAGTCTGCTATCGCGTTAAAAATTACCAATATATCTGCAGATGCTATAGTCAAGAAAAACCACAAAAGGTCCTGAGGGGTTGTGTGGGGCAAAGGTCAAGCCAAGCTCTACTCTGTTCCCTTAATGGGTAGCTAGAATTTAGGAATACTTATGCCAAGTTGACTCTGAAGTGGTTTGGCCCTTGGTTTGGAAACTTCTGGCATACCTAACCCCTTATTACTGTAACACCCTTTTATAAACATTTAATGTTGGGAAATGACACATTTTGATCAAAAAGCTTCCTTGTCCTTCTCTTACCCAGTAATGAGTAGCAATATAAATAGCACTTTAGCAATCCCCTGATGTTAATGCCAGACAACCCAGGAAATAAAATGTATAAGTGAGGCATTCTAAATGCTGCTCAAAGAACTTTAACAGCTCAGGGAAGAAACTTGGAGAATTCTATACTTAAGTGTTTTTGCTCTTTTGAAATTTAGAGTAATAGTATGCACTTGTAATCTTGATCTGTAAAAATCTATGCATTTTGTAAGTAATTGTCTTATAATTTGCATCAGACCTTTTAGAGCCACCTGAGACATAGCCATCAGGCTCTCTTACCCAGTAAGCTTTGTTTCACACATGGCTTTCTTTTCTTTGTCATTTCATTCTAGATCCTCTGAAGATTCCTCCTACAAAAAGTGAACAGCATGTTCTTTGTGTCTTGGTAAGATGCTTCTAAGTAAATAATGATTGTTCTGACTTAGATCCTTTTTGGTCCCAAATTGATGTTTGAAGAAGAAAAGTGGTGGTTAGATTAAGGTCTCTTAAGACAGATATATGTGAATAATGACCCAAAGAAGGACTTCTAATTTAAGATGGCATCATGGTTGTTCCTTGACAGGAAAGCACTCCTCTTCAAAGGTTTCTGTTTTAAACCATAATAAAAATAAAAAGCAATCACTTAAGGAGGCTGGGTAAATAATTTGCCGTTTGTGAGCAATATCTATAAAATGATAGGACTGTGAGGACTACCTTCTCTGGAAAAGCTTCTAACCATTTAAATCACCATCCTAGTGTTATTACCTGGATCACCTCCGGGAACCAGATACACACCTGTGATCTGCTGGTAATTAAGTGAAGGAAGCAGCCATTGTTGCTTTTAAGTAGTTGCGGCATAGTAAACCATGTGCACAATTTTGGATGTGCAAAGGAGATAGGGTGGTATGCTAAGGTTACTGCTCTGAGCTTAATGCCCAGCCAACAAAGCTAATAGCAGGAAGTGTGTGGTGCTTTAACACCTCAATATGGTGTACTTAAAGATGCAAGGCTAGGCATGCAGACAATAGATACCAGTAGTACTTGGAAGGCAATTCAGCAATTCGACTTAAAAATGAGAGTAAATGATGCATGTTTAGAAGAGCAAGAAGTGGTAGCTGTCTTGTTTAAACTAAATGTTTAAGCCACGACATGGCCATTGGAATAATAATCTCTTGGAAAGCAATATTTAAATGTATCCATCATCATTTAGGTTTTAGACACACAGTTAAATATTATTGATCATTTGCAATTGTGTGCATCCATGTGTACATATATTAAACTGAAAAGTAACAGTAGCATGGAAAGTGTAGAAGATGAAGTATAAAAATAGTACTTGAGTTTCTAATTACCAGTTTTTAATTAAGAAAGCCACAAGCAAATTATAAACATCCAGTTTATAGCATTGCAATCTTAGAGGCTTACTCTCATGAATATGGTAATTTTTAATTTTATGCCCTCTTGAGATGTCTTGTTAAAAACATTTTATTGGCGATCCTAAAATTCAGTAAATTTGAAGCCCTTGGCACCTTGTAGATAGTTAAAGTTCCTCAAAAAAAATGTCAGCAATAAATATTTGGCAAATATAAAGAATATGCACATTTTCCCAAGTGGGTGGTTTTTTTTTTTTTTTTTGTAGTTCTTATATTCAAGTGATGACACTGCAGTTCAGAATGTGAAGGCATATTGATATTTCCTTCCAGAAACTACATGGGTTGCTGGGAACATACTGCTCCCACAGAGTTATTTTTATGTGGGCACCTGCAAGTGGTGGTGTACTTGCTCCAGCTTGCAGAGTTGTTTTGGACAATCAGGTGTACATATGAGCAAGTGGTCTTTATTTAGAGCAATTAAAATTCTCACATTCTCCTCTCTTGACATGCAATTACTAGGGCTCTGCTGTTCCCACTAATTGCTCTTGCTGGGGACATTGGTGAGAAGCCAATGATTTTGATGGGTAGCGGATGATCATTTTTACTTTGCTACCTGAGAAAAAATCATTTGCAAAATCCCATGTGTAATTAGCAAGACTCATGATTAATTGTCCTGCAAAATTAGCTTCACTGTTGCTTTTATTTTACTGCTTCAAATATTAATTAATGTTAACTCCTTTCCTTCAGTTCCAGCTTTTGAATATTCAACATGGCTTTGAAAAATTATCAAGATTTCTACTTGCATTAGCATGCTAGAGCTTTGATTTCAGGAATAAGTATTCTGATTTAAAAGATCACACTTGGGTCATAAATAATTTTTATAGGAGGACAAACAAAGCAGTGGAGCATCATGGGACAGCATTCATGCACTAACGGAAAGTAAATTGTTTCAATAATGATTCATTCCCGCGTGCTTTTGGGGGGAAACATCAGCAAATATGCAAACCACTGCCTTGTGTGGGGGTAAGAACCCTTCCCCAGTGACAAGCAATCTACACTGGCATTTTTCTACCTGTAAGTATGTGGTGGGTGAGGCTCATCGCCTAGGGAAGAAATCTTAACCTCTTCAGTTTCAAGGAACCACAGAAGTTATCCCGTCCAGAGATTCCCAATCCCAATCTGGGGTGGTGGGCACTAGAATAGCTGCAGCTTTGGTGAAAATTACGGATTCTTTGAGTCCCATTCCAGACCTAATGAATCTGACCATATGGCACTGAGCCGAGCCGTACGCATTTTTTCAAAAATCTCTAGGACATCTTGGGGAATATCTAGATTTGGGTACATTGATCTTGCTGAACCACCTAGATGTCTGAATTCCCTCTATAACATCTGGGCCAAGTGATGCTTGAATACTTCCAGTGTTGGGGAACTCACTCTGTTGCTTTTGAAAATAGTTTTGACCTGTGTGCTGATCCTTCTGTTTGGTTAGCTGCAGGTTTTTTGATTTTGGGATGCAAGATTCCAAATACCTACTGCCTGTGAGCAGGGGCCGTCCTCTATGAAATGCTTGGAATGAGATTGATGGTATCTGTTGTACTGACATGGTCAAAGTTACATATTATATCTAGATTTTGGGAAAATAAACCATTGCTTGCCCTTTCCTGGTCAAAATCTCTGTGCCCTCTGGTGCAGGGAGGAGGGTACTGTGGTCCAAGGGGCCCTAGCATTTTTCTGCCGAGATTGATATGAGCCTGGCTGCTCCTTCTCCCTCCTGCCTGCTCTGTCTGTCCGGTCACCCAGCCCGGGGGCACGAGCTCTTACAGATCTTGTGGGGGAGGGTCCCGCCTGGCATCTCTGAAAGCTTTTTTTTTTTTTTTTTTTGTTATTAGACTTTGTTTTCTCTGAGATTCTTTGAGTATAAGATTATCTTCCCAAAAGTCTAGGGTCAAGGAGCCACAGGGCTGGGCCCTACTCTGTTTCTTCCTTCCCTGGCACCAGCAGCCTACAGGTGCCGGTGTTGAAGATCTCCTATGTCTCCCAGCACTGAGCAGATTTTACGCCCCCCTCCGGACACAGGGTCCAGCTGAGAGCACTTCCAGTGGGCAGCAAAGGAGGGGGAGCCTTAGGATGAGGATGGGCTGTTCAGATTGTCATTCTCAGAGAGCTTCCCCGACAGATATCTAGACAGCTTAGAAAGGATCCCGTGGAAGTTGCTGTGTGACCCTGTGGAAGTCACTTAACCTGTCAATACTTAGTTTCTTCAACTGTAAATGGAAATAACAACAGCACCTCTCTTGGAGAGTTTAGTGCGTTAAAGCCTCCAATGAGGCTTTAGTGTGTTAAAACTAGGAGCGTTTAGAACAATGTCTGGTACGCAGTGAGGCCTAGATAACTGACTGCTGAACAAATAACACTAAACATTACTACTACATCCATTTAGTGGATTTCAAATTCTCAGATACTACCTTCCAGTGTGTTTTAGAAATGTAACTTATAAAGAAATTGGTCCCTGGATACAGGACCTGACACAATCCAGTCTTTGCTTGTAGTCGAAGTCGTCAGAAGTTCACATTTAAATTTATATTTGTAATCTGGAAAACTTCCAAAGGTGCAGATAGAAATCAAATCTGGGCCTGGAATACTAGACATTCCTTTTTAGCCAGAGTAGTTCAAGGCCCTCTTCACCCCCTTTATAGTTGGTCTTACCAAGGGAAGGTGGGCTCTGTGTAGATGGTCTGAGAAGCACCATAATCATGGTGAATACAGTTTTTGATTTGTCCCTTGACTTAGAAGCCAAATGAGAGCTAGGCCCCATCAGAATAGCTCATGGTGGGACACCTGGTGGCTGTCAGTTAAGCGGCTGCTTTCGGCTCAGGTCATGATCCCAGGGTACTGGGATGGAGCCCTGGGTCAGGCTTCCTGCTCAGGAGGGAGCCTGCTTCTCCCTCTCCCTCCTTCTGCATTTTCTCTATCTCTTTCTCTCTCTCTCTCAAATAAATTTTAAAATAAATTTTAATTTATTAATTGTTAATTAATTTTTTAAAATAAATTTTAAAAATCTAGAAAAAAAAAAGAATTGCTTATGGCTTCTTCCCAGCACTTGGCATGTAGGAGTCAGGAGTCAGGACAGGTTTGTTGAATGGCTAAGAGAGAGTAAAAGTGAGTCAGAGGACAGCTCTGATGGAGCCGGTTAGACAGTAAGTGCAGTTGTGTCTCAAAACAGCAGGAGGCCCTGTGAGAAGTTTTCTGCTGCAGGAACTTTCTCATCAGGCAGTTCCGAGTTCTATAGGGGACTGGTTAATTTTTTCTGAGTGTCATTCGCCAATGTTTCAAAGAAGTAAAGAGTAAGAACATAACATCATTCAAAAGCAACATTGAGCAGTGGTACTTCTACATAGTGCCTCAGAGAAATGGATTTGGCACAGGTCAAGGATGGTGGGTGCCTATGCAGGTGGGATCTGAAGGGGCAGCACATTGTGGATAATGTGCATGTGGTCCCACAGCTGCTTCAACTTACCCGCCTGCTCTCCTGATAACTGTGATAAGACATAAAACAGAAGTCTTGACTATCTGGGGCCATTAAAGGAGTCGATGCCTCCCCCACCCCAAACCCAAGGGAATGTTAGCTCTCTTGCTCTGCTGAGTTGCAGCTGAATGGGTTATTAACAGACCCCTCTTACCATCCAGTTTTCAACCGGGTCTTCTGGTGGGTCCTCTGGGTACTGGGTACTCTTTTCTGGCACCAGGGCTACTTCCTGGTGTCCCCTCCCATCCTAGAAGAAGGGACTAAGGTTGACACCAGATCAACAAAGTCTTCCTGCACTTAAAAGCAGGGTGAGAAAAATGTCTTCTTTAGTCATCTATGATTGATCTCACTTTTAAAACATTTAGCTTAACTTTGTTTATTTCTATATTGTTGTTAAAGCCAGTGGAGCCACTCACTGTTGGCAAATGTCTGAAATGCCAAGATAGGACAGACAGGGTTCAAGAAAAACTTGGTGATCCACATTTCTGCTTCGTTATTCCCTTTGGTAGATGAGTTGAATATGCTGCCGTGTAACTGGATTTTTATTGCGTATGATATGGTGGGAAAGAGAAGAACGAAAGGGAGTATCTCTTGATTGTCTTAATATCACTGGTTTTCAACTCTAAGAAACCTGAGGCTAATAGTTTAAAAGAAAAAAGAAACCTGGACAATGAGTCCAAAGCTTATTTTGGCCCTTCTGTAGATTTTTATGCCTTCTGGAGGCAACTCGGACCTTAGAAATATTTATTATTGGTATTTCTAATGAAGAACAACCCTTTGTATACACCAGTCGCCCACAGTAACTTAGTGACATAGTGGAAGCATCTGCTTCTTCCCCAGGAGCTGACGTGGGGTCAAGGTTACCTCTGGTTGGGAATATCTGGCATATGACATATTTGCAGGTAGGCTGTTTAGTTTTAAAATGGCTTTGACATCATATTTACTGCTAGGTTAAAGTACTATAGACCAGTTGTTAATATGAGAAATACAGCTGGAGACTGCTCTAACACAACGCTAACGGGAAGTTCAGGCCTGTAGGAACACTACATAAATAGTGTTCCTCCTGTATTATGTTAATTCTTAGAATAACCTCGCAGCAACATTTCATTGTGACATTTGCATCTATATACCCTCGTGAAGTCTTAGGTAGCTTCATCAGGCACAGAAATATGTTCTTCTTGCCTGTGGCTGCCAAAGTAAATAGAAATCAATGGAAAGCAGCAAAAGTGCTGAAGTCATTCCAATAAGGGAAGTGTTGTTAATTTAAATTTTGCACTTGACATTGGTAAGGACTAATAGCAGAAAATAATGTCCGACGCTGACTTCTAAAGTCATTTTGGTCATCACTTATCCCACATTTCTTTGTTGTTGCAAAAATAGTGTTATAAATAAGAGACACTTCTAATTGTGATAGATCATGAAAATAAGGGGTAAAAAAACAGAGGTTTTATGCATCTGAGTGATATTAAGTCCTTGGAAAACTTTTACACCAAAGGGATCTTATCATCTTGCCTGTGGACTGAGTGACCTCTGTGTGTGTGCGTGCACATGTATGCGTGTATTCATGTGTACGCATTGCAGAAACTTCAAAAAGCACCTCCTGCTGCTTTCAAAACCAGGCAAATATGTTTGAGGCCTGGTGGTAATTTAAACTAGGAAGATATACACAGAGCTGAAGGTGGCTACACAGGAAATTAGAAAAGTCTTGACTCCTCTGAGCAAAATGAATGTGCCATTGTATCACTGAATAATTGGTGGGGTGGGTCTGTGATGTTGATGCTAAGCAGGTGTACATAAATCAGAATAAATGTTTGTAATTAATTGTTATTGGTGTTAATAAGAGAAGGTTTTAAATAAGCTCACTCGCTTTTCCCTCAGTTAAACCTTCGGGAGTTTAAGTTAAACCTTCGGGATTCATTTCAATCCTAAATGAATCAAATGTCTAAAGTGTTCTTGAAGATTTCATGCTAGATCAATAGATAATCGTAACCTGACATCGGTGATCAGTGATCATTTCTTCTTCTTTGGTGGAGCTCCTAACCTTAAATGAAAAGTAGATTCGCAGTCTGAGTTGTAGGGTCCCACATGTTGTTGGAACACCCACTTCAAAGCAAAAGTTTAAGAAAGGAAACACCTAGTTTGTCAATCCTTGGGGTGAAAGTTTTAGATCGAGTTGTTATGTCATGTCTGCCCGCTCTGCTGTGGGTCCGTCTGGCTTCACACCTGACTCAAAGATCAACTTTGTTAGGCGAACCCAGAACATCTGCTCACTCTCCATCTTTTTCCTTTCAAAGACATCTGTTAAAGAATAACAGAACTCTCTGGATTCATTTCTCAGATTTGTGGGAAAGCCCAAGTCAGGCACTTTGTGTCCCACCACACCTCCCCAAGCCTGATGGTGAGGAATGTTATTCTTCAATCCATATACATTCCTACAAAAGAACAGTCCTAGAGGGGAAGACAGGCTTTGCATTTGCCAAATGGCTGGGAAAAGAGGCCAAGGGAAAGAAATACCCTAGTGTTTAGAATCTGCTGTGTATTCCTTCTAGGAGTGCTACCTGGAGCAAGGAGACCAGGGGAAGGAGGAGTCTGGAATCGGGTGAGGATGAAATCGAGATATGGAACAGGTAGGAGGGTCGTGCCATTAATTGACATAAAAGAGAATGCTAAGGCTAATTGCAACGAATGAAATTCAGAGGTCTAGCAAATGCAAGGAGACATTTATTCCAAACTCAGCAAAAGAGTAGTAGCATATTTTGGAGACTAAGGTAGCAGTCAGGAAATATCTCCCAGGTAGTCTGCATCTAGGATTGTGGCCTGGGCAGGATGAGTTGAAAGGAAGCAGATTGTGTGTTCTCCTTCTATTGTACCCTGGTTTTTTATGTTCCCCCCACATGTCATAATCATCAGGAAGCCTGAGGAAGATGCTACATAAACTGTACTACCATTACATGGGTGTTCAACGAGCTAACAGGATCCAGCCAGAGTGGTTACCCCAAGACTGTGTCAGCATGACCCAGAAGGCAGAGGAAAGCGAGTTTTATGAGTATTGGGCTGAGTCCACTCTTCCTTAAATGTTTCAAGAATTGTCTTAATGATGGAAAAGAGAGATAGGAGAGGAAGCTCATTAAACTTGCCAAATCTGAGATATAGCTGGCTGGCTGTATGCAAGCACCGCAGAAAAACATTTAGAGGTCATAATACACTTTTTTTTTTTTTTTAATGAGCTAGCAGCATAGCACTGAAGGGAAGAAACCATGTGTTCTGTTAAATTTTTAAAATAATTTTATTGTGAAAGACAGTAAGGTGCAAGCTGGTAGCTTTGTCAGCAATGCTAATTGCCTTTGAAGAGCATGCCCATGGGTTCTGTGGGGTAACAGGACACAAAGGGCATGGAGAGAGGATCTGTTTTTCCACTCCTGACCTGAACTCACTGAGGCTATGTCAGAAGCTTCTTTCCTCTGATGGTCCAGTTAGGTACTGGGCCTGGGCCAGGGTGAAGGTCTACAGAGTGGCTTGGTTCTGTTCTGAAGATTTTCCTGCAATATAAATTGCCTTTCTGAAAACATCTGAAAGAGTGAAATGCCACATCTCCAATTTCTAGCAACATATTCATCTGCCATCATTTGGCCTGGAAGCTTAAGCATGAAGACCACTTGAGGTCAGACTTCAGAGTGATCTGTCTCTAAGGAATAACTTTCATATTGTACTCTTCGGTTTTACAATTCTTCTTAAGCTACTGTAAATTCTCACCATAAATCTGCAGAAAGACTTCACCCTGCTTGTCAAACCCTTACAAGACTCCCATTTTCACTCTTAGTTCAGTCTCCTTTCTAATAGCCAAAGGCAGACAGAGGCAAACCAAGAAATCCAGACACTGCACCAATGGGTTAAATCCTATGTCAGAGGTACAACTATAACATATTACAAGCTTTTCATCACATAATACATCACTCAGGGAAAAAATATTTGGGGCGGCTTTTCTAATTCATCTTCCTGGTGTTAAATGAGCACATCTCCGGTGTTCGTGTCTTTCTGCTTCAATTAAAGCAATCATGCCTGCTCTTTTAGGAAACTATTAAGGGTTTATTACTTCTTTGTTTCACTGCTAGTATTCAGTTTCTCCTCTTGGTCTCCCCTTTTCAATACATCTTTTCTTTCTTTTTTTTAAACTTCTTTATCTGGCTCTGCTTCTCAGCACAAAATATAGTTTGGGCTATTGTTCGATAAGATGGCTGCTGGTAAGATATAGCTTGTTTAGTGAATATCAACAAGTGTTCAGTGTCTCCTGTGCATTTGATCTATTGGATGGGTGGGAGTGGTCAAAGGAAACATGAGGTGGGTCCTATTCCCAGTGGGGAAAGGAGGTGTCAATACTCACATCTAGAAAACAATTCGCTGTCTGTATAAAGCCAGATGTATGGATGGGGTAATCAGGAGATTTAAAGTAAAAAAAAAAAAAAAAAAAAAGCAGCCCCCTTAGTTAAGACAGTCTTTCTGGAGGGAAAGTATAACACATTGCCTAGCACAGAGGAAAACAGAACACATTTGGGATTGAGAGAATGGCCTGAGCATAGAAGGAAGAAAGGCCAGGAAACATGGGTGCAGATGGAGCTCATCTGACCAAAGGAGAGGAACTTCTCTGCTGGCAAAGTCAGGTGCTACTTATGGAAACCTTCAACCACAGGGCTGAGGGGTCTGTATTTGAGGCAGAGATACTGGAGGTTCTTCATAGAGAAAAAAATGCAATGGAGGGAAGAATAGGTGAACTTACCTAGTAGTATGGTATGCAGAACTCCCTGGAAGAGAAGATAGCAAGGGAACAGAATCATAGGTAATGGACCAAATGGACCATGGACCATGGACCAATGGACCAAATGTCCATTGACATTCCTTCTAATCCACCTTGGAGAAAATAATTATATAATTCTATGCTAAGGAAGAGAGAGAGAGAGAGAGACAGACAGACAGACCTAATTGTAAAGATCTACAAAGGTGTCATAGAAGAGGTGGCATTTAAATTGGTTTCATGGAAATGGTTGGAAGAAACATTTCAGGCAGCAAGAACAGTATAAACAAAGGCATAGAAAGATTAGAAAGTGTGGGGCCATATGGAGAATAGTTAGAAGTTCAGTTTGGGGAGGGTGTATGCAAAAAGGAACCCTGAGGTAAGTTAATGTGGGGAGGATTCTGGGTGTTGGAGCCAAGTTGTAGTTATTCTGATGTAATCTCACCCCTTGCCCTGCTCACCTCCCCGATAGGAGCCCTCTCTCCAATGTTTGTTGTATGTCTAGCTTGTTTTGAACACTGAGGCTCTCTCAGAGGAAACTCATCTTCTCCCAAGAGAACCTAGGCCATTGGAGAACAATTCAAATAATTAGAAAACTCTTTTTCATGTTGATGTGAAACTTGTCTTTCAGTATCTTGCTTCTGTTTATCCCCCTTTTGCTTTTTGAGGCTAATAGGAGAGGCACCAATTTAGAAAACCTGAGTGCCAGGTGCCAGGCTGAGGAGTTTGAGCTTAAATCTGTGAGCGGTGTATTCTGGAACAGTGAGTAGATGTCTTAGTTTCACTGAAGCATTAGAAGCCCCTAAAGTTTTTTGAGTTGTAGAAAATTGGGATTATTTTTATCTTGAGAAAGACACAACAGCTGTGTGGGAAAGGGAGCCAAGCTGGGAAGAACATTTTGGAGACAAAGAAGAAAACAGTGTAAAAGGAGAGCTGGTAAGATCTTTAAAGTGAATGCTTAACTCAGGTATTGAGAAAACCATGAGATTGTCTTGGGGATTCAGTTTCTCATATAAAAAAATGAGAGGGGTTGAACAGGTTACCTCAAGAGATACTTCTAATCCTACTATCTTGTGATTCTAAGTTTTTGGAACTGGAAGAGAGATTTAGAAAAGTAACAAGGGTTTGTGTTATAGTAAAAACAGAGAGGGACTGGAAGGGGAATGGAAAAGTATTGAATCCAAGAAATGTTATAGAGAAGACTCACAAGGCCGATATGACAGCTTGGCTGCTAGGCCAAAGGGAAAACAAGAATTAACCGTGACTCAATTCTCGGGTTATTAGGCAGAGTGTTTCTAAGAGAGGGAGAAGAATAGTCAAACCATGGAGGATATTCTAAATGTGAGAATGGGAGGAGCCAGTGGAAGGAAGGGAAGGTGGTGGTGGTGGAGATGGGAGGGAGGGGCAGAGATTGGGATGTGTTTTGGAGGTAGAGTTGATGAGATTTACTGCTGGATTGGATGGAAGAAGGAGGAATATATTATGCTTAAATCTTAAAGGCACATTAGTTGATTTAATGGAAATTAACAGAACAAATATAAATCTCCATCTCCAACTCAGTTTGACTGAATGATTTTCAGTGGAGCCCTACTATGTATGTTCCAGATGCATTCATTTGATAGACATTTGTGCAGCACCTGC
This sequence comes from Vulpes lagopus, assembly GCF_018345385.1. Classification (NCBI taxonomy): domain Eukaryota; kingdom Metazoa; phylum Chordata; class Mammalia; order Carnivora; family Canidae; genus Vulpes; species Vulpes lagopus. The sequence continues at coordinate 100,033,532 of NC_054834.1, read as the reverse complement.
TATGCCTAGGTACTATTAAGGGTGATACTGATAAAATCTGGGGCAAGACAGGCACAGTCCTCTCAAAGGTCTTAGAGTTGAGGGAGTGAGATAACTACTTATCAAATAATCACCCCGTGAATGCATGACTATACATTATAAGAAGGGCTAAAAGGGAAAGGTATACAGTGCTTTTGAGCTTAAAAATGGATGGAGATAATCCAGCTTGAATGTTCAGCAAGGCTTCCCTGAAGGATGATGGCAGAGAGAACATCATGTTCACAGGTCCTATGGTAGGAAGAAACATTGTGATTGAAGAAACAGAAAGCCAGTGTGCCTGGAGCCCATAGAATAAGCAGAAGAGTGATGGTGGATGGTCAGTGAATGGTCAGATCATGCAAAGCCTTATAGACTTTTGTACAGATTTTGGTCTTGTTCCAACGGTGATGAGAAGGTGACATTGATTAGGTTTTAAAAAATCTCTGGCTACAGAGTTGAGAATAGATTCAAAGAGGGTCTTCACATTTAGAGTTTCTAGGTGAATGCATAGATTGGCTAAAGCCTGAGTCATGTGAGCTGCCTTGGGGTAGGGGTGGAGACCAGAACAAAACTAGGGTTCTCTTAAAAGGCAAGGAGAGGGAAGTGCATGCAGCAGCATGATATATCATGGTCTCCTCTCCATGTCAGCACATCTAGAAAGATTAGAGTGGCTACATAACATTCAACTGTATTGCTAGGTCGTACTTTAATATTTACCACCTCCCTATGAGTGGACATTTAAGTTGTTCTGATTTTTCACTTTTACAGATGAGACTACAAATGGGAACATCCTTGAACATTTATCTTAGTTTTTATGAGATGCACAGAAATAAAAATACTTGGTCAGAGTATATGAACATTTTAAATTTTAATAAATGAGGGTAAATTTTCCTGAAAAATGTGATGCCATTTTGGAGCAATATTTTAAGGATCATCTTGAACTAGCATGTACTACCAGAGGTAGGCAGTCAGGAGTTAGGGCAGCCAGCGAGGAGCTGGTATAGTAATAGTGATGCAGGGATGAGGTCCTGAGTTCATGATCTCCCGTGATGGACTGTATCAGAGTTTGCCTCAAAGCTAGTAACCCCCAGATGGGGAATAGTCCTTAGGCCAACAAATCCCTGAACTTCTAGGGCACTGGCCACCAGGAGAAACAGATGCTTTCTGAGAAATTGGCTGCAAAGAGCTAGAATCCCAGGCATGTTCTCCTTAATCCCTCCATCCTTCTTGACTGGTCTCCTCCTTTAATTTCCATAACAGCACATTGTGCTGTTTCTTCTCCTCTTTCATGGGCCATTGTGTGAGCTTCACTTTTTTTCTTTGCCTTGAATATTGATGTTCCCCAGACTTTGAATCTGGTCCCTCTTCTTGTGCATCTCCATACCTTCTCCTTAGACCATCTTATTTCTTCCCATGTTCAGTATATTTCAAGTCTGGCAGTTCCCCAGTATTTATCTCCAGCCCAAACCCCTCCTTTAAGTTTCAAAATTATGTATGTGCCAATTTAACTTGTCCAAATGGAACCCTTAATTTCCATTTCCATTTTATGCCCTCCCTCACCCCAGTCTTTCCTGTAAGGCCATATTGATAAAAGGTACTTTCACACACCTAGCTACTCAAAGGAAGAACCTGAAAGTCATTTTGAATTCTGTCCTTTTCGTCACCCTCTCAATATAGTCTGCCAACAAGCCTTGTTGAATCCCCTTCCACTTTGAATCAGCCGATTTTTCTGTCTCATCATTTTTCTACTTCAGCCTACCAACTCTTCCCATTTAAACTCTTACCCTCTCATCCATTCGCCATATAGCAGGTAGATTTTTGGAACATGTAAATCAGATTGGTTACTTTCCTGCTTAAGCACTACCCAAGGCTTTCTGTTGGTTTTAGGATAAAAATTTGAAGGAATTACTACCCTTGTCCACAAGGCCCTGCAGAACCTTGGCCAGGGCCTGTTTCCAACCACATCTCCTATACCTGCTCTCTCCATGGGGTTCACCACTTTCCATCTTGCTGTTTCCCTTTCAGCAGCTTGACCATGCCAAGTTTCTGCCCATTTCAGGACCTGTTCACCTACCAGAAATTTCTTCCCCCTGGTCTTTGCTTAACCAGATCTTTTTCCTCCCTCATGTCTCATAGTAAGTGTTCTCCTCAGGTAAGCCTTCTTTGACCCTCTGCAGAACACGGGGCTCCTGTATTGGGTCTCTAGGTCAGACCTTTGTTTCCTTCATACCAGTCATTATAGCTTGCCATTTAATTTTGACTTGTTGTTTTCTTTTCTCAGCTCTAGAATGGAAATACCATGAAAGATGGCACATGTATGTCTTGTCCACTCTGGATTTCTCAGTATTAGTAGGGAGCAATAAATACTTTTTGGATGATTGAAAGAGTCCTGTTCATTGGTCTTATTCTCAAACAAAAGTCTCATTTCTCTATGGCAGTGAATCACTTACTCTTTGTTATATATCACGTATAGATTAGTTGATTTTTCTAACTTTTACTCTTATTTTTAAGTCTCCAAAGAGAGTGTCTCCTTTACCCAACTTGCTATGAAATTGCCCATTATCTTTTGGGCTTCACCAAATCAGAGACTAGAAAACCCAACGAGATCTTTTTCTCTCTGCACAACATACAAAAACTGCATTTCAAATGCTTTGCTGTGCCCTGAATTAATTTTTGTTGAGTGTCTTTTCTTTGATTCTGGATCTATATATGCTTTCCCATGAAAACATTATTTAGTTAGCTTTAGGAAGATGTACAAAAGTCTTTAAAGCCTTGCAGGAAAGAAAGCAGAGTTTGCATTTATGGAATGGTGTTCACAAGGAAGCAGAGTAGAAGATGTACCCTGAAACTACCTCAAAGAAATGAGGTAGGTCTGCTTCTGGAGCTCTCCCATGTTCTTTCTTTGTAGCAAGAACAGTCCTTTCTCACTTGATTGCTGGTTGGTACATTCACTGCTGCCGTCTCTCCCACCACTTCAAGACTGGTCAAGCAGTAGGTGTCTGATAAATTAACCATGAGCAGTCAGCTATTGGCTCTTTGAGCATCAAAATCTACTAAATTTAGTAGTTGGCAGGACAGCAGATAACAAGAGTTCTGTGACTTGTGGCTTGACCTCCTCCCACTTCTGGGGTCTCTTATTTTTAATCTGAAAAACAAAAAAATTGTATGTTTACCCTCATCAACCCTCTGGACTCATGGACTTTCTCTCTCCTTTTCTCTCTGCCCACACACATGGATAGGGATAGGGGAAGAAGGCAAAATCCATTGTGATCTCAGAAACATTGTGAAAGTCCTGTGCCTGCAAAAGAACTATATGAAACCTTTCAAACAAAGTAAGTCTAGCTTTAAAATTTTATCTATTAGCACAGCCTGGACTCACACCTCAATTCCAACAGCCTGTAAAATGTCATTTTCCTCCATTACCAAAGTTCCATTATTGTTTAGATGTATGAGGGCTCTCTGATTAGCCTGATTTTATTGCACATTAAAAATTTGAAAAAAAAATTGTGCTAACAGTGGCCTGACAAAATACAAAGCTATAGTCATTAAAATAGTGTGATATTGGAGTAGGTCAGATATGTAGATCAATCAAACAGGACAGCCTGAAAACAGAACCATGCATATACTAAAATTTAGTTTGTATCAGAGGTTACATTGCAAATCAATGAAGGTGTAGATGGACCCACCCCATGGGAAAAAATAAAATGAGATTCCTGTTTTATTCCATGCACAAATATAAATTCCAGATGGATTAAGTGCCTGAAGTATAAATCGTGTAACTCTAAACCTATGTGGAAAAAAATATCCTTGAAGTAGAGGAGTCTTTCTTTAATAGGATACAAAAAACATACACTATAGAGGAAAAGGCACTTAAATCTGACTATAGAAAAATTTAACTCTTTAATTTGGCAGCAAACAAACAAAACCCATTGTAAACAAAGTTTAAATATAATTGAACAGAACAGATGGTACTTAAAAAAGTTTTTTATTTAAATTCCAATTAATTAACATACAGTGTAATATTAGTTTCAGGGGTACAATATAGTGATTCAACAGTTTCATACACTACCCAGTGCTCATCACAGCAAGTGCCCTCCTTAATCCCCTCACCGATTTCATCAATCCCCCCCACCTACCTCTCCTCTAGTAATCATCATTTTTTTCTCCATAGTTAAGAGTCTATTTCTTGGTTTCTCTCTCTCTTTCTCTTTTTTTCCCTTTGCTCATTTGTTCTGTTTCTTAAATTCCACGTGTGATTAAAATCATTTGGTATTTGTCTTTCTCTGACTGACTTATTTCAGTCACTCTGACTAGAAAGCATTATACTTTCTAGTTCCATCCATGTTGTTGCAAATGTCAAGATTTTATTCTTTTTATGGCTGAGTAATATTCCATTCATCTGTATCACTTTTTCTTTATATATTCATCAATTGATGGACACCTGGGCTGCTTTCGTGTCTTGGCTATTGTAAATAATGCTGCTATAAACATAAGGGTGCAAGTATCCCTCTGGATTAGTGTTTTTGTATTCTTTGGGTAAGCAATTAGTAGTATAATTGCTGGATCATAGAGTAGTTCTATTTTTAACTTTTTGAAGAACCTCCAAATTGTTTTCTACAGTGACTACACCAGTTTCTATTCCCACAAAGAGTGCCAGAGGGTTCCTTTTTCTCCACATCCTTGTCAACATCTGTTGTTTCTTGTGTTTTTGATTTTAGGAAAAGCATTAAGGTTTTTTTTTTTTTTAAGATTTTCTTTATTCATGAGAGACACAGAGAGAGAGGGGCAGAGACACAGGCAGAGGGAGATGCAAGCTCCATGCAGGGAGCCCGACGTGGGACTCAATCCTGGGTCTCTAGGACCAGGCCCTGAGCTGAAGGTGGCACTAAACCGCTGAGCCACTCGGGCTGCCCAGGAAAAGCATTTAGTTTTAACTGATATTTCCACTTCTGAGGATTTATCCTATAGGTATTTGTACATGTATAAAATAATGTAGGTATAAAAAAGTCATTGAAGCACAATTTTCAGTAACAAAAAATTCAAAGTAACCTAAATACCAATCAGTAAGAAACTGGTTAAATAAGTCCTGATCCATCAATACAAAGGAAGACTCTGTAGTCCCGAAAAGAAAAGAAAAGAAGTATAAACTAACAGAGGACGATCTTTAAGTGAAAAAAGCAAGATGCAAATGTCCCTGTAGAGAAACATATAAACTTTTCTGCATATGCATAGGACTTTTGGAAGGGTACACCAGCACATTGATTTTCTCCAAGAAGGCAAATTGACTGGGAGAGGAGAGAATAGTTATGAGAGAGAGAGATTTTCACTGTGTACTCTTGTACCTTACCCTATGAATATATTACCAATTAAAAAATAAGATTTGTAATGTATATAATGTACAAAAGAATACTGTGCAGGGAACATGTAGAATCCTTACAAACTAGTAATAAAAGTCAAATAATCCAATAGAAAAATAAGCAAAGGATATGGTGAAAGAAAACGGTTATTGACAATAAGCCTTTGAAGATAGTTAAGCTTATGAATAGTCATAGAAATGACAAATACTTAGCCATTATTTTAAACCATCAAATTGGAAAAAAATTAAATGCCCAATAGTATCACAAATAGGCCAGCATGTGGGGAAAATAGTCCCACCATCTCCTTCCAGTGGGAGTGTAAATCAGTATAGTCACTTTGGGAGTCTTCAGCAGTGCCTAAGTAAAATAAAATATAAACTGTGCATACCATAGACCCATAGATTCTACTACTGAATGTATTTCCTTCGAAAACCCTTTTATGTATGTACAAGGGAACATGTACAAGAATGTTTGTTGTAGCATTGTAGAAAATAGTGAAAAACTGGAAAGAACCTAAACATCCCTCAATAGTGGATTAAAAATGTGACATATACATAATGAAAAGGGATTAATTAACTAGATTACATACTTCAGCATAGATAGATCTCCAAAAATCTAATGTTTAATAGGAAAAAAAAAGCAAATTTCAGAAAATACGAAGAATGATATCATTTTTTAAAAATAACAAAATACATATAGAAAGTAATACTATATATTTCTTGCTGTATGTGTAAGTGTATAAAACATGTATATTTTTGATAGACTGGAAGGATCCACAGCCAGTCTCATGAAAGTGGTTTTCCTTAGATATGGGGGAGTGAACTGGTTGGGGTTGAAGGGGTTGGAGTTTAGAATCTGAAACATTAGTTCTTAAAGAAACAAAAATTGGAGGAACGTATGATCAGATGTTAACAGTTGTTAACTCTGGAAAGTACAAATGTAAGATTTTAGCTTTTTGTGTTTTGTAAATTTCTCAAAAAAAAAAAGGGGTAGGGTGAGTGCAGACTTTGTCAGGGGTAAAGAATCCTATAGTTTCCCTCTGAGCTTGGGAGAACCCAAGCAATATGCCTTTCCCTTTGTGAAAGAAATCTTGAGCAAATGCTTGGCTTCCTCTGGAAGGAACTTTTGCTGATGATGGCTTGTTTCTCTCCTCTCAACTTTTCACCCTGCCCTACACCACAGACAACTCCGAAAGCACTTTGAGGAAGGGTAGCTACTTCTCATTCTGGGAGTTCGGTTAAGGACCAATCTGCCCAAGTGAGATTGTGTTTGAGAATAAGTTTCTATGAACATTATTTGTATGTTTTAAATTCTGCATTGTGTGTGCATTTACTATTACATATTATTAGAAAACTTGCTGTATTATGGGGAATAATAGAAAGTGGCTTATGATATAGAACCAAAACTACAAAGATTATGCTTTAAATGATATTCTGAAGGAATGAGCAATTCTCCCAGGTTTCTCCAAAAGAAAAAAAATTACAAGACGCCTGGGTGGCTCAGTGGTTGAGCGTCTGCCTTCGGCTCAGGTCGGGATCCTGGAATCTTGGGATTGAGTTCCGCATTGGGCTCCCCACGAGGAGCCTGTCTCTGCCTCTCTGTGTGTGTCTCTCATGAACAAATAAATAAAATCTTTTTAAAAAATTGCCAAAGACTCTTCAGAAATTTCTCAGGAAAGACAATATTTCAGTGTGACAGATTATCAGTAAACATATTTGGTAGTCATGGGCCTTCTACTTGGAAGGGCTCAATGTATTGTACCCGCCTATGAATGAGGCTAACTTTAATCAGCAGGGAAAGGGCACCTGTAATTCATGTGATCCAGTGTAGGTTGGGAATGGGAGCAACTTGAATGAAGGATGGAAGGGCCATTGTCTGGGCCCACAATTGATACTATACTTGAGCCCAGGTATGGACAAGAGGTGCAGAGTCCTCTTGTCTTGGGATGGGAGATTTCGGGTTCCGTGGACATTAAATAGCATCTTTTTCACATTTTGATAGAATAGCAGGAGCTTATTGCACTGGTTGTCTGCCCCTAAACTCTGCGGTCGCTCCCTCCTTGACAATGGTAGAACTATACATCCATTCAGGAATTCAGAAAGGAGACTTGCTTGTTTTGACACCATTGTTGCTATGAAAGAGGAAGGAATGAGATTGGAAAGGATAGTCATAAATTGGCAGAACTGATTAAGAATAACAACAGCGTCAGTGTGCATCATTTGGGAGATGTAAAGAAAGCCTTGACAGAACACTGGAATTCATGGAAAAATGTTAGCCTGGCTCTTCCTCCCCTAGCTTGGACAGCATCTGTCTCATTTCTATCCCTTCTGTGTAGTTGAAGGGAAGCTTACCCCCAGTTACCAATCACTTAATGTCCTATGGTGCCAGATACTAAAAAAGAAAATAGTATGTTATTAAACACAGGGATTCCTATTTGTAGAGATAAGTCTTTGCTTTTTACTTAAGCCTTGATTTATTGTCTTTGGTTGTTTTAGGTAGGGGGGATGGCTGATTTTTAACAAGAAGATAAACTTACAGATGGAAATTCTTTTAAGCCATAAATACCACTAACTTGCCTGGTCCAGGGAAGTTCAAATAAAGACACTGGGATTTAGCAGCTGCTAAATGTTTTCCTTCTTTTCCCATTGGCCAAGGAAAAAGAAAAAAGATGTGCCCCACCATCAGCGGTCTAGGCGCCAGGGCCTGACCCGCGTCTGGATACGTAAACCATTCAGAGCTCCTCTTGTGGAGAAAGGAGGCCGAACATGACAAATTGGTCTATGCCATTTGACCTCTGAAGGGGAAGCATAACTTTCCACAGCAATCTCTGATGGTTTCCTTATCTGTTTTATTTAGTATAAACACTGTCCGTCTTGAGTCCTCCCTGATTCTCCTAGCAGGCTCCAGGGATTAATTCTGGGGCATTGGCTGGATTCACCACCTCTGCTCTGCTCCCCAGTATTGTTTCCATCTTCCTTCTTAGTCTTACACAGATCTGGGAAGATACTAACTCTGAGTGCTGGTACGACATCTTGATCTCCCTTGGGGCCTACCACTGCATGGAGCACAGCATGTACCACTAGTAGGTAAGCAATACATGCTTGTCATTTGGTTAATTCAATAGTCTCGGTGCTGCGTGCATATCAAACAAGAAGGAGCTTTAAACAACACACAAACAACATATACTGCACTGCCCTCACCCCGGCCCAATTGGGTTGGGATCCTGGGCATGGATCCCCAGCACTGGACTATTTGAAAAGCTCTGTGGCTGAGTCTTGTGTATGGAGAAGGTTGACAACTACTGGATTCATTAACTGCTGCTTTACTTGGCTACATTCTGCTTGCTTCCAAGTTTGGGAAGAAATCATATGAATTCTTTTGAGAAGCAAATATCCTAATGATTGGGAAGATGCCAATGCTAATTTATAGGGAGAGTAGAGTAAGAACGGCTGGCCATACTGTGTGGTCCTGGGTAAGCTACTCAGGACCTGTGCCTCAGTTTCCTCATCTGTAAGTTAGAAAGAATAATACTGCCTCTTAAGATTGTTGTAAAAATTAAATGGCTTGATCTGTGTAAAACTCTTAAAACATTATCTGGTGTTATAAGTACTTGGTAATAAAATCCAGCATGAAGAAGAGGGAGTTCTCTTCTTCCATTAGTGACTCCAGCCTCCTCCTAGACTAAGCTCCCAGGACAGTTTTTGACTCTAGCCTCCCCTTTACTCCTTCCATCTTGTCCCTTGTTAAGTCCTGCTCCTTATATCTACCCCTTCCGTTTCATTCCCATTGCCCAAATCCAATCTTTGGGCTCCTTCCTCTGTTTCTCAGATCACGACCACCCTGCTGTGTTCTGCTGCTGATCTGGTCGTGAGTTGACTGTCTCCATACGGCTCCCAAATACCCCTAAGGTCAAGCTGTGATCTTGGTGCTGCCAACCTCAAAATTCAACCTATATCCTCATTGTTGTGAAACCCAAGCTGTGTGGCTGGGTGGTTTAGTTACTTTTCCCAAGCCTCCACTTCCTGTGTAACTGGAGATCATCTAACAACACTTTCTACTCAGTAGGTTTATAAGAATAGAATGAGAAGATTCCTGTGAATAAAGTGTTTAGAAATCTACATGGCACATAGTAAGAGATCCGTAAATACTAACTGCTATTATTACTATTATTACTTGGAAATTGCCTGCTAGCTGCTCTATAGCCATCCTAGGTGCTGACCATATGGAAGTCCTTGCTGCTCTCAAACCACACTCTAGATCAGGCCTCTGCTCCCACTGTTCTTTCCTTAGAAATGCCTGCCACCCCTCTCCAATGCCTGAATCCTGTCTTGAGAGGGTATAAATTACTCCATTTTCTGACTGTCTAAAAGTCTTTTCTTTTAAGATAGGCTTTCTTAAACTTTAATGGACAGCAGATTCTCCTGGAGGGCTTGTTAAAACTCTAATTGATCCTAATTCCATAGGTCTGGAGTAGGCCCCGAGAATTCACATTTCTAGCAAGTTCCTGGGTACTACGAGTCTGGTTGGTCTGAGGTCTGTGCTTTGGGCAGTACTTCTCTAGGGCTCTGAACACTTTACAACTTCTATTTTAGTTATTTGAGTACAAATTCCTTCTCCACAGAGATTAAGTTTTCAATGGAAGGACCCAAATCTACCTTCCCTTCTGTCCAGAGGAGACCTGGGCTGGGACTTGAAGAAAGAACAGGTTAGAGAGAGCTCTGCAAAGAAGAAATCCAGGATCAGGGCCAGAGTGGCCTGACTGGGGGAGGGTGAGTGAATGGCCTCTTAAGGCATAATAGGAAAGAAGTCTCAAGAGAGAAGTGTCAGGTTGGATTTCAACAAGTGTGGGGAAGAGCCTTAAAAGGCAGACAGAGGGCAGCCCCAGTGGCACAGTGGTTTAGTGCTGCCTGCAGCCCAGGGCGTGATCCTGGAGACCCTGGATCGAGTCCCACGTCAGGCTCTCTGTATGATGCCTGCTTCTCCCTCTGCCTGTGTCTCTGCCTCTCTATCTATCTATCTATCTATCTATCTATCTATCATCTATCTATCTGTCTCTATGAATAAATAAATAAAATCTTAAAAAAAAAAAGGCAGACAGAGGAGTGTACATTTGAGCTTATAGCCTGGGAAACCCAGGGGCTTAATTTCTTGGTGTAATGATGACATTCCTTCCCATTGGCCATAAGCTGCTGCAGAGCTTGGGCTCTCTGTTCCCAGTAGCGTGCACTTCCTAGACACACAAGAGATAGTTGCTATTCCAGCTCCCGAAGTCTGTCATTCTGTGAGTGACTCTTACCCATGAAAACATAGATGGAGGTTCAGGGCTAGCCAAGTGATCCGTCGTACCTGGGCCAAACCAGAGCCTTGAGGTCATTGTGACTGGTTCCCCCTCCCACAAATTCTGGCCCATTCCTTCCCTGAAAAACATTTGTGGGGGTTTTGAAGTTGCTTGACCAAGGATCCAGAAATATCAGTGCCTCTGGAAATTGTTTTTTTTTTTTCTCATTTTCTGCATATGCTTTTTTTAAGGAGATAATTATGAGTGAGAGGGAAGGAAGTGGCCACTTAGAAGTCACAGATCTGGGCTCGGTGAGAAGTCCTTGGTACTGCTCTGTGGGTTTTCTGCTACGCCTGCCTCACAGAAGTACTGATGAGGTTAAATAATTAATGTATGTGAATGTACTTTGTAAACTCTAAAGCACTGCAGGAATATAATTAATTATGTTTATAATTACAGGTAATGTAATTATAATTGTAATTACTTTGTGGGTGGAAGCAGTATATATATGCCTGTTCTCTAGTAGGATATCGTTGGTGAGATCATCAATTTGTATAGTTGAGCTTGACTTACTCTCTCTAACTTTATTTTCAACTCTGAGAATAAAGCTATAAGACTTTAGCTTGAGGACTTTCGGTTGTGTTTCAGAAAATGGGAAAAAATCACATAAGAGTGAGGATGGGTGACCCAGTACCTCAAAGCAGTATTCATTGGCACTTATCTTATCAGGTAGATAAAGTTAAGGCAACTTATTTATTAATTTGCCTAGATACAACAATGATACTTGCAGAGATCCTATAGGTAAACAAACATATACACATATAATATGTATAAGATATGTATGTATTAATGTCTTACTCCCAGTGCCCATTATTTCCAGAAATCCACTAGCATTTAATACAATCCAAGATGGTGGTGCAATTGCTAAGTTATGTCTGCTCTGTGTATCAGGCAATATATTTATTAATGTTAAGGCAAAAGTGTAATAATTTGTATTATTTTGCTTGCTCGGCAAAATGAATCAACTTGATAGTAGTGCTAGGTAGTTACTTCCTTTCATTAACATGCTTCATCTTAAAAAAGCACCATGTTTTGGACCATGTTTTGCAGCAACATTTGTGTTTGTGCCTGAGAGGCAACCCAAGTCTAGGAATTCTCATAGCCTGTCAGCGAAATCTGTACTGTTAAGAGATAAGACTAGTAGAACCATCGTTTGTGGTTTTCCCCATTTGAAAAGTCGATACAATGCCAAGATATTTAACAGGAAAAATTCTCCTAGTATGTCCCTCCTTGAAATGGCAAGCTTCCACCCGAGAAGCTAAACATCGCATTTTGGAGTCACTGACCTTCTGCCCTTGTTCCTATGCACTGTTAATTGTTGTTAATTTCTAACACCTCATTAATTACTTCCATTAAAGATGTGGGAGAGGGAAATGCCCTTCACTCATGGGTGGTCACACGAATAAACCATTAATAATTACAAAAAGTGTATTACTTTAAAAGTGAAAAGTGAATTTGAGCCATTTGTGTAAAAGTTTCTGTGTCTCTCATGGCCTGGCTGTGACACTTTGAAATCTTGCCACTGGAGTGTAGGTGGAGACACTGGGAATGATACAATCGTGGCTGAGGAAGAAGCTGTCTCTTTTCCGTTCCTTGATGACTGTAACATTTGGCCTCTAGAACATGATGTACTTTTCAGAGAACTTTTTATCCTTACAACTTTTTTCTTTTTTTGCAGAAGAAGCCTGGAGCAGGGACAGTTTCCATCAATGTGACAGCCCAGGTCAGTGACACAATCAGGACTTAGTGTAGGGTTCCTGACTCCCACCCTGATCCAGCCTGCCAGACCATGTCGGGAGGTTAGCGCTGGTGCTGTGGTGACTTCACTTCCACCTCAGGCTTTCCCAGAGATGAAACCAGGGCCACTTCACTGACATTGGGATCCCAAACTTTTGAAAGAAAAAGAAAGAGAGAAAGAGAGACAGAGAGAAAGAGAGAAAGAAAAAGAAAGAGAGACAGAGAGAAAGAGAGAAAGAAAGAAAGAAAGGAAGGGAGGGAGGGAGGGAGAAAGGAAGGAAGGAAGGAAGGAAGGAAAGAAAGAAAGAAAGAAAGACAGGCAAGCAGGCCAGCCTGGATTACCATTTAGTGTTGAGATTTTTATTTGGTGCTTATCTTAAAAGCTTAGGTAAGAGAGTCTTCCCACAAGTTTCTAGGAGTGTTGAGAATTAAATATTATATTGGAAAACACATCAGATGTGATCTCTAGGTTGGACCAACCAGCAGAAAATTTTAAGGTATAGACAAAAGATTTGGGAGTTGTAGATGAAAGATTATTTTGTGGATATAGAGTTCAACAGTGAAATCCAGTTTAGATTCTATAGTCAAATGTAGATTACTGCAAGGATCATGTTTTGAACTTAAGAGCTCAAGTAGAATTCCTTCTAGTTGAACTTCTCGTTTTGCTAATAAGACCATGGAGATCCAGCGAGGATCGGGAGACACCTTGGCTGTGAATATGGGAAATATGAGAACTGGCTTTCCTGGTTTCCTGTTACGATTCTGCTCTTCATCTGGACTGTGATCTCAAGAACAGGGCAACATCTTTTCTCTCTCCCCTTCTTCCCCTTTCCTCTTCTTCTCCTTCTCTTCCACACTAGGATGCTGGGGAGATCAGAGGGGATAACTTTCTACTTCCCAGAATAAGCTGAAAACTATACCAGGTGGCTTGGGATATCAGATGACTTCATGGACAAAAGGCCAGGTTGGAAGTCTATAAACATCAGCCTGATTTTCAGAAACCATTTAACCTTTGGGCCCCCATTTCTTCTTATCTGTTAAACGAGGCACTTATATTTTAACTCTTAAGGCTTATTAGACAGTTGGATTCTAAGATCTAAATTCCCCTGTAATTTCTTCCTATTTTACCCTTCCTCTTAGTTGCTGTACAGTAGTCGAATAGTCTATAGTTGACACCATTTCACATTTTATTTATTCCCTCTTCTATTAATGGGCACTTAGTTTTTTTCCATTGAAAGTAATGCTATAGGGATGACTGAGTGGCTCAGCGGTTGAGCGTGTGCCTTCAGCTCAGGGCATGATCCTGGAGTCCCAGGATCGAGTCCCACATTGAGCTTCCTACGTGGAGCCTGCTTCTCCCTCTACCTATGTCTCTGCCTCTCTCAGTGCGTCTTTCATGAATAAATAAATAAATTTTTTTTAAAAAAGAAAGTAATGCTACAATAAACATTTTTGTATAAATCTCTTTAAAAGTGGGTGTAAAATTTTCTCCAGATTATCAGTTTTACCGAATGCTGCCAAATTAGCCTCCAGAGTGGTTATACTAATTTACCAATCTTCATTCCCTCCACCTCTGTTCCCACAAAGGCTGCAGGGTGTTTGCCACCTTATCACATCTAAAGCCAGCTAGCAGGACATGGGCTCTATTTCGTGTGGATGTAGGTCCCCACCATCTGTTCCCATTGTTTCTTCCACTTGTCTGCCTCCACCAAACCACAGCTCTTTTCTTGGTAAGAGGTGAAGAAGCAGTGCTTCACTTCTATTCCTGCTTGCTCCTGACTCTTTCACCTTTGCCTTAATAATCAGTCTTTCTCCTAGGAGTTATGCTTTGAAATATGCAAGTCAGGAAGAGAATTCTTCATTTAACGCTGTCTCATCTGTTCCTTGAGTTATAGAGCAGAGACATGTCCAGCTGCTTGAATAGGGGAGGAGAAACATCAAAAGGGGAAAAGATATACTAGAGGAAAAAAATCAGGTAATATTGAAAAACTTTATCTTTCAACATATGCATTTAACAAATTGACTTTATTGAAAATAATAAAATTACATGAAATCTGAACTATGATAAATCTAACACATAGGGCCATTGTTACTGTAGGACTCATCATTTTTGCCTTGGATTATGGGATAGTATTTCATTACTTGTGTCTGGGTCTTATATTTCCTATAGGAAGGCAACGATCTGTAATTAGACCAGCTAGATATATGCCCAGGCAGGGAGAAGAAAAGAAGGAGTCCAGGAAACAGAATAAAAGGGCAAGAGATTGAGTGAAGGGAAAAGTGAGGAGGAGAAGCTCCTGACTGTGAGGAGTTTAGCCAGGGACACCAGAAGAATTTGTGTTCCTTTGATAAGAAATGGGAGGAGAATGTAGCTTGAGATGACAGGTGGAAGTGGATGAATTGGAAATGGGATGTAGAGAGTGTGATCATCTCCTGGAGGTGATCATTCCATGAGATCTTTCTCTTTAAAACTACAGGCAGGACAGAACAACACCTCTACTGAGTTTCCATGCCATCTGCAAGGATGCCCTCCTGCGATGTGTGCGTGTTCCTGCCCACTCCATGTTACAGTGACCCCCCTGCCCCCCACGTTCATGCGCCATGCATCAGCTTTCTGCTGACTTGGGGCTTTCCTTCTCATCGCAAACCCTTCACATCTGAACTTTGGTGGCATGTGTTTGAGCATGTGGACACACATGGAAATAACCCCACGGGGCAAGACACCTTAGATGCACACTTTTCCCCAGAGCAAAAGCCAGCTTCTTTCTATATCCTTAGAACTGGCTTCTCTTCAGCTGTGAGCATTCTCGAACATGGGCAGCCTCTTCACAGTGCTCTGGTACCTCTCAGGGAAAGTGATGACCCCATGACCAGGTGAATATTCTGCTGGAGGTCCCCTGTTGGTTTCGGCAGTAAAAGGACTCCCAGCTCTTCCTTCTTATCCCTGTGGTGTATGGTTACTCCTTGCCCCTTTTGAAGTTTTTCAGAAATAAGTTACTCAGCAAATTTTATTTTGTTCTCTTACTTTCACCTCCCACTGCAATAAGGCCATAGATGCGTCCGTGCTGACTGCACCCTCTGTTCAGCCCAGCCAGAAGCAAACAAAACAAGGACATTTCTACCCAGTTTATTTGAAACACTATTTTAAACAGACTGCTCTGAGTCATCAGTGATGTCCTGTTTCTAGGACAAAGAATAATTGCTCTGACCTCATAATTGCTCTTTTCAAGGACTCAGGTTTAAAGGTTACAAAGAGCTATTCAAACTCAATTATTTCTAGTTCCCTCTCACTTTTTGCACTGCCTTTCAATATGCAATGGAGTGCCCATTCATAATCATAGACCATTCAAGTCATATATGTTTTCAAGATTATAAAATGAAGATTCATTCATTCCTTGACATACCCTTTCAACCAACATTTCTTGAGCACCTTGGCATGCTAGGCACAGGTATTGATGCTGAAGAGCCAAGACCCTGAGAAATGCCTTCCGGAGGGGAGCTCAACTGCCAACAATTGGCTATAGCTAACTTGAAACAAATCGCTCATCTTCTGTGTTCTTTTCTCTACTTTTCTTCCTTTGTCTTTTCTATATTTATTTTTCATTGCTTATATTTCATTCTTCCTTCTTTTTCTCTATTTTTTCCTTCTTTTTTATTATCACACTATGCCATGTTATTTTCAAAATGCCAACCTTATCTTCTGTCTTGCCCATTCATTTCATTGTACCAATTTTTATCAATGATTGAAGAACAGACCACCTCTATGACCCTTCAGGATCGTTTGGCAATTTTAGGCATCTGAAAGAATGAAGAAAAATGTGTGAACTATGGTCTGAGTGAATAAGGCTATTGGAAAAAAGATATGGGTTTTATGATTTGGAAAGAAGGACCATATTTCTGAGCAAAACGTCAACTTCTGGATTAGTCAGGATTGGCTGGGTTTTGTTGTAGTAATAAATAATCTCCAAACATCAGTGGCTTAATCCAACAAAGGTTTATTTCCTGCTGAAGCTACATGTCTACCATGGGCCTGTGGAGGATGCAGCCCCACCGTGTCATTCAGGAATCTGGGATAGTGGGCACTCTGTCATCTCAGCACATGCTTCCAAGACCACTTCTGCAGGGGAGGAGAGAGCAGGAGGGTCATCCACTGATAAATGGATGGGAGTGACACACAGTTCTTCTGCTCACAACAACCAGACAAATCAGATGGCCTATCCAACTGAAAATGAGTTGAGCTGTGCAGCCTTCATGTGCTTGAGAGGAGAGGGTGCGTGGCTCTTTGTGACATTGGTAGCGTCCACCACAGCACTCAGAGTCAGCAAGTTTGAAATCAAGACTGTGGAAAATCCCAGATGTCTGGCTCTGCAATGTCTGAAGGACGAATGTAGAACAAATAGCCAATCTGTTGTGTTCTCTAGTGACAGAGCTCACTCTTCGCCCTCCTGGTTGCTGCTTGTAAGTGCCTATCTCTGGCCACACAAATGCCTCACCACCTCACACATCCTCTTCCACAGATCCTTGTATGTGAAGGCAGCATTTTTAATAAATACCCATGTGTGTCCTTTTATCCAATAAAATGTCAGTCTTAAATTAGTAAGATAATTCATCCCTAAGGTTGAAATATTCCTCTTAATTTACTTCTTTAATTAAGGGAGGTGTGGGGTTTGTGAGGCTTGGGCCATTAGGAAGCATAACTGTTCTGAGCCAAGACTGGGAGGCCATTCCTTGCCTGTGACAGTGTGATGAAGCGAGGCTGCCAGTAAGCCAGGGTGTCAAGGATGACAGGACAGCTCCATCTATTGTAGCCACCAACCTGAATACATAACAGAGTGCATCACCTCCCTCAGACACATTCTCTCAAAGTGAAATTAACTTTATGGGGTGCGCAATTGTAAAGTCTATTTGGATGGTTTTATGTAATGACCCAGGAGTTTTCAGACAAGTGACTTTTGGGCAGCTATAAACTGGAGTTAGCCTGTACTACTGGACTACCCAGAACGTCAGAGATCAAAGTCTGAAGGGTCGTCCATCTAAGAGTGGATATGTACTCATGACTCATCTCTTGCTGGAGCCCAGTCTACAAGAGAAGAAAGATGACAAAACCAGCCCGACACGGTGGCAGAGAGCGGAGACTCCAAATCTAGGCCAATTCTGGGTCTACACCTTGGTTGCCCACTTACGAGCTTGTGTGACCTTGAGCAAGTTATATGACATCTTTAAACTTTAGTTTCCCATAAAGCAAGAATGAAAATAGTACAGCCTTGTTGAAAGAATTGAGTGAGGGGATGATACTTAGCAGAGTGGCTGGCTCTTAATAAGTGGTCAGAAAATGTTAACTCTTACTAGTACTTGTTACTATCAGTATTGTTCAGGATAGCAGGTGTATTTGGAGCTTGTACCTTAAGCAAAATGCTGTGCTGGACCCTAAGATATAAGGACAATGAGAAGAAGCAGGAGATGAGAGATACAAGATAACTAAAATAAAAATAGTCAGCATTTAATTGTGGTCTTACTCTCTAATAGGTACTTTACATAGATCTTTATATAATCAATCTCATTTAATGTTCACACAACCCTCTGGGTAGGAAAGATAAAGTCAGTTGCAGTGGGCAACACTAGAGCTGCCTGGAGAAATGGAGGAAAGACTGGGCTATGTGGTCTGGCTTGACTGGAGCACAGGAGAGGAATGGCTAAGTGGAACAGGATGTAACTGGTGTCCCTGGGAAGCCCCTCACCAGCACAGTGGTCATTGCCCACATGGAGTCCAAGGTCATCTCTCATTTTGGCCACATGGTCATTATTGGCATGCTGTTTGACCAAGAAATGTGAGACTGCCTTGAGGCAGTCACCACACCTTTGAGAGACTGGAAGACTAAAACACATATTCAGGCCATGCTTAGGTGCAGCTTCAAATCTTGGGGCAAATTCAAGACATGCTAGAAAGCAGTCAATAGCAAACGAGTCTCACATGGAGGCCCCTGGAGGCTAAAACTTCTTGGTGATCCAAAGTTGACCACTAGATGGAGCCCTGCCAGGTATGGTGACACCTGAGAACTGCGGTGAGAACCCAACTCAACCAACCTCTCCACCTCTCCCACCTCCCATTTGTTTTTCTACTGCAAGGTCAAGACCACCATCAATACCACAGTTTTTAACACCCCTCCCATATGTTTCACTATGAGTCAGACATAAGTATAAAAGCATAAGGAAATTTGGAAACTTCATGACTCTTCTAGACTTTTGCCCCAGTAAACACTTTGGTAACAAAGGTTATCTCTGTGTAAAATCTCTATTAAAATCACTTTATGGCCTTATCTGAAATTAGCACCTCCAGAATTCTTGTGCTAACACTTGGTTTAGTTTACCTACTTGTGTCTTGATCTTACACTTGATATGCCCTCCTCAGATAAGAAAAGGATTGAAGCATTTCTGGACTATAGATCAACCTCTAATGTTATTTGAAAGTAGGAGTTGGGCTCAGGGGTTAGGTTTTTTCCCTTTTTTATTTGTGTATGATTTAGTGTTCATCCTGCACTAGACACTAAAATGCATTGTTTAATTATCTGAGCTCAACACACCATTTTATAATTCATTAGTCAGTTGCTCTTTGCAAAAGCTTATTTCTTATGAAACAAAAGTGGGAATCAAGCAACTGGACTATTTATCTCTCTTTAGGGGTTGGGGGTTAATATCTGATAGCTCATAACATCTTTATTATAATGCATTTATAATGATTTACTGGAATCATTCTATGGCTAAGTATCTAATGTCAAAGCTGGGATCTGGCATGAAATAAAATGCTGTATCCTTGGGTAGCTCTAGGGAGAAAAAGGCCTCAGCCAATATTTTCTGTGTAATTCTACAAACTGTAATAAGGGTAGGGGTAATTGCCTTAATGTCAATTAAGCTATTAATAATGCCCATCTTGTCATTCCTAAATATAGCAGTGTCTCAATCATACATTACTGTTCCCTGTTAGGACTGCACAGGAATGAGATCACGGCTTATGTGGATCAGGAAGTCTGTCTAGCAGCCAGTCTTACTCCTTTTCATAAAATAAAGTTTGGAGATTGATTTACTTGTTTTTGATGAAAAATCTCTACTTAGACATTATTTGTGTTTGTAAGGGCACCGTGTTGGTAGCCTTGTGAGCAGGGGACAGTGCAGCCCAAAAAACTGTCTCCTGTTCCTGTCTGGCTTCTGGATGACCAGAGTAAGGTGCTCCGAATCAGGACTGGTCTTTGGGTTCCGGATCCCTGACGGACGGTCCGGACAGTCCCAGAACAACCCTCCAGAGGGTCCTGTCTAGCCACAGGGGGTGCTGTGAGCTGTGCATGCTGTTGCCCAGCGACTTGGATGCACACAAGTTCCTCGGACAGACAGACGGACTGAGACAGGTCACAGACTCACGGGGCTGGTGGGCCATCAGCAAATTTCAGCAGCCAAGGTCAAGGGTAAACGGCATAGCTGGAGTAAGGACTAGAGGGTGTACTGTAGGACTTGGGTGAACGAGGAGAATGTCACCGGCACTCCCAGATGGGCCCTGAATCAGACCCGTTTCTCTCCCAGCCACGAAGGGCCGCGCCTCCTTCGGGTGGCTCTGCTGTTTCCCGGGGCGGGCGCCCAGCAGCCTCTGCCTGCCCCCCCCCCCCAGGCCTCTCGGTGAAGTGAACTTGTACTTGATGATATTTAGAGCTCATTCATTTGTCCCGAGGAAGCTTATTGTATGGCAGTTTAATGACAGAAACCTGTTTTAATGCAAATGGACATGTAATCCCACTAAGCCACTCCGAGGGTGTAAATTTAAAACAATTGCTAGAACTGACACGAGAGTTTAAGAAGATGGAGGGCCCGTTGCTAGACCCGGGGCCGCCGGGGACCCCGACACCCAGCCCCGCGGTCTCCGTGCAGCCGGCGGTTACCATGGCAATTTGAACGGCGGGTGGAGGAGCCTCGGCATCCCACCTCCCACCTCCCGTGCTGGGCCGGAGGAGAGGAGCATGAGTGGGTGTGTTCTGCTCACTAGGCCTCGGGCAGGGGTGGAAGCCTCGGGGCCTTCATCCCGCAGGAGCCCTGTCTTTCCTGGGAGCCCCCTTGTCCCAGCGGGGGCAGGGGGAAGCCTGCCCCTGGGGCGGAGGCGGGAATTGTCTGCGAGTATTTGCTGGATTGTAGTGCCGTTGGGTAGTACATCATCCTCCAGAGAGCCCCGAATAAGGTTATTATGGGTGAAGTCATTTTTGTAATAAAGTTGGCTGTAACTCCGGGTCGTAAATCACAGGTTCTGGTACGAAAAAAAAATTACTAAACAGGCCTCAGTTACCACATACTGTCCTCCTCTTAAATACTTTGATTTTACTACAAATCCTCCATTGACTGAGATGGGGGGAAATCCACACAATGAGCAAATGATTCCTTCCGTCCCCGGCAGCAGCCCTGCCGGCATCTGGGCCTCCCGGAATGATTTCCTGAGGTGTGATGTTATTTATGGCGTGCTTTCTCTATCAAAAAGGCAAACAGCATCCCGAGTGACCCCGAAGCATTTGCATCATTGCTTCTCTTGCTAATTGATTCATCCCCTGGCAGGGCCCGAGACACGGGCTGTTAGCTGGACACTCTCTCCCAGCTGCAGAGCCTGCGGATTGAGGTGCCTAAGAAGCAAAGATGTTAATAAAATTGTTAAATGTCACAACTGCAAACCCCACACCCGTTCCGAGTCCATCAGCTCTTCTGGAATGATTCTGTAAAATACCATCTCCTCCCCTTGTCCTTTTCTCAGTCTAAACTTCATAACCTTTGTTAAGTAAGGAGATTAAGAACTATTATTAGCAACACTGATTGTTTAATTTCTTTCATGACTTCTTTCTTTCACATAAGAGTCCGGCGCAGAATGAAAAGGAATGTTATCATATGAAGTGCATTTCAGATGTAATAAAGCAGAAAGGAGAGGGTGGCCCCAGTGGCAGTTGTAAGAGGGACAAAGTGTGGATCTCTATAGCTCAGTGGCTGCAAAGCAGAAAATGAAGATTGTAAAAACGTCACATAAAGAAAAAATGCACAGTGGATTCGTTTTGCGATGCCCATAATTCAGTAATGCCTTTAAGTAGCTAGAAGAAATATAATAAATGTTTTTCCACAACATTGATCATACTGTATCAGAGGAAATATTAGTGTGCAGGGAGCCATGATTATACTGGTAGTAATTCTCGGTGCAGAAAACTAGTAGAAGATGGGACCCTTTATAGGCCGAACTTTTATTGGTTGCAGTTATTTACCTTTAAGAATACGCGTAATACATTGTCCTATAGCTAAATATTTTTGTGAAAATTCAAACCAGCACTATCAATAAATCAGAAATCCTGCCACCATTTTATAGAATTTATATATATTTTTTCCTGCAGACGCCCTGATATGTTCCAGAATACAAAACCAGCCAATTGACCATGTAAAAATTCTGGAATGTCTGTAAAACAGATCCTTCTTCTATATTCTGAACCCGGATAGGAGCAGACAGGTTTACGGCATGTGATTCCATCCAAATGCCACCTGTATATATATAAAACATCTCTCTAAAGAAATTAAATGGATTATTAGATTATATACTGCAGTAAAACTATACCCAGAGCTGTAAGCGAGGAAAGAGTATGCATGTCATGCAACTGCCTTTTTTTTTTTTTTTTTTTTTGTACTGAAACACTGAAGAAAGCTTTGTAAGGCAGGCTTTTTTCTTTAGGGAGAAAAGGAGAGAATTGATTCCTCATGCCAGCCTCTTGCTCCTCGGGCTGGCAGGAGATGGTAATGCGGTGGCCGAAGCAATCTTGGTGCAGGAAGCCCTGGCATGCTTAGGGAAAGGTCCACTTTTGCGTTGGAGGGACCCTGGACTTGACTCTAGAAATCTCTGACCTGGGCTTCCAGGGTGCACCAGATAAGAGCTGGCCCAGCCAAATTCTTGGAGAACTCCAGGGAGAGGTGAGACCTGGGCATATTAATTCTTGGTGCGTTTCCCACAAGGCCCAGCTGTGGAAGTTTCTGGGAGAAGCCACAGGGCGGAGGAGTCTCCAAGTGAAAATACGTTGAGAGCAGTGATAGGAGCAATGGCGTTCTTTTTCTTCGGAATCTGGATAGGCCAGCTTGCAGTTCAAAGGCCTTGGAAAACCAACCCTGGCTCCCTGCTCTGTTTCAGTGCACATCGCCCCTAACTCTCACTGACACGAATGGGAATCATTTCCCAGACTTCCTTTGCGGAGACCATCCCCATCCGCATCCCTTTGTCTTAGTGCTCCTTTGCTTGATGCAAATCACAGATTTCACACACACATGCTCCTTCGATGCAACGCAGTTTCTATGATGTTCTTTCTTCTCCACCACTTGGGCACAAAGGGGATGCATTAGCCAAAGAGCAGCAGGCACTTTTAATGGAGTTATGTCTTGATTTTCTCCCTGGAGTTGGGTAGATATTTTATTTGATTTGTTTCCCCTCCTCTAACAAAGAAGAAATGAAAGAGGGCACCTCTAAATTCTTCCCATCTTGAGGGCTTTAGAGAGGCAGGCAGTTGAAGAGAAACCCCAACAGAAGGGAGGACTGAGGAGCAGCCTGCCACAAGATGATGGATCCTCTGAAGGAGTTGCCGCCTGGGAAGTTGGTAAGCCGTCACCTGATGTGCTCAGCATTGCCAGGGACTAATGATTTACAGGCTCAGGTGACCTAATGGGCTTCTGTTGAGTTCTTTACCAACATGGTGAAGGGGATGCTTTTTAAGTGTCCTCTTTCAAGTGGCACTGTTCTAGGTACTTCCAAGCAGCAGGGGCTCTCCTCGGATTTTTAAAAAGAAAATTACTATTACTGTTCTTGTTTATCTTACTGAGTTAGTTGCCTGCCAGTTGAAAGAATGCAATGTAAAATGAAAAAGAATTTTGTGGAGGCTAAGCTCTTTGAATTCCCTCTTTAGATGTATTATCACATTAATGGACCTACTACCAAAACTGATTAAAAATCAGTGGATAGTCCTGTTCTTTCCTCTCTCTCCTTCCTTCCTCTCTTTCTTCCTTGTTTTCCTTCATTCCTTTTTCCCTTCTCTTCTTTATTTTCCTTCCCTTTTCTTCTCTTTCCTCCCCTTCTTTCCCTTCTTTGCCAGTGACTTGGAAAAAATCGTAATGGATTTCTTAGAGCAATTCTACAATAATGAAAATATTCGGAGTCACATGCCTTCCCTGGAGTATTTAACAGTGGAGTCAAGTGTAGCCTCCATTTTTGCTGGGTTTGCAGCAGCACCAAGTCTCATTTATGCTTGCAAAAATATCTAAGTGTGCGTAGGAGGGTCAGAGACACCCTTGGGGAGTAGACCCGTTATAATTTTCCTGAACTTAAAAAAGCAACAAAATAATAATAATGGGACAACAGACCTTGCAAGCTACTTGGTGAATAAACAGTAAATCTAGCTGCACTGGCCATCTAGCCCGAATTACTGGCTTACACTGTGGCCCGATGAAGAACGCAGGCACCTTTGACAAAACTGAGAATTTGGTTCTAATAGGGAATATTTTCTATGTTAAAGTGAGACACACTTGTACTTATCTCTACGACCGCTGGATGTCACTGTTGCATACCTCTGGCCATAAAAACTTCCCACTTAGGGGATCTGAAACTGGTATTTTAAGGGCTGTCATGTTACCTCCTTGGCGCTCTACCTTTTGATGGAGCACCCGCCACCATGCTAAGACGACTTTCTTCAGCATTCAGTGCAGTCAGCCCAATTCTCGATTATGGCATTCTAGTGGGAATTCTTCTAATTTATACAGGATGAGATTCCCTAAACACAATTTCCTTCTTTGCTATATTCAAAAGGAGTAAGGTACTTTGATAATAGTTCGAAACATTGTATATTAATTATAACTAACACATTCTGGATACCAAATGGAATGAAGTGAAACATAACCATAAAATACCCTGGATTTATAAAGTGTCTTTCCCTGCCCCTCTTCAAAGAGCTTACAACAATTTCATATCTATTTGCTCATCTGTCTTCCCAACATCCCTAGGGGGTTACCTGCTTTAATGCTTTTATGAGTCAAAGTTGACCTGTGAAATAAATTGAATGAAGTAATTATTTACACTGGCATCCCAGGAGTAAAGCAAAAGCAAACACTGAAAATGTGTTCCAGACAGCTAATTCTAGTTTGCAAAACTAACCCACTGAAATTTTGGTAGTTCTGGTTTTCTTTGTCAATTACTTTTATAATTCCTTAATTCATGGGCCCTTTAATCCTTCTTTTAAAAAGTTATTTTAAAAAATCTGAGCCATCTAGTGTAGCTGATGTTATACAGAAATGAGATCTAGACACTTTCCCAAACCTGAAGAAAGTCCAGCTCAGTAGAAGTGTTAGACTAGACTAGACCGTTGGGGGGGGGGGGGGTGTTGGCAAGTGGACCAATTGGAAGAGTACTTAGCTTTCTCTGTGATCAAAAAATTATCATAAGCTTCATTTTCCCTCTTGTTTCATCTCTTTCTTTTTCTTAAAACCTTGGAGTTGGGGGCACCCGAGTGACTCGGTGGTTGAGCGTCTGCCTTTGGCTCAGGGCGTGATAGTGGGGTCCCAGGATCGAGTCCAACATCGTGCTCCCTACAGGGAGCCTGCTTCTCCCTCTGCCTATGTCTCTGCCTGTCTCTCTGTGTATCTCATGAATAAATAAATAAAATTTTTTAAAAAGTCTCTTGGAGTTGTTTTCTTTAACTTCCTCTTGTGCCTTTGCACTGGGGAAGTCAGAGCTGTTCTTAGAGAACTATTGGTCTAGATTGTGGGGGGGGGGGTGGGTATACTCTGTTTTAGTGAACTAGCAGAGAGCTGTGTTGCCTGCCATCAACGGGATGCTTTGATCCAAAATTTCAGTCATTGTTTCCACATTTAGGGGCTGGAATGAACATCAAAGAAGTGGGTGTACGGAATTTACTGAATGCCAAAGAAGTACAATAACATACAGAGGATATAAGCAAATCCCAGTGGCAAAATTTGCTGCCAATTCTTGCACATAATAGAGGCCCTAAAGTGACAGTCTATCTTTGACAAATGCATAATGATATCAATGCCAAGGGAAGGAACTAGCATGCTGAAAGGTGAATAAAAGAGTTGGGAACAATTCAGTGCACTTACACATTTCCTTAGTGTGTTTTCACACAACAAGGAAAGCAGATGACACAAATGCATTAGGTAATCATTGGACGGGGCTGCAAACTCACCAGCGGGTTTAAACTGACCTGGCTCTTTTGGGATCCAGCTCTAAAGATGAAAATAAAATGTGATTAGAAATAATTCATCTTCTAGAGGAAAAAAAAAAGGAACAAGTAAAGTGAAAATAGCTTTCTTGCTCTGTCTTGGATAGTTCCAGTTTTAAAGCCCATATGTTGTTTGCCATAACTTTTTCGCCTCCCAGGGCCAATGCATTCCAAACGCTTCAGCTAGTGCGCTGCACTGAGGAGTCTAGGAAGTTCGGGCTCATTTGTATCCACAGTCTTTGTTCAAATATGGATTAATTTTGGTTAATTTCAGTAGGTGCACATAAAGTAAAATGCACAGAACTGAAACCACTGAAATCAGGCCATTGTGTGATCATCTAAAAACCTACTTTTCAAGCTCCTTTAAGTTTTATTTTTGAAATAAAAACAATAAAATGACTGTAAAAAGTTTCCAAAAGTGTTGACATTATGAGCAATTGCTAACCAACCCAGAATGATAGCGCAAATTCAGATATAATTCTGGAAAAGCTAACTGCCCTGCCTTTGCCAGCTATAAATATTTCATTCAGAAGGTGATCTGAGAAGGGTCCTGTGGTACATGGCTCATGCCTCCAGGGCCAGGTATCTGCATAGATGCGTATTGTGTCACTGTCACCAGGCCTAGCATGGGAAGGTAGGGGCAGACTCTTGCCCTTAAGCTGTAGTCCTTTCACTGTGAAGATGACTATGAAGACCTTCTGGAGGATGGTTTAAACAAGCAGACTGTGTGTGGATATTTAGAGAGCGGAGTTTCGAAATGTCACAGTACATGGCAAATGCCTACAGGCTGGTACAGGAAATTAAGTACAAGGAAGACCAAGGTGCCTGTGTGTTTACTTGAAATCCTCCTTGGTCGAGCAAGACATTGTGCCAGTTGCAGAGAGCCAGCATTTCTCTCCTTTGCATTGAGCCATCAGAGAAGAGCTGCACATAGACACCAAAACCATTTCCAACATAGTCCCTCCCTACAGTTCTTCAGTGCTTCTTACAAAATTTCTCCCACAGCCTTGCCCTGCGTAATAAAGGAGCCTGTGGAAAGATCGTGCTCTGTGTATTGTGCATGTTAAGTAAATGCAATGCTTTTCATTATTTCAAACTCTGTAATGCAATGACTGAGTGCCTGGCAACATTAGAAAATGGACAAACAAGTATTCAACTGGCTGGATGAACCATGGCTTTCTGGCATTAAAAGTGTAATATTTATGAGTTAATTTAATCATAGAAGAAAATATTGAGTAGGTGACTGAGTAAAATGATGACTGTGTATTATGTTTTTGCCATGCAGCTGGATAAACATATTCAACGACAGACCTTGGCAAGGACTGCAAAGATGCTCTTGACAATGGCATGAATAAATATTAGGTGCTGCCTAGAATTCACTGCATTTGAGGTCTTGAGCAAAGCCAGATGAGGTTTAGCAGGGAAATATAGAAGAAGCCACGCATGCACACTGGGATTATGTAAACATTGGAGTCTTTCTCTGCAGCCCGGGAATTGCTCTAACATTCATTTTCATCTACATCACTGACAGGTTTTTTTTTTTTTTACTTACTATCTTTGCACTTCTAGGAGTGTACTTTAGCATTAAAACCCAGCTTTTGGGAAGCTCGTGGCAAAATTTTCAACAACATAGACCTGGGGAGAAAAATATTTTGCCTAGGCTACAGAGAGTTGCCAAAAAAAAAAGATACTCTTCCGTAGCAACCCTATCCAACCTATATAGAACAATAAATTGAACAAACTTCTTTAGATTGCTTCTTATGTTTCTTTAGGATATATGGCTTCTGATTCCAAGAAGAACCATAGGAAAAAAAACCCCATATTCTGAAAGGATATTTTGAAGGGAGGGGATAGGTAACATTAAGAGTCACTTAATGAAACATTTGTATCAGGTGCAAAAAGAACCAGTGTGTAAGAGTATTATAGAAATATCTCATAGTGAGTTTTCCCCCTGTAGTTGTTTTACTGATAAAGCAAAGATTTTTTTCCCAGCTTTTCGAGACATAATTGACATATAAGATTGTCCAAGTTTAAGGTGTGCGACTCGTTGGTCTGAGATACTTATATTGGGAAATGACCACCACCAGGGCATTAGTGAACAAAACCTCCATCACTTCACATAATTGCCATAGCTTTTCTGTAGTGACAGCCTGTAAGATCTACTGTTTAAGCAGCTTTCCAGTATATACTATAGTATGGTTAACTATAATCACCAGGCTGAACATTAGATTCCCACCCAAAGCTTATTCATCTTGGAACTATAAGTTTGTACCCTTTGACCAGCATCTTTCCATCTCCCCGTGCCCCTGCCCCTGGTCACCACCATTCAACACCCTGTGTCTATGAGTTTGACTGTTTTAAAGATTCTGTATGTAAGTAATACCATGCAGGATTTGTCTTTCTCTGTTTGACTTATTTCACTTAGGATAATGGCCTCTAGGTGCGTCCATGTTTTTGCAAAGGTTAGATTTCCTTCTTTCTCTTAGCTAGGTAGAGAGAGAAATATGGTATATATTGTATATATAGTAATACTGTACTCCATTGCATATGGTCATACATACATACATATGTGTATATATATATATATATATACACACACACACACATATATATAAAAATTTATATGTATATACATATAAAGATTTATCCATCTTTATCCATTCATACTTTGATGGACACTTAGGTTGTTTTCATGTCTTGACCATTGTAGATAATGCTGCAGTGAAAATGGGAGTGCAGATATCTCTTCGAGACCCTGTTTTCATTTCCTTGAATGTATACCCTGAAGTGGGATTGCTGGATCATATGTAGTTCTATTTTTACTTTTTTGAGAGACCTCTATACTGTGTTACATAGTGACTGTATTCATGGACATTCCACCAACAGTGCACAAAAGTTCCCTTCTTCCCACATCCTCACCAACACTTGTTATTTCTTGTCTTTTTGAGGATAGCCATCTAAAGGTGTGAGGTGATAGCCCCTTGTAGTTTCAGTTTGCATCTCCTGATGATTACTGATATTGAGCATCTTTTCACTTGTTTATTGGCTATTTGTATGTCTTCTTTGGACAAATATCTATTCAGTTCCTCTGCCCATTTTAGACGAGATCGGGCGCGTTCAGGGTGGTATGGCCGTAGACACCTCTGCCCATTTTAAATTGGATTTTTGTTTTGTTTTGCTATTGAATTGAATCTTTTGGACTATAACCCCTTATCAGATAGATGATTTGCAGATATTTTCTCCCATTTCCCTAGGTTGCCTCTTCATTTTGTTGGTTGTTTCTCTTGCTATGCAGAAGCTTTTCAGTTTGATGTAGTCTCAGTTTACATTTTTAAGTTTTGCATTTCTTGTTTGTGTTTGTGGTGCCATATCCAAAAATTTATTGCCATGAACAGTGTCAAGGAGGTTTTCCCCTGTGCTTTCCTCTAGTCGTTTTATGGTTTTAGTTCTTCCGTTTATGTCTTTAATTCATTTTGAGTTAATTTTTGTGTATGGTATAAGATAGAGGTCCGGTTTCATTCCTCTGCATGTGGTTATCTTAGTTTTCCCAGTGCTGTTTATTAGAGAGACTATCCATTCTGCCTTGAGTATTCTTGGCTCCCTTGTCAAGTATTAGTTGACTAGACATGCAGGGGTTTATTTCTGGCTCTCTATTCTATTCCATTGGTCTGTGTGTCTGTCTTTATGCAAGTACCATACTGTTTTGATTACTAAAGCTATGTAATCTAGTTTGAAATCAAGAAATGTGATGCCTTCAGCTTTGCTTTTCATTCTCAACGTCACTCTGGGCATTCAGGATCTTTCAGCATTTCTCATGAATTTTAGGATTGTTTTTCCTATTTCTTGAAAAATGCCAGTAGCATTCTGATGGGATTGCATTGAATTTATAGATGCCTCGGGGTGATATGAACATTGTCTCTTAAAGGCAGTATATAGTTGGGTCTTGTTTTTTATCCATCCAGCTACTGTATGCCTTTTGATTGAAAAATTTAATCTGTTTATATTAGAGTACTTATTGGTAGATAAGGATTTATTAATGCTATCTTACTGTTTTCTGGCTGCTTTGAATCCCTTTGTTCCTTTCTTCGTCTCCTGCTGCCTTCCTTTGTGAACTGATGATTTTTGCATAGTGGACTGCTTTGATTCACTTCTTTTTCTCTTTTGTGAATGTACTGGAGTTTTTTGCTTTGTGGTTATCATGAAGCTTACATAAAATATTTTATAGATACAATAGTCTATTTTACATTAACAACCAAACTTGGATCGCATACAAAAACTCTACCCTTTTCCATTTCTGATGTCACAATTTACCTTTTTTTATATTGTGTATTCATTACCAAATTATTGTAGCTATAAATATTTTTAATACTCTTTCCTTTAAGAAAATTTCTTACTAAGGTCTTTGCTTTTGATTTTCTGGAGCACACACACACTGTGTCTGAACAACAAAATAACTATGGTATCTGGGCCACAGTATATGTACCAAAGACTTCTGCTAAATCTTTGAATTTACTAGATTGCCTTTTATTCTTTGGGTCATCTTAGCATTAAAATATGAGGACAGAATGCATCAGAGAGGCTAGGAGAGCCTATAGGGAAAAACACCTGTGTGGGTGTGGGTACTCCAGATCCTAATCTTAATTGTGACCCTGGGCAAGTCACTTTGCATCTCTGTACCTCAGTTTTCAATCTGTAAAAAAAAAAATTTTAACAGATTTTATTTATTTATTTGACAGAGAGTGGCAGTCAGAGGGAGAGGGAGAAGCAGTTCCCCAATGAGCAAAGAGGTTCTATCCCAGGCCCCTGAGATCATGACCTGAGCTGAAAGCAGATGCTCAACCCATGGAGCCACCCAAGTGCCCCCAATTGTAAAATTGTAAGAACATTTGTTTGCCCAGCTTTCAGAGTCTGGCTATGAGAGAAAAACTAGATCATCTAAAGCAATAGTTTCTTTTGTTATTAAACCATGATGCAATTAATTGAAAGTCTGATTTGTTCCCAAAAGGATTTCAGTTGCATTTAGAGAAATCAAAATACAAACTTAAGATATGACCATGACAGGGGGCACCTGAGTGGCTCATCTGTCAAGCATCCAACTCTTGGTTTTAGCTCAGGTCATGATCTGTGGATGGTGAGATCCAGCCCGACATCCAGCTCTGTGCTCAGTGTGGAGGCCTCTTCAGTCCTCTCTCTCCCCCTTTGGCCCTTCCCCTCTGTTTCTTCTTGCCTCTGCCCTCACATCTCTCTCTCTCTCTCTCTCTCTCTGCCTCTCTAAAATAAATAAAATCTTAAAAAAATATATGACCATGACTACAAATATTTTCCAAGATATCCAAGCAAATATGGTAGGTCACAAACTTAATTTTTCCTTATTTGCTTTTGAAGAAACCTCTCAAAATCTTATCTTTAAAAAAGATTGATTGAATGATTGATTGATTTAAGAGAGAGCACAAGAGCAGGAATGGGGAATAGAGGAAGAGGGAGGGATAGAGGAAGAAGGAGAGGTAGAGGAAGAAGGCGAGAAGCAAATTCCCCACAGAGCACAGAGTAGAATATGGGGCTTGATCCCACAATCCTAAGATCATGACCTAAGCCAAAATCACGAGTCAGATGCTTAACCAATTGAGTCACCCAGGCACCCCTCAAAATCTTATTTTTAAAAGAAAATCTATCTCCCAACTACCCTGTCTTCCTGGTAACATTCTTAATTGGACACATTCCACCTTGACATGCATTTAACAAATAAATGACTGGAGTACTTGAACCACTTAGTGGAGTGAGAAGTAGGAAGAGGGGTGTTTGGAGGTAAAATTGCCATAATTTGGTGATGGGTTGGATTTGGGAAAGTGTCCCAAATAAAGTGTCCAAAGATTACTCCCAGACTTATACAGAAGTTGAGAGAAGAAAGATTTGGAGGAATAATCTGTTTGGGATATGTTAAATCCAGAAAAAGACCATAAAGGCAGCTATGATGGTAAAAGAGCACTGTGCTTCAGGGCAAAAGACTTCAGTTAAGGTCCTGGCTCTGCTGCGATATGTGTGACTGTGGGCATGAAGACTTCTTCCTGAGTTTTCGTGTCTTTATCTGTCAAATGGAGAGATTAATCTTTCTCATTACTTTGTTGGGAAGGTAAAATGACCATTTTTTAAAAATGCTTTTTTAAAGTAATCTTTACAGCCAGGACAGGGCTTGAACTCATCACCCCAAGATCAAGAGTTGCTTATTCCACCTACTGAACCAGCCAGGCACCCCAATAGTTTTTTTGAAGGCATTTTATAAGGAACCACCCTACATCTTGTTATTACAGAGACAGAAAAAATAACACAAAGAAGCAAGTTGGGACTTTCTCTCCTGGAAACATTCCCACTAAGCAACAGATACCCTTCTCTTCTTGTCTTTTCACTAATTCATCTTGTATCTTTCATGGAGTTGCCTTGGAGGCCCACTCTTTCTCTTTCCTACCTACCGCTAGGAGGATGCGCACACCCATGACCTCATCTCGAAGGGCACACAGAGTTAATGTGGAGAAGAGTCTCCTGAGATTCATGGTTAATTAGGGACAGGAATCATGGCTTTGGAATGTTATGGGCTTCCAGTGAATATTAATTGATTGGACTTTGGCATTACCGTTTTACTAGTAGGCTTTAAATTGGTGGGAAGAAGAAAAGATTTTAGTCATTTGGAAGAAAACATCTCCATGCCTGCTCATGTTGGTTTGGGAACATCCATTAACACCACAAAGTGGAGCCTCATATTGACCCCAGAACCCAAGGAAGAACAAAGGCCATGGAAACATGAGGGAGAAGCTAATATTTCCACTATTTCTGTTTCCCCGGGGTAAGCTCCTTGATCCCTCCCTACAACGATGTCCGGAAAATCTGTGTGCGATTAACTTCTTTTGACCACTCCAAAGCCAAGTAGGGAAGCTGGCTGCCAATGGCAGTGGGATCGCTTTGGAAATAGCGAGATCACAGGAAAGGGCAAAATGTATCTGCGCTTACGCAGAGCCTCAAGAAGACTTCTTAAAGGGCAAATGGATTCTGCTTGTGAAACATAGACTTCATAAAATTTGAACGTTTATTAAACCTCAACATGGGGCAAGGAGTATGGAAATATGAACTGCGCCTCAGTCTTACAACCTACCCGGGGGGAGAAAGCTAGGTAATAAAGGACTTGGTACTAGATAACCTCTCTGTACTGGGAAGCAAGTCTTGTTGTGTTGTTGTCTTTGCCTCGTCCGTGTCTGTTTCCTGCCTGAGAACTTCCAAGTGTGACAGCAAAAAAATAAAAACGTAGTTTGAACTATCTCCATATTTTCCAACACTGAGTGCTGTTTCTGTGTTAAAATTTTCTTCCTGGGG
The DNA here is from genome assembly GCF_018345385.1 of Vulpes lagopus. Lineage (NCBI taxonomy): Eukaryota > Metazoa > Chordata > Mammalia > Carnivora > Canidae > Vulpes > Vulpes lagopus. Next base: position 100,000,449 of record NC_054834.1, on the reverse strand, counting down.
GATCCCTGGGTGGCGCAGCGGTTTGGCGCCTGCCTTTGGCCCAGGGCACAATCCTGGAGACCCGGGATCGAATCCCACATCGGGCTCCCAGTGCATGGAGCCTGCTTCTCCCTCTGCCTGTGTCTCTGCCTCTCTCTCTCTCTCTCTGTGACTATCATAAATAAAAATTAAAAAGAAAAAAAGAAAAATTTTCTTCCTGGGGTAATATTTTTCTATTCTTTAATAATTGTCTCTAGTATGTTCAGCATGATGTCTTGAAATACCTGAATCAGGGTCAGTCATTAGCAAATTTGCAGGGTCATATATGGAATGAATGTAAACCGACTTGATGCTGCGCTTCCCAGTGTACATGTAGAGGTGTGCATGTATGTCACGGCAAAGGGAGGAACCACTTGTTATCTGGTGTATGTAAAGCATTTAAGACCGTAGCTGTACCATGGTAAGTCCTATGTAAGTCTTGACTACTGCTGGTTCTACTAATACCATTACTACACTGTTACTGTTGGAAAGACTCAGAGTTATGCTGTGACCAGGGGTCAACTGGGCTGGTCGCATGAGATCTACCAACCTCTGATGTGGACCTAACACCCGTGCAGATTACATGCTCGCTTCCCACCTGTGAGTGCCCCTTGGACTCTTTGGGAAGACCATCTTTTTTGGTCCACGTTTTTGCCATCAGCTGCCTCTTGGGAACTGTCAGAGTGTCAAGAGGAAGCTTTGGGATGCTTCCTGGTATGCATGGTAGCCATCACTCTAAGACAGTGCATCTCAAATTATGTGTAAGTGAAAGATAAGTTGTTATTTGTGTTGTGTTCTTAATTTCCAATCTGTCACAGCCTGATCTTTTGTAAAGGGCAATAAAAATAACTTAAAATGGAATAAAATACCAATCCACACAAAATTCAAGTCCTATTTTTTATTAGATTGAACAGACATAAACTCATCATGCCAAATGGCTCTCAACATTTTAAACGCTTTCTCTTGATTCTACGCTTGTCTCATCTCTGAACAGTAACCAAGATTACAACAGCGGGTTCCGTTTTTAATAGCAATGTCATAAAGGACAGTGAAGAACCCCCAGGGGCCTGTCATTTTCGTGCTGGTCTCCTTTTGTGAAGCTCAGAGGGCTCTCACCACAGCAGAGGATGCTACAGAGGCCTTAGGGTGCTTAGAAGGTGACTGAGAGGCCAACAGAGACAGCTAGGTTCTGCTGGGTGCTGGCCATTCTCTCAGCCGGGAATTTATGCACAGCTAAGCATTGGGCTGTTTAATGCGGATGCACAGGTGTGGAAACAGTCTGTGATAGGCAGGTTTATGGCATATAAACACATTGTATGATATACTGTAATCAACTATATAAACAACTTTAAAATTGTCTATACTTCATATTTCCAGCATTTGGTTTTGCTAATCATATGTCTTCCTGACAGCAATTAAATAACCTTGAGAGAAAATGTACACCTGCTGTCTCCCCTGGGGAAACTGCATCTCTTTTGTGAATGACATAAGTTCTCCATAAAGCATAACTGAAGATAGAATTGAATTTGAAGATATGTCTCTTTTCTCTCCTGTTTTATCTTCTAGTTGAAATGGAGGGCATGGTTTAATAGAGCTGATATTTTTGTGGATTCCTGTTCTAGGCTTCTACTTAAACCAAAATATTTTACTGAGGGGCTAATTAGAGGCGAGAGCTAAGTGAGGTTGAGATGAGTATGGCAGCAAGGAGATCCCACAGTCACCTCCTTGGCCTGCACTCCCACTCTTCCCAATCTCTCTACCCCAAGGCTTTCAATTCTTTCAGACTTCCTTTTAAGATCACCATACTGATCCTGTTTTCCTTCACACAAAACAGAGCATAACAGTGCATTTGCTTTGCTTGGGTCAGGTTCCACATAAGGTCCATTCATGAGGATTGATGAATTAAAAATCTCTCTTGATTGACAGATGTTGAGGCCAGGTGGGTCCTGGGGGCTCAATGCAGGTCGGGCACCGCTATAGCCTGTAGTGACCGACTCTCAACTCTGGATTGGTTCAGCGAGGCAAAGCTTGGAGGGCAAGTGCCCCAAGGGTATGTTCTTAAAGCCAGCCTGCGGCGATGAGTGGTACAGGTGCACTGAATAGGCGAGGGCCACCCCAGTACCAGAGCCTCAGGTGTGACAGCTGCCAACCTGGCGAAAGCTATTCAGACTTGAGGCCACAGTTCCCCTTGCACCTCTTCCACCCTGATGAGTGACTGAATTTATCCAGGCCACGGAGCCAGTAGGTTGTCCTGACCACAAAGTATCACAGAGCCTTCTCAAAATGGCCAAGTCCTATGTTGGAGCCAGAACTCTGAGGCCCTGGGACCCCATCCCAATAGGGTTCTGCTGAGTTGATGAGTTGGGAACAGCAGTCTGGAAGAAGAACATATGCCACTGAGTCTTTCACTCACTCTTAGAATGGTTCCATCCACTATCTACTTGATAAGAGAAATGGCTTCAAAACACAGCATTTGGTCAGTGTGAAAACAATGCCAGAGCTATTTGACCTTGTTAACAGGGACCTGATCTGTTGGTCTGGTGGAGAAGGAGAATGTCCTGATACTTACTGGAACTTTACAAATTTTCTTTCTTGAATCTTCGGTGATAGCTCTGTCAAGGATGAAGGGAAATGGCCTATAGGGTTAGAAATGCTCCTGTTACCAAGGATGGTACTATAGCTGTCAAGACAAATTCAAGCCGGGAAGGTCAGTAGATCACAAGTGGGAGATATGCACCACCACCTACAAGCCATCCAGGATTATCATTGTGATGGAGCCATGTCTGACATTGTAAGCGATTCTGCAGACATTTCAGAACTGGTTTAGACAATAGGTTTCAAAGGCATCTATCTTCTCAATGTTGAACCAACTAAAGATGGGCCAGTTGTTCCCATCATCCAAGAAAGGCTTCTTGCTGTTGGGAAGTGGTGGTGCATCCATGGGGAGGCTGTCTACACATCTAAACCATGGAGGGTGCAGTCGGAAAAGAACACTATCTATGGTATACCTCAAAAGGATCAGCTATGTATGCCATTTTACTGCACTGGTCAAAAAATGAAGTCTTAAACCTTTAATCCCCCGTAACTACCTGGATGACAGAGGTAAGGATGCTAGGAGCCCGAGAAGATCTGAGGTGGTCCACAGTCCTGAATAAAATTTTCCTCATTTTTCTGACCTCACCATCTGCTCTCCTCGTTGGGTTTGCTTAGACTGTGAAGCTGATCATTGGAATTCAAGAAGAAAGGGACACTGCCTGGTGTTTGCTGCTTTGATTTTCCTCGTATAGTACCATCATTGTAATAGACTAGCTTCTCTTCGCTACCCAGAGATGGCTTTTCTAACATGATCAAAGGAGCTGAGCACATTACACTGATGTCTCAATGAGCCACGGATCTGAGCACCATTGATAGTATACCTCACTTTGGGCAACAAAAGAAAGGACTGAACAGTTTAGCTCTGAGTTCATCCATTCCTACCTTTGGAAATTACCTACAATGGAAACTTCCCTCTATTCTCTGTTTGATAAGCCTACTTCCTTACTCTATGACTTTAGTTCAGGAATAAGCCCAGTCACCCTATTGCCCATGAGAGGGAATAGAAAGTTTGGCAAGCTCAACCATATGCTATTTATTTAGCATCAATTGTCTCCCCCACCCCCATCCCAAGTGTGAGAGAGCCTGGGGAGGAAGGAAAAGGTTTCTAGGCTGCTAATGTTCAATCTTTAGAAGTTTCTGAAGAAAACTAGTACCTCTGAATTTCAGTCTGTTTGAGGGAATACTATTTTAAAAACGGTTGTGATTCTACACTGCCTTTTAAAATATGAGCAAATAAATACATTTACATGTCAAAAGATTTATATATCTCCCTATCAGCTCTCTCTCTCTCCATTGTCCCCCTTGCAACCTTGGTTGTTATTGTTGAAGAAACTGGCTCTTTGTCTTGGAGTTTCCAAAAGTTTGGATTTTGCTGACTCTCCCTATTTATTGTATTACTCTGTCATTAGAAGCTCTAAATTGGCAGTTAGATCTAGAGGATTGATAAGATTTAGGTTCAATTATTTTGTCAAGAATATTTCTTATGAAGGGAGGCCTGGGTGGCTCAGTGGTTGAGCATCTGCCTTTGGCTCAGGGTGTGATCCCGGGGCCCTGGGATTGAGTCTCACATTGGGCTCCCCTCAGGGAGCCTGCTTCTCCCTCTGCCTATGTCTCTGCCTCTCTCTGTGTGTCTTAGAATAAATAAATAAAATCTTTAAAAAAAAGAATATTTCTTACACAGTGTTTTGCATTTCTGTTAAGAGGTACATAATGCCTGATTGTCTCTCTCTAGTGAGCTGAGCAGCCATTGGTGGTCATTGCTTAGATCCACTAATTCAATAGGAGGTTGCAAAATGGTGATATCCTGATTCTATTGGTATTTATTCATTTGTTAGTTGGAAAGCTTCTATGAAGAGAAAATCTCCCTTGACTCTCTGGTTACTCTGAGACCAGGTATTTTGTTTGTTGGTTTGTTCATTTTATTTTATTTATTTTTTTAGCACAATGAATTGGTTCCATAACATCCTTTAAAGGTGAGTCTAATTTTTTGGTATCATACTGAACTTGCAAATTGAAATATACTTGATATGTTTCAACCCATTGCATTTATCAGACCACTGATGCTGAAATCTTTGACCAGTTGGATCCTCTTTAAAACAGTACTCAAATCTTTTGGGCAGAACCCCATAGTTTCTCAAAGCTTCCTTGCTTTCTGGTATGACAAGATATTCCAGGCTCATTTAATAAACTTCCTAGAAATTCATTAGGCCTGGAATCAGCCATATTTCCAAGTGTCTTGGTTCCTTTGATAGGGAATAATATTTAGAGATACCTTTAAGTTCCAGGGATGCTCATTGCCATTGGGTTATTCATTGTTTACAGGCCTTTCCAGTGGACAGAACCAGAAAATGAGGTGTTTTTTTTTTTAAACATAAAGCGCATTCTGAATCAGAATTGCTATGTCAGATTTATTTGCAGAACTATAGACTTTTTATAGAATTGATCTCATTGATCTTATATTTGTGTCTGCTCTCACTTAAGCTGAAAGCCCCAGGCCCCAGTGACACCAGTATATATGCATTTTTGCTTTAGCTCACACTACCAATACAATAGTTTCAGAACACCAATACCAAAACCACCACAATATGATTATTACAGCAATCAATTGCTATTGACTATGAATCAATAGCAAGTCTGGGGGAATTACTCTACAACCTAGCATGGAGTTAACTCTAAATTATAACTTAAAAGTAATAAAATGACTGACACATATAATTGCATGAAAACAAGTGTTTCACGTTTAATTCACATGAGTTATATGAGGCCCATTTTGCAGATGAGAAAACTGAGACTCAGAGAAATTTTGCCAAAGTCTACAGTTAGTAAATGGCAGAGATGGGACTTGAACATAAAGAAATTCTAACTCATTATGCACTGAACCACCTAGATTTCTGTCCATTCTATGTGCATTCAGAAAATCAGAGAATAAACATTTTCCAGACCCCACTCATAATTGGGAAATAAAATCTTATTAATACTATGAGGCCAGTATTATGATTATTGTTGTTGTTATTATTGGTTTGATACAGACTTCATGTTGAGTTGCAGAAGAGCTTTAAAAGGCATAGGAGTCTTGGGAAAGAGACTTCAGTGTATCTTTAAGTATAAAATGTAAATATAATATGACACTGAGCATGGAAATTTATATCTTTTAGTTTTTATTCTTGGTCAGGACTCTGTTACATTCCTGTAGCCTATTCTTCCTCATATCCCTGTACTGTGAAACATCATCCCAACCTTCAGAATTCTGCTTTAAATATAAGAAAATTGAAAGACTCTTAAGATCTCTTAGTTTGTTATTGGCAAAGGCAGTGGCCTGGCTAATTCCTTTAATGGGAACAGTTCAAACTGCTTGTTGGGCTTATAAAGAGAGGAGGTGCCAACTGATCCAACGGTTCTCTTCTTGGTTGGTACTTGATGTTTGTACAACCTTTATTTCTGTCCTTCCCAGCTTTTAATTTGTTCATGTTTTAATTATTCATTTTCTTCCAGTACAACTTCTGCCTAGCCAACAAATACTGAATTTCTCTTTCTGTTTCTTCAAGAAAACTTTTAAAACCAATTATGCTTTGTCTCAGTCAGGAGCATGGCTATGTATCGGGGTTTTGTTAGAGCGATGAAATCCATCTGTTCATTTCATAAAGATGTATTAAGCACTGATTAATGTACCAGGCATTGTTCTAGGTGTTAGAGATGCAGAGAGGACAAGGTAGACAAGTTTTTGCTCTCAGGGGCCTTACCTTCTTAGGAGGAGACAGAGGAAAAACAATGAACAAATAAAAGCCAGATACTGTCAGAGGAGACATATTCTGTGAATAAAACCTTAAACACAGTGATGTGGTAGGGACTGGGGCAGGGAACTTCCTCAACTTGGATGGTCAGAGAAGAAATCCCCGTCTAAGATTTTTTTTTAAGATTTTATTTTTAAGTAATCTCTCCACCCAACATGGGGCTCAAACTCACAACCCATAGATCAAGAGTCACTAGCTCTATCAACTGAGGGAGCCAGGTGCCCTGTCCCTGTCTAAGATTTGAGCTACATGAACACTCAGGGAGAGAGATGTCAAGGCAGAAGGAACAGTGCAAAGGCCTAAGGTAGGAATACATTTGGTGTGTCTGAAGAAGAGGAAGAGCACAAGAGCTGAAGGGAAGTGAACTACACTGAACGATGACTGACCTCCAAGTATTTAAGAATTTGCTTGTTAGTTTGTTATTTACACCCTGCCTTGGTCCAAAAAGGATTTAAGATAGCTGTTTGAATGTTGCCGTTCCTGAGAGTGCCTACAGATTTGAGAAGCATAAAAATGAGTCCCTTAGTCCATAAAGTCCAACAGATAGATCTGTGGGATAAGGACCATTGATGCAAGATGTTTAATTTTTTTTAAAAGCTCATACACCTTGAAATGTCATTTTCAAGGTGTATTTTCATTCTTTAAAAAAATATTTTTTAAAGAAAATTGTTGCACTGAATTTAATTTCAGATCAACAGACCCATTATATTCTCTAATTAATCACGGCACATGCTATTTACCGAACTCCTGTAAAAACAAATTTCTTTTGTACACATCACAAAGAAATGTTACATAAAATTAAGCACCAAGTAATGACTTTAATTTGCGGTTAGTTAATAATACACAGATGATCACACGCTTGTAAAGGAAGCCGCTTGGGACATTAACAGATATGCTGGCACAGAGGAATTAGAAACAGGCTGACTATGAGCTCTGCATGGGGAATAAAGAAGATTCCAGAGTAAATGGACATTAGAGGTTTTGACTTCCAGTAATGGGCAGAGACCCACTGAAGGCCTTTGCCCAGAGAAGCCTGTCTAAATGACTTTTAGCTTTCTTCATGGCTTTCTAAATTTATTTTTACCTCCTGCCCAGCAAAAAGGTTTTAGAAAATTTAATGGAATTTTCTTTTCACATGAGCTTGGCTGAATGGCCTTGACTAAAAAAAGTTCTTTTTTTCAGCTTTGTAAGAAACTGTAATTGTTTCAAGTTCCATGAGCCACGTTAGTAGACTCATTTCTTGGCACTTAAGGATTCTAAGCTAGGACGCTCAGACTCTACATTTTTGGGAATAAATAGAAAATGGAGTCAGGTCTTAATATCTGAAGTACATCAGTGCTACATTTCTCTGAGGTCTACGGGCTACATAAGCAATCATGCAAATAGACAACAGAATTCTCTCTCTTACATTGTAGCAGATGGGATGGAAAACCAGTGGTCCAGAGGATTTGTGATTAAAATTTGTCTAAACCTTCTAGAAAGGAGGAATGGAAAGTTGTCAGGAGACTGAAAGTGGCCCGCCTTCCTCTTCCAGAACAACTTTTCTGATATTTTCTCAGTTCCACTGCTGCTATCTGAAAGCCATCTGAAAGGGATTTGCACAATGAAAGATTTATGGTGTCAAGTCTCAAGAGAGGATTTCAGTGTGCTGAGAAGAAGAGACTCCTAAAGGTCATTCAGGGCTCCCACTGATTTCACAGTGTGACTCTTACTCATCACTTCAACAGTCCACGAGCCTCCTTTGCTTTGCATGTGAAATGGGTGCCAAAGAACCATTTACTTCGTGGTGGTGGTAACGTTTCAGCTTTCTAAACGGGACCATCATCTAGGTTGGAGGTGACATCGGTCCCACGTTGCTTCTCAAAGGCACCTGTGGCTGGTCCCTGTTTCCCAAGGACACTGGGTTAAGTCGTTCTTATCATTCTTTCAATTCTAGAACAGGCTGGGAAGGAGGAAGTCTATATGCCTCCATCTAGAATCACGGCTCACCATGGTCCTTGCCAGGCTTTGGGGGCAATTCGATAATGTAATCACACAAACAGGCACACACCCCATTACGAAACTAATGAGGAGCTGAAAATGAAAAGGAGATTTAAAGAAGGGAAGCCTCAGAAAGGGATTAATCAACAACTCCAAGGCAGTATCCTGCTGTGCTCATGTTCTCTGCAAATATTGACTCTGAAAGATTAAACATGTGACTATCTGCTATGTCATTGTCCCTGCGAAAGAGCCTTCCATGTGACCACTTCAGACCAAAGGCGTGCAGAACAATGGAGGTGAGCTCCCCACCCCCCCCCCCCCCCCCCCCCCCCGCCCCCAGGACAGCACTGTGACTTTCCTTTCCTGCAGGGAGGGGCCTGTGTGATGCGTGTGGTTGCTGGTTATGTGTGTTTAACTTCTGTTTCATCACCAGTGATAGGAGTGTAGTATGTCACACACTTGCCATAGATACACACGCACACATTGAGCTAGAAGAAGAAAGGGTGTTAGCCAAGGATCTCGTGTTTCTTCTTCCTTTGAGTTTGCAAAGCTATCCCAGACTTCCCCAGAAGTAGTCAGGGACATGGAAAGACATCTGTTTAGATGGCAGGAGAGCTGGAAATGGGGTGAGACTGGAAGAAAGAGAGTACCAAGAAGGTTCTGGAGCCTGGGCAGCTCAAACAGCATGGAATACAAGCCAGAGAAAAGAGTAATTTCTTTAAAGACAAGGCTCCGCTGGTTCTGGAAACCAGGGTCCCTCACCAGGCAAGTCCTGACTGTGTCAAACAAGATCAACTGGGAGCTGAGCAAGAAGCCAAGTGGTAATGCTTTGATATGAAATATTTGTACAATATGAGACATGTATTCTTTTACATAAACTTCTCAGAGCAGACCGTCTCAGGCTTGACTACATCCTGAAGGCATGTTTATTGGTCCTGTAATTTGGATTTGGTGTGTGGTGGGTTAGAGGATTGTTCAGCAAATACTCCTGCCCCTCTATACCTTCATGGTGGGGGGGTGCTTTCCTGCTCCACTGATGGGACAAGTGGCCGTGTGACCTGCTTGGCCCGATAGAATATTAGCAGACACGACACAAGCGACATGGAAGATAGGCCTGTGCAGTCGGGCATCTGCCCAAGAAGAAAATACCACGGCTAGTCTGGTGGTCTGAAGAGGATGAAAAAAACATGTAGAGCTGATCTGGACCCAATCTGTGGCTTGAAATCAAGGCCAGCTGAAGCGAGCCTGGATCTGCCAAATCCAACGTAGGGTGAAGAATAAAATGATGGTTCTTTCAAGCCACCGAGATTGGGGGGTGGGTTGTGATAGAACATGACCGTGGCCGTAGCCATCTGCCAAGAAGAGAACCGCTGGCTGGGCCAGTAAACAGGGCAAGGAATGTGTGTTGTATAGTGTTTAGAGGGCGCAGTGAGTGAACAGAATGGTGGGGTGAGTCCCTGGGAGGTGCAAGTAGGCTGTAAATGGTGGGGGCTGCCATACGGAGCACCCCCCCTTGGGGCACGGTGGCAGGGTGCTCTTGCCCACCACAGCTCAGGGCCAGAATTGGGCTGCCACTCTCTCTGGCAGTGTCGGAGGTGGTGAAGCTGCTCTTAGGTACGCACGTCCGACAGCAGGGAATACATCACCCCCTGGACTCCAACAGTGGACAACATCATTCCAGACAGAAATCAAGAGAAACTTGGTGCTCATTGGTGCCATAGTCGCTCACAGGATAAACAAGAAGCCACCAGGACTGTCCACTCAGCACTTCTCACCAATCACAGACAAAAATGTTTCTCTTTTTTATTTTTTATTTTGTGTTTCTTTTTTTTTTTTTTTTTAAGGAAGATGGAATAAGGGCATTTTTAGTGCAGGTTGCAGTTCTTTTTGACATAAACTGCTCAGCCCAAGGGAACTGAAATGGACGAAGCCTATGCAGTCAGATAATGAATGGAGTTTGGGCGAAACACTGTAAAAGAAAGTGCTCAATTGTTTTTTTCTATCTGTAATGATGTTTGCCTTTACGGTGGTCAGTGGGGCTGTTCTCACTGACATTGAGCATTTGCGGAAAGAGGGGAGTCATACGTCTGTGATATCCAAGTGGGTATAATGAGATTTAGCATTACTAATTTATTTGCAAAATAAAATTTCAATTAGATACTAATTGTATGAATTTCCAGGACCACCATTTATTAGACAAGGGAAGTCAAACTACCACATTTGCTGGTCCCCTGATAGAACTGAGGCGATGTTACCTTCATCCTCAAGGAGAGTATGCCGGCTAGATTATTAATGGAGGCGCACCTCGGAAAGAGGAAAGAAGACAGATTGAGTGGCAGACAATCCTGTCTGGTCCCAGCCTGTCACTTGCAGACGTGCACCAGTTATTTGCACCTCTCTGGGCTACCCGACTGCCATGCTGAAACGGGTTACAGGCGTACTGGGAACTGATAAGCCCTCAGTGCCTGAGGCCTGGGGTGGCTGAAGTCCCAAGCTGGTCATGAGAGGGCTCGTCGGGAGCAGCCCGGGGCTCTGTTGGGCATGCCCCCTATTCTCCACCAATGGCTAAAACCGTGAGTTTCTCTGCAATGCACTGAGCACTGCCAAGAAGATGCCCTTTGCTATTGACCTCAACCATCTGCTGCAGAGTACACTGCTCCCCACTGTAGGCAAAAGGGTTGTGGAAATGCTAGAGACTTCCAGTCACAGGGGCTTGTGGAACGTGAGCATGATATGCAGGCCAAGTCTGGGTTGAGAGTAGGAGATGGGGAGGCAGTGAGGCCAGGTGGGACTCCTGCAAGGCCTAGCTCAGTAGGTAGCCCTGTGCCTCTTCCTTCACACAGACTGCTTACTTTTGCCTGTTTGCATAGATCTGCCTTTTGTGTAGGGTCCACACAAGTGGCTGGGCAAGGGCTTGAGCGTCGTGTGCGCATTCCGCACATTCAAGCACCTCTCTTTTCAAATCTGTGGAACGGAAAAGTTTGACTGGATTTGAAATTCATTTCCGTTATCACAAGAAATTTCAACATCTATGTCGGTCAAAGACAATAAAAAGAGAAGAACTCGTAGATTCTTTAAGGATAATTTCGACTAGTTGTAAATTTTTGAATGGCTGTAAAAAATGGCTTTAAATTTTTTATCACCTACTTGTGTGAACAAAGTTTCTCATCAATGGGGACTATCAAGAATTTGAAGAGATCATTAAAAAGACTTGATCAGGACTTGCTTGTAGCCATTTCAGACATAAAAGTTGGTATAAAACAGTTATGTCCATGGGAGCAAGCTCTCAACTTTCTCATTAAGATTTTTGGAAAAGATTTGATTTTGAGATTTTATATGAATTTAATATTTAATATCCGTCTCAAATGTTCTGTATTTTATTTTGATTATTATAGTAAGAAAATACGTTTTAAAATGTAATCAGTGTTTTCACCTGGCCTGTACAGGTGTCCTCAAGGCTCTCCCCCTCCCCCCATGGCTTATTCCAGTGGAATGTACAAATATTCTCACATCGTATCATGACTTCAGGTAGACATCAGAACACTTGGATGTTAATGCTTGTTTGCTGCTTTCTTTGACCAAATCATGTGAGTGACGTGGGCCTCAGTTCTCCTATCCGTAAATGACTGGATTGGGTGAAATTCTTTCTAAGGTTGACTCCAATTGTGGGGTTATTTTAAACCATCTCTTTACATCTAGGGTCGTGCCTGGGCTTTATTTCTAATTAGGATACATCTTGGTAATTGATCAGTGGTTTTTAAATAACTTTAATTCCTGGTGGTCTTGCTACAAACCAAAGGAATTCATATGCGTTACAGAGATAATGGAATTGGGTATGAGTTTGTGACCAAAACATTTATTAGCAAGGAAAAATTAGCCCGTGCCTTGACTCCAAAGAACTCAAGGTGCTATACTAATGCCACAAACCTATTTGTTCAAATTAAAATTTCTGGAAACATTTGTCTTGTTCCTTTAAGTTCAGAAATGCAGACCAGGGCAGCCCGGGTGGCTCAGCGGTTTAGTGCCACCTTCAGCCCAGGGCCTGATCCTGGAGTCCCGGGATCAAGTCCCACGTCGGGCTCCCTGCATGGAGCCTGCATCTCCCTCTGCCTGTGTCTCTGCCTCTCTCTCTCTCTCTCTCTCTCTCTGTCTCTCATGAATAAATAAAATCTTAAAAAAAAAAAAAAGGAATGCAGACCAATTTGAAGGAAGCCATAATATGACATGACATGACATGACATGATATGATATGATATGATATGATATGAATGCAAGCTCCCATGTTCAGAAGGCGCTGCTGATATGGACTGTGCCTGTGTTAATCACTTTTACATCCGAGCAGTGCTGCCTATTTACTTCTAAGCCATCTCTTTCCACCTTTGGAGACCACTGTCTCAGATTGAGAATGAGGCTGAAGATTGGAAAGACTATGACTACTTTCTAATCAACTTGTTTTGAGCTAGAAATGTACCTTATTTGTCTTCTCCTCCATGACCCCCTGCCCCTTTATGAGCAAACATGGAATAATAATAATAGTAGTAATAATAATAATAATAATAATAATAATAGTAAATGTGCCAGATACATTCAGCATTCAAAACCTGATAAAAACCCTACTGTAGACCTTAAAATTGACATAGTTTAGGAAGAGGCCTGGAAAAGCACATTACTGGATATCAGAAAACCTTGAAGCATTAAAGCATCCATTTCAAAGGAAAGGACTCAAAGAATAATTCAGCATGTGTGATCTGATTGGACATGGACAGCTTTGCACAGACCATTGAATATGTAAGTGCGTGACCCTAAATGCTTATAGGCACTCCTAAAATTAGAAATATGTGCAGCCTGCAGAAGTCTGAGAAAGAGAAAAAGTAGTTGACATGTATCATGATGCCTCATATTCCCCTCTGAGATGTGTAGGCAGTCTTTCAGGGGAGATTGAACATCAAAAGCTACGTGAAGAAATGATCTAACATTGCCAGCTCATTTGTTCCATGGATTAGTGTCAACATCACACAAAACAGGCACTATACAGTGGAAGCAAGAGTTCAGGGTTTGGTCTGTGGGTGAAGAAGATAAAGCAAAAGTCAGGAATTAGTGAGGCCTTAAAAACAATGGGGTCTCTTGGGTTCCAGCAGGAACTCAAGTTGCATAAATGGAGCATTTAGTAAAGATGAAAGACGCCATAGAACACTGTCTGTAAAATTCAAGAGCCGATGCTGTAAAGCCATAGGAAGGAAATACCATTTATTAAGCACATATGTAGGGCACTGTGGTAGGTGCTTTCACACCCTTTGAGCTAAGTATAACCCTGGTACCATTCCCTTCCTAATTGGTGAGGAAATTAGGACTAATGGAAAGGTTACAAAATTTGTTGTTGACTGTAGACATACATGTGATGGGTGGGTCTGTTTCTTAGCCTAACTGAGGGGATATTCTCAAAGATCACAGTATCTTCCCTGTTGGTTCCATGGAACACTGCACTTAACAGCTATGTTCCTTAAAATCTGGAGGATTTTTGTCTTAATATTTCTGATCTAAATTCAGTCACCCAAGTATGAGACACTTTAAATGTTTCCCAGGCATTTATTTGAAAGGAAAACATTTCTTAATGAGTTCTACCAAGAAGCCAAGAGCAATTGTCCTTAGGGTTAGGGGTACCGCAATGACAGGGGTGTCTCCTCTGGGTTCCGGGGCTGCTGAGGAGGCCACACTGCTACAATACTTTTTTCCTACCCTTTTTTGGCTGCGTACTCCTTGAGTGACTCTTCGTATGACAATTTTGTAATATTTGCTATAGGAGAAGTAGAAAGATAATTCAGTGTTTCCTCTAGCAAGATTGATCAAAATTTGAATGTTTATTATTGACAGGGTAGAAAAGTTACTTCCTACTACAGATGCTCTATTTGTGAATTTCTACTGTAATTACATTCCAGGAACAGGTAATGCTCCAAAGAGAGAAAGCAAGGTCCTGTAAACAAGCCTGCTATTTCATAATGTGGCCAGAACGGACTAGAGGCAGAGTCCCAGCAGAGCTGGAGAAGCTGAAGATTCAAGGTCTTTATCAAGGCATAGGTGCTGCCTGCAGGAAGAAGCAGTCACCTGAGCTGGGAGACAAAGAGCGTTGCCTCAGGCTGGGGACATCACTGCCCCTGCCTGTGGTGGTCCTGGGGCTGCTGGTGGGGCTGGCACACTGGGTACAATCTACCCACCCACCTGGTCCTTAATGACAACTTCTTCTGGTGGGCCACCTTGAGCATCCTGACCCAGCTTTGCCTTCAGTGAGAAGTAAGTGAACCAGGCACTGCTCATTATCACATGGCTTTATGGCCGCTTGGCATCCCGACCTCTACCCTCAGGTCAGGCCTGATGAGGAAGAGGGAGGTGAGGACTTGGGACTGGAAACTGGGGAGGGGCTCTTCGCACCTTGATCAAATCTCCAAAAGCTGTGGCCTCGGGTGAGAAACACCTCTCACGCAAAAAAACTACTAAAGAATTTACAGATATGGCATTGCCATAAAAGGCTGAAGCAGAGTCACTTTTTAAAGCCATCAATAATAAACACATTTTGATCAATCATGCTGGAGGAAAGACTGAATTACTTGTCTATCCTTTTTTTAGGAAATATTACAAAATCGTTATTATAGAAAGAGGCAATCAAAGAGAATGAAAGGAAGAAATGTAGGGAAACCAGCATTACAGGACAGTATCAGTTCTAATAAGCTAATAAAAATATTTTTCTGTCATTCAGTTACTTTTCTGGATGTTTTGAAAATTTGTGATATTGCTCAGTTATATAAAATTTCTGATTTGATGCAATTTCTTTACCCACTCAGATTAATTTTTCTACTCATCCCTGATTTTGCATTCATCTTTTGGAATTCTTTTTCTTAAAGAATACCCCAGAAGTTGAAGCTTCAGATGCCACCAACTGGGATCTGTCTCTTCTGTTCACTTCTGCTAGGACGCAGAAGGCCATGCCCAGCATCCCTGTGTCCCTAAGGCTGGTATCTCTGCCAAGAGGGATGTTAGGACTTGGTGCCTGGTAGCGTTTCATAGAAAGGACATGGATCAGAGAGGGCTTTCAGTTTTATTTCTGAATTAGGCTTGTTCTAATTATGTGCCCCTGGGCAGGCCACTATAGTGCCCTGTGACCACATTTTACCATTGATATGTTGTGCTAAATAAATAAGGGCCTCCTCATCTCCCAGGGATGTCCTGTATCCAGTATTATGTATAGTAATGCTATTACTACCTAGTATTGTGCATAGATGGTAAAACCTATGTAGAAGAAGGCAGCCAAAAAGAAGGAAAAAAAACTATTGGTATCATGCTTTTTCCTCTGGCTAGCAGCAAACTGAGGTTACCTGTAGCATCTTGGTGAAGCTTTACCACCTTAATATGCTGTTCCCTTATCATCTTTGAGACTAGATGAAAACTGTCACATGTCCTTTTCTAAATTTCTCAAAGTGGAGTTGTTGTTGTTGGTGATGAGGTGCCTTTTTTCCTTTTCCTTTTGTTATATATGGAAGAAGCAGAAACACTCATTTCTTCCCTGTTTCTACTTACTTTGTACCTTTCTCAACCTGTCCTCCTCCTTATCCTCATGAGCCTCCCACCCAGTCAATGGCCCAGTACCGCTGCCCTCGACTTCTGGTCAAAAAATGACCTAGCCATTCATTCCCCTCTTCCAGCTCTTCCAGGGACTTGTGAAACATCCTGGAATTAGGCTAATATTCCCCTCCCACAGACGGAGCAAAAGATGAGGGAAGACAACAGGGGGTGGCCTTCTTCACATTTGGGGAGGTCCGCTAGGGAAGGAGCCAACAGTGCTTTGTGCTCCTTGCTGGTCCCCCAGTGGGATCACTTGGGCTCCTCTTGTTCCTGAAGAAGAAACCCCTGACCTGTATTCTCTTCCTTGTCATATCTGCCCCCTACCCCAAGTTACTTTGGGCTTCTGAAATGTGCAGACCATGAGCAAATGAAAACGGGGCCGGGGTGGGGGTGTAAATAATCCATAAGGTCAATTAACTATCTAAGAAAGGAGAATAACACCCTCCAAGGTGTCATCAACCAACGAGAAGGGCAATGAGTCTGGTCCCATTTGGAAATTTTCTGGGTCTCTATGAATTTGTTTCTCAAGGTAAATCACCAGTCTGTCTAGCCACATTTGTTAACAATGCATGTAACTCTTAACGGCATCTCAAAAGCATACTTACTCTCAATTTCGCTTCTCATTCGTTTTTATGATACTAGAGAAATTCAGATTATATAGGCTTTCTTTGTGCTGAGATGGTAATTTTATATCACTGTAGATTAATAGCATTTTTAGTGATATTTGGTATCACTCATTTGTCTCCTGTGGTCGTAAAGATATATATTTTTTCTAATTTGGCTTTGCCAACAAATAAAAAATAAGAGTCTTTTTCTGTTGAATGAGCGAAAAAATCATTCTGATCATGAAGAATTATTCCCTTTTAACATACCCACAATCCGCCATCTAATTGTTTTTGTTATTGCGGCAATACAGTTTCTACAAGAATGTGTGTGCGTGCCTGCGCGCACGCATACAGTTTGGCCTGCAGAAGAATCTCTCCTGGTTGCTACTTGATCTTTACTTTTGAGACTTGGAGTTCTGATTACTGAGCCTCTAGCTTATCTGTTTGGAGCCTGTTCATCCAGGCCCCTCTGTCTTAGAAGACAGAAACCTCCTGTTTCTTCCCCTTCCTCTCCTGCGGTCCTCGAGTTTTGCAGTTATCTTTATTGGTGAGTGGCTAGATATGTCTGGAATTCTATTCTGAGAACTGGTCCTGCAGTGCTCACTTGGAGCAAGCACCCATTCCGGGGACGGTTATTATGGAGTAGGAAGGCAGTCAGACTCGTTTTAGCTATCAGCTTTTAAGAGCTTCCTCCATCTGCTAAAATGTGCACTGCAAAGTTGCACATAAAATGCTGATTAGTACCTCAGTACAGATTCATATAATGAGCCACTCTCTCTTGGTTTACACCACACTCTCCTAACTACCTATTCACCTGTTCTATTGGAAAATTTTAATCATCTCTCTGACATTAGCTTGGCAATTTCAGCGGCCACTTCACAATCTTTCAAAGTCTTTCTGCTCCATTTCATTCCTATTTCTTTTCTGCTTGTGTTAATTATTTTTGCAGCCAGCATACGTGTTTGTCAATAATGCATTACATTTTCCATGTGTCAGTTCCTCAGCCCATCAAAGAACCCTGCTTTTTACATTTGGAATCTATTTTCCCCTTTCCCTACTCAGCTTATTTTGCTCTGGGCCTGCCTCTACTCCTCATTCCAAATCCACCAGAAGTTGCCTAAAACTTGGCACTTGCAGAGCAGTTCCCAGTTTTAATTAGGTCTAGTTCTCCACAGAGCATTAGGTCGGGGCCTGCAAGGGGCTGCAAGTTGTCTGAGGGCCCTGTGATTCCTTAGGGGCCCAAGATGACTTCCAAACTCTCACTTTCTGGGATGGTCACTTCTGGGATGTGCATGAGACAGTTCTCCCATCTAGGATCAAGGACCAGGACCTAAATCCCTCACTAAGCTTGCGGGTCATGAAAACCGGTCCTGACTTTAGTGGCTCCATTCCCAATGTGCTGCCTTTGCTTAATGAAAAAGGCCTTCTCGTAAAAAAATTTGTCTTTAAAATTTGTGTATAGTTGACACACACTGTTCCGTTAGTTTCGGGTGTTAACACTGCAATGATTCGAACCCTTCATACGTTATACCTCACCACCATCTGTCACCATGGGGCCCTGTTAAAATATCATTGATGGTATTCGCTACACTGCGCCTTTCATCTCTGTGACTTATCCACTCCATGCCTGGTAGCCTGTAGCCCCCACTCCCCTTCACCCATTTCACCCATCTCGCCCATTCCCCCAGGCCCTTTCCTCAGACAGCCATCAGTTTGTTCTCTTTGTTCATAGATCTGATTCTGCTGGGGGGAAAACAAAGCCTTCTCTTAATGGCCACCCAAAAAACCACCTAGCATAGTGCCAGGCACATACCAAAGCTCTACACTTACACAACCGGATGTGTTGTAAAGGGCTTAAGACTCACAGGCCAATGGGAGGCATGTTGCTCCTTTTAAAGCCACCAGGACCGTTCTCCCCTCTGGCCCAGCATAACCTTTTCTTGGGGATTTTCCAGTGGTTACCATTTCCCTCTTCATGATTAATATCACGGGTCCCTACGAGTTGTCCTAATCCCAAGACTCTTCCTTTGTCGGTGCTTCTGAGAATTTACGGACAGTTCCCTCTCCCAGGCTGAGGAAGCGCCATTTTAAGAGAACTCTCGGCCGCTCAGAATGGATGCCCTTTGGTGAAGGGCACAGGAAGGGAAGTTTCTTTCCTTGCTCTGCTTTTGTTTCAGATCCCCCGGGGGTTACACACATCCTGCTCGAATTCCCCGGTTCCTTGGGGAAGCGCTCAGCCTGTGACGGGAAGAGAAGGGACGTGGGCCCCGAGCCCCACAGACGGGGGGAGATGAGCTGAGGCTCCTCTGGGTCTGGGCTGCCACTTTGTTTTCTCTTCTGCCCAAGTACGTCACTCGTGTGCACCGGAATGCTCCAAGTGCCACACGCTGACCCTTGGTAAGATTCCATGTCTTACTTCCCATCACTCTGGCCTTCAGTTGCCAGCTCCTTCTGGTATTTTTAACTGCCTCCCATCGTCTCCACGCCGCAGGGCAACACGAGTGTGGGAAATGGGGGTGTCCGAGGGGTCCCCTGCTCCAGGGTTTCAGGGTATCAGACCTTTCTTTCAGGTCTTTTCCAGTAATCACAAGTGATCATTTTCTGCTGCTGGTCCCACAGGGAGCGCTGCTTTTCAGATATTTTTCGTTTTCGTTTTCTGTCCAGCAGTCTCGTGACTCAGCAGAGGCCTTGACAGAGGTTGACCCAGGGACGAGTCAGGGACGATAAAGTCATATTTCACTCACCCTTCAGATAATCACCTGGTTATGAGTGCTCACTAGAAACGGAGGCTTTCTCTCCAGGTGGCCTTTGTCTTTATTTCTAGATCTTTTTGGAAACACCTTTCTTGAATTGAAAGGCCGCCTCTAGATAGATCTTCCAGGACAGAAGACTTCTGGTGGAGTCTCTAACTCACAATAATAAGAAGGTGAAACCACCTCTCGACTCAGTGACCTTGTATTTGAGGTCGGCACAGGATGAACATTGTGCAGCTTACCTTGTCCACTTGATATTGAGCTCCGGTACCTGAATCAGGCTAAGAAATTGCCTTCCCTGGCCACTCCCTGCTTTGCCCAGCTAAATAAAAATGAGTTGTTAGTTTTATTTGGTTTACTAACTCCACGGGTCAGGATAATGTAAAGTAAAGTATATGCATGAGGCGAAATGCGGACAAATTCTCTGTGCTTATTTATAGGCAGTATCTACAGTTAACTATGCTTTGTGAAAATATTTCCTTGGAACGGTCACAGGGGAAGGGTTTTGTTACGAAAAGTTGAGAGTGGAGGACAGAGGAGGGGTTCTTACATCACACCCTCTGCTGAATTAAAAAAAAAGAGGATTCCATAATATTCGGTTAACTTTAGCCAGTGATAACCTCACCAAGTGTCCACATATGTCAAATTGGGATTATGAAATTACCTGTCTCGTGGGCTTCCTGCGACTACTTCATATCACTTGTACAAGTACCTGGCACGTAGTAAGTATTCTGTAAATGTTAGCAGTTATTATCAACTAACACAATTCCTAGCTGCTCTTGTAACATATGACCCTTTACAGGGAAGTTGCAGACTAATAGGCCATGAATGGGTTGCAGTCATGAACAGCATTTTAGACACTTTTTAGTTGCTGTGTTTTACAATTGAGCAATTTTGCACACATACCAAAAAGCAACAACAACAACAACAAAAACAAAAAACAAAACCCCAAGAAACAAAAACAACCAGTTATTTGCAGGTTTGCTTTACAAAGAGAGGACCCAGGATGTGAGGCATATTCAAGGCAACACAGGCTGGAGTTGACGGGCCCTGTGAGAGGGTGTGTCTTGCTTGCCACTTTGCCAAATTGTCACCGCGCAGGCATGCAGCTTGGCCCATTGAGCATTTGCCCTTCTCTCTCTTGTCTTATATACTCCACCAAACACTTTGAAATAGGCGCCAGTATTTTGCTTTACACAAAGTATAAGACATATGGTTTGGCAATATTTTCCACAGTCCAGAGTGAAGGAAACTAATAGAAGGGAAGG
Organism: Vulpes lagopus; assembly: GCF_018345385.1. Lineage (NCBI taxonomy): Eukaryota > Metazoa > Chordata > Mammalia > Carnivora > Canidae > Vulpes > Vulpes lagopus. Next base: position 99,979,825 of record NC_054834.1, on the reverse strand, counting down.
TTACGTGACTTGAAAAATGTTGCCCAGTGAGTGTCTAGGGACTGGGACTAGAATCCAGAATCCGTCTTCAGCAGCATCACGCCACTTCCCCAACCTGGTGAGCAAACTCCTTCCTCATATTTCAGCAGAAGCAGTTTGTCCTCTGTCAATTCACCAATTGCTGTGATTTTTAAGTAGTAAGGTGACAGGATGTGCCAGTTTCAAATGGTAAGTTGAAATGTGACGACCTAAGGTGTCTGAAGGATGTCCTCTCCACTGTGCTCACAAACAGGCAGGCTCTAATTATTTGCATGGAGTTTGGCTCCCAAGATAATTCAGTGTCCGCGTGGCTCCGTTTCACCTCTACTTATTTCCATTACCTTGCATATTAGCTGTGTCAAGTTGATGGGCCTGCTGTTCCCCAGGGTGGCTATTATAAATATGGTGTTCCAGTGGAACGCTTCCAGTCTTCTGGAACCTCATTTGAACTAAGCAAGTTCTCTATAATGATCATTAATGATGTATTGCTTGCATATAAATGTTGGATATTAATCTTTTGTTTACTTTCTCTATGCCATCAGACTTTTTAGAGGTTCTTTGTAACATGCTCTTAATTGATGATGAGAAGGAGTTTTTGCATTTGAGAAAGCGTCAGTGTTTTCAGTTGACAAGGCACTGTGTGGTAGGTGAAGGCTTGATCCCGGAGCCCTGGCCGATGGACCCACCTCCCTTGGCAGGTCTGGCTGCCCAGCGCTCTTGGAGTTCACGCATAACTAGTGTCAAGGCACAAAACCTCACCTGAGCCAAGGCTGGCCGTTGGCTCAGACGTTTCATGAATTAGAGACAGGAACCTGTCTCTGCCAGGAAGTCCCTGCAAGATGGCTGGGATGAGTTAGCCACCAACTCTGGAAGGAGGGACGTTGTGGGTGCTGGATACATTCTGCTCCTTTCTCACAGGACCTGAATTGGACCTGTGCTATAGTGGGTCTGAGGGCTTGTCTGGTTTGGATCCTTTGATAAAGCCCTTTCCGCCAACACCCAGAACTCCAGTGCTGAGTGCAATCTGAAAGGGTCCCCCATGACTTGGGACAGATCTTCTTTTCTTATTGAATTAGACTGGAAAAAATGCCTGCAGATTGGTTTAGTCTGACTTTACACCAGGAGGTTTGCCCCAGGAATAGATTCCTAGATGTGCAGGAAATGATGAGGCGCCAGTGTTCTTTCTGGCACGAAGTCACTCAGTAAGACAGGGGCTCAGGAATAAGACAGACCTGGATTTGAAACCCTGCTCTGCCACTTACTACCTGTGTAACTTTAAGAAAGTTTCTTTTTTGTGTGTGGATGTTGTTCACTGCATGGATTTCCCTGGAGTTTTATTGAAATATAACTAATATAGAGTTTTATTGAAATATAACTAATATAGATGCTGTATAATTTTAACATGTATTTAAGGTTTCTTAAACCCTATTTAAGCCTTGGTTTTCCTTTTGTTCAATAGAAACACTAATGGTACTCACTTGATGGGGTCGTTAGGAGAATTAAGTGACAAAACATATATAAACACAGCCCTAAATGTAATACAAAGCAAGTGCTCAGTGCAAAGTACAAAGCTGTAATAGTATTTTAAAAATTATTTGTCATTATTATTCTTATTGATGATGATGATGATGATGATGATGATGATGATGATGATCTTACCTGTAGAGTCCTCTCCTGACCTTACTCATCATCCTGGAAGAGAGAGGCTATTTGCTGGGGTGTTCCCGTGCACACATCCCTGTTCCTCCTGTCTCTGTTACAGAAGTTATGCGTGCTAGAGGTAAAGGAGATCTTGCTGGGTTTAGTTAGGAGCAGGATGAGGAAATGGCCCTGTGCCAAAACCACAAATTCACCACAAGTCTTTTATGATAAGGAATGCACATTAAAACCTATTAGAAGCAGGCATGCTTATGACATGTAGACTCATGTCTGGGGAAGGTGTGGAAGATCTCCTGGCAGAAGCCAGTCGTAGACACGGAGGCCACTGAGGCAGGCATGCCATGGGGTCATGTGGAAGGTGGTTAGTTCCATGGTTGCTCTTGGTATCAATAACTGTGGTCATGGGTGGGCCGTGTAATCGCCTCTGTCCTCCAGATTCTCACCATCTCTCACTAGAACTTTGGGAAAAGCTAAGACTGTGTTCCCTGCCATCAACCTTTTCCTGCTCAAATTCATTCTTCCACACTGCTGGCAGAATGGTCTTTCTAGAACATAGCCCCACTTATGCCCCTTCTCTGCTCATTGGTCTTTGCTAGTGCCCGTTTATCCAAGTAAGTTAGTGGCCAGAACCAACAGCCTAACCCCTTAGGCCTATGCACATGACTACCAATCCCTTGTGCCCCAAATCCAGGATGAGTTGGTGGTCCCACTCTAGGGGACAGTACTGGGAAGAGGCTGGAAAACTCAAGGAGGGCTTTTCACCACTCCCTCTGAGTATTCACCACCCAGTGCGTTGCACTGGAGAGAGATGAAAGGAAGGCACACATGTGTTTCCCATCTTGCCTGGAGATTAAGTGTTTTCACAATCAAGGAAATGTGTATGGTTTCATATGCCTGAAAAGTTGTTCGATCCCTAAAGCTGAAGTCTGGAATCTTCCTGAAGCATCACTAGAGAGGACTGGGGACTTCATTCATTTCAATTGATTTCTTTTTCCTTTTGGAAACAAATCTTCATATTACTGCTTGGGTGTCCCTAAAGTACCGCCCTTCTACTTTTCTGTAAATACATACTTGTATTATAAATACATACTTGGAAGTCTGTATGATTCTTAGGGGAGCTTCCATTACATATGGTTTTTTAGCATTCTCTAAATAGTCACTTATATCATGTAAATAGAAGTTGAGGCCACTCACCTTCAGATTCTTTAGAAAAATTGAGTTTTTCCTTGACAAATAAGGCGATGTCTCTTTCTTCAAATCTAGGAGGGCTTGACTTAAAGGCAAGCCAGGTCACTTTGGCAGAGGTAGAATGTACAACCCTTCCTGGTCTTCCCCCATTTTTCTTGATCTCCTAGGCCCCATATCAGCAAGCTGGAGAACTCTGCCTCTCTCCTGGGAATTTAGGAGATTTCCCGGAGGACTAGCACAGTGGTGATGGTACAGCAGCCCTGCCTCAGGCCCTCTGACTTTGCTTCTGAGGGGGCCACCATTAAATGACATGTTCCCATTTTAATACTTAAAACCAAGAAAGAAACATTCTATCTCCCCTTCCTCAATATTGATCTCACAAAAAGTAAAGACTGGGTAAGATTGATTGAGTGATTGATTGATTGATTTTAAAGACATAATCCCTAGTAGGCCCTGTTGCCCAGGGTCTTCTGTGTGTGCCAGAAACCAATGTGCTTTGGCTCAACTGAAAATCAGAGACCAAAGGTTTTCTGATTTGTGTCAGCCAGGTCAATCTGGTTTGTAAGTCTTATCAATTGGAAGTCTAGCAAAATGTTTGGCTCCTAAGATTATTGATCTATGTCCCAAATCAGCTTTTTCTTTTTTGAAAAGATTTTATTTATTTATTCATGAGTGACAGAGGGAGAGAGGCAGAGACAGGTAGAAGGAGAAGCAAGCTCACTGTGGAGAGCCCAGTGTGGGACTCAATCCCAGGACCCTGGGATCACACCCCAAGCCGAAGACAGACGCTCAAACACTGAGCCACTCAGGTGCTCCCTGAATCAAGATTCTTTTGCTCTCATCACCCCTGTCTGTCACTAGAGATATGACCCAAGAAATGCCAGTCATAAAAGTATGTATCCAGCAGCATTTTTCTTATTAAGTTAGCAGTGTACAAAACAAATATGGAAGTCAGTGATTTCCTACAGCCCCAAACTGCTTTGTTCTCCCAACAGAAATGCTGCAGCACATTACTCCAAAATGTAGACTAGGACCCTTGGGTATTTTACAACAAGTGAACAATGGCTGGGTCATTTAATTTAAGAAACATAGCTAGCTAAGCCCTCATTTATTTGTGCAAAAAATTCAGTGGGCTTTTATCATGCTTGTACAAGATCCAGTTTTCTGAAGACTCTGTAAATCCATAAATACCCTTTGACATGATGGGCCATTACAGCTCTTAAAGACTCATTGCTGTCTGTTGGATCAAACTTGTACTTCATGTTGAAGCCTGGGAAGAAGATTTATATGTCAACCGTTCCAAATCATATCTCTACTTAAAACTCACTATCTTGGGAATGAACTGTAAACTATTTTTGCCTGCTGGTATGAAGCACTATTCCCCGCCAAAGAGTCTTAGAAACATTTCAACTCTCGAGGCTCACATCTGTACACACCTGCAATCAAATATCTTTCCCTTTTCTTCTCCCTGGGGGATGGAACTCAGCTTGGTAGACAAGTCTCATAGTCTCAGACCTACCACTTAACTCAAACTTGACCTGAGTCACATAAATCACTTAATCTTTTAGAAAGAGATGAGTGTTGGAATGAAGAGTCGAATTTCTTACCAAAGGTCATTTATTAAGTTTCTGTTCATGACCAGAAGGAGAAGCAAGGCAGTGCTGCCTCATTAAAAGAATCAGAAGAAACCTTCAAAAAGCCAAGAGTAGTAAGCAATGTCATGTGGGAGAGAAGGTTAAAGAGAATGAAAACTCTGAAAGAATCTTGGGATCCAACTTTTCTCTCACTCCTCACACCCAACAAGGCATTTGGTCTCATTCATTTTACCTCTGTGGTGTCCCCCAAGCCCAGCCCCCAACCCCATTCCTTCTGCTACAGCCTAGTTCAGGCCATCAGCATCTCTCTTTGGACTCTTGGTTTCTCTGTTTGTCCACATAGCAGAAGGCATTGCTTTGTAATGCAAGGAATGAAATTATGTGGCAAAGAGGGTCTTCCACGATTGGAAGGTGCTTCTTCTACTCTCCTGATCTCCTTACTTCCCACCATTCCCTAAGAACATCTTGCCTCAGTCCTGTCCCTCTGCCTAGAACATCCTCTCACATCTTGCTCTCACTCTTTGAAATTCTAAACTCCCATGAAACCCCTTCCGTCCGCCTAATGAAAATTTATAGCTGCTGCTTCATTCACCATGTCCTCAAAGCACTGTCTTTGTAGAGGTCAATTTTGATCTCTTTCTTGTCTTGTATATATTCATCGGTGTATCTCTGCTTTCCCCTCCGATTATAAGCTCACTGAAGGCAGGGTACATATCACCCAGTATCTAGCATGGGGTCCTACATGTAGATTATGCTTAGTAAACATGCACTGAATAAATGAGTGTACATGGACAGGTAAGTGGACTTGGCAATTGGTCTTTGGAAGAGGAGGAAGAGGAGAGTTAATGGTGTTGACATAGAACTCAGAATTGAAAACAGTAAGGTGAGAAAGGGTGGTGAGCAAATAGAAGTCTTCTGCAAGATATATATAAAAATACAGTATGCACATATAGGGTTTTTATTTATGGAGGTTGTTCTCATGTACTGCTAGCTTATCTCTTCCTATTTCTCTTCTGTCTATAGCCTAAAGAAATTCTCTCCCTTATCGTTCTCCTATCCAGCCCTGTAAAGTTAACTATACACAGCAAGGTCTTTGCTGATCTCAAAGCCGTACAAATCTCAGTAGTTAATAGGATTGGCATCGAAATACTTCTAGAGTCTGGTTTCATTTCTGCTCCATCCAGCATTACTGCAGGCGCATTCTGACATCGTGGCTGTTTTTTCAATCCTTTCTGTCTTCAGAGCATTTTGGAATTATCTCGTAAGTTGATTCAAACCTTATATTTTCATTGCCTTTTCATTTTTACTTTTCTTGTTTTTTTCTCTGCAAATTAACATGCATTTTATTCTGTTCCCTTAAAAAAATTGAATGCCAGAGTCTGATGCCACTTACATTCCCTCAGACTCTTCTGAAGAGATCCCTCCCATTCCTCAATGTCACTGATTTTCTGTAAGCACAAAACATTTTCATTTGTACCACCTTCATGCACATGTCAGGACACTGCAGATCCTCTACCAGCCTTGGCAACATCTGTGTGATGACAGCCTAGGGTTGTCCTCACTTTGGCTTCCTTTAATAGCCAACCTTTACCCTCAGGACCCATTTCTCCACTTTCCCTGTCTTTATACCAGCAGGGACCGTGACAGCTATAACCCATCTCTCCCCGCATCCAACAACTACTGGGTAAGTTGGAACACAGTTTTCATTACTTATTGTCACCAAACCAGCTTCTAGAAAGGCTTCTGAATGACTCTCCCATACTCACCATTTGCCTCTGTTTATCCCAAAGGGTTTCTATTCCTTGGATGAGGCTCCTCGATGGTCGAGAATCCTGCAATCTCAGGTGGAGAGTGGGGCCAAGCTAATTCTATTTCTAATTCGGTCTCATTCTGGGACCTCCTGCATGTCTTTCATGCCCACTGTGCCAGCCTCCCCATCTGTTTTCTCTGATATGCCTTCTGATGCTTTCTGTAATGCCCCACCAAAAGCCTCCTTTCCTTTTCCTCTCCACAACTCTAATTCATTTATCCTTGCCTACAGAGTTATTATTTGGAAGAAGAGCTAAAAATTGTTGAGCTCTTCCTATGAGCCAGGCATTGTCCTTTGCACGGTCTTTGGATTAGTTCCTTTGTTCTTCATTACAGTTTCATGAGGAAAGTACTATATTTTTAGGCCCACTTTATAGAGCAAAGAACTGAGGTTTAAGGGGGGAATCAGCTTGCTGGCCTTCCACAGCTGGAGAACAACAGCAATAGGGGTTCCCACTGTGCACTCTTGCATTAGTCAGCCTGTGGAAGGGCCTCGTGCAGTAGGCTGGGCGCGCTCACTGATGGCTGGTGCAGCAGTGCGGGATGGAGATGCCCACATCCTGCCTTCCATCAACTAAGTCCTACCCAGCATCCCTGGCAGGGCGCCTAATGGCAGCTGCCATAGAAACGACCTTTCTCTACAAGTGTGCAGGCTACTTGCATCTGGGCGGGGGGCAGAGGTATCTCTCTACAACCTTGGCTAATTCTGGACTGATCCTTTTCTTTTTTTTTTTTTGAGAGTGAGAGAGGGTATGAGCAGAGAGGGTGGAGGGCTAGAGGGAGGAGGAGAGAGAGAATCTCAAGCAGGGCTCGATCTCATGACCTTGAGATCATGACCTGAGCCGAAATCAAGAGTCAAACACTTAACGACTGAGCCACTCAGGAGCCCCGTGGACAGGTCCCTTCTTCAGCTAACCCTGTCCTCAGACCAGGTGACCCATCAATAGCAGCAGGCAGCCAGCCCCCGTGGCCCAACTTGCCCTTGGAGAAGCAGCGTTGAAACAAATGTACACACCTCATAACAAGATCCCCCACCTCCACACACTTTCCCTCTTAGCTTCTAGAAACATACAACCATCCATGTCACCCTCCACCCTTGCCTGCAGCTTAACTGTGCTGCTTATCAAGATCCGATGAAAAAATTTGTGTACAGTAAAAATTGAATCCAGACACAGAAGAGATTCCCTGCAAATTCTTCCCTCCCATCTTTCCCAGCCCTTGGCTTAGGCTGCCTCTTTTTCTTTTCTTTCTTTCTTTTTTTTTTAATTCATGAGAGACATGGAGAGAGAGAGAGAGAGGCAGAGACACAGGTAGAGAGAGAAACAGGCTCCATGCAGGGAGCCCGACATGGGACTTGATCCCAGGTCTCCAGGATCACCCCCTGGGCTGAAGGCAACGCATAACCGCTGAGCCACCTGGGCTGCCCCAGCCTGCCTTTTTTAAACTTTTTTTTTTTTTTTAATGATGCACCACTTTCTGCATACGAAATAATAAGCCATATACCAGATTGGTCTTAATTCCAGCTCAGCTATTGAACTTCAAAATTGAGGATGCTTCCTCTCTGTAAACTTCAGTTGCCACCACCAACACCCACCCCCTCTCCCCACCTTGAGGAAGGTAGGAGAAATCTGGATTCTGATTTTTTTCAGGTGTCAATCTGCAATTTTTTAAACCAACTTTCCTCTCAATGTTCTCAGAAGTTCTTGAGATTTCGATAGAACTTTAGAAGCTAGAGTTTTTCTGAATGTCTTAGCGTTTTCCCACCAACTTGATACCATCATTGGCATAGTCTTCCTTACGAGAATTCGGTCCCTAAAATGCTACTACCTGGGGATTTAACACCACTGCCGTATGTTTTCAAGGTGTTATTCTCTCATTGGATGTCCAGCTACCTGGGTGTCCCATATCACCACGTGCCTAGGTGGGGAGGGACAGAGGAGGCTAAGCCTTGATGGTGGAGGCGAAGGGAGTGACCAGGGAAGAGTCCATCTGGGCATTTGAGGGCAGCGTGATTGAACCAGATGGCTTTGGGGGATGAAAGGAAATAGCTGGTCTGAGGAAAGGAGGTGGAGGTGAGCCGTGAGGTGAACTCCCAACAAGGCCCTGAGGAGTAGCTTTTTCCCAGAGCTCAGGGTCCTTCCTCTCCTCAACTTGGCTGGGCGTACTGGGCTCCTCCTTTTGGTTCTCTTTCTTCCCCTAATGATTGCTCCCTGCCTCTCGCTCCTGCTGTGGCTGCACTGAGTCTCACCATCAGCCATGCCAATGGCACCCTTTCGTCCAGGCTGCTGGCTCCAGGGCCCTGGGCATTACTGTGGCCGAAAGCTACTGGCTTTGGAGGCTGTGATTGAATTCCTATTTCATCAAGGAAGGAACAGAGCTTTGTGTGTCTCTAGTGGGCTGGAGCTTGAAATGTGACTCTTGTACTGTGAACTCCTGTGCGTTCACTCCACATTTGAACCATGGGGTCAGGGGCCTGTGTCACCAAGTTGCCCTCTAGCATTGACAGCATGTGCTCCTGTGCCACAGAGGGCTTGCCTTGTACGCCAGCCCTGGAAGCTGATCTGGACACATTGGGGTTTTTTTTTGGCGGGGGGGAGGTACAAATGGCAGGGAGCAGAAAGCTCCATGCCAATGCCACCTGGTCCATCCTGGGCCCCACTCTGTGCTCAGAGGAATGGATGAATGAATGAATGAGCAAATGAGTAAGTGAATGGCTGAGTGAATAAATGAGTGAGTGGTTGCATAATGCTGCCTGGAAACAAAGGCCTGGAAGGCAGCAAAGGATTGCTGGTCTGTAAAACCACACCCCAGCTCCTGCAGCGCTGCCTGCCATCAGGGGAGCCACACTGCCAATGGCAGCTCTCGGACACTCTGGGAGCTGGGACACCGCACAGAAGCTGTTTAAACAGGCAGCACTGCTCAGTGGCCTAGGATAAATATTCATACTTAATACTGGTTCTAGGGTATGAATTTTTAGACTATAATTCTTTAAAATTTATTATAGTTTTAAACTTAATTGGGTGAAAATATTTATTGGTGGGGGAGGGGATGCAATTACCCAATTATGAAAGCTAGAATGAATCCTAGGAGGGACACTAAAACTATCTTTAAGTACTGAGAGGATTTTATTACAGCAACTCTTAAAACAATAATGAATGTTACGTGCTCCTTGGTCCTTTTTTTTTTTTTTTTTTAACAATAGAAAAGGAACACACAATATTCAAACAGAAAGCAGATTTACGTTCGTGGAAGAAGAAATGAGAAAGGGCCCTGTGCCAAAAAATTCTCCTTTTAGACCCTCACCACCTACAATCGTTTTTTCTTTGAACATTAAGAAAAAGGAGGGCGGACAGGGAGGGGAAACTCTAGTGAGGTTACAGACAATGAAATGGAGATGTGGGAACTAGTATTAAAAATATGCTGGCATTTTCCCAAACAGGGAGTGCTGACAAGTATAATCCTATTACTAAAATCACTTCAGCAATGAGATAAATGAAATAAAAACATGATCCCGTCCCACCAGAGTGGCTATTTGTCCACAAAATCTCATTGCGTTGTTTATCAATCTGTCCCCTCAAAAATCGCATGTAGTAGAACACAGTGTTAAGGAGGCTTTTAAAACACATCATTGAGATTACAGCACCTTTTAAAATAAACAGCACTGAATACCAACACAGGTAAAATGTCATTGTGAGATGGGGATCCGATATTCAACGGTGTGCTTTATGGCTTTCCAGTGTGTGATAAAATCTGTTCACCAGATGTACTATTTGTCTCCTGTGTAGCATACTTGAGCATCCTGTAGGCCTGAGGCCCATTTATTTCATGTAATTGCCTTTCCTGTGCACACCTTAGGGCACCCTAATTCTCCATTTTATTTCAGGCACTGTACAGGGTACCATCTGGTAGTTTAAAACTCATCCCATTTTATGGCACTACCACAGCGGCTGTATTCAGCTGTAGTGCGGGCTTTCGGTGGAGACAGACTTCTTACTACCAGCTATTTATTTTTGCCTGAAATAAAGTAGACTTGAACTATCAACATGCAGGATTCACACGTAGATCATCACTGGTCCATACGAGCTTGACAGAGGTTCCCGGGCAACCTGCAGACTCGAAGCAGTTTCGAATTGCTTTGCGCACAGCTGTTAACTTATAGAATTAGGATTCTAAATTCTTAGCCTACTTCTGCACGTAATGATATCTTTTTAGTATCTCATTTGTATTATTTCAGTTCAGATGAGCACAAAAATAAATGTATTCCATCACATCTGGAAAAGTACCGCAGAGAAATCGCTTAATATACAAAGCTGCACACCTCATTACGAGGTTCGTCACTCATTTCAAGCCCAACCTTACCTCTGTCCCTCATCAACACGGCTTTTGTTTCACTGTTGTTTTCATTAAATTGTTAAATCATTTTTCAAGGGAATTTGCAAGATCTTGAAAAGGCGAGTTTGGAAATAATATACTTGGCAGAAGGAAAATAAATCTCAGAACCACGCAGCTTTTCGGCAGCAGGTCCCCGATGAGAGCGCCTTCTCTCAACTTGTGCACAAATTAGATAGGAAGTGACTCTGCTCTCTGTGAGAATTCATCTCCCGCCTCAGACTGGCCCCCCACCGATGCGCCCACACAGCTGGGCAAGCCACTTTAACAAAGGGTCCCTGATATGCAAATAACGCACACCCAGCTGCACATTTCCAAATGAGTCATTGTTCACCTGCTGGCTCCTGCCTCACCAAATCCCTCTTGCTGCATATGTTATGCATTCCCCATCTCCTCTCCCTTCCCTCCCCTGTCCAACAGTGAAGGTCTGTGGCTTCTGGAATGGCAACGAAAAGGCTGCACCAGGAGGGGGCCAGGAGGGGTGGTGGAACGAGGTGAGTGATGAGTTGGCTTACCAGCCACTGCTGCCTCTTGACATGTGTTATCTCGGCGTTGCCTGGGGAGATTACCAGTCCTTGGCCTGAGATACAGAAAGACTTCCAGTGTACAATCTGCTACCTGGCACCAGTGACCTGTGTAAACAAACAAACCAATCAGGAGATGGTGCCATAGCTATAGGCACCTCAGCCCTTCCCTCTTTCTGCTGCTGGTTGACAAGGGCTCAAACACCATTAGGAATGGAGAATGTTTAAGGGGGAAATAGGCTGGCTGGAGACTCTTCCGTGTGGTGTGCGGCACATTCTTTACATGTTTTGCATTCGTGGCAATGACAAATGTAGCTAAATGCACCTGGTTGTAGCTGTCTGTGGTGATCTAAAGCCTGTTTGAATGAAAAGAATAACTCCCTCTGTTATTTATTGTTGGAAGCAGAGTTTACTTTGCTGTCTTGAACCTCAGCAGAAATCAGAAATGCCAGTTTGAGAGCAAACTGATGAGTTCTAGGCAACAGAGCAAAGAGTCATTGGCTGGTGTCTTGTAAATCAGTAAAAGAAGACCAGTGACCAAATAGATTCATATTTATTTTCCTGGAGTCTCCCCCTTCTTTGACTCTCGGGCAATCTCGTTCTATAAAAATGTTAATGCTGGTCTGAATATGAAGGGTAATTTTTTTCCCCCACAGCTCTGTCAAACATATCTTCCCAATAATTAAATGTGCATCCTTGGGCTCTAAGAGCAGCAGTCTTGTTGAACAAAGCAACCGCAAATCCAACTAACCTTTGAAGAATGAGGGTGTCAAAGTATAAGCAGATGTTTTAATTTGCACAATGCTAGGATTTTTTGGATGCCAAATGTTCCTAAAATAGTTATTGTATCTAGACAGAAGAAGAAAGATACCCTCAGAAATAACCTGCAAGCCTCTCCGTCACAGCGACATTGTCTTGTTCAGCAGAAGTGATTTTAGAAGTGTTGTTAGGAAAGCTCTGTGTTAATCAGCATCTAACAAGAGTGTATCATAATTCTAGGATTATTATACATGAGAAGAATAAAAGAAGAGAGTGTGGCAAAATTTTCAAGTATACACACACACACACACACACACAGTAAGTTAAATGTGGAATAAGATAAAAGAACTCATGCTATCCCTTGCATATGCCTTAAAAGTTTTTCAAATGATTTAGGGGATGTGTGTTATTTTTTTTAAAGAAGGAGGATACATACTTTAGCCATGAAATTATAGCATCATGTTGTCTACCCAGCTGAACTTGCATGGCTTTGGGGTAATGTTAGCACACGTTTTTCACAAGTGGATGTATGTGAGAAAGATTTATATTAGACATAAGGAAAAATGTCCTGACTTTCAGAAGAGTTGTGAGAAGTCCAAATAGTTTACCCAAAAAGGCTGTGGAATTTACCTCCTGGAGACTTTTCGCAGCAGACAGGAGACCCATATGTTTGAGTTTATTTCAGAATAGTTTGAAATGAATCAGAATGGGCTCATCAAGAGTTTCTCGGTTTTTCTCGTTATGTCACATACCTGGGAAACAGGCTGGCATTCGGGCTGCCCTCTGTGGAGCCGGGCCTCTGCCCCGCCTGCCTCTGAATCTGTCTTCTCTCAAGTCCCAGTCATTGCTGCCCAGAAACCCCCGACTGAAAAGGTTAAGCCAGGAGAGCACCTGCCTTGCTGGTGGAGAGGGAGTGGGATGAGGTGGGGGCGAGGAGAGTGTAAATTGGGACACGCCCTATGGTGGACAATTTTTCAAAATCTACCAAAATTAAAAGGACACATTCCCTGTGTCCCTGTGGTTACATCTCCAGGACTTTATCTAACACATCTCTTTACACATTTTGAAATGACCTATGAATTACTGATTTATTGCAGCAGTGTTTGTAATAGCAAATCATTGGAAACAACTTCAATATCCATCAAAAGAAGACTGATTAAATGAGTTAAGGCACCTATGTATTACAATAAAGAGGCAGCTCTGGAAAAGGGATTTCTAAATTTCTAATGAAATGAAAAAAAAAAAACAAGGTGAAGAATATCATGTATAATATGCTACTGCTTGTGTTAAGAAGTAGAAAATATGCTTCCCATAGCACAAAAGGTAACTTGTGAATGATTAGACCTTCTGAATTTGCATGTAATATCTATTAAAATTAATAGGATAAGTGAGTAGGAAAAGAAGAAACCTTTTTTTCACACTGCAATCCTACAAATAAAGGAGAGGATTCATTCAGTCTGATGTCCAGTTCTCCCTTGGTCCTCGTCAGGAAGCCACCAGTACAAGGTGACTGGCTAGTGGAGCTGTGCTTGCTTGACTCTGGTTTCCTCTTCTCCTTCCTCTAGCTGTAAATTTCAAAGAGAGAAAGAGGAAGAAGGAGGTACGGCCTGGTGAAGGAGTCTTAGAGAACGTGTCCTTGTTTCACAGTTTGGTCATGGCATAAATGTAAATTGTGTGGAATTTCCTAGGGTTGCATAGAGGATGAACCTCTGCCCAGATTTACGTGAGACGGCAAGAGGGGTCAATGGCCGAAAGATGACCACCTGCACAGAGGAAATGCAGGGCCATTCTCAGGGCCCTACAGGGCACAAGATGAGCATTCAGCCCAACCATTAGGGAGGTTTCCCCTTATTAAAAGCCTAGCTGACAACTCAGTGACATTAATCTAGGAAAGTCTCATCTAGAACTCTCTGAAAATTATTTGAAAGCACAGTTGTGCAATTGTTTGAAGTATCAAACATTTGTATTTAACACTATTGTTGGACGTGGCAGTTGAGACATGGGAGCTAACAGATGTGGCAAGTGCCTACATTCTATAGACTTTCATGATAAGGGACACGTGTCTTTTGGCATTGAATTATGATGCGGCTTTGTTATAATTTAATCAAGACTCCACCACACCACCCAACAGAGATGGCACCCAAGAAATAGTGGGCAATAGTATTGTCTGCTAAAATGTTTGTTACCCCAGACACTTGGATTCCTTTCCAGAAGGCTCTTCACTGACTCGGAAGAGATCCTAGTGGGGTCATGAGAAAGGCCTTCATCCCTCTGCTGATACAAGGCAGGTAAATTAGAGATATTTTTCAACCCAATTTACAAAGTCAAGACATCAGCTCACAAAAGGCCAGAATGACCATGAAGGCGTCTGCGTAGCCACTTAGATATTATATTCCCCTAACTAAAAATACCCTACTTAAAAGAGAGGAGAGTTCAATTCCAGGCTCCTACTCCTGAGATTTTTATTTAAAGAAGACCCTATCTTTACTCGCAGCTGAGAGCCTGAAGATTAAAAATTAGTCACTGTATAGTAGCTGAGCAGTAACAATTTTTCATAAAGGTTTTTACTACACATTTGGGATTATAATTTCAATATTATGCAAATGCATTTTATGGATCTGTAATACAGAATGTGTACTGGCATTAATGTGCATTAGCGGGCGAGCACAAAAAGGCTCCAAATGAGCCATTTTGGTGTCTGCTTTCAACATGTATTATGAATAATAAGTAAAATGTTCTGGTTTAGAACAAATAATATAAAATCTGAATTTCTCTTGATGTACATCAGTGATACAGCCCTGGGCACCTCCCAAGGAATTCTTCTATTGGACACAATTAAAAACTGGCTCTTAATATATTCCTGCTTATGGCTTCTCTTCTTGAATGGGATATGAAAATAAAATAAATACATTTAATGTGAAAAGGGGGTAGTTTCCCTCTGCTGATCAAAATCAGGCATTAACCACATGAGTGAGTTCAAAGAGGGTGTGATCCCTTGTATATCAAGACGGTGGCCCAGGCTCCTTCTATTTTTAGAGGTTCTGAGTATTAAAAATAGAAGAAGCATCTTAATAGGGCTACAGAACTTGGGCCATAGTTTCAATTAATAAAATGAACAAATTTCATGTCTTTAACATGAAATATTTCAGACAAGATAATTCTGTTATTCCAAAGATATTGAAGTGATGTACAAATAATACTTCTTCACGGTGTGCTCCAGTCTCCAGTACAGGGACCCAGCTTGAAATTTATCTGTTGTGGGTTCCAACTCTATCAGGATGTCTTCTTTGTTATAGATTGGAGAAAATACTCAAAAACTAATTTGTGGCTCTTCCTTTTTTTTTTTTTTTTTAAGATTGATTGATTGATTGATTGATGATAGACTTAGAGAGAGAGAGCGCGCGCAAGAGAGAGAGGCAGAGACACAGGAGGAGGGAGAAGCAGGCTCCACGCCAGGAGCCTGACATGGGACTCGATCCCTGGACTCCAGGAATAGTGCCCTGGGCCAAAGGCAGGCGCCAAACCGCTGAGCCACCCAAGGATCCCCATTTGTGGCTCTTCCTGAATGCAGAGGCCTGAGCCAGATGGGTCTCTTAAAGCCTTAAAAAAAATTGTCTTTCCTTTTTTTAAAAAAAAAACCTTAATATTCTCACATTCTAATTTTGCTTGATAGCAAAGAAAACTAGACTAAGTAATATCACAAGTACTGAGGGTGTGGCTGGTTATTTATAAGTAATGTGAAATTTCTCTTTTCATTGGGGAAGTTAGGACCTTGGCATCTACTGATCTTGTTTCTTGCATGTGTATTTAATACCTGCCCCAGTTTTTAGTAGTCTTAGAGGAGGACATGGTTGCACTTGCCAGTGATTACAGGCTTAGGCATTCAACTGAGTCAGAATGATGTAAAAATTTCTCTCTCAAACAGGTGTGCTTAGTGGATATTAAAATGCTACACATTCCGTGATTTTCCTTCAAAATGATAACAAAATTATCCATCTTTTGAGTTCTTACTGGGTTAAGAGTTTTGTACACATTATCTTAATTGACCCACAAAGCAGTCTCCCAAAGTAGGGCTTATAATCCCCATGAAATGGCTGAAGAATCTGAACTTTAAAAAGACTTGAGTAAAAAAATAAATAAATAAAACAAAAATAAAAAAATAAAAAGACTTGAGTAATTTGTATGAAATCACACAGCCGTATAGGTATGTCTAATTTCACAATCCAAATTTTTGACTGTGATACACCCGTGGGCCCATAATTAATATGGTGGGCAGTAGTCTTGGCTTCATTTATCATGTAAGTTACAGCAGTGGTGTTTGGTCCTTTACTCTGACACAGAAAGTGCAATTAATACTAAAGTCTGAACCAATTTCAACCAGCGATGACATCACTATGGTCTACATTGCTGCAGTTGGTTACTGCTTTCCATTTTCCCCTGACATTTCTCCATTCTAGACAGAGGTCCGTGGAAGGAAGGATGGATATAGCAAAATGTCTAGGCAAGAACACAACAAATATGTGCTGGACAAATAAATCAGATTTTTTAAGTTCGCTGATTAAAATTCAACAAAAAGTCGCTGAGTACCTGCAGAGCATGAGCTATGGTTTCTGTCCTTGAGTCCTTAATATTTTGAAAAGACCCAAATTAAGGCCTAATAGTACTGAGGCCTTTCCAAGTATTAATTTACAATTAATATTGAGAGGAATGGAATATATTGTGTCCTAATTTGAAAATAAGCTGTGGGCCACATGCAGATAAGGCTCCTACTCTAAGATACCTTCCCAACGCGGGACATAGAAGATGGTGAATAGGAAGGGCTGAGGTATAGGGGAGCATGCTTGAGATAACAAGCAGCGCATCTTCTTGAAACAATATTCCCAGCACCATCTGCAGAGTTGTTTCTCTGCATTTGACCCTTTGCACAATCTCGCTTAATCCTCATGGCTTCCTGTAAAGTCAGTATTATTATCTTCATTCAACAAATGAGGAAACTGAGGCTTAGGTGAAGCAAATTGTCTAAGGTCACATCGTTAAAAATGGTTGAATGAAGATTGAACTGCAGGTCCGCTTGATTTCAGAGTAAGGAACGAGAAACAGGAGATAATGAGTTTTAAAGAATGAATTTCAATTTTTTGAAACCCTCTGGCAGGTCTCGCCTCTCTCGTGGCCTTTCAGCGCATTCTGCTCTGCCATTTCTGGGTTTCTCTTGTCACTCCTTAATCGTAAGCTGTTGTAGTTGCGAGAAGAGAGCTCGTGCAAACCGCTTTTGTTTTGTTTTTTAATTTATTTTATTTTATTTATATATTTATTTATTTTTTTGCAAACCGCTTTTGTGCTCCTCCCGTGGCCTGGTGTGGTGCCAGAGACAAAGCGGATATTCAAGGAGGATCTCCTTTATTCCTCATTCATTTACCAAGTGTTTCGTCTGTGGCCAAGTACAGTAAAGAAGACAAGGCGTGCCCTCCAGAAGCTTCCAGCCCAGTGCAGGTGGTTTAAAGAGCCGAGGCTCCAGCTGGGTGTGGAAGTGCTGTGACAGGGGAAGCAGGGCAGCCCACCCCCCACCCCGCAGAGGGAGGAGGGCACCCGAGGGAGTAGCGCTGTGCAAAGGTGAGCTCTACGCACGTGGGCTGCTCCAAGGATTACCAGTGCCCTGGAGCGTCTGGTTCACGGTCAGTGTCAAAGGGCTGCTGAGCCAAAGGAGGCCTGGGATGCGGTGGGCGGGTGGAGGGGGGCAGCCAGAAGGGGACAGCAGGACGGTGGTGCAGGGGCCTCAGTCCTGAGCACCCCAGCCCAGGAGTTTGACCATCCAGAGGAGCAGCTCCGGCAGCGGAGAAGCCCCGCACGCCCGCAGCCCGGGGTAGGACCCTGCGGAGAATACGCTGGAGCCCAGTGCTTCGGCAGCAGGCAGGACGGTAAACCAAGCCAGAGGCTGGAGGGGCTGGCCTTCTGGAGAAGAAAAGGCCGTTTCCTGTCTACGTGGGAGACCCACAAATATTTTATGATGACTCTTGGAGCACCCCCTCCCCACAAAACCATTTTCTTTCCTCATGAATTTGTGGGAGCCACCCGGACTAAGGTATTAAAGGAATCTTCCCTTCGGATGTCCTTGTGTTCAGATATCCCAGCTCCCTTCTCGGAGATTTAATTAGAGCTGCCTTGAGGCACTTTTTATCTTTAACAATCTCTCTGCAGGCAGAAGTAACAGAAGAACAGGAATCGATGTAAACAACCTAAGAGGAATACCTCGGAAAGAAAAGAAATATGATTTTTGCTGATACACATTTTTTATTTTGAAAAATCATGAAGATCTCCATTAGGAAATCATTCTTCCCTGGCATTGTGTTGCGTGCTCAACAAATAGAAGGTAAATATGCTAAAATTGGTGTCTTTTTCGTGGAAACCACATAACTATAAAGCTCTTTGTTTTCACCCAACTGGTGAAAACATTTGCGTAGGCAATTTCAGTAAACATTTGGAGAATTGGAAGTACTGTCTCCTACACATATGGTTCTTTATGAAGAGGTAATTTTTATCTATGTTCTACTCAATTGAATATTTATAAGTCTGTTTGGCCTCAACGGTACCTGATCTCCCCCCAAAATACAACTGACCTGTAAAGCTAAAGTGAGATTTATCAGTTACCCTTTAAAAACTCACCAAGTTATTCTCGCTTTCTCCCTACAAATTTATTCCCAATACAATCCTAAATTTGTCTAATTTGCTGTGTTATTGCAATTAGTCAATCTTCCCTTAGTTACACAAATAATAGCCTTATAAGTTGGAGGCTGTAAATCATTCATCCATTAAAAATGCCACTTCCTCGTACGGCGCATTCGATTCATTTAGAAGAGAAAAAACCGTAGCATGGAACAGAATTATGCAATGTCATGGACACATTAACATTTGGATCAAAATTGTACATTGTGTCAGCCAGTAAACAGTATAAATGGTTCAGATTTGCAATAAATAATTGTCTATTAATACTCTGGCATGCTGGAGCAAATTACAGCCGCACTTCAGTGAGCACAGCTGCAGGTAGGCGCCCGGCCGGGGAACAAGTGGCTCGACTGCTCCGAGCAGAGGGAGCCCGTGGCGCGGGGGTGCGGGGCGGGCGGCAGGTGCAGGAGGGGGGCCCGCGGGCCTGGGCCGAGCTGGAGGAGCCCAAGGGAAGCCTGGAAACCGAGCCCGTGGCCGGGGAACCTGGGGGAAGCTCGCATACCGAGCCCAGGGAGGGCGTCTTCCCCGTTTGCTGAAGGCCCGGGGGATGGTGGCACATTTTATAAACGGGACAGCTGCTCCAGGTGTGGCAGGGCCTGGCTTGGTGGTAGCAGCCACCACGCGGTCGGGCGTTGGTTGTGCGGCCCCTGTGGGACTGCCGGGAAGTCAGACTCGGCCCAGGGCCGGCCTTGTTCCTGGAGGTGTGACTTAGGTCCACCCTCCTTCCCTCTTTCTGGAATTTTCCTTACCAGCCAGTTGAAGACCCCAAGGTCAATACCATTTTCACTGTCCCTTCAGCGCTGTTCAAATGCAAACAAGGTGTCCAGAAAAGTTGGGAAGTGGACATATCAGCATCCATTGACATGTTGGCATGCAGCAGGTCATCAGGCCCAAATTAGGGCGCTGAGTACGATGAGGGGGAGCTTAGGGCAGGTAACTTTTGCTAGTGGCAAGGGGAGAATGAATGCTGCCCAGAAGACCACACAGAGGCACCAGGCACCTCAGGGTGCGGGGAGCTCCGCTCAGGGAATGAGGGAATGGGTCTCAAGAGTGACTAATATTTGAAAAATGTATTCGTGAGGGCAGGGCTGCTATTACCACCTCCACTTCCCAGATGAGAAAACTGAGGCCCAGAGATATTAAGGAGTCTGTTGGTCAGGTGCACCCAGCCACTGACAATTTACACTGGTGGATCCAGTATCTCTAAAAACTCATTTATCTTGGTTCATAATTTAGCCCATGGTTCTCTGGGAATCACAAAGCTTACTTAAGTTAAGGCCATCTGGTTCAGCCAATGGAAACTGTGACCCTTGGCAAATACCAAAGTTTTATGGATTTCTCTACAATAAAGATTCTAGACTCAAAACACTGAATTTATTCCTTTATTCCTACTACTCTCCTACTCAATGTCACTTAGCTTATGAAGAAAAAAATCCATTTGCCTCCAAATTTAGCATTAATTTACTATATACATTTAAAATACATACAAGAGTTAAGGCAGCCTAATAAATCATATTTTAACAAAAGTATTGATATCTGAAAAAGCTGCTTGTCTAGAGGAATATGATTTTTCGTGATTGAATTGGATAATATTTTCATCAAAATTATGAGGAGAATTTATTGAGCACCTATTAAATATAGGGCATTGCCCTGGATTTTAGATGATTGCCTAATTTTGCTTTTCACGTCTGCTCAAAGCCAAGTTTAATTTGGAGCTATTTCTCAAGAAGGGGGAGCAGCTGTGACTGATTTATTTAAATACTTTAGAACATTTGAAAATCATTTTTCTAATTCACCAGAGAATTATTAAATCCTCGCGGTTGTATATTCTCTGAAGCAGTATTAGTTTCTCCCTCATGTTGGGACAATTGCTGTGGTCTCATAACTGTGTCTTTGCCAACAATAGCTACTTTTTTCTTGCACACTACGAAACTAATCCTCACAAAAAGTCATTTTTATGACATCATTCTCCTACTCAAAACTTTCAGTGTTCTTCACTTTCTTCCAAAACAAACTCCCCAGCTCGCATTGAAGGCCCCCACCATCTGGGTACTGTCTACCAACAGCGCATATTTCCCATTGCTTCCTCATGCTTCCCTCTGCACCTGGCACACATCTGATCCCGGATGCTGCATCCTCCATCAGCCCCACATCCTGCCTTTCGCCATCCCACAGCCTGCTGGGTCTCTACCATTCTCTCTAGAACTCCTCCCACATACTCTGCACATCATTTTCTTTTTCTTTTTCTTTTTTTTCATGATTTTATTTACTTATTTGAGTGAGCAAGAGACAGAGAGCACAAGCATGGGGAGCAGCAGAGGGAGAGAGAGAAGCAGGCTCCCCACTGAGCAGGGTGCTGGCCGTGGGAGTTGATCCTAGGACCCCAGGATCATGACCTGAGCTGAAGGCAGACACTTAACCCACTGAGCCACCCAGGCATCCCTCCCCACATCATCTTTGACAGACATCTTTCTTTGATTATCTTAGCTCCTTTTCTCTCTAGAATCCACAATTTGACACTTGTCACAGAATGATAAAAAGTTAAAACTGGCAGGGAGTAGAGCCATTTGTTATTCCTTTATACAACTTCTCTCAATCTTTATGTAGTGAAATTGTACTGGATTAAGGGTGACAAGACCTGATGCTGCCATTTTCTCAGGAGGTGGCCTTGGGCCAGCCCCATGAGCCCTTTGAGACTCAGTTACCATATCTGTAAAATAGGGACAAGTGGTCTACTCACCCCACAAATTGGATTTGAACATCAAATGTGATAATGTATAAGAAAATGATTAATAAATTCTAAAGTACTAAGTGTTGTTCCTGTTTTTCAGATGTCCCCGCACACAACACCGTGCTCCTGTCTTCTCCACCCCATATCCCCAGTGCTAAAAACACTATTAGGGTGGAGCAGATCAGGACTTTGCAAATATTCTAATGACAATGTTCCACAATTCAAGGATATATCTCTCTGTGTTTAGGAGGATTAGACAGATTGTTTATTTTATTCACATCAGATGGCTCTTTGGGTTGTGGAAATTTTGGCTGCCACCTTCTGCCATATTATAATTGGCAAGACTTCTGGGATCTTCAGACTCTATCTAGTACTTAGAGGTGTGACCCAAATCTTTAGCTGTCTATCTCCCACAGAGAGTGATCCACAAATCTTTGGTGCAAAATGAGTAAATATTCATTCGTTATCTTTCAATGAGAGTGTGATAACTTTTGGCAATGATGCTCATGCTTCCAAATTTGTTCAGATGATTTCAGTCATATTCCTCAAATACAACTTTCTGTAGTGCTAATTGCTCCAAACATCTAAATACCCGCATAGGTATGGAAGCCTCAGGCTGTTAATATGTTTCAAATTTACTTGCTGACTGTATGTGTTAGACAAATTTAAAAAGATGATCTGTCTGGTAAAGAGGCCCACTGGTCCTCAAAACGTCCTCATCTTTTAGTGTTAAAACAACAATAATGATTTGCTTCATTTGTGCACTACACACCAATGACATGAGCTAATTGCATATCTACTATGGAATAATGTCTGTTATTACATGGGTAACTACACATTAACTCCATTGGAAACACTGGTAATTACACAGTATGTTACGTTAATGCACCTGTGTTATCTTCTGGTTGCCATATCATTAATTCAAGCAACCTCTATAAATCTGTTTCCCACCATCATTTTCTCACCCTGGGCCTCTTTATAACACTTTACAGACTGTTAGGAAAACAATCAATTAAGCTGTGCAATTAAAACTATTTATAAAAAAGATAATCTGAAGTGTGATCCTATTGCAGTTTTTGTTTTTCATCACTTCTGCCTGTGTGACATATACAAATAACTGTAGAGTCGTACTGTATTTCCTTTTGTGTGGAATCCAGACTGTTTTCACTTTGGAGAGAATTACAGCAAGTTTTTGGTTAAAAAAATTTTTTTTGTGATTCTGGTTCACAAACACAATCACAGCTTAAAAGGGTCTAAGTTTACCCTAAAACAATCTTGACCAAGTTTTCACAATGCCAACACACTTAACAAAGGAAAGTTTGCTGCTGAACCTTGAGCTGACTCCCTGTCAGTTATGTCTGGTTATACCAAACCTGACTTCTCTGCCCTCAATCTGGTCCTGACCATCCCTTCTTCCTGCAAGCCCCCCCTTCAACTGCAAAGCAACCACGGCCCAGGGGATTAAATCCCCTTGGCATTTTCTTAGTTACTGGCAGAGCTACAAAACAGAAAATAACAGCAGGAATCTGAAGCCAGTACTTTTATTGGACTAACTAACGATATAAATAAAATGGTCCCTGATTGAGCTTCAGAGCATCACTGTCTCTTTATCAGGCCATAGAAAACAAATCCAGGAGGGCGATAAATACGGCACATAACAGAGTGGAATTAAATGATTAGGCTTGAATTAACACCCTGTTTCTGAGCCTCACTTAGTGTTCCATGGCCCCAATGAAACACTGCAATTCACAAACGCTCAAGGCCCATTTAATTTTTATTTCGAGCTAGTTCAGAAGAAGGGATTACCTATAACTCCCCCCTATTCCATTGTATAACTCTTGAAGTCACAACACTGATCCTGTCTAGATAGCTGTTAGGAAAATAGACCGTGCTATAAGAGTCAGAGTCTATCCAGAATCTTGCCTCCAAGCAGTCATGTTAATTAAATGGAACCAAATCCCTGTCCCTGTGAAAGTGACCAGGCTGTCTTTGATGGGAAAACAATGGATTAATTAAATCCATTTGATTACCTTCCTTGATATTAATAACAAAACTCAGCAATTGTTAGTTCAATTTTTTTTTAAACTTTGACTTTGGCAGGACCAAAATGGAATTTAATATCACCTTCAAGGGTCATACAGGGTGGCTCCTTTTCCTAGTGTGCCTTATGCTATGTGGTAAGTTGAGTGAGTTCAACTTAAACCCCGCTTGAGGAAAGTTAATACTGTTCTACACATTTCCATTTCTACAGTGGCTGTAGAGCAAGAAATCTAAGGATGACATTAAAGGAAGACGTGACTATGCCAGTGAAGCACTTGGAAATTTCAGATGAAATATGCTGCATATAATCCACTGGGTGTGTCTGTAACCTGAACTGATGTATGGGATTGAAGTATATGTATTTATAAGCCAAGGTCCTTGGAACTTGGAGTTTCTAGCACTTTCTAGAAATGACTTCATTCTGGGCTTTTTTTGTCATTGAATCCTCACAATATCCTATCAAGGGGATACAATCATTCCCATTTTACAAATAAGGAAGCCCAAAGAGTCATGATATAAATAATATTTATTTCATTTTATTTCATAAATAAAATAAGTGCCCAAATTCACACGGGAGGGATAGGCTGAGATTCAGATCCATGTCCAGCTGATTCCAAAGCTAGACCTATTAATACTGTGGTATCACCTGCTTTAGACCCTTAGCCCCACTGGAGCTTTGACATAGAAACTTCTCCAATAACCAAAGAAGGCAACCATTATGTAGAAGAGGAATGAGACTAATTCAGTATTGTGTCCAAAGAGTAGAAAAGGAACCAGAGCATATGGCCATGCATTATGAGAACATCTTTTTTATAAAAGTCCTAGGAGATCCAGATGTTCAACCAGTTGAGGAGCTCTCCTGTTCATGAATCTGCCTGTCTGAGATTGCTTCGGAGTATGAGTAATGGCGTAAGTGGAGTCCAGAATCTACCTATGATCACCTGAAGGAGCACCATGAGTCCTGAATACAGCAGGACTCTTCCACATTCTTAATAAGATGAGGTCTGATGATACTTAAGTTTTCCCAAACCATCAGATCAACATAGCACGAAGTTGTGTACAAGGTGATCAGACATCTCTTAAGTCAAGCCTTCTCCCCTTTGATACTTTTTGACAACAAAATTACCGCAATCCTGACTCAAATTTATGCTTGAGTACCTTCAATGAAATCCCCGGTAACATACACGTAATTCTCTCTTAAATCAATCATTTTTCAGGCCTGGGGATCTGAGGACTAAACTGGGGAGAAGTTGCAAAATAAAAATCATTTTTTAAAAGATGGTTACTAGTGCTTCCTGATGATAGATTTACTGCAGCTTAAGAGTGTTGAGTTGTGTCTTATCTGTTGAATTATGTCTGGGCACTCAATAGGTAGGAAAGTGTCTGATTTCATGTTCTATACAATATCCTTGTAATTTTTAGTACCCAATAAATTAATTAAAATGCTTTTGACACTCAATTAATGTTACATGGTAATAATTACATCTATTCCTTTGTAAGTGATAAATCGCCTGAAACTTTATGTTTTGAGAAAAGATCTTTGTTTACCAAAAAGATATTAATATGATTTCAGTAAGTTGCATTTGAATTATTAATTTGTCATTCCTTGGCCAGCAGTTCTTAAGTAAAGGTCTAGGTTGTAATTGCTCATGTGTGAGTCTCAGCTTTCATGATTGTTCTTGGCTATGGTTTTTAAGGGTAACAACAAGTGGGCAGCCCAGGTGGCTCAGAAGTTTAGTGCCGCCTTCAGCCCAGGACATGACCCTGGAGACCTAGGATCAAGTCCCGCATCAGGCTCCCTGCATGGAGCCTGCTTCTCCCTCAGCCTGTGTCTCTGCCTCTCTTTCTCTCTGTGTCTCTTGTGAATAAATAAAATCTTTAAAAAAAAAAAAAAGTAACAACAAGGTCCTTGATATCTCCTGGCCTAGACTTAGATACAATCCCAGGCTTCTGTTTGACGTACACTTTTTCAGTACTAATTTAAGTGAAGTGAAATCTAGCTCTACTGTGTCAGCAATA
Source organism: Vulpes lagopus (assembly GCF_018345385.1). NCBI lineage: Eukaryota > Metazoa > Chordata > Mammalia > Carnivora > Canidae > Vulpes > Vulpes lagopus. Next base: position 99,954,374 of record NC_054834.1, on the reverse strand, counting down.
AAAGACAGACTAAGTCTTTGAACTTGACTTCTAGTCTACGTGACTCCACAGCAAACCATGGCTTCAAACAGCTTGTTTGGTGGAATGTACCAATTTGAGCATTTTCCCTACCAATTTGCTTATTGAAGGGATTGTTTTTGCACTTTGAAGACATACCTTCAGTTTAAAAAAATCCACGTAAAGATGGATAAAACTAGGAACAAAATAATGGACTTTACCAGAGTTTTCATTTTCAACTTGCCACGGTGGCAGTGTGTAACGTAATTACAGAGAATGCTCCCTTTAAAATTGTGAAGGATCTGCCTTTATGAGAGAAATGGCTAGCCATGGTAGAGAGAACAGCGTCACCATTTTTTACTTTTCTGTGACTTAGTTTCTTCACCTAATGGGATTGTTGTGGAAATCAAAAGACATAAAAAGTGTGACTTGTACTCTAAAAAACCTTAAGGTGGTATGCAAGTATGAGGTATTACTGTTAATAATTCTCAGTAAAGACTGGCCAGGATTTTAAGTTCTTATCCTTGCCATGCCACTTTTTATTACCCATTGCTTAAAACCCTGCCCCTCTGGCCTTACTTCAGACCTTGTAAACTTGGGCCTCCTCAAAACACTTAATCACCGATCACATAAAGTTTTAATTCACGGTGCCAAACTACAAAGCCATTTCTAGAACCATTCTGTCCGATTACCGTGCACCCTTTAACACCCTGCTCTTGGTTTAAACCTTTTCCTTTGAGTTTAACCATATCTTTTTGTTTTTGGCCAGGAATTTACAGAGGTGAAATTGTCCAGGAAATCGTTTTCCCAGATGCTCTGTTTTCTGATTTGATGTTAGAGAAGCTGTCTTCCGAGGTGAACATGGAAACTCACTGCACCTCAGGTGAGTCTCAACTCAATGTCTCTCTTTATTACTTGGGAATTATTATTGGTGTGATTTGAAACCTTTCTGTTCACCTACAATGTTTATTTACCTCTGTATCTTCCGTCTCCTCTGATATGTCTGTTCCAGAAGAGAAGGGGCAGGGCTTGTCTCCTTCATCACAGTCTTCTGGGCCTACTGTACTTTCTGGAACCTAGGAAAAGCCCGACAAATTGTTGAATGACCAGATGAATTGCTATAAATAGAGGTCACATTTAATATCACTAAAGCATTTGGGTCTAAATACTGTTTTTTTCCTTCTTCCAATGAAAACTCAACATTTTTCTCATCTCTCATGATAAAAATTTCACTAGCTAGGTCCTTAGCAATTTTAATTTCTTACATCACTGTTTTTCTCAGGGCCCGAGGCTGGGCCAAACACAATCGAGGTTTTCAAAAAATATATTTTTCATATGATTTAAAAATATACTCATGAGGGGAAGGCTCATAAGATTCAGCCTCAGCCACAATCTGGACTATGGGCTGCCAAGTGCTGCATAAATAAATCATCAAGTCATTTTGGCATCCTGTGGGCCAGAAGGAATATCTTTTTCAGTAGATTTAAAGAGACATGGTTCTGAAAGAAAGGGGAGCAAAATGAGTGATTAAATATGTACTCTTCTATTATTCTTCTGGAGTTTGGACAAGTCCCTTGAAGTGGTGACTGTCCGTTTTACCAAGGGCAAATTCTTTTTTTTTCCCTCTCTTTAATTGGAACCTACTGTGGACTTGAAAGAATCCATTCCAATATCCACAACAAATGCCCCCTACCTCATTTGCAACTATTGGTGCACTTAGCAAAGGAAAATGCAACCCAGCAGTCAGAAGAGCAGGTCACAAGGACAGCGTGTGACCATGTACGAGTATGTGTAGCACAGAGGCAGAAAAGCCAGAAGGAGATCAAATTAGAGAAACAAGGACAGTGGAGGGTGGTCTGTATGGGTAGCAGGCTGGAGGGGCTGCTCGCGCATAGAGTCTACAGCAGTGGCTCAGGGTGGGTGTCCAGACGAGAGCTCCGCTGTGCATCTCTCTCTGTCTCATACACACACACACACACACACACACACACACACACACACACACTGTGACCAGCTGCCTCCCAGGTCGAGTCTCCCTGGCTAATCCAATCCAGGTTGTTCAATTGCTCAGTGGCCTTCAGGAATTGTCAGAGTGAAGAGCACTGAATAAAAACAATGTGATGTATGCATTTCCTGTGGATTCAGAAGCCAGGAGTCAGAATTCTCCCTCTGACCTCAGAAAAAGAAATGGAAAAAGAAAAGTAGCTCTTTCCAGAAAGGTCTTTTATAAGTAACACTGTTCATAAAAAGATCTGTGTAACAGTCAGGGCGGTGGGGGCAAAAATTGCAGGGTCTTTTTTAGAAGAGGTGATTAAAACATGGTGCCAGTGATGTGAGAAGGTGTAACGCAAGTCATTTGGAGGAAGCCCTGAGGAGCTGAGGGTACCTGTGGGAACACACGTTCACAACCAGAAATATCAGGCAAGCCCTCTTGTACACCCTATATTTGAACACATGCACACACAACGCTCCTTCTCTCGAAAAATATCCCTTTTTCCTGCCTTGTCTTACATGTAACCATGGCCAAAATTAAAAATTGTACACAGTTCCTTTTGTGCTTTGTATTGACTGGAATCCAGGCCAGTTGGGTTTTCATTCTTGGGAAGAAATGTGTTATCTGACCACTATCTGTATCTGTCTTAGTGGGTAGTTGATAGACCTTCCTTGGGTTATTAACCAGTTAGTTTCTCCCAGAAAAGAGGTCATTAGCTTCTAACATCACTCAGGTTGTCAGGACTTGCAGGTACCAGATCCTCTCATTCTGGTTTATCTTTAATTTAATCTCTAATTTTTTTTCAGCTCCAACTGTCGTCTTGGCTTCTACTTAATAACATATTTTTATCTGGTGGTCACGGCGGGGCGGAGGGTAGGAAGTGTGCGGGGGTTTTTTGTTTGTTTTGTTTTTTGTTTTTGTTTTAACAGCTCAATCACCAATCTAACGATGACAGAACTGACAAATTCTGCATTAACGGATTTCCTTCCTGCATCTAGGCTCCCAGCTTCCCAAAAGCCATAGAGGGCAAAATAGATTCCAGGCAGTTACAGGTTAAGAATCATTTGCATAAATTAGCAAGTTTTGCAAATGAATTCATCTAGTGAGAAGTAAGACACGGGACACTGCATTTTAATAATTGACATTCCACATGAAATGCAATGTTCTTGAGGAGGAAATTGAGCTCCAGGTTGCTATTAGAACCAGCGGAGCAGCACGGAGTGGAGAGAAATGCCATCCCCCATTACGTGAGCTACCGCTCCTGCATAACAACGACGGCGATCGCCGGGCTCCTTTTAATAACCGCACTAGTGTGCGCTCCCCGAGAGGGCGACTCAGAGGAATCTGCTCATCAGCAGTACTGAGCAGGAAATGAAAATAAAAGAGTTCTTCACATGCAGCCAGTCATTCTCACATTCTCTTTCTAAAGTCATCTTTCATTTTCTGTTTGATTTGGCAGCAGTTGTCCCCTCCCTCTTCCTTTTGGGTTTTATGAAACACTTCGGAGATTATTTAAAATATACAGAGTGTGAGTAAAAAATGTTAATTATCCAATTCGGAGGTTGTCTTTCCTGAGATCGGGGAAATCACGAGGAGAGATAGGTGGGCCTTCGGATTTAAGAACCCGCCACGGTGAAAAAAACCCCCTGGTGGTGGGGGTGCCAAGTCAATGCCTTGGAAGGGGGTGGTAAGGCAGCCAGGGTCAGGGCGTCCAGAGTGTGGGAAGTCCACACCGCTCACGTGTGCCGTCCCAGAGCTGGAAACGAGTCCAGCCATAACCGTGTTTCCTGGCATAATTTATAATTAACATAAAATGAGTTAAATCACTCACTCGATGGACTTTTTTCCAAGTTCATGTAGAGTGAGTGTGTCATATCAATTAATTCTCAATGAACTGCAACAGCCAATAAAATTTCTCCCAGGCACTGGTAATAATCCAAGATCTTGATGGAAGAGGTATCATCATTCACATGAGTAGAAGCCTCAAATCATGTACGGAGAACAGGCACATGCAGTTCCTTCCCTGGAAGGGCGGGCGCGATTATTGCTAGCTGTCTGTTGTTCTTTCCAAATTGTTAAGCTTTCTGTTCACTGTGCTCTCACTTTTTATGCTGATAGCCTTTTAATTTTGCCTACACAACTGAATTCCCCCAGTGCAGCTGTCTGTTTTCGCAGGAGAGCTAATCTGAAAAAGTTAATACACATGAACAAATGAAACAGATTCAAATAAAAGGGACGTATTATATTACCCATATAATTGGGACATTTTCAATGGCTCTTCTGCATGTTCACAACCACAAATAATTGCCATATACAAAAATTAAGGCAACCTGATCTTTGGTCTGTAGCATTCGAATAGGGATCTTACCTGACGTTTGGGGGAGTCTTTTTGTGACCAATTGCTTCTTGTACAATGGAGATAAAACCCCAAAGCCCTACGTTTCTTTGTTGATGGTACGTGATTATACAACAAAGGAACCAAGGGCCATTTGATTTGTCACTCCCAAGCTTGTGTTAAATGATAGTTCAGTGACTTGCCTAGGTTTTCCTAAACAATAACACCTGTTAACCAGAAATGTTTGATTTTATAGACATTTTTCTTTTACCTCGGGAATATTAGTTGGTCCTCAGGTTAAATAGGTTTGATAGTTTGAGAGGACAGTCTTTTGTCTATGTCTGTCTGCATGCTCATGGCAACTTCAAAGAAGGAATCCTGACGAGCCTGTTGGTATGTGTAATGAGTCGCCGTGGCTCTTCTCCCAATAAAGGGTGTGTTCAGACTTTGCTTATTTATAGACCAATAAAAAGAAATTTCCACTGTTCTCTTCAGCAGGCTGAGGATAAATAGCTCTTCCGTTTCTAACATTTAATGGTCACAGACACAAAAACAACTGCTCTGAATATTAAGCCAACATGCATATTTTTTTCCTTGAAGAGGAGAAATCCTTGAATATGAAACAATGGAAGATTCAGATATTATCTTTCCCATTTTAGAACTGTTTTATTGCAACTTGTTTTCCTTAACAAAGAGGCACTCCAGGCTTAATTTGGTTACTGGATGAAGTGTCAGCTCACGTGCTGTGACGATTTTCTCTGTGACCTGAGAGCTTAGGGCTCCATGGAATGGCATCTCATTCCTGAAGGCAAGGCAGCCCTAGCACCGACTGCCCTCTGACGAGGTGGCCACTGCTGGCTCGAGCTGCTTGTCATGAGCACGTGTGCAGCAAACGCTTTCTCTTTTCACATTCTAGAGCAAGGAACAGCATAAATTATCCCTAATTCTTGATTCTGTGATGAAGTAGCCATCTGGTATGATAGTATAGTGACAGTGATATAGGAGTGAACACTCTAGGCTTGGTCTATTGCACAGAAAAGGACAATAGGACATATTTTAAAATGTCAGGCTCCATCAGAAACATGTTCAAGAAAGTTTGCATTTATGAAAATAGATAGTATTGAAGATATATCATGATGCAAATCTAATTATGGCCGCTGGGCAGCTGAATTAAATTAAGAGTAAATCCAAATCTCTCCAATTAAACAATGTGTTATCCTTTTTTTGCTGCAAAAAAAGATGCTTTGCCATACTTCAGGGAAGTTGGGTCACAAAGGCTGTTGACCTGTCTACTCCTCTCCTGACATGTGTGTGTGTACCTCAAGCTCCATATATGATGAGTTTGGCCCATTTCCAGTCGGCTATCAGTGAAAATTGTCTTCACCACTTAATCTCTGATAGGCATATATATCCCTGGCATGGGGGCTATTGCAAAATCACATGTGTGTGAGCATAAGGTGTACCAATACAGCAGTAAGAGGTTTATTTTCCTAATGGCCTCCCATTTAATTTATTTATCTCCCATTCATTCATTCAACAAACATTGATTCAATACTTTTCATGCATCAAGCAGGAATAAGATGTCTCATTGAAATTTGAGGTAGGAGAACTATAGTATATTTTGATAGTCCTAATGTGGTTGGTAAACAAGAGATCGGCAACCACACAGTGATTGCCTGTGATTGCCTACAACCAGAGTCAGTATCTATCATTGCTATAGGATGCCAGTCAGAAGAGTGGCAGGGCTGCAAGATCTTGGGTAGGGCAGATGAGAGGCTGGCTGGGGGCAGGTGAGAGAGCTCCTTACTGGGTAAGTGCTAGTGCCAGCTTGTTCATGCTGGTAGAGGCACAGAGTTCAGAAGATCTGGGGGAACTCGGCTTTGATCGAAGCAGTCAGAACCAGGAGGTCTAACCCAATGGGCAGAACACTGTATCAAGATCTGAGTCATAAGGAGAGCCTCCATCTCTTAGTGGAGGACAACATGAATAAAAGTTGAGTCTTTATTAATAATCTCAATTTCTAATAGACACATGACACTAATCAAATGATCTCTACGCTCTTTCTGGGTTGGAGTTCAGATATTGGGAAATAGTCATTACTTTTCTTTCTGAGGGAGTAAGGAATTCACATATTCAAAGAATAGTTACTGAGTATCTGTTCTGTGCCACAAATAGCTCAAATTCACCACACACAGAACCATCCCATTACCTTCTCCATACTCAGCCAGCTTCCACTGTCTCTCAGCAAATCTGATCTATCCTTACCCAGTTTCCTAGGCCTGCAACCTGGAAGTCCTTGTGATTCCCTTATAACTCTCCCACTCCACCATTAATAGCAAGTCCCGCAGAGCCCAATGCCAAATATTGGAGCTGTATCCTCATCACCACCGTAATTCCCCAAATCATTGTCTCCAGACAACCATAGCCTCCCAGCTGAGGCTTAACCGATGAAAATATATCATATGTTGTCATGATTCTGAATCCCACAGTGACAATATTGACTCCAGAAGTGAATCTATGATTCGGCCACCATCCATTTCCACAGCCTCATCTTTCCTCCCCTCCTCCCCGGGGTGTCAAACATCATACAGCCATGCTCAACATTTTGAATCCTGCCTTTGTCTCTGAGTGTAGCCTTCCACTGCAGACTTCTTACTTCCTTCATTTCAATCTCCATATAGATTAACAAATTTTTCTGCTTTTCTTCCTTTTTCAAAGTTGGTCCAAAGGATAAACCAAGCTGTTGGTTCCCCCCAAGAATTCTTAAACTGATTTCTCCAAGTCCTGAGCTAGTGAGCAAGGTCCCAGGGCCTAGGCCAGTCTTCTCACTCACTCTTATGTTCTTATTCTTAAAGGTCAGGACATACTGCCTTGCCTAGGAACCTTATCACCCAGCCCTTAGTCCACTTATTCTCATGCCTCCTCCCAACACAGCAGATGGTCTCTTTTGAGAAGTAGCATTACCACTCCGCTGCCTTTCTGAGAAGAACAACTTTGAGAAGAGCATTACCACTCTGCTGCCTTTCTGAGCAATGCCTCTCAATCCTGGTTTCCCTTTGGAGAAAAGAGATTTGATTTTTTTTTTTTTTCTCAGAAGATTGTTAGGATTCTGGTGGCTGGCACCATGAATAGCCTCTTATTTCAGTGAAACCCTACTTCCTGCCTACGTGGGGTATGTCTTTGACCCTTATCACTCAAACAATAAAACAATGCCTTTATCAAAAAATATCTTACTATCCACACAAGAATCACTTATAAAAAACAAAAGAGGAGTTATTTGATGGAACAAAGTTATATTCTGTTTTTATGTGTATAATTATAAGCATGGATATTTTGTATTCACTCAAATATGCCCCATTACACAAGACCTTATTTAAAAACAGTGACATTGATCGAACCTACATTTTCACAGAAAGAGATGCGAGAAATTTGCACACTCCCTCAGAATGCTATACACTTCCTGAATCAGAGGCATGTGCTGGTCACTGAAAATCCATGTGCTCCCATGTGCCTAATGGGCCATGAACAAGAGTCACTCCTGGATTGAATCATTCAAAAGTCAATGTGCAACTCTCTGACTCTCTTTTCTCCTGCCATGATACAAAGAAGAGCATGCACTGAGATGGTCGGGCTGTAAGGTACAAAGATCTTGCATCTCTGTGTCATAGCATGGAGAACAACTACTCTGAAGAGTTAACTGACTCACATTGGGACTTCGCATGAATAAGAAATAAGCCTTAAAAAAAAAAAAAAGAAAGAAGCCTTTATTGTGCTAAGTAACTGGGACTCTAGGGTTATATTTTTATTACATCAGGGCCCATGCTATCTTGACATATACACTCCATTATCTCAGATTCCAATACACAAAGAATATGGAAAGATATTTTAAAATTGATTGAAGCATTGATATAGGGAATCCTGCCAATTAATGTCAGTTTTTTTAAAGATTCAGTTCATCTTATCTGAATACACTGAAGACATGGAGAACACATAACTAGCCTGAGAGCATTCAGTGCTGGCATGTTATCTTAGTTAATGTGAACTTTTATCACCGAAACTCAGACAAGTTAAAAAGTTGGACTCCCACCAAAAACACAAGCATTGCAGCAAATCATTTTGAAGACTCAATAGAACCTTTAAATGTTGGTTATGCAAAATGAAACCTTTTATATCCAAATCTAATTTAGGCTCAGCAGTTCAAAGAAGATTTAAGGCACAATTTGTCCAATGGAACTGTTTGAGACACAGATCTATTCAGTTTTGGAGAATGAATTCCATATTGAAGAGACTGCTTTCCCACCCCTGGTGGATGTATAATCCATATTCAGCTACTCATATCAAATTCCCGGTCTTTGGAAAGACATTGAACTTGGACATCTTCTCCTTGTTGTCCACTTATTAATTGCTTATGATTTACCTGCTTCCCCTAGATCAGCTTTAAAATATTGGACCAACAAGACAGAAATATTTATAATTTCAAGAGTGTTTCTTGATCTTCTTGTTTTTTCTTTTACCAGGGTAAACTTTCAGAAATAATTTTTCAAATTATGTAGTCATGTATTGGAGGGGATAGAATGAAGTTGGGGTGGGAAAAGAAGAGGGATTATATCAGAAAATCTAAGCTAAGAATTATTATTGGTATTAGACATTAAATTTGGCTCTGAGGACTTAACACTCCTCAATATATATGCCCCGAATGTGGGAGCTGCCAAATATTTAAACCAATTAATAACCAAACTCAAGAAATACCTTGATAATAATACACTTATACTTGGTGACTTCAATCTAGCTCTTTCTACCCTGGATAGGTCTTCTAAGCACAAAATCTCCAAAGAAACGAGAGCTTTAAATGATACACTGGACCAGATGGATTTCACAGATATCTATAGAACTTTACATCCAAACTCAACTGAATACACATTCTTCTCAAGTGCACATGGAACTTTCTCCAGAATAGACCACATACTGGGTCACAAATCGGGTCTGAACCGATACCAAAAGATCGGGATAGTCCCCTGTATATTCTCAGACCATAATGCCTTGAAATTAGAACTTAATCACAACAAGAAATATGAAAGGACCACAAACACGTGGAGGTTAAGGACCATCCTGCTAAAAGATGAAAAGGTCAACCAGGAAATTAAGGAAGAATTAAAAAGATTCATGGAAACTAATGAAAATGAAGATACAACCGTTCAAAATCTTTGGGATGCAGCAAAAGCAGTCCTGAGGGGGAAATACATCGCAATACAAGCATACATTCAAAAACTGGAAAGATCTCAAATTCAAAAGCTCACCTTACACATAAAGGAACTAGAGAAAAAGCAACAAATAGACCCCACCCCCAGCAGAAGAAGAGAGTTAATTAAAATTCGAGCAGAACTCAATGATATCGAGACCAAAAGAACTGTGGAACAGATCAACAGAACCAGGAGTTGGTTCTTTGAAAGAATTAATAAGATAGATAAACCATTAGCCAACCTTGTTAAAAAGAAGAGAGAGAAGACTCAAATTAATAAAATCATGAATGAGAAAGGGGACATCACTACCAACACCAAGGAAATACAAACGATTTTAAAAACATATTATGAACAGCTGTACGCCAATAAATTAGGAAATCTAGAAGAAATGGACGCATTCCTGGAAAGCCACAAACTACCAAAACTGGAGCAGGAAGAAATAGAAAACCTGAACAGGCCAATAACCAGGGAGGAAATTGAAGCAGTCATCAAAAACCTCCCAAGACACAAGAGTCCAGGGCCAGATGGCTTCCCAGGGGAATTTTATCAAACGTTTAAAGAAGAAATCATACCTATTCTACTAAAGCTGTTTGGAAAGATAGAAAGAGATGGAGTACTTCCAAATTCGTTCTATGAGGCCAGCATCACCTTAATTCCGAAACCAGACAAAGACCCCACCAAAAAGGAGAATTACAGACCAATATCCCTGATGAACATGGATGCAAAAATTCTCAACAAGATACTAGCCAATAGGATCCAACAACACATTAAGAAAATTATTCACCATGACCAAGTAGGATTTATCCCTGGGACACAAGGCTGGTTCAACACTCGTAAAACCATCAATGTGATTCATCATATCAGCAAGAGAAAAACCAAGAACCATATGATACTCTCATTAGATGCAGAGAAAGCATTTGACAAAATACAGCATCCATTCCTGATCAAAACCCTTCAGAGTGTTGGGATAGAGGGAACTTTCCTCGACATCTTAAAAGCCATCTACGAAAAGCCCACAGCAAATATCATTCTCAATGGGGAAGCACTGGGAGCCTTTCCCCTAAGATCAGGAACAAGACAGGGATGTCCACTCTCACCACTGCTGTTCAACATAGTTCTGGAAGTCCTCGCCTCAGCAATCAGACAACAAAAAGACATTAAAGGCATTCAAATTGGCAAAGAAGAAGTCAAACTCTCCCTCTTCGCCGATGACATGATACTCTACATAGAAAACCCAAAAGCCTCCACCCCCAGATTGCTAGAACTCATACAGCAATTTGGTAGCGTGGCAGGATACAAAATCAATGCCCAGAAATCAATGGCATTTCTATACACTAACAATGAGACTGAAGAAAGAGAAATTAAGGAGTCAATCCCATTTACAATTGCACCCAAAAGCATAAGATACCTAGGAATAAACCTAACCAAAGAGGTAAAAGATCTATACCCTAAAAACTATAGAACACTTCTGAAAGAAATTGAGGAAGACACAAAGAGATGGAAAAATATTCCATGCTCATGGATTGGCAGAATTAATATTGTAAAAATGTCAATGTTACCCAGGGCAATTTATACGTTTAATGCAATCCCTATCAAAATACCATGGACTTTCTTCAGAGAGTTAGAACAAATTATTTTAAGACTTGTGTGGAATCAGAAAAGACCCCGAATAGCCAGGGGAATTTTAAAAAAGAAAACCTTAGCTGGGGGCATCACAATGCCAGATTTCAGGTTGTATTACAAAGCTGTGGTCATCAAGACAGTGTGGTACTGGCACAAAAACAGACACATAGATCAATGGAACAGAATAGAGAACCCAGAAGTGGACCCTGAAATGTACGGTCATCTAATATTTGATAAAGGAGGAAAGACTATCCATTGGAAGAAAGACAGTCTCTTCAATAAATGGTGCTGGGAAAATTGGACATCCACATGCAGAAGAATGAAACTGGACCACTCTCTTTCACCATACACAAAGATAAACTCAAAATGGATGAGAGATCTAAATGTGAGACAAGATTCCATCAAAATCCTAGAGGAGAACACAGGCAACACCCTTTTTGAACTTGGCCACAGTAACTTCTTGCAAGATACATCCACGAAGGCAAAAGAAACAAAAGCAAAAATGAACTATTGGGACTTCATCAAGATAAGAAGCTTTTGCACAGCAAAGGATACAGTCAACAAAACTAAAAGACAACCTACAGAATGGGAGAAGATATTTGCAAATGACATATCAGATAAAGGGCTAGTTTCCAAAATCTATAAAGAACTTATTAAACTCAACACCAAAGAAACAAACAATCCAATCATGAAATGGGCAAAAGACATGAAGAGAAATCTCACAGAGGAAGACATGGACATGGCCAACAAGCACATGAGAAAATGCTCTGCATCACTTGCCATCAGGGAAATACAAATCAAAACCACAATGAGATATCACCTCACACCAGTGAGAATGGGGAAAATTAACAAGGCAGGAAACAACAAATGTTGGAGAGGATGCGGAGAAAAGGGAACCCTCTTACACTGTTGGTGGGAATGTGAACTGGTGCAGCCACTCTGGAAAACTGTGTGGAGGTTCCTCAAAGAGTTAAAAATAGACCTGCCCTACGACCCAGCAATTGCACTGTTGGGGATTTACCCCAAAGATTCAGATGCAATGAAACGTCGGGACACCTGCACCCCAATGTTTCTATCAGCAATGGCCACAATAGCCAAACTGTGGAAGGAGCCTCGGTGTCCATCGAAAGATGAATGGATAAAGAAGATGTGGTTTATGTATACAATGGAATATTACTCAGCAATTAGAAACGACAAATACCCACCATTTGCTTCGATGTGGATGGAACTGGAGGGTATTATGCTGAGTGAAATAAGTCAATCGGAGAAGGACAAACAGTGTATGTTCTCATTCATTTGGGGAATATGAATAATAGTGAAAGGGAATATAAAGGAAGGGAAAAGAAATGTTGGGAAATATCAGGAAGGGAGACAGAACATAAAGACTCCTAACTCGGGGAAACGAACTAGGGGTGGTGGAAGGGGAGGAGGGCGGGTGTTGGAGGGGAATGGGTGACGGGCACTGAGGTGGACACTTGACGGGATGAGCACTGGGTGTTTTTCTGTATGTTGGTAAATTAAACACCAATAAAAGTTAATTAAAAAAAAAAATTTGGCTCTGAGTTTCCTAGTAGTCAAAGCAAGAGGGCAACCTGAAAAGTTTTATAGCTTCGTTTCAGTTTTGACAAAAATAATGCTAAAACAAGTTACTGGTTGACTATTTAGATCATTAAAAAAATTATTTTGATAGTCTGATTTCAAGCAGCACTTGATCCTGCCTAACCAGAGGAATTCTCTACAAAGTTTATCTCCATAAAAATAAATTAATTTACCAGTTGAATGAAATTATTTCATATTGTAAATTCTTTTTGAATGCCGAAGTGAGGAAATTATATCTGAGAAGTAGAGAAACAATTTTAGCAGGATAGAGACCCACCATTCACAATGATTTTTAAATATTTTTCTCCTGGAGTCAATTGTTTGCATCAGTGTGGATGGTAGTTAGCAGATCCCATCTAGAGAGAGTTCTGGGGGAGTCTACAAAATGTGTAACAATCATTGCAGTACTGAGGAAAATACCTCACTCTGATGTTAAGGAAAACGTTCCCGTACGTGAGTTATATTCTGAAGTCTTTATTGACCAGGGTGTCCTGCTGCAATCTATTCCAGTATATTTTTTATAAAAAGAGTTGCTCCAAAGAGTTGACACATTTCTCTGTGGTGTCCTTTGAAGCCATCTTCTCTTTCTAACTTTGCTGGCTTTTGTGGGTGTCATGGTATGTTCACAAATCCAGGAGGATGCCAAGTTACCCAGGCACCAAACCCAGAGAAGACAGGGTCTGTTTCAATACCACGGTTCCTTGTATGTGATTAATGGTGAAACTCAGCCCAAGAGACAGGTGTTGGATCCCCGAAGGTCACCTATGAGGTGGTGTCCTTGCTCCATGCCAGACTGGAGAGCTTTGTTTTACCACTGCTACTGTAGTTGGCTGCTACTACAGAAAACTCTCGGCTCTGATCTCTCAGTGCACCCATGGCCTCTGAAGTCCAGGACCGCAGACAATCTCAGAGTTTGGTTTGACACCAGTGCTCACTTTATTGAGACCCCATAGAGACGATTTGCAGTGAGAAGCTAACCAGCAGCACAACTCTTGACCCCAGGGCTTGGAGAGCAGGGTGTAGAGACCCTTTCTGAGCAGACTTGCTATGTGAGTCTATGTGATTAACTCCTTACTCAGTTCCTCTAAGAAGGGATCTGCCTGGTACAGGTAATGTGATACTCACAATGGATGCTACTCTTGCCAGAGCTCACCTGGGAAAGAATGGTGGCCCCGAGGGCATAGGAAATGGCGGTAGGTGAGTCTTAAGTCCTGTTCCTGGGAAAAGAGACTCAGACAGAAAATCACATGGAGGATGCTCACTGGTGAGTACTCCTAGGAGAGATGCCTATAAAGGATTGAGAGAAGGAGGATTGGGAAGAAGGGCAAGTTACACTGTGATGAGGTTGAGACAGGAGCCTCAGGCGATTTTACAGGGAGGTCTGGAGCTGGGATGGCCTTTCAGAGATGCCCCCAAATTGGAGTAAGGGTGCTGGGCTTTGTGCCCACTTATAGTCTAGGCATTAGATGTGGGCTACCCCTGAGGAAGCAGCTAAGCTTGGGCAAGGCAGCTTCCTTTGGTCAAGGGCAATTTTTTTTTTTTCAAGGGCAATTTCTGAGGAGGGTCTCAACCGTGAGCTGCCAGCAAAACGATACTTCTGGAAGCCGGAGGGGGAATGACTTTGACCTTTTTGCACCTTGGTCCAAAAGGAGGAATCTGGGTGGCACACCATAGCATTATTATTATACTCAACCAGCTGACTTTTATCTCCATACCTTCATATAAATAATTAGCTTCAGAAATATGAGAAGGAATGATACATTTAAGGGATGGTGGTGGATAATCACTTGAATCTTGATCCCAACTGTTACAAGGATACATATAGAGTAAAAGGTTATTTGGTAAATAAATAGTAAGTCCACACTTTTATTAGAGGAGTGGGTGAAATGATTCCATGAATCTCAATAGCTATTAGAGAAATTTTTCTTAAAGTGGTAGTGGTAAGTAGGCAGGAGTAGTTCTTGCTTACCTGACCTAGTAATAATCAAGCCATCCAAGGTTCTCATGAATCTTTCTGGCTTGGAGTAGAGCTCTGAATTGATTATCCTTCAGATTATGCTTGACCTTCGAGGTCTCTGGGAAACACACTATGACCCCATGATTATCCGATCCCCAGACATAGCTTCAGCACTCGGGCGTTCAGAAGCCTGCCTGATTCAAACCTCCCATGTCAAGAAACACTATACAAATATAGCCTCTGGAGCCCTTGACAGTTAACCGTTTCAACCTGAATGACTTCTCAAGGTCATTTCAAATCCTATACTATATTTAAATAAATAAATAAATAAATAAATAAATAGACAGACAGACAAACATTATCAGAAATTCAGACAATACAGAATGATGAAATGAAGAATTAAAAATTAACTTTAATCCCACCACGGCTAAACATAGTGGTATATGTTCACCCTTCTTTTTTTCCTTCTCATATGCAAGTAATATTCTAAAAAGTGATTTTACCATGGAGGCCTACAGCTTTGTATTCAAATCCTGATTCCACCACTTACTAATGTTGTGACCTCAAGTAGTTTACTCTTGATTTTTTTGTTCATGTGTAAAATGGGAAGAATTACAGTCATCTTATGGAATTTTGTTAGACTTTGAAACAAGGTGGTGTATGTAAGCCATATATTCCATCGCCTGGTACAAAACAAGCATTCAATAAATGTCATATTCTTTACTTCCCCACCCAAGGGGCTAAATTGGAAAAAACCACAAAGGATTCAACTTTGAGAACTGAGTTATGATCTAAGAAAAGCCTCCTTTAAAAGATCTCAAGCTTCATTGCTTAAATTAATTCCAAACTTTTTCAAGCTATTAAGAGGCAATGCACAATTTGATTCAGATATGTAACATGAGACTATGTAATTAAACATATATATCCTGAAATTAATTTTACATTCACTTTTATAATACAGTACACTTATATAGAATAACACATGGCTCTTGATTAAACAGCAGACTGCCATTCAGTCAAACAGCTCAAGATAGATCATAAAACGTGAAAATGCAGCATCAGCACCAAAATATGGTTATGGGGTTTTAATATTCACTTCCACACTCTTACCTAGGTAGCATAAAAATGGATGTTTCTGAGAGAAAATGTTAAGAAAATGTTAAGCGTTAAGTATATCACATTTCTGCTTAAATGCTATTGAGTCATCTAGATTTATTGTAAATAAGACGAGGAATTTAGAGATTTGTCTTTCAAAGTAAAGTTAATTAGGACCAATATAATTTTGGTTTAAAATTTTCAATTACGGGAATAAAAAACTTTTAAAGGCATTTGAGTTTATTATTTTCTGTATTTCTTATTTTATTTTCAAAATAAAATCTGAACTGTGCACATATTATGATGGAAATATTTTCAAACTCTCTGAACGCTAAATAATCCAAACTCTTGCACAGTTGGGGGAGTAGGGAAAAAGATAAATGAAATACACAGATGATCCCTTAAAGTCTGGTTTCATTGTTTAATATGATTTTCTTTCCTTCCACAAACCTTTATCTGAGCAATAAAAAAGACAGTCAAATTGGCCATTTGAGTTTCATTTTCCTCATCTTCCCATGGTGGAAGACCTTTTAGGTCTGGAAAACACTATGTTCGACTAAAGCTCATCCACGCACTGTTCCTTGCATTAAAGTCATTTTCCCTTAATCTGGATCATGCCCAAATAAGACCTTTAAATATAAACTTTTTATTGAAGTACAACGTGTTGGGAGATAATCCTCCAGGGGTCGCTCACGTTTCTGCATGCCTTGTGAGCAGAGAAACACTGATAGCTTTTGTTCAGACTGTCTTTTCAAGGATGATTATATAGAGAACAGCCTTGGAAGGTAGTGTCTCCCTCCTAAGCAGAGGACAGGTTTGATCACTGTCTAGTATAACAAAAATATGGTGTCCATCCATGGAGGTGGGGCCAATTTGCCTGTATCCTGTTACGAGAGGTTTGGGTTTTCTAAGCTTGCGGTTCCTCAGTTGACACAAAGCATTGCATACACAGCATGCATCTGAGCCTCCCCTGTGCAATTCTGAGGAGTGGGAGCAGGGGCCATGAGAGCAAATGTTCAGCTCATGCTGCTTGCTGTACTCTGAGTAACCCACTCCTCTGTCTCTGACCCAGGGGTATCGTGTCATCTGCCAGCATGTATAAAACTGTGGCAGTATTGCAAGTAGAGTAAGTCTCGGACAGTTTACACTTCTTGACATATGATACTTTGAAAAGGTACACAAATCCTAAGAGTAAGAATAGGTGAATTTTAATGAAGTTAATGCATATAAGCAAAACCCCCCAAACAGAATATAACTAGAATCCCAGGATTCCTTTCACGTTTCCTACCAGTCACAATCCCCCTACACAAGGTAACCAACCACTATCCAGATTTCTTACACAATAGCTTAGTTTTGTCTTTCTTGAACTTGATGTAAATGAAATCATACAGTGTGTGGTTTTAATTGGGTTTTGTATTGTTTATGTTGCTCAACACTATGTGGAATTCCTTCATGTTGCATATAGTTTTTGTTTCTTCATTCTCAATACTGAATGGTATTCCATCATGTGAATATACCACATTTTCTGAATTGCATATCTTCTTCTAAAAGCCCACAATCTTTTATTAGTAACTTTCCTATTCAACTCTTTACTTTTCACTTTTTTTTTTTTTTACTTTTTACTTTTTAAAAAACATTTTTTATTTATTTATTCATGAGAGACACGGAGAGAAGTAGAGACATAAAGGGAGAAGCAAGCTCCCTGTGGGGAGCCCGATGCAGGACTTGATCCCAGGACCCCAGGATCGTGACCTGAACTGAAGGCAGACACTCAACCACTGAGCCACCCAGGCACCTCTTTACTTGTATTTTTTTTTAATTTTATTTATTTATGGTAGTCACACACACACAGAGAGAGAGAGAGGCAGAGACACAGGCAGAGGGAGAAATAGGCTCCATGCAGGGAGCCCGACGTAGGACTCCATCCCGGGTCTCCAGGATCGCGCCCTGGGCCAAAGGCAGGCGCTAAACCGCTGCGCCACCCAGGGATCCCCTTTACTTGTATTTTTTGAAGATTTTTATTTATTTGTTTATTTGTGAGAGAGAGCACAAATGGGAAGGAGAGGGGAAACATAGGCTCCCTGCCATGCGGGGTTCCATCTCAGCACCCCGGGATCATGATCTGAGCCAAAGGCAGATGCTTAGCTGACTAAGCCACCCAGGCACCCCTTTACTTTGTATTTTGGTTTTTAATGTACCTGTGTTATTTCCTATACTAGACTATTCAACCCTTGAAAACTTAAGCTTCAAGACAACCTGAGCAATATATTAATTGACCCATTCACTCATTCATTCACCCATTCATTCAGTTATTCTACAAATATTCAAAGAGAGCCACTTAATGTCTACTGAATGATGAGCATTGTGCTCATCCACATAACAAGTACTAGAAAACATTTGGTGAATGACTGAGTCGTTAAAAAGCAAGAAGCAAAAGGGAAGAAGACCACAAGAAAATGGCTGAGGAAATTGACCAGAGAGACTATGTCTTGACTAATGTAGAGTTGACTGTGTTTCATGAGGAAGGAGATTAGTTTTAAACAAAGATTCAAGGACTTATATGGTAAACTGCCTTATAAAATCTTTGCAAGATTATTTTACAGGCATTTTTCAAAAGTAAACTTGTAACTTACACCTCCCCAAATTTGCTCCTCCACAAAGCTTTCCCATCTCATTAAAATGCACCTCAGTCCATTCAGCTGCATCCAACATCATTTTCTTTCCCTTATTCCCCACATTCAGTGCAGTAGCCCTGTAGGCTCTATCTCTAGAGCACATCCCAAATCTGTATGTGGTCCAACTCCACCATTATTAGTCTAGTTTTGAGTTTCCTGTTTTTCTCCTCTGCCCCTGCCATATAGCAACCACAGCTTCTGAGACATAAATCAGATCATATTATGTCCTTGCTTAAAACTTTGATAGTATCTCTTCGTTCTTGCAACAAAATCTAAATTCTTTATTCTGGTTTTTATGGCACATTCTGAACTATGAGTTTATCTTATCCTCACTTGCTAAGTCCCAGCTACCTGGCCTTTTATTTGCCAAGCTTGTCTTGCCTTATAGCCTTTGTACTTTCTCCTGCCGGGTCCTAGATGCTTTTCTTCCTTGTTTTCACAGGAAGAAGACTGACTGCTTCTTTTCAGTCAGATCACAGCTTAAATGTCACCACCTCAAAGAAACCTCTCTAAACTTCCAGTCCAAAGTAGCCATCCAGTTATTTTTTTATCACATCACCCTATTTTAATGCTGTAGGAAGCACTTTCTTTTCCTATTTTGTTTCTCATTTTTGTGTCTATTTTGTGTCTGTCTCCTTCAACTGAAATGTAAGTTTCATGAGGGCAGGGACCTAGTCTCTCTTGCTCACCAAGAAAGAAGTGGAATAAGATTAGGTAGAGACATATGGAGGCTTTCATCTTATTCACGATGTCCTGTTTCTTAATCTGACAGGTACACCAATATTCCTTTTATTGCCTTTTCTATAATATACATACATTATAGGTATTCTTTTTTGCATATTTTATAATTATTTTATAATTTAAAAAATAAAAATATAATCAAGTTAAACTATTTACTTATAACTAAAATTTCCATGTTCTGTATTCTTTTTTTTTAATTTTTTTTTCATGTTCTGTATTCTTGTTTGGGTAAATAATTTGTCTGATTTGTAATCTAATAGCTATAGTGCTGTGAACTCTGTTTTCTTTTTGGATATTGCAATGGATTGAACCGTACTCCTCCAAAAAGATATTTTGAAGTCCTAACCTCCTATAGCTCAGAAGGTGACCTTCTTTGGAAAGAGGGCCATTTTAGATGTAACAAGTTAAGGTGAAGTCATACTAGAGAAATGGAGGCCCCTAATCCAACATGATTCATGTTCTTATAAGAAGATGGCCTTGTGAAGACAGAGATAGGAGGGTCTGAGTGATGCATTTACAAGCCAAGGAATGGCTGGAGTTACCAGATGCTAGGAGAGAAGCATAGAACAGATTCTTTCTTAAAGTCCTCAGAAGGAAGCAATCCAACTAACACCTTGAATTTGGACTTCTGGTCTCCAGGACAGCATCTTTTTCTCGCTTTCTGCTTCCTAGTTTGCAGAAATTTGTTATGGCAATCTTGTGAAAGTAATATGGATGTGTCTGAGGGGTATAGATCAAACATGCACTTTGATGATTTAAGATCTTTCTATGACAAGAGTGAGACCATACTGGGCCTACAATGAAATCGAGTTTCTCTACTTGTACATTTTTTTTTTTGTGCAGGCTCCAATAATGATGTAATGATAACATGGCGAGCCTGAGAACAAAACCCAAATTTAAGGGGCTTTAGAACATACTAGGGCATTGGAGAAAATTAAATAGCTCATTTTTCCTAGAACCTTCATTGCCATTGGTTGAATCAATCACTGAGCTGCATTCATAGCTATTATTCATAGCATGTCTGGTACCATAATGACCTTTCAGATCTTATTAGTTTTGTTGAGGTTGGTAGAATTACATTTACATTGATTTCTAAAGGGTGGTTTGTTTGAGAGCATGCTTGGGTGGTGTTTACCAAATGGAGTTGATGGGGTAAACACAGATAAAGAGTTAAGAATCCTCCAGAGTTGGCTGGATGATAAAGGCAAATCTTATTTAAGAATAATTGATTTATGTCACCCATAAATCTGAATTATATCTGGGAAATGCTCCTTTATATCCAATTGGTGTGTAGATAGGGTTAGAATGAGAATAGTATCTAATCTCTCAAGATCACTTCTTGACCATGGAGAATAGTCCCCATTTTGTTTTTAATACAGAAATCTTGAGAAATGCCAGTGTGTGACAATAGTGCATCCTATGCTCAACTCACAATAGTCATTCAATAAGTATTAAATGATGTCACTTGGACAGAAGTCTCTGACCATGTGGGAATTTACATTCACTGTTGTAAGATTTTATCTCAAGGAGAGAAGCTTGGGAAGATGGCAGACTGAGAGGACCCTAAGCTTACCCTGTTCCATGTGTACAACTAGGTATCACTCACATCCAAGTGTATAAGGTTTTATTGCTACATAAATCCCTTTGGCTTGGTCAAATGATTTTGCTTGGTTGGGATTGGTGAAAGCACACATGACACACTCTTGGATCAGAGTGGCCTCTGAGCCACACATGGCCAGATAACCTCTCTACAGATGACTGAAGGACTAGTAGTGAAGAGTGCAGAAATTGGAAGCAAGTACACATGAGTTTGAATCTTGGCTCCATTCTTTACTGGCCATTGGCCTTTAGGTAAATCACTTAAGTTTGTTGCATTTAAGATTCCTGGCCTGCAAAATGAGAGTCTTAATGCCTAAATATTAGAGGTCTTGTGAGGATTAAGCAGGTGAGGATGCAGAAATGAGAGGGTGGCTGCTGTTAGAAGTGATGTCTCTATCCATTCTACGGCCTGCCAGACTGACTGACACAGAAGTTTCCTGTGAGCAAGCTTTGTCAGCTCACCTGAGCCTCCATGCTTAGCATCACCAGGTGGTCACCTGCCCCGACACCTGCTCTGGCCCAGTGGGCAAGTTGGAAGGCAGGTCCAAGTTGTGAGCAACTGGCCCTTACTTGCCTTACTCCTCCTTCTCCTTCTTTCCACCCCTCTCTGCTACTCATGGATCAGTGGTGGGTTGCCAGGAAAAGGGTCAGAAGGCCAGAGGCAGTTTTAGGGGAAGCAATATCCCAACTGTACAGTAGTAGCTGCAGAGAGCCCCTGCTTCCTGGCTGTCTTCCCTCCTGCTGCTCTGATCTCTCATATGCCTGTTTGTCCTCAACTCCCCCCAGTAACCTGTGGTTTGACCTCCTTCCCCTGCATGTTTTCCCATCATCACGGAGTCCAATACCGCAATCCCAATGCACAAGGTTCCCCATTAGAAATGATGTTATGAACAATGAGTACTGAGCCATCCGAAGGGACTATGGCAGGGGGAGCCCTGGGGCAGAATCCAGAGAACGCTTGCGGGGACAGGAGTCAACCCTCCATTTGCTGGACTCAGGGGTGGTGGGGGGAATCCTGGAGGGCCCCCAGGAGGGGACAGAGCAACCCGGTAGCAGAGGCAGCGGACTTGGCAATGGAGCACTCCAAGGAATCGGGGCAGAAATCCTTTAGGTGTTAGGCCGTTCCAGGCGTACGAGTGAAATACCAGCCCTGGTCCCAGACTTCTCTGTTTCCTTAACAAGTTATCCTTCCAATTTCTTTCTTTCCCCCTTTCTCCCCTTCTTGTCTCTTGTCCACTAGGTCATCTGGAAAATGTCAAATCACACGCACTCTGGGCAAAATACCCATTCCCTCCTGTGAAGAAGCCAGGTAGACAAGGACTCGGGAGATTTGAGGGGCTCTGCACTGGTTTCCACGGCTGCTGCAAGGCAGTGTCTCCCAGATCCAGAGGCTAGAAGTCTGGGGTTCAAGTGTTGGCAGGGCCACGCCCCCTCAGAAATCTACAGGGGAAGTGTCTTCCCTTGCTTCTCACAGCTTCTGGTAGCCCTGGACATTCCATGGCTTGTGGCAACATAATCTCTGCCTCTGTCTCCAGTTGTTCTGGGGTCTCTTTACATATCTTCCTTCTAAATTGGTGTCCAATTTCACCATTTTTAAGGACACCAGTTATATCCAGGTAGTGTGCCCCTGACGATCTCATCCTAATCTGCTTAAATCTGCAAAGACCTTGTTTCCAAATAAGGTGATATTCCTCAGAACATGGTTTTAGAACTTCAACACATCTTTCTTGAAGGGACGCCATACAACCCATAACAGTGGTCCTTCCCCACTAGGTAGCCCTTGGGTAAACAATTCATGAGGCTCTCGGTTCTTGTGCCAACACCAGAGCCATGATTTAAAAACGAAGGGCCTTTGGCCTCTACTCAGACACAAAGCTTGCTGGGCTAAGGATGTTTGGTCAAGTTCGGAGAGCCGCAGTGCTCACTGAGCTTCAATGCTAGAAGGCATTTCAGAAGTTTCCATTAGCCACCTACCCACTTTACAGATGAGCACACTGGAGACCCAGAGACAGGCTTTACCTGAGATCTCAGAGCTTGTAGGAACTGTCGCCACGAGTAGGACCCATGCTTCTATGCTGCCTTTCACTGTTCCACTCTCACGGGTAAGATGTTGGTTTAACCAACGTTGCATTTGCCTCCTTTGGGGGCCTGTTTGAATCCATTTTACCTTACCTAATCTCTGCAGACATAGCTTCCAAGATGATCCCCCAAGGAAATACTTCTCGGAGACATCAGTGTATCCAGTGAGTAATAATGAGAATCAGTGGGTAAGGCATTCTAACAATCCCCAAATGTGTTTTTAACACTGTTATTGTTGTTTTAACATTGAATACACTTAACCAGGAAATTCAGACTTCTTTCTGAAGCATTCCAACTGTTGTGTTTATACCCAGTTGCCACACAACATTTGCTCCTACTGTGTTTTAGTTGGCAAGGGCTGGAGGAAGGGTTTTTGTAGCCAAGTAGCCTCAGATAGGGAATCTTTCCAATCTCCTGGGACCTGGCATAGCCCCAGAATCAATAGTCACAGGGACAGATGCCAACACTTATTTTATCCAGTGTTTTAGCTAACCTTGGACCAACCCCCTATTTAGACCCTGAACCTGGATAGGAAGAACCAGCTGAAAAAATAGAACCTTGCAAAACTTATAGATAAATAAGTGAAAGCTGCATTTTTTTTTCCATCAGGGAAAAATGGAGGAATCCTGCAGAGGATATATTACATTTTCACTCCCTGCTCCCCCCAAAAAAACTCTCAAATACAGCCATGATGCCAACCTCCTGAATTAAAAATGGATAAACACAGTCAATGTTTTACTATCATTACATATTTTCCAGACTACAGAATACAGAATTCTATCACCAGCACGGAGTATTTCCTACTTTCATTACACAATTTGGAGGCTGTGAAATGAAAATACACTTGATTTAAATAGCAGTGTATAAATCTGACATCCTTCTCTACAAGACATATATTTATTCAGCAAACTTTGACTGAGCACCTATTATGACAGACCAGCCCTGTGCTGTGCCCTGCGATGCTTAGCTGAAAAAATCTGCACCCCAGATGTGCTTACAGCTCACCAAGGAAGACATCGCGCACCGTCGCTAGGCCACCGTGTCACTTGCCGTAATGAAGGCGGATTGGCAAGGTTAAGGAAGTGCTCAGGAATGATTAATTCTGCCTTTGAGAGAGAAGTAGAAGATGGGAGCATGTGCCAAGAAAGGTTCAGTCCAACTGGTGTTTCAGTGAGATGGCCTCCCCGATGGTGCGGAGGCTGCTGCAGGCAACACCAACCCTCTGTGCATTGACTCTGGGCCCTCGCATATTACATGATGATTTAAAATGTTCTTCAGTGGAGTCTGTCTCCGAGGGCAGATGAGTATGGAAAGATTCTGTGTGGCCATTCTAACCTAGACCGCAGTGAGGAGGCTAGGGCTCTGTGGGGCGCACCTCACCTCCGTGTAGATGGACCCGGTGCACGGTGGGCTGGAGCATTTCTGATGACCCCTGCATAACATCCTGTTCAGGCACAGGCTGCAGTTGTTCCCTTGTCTGGACAAGAGCTTCTAACTGAGGATGCACGAGGAACTGACGTTGTGGGGAAGGAGAAGGGATAGGGGAGAGAGTGAGACCAGAGAAGGGGAGGCTGCAGGTGTGGAACTCATCTGGCTTCATTTCAATATTGCTCTCCCAGATTCCAAATGGAAAATAGAACTGAACACCCATGATTAAAAAATGCAATACATGCTAAGAAAGTCTAAAGTAATTTACACCGGGCATTAAAGTGTTTTGCATGAGAATATAGTATGATGGAGACAACCGAAGAATTATGGCTTTCATTAAAAGGTTTGCAACTCAGTGTGCTGTGATATAACTATAGCAGTTTTTCTGTCTTGGTGATGGTTTTTTATTTTAAACACTGCCTTCCAAACCAAGGAATGCAAATGTGTCGGGAGCGCTCAGCCTGGGGGTTTTAACTTGCTGCCACCTCTTACTAATCACTTCCCGCTAGGACTTTACCTGCTGATGCCAAGGTGAAAGGTGAGCAGTTACACCTCTATGGCCCCTCAACCTCCCGTATCCTGAGCCCAGCTATAAAATAAACTGTCATCTCTTTCTTCATTATTCAAAGTTAGCATTCGCTAGTTCAAAGCCCATTTGAGATTATGCATCAAGAATGATATACATTAAGGTTGGGATTAAAGGAAAATCAGTTACATGAAAGAAAGGTGTTTTTGCCACAAATCTTGTGTGTGCATGTCAAGAAGTATATTCATTGCCTAATTTAAAAAGAAACCAGGACAACTCCCAGAGATATATACCTGCATCTGGCCAGTCTTTCAATGAGGACGCTTTCTGTTTGAAGTTTGGCTGTGAAGTTAGAGGAAAAACATCTTTCCCTGGCTAGCACATGCTGCTTGTTTAAAAAAAAAAAAAAACGCTGGATGGAATTCTGATTATAGGCACTCATTAAGAGTAAAATCAAAAGTTGACTCCAACCTGAATCTGCTTAGACAGGGTAAGAAAACTGGGCTTAGCAGTAAGAGAGACAGATCTAGGCTAGCAATAGGAGGAGTTAGATGAACTTTCACAATCTCTTTTAACCCAGGGATTCCATAATTTTATCAGTTACTGCCTAACTGAATTCCTGGTCTTGCTGGCCTATTTGGAGCAAATTTTCACTGATTTGATACAAATCTTGATGATGCTTATTTGGAATTAAGGGAATGACAAGGAGCCAGGCACTGAATTAGGTGCTTTTCATGAATCCTCCCGTTGGATCCTCATGTCAGTTCCTCAATTCAGATTATTATGAGTTTCTACCACACGTCATCCTCCCCCAGCATAATTTACCATATTCCTTGGACCTATCTTTAAATTGGGCACGTGGGGGTCTCAGATCTGATGCAAAACTAAATTTTAAACTATTGCTATCAAGTTCTGTACAATGTCTGGGACGCCGTGAGCTCATGCATGTTAAACAACCCAAAATCACGATGCCTGTGTTCTGCTGGGTCAGTTTATAACCCGTACAGAGGACAGAATGTGCAAACCGTATGTGTGAAGGTGAATTTACGAAGATGCTGGGGCTCTGGAGCAACCTGGCTCCAGAGACTGAATGCCTCCTGGTTTCTGTGATGTTCCTAATTCCACCCTGGCTCCCGGCACGTCTGGCGTTAGGGATGGGTTTGATAAATGTGTGTGGAACTGAACTGAGGCACACTAACCTCTCTTCCAGGCCCCCCTAAAGCGCCCCCGGTCCTCTCGCTTCCAAATATTATGATGGGAAGGTCAGAGGGGCAAGACCTTCCCATGTGTTTCTGGCATTCCCTCTGATCAAGACTTGATAAGCCAGAGTGTTATCTGAGGCCTCCAAAGCAGATGCTCAGGACCCGGTTCCACTTTTAACTCTGAGTCAGCTTTTGCTAAAGGACTTATGGGGTCTGGATAGGAGCTCTGTGATCTGTGGGATTTGAAGAGAAGCACCCGATTCTTCTGTAACTTGGGGAGGGCGCAGAATATTGCGGTGGGCAGACACTAGTGGAAACCATACCTCTGTCTCATGGTTTTGCACCCAGCTTAGGCATCTCATCACTCCCATCTGGTTTTGCTCTTGTCTAACAAAAACATCAAAGCGGACTTGGCAAGGATCATCGCCCAAATATGCTTTCATTGTCTCTGTCAGTGAATCTCTGTCCAGTCACTAAGGGAGAATGTCTTGCTGTGGTTAATGTCACTTGTTTCGTGGAAAACACTAACTTAAGCAACTGTACCTAATCCCGAATAAATCCAATGGCTTTATAATGAAAGAGAAAACAAACATTTACAGAGTCGCTTAATCTGATCCAGGCATTTTATTTCATGCAACTCTGTTCCTAAATATCTATCTTACTGGTAAGGAAGCACAGGCTCCGAAAGATTAGACAATTTGCTCATGATCACAGGGTGTCGTGGTGGAGCTAGTGACAGAGTTAGGATTCGTACTCAGGTCCATTTGAGAAGAGAGTCCTAGTTCTTCCGCCGAACTCTGAGACCTTTACTGGATCAGGAGAGACACAGAATCACTGACTCATTACTCTGCTTCTCCATCCGGACGTGGCATGAGTTACTCAGGGCTGTGTCTTTCTTCCAAGGAGGATCCACAAAGTGTTGACACTCACTTCTTTGGACGTGCACACGGACGCCCAGCTGTGTCCAGGTAAGAACCGGTGCAGGCCCACCAGCCGGCTCAGCAGCCCTGGAGAGCCTGGACGGTGGTTGCCCTTAGTGTTTCTGACCAACCCAGTGCCAGGCAGAGCCTTGAAGGTTCTAGATGGATGTGCCTGTGTCAACCTGAGAGAACCTGGCTGGGGGGTGGGGGAGGGGCTTGTTATCACCAGCCTGCAACCACACTTGACAAATAAACGATTCCTTCAACACTTAAAAATTATACCAAAATTGTAAGTCAAAGACACCAAGCTGAACATGATTTTAAGGTTATCCATGGCCCAGAGACTATCTTGAAATGAAGATAAGCCCCTTGGCCGTTCAAATAAACTTACAGAAGCTTGCAAACTGTCCACTCTCTTGCTTGGGGAACCTAGTTAATGGGTGAAAGGAACAGAATCAGTATGCTTTTCTCTTCTGTTGGCATGCATACCTTCTTAATTAGCTTGGGCCTGAGGAGGGAGCGTGAATTTCTCAGGTTAGTTAAAAATACTATACAGTGAATACATGCATATCATCTACAGTTAACATGTATATATGCCTGAATTACTTAGCACTCGATTGACAGGAAAGTAGTTAGTTATCACCTTTATTATTTCCCATGGACAATGCGTAAGATGGGGCAGTGGCCTTGAGTTTGTTTTCAGACATGAAGAAGAAGCTAGAGCACAGAGAGGCCGACCATCTGTTTCAGAGTACCCAGCAGGTGATGAGTTCTGACACATGCTCTGGGGCTCCAGCCAGAGCCAGCTTCCTTAAATAACCAATAAAATGTCAGTAGGCAAAAATGATCCTGTAGCAGCACAAAAGGTTTTCTGAGAAATCATGTCTATTCCTAGGTGAATTCTTAAAATTACAGTTTGTAACAAAACATAAAATCTAACAAATCCGTGCTATGCAAACTCCTTCTCATTTTGTATTCGTTTAACAGCATCTTGATGAAAGCTTTTGCCTGTGAAAAAGAGCTCCGTTTGATAGCTGTAGATATTTTTCTTTTCTTCCAATGTGAACATTTACTAAACATCTCTCTCTGGCACCTAACTTCTGCTCACAACCACACTGTGAGAAATGGAACTGAAGTTCAGGAGGTTAAGTGCCTTGGATAGCGCCCCGGGGGGTTAGTAAGTGACAGAGCCAGCTGCGGGTTTCAAACCTCTCGCCTAAAGCACATGCTCTTCCCAAGACTCAGCCCAGAACCTGCTCAGTAGGCTCTCTGAGGGGTCCCCTACTCATGTGACTGGGAAAGGACATGAAGAACATGGATAAAACCCAAGCTAGATTTACAGAATTTCTTACAGGCCCAAGGTTGACCTCCAATAAAATGGTGAAGTGTGCACTGGGTGGTTTGGCTGGAGGTCCAGGCTTAGCCTTCCTCAAAGGTCATTTGGACTCTGTGACTATCACCCGCAGCCCCAGAATCTCATTTCTGCCCTGTTGGCTTTTTTAATCCAGATATTTTCTAACTCTCTCCATCCTCAGAATCTTCCCACTTCCAAAGTATCTATAGGTACCTGCAGATGAATAACTAGTGAATCTGATCATCCAAGACTGTTTTTGATAGTAACCCCGAGGAGACATTCTTATCCATACGCATAACTGCTAGAGTGGAAATTTCAGACATGCCAGCAAATGAGTAGAGAAATCTTAGAGGAGGAATCATGATCATATAGTACCCCACTACCGCTCCTGGATTGAACTGCATTCTGGAGTGGACATGGCTGGCCTGAGACTCCCTATAAGTGTGTGACATGCCCTTGTCTCAGACTAAGCAAGTGTTAGATCAGAAAGTAGGTAGGTTGGATGATACCTTT
This sequence comes from Vulpes lagopus, assembly GCF_018345385.1. Taxonomy (NCBI): domain Eukaryota; kingdom Metazoa; phylum Chordata; class Mammalia; order Carnivora; family Canidae; genus Vulpes; species Vulpes lagopus. Next base: position 99,925,498 of record NC_054834.1, on the reverse strand, counting down.
TTGGTTGTAGGTAACAGAAACTAAAGCTAGCCTAAAGGGGAAAAAAATTACTCTAAGCATATAGATGTGAGAACTCGAGGAGAACCAAGCAAAGATTGGTCTCAGAACGAGGGAGAAGAGGGGCTGTTTGTGTGATACGAGAGTAGGAGTTCAAAAACCTTATCTTGCTATCCATGTGGCTTGGTTCCTAAAGTTTTGAAGAAGGAGCCAGATTGAGTCTGAGTCAGGTGATCACTTTGAGCTAATCAGCTCTAGCCTCTGAGAGTCATGAGGTCCATACATAATACAGGGAAGGGACAAAGAAAGTTTACAAAGAAAGATTTCTATCAGGAGGCCGTAGTGACCACCCTTGAGTCAACTCTTCTCATTTCCTAGGAGTGGAAGTAGGGGCCCAGAAAGGTGAAGTGACTGCCCCCGGCCAAGGACCTGGTAGTGGAGGAGCTGAACCAAAATAAGGCCCTCCTAACTCCTGGGACAGTGCACTTTGATTGTCTTTCTGCTTTTGTCCTTTGCATGTTTCATGCCTTCAGTCTATCTTTCCTCCCTGTTGCCCTCCCACTGCTGACCCAGAAGTCTTCCAAAAGTCCAAATCTGATTGTGACACTGCTCTGCTAAGTAGTCATCTATCACTTCTAGTCCAAACTCCTTAGCACTGCATACAAAGCCCTTTTAATCCTGCCTTGTGGAGTGCCTTAGACTGCTTGGGCTGCTATTACAAAATACCGTGGGCCGAGTGGCTTAAGCTACAGAAATGTTCTCGCAGTGCTGGTGGTTGGGAAGTTAAAGCTTAAGGTGACAGCAAAGTAGGCTTTATTTTGAAGTCTTGTTCCTTGGCAAGTGTGTGGTAGGAGTCTCACTATGTGTTCACATGACCTCTTTGAATGCTCAAGAGAGAGAACTCTGGTGTCTCTTCTTTTTATAAGGACATAAGCCCTCTTGTAGGGCCCCATCTTTATGATCTCATTTAACCTTAATTACCTATATAAAAGCCCTATATCCAAATATAGATACTTTGGGGTTTGGGGTTTCAACATACGAAATTTGAGGGAACACAAGTCCGTCCACACATGCAGCTTGTCCCATTCTTCAACACAATCTCTGTCTTCCCCATTCTCTTTACATTCACTCACTGGACCTACTGCACCCCAATCCCACAAGCCTTGCTCCTTAAAATCCCCTCCTGTTGCAATGTACTCTGCTCTTTGTTTTCTGCTTGTGCTCAAGTCCCAACTCAATGGTTGTTGCACTATGAAAGCTTATGGATGGACATCCTCTGAGTAGATGCTCTCCACATGCTCTTTCAGCACTGCCATGTGTGTGCATTACTTGTGTGTCCTGTGTGCAGACCATGTGTATATATCATTGCATTTGCCACATTCTATTCCAGTTACTTAGTTCACGCATTGGTCTCTCCAAATAGAATGTGAAATCTTAGAGGGCAGGACCTGTCATTGATTTAATCTTTTCTCCCTATTGTTTGGCACATGGGTAGGTACTGAATAAGTGTTGGTTGAACAAAAAGGCACCATGATTATAAAAAAAAGCAAGACTGGTTAATGTACTCTTTGCTTTTATTTCATCACCATCTCTTTCAGGGGGAAAAAAATTCATGAGCCATGAAGGCATATGTGTATCAGGAGTTGAAGGGGAAAGCAAAGAGTAGAAATTAGAATATTTTTCTAAAGTGATCAGGAAAGCAGAACTTTGCTTATTCACTAATGACAATGGGGAGACCCAATTCAGATTATAAGATTTTGCATAGTGGGTCCCTTGTGCATAGACAAGGGATGAATTTATCATACTCTTTCACATTGTTCTCTAATATTGCTCCGAGACTACACAGAAACTGCAATGGGAGATCTCACAAAGCACCTCAATAGGCAAATGAGAAACAAACATGATAAAATACAAGAGTACCACACCAGAAGACTCACTTTTTCATTCATTTTGACAAGGGTAATGTAGTTTTAATTACTAATGATAATATATATTGCCTACTAGTAAATGACTTGTGGTGTGTTTTGTAAACCTTTCATCTTAGAACACGCCAATGCTCCCAAATTTGTTCATTAAACCTTTGCAACAAACCAAGAGCTTATTGGCTGTTAGGAAAAAAAATGAGTCAGTGAATTAGCAAAAAGAAATTAATAACTTCCTACTGTAGCAATTGTATACTTTGAAAAGTAGAGGGCAAGACTCAGTGGTCTTTTATAATATTTTTATTTAATTGGAATATTACAGTTTCAAAATTAATAAATTGAACAAAGGCCATATTCAAACCTGTCTCAAAATGATTGAATAATTCTTGTCTCATTTTCAAGGTCAAAGAAGTGGTATATAAAATGTGTTTGCCAGACAAGCTGGCAGAGACAGACAACAGTTTTATTTGGTTTACATTTATAATTTGTAGCACTCAATGCTCCTATTGATGTGTGTTTTTCTTCATAACAAATCATGCACAATTATCAATAAGAATTCAAAGAATGCTGCTAAGGTGTGAAATCATACAAATCATCCCACTGCAAAGAAAAGGCCCTGGAGGTGAACAGTATATTGAATTTTTCAAAGGAAAATTATGTGTTTGTGAGTGTGTGTCACTTGATGAAATGATTGTCATGGAAAATTAAATTTCACCTTGAAAGAAATGAGTAACAATGAAAAAAATCACCATAAATTCTCTCTGTATGAAGGGATTGTAACTTTTTATAAAGGAATTTTTCTCTAAGCCTCTAATCATAGTATATGATACATGTCAACTACACTTATGTTCACATATGGGTTGATGTAAATATACATCATTCTTATCAGCACTATATTATTTGGACCTACTACAGAGTCATTGCAAAGGGAAGTACAGAACTTTGGCATGATCTAATTTTGTGCCCCTCAAAGTATGGCCCATGGACAGCCTATATTAGAATCCACTAGGACACTTGTTGAAAACACAGCTTTCCAAGTTCTAAACAAGACCTGTTGAATCAGAATCTCAGAGGTCAATCTTATAATGAGGCAAGTTAGGGAAACACTTGTCCCAGCTAATTTAGACACGATTTATTTACAAACCATCCACTTGATTTTAGGACATTGGGATAGTGACATCGAGTGATGCCTGACAAATTCACTGATGCTCAAAAGGCTTTTGAGACTTGGAAAAAAGCCTCAAATACAAAATGCTTTTCAAAGAAATTGGATTTCAGTATTATTAGGTATTGTATATATTGTAAATGGAGACATAAATGAGTACTAATAAATTCAATAAGGAGCATTCATGAAAAAGTTATTATTCACAACAGGCCTGTCCTACATATTAATGCATCCCAAACATAAAACTTTTGTAATACTCAAGACTTGGTTACTGGACACAGTGGTGAAAGCCTCATGAGGAAATTCATAATTGCTGAGTCCTTGTTTGAAAAAGCTTTACTTTAAAAAAAAAAAAAGCTTTACTTTTATAAGATTGCATTCTGTTTACTTGAGAAGAACATCCAGGAATTGATAAAATAACAAATTTCAAACGTTTTGCTAAATAAGTATAGCAATATATATATATATATATATATATATATATATATATAGCAATATAGTATAGCATAGACATTGTATAAGTTATAAGAAGAGTTCAGATTAGTGGGGCATGAATTAATGTTTGTTTGAAAGAGTTCTGTGGGGTATCTTGGCCGTGGATGTGTGAGACATCTTGGTAGCATCAACAAAAAAATGATGAAATCCATGATTTCATCTCGGGTTGAAGTCTATTCAAAAGAATAGAACTGTAAATTTCAATATAAATATGACCTCAATGCAGTATGCTTTACTCTAATATTCTTGAGTGCTGTACTCGGATTCTTGGATTTTGTGGCTTTTAGGAGACTGCCCGACCCCTCAAAATTGCTCCTGGATCACTGAAAGGGTCCCTGATCTCAATCTGTGGGATAATCCTCAGCAAAGCTGTGAAATGGGTAAATTTTGCCTCCTTGCACCTATACTATAACCTGTACCTTCTTCTCTATGGTGGCCTCTGCTTTTGGGACAAGTCATATATAGGATAATGTTAAATATGTGTGACTTGCAGTTGCAAAGAGATTTTGTCTGAATCATGGCTTTGCCACTTACTGGTTGTATGACTTTAAGAAATGCACTTAACCTCTCTTTACCTCATTTTCCTTTTCTGTGTCACCTACCATGCCAGACTGGAATGGAATGAAGCAGGTTATATGTGTAGCAGGACACTTGTTATATAGTAAGTGCTCACTTGTGTCTGTATTTGTCTCCCTTCTTGACTACCATCCCAGTTGTCAGTGTTTTCAGAGCAAACTAAGCTCCAAAGGATTCCTACTGCAGTGTGCTACCCAGACCTAACCAGAGTCTTCTCATACGGTTCCTCTGTTCTTTTCTTGGAAGTTGCTAGAGTGGGTCCATGTACTCAGTTTCCCATGGTAAACATTTAAAGGGAGCATTAGATGGGATTCATCTGATTGCAAATGGTGGAAACCTAACTTGAGCTAGCTAAGGAAATGAGGGATTTGTGCGCTCCCATAACCAAGAAGGGCAGAGATGTAGCTAGGGACGACAGCCTCACACCTCCGTCTCTCTCCTCCTCAGGAGAGAGGTCTTGTTTCCCCCACTGCCCTTAGGCTTCTCCACTACTCAAAAGCCATGCCACTGGCACCTCCAGGCTAATTTCCTCATTCCCAGAGAGGAAGGGGCTCCTAACTCTAACTCCAAAGAGAAAAAGGGGGAGGACTCAGATGGATTCATTTTGGGTCCTATGTCCACCCATCAACCAGTTACGGTGGCCAGAGCTTCATGAGAGCTTTCCCTCCGAATTGGACTACCTGAGAAAGCAGGGGCAAAGGTAGATCCCAGAAGAATTGGTGCGGGGGGCAGGAATAGCATAGACACAGTTGTGAGAGGAATTACCATAAACGAGGCAGTCAAATTCTTTCTTTTTTCTAGGTGACTATGCTTAAGGTAGGAGAATTAATTGCTAATGACAATTTCAAATAGCAGCTGCTGGCCTATGGGGAATGGAGATAATTTATGACGCTGAGACCTAGAGCCCTCCAAAGAAATGGCTCATTGCAACAGGACTTGCTTCTTTTTGGCCACCAAACTGTCAGTAAAGAAGTAGAAAACCAAGATCTTATAGATGATAAAAGTTTCTTGACTCAACTTTGAAATCATTTGAGGGCCTGTTATCTACATGTTTTACAAGCAATGATGAGCTATCTGTGCCTGAGCAGGAGGCTCTGAATGCTTGATGTAGTGCAGTCGTTTTTTAAAGTGATGTTTCAGACCAGCATTGTCTGGGAACTAACTAGAAATACAAATTCTTGCACCCCACACCAGATTTAATGGGTCAGAAACTAGGGATGGAGCCCAGAGTCTGCATTTTAATGAGCCCTCTAGATGCTGCTGGTGTGCATGAAAGTTTGAGAACCCCTGGTATAGTATATGCCATGGTAGCTGGCCCAGATTCCCCCTTTGGGACCTCAGTGCTCACTCCCTGGGACCTTGGGGATTTGGAAGCTTCCAGCTCTCAGCTAAGCCCCTCTCCTGGTATTGCTGTCCACTAAGAGAGTTCTCTCATCCAAGGTCACACTTCCTCTCTGCGGCTCCCTGCATGCATGACTGATCTATGGAGGTAAGGAGAGGGGACCTGAAGGCTTGACACCCTTTCCTCAATGTGGGACACTGTGGAGGGCCATCCCAGGCCAGAGCTCCTCAGGGGATCCACAAAGGCCTTTTTTGTGACCACATCACTGTTCAACTCCTCCTTCTACCCAATCCTGCTGTGCTGGGCCGTTCATCTATGGACGTGCCCCAATGAACTTCCTGCCTGCAAGTCATCGTCTCCGAGTTTGTTTTCAGGACAAACAATTTTAGATACCTGGCCGCTCCCGAAGTTAGGACCATGCACACCCAGTCCCATAAGAGAGAGGGCACCGTAGCCACCATTCTGCAAATGCCCAGGGCTACAGGACATTGCCACTTCACTGCTGTTTTAGTTCCTCTCTTTGAGGCCTATGTGTCTTCCAACCCACTTTCCAGACGACCTTATTGAGAATATTCTGTCCATACCCCTTCTCTACCAATATAATGTACTAGCAATTGGAAACTGTGACCATTAAATCCCCTCTTGGATTGGAACTTGCCCTTCCTCCGCACTAAGTCTTTGCAGGATCCAAAGGATCAAAAGGCTTTCTTGTATTTTGTCCTGCACTCAAGATGTTTGCATCCCTGTGTAAAAGCCAATCCATTTAGAACAAAATGGATCTGCTTTTAATGTCATGTCTGGGGTTTAAAAATTAGTCCTTAGTCCTACTGGGATGGGTACTGTCCTGAAAACCTGGCCATATAGTCTACTTGGGCATAAGACTGGCCTTGGGCTGTGTAGCACAGACCTCCTCACCTCTGCTCTGAAATCCAGGGATGAGAAGCAGTCCCAACCCTTTACAAGCAAAGATCCTGCATTCTTGACTCTCCACCATCTGGGCCAGACTCACATTGCATGTTCATTCTCATCCTCAAACACCTTTATCTAACTCAACTGCTCATTTCCCCCTTATCTCAACCAGGGTTTTTGTTCTATGAGCCTTTGTCTATTGCTCCCACCACGTGGACCATCATTCTCCTGGTTCTGCACCAGCTTCATCTTGCCCAAACCGAAAGGCCAACTCAAGTGCCATTTCCTCCATGCAGCCTTCTTGGATTCCCTTGTAGAAGTAACATACGCCAGCTCTGAGCCCCACAATCCCCTGCCCTTGTCTCACAGTATCATCATACTCTGCCTTGAGGTTGACTGTACATGGCTTCTCTCTTTTGCTAAAATACAAGTCCCTTGAGGCCTGGAGTCATGCCTCGGACAACTCTATAGCCCCCATAAGACCCAGGACAAGGGCTTTCACATAATGCAGAGAGGATTCCAACCATATAGTACATTGCTGTTATGGTTACAAAGAAATACTCACATATTGTTACTGCTGAGACATTTTTATAAACACAGTCCTGTCCTTCTCCAACAGAAACATGAACATTAAAAATCAATAAAAACTATATTCCTGAGAATCTGTGCCCAGTGTGAACATGTGTCCTGTTTTGCCCCCGGGACGGTCCCAATTTATTCCTGCTGTCTTGATATAATTATTAGTACTGCCCCCTTTCCCTTTCAAAAGCGTCCCAGATTGGATGATAAATTTTATAGTCATCCTGCTTATGCAACTCAAACCATTAGCTAACAATATGCTCTGCTTACCTATTTGTAGGAAAATCACATGGTAAGAATTTCAAAAAGAGAGTGTGCCTTGCACATATTTTGTTCTGCATGCTTTGCACACTCTCAGTCCTGTTTATATATTTTTTACCCAGGGCCAGTGCAAAAAGTTATTCCGTGCCAGGGGTGTTTAAGGGCTGCTCTCCAGCAGGTGAACACCGGTGCAAGGCAGGTAGATCTGCTATCCCGGTCCCAGCGACTTGTCTTCTCCTTTGTGCCAATGACAGACTATAAAGGCCATTTGAGGGTGTCTGGTTTCTCTCATTCAATTTTAACCAAAGCTAAATAATTTCTACCTGAGGGCAGATATATTCCCTCCACAGCTCTTCAGCATAATTACTCAGATTGGCACGGGAGGATCAGGGATAGATTGTAACTGTGGTTTTTCTGTTCTCCAGATGTAAACAACTGCTACCACCAGAAAATAGCCCAACCTCACTGAAATGGTGAAAGGGACCTCAACATATTCTTTGTATTTGCTTCCTAATCATCAAGTAAGTAGACAACCATTTACAAACACGTGCTTCGTCTAATCCTCACAAGGGCCATATTGGATGCTGTTGGACTTACTAGTCTACACGTTTTCACATTTGTAGTTAGCACTAGAAATAGCTTCCATTTCTTAGCCACTGCGTGAGCAATTTGTAGATACTAGCTTGTTTCATCCTGGCCACACTAGCTGAGTACAGATCTATTAATTATTACCTGCCATATTCAAATATAAGCTTTGTAAGGGCAGGACCTTGTCTTGTTCACAGCTGTATCCACTGTAAACACGCTGAGAAATTTGCTTGGCACAACCTAGGATCTCAATACACACTTTTTGAATGAATGAATGAACAGATGAATGAATGAACAGATGAATGAATGAACGAATGAGTGAATGAATGAATAAGAATGAGTGAGTCAACAACAAGCCTATGAGAAAGATATTCTTTTTTTTTTTTTTTTTACTATTTTATTTATTTATTCATGAGAGACACAGAGAGAGGCAGAGACACAGGCAGAGGGAGAAGCAGGCTCCCTACAGGAAGCCTGATATGGGACTCGATCCCGGGACCCTGGGACCACACCCTGAGCCAAAGGCAGACACTCAACCACTGAGCTACTCAGGTGCCCCAGGAAAGATACTCTTATCTGCATTTTGCTGATGAGAAAACCACAGCTTAAACAGGGTAAGGAGTTTGTCAAGATCTTGTAGATCACAAACCAGGAACTGTGAGGTTCCAAAGTCTTAAAGATGACAATGATAATATACCCTCCCCTCTCATTTTTCTTTTTTTTTTTTTTTAAATTTTTTTTTTAATTTTTATTTATTTATGATAGTCACAGAGAGAGAGAGAGAGAGGCAGAGACACAGGCGGAGGAAGAAGCAGGCTCCATGCACCGGGAGCCTGACGTGGGATTCGATCCTGGGTCTCCAGGATCGCGCCCTGGGCCAAAGGCAGGCGCCAAACCGCTGTGCCACCCAGGGATCCCGCCTCTCATTTTTCTGATGAGAAAATCCTGGTTCAGGGAGTGACCTGCTCAGGACCAGCTAAACATTAAGTTGTTAGAACTCGGATCCAGGAACTCTGACTCCAACTTTCACCATTTTCTGCTCGTCACGCTGACGGGGCAGAGTCAAACCCATGTCCTCAGTGTGTACAGCCATGCACATAGTGTCCTCTGCAGGGGAGACGGGTGGACAGTTCCCCACAAGTAAAATACAAATCCTTCTGGCTGGAGGAAGAGAAATTATAATCTCCTAACTTACCCCTGGGCATTAGAATGAAACAGGAACCAAAGTTTATGATCTAATTTAGGGTAATGCTTGCTGCCCAGACAAACCATAACATTTCAGTGGTTTAACACAACAGCTGCTTATTTCTTTTTCGTGTAACATCCCAGACAATCATCTTGGTGGATGGACAGCTTTGCTCCATATGGAACATCAGAAATGCACACTCCTTCCACATTTTGCTTCTAGAATCCTAAGGGCTCCAGTCCTCTACTTTCAGTGGCAGAAGAGGGAAGAGAGAACAAGAAGAAGGCTTCATGAGCACTTTGGCCAAGAATGGACATAGCACAGTGCCCCCAGACCATTGATGAGGACTAGACCGTGGCCCTGCCCAGATGCATGGGGGGCTAGGAATTGCAGACCCTGGGCAGCCATTTTCCAGAGCGTTATGGGAAGGGGAGCACAAAGTTTTGGTGGGCAGCTAGCCATCACGACCATTATGAGAAGGGGGGTGCAGGGGAGACACAGGAGATAGGAATCTGGGATGCTCTTTAGAGAAGGATGGAAATTGAAAGGAAGCAGTGGGGACAGGGCAGCAAATGCCAACTTTACCAGCCTTAGATGATTTTGTAGACTTTTCCTCTTTAGTAGTGATGGAGGTGGAGCAAATCTGTCTTTGCTGTCAGTTTGATGCACATCTGGAGAAGAACTTGGAACCTCTCATCTTAATTATTATCAAGCCTCTACACTCAAAAGTACTACCCAAGAGGTTTGCAATTTCCATTCATGCCCACCCCTGCCTTCTCCATTTGGGTTGTAAATTATAAATCATGCAAAATTGGGCAATAGCATAAAAGCCACAAGATGTATCGAGTGCCATAGCCTTCAGTTATCTTAGTTCATTAAACAGAAAAATAGGTGTAATTTTTTTTATTTATAGGAAAACAGTATCAGGTAATGTCACATAATATTTCAAAATAGAATTTGTCTTTGTCAGCCAAATGGTGAACAATAAGGAAACACTGAATGTTCTTTTTAAGAAATGATTTGAAATTAATTTCAATCCATTCTGATGGTTCAATAAAAAGAAAAATACAGGCTTTGGTAGGTTTCTTAATGTAGATTGCTATTGTAATTTAAAAACAACAAATAATAATAAAGTAATAATTCTATCATGCTGCCAGTGTGCTTGACAGCAAGTAGTATATTTAAAAAAATAAATTTGCCGGTGCAATATATGCCAATGAGGAGACTCCAGGCATTGTCTTCAGATTAGAAAGATTCATAGGATCATTTCCACTTATTTTAGAAAGTTATTTATTCTGACAGAGGTAAAAATTTTAAGAGTATAATTATTCAGTCTTTCTTCCCCTTCTGCCTTCCCAGGAGGATCTTTTTGTAGTAGGAATAATGGATAGGGCAGGGTAACGGTGAGAGGTGCAGACTTGGAGAAGCAAAGAGCCTTACTGGCTCTACATCTGCGTGAACACAAGGATGTTCGAAGAAAACCAAAACAGCTGAGAGTGGAAAGAAGGTGAATGGACCTTGGTCAGAGAGGGAAGAAGAGAGAATTTTTTGGAAGCTGAACTGGGCAGTTACCATGAGGAGGGGACTGTGCAAGAGAGTGCAGGTCAGGAGGAGCCTTCCGAAGTCTCAACTCATGCTACCCACAGTCGCTGCTCCAGCACCTGCTGCTTGAGAGGACCTCTCTTGAACTCCATCCTGGGCGGTGGAGAATGGAACCTGGTGTCTTGAGATAGTAACAGTAATAGCTGAGGCTTTCAGAAGCACGCTTCCTATGTGCCCAACAGCAAGCTAAGCTTATCTACATTAATCTTTTAATCCTTACGACTTCCTGAGGTTAAGTTATGATCCTAATCTTCCTAATCTTCTTTTATAGATGAGAAAACAGAGGCACAGAAAGGCTATTACTTTCCAAGGAGATACCAGTTAACAAGTAGTAGAGCTGGGATTCAGGTCCACGCAGGCTGGTTCCTGAGCCTACGAGCCAGACCATGATACTCACCTCTCAGGCTGTTGAAAAATCAGTGTAGTCGATGCATAAGCCTGATGTCATAAGAACAATAGAAATCTAGACTAGACTCCAAGTCAGTGGTACACACTTTCACTTACTGTACTCTCAGGTGAACACCCCTTCAAGAGAGTCGCATGTAATTGTAGGTGCTCAAATGCCAAGTTGTTCGTGTGCTCACAGTATTAAATGTTGATTATTTGCCAAACTTTGGGAAATAAGCCCAAGAAAACATAGGAATTACTCTTTCTCCAAATTTCATTTGTCTCTGGCCTACTTACTAGGCTTATATGAATGTGGTTGTAAGGGAAGAATATTGTAACTGATCTATGCAGCATGCAGAGCCTCTTCACTCTGAAGGCTCCATTTTGAGTGGCCTTGCAACTAATTCATAGGAAACCAGAGACTCTATTTGGCTAGTTCTTGGTTTCTTCAGTCGTTTATTTTTAAGGGTAACTTCACCACCAACCTTGCTGGGTCTACATTGGGACATTAGGACATTCTGTACATGTTCTGGAATTCTTACTGAAGATCACAGATTCTTGCACCTACTCTGGAAATTGATCATTCTTAAGTTAACTCCAGACCCAGGTCATTCCCCCATGGTTCATAATGGAATAAGATTAAGAACAAAAGAACATAGAACCAAGGTGGATAAGAGGGGTACATGGGGAGCTAAATGAAGGCTGAGTTACTCCAATCCATAAAGGTTGAGGTGCTCCAGAAAATACTCATCCTCCTGATGATGAGCTCCAGGAGGGTTAAACTGACTTCAGCATCAAAGGAATCCCTTTCTCTAGTCCAAGTTGAGTACATGACTCAATGGCCTGTATGTATTCGATCTATTTTTTTCACACCGCGTGTCATCCCCAAGAAGTAAACTACAATTTATTCACTCACTAAAGGGGTCATGACCTCCAGCATGTGTCTTTCACAGCTTTAGGTGGAGATAAGGACTCTACCCTTGCTCTCTTCTAACAGTGAGAAGAGGACAAAATTCAGCCTTTTGTAGCTTGAGGGGCAGCGATGCCGTTGTTCTGCAAAGGAAATTGGAAGATTGGGTTTTCGTCCAGGGGGGATCCATTAGGTTATGTTCTTTGGTTTGTTGCGTCCAGTCAGTGTTGTGGACCTCCTCATACTGGGAGGGAATGTGCTAGGTCAAGGACTGGTCTTGCGTCCTGACGGCAGAGGCCTGGCTGACCAAGAGCCGCCAACGAGGGTGGCTGCGACTGGTCAGTCTGCGGAGGCTGAGCTGCGGGTCCTACCTCGTGATAAATTGCGTGGGTCAGGTGGGTCACCGAACCCCTATCAGTAGCAAAGCAAAGACATTATGTTTTGACATTGTCCATTTCTGGAGGTGGCTACGGGGCGCTACACGGCGCTACGGGGAACAGCTCCTTTAATTTCGCTTTATAAATTAAACAAAGCAGAAAAGCAAGATGATAAATCTGAAATGTTCCAAATATTTAAACCTGGAATATATCAACTTCATAGAACCGGGGCCAAAATTTAAACTACCAAAATTTCCCCAAGACCACTTCGTTGAAAAGAAAAAAATAAAAGAGGTCAGAATGCTCAGAGGCAGAGAGTGTGTCACAGTTGCCACCGAGGAAGGTAGCATCAGGCCGCTGTTTGGGAGGGGTGGTGTGAGAGCAATGCCAACAGGTTGAGTTTTCATTATTTTAGCTTCTTTTGTCCTCCTGAGGCTTTCAGTTCATTTTCAGCTCTTCATTTTGCAATTAATACCTTCCTTTTAAAAAGCCAGAACTAAATTTCATCCTCGGAGACTAGGAAGTTCTTTTGGTGTTTTCAGTAGTGAGTCGGGAGGAGCCCTGGAAACGCTGGGCGTCTTTGGCTCTTTGCAAAGAGGGTCGCCCACCTGTGTGTCTGCCCGCGGCCTGGGGTCTCACCTCAGGGCCCTCGTCTCCATTGATCTTAGGAAGGGAAACGGTGGAGTGGAGCCTGCCTGGCTCTGGACCTGTGATTCCAAGGTGGAAGGAGTCCAAGATTGTTGTTCAGTCCATTAAGCAATCCCTTGTAGCTGAAGGGGTTCATCTATCAATCTCGCTTTTCAGCCAGTAATCTGCTTATTTGGAGGTTTAATTACATTTTCAGGTCACCCGAGCGCTTCTCCTAGATATTTAATAAAATGAATCCTTATTTTATTTATCACGCAGTTTATTTTGCAAGGGCTACGCAGGACGGGGATGGAGTGGAGGGGGCAGTTACTTCGAAAAAGATACACAAGGGAGATTTCCAGGTTCAAAGTGTCCAGGGTTATCGCACGGATTCTTTGGGTCTCGGGGCTCAGTGATGATCACAGGTTGATCTAACACGCAGGCCGCAGCCGCCACTCCCAAAACCGAACTCAAACTGATTTCCCAGGGCTTTTATGACCCATTTAACAACAGGCATTTTGGATTGGTTATTTGTCAGGGCTGGAGAGAATGTTCCTAGCCAGCCTCCTTTTGAGCTTCCTCTTAATTATCTTCTCTGGAGATGGGTAAAAATTGATGGTTAGCCCTGGCCCTGAACACATGTGTGTGAGCACACACCCCCACACACCCCCACACACCCCCACACACCCCATCAGGAGGCTGACACACTTGTGGCACTTAACACTGTGTACGTTAGCTTGGATGGCGGGCATCTAGATACTTTCCACAAAAACTACCAAACTGGGTGAGGGGTGGGTCCCTTCAGGTACGTCTGTTAACAAATTCCCACTAATTGACATGGAGCCAGTTAATTTCTACGTAATAAGTGTTGAGTGATTCAAGGAGCCGCCCACCTGCCCGGGCGGGGTCCATACCAAGCCCTCTACCTGTTTGGCCCTCAGAACAGAACATTTAATGTTTTGCCAAATTTTCAAAAATGCGGGGAGCAGGAGCAGCGTTTTTAATCTTTCGCTCTTTGGGCTACTAATTACGTAGCAGAGGGTATAAAGAGGGCTTTGCAAGTCATTATTTCCATTAGGAAGGTGTTGGGACCGATTCCACAGAGGGCTCCCCTCCTATTTGCGCAGCTGCTGCTCCCAGGGGAGGCGGCCGCTGTGGTGCTGGCTGAAGCGGGGCTTCTGTTCTGTTTCCCCAGCACTTGGAAGAAAAACAAAACAGGCCTAATGAAAAACACACACGGGAAATGCTTTATTATTTCATCATCCTCACCTACTGCGCTCTGGCACGGCCCTGTGATTGGAAGGCCTTCTGCCTCCGGCCGGCCTGCCCGCTCGAGCCCAGGCCCGCTGGGGCCGTGTGAGGCCGCTACTCTGTCATTTCCTGTCAGACCGGTGGGGAGGAATTTGCTCTTATTTCCTCCTGGCCACAGTTCTGCTCCTCCACCCCTGCCTCCCCAGCTCGGCTCAGGCCGCGCGCCTACCCCGTTCAGCCGTGCCTCGGGCTGGGGACAACCTGTCACTTCCGGGAGCTGAGAAGTGGGTCAGAACCACGGGGGGAACCCTCACCTCCAGGGGAGGCCAAGGAGCGCCACTTGGCTGGGAAACCAGTGGGTTGGACTGAAGGGAGTCCCGGTATTAATTCAGACTGTAATCTTCCCACATGCATTTTCTTGACTTTTCACCAGAAAGGAGAGTCAGAGAGCAGACATTCCCCAAATCTCATTGGACCGTGAGCAAGTGAATAACTCCTTTCATAAAAAAATGTCTCCATTTCTTTATTTCACACAGAGTGAAACCTGGATATAATAGACAATGCATTTATTCACACGGCACTCAGCGACGCCCCAGCCCCACCACCGGATAACCCAGGCATGGTCAAGCAGGTATGGCTACCCGGGAAACTGGAATGCTGTAGGCCCGGCCTCCGTGGGACAAGCTAGGCCCGCCTGTAGCAAAGCATCACTGACAGCTTTTTTTTTTTTTTTCCTTTTGTACAGTTTGGCAACTTGGAAATGGTTCCCGGCCTTCTCCATGAAAAGATGTGTAATCAGTGTTTGGTAGATGTTCGATAAATATCTGATGAGTGTAGTTGGGACTCTATGTTGGAGGGTGGAACGCTAAGCCACCACCCGATTTTGTGGCGACGGAAAGTAGGTACTTCCTTGTAGCGCCCTGATACACTGCCACTCTCTCGGGGATCGACACCCCCTACCACCATAGCTACAGAGTAAGAGTTCTAGAATGCGGCTCTGTGGGCAACTTTTCCCTGATGAAGTTTCTACCAGATTGTCCTCTAATGGGTAGTTGTTATCTAAGATTTGATAAGCTGCCGTCCGTGGCATGGGTAATACAGGCCTATCACTTAAACGTTTCATTCAGTGTGTATATTTTCTCAGAGTGTTTGGTAAATAGATCAATCAGCGAGTGTGATGCTTGTGTAAGCACCAATGGCATTTGTGGGGAGGGGCCTTATGGTGAGAATCGCTCTACGTGTGTAGATGTGCCTAAAGACAGGATAGCCCTGCCTAGATTTAATTCCCTATGGAAATGTAGAAATAAATCATGTAGGGGTGCCTGGGTGGCTCAGTGGTTGAACATCTGCCTTCAGCCCAGGGCATGATCCCGGGATCCTGGGATCTAGTCCTGCATTGGGCTCCCCATTTGGGAGCCTGCTTCTCCCTCTGCCTGTGTCTCTGCCTCTCTCTCTGAGTCTCTCATGAATGAATAAATAAAATCTTTTTAAAAAGTCATGTAAAATAGCTTACCCAGTAGAAAATATTAGAGATGAGAATAAAATGATCCTCCAAAGCAGAAGCCAGTCAAGATACCTGCCACCAATAGGGGGCAGGAAAAGGTCCTGTCTGGTGTGTCTGTACTTCATTTTGAGGCATTTGAGAAACATGTCAATCCCTTCACAGTTGATAACTACGAAAGCACTGAGAATCCTAAAGATGCCAAGTATATGACTGTGATGGAAACAATAAATGTTTTTATAAAAGCAAAAGGTCTAAAACAGTAAATGTGCTGAGGAAAACCAAACCTTGCTTATCAATATAGAATGGAAATTTGACAGTAAGAATAATGCAGAAAGACAAAGAATAGTTTTCCAACTTGTGGAAAGGTGTGTGCCTCAGTGATCGACAGTTGTTGCCAAGAGATTGATGAAAGAGGAGACATTCTTGTCTGGGTGAATCCAGTCATTATCAACCCTCACTGTACATTCGAATCAACCAGCAAGCTTCTAGAAAATGCTTTCTGGTACCATACCATAGACCAATGACATCAGCACCTCTAGTGGTGAGCACAGGCATCATGACTTTTCAAAGCTCCCCGTGGGATTCCACTGTGCAATCAAAGTGGGCCCCAGTGGTGGTGCTCAGGTTTTAGCATCAGAATCACCTGGATGGCTTATGAAACTACAGTTTTCTGGGCCCAATCCCCAAAGTTTCTGGTTCACCAGGTTTGGGGCAAAGGTAGGAATTTGTATTTCTACTGTGTTGTTTTTTTAAAAAAGATTTTATTATTTATTTATTTGATAGAGCAAGAGAGCACAATCAGGGGGAACAGCAGAGGGAGAGGGAGAAGCAAGCTCCCTGATGAGCAGGGAGCCCGAGATGGAACTCTGTCCCAAGACCTTGAGATCATGATCTGAGCTGAAAGCAGATGCTGAATTGACTGAGTCACCCAGGCGCCCCTTCTCCCATGTTTCTAGTTGATGCTGCTGCTGCTTTAACCTGATGTTCATTCAAGAGAAACCTAACGGCTTATACCTGACTTTATGGTGACAGTGCACCTAAGGACATGTTTTTGTCTACCACATATGGTTGGTTCTTCAGTTTCAAGGGCCATATATATCTACACATGATGAAAGTAAGTGCTAGAACGGAGTGTGAGATAATGTAGCTGCGAAGTTGTTTCATCTACACTTGGGTAGATCATCAAGGAATGTGACTTGTCTCAATACAGATAGACTAGTCTGTCGTAGAAGACACCAGACAAACCATATATCACCAAGGAAAAGGGACTGGTGGGGTAAAAAGCATCTCAGAAATTCATTTTGGAATTGTAAGTTCATACCTTTCCTCCATCGGATTTAACCAACAAATGAACTTTTGAGCACTCATCTGGAACTTCCATGTTAGCCAGTGCATATCTATTATGTCTGTAATATTAAAATTGTGATAAGTACTATAAACAGAAAACCATGCAAATTATAAATTAAAACCATTTAAAATTATGTGAGGGAGAACTGGACTTTAACAATTTGACTTTGGAGAGTTTGAAAGTCAGAGAAGGACTGTGAATTAATTACTGTGCCAATTACTGTTAATTCCTAGCCAACAACTGTTTCAAGGAAGAACTGTTTCCCCATCTCTCCCTGGCCACATGCCCATCTTCTCACTACCACCGTATGCAAATGTAGCTCATGGAACCATCACACAGCTGTGACATGAGTAACAATCTCTGATCCTCCGGTGGGTATGGCCACAATCGCTTCTTTCCTAACACTTTCCATTCACCTCTAGTTGTCTTTGGGTTCCCACAATTCCATAGCAGTTCTAACCTTTTTTTTTTTTTTTTTTTGAAAGAGAGAGGGGCAGAGGGGCAGGGGCAGAGGCAGAAGGAGAGAGAGAGAGAGAGAGAGAGAGAGAGAGAGAATCTTAAGCAGGCTCTACACTCAGTGCAGAGCCAATGCTGGGCTCCATCTCACAACCCTAAGATCAGGATCTGATCCGAAACCAAGATTGGACACATAACTGACTGAGCCATCCAAGTGCCCCTAACCTAATTTTTTAAAAATACAAATTTTCTAATAGAGTTACAAAGGCTAACATTTCTTTTTGTTTTTAATTTTTAAAAAAGATTTTATTTATTATTTACTTGAAAGAGAGAGCATGTGTGAGAGAGCACAAGCAGGGGGAGCTGCAGAGGGAGAGAAAAGGGAAGAAACAAACTTCCCACTAAGCAGAGAGGCCAATGTGGGGCTCGATCCCGGAACCCTGGGACCAGGACCTGAGCCGAAGGCAGGTGCTTAGTCGACTGAACCATCCAGGCTCTCCAAAAGGCTGCCATTTCTAAAGTTCTACATTAAGAAACGCAGCCATATCTTCATGTCTTCTCTTCCAAAAATATTTTTTTAATGATTAATGATAATAGTGTAGTAGCCAGCCAGGCTGAAGAGGGACTCTAAGTGCATTCATGATTTATTGAGTTTTTTGGTTGTCCACGGGCAGCTCTCTGGTAGTGTTACATCCAAGCAACTCTCTCTATTCTTTGAATCTTCCCATTAAAATCTGATCGTGTGATTCTTATGTTTTTCATTTTTAATGGTAAGTGGTGGGCATATAGACGGTCTTTTAGCTTGTTCTTCAAGGGCTGATGGTCTTTGGATTCATCCTGTGTTTTGGAAGTTTATTGGGTTTCATGTGGGAAACCCGTCAAAGTGACCACATAGCATTAAAATTCCACAGACGTAAAGTGATGGGGTTGTGGCTGCTTCATAGAAGATTGAACCATATGTGTGGGTGAAGAACACAAAGGAAAAATATGCATTTTGATGGTTAAATATTATAGCCTATTTTTAAAATATGTACAAAAAGTATATTTGGTCTGATTAAATAAATTAGAATGTTTGGAATAAGACACTCCAGTTAATATTCTAATTAGCTGAGTATTGATAAGGATTGGGCAGGATGTGGTGGAGAAATCCTTATTTAAAATTTTTTAAAAGAGGAAAAAATTGTACTCACTCAATTTGTCATCTTGGCAAATGGGGTTCATAAAATAGAATGTATCCTTTTGCAAGTGCAAAACTTTTGTCTAGTTAATCAAGATCTACTAAATGTGGAGGTCAGATTAGTTGTTATTTATTTAGTTTGCTTTTCAGTGGCAGATTAACTTAACAATTACCAAATAAGAACTTCAATTTTGGGTGCATGATAAAGAGGAAAAGGAAAGGTTCCCACTGTGTTAGTTTTATATAAAAGTCCTTTTTAAAACATGTTAGATATTCATACATTAAAGTCCTTTTAAAACATGTTAGATATTCATAATGTAAAAATATCCTATTGGTGTCAGTTTTTGCTTGAACATATTTTTCTTTTAAAAGTGTCTTTTTCAGTAAAGCTGTGGGGGATCTTTCTTTTCTGGTATTTAAAGTAAGATAAAGTTTAGCTGATTTCTTTCCCTGACTATCCCCTTCCCCCTCCAAAGGCTTAATAACCACAATCCTGAGATTTATGGTGAGTGAAAAAGAAAAATAAGTAAATTATCTGGCTGAGGAGCCATTCTTCCTCTCTCTGGCCGTACAGACTATTTTAAATGCTGCTAGCAGCAGTCTAATTAAAATAATTTCTGTCAGAAGTCTGTGAAATATGCAGCCACAGCCCAGCTCAATGTTCTCGAGCAGGAATGACAAATCTCTGCTTAATTGGTACTTAATATGGTAGTACAGGATTAGTAATTCTCCAGGATAAAGGAGATAACAAGTAGAAATCTCTTGCTTGGGGCAGGGAGCCTTGGAAGATGAACAGACCAAATAGTACTTACCCCCAAACTGTTCCTATCAAAGGTTGTTATTTTGGCCATCATTTATGAAATAAAAGACAATTAATGTGCATTTTATGGCTAGCTCTAAGTCCTAATTAAATACAACTATGTACAAAGAATGTGAACAGCCTGACTTACAGAGACCAAAATAAATACTGGCAGAATTATGGTGACCACTGCAGCCTTAGCTCATCTTTTTATCCTATCTTGGGGATAAGAATCTTGGCAGAGGCATAAGCTACTTCTGAGGTACAGCCATTAAGCTGAGACTCCGTGAATTTTAGAAAATTCGGAAAATGTAAAAGACTAGAAGGGAGAAAATCATCCAGAGCACCATTGCTAATAAGTTGAGTGATAAGTTGGGACCACAGCTAACAAGTTGGAATATTTCCTTCCTCTGTGTGTGTGTGTGTGTCTCTGTGTGTATTATTTCCACGGTATCGTTTCTGTGTTTTGCTTATTCTACAAATCGTTGCAGGCCATTTTGTACCTTACTTTTAAAAATTTAATATTCGTAAATGTTCAGGATAAATCTCACCTTTAGTGTTTACATGGTATATTATCAAGTCGAATAGTAGGAGCTAGTATCTATCTTGTGCTATGTGCCAGATGCTATTCTACAGGCTTTGCTTGTGTTAACTAATTAAATCAGTAATAGCCCTATGAGTCAAATACTTTCATCATCTGCATTTTGTAGGTGTGGATACTGATACACAGAAAGATTGCATTAATTTCTCCAAGGCTACATAAAGTGGTTGGCAGAGGTAACATTTGAACAAGGGCAATCCAACAACAAAAACTATGTCTTTAATTATTCTACTATGTCATCTCTTGAGGCACTACCTCAACTCAACCAGACAATGCCCTTGATCAGAGTCAGTGAAGTTTTTCTGTTAAGAGCCAAATAGTAAATATTCTAGAATTTGTGATCCAAATACAGTTTCTGTGGCATTTTTTAAGACCACGTTTAAAAAATGTAAAACCCATTCTTAGCTTACTGGCTGTACAAAAACAGGCCATGGGGCAGATTTGGCCCATAAGCCAATCCCTGCTATACATTAAAAGTGAATAAAACCTAATTGTGTGAGTAGCAAATGAGATCATTAATTAAATATTTTTTTGATACTAGTGAGGCCAAATAATTGATTTGATTGAATTATTCTTATTCAGCTTGTAATATTAGTATTAGTATATTCATAATGTTAGTATTATGAATATTTGCATAAGCATTTGTTTGTGGATACATGTTTATAACAGCACTTGAACTGACTGAAAATATTTAAATTTGCATCAATTTAAAGCAATTGTGATTTTACTTAAGGATGGAATGAATTTGTTCTTGGAAAATCTCACAAAGTTAATAGAAAGTCACAAGTTTACATTTAATCATTAATTTGTGCCTTTTGATGGGACACATAAAATTCTGGTGTGCTCCATTCATTCTTTATGGTAGCAGTTCTCAAATTGTGGCCCTGAAATCAGCAGCAATGGCATCATCTGGCATTGTCTTGTTATAAATGCAAATTCTTGGACCCAATTCCAAAAGTACTGAGTCCAAAACTCTGGAGATAGAGCATATTAAAAGTTTGAGAACCACTGTTTCAGAAAATTTAGTTCCAAACAAATTATTTTTGAGAACAAAGCTCTGTGTGTGGCTGGACATGCACACATGTATACACACAAACAAAAGGATTATTTGTGAGCTAAAGATATCTCACATTATACCATGTTATGATACATTATGGAGCCACCATATAGATAAGACACAAGAATCAGCATGAGCAAAGTTTAGCGCTGCATGCGTATCTTATGCAGGAATATGAATAAATCTATACTGTCACAACTATCTTTTTATATGACACTGTATTGATTTTGTCACAACTATTTCCTGGTTCATTACCTAAGCATGCCTTTCTTTACAATATTAAGGGATTTAAGACTTAAATATCTGAAAACTTCTTTTTAAACTGAATGTCCTCCATTATGGAGGACACTATCCCTGAAACTTTAATTGACAAGTTTATTGTAACAAAATGTGTCATTTTAAAATGTCACTCCCAAGATTTAGATTCTGGGTAAAATGGAGAAAGCACATTCTTCTCTGATCTCCATTGAATACAGGTGTAAAACCTGGACAGGATGTATGGAGCAGTTGAGGACTCTGAAAAGTAAGCAGTAAATAGAAAATTGCAGGGGAGGACCCAGATTCAAAGTGCCACTGAACTGGTGTGAGTTTACCATGATTGTTTCCCTGCCACATGGCCCCAGAAGCAGGCACAGCTGTAGAAATGCCTGGCACAATCCCAGCTTTCTGACTGAAAGCCTCAAAAGAAGAGTCCCTGGAGAGCAGCCTGGGTGGCTCAGCGGCTTAGCGCCTGCCTTCAGCCCAGGACCTATCCTGGAGACCTGGGATCGGGTCCCACGTTGGGCTCCCTGCATAGAGCCTGTTTCTCCCTTTGCCTGTGTCTCTGCCTCTCTCTCTCTCTCTCTCTGTGTGTGTGTGTCTTATGAATAAATAAATAAAATTTTTAAAAAATAAAAAAGAAGAGTCCTTGGAAAACAAAGTGCTAGGGAGATTATGGAAAGGGAAGGGTTCATGAAAGCAACCTCATAAAGTCATTTACTAACTCTGAAATTCCAAGATTTGCACATGAGTGAATCTCATCCTAGCCAGTATATACAAGACTTTGAAAAGTGAATAGACTTTCAACCAGGTCTCAGACTTACCATGGGTGGTACACTCATGGCACAGATCTGAATAGTAATGGGCTTTAAAACCTGAATTTACATTGGGACCACATTCCATAGAAAGCAAGTTGGAACTTATGGCTTGAAAATAATCAGATCAATTGCCTACTGAAATGAAAATATCGGGATCCCTGGGTGGCGCAGCGGTTTGGCGCCTGCCTTTGGCCCAGGGCGCGATCCTGGAGACCCGGGATCGAATCCCACATCAGGCTCCCGGTGCATGGAGCCTGCTTCTCCCTCCACCTGTGTCTCTGCCTCTCTCTCTCTCTCTGTGACTATCATAAATAAATAAAAAATTAAAAAAAAAAAAGAAAATATCAATATTCTTCATAAGTTTTAAATAAGATCCAGTTTCATAGTATAATAGTCACAATTTCCAGACTCCAATAAAAAATTACTTGGCAGGGATGCCTGGGTGGCTCAGTAGCTGAGTGTCTGCCTTCAGCATGATCCCAGGGTCCTCAGATTGAATCCGGCTTCAGGCTCCCCGTGGGGAGCCTGCTTCTCCCTCTGCTTATGCCTCTGCCCCTCTCTCTCTGTCTCTCATGAATAAATACATTTTAAAAATATTTTTAAAAGATTACTTGGCATATGAACAACCAGGATAATTCAACTCATATGGGAAAGGGCAATCAATAAACATCAATGCTAAGATGACATGTAAATTCAAATTATCTGATAAAATTTAAAGTAGGTATTATAAAAATATTCCAACAAGCAATGATAAACTCTCTTAAATCAAAGAGAAAAAACTGTGAACAGAAAAACAGAAAATATAAAGAAGAACCTAATGGAAATTTTAGCACTAAAAATACAATAGCTGAAGTAAAAAACTCACTGGATGTGTTCAGTTGCAGAATGGAGATGATAACGTACATCTGATGTAAAGACTGATCAGTAGAAATTATGCATATTAAACACCACAGAGAAACCAAGATTGAAAAAATTAACAGAGACTCTGGTATCATGGGACAATGAAAGGCCTAATATTCATGTCAATTCAGTCCCAGAAGAAGCAAAAGGGGGTGATGCTTAAAAAATTTTGAAGAGATAATGCCTGTAAATTTCCCAAATTTAGTAAGACATAAACCTAAAGATTCAAGAATCTCAGTGAACCTCAATGGGATAAACTCAAAGAAATCCATGCCTTGACACATCATAACCAAACTGTTGAAAACTAAAGGTGAAGAAAAAATTTTGTAAGCAGCCAAGAAAACCAGGATATTATCTATAGGATCTATAAAGATTAGGTGCTTTATTCAAGTGACTGTAGATTTCTCATCAAAAAACCATGGAGACCAGTGGAAGGTGGCATAATAGTGTTCAAGTACGGAAAGGAGAGAATTATCAACACAGAATTCTCTATCTAGAGAAAATATCCTTTAGGAATGAAGTGAAACAAAACATTATTAGATGAAGGAAAACTAAGATAATTTGCTGCTAAAGAACTTTTTCAGAAAGAAAGGAAATCATATTAGAAGGAAACTTGGAACCTCAGGAACAAGAGAAATACAATAGAAATGGTGAATATCTGGGTACATGTAATAAACTATTCTCCTCTTGAGTTCTTAAAAACTGATGCTTGAAAAGGAAAGATTATAGCATTGTCTGATAGGATTTTCAATGTGTGTAGATGTAATATGTGGCAACTACAACATAAGGGTGGGGAATATAAGAGGATCGATATGGTGGTAAGATTTCTACATTCTATTTGAAATGGTAAAGTACTGAGTCTAAACAGATTATAAAAAGTTAAGTGTATACATTATAATCCTTAGAGCATCCACTAAAAATTTATACAAAGATATATAGTAAAAAACAAAAACAAAAAACAATAAATTAAGATGGAATAGTCAAAAATAGTCCAAGTAATCCAAAAGAAAAAAAAATAAAAGGATAGACCTAAATCTGAACCTCTCAATAATTACATTAAATGTAAATGGTCTACACACATCAATCAAAAAATAGAGATTACCAGAATGGATTAAAAAAATCACGCTCCCCACTAGGTGCTTTCTATAAGAAACACACTTTATATATAGTAATATAGGTAGGTTAAAAGTAAAGGGATATGTGCGTATAAATAATAAATGAGAAAAGTAAAATAATAAATGAAAAAGGATATGCCACAAAAACATGAATTAAGATACCACTTCCATTTGCTCTTCCTGGGAAAATATCTGCCATTCAAGAGCCCTGACATGACAATATGAAGTAAACTCATTTGATTACCTCAGTGAGATTGTTTTGAGTGATCATCAGCTCTGCTTAAGCCTCTTTTTTATTTTTAAGTGGGCTAAATACAAGCTTAGTTAGGAACCAATTAAGTTTTCTTCTGTCATTTCAAAGGAAGCCTCACACTTTAACAAATGTTTTTTGTGTAGTGACAAGCACCACAAAGTGCAAAGATCAGTTTTAATTCTAAGGCAAAATCAGTCTGAATACTCACATATAATCTTTTAAACGAGACAAACACATAGTCCCCAAGCTCACATGAGGCTCTAAGTGTTTATTAAATATCATAAATACATCAGATTTGCACATGTGCGCACAGATAGACATGAGTACACAGGCAGGTCACAGCTTCTTGGAAAACCACCCATGTTCTCTTCCTCAGCTATATTATGTAACACATAT
This sequence comes from Vulpes lagopus, assembly GCF_018345385.1. Classification (NCBI taxonomy): domain Eukaryota; kingdom Metazoa; phylum Chordata; class Mammalia; order Carnivora; family Canidae; genus Vulpes; species Vulpes lagopus. The sequence goes on along the minus strand of NC_054834.1, from coordinate 99,900,642 downwards.
GGTTCCTGTCAGTAGCACTCATTCAGAGAGATAAAAATCCTGCAACAGCTAAGTTCAGCCCCTCTCCAGTGGCCCTTTCCTTTGATTTCCAAGATATCAAGTGACTATTCACTAAACCCTATAATTGCCAACCTTAGCCAGTCCCACCTCTGAAAGAAGAGGAAAGAAACAATCCGTTTAAAAAATCTTTTTCCAGTACACTGTGTAATTACCCTACCTTGATTCTTTCTGGTAGTAGCTTTCTTTGTTAATTTTTTTTTTAAATAAAAGACATTGAAAGATACATATGTTGATTAACTGCATAAAAATTTGAAACATAATTTAGGGACATATGGCATATTTTGTGTTGTTACTATACAGTATTAAACATAATTTGATAGCACAATAATAAATGGTAGTCATGGGCATGGGAAGTTTCTTTCTTAAAAACTTTTACAGATATGAAGATAGCATTGTTTTCTTCAAACCTGGCTTGAATTCAACTTGACACATTGTTCTTTTTCTTTTTTGTTCTTCCTGTCCTTAACTTTTCTTCTGCAATGTGAAAATACAAGGCAGATGTCTTCATCTCACTGGAATGCTTTTAACCTTAATGAAGGGTTGTAATAAATCAGTACTTTCAACCTGCTTTCTATCATCAACACATACACACTATTTGAGATATTAGTCTCTACAGAGATTATTAGAAATAATTAGAACAAGTTAGAATTTACAATTAGTAGTTTGTTAATGGGAATATAGTTGCTGTTTACTTTTTAAATTTATTTTATTTAAAAATTTCGCGTTTTTATTTAAAAATTTTAGTTGCTAACATATAGTTTAATATAGTTTCAGAAGTAGAATTTAGTGATTCATCACCTGCATACAACAGTGCTCGTCACAACAGGTGCCCTCCTTAATCCCCACCACCCCTTTATTATATTTAATTTGCAGAAAATTATCTTGGTAATGCATGTAGACAGTGCAGTTATTGGACAAGATCTTTTTTTTAAAAAAAAAGCCCTCAATGATTCATTTTTATCCTAGAGTATGTGTGGTATATGTATGCATATTTATACACACAGAGATACACTCATATAAAAAGGACTATTAAGGTATAATAATAATAATAATAATTGAGTGATTTTTAAGTTACTGTATAGATCATACCAATTTACAAACATAGGAAATGAAGAACTTTTTTCATTTTAAAACTTTCCTGATTACTATTATAAAATTAGAATTTATCTTTTCTTGACAAGAAAAGGTATTTCACTATTTCACATTTTGTATTTTTTATTTTTTTATTTACCTGAGATTCGAAGATGACAGTACTTCAATAAACAAACAAAAAACAAAGTTCAGTACTCTGAACTCCTCTCATTAATACACAGAAGAAAAATAACCTGCAAAACCACAGCCCAAAAAGAGAGAGATGGTAAAAATAACCTCATAAAAATGTGATGTCATGGTGACCTATTTTAAATGGTTGAAATTTGGTGATAGGGAAACAAATTGCTATTTTCCGAGATCACATGAATAAGATGCAGCTGGGATTAATGCTAAAACCCTCAGCTAACAATGGCTGCATCTGAAGATGTGATGGATTTGAATAAGCTTTGCAGTATACTAAGCTTAGATAAATTTTTCTGATGGTGACATCCATAAGAAAATTGTATAAGTCAGACTAACTACCTATCTTGATTCCCAAATGTTTCAAAAAGCTGTTCTGACTTCCAATGAATCAAATCTACTCATTCACCTTTCAAGAGGCCATAAAGTTTCATGCATGAAACTCTGGATCAGGAATTATGAGATTTAGGTTATGAGCCTCCTCCTTGGAAGAGGGGAGCTAGGCCACCCCAATTCTGTCGCATCCTTCTGCCACATGGGTGACCTCTTACATGAGTGAATAGGTTGTTAAAGCCTTTTAAATATTTGAGTCCATGGAGTGATGGTGTCCAAAGACTCAGTTTCCAAAATCAGCTCTGCCACTTGGGTGATATAAAGAAAATCACCTGCCTTGCCAAACTTCCATTTTCTTATTTTTAAAATGGGGCTGAAGGTATTCCTAGGATGTGTGTGCAATTGCTTGTGACCAGCAAGTCATATTCGGCTTTCTACGCAGGCTGTGCTGGATATTGTAGATGCTGTTGGTGGCTTGATCTTTATTGGCCTGCCTGACCTTTAGCATTTGAAACTTGCTCTTTCCCTTTACGACTTCCTTTCCAACACAACACACATTTTTCTGATCATAATTCCAGGCAGAGTTGGATGGGATCTCAAAACTAATCTGGAAGCTGATCAGTTTGAGAAACAGGCCCAGAGAGGAAGCCAGAATCTCTTAAGGAATCAGGATTTGAATTCAGGTCTTTATACAACTGGTGTAATTCTCTTCTCTCTTTTACCCACTGATTCATTCATTCTGTAAATATTTACTGAGCACCTGTTATGTGCTAGACACAAGGCTACTGTAATCTTTCTTTCAAAATGTAGTCTGTAAAAGTATTAGACCATCTTTAAATGCTGGCATCGATGGCAGAGTTAAGATTCTGGTCATAATTTAATCATTATTTAAATCACAGTTTTGCTTGGGGCACCTGGGTGGCTCAGTCGGTCAAGTGTCTGCCTTTGGCTCAGGTCGTGACCCGGGGGCCCTGGGATCAAGCCCCTCGTCCTGCTCCCTGCTTAGCAAGGAGCCTGCTTCTCCCTCTCCTGTACCCTCTGCTTCTGCATATGCTCTCTCTCTCTCTGTCAAATAAGTAAATAAAGTTTTTTTAAAAAAGTAAATCACAGTTTTACAGTGATACTGGTACTTTTCTATGATTGTCATTGTTGTCACTGTTATTATTGCTAAGGAAGCCTTCCTTTAAGTGGTTGCTGAGAAGGACGTCCAAGGTAGAGCTCAGGTAAAAGCAGGCCTGTTCTGGGTGAAGCAGAAATACTGAAATTCTGAAGCACCTTAGCCAAACTCCTAGAGTTTCAGTGGTATCAGAGTCTGAGAACCATGGCTTTGCATGATTCTCTTCTTGGGCTTCACTTAAAGGTTTCATCTCTAGATAGAATGTAGAAAAGTATTTACTCTTATTTCAAGGAGCCAGAGAAGCTTAAATCAGCCCCCAAAAAAGTTAAACTGGTTTCTTTCCAACATTGTGCCAATATCCTTGAGATACAGGGGAATAAGAAATTTATATTTCCTTATTTGGGAAGATGCTTTCTTTAGGTATCGGTATGTTACTTTGGCTCTGATTGGCTACCATTCTGTGAAAACACAGGCTTGTATTTCACTATACACTATTGTATTCACACTCTAGAGTAAGACTGTTCTAACTCCAAATCAGTGAGGTTGTTCATTGGCCTGGTTATAGTCTATAATAATGTTCCAGCGATATTAACAAACATCATCAGAGCATATTTTTATAGCTCCAAAGTCTTCCTTTCTCCCAGGAGCATAGGTGGTGGAATTGATGTTTTGATGAAGTTCTTCATCACTAAAAATTCCCTGTTCAGTGAAGACTATTGAATTAGGAACACACACGGGCTAATTATGATGAGCAAATGAAAATACAAAAAAATACGTGTTAATAAATCTTTCTACGGAATCTGAAGCAGCTATATTTGTCTAGGTTAAGAAGAGGCATATGACACTGAGGAGGGCACTTGATGGGATGAGCACTGGGTGTTGTTCTATATGTTGGCAAATTGAACTCCAATAAAAAATAAATTTAAAAAAGAGGCATATGACATGCAGTAGGCTGAATATTTTAAATTGAAGGGTTTTGGCAAAGGGTTACGTTTAGAACACAGGAAAATATAGTGATACCAGTTTCTTTTATAAAGAATAGACATAATAGAAGAAAACCTTCTTTTGAAAATAATTGAGTTTGGAATGTCCATCAATCCAATCCACCTTTTGCACATTTTCATGAAATCCATAGACCAAATGGCTTTCAGTTGTCTCTAGGATTAACTCTGGTTTCCACACACCGTGGACTAAGCCCATTTCTATCAACTACTCTGGAGGCCTGTAACCAACATTTATGTTTATATTTGGGTTACAAAACATAATTTTGCTATAACTATACCTGTTTCCTAGATTATTATTATTATTATTATTATTATTATTATTATTTTATTATTATTATTATTATTATTATTATTATTATTAAAGCTCTAGTTTCTTCTTTGTGCTCAATGAACTACATCAACTGATCTAATCCTTAGGATTTTTCACACAAAATTATTTCTTTTGCTTGTTCACAAGAAGAAAAGAAAGGAAAACAGTACTTTTTGCTCTATGTGGCTCTACAAGCAAATTATGTAGAATTAAAGCAGTTTGCCCTGTAGTCTATTACATAGGCATAACTAGATAATGAAGAGCTGATGCCATAAAACCACACTGTTTTTTTCCAAAGTAGACATCGTATTTGAAGAAGTGATTTTGCTTTATTTTAGTATATTTGAGGTAGAACCTGACTAGTTTATGTTTCCCTATTTTATTCATACATGATATATGTGGGAAAGAAAAATGATTGATCATTCCAAGTGCTTTCTAAAAATAAAAAGCTGGGATTTCATTTTTCAAATCTCTGCTTAAAGATAAAGGAGTCCCCTAAGAGTTTAGGGTAGATACCTTTATCCCAGGAGTCCAGCCCAATTTCTAAATATTTTCTCTGTGGTTTTAAGGATCAGAGTCATTCTAGCTCACAAGAACAAGCCATTCTTGACTGCAGATGAGGAGCATATTCTTGCCAAAGGGGAACCCCAGGCCACCATGCAAAGGATACACCAAGTAGGGCAGTACTATGAAACACCTCAACAGGATTTTTTTATTTGTTAGGTTCCTTTCACATATTATAATACAGTGTTCCAAATGCTAGTTACAACTGAAAATGAATAAAAATAAAGAGCACACCCCCCACCCCCCATTATAAGTCTGTTACAAGGAAAACACTATGTCCTAAAGAAGCAGATTGAGGAGACTGTATTCCCTTTTTCCTCACCCTGCTCTCCTACCATTTCTCTTTCCTTTATGACAACCTTACCAAAATGCAACAGAGCAAAATACAAAGCCTGAGGTAGAGATGGAAATGAATAGAAAGGTGACTGAGCAACTACCTCCTTTCATCCCCTATCTGCTGGACACACAGATAAAGAGGAGCCCTGCTTTTCTGGTATAGAAATAAGAGCTCACCAAAAAATACTAAAAGAAAAAAATCAGAAATGCCATACTGTGTGAATGTAAATCGGTGCCTTTCCGGAGGAGTAATTGGATAGTTTATTTTGCAAACACTTGGTGTCAACATGGCCAGTGCTAGGAATTTCTCCTAAGGACAACAACCATGGATGCATACCAAGAGTTAACTACAAATGTGTTCATTGCAGCATTATTTATAATGGTGTAAACCTGGAAACAATTTCAATTCCCAGCATACTGGTTTGGTTAAGGAATGGCATAATCATCATTAAATGATACTATCAAAGAATATTTAACAAGATGAAAAGATTTTATGATATATTGATAAGTGACAAGAATAGATAACATCAAAAATTATGTGTGTGTGTAAAACAAATGTTGGAAGGCTCTACACTAAACTGTTAACAGTGTATATCTCTGTGTTGTGATATTTGGGGTTATCTATTTCTAGATGTTCTACAACAAATACGAATTACTTTGATAATGAGAAAATCTGCTTTTTAAAATATTGGAAAAAGAGAGGTGCCCCAAAGAGAGGAAATGGCTTTGCAGAAATTGACTGAATGATTAACTGTTGAGAAATCTGCATTGTACCTTCAGATTTTAAATGCAATCCAAAATAAAAAATGATTTCTTTGTAGAAAGGCTTAATTGTCTCTTTAGGAAAACTGTCTTCAGCTTGGCAATGTAGCAGCCTATACATTCCCATGTTTTACTTGTATTCTTTTTTTCCCCAAACAAAGTTCAGATTTATAGTACCTGCTGTTGCTTTTAATGTTATAGTCGCTCCTAATTTCTGCAGCACGGTGAAATTCCACCAGTCTCCATTCCACAATTTGCCTTCAGCAACAAGCAGTCTGGGAGACATAAAACCAAGAGATTTTCTAAGGGCAGGTAGCAGACACTTTTATTAAATATGAAATACCAAAGCTACCCCAAGCCAGAGGGTATTTACTAAAAAGGTTGCAAGTAAGCAGCAGATAATTTTAAGCTACTCAGACTGGGCAACTTTTGAAGTTGGATATAAGCCCCTTCAGTCAAAGAGGGCTTTGAAAAGAATCGTGAACCATCCTTCCCATAGAACCACAACTGTCCATCTGGAAGAGAATGTGGATTTGACCTTTGAATAAAAACCATGAGATGAAAAAGCATAATACAGAATTTTATTTTGTTTTGCCAAAACCTGACAGGCATTGTAAAAAGACGGTTAAAGGCACAGGCAATGGAGCCCCCCACCCCCCCATCCCTTACATACTAGCTATGTGAGCTTGTGGGAGTTTTAATCTCTCCCTGCCTCAATTTCCTCAGCTGTAGAAGAGTTATTAAAATGCGCTAGACTCGTAGGGTTAAGATAATAGTTAAATAAAACAGTTTTTGTACTTTGCATATATTTGACAAATGGAAAATGATCTATAAGCATTACCGTTTTTATTTTGTAATTCTTATTTTATTATTTTCATTTGGTTCAGTCCCATCAACAGTGAAGGGAGTCATTCTTTGGACTTCGAGAAAGAAAAGAAATTCTTCAGAAATGTTTAGAGGTATATTCCAAAATCTATTTCAGATTTATAAATATAGACCCAGCTGAGTTTTGGCTACAATCCATGGCTTCCACTCATAATTGCAATTCATAACTTCCCAACTGCTCTTTGCTTCAAATTACATTCCTACATAGCTATTCTGAAATGCATATGTGTGATAGAAACAACTGACTGCCTCTTTAGAGTGGGAAGATGTGGGGCAGTCATGAGTAGTGCTTAAGATAAACAGCCCTTTAAAACAAAAAAGGGCTTGTGTGTTCCTCTAGTTTTTGAACACTGTCAATTAGCAATGATTTCTTCACTTCCTGTTAATCTCACTGTGGTCAGGGGGATGAACATACCATTAACTGTTCTGAAAATAACTTCTACGCTGCAGAGAAATCCTACTTAATCTTAATCACGATACTCACCTTTGCCATTACTTCATCAAATCACCATCCCCTAAAGGAACAATGAACACCTTAGGATGTCTCCTGAGTTCTGCTCCACTGAGCACGGTACAGGTTGCTACCAATTTTTGCGTGCAAACTAAACCATTCACTCTGTTAACTAGTCCTGCTGAGAGTCAAAAACGTAGTGATCTTTACATTATGCTCATCATTCATATTTGAACATGGAAGTCCATGTATGACCATTGGACCCCAAATACTATCACTAACATATGTTATAATAGCAAAGAGAAGCATGGGGGGTGCAGATAATACAATAAATGGATTGCATTTTTGAACACAAAAAAAGTAAAAGATGGGTGCCTGGGTGGCTGAGTCAGTTAAGTGTCTACTCTTGATTTCAGCTCAGGTCATGATCTCAGGGTCATGAGATGGAGCCGCAAGTTGGACCCCTGTTGGGCATAAAGCCTGCTTAAGATTCTCTCTCTCTCTCTCCCTCTGCACCCCTGCCCACTTGCCCACACGCTCTCTCTGTCTCCCTAAAACAATAAATATAAAAAAGTAAAAGACAATTTACTGCAAACACTAGCCTCCACAAAGCATTAATGGGACCATCAATCCATTTGCTAATTGTCCAAGTATCACAGACACTTAGACCCATAAGGTACATTGAAATAATTCCAATTTTCTTTTTTTTCTCCAATTTTCTTCATTAGAAAAAACGCTCCCCTTATACACTTTATTAGGAAAACACCTCCACGGCAAAGGCTCTAAAGAAAGGATACCAGACTTTAAAAGTAATTAATATACGTCTGGACTACATTTTAAGTATGAGACATGTCTGGTCAATATAACATAAAACAAGTAATGCTGAAATGAAAACACTGGCCACAGGAATGCAGAGTTATCTGCTACTTTGTCAAAACCTAATCATGGAACAGAGGCAAAGGATCTCCTTTGCTCAAAGGATCAAGCTCTGAGAGGCTCAAGGCAAAAGAAGGTCTTAAAATGAGGCACCATGAGGGCAAGAGGGGGGCCGGTCTGTTCTTGCTTTTGGGCTCTGTGCCCCACAATGGTACACAGTAGGCATTCGATACCTGTTGAACAGATGAGTGAATGAAGAAAGATTGGAAGAGAATATCATAAATGCCCCGTATGTTACTAATAGTGTGTGTTTACGTGTGCGTTATTCTAGCAACTTCAGGTGAATGCTGGCACCCTGAGTAAGCAAACTTGGTAAGCAAAACTCTTTGCAGAGGATAGTTTCCTGACAGTTCTTACTCCTGCCAAGCACCATCACTTAGCGACAGAAAGTGGAGGAACTACGTATTCCCTGGCTTTGTTTCTTCTGGCACTCAGGACATCTTGGCTGCTACCTAGGAATTACACAAAAAAGTAAAATGCTGATGCCTAAGTTAGCAATGAATTCATGTAAACAGGAAAAAAATATTTATCGTTTAAATAAATCACAAAATTGGACCAAGGCCTTGAGAAGGTTAAAGTTTCAGTGTAAATGGCAACGGTCCAAACAGTTCTACATTCTTAAGTGTACTTGCGAAAGATCTTTTGTGAAATGGACACTAGGGAATCATAGCATCAAAATGGGAATGAAGGGATTCGGTGCGGTGTGACCACAGAGCCCATGTAGTTGGGGGACTTTCTTGAAAAATTTGACAAGACAGTCTCTATTTCTCTATTTACACAAATATATGTAAAATGTTAGCCATAAACCATAAATCTTACCATTGCTGTTGTATATTCTTGCTGGCTCTGTTACTTTTTGGTATTTAAAAAGAGTATGACTATGAACAAGAATTGGAGATATTGTTTCATATGTTCTTTTTGGCTTCGGGTCATTATTTGATGCATAAATCAGAAACAGGAGCCTCAGTCTTACTATTAGATTGCATGCACTATAACAGAACCAAAGAAAGCACCAGATTTTCAGGATTTGGATTATTATGAAAGTCATAATTCTGCTCCAGGCAAGGTTTTGGCTTTTTCATTTTTGTTTGTTTGGGCTATGGTACTTCTGCTATATAAAATATTTTTTTGAATATGATTTTATAGAAAATATCTGTTGCAATAGTTTACCAACCATCTCTGGAATCAAAACTTAATATTTTTAAGTTTCTCTATTTCAATTCTTTGATACAATGATTTTTCAAGCACCGGCTACATGCCTCACACTATGCCAGGTCCTGTTAGAGATGCAAAAGAAATGCATTCAATAGCTCTTGCCTTCTGAAAGCTCACATCAGATGAAGATATAAAATCAAGTGCCAAGTGCTGAAATGTGCACGATGAGCTGTGCAGGACACAGAAAATCAGATCAGGGGTGTGTGTGGAGGACAAAGCAGCAACTGGTGAGAGCTATGAAGCTGAGAAGGGGCTCAGAGAGGTGGGGTGGGGGGATCTTCTGGGCATTGAGCTGCAGGTACAAAAATGTGCCAGTAGGAACATCAGGCAAAATAAAATGGAGTATAACTCTCTTTTGGGGAGTTTCAAAATGACCTGATAGCTACCCTTTATTGATTCTTTATTAAGGACCAGGCTGCCTTGACTTGCATCATTTAATTTAAACCTAAAAAAAAAATTAAAAAAAAAAGGTATATCCCCATTTTCCAGATGAGGAACCTGAACCTAGGAGTGCAGGTAACTGCTGCACAGCTCGTAAGCACTGCGGGCTGAAGTGAACCCAGGCAATGCAGGTCCCAAGCCACATGTTCTACATTACATTGATCCAGGGAGTTCCACACGGGGTATTACTGGGAAGAAAGATAAGCTTAGGCTAATGTTAGTGACACAAGCTTCACTGCAGGGAAACTTTCCAGAGCTTGGAAACAGAATTTCCCAGACTCCGTACTACCCTAGGTCCTGGAGACCATCTTTCCATGGAGTCCTCATTCTAGACAACGTGCTCGTGCTCATGAACAGTGCAGGGGGATGTATCTCTTTGATCAGAGAATCTGCTGTTACCAGGCAGTTCAAGAGAGGCATCCAAATTCCACACAAGAAGTCAGCCCAAGAAGTCGAGCCCTGGGCCAGTCACTTGACCTTTCTTGATCTCCGTTTCCTCATCCTAATTGAGGGGTAGGGACTTGGGTGATCTCTAGGGTCTGTTTGGAAATTCTGCAAGTATTTTATAAATGTCGCTAACCATTTCAGAGAAACATTAGAATTCCAGAAATGGAAATGTCAACGGAATAATGAGGAGCAGACGCCATGTGGAAACTCTGTCATGATCGTTCTTGAAAAATAAGCCTTCTTTGTTTCATTAGCGACACAGGAAGACGAGTACCCCAAAGACTTCCTTTAACAACTTGAAAGTCTCTCTCAAAAGACGAATGCTAAAGAACTGAGGTGTATTGTATGAAAAATGGGAAATGTGTATTTAATATCAATTTTTTTGGTCATAAAAACATAGTAGCCTCATACCTCAATTAATCTAAATATTCAAGAGAATGAAATACGTTTTACTGAAGCATGCTGGAGGCCAACAGTATCATTAACTAATTGATCTCTGGCTTAGGCAAGTGATGAATCAACCTAAAATATCTATTTCCTGACTGTTTATGTTTAAACACCACCATTTCCTAAGGAGAAACTTGCAAATGAAGCACTCCCTCATTTAACAGGAACATTCTGAAAACAAGGCCTTGAAGAGCTCTCGGTGAACTCCCAAGCATATCATATAATGATTTTAGTTTCCTCAGCACCGGCATTTTCATGTCCTGTGATAAAAGTGAGAAGAGGTGAAAGGTTCATGTGTTTTCATTTATCCTTTTTTCATTTACTCTTTAGAATATCTTCCTGATTTTATCTTTGTCTGTTCGGTGATTGTTCCTGCAAAGTGAGAGCATGTATTTTTGCTCTGCAGATTTTTTTTTCAGATAGCTTTTTAAATTTTTTATGTATTAAGCTATAATTTACAAACAGTATAATGCACAAATCTTAAGTATACAGCCCAGTGATTTTTTTTTCCCCATATTATGTATCAAGTTAACCACTGCCCAGATTAGGATATAAAACATTTTCATCACCCGGAGAGTTCCCTTGTGCACCTTACTAGTCAATAGCCCTCGCCCCTGTCCTTGAAATCCGTATAAATGGAATCACACGTTATGGACTCTTTTGTGTCCGACTGCTTTCACGCACTGTAACATCTTTTGGGATTCTTCTGTGTCGTGTACACACCCCCACCCCTCTACCATCAGGTAGTCCGTTCCTCTTCTTGCTGAATGCAGGGATATAGGACAGTCTGGATACCCATTCGCCTGTCGATGGGCATTTGGGCTGTCGCCAGGCCTAGGCCTATTAGGAGCAAAGCTGTGATGAATAACCTTATACGAGTCCTCTTATGGACATGTGCCCTTGCTTCTTCTGCACGTAGCCCCAGAAGTAGAACCGATTGTCACGGGGTAGGCATGTGTTGACCTTGCTATGTATTTTGTGAACACTGTTGGAGAGTTGCCGCATTGAACATCGGTTGTGGGGATACATAGAGCTGAGATCTGTGGGTAGGAAAAAAGGGGAATCCTGGGCACACTCTTGGTAATATCCCAGATCCAGCATTTAAACAGTTACTAAGTAGATGATCCAGCAGCTTTTCAGCAGTTAGCGGTTCACACGGAGAGGATGAATGCACCTTTTACATCCTTCATGGATGCTGAGGAAATCCTGCCCCTCTACCATCAGGGAGATTGTTCTCTGGAGACCAGGTGATGTTTCAGAACTCAGATTTCCTAGCAGGAAATGTGTCACAAAACAAATCCTAGCATATGAGAATCCCGGGCAAGGCCACACTGACATCTCCTCTGACCACTCAGGCTTCCACAGAAGTTGATAACCCCTCACATCTAAGACTTCCCTGTGTCCCTGAACCAAGCGGTAGGCTTTGGCCTCAGGAAGTGTTAGTCATTTTAAAACCCATCTCCCTCTGTTCAGATAATCATCTTTCCTCTGATTTATAGTGGCTGGCCTGCAGGTGTTGAAAAGGTGGTCTTCATTTAGCCAGAGAGCAATAATCCCAGAAAGTATATCTCCACAGCCACATCGCCCTCCCCCGTTTCCCACCATCAAAGCCAGCCAGTTCCCCAGTCCCTCCAGCTGTGAATCTGCACCGTGCCTTGGGTCATATTTGTGTCATCGGTAGCACACTCTTATAATTCTGCCCCCAAGTTGAAAGGAGAAAAATCCCCACAGGGATCAAGGAGAGTGTCTCCTTACACAAATCTTTTTTCTGATAAGAGGTGACCCATAGCCAGAACCAGAGATTTATATATGCATTTTGACATAAATCTGCATCTGTAATTATGAGTCATAACGATCTTTATAGGCTGCACTAAATTGGTGAAGAAGAGTTACTGTTATTGACAAAGCATTGACCTGAACATTAGTGGAGGAAGAGCTAATTATTTTTTTTTTCCTGAGGAGTGAGACTTCTTTTCTAGTTGTGAATCACTTTGAACCCGGGCCTTCGTTAAGTATCTTTCACATCGAAAATAAGCGTCACTGAGCCTCCCATACTCATCCTGTATCTTTACCTAGTTACAGTTGTACGGAAATTTCCAAACACATTCTAGAAGCCTTTTGATCATTTCCAAGACAGTGATCAGGGTATGGGAGGTGGTGGCTGAAGAGGCCAATCTATATTTTGTGAAAGCAGGTTATCTGTGAGATGTGCTCCCATGTCTCAAAGACCGAAGCCTATTTTTAGCTGGACATGCTGGGATTCAAGTGCGGATCCACCATTAGTGTTAATAGAGCCCTGGGCAGCTGACTGCTGTGTAGTCAGCCCAGAAAATGTACTCTTTGGAGCAGTGGAAGGTTAAAGCGAGCTTTAAATCACAGCCTTATCATACTTGCATGTTATTGGCAAGTCTGCCTAAAAATAGAATCTCATTACTTTAATTCTACAATATTCTTAGGTGAGCCAACCTTTATTATTAATAACAGCATTTCACATTTATATAGCACTGTCTGCTTAAGAGAACTTCACAAATTATACGCATAAAACTTTCCTACCTTAATGTAACAAGCTACGGGTTAAGAGGGCAGGAGTGAGGTGGTAAGTACTGGCTCCCACTCTCTATCCAGACAGGAGGACTAAAGAAATTGTCACCAGGTGGCTCTCAACAAAGCCACTCTTTGAAGTTGGGCCATTTTAATTCTTTGAAAGTATGTTGGGATGATTTGCAAGGCCCTGGGGACACTCACAGTCACCTCAAGAATAATAGGCTGCTTCTATGGTACATTTTGTGTTTATCTATTCGGGTCTTAGCCGAATTTTGAAAACGAGGTGGGCAACAACAAAAAAACCCTCCCCCGCCTGCCACCTTCCCCCAACCAACAGGAGGTTTCTGAGGTGCCCTTTCTGAGGGTTCCCATATCCAGCTTAGGAACCCAAATCCAGCTATTTAGGATGGAAGGAGGAGGATATTGTTTCATCCTTCTTCCATTTAAGCTTACGCCAATTCCTTACCAAATTGCCCAGATTAGTTAGTAGAGTCAGTAACCATGTTTTCTGGGTAAATGTCGTGTGGATGCTCCTTTGGGGCATGGAGTGGTGTTGTCGGCAACAGTCTACTTCAACGACGTGGATTAACAATCATGTGACTATGTATGAGTGTGTTTATAAGAAAGAGAGGGACACAGAGCTGTGCAGTGGTGATAAGTATTCTCACAGCCTGCAATTCAAGAATGGGATAAGAATCTCTATACAGTTAGTGCATTTTACTGAGAGCGCATGTCATCTAAAGAAGCTGTCAGGCAAGTCAACACTTCCATAGTAATGACCGGAGAAGGGCCTTCTCGGAGTCAAACACTGAATGGGCATGAAAACACTGAATAAGACATAGTCTCTATCCTGCAGCCACTTGCATCTAGTGGGGGAATGATAAGCAAAAGGGAATTTCTTCTATTTAAAAAAAAATTCATTTATTTACTTGAGAGAAAGAGAGAGTGAGCGCGAGTAGGGAGTGGGGCAGAGTGAGAGAATTTCCAAACAGATTCCCTGCAGAATGGGGAGCCCAATGCAGGGCTCGGTCCCATGACCCATGAGATCATGACCTGAGCCAGAACCAAGAGTCTAGCACTTAACTGACTGAGCCACCCAGGTGCTCCTAGGGAACCCAAATGGGTGGGAAGAGCACTTGGACAAGGACAGAGTACACAGGCATGGATAGGAGCCCATAGGAGAGGAGCATGACAAGATCTTGGGTGGTCAGGGAGTGCTTCCTAGAAGAGATGGCATTTAAGGTAGCCAGGCAACAAAGGAAGGAACGAGGAGAAGGGCTCTAAAGGAAGAGGAATCAGCAGGTAGTAGTCTTCAGACTACTACAGACTCTAGTCTTCAAGGCAAAGAGAGCAATAGGATCCTAGCACTGAAAGCGGGTAGGACCAGGGTGTATCTCATGAGGAGCAAATAGTGGCCACTGGAGGAAGGTGGACAAGACCGAATGGGCTGTGTGTGCCCCACCAAGGAGCTTGGGCTTTATTCTGAGAGCAATGGGAGTTCACAAAATAGTCTTTTAATAGGAAACGACTCTATTGTGAAGTAAAGCAGTTAAGATATCTCAGCTCAATTTGCTTGTATTTGTACTTTTGAAGCTAGCCTGCAGCTTTTCCCCCCTTACTTTCCTTTTTCTTATCTCCATACAGACTGTCCCAGGATACTTTTATCTCAACATTGAGTCAAAGTTAGCACACCAGGTCTTCCTGTGAACTCAGAAGTAAAAATCAATGGAAAGATGGAAACCCCCCCCTCCCCCGCCCCGCTCCACAAGACAGTGGTTAATACCCGGATACGTTCATACTCCCAGCTGTTTTTGCGACACCAGTCTCAGAGGTAAATCCTACAAAATGTCACTGAGTCTTGTGCTCTTTAGATGGACTAAGGCGTGGGAAGAGGGACAAAAGAGAATTGCACAGAAAAAGGGCATTTCTCTCACGTTGACCATGATAAATATGCTTGTTCAGGAAAGAAAAGGTGAACTAGAAAGCTCAGGAGTCTGATCTGGACAGGAATGTATATGTGTTTGTGGTTCACACATGGAGAAATGCTGCAGGAAAGGCCAGCCCATTGGCACTGTGAACTCCTGTGCCTGACAATGTTTGCAGAGAGTTGGCTGTTTCCATTCTGCAAAGCTTACAGACCCAAGAGGTCTTGCTGACCCAAAGGATAGTGGTCATGGTGACATAGACACCTCTGAAGTCTTCTGGAGAGGGGACAGTTCAACTGCCTTTCTTCTTCTTCCTTTTCTTCCTTGTTTAAACTCATAGATGATTCTCCCCTGCCCCCACCATCACCTCTGACGCCCCACACGTCTTTTGGAGAAAGTACTGTGGTTATTAGTTGCTAGTTTGGATACGAAAAAGAAAATTAAGCTGATTATTATGACCTGTCTCTTCTCCTTGGAAATTTTGCTTTTAGGATGCTAGTAATGTTCTCTCAACTGTAAAATGGAGATTTGGGGAGGATTTAATGAGACAATCCATGTAAAGATCTTAATCAGTGTTAGCTATTCTTGTCTTCTTGGGGATCCTATGAGTTATCCTGGTTTTCATGTAGTTCTTCACAACAACCTGCAGGTCCTATGTCCAACATGGCAATTCTTCCTTGACTTCCAACTTCCAAGGATTCTTGGGAGTTTTGAGTACCATATTTCATTATGGTACCCTCCAATAGACACTTACACCATTCAGTGTAGTGCTCTTTTAGCAAAGAGTTTCGAGTTGGAGATTTTCTCTAAGAGAAAAGAACTCAAGCTTGTGCTAGAGTTTGGTAAAAACTATTTGCACAATGCATGATCAGTTCGAGAGGAATGTGGAAATATATATCAAGATGCATAAAAATGCTCAACTTTTAAACCCAGTCATTATCTTTCATCTCTGGGAATCGTTTCTGAGAAAATCATCTAGAATGTAAGAAAAAAATGATTATAAATATATTAACCACAATATGATTTAAAGTATCTTAAAACTGATAACAACCTAAGTATCTACCAAAAGAGTTGTGGTTAATTCATACTGGCATATTGAATCAAGGGTGCGTTAGCAGCTCAATTCTGGGGGCCCACTGGGAATTTTCAGAAAGATTCTGCAATGGTATTCACCCCAGAGGAAGGTTTGAAATAACAAACTTAATAGAGTCTTTCTAATACAGCCTTCTCTTGAAAGGGGGTTATTTTCAGGCATCTGGGTGGCTCCGTTGGTTAAGCGCACAACTCTTGGTTTGGGCTCAAGTCGTGATCTCAGGGTCATGAAATGGAGCCCCACCTCAGGCTCCGCTCAGTGTAGAGTTGGCTTGAGATTCTCTCCCTCTCCCTCTGCCCTTCACCCCCTCACCCTCTCCCTGTGCCCTTCACCCCACTCTCATGCTCATGCTCATGCTCTATCTCTCTCTGAAACAAACCAATAAATCTTTTTAGAAAGGGTGCTGTTTTCAAAAGGGCCAGCCAATTTCGCTCTCCAAACATGAGCATAATGTTCGATCACTCTTTGACTGTAGCTACCAAACCCCGGTAGCACAGGAACAACAGCCTCGTGCTTCCTAATAAGTGATTCATGTAAGCACCATTTAGTGAGGCTACAGGCTATGCTTTTATTCAATTTACAAATTTACATGCAGGATTTCATTTGATCCTCACAAAAATCCAATGAGGTATTATCCCATTTTACAGATAGAGAACTAAGTTCCAAAGCTGGGCAACTGAGCTGTCTGACTTGAAAGCCAGTCATGGAATTGTCCTGCAAATTAGGTGACATTGAGTGAAGCCATAGTAACCTCTCAATACATAGCCGCTGTTAGTTTTATAAACTACTATGCAATATTGTTTCTAGCAGGGTTAAACAGTCCAATCTTATAAAATAAAAAGTAATTTTTGGTCGCAGGGTTAAACAGTCCAATCTTATAAAATAAAAAGTAATTTTTGGTCTGAAACAGAAACCGTAATAGTGTATGGACAAGTTCCCGAAGACTAGTTTAGCCAGTACCTTTAGCAAGCATAGCCTTTTAGTAATTAAAACTTCTATTCCGGGCAGCCCCGGTGGCTCAGCTCCACCTTCGGCCTGGGGTGTGATCCTGGAGACCCAGGATCGAGTCCCACGTCAGGCTCCCTGCATGGAGCCTGCTTCTCCCTCTGCCTGTGTCTCTGCCTCTCTCTCTCTCTCTCTCTCTCTCTCTGTCTGTCTCTCTCTCTCTCTCTCTGTGTCTCTCATGAATAAATAAATAAAATATTTAAAAAAAACCCTCCTATTCCGTCTGCCACTTTAGTGCCAGTTCCTTGCCAACTTGGAGATAAAGGTAAACAATGCTTTTGGTCAATGGGGTTCTGCAGTATTGGTCATGGAGGGCCTTCCACAACAATGGACAACCAGACCAACTTATTCTTGGGAAATCATGCTAAGACGCTTTAGAAACAGGGAGAAAGGGAGGGAGATGGCTGAGAGTACACAAGAGCATGAGTAAAGTTGCTGTGAGTAAGTATTCCTAGCAAATGAGTTCATCAGTACAGATGTATGAACTGTCATTTGACAAAATTAAATGAGGCAAATATTTAATGGTGTTAGGTTGGAGCAATCCAACTAAATGATTGCTTTTCTCAGAGTAAGAGTGTTCTTAAAAGCAGTCTTTCCACATAGCAAATGAAACTATCCCTCAGTGAGCACGTTCACCTTTTATTACATTCAAAACTTATTTTGAAAAAGCATGAAGAAGCATGCTAAGCCAAGTCCCCTCATTCTACTTCACATCCAATTATTGCTCCATGGCCTCTCCGGCCAGGTCACCCTGGCGTCCCACTAGGTGTGCGAGCAGCCACCAGCTAGGTCAGCCCCGAGAGAGGGGGAGAGGCTGGCCTCTTGCAGGCTTCTGGAAGCACTCCCACTGAGCCGGTGTGCAGCGCTGGGCAAGGCCATGCCCATTTCTAGAGGAAACCCCAGCGTGTGAGAAAGCCCCGGCCTTGTTCTGACCATTGCGAAGGCTCTGCTCTAGTAAGTGGAGTACAGGTAGTCCCTGCTTTCCGAAAGTTCATGTTATGCCACTTTGCTTTTACGAAACACCTAATTAGTAGCTGCTCTTGCTAACTCAAATCTGATGAGGATTTGGATTTTTGGGGGAAAAAAAGCCAAAAGCAAAAGTAGCAGCAAGAGCAGCCCCAGCTCGCTCCTTCCCCAGGACCACGCTCACCGGCATCTCAGGCCCAGCCTCTGCAGCTCTGAACCGTGTCTGAGAGCATCTGTGCTTTATCTCAATTTATTTTGTGCATCCATTAGCAAGATGTGTCCTAAGGTATGAGAAAAGCCTACAAGAGGTTATTTTGGGGGGGCAGGGAATGCTCAACAATTTTTCCATATTAATTAATGGTAATTGCTTCTTGCTTTATTTCTATTGCTTTGGCTTATGCAGGATTTCGTAGGAGTGCTCTCCCTGCAGACGGCGGGGAAACCTGTACGTGCTTATGCCTTTGTGCACCGTTTTTCTACAAGTTACAGGACAGATTTTCCTTACCTGAACTTGAAATAATCATTATTTTGCCTCTCCTCTCCATTTCTGCTATTTGTTTTTGGCTGTTTTTCTGAAATGAGAATAATGGCAAGAAATAAAAAAAGAAGTATCATTCAAGCTTTTTTTTTTTTTTTTTTTTTTTAATGCTAGGGTGTACTTAAAAGAGGTGTTTATAAAACAGGTAAAGTTCAGCTTGCTGACCTCTCTGGTGTAGAAGGTGAAAACTATGGAAGAAGGCCAACACGCTAACTGAAGCCTGAGAAAAACTGCATCCCCACCAGGAGCTCGGAAGGAAAGCCACGGAATGGAAGGCACAAAGTAATCGCAAAACATCTCGGAAATCTTGTTCTGAGCCGTTTGATGAGCTATCTGTGTCTCTTCATGGATTGGTTTCTTGTTTTGTTTTGTTTGTTTGTTTTGTTTTTAAGAAAAATGAGATGAGACACTTTTAATTTTCCCCTCCTCTGTAGTCTTGGAGGTTGTTTAATCTCAAGTGAACTCAATTCACATTTTCCTGGCAGTGTTAGCTATCAGCTCAAAGCATTTTACTCATTGCATCATACTGCCAGTCAGCAAGCAGGGACCTAATTAGTTCTTTGCTTTAATGGCAATAGTTAAATTTACATTATTAATTCAAATATTACAGACTCTGTGGACTTGGGCACATAGCTGACATAAAGATGTAAAATGAATAATAAGGTGCTGAAAAACACCAGAGTCATTATTCCCATCATGTTCAAACTTTGAGCTATAATGATATCAATTAAAACTCTAATCCTGGCAAAAATTTAAAAAATAAAAAAAATAATTAAAAAAAAGCTTTGCCGGGTCCCTTTTGTTATAAAAGCTGCAGTTATATTGAAATGTTGGGCTGAAGTATTCAAGTTATACTTTGCAAAATACAATGGTCGCATAAGTCAAGAGGCATAATTACAGTTCTGATTACATTTTTGCTTTTAAAAAATTCCCAAACAGTAAAAATATAGTGAGTTTGTCAGCATCCTGTTGTGCATCCCTGGCTCTTCCTGCGTCCTGAAGCGCTGCAATCACTCTGCGGTGTCAAAACCTGTTTGGGTTGCAAGACAGATGGGACCTTCAAAATGAAATGTACCTATGACTGTTTGCTACTATATATATAAAATGTCTCATTTAGTCTCATCTGTGATTTTCCAAGAGGAAAATGTTTCCAGGAGCAATTTATCTCAGTCCTACAGGTTTGTATCACTGAATGACCATCTGAAAAGCAGGACCAGAGTCTTTTCTTAAAGGGAAACTGCATGTGTTGGGGATGTTTCTCCATGCAGTAGTGGAACAGTATTGAATACCATTCAAACGAGTGAAATCCACCATATGAAATAACTGAAAATTATGAACTTCAAAATTCTCATTTGGTGTATGAACCCTTTCATTGGAGTTCCTAAAATATTTCTTACTGCATTTGGGGGAACAAAACAACTGGTAGAAAAAAATAGACAAAAAAATGTTCTTCATTTTAGTGCCAGATTGAGCTTTTTGGCCTCCGTGCTATCTCATCAGCTCTTTCCAAGGTAAACCAGTTCTGTAGTTCTTTGACGTGAGCTCCCTCCCCAGCCAAAGCAGCCCTTTTCTTCCGCAGGGCTGCAAGCCCAGCTGCAAAACCTCCTGAATCCCCTGACTCCAATCCTTCTTTTATGGCTATTATTATTATTTTACCTTTGATTGAAGATTCTAATTTCCCCTTTCAAATAGGTTCCTTGTGGTCAGGCTCTGTGTCTGATTATGCCTATTATTTGGGAGGAGATCCATGATGTTGACTGAATGAGCTAGAAATGAACTAGCTAGAGAAGGGTGATGTAATGGCTCACCCACCCAGTTTAAAGTCACTTTTCCTTTGGATACATAAGATGCATTATTCTAATTTTAAAAGATAGCCATGATTTCTTTTATTTATTATTATTTATTTATTTGAATCAAAAGATTTGGGTTCACACTCGACTTGATTTGTTCATCAATGGAGTGACCATGGCCTAGTCATGAGCTGTATCCAAGGTTCAGCTTCTTTAGCAGCAAAATGGAGATCATAGCCACCTCCTGGCCAGGATGACCTAAACGAGCACCCTATAGTATTTTTATAAAACTAAATGACAAAGGGGGTGGTCTAAATAGCAAGGCATATACCACCCCTTTGTGAACTGAAAATTGCAAATAAAAGTGTAAGGGATTCTGACTGCCAGTAAATGCAATTGAACTGTATTTCATGCAACACAGCATGGTGGCAAGGTGTAAGGATTCAGTCTTCAAAGAGGACAAACTGTATTAGAGGAGCGTCTAGTAATTTTTAAAAATCAGTACTGTCTGTGGATGGGAGTTTAGGGTAGTAGTTAAAGGTACAGACTCTGGAGCTCGAATTCTTGGGACTCAAAGTTTAGAATACTAGTAGTGTCTGCCTTCAGCATCCTTGTGAGGATAATTTACATAGAGTCCTCAGCTTAGTTCTTGGCCTTTCATGAGTCTTCAGTAAGTGTTAGCTATTATCAAAGAATCAAACTGTATAAAATTCAAACTAGTCATCTGCATGTATAGAAAGGCTTCATAATACTTTTTAAGCAATTGTATGCATTTTCCCCTTTCCAAAAAATAAGAGCTCTCCCTTCTATTCTTTTTATTTTTTAAATATTTTATTTATTTATTCATGAGAGACACAGAGAGACAGGCAGAGACATAAGCAGAGGGAGAAGCAGGCTTCCTGATGGGAGCCTGATGCGGAACTCGATCTCAGGACCCTGGTATCATGCCCTGAGCTGAAGGCAGACGCTCAACCGCTGAGCCATACAGGTGCCCCTCCCTTCTATTTTTGAAAGAAACTTGTAGTAGAGAGCAAGCTGCCCACAGAGGTCCTAACTCCATGTCCTCTGAATGAATGGATGAATGAATCCAGGTCAGTCTCTAGAATCGGAGCTTCAAAATTGATGGACAGAATGTGTCAGCAGGAGCCAGGGAAAGTGTCTCAGTTCACTGGTTACATGGTAGAGAGGTGATTCTGTGTCTACTGGACTGTCCAAGCCACTGAGGGTGCCATCTCGAGCCAAGTAGACACTTCGGGTAACACATCTGAAGAGTCCTGTCCAATAGTAACAGTAAGAGCGAGCATGCGTGATGGTTTACAGTGTTCCAAGTACCACGCTAGGAGACTTACATGCATTATCTTACTTCGTCTTCCATAGCCTCCTGACTTGCTACAATACTAGCTCTCATTTTATAGAGGCTCTCAGAGGTGAAATTAATTTGATCAAAGTCAAACAGTGAAGGATGGTAACCCTAGGACTTGAACTCAGATCGTTGGGCTGACTATATAATATTGCCGCTGTGGAAGTGCTTAGGGATAGAGAACCTCAAGATTTTAGAACTCCTGAGAGCATGCTGTAGGTACTAAAATTTTGAGGTGCTCAAATTTTGAGACTTACCTGGAAGTAAGTCTCAACTAAAAGTGATTCTCCAGGTTGTTAACTCAGGGGCCCTATTTTGAGCCAAAGTCAACTCCAAATCCTATGAAACAAGCCTCCACTGAATTAAAAAGCTGACACAGCCCAGTGGGGCAAAAGGTTCCCCTCTTTCCTCCTGTCCTCATCATCTGCCAGCTGCTGTACTTCCAATGTGTTAAAACTCATGGGGCAGAGAATGCTTAGCAAATTAATAGAAGGAAAAACCTGACTTTCCTAGCTCATAAAAGGTTGATACCTTCCAGCCATGCTACTGAACAGAATGGGATTTATGCTGTAACTTTCTTCCCAGATGGGAAAGTGCTTTACAAATAATGGAACTAATGCAATTTATTCCTAGTGAGTAAATTTGTCACCGTGGATGTTGTATTAACTCTCTAAGGCCAATTCAATTGGGGATTCAATAAATAAGCCCTTTCAGCCTACCCCGCGATGCCCCACCGGTTAGAAGGAGTCCTAGATAAATAGCAATTTGATCCTTTGCCACCTTGAATTCTCTAATCCTTGAAACATGCTTTTGAGAAATGTGGGAAGGATTAATGCCTCCATTCTCCTGCTGGAGAAGCTGAGGAACACGTGCAGCAAGGAATGAATCAGGAGATCTCAGATCTGGCTCAGTCCTCTGACCGCCTAAAGTGCTCATTTGGCGAGCATCTTCTAGGCCTGTTCTCGGGTCATGATTTTCAAAGTGCTCAGCAAAACCGTGCTCGAAAGACATTTCTCGGATTCAGACACAGTTGTCTGCCCACCCCTCAGCTGGATTTGAAGCCACCTCCCTGGGGATTGTGCTCCCAAG
This sequence comes from Vulpes lagopus, assembly GCF_018345385.1. Lineage (NCBI taxonomy): Eukaryota > Metazoa > Chordata > Mammalia > Carnivora > Canidae > Vulpes > Vulpes lagopus. The sequence goes on along the minus strand of NC_054834.1, from coordinate 99,877,752 downwards.
AGTTTCTGCTTAAATCCGGCCCTAGGCCCTTCCAAAGGGGTTCCTTCTTTGAAGGGGCACCGCTCCGTGCATTATGTTCTGGATGCTTCCTTCACGCTAAAGCTGAAGGTCATTGTTTATTGAGCCAAAGTTGGCACCGAGAATGGAAACGAATGGGAAAAGGATGTGTACTTGAATGCACGCCGTGTTATTTATGCCCACGGACCATGGCACGTAGCACGCATAAAGGAGTTCTGATTTATTTATTTATTTTCGTGAACTCAGGTCGTCCTTCACGAAAATGAATAGGCATAGCACGAAATGGGATTTGGGGAAAGAGGGAAACCTGTAGTGGAGAGCAATGCATGGGACCCACCGTGCTGCAGCGCAACTCTCTGAACAGAATTCCTTTGGAAAAGTGAAACTCCGTGCACCTGGCTTTCCCCAGCCGATGGGATGGGAAATGCTGACGGCTGGGAAAGCAAAGCAAACCTGAGCTAAGGGGACTCCGTGCCTTACAGCCTGATGGATAATAATTCTGTAGCTGTGCCATTCAAGAGTCCCCGTAATGCTCCTTAATTCCGGTGTATCCTACGTGGGATTTAAAATGTCTTGAGGGATTTGCGGGAAACCCTGTTTTATTTGTTCCAAGCAAGCATCGTCTTATTTTGTTTTAAATAAAGAAGATGGAGCAGAATTGAGAGGGTTGTTTTTTTTTTTCCACCTAAATAAATAAGAAGGTCCATTTTACCACGAGCACTCATTTGGCACCGTGTTTCCCTTGTTAGTAGCTGGTATTGTTATTATTCACGGAGTGTTTTATTCTCATGATGTCACCGTGGGTAGCTTGGTATTTCTGGGCTTTTCCGGATTCTTTCCTGTGAGTAATTTGCCTTCTTTGGCTATTTGATAGATGGCATTGTATGAAAAAAAAAAAGTATTAAAATACTCCAACGAACAATGTACATGCCCATTGTGAACTCTACATTAAAGTGGTCTAGAAGCGTGTTGGGAATATAGAGGTTTGGTTCATTTGCTTTTTCCAGCTTGCCTTTTTCTATTTTGCAAAACATGCTGAATGTACTGTTTGTCTTGATGCAGACTGTGTTATTTATGAAAGGTCTGCATGGAGGAAGAAAACATAGGAGGTATTGTTCAAAGAATCATTAAGGAGATATTATTTGAGATAATAATGTAATTAGACTCCTTAGAGGGAAATGTAAGTATTTGTATTTTTAGCTTTTATGTAGGAGTGTAGCGGTGGCTAATTAAGGGAAAAGTTAGCTAATTCATAATGCTTAAATTTAGTGTTAAACCTGATAATAGATCTGAAATTTCAAAAACCAAAACAGCACCGGCACTGGCTCAAAAGTGGTTCTTTAATTCAGAGTCAGAAGAAACACTGTTTATAGTAACCAAAATTCTAATTTTATAGAGCCATCTCGATCTGAAAAGGAGTCAAAGGCAAACGAAAATTCTCTACAAATCTGCCATGTTCAAAGTATCCACTTCAAAAGAGAACTTTTTTTTTTTATTTCCAATTTATCCCAACAAAAATTCTCTTGGGCTTTTATTTCAAAAGATGAAAAATGAGCCATGGCAGTCAATAGTGTATGGTGACTATTTATCTGTTTACACCTATCCATGTGATTGCTAAGAAAACCAGATTAGACTTTGAATGTGATATGAAGAATGTACGCTATTCACAAGCCCATATTCCTCAGAGGAGAAATAGGTTAAAAACTCCAAATTAAGTTTTAGAAACTATACATCTCATTTTGGGGAACAATAACTCAAAGCCTGATTTTTTTCAGGGAGAACACAGATGCCCAATTTTTAAGTAAACGTATCATATCGCAAATGAATTCGCGGTGTATAATTTATCTCAACAACAACAAAAAATCACACAACGAATTGTTTAATGATGTCCACATTTTAATTTACATGACGGGTGTCTCTCTGAACAATTCCTATACATCTGCTTTTGATTAATTGAAGGCTATCATAAAGGCACCAGAGAAGCCTTTACAAAGAAATACCTTTACAAAGCAAAGGGCACTTTATCAAATTAATAATAGCCCCGAATCGGTCCCATTTTCAGTTTCTGATTTTTTCATAGACTACATTTCTTTAAGAGGGTGTGCACCTGTAGGAAATTTTATACGGCAGGCAGCTACACTGCCATAATCAGAAACCAAATTCATTTTCAGAGGAAAGTAGGAAATACACAATGGCATACGTGCCTCTTTTACGGCCACATCTGCACAGCTCAGGGAAAAGTTTGCAGATATGTCTGCTGATCACATTACAGGGCTGTTATGAGAGAATAAAGTTGCACCTTTGATGGGCCATTGCAGCTGAGTTAGAGGTCCCCAGTTATTAGAAGTTTTGCATGTCACAGAGCGGAGCAGATTGGAGACCCAGACATACTTTCTGCAACTCGCTGAATTTTTGGTCATTTCCATCAAATATCAATGGACCTGTTAAATAGAGATGAAACACACACACACACACACACACACACTCATGCACATGCACACACAAATACACACTAGTGATAAAGATGACTAGCTTATTTCTGACTTTCACCTCCGTGATAGAAAGTCCCTTTGTGCTCACACAGTGCCTTCAGGACACCAGCTGAGAACAAAGCTGCTTTCAGAAGCAGTAAGTGATCTCATGCTATTAATGTCCAGGTGATGTGTGAAGCCCATTATCACATCACTAATGTGGCAGCAGACATTTCCTGGCCAACCCAAGGTAGCTCAAATGTTTGTGAAACGTGTAACTGGAAAAGGTAGTCCTAAGAAACTCTTTATTTTTTTACTAGCACCCCTAAATGCTAGGCAAAAATCAAAAACCTAATCATTTATACATTAAAAAAAAAAAGAAAGATAATACTGAACTCCACATACAAGATTCCAGGAGACATTGAACGAAAACAATTTGTAGGATTTCATTGAAGGGTTTTGGTAAAGCGTTTGTGTTCCACATGTAGCGTGTGGCATGTTATCAGACAAAGCAGGGTGGAAAGCTATTAATGTAGAAAATGAGAAATTCCAGTTCATTGTCAGAACACATAGAGTGGACAGGAATCATCCCTAACTGTCCATTGTTCTCTTGAGGACATCTCACTGCACATTTGGGGCCACCTATGTGGACTCCAGTCAGGCAGTGTGCCCCGTAAAATTAATGTAAGTTGTGAGCGGGAGAATCAGCTCCCAGAAATAGCAGGCATACTGAGACACAGAGATAAATAGCAAGGCTAAAAACAGAATCTGCAATATGATTAAAAATAACAACCGCTACCTAATTATGAGGAGACATTGGAAAATATTCTTGTTTAAGAATGTGCATATTCTTGTTTAACATTTTGTTAACAATGTCAAGTCCATGTTACCCGGAACTGTCCTTTCTTTTCTGTATAAAGAACCCACCTCAAATAAATGGAAATTTATCAATTTTCCAGTTGTCAACGCAGGACTATCCAACAAGTCTGTTTTTTTTTTTTAATGAGATATGTTACTTTAAAAACAGTTAAGATTAGAATTCTAGGTAAAAATTTTAAGATCTAAAACGAATACAGTAAAATCAATATTGATTATTAGGAGTAAAAGTGCTAATTGAGGCTGTAAAATCTTTTAAGAACTAAGAGGAGAAAATTTCCAGTAAAACTACAATAAATTACTATTAAATAACCAGAATATTTGTGTAGAATTTAATGTCAGTACATCAGCCTCCCCGAATTTTTTTTTAAGTAGTGTATTACAGATTCAGTCCGGAAGACTATTCCAGTAATATTACAAGAGCAGTGTCACTTTGGCAAGTTACCTTTTCAACTTCTATTGCATTATGTTCTAAAGAAACCTACTTTGAGATTTCTTATGCTTTTAAGAATTCATTTTTAATTATTGCTTTTTTTTTCTTTTCTTTTCTTTCTTTTCTTTTTGGCCTCAGGTCTTTCAGAGCTTAATATCTACTGTGCTTACACTAAAGTGAAAGGAAAATGATTTTATTGAGAGACCACATTTTCATATTAAACACAACATTCTGACAGCTGATATTCTTGATGCCAACTTTAAAAGTGTTAAAAGGGCTCTATTCTTTACTGTGTTCTTATTAGATCTGACCCAAATTTTTAGTCGATTGCCTTGAATGGGCAAATGTTGGCAAGGTCCAAATCCCCGAGAAAAGCTGCTTTCATCAGGGCAGAAGCTGGTGCTGATTTCAGGTCAAAGAACCCCAACATTAAATCTGTATGTTAGCATTTAAACACTCCATTTAAGAACTTTTCATTCCAGAACACTCCGAGGGCTCCATCTAGGCTGAAATCCACAGTCTGGAGCAACATTTAAATGGCCTGTAATATATTATTATTCCCTCTAGAGGTGTAAGGAATTCTGGTCTTTCTCAACAGCTGCTTCTCTGTCTTATCCTCCCCTCCCACACCCAAAATTCACATTTCTGGCTTTCTAGCTATATTTGAGGTTTTATCCATCTACCCAGAGAAAGCAAGAGGGGAACGGAGACGTTGTAAACTGAGCAACAGCCTGTTCCTCATCACCTTTATGGACTTATCCCTTCCAGCATCTTACGGGTGACACCAAGTGACAGTGGTGTTCAAGATTCCCGAAGGCCTCCGGAACACCGTGGGAAGTGCCCCAAGCTGACATCAAGCAGGTCTCACCTTCCTGGTTGGTCCCTATTGGTGTTCAAAGAGCCCACGGAAACAACAGAGTGAGCACAGACTCCTAAAAACCATACCCAGCATCTACCTCAAAGAATAGCTCTTCAAATAGGGCCTTTTGCAGGTGAGAAAGCTGGGACTTAGAAAGTGAAGAATTAATGGAGAATTAGGACGTATCTCCCACCCTGATCTCCATCCCAGAGGTCTCTTTTCAGGACACAGGCCACCCAATGGTTTCTATGGGCACCTGCAGTTTTTGCTGGTTGGTTACTTCTAGGAAGTCTTTGGTGGAAACTGTTTAAGTGGCCCTAACCATGCAGGCATCACAATCCCCTTTGATGTGAACTTTAAAATGGCTTTTTTACAAGTTTTCATGAGCATTTTGATGAACCCCAGTCTCTGAGGTCCTCTGAGGCAGTCCTGTCATTCAGAGCTCTGAAGCAGAGTTTCTGAACAGGCAGGTAGGCAAACACCAATAATATAAGGCACATGCTCTAGACTTCCTGGGATCTGCACATAACCCCGGAATCCTTCAGACATTACAACTTACATAATTGTAAAGTTTCCTGCCATGAACGCGTATTATTTTTTTAATAAAAAACGCTAAGTGTTTTGCAAAAATATCACTACTGATAGTAACAACTGTTTGACATCCTTTTATAGTTTATGAAGACTTTCATGTACTTATTCATCATATCTTCACAAAAACTTCACAAATATAGTATTAGTGTCCCTATTTTCTAGATGAGGAGAGTGAGGCTCAGAGGGATTAAGAGATTTGCCTCAAGATACTCAGCTGCTAGGAGGCAGAAGAGGAACACTTCAGTCTTCTGATCCTAAATCACAATCCCCTTTGACATGAACTTTAAAAATGACTTCTTTACAAGTTTTCATGAGCATTTTGATGAACCCCAGTCTCTGAGAAGCCCAGATGTGTTTTCCATCTACTGTCTGCCGCCTTCTAGTTCTTTTTTTAATATCCTTTTTTTTTTTTACTCTCTTTCAAATTTAATTTTGAGAAAATAAGGCCCTGAGGAGCCTAACTGTGGCCGGGAGACTCTTGAGGATTGGGAGCCAGGAAACCCACACTCAGGGAACCTGAGGCAGGGCTTGAAAGCTACATATAGGGGCACACGGGTGGCTCAGTGGTTGAGCATCTGCCTTTGGCTCAGGTGGTGGTCCTGGGGTCCTGGGATCTAGTCCCACATCGGACTCCCCGCAGGGAGCCTGCTTCTCCTTCTGCTTGTGTCTCTGCCTCTCTGTGTCTCTCATGAATAAATAAATAAAATCTTTAAAAAAAAAAAGAAAGAAAGAAAGCTACGTATATTTTTGGAACACATTTTTTTTTAGGGACTTACGCAGTTTATCTGGACACTTTTAAAATTTTACCATCCTGTGAATTCATTATAACCCTTTTTACTCTAAGTATGCTTAACAAATGCAGTCATCCAAGGAAACAAATCAATAACAACAACCAAGCAATTCAGGAATTTCCTTATTTCTAACTTAATATTCAGTGTACTTCAGGTAACATCTTATCAGCTCTGCTCCAGGAGAGTCTTAGAATGCACAGCAATTTACGATGAGCTCTTGGAACAAAATCGGGAGCTGACGTGTCTGGGAGCTTGAAGTGAGCTACTCTGTGTTTTGCCTCTCATTCCTTAAGGAAGCCTTTCACTCACAAGAATTGAGTGAAAGGGCCAGTTTGGAGTCCTTAGATTATCTGGGAGCACTGCCCACCACTACTTTAAATAACATTCAGCTGGGTCAGGACCATAGCGCCAATGAGGAAAAACCCCAAAAGACTCTACTGTCCATCTTGGCTCCCTGCAGTGAGATTCTGGTGTACATATTTGTAATTCTCTAGCTTTTCCTGGTTTTGTTTCTAGGGAGACCAGAAAACCTACAATATACATGCCTGCACACGTCTACGCGCGGACACACACACACACGCAAGTGAAATAAAGATCACTTAGAAGTGGAATTCTGGTTCAGGCATCAACTCTGCCCCAGATTGTATCAAAGCTATAGTGGCATAATCCTTTAAACCATTATCTTCCTTTCTAGTTTATTTTTATGTTGTTTATTAAGCTTGTATACATTTTATCATTTCTGTTTTGTTTTTCTGGGTATTCATACCTCCTAGAACTATCTACTATAGTTCTCACTTCAGGCCATGGACATATTCGGTGACCTCAAGGCTTTTAGGTATAATTCAACGTGCTGAATGAATTTCTTCTTTATTCAAAGTATTATAATGAGGATAAACGTGAAAGCACTTAACAAATTATAAAGCAATCTATCCGTGCAAGATGATATAATCGCTAATTTAATGCATTGACTGAATTCATGTATTCATTGATTAAACAAATATTTACGTAGTGGCCATCGTGGAGCAGCACAGTGCCAAGTGTTTGACAAAGTCAGAGTTGCCACGTACTTGTAGTTTGTGGACAGTAACTCACCAGTGGGTAATATGCCTTTGAAATTGTTTCTGAATAACAAGGATAGCATACACAAAACCTTTCAGTTTTAAATTTGCGAAAAATTGAATTTGACTAAGGCTTTGTAAACACACCATTTTATTCAAAGTAAGAAAGTATTCATTTCTTAGCCTCATCAGCTGCAAGAAATTTTACCTAGTAAACAAAGGCCAGGTCTACACAGTGCAAAATAATATAGCTATTTGGTAAGTGTTTGCTTAATTTTATCATGACAGAAAGCAAATTAAAATAACTTATGGCCTTAGGGGCTTTTTCTTCTTCTTTTCTCCTTTTTATTTATGGTTGTTGTTAGTAGATGAGGTATTTTGAGAGGAGAGGGTTACTGAATAATTATTTTGGTGAACTGCATTGATCCATGGGTTGGGCATGCTCTAAATCTGTTTTGGGTTTTGATGTCCTCAAATCACTTTAGATTTTGTTATTTGGGTATCATTCTCACCTTTATCAAATTGAATAACTTCAACCTTACTTTATCAAGAACATGGGTTTCTCTGAATAGTACAGAGTTTAAAAAAAGAGTCACAAAGATGGTGATTGGAGAGAATCATTCTCTCTCTCCTATATTCAGGATCTACGGACAAATACTCATTTTGCAATTTCTGCTTGTGTTCTATATAATGTGCCTTTTGTGCCTCATGGTGCAAAAAAAATGGGATATCATTTTTTAAAATAACAAACTCTCTAAAAGGAGTTTCAAGTTCCTTGAAACAAGTTTATCTTATTTTCTCTCTAGGGCACATAGTCTGAGTCTGTCCATGTTTGTTAAATAAACAAGTGAGTGAATGAATGAATGAACAAACCAACTACAAATAAGGGAAGCATGACCTTTTAAACACAATCTAATGAATAATAATAATGTTTTCCTCATATCTTGAGACACAGCACAGTGCTTGAGCCACATTATACTTCCAATGAGTGTTTGGTGTGTGATGAATTCCACTGGCAAGTGCTTTCCAACCTTTGTAAGCAAAAAAATAAAACAAAACAGAACAAAAACAAAAAAACCTTAATCCTTTAGTCACACATTCATTCAGATTAAGAACATTGAAGCTCTGAGAGTATCCGGTAAATTACAGTTTCCAGAATGTGGCTGGTGGCATTATCTCCATTTGACATACTAGAAAACTGAGATCCAGAGACTATAAATGATTTTCTCAGAATCTCCTAGCTAGTGATAGAACGTCAAATGACTGTCAATGCGATTTCTTACAACGAGTTTTCTGTGACATCTCAATTTGCCAGTCTAGCTGTAGGCCTTTAGAAACCTCAAGCCTTGTACCTTGGACTGACATAGGAGCTTCTAGAAACAGTGGGGCATTCCAGGATTCCGCTCTCGTGATATGGAATTGGGTGTTATATCAGAAGCTGGGCCTTGGCAAGTATTACTCTGAATTAGAGCAGTTGTACATATTTGTGAGTGAATGAATGATGATAATACTAGCAGCCTCCACCAAAGCTAGTTAACAAGGCTCCAGCCAGTACTAATCAACATGCGACCAGAATTTTAAAGAACATCAAGCACATATAAAGTCAGTCTGAGCTAAGAACAAAGCTATACTAAGGTCACAAGGAGAATTTCGTGATGTTGCTCGGTGTACAGCAGTGATCTCCCAAAGGCAAGGCGGTGCAAATATTTTTAGAAGTCCACAGCAAAATGAGAGATTTTTTTAATTTAATTTTTTAATTTTTTATTTTTTTAAAGATTTTTTTTTTTTTTTTAAAGAGAGACCATGTAGGGACCTTTTCCTAAAATTGAATGTATGCAATCTGAAGGACTTTATTCTTAGATTATGATTTTATGCTGCGGTACTAAAATCTCCCTTTTTGTATGAAACAAGGATGTGAGACTACGTGTATTCAATGTCTTTACTGGTCTCTAGGTGGGAGGGAGTTGGCAATTCTCTGTTAATCTTCAGGTTTTTTCTGGAAACTTGGCTAGTTCATGAAAGGCCTGAGGTATGGTAACCAGCGGACCACAGAAATTCACCTGTCGGCCTGCTTTCATGAAAGTAAATACAGCCTGGGACCTCGAGTCACTGTGACCCTCTATCACTCTCATGACTGCTTCCAACAAAGGTGTGGTGACACCCGGACCTTCCTCTCCTCCTGGTGTCTGCAACTTTCTGGGTGTGTTACTGACTGGTTTGAAGCCACTCCTATGCTGACACAGGCTGCATTTTCAACCAAGTTTTTCCTACTCCATGCTTCGTTGGATTCCCCCTTGATTAGAGAGAATTCAGAATCACTTGGTTCCCAAACCCAAAAAGCATCCCAATGCATTAGGGTCAGGGAAAGCAGAAGCAGGGCTTGTTTCAAACAACAGCCGAGGCTGCCTCCAACCTCCCACACATGGTCCTGCTTTTCATGATGGGATGCTAATTTGAAACCAGAAAGTCTATTTAGTCAAGAAATAGAAACTCTCCATGTGACACCAGGGCTGTTTAAGATCACACAGTCTATCTACTCTGAGCGCACACAGATGGGGCTCTGAAATCATTAAAGAAAGATCACGCCGATTCTGGGCACCCCAGCTGTCTGAGCGTTCAAAAGCTTAGGTTGTCATGTGTTTTTGGCTGTTATTCATGCTGAGATCTTTCCATCTCTCTCCTTTTTTTTTTAAGTTGGTCAGAGAAAATGGGTGGCGCTTTTCCTTAAAAGAACTTGAACAAAGGTTAGAAACTAGATAACATCTATCACAACCCAAACCCCTGTACTGTACTTGCTCACTGACAACTCTCTGGGCACTGTCAGGAAAACCAGCCTGGCTCTGGGGCAGCTTCCTCAGACCGCAAGGCTGGACAAGCCACAACACTGGGCTTTGAACCGATACACTCCTAATCCACAGAGCACGTAGTTACACAGCAACCTTAATGAGAACTTTGCTTTAGCAGAGAAATTCTGTGACAGCAGAGAGCTCGAGATCTGCTGAGCTGCTCATCTAAGAATGCCCCACACAGTCCTTCTGAGCCAGCTGATGTACAAAGCACTGGCCTGGTCTTCCCAAATCGGGGTAGAGGCCAACGAGGAAGGCTTATTTCCCAAACCCTTCACTTTGACCTTCCCGAAGTAGCCTAAAAAACAAAAGCAACAACAAAAAACTAGGGATTTGGAGGAAAAAAAATCACACGTTCAAGAGAATGTAGACTACCCAGATGTCCATTAAGGTCCAGAGCCACTGATTCCAGCACACATCTGCGGTCCTGGATGCCGCCGGTCATCTTATGTGTGCACAGGGAGAGGACCCAGAACCAGCAGCTCAGAGATTTACCAGGATCCATTCCCATGAACAAATCTGAGAAGGGGCATCTACGCTGGTGTGAACATCAGATGGCATGCTAAAAAGAGAGTTCTGGACTCGGAATTGGTGAAGTTGGAATTCTGGTCCAAATTCTGCCATTAATTAGCAATGTGTCTTAGGCAAGTGATTTTGCCTCTTTGAGCCTTACTCCATCTCGTCATATGGAAAACAGAGATTAGACTAGAACATCCCCCACAGTCTCAAGCGTCTCTAACACTTTCTGATTCAAGTTGTTGACCAGATATCAAGAGAGGATTGTTAAGGACTAGCATGGTTTTCAAGATAAAGTTACCTCAACATCCTCGATGCATAGTGATCACCTCGTATGGTAGACCGTGGGCCTAAGGGTCTGGGGGAAGTGGGCCCAAAAGCTGAAATCCTGTCTTGGCCTTGGAAGGGTGGGGACCTTCTGGTGTAGGAGATAGGACACACGCATCAACTGCAATACAGGGCAACCCAGTTGAAGTGCCAAATGCTCAGCGCAGGTGCTACACGGAATTCCAAGGAAGGAAAGCTCTGCCAACATTTGGGGCAGAAGGAATTATTTTCAAGGAGAGGCAGAGCTTTAGCCAAATCTTCTCTGAAGGTAAGAAGCTAGATCGGACCACTTCTTAGGATCCTTAGAATCCCGAGAGTAGAATGAATTAGCACCAATTAATGTTCGCTCATGGTACATAAAGACTCTGCCTCTAATAGGCATAGCTATAATTATTCATGCCATGAAAATTAGTAACATTTATAAAGGACTTGTTTTTCTGGTACAGGTATTTCAGGATGGCTAATTACAAATTCCTTTGACTAATCATACCATATAGGCTAACTACCTTATAGGTGACTTAATAGCTAATTCTGGTTTAAATAATTGTCTAAAAATAAATTGAAGATGACTGCTGGAAACTACTGCTGCCAAACCACTGGGATTTCTTTCTTGAACTTCCAGGAACCATCTCTTCACCGTTCGTCATTCTGGGTGGCACACGGGCAATTAAACAGAACTACAACAATTATTTGGCCACTATAAAGAAGTCCTCTCTTGCCATACCACTGGCCTTTTCGCTTTTTAAACTGGTGGACAGGGAGAAGAGTAGACTTTGCAGTTCTGCCCTCATCAAGCAGCTTTGTATGTTGGGCATGAAGAAATTCGGAAAAGACACAAACACCAGCTACCCCTGGCAAGTGGCAAGGAGATGAGTGTGGCGCATCCCTCCGTTCCGTGTTCCCCAAACACCACAGTTCCCCAGGACACAAGGGGACTCCTGCTGGCAATGTTCAGGGTGGAATTTAAACTATGTCAAATTTAGAAATAGAAACAGGGACAAAAGGCTAATTTCACATAATTGGGCCATCCCGGGTTTGCAGCTCTGATAATGGTTGGATAGGGAAAGATTTTTAAAAAGATAAAAAGAAAGCAGGAGTAAAATGGGAAAATGCTTATTTAAAATTAATGTCACACCTCATTTTCAATTAGTCTCTCATGAACTTTGCCTCACTCCCACACCCCTGCTTGTATATGCTTAAACCTGCAGACAACCATAAAATTAGTTTACATAAAAACGCTAATTAACGTACACCGCTGGAGGATAACAAACCAATCTTTTCATCTATTTTTAAATTCTTATTGTGAATCCTTAAAATATGCCCCATTTTAAAGCATCACTGACTCAATTTTAAAACATTGCCAAAACCTGCTTTGCTAATCTGCAAACTCGATAATTCTACCCCAAACCTCAGCATACTCAGCAACAATTTAATAGCAAATATCTCTAGTGGGACCTCGTATTACTAAGATTCTATTACTTTTTATATTACACAAAAAGTGCTAGTGCACTCTAAAATATTATAAATAGCTCAGACCAGGCAATGCTTGTCAAAATATGTGAAAGTTTATTTTTTTGCACTCAGTAACCTGAGATTTTTATCTTGTGTATTTATAATCTCTAATGCGCCTCCCATAATTAGTGTGAAATGTAGATTACTAATCAACTCCCTAAAGTTTCTGGACATTTTATTTCTGTTAATATGATTACTAAGGGTGATAAGTTGTATGGTTAATAACCCAATCCTGCTACTAAATGCAAATTCTAAACATATCTTAAAATAATTGCATAGATGCCTAAAATGGGCTTCTTTAATTATATTCTTCTTAGACTGCTAAGCAGCCCTATTTTGATTAAAGGCATTTGTGTTTATGTTTCTTAAAGATTTTTAGTTTGAGGTTTCAGAGACAGCTATTCATCCAGATATTTACTTAATAGATGTTGTAATACATTTTAAATGACATATAAGAAGCATACATCCCCGTTTAATGAGCAATACTTCATATCTTGACAGAAGTCTCTGTAAAACCGTTCAGTTTCTGAAATGTTCAAGTTTTTTCATTATTAATATTAGTCCAACTGGAAGTATATCGGAGTATGTCCATCTCTAAATACAGAGATATTGCCACACAGAAGGGATTTTACAATGCGTGTATCTTTTCAGCAATTTCATGCTAGTTCAATTTTTAAATTGATCTTTACTCATTTATTTTGTGACCACGATGCTATTTATTTATTCGCAATAAATGCTGTTCGCATTGCAAATCAGTTTTTAATAAACAATTAACACTCTTTCGTAGAGATGAATTGCAAAATGCCACTTTCGTTGTAAAGTAGATCCACGACCCACGTTTGCACCAGGTGGGGATTGACATGCCCACAGCACAGACATTTCGGTTTCCTGCACTTCACAAAGTGGCCCTATGGGTCACGGAATGACACTCTTTCGGGCCACCTCCCTGTCTCTCCTGTACCCTTCACTGTTTCTCTAGTGTGTTCTGTCCCTTTAAATTCCCTCTGCACACTAATAGCATGAACACTCTTATTTTAAAAACATTTACAAGTTAAAAAAAAAAAACATCTACAAGGAGCTATAACTGTCACAGGAACCCAGACACCCCAGCCTATTCTCCGTCTGTGGGCAGATTCAACCTGCAAGGAGCGGCTCCTGGATGAGCCCTAACCCTACCCAGGAGATTGAACTGGAAACCCCACATTTAACACACGAAGCACATCCTGAGCCACGGAGCAGTCTTGCTCACGGGAATGAAACTCTCCACCTCCCGGGCCAGGGAAGCATAAAGGGCCCTGGGTTCCTGTGCAGGCAGGCAGCCCCACTGGCACACCCTGGGCCGTGTCCTGGAGTGGGATTGGTTCCATTGCAAGGCCAGGATGGTGCACTTGGTCTCTGATGCACGACGCAGGTGCCTGGAAGTGACAAAGGTCAGAAGAGCTTTGGTGGGTTGACAAGCAGATGCTGTCCTATCAATTGCTCATACAAGTGATTCAGACAAACCCAGAACCCACTACTGTCCCCAAAAGGCATTTGTCAGATGTAGTAGTCGATAAGCTTAATGCCCAGTGTCTTGGAATCATCAAAATTCCAAGCTCCTCCTTTCACAGACACAGAAAGTAAGACTCAGAAGAGGTTACATGATTTTCCAAAATTAGACAGCTGGCTAGAACGCTCCTGCTGGCTTTATGGTTTTTATGGGGGTTTTTTTTGGTTTTTTTGTTGTTGTTGTTGATTTTTTTGTTTGTTTGTTTGTTTGTTTGTTTTGGTGGGGAGTGGAGATGGGCCTTCACCAACTGTACTGTCTTTATAGCTACTAAGTAAACCAGAGCACAAGTGGTGACTGTCATGAGGCGGACCGGGGGCAGCGAGCCCCAGGGCATTCACTGCTGGTTCCAGAAGTCAGTGGGTAAAGAAGATGTGGTCTATACACAGGGGGATAGGACTCAGCCAGCAGAAGAGACGGTTACCCACCATTTGCCTCGACGCAGATGGAACTGGAGGGTATTATGCTGAGTCAAGTAAGTCAATCGCATAAGGACAACCATCATATGGTTTCACTCACATGGGGAATAAGAAATAGTGAAAGGGATTTTAAGGGAAAGGAGGGGTATCGAGTGGGAAAAATTCGAGGAGACAAGCCATGGGAGACTCCTAATTCTGGGAAGCATAGGGTTGTGGGAGGAGAGGCGGGTGGGGGGATGGGGTAACTGGGGGACAGGCACTAAGGAGGGCATGGGATGGGATGAGCACCAGGGGTTATACTATATGGTGGCAAATTGAATTTAAATTTTAAAAAAAGTAAAAAAAAAAAAAAAAGAAGAAGAAGTAAGTGGGGTGCCTTTCTCTTCTTGTCAGGGACGATACCTGCAGCCTAAACAAAGACCACGCAACCCCAGGTCAGCCTCCTCATGATGACAGTCTCTGAATTCTGACTCCAAAACCGAGGAACAGCCATGTAGCTATTGATCATTACTTGTGGGGAGAGTTGAAGGGGTGGTGGGTGGACCAATGCGCAACCAATGCCTTCCAACTCCTCTCCATGCCTTACCGCCTCTGGGTCTCACAACCTAGGATTCTTGCTCCAACGCTCCAAATCCTCTTGTCTGCCTCTGAAACTCCTCCAGAACACTTCCCCACTCTTCCAGGTGTGCTCCGGCTCCTCAACCCTCCCCAACCATGGTTATTACATAAAATAACTAGTTCGCTTGGGCTTCTCAAATCTACATTCCCACTTTTACCTGTGTGTGCGCCTCCATCCTTGTTACCTACGTAATCTTGAGTGTAAAGAATGCTCTTCTGTATTTCCAAGCTTCCATAACTAGAGCTGATGAACATTGTAACAATAACTAGAATAAACCAGTTGGCTATGTCACGGAAAGATTTTTTTGACATGGAGAGAGAGAGAGAGAGAGAGAGAGAGAGAGAGAGAGAGATCTTCCCTGTCCTGGTCCTCAGTGTCCGCCTCCCCCACTCCGGGTAAATAGAGGGCACATTAAAATTATTAAAATTATCTCTTCATGCAAGTGGCATCAGTTGTGCTGGAAGATGTTCAAAAAACCTCCCTTCTGTAATGAAAGAGATTAGAATCTACTGTTCGTGTCAGAGGATATTTATGAACTTTTAGAGTCCTACTAATTATACCATGTATACAACTCTACATGAATGAACCAAGCTGTCAAAAATCCAAGACGACAATATAACTGGATAACAATCTGTTCACCTTTGGGTGCCTCTCCGTAACTCTGGAAGTGACTCCCAACTCTCTTGACTGCCCCTACCCCAAAGCCTCACATGTGTCCGCCCCCAACGTGTTCCTTTGGTTAAGCCGGTCAAATGTTAGATCAAGACCAGTCTGTGAAAAAGTTGGTTAGGATTTAAGCATTGATGCCAGAGATAGAAAAAAAAGAAAATGAAGACATTTTGGTGGTAAAAAGGCACTTGGCTTTCTGCCAGTGGCCAATTTCCCCATTCAATGATGCCACTGAGCCTTCCTTATTTCTCTCCTGTTGTTTTTCCGATTTTTTTCAGGAATTCTATCAGTTCCAACAAAAGAATTCAAAATGCTAATGTCTGAAGGTTTTTTTTTTTTTTTTTTTTTTGGCCCTGAGATATAGCTGTTGGTTTGCAAATCAAATCAATTCTCATCACGCAATCCCGGCTCACCAAGGGGAGATGCAGTGTTCCGCTAGAGTGTTTATAACAGCCAGAGAGAAAGAATACATTTTAGAAAGGCTGCATTATGACGTATTCAAAACTCAGGTAAAGTCCTCAAACCTTAACTTTTCAGAAAACCCAAATTCAGGGATCCAAGATTTGGGGGGTTCTGAAAAGATTTTGAGAGATAAGAAAATTTGACAGGTAAGAAAATTGACAACTGAAAAGGCAGGAAACATTAGCTCTCTGAGATTTTTAGAGATGAAAATGGGAAAGAGAAAGCAATAATTGGTGTCATTTTTAAAAGTAACCTTTTGTCTGCATAGATCGTATACAAAGCTGCATTATTATGTAAATATCAATGCCATGGATCTATTCAGGAAAATAACCATGCTAAGTTACAGACAATATCCAGTAATAGTGATTTTTCTTAAATACTACAGTCAGGTTTTTTTTTAAAGATTTTATTTATTTATTCATGAGAGACACAGAGAGAGACAGACAGACAGACACAGACAGAGGGAGAAGCAGGCTCTAGGAAGGGAGCCCGACGTGGGACTCGATCCTGGGTCCCCAGGATCACAACCCCTGGCCAAAGGCAGCGCTAACCCTGAACCACCAGGGCTGCCCCGCTGTTAGCTTTTAAGGACCAATGTCTCAGCAGAGAAGGCGCCCACACCCCCTGACAACTTCGGGGTGGGACAGAACTGGGAGGGTGGATGAGGACATAGGGCTGCTGTTGGCCTTCTCTGAGGATCCTTCCTGGAGGAAGCAACAAAATTCTAGGAAATAAGTAGCCTGGATCTAGTTTTAGATCCATTTAGATCCTGGGTCCAGTTTTATTTTTATTTTTATTTGTGGGTCCAGTTTTAGATGTCATTCTGCGACTGTATGGTCTTGGGCAAGACATCCATTCTCTGGGTCTTGATTTTTATGAGCAAATTCAAAGCTTTAAAACCCGTAAACACTTCCTTCCAGCTCTGAAATTCTTTGAGTTCATTATGCAGAGCTAGGGAGTGATTGCATGATCTCCATGTGTGGCTCAGGGCAGACGTGAGGCCCAAACGCTGCAACCAGCTAGAGTTAAGAAGGCAGACAAGGGTTCAAGATTTAAGCATTTGGGACAGCAGCTGAACACAGGAGGACCCCGGCTCCTGCATATTTCCTGCAGCCATTTTATTGATAGGAGAGGTTATAGGGAAAGGAGTGCCATTTTTCCAGGCGAAATCAATAGAAACCAAGGTATCTGGCTCAAGAGTTTGAGAAGATTCGAGACGGGAGACCGGCAGGGTGAGGATGGCGCTAATATGGGGCCAGATAAATACATAACCCAAGGGGTACGCATGAGTAGAAGGATCAGGTCAATAAGGCTGTGCCTCTGTCACCTACTACCAACGTGGCCAGCAATTTTCCAACTTCTTTTAGCTCTGAAATCCTGTTATGGCAGCCACCGTTGGTTGAAGGACCAACAGACATTCCCTTCATCCCCTGCTTCCTGTCCCCCTACACCAGATCTCAAGCCAGCATGAGCTCCAGGTGGACGAGGTTCCTTCTCAGATCCAAAGTCTGAAGTTGAAAAATCCCATTCAGGTGTTACACCCAACTGCCTGACCCAACACCCAGGCGGGGACTGTAGTGTCTCGCCAGCGCCACTGCTACCTAGACACAGATTACACAGCCAGCCTTCCAAGAGAGGTAGCCCTGATTTAGGTGCCAGGTAAATCAGTACCCCATAGCTGCATTTCTGCCCATTGTTTCAATACAGAAGTGTCAGAGAATGGGGACATGAGATCCACCTGGAAGGGGAGGACAGAAGAGGACGCAGCGAACCATGCACTCCTACCTCCTTTGTAAGAGGATGAGCCTCGGGGAGCACTTTCCAGCTAGAGAGAAGCCCTGCTGGGCCAGCAGCCTGGGGATGGCAGGGCCCATTTGTTGATGGTCTTTGTTTGCTTGCTCACTTTTTCATGAAAAAAAAAAAAAAAAAGGTGGTATTCTTTTACGATTTCTAAGTTTTTGAGGTGTTTCAGCATTAAAAATTATCACTTTCATTGTTAGGAAACGAACCAGAGATCTCTTAATAATAGTGCAAAATATGAATTTGAGAACTACTGTTCCTAAGAATATATGAATTTCTCTTAAAACATGATATATAAAGTAATAATGTGAGCGGGCATATATATATTTTAAAGGAACCGGGAGTTAGCATAGTACTTCAGAGAAAAAAATTGTGAATATTGATTTTTTTTTTCCTAATGACATATTACCTGGGAATCACAGCCAAGGTAGGACTATTTAGACTACTTTATCCTTAACCTTTCTCCATATGTAAATTCACAGACATCAGACTGTAAAATATACTTGCTACACCTCTGAAGGGACCTGAAGACTGGTACAAGCTCTTGTTCTGAAAAATGAGTGGTTCTATCTTATTTCCAAAGCCCTCCAAATGTTCTTGGAATAGCCAGTCAGCAGTCCGGCCATATTTACAGATCATAAAGTCTTCCTGTGTCTAAAAACAGACTCTCCCCTAGTGTTGCTTAGTGAAACTCCCTTTCTTCTGCTCTGTCCAGTGAGGTGGAGAAGGCCAGTTGGCATTCTCCAAAGTTCCACCTCATTGCCTGGAGGTTAATTTTGTCTCTCCTCAGCCTTCTCTTCTTCAGATTAAATAACGCACCTCCTTTGCTCATGTACATAGTCTCCAAGCCCTGTCATCATTTTCCTCTTTCTATACATGGATTCTATGCAATTTTCATACATATGTTTTAAGTTACAGACCCAAAGTGTAACCTTCAAGTAAGAACCCAACCTACGATGAATTTACACAAGGATTATTTCCTGGCCACAAATGGTACTTGTATTAACACAGCCCAGGATAATATTGTTTTCTTAATGCCATCACTAGGCTAATGGCTCGTGTATTTCCGGAATACCAGGTCTTTTCCAGCCAAGATTATGTCAAATTGTATTCCTTATCTCGCCCCTTCTCCTACCACCAACTACTCCCCCAAAGAAAGTCACTGTTAATAAATTTAGGTGTTAGTTCTTGTGGTAGTTTCCACTTGAACTCCAAATAAATAATATATCTGCACCTCTCTTTCTTGATTTTTCAACCTTAGGCAGTAAGTAGCTTTTGACTTCTCTACCTGAAAGATGAAAAATTTCACTCATTTATATGCCTGCCTTCTCTCTCTATCTTCTCCTCAATTTAGGTTAATTCATCATTTTTTACTTCTTCAGTTTGGTAGCTGTATACTTTTGAATGATACAGTTATATCTCCATTCCTGGATCTAGCAGCTTTAGAAAATATATATTGACCTTAGTACTCCAAGATAAGGAAATCAACACAGCTCTCCACCTCCAGACTTCTGTTAGGATACAGCTTTTAGACTGCCAACGTTTATAATATTTACACTCTGTTTTATAAATATTATGACTTCTGATACTATTATTATGTAAATATGATTTATTGCAGATGCAAGAAGAGAGAAATTAATTCCAGGTCACCAAACTCATACTTTCAAAATACAGTGCTCCGAGCATCACGATCAAATGGAGTCTCTACTCTTAAACTCCACCGAACCCTCAAAATCATGCCACGATTTAGTTTACTTCTTCTTTGAGTCCCAGCCTTTTAGGCAGGTTTATAAACACCACAACTGGTTGCAGGCAGTTGAAACTGATCAACAATGAATTTGTTGAGAGAATATAGCAAAACCACCAAAATGCAGAGGAAAGCTAGGGTTGAAGCAACCACAAACTTCCAAGATGATGAGATGATGAAACTACAGAGAGAACCCACCGATTCCTGGCAAAGACCTGCTGATTGGCCTCCCTTAGACGGTCAAGTAAGCCGGGGGCAGGGCACCTTGACTGACAGTCCCATCGCGGTTGCGTGCAGTGCTGAAGGGTGATTCTCAAAAATAAAAGCAAGTTGCTATCACCAGAACAAGAAAGAAGAGAAGAAGAGTAGACAAAAGAGTAGCACTTATTATGCACAGTAACACTTGTTGCATTTTAATTACTAAATAATTTGGGTAGTTAACTTCCCCATCCTTCCCAATATCATCCTTCCCCATCATATTTTATGTTCCATGAGGAGAGATGACATATATTATTTGGTCTCTTAATCCACATGATTAGCACGGTATACAGCATCTACAAACACCCACTGAATATTTGTTGAATATTGTTGACAAAAAGAAATGCCAAGGGTCTGTGGGACGCTGCATAGACTATCTGTATTATTTTTTTCTAATAACAAATACTGTCAGGTGGCTGAATTACATATTAAAGTAGTGATTATTCTTTCCAAGTTTTCCGATTACAAGTATTGTATTTTAAAAGAAAAGCACCTCTCAAAACTTCTAGACCATGGGCAGGATCCCACGATCTTGTCTTCATGTTGCCCAAATGACTAAGAGTGTACAATTACCTGATGCAAAGAACCAATCGGCAATTTGAATTTTCACTCTGCGTTCAGGATGTCACAGCCTATGGACCTCTGCAGGCAGGATGTGATAAAGCAACATTTAAGACTGGTCTAATTCTATAAAAACTCCTCGCCCTCCCAAGGAATCAGTCCTTCTCCCCACTCCTCTCTATGCCACTTTTCCCAGGTCTTAACACCTTGTGTCAGTTATTTGTTTATGGCCCTGCCTCTACAGCTAAACTATGAGCCGTGTAACAGAAGAATGTCAGATTCATCTTTGTATCCTCAGTACCTATCACGGAACTGGACAAATAGGAAATATTTATGAAATGTTTATTGCATCCAAATCACCATCAAGAAAAAGAAAAGGCTTTAACAAAGAAATATAATGAGTTCATAGAAATACCAATGCAGACTCTAAAGAGAGATTTCATCTTCGTTTAAAATAAGACCATAAACAATAAAAATAAAAATAAATAAATAAATAAATAAAATAAAACAAAATAAAATAAGAAGACCAAAAAAATCAAAGAAAAGGAGGAAAAGATGGTGAGAGAGAGAGGGAGAGAAAAAGGAAAGAAGGGAAGCTTTAGTTCTTCAAATTGTAGAGAAATTTTAAGTTATTTTTCAAGTGAACCCACTCACAGACTGGCCAGAGAGGTATAATATCTCTAAATCAGATGATGACAAAAGGAACAACGAAGAATTCAGAAACTATCCTCTCTAAAATTTCCATTTGTTTCTATCAATCAAGAAGAATTTTAATAAGGAAGTTTCAGCAGGACTCACTAATTCCTCACAGACGTCAGAAATTTAGTTTCACTTTTCAGAAGCAGTTCGTGGCCATGCTTGCAAAATCAAAACTGTAATTCATCTCTAGACAATACCTAATTATTACTGATTACTAAGAAATAAGTCAACAAAGATATTTTCCTGTTTACATTCTTATCAGACTGTATCAGGACCATCTGTTTTCAAGTTTGTTGTTGCTGGGGTTTTTTTTTATCCCAAGGGATAAATACTCCACATTGTTCTCCAAATATATGCATGCAAAAATGCCTCTTGCTGCACAGCTGCAATGTTCACTGAAACATTTGGGTAGGGGAAACACATTCACACACACACACACACACACACACACACGCATTCTTCTGGGAAAGAAAATGAAAAGAAAATTTGGCATCTTACTGAATTTACTCTACCTTTAACTGAAGGATATATTGGGGCCTGTCCCATCGCCTGTGTATGGGTGACTATCGACTTTGATAAAAGTATTTATGTATGTAGCTTTATGACATTAAAGTAACTCCAACCTAGAAAACATAATAAAAGACTCTATGACGTGAGATAGATTCTGCAATTTTAAAACAAATAATATGTGACCTCTTTGTTCCATTATTCATCAGCCCTACTGTCCTATTATACACACAATAAGTTTTTCTTCTTTAAAGAGAGGTGAATTGCCAAAGAAGCAAGGGTAGGAGATTCAAGTTGTGGTATTGACAGAGCTGCTACATGGCTTTGGGCAAGCAATTAACCCTTGGGTGTCTCAGTTACTTCACCTGTAAAATAGGGATAAGGGTTTTAGCACAGGTGTGACACCTGGACTAAGTAGTATAATTATCATTATTGATGAGAAAATAATACTGATCACCGATTTCACATCTCCTGCTAACACCCCCCCCCAGTCATTTCTATCTCCTCTGTATTGAATCATTTTTTAAAGAAGACTTAAAAAAAAAAAAAAAGGACAACAAAATGTGGAGGTTGGGACAATGGCCCATATTCAGGTAGGCATGTATCCATCAAGGTGGATTATCCTTTGATCCTTTATATTTGTCACTTAGATATTTTCTAACCTTAGACTAAATACGCAAACTACAAAAATACGAGGAAACTGGTCAAGACTCCTATTCAACAGGTAACCTGCGCTGCAGCAAAATGCTTTCTGGTTCATTGGTAGGTGACATCCTCAAGGTACTGTAGCGGCGCAGCTTCCAACCGTGGAATTTAGGGGGATTGGAGTCAAGGACAAATGCACACCGAAGACACGGCCCATACACCCTCCAACAGGCTCTATTTGCAAGAACCCCAGCTCAAATAGGGAGAGAGCAGGACACACGACAGGGGTACCTGGGAAGCCAGCTTCCTAAGAAGGAGAGGGAGCATGGAAGCGGGGTACAGGGGGGTGTCCTTACACAAGGGCACAGATGGCGACCCAGAGTCAATGGGAGAGAAGCCGAGACAGACAACGGTGGGGATTCCCTCTGTGCTCATCTGGGACCTGCTCTCACTAGGTGTCTCTGCTTTAAAAGAAATGACCTTTGCACGGGGGCAAAAGTGGCCAAGTGGCCGGGAACCAGAGGGAAGCATTCAAAATGTGGACCGTGTTCCAAAGATCAGTACTCCGCGTCGTCCCCCCTGCGTCCCTTTGTGCAAACGCGTGCTGTTTGCGGGTCCAAGATGCACCCCCCGCCCCGGCTTGTGCCGCTTGGAGGTTGCCTCCCTGCAGAGAACCCCCTCCTCCCGCGCTGGGGAGACGCCTGGGCAGGAAGCGGCCTCCGCAGCCCTGCGCACCCGGCCGGGGCTCGAGGCCTCGCGCCGCACCCCCCCGGGGCGCGCCCCCGCCACCCGCAGCCCAACCATGAGCACTGCGTGCAGGACCGGACCCGCCACTTCTCGTGCCCGACGCCGTCAGACTGGACGAGCAATAATCCGCTCCCGATGAGCATTCACGTCGCGGGGCCGCGCCCGAAGGTCACCCCATCCCCCGGCGGCCGCGGGGGACGCGGGGAGCGCGGCGGGGCGGGGCGGCGGGAGCGCGAACTTCCCGGGGCGGCCGCTAGAGGGAGCCCCGCCGCCCCGGCCGCGTCCTCCTCCGGGCTGCGCTCCCCGCGGCTCTAATTGCTCCTAGAGCCCCTGCACGGATGCCGGGAGGCACTGCGGGCTGGGCCCGCGCGTGCTGGGAGGGGGGAGACACACAAAAAAAACCCTCAACCTACAGATACTATTTAGACTGCTTTAAAACAACAGCCCGTCTAGTTCTTCTAGGTCCGACCCTGGGTAAGAAAAAACATAACCTGTATTCGTGGATCCTAAGTTCAAGTTCGAGACCTTCTGCAGCAGGACGGGAGCCCCGCGGCCGTGGGTTATGGGGAACAGCAGGTGCAGGGAGTGGAATGCAAAAAAAAGAAATGCACCTAGCCTTAGCACCCCAGCCGTTCTGCTTATAGGACTGAGTTATCCAGGAAATGCGGTAGGCCCTTCTATAGGAAATACCTTACTTTTTAAATTTTTTTATTTTATTTTATTATTTTATTTTATTATTTTATTATTTTATTTTATTTTGCTATTTTATTTTATTATTTTAAAAATATCCTACTTGATGGACTTTCTGAAAGCTGGCCCGCCTGGGCAGATGCATATAACTAAGGAAAAAATAGAGACGCACCAATCAGTGACAGGCAAGCCTTAAAATGTTGCCTCCTGGAAACACGTTATGTCCTAAGAAACGAGGCCTGGGTGGACCCCTCATAGATGGCAGAGCAAAAGGTGACACCTTTCTCTGTCTGCGTAATATTGTTCAGTGTAGCAGACCCGCTTGCTTGTTACAGTACAGTCAATGGGGTGTTTCATCTGAGATTCAGCGTAGTCTAGAGTCAAGGTGCAGCAGTTTTATTACAGAAATACAATTTTATTGGAGGCTGAAGATTTAATTTCCACCTTACGTAGAGAGCCATAAACGTCACGCCTCTTTTACATTTTGCATAGCACTTGATATATGTAATTTCTGGTCTAATTTTAGAGTTTGAAAAGGTGGAAGAGTCACAACACGTAGATTCAAATTCTCCAACATTTTAGCCGCAAATGCCATTGAAAGATGAGCAATTTTCGGTTTCTTCTGTCCTGGATTTGAAAGGATTCCTTCCCTCTGCTGATGGAATGCTGTACCACATCCTTGATTAGGTAGGTGAACCCCAGAGCCCCCCACAGAACACCTTCGTGCTGGAGCAGAGGCTTTCTTTGTTTAAATTTGTCTACCAGGTGGTGTTCTACTTAAAAGCAAGGTGATCAGATGATAAGCATAGTTCGCTCTCTGTTGTGCCTGGTATCTGTCCTGGCCACATGCTAACGTCCTTTCCGAAGGATGCATGTGGAATAAAAGGATTTGTACATGTGCTGAGAGGACTGAATGTGAAAGACATAATCGAACGATGGTAGCTGTGAAGCTGTATCAACGCTGAAATCCAAATCTGGGGAATTGTATCTCTTTCCTCCCAGCGGTCTCCTTGCAGGAAGCGCTCAGGCCGCCGAGGTGCAAGCGGCCCTTCCTTCCCGGTCCCCTTTGCGTGTCCTACCGCCTCTTCGCCACCAGGTGGCGCCCTTTGTTTATGGACATCTGTCCATTTCCTTTTTCTCCAAGATGCTACCAGATAAACAGGCTCCAGAGCTAAAATACTGTTGCAAACACGAAAATTTAACACCCACAGATAAAAAAGTAAAGCTTTTTCAGGCACTGGTATAATAAACCTTGCCTTAAGAGTCCTATTGCCGCTAGATTTAATAGCTCACACATTTTCCTATTTACAACTTCTGCACACCAAACAGCAGAAAATAACACGGCGGTGTGTGCCATAAACAGTGTTGCTGCAGGTCTATTTTATGTAGCGCCATCGTTTTTATAATCTCAAATGTTTAGCAACTGCAGTCAAAAAGCAAAAAAAAAAAAAAAAAAGAAAAATCACACACACACACACGCACACACACAAAAGAAAGAAAGAAAACTATATGCTGTGAGCCTCAGTTTTCTTCAGTCTTAAAAATAATACACCTCCCCGAGAAGAAAATGTTTTCCTTCAGACAAAAGAGAGTGGTAATTCAGCCGTAGGTGATAGAGGGCAATGTCACATTCTTAGTCAAACTCCTCTCTCTTCCATCCGAGGTCCAGTTAAGGGTAAGTCAAAATCTTATCTTGGCTTTGGTTCTATTTAGGGGCTAATCAAAAAAATGAATACTATTCGCAATGTTCAATTCTTACATTGTTCAGCTATTTCAATATTCTTGTTTTAAGGAATTAATTAAAGATCTTCTCACAAACAGAAGGCAGTAATATTTTTTAAAAAATTAGAACTCTGATTTGCATGTGCAAATAGCTGTGGAATGAGCTCACCTAAACTAGTTTGCCAATGACCTCAACCTTGATCTGGAAAGATCATTTATTCACCAGTAAAGCATTCACATCCCCTCCACTAACTCTGTCTCGGATCTTTTCTCAAGGTAGATTACTAACTGTGACGTTGCAGGGTCTATTAATAACATATGCATTTACCAGCATGGAGGAGTGACATATTTAACTAAAATATCATTTCTGTTGCATTTTTTATTTTAATCAGGATTTTCTCCCTTTGTCTGATAGATAGATATGTATGTATCTAAAATTTTGCTTAAGCATCTGCAAAGCAGTGAGTGGAGGAGAATCTGCGGGTATGCATTGCTGAATTGGTTTCTGGACCTGAAAATGTGGCTTTTCTGTGGGCGTCCACACTGGTTCTGCAATCGGCCATTGGAAGCTAAGTCGAAGGAGCCCTCATACAACAAAATGCTGGAACCACCATTTTGCTGTCCGCTCGCACACAATGAAATGGTGGCATAGAAAACAGTTAACACATTGTGCCCACGAGAGTTGTCTTTGGAAATATTCTACTCCCTGATCCAAATATCGAGCTGCTTTTTAAAATATTGTCACCAAGGGACTAAAGGTATTTTTTTTTCTTTACCATATAGAAACAGTGTGTGTGTGTGTGTGTGTGTGAAATGCTTTTGAAAGAACCAGCCCTATACATTCAACCACATAGAAAGAACTGGTCGAAAATAAACACTCGGGCTCAGAGACAGAGCACACCTAAATTAAAAGCACAGATCCTGAAATTTCTTCTCCAAGCTCCCGGGAGCCGTGTGCTGAATTTGGCCTTGATGGCTTCTTTCATTTCAGCATTCACTTTGTGCAGTTCAGAGTTTGGAAATTCAAGTTTTTTTTGTTTTGTTTTTCTTCCTCTTCTTCTCTCCCCCCTCCCCTTTTTTTTTGGAAGTAAATGTCCTGCAGAAATTAAAAGCAAGCGTGCATTTGACCCTCACCTGGGAACCCCACACTCATTTTTTTATAGGAGGTTAAAAAAGTTGCAAAAACAAAGCCCCATCGTCCCCTCCTCTTCCACTTCTTCGGCTCTTAGGTTTAGTCATTAAAAATGCTGCCTTGGCTCTGTTTAAGTGTGGAAATTCTCATTTTTCTGCAGGGCTTCAGACTCACATAGACTCCTTAGGGACATAGCGAGGAGCTAACCAACTGCACATGGGAAATGAGAATTTTCGTGGTCAGAAAAACTGCAGCGTTTAGTAATTTGCCACATGGAGCACAAGTCATGAGTGACTTTTTTTTTTCTTTTAAACATAATGACTTTACTTGAGCCCTCAGTAGAGAGTTGTAGGTTCGAATTTGAGCACGTGAACACATTACAAGGTCTTAAAAAATTTAACTTGACTTCTTCTTATAAACATTTTCACTATTTTCAAGAGCATAATAAATAGGTTAGAACAGGACACCCTCCCTTCTCCCCCCCCCCCCCAAGAATTATAAAAGGCTACTGTCTGTAAATGAGAAATAGCCCTGGAGGACCCACCAGCAGGTTATGCAGTATGTGACATAGACCACCAGGGGC
Source organism: Vulpes lagopus (assembly GCF_018345385.1). NCBI lineage: Eukaryota > Metazoa > Chordata > Mammalia > Carnivora > Canidae > Vulpes > Vulpes lagopus. Next base: position 99,850,648 of record NC_054834.1, on the reverse strand, counting down.
TGAAATGAAACCACTAATACCTTTTTCATAGGATCATTAGCTAGAGTTAAACAAGGTGTCAAAGTGAAAAGATGGGGAGGTTGACCTGGCTCATTATATTTGCATGCCTTCACTTTAATTATTTTTTGCATTAAAATTAAACACTAATATTCGATTTTATAATTTAAACATGTTGTTACCCAGATACAATACATTACTTTTTATATTTTTTAAACGATTCATAACGCATAATTTTGTGATTACTATTTACGGCTGCTTTCCAATAGCTACTAACAATCTTGTGAAAAATGCAATTTAAATTTAAGGCTAAGGAGAGGTTGTCACGTTCTCCCTGTTGTGCTTTATGAGATAAAAATTATTTGATTTGATTTGAAATTTAGGTCTTAAAGTCTGCCTCCAGTCGAGATGAGTAGTAGGTCTAAGGCTCACGGAGCGAGTTTGCACGAGCGTTTTTGACCTTGTGCTGAGAGTCATTGGGAAGAATATGTTCTCTTTATATAATAGCTGCTTTACGATTTTGGAGACATTGCTGGGCTTTTACATGCACTAATATTAGTTGCCCCGTGTACTTTAAAATAAAGCCAATCCAATAAATTTAGAACTGTGGTTGAGAAATAAATGTCACGTTAGTGACTCCGAAGCAGATACCAGAAGAAGGAGTATGTAGATTGTTTAGACCAAAAATTAAGTTTCATGTTTTTAATTGGTGTCATATCCTGTCCTGAGTCTACAGTGCTCATATCAAAGGCGCCCATATTAACCTGGAAAGGAAACCTGATAACAAGTCCTTTTATCCCCCAGGCTCAAACGTTTGTATACCCAACCCTAATTTTTGGTGCCACACTTTCAGGCAAAGACAACAGGAAATAGTAAACATGGCAACACCATGAAAATAATTTTCTAATGTGCTGTTTTCCCCGTGTTCACAGTGAGTTGCACAAGCTGCAGAGGAAACTGTTGTATCATTAAACCCAGTGGGACGAAAAAGAGCCACCCTTCCAGCAAAATAGATACCCTCTTCATTTCATAAATCTTGTTTCCAACGAGACTAAAGCCAGGCATGGACTCTGCCTCTCACACCAGTGGCTTGAAAGTGTTGTACCACAGTAGTAGGTTCAAAGGGAATCAGGAGTATCCAACAACAACTTTGGGACAGGGATGCAATTATAACTGACCGCCAGATGTCTGGCCTGGCCGAGAGAATCCCCATCAAGACTGCAGATGGTCTTGAGACCTCTGCAACCAAACAGGGAGTCCCAATGAATGATATGCGGATAAACAACAATACCACAAATCATCAACACGAACCCAAAAAGTTGCTGTGACTGATCAAGATTTCAGATGTCAAGTGTTGGCCAACTTCTCTCCCTCCCCCGCGCCTGTCTCCTCTTCCAAACAAAAAGCTTGTTAGTGGTTGAGGGCCCAGCAGGAAATGTTTTCACACCCAGTGCCAAATGCTAATCCTCCACTAAAGTCTTTAATATATTTAAATGTTTAGATTAAGGAGGCAGAAAGGATTCCACAATAGATATTCCTTTACCTGTAGAATATGGAGATTTCAAATAATTTGGTTGCATCTATATGATGTTTATTGGACTTCCTCCTCAATTAAGGATTACCTGAAAGGGGCACATTAAAATTCAAAGAGAAAGGGAATCCGTTTTAATGATCCTTTAAGCAGCTACCGGCATGAAACGTTTTGTTCCTTAAATACATGTTTCAGGGACAAAATATGAGTAAATCCTCTTAGTAGATTATACCACATTTCTTAAACCACCTAGATACACATTTCTTTATTTCTTCACTTTCACAGAGCCCACATTGTATCGGCTCGAAATACTTCTCTTTGTAGGACTAGGCTTGATGTGCAGTCGTGATTCATAAACTGTTACAAATATCAAGCCATTCCCATCCAAATGTGGACAAAGGATTCTGGGAAAACCCAGTAACATTGTCTTAGTTTGTAAAATGGTTTAAATTTTTTGTTAACTTGATGGTATCAAGTGCTAGCAAAAATAATAGAACTATATTCACCATATTTATTCTCTTAGCAAGTAGTGGTGGGTTTTTCAGTGCCATGAACCATTTTACAGTTTTCATAGTGTCTCTTACAGTAACTAAAAATATGCCTTTTCCAGCAAATGCCTTCTTAGGAAGTTTTGACAAAGGTGTTTAGACTTTCTATTTCAGATATATTTCCCTCTTATGACATGCTTCCCTAGGGCTCCAGGGAACACTCCTGTGGTTGTCTGTCCCAAACCCATTTTGAAACTCAGATTTCTCAATAAAAATGTCGAAACTGGAGGCACTTCAGAGTAGCTGCTGTGAACACAGAGCCCTTTCTGCACAGCCAGCCTGACCGTCTCTTCGGGCTCCATCAGAGACCTGCTTCATGCGGACACACAGAGCAGTTCTCCAAACAGAGAAGCGTCTTATGCCCTTTTCCGGAAACAACACTTCCAGAAATGTGCTGACCAAGAAGAAACAGCAGGGGTGAGAGAAGTGGCCAAGGCACTCACAACATCTTAACAAGCACTAATTAAATGTCTTTCTTAAAACTATGGCTTAAGAAAGCCAAATACAATAACTTCTTACAGATGGTTTTAGGAACTAACAAGACCCATAGGAAATGGCACAGTCATTAAGATTAGCGTCCCCAAAGTCTCCTACAACCATTAGTGACTGGAGGTGCTGTGCACTTTAGGAAGAAATGATGAGAATCTGTCTGAAGTGAAGCGGGGGTGGGGGGCCCACCCCCATTTGTCTCTGAAGGGAACTTTGCATCTGTTTTGATGCATTACACAGTCTATTATTGAAACAGCTAGTCAATTGAATATAAAAGGAGTATTAACAGCCTTGAAATCTATTTTTCTGATGGGGTACAAAGCTATCATGAAAAAAGACTGTGAACACCAAGAAGGCAGGGACTGTGTTTCATCATATCGGCACCTCTAGTTCCAACACAGAATGGGCACTTGATAACTGCTCATTCATTTATTTATTGAACAAATATTCCTTTAGTGGTTACTCTGTGCCAGGCATGGGCTAAGTTGTGGAGCTAGAGTAAACCAGAAGACGGAGAAGACACCTACCTTTTAGAATATACAGCCTGTATGAAGATGTTTGTTAAAGGGACGGATGGATGGATGGATAAATGAATGATCCAATTGATTTCTAATAAGAGTGTTGCTCAGACACAATTCTGACTTCCCTTTAGGAGAAGAGCCTTGGGAACTGGGTTCATTCAAAGAAATAGAGCCGGATTCCCAAGAGACAGGGCTCAAGGCAAACCCAGTGGCAGTGATTAGCCTCAGCATGGGTTTGAAAATAGATGTTTCCATGGCAATCTTGAGTTTCAGATGAAGGAACCACTGGAGTTAAATGAAGTTTGAAGGATCTTAGAACATGTTCAAGATTACTATTAGCACTAGCATTTTTTTTTAAGATTTTATTTATTTATTCATTCATGAGAGACACAGAGAGAGAGGCAGAGACACAGGCAGAGGGAGAAGCAGGCTCCATGCAGGGAGGCGGATGCAGGACTCGATCCTGGGCCCCCAGTATCAGGCCCTGGGCTGAAGGCGGTGCTAAACCGCTGAGCCACTAGCATTCTTATTAGGATCTGAAGAAGTACTTCTGATAATCAGGGAAAATGTAGACCTAATAGTTAGGGAAAAAAAATTTACCTTCGAAATATAACTAAAAGACCGAAAGGGAAGTATATGTCTGACTCTATGATTAAGACAAGACCTTGTTTCTAGTTATTTGTATAATCCCCTTCTGGAAGATAAGTCTTACCAGCCCCAAACTGCCTTTCACTGTGGCAGGCTTCTTGATCTCTTTTTTGTTTCTTTTTTTTTTTTTTAATTCCTGTTCCCATTTGCCATTATTCTAATGTTCTGCATTAGCGTTGTCTATATCCATGATGTAAACTGAGGTGCAGCAGAGAAGTGACTGTTAGAACCAGTAAGACCAGAGGTCCTGGAGACCCTCACACCTGGTCTCTCCAGAGCAGCCGGCTGGGTGCTTTGGGAAGGTAGACCCTGTCACAGGAAGCATCAAGTAAAGCTTGTCGGTGGGAAACAATGAGTCTATCTAGCCAGGCCACTGGGGAGGTCGGGGGAGGGATTCAGGGGGAAGAAGCTCTGCCTGGATGTTTTCCATAAAAGAACTAGTTAACTGAGTTTTCCTTTCCCAGCTGGTTGCTTTGCAGTATAATGAAAAGGAATTTCCAAGTGATGGGGCTGATGGCCCAGGACCTGACCCTATAGAAACACCTGTGCCGTGTCACTCTGTTTATCAACATGATTTACCAACCAACACCACCACCACCCTTCACGAAAAAAAGTCACCGCTGAAATCAATGGGAGAAAATAAACTTGCTTTGGATGTGGTGTGATTCATTTCATACTTTCACCAACAAACATTTACTAAGAAACTCTCCAGAGTCATTTGCTGACCAGCTAGCTCTATTTGAGCACGTGGGTAGGGGAAAAAATGCTGCTAAAGAAGCTGTTAAGGGAAAAAGTTAAAATTGTGGCATTACAGATATAATATGCAGCCCTGGGCACAGAGACAGGGAAGAAGCTGGTGGCTACCACCCACAAGGTGATGGATGGCTGCAAGACCACCCCGCATTCAGGTCCTCACACCCATTTTGTTACCTAATGGCCACCACAAATCTGTTAAGTAGGACTCATTATTGTCATTTTACAAATGAAGAAACTGAGGTTCATGGAGGGTCAGTAACATCTAGTAAATGGTGGCAGGACTATACTGCCTCTCTCATCTGGTTGACCTGTTCATATTTGAGGCCATTTAATATTTAAGTCAAAAATCTAAGTGACCGTCAGAGCACATGTGAGTGAGTATTTTTGAAAACAGGTCTGGAAAGCTCATTCAGGGAATCTTTGAAATGCATATTTAAATGCAACATTCACACCTATGGCCCAAAACGTAACATTTGATGAGCTCCAAATCTCATTCCTCGTGTTCCCTTTTACCTCAGACCTCTCCAAAGAGGTGCCACAGATGTAATGTTTCTGAGCCAAAAGGTTTTGCTCTTGAGGGCATTATGCTAAGTGAAAGAAGCCAGACAAAGAAAGACAAATACAATCTCACTTATATGTGGAATCTTGAAACATCAGGCTCATGGAAACGGGTCAGATTTGTAGTTGCTGGGGGCGGGGGAGCATTAGGGGAAGGTGATCACACGGTGCCAACTTCCAGTTATAGTAGTTCCTGGGGATGTGGTGTGCCCCACGATGGCTACGGCTAACAATGCTGTATGGTATATATGAGAATGGCTCAGGGAGTAGGTCTTAAAGGTTCTCACCACATGTGAGAACTCTGTGATCAGACGGGGACCCCCTGTTAGGGGATAAATATGAACTAGTCTTACTGTGATAATCATTTTGCAATGTGCACAAGTATCGAATCCTTCTGTTGTACACCTTAAACATACACGATGCAATTATATGTCAATAAGACGGGAGGGAGGTGCCTTTTCCTCTCCCAGAGACCTATGGTCCTATGGCAGCTGTGACAGTCCAGGAGCCCCATAAGTGACACCTAACAAGAATGTCCCTCAGAGTTCTGAGGCGCTGGCAGGGAAGGAGAAAGAGGGGAGGAAAGGCAAGGCCAGCAGAGCACGGGGAGAAGCAAGGGAGAAGGCGAGACAAGACCACTCTCCCGTCTTCCCCTCGCATCGCTGTGGCCAGCACTGTGGTCACCTCACAAGCAGCCAGCCATTTGTCACCATCTTCCGGCTGGCCTCCCCCACCACAGGCTGCTTTCAGAGCAAAAGAAGACTCCGAAATCTTGGCGTGTCATCTGAAACTTAGGAACCTAGGCAAACCATGAGCCCCTCTGGGTCTGTTTCCTCGTCTGTGAAAATAAAATAACAAGATGCATCTCACCCAATATCGAACATCTAAGAAGCTTGGGCATTTTCAGTAGTTTTATTGGGTTGTACCTGACATGTGATAAACGGCACATATTTAAGAGACGGTGCATGTGGAGGAGCACGTGTGAACCGGAGAGCTTCCGTCTCTACCTGGCTTAGAGTCCCGCAGTGGCGCCCACAGTTTTGAAGCCATTTCCTGCCTAATTTTTAAAACCCTTCATAACTGGGCTATCCTGTACCTGGTCACCCTCATTTCTCACCACTTCCTGATACAGTCACTCTGATACAATAAGACCAGCCTTCTTCATTTAACATTCCCTCAGCTGGCTTTCCCCTGGGACCTTAACGTGACCTCCAAGCTCCCACCACTCACGTGCCAGCACCTTCATTCTCCTGCATTCATTCATTCAGCCCCTGATAAACACGACCTCTCTGCCAAGCACTGGCCCAGGCTCCTGGGATGCTTCTGTGAGCAAGCAAGACAAGTTCACTGTCGTTAAGGACCTCCAAGGGAGCAAGCAATCTGCAGCCTCCCTGGTGTTGTCTTGCCAGAAACATCCTTCCCTAAGGCAAGTTCTCCCAGCTTCCCTTTTCTCTACCGAATAGGTCTGAATTCCTATTAACTCCTGATCCCAACCTTCTTTTTCTCCTAGGGCGCTTGCAGGCTGTTCCATACAATTGGACGTGTGTCATTTTATTTTGTAAAATTCTCACGGGTGAAAGCAGCACGCAGGAATCTGTTTTTCCACCTCCCCGTAATGAGCAGTAGACACATGCAATGCCTCTTGACTTCAGAAGAGCACATCAGAAAGGCAGGGCGAGTGGAGGAGCTTTCTGCCGGAACAGAAGCCCCCACTGCCCCTCGGGGTCACCTGCACCAGGGGCTGGTTGGCTCCCTTGGAAGGACAGCACCAGACTAGCGAGGACAGACTGATTCACGGCTTGTCCAAAGCCAACCACAGGGGAAGCCATGCTCAAGGACATGTTCCTGCCGCCAGCGAAAGCCGAGTGTCTCCTAGCAACCAGATTCCATGGGCTTCCTGGCCTCGGAGCCGGGCCCTGCTCTTGCTTTGTTGCCTCGGGTTTTGCATTTTGGCATTGCTGATTGCTGCATTCATTCTAGATTCCCAAACTTTAGGAAGAAGGTCTGATGCGAGAGCTAGCTGCCTAGATTAGCGCTGAGCACCCGTTTCCCTTCCTGACCTTCTTTCCTTAATCATAGAGCTCTCACCGAACAGAATGTTTGCTCTCAGCTTAAAAAGCGTGAATACAATTTTTTTTCCAAGATTTTATTGATATCAGAGCAGCTGGTTTGAAAGATGCATAAAAAGGGAAAAGCATACATTCTTTCCATAAAATAATCAAAAAGTACTCAGACATTTTCAAAAAAGATACACTATCATTCCAAACCTGTTAGAGCGAGAAACTTGAAACTTGGCAAATTCACAGGTGCAGAAAGAAAGGCAGGTCAAATTTGAAGAAAATGACTCAGGGTCCTGAAAAGTTTTTTTTTTAATATTTTTTAAATTTATTTATTTATTTATTTATTTATTTATTTATTTATTTATTTATTTATGATAGTCACAGAGAGAGAGAGAGAGAGAGAGAGAGAGAGAGAGAGAGAGAGAGACACAGGCAGAGGGAGAAGCAGGCTGCATGCTCCAGGAGCCCGATGTGGGATTTGATCCCGGGTCTCCAGGATCGTGCCCTGGGCCAAAGGCAGGTGCTAAGCCGCTGCGCCACCCAGGGATCCCCTGAAAAGTTTTGATGGCTTCAAATTCCGTCTGCTGCAATATGGCCTCAGCACCAATTCTTCCAGTGTTCTTTCTAGAGATTTCCAGCCTCAGCCCGATTGCATGTAGCACTACAGGTTTAAACTAGTGGGATTACATTTAGTAGCTGATGTTGCCTTTTTAGTTTTCTCTCATTCTGATAGAATATGCATCAAGACACAAGTTACTCATCCACTTAAAAAAAAATTCATTGAGACTTCATAGTGAAGAGCTCAAAGCCAACTCCAAATATAGCCTTAACTCCCCAAACCCCATTAATGTGAGTTAAAATTTGGATTACGTTTCTCTTTCAAAAACAGCAACTCGGAGACTGAAAGATGAATGGAGTGCCTGAGTCATGTGCCCAGAGGACTAGTAAACCCGGAGGTCTTCTCCAGCAAAACATGAACCACCGCTGCCTGGCATTGCCCTTGATTCTCAGACTTCCAGAGCCTGCTGCTGCGCTCACACAGTGAACTTGGTCCCTGTCAGTTAGGAGTCCTTTGGAGGCATCTCTCCATTTCCTCTCCCTTTCCCTCCCCTTCTCCCAGCACTAACAGTCACGAAGGCTTGAGTCCAAGATTAATTCGATCCTGGGGGTGGTGCAGCCTCACTAAACCTCAGATCGTCGCTTTTCTCCTTGGTTTACCAGCTAGCCGCTGCTGCCTTGCATCTTTCCATCATCCACTTTAGGATTCTATCTTCGGATGGACTTTTTACTAAAGCAGTGTTAAATATTCCCTAAGTTACCAGCTCTTTGATGCTCTTTTGGGGTTCTGTGTATATTTGTTTTAAGGGTGCAGAATCAATCACGTGGTTCAAGCAATGCACCCCTGCATCACCCTTGGCTTGCTCATTAAGTGACCTTATATGTGGATTGAGGCTTTTCTTACTGCCTCAGGTTGTTCTTCGTTCCCTGAAATTGTCAGGACACGCACCAACTCTCTTCAGAGAATGAGTATCTTTAAAGTCCACGAAGAACTTTTGGTGAAAAAGAAAACCTCCTCTTCCCACCGCTCCCCCCCACCACTTGTCTGAGTTCTGCTTTCTCATTCTTTCCCCATCACGTGTTTCCACTCATGTGTTGTGTTAGGGCTAGTTCAGGTAAATTCAGCAAAACCATGGCTTTCCAAAGGGGCGACAAGTAACCCTGACTTCTCTGCAGGCCCTTTTCAAACACCTACTTGTCATTGTGGAATGAGCTGAGGATAGGCCCTGGGAGACAGGCCCCGCATCTCACTCCCTTGAGCCTGGCATTCAAATCTCTGCATAAGACACAGATGATTCAAGAATAATAGGCCTCGGTTTCAGCCTTAATCATTTCCATTTCCACCATGGTTTACACAACAATTATAAATGACCAAATTGATTAGGGGCTCTATAAAGCCAAACAGATTGGAAGGCAGTGTAGAATAGTGGTCGACTAACTGCTTAGCTTTTATATTCCCCTAGACCTGGGTTAAATATCCAGATCTGTCACTGACAAGCTGTGTGACCTTGGGAAAGTCCCTTCACTTCTCTGAGCTTCATTTTCCTTACCTGGAAAACTAGATTGATGACTATCTGTATGGAGGTCAGTGTGAGGCGAAGTAAAAGGACATATCAAAGGATTTAGCATAGTGCCTGCAATGACTATTTATCAAATAATAGATTAGACTAGAGAGTGTTTGGATGTGTATTGGTTTATTAGCTTATCAGTTTTCTGTTAGTCCTATACAAAGCACTGTGCTGAGTATGGGGATTTCCCACCCCCAACCCAAGCCCTAAATTTGAAACCTCTCCTTCCCCCCAAAAGCTATAACCTAATTGCTAATTGAGAAACAACATAGAAACCCGCAGGACAAGAAAAAAGAGAAGATGGATACAACTTTTCCTGGGGTGCTGTCCATTCTCAGTAGTGTCAAGTCCACATCTGAGGCTGATACATGTGTCCTCATTGGTCCCCCCCAAACGACCAGAGCAATCAATGAAATAACATGCAACATTTTTCCAACAAATATTTGTTGGCACCTACTATGTGCCAGGCATGTATGTGCTAGACGATGGATATTCATCAGTCTTCCAGGGGTTTTCGGTAGCCTTCAGGGTCTGTTTTAAGCGTTTCATATACATTAACTCTTTTGACCCTTCAACCCTTCAAAAGTTGGAGAGGGCGACCAGCACTAGTCCCATTTTACAGATGAGGAAACTGAGCACTGAGAGGTAACTTGTCCGAGGCCACACAAGTGATATGTGGAATTGGACTGGGACCAAGCAAAGTGGTGCTAAGGTCTGTCCTCGTCATCCCCATGCCTAACTGCTGACTGCACCTAATCATCGAGGGGCCGATTTCATGCCTCTGGCTTGGTTTGCTCATTCTTCTTTTTGAAGGTGGATCCTCCAGATGATAGGATTGGGGCTTCCCTCCTTCCTTCCCTCTCCCCTCTGAATACCTCGGAAGGGGCTGTGAAATCCCCTTGGACACTGGTTAGGCCCTCCACTGACCCAGCTGTGTGTCATCAGTTATCATGTTCCAGACAATCTCTTGCTCTCTTGAATAAGAATTATAAACATTCTTCGATGCATTAAAAATATCTACCTTGGGGGAGGTTTATTTCATAATCGAATAAAACAGATTTCTAACTTGAAGGTTGTAACAGCCTTTGAAATATTATTTAAATTGTCCTAGACATAAATTACTTATAAGATTGAACCATCACTTTATAACAGAATTAAAATTAATACGCTCCTCCTGACTCGGGCACCGGGGCATAAATTCCCTTATGTAAAATGCTCTGAAATTTGGAGGGCCCAAATCTGCACCCTTTTCTCTGTCTGCTCTTGTGTCTCTTCTGGTAAAAGGCAAAGACTACAAACCATCAATAGCAACCAAAGTGAGGGAAGAATGTTCACTCAGAGGCACACGTCACTTTCTTTCCTAGTTCTTCAGCTACGTAAAAAAAAAAAAAAATCATTTAAGAAAGAAAAAGGGGGGGAAGTCTCCTATTAGCAAATGGAAAACACTGTAAAAAGAGAAAAATGGCTGCCTGAATAGTCTCAGGACATAAATTTTTCTTAAGGGATGGGTGCTATCCCCCCTCATGTGCTTTCAGAACCTAGACCATCCTGCACACACAGTAGACTACGGGACCAGGCACTAAGTTCCATCCATGGTTAACAAATGACATACAAAGAACAAAATTGCTCCCTTGAAGTTGAAATCAAAGAGCCCTGGTGAGCAGCCGTATGTACATCGGAACAGGAGAGCACACACATGTGTGTGACGGAGGCAATCCAGAGAGAGGGGCTCGCTTCCCAGGGGTTGTTTTAAACAATGACAGACTGCAAAAGCTGAATGTGATGTGTTGGAACATGAAACGCGCGCGCACACACACGCACACACACACACATATGCACACGCTTGTGAAAAATATTACCAAAGTCCCTCAGAGCCAAAGTTTTAGAAGAGCACGTGCTCTGGACATAGCAACAGCAATTTCAAAATCATTCCATTTATGATTCCATTCCCCATCTCTTTGATCACTTTGGCACACTATGCAGGAAATAGCAGAAAGAGAAATACGAAGCTGGAGACAGAAAATTTAATTATAAAACAAAGCCACCCACCTTGCTCTCGGGGTCAGGAAGTACAATGGCCTTCTTTTGCAGCAAGAATGAACTTAACACCAGTGTGTTCAATGATCACGTGTATATTTAAAAGAAAAGGCAGTGGTTCTTTAAAAAAAAAAAAAAAAGGAGCTGCAACATCTCAGTCCTCATTGCCAGTCTTACCAAAAATAGTAATCATAATAATAATAAGAAGAAAATAAAAATAAAATAAAAGCAGCACACTGTGGTTCTTTGGCACAAGGCAGAAAGCGGAGTCCTCCAGCCACTAGTCCCCTGTTTTGCGAAACCAAACAAAAAGCAACAGCAAAAGGTGCTGTTTGGCAGGACTGAGAAGGACCTTAAAACACCTGGCGCCCTCCTGGGCCCCTCCCAGGGCCTCCTCTCCGGCAGGGCTGCAAGGATCAACACCAATGTCACCACCGGCCGCTTAAATGCCACAAAAGTACACTTAGAAATGGGAGGAAAGTGACTGACACGGATGTGCTGAGCCAGCCCCACCGCCACCAGCACAGTCTTAAATGCCCACACAAGGAGAATAAAAAGAAAAGCACATTTTGCAATAGAATAAATTCTTTTTTTTTTTTTTTTTTTTTTATTGAGACCGCGGAAAAGTCACATGACCCTGCATGCATGTAGCCTCTTAGGAAAGCAGCCGAGAGGGTAAAGCAAGGCGCGGGGGCTCCTTCCTCCCGCCGCGTGTCCGCGTTCTTCTGGGCGCATCTGTGGAGCTATTAAGTGGGATAATCCCTCTGGCCTTTGATACATTTCTGGACATGATTATTTCATTACTCGCAGTATATCAGTAGGATCATAATAAAAAGGACTTCTGACAACCTGCCAAGAGTTTTGTGGCCTTGTAAACACAAAAGTGCTCTAATAAAATTTTATTAAGTGTTAAAAAGTCATAAAAAGTGAAATAACATAAACTACAAAATTTACTGTCCTCAGCAAATGCTGAAAATATCGTCCACAGTAAAATTAAATTAGCATGTAATAGACAGAGAAGCAGTGTGGAGTGGATTTAAAAGAGGATCCGGGGGAAAATGACACTGTAACCCAATCGGGGTCACGGGGATTTCATTCGGATTCTTCTCCCTAAATGTGAATAAATGTGCTGATTACAGACGAGAGCTGCGGGGTTACTGGAGTCTCGCACATTGTCAATACTTCGGGAGAAATAATATACTGCGGACTGTAAGGAGCGGGGGAGGCGGGCGCGGCGGCGGCGGCGGGGCCCGGGGCGTCCACGAGGGGGCGCTGCGAGACCGGGAATCCCCGCCGGGCGCCCCGCCGCGCGCGCGCTCGCGCCCCCCCCACCCCCGCGAAATCATATTTACTGGGCCTTTTTCCCCCCCTTTTCTCTCCCCCCTCACCCCATGACACTTTCTCCAAATCGGAAAGTGAAGTGCGAGTGGAGCTTCGCCGAGGGCAGCCCTGGGTCTCCGCTTTCAGACTGGGGGGGGGGGCCGGAGCGGGGTGCGCTGCTAACCGGGGGGGGGGGCACGCCGGGGACACCCCCAGCCCCATCTCCAGCTGCAGCTCCAGCCCCAGCTCCAGCTGCAGCCCCAGTTCCAGCCCCATCTCCAGCTGCAGCCCCAGCTCCAGCCCCAGCCCCAGCCCCAGCTCCAGCCCCTGCTCCAGCCCCTGCTCCAGCCCCAGCCCCAGCTCCAGCCCCAGCCCCAGCTCCAGCCCCAGCCCCAGCCCCAGCCCCAGCTCCAGCTCCAGCTCCCTATCCAGCTCCCTCCCCAGCTCCAGCCTCAGCTCCAGCCCCAGCTCCAGCTCCAGCTGCAGCCCCATCTCCAGCCCCATCTCCAGCTTCCAGCCCCAGCTCCAGCTCCAGCCCCAGCTCCAGCCCCATCTCCAGCTGCAGCCCCAGCTCCAGCCCCAGCCCCAGCCCCAGCCCCAGCTCCAGCCCCAGCCCCAGCTCCAGCGCCAACTCCAGCCCCAGCTCCAGCCCCAGGTGCAGCCCCCGCTCCAGCTCCAGCCCCAGCTCCAGCCCCAGCCCCAGCCCCAGCTGCAGCCCCAGCCCCAGCCCCAGCCCCAGCCCAGCGCCGCGAGCCCGGGCGCTCCGCCGAGGGGAGGCCGAGGAGCGCGCCAGGCCCACGTCCCGCCCCGGCCGGGGCCCCGGAGGCTCCGAGCGCGGCGGGTTCAAGTGCACGCCCGAGGTCCGGGCCCCGCGGCTCCGCGAGCCCGCTGTGCCCCGCTCGGCCCCCTCGGCGGAGCTGCGGGTGCCCCCGCCGCGCTCGGGGGGGCCCCCCCTGCTGGCCCGACCCCGGGGCGCCCCGGTCCCCCGGCCGCGACGCGGAGGCTCCGCGGGGACCAGAAGCCCGACTTCCCCGGCTCGCCGCGCGGGACCCGCTGGAAGGGCGGGAAGGGGCCGGGGCGCCGTCCCGCGCCCTTGCAGGGGCCCCGGCTTTCCGCAGGGAGGCGGCTCCCGCCAAAGCCTTGCCACTCCCTCCCCACGAAAGGGCCGCGCAGGTTCGTAAAGGAGGGTGGGCGTCGGGGGCCCGGGTGCCGGCGGCGGAGAGACTGGGGGGCGCCCCGGGCGCCGGCCGCGAGCCCCTCCTGCGCGCGTAGGGACGCGGGTTAGTGCACTCGGAGGCCCGGACTGACCCTTGGCGGCGGCAGTTTTCCTCCGGGACGGGCGTCCAAGGCTTGAAGCTGCAGCCGACCATTAGCTTACTTTTTGCCAGACACTAAATACTTTTTAGGTAAAGCGGTGGCTGAGGCTCGGAAGAGGTAAGTTCAGGTTGCACGCCGAGCTCCTGCAGCCTCCTGCCGAGCGGCGCGGGTCCCGGGAGGAGGACGCCTTGTCCTCGAGGGGTGACGAGGGCGACAACGTCGGTTTCGAGGCGCCGAGGTAGTGCTGGAAGCTGATGGGGCACCCGAGGGTCTTTTTGATGAGCCATGTTCACTTGACACTTCCAGCCTAAAATAAATATAGCTCATGTGCGATGGGAGTTGCAGCCCCACAGTTTCAGATTTTTTTTGGAGGGGGGGAGGCGTTATAACTTAGATGAAAAAACTGTTTTTGCTTTTTGCTTTTTGTTTTTTTGACAATTATAAAAAAGAAAACCCTGTTTATTGTCATTTGCAAAGTGTTGAACTGGAAGTAGCCTGGACCGGATCACTGGAGTTTAAAAAGCAAACAGGTCCATTTGAAGGTGGTTTGACATTTGCTGTCCAAGGCTTTGAGAGCTACTAAAAACAGAATTAAAAGGAATGGATGTAAATAATAAGATCCCCCTTTAAAACAACAACAACAACAAGATTCCTTTTTGACTGCGTTGGGCTGCCTGGGGGGGCAGGGACAGAGGACATGTCCCCGCTCCGTCCTTGAGCCATTCCCAGCACACAGCAATTGTAAACGAGGTGGGTCAGTGTTCTCTATGAAAACGGAGGGCAAGTGTGTTTATGGAAATACAGAAACATGTATTTTAGGACATAAGATTTCCTCAGCGGTTATTCAGATTAAAGTTTTGTATTTAAAATTTTATGATAAACGTTTTCTCGTTGATCTGCGAAGTTCCCAGAAGGAAACTCTATACTTGTGTTATTTTGTTCTGTGTTCACCTTTCAGACTGAAGTTCGTCTGCCCTTCAGAAAAAGTATTTTCGTGACTATTACAAACACCATCGTGACTAGCCTATTTAATTCTCTGCAGGTAGATAGGCGGTTGGTATAGTAATTTTTGTCAAAAACTTAAAGCAAGATTAGTACAACCCTACTCAAGTTTAGTGGAGGCGAGAGGATTTCCAAACCCATAAACGCAGCCTATATAAAATCGTAATAGCAAAGGTTTCTGTAAAGAAACTTGGGAATGAACACATTTTACATCAATATAAAAACGTGTTAAAGGGGTTCTTCTACACTATTTCCCTCTTTCAGGAAAAAAAAAATCAGAGACTGGTTTCCATTCTATAGAACTACTATAATCAGGTATAAGAAGATTATTACGTAACAACATTTCTGTCAAGACGGTGAATACTTCTGAATATATTTGAAGAAAAAAGAATATTAAAAAAAAAGAATATTCTTGGCCCTTGATATGTTGGAGGTACTTGAAAAGGCAAGAAGTTTGTAAAAATATTTTATTGCTGTAATCTACAAGACCATAAAAACGCGCCAGTAATTATATTCTAAGTGACTGAAAAGTGTTTCTTCCAATCGCTTTTTAAACTTTGAAAAAAAAATAAACTTTGAAATTTTGTGTGTACTTTAATTAGTACCCTTCTTTTTAGTGTTCCAAGTATTTTGTTTTATTAGCTGTGTGACAATAGTGTTATTGGACTTTCTTGTTTTCCTTTCTACACGAGCAGTTGAAAAACTTTTTATTTAAATCTTTTTTTTTTATTTGCCAAGGGATAAATTTGAATGTGTGCCCCGTTGAAACAAAAATCCACCCAAGTTCATTTTTCTCTCCGAAACTTGACATTGATCCTGATCTCGCAGTTTTTCTGCACTCAGTCTGCTACTGAAATCAATTTGGACATGCCAGTTTGTAGGAAAATATTGACAGCGCAACTTTTACGTGGAAAAATATGTATTTATCCGAAATTAGACCAGGAGGTGTACTTGTAGCATTCACTCATTAGGATGATAATTTTAAAGGTAAATTTGCACTCAGGAAGGATTTCCTTGTGCTGTGTATTTATGAATATCTAAGTTATAGCTACACTGCAACTTGAAAACTCAAGAGCCAGGTACCGAATTTCTGTATTTTTTAAAGTGACCGAGGCTCAGGATATGAGAAGCAGATTGGCGTCGTGCAAGCAAGCAAGCCTTGAAACTTATATTTTAAAATATAAACTTAATTTTGGTTTCTGACAGAAATCTTGTGGCCAGCTCATCAGTTTTCCAGACCAGTTTTAAAGCAGCATGTAAAAATGACCTTTTCCACATTAGAAGTTCATATTTAAGTTTCCTTAGCTGCAAAATCACTCTCAAACAGAGTGTTTTATGGTAAGGGCCATTTCATGTGTTGGTGCCATTGATTACATATGAATGTATAAAAATCTTGTTTAAGGACCAGTAAAAGTGAGGAAATTCCAAGTCAAGCTGGCTAATTCCATTCATAATTCATCCCGAGTGCCTGACTTCAGAAACTTGCAGCAGTTTCGAGCTGTACACACAGAATCGCGGGGGAGCGAGGCCCACTCTGGTCTCCTTGACCAGGGAGGCTGTCGTTGATAAAACTATGGAATGTGGGTGAAGCTTCCAGGTTCTGCAGGAACCTTCCAACCTTGACCCTGTTTTGATTTTCACTTTTTGGAAATGTAAACACCGAAGGACAACTTTTGTGTTCTGAAATGGGATTGCCTGCCACCCACCCACTTCCTGCCCGCTTGCACCTTTGTTGGGTGATGCTCGGAGGAGGAGACACACAGCAAGGCCTCGCCCGGGCCCTGTCCCCTCAGCCGTGCCCACCCTGGCCCCTTTTATTCTGAGAGGATGGGACACGCAGGGAGGACCCAGGCTGACTTGGCTCCAGCTGTGCGTGCACAGCCCTCGGCCCTTCTGGGCATGGGCGAGACAGCCATCAAGGCCTTGCCCTCTGAGCCAGGAGGAAGACCTGGGGAGCCTGGGCCTGGGCATTGGGGTGCTCCCAGGCTGTCCTTCAGACCCCAAGCGGTCCTCTCCTCGCTTTCCAAGGCTGCACCGTAGGCCCATGCCTTCCCTCAGCTTTCATGTTCAGGAAGACCTTAAAGCATTTTCATGGAGCTGCTTAAACATTCTGAGCCATTGTAATTTTAAACCAGACCCATTTTAGGAGTGAAAACTGGCCCAGAGAGAGTCTTTACAGAGTAACTTCAATCTGACATGAACTCAAGTGACTTTGTAAAAATAAGATCCCGAAGGGGTGGGTTTCTGGTGGAAAGGCTGCCGGGTACTCAGCACAGGGATCCTCAGCACCAGTTAATATCCACCAAACACGCGTCATTAAACTGGAACAAACATGACCCTGAATTACTGGCTCCCCATTTTCCTGAATGTAGGTCATTTTGTGTCCTTACAATTTAACGTTTCAAGGGATTTCCTGTCTTTGAAGTCCAGCCCTCCGTCACCTGTTTGGATAGCCTCCTTAAAAGTAAGGGCTCCGTGCCTACTTTGGGAAGGCTTAGTGACTCCGTGTTCCCCTGGAGTTTCCCAGGTCACTAAGGCAGCCCACCTGCAGGTGCAGGTCTCTCCTTTACAAGTCAGCGCCTGCAGATCCCCTATCCCAGACTTCATTTCTCTAGGTCAGAGCCTACCAGAAAAGCCCGGAGCCATCCATTCACCTGGGTGAAGCCATAAAGAGGTAAGCTTTCATAATAAGGAGCCATATATCAAAATTCTTAGCTTTTGAGAACCGGAATAACTAGTGCTCAGGCATTAGAGTCTCATGCTAGAGCAAAAGATGACAACGGGGTCAAATGTACCGGGGGGGGGGGGGGGGGGGACACACACACCCATTTAAGTAATGACCCGCATTGAAATATGCTTTTAAAAACGTATTATTTTTAACTTAAGAATGCATATTATCTCATCACCTTTTATCATATGTACCCTACAGTTAAATATTTTTAGTGAAAGTCTGCGTATTTAATAAGAAAGTGTCATTCACACTGAAGAATATGTTAAGGAACAGCGGTGAGTTGGTTCTAGGAAGTGTAGGTGTGCTTATTTTTACCAAATGATGCGGAAGCTCTTTATTAAATACAGCACACCCTACAAATGAGAAGCTGTTTGCATATATTTAAATGACCATTTACCATTAGCATGTCCACCAATGAATCTGTTAGCACGTCCACCAACTGATCACTATGAAGACTCAACTTGTTCCTTTTTGGAGCGGTTCACTCATTGTTTGAAAGCCTGGGCACAAATCAGAGATCTTCACAGCACCCCTCCCCGAGAGTGTTTTCATCTTAACATTAAGTAAACTATCAGAATTTTATGAATTTGGGGGGCTTTCTTTTCAAAGAACTGGACTTATGTATGCATGAAATGAAGACAGTCCAGTAAGTGAGAGGGAGAAAATAAAGACAGATTTCTTCACAGTTCTGGCTTAAGGTCATGATCAGAGAAGAAAGTGGCCAGGAACTGAGCGTGCCTAAAGGAAGGAATATGAAGCTAAATCTATATCTCATTTTTTGATAATGAATTGAAATGCAATTTTGATGTCTAGACATTTTCTCTTGGTGGGTATTAATCACTCTGATCCAGCTGATTTCTTGGGAAGAAACTGTAGCCATTATAACTGAGTCCGCCCTGCTGGGTTGCTTTCTACCTCGTGGCATGGGAATCATCTAGAAAAAAAAAAAATCACCTTCACAAAGCATCCATCCGAAAGGTACAGCTCTCACGTCTCTCACAAAGCAAGGTACCCTGTCCAGCCGAGGAGGTATACACTCAGGTTCATGCACTTGTCTCAGGTTTTTAGTGGTCTTCCCAGGCCCTGTCCTTGGCAACTGTAAGCCAAGCCATTTGTAGGGTGTGTGTGTGCATCAGAATAGATTCTATAGCTATGAAATGAAAATTCTGTCTGTGGTCACACAGTCGCACCTTTCACGTGGGTAAAATATTCCAATTATTCCTTGATTATATCACAGACGATACGAGAATACGATAGGTGGAAACAGGATACAGAGCAGCTGAGTATCTCTGCAAACTTAGAGCACTTAAAAACACTTTGAAGTCACACAGCTGCTTTTTCTTTTTTTAATTGTCTTCAGTAAAACTCCCCCAAACCCCACAATGTCTACCTTAAAAGCACCAGGAGTATTTTAATTGGGTAATAACCATCCATATTTTCCTTCTGATAAATTAAAAGGAATTAAGAATGAAATTTTATGATGATTATAAACTGTATTACTGACCCAAGGGACAAGAACAATTACGAAAAATATGTCCTACATATTTGGCGTGAATATGAATTTAGACTTCTAAACCATTCATCTTAAATGCTCAAGCAACTTATTAAAGCTTATAAAATTGTATTCACATAGTGATAAGAGGGTAACGTATAATCATGATTGAGATCATGTCCTCAATATTGCAGTGGGCCCTGTGCCAAATACTGAAGCTGACTCGGTCTCTGCCTGTTGGGCTGCTGATTAAAAAAGATATACCATAAAAGAGGTGAAAGAGGTAACAGATTTTGTGAATCTGAGATCCCTTTTTGGTCAGTGATTATTTTAAAAATGCTTTTAACACAACACATCTTTCCTTCTCCTCCTCCTCCTGCTCTTTCCTGTTCTCCCTCCCCCTCTTTCTCCACCAATTAAAATCACAAACCATGAGAAGGAAAAGTGATTTTTGGAAAACGTGAAAAACTGGCCAATCAGATTCTGACTACTAAATCTTGGGAGTGGATCTGGACAAAATGAAACTTTTCAGCTAGCAGCTGTCTGAGGATGACTTCAGCTCACATGAACATGAATCCTCATTTGAGGGTAACCCCACCAGGCTTAGCCCAGCTTTGGCCAGGCCCCAGGATAAGAGTCTGCTTTCAGAGCAGGAGCATTTCTAGCTTTGAGTCAATACTACCTGCCAGCCCTCAGGATCCATGAATTCTCACAGTAAACTTGGAATGAATTTAAGACGACTACAGAAACTGCCAGATTTCCACGATGTGGGCCAAAATGGGCATGCTAAATGGAGGGGCCGCCTGCATCTGAATGTTTCTTTGGCCCAGCCCTGCAAAGTCCCAGCAGTCGCTATTCAGACACTTAGTCTCTGTTAGCAGAATTAAGCACTTTCGAGTGTATATTTAAGCTGTAAGTGGCTTGTTCCACTGAAGTATTGGGACTTTTTAGCATGATCTGCCTCTGTAATGATAATATAAAATTCCCAAAGATTTAACCTTTCCCCCTGGGCCTGGGTTTTATTCAAGCTCCACTGTGTCACCCCTGCCAAGTCGCTTAACTGGTCTGAGTTTTGGTTTCCTCACTTATGAAATGAAGGCAGTGATACCTCTTTGCAGTATTACTTTATTAAATGACCTGATATTAATAAAGTATCTGGCACACGGCTTGCAGTCCATAAATGTGTCCCTGGAGTTGCAAGGAAAAAAAAACAAGATTAAATTTTTGATCTGAGTTTTTCATCCCTAACATTTTAGAGATTGTTCAAGAAAAAAGAGCAACTAAATGCACAGCTATAATATGAGCATCTGGTTTATACTCAGAAATAAAGCTGTGAATTCGAGCTTGAGATTTCAGTGTTATAGCCAACCCTCCCTCTTCCCCTCTGAAGGAAATTTTTTTGGGTGTGACATAAAAGAACTGAATTCTTTTTTTTACTCCCAAAGTGATCACCTTTTGCTACACAAGTTAGGTTAGAAACTGACCCAAAGGACTTGAAATACATAATTTTCTTGGAGAAAAGGAAAAAAATAAGGGAGGAGTGTTTGGGGCCGCAGGGTAATGCAAGAATGGCAGAGCTTGGGGTTTTTTTCTGATTTGTATTTTACAAAACTTCTTGTGGGAAGTGGCCTTTCTCCACCAAGATTTATTCCTTGATTAGCTTTTATGGCCACATTCTGGACTCTTGAATATAAGGACCCGGAACAGAAATGCTGACACACCTGTAACTAAAGTGGTGTGATTGGCATCCCCATCATGTTGTAACTGATACACAAAATAAACTGATGGTAATTGCCACAAAGTTTAGGCAATAGAGGACCTGCAATAACTTTTATGTCTGAGCATATTGTAACAGGCTGACAAACTGTTTGATCTTGATCTGCAGGGTGAAACCCATTCCCTGTCACTCTCAAGGAGTAAAATATCATTAAATCTTCAGGAAAAGATTGTTCACTGCAAAACACTGGGATTTTTGAACTGCAGTCAAGAGATACGACACTATTTTATGTTGATCCATTCAATGGGCCCTAAGAGCCCATGGAAAGATGCCGGAAGAATACGTGGATGAAGTAATCGTTAATAAATCTGTTGATATTCTCAATGTAAGAACAGAAAGAAATGCTCTGACATCTCACTCCAGATATAGAGGTCCTCCTACACATGTCACACCACTACCTCGGATACCAAAAATGAACTCAGGTTGGCGGTCATTACGTAGTTGGCTAAACTTCAATGCATTTGGGGGTTTAGGTTTTACTGGATGTTCTTGCTGCAATTGCTTAAGTTGAGAGTTGAGACTGGCTTTTAAATTTTGGATATTATAAGTGCCCAGTCATCGTAGGGAGCGTTCCAACTTTATTTTTCTTGGTTATGCTCAACTAAATTTTAAGCAGATAATGCCTCTAATGCTTTGTTTTTCCCGCTGGTTTTCCCTGCTGACCTACATATATCCACGTACGTGTCCTCATATCTGAAGTACGACTCCATATAGAGTCATTGTAAGATGACAAATTATCAGTGTATATTCCATCATCCGGACCTAAATCAACTAGTACATTCTGGAGGACTCTAGTTTGTTCTCATCCTTTTGTAGGTAGGTGTGGAGAAGGAGGGGAGGATGTGGGGTCCTCGGCTGCAAGGAGAGAACATTCTATTTGGGGGTAATAAAGGATCAGGTTATTCAAGAAAGTGGAGTATTAAGAGCTAAATTGTGTGGTGCGTATCTCAGGGCTTTAGGAGACCAAAGGAAAGAAATCCCAAGGAGGACAGAAGGAGTTAAGAAAGGATTCTCCAGAAGAGGTGGGTTTGCCACTGTGTTTGGGAAGGTGGGCAGCTTTAGGTAGATGAAAAGAATGTTCCCAGCAAGGGGAACACGGTGGGTGAAAATGCTGAGAAGGAATGAGCACAGTATGTTCCTAGACCTGTAAGGATTCCAAGAAATCGTGCTGCTGTGCTTACTAGCCTTGTTTGTCTGGAGCCAGCCAGTTTTCTTAGGGAAAGATTTGACAGTCTGCACACAGTGAGGTCTACTTCATTTTAGCTTTGTGTCTTGCTTCCCTTAAATCCAGTTAAAATACTATTCTGGATGATGTCATTTCCCTACTTAAAATCCTGGCATGGCTCCCCATTGCTCAACCTCTTGCAGGCTGCTGGCAAGGCCTTGATGACCCACTCCCTCCCCACCTTGAGCTTCATTACATCTATGGCCCCTTCTTGCTTCTCACAACCCGGCATCAGCCACCTGGAACCCATCATGTTCTCTCTTTTCTCTGGCTGCATACAGGCTCACGTCTCAGCTTAAACGTCCCTTCTGCAGGGAGACCAGGTTAAGGCTCCCCTGCCATTTGCTCTCACAGCTCCCTGCAGTAAGCATATTTTGTCTTCATTTTTTAATATCTATCTGTCCCACAAGACTACAAACTCCTTGCGATGAGAACGCATGTTTGGTTGATCATGAGTGGCCAGCACAGAGCCTGGCCCCAAACCATGTATCCATTCATTCAACACTCCCTACACCACATACCAGGCCCTAATGCAACAGGGAGCAAAACTCTGCTCTCCATTTTCATATTCCGCTTGGAGAAACAAATACTAAAACTAGCTAAAAGCAAAATACATAGAATGTACATATTCGTGGGCTAGCATAAATGCTTAAGACAGGGATCCCTGGGTGGCTCAGCGGTTTGGTGCCTGCCTTCGGCCCAGGGTGTGATCCTAGAGTCGCAGGATCGAGTCCCACATCAGGCTTCCTGCATGGAGCCTGCTTCTCCCTCTGCCTGTGTCTCTGTCTCTCATGAATAAATAAAATCTTTAAAAAAATATAAATGCTTAAGAGACAAATAATGCAGGAAGAGAAGACAGAAAGTGTCTGGTGCAGGAGGAGCTTTAGGCGGAGCAGCCAGGGAAGACCTCCCTAAGACAGTGTGACATCTGAACAAAGACCTGGAAGAGGGGAGGGGGTGAGATGTGCACATACTGGGGAAGAACAGGCAGAGTGAAGAAGAAGGAGGTGCAAAGGCTGGGACTGTTGTGCCCCAAGAGCATTCAGAGGGCAGTGGGCTGGAGTGCAGAGAGCAAGGAGAAGGAGAACATGAGGTCAGAGCATGAGGATGGTGAGGGAAGGACACTAATCATGCATATAAAGAAATGGGTGTAGGACTGTTGTTTGTTGTTGTTATTACTTAATAACATGAGCACTTGGGACTGGGAGACCCAGAGGCAATAGCCTGTGTCCTTTTCTGCTTTAAAGACTATTTATTTATCTATTACTTTATTTATTTTAAAGAGTTTATTTGTTTGAAAGAGAGAGAGAGAGAAGCAGACTCCCCAGTGAGCAGGGAGCCGGATGTGGGGCTCTATCCCAGGACCCTGAGATCATGACCTAAGCCGAAGGCAGATGCTTAACCACCTGAGCCACCCAGGCGCCCCTAAAAACTATGTTATGTGACAATCTTAATGATTTAAAACAATGCTAATATGCAACACAGAGCAAAGCTCAGCTATCAGAAGCAGCTTGAGGAAAAAGATACCAAGGTGAGCCTCGCCCCCCTCCCCGGGGTCTTGAGCAAAAAGCAGGAGGACCATCCCTGGCACAAGGAACACATGACCCCGCCTTGTGTCTCTGCTGGAGATTTATCAAGTGAAAGAACATGAAAGTAGGTGCCTTCAGTTACCAAAGGTTTTTGTTTTAGAATCGACCTTCCCAGGGGAAGGAAGGCAGAGGAGCACCCGCCCGGTGGCATGATAACGGTGTGGAAAACAGTTGTGGGTCTTTGGGGGCCTTGTTCTTCGCCTACTACCGGTATGATTAGCAACGAAAGGAAGTGTTTCCCCAGGTGACCCTCGGCTCCTGAGCCAGTGAAGGGCATGGTTCCCCTGAGCCCGGGGAAGGAGTTCCCGACATGCCAGGGAGGGCGTGCCCGCCGGAGGAAGGTCTTTTTGACCCTGCCCAGCGACAGACTGCAGAGTTGACGCCTGTGGGCGCGCTGTGGGGGGGGGGGGGGGGGTGCGGGGCCCGTGGCCCGTGGCCCAGCCAGCGGCGTGGCCCGTCCCTTGGCAGGTGCCCGCAGCCCGTCCTTCAGCAGGTGTGGCTGCGGCGGCCCATCACCCAGCAGGTGCGGCTGCAGTGGCCCGTCCCTCAGCAGGTGCGGCTGCAGCGGCCCATCACCCAGCAGGTGCGGCTGCAGTGGCCCGTCCCTCAGCAGGTGCGGCTGCAGTGGCCCATCACCCAGCAGGTGCGGCTGCAGTGGCCCATCCTTCAGCAGGTGCGGCTGCAGCGGCCCATCACCCAGCAGGTGCGGCTGCAGTGGCCCGTCCCTCAGCAGGTGCGGCTGCAGTGGCCCATCACCCAGCAGGTGCGGCTGCAGTGGCCCATCCTTCAGCAGGTGCGGCTGCGGCGGCCCGTCCCTCGACAGGTACAGTGGCCTGTCCCTAAGCAGGTGCAGCTGCAGTGGCCCGTCCCCCGGCAGGTGCGGTGCGGCTGCAGTGGCCCATCCTTCAGCAGGTGCGGCTGCAGTGGCCCATCCTTCAGCAGGTGCGGCTGCAGTGGCCCATCCTTCAGCAGGTGCGGCTGCAGTGGCCCATCCTTCAGCAGGTGCGGCTGCAGTGGCCCATCCTTCAGCAGGTGCGGCTGCAGTGGCCCATCCTTCAGCAGGTGCGGCTGCAGTGGCCCGTCCCTCAGCAGGTGCGGCTGCAGTGGCCCATCCTTCAGCAGGTGCGGCTGCAGTGGCCCATCCTTCAGCAGGTGCGGCTGCAGTGGCCCATCCTTCAGCAGGTGCGGCTGCAGTGGCCCATCCTTCAGCAGGTGCGGCTGCAGTGGCCCATCCTTCAGCAGGTGCGGCTGCAGTGGCCCGTCCCTCAGCAGGTGCGGCTGCAGTGGCCCATCCTTCAGCAGGTGCGGCTGCAGTGGCCCATCCTTCAGCAGGTGCGGCTGCAGTGGCCCGTCCCTCAGCAGGTGCGGCTGCAGTGGCCCATCCTTCAGCAGGTGCGGCTGCAGTGGCCCATCCTTCAGCAGGTGCGGCTGCAGTGGCCCATCCTTCAGCAGGTGCGGCTGCAGTGGCCCATCCTTCAGCAGGTGCGGCTGCAGTGGCCCGTCCCTCAGCAGGTGCGGCTGCAGCGGCCCATCACCCAGCAGGTGCGGCTGCAGTGGCCCATCCTTCAGCAGGTGCGGCTGCAGTGGCCCGTCCCTCAGCAGGTGCGGCTGCAGTGGCCCATCCTTCAGCAGGTGCGGCTGCAGTGGCCCATCCTTCAGCAGGTGCGGCTGCAGTGGCCCATCCTTCAGCAGGTGCGGCTGCAGTGGCCCATCCTTCAGCAGGTGCGGCTGCAGCGGCCCATCACCCAGCAGGTGCGGCTGCAGTGGCCCATCCTTCAGCAGGTGCGGCTGCAGTGGCCCATCCTTCAGCAGGTGCGGCTGCAGTGGCCCATCCTTCAGCAGGTGCGGCTGCAGTGGCCCATCCTTCAGCAGGTGCGGCTGCAGTGGCCCATCCTTCAGCAGGTGCGGCTGCAGTGGCCCATCCTTCAGCAGGTGCGGCTGCAGTGGCCCGTCCCTCAGCAGGTGCGGCTGCAGTGGCCCATCCTTCAGCAGGTGCGGCTGCAGTGGCCCATCCTTCAGCAGGTGCGGCTGCAGTGGCCCATCCTTCAGCAGGTGCGGCTGCAGTGGCCCATCCTTCAGCAGGTGCGGCTGCAGTGGCCCATCCTTCAGCAGGTGCGGCTGCAGTGGCCCGTCCCTCAGCAGGTGCGGCTGCAGTGGCCCATCCTTCAGCAGGTGCGGCTGCAGTGGCCCATCCTTCAGCAGGTGCGGCTGCAGTGGCCCATCCTTCAGCAGGTGCGGCTGCAGTGGCCCATCCTTCAGCAGGTGCGGCTGCAGTGGCCCATCCTTCAGCAGGTGCGGCTGCAGTGGCCCGTCCCTCAGCAGGTGCGGCTGCAGTGGCCCATCCTTCAGCAGGTGCGGCTGCAGTGGCCCATCCTTCAGCAGGTGCGGCTGCAGTGGCCCATCCTTCAGCAGGTGCGGCTGCAGTGGCCCGTCCCTCAGCAGGTGCGGCTGCAGTGGCCCATCCTTCAGCAGGTGCGGCTGCAGTGGCCCATCCTTCAGCAGGTGCGGCTGCAGTGGCCCATCCTTCAGCAGGTGCGGCTGCAGTGGCCCATCCTTCAGCAGGTGCGGCTGCAGTGGCCCATCCTTCAGCAGGTGCGGCTGCAGTGGCCCATCCTTCAGCAGGTGCGGCTGCAGTGGCCCATCCTTCAGCAGGTGCGGCTGCAGTGGCCCATCCTTCAGCAGGTGCGGCTGCAGTGGCCCGTCCCTCAGCAGGTGCGGCTGCAGTGGCCCATCCTTCAGCAGGTGCGGCTGCAGTGGCCCATCCTTCAGCAGGTGCGGCTGCAGCGGCCCATCACCCAGCAGGTGCGGCTGCAGTGGCCCATCCTTCAGCAGGTGCGGCTGCAGTGGCCCATCCTTCAGCAGGTGCGGCTGCAGTGGCCCATCCTTCAGCAGGTGCGGCTGCAGTGGCCCATCCTTCAGCAGGTGCGGCTGCAGTGGCCCGTCCCTCAGCAGGTGCGGCTGCAGTGGCCCATCCTTCAGCAGGTGCGGCTGCAGTGGCCCATCCTTCAGCAGGTGCGGCTGCAGTGGCCCATCCTTCAGCAGGTGCGGCTGCAGTGGCCCATCCTTCAGCAGGTGCGGCTGCAGTGGCCCATCCTTCAGCAGGTGCGGCTGCAGTGGCCCATCCTTCAGCAGGTGCGGCTGCAGTGGCCCGTCCCTCAGCAGGTGCGGCTGCAGTGGCCCGTCCCTCAGCAGGTGCGGCTGCAGTGGCCCATCCTTCAGCAGGTGCGGCTGCAGTGGCCCATCCTTCAGCAGGTGCGGCTGCAGTGGCCCATCCTTCAGCAGGTGCGGCTGCAGTGGCCCATCCTTCAGCAGGTGCGGCTGCAGTGGCCCATCCTTCAGCAGGTGCGGCTGCAGTGGCCCATCCTTCAGCAGGTGCGGCTGCAGTGGCCCATCCTTCAGCAGGTGCGGCTGCAGTGGCCCATCACCCAGCAGGTGCGGCTGCAGTGGCCCGTCCCTCAGCAGGTGCGGCTGCAGTGGCCCGTCCCTCAGCAGGTGCGGCTGCAGTGGCCCGTCCCTCAGCAGGTGCGGCTGCAGTGGCCCATCCTTCAGCAGGTGCGGCTGCAGTGGCCCGTCCCTCAGCAGGTGCTGGCTGCAGTGGCCCATCCTTCAGCAGGTGCGGCTGCAGTGGCCCGTCCCTCAGCAGGTGCGGCTGCAGTGGCCCATCCTTCAGCAGGTGCGGCTGCAGTGGCCCATCCTTCAGCAGGTGCGGCTGCAGTGGCCCATCCTTCAGCAGGTGCGGCTGCAGTGGCCCATCCTTCAGCAGGTGCGGCTGCAGTGGCCCGTCCCTCAGCAGGTGCGGCTGCAGTGGCCCATCCTTCAGCAGGTGCGGCTGCAGTGGCCCATCCTTCAGCAGGTGCGGCTGCAGTGGCCCATCCTTCAGCAGATAAGGGTATAGGTAAGGATTTGGTTAGTTAAGCTGTCACATCCCATTTACAAGACCCAATATATGTGAGTGATGCTGAGTTAAGAACTAGAAAATTGGCTTTCTGGCCTTCTTTGGCTCTGCCAGCCAAAAGCATATAGTTGTATTTTAAAAAGTTGACTATTTTTAATTTATTACATAATTACTATCTGTTGAAATTTTTTCTTTATAAACTGCATTATACTTTTTAACAAACAGACTCAGAAAGTGAAAAATCGACACTTAAGTTTGGCTTGGTGGCATTAATCCTACAAACCTTGGAATACTAACCAAATTTTCGGATGCAAGCCATGTGCAATAGAAGAAACAAGGAACCACATATTAAGGATGGATTATGTGCTCTGTTGCCACTCAGAAATTCTCTGCCTTGCTGCCCAGGGTAAGGAAGTGATGAGTGACTGTTACTGATTACAACGCTGATCCCGTTTTCAATGGGCTCTTTCTGTTTAGCTGACATAAAGGATTCACCACCACCTGGTCCCATCAAGTTATTGCTCAGTCACCAGCAGGAATGATACTTTCCCTGCCAGGATCACTGCTGCTAGGAGAACCAGATCTTTGGGCAAAGTGAAGACTCAGGACCCCAATGAATGAGAATCCCGAACAAAAGACCGCTGTGTCTTAAACCAGGAGCCATATTCTTTGTACTTGCCTTGGACTGTAGGTTTAAGAGGAGCCACACCAGGAGCCACTACCAAATTTAAGGACACATGTTGGAAATTCTTAAGATTCCCTAAGACTATCAAAGCCCTAACTTCGGCAGGGAGATGGGGGGGGGTTAAAGGGGTGCAGAGGGAGGTGGATGACAAGGAATAACGCTCGGGCAGAGGGTCTTCTATGGAGGCTGACTTGGTAGATGCTACAAAAGATTTGATTTCTAGATTTCTAGAAGAAAAGGGGAAATCTGAAAACAGAATCAAAGAAGTCTCGTATAGTGAAGGGAAATCCAAGCTGGGATTGGTAGATTGAAGTCTAATTACACATTCAAAAAAATATTCAGAGCTCTAGGTTTCTTCCACTTATGACTTCACTCTGTGTATTGAAATCCTAGCTTCCAGTTCTTGAAGGTGAGTTTAAGAGAGCCTCCCCTACTTTGTGTGATATTGTTAAGGGAAAATGAGTGATGATATACACAAAAAAATCAAAGAATGTCTATACATATGCAAGATTTCTATCTTCTCCCCTAGACTCTGAGCTCCTAGAAGACAGGGCCTTGCATCTCTATACTCAGAGGGTCTGCTGGATGGTGGACAGGCACTTATATTGAATGATTGGTTATGCTAATTCCTGGCTGGTTGGCCGTGCAGAAGAAAGTTGCCATTGGAGGTGTTGAGTAGGGCCAGTAGTCGAAAGCAGGTCCTAGAAGGGAACACCAGCTTGGAGCTGCACGTGAGAAGGGGTCTCTATGAAGCTATTGTTGTCTGTGGCTATAGAGAAAAGAACATTTAGATTGGAGAGGCAATGGCCGAAAGGATTCCTGTCTGGGTCTTTATCTGGCAGAAACTTGTGGGAAACGGGTCCCAGCTCTCTGATGCCGTGAACGGCCGTCTGCGTGAAGCAGGAAATCAGGTGAAATCAGTTAGGGTGCTCTGCTTAGTGCGGCTGAGCGTGATGGATGGCTCGGTGTGCTGTTTATCTGGTGCAGGTTGGTATTTCACCTCTGTTTTCATTAGACTGATGGTAAGGTAATAATTCTTTCCTCTGGCTGAAAAATCTGTCTTCAGCCATTTGTTGATCTTCTTGAACGGGCACTTCAGGTGCACAGAAGTCACCCTAAAGGAGACTTTGAATGAAAACTTAAATAATGCTGGCCGGCGTCCATGAGCTCTCAAGCAACACAGGCATCTGTGAGACTTGCTGTGGTGGTGAGGTGCACAGAGTCACATTTGCTCAAAGAGAACCAGCTTTAAAAAATGGTCCGAGGTAACCATGCCTGCAGGAAACAAAGAGCCAACGTCATGCTCTTGTCTCTTGAAAATTTCAAGCTTATTTGCAAGTTAAATGGAGGCAGGGCAGTCTTCCTGCCGGGGTTTCCATGAAGCCCCATGCTGCAGTGGGAAGCACCCCAGAGTGGGATTCAGAAATCTCTCCATGGTTCTCCCTACCGGCAGATGTCTTCATATCTCTAAGGCTCAGTTTCTTCATCTCTTGAACAAATTATAGTATATGTGGTGGTTTTAACTGAAAGCTCTCATCAAGATAACTTAGCTGTTCGTTTTTCTCCAGGGCTATAGGAACACACTGGGAACAATGACAGAGGCATGTGATGTTAATGAGCAGCGGTGCTGCAGCCTCTCCCTCTTGCCTCCCACTTTGATGAGGAGCATGGAAGGCAAGAGGAAGATGTTAGCTCAGTTAACATCCGTCAAGGAAGCCATCTCCCCGCAACTGACAGGATGGGTCCTTCTAAGCAGTGTTCTGGGTTTGTGAGGTGATGAGCTGGTGACCAGACCTCTGCCAACAGAGTGTGTGAAGTTGCTCCATCTGCAGGGACCAGCTGAAAAGTTTTATCCACTCGGTAGGGCATAGTCAGGCCATGGGGAGACAGAGTTGGGATCTTGGACTCTTGGTCTCCTTCAGGTCTCCCATTCACAGTGAGGGTGCCTTCCATTCCATCAACCTGGGACAGCCCATCCATCCTTTCTATAGCATAAGCCACTTTGCTTGACAAGTGGTTTTTATTTCATGTAACTATATAACTAGGGTGAACATATATCTTGATTTGTTCTCAACAGTCCAGTTTATGCTTTTTGTGCCAGAATAAAGATTACAGCACTCCCATTAACTTTTCTTTTCTTTTCTTTTTCTTTTTCTTTTTCTTTTTTTTTTTTGAGAGAGAGAGAGATTGTGAGAGTGGTAGGGAGTAGGAGAGAGGGGGAGAGAGAGAATCTCAAGCAGGCTCCACCCTGAGCATGGAGCCTGATAAGAGACTTGATCTATGACCCTGAATCATGACCTGAGCCAAAGTTCAGAGTCAGATGCTTAAATAACTGAGCCACCCAGGCACCCCCCATTAACTTTTAAATTATATGGTACCCCAAATACAACAGATGACTTTTTCTGTAGGTACCTTCTTCACCCCCAAGGAATGCCTCGTGTATCTTGCTAGTTTCCCTTCTGCCATCATCTTAGTTGGTTTATGACCTACAAATACAAATAAATTGTTACTTAATAATTTTCATACAGCAATCTATATCCATCAATATCGTTTTCAGGGTACTCCCGACTGGTTGGGGGAGTCACTATGAAGAATTGTGGTTGCTAAAATGTAATGCTTCTAATGAAGAAGAATTTTCTCCCAAATACTTTTGTGAAGATTAACCAATGAAACCTTTGTGGACTATCAATCAAATATAAGCTACTATTATTAATAATTCTGAAATAACAATTGCAACTAAAGAATGATTTTTACTCGTTCATTCTTCAAATAAGCGATTAGTAAACAAACATTGTATAATGGTTGCTGGCACTGGGCTAGATCCTGGAAACACAAAAATGAAAGACAATCTCTGACCATAAGGAATTGATAGAAAAGGAGGAAAAGAGACAAGCAAGTGGTGACAGCCTGGCTATGGTAGCACCGAACAGAAGCACCCAACTTGGCTTCAGGTCACTTCAGTGGAGAGGGAGAAGGGGAGATGCTGGTGAGGAATGGCTTCCAAGAGTCTGTGATATGGAGGGCCCTGAAGGGCACATAAGAGTTAGCCAAGGGAGAAAGATATGAAAAGTAATTTCTTTCAGATTTTTTCTAATATTAGAAAATAAAATAAGGAAAACAAATTCAGAAGTCAGGAAACATATCTTTTGCTTGAGCACTGATGTCTTCCTGTTGATTCAAAAGGAAGCTGTTGCTAACGGCAGAGGCTTCTTGTGATCTCAGAGACTCAGTGGTTGAATAAGCTTTCATAGTTAGAAGACTCCTAAAAAGCTAGAATTCTGCGAAATCACTTTTCAGTAGAAAGTTGTGAGCCATTTATGGAATTTAAAATTTTCCGGTAATCATATTACAAAAGTAAAAAGAAATAGATGAAAGTAATTTTAATAATATGTTATATTTAACCCAATATATTGAGAAATATTATCTCATTTCAACAAATAATTAATGTAAAAATGAAATACTTTGCGGTCTTGTTTTCACGTGAAGACTTCAAAATCTAGTATGTATTTTACACTTGGAGCGCATTTTAATTCATAGGAGCCACAGGCGAGAGCTAGTGGCTGTCATATTGCACAGTGCAGGTTTTTTGGTTTTTGGGTTTTTTTGCACAGTGCAGTTTTATAACATCAGATCTCACTGTAGTCACAAATAAAAATGAACCCCAAGTGTCCTGACTCAGTTTATTCATGACTATTAAGTCTCTCGCATATATAAGTAGCATATACTCATTCAAGAAGGGATAAACAAAGATTCTACAAAGATCCAACATCCTGCCCTAGGTGTTCCCTTATGTTTGGCCACCACTAGTTTATAACAAACGACAGGCCCTATATGTCAAACTATATACAGTCTTTGAAATAAAGATGTTTTAATTGCGGGTGCAGCCAAAGCATTTCAGGCTTCACAGGTTGGTTATAGATTCCACTGCCGTGGGAGCTGGTTCGTGAGTGTGCATCTGTGATACAATTCAGAACCAATGATTCCATCACCAAAGATGTGTTCAAGGCAAACCTTCCCACGTAACATTGGTAATGATCAGTTTTTTTCTTATCGAGATAGTTGCGACGCTATCTCCATGAGGCATATTACATTTGGTGGACCAAGAGGGAAGAATGATATCAGGATCAAAGTCCTGCTAGTGAGTCACCATTGGGAGGCAGGGATCTCTGGGTCTCGGTTTCTGTACCCGTGCAATGGCAGTAATAATTTTGGCCTCAAGGCCTTAGCATCAGGAAGGTAGGAACAGGTACCTGTCATCTTTCTGATTCTCGGTTTAGCAATTGTGCTGATGTGGCAACAGATGTCTCCATCCCTAAAAGTGTCCATGAGCTTCAGAGCCACCCAGTGAGTCACTTGTTCTCTATTCTCTTTACTGGGTCACTCACAGTTTGTGAAAGAGCATTTCTGATTGCATAGCTGGCGCCAGGGGCAGTGTGGAGTCATCGAGGATGTCCCTGTCAGCCCCAACTCCTATAAAAACTGATTATTCTCTAGAGAGGCCGCATGCCATCCTGAGAGAACGTGGAGCTGGTGCCACAAAGTTCTTCCACAGAGGAGGTACACAGCCCGGGGCCAACTGTGTTAACTGCAGATTTCTCAGCTGTGAAAAATGAGAACAGCAATCTTTCCTCCTCTAGAAGAGAGTTGTGTTTATTAATTAGTTTGTATTTCAAAGTGCTTTACAACTGGCAAGTTTCACTATTGAATTAAGGAGAATTTCCTTTCGTTTTATCCGCCACCACATTAGGATGAGAAGAAACTGTGCTCACTGAGGCTGTGAGAAAAATGGAGGGGATTCAGGCAAAAAAAAGCTAACAAACCTGACTTCCAAAGGTAGTGGCTCATTTCCCTGACTGCAAGAGCTTGGGGAATTAGGTATCTCAAAGGGCAGCCGAATCTGCTTTCTGAAGAAGTGCATTCATTTTAGATTTAATTTTTATGATCCCTTCAAGATTAAAAAAAAAAGAAGAAAGAAGATGCGCCAAATCACCCTGGGATGGTGGCTTTGAAAATGACACCTTCCCCTTCCTCTGTGGGAAGTGGTAGAAATGCTGTCATGTTTTCTTACTTGAGAAATGGGAGCTTGGACTTGCCTGTATCCCAACTTCTAGCTCCTCAGATCTCCTTGTCCTTTTTCTAGCTGATGCTAGATATGGTGCCCACCAGACTTTTCCTACTAAGTGTTCCATTATCACTGAAGATTAATTGTTCAACAAAAGGGAACACATTCATATTCTCCCCGTGGCAAACTGTCCATTCAGTTTTTTGTTTCCTTCTATTCTAGGGATATGAGGCTGCCCAGCTGGGACTGTGCCTCTCAGTTTCCTTTGCATCTTGCTAGGGTCCTGGGACAAGTTTTCACCAATGGAGGATGAGTAGAAGGAGGGTTTCTAAGTAGGCTCCATGACCAACATGGGGCTTGAACTTACAACCCAAAGATCGAGAGTCACATCCTCTACCACTGAGCCAGCGAGGGACCCCCAGGAGGGTTTCTAAGAAGTGGGTGTGCCTTCTTCACTGTGTCTGTGGGCCGACAATGATGCTGAAGCCCTAGATAGAAACCTGAATCCTCTCTCTCATAGATAAGGAACATCTGCTTTGAATTATTATCTGAGTGAGAAACTTCTACTATGTTAAGCCATTTTTTAAAGTCTATTGTTACAGCAGCTAATGTGACCCCAACACATACATTGCCAAGGCTACACTCTTCCTCAAGATTCCTATTGTAGTCGTCCTTTCCATGCCAGACCACGAAACTCCTTTAGGACTTTGATGAAATCCGTATAGTGCAGAGCATGTAAGGTATTTAGTACATGCATGTGAAATGGGGGAAAAGAGGAGGAAGGGAGGGAGGGAGGAGTGACTGAATTAATGTGTATGCATTTAAGGTGACTCACTTATTTTCTTTTAAGCCTTCCAGCTCAACATGTCCATCCCTTCCCCACCCTCCATTAAGTTGTAAAGCCGGGAAATATTTTTTCCTTTCTTCATGGTCTTCCAAAAGTTGAACGCAGAGCCATGAGAGAAATCACTGGCCAGAGGAAAGCAATCCCTTAGAGAAAGCAATCACCCTAGAGAGCTGGGCCACCGCCAACATCTCCATCAGCAACTTGGAAGAGTTGTCTGACTTCCCAACACAATAAAAATGGAGACATGAGCATCCAGAGCCCCAGCCAGCACAATTACATGAAGCCAAAGCACATTATCACTTCTGGGTTGCAGGATTTATGACCAACGATGATGGAAAATAAAGACAGAGATACTTTCCTGAATTCATCATTCACAGAAGGCAATACATTTTAATCATACAGAAGTTGTATATGTTGTACTTTTTCTAATAAAAACCTTAGCAAATGGAGCAGAAACAGATGCCAGCATCCCAGAGAAAAAAAGAAAAATGAAAAAGATTGCCAGTTTGCTCCTGTTTAGAGGATAGACAATTGATATCCTTTATTGTTGAAAAACTCTTTTTAAATGTACTGAGGTGTTTCTATTTTGGTGATTTCCTGGATTTGGGAAACTGCTTCTAATTTGAGTGGAGCAGAGGAGTAGGCTTGTATTTAAGCATTAAGTGGTGAGGCTAAAATTCTACCACTTCTAGGAAGCCTGTGATTTCCACGTGCCACAAATGTTACTTCCTGTGGCAGTGCTCCTGCCCTGACGTCCTCTAGAATCGTGCTCTTCATCCAGCAGAGCATTCTTTGGTTTTATTACCATTGCTCATTGATTGTCTTCACTCTAGGATGTGTACTGCCCCCCTCCCCCAGGAGTGAAGGCCCATGGGCTTCCTGGCCCAGTGCTGCCATATAGTGAATACTCAAAAAATATTGAAGAGGCCTGATTAGGTTGTGATTTTATGTAATTAAAATTCTTCACACAGACCACTTGTTTCCACTATGGACAATGAAAAGATAAACCATCATGGTTTTTGTCTAACGTTGTTGAATTTTGAATTACTTAAAGACATACTGGTGAAACCACTGTCTTACTGTTTATTGGAACCAAAAGAACAGCTTTGGAACCTCTGCAAGTTAAAAAGATTGCTTGAGAAAGGAAGAGATGCACTATATAATCCTTCAAACACAAGACTCATTGCTTAATTCTGTCAATGCTTAGAATAACTCCTTGAACCCTAAAAGCGAGTTTGTTTGCAGAACACCTGACGCAGAGACCACAATTTTATGATGTTTGCCTTTCACAGTCAAGTTTACATTAGGGAGCTATATTTTTCCCTATATTTATTTTTAAATCGTTTGAGTTTTCCAATGAAATAACATTCTCTTTTTCTTCCCTCTTCCCAAATGAACACATTTATTTTTTTAATCGTGAAACATTCTACATGAGGCTGTGGTTGGTGGTTGGGATGCTCTGGAGTGGTGCACCTGGAAAAGAATGTGTTATTAGCATTCAAGGAAATACTTAGTGGGTTGAATGTCTAGCCACTAAAATAACAGTTCATCATAGTTAGCCCAGATATTCATCCAAGAGTGGCAATCAGATTTCCTAGAGTCCAAATAAAGGATGAGAACACTGAGGAGGGACAGATCAGAGGGAAAAACTATGTTTGGAAATGGGAAGTAGGTCAAGGAAATAAGGATTTGAAATGTAGGGGAAGAAAGGTGGGGGGGGGGTGGCGCATGGATCGTCTCCTCTGTAGACATCCAGTTTGAACCGAATCTAGGTTAGTGAAAAGTAAAATCATTATCTGATGTTTTGTGGCCACACTGAAAATGTGTTGGTAGTTTCAGCCAGACTAGAGTCAACATTGAAAACCACCAGCACCACTGACTTGAGCTGCACAGCATAGCTATGGCCCAAACCTGGCCAGAAGGGCCCGATGCCAATTATGGTCAGAATGGGGATCAGAGCAACAGAAGAGCCACATACTTACTCGAGGTGGCCTCCAGGGGGATGCTGGGGTATCCATCCCTAGGCTCCTCATTCACCTCCGCTCTGGAGCAATAAACAAAGAGATGGCAAGAGGCTAAGCTCCTTTAGTTAGGGACTTCCCCCCCCCCCAAAGATTTATTTATTTATTTATTCATGAGAGACACAGGGAAAGAGAGGCAGAGACACAGGCAGAGGGAGAAGCAGGCTCCATGCAGGGAGCCTGATGCGGGACTCAGTCCTGGGTCTCCAGGATCACGCCCTGGGCTGCAAGCAGGTACCAAACTGCGGAGCCACCCAGGTGTCCTTAGTTAGGGACTTTTTTTTTTTTAATTTTTTTAAATTTTATTTATTTATGATAGGCACACAGTGAGAGAGAGAGAAGCAGAGACATAGGCAGAGGGAGAAGCAGGCTCCATGCACCGGGAGCCCGACGTGGGATTCGATCCCGGGTCTCCAGGATCGCGCCCCGGGCCAAAGGCAGGCGCCAAACCGCTGCGCCACCCAGGGATCCCTAGTTAGGGACTTTTAACCTTTAGGTGATTATAGATTCAAAGATTTATGTTTTATTCAATAATGACCTGGAGTTCATGTATTTCTACATATATATATATATATATATGCATAAGTATATCTATGTACCTGCCTGCTTAGTGTTTATATAAATGTGAATGAATTTAAAACATTCTAAACTTAGATTGTGGTAATGGCTAAACAAGTCTGAATATGCTAAAAACTATTAAATTGTTCATTTAAATGGGTAAATTTTATCTCACTGAAGATGTTTTTAAAAAATGAATGTATTTATCTCTTTATTTTTCTATAACTAAAAATCATACACTGGGTTTTGTTATTATTATTGACTTTCTTCCTCCTTTGCTTTTTTTCCCCTCTCTTCTCCAGGTCTTGGTAGTCCCAGGATACACTCCAGGATTGCTAAATGCTGGCTAACAAATTATAGCTTTATTCTAATTTTAGAGCTGCCAGGCCTTGTCCATGTTATGAGGTCAACAAGAAAAACTATACCAAAGATGAAACTGACCCAGAATGGTGCTCCTCACGTGTTCCTGCACTCCTGCCCCCCTACCTGTCCAGCTTCTCATTGCCTCTCTGGGTGTGGATGCCTATTGTGGTCTCAGGCATCACCATGTGAAAGATGATGTTTTCAGTGATTTCTTCTTCTAACATTCTAGGATGTGGATGAAATTAGTGGGAATTATTGTGGATGTCAAACTGGTGGGGTTTTTTTGATTGAAGTATAGTTGAGATACAGTATTATACAAACACAGTCATTTGACATGAATATATATTGTAAAATGGTTGCCATAATAAGTCTACTTCTGTGGTTATTTTAAAACCTATCTTCAAAGTCAGTTCATGTGCAATAATTCAGCTGTACAATGTCTTGG
Source organism: Vulpes lagopus (assembly GCF_018345385.1). Lineage (NCBI taxonomy): Eukaryota > Metazoa > Chordata > Mammalia > Carnivora > Canidae > Vulpes > Vulpes lagopus. Next base: position 99,813,048 of record NC_054834.1, on the reverse strand, counting down.
GTGGTATAATTGCAGTTGTAATTGCAGTTGTTGTTATAATAGATGATAAAATCTTATAAGGGTTATATTCCTCAGTTTTGTAGGAGCTATTCATCTCTTTTTTCTTGATGGGTTGATAAATCAAGTGAATAGCATATAGCACTGCTTCTCAAATGATTGTGAAAGATCTAATTTTATAAAATTTCCAAGAGATTGGTAACTTTTGTAAAACCAGCAAAAATAAATTGTTAGTAAAAAAGACATAAGAAACAAAGATATACAAAATACATACTCCCTTTTTAATATTTGGTTCAGTAGACATTAAATTATATTTCAATAAATATCAAAACAAATACAAGATAGGAAAAATAGATTGAATTTTTAAAAGCTATACACATTGTTCACTGAAAACATCTATAGAGGTAAATAATGGAGAAAACTGCTGTTCTACTCATAATTTTTATAATTTTTCCATCACAACACAAAATTACTAGTGAAATACACTCCCATATTAAACACCTATATTCATGCTTTTACTGAACAATTTTTATATCAATATTTAATGTTAATGTAATGGGTGAATTTTGCCTCTTACTTGTTAACATACCTAATCTAAGTAAGATTGATGACAATGTTATTCACAGGAGAAAGTGTATATCAAAACTGTTTCTGTGTTTTCATAATACTTAAAATAGAGAAACTGGTCTTACAGAGATATATTCATGAGAACAAGGAAAAATAGGATATTCATTTTTAACTTTCTCCAAAGTAAATTAGTGATACTCTATTTGCAAAATTTTTAAATTCTTTGTCAGTAACCATTTCCAACTATTCTATAAAGTTATCATTAAATTTAAATTAACTTTTGATGAAAGATAGGGATTCTATTGTCACATACTTTTGGGTTATAATTGACAAATTAACCTTAAAATATCACATCTTACACAGTCCTACTTCTCACTATATGTGATTTAACTAAAAAATTCAGCACTTTCTGATCTGGCCTGTGTGCTGATCAATGAAATGAGTCCATTGATCATGCATTTGAATGTCAAGCCAATGTCAAATTGCTCTCCAGGTGCTATACAGATTTGCTCTCCAGGTGCTGTACAAATTTGTACCCACTTATTCTCAATCTCTGGACATCTCTCATTGTGGACCCGTAACAGTTATGGACCAGCACTGGCTCTTGGACCACACTTTGAGTAACACTACTTTGCAGTTATAGTATTCCTTAATTTGTCAAGCAATTGGAATCATCTCTTGAGATGAACTCTAGCATAAGATGGGTGGTTGGGCTCTAAAAACAGATTTTAGAAAGGAGCTAGGATGGCAGGATAGTAGGAGGACCCTAGGCTTTCCTCACTTCTCAAACACGCTAGATAAGTATCAAATTATTCTGAATACCCAGGAAATCGATCTGAGACTAACAACAAGCTGCACGACTAGAGAGAGAAAAGAGGCCACATTATGGAAGGTAAGAGGTGTGGAGATGTGGTTTGGGGGAGAAATAGTTTGTGGGTGCTGAAGAGGGTAGGGAGCCTAGTCATGGAGAGAGACGAGAGAGAAGGAGAGAGAGAAGCACATAAGGGATGGCACAAAGAAAACACTTCCACAAAGCCTTTGACTATGAAAATGAGAGGGGTTGATTTACATGAGTGTTTACAACCAGTGGGGCTCAAAGACAGAGTTTTAGAGGTTTAGAGAGTGGCCAGTGTGGAGCCCTGAGGGGGCTCAGTGTGCCTGTGGAGGAGGGCAGAGGCCTGGAGTTAAATAGTGGGATGTGAGGATTCCCTGGAATGCACTGGGAGAGACAGTTCCCCCTTCTTGGAGTGCATCTGGGAGAGGTGACATTGCCTCTCTGGGGACGAAAGAGCTGATGGGTGCCATTGTGCTCCCCTACCCCTCAGCATAGGAAAAGAGACACGTGCTAAGGGAGCTAACCTGGACACTGATCTTTGCTGCACTTTACTCCAAACTCCATGCCCCTGCACTTTGGTAGGACTGTCCTCTGGGACAAACTGGCACCAACCCATGTGGTGAAATCCTCTCCTGGAGGATCAGTGTGGGTCCCTGCCATACCAGGTCCCTAAAAGTTTGGAGTTTTATTTTTAAAAATATTTTATTTATTTATTTGACACACACACACATACACACAAAGAGAGAGAGAGAGAGAGAGAGAAAGAGAGAGAGACAAGCAGGGGAGCAAGAGAGGGAGAATCAGGTGCCCTGCTGAGCAGGGATCCTGACTCGGGGCTCGATCCCAGCACCTTGGGATCATTACCTGAGCCAAAGGCAGATATTTAACCTACTGAACCACCTAAGTGCCCAAGTTTGGAATTTTATTTTATTTTATTTTATTTTATTTTATTTTATTATTTATTTATGATAGTCAGAGAGAGAGAGAGAGAGAGAGGCAGAGACACAGGCAGAGGGAGAAGCAGGCTCCATGCACCGGGAGCCCGATGTGGGATTCGATCCCGGGTCTCCAGGATCGCGTCCTGGGCCAAAGGCACGCGCCGAACCGCTCTGCCACCCAGGGATCCCACAAGTTTGGAATTTTAAATCTCAGTCAGCCTTCCTGGTATAGAACATAGGTGCATTGTGCTGCCAGGCAGGCAAACAGCTTGGACACTGGCAGGGTGAAGGTAGCGATCTGAGGGATGCCTGGACACATGAGGGGAGACTGTTTGCTCTTCTGGGAGGACTTCCTGGACAGCCATGGGTATGAATTTCCCTTTGTGGGGATGAGGGAGAGGGATGGCACTATTTCTCTCCCCTACCCATCAGCACAGATGGACTTCAGTGAGCAGAACAGTGCTCACAGTGAAGGCTTAAACCACTTAGATGAAGCCCCATCCTCTTGTGCTCTCCAGGTGCTTTTGTCAGGCAAGTGTGCCTGAGAGGCAGAGCAGTGGGCCCCTCTCCCAAAAGACACCACAACCCCTCCTCATGCAGCTATTGACCATAAGACAAAAAAAGACAAAAGACACCTATCGACCATAGACTGCTGCAAAGCTTCAGCTCTAGTGGAAATAGCAGCAGGTCTCTTAATAAGCAGACCAGAGCACACTCAGTTAAATTTGCCACACTCTGGCCAAGATCCAAACACTCTCCACTGCAGGCAAGGAGAAACTCTGCAGAGGACTGACCCGAGGGAAAGAGCAGCCAAAACACAGCAGCAGAGTGCACGCAGCATAGGCCAGAAACACTTCCTGATGCCCCAGGCCCTGGAGAGTATATGACCTCTTCTTCATAAAATCAGGACTCTCAGGAGCAGGAAACATAACAGGCTTTCCTAACACAGAGAAGAAGACAGGGACCTAGACAAAATTGCCAAGGCATAGGAATTCATCCCAAAGGGAAGGACAAGAAAAGGTCACAGCCAGGATCTAAACAAAACAGATATAAGTAATATGCCTGATCCAGAATTTAAAGCAACAATTATAGGGATACTAGTTGGGCTTGAGAAAAGCATAGAAGATGCCAGAGAGTCTCTTACTGCATAGATAAAAGACCTAAAAACTAGTCAGGCCAAAATGAAAAATGCAATAACTAAGATTTGAAACTGAATGTAATGACCGCAGAATGGAAGAAGCAGAGAAATTAATAAAGATAAAGATAGATAAAGAAGATAAAATTATGGAAAATAATGAAGCTGAAAAGAAGACAAAAAGAAAAAAATTAGATCTTGAATATAGGCTTAGGGAACTCAGTGACCCATAAAGTATAATAACACTTGTAACATAGGAGTCCCAGAATAAGGGGTGGGGAAGGGGCAGAGGGTTTATTTGAGGAAATTATAGCTGAAAGCTTCCCTAATCTGGGGAAGGAAACAGACATCCAAACCCAGGAAGCACGGAGAGCTCCCATCAAAATCAACAAAAGCAGGCCAACACCAAGACATTGTATTTAAATTTGCAAAATTTAATTTAATTTAATTTGCAAGACAAAAGAAATCCTAATGTAACAGAAGACAAATAAGTTTAGCACCAGATCTCTCTGCAGAAACTTGGCAGGTAAGAAGAAAGTGGCATGATATATTCAATGTGTTGAATGGGGAAGATATGTAGCTAAGAATACTCTATCCAGCAAAGGTGTCATTCAGAATAGATGGAGAGAAAAAGAGTTACCCAGACAAACAAAAAATAAAGGAGTTCATGACCACTAAACCACCTCTGCAAGAAATATTAAAGAGCGGGGAGGGTGCCTGCATGGCTCAGTCAGTTAAGCATCCAAATCTTGATTTTGGCTCAGGTCATGATCTCAGGGTCATGAGATTGAGCCCCATGTGGGATTCTGTGCTTAGTGGGGAGTCTGCTTGAGATTCTCTCTCCCTCTCTCCTCCCCCACCCCGAAATTGTGCTGTCTCTCAAAAAAAAAAATTAAAGGGGACTCTTTGAGTGGGAAAGAAACATGAAAAGCAATAAAGACCAGAAAGGAACAGAGAAAATCTCGAGACAATGACAATATGAGTAATAAAATGGCACTAGATTCATATCTATCAATAATTACTCTGAGCATAAGTGGATTAAATGCTCCAATCAAAAGACATAAGGTATCATAATGTATATAAAAAAAACAAAAAACAAGACCCATCTATATGCTGCCTACAAGAGACACATTTTAGACCTAAAGACACCTGCAGAATTCAGGTGATGGGATGGAGAACCATTTAACATGTGAATGGACAGCAAAAGAAAGCCAGAGTAATCATACTTATATTGGACAAACTAGATTTTAAATCGAAGACTGTAATAGGAGATGAAGAAGGGCATATATCATAATAAAGGGGTCTATAGAACAAGAAGATCTAACAATTGTAAATATTTATGTCCCCAATCTGGGAGCACCCCAAAATATGAATCAATTAATAAACATAAAGAAACTCATTGAAAATAATACAATAATAATAGGGGACTTTAACACCCTTCTTACATCAATGGACAGATCATCTAAGCAGAAGATATCCCCACTTTCTAGACTTAAGTAACTTCTCTGAGGAAGTTACTACTTAGTGATGGAGTTGGGATTTGAGTTCAAGCCAGCTGACTCCACATCCAAACCTCTCAAGCTGGCTGTGATTAGCACAACTACAAGTAAAAGAAACAGAATATTTAAAATATTCTCTAGGCAAAATTGCTAGGAAAAAATCAATACTATGAAATTTAAGAGGAATGAATTCAATTTGTGTATTAGATTAACATGAGTCAATTATACAAAGGCTGGTTGAGGAAGACCTGGCATGTCAGAGTCCCTTGGGATCACCTCATATCCTGCTGGCCTCACCTCTGATATCTGCTCCTGGAACAGCACATATCCCTAGGGGCACTACAGGCCACTTTGGGTAACAGCACCTAACTTAGAGAGCTCACCTTTCTGCCCTGAGATGCCTAAGAATCACACTGGGAGAGAGACTGCTCAGGTTACCTGCAGTAGCAGCTGTCAATAGTTTCATTGTGAGCAATTCTGATGAACATTCTATAGCCTCAGATGGTTTGGTAAGATGCAGTCCCTGGTGTCCGCAGCATGAACCATTCCAAAGGGCACCTTTGGTTAGCTTTTCCTTTCTCTCCATTTCATGCTCCTAGATTCTCACCCTCGGTCCCTGGAATTATCTCCAGAGACACCCTCTGCACACAAGTTCTTGTCTCAGACTCTACTTTTGGAGAAACCCAAGTGTTTTGTTTTGAACTGCTATAACAAGAATACTGTAGACTAGGTGACTTAAACAACACTTATCTCTCACAGTCCTGGAAGCTCAGAAGCCCAAGATCGAGCCATCGCAGATTCAGTGTCTAGTGAGAACCCCCTTCCTGGTTCACAGAGAACTGTCTTCTCACTGTATCCTCACATGGTGGAAGGGATGAGGGAGCTCTCTGAAGTCTTTTTCAATAAGTGCACCAATCCCATTTATGAGGATGCTACCTTTATGGCCTAATCACATCCCAAAGATCCCATCTCCAAATACCATCACACTGGGCACGAGGTTTCAACATAGTAGTTTCAGGGAGGCCCTGACCCTCAGTCTATTGTACCAGGCGAAGACACTGGCCTGGCAGTAAATCATGTAAAAATTCGATCTTAATAGATGACAAATTCCACGGAAGAAAGGAATGGGATATGGTAGAAATAAAGAAGGAGAGAGGAAAAGAAGGGAGAGGAAAAGAGAGAAGAAAAGAGGGTGGGAGTGAGGAAGGAAAGAAGGGAGGCAGGACTGGGCACAAAGCATTACCATCTGAAGCCCTGGAACAGATCAGTTGGCAGTACCACCTACAATTCTCATCATCCACAGAGGCTCAGTCTTCCTCATGTTAGGGCTCTTTGAATCATTCTGTGGGTACTGGCAGGGTTGATTGACACCCCCCTCCTGGAACCACACACACACATAACTTCCCGGACCCAGTGATTTGGTACCCTGACAATGCCACTCTTCAGCTCTGTGCCCAGCCCTGTGCAGCATTCACAGGCCAGAACTCCCACCCCTATCAAAGGATGCTTGGCTGGGCACTCCTGGATTGACTCAAGATATTTTCCATTTAGTTTGTTTGCTTGTTTTTCTTTCTTTATTTATTTTTTACTTCTGGGGCTTTTTACAAAAGGATCCTATGTTGCATCCATTTGGATGGATCCTTTATGAGATCCTTTATGGATAGAATAATCTATGGGAATAAAGCTAAGCATACCTTGGGTATATATGGCACCTCTCTTTCTAAATGCTTGATGTGCCTTCACTCTGTGATATGTTTTACCCTCATGACAACCCTGTGGAGTGAGCCAAAGCAGACAGCACACACATCAGATCATCCGGTTTCCAATGCTTCTAGTAGAAAGCTTAAGAGACATTTCAACTGCATCATAGGCACTTTCCAAGTCTTGCAACTTCTAGACTAACAGATCATTTGTCTGATTGTTTTCTTTGCTTTTGGGTTCTTTCCAAAGTTAATTACCAACCTTAATTAGTTCTAGTTATGAGATCTCCAAGACTACGTTCTTTGCAAATATACACTGCTTTATTAAATAAGTCTAAATATTTATAAAATCTTCCAATCTATTACTTTGGCTTCTTTGATAATGGCTATTTTTATCTCTTTATAAAAGGAAACATTGACGGAGAGACATCCAGCCTTATTGCCCAAAGCTTGTAGGGAACAGAAGAACCTCTTACCTGCCCTTATTTTGTTTTCTGTGATTTATTTTTCACTGGAGCCTGTGTGGGCAGGAGAGGTTGGAGCAGAGTCAGACAGGCAAATTGCCATGGTGATAGAGGTGGTGGGTGTATCAAAGATAAGGAATGGGCTGAATTTGTAAGTATAAGTGAAGACCACATGACATTTTCCAACACTGATGGCTTTGTAGTACCCAAAAATGAGAAAATGTTTTTAAGGTACCCCAAAATGACCTGTTCCTGCCCAGGCCTCTCAAGGGTGCCTTGACTGTGCCTACACACTACACCACTCAACCAAGACTCTGAGCCATTTGTCTGAATCTGAAATTATTTCCCCATAGATGTTTAGAGACGACTCATGGGTATGCTCACTTCAGTAAGAAAATTGGTCCATAGCTTAACTGCTGTGTTTCTTAGCTAAGGTCTTTGGATGAACTCCAAAGCAATAAATCATCACATGTGCCAGGAGAGAATTTTTTGTGATAGTTTGATCTATCTATTTGACCCTTATATATGCTGGCACATAATAACAATAATAGTAATGGATACCTTGCATTTGTATACCATTGTACGGGTTACAAAGTACTTTGTACCTTGGACTGACCTATTAATGTAGAATGGTATAGGAAGCTTCTTTCTCAAGACTGGAAATGGAGATAAACAGGTCAAATGAGGGTTATCAGTAAATGCTAAAAAATTTGCAGAGCATATTATTTGGATGGAGGTCGAGAGCATGAAGAGTCATAGAGAACCAAGTGAAAGTTAAGAGATAGGAAAAAATTATGAATAAGCAGAAGGAAGTACAGAAAATATATACAGAGTACAGTGGTCGCAAACTCAAATATCTTCATCTGGATGAAGTGAATGGGTGAATTTGCAATTATGTGACAATCACACGGGCTTTGCCAAAAAATATTCATATTCAAAATTTGGTCTAAATGCTGAGCTAGCCAAATAAAGCACTTCTCCAGGCCACTTCTTGGCCTCCATCTTCTAAATCCTGGAGGATACGGAGGGAAGAAGCCAGTCAGCATGGAGAGAGCAGTGGGGGTGCCAAGAGAGGAGCAAGGTCACAGAGAACAGGTACCATGAAGTCAAGATCATGTCACTTGTGTGTGAGAGAAGAGCAATGAAGAAATGGCCAGAAGGGATTCTACAGTGCCCACTGTCCTTTGGGACTCTGCTTTCCCCCAGTCAGCCCATACATGACCCTGCAATAAATGCCTTTTCTGCCAAAGAGTGAGAGTTTCTCCTTTATAGTCTGAACAGCCTTACAGAGATGGCCCATGTGCCTTTTTGATTTTCACAAAACCCTCATGGTGGAGGATGGGAAATCGGGGCTCCTGAGTCTCATCTAATGCTGCTTTCTTTCTTTTCTTTTTTTCTTTTCTTTTCTTTTCTTTTCTTTTCTTTTCTTTTCTCTTTTCTTTTCTTTCTTTCTTTCTTTTCTTTTTTTCTTTTCTTTTCTTTTTTCTTTTCTTTTCTTTTTTCTTTTCTTTTCTTTCTTTTCTTTTCTTCTCTTTTTTCTTTTCTTTTCTTCTTTCTTTCTTTCTTTCTTTCTTTCTTTCTTTCTTTCTTTCCTTCTTTCTTTCTTTCCTTCCTTCTTTTTTTTTTTTTAATGCTGCTTTCAATATCCCACACCACCTTTACCTTTGGCATGAGATGACTGAGAAGCAAGCGTAAATGTGTCCTCCTAGTGTGGGATTACATTCTAAACCTACTTGATTCACAGTGGCCCTGAGATCATCCCTTTTCAACCCCTTAGAAAAAATGTGCTCCATAAAGAGGAATTGGCGGTGGTCCACTCCTTGCTGAGAGTTCCAGTCTGTCTCAAACTCATCCAGTTCAGTCTTCAAAAAGCCACAGACAGAGGATCTGAACACCCAAATATGTCATCATGGGAAGAATATAAAATAAATACGTGAAATAATACAGCCATACATTCACTTAAATAGTGCTAATAAATTGTTAGGCTTAGCAGAAAATGGGAAACAGCTAATAGAATAATGAAGAGTTTGTTTACTCCTGGAGCAGACTGAAGTGATGTGTCATGTCCCCCCCTCCCCCAGCCAAGAACCCCGGCTAACAGGCTTGCTTGGGGGTGAAGTGAGCCCTGGAAACTACTGCTTTCTACATTTTAAAGCAAGTGCTATTGGGATCCCTGGGTGGCGCAGCGGTTTAGCGCCTGCCTTTGGCCCAGGGCGCGATCCTGGAGACCCGGGATCGAATCCCACGTCGGGCTCCTGGTGCATGGAGCCTGCTTCTCCCTCTGCCTGTGTCTCTGCCTCTCTCTCTCTCTCTGTGTGACTATCATAAATAAATAAAAATTAAAAAAAATAAAGCAAAGTGCTGTCGAACAAGGCCACGTGATGTGATGAGCACTGGGTGTTACACACAACTGATAAGTTATTGAACACTACCTCTGAAACTAACGATGTACTACATGTTGGCTAGTTGATTTGAATAAAAAAAAAAGGAAAAAAAAGCAAGATCAATTGTTATGCTAGGACTGAGGGGAGCAACAGGGTGAATAATCCACACAATCAGAGGACCAGGGAGGGGAAGGGGATGTGATCTCTGGAGGCGGTCAGATCTGAATTCAGGAACAGATTGGTGGAGCAGGAGTGGCATCGGACCCAAAGGAAATTAGTCGAGAAGTTACCAACCAACTTATTGGGTGTGCAGCCTTGCAAGTTGACTCAGCCCTTCTAAGTCCCAATTTTTCTTTAGTAAAATGAGAAACAGCAATACCTAACTCAAAGGCCTAGCGCAAGCACCAAGCACCATATGTGGTGTGAGAGCCCGCAGGTGAAGCACGGTGCCCGGGGCTCAGAACACTCCACGGCTGTCAGTTATTGCAAACAGGGTGCCAAAGGCACAGCTCCGTAGCCCGGAGGCCAAGGATCCATGTTCTTAAGGCCAAACTAGGAGGGCAGATTTTTCCAAGCTCAAGTCACCATCGGAGTGAAAGAGAAGCCTACTGAGTCTGTGTGGGCAGATCCTAGGACCAGCCACAATTCGCTTCTTCAGTCATTCGGGAAACAAAATTCACTCCTGCATTAAAGTAGAGAAAGAAACCTCATTACTGTGAGAAATGATCAAAACTTACATCCGTAGGATAATGTTTTATTTTGTAATGAAAATTAGAACAAGTAAATCATCTTTCTATTTGGTTAGGAAGAAAAAAAAAATCACAACCACATGTTGAGGATATAAGGCAAGATGCACAGTACACACCAACACCCCTGCGCTGACATGTAGGTCATTGGAAGTTCATGCTGACGACGTGGCTGGTGCATCAGTGTGTCCTGGGAGAGACCTACCGGGCCCGCTGTGAGTGACATGCACCTGTTCCCCATGTTCCCCTCGCCTTGTGGCAGTATGACATAGGGGAGATTAGAGGCCGAGAGATTACTTACTTAGAGGGCTATGTTTTTTTGTTAGGATTTTCAATTTTAAGGTTCTCAAAGGCAGGAATCGTATCTTGTTCATGTTCTGTAGGGTATATTTATGGATATCAATTGCCAAATTAAAGAAACCTTGGAAATAAAAGATGTACAGTTATTCATTGTAATAACTTTAGTTTTCAGGAGACATTTTCTTTCTTCGAAGTGCTATATGATCTTGAGCCAGGTGTTCATATAGCCCAAGGTCAATTTGAGGGCTAGGTTTTTTCAGCTTGCTTTTGGTGGTTCCAAGTGAGGCAAAGCAACTGGACTAGGAATGCGGAATTTGGCCACCTTGGCCCCCATGCTCTCTCGGCTCTGGCCCAAGGCTAACTCGTCACTCCATGTGGTAATGGAGGCAGGCAAGCCTGGGAGGCTGGGCGAGGGGAGAGGCTGGGCATCTTCAGACCTCCCTGGAGGCCACTTTCTTTTCAGCCTATTTGTGTTCTTCAGATTCTTTAGAGCTGTGGCTCCAGACCCCCCAAGAAATAGCCTCAAAAAGTGCTGGTTAGCACTGGGTATAAGGAGGACTGACGATATTTTCTCCCTTCTCCCTGACACAAACAGTAAATGGCTCTGTCAGGAGATAATATCTAATGCCACATTATTGTATCTTGGAACTCAGATACTATGATCGTTCTTATGTCTAACACACAGCAAGAACACATGGAAACGAAAATAAATGCTTCTAATTAGCAAACGAAAATACATCTGAGCCAAGTGAGTGCTGTCAGCTGTTTAAGAGGCCTCCTTGGCCTCTGGGGCTGCCCATGACAGATCAAACCATCTAAACACATTCTAACCACAAAAGGGATGAGATTTTTCAGACTCTTAGCCACAGAATGGCTTTTTAGTTCACTCTGCAGAAGATTTTTTTCCCTACTTGTAATAAATGAGTTTAAGACGAAATCAAATTTCGATACTTATAAAAAAATCAGCCAGTACAATTGATAGCACAGTTTAAGGAATGAAACACTTTTGCATGGAAACAATGATTCATGAACTGCTCTTCCCTACAGGAGATGAAGCCATTTGGGCTTTCCTCAGAGATGCTTATATTACTGGCAACGTTTAAAAAAACTTCATTATATAGAGAAAATTCCAGCCTTCAATTTTTCTTCTTGAGAGGGTTCAGTGGTTGCTTTGGTGTATGTGTGCCTCCTGGTGAGTGTGTGTGTGTGTGTGTGTGTGTGCACGCACGCACACACACACACACACACACGCAAGTGTTTCATAAAATTAGATTCTAGCAAAGGGAAAGTGCATTTATGCAAAAGCAATTCATCAACCACTTCTGTGCTCAGAATTCACCGAGGTAATTTAGATACTTTAATGGCAAGGTAGTTTAGGTAGGTAGGAGGCGATGTCCCCTCCCCCATCTGACTGCTATGGTAATAGAAAACGTGTGCTCTAAATGAATCTTTTCAGAAAAGTAATTCTAGTTTTAATTATTTATCCACTACCAAATATAAAATATAATTACATAGCCAATGTCCATGGGAGCAAAATCCACAGCCCAGTATAGAATAGAAGAGCTTTCTGCTTTTAGAAATTTTCCATTTAAAAAAGAAGATATTACAAAAATAAGATTAGCCGAATGCAGCTTTTAGTGCTAATCTGATTTTCATGATGTTAGTGTTTAGCAAGAGTCCACTGCTTGCTCAAACACAATGGCTCCAGAATTTGCAGTGTTTTTACCATGGCCTTGACCTTTATGATGTCAGACATATATTACTTCTCTGCTATAATTTACTATTGACATCATGGATTAAATTTGTTGTTTCAGCTAATGTAACTGAGCAAGCAAGGTAGATTGTGAAACCAAAGCCAGCTACTGAAATACGAGGGTTGTCAAGTATAAATTTACAAAAGATATTCAGACTGGGTGTGGAAGACAAAAATAAATGGACAAAGAAGCTGTTTTTGACAGACTGCAAGGGGCTAGAGACTTCAACTTGAACATTGTAAATCCAAATGTCACGAAACACTGCTGCAGAGTGAGAGACACGTCTATTCCTCAGGAATATAAATGGTGATGGGAAACCAAACTTTCAAGACACTGTGCATTTGTGAAAAGTATATCCCTGCTGCCTGGTAACAAACTCACTGATCTCTTCTTCCTCAGCTCCTACCCAGCTTGGAAATCGTTGCAAGTCCCTACCCTAGAACCGGCAATGACCACAAAGCCAGCATTCCTTAGGACACCACTTGGATGAGAAGCCCAGGCTATATTCCCTAACGTAAGCTATGACTGGTCTTTCCGTCTCTGACAATTAATGTTTTAACACCAAAATTTGAGTGGCTTGAGAGTGGATAGTGTAACCACTGAAACATTGTGAAGGTGCTCCATCATCAGCACTGCGACCCCAAGGGAAAATAACTGAGCCTCCTCCACGCCTGGTCTCAGAACAACGCCTGGCCTGCCAGGCTGTGTCTGTAGGAGACTGCTCTCTTGTAGTCAGGCTTTCCTTGTAACCTTCCTACTGTTGTATTTTCCCAGATACCCTGCAAGAATAACTGAAATCAGAACACAAAAAATGTGGGTTACCAGGATAGATTGATGGGTAGAGAGCAAAAGAACAGAAGCCTAGGAAGTAAAATGCTTTTCCATGTCACAGCTTGTTATTATGGAAAATGCCCATTTGGATTTCTTAATCTAGTCCAGGGTTAGACTAGATCTTATGGATGGTATTCAGTGGTCATGCATTTGGGGCATTTTTAAGAGGATAGAGAGCTTGGGATTCCTTTTGTTCCTATAAAGTCACTTAATAACCTGTTATCCAGACTTTTCTATGGAACGTTGGAGAATACCATTCATGTCCATGAGTCGAAAATACAATGAGTATTTACTAAATAACACATAGTACTTATGCTGTACTGGGCCTTAAAATTACATAGTCACCATTACAAATAGATTTTGCCCTCAAGTTTCTAGTCCAATATCCATGTGTGTCTATGTGTAAGAGGGAAAAATGCAGATTCTAAGAGCAATTTCAATGTGGGAAAATGAGGACATGAATATATTCTTTGCTTCTGGTCCAAATTATGCCTTTAAATAAGCTATTAAAAGCCTCAAATGGGGCCAGACAGTATTTTCAGGTAGATATGAAAAGAAATGACACAGAAAGCTCTTAATCTACATCTACTTTGGTTAGCCATGGAGATGCCACGATTGAGAATGGGGTGAACTTCAGAGACCCATCACCATTTTGGGTGTGAGAATCCTGGAAGGAAGATATGCTACAAACCTGATGCAAAAAAAAGGAACCAAGAGCCCCTTGATCTGACTCCAGATGCAACCTTAGAGACATTGACAACCTCCAAAGGAAGCTCTAACTTGCCTAGACCTCTCGACACCTCTTTACATTAATTTGCAGGTGACTGACCGCAGGTTAAAGGGACACCCTCCAGAGCTCCTTCTCTTGGTGTAATTCAGGAGCCCATGGTCCCTTATCTCCTTGATTTTCAGGGCTACGTGGGTGGGAAATTTTATTGTAAAAAGTTGTTGGCTTAATTATTCTTGAAGAAAGTACTCTATTTCTTCATTTAGAAAAATACTTCCTTTGTTTAGGAAAATCGACTTTTACTTTGCCTGACCCTAGCACTTAGTTAACATCCCATCTCCTATTTTCATGAGCTATTTATGTTGGCTTCTAGCCATGTGTATTAATTTATCTCTGTTTTCCCCCCAGGCCAGTGAATTTGTTGGGATGTGTTCAGCTACATTAAAAAAAATCAAATACAGTTTAGCCAATATTTTCTCATTTGTCTTAAAGTTCACAAGTAATAATGTTAACAGTTGGTGTGGTCACTTTAAATCATCAAGGGCCAGCCTCCTTCCAGCTCCTTGCTCTGCCACCTTAACATGTGGCTTTCACCCTCCTGGTTTCACAAAGGAAGGAGAAAATGACAGAGATGTAGGAAGAAGTGGGAAGACTTTCCCAGGAATCCTCTGCAAAACTCTACTTGGTCAAAACTAGGTTACTCTTAACTGCAAACAGGAGTAGAAAACACAGGTGTTGTCTGGGTATGATGCCACCATGAACAAAGAGTAAGAGTCTGTGAGCAAGGAGAAAGGAAAGGATTGGAGATTAAGTAGACAGCAGGTTTTATGTATATGGAAGCTGCAGCAACACACCTGGTGACTCTGCCACATGAGTTTGTTGAAATGAATTCTAGATGATGCAAAGACTTTGAGATTGCTCTCAATTTTTCTAACACACACACACACACACACACACACACACACACACAGAAAAGCCCTCCATAATGTGTTTTTCTGAAGACTGGGAAGATGATAGACTTTCCAGATGCTCCTGTATAAATAGTAAAGTCCTTTGGACATTTTCTTATTTGCAATATGACAAACACACTGGACCTTGAGGAGAAAACTTGGTTTTGGAACTGATTTTGCTACCAACCATGCTATTTTTCCTCCCTGGGCTTCAGTTTTCCAAATGGTTTCCCTGCCATCTTCTACAGCTACAAGTCCATTCTCTATGCAATAGATACACATATCTCCACTGCTCAAAATTCCTGGATTGAAGTCCAAAGTTCTCGGGATCTATCCTCATCTATGTCTCCTACTTCATGGGGTACTACTCTCCCCTTTGCTCATTTCACTTGGTCACTGGCCTCCTTTGTTTCATTAACTATGTCAGGTTCTCTGTTGGCCTGTGCTCTTGCTGTTTTCTCTGGAGTGCTCTTCCCCAAGGTCTTCAGTGACTAACTCCCTCTTATTGTTCAAATCTCAGTTCAGATGTTGCCTCCTAGCAGTGATATCTAAACTACAATTTTCCACCTGAACCCTATTACATCATTTATTATAGAACTTTGTTTTCTCTTTAGAGAATGTACCATGGCCCTTAACTTGATAATTTATCTGTTTATTGTTTGCCTCTCACTGAGCATGCAAATTTCTTCTAAATAGAGACCTCCTCTATCTTAACCATCATGGGTAATTCTGGCATAGTTTCTGTCAAGTACACTTCCAACAAATAGTGTTCAGTGAATGAATGAAGCAAGAGAGTCTTCAGACTTGATCTCGCAGTTCCCTTTCAACTCTAAAAACCTATGACTTCCATCACTCAGGGCAACTACATGCATGAAATGAGCTCATGTTATGTGAGTGTTGAAGTCAGGAAGCAGTACACTAATGTTAAGGCTATTTTAAAAATTGTGTAATTTAGGGCAATTTGTAAACTATTAAACAAAAATTGGCTCTTTGAACAGTGTTTACAAAACAAAGCTGGAAATGATAAAAATTAGATCCAGAGCAAATGAACCATTTTGAAAAAAAGTGTTTTCTGAAAAGGTGATATTCTGGAAAATAATACCAACTGAGCAAATTTTTTCACAGTCACCACTGTAGAAAGTAATATTCTTCCCCTATCCTATAATATTTGAGGAAGTTCTATTTGCAAGTCATTTCTAAAGGGCAGCAATTTATTTGGTATTAGTGACTCTATGACCTGCAGACCCCACTCGGTGAGATCATATATCTCTGTAATATCTGCCAGATATGATATTGCATTGATGTGAGTTCAAGATTACAGAAGACATACCCATTTGAAAACTTTCATTGGCCCAGTTGTGTTTCCAGATGGAGTAGAGCAAGAAATGGAACTCAAGAGTCTGCCTAGATGTTCTTTAGTTGTGTGCCAGAATCAGCTGGATCCAGCCAATACTTAGTTTTAATGATAGAACAAGCATGTATTCCCAAGCACTGATTTGAAGCAGTCACCTCACTTCACTTGGGCATTCGTGTCACCTTAGTTTAGGGAACTTTGTTAGGAATACCAGGCCTCATGTCATGTCACTCTTCTATATCTAAATAGTCAATGGCTCCTCTATCCCCTATCTCCTTCACTCAGGGCCCCACAACATGGCCCAGTCTAATTCCTAAGCATGTAATCTCTCTGCTCCTATTTGCAACCACTATATTTCATCCAAACGGAATTGAATTTTTCAGAATATGTCTGATACTTTCTTACCTGTCTGGCTTTGCCCCGCATACCCAATTCTTGAGGTTCCCCTTCCACAACTCCCATCATCCCCACTATAAAAAAAAATTACCTGTATCTTAAATCCTACAATCCCCCGCCTGGAAGTCATCTCACCATCCTCTTTGTATTTAATTATAATAATTATGGTTTACATTTATTGATATCATGCACCAGACACTGTTCTAAATGTTTTTTTTGTTTGTTTGTTTTTTGTTCTAAATGTTTTGTATAGTTTATCCTATAGCCCTCAGATATGAGATAAGTATACGAGATAAGTACTATTGTAATCCCACTTTCCAGATGAGGATGCTCCACCCAGGGGCACGTGGGTGGCTCAGTGGTTGACTGCCTTTGGCTCAGGTCGTGATCACGGGGTCCTGGGATCAAGTCCCAAGTTGGGCTCCCTGTA
Organism: Vulpes lagopus; assembly: GCF_018345385.1. NCBI lineage: Eukaryota > Metazoa > Chordata > Mammalia > Carnivora > Canidae > Vulpes > Vulpes lagopus. The sequence goes on along the minus strand of NC_054834.1, from coordinate 99,796,041 downwards.
TGGAGCCTGCTTCTCCCTCTGCCTGTGTCTCTGCCTTTATCTCTGGGTCTCTCTGAATGAATGAATGAATGAATGAATGAATGAATAAATAAATAAATAACATCTTTTTTTTTGAAAAAAAAAAGAAGATGCTGGACCAAAAAGGAGTTATGAACTATGAATACAGTTAGTGCATGCATTGACTCAAGAATAAGCATATGATCTCTAGAGCCAGTGGTATGCATGTGCCAGTTCAAACCAGCTTGAGAGAACCCACGCTAATATCTCCTTCCAACTCTGCATTCAGTGATGTCATATTGGTGGCTTAAAATAGGCTGTAGCAAGAGTATCTATACCATGAAAACAGGCATGAGCTACAAAGCAGTACAGCCCTCATTTTATTCCAGATCAATTGTTAGACATTTACCAGTATAGCACTGTCTGGAGCTCACCTTCTCAACCATTACATCAACCTGCCTCACCTATTTGTGTGTCTAATTATTATTCTCACTAGATTGTGAGTTCCTCCAGGCAAGGGACTATGTCATACTTATTTATATCTCATGCTTTCTGGGCACGCTGCCGTCCTTCTCCTCAGTAAGTATGCGATACAGTTATTGGAAGGATTCGTAATTCATTGCCAAAGTAGCTAATACCAATATTCTATTTTGAGATGAAAAAAGTAGTAGTGGCTGTTCTTCTAGTTAAACCAAAAGTGTTCTCACTTTTAAAAATATTATATGTTCTACATATTTACGTATTTATTATAAGGGACTGATTCGTGTGATTGAGGAGGCTGAGAAGTCCCAGGATCTTCTGCAGGCTGGAGATCCAGGAAAGTCAGTGGTGGAGTTCCAGTCCAAGTCTGAAGGCCTGAGGAGAACCAGGAGAACCTACAGCATAACTTCTAGTGCAAATCTAAAGGCCTGAGAATGGAAAACTTATCAATAGTGTTTAAGTCCCAGTCTGAAAGCAGAAGATTGATATCTCCACTCAAACAGTCAAGCAGAGAGAGGAAAATTTCTCCTTTTCTCTCTTTTTGTTCTATTCAGCAGAGGCCTGGCCACATTCAGGCGGTCAATCTGCTTTACTCAGTTTAAGGATTCAAATACTAATCTCTTCTCTAAACACACACACACACACACACACACACACAGAGAGAGAGAGAGAGAGAGAGAAAGAGAGAGAGAAAGAGAAATAATCTTTAACTGGATTACTGGACATGCTGTGGCCCATTCAAGTTGACAAATAAAATTAACCATTACACTGACCAATAAATAAGAGGGATGCTGGGTAATGACTCGCTTTTCTCTGACCTCCTCGGACCTCTGGGATGGACCCTAAAGCATCTCATCTGATCCCAAGAACTGCACCCTTCAGGAGTCCTCACTGCCAAGCCCTGCTCCGCCCCCCTCAAAACCCCTTAGCTCAGGCCCCTTAGATAGTGACCCCACCTAGGTCATGTCTGAGATTACTGTGCCTCTAACATTGGGTAAACTACTGACTTCTCCCAGGAAGGGGCCTGTCTGTAGGCTTCCCATGGTCACTTACTATCTGTCTACCCCACATGCCCAAACTTGCTCTCCTGCCCCTACGGGGGGCTTGCAGCACACTGCATGACAGGGACAGTTCTTTCTATTGTTTTGTTTTGCTTCCTGACCAATCTTAAGCTCCTTAAGGGCAAATATTGCATTTTTCAAATACTGTCCTGTTGCACTTAGCACAGTGCCGGCCCCAAAGCAAGGATTTTCTGAGAATAAAAGAAATGGCACCATATCAGAAGATAGTCAGTGTTCTGAAAGCCTCGAGAGGCACCTAAAACAATGGAGGAATTTGTGGCAGGAAAATGTCTACCTGGAACAGCAGGAAATGGCATGATCCAGAGGGATTTTACCTTATTTAATTAACACTCATAATATTTACTGCATACCAGCCAAGATTCTTTGCACTTTTTAGGATAATAACTCATTTTTAATCTTGAGGAGACAAATAGGTTAAACTACTTGCCTGCAGTCAAACAGCTGAGTTGCACAATCAAGCTGTGTAGCAAAAGAGTCCTACTCTAGACAGGACCTGATGCTGCTTTTGTGAACCAGGCAGTTATGAGGGAAGCCAGCAGTCAGGCCAATGAGCCAGAATCAAGTGTGGGGAATAACTTCAAGACCAGGAGCCAGGGAGGCAGAGTGCTAGGGAGGCTTGGGAGACAGAGCTCTGATTGAGGCAAAGATGCCAGACTGTTCTCACCAAACACATCTTGATGCCAATCTCATTCTCCCTGGAGAATAGAAAAGCAACTGATCCATCCTTGGTATACTGCTTGGTGGCTAGGGGCAGGCTCTGGGGGCAGATAACCCTAGCTCTGGATCCCATTTCCACTGCTCAACAGCTGTTGAGCTTGGACAAGTTACTTAGCCTCACTGAGCCTCAGTTCCTACCCTGAGGGATTGTTATAAAGACTGAACTTGGGAAGGACTTACTAAATTTTGGTTAATATTGTTATCACTGTTGTCACTCATCTCAAATCCTCTTTGGCTTTATCTGAGCTGATGCAGCAAATGTAAAATTTGTAATTGGCTCCTATATTATGTCTGGCCCTGGTCTTGGGCCAAGTATATCTTCATATAAGGAATTTATTAATTCTCAATTTTTGTGCGTGTGCTTACTGTGTGTATGCACCAAGAATTATCTTAGATGCTTAAGAGACAAAGATGAATAAAGCACTTTGTGCATTATGGTAAATAAAAATGTAAAAAGAAAAAAAGACTTAGAGATCGCTGTAATAAATGGTATCCCAGTGATATAAATAAGAATAATGCCAGCTGCTTGGGAGGGGCCTAGAATCTTCGTAGTTGAGCTGAGTCTTGAGGAGTGAGAAAGACCTTCTAGATGGTAGGGAAAGGGGGTAGCTAACATTCCCAAGGAACGTGCAGAGTGAGCAAGAACATAGAGGGACAAATTATTTGGCTTGGTTGTGTGTAGGGTTGTAGCAGGAAATGAGTTTAGAAAAGGAGGCAGGCATCAGATCCTGTGGACAGTAGAACAGTGCTGAGGGATTTTAGGTAGAGGAAATGATGGGATTTAATTTGTATTTTAGAAAGATTATTCTGGCAATAGTTTTAAAAATTGATTAATAACATAATCTCACCTTCAGTAAAAGCTTTAGTGATTTGCATATGCCAATCACAACATTTGCCCCAACCATGTATCTCCTGTACTCTAAATTCCTTAATATTTTTCTTTATGTTAGCTGCCTTTTTTTTCCTCAAAATTATTATCCCAAGCTTAAGTGGAAAGCCAGTGTTATTTGTCTTAAAAGTGAATAAAATGAAAGGAATATTAACAAAACAGTATTACAAAATTCAATCTAGGTATTTTCCAAAAGTATTGAGTTCTAAAGGCTTCTAATTTTGCTTTTAATGCTTTCAAAGTAGCTTTGCTAGAATGCTCCCCCAGAAAAGTTGCAGTGGGCAGAGAGATGGGTAAAGTAGAGGCAAGGGAGTTAAATAAGCTGCAAGTATAAAGTGGAAAAAGTAGAAATAAAGAAGGCAGAGGTAAAAAGACAGTTCAAGGCATGGGGGGTAAGGGATAGGAGATTTTCACATGGACTATATTTTCACACACCTCTGAACCTTTGCTTATGTTGAAATATCCATCCCAAACCCTCCAGTGCCCTCTTTCTCTCACCCAAATTACTGTTCTCTCCCACTTGTTTCCACAAAATTGTTTTTGTAGTTGGTATATCTCTGTGGTCCTTGACAGTGACGTTGTGTGCTGCAAAGCTTTGTATTTTGAAGGCTTTGGCAGTTGCCGACAGTGAGTGTGGAAAATGTTAAGTTGGAAAAAAAATAACAACCAAAAAAAAAAAAAAAAATGGCTCCTCTATCCCCTATCTCCTTCACTCAGGGCCCCACAACATGGCCCAGTCTAATTCCTAAGCATGTAATCTCTCTGCTCCTATTTGCAACCACTATATTTCATCCAAACGGAATTGAATTTTTCAGAATATGTCTGATACTTTCTTACCTGTCTGGCTTTGCCCCGCATACCCAATTCTTGAGGTTCCCCTTCCACAACTCCCATCATCCCCACTATAAAAAAAAATTACCTGTATCTTAAATCCTACAATCCCCCGCCTGGAAGTCATCTCACCATCCTCTTTGTATTTAATTATAATAATTATGGTTTACATTTATTGATATCATGCACCAGACACTGTTCTAAATGTTTTTTTTGTTTGTTTGTTTTTTGTTCTAAATGTTTTGTATAGTTTATCCTATAGCCCTCAGATATGAGATAAGTATACGAGATAAGTACTATTGTAATCCCACTTTCCAGATGAGGATGCTCCACCCAGGGGCACGTGGGTGGCTCAGTGGTTGACTGCCTTTGGCTCAGGTCGTGATCACGGGGTCCTGGGATCAAGTCCCAAGTTGGGCTCCCTGTATGGAGCCTGCTTCTCCCTCTGCCTGTGTCTCTGCCTTTATCTCTGGGTCTCTCTGAATGAATGAATGAATGAATGAATGAATGAATAAATAAATAAATAACATCTTTTTTTTTGAAAAAAAAAAGAAGATGCTGGACCAAAAAGGAGTTATGAACTATGAATACAGTTAGTGCATGCATTGACTCAAGAATAAGCATATGATCTCTAGAGCCAGTGGTATGCATGTGCCAGTTCAAACCAGCTTGAGAGAACCCACGCTAATATCTCCTTCCAACTCTGCATTCAGTGATGTCATATTGGTGGCTTAAAATAGGCTGTAGCAAGAGTATCTATACCATGAAAACAGGCATGAGCTACAAAGCAGTACAGCCCTCATTTTATTCCAGATCAATTGTTAGACATTTACCAGTATAGCACTGTCTGGAGCTCACCTTCTCAACCATTACATCAACCTGCCTCACCTATTTGTGTGTCTAATTATTATTCTCACTAGATTGTGAGTTCCTCCAGGCAAGGGACTATGTCATACTTATTTATATCTCATGCTTTCTGGGCACGCTGCCGTCCTTCTCCTCAGTAAGTATGCGATACAGTTATTGGAAGGATTCGTAATTCATTGCCAAAGTAGCTAATACCAATATTCTATTTTGAGATGAAAAAAGTAGTAGTGGCTGTTCTTCTAGTTAAACCAAAAGTGTTCTCACTTTTAAAAATATTATATGTTCTACATATTTACGTATTTATTATAAGGGACTGATTCGTGTGATTGAGGAGGCTGAGAAGTCCCAGGATCTTCTGCAGGCTGGAGATCCAGGAAAGTCAGTGGTGGAGTTCCAGTCCAAGTCTGAAGGCCTGAGGAGAACCAGGAGAACCTACAGCATAACTTCTAGTGCAAATCTAAAGGCCTGAGAATGGAAAACTTATCAATAGTGTTTAAGTCCCAGTCTGAAAGCAGAAGATTGATATCTCCACTCAAACAGTCAAGCAGAGAGAGGAAAATTTCTCCTTTTCTCTCTTTTTGTTCTATTCAGCAGAGGCCTGGCCACATTCAGGCGGTCAATCTGCTTTACTCAGTTTAAGGATTCAAATACTAATCTCTTCTCTAAACACACACACACACACACACACACACACAGAGAGAGAGAGAGAGAGAGAGAAAGAGAGAGAGAAAGAGAAATAATCTTTAACTGGATTACTGGACATGCTGTGGCCCATTCAAGTTGACAAATAAAATTAACCATTACACTGACCAATAAATAAGAGGGATGCTGGGTAATGACTCGCTTTTCTCTGACCTCCTCGGACCTCTGGGATGGACCCTAAAGCATCTCATCTGATCCCAAGAACTGCACCCTTCAGGAGTCCTCACTGCCAAGCCCTGCTCCGCCCCCCTCAAAACCCCTTAGCTCAGGCCCCTTAGATAGTGACCCCACCTAGGTCATGTCTGAGATTACTGTGCCTCTAACATTGGGTAAACTACTGACTTCTCCCAGGAAGGGGCCTGTCTGTAGGCTTCCCATGGTCACTTACTATCTGTCTACCCCACATGCCCAAACTTGCTCTCCTGCCCCTACGGGGGGCTTGCAGCACACTGCATGACAGGGACAGTTCTTTCTATTGTTTTGTTTTGCTTCCTGACCAATCTTAAGCTCCTTAAGGGCAAATATTGCATTTTTCAAATACTGTCCTGTTGCACTTAGCACAGTGCCGGCCCCAAAGCAAGGATTTTCTGAGAATAAAAGAAATGGCACCATATCAGAAGATAGTCAGTGTTCTGAAAGCCTCGAGAGGCACCTAAAACAATGGAGGAATTTGTGGCAGGAAAATGTCTACCTGGAACAGCAGGAAATGGCATGATCCAGAGGGATTTTACCTTATTTAATTAACACTCATAATATTTACTGCATACCAGCCAAGATTCTTTGCACTTTTTAGGATAATAACTCATTTTTAATCTTGAGGAGACAAATAGGTTAAACTACTTGCCTGCAGTCAAACAGCTGAGTTGCACAATCAAGCTGTGTAGCAAAAGAGTCCTACTCTAGACAGGACCTGATGCTGCTTTTGTGAACCAGGCAGTTATGAGGGAAGCCAGCAGTCAGGCCAATGAGCCAGAATCAAGTGTGGGGAATAACTTCAAGACCAGGAGCCAGGGAGGCAGAGTGCTAGGGAGGCTTGGGAGACAGAGCTCTGATTGAGGCAAAGATGCCAGACTGTTCTCACCAAACACATCTTGATGCCAATCTCATTCTCCCTGGAGAATAGAAAAGCAACTGATCCATCCTTGGTATACTGCTTGGTGGCTAGGGGCAGGCTCTGGGGGCAGATAACCCTAGCTCTGGATCCCATTTCCACTGCTCAACAGCTGTTGAGCTTGGACAAGTTACTTAGCCTCACTGAGCCTCAGTTCCTACCCTGAGGGATTGTTATAAAGACTGAACTTGGGAAGGACTTACTAAATTTTGGTTAATATTGTTATCACTGTTGTCACTCATCTCAAATCCTCTTTGGCTTTATCTGAGCTGATGCAGCAAATGTAAAATTTGTAATTGGCTCCTATATTATGTCTGGCCCTGGTCTTGGGCCAAGTATATCTTCATATAAGGAATTTATTAATTCTCAATTTTTGTGCGTGTGCTTACTGTGTGTATGCACCAAGAATTATCTTAGATGCTTAAGAGACAAAGATGAATAAAGCACTTTGTGCATTATGGTAAATAAAAATGTAAAAAGAAAAAAAGACTTAGAGATCGCTGTAATAAATGGTATCCCAGTGATATAAATAAGAATAATGCCAGCTGCTTGGGAGGGGCCTAGAATCTTCGTAGTTGAGCTGAGTCTTGAGGAGTGAGAAAGACCTTCTAGATGGTAGGGAAAGGGGGTAGCTAACATTCCCAAGGAACGTGCAGAGTGAGCAAGAACATAGAGGGACAAATTATTTGGCTTGGTTGTGTGTAGGGTTGTAGCAGGAAATGAGTTTAGAAAAGGAGGCAGGCATCAGATCCTGTGGACAGTAGAACAGTGCTGAGGGATTTTAGGTAGAGGAAATGATGGGATTTAATTTGTATTTTAGAAAGATTATTCTGGCAATAGTTTTAAAAATTGATTAATAACATAATCTCACCTTCAGTAAAAGCTTTAGTGATTTGCATATGCCAATCACAACATTTGCCCCAACCATGTATCTCCTGTACTCTAAATTCCTTAATATTTTTCTTTATGTTAGCTGCCTTTTTTTTCCTCAAAATTATTATCCCAAGCTTAAGTGGAAAGCCAGTGTTATTTGTCTTAAAAGTGAATAAAATGAAAGGAATATTAACAAAACAGTATTACAAAATTCAATCTAGGTATTTTCCAAAAGTATTGAGTTCTAAAGGCTTCTAATTTTGCTTTTAATGCTTTCAAAGTAGCTTTGCTAGAATGCTCCCCCAGAAAAGTTGCAGTGGGCAGAGAGATGGGTAAAGTAGAGGCAAGGGAGTTAAATAAGCTGCAAGTATAAAGTGGAAAAAGTAGAAATAAAGAAGGCAGAGGTAAAAAGACAGTTCAAGGCATGGGGGGTAAGGGATAGGAGATTTTCACATGGACTATATTTTCACACACCTCTGAACCTTTGCTTATGTTGAAATATCCATCCCAAACCCTCCAGTGCCCTCTTTCTCTCACCCAAATTACTGTTCTCTCCCACTTGTTTCCACAAAATTGTTTTTGTAGTTGGTATATCTCTGTGGTCCTTGACAGTGACGTTGTGTGCTGCAAAGCTTTGTATTTTGAAGGCTTTGGCAGTTGCCGACAGTGAGTGTGGAAAATGTTAAGTTGGAAAAAAAATAACAACCAAAAAAAAAAAAAGAAAAAATAACAAGTGTCAGATGGATGTTAAGGATATACTAGCACCAACATAAGACTTTTTCTTCATCCAATTAGATAAACTGGGCAAAGAACAGAAAAGACAGTAACTGTCTAATCACATGATCCATGTTATGAGCCCAAATTGCTTGGAAGCATCTTACACTTTGGGAAAACATGAATTAGAGTAGAGGATTTATAACTTTTTTCATCAGGACCTATAGAAGAAATACATTTTATGTCTAGAACCAATAAGAATAGGAGCATGGGTGCTCACGCACATTCACACACACACACACACACACACACACACACACCACTGGAGGAAAGAGCATCAGTAGTCACTCCTACTCTGTGCAGTGTGCTGCAGTATGGTTTATCCCATCCTGTTGTCTTTCCTTTTCTTCTTCTTTTTAAATGGTGATGGGGGAATGCTAAATTGATGTCACCATCCACTAGTGGATGGTGAAAAATCTCATACTTTGAATATCTCTGAATTAAGGGAAGATGGGCTGGAGTTAAGAAAACCACAGAGAAGGGGCGCCTGGATGGCTCAGTGGTTAAGCACCTGTCTTTGGCTCAGGGCATGATCCTGGAGTCCTGGGATTGAGTCCCACATCGAGCTCCCTGCATGGAGCCTGCTTCTCCCTCTGCCTATGTCTCTGCCTCTCTCTCTGTCTTTCATGAATAAATAAATACAATCTTAAAAAGAAAACACAGATAAGGCTATTGTAACCATTTATGCAAGAAATGTTGGGTCCTACTGGATGCTAGTGGCAATAGAAATGTATTAGAAGAGAAATTGATGGTGTGATTATACTCACCTTTAAAAAGCTGTAACAGGGCAGCCTGGGTGGCTCAGTAGTTTAGTGTCACCCTGGGCCCTGATCCTGGAGTCCCGGGATCGAGTCCCACATCGGGCTCCCTGCATGGAGCCTGCTTCTCCCTCTGCCTGCGTCTCTGCCTCTTTCTCTCTCTCAACCTGTGTCTCTCATGAATAAATACATAAATTTTAAAAAAAAATTAAAAAAAGCTGTAACATTTACCATAGAGGGTGGAATTTATAAGTCCATTTATTATGTGTTAGTTTAATGTGAATCACATTCCCTAGCAATTGGACAACTTTGGGTGACTTTTGAGGGGAAAGTAGAACTTCTGGAAAAATGGCTAGTGGCATCAACCTTCCAAAGCAACTCATTTAATATGCAGCAAATCTGACCATGTTGGGTTTTTCTTTCTCTTTTTCTTTTCTTATGTTGGAAAGCATTCTATTTGCAAATTCCATTCACATCATGCTCTTCAAGAAATCTTCAACCGTGGATGCACTTGGGTCTTTAAGTCAATGCAGCGATTGTTGTCTTGGATGATAGCTTATTTTGTAACCCTCTCTCTGGTAGCCAAATGAGTGTGACAGTGATGAAATTAAAATTGTAATTACATTGTGCTCATAGTGTTTGTTCGAGTGAGACTTAATGACTGGGTTCCCTTGAGCAAATTGCAAAATATGAAAACGTTTCAAGGTTTAAAACAAGGAAAAATACATTTTCTTGAATGGCTCCGGAAAGGCCACCTCTATTTTTACAAGTGTGGCTATAAAATAAACAATCTTCATCTTTAATTTACGTTGGCTACCACACCAAGATGCTTAGGTGTTAAGAAAGGATTGTACGACGATGCATTTGCCAGACAAAAAGCTTTCCCTGTTATTAATGACTGGTGGTGCCCCAGTGTAATCAAAGGCCACAGCTGCGGTGATATACAGCAGTGACAAACCTCAGGATCTTTCCTTCTCAATGCTAACCTAACAGCCAGCAGCCGAGAACTTCCAGTGCTGTATATCTACAAGATAAATAGCACAAGATATGAATATACGTATTGCTTACAGTCTTGAAAAGTATTGTTATATCCCCCTCCGCAATCATTCTAAATATGACGCAAGTGCATTTTTCACCATTTCAGTACAATGCTCGTTGTTTGTAAATGGCAATAGTTTTCCAGTGGAGATTTAAAACCCTCCAACTCTACCAGTTACTGCAGTCTGATTTGAAAACCGGTGCCTATGCTGCTGATGGTGTCAGTAGAACAGGTTTCCAGAGATTCATTACCCCTTTTACGTTGACAGGCAGCATCAAAAAAGGAATCACTTCAAGAATATACTAGAAATCATTTTTATTTTTACTCCTCGATCATGCCAAGATGATCTAAAGGGAAAACTGAGAGTCACTCATGATATGAATTTGACATGAAGGAATCTGTAAGAAGAATTCACTGGTGTTTTTATTTCCAGCTATTAAGCCATTTTTCCCCTCTCTCTCTCCTGCTTTGAACCTGTGACCAGTAAGTGCCATATTTTGCTTTGTTAGGAGTTCAAGAAATACATTTAATTGGGAGTTATGGCCAAGGTAAAACACAGACTAAATAACCAGCTTGAAAAGAGGTTAGCTTTCTGCACTTACTCAGGTGTGAATTCCTGTGGAAAAATTCTATAATCACTAATCAGGTTTCCATTAAAAATAAAGTGAACAAAACCACTGAATGGACAAAGCAAGGTCTTTTCCCAGATCAATAGCAAAGACACGTCCATGCACACACAGAGGAAGTCGGTGCAGCTCCATGACCTTTTCATGAACTTTCTGGGAGACGGAAAGATCATTCAAAGGGCAGAGGTCAGCATTCATGCTGGTCACAAACAAAAATCAGATTTAACCTCATATGAAGGATTCAGTGCTCTCACCTACTGATGCAAATTAAATACTATTATTGTACATTTTCTTACATTACCTATTGCAGAAGAAACTGTTTTTGTATTTGAAGCACGGATTAACATTTACTTACTAACTCCTCTTATTTTGCTATTATTATCAAGCACCACCACATTAAAGTGGAGGTTTAAAAACTGGAAGACCTCAGTTAAGATGGGAATCTTCAGCTCATCAAGAAGAACAGATGCTCAAGATGCCCTCTCTGGGTGCTCCCCACACCAGCCCCAGGACACACAGCACAGAGAGAAGAGCAGGATTCCAGAACCACACTATGACATGAGTTAAGAAGAGAGCTTTAGTTAGAAATAGATTGCAGGGGCATCTGGGTGGCTCAGACAGTTAAGTATCTGCCTTTAGCTCAGGTCATGATCTTAGGATCCTGGGATCGAGCCCTGCATCAGGCTCTTTGCTCAGTGGAGAGCCTGCTTCCCCCTTCCTCCTGCCCCCCCTGCCTCTCCTCTTCACTCATGCATTCTCTCTCTCTCTCTCTCTCTCTCACAAATAAATAAATAAAATCTTTTTTTTTTTTTAAGAAAGAGATTGCATAGGTCAAGAGGGGAAACCTGAGTACTGCTTTTCTGTGGACACAGACTCACCACACAGAGGAAGAGACCAGCTCTTAATTTTTGCTCCAAATAGTTCTGTGCAGAAGATATAGCAGTGGGAATAATCAGGAATCAAGAGCATTTTACAAAAGAGCCATGTTTCAAGTAGCCCAGACTCAGATCAGCATCATTGTGAAACCCCAAAACTACATGGATTCCTGGGTGGAAGTTGTCCACACAGAAGTGCCAACTGGTAACATTTCTTGCCAGTGTTCTTCAACAAAGGGGAACCCAAATAGACCAAACTCCTTTAGAATCAGTTAGTGTTAAGGCCCTTTGGGGGGGCTTTGAGAAATCAAGCAAGTATCAGAATATAGGAATTGTACTATTCAGAAAAATTCAGTATCTTAGCTATCAATTAAGAAGGAAAGGCATTTTCAGGGGATCCCTGGGTGTCTCAGTGGTTTAGTGCCTGCCTTTGGCCCAGGGCATGATCCTGGAGTCCTGGGATCGAGTCCCACGTCGGGCTTCCTGCATGGAGCCTGCTTCTCCCTCTGCCTGTGTCTCTGCTTCTCTTGCTCTCTGTATCTCTCATGAATAAATAAATAAAATCTTAAAAAAAAAAAAAAAGGAAAGGCTTTTTCAGAGAAACTGATGCAACCACTAAAAGTCACAAATGGCTTTGTATCCCGCTATGGATGGTACACGGTAGTTCAAGGTTAGACAGTTCTGAAGCTTTTAACAAATGCAGCTGTAACATATAAAGAAATCTGGATACTAATTCTCTTGTGCTCCAACATGTGTCCTAAAGACGCTCATTATTCCTACCTGTCCATGTCCTATTTTCCTGGGGTACAGCATTTAATTTTTTTTTTTTAATTTTATTTATTTATGATAGGCACACAGTGAGAGAGAGAGAAGCAGAGACATAGGCAGAGGGAGAAGCAGGCTCCATGCACTGGGAGCCCGACGTGGGATTCGATCCCGGGTCTCCAGGATCGCGCCCCGGGCCAAAGGCAGGCGCCAAACCGCTGCGCCACCCAGGGATCCCAGCATTTAATTTTCTTAATTGACCTATGATGGAAGCAAATTTCAATACATCTTAAATCCATTTCTACCAGTAGTTGTGATCTGTGAAACTTTAAATCTCAATATTTTGTGTTAAATTGGAAATTAGCTCTTAGGGAAAAAAGTTTATCTATGTGGGCATGTGGGAAGTAGGCTGGGCCTGGGAGGGTGGGTGCATCCTAAAACCTGTAGAACTTGACATTTAGGGAAAAAAAATTGGCAGAGGATTCCAGCTTAGGCTCTTTGTTTTCCAGAAAAGAGATCAATGCTTGGTGATACAGTTTGTGTGATGGGGTGAGGGAGACCAATGAGAACAGAGGCAGTCCCTGACCATCAGAAGGGACTGTGGGTCTAGTGCTGGGGCAGGAGCCTAAAACTCCTCTGGAAATACAAGATAAACTCTGGCTGCTGAACAGTGGGAAGGTAGAAGATAGACTGGGGAGGGCCCGTTAGCTCAGGAATAGATAACACAGTATCAGACATGGAGTAGCCACTTAGGCCTGGGAGAAAGAAGATGTTTGGTTAAATACCCATCTGCCTGGATTAGAATCCTGACTCTAACACCTGCAATATAAATATCCTTGGACAAACTAATTAACTTCTGTAGGCCTTTGTTTATTCATCCATATAATGGGCATAATAATAGTAACTTCATAGGACCATATAATCATATGTAATATTACACTGAATGCTTTAAGTGCACTCTTCATCTACCCTCCATGACCCTCTGAGGTAGACACCTTTTATTCTGCATTTTAAAGCTGAAGAAATGAAAAAAAAAGATAAAGTTGAAGAAATGGAGGCTCCGGTAGGGTGACAAACTTGCCACCGTCTCACATTTGATAAGAGGCAGAGAAGGGACTCGATCCAGGAGGTCCTGCATGGAGCCCTGTGGCAACCTCACAGTCTGACCCCAGAAACTATTCTATATTGGTCTTAATGGCTCTGCTTAAATGGCCTCCCACTGAGAGCCATAGTATTTATTTAAAATAAATAAGCTGCTTATAAAAAGGACTTAACGTAATGGATTTCTGCCTAGCTTTTTTCCAGAAAGGCTGACTTGTCCAAGCTTATACAACTAATTAGTGGCAAAATTGCATTAAAGGTTCATCTCCTGGCCCTTAGTGCGCATACTTTCCACCGCACACACAGCCACGATTACAGCTTTCAACATGGATTGTAAGACTGCTCTGTGAAGCATGGCATAGTGGATAAAAATGTGGACTCTTGAATTAGACTGCCTGAACTAGGGATCCCTGGGTGGCGCAGTGGTTTGGCGCCTGCCTTTGGCCCAGGGCGCGATCCTGGAGACCCGGGATTGAATCCCACATCGGGCTCCCGGTGCATGGAGCCTGCTTCTCCCTCTGCCTATGTCTCTGCCTCTCTCTCTCTCTCTCTCTCTCTCTCTCTCTCTGTGACTATCATAAATAAATAAAAATTAAAAAAAAAATTTTTAGACTGCCTGAACTAGCACCCTGATGCTACTGATGTGTCCTGCGACCTTATAAAAGTTCAATGACCTCTCTGTGCTCATCTGGAAAATGGGGCTGATAATAATAATATGACCTATTTCCTCCAGGCCATGGTGAAGACTAAGGGAGGAATACATGTAGAACAGTTAAAACAATGCCCGGGACGCTAAAACCACTCAGTAAATGGTAGCTGTTATTATTTTTCATTCAAGCACGTAGCCCCCGTGTAATCAGATCAAGAACTGAATTTCACAAATTTTTGCCTTGTACTTTCCAGAAAAATGCTGGGTCAAGAGGACTACAGTTGGTACATGGTGGACTGAAGTACTAAATTAGAAGGATAGAGGGTAATATAAAGTCTCCTGAAGAGGAATGGTTAAGCCTTAGTTCTGAAATCAGATAATACTTCAAAGAATCTTGGTAACATTATAGAGAAGGAGGTCTGAGAAAGCATTATAGTTGAAAAAGGAAAAAAAATTAGAGGGGAGCCTTGAAAGCATACCATACCCCGGTGACAGTAAATTTTACTGAGGGAAGGTTTGGGATTGCAAGAATCATGATATTATTCAGATCAGAAATAGAGAGCAAACTCAGCTAAATATAATTTGTGTGAAACATTTTAAATGTCAATTTTTAAGAGGAAATATAATATGGAACATAATATAAATGTGTATTGGAATGAATGGAGAATTATAATTAACCTGAAATAAATATTAAGCCCAATTCTGGGGGAAGAGGGCATAAAGATTTAAAAAATCTATTTCCCTTTCATCGACTTCCATAAAATTTTTTTTTTAATTCTTCACGGAGCACAGCGAGTACATTTCTGCCTCTTCTCCCTTTTAATGTGTTCAACTTGGTTTTAAGCACGCATCAGAAAGCAGCTTACAATGAAAGCCTTTTGTCGTCTGTAGACAGAAATGTCAGAAGCTGAGCCCTGGCCAATACAAGGTATAAAAGAATTCCCCTTGATGCCATCTGTCCTTCAAGGTCAAGCCCTGCACAGCTGCATGCTCAGGATGGCCTAGGATCACCTGGGCAACCTCTGGGTGATGCTCATATTTGAGATGTGACCTAACATGGGGAAGAAAGGGGAGAAACGGCAACATGATATTTAACAGATTCTGGTCTGAGTGATCACACATTTGGCTTCCTGCAAGGCATAAATCCATTATCTTCAAAACTGGCCTACTTACATTGCTGGCATTCCTCCTAAACAGCTGCAAATGATAAGCCTTACTCTACATAATTTTCTTTAAAGTACCTTAGAGATATGATTAACCATATAGATATATGATGGACCCTTATTTTCCTTGTTTCCATGTGAAAGCTCCAGAGATTTCAGTGACCTCCTCCATTTTTTTAACTGACTCTGAGTCCTTCAAAGCTGTCTCATTCTACAGAGATTCATATTCCAATAATGAGACCATATCTTAAAGAATAAACTTTTTAAAAAATTACATGACTAGATCACACATTATAATCCACCATTCTATTGTAACTCATGTAGAGAATTTTTTCCCCCTACAACATTCTATTAAACAAAGTGACTTTAACCAAGAGCTTCTAGAATAAGAAATGCATTGGCACTAGTTTCTTGCAGTGCTTGAATAAGGTCAGCAAATATTGAGATCTCGGACCTTAGATAAAATTGTTTTCAGAGCTTTTGGGTAAAAAAAAATCCATCCATCCATCCATCCATCCATCCATCCATCCATCCATCCATCAAATGGAGCTCTCCTTTTCCAATCTACTAAATAATCCTAGAATCATAATCATGTAATTTGGAGGGGTCTATGGTAGTATGCTGAAGCCAACTTATGACTGGTTGGCAGAGTCAACTGTGTATATCTCTTCCCACCTCGGGTTTGGTAGCTTCAGATTAGGGATGGTGGAAGTATTTACACTTTGGACAATGGCAAATTCTTCTCTCTTCTACCATTCCAGGAGCTAGTTGCTTAATATTTACCAAGTACCACAGGCCATGGTTTCAGCCCAGGACCGTAAAGCTGGGGAAGGTTATTTCTGTGGACACCAGGCATTGAGGTACATTAGGTACTCGAATAGTATATATTATGCTCATGCCTTAAAATGGTTGTGAATGGATGATGTGATCCTGCGAAGAAAAACTACAAAAGATTATGCTTGTTAGTTGAGTTTGTTTTAAACTAACTTCTATGAAATATAAAAACTACTATTAGGGAAGATAAAATGAACCTCACATGGCAATGGCTGATAATAGGATTTTGTAGAAATGTGGAAAAGTTGAGAGTGATGAATCTTCTGAAAACAGCCTTTTTTAAAAATTAAAAAAAAATCTCTCTCTATATGTGTTTGTTCCTTTTTTTCTCTAAAGAAAAAAATGTACTTCATACATTAAAAAAACAATGACGACAAGAATCTTTCCATATGTTTTACATTAATGAAGCAACTTCCTCTCTGGAAAAAGATTGTTAAAAAAAGTGGATTTAACTTTGACTCATCATTAGCCCTATCTCCTTCCCTGTTCTGGGATTCTTGACTCTCAGTACTACACATCCTTCCAGGAGAGTCTAGTAGTAAAATCATGGAGGGAGTTTAGCTTTTATTGATTCTGAAAGAACAATATAACAAGATACTGACAATAATAAACAGATACAAAGTTGTTTCAGCCTGGAAACAATTGCAGCCATATAACCCTTGGTGGCCTCTTTTATATGAACTGTTATTTTTCTCTTCACAATGACTAACATGGGAACGATCATCCATCCAATCCACCAGGTTCTACTTCGCTCAGGAAATGGTTAAACTACTGCAGGTCAGCCCTCCAACCTCATGGAACTGCTTTGATTTGTCTCCCACACAAAACCAATTTGAGTCATTTATTTTACTAACAACTCCCAACAGAATCAAGGCACTGCACAAAGTCTCCTTTTAAGAAAAATTTACCCGCACACATATGTGACTTTGCCAAGAAAGTTTCCTCTGGAAAAGACACAGATTTCAGGCACTTAAACAAAGTGTCTATGGAGCTTTTACTTAATATTGAGGAATTGCACGATTTTGGCTTTTTTTTTTTTTAAAGCAGCCTCACAATTCCGATCTAGTTTAATTTGATGCTGTTTCTGACATAGAAAACAAAAGTTTGACTCAGGAATTCTCTGGGGCAAACAACTCAAATGTAATATTACTCCAAGGACTCGTAGCCACAGAATTGGAGGATGTGGGACCCTGACTCTTGAGTCTTGTGGTATCCAGTCAGTCAACAAATACATGTCCGGTGTCCTCTGGAGACGTGATTTTGTAATTAGTGTCTGTATAAGTGATTCTTGTTTAAACATCGCAAATATTTCTATATCCCATCTTCCAAAACAGACTTTCCAAGGGAAAGAAAATCAAACAGTTAAAAATATACTTCTCAAATAACAGCCCCTGTTCCAAAATGGGTGATTCATAATTGAGTCAGCTTCTCCCTCTCAAAGGTCACCATTGGAACAGCCAGGAGGGAGGGTGACATTCTCCTGTGACACCATGGCCCCTCCAGGGTCATCCTGCAGCTACCAAGCCACTGGCTTCATACCACATACACCTGAGTGAGCAAGATCTTGGGTGACAGTTGAGGAAAGGAGAAGAAAAGGAAAAGAGAAAGAAGACCGAGAAGTTGCTTTGATGAAAATAGAATCTCTCTTTTGTGTTCCAGTTTCAAAGTGAACCAAGTTCTGCACATGCCACTCTCAAACTGTAAGCCTTAGGAACACCAGTCTGCATCAAGTCGTTAACCTTTTAGGACCTACTCAAAGCAGTGTAGTGTGACTTTATTAATGAATGCTTTAATGTGGTCTATAAAAGCTAACAAACACAGACACTTACTATGATTCATCAAATTTAATATTCCATCAAACCTTTCTGTTTAAAAACCAATGATTTTTTTTTAAATACTAAAGTCTCAAAATGGAAGTCCCGCACTCCAATGAAATTTAATGCATCAAAAAATAAAAACCATAAGAATTTAATACTGGTTGAAATTTTGAACAAACAATAAAAGTAATAAATGCTGTGCAACATTAATTAATAACTCCAGAAAATATTTTATTAAAACCATAGACAACCAAGAGAGGTGGTCCTCAAAAACAGACTTGCTGTTTAAGGCACACTTTGTCTGCTGTGTTGCTAGGAGGCAAAAGACCCTATTGTAAAACAGCTGGGTCTCTTGCTTCAGGCAAAGACAAATTCTACAGTCAAAACACTTAATGAGAAACTTCTAGAATTTTTGCACTATTGTACTCAATGACCTTTATATTTTGGAAACCCATACTTATGTGCTTGACTTTCTCTATAAGATCCCTTTTTGTGTAATTTCGGTATATACAGTTTCTCATTGATATTTTAAAAACTGCTACAAAAGAAGAGCTCACCTTGCTTGCATTCAGTATTCATCTACAAAAATTCTTGGGCAAAGTTTTCAAAATGTCAGTTTGCTTTACAGATACCTTCTTCATGTTTTTCTTTTTCAATGTTTGTGTACTGTGGCATTTATCAGAAGAAAAATGAAAAGGAGAACTTTGGTGGCCTGATCTGGTCCCACTTGATTTTTGTGTTCAAAATCTAGTTCATGGTCAATGCCTGGTATGCGCCAAAAATTAGTACAGTTTCAGGGAAACGCTGTTCCAGGTCCTGAGAACCCTTTGTGGACAAAAAAAGGGGCCTATAAATTATGCCACCAGGACAATCTGCCATGTCATCAAAGAAAAATCCAAGTTGGATTATTATCTTTTTCTCTTCAAATCATCCTGTAGATGGCTTAAGTGCTTTGCAAACTTTATTCCTCTTTATCTGGTTGTCAGATAGGTTATCTCTCATTTTACTAATGAAAGATCAGACTCAGTGAAGTTAAGTGATGAGCTAAGGCTCCAATAGAACTAAATCAAGAGGCTGACATCAGGATCTTTCCATCATTAAGAGTGCCATCCATTTCCTTAGTGAAAGGAACTACAGGGAAAGAAGGGAAACTGAGTAGGGAAAAATTAGAGAGGAAGACAAACAATGAGAGACTCCTAACTCTGGGAACCAGGTTGCAGAAGAAGAGGAGGGAGGGGATATGGGGTTACTGGGTGATGGGCACTAAGGAGGGTACTTAATGGGATGAGCACTGGGTGTTATTCTATATGTTGGTAAATTGGATTTAAATATTTTTTTAAAAAAGAATGCCATTTCTTATCTCCTAGGACAGAGAATGCCAAGTTACGTGAATTTTACCCAGTTCAGTTAATTTCTCTCAAACACACTGTACATAGTACACAGTTCTCTACCACACTCCAAAACAGAAAAAAAAAGTGCATGTTCATAAGATTTTTTAGAATGATAGAATCTAGAAGATATTTTAAATGACGTGGGAAGTGAAAAGCTACTATGTTTCTACTATGAAGTGTGAATAATTCACTCACATTGTCTGAGATTTCTGTGGCAAACTGACTCATGGATCATAGGGTAATTATAAAAAAATAGTGCCCATGTGACAAAAAGTAGGTGAGTTTTTAACTTTTAGCTATATGTCAATCCACCTTTGAAATAAATGAGAATACATTTTTAGTAAGAATCAGACTCATGTACAGGGAGAGAATTTTGTATGATTCAAAATCACAGAAGTTATTTAGCCAAGACTTTCAACCATTCATCTTAGAAATGAAGATGCTAAGTTCCGAGAGGTTAGACAACTTAACTTCTACAACCTTAATCAGGGCCACAGTTGACATGATCAAGTGCATCTGTATCACTGCAACTATAACTTGGGCCTCAGTGAGGAGAAAGAGTTGTACTAGTTATATTCTGAGTTCCCCTCCAGCTATAGAGTCCGACTACTCATTACCTCTTTTCAGGAAATATCCAGGTCCTGTGTTTCCCATTTGATGCTCTATTCATCCTTATTGCATTTTTGAGCATTAGGAGACAGATGTAGAATAATGTGTAAGGTACATCACAAGCCACATTATTGTGAAATCTTGGGTTTGCTGGTGGGACTTGTTGGTGGAGGGGTCAAGGTCATCCTAGAAATCTAGATGGTAGCTTTGATATCTTTATAGGAAATAAGAGGACCAAGGGCTGGTCCAAGGGAGCAGCCATTAGAAGGCACTGTAAGAGCCTGGGTGATAGAGTGAGGTGAGAGCCTGGTTGTGCGGTGGCCCTGGCTATGGAGCAAATGGTCACCCTCAGTTTCCCACTTATCCTGTATGAGTCCTTGCTACTCTGGCCCCACCCACATCTACAGCTGTGACTGTTGGCTACGGTTGGAAAGGTGGGGTGGCCACACTTGGCCAGGAACATGGTAGTGGAGAAGGATGAGAGTTGTAGACGACTCTGCTTCAGGGGCTGACAGAGCATGTTCTCAGGGCACTGGGAGCCCTCACAGAATGTCCTGTAACATGCTGCTTTAGGAATCAGCAACCCAAAGGCCTGGAGTTTAATTTCGCCCTCATTTAATACAGCACTGTCCTGAGTCCTGCAGATTCTACAGTGAGCAAAAACCCAACAAGGTCACTATAGTCTGGTCACATGTCTCTACTGGGCAAAGTTGCCTCATATAATAAACTCATTCAGAGTGGATTTCAGCACAGCGTCAGACTCTTTTAGGAGTGTTTTGTCATGAGCTCATCTCTATCCAGTTCCCCAGAACTGTCTACCCCCTTTGACCTCTATGTTCCAGAAATAGTGAATTAGTAACTATTCTCCAAAACCCCCATAATCTCTCTCATCTATACATCTTCGCACTTACTTTTCTTTCTCACTAGAATTGTCTTCCCACTACCTCTTTCCTTGTTAATCACTTTGATTCTCTTCTTAGATAGCCAGGAATCTTTTTTTTTTTTTTTTCCTCCAACCCCATCCCAGGTTGAACTGGGTGTGTTCCCATGGCCCCTTATACCTCTCCTATCAGAGCTTTAAATTGCCTTTTGCTTGGCTGTCACCTCCACTGGGCTCTAAACTCCATGAACATAATGTCCCTGGTGGGTTTTATATACCAGCACTAGCTGGCTATTATTTTATATTATTTATATGTTTTATAATTATAAATATTTTATATGCCAGCACTAGCACAGGCTCTGGCCACAGGGTCCACAGGTATACTGCATTTCAATTTAATTGTTTTCCTTTGTAATTCTGTCTTCTTTTTGGAATGATTTTTAAAACATTACTCTGAGAAGGCATCTGTAGGCTTCATCTGGCTGCTGAAGGAGCCTGTGGCATAAAAAATTTTAAGAACATCTGCTAAATGCTCAATAAGTATATGATGAATGATGAGTTAGACAAATAATGGGTGAAATAAAGTAAATTAAATGAGAGAAAATTCCCTATGATCCAGCAAGGAAAGAAGGTGTGACTCCAGGTCTGGGAGTTGTGAGAACCTGCTGCCCATGAATATGATTTTATTCCACATGATAGAGGTATGAAATTATAGAAGAGGCTCAAAGTTTCTTGAATACCCAATATGTTTGTGGCCTGTGAAAACCTCTTGGTTGCCTTAACTACCACCAATCCCTTCCCCTTTCTTCCATGCTATCAAAGCTTATCTCCTATAAGAGTGCTAAACCAGCCCAATATTCCTTTGTGGTTCATCATGGCTATGGCCCAATTCTGAACAATAATATGTACTGGGAAGTCTGCCAGGAACTCATGGGAAATATGTCCTTCTTTGACAAAGAGTGATCTTGGAGAGAAGCTTTCGTACCACCCCGCCTTTGAGCACAGCTCTGCTAAGGTGTGCAGTCTAGAAGTATGGTGACCACCTTATGTCCAAGATGTAATCCATTTGAGGATGAAGAGAAAATACACTAAGGATTGCAGATAGAAGTGGTGGAGGATCCTGGGTCCTCAATAATATGATTATCATTAAATCATTCATGGCATCACCCTATTCTAAACATCTTTATATGTGAGATCATTAAATATCATTATTATTTAGTCCATTCTTTGGTGGGTATTCTATGACTCAATGCCTTCCTATCTCAAACAGCAACACAACCCATTGACAAGTTTGGCTGCCATGAGGATCAGAGCTGTACTCCGGAACTAGCTAAGGACACCACTCCTTGTTTTCAGTCAAGAGTTAATATTTCCCCCTGCAAAATTCAGATTCGTTCAATAATTATTTTTGCCCTCAAATATACCAGGCAGAAAAGATGAGCATTGGCTCTCTAGTAGGGAAATGACTTCATGATCCTATAATCACACATCAGCAGCAGACCTTGCTGAAACATTACTATATATCTAACTCTCCTGTGCCCTGACCTAACATGCCAGGCCTGAATTAAAAACAGAATACAGAAAAGGTTAAGTTCTGCTTTTAGATTGGAGGTTGCTATGATTCACACCAGTCCCAGGCATCACTTCTCCCAATTCCAGCCCATCTCCTAGGGTGCCTCCTGTCATCTTGCACTTTCTAATTCTTTCAGGGGATTGACATACTTTTCCAATGGACTATACGCTCTTTTGAAGTTAGGGACAATATCCAGGGGTTACTGTATCCTTCTTCGGTATCCAGGCAGAGAGTCAATAAGTGTTTATTTGATAATACTTTATAAAAGATTTAGGACCACAGGCAATCCTCAGATATGTTGGGGGTTCGGTTCCAGACCACCACAATAAAGTGAATATTGCAGTAAAGTGAGTCAAATGAATTTTTTGGTTTCCCAGTGCATATAGAAGTTATGTTTACACTATACTACTATAGTCTTATCAAGTGAGCAATAGCATTATAACTAAAAAAGAAACAATGTACATACTATAATTTAAGAATATTACTAAAAGGGCTGTCATCTTTGTTTTCAGCAACTTCCAATCTTTCTTGGTGGTGGAGGGTCTCGCCTGGATGTTGAAGGCTGCTCACTGATCAGGGTGATGGCTGCTGAAGGTGAGCGTGGCTGTGGCAATTTCTCAAACGAAGACAACAGTGAAGTTTGCCACCACAACTGACTCTTCATTTCACTTGAACACTCAGAAGCTATTGTAGGATTGGCCTAATTTCATGTTGTTGTATCTCAAGGAGGCCCAAAGAGAGGAAAAAGATATGGGAGTGGTTGGTTGCTAGAGTAATCAGAACACTCACAACATTTATCTAGTAAGTACACTACCTTATCCTGATCACAGATCACCCCAACAAACATAATAATAGTGAAAGGAGTTTGAAATGTTGTGGGAATTACCAACATGTGACAGAGACATGAAGAGAGCAAATGCTGTTGGAAAAATGGCACCCGTGGACTTGCTCAATGCAGGGTTCTCACAAACTTTCAATTTATTAAAAACATGCAATGTCTGGGAAGCACAATAAAATGAGGTATGTCTATATTCATGAGAGTTGAGAGTACATAACATAGTCCCTGCAGAGAAAGCACCTGTATAAAAATATATTTATGATTCCAAGCAGCACGCACTCTAACAACTGTATGAAGGAGAAAGTCAAGGTCACTTGGGTCTGAGATGAGAGAAGACGGCCCCATAGAAGAGCTGCGCCTCAAAAACTAGTCCTGAAAGGGGAAAAGACTTAGAGAAGAAGAGAAATGGAAGGTCATATCTGGTGGGATACCCAGGGTGAGCACTGATGGAGGCAAAAGGACTTTCAGGGGAGTGAAGGATAGATGTAGTTCTATATTTTTCTTTAAAAACGGGAGAGGTAGTTTGATTTTACACGCTAGAGGGTCTTTATTGTAAACTTAGGCCTTTAGACTTCCTGTTATACAGAGAGCCGTTAAAAGTTGTAGGAGCGAGTTACAAGTACATACCTTGCAAATGCCACTTACTGCACCTCTTGCTGTGAAATCTAAGTTGCTCATTGATGACAATGCCAGAGGCTCCACTGCCAGTCAGGAGATTATTAGGTGGTGGAGTTATCCAGACCAAGGTTTCCATCACCCTGGTGAACAGATTATATAGGACAGACTCAAAAGCCTTCCTGTCTCTTAACTGTTGCTTTCTGCTAACAATCATTCCTGCTAACAGTCACTTGATTTGAAGGACATTCCCAGAGACAAATTAAAATTATGGTCTTTTATTCTTCATTCTTGACCTGAAGGGCAGAGGCCTATAAAATCCTACACCTCACTTGATAACACATTGTCTGTCGCATTAATCCCACGAGACCCCTCTCTTATTTCATTACTTTCTCTTCCTCACCCCAGAATCCTAATCACCATTCTTCTCGCCTCCACATAGGCATTCTGATGTTGTTGATATGTGTATCTTTGTACATCCGGCATTATTTTGTATTTAACAAATTTGAATTTTTTTTTAAATTTGGACAGATGGCATTATACTTCAAATCTCATTTTTCTTACTTTTTCATTCATAATTTTGCTTTTAAAATGTATCTATATTG
Source organism: Vulpes lagopus (assembly GCF_018345385.1). NCBI lineage: Eukaryota > Metazoa > Chordata > Mammalia > Carnivora > Canidae > Vulpes > Vulpes lagopus. The sequence continues at coordinate 99,771,580 of NC_054834.1, read as the reverse complement.
CATTTCAAAATATTACATATCTAAACACTGATCATATTGCCTTATTTGTTGCATAGTTTGCCACAGAGTACAACCACCCCACTTACTTATTTACTGTCCTATGAAGGGCACCCATGAGAATTCCAACTCCCAATTGCCACAAGCAGTGCTAAAAAGACATTTTTGTGCATGATCCCTTTGCGATAATATCTCGGGGATGTGTTCAGAAGTGGGTTTGCAGAAGTAGGATGACTATATAATTTATTGTCTTCCCTAAGAGGAACATTTTGGGAAGTGAAGGGGGCACTATTGGTAAATTATGGCCAAACCTCAGGTGTTCCCTGCCTTCCTGGCTAACTTGTCATCTTCACTTTAATTTCATTAAGATTGTCAGATTGCTTTCTGAAATGATCATACTCTTTACACTTCTTCCAATAATCAAAGAATTACCATCACCCCCATATCCTTGTAAACACCTGGCATTACCCAGCTTTCCAGTCGTGACATTCTAATATGTCTGAAGTGGTCTCTGTTGTTCCAATTGCCCCTTCTGATACCAATTCACCATTTGAACTTCCTCTCCAGTGATTTGCTTCCTCATATCCTTTGTACATTTTTCTTTGAGTTTTCCTGCCTCTTTCTGGTCAATTTGCAAGAGTTCTTTGTATATTTTATGTAATAATCCAATGTCACTTTTTTTTAGAGGCAGTTTTAAGCATTGCAAATTCTTATCCTAGTCTGTCATCCGTCTATTAAGGTTGTTTATGAAGCTTGTCGTTTATGGTTGACAAGGTCACCATTTTCTCTTTAAAAATGAAAAGACACTATTATTTTCTTCTCCAAGCTCTCGCTGGTTCTCTATTTCTTTGCATATTCTCTACAAAACAACAGTAAGATCAATAGTAACTGAAATGTGGCCTAAGATATAAGACATCTTGGCCTGTGGAATAGGATACTAAAGCTGAAAAGGACTTTGGATATCACCTGGTTCAAACCCCCGCTTGACAGATACAACATTCCAAGTCACAAAACAACAAGTGCCTTGACCAAGGGCCAAAAGCATAGGTCTCCTGCCTGATTCCAGGCTGAGGTCTTGTTAGCACACCAGGCACAATGTCAAAGTGTCTCTGTTACTCCAGCCACTCCTAATCAGGACTGACTCACCCTCCTATTGCCCAGGCTACAGACTGAGTCTAGTTTTTGTTGCACAGTTGACTTCTTACCCAAGGTTTGGGGTGCTAAAAGGCTAAAATGCTTCCATTTACGATGTCATTATTATCAGCACATGTTTATTTGCTGCATTTTCAACATTTCAGAGTAATGCCAGAGATAGGTGACCTCACCTTGCTGTGGATAGCATCTCTGAAAAGAGCCCACCTAACCTCTTGAACCCAATGCCAACAAAACTCGGCTCCGTGGCTTCCTCTGTTTCACTCTCTCGATGCAAAACACATGGGCCAAATTTATGTCACTGCAATTTGCCTGGCAGCCTGCATTTAAATCACCAAGGTTTGCAGCTCCACGTTTTAGGGTGTTGTTTGCAGTCCTGTAGCCAAGAGCTCTAAAGGAACAAGAGCCCACGAAGGCTTGTTAGCCAGCCGGATGTGATGGGGCCCTCCTGGCAGACTAATTAGTATGCTGCAGCATATCTGCATATCTCTCAAGTAGACATTGTTTGTGTCTTTCCTCAGTGACAGGGGAGACTGTTCAGTAGGACATCTTACCTTTTAATATGCAGGGTTTGTTAGAAGAACAGCTCAATTCATATTTCCCTGGTTTGATGGTAAGTGAACAGCAGTGGCAATATTAATCTGTAGTAACCTGTCAGTGAACTCTACAGCTAATATGATGTAGTTATGATTTTACCATCAATCAGGACTGAACAGGCTCTGGGCAATCCTTACAGCACAGCCTCAAAAAATCTAATTGTGCAAAAGCTTCATTGGTTTCCAACATTTCTTTTTTATCTGTCACAGGCTTTAGGCCTAGTACACAACCTTTTATTATTGGCCTTATTGCATTAGCTTGTTGGACAAAGGAGAAAAGGCTAAAGCAGAGGGTTCCCCTGCATTCCATCATTTGTTTGCATGCAGGATTTTATTTGACAGTCCTGTATTGTTTTAGATGTAGATAAAAATTATCAGGACATATGGCATCGCATGAACTTTTGAACTGCCAATTGCCAATGTGCTCTTAAGGACTAGCGGCATCTAACAATTCTGATCTACCTACAGAGGCAGAGATGCCACATGGACAACCAAATATGGTCTCTCCAGGGAACTGCATTTTAGAGTCAACATAACCTTGCATGTTCTCCTTGACCAGTTTTTATGCAGGGGAGGAGTAAAATCACTTAGAGATGGAACATTAGCAACTGAGATGATCTTTGGCTAAAATTAAGGTTGAATATTTGTGATATGATGATAAGCAGTTTACTTTCTCCAAGAACCTGCACACACAGTGTGAAGTAGCATGGGGCCGTATGGCCTCCGTTCATATGCAGAACATTTCTCCCCTATGTCTGGACACAGTCAGACTCTATTTCAATAAAAGCATGTGCATAAAACGCAAATCCACATCAAAGTAGCTCCAGCCCTTGAGTCTATAGGGTTGGAAGGGACTATGAGACTTATAACATATAAAAACAGTTAGGAAGATGAACTATTAAGTTTATCCATTTAGGCATTTTAATCTTTTGCATCTTAAATGCGATTGAGCCTTTTGGAACTGGGAAATTGCTAATCAGCATGTTGGGTAAATGTTTCTATTTTAAAATGTGCGCATTTAGAAATAACAGCTGGCCATAAAGTGTATATTTATGTTTGTGATTTAATGTATCACAAACTTTATATTTTATTTCATTTAGCTTCACAAAGAGACCACACTCTTTTTTTTTGCAAGCCTTATATAACTTCTACAACAGCTTTATGACCCAAGATGCACATATGATGATAAATCAGATATGCCTAAGTTTTTCAAATCTGAAACTCCTTCTAATCAAAAAAATTAAGGATTATATTCACTTCTTACCCTGTTACACTTATTTAAAGATTCAGTTGAAAATTTCTATTCATTAATCAGGAAAAATCTGCATAGAATTACAGTGATTGTCTTTTGAAACACTGCACCCTTGCATCAAAGGAAACAGATTGTGAATAAGGGCACATCAACAGCACAGCTGAGTGTTAACTCTTCACAAGCCAGCATGCACATTGTCCACAACCTAATAAAAACATCTACACAAAATGAGGAAATGGCTGTGACATCCTGCAATAAGCGTGCAGGAACGCGCCTTGGAACTACCGAGACGGCTTGCTGGAGCAGACAGACAAAAACAGGATGTGAAAATTATTGCAGGAGTGGTGGTGGTTTTGAGAGTTCTCTGGCTACCTCTCCATCGTTTGTGAGATTTGTTTTTTTTATTTAATTGTCTCTAGAAGATTCTTTTCAAATACATAAATCTAAATGATCATGAGGAAGCCCACCTGAAAACATCTCAGCTTTGACAGACCTCTTGGCAATTTACAGCTCCTCGTGTAACTATGCCTGACAATGTGGTTGGCATACCCCTAACACGGGCTTTTGTCAATACAGGAAAATGTTTGCATTTGTCAGAGCAGGTTTATTCCCAAAGCATCACAGCTAAAATATTTCTAAATGTGACGAAGTACTAGATCCTACTGTGTTGTTATTAACAAGAAAAACATGACATAGAACATTCCTGTGAGCGGTTTCAAAGTCTGAAAACTAGGAAAGAGTCCAAAACTGAATGATTACCCCCAAATAAGAAATCTAGGTAGTCTAACCTAGATGTTGCTGAATATTCAATTTTTTAAATGAAAAAGCATGTACAGAGAATAGCTACTATATGCATGCAATATCCATAACAATCAACAGTGAAAGTTCTCTCCAAAAGTAAAAAGTACTAAGCAAATGAACAACATCATTTCACCAACATTCTTCTTGGGTGGGCTGGAAAAAAGATAACTGGATTCATCTTATCAATGTCTCAATAACTGTAAATCAAGAAAATACGCCTTTCAAGAGAGTTCACTGAAAACAAGGGCAAAAGGTTTATAGAGGAGAACAGGAGATAGAGACCTGGGGGCAGACGGATGGTGAATTTCCTTTAAAAAAATATCTATCTGGTTATAGTGATAGAGAAAGATAGAGAGTTATGGGGAGAGGAAGAGGGAAAAGCTGACGAAACCCACATATTAATTAACTGTAAATTTAAAACAAATAAACATTACTATGCAAATTGTTTATATTTTCAAACATGTGTATGTGTAGATGTAAAATATACCTTCTCATGTTATCACAAAGGGTTTTTTAAATAAAATGTCTATTAAAGTGCATCTTGGGTACATATAATTCTGGCCAGGTTTGTACTCATTGAGAATATTTCCTCGACCCCAGATAAATTAATATAGTTTCATAAAATTTATGTTTTTTTAAAATTATACTCTTATTTGGAAGGTATAAAGAGCAACAATTATTCTGGTAATCTACTAAGCATGGAAAGAAGTGAAAAATGTAAAAGTCATGATGGCAAAATGTGTGAAGTTCAGCAGGCAACGAGAGGGAAACAATTATAAGCTCAGTTGGTCAGAATACAATAAAGCTGGTAAAAAATACGATTAATTTCAAAATCATTAGAAAAACATCAAGTAATGCATGAATCATTGAGGTAGGATTAGTCAGCTCCTCTTATATTTTGTAGCAGAAAAATGAGAATTGTAATTCAAATCCAATCACATTTACTCTCATTCCTTTTTGGATAACATTATGGTATCAATACAAAAATTTAGATCAAGGCTGTAGGTCAAATGAAATATATGCTATGGGTCAAATGAAGTATTTGGTTGAACTATATGAAACTGTCATTTTGTGGGACACCTGGGTGGCTCAGTAGTTGAGCGTCTGCCTTTGGCTCAGGGCCTGATCCCAGATTCCCGGGCTCCTTGGAAGGAGCCTGCTTCTCCTCCCTCTGCCTGTGTCTCTGCCTCTCTTTCTGTGTCTCTCATAAATAAATAAATAAAAATCTTAAAAAAAAAGAAAAGAAATTGTCATTTTGTAGGTCAAAATCAGTTGAGCTTTAGCAAGTCCAGGTGGTCCATGGATCTTCATATATGTTGTAATGGAGGCAATTTAAGATAGTTTTTGAGGTCAAAGGGGCATGTATGGATTCCACCTCATTTCTACACTTTGTTAGCTATGAACCCTCAGGTAAGTTACATGCTTTTACCTCTCCGACAGTGTCCCCACCTAGATAAAGGCGTTGTGGTATCCACTCTTGGAGTGTCATGTGGATTAGGTGAGTCATCTGTGTATAGTGCCTCATACAGGGATTTGCCCTACCTAATGAAAGAATAATTCCCCAAAGGTATATTTTAAAGTCAGCAGTTTAGAACTGAGAAAAGAGGGACCCTGAGATTCTACTGAATCTTAAGATGCCCCACAATTTTAAGTGTTCTGGGCTTCTGGTCACCTTCCAGAAAAGCCACACCTAACACGAGCCAGCTGTTCATATAGGTGAGGACATCCCACCAGAACATCTGCTTTGAATCAATGTCAGCTTCATCTTCGAAAGATATCCTAAATCTTGTTTCCACACCTCACTCTGCCAGGGACAGTAGAATTTAAAATAACCAGGAAGACACAGAGAATAATTCTTTGAAATTCAATAGCCATGAAATTGCGAAGTGGAGTAGGTGGGGAGCTTATGTCAAGCCCCTCACACTTCATAAGCAATTTGATAACTTCTCAATGTCTCATGATATTAATCCCACTGGCCTTACATATTTGGGTTAATTTCCTTTGGGGTAAGCTTTTTCACACCCCACCCAGCCAGAGAAGTAAGTGCTTATCAGACTCCGGCGGATGCTGATGGGTGGTTTCTTTTCAGTGAGCCCAGGTCTCCAACACCCAGTCTGCTCTCCCCACAGAAGCCTTCTGAGTGAATTCCATTACCGACAAGCTTTCTGGCCAAAGGACCCAGAGCCCTGAAAATACATCTAACAATAAGCTTGTGGCTGTGATGAGTGATTTCCATGTAATATTTCACTTTGTTCTCACAAGTCTACAGAAGTTATCACAACCATTTAGAAATGAGGAAACAACTTCAGCCTTACCAAAATCACACTACCAGGTGCCAGAGGATCCCAGCGTTGGACTTCTCTGTTATTACACCTTGGTGCTTCTGAAAATCAGGAATAGCCTAAGAATCGACATGCTATAAAGGATTCTTTTTTTTTTTTTTCCCTTATGGGTAGAATTTCTACATCAAATAATCAGCTAAAGATGACTATCCGCCCTCAATACCTCCTCCAGCTCATCCCATTATTCTTCAAAGTGGGTCAACATCACTCTGCCTTCCATTAGTGATTAAAGGGTGGTCTTCTCCTCTGTGATTCCCAGTGTTTTACCTTTAAAGGGAACTCTTTCAGTGAACTGATACATTGTTTTCCATCTTAGCTCCATCCTTCCAATCCTTGGAAGTTGGGTATCTTTCAACTCCGGCAACAGTTACTCATATCACAGGTCTTCCTGGTGTTAAAAATACCAGATTTTGCCCGCTTGCACCTTTAGAAACCGTGCAGGCCAGGATCTCTGGCACAAATCAATATTCTCTGTTAGAGAAGTGCAGGAATGAGCCAATAGAATTAGCGGAGTAATTTACTGTGCCTCTGCTGCAGCTGGTAGGGACGGCAGAGGGAAGCCAGCAGATGTTTGTTGGATAATGGTGGCTTCCCCCAGTGGTCAGAGCCCAATGCCCATACTCCATTTGCAGTCTGTCGAGCTTAATAAAAAAAAGGATAAAGAAGATTTGGGTTTTGTCTGTTTGTAATGCCAGTTGAGTTCTCCTCCTACTATTTCATTACAATGTTCCGTGCTTTTTATGGTTATAATATGGAATAATATCATATGAAGTTTTAGATTTGTTGTGATGACAAAAGGCAAAGGTTTGGACGCAGACAGGTCAGAAACTGTTACTGGGGTCACAGTTTCCTATAATTATAGAAACTTCCTATAATGAAAGTGTTCAGGAAATCATGGCCATTGGTAACCCACTACCAGTTTGTTGGAAACTAAAATGGCAGCAAGAAGCATGTGGAAGAACATGTGGGGTCTCCTGTGTCCTTGCAATGGAGTAATTTACAGACGTTTTGTTTTCTTTTTCCAAAATATTAATGAATAAATGTGTATCAATAAAACACACAGTCAAGCAAGACCCTGTTTCCTTGGGATTAACTTCTGTCCTTGCCGTTGTGCCCAACCACCTGGGAGGGAAACCAAGATGTTGAGGGCAGCAGTACTCTCTCCTACAAGGCTGCTGAGTACATATACTATGAACCCACAGCAAATTTTGGTATGCACTTTGGTTTTGTTTCTTCTTTTGCATCTTATTAATACCCTGAAATGTTTATCGAGGCATATTCAGTCAAGATATATTTTCTGAGGTACTATGGCAAGGTCATGAGTCAGGTTCACTGGAGAGATGATTTATATATGAGAGTATAATAAATGTACGAATATTAACGGTATAGGAAGATTGACACAAACTTTGGGGGGCAAGGCCAGGGGAGGGTGTTTACAAGAGGAAAAGATGAGACAACATTATTTTTTTAAGAGCCACTTCAGCTTGAAGTCTTGGTGGAACTTGCACAACCAGAGGGGTGGCGAGAGAAAGGGGAAGGAGATGGCCAGGTCAGAGGCACAGACTTGGTCGGAGAACAGGGAGGAGCTGCGTGGGCTGGACATGAGTTGGTGGCAAAGTAGTCCCATATAAGCCTACAAAAGAAAAGAGCCTAAAGCTTGGAACACTTTGAATGCCAAGCTCTGCCATGTAGATTTTATGTGGTGGACTAATGGGCACCATTGAGGGGCTCTGAGCACCATCTGTCATTTCTGTGATTCATGAAGGTCATTGGTCACTGAAGTGTAGGCTGAATTTGTGGGTACGGAGTAGCAGGAAGTTGAAGGATAATGAAGGCATGAACTTTAGGAAAATGAAATGGAAGCTAAACTGAGGATTTAATGTTAAGGGACTAGAAAATGCAGTACCTACCAGATAACTGGGTGATGTGATGGGAGGTTAGTAGTTCAAGAGGAAGAAAGGGCCAGTGGCAACTGAGGTTTCAAATCTTGGGAACTGGGTGCCATTAAAAAGCCAGACCACTGAGAAAAGGAACTGATTTGGAGACACTGCCAAGTATCTCAGCGTGTCAAGTGTTTTTCACACAGCGTTTCATCTCATGTTCACAATTTTTATTAGAAGCCATGTTATTCCCACTTTACTTCTGAGGAAACTAGGACTCTGATAATAACCAATTTGCCCAATGTCACACAGACAGCATGTGGAAGAGTGAGGATTTGAACTCATTTCTGTCTGGCTTCAAGTCTATACTGTATTCCAAAGGTTTTCCATCTGTGCTGTCAAGAATTCTAGAAATCCTCAGAGGCTCCTTGGGATCTCCTGAAGGGACATGATGGACATTGCACCTCTGGGGTCCCATCAGACTGGCTTAAGATTTCCTTCAGTGAAAGAGCTTTCCTATTAGCAAAACCAGCATGTCCTATTTCATCTTAAAAGAAGAAAAGAAGGCAAACAGCGCGGCTTGTTTTTGGACACACTGAATTTGAGAAGCACACGGGACAGGTGAAAGTGTCCAAATGTTAAATATGAAGAACTGATCTTAGAACTGAAGGTACAGCTTCAGGAGAATGTGGAGGGGAATTAGTGCAAGGGGCTGCCTAGTTCCTTGTTGGTGTTAGCTTTCTAGTATAAATAATCACAGTCTTGCATTTCTAATATTAGTAATCACTTTTAACAGTCATGTGCTAGAAAGGCTAAAAGTTCCTACTTGCCCTGTGATGCTGGATGTTGCTCTCTTGAATGTCTACACACCTCTGCTCCCAACAGTTGGGTATCTAATTTATCAAGAGCACTTGGGCTTATTCCCAAGCCAGTTTTTTTCTAGTTGCATTTGTTTTTATAATTCATAATTTAATTAAATAATATGTAAACCAATGCAATATGAATGCAAAGGAAATAAAGTTTTTCTTTGAAAAATAGGTTGAATTATTTGGAAAGAATAGACAAGTTACTTTGCCTTCAAATGAGATGAGAATGAGATTATTATATAATACTGGAGGAAACCATAAAAATCTAGACAGGCTATTATTATTATTATTATTATTATTATTATTATAGCTTATACTACAAGAAAGTTGAGTTGGCCTTCAAGCATCAGACCTTGGCCCTACATCAAAAAAGTGGGAAATTAATGTATATTGGTAAGTTAGTTTGAGATAAAAATAAATTGCTACATGGGTTTATATGTATTAATTTTTATGATGCTTGTTTAAAATGACTTATTTACTAACCTACAACTACTAACTGACCAAGTAGGATAAGAACCCATTTACCATGTATTTCTAGCCCTTGAACAGAAAGGGGATTTTTACCACTTGAGCCAGGTCAGTTACTTGACTTTTCCGATTCTTAGGTCAAAACAACTAGAAAACTTGGCAAGGAACAAAAAAATTGTTGAACTGGGTTGGAACTTCTAGAACCAATCAATATGAGAGGGGGCAGGGGCGAGAGTTTAGACTTTAAACGACTTAATTATGATTTCCACTTGGAAAATTATGTGGAAAGAAATTTCTTCTTATTTTAAATATATGTAGGCTCACTTATTATTGATCAGCACAATCCTGCCAATCTCCATGGTCACATAAAATAGGGTTCCAGGCCAGGCTAGCAGGGAATGGACCGCTGTGAAGACATTTTTAACTGCGTACACAAGGTCAGATTTTACTTTGCTGCCCTGGAGAAATACGAGGAGCTGGAGCAAACAGAAGGAGAGGCCACACTGCTCCCCAACAGCTGCTGCATCGTGACCCGGAAGCCCTGAGCGTTCAGCACCAGCCATGAGGCCTGTGTCTCTAATTGGCACTGCAGCCAGTTAAGACTCTTCCCTTTGTGTGCCCTAGACTGCCAGAGCCAGAGAGAGAGAGAGAGAGAGAGAGAGAGAGAGAGAGAGAGAGAGAGAGAATAATATGTGTGTGTGGTGTGTGATCACCTGCTTCCCTTCCCTTGTTGCCATGGGTTACAGAGCCAGAGCCAGAGAGTGGGGCCAAGCACTCGGGGTGGAAATAACTGCGTCAGCCTCTGAGAAAAAGAAATTAGAAATAGGGAGCAGGGAAACAATGGGCAAAAGAACAAAAATCAACATCCCAAGGCAGCCCAACTGTGAGCAAGGAAGCCAGGCCGCCGAAAGGAGAGCAGCCCTTCATAAATCTAGCTCCCACCAGACACGTTGGTCTAAACACGGAGGAAGAGAACAGAACAAATGCAAATGTCTACAGCAACCCTATGCCTCCAGCCCCTTGGGCCTTTTGCACAGGTCTAGGATCCACCTTGCAGAAAAACAAAGTCTGTTAAGAGTTAAGTCAACAGCTGTCAGGGAGCCCACCCTATGCATAGCATTGCGGAGTACCAGGCACTGAGCGGAGAGACGTACCAACAGGCTACAGGAAGGAGGCTGTGACCTTGGAGAGGCCACTGTTTAATTAGACATCTGAAGTCTGTAAGTCAGGCTTGTTGTGAACCCTGCACCCAAATACTCATTACTCTTCTTATTTGATGGCCCATCAGGGAAAAGAATGTCTTCCCCCCTCTTTCCTTTAGCTTCTGAATATTTTATATGAAATGTCATAGCTTGTAGAAGTAGAGGGGACTTTTCAACAAGGTCCAATCCCCTGATTTTATAGCTGGGAACACAGGCTCAGAGAGGTTAACTGCCTTGATCAAGATAACCCAGCCTGTTTGGGGCTTTTTTTTTGTTTGGTTTTGGTTTTGTGTGTTTGTTTGCTTGCTTGCTTCCTTTCTGCAGAGGAAGAAAAGGGGGGGAAAAGAGTCTTAAATGAGCCAGCTAATGTTTACTTATATCAGTCTCAGATGGGCTGGCCAGGAGGTGAGAATCCCACATCTCTCAGAACGAACTATCAAGAGAAGAGATAACTAAGATCCCTGCTTTTCTGAGAGGGCCACCCACTGCCTCTGGATAGGAGGCCAAGGGCCTCTTGCCAACAATGTTGCTCAGTCCAAGTCTCATGGATGGCAGGACATTTGGCAGGACATTGTTAGGACAGACATGCTAGTGAAGGTGTGATCTACAGGCCTTTCTGATTCAGCCCATGGTACCACCGTGAGCTTCCAGCAGCAATTTCTTCCTCCTCTGACCCCTGTCAGAGGAAACGCGTCCTCACTTACTACAGTGCCTGCTGACTTTTGCCATCCTCTCCTTCCTCAGGTCTGTGGTGAGCCTGTGTACTTCCCCGGTTACCATCGGCTATTGGCAGGAACTAATTCAACAAGAGGTTGTGACTAATCTGTGTGCCTGAAGGGAACTAGTTTTTTGGTGCTATATGGCTGACTAGCCACTTGCCAACTCTCTTTCCTGCTCTATCTCCACTTGTTAAATCCGGTGAGGTGGCCATTCTCCTTTTTGGCTCCTAGTGTGTCTTGCTATCTCAAGAATTTAGGCTCTTGCATTAAAACATGTGAGGAGTGGTGTCAACTGTATGCTTCTGGCAGCCACTGTAAAATCGTGATAGCCACCTGATGCCAGTGGGTGGAGAGAACTATGGCCGCTTGACTCCATGAGAGAGAGGAGCGTGACCCTTCGTAGAAGTGTGGCGAGGTGATCCAGCTCTTCCGTCTCCCCTGAGCTCCCCGTGGGAGTAGGGTGGGGAGAGCAAAGGCTTCTTAAAGGACAAATAAATGATTCCAAAGCTTCTGTGACTGTTTGTCAGGAAGCCCTAGGGAGCTCTGGCGCTGGGAACACACAGGAGCTGTAGGCCTCACCTGGGAACGCAGACTGTCCCCGGGAACCGCAGGAGACAGGTGTGCCCAGGTTCACGTCCCACCCACAGTACCACAGCTATTCCAAAGGAATAGAAGGGAGTTCAACTTCTCTCTGCTAAACAGATTAATCCAGATCCTAAATCCTGCTTGTTGCTAATGGCTAGATATCCCTGAGATGGATTCCTCGGCAAGTCCTTTGATCTTGCAGGCTCTCTGGGGGCTGCAGATTTCTCTCAGTAATCAAAGCCCATAGATCTTTTTTCTTTAGAGCTTTATCTGTACTCCGTGAGTTTTTCAAAATCCTTAGGCCATGTCCTTCTCTATTTCACTTCACTCTTGCTCTTCCTCTATCCAAATCACTTATTTACCTCTCGCTTTTGATCTCCACCCAGAAATAACCTCTCGGAGGTCTGGCATCAAGGACACACCAAGAAGAAATGTTTACAGAGCACCTACTGGGCGCCCCCGCAGGGCCAGGGCCAGGGTATAACTGCACACGTGGCAGATGTGCTCTGTCCTCACCACACTCATCTAGGGAGTCAGAAAGCCAGAGGTGGAAGTTTCTGTTGAGAAGTGGGAAGTTGGAGATGGAGAAAGGGAAACACAGCTACAAAGGCCCCCAAGTCAAGAGAGAGTGCGGCATGTGAGAGAAACTGAAAGGAGCCCAGTAAGTCGGGGTGTAGACAGCAAAGGAGGGACCGTGAGAGACGGTGTGGCAGGAGGCTGGCAGAGAGCAGCTCGCAGAAACCTGCAGACCTTCTAAACCACATCAAGGAATTAAACTTTATCCTGTGGGAAATGGGAGACATTGAATGTTATAAGCAGTGGGTGGTGTGATCAGATTTGAATTGTAGAAAGATGGACTCGAGACTGAAGGGGCCTGGGAGCATCGACAGGGAGACCAGTTAGGAGGAAAGTGAGTGGGGGTAATGACAAGAGTAGTGGCAGTGAGGATGAAAAATCTGAACAGAGACTTAGTTAAAAGTGGAGATGCCATCTGACAGCTGTGTGGGCTGGTGTGTGAGAAGAGCATGGGCTGCTCTGAGAGGCCTCATTAATTACCAAATAGGAAGACAAAGATGACCCCAGACGTCAGTCGCTGGTACTTGCCCAATCACAACCCCAGCCAAAGGGATGGGTCTAGAGGAGCCTGTGTTAAACAAGGCCACCCTACTCCACCTGGTCCCAGTTGATGAGACCAGGGGTAAGCTCCTGACCCAAAGGCAGGCTGTCCAGAGGCTGGCCAGCAACCTGTGATGTGGGCCTGTCCTATCACTAGGAGCTGGACCAGCTAAATTGGCTCTCTTGAGAATATAAACTATGAAAATGCCAAGAGAATGAGTCAGTTAGTAATGAGAGCTGAAGTTTGAAAAGGATGGAGCAAAAGGAAACATGAGCAAGCTGAAGCTATAGGGAAGAGGAAGACATGAGAAAGCAACAGTGGCCAGTCCATAGAGAGGATAGAATGCAACAGACGGCAGAAGTAAACAGATAAACCAATAGAGGGTATCCCTATAGTTACTGAGAGCCACAGAGAGCATAGGTACTTTCTAGAACTATCTCAAGCCCTGAGCATTTTCTATTTCAAATGCTGTTCCACAAGGATCCTTGCAATAAATCACCTCCGTAACTTGAGAGTCTTTGTTCATTGCAACAAAAGAGAATTGCCAAAACACTCACCTAATATTTTGCCCAGTGTCATGTGCTTGACTCTGCCCATCTTGCTGCTTATCTCCAGGGTGGTCCAGAGATGCTTGTCTGCCCTAGATCCCTGGAGGAAGGAATTGTCATCCCTGATGACTTTACAAAAGCTGCCGTTGGCCATACTCAGTAGGTACATCACAATCAGAAAGAATGTAAAGCTTCATTCCAGAGATTCTGCTCTATGGCAAAATTTTAAACCATGATGTGTTTCAGTGGGTTGAAAATGTCTTTGAACATGTGCTCCCGTATCCAGAGCTATGATTAATTACTGGTTGTTGCTGCTGGTTATGCCTGCAGCTCTCAGCAAGAAAATGAGTAAAAAGTATTTGAGCTTTTACATTCTCTATCTGACAAAGAGCCTCTTTAAAAGAAAGAAAGGACAAAAGAACAGGAAAGGAGAGGACAGGCAAAGAAAGAAAGGAAAGGAAAGGAAAGGAAAGGAAAGGAAAGGAAAGGAAAGGAAAGGAAAGGAAAAAAAACCAGAGCTGGATATAATTTATACCAAGGTTCCCATATTTTCTGGGCAGCCTGGGCCCAGCCAGCATCTGTCCTGAGATGAGCTATGACGGAGGCAGGTGAGTGGTGCTGCTTCTTCCCCACACACGAAGTTATCCTCATCATGCTCTGTGCACATTTCTGAATTAGTTCCAGCTAGTTAGTGTCACTGCAGGACAATTTAGACTGCCATTGTTTGAGTATTCAACATACTCTTCGATGATGGATTCCCAGAAAAGGCAAAATCCATTATTTACACACAGTAGGAAAATAAACCTTCTCCCCAGCCTACAACGTGAAGATCGGAGAGCTTTTCATTTTAGACAGTTGGAAATTTTGCATTCAAGTGGCTTTGTCAACTCTTTTAATCAATGTCTTTTGAAAAAACAAATTTAGCAATTCGGCTCCTTTATTCAGTGGGGGGTGAGGTGTAACTAAGGGTATTAGCTATCAATGAATGGTTCATGGTATATTAGCCGGCACTGGCTTGTAATAAAGTGCCACTAACTGACAGCTATGCCTTGAGGTAGTGTCACAGTAAAACAATAACAACAACACCCCCCCCCCAATTGAAAAGTACAGGTAGGGGAGTTCAGTTCAAAGAGCATTTCTCTCCAGCTAGAAGAAAAATACCCTTCCCCATGGATCAAAGGTGTTCCCATGGTCTAGACACAATAGTTTTCAACTCAATACAGCAGGTCATTGATGTTCTCTGCCCAGATGCTCTCAGCACGGGGGCCAGGTCGGGGAGAATGTGTGAATGGTGTCCCATGGACCTCAGGACAGGAGGTGAGGAGATCCCTGCTTATTAGCAAAGGCTTTGCAGGCGACCACTTCAGTGGTCAGGGAGACTTTGGGTGGTTGGTCAATGCAACTGGATTGGAGCGAAGAACTATAGAAGAGTATTTCCCAAAGTGTGTTCCTAGGGATGGATTAGGTATAACATAGGAAAAGGAGTCCAAGATCAGATAAGTTGGGAAAATTATGGAATAAAGAAAGCTACACAGGTTGCAAGATTTCTTGAATCTTTTAATAAGCTAATTAATCTGTAAAAAAGAATATGGTTTATGATCTTCCCAATTTCTTTTTAGCAGGAGGACCATGGGAGCCTTTTCATGGAGCAGCTCACCTCACTGGACTAGTATGCTGTGAAAATTCTTTGGGAGAGATTCCAGTACTTACTCTCTGACTCTTCAGAAGAGCCCATTATGTTGTCTCTTGTAACCAACTTAGTTCTGATCTCTTGCCCAGGTTCTTTCTTGCCCCTGCTCCAACCTGTTTTCAGCCTCACCCTTTGACACTGAAGGTCCTGTCGATTGTTCCAGGGACAACACTGACTCTGTCTCACCCTGACTAGGTCCTCCTAGATTATACTCCTGGGGGCCTTCTTCATGCTTGAACAATCATCTCTCCCAGTGCTCCCCCCACAGGATCTCAGAGCCACGGTTCACTGTGTGAGGCCCCGCTCAGCCCCCTTATGGCCCCTTCAGCAGGCAAACTTGCACTGATTATCCAGTGGCCGCACTAAAGAGCCAGCGTCCCCCACCTCACTTCAGGGTTCCTGATGGAGACACGGCCTGCTCAACCTCCATCCTCTATGGGTTCTGAGGTGCTATGAGGGGCTTACAGACTCCACGAGGCTTTGGGGGAAGAAGCAGTGGTTCCCTGCCCCCTGTATATTCCTTTCCAAAATCTGTCACTTTCCCTTTCTAACTAGAGTCCCTTCCTGCCTTGCATAAACAGCTGGTTGGGGGCGAAACCATGAGGAGGCGACGCTGTTCTTCCAAGCACCACTGTTTCTTATGCCCCATCCCCCAGGTATCCCCTTTGGAGCCGCTTCCCTCCCACCCTCATTAGCCTTTTTTTCCCTGTACAACCTGCTCCATTTTGATATCAGTCATTTACACATAAGTATAATTTTAAGTCAGTTTTTACCTCTCTAGGGACATTTAAAAAATATTAGATAATTAGGAATGGAATGAGTGGCCTCAGGAAGTAGGTTAGGGAGCTCTATTCCCTGCACGCTAAAAACCACAAGATTGCCTCTGCAGAATGCTAGTCCTGGCAATGACATTACATAGGAGAGCAAATCCAGGAGACTAAATAATTCCGTGCCACTGGCTAAGCTCCCAGGTGGTAAAGGTGGATAAGCAGATCCCATATTTCAAAAAAGTTATACCTGGAGCCAACCATTTAGTGCTGTGATTACAGCTCTCACCAGCTGAACTTTCACGCCATTTTTTATATTTTTATGTCTTATACTGCACAATGGCAGTATTATTGGACTGTGCAATATGTGAAAGAAGACAAGAGAGTGACCCAGAGTTGTAATAATGCATCGATGGGTTGGTCACCATTCAGAGCTCGGAACCCAACACTTGCTGAAATGAGGAGAGGTGCCTGATGGGAGCAACAGAAGGCACATGGGCCCTGCCTGACAGGACAGAGAACCACGGAGCCACATATTGAGAATGGTGGAGATGTACAAATGAGCAAGCAAGCAAACTGGCTAGCCAAGAGAATATGAATTGCCTTTTTAGTGAGTAGTCCATTTCCCCTCATATTGAAAAAAAAAAAGCCAAATAAACAAAAAAGAAAACCCATGCTAATAAGTTACAGCCATTTTGGATTCCACAGATGTCTGGTGTCCATCAGAGCTGCCCACAAGAGAAACCCATATTAGCAGCCTGCCTTGGCTGGCCAACATTGGCAGGGTATGAAAAAGAACACTTAGATTTAGTACTAGCTCCTTTCTGAGTCCAATTTTAGGGACTTTCCAAGTATGAAACTTTCTTTGTACAGAAATTGGTATTTCTTGCTATGGTGGCTAATGAGGTCACTAGGACCCATCAGCCATCTCCATGTTTCAGACTCTTGCACATGTCTTCTTCACAGAGGCCCCCTGAGCCACTCCATTTAGCTTCCATAAACACATACCCCTGTCTTCCTCCAACACTTGATTCTTTCAATATTATCTTCTATGAATTAAATACTCTGTGCTTTTACTTTGTCTACTTCCCATCTTCTCCACTCATTCCCCATAATGTAAGGGCATGAAGCCAGAATTTTTTTACAGGTTTTGTTCATTACCTGCTTTTTTCCCAGTGCCCAGAACAGTGTCTGAGCACATAGTATATGCTCATCAAAAATATATTGACTAAAAAAAAAAAATATATATATATATATATATATATATATATATATATATATATATTGACTAACTGACTGAACCAATTAAAACTGTCAACCCTCTGGAAAAGAACATTCCTCTCCCTTAAAATATGTAGTCTATTGTCCTACTCTAACACACTTAAATTTCATGCATGTTCTTAGAAATGTACCATGCCCAGAAGCAGGGTACTGCCAGTACTAATAAAGTAAGTGCTAAATTTTGGTGGATAGAAATAAATATAGCAAAGTCCACTAAAAGTTACTTTTCTGTTGCATATGTAATAAATTATACATCTGAGTTATACTTTCTTAATAGAAAGTATTGGAGTAGTACGCTACTTGCCCTCAGTTACAAAATGCTTCCCTGTATTTTCAGCTTTTTAAAAATTTTATTTATTTATTTATTTGACAGAGAGAAAGAGCACAAGCAGGCAGAGTGAGAGGGAGAAGCAGGCTCCTTGCTGAGCAGAGAGCCCAACATGGGGCTCAATCCCAGGACCCTGGGATCATGACCTGAGCCAAAGGCAGACGCTTAACTGACTGAGCCACCCAGGTATCCCTGAATTTTCAGCTTCATCTAGTAAGTTTCCTGAAAGATTCCTAAGAAAATTTCAGTATATAGACAGAAAACTGAGAAGGAGAACTGAAACCCAAACAAGTCAGGAGAATTGCTGGAAGACCATGGAGCTGGAAAAAGACATATTTAAGTTAGGAATTCAGCTTCACAATTCCCTCACCAGTGAGATATCTGCTTGCCACAAATGTTGTATTAGAATGGTGCTATGCATTTCCACATTATTTACTAGTAAATAAATTTCATTAAATTTCCAACATTGAAAGTTGAGTAAAGACTGAGTCAAGACCCTAAAAGGCATATATACAAGAATCCACAGCTTCTCAAGCATCTATCATATGGAACATTTCCAATTAACTTTTATCACCTACCTGGTAATTAGAAGGTTGTACCATCCAGAAACCCTTTTAACATTTATTTTATAAAGATAGCACTGAAAGGGACCTTGGTCATTGTCCATGCAGGTTGCTTTAACAAGAATACTAGATGGAGTGGCTTAAAGAGCAAACATTTATTTCTCACAGTCCTGGAGGCTAGAAAGTCCATGATCAACATGCGGCAGATTCAGGGCCTGGTGAGGGCCTGCTTCCTGGTTCTTAGAGGGCTATCTTCTCATTGTTCTCACAAGTTGGGAGGGGTGAAAGAGAGCTTTGGGGTTTCTTTTGTACCAGCACTATTCTCACAGTTCATGAGAGCTCCACTCTTGTGACCTAATCATTTCCCAAAGGCCCACCTCAAAACACTCACACTGAGGATTAAGTTTCAACATATGGATCTGGGAGGACACAAACATTCAATCCATATTAGCCATAATCTGCAGAATTCCTGCATTTTTACTTGAGAACTCGAAGGTCCTCGAAGTTTACATGTCACAAGTGAATTAGTGGTAAAGCCAAAAGTAGGGCAAACTTCTAACTCCAGACTATGTTCCTCTCGGTACCCTCTTCCCTCAGATAGCTTACTTGGACGGATGAAGACAATCGTTAAGTTCCCTCTGAGCTTTCTTTATGCCAGAGTAGCTAATTCAAACCATTGCAGCATTTCATGATATTTCCCAGCACGTTGTGGCTTTATAGGTACTCAAGTATTTGAGGATGTAAAATGACAAAAACAAAACTGAATAGGAGGAATTGAGAAGACTGACTCCAGTTTTCCTTCCATTCCCATCAGAAGTGACTCTGTGCAAAGCAGGGGAAACTAGCCTTGTCCTTGGGGCTGTCGGGAGCTGAGGCTGGCCTTGGCAATAGGGGGATCTCAGAAGACCAACAGGGGGAACTGAGGACTCACCTTGAACAATGTACTTTGTCAACACCTGTAATCCCTTCAACACCTAGCTCAGTGCTCATATTTATTGAACTGAATCTGTACAAAATTTAAAACTGAGCTTGGAGCAAACCTTATTTGGTGTTAGGGGACAAGACATCAAATGAAGCACATTTTTCTTTATTTTTTCTACCCTTCTTGTTCTTTTAAATAAATGCGGTTTCAAAAAAAAAGGTAAATAATCTTTACTTCATGAGATTGTTGCAAAAACTAAATGACATAATTCATATAAAGCGATTAACAAAACACAAGACGTAGAGTTTAATAAATGCATGTGATGGCGATAATGATGATACACACATGCCTTCTGCCTTTGACAAGGGGTCTGGGCTCAATTATTTATTTTAATATTATGAAGGTGTAGCATGAGATATATTTGATGAAGAGCAGTTCTTTATCTTATTTGCGGTGGTGGTTCATGCATCTATACATGTGATAAAATTGCATAGAATTACACACATATACAACCAAGTGCCAGTAAAACGGATGAAATCTGAATAAATTACATGGACTGTACCAATGTCATTTTCCTGGTTTTGACACTGTCTGTAGCTACGTAAGATGTTACCATGGGGAGACTGGGTGAAGGTACAGAGGGCCTTCTTCTTGTAACTGCTCGTGCATCTATTACTATAACATAAAATAATTTAAAAATAAATAGGTTGTAAGAAAGGATTCATAGTTTTCCCATAATTTTTACAATCTCTAAAAGATTTTGTTAAAAATATAGATGTTTCTATGTTTCCTCATCTATTGAAAAAAACTTAAGAGAAAAATTCTCATCTCTTCCTGGAGATTACTATCATTTAAATGGAAACCATTTTTGCCAGTAAATGTGGTTCTATGAGTTTGAGACAGATTTATGCAAATAGCTGATTCGTAATATCACTCACTTAAAAGATATTTCATCTTTAGGTATACAGTGTAGGGGTTGAAACTTAAATGTTGCTGAGCAGCTGCCAACTATTAAAATTATAATAAAATCAAGTGGTCATTACCTAAGGGGTGGGGGGGAAACAAGCACGAGTCTAAAGAAACTTCAAAAAGAAAACAGATAAAAAGATCCAATATGTTCCTAAGAAAAATTATGCACCTGCTGATCCCCAAATAATACATTATGCATGATAAGAAACCTGTCTGTGCATTCACAGAAAGACGTAAAGCTCCATCCATTTGCTTCCAAGGGAAATTCTATTTTCTGTAAAAAGCTGCTCAATTTAGAATGAAGGGATTAACTTATATTTGACCACTAGGTGTCACTGTTGGTGGTGTCGTGGGCTCTAAGGAGGGGGAGGGGAAATCGAAAGCAATCTCTTAGGGTAGTTTTCTGGATTCTGAGATTTTTTTTTTAAACATAAAATTCTCATATTATTGCCATTTTGCCTCTCTGTGTTAAGAGGGATGACATGGAAAGGAAATAGAGAAGTGTGAAGATAGAGTTCTTGGAGAATTTCTGTACTCGGTGGCCACCCCATCACTTAGGGAGGTGGGAAGCGTGTGGCTTAACTATGGAGCTCTAATACCCTACAAAAACTGACTATTAAACACAAGCCCATTTTAATAATTCCCTAGCCACATGGCAGGAAAGCAGAAAAACATCAATCACTTCACGTTCAGAGAGGAAGCAGTCCTCAGCCATGTCTGCCTGATGCTCAAGAAATTAGATGAATAATTTATATCAGAAAGCAGAGTGAGGGTCAGTGCGTGAAGGGGTTTTGAGGAAGGAGCTATTGAAGCACGTCAGAAACACCATCCGTGAGGCCACAAACAAAGCCTGTTGGAAGAGTCTCAGGAAGTTGAATGGGATTTTTTTTCCATCAGCTATCAGCAAAGTATAATTTAATTCTGGACTTGGCTATAAGAAATGGGAACTTTTTCAAAGCCCATGGAAAATCAAACAATGAAAAAGAGATTTTCCTGGTGTTGTACTTGGCACAGGACTCCAGCAATAGCAAGATGGGTGGTGCCTGTCTAGTCTCTGGAGGGGGGTAGTCCTTTTCTCCAGAACAATCTGGGCCTGCTGCCAAGCTTCAAGGTCAGGGGCCTGTTCCTGGGGACCCAGTGGCATACCCGGGATCTGTAGGCCCGCTGGGCTCATTGGCAGAAGCTAGCAAAGGAAACTGCTATGTGCCAGTGCTATTTCAGGCAAGCGTCTCTAGCTGGAGCTGTTATTCTTTCACTTTCCTAAGGGGAAAAAAAAATGTTTAAGAAAACCAAGGAGTTGGGATGGAAGGGAAGTTGGAGGATAGAGCCCAAATGAAGGGTAGAAATCCCTAATAAGCATCCAGAGGAGAATTTCTTTAAATGGAGGGGGAAGTTGACCAAATGGCCCCCAACTTTTCATACTTGAAAATATTTCCTTGCTCATTTATGTTAGAAGCTAATGCATGAAGTGACCATTTCTATCCTCTACTTTAGACATTTCTCAGGGCAGTATTAGTGATTTTTTTAACCACATTCACTGAAGGCAAGTTAGTGAGATAATCATTTAATAAATGAAAAAAGAGGAAAATAAGCAGATAACCTTGACTGCTAAGTGTATGCTAGGTATCATTCTCAGTGCTTTCCAGGTATGAACTCATTTAATCATCAAACAACCACATGAAACAAATCTGTTATTATTCCCATGATAGATGGAAGAAACTGAGGCAGAGAGAGGTCAAATAGCTTACCCGCGGTCACAGAGCCTTCTAAGTGGTAGTCTGCCTCAACGGTCACTCATTGAAGCAGTCACAAGATCAGGACCAAAGCTGGAGTCTGACCCTCATCACCCAGTTTCTCCTTATTGGACCACCTTTAGCCATCTTTTGATTTGTGAAAAATATCTTTCCCAAAGTCAAGAGGCTAACCAGAGACCCACGGAATGTTTGCCCAGAGGGATTTCTTCACTAGCTACATTCTGACAAAATGCCACAGCAAAGGATGAAAGACATGCTGGAGTGGGAGGTATTGGCCCTTGACAGTCATGCATCTCACGGCTGACAGCTCTAAACCTTATCTCAGGTAAGCCCTTGTGACATCTCTCTGGACCCATTTTCATTCTCATTTCTATGATGCCCAGTCAGAGTCCCCTAGGCTCTATGAGACTGTATCAACCTCCCATTGTGATCTACATGAAAGCGACTTCCAGAAACTGTAGGTAACAGTAGTTTGTATGAAAACATATCTTTTCCAAGGGATTTTAAATGCTTACCCCCTACCACATACATATACACTAAACTTATGCCAAAATCCGTCGAAACCAGTTGTGTAATTGTACACAAAATAGCTGAAGCTTCACAAAATGCCTTATGGGCACCGATTTGAGGGCTGAGGGGAGAGACAAAGAAAACATATGTGTTCCCTAATAACCCTGGAAGCTGCATTGATTCTAATAGATAGTTTCTAGTCCAGCAACAGTATTGCAATTTGTCATTAATGGATGGGGGAACTCCAGTTTCCTTAGTTGGAATGAAGCCACTATTAGTATATCGCTCCCTCCCCCTCCAAAAAAGAAGAGAGAGAAGAAGAGCAACCCCAGGAAATAAATCCAGAGGAAGCATTGGCTCTGGAAAGTAAAAACAAATATCAGAGTACAAAATGTTTTGTGGAGGCTCTCATGCTATTACTTTTAGGACAGACACTAAGCGTGAATGGAATGGAATCATCCAACAGATTTCTCATTCCTGTTGTACTTTTAATGAACCAGGAGTTATTTCATGATTTGTATAGGAAGCCAATTATGCAACCAGAATTAAAGGGACTTTAGGGACGCCTGGGTGGCTCAGCAGTTTAGCGCCTGCCTTTAACCCAGAGCGTGATCCTGGAGTCCTGGGATCAAGTCCCACATCAGGTTCCCTGAACGGAGCCTGCTTCTCCCTCTGCCTATGTTGCTGCCTCTCTCTGTGTGTGTGTGTGTGTGTGTGTGTGTGTGTGTGTGTGTGTCATGAATAAATAAATAAAATCTTTAAAAAAAATAAGGGACTTTAGAATTAAACTGCCTTCAATTCAAATGACCAAAGAAACCTAACTTTCAAGATCCTACCTCAAATCTGGTTGATTTTTGGAAATGTTTTCTTTAGATACCAGTTCCGCATTATGGTCTGATTGGGGTGATAGGCATTAAACAATTAATCGTAACAATAAGAGTATAGCTATCGGTTATGATAGTGAAATATAAAAGTTAAAAAGTAATTTGAAAGACTGAGAAGAAATCAGTTTAGTTTCCTTTACTATAATAAAGGAAAAAATAAAGAAGGAAACAAAAAATGTTTATTAAGTTGATCGCACTTAAATGCAAAGTTCCAAAAAAATTCTTCCACATTCATGAAACCTAAGTACCATAAGCAACCAATTGTCAATCTATCAGAAATAAATTTTCACTAATGACTATATTTTATATTCATATTTTCAACAAACAGTTTTGGGTTCTGCTATGGATTGGATAGTATCCCCTCAAAATTCATACGTTAAAGACCTTACCTTCAATGTGACCGTATTTGAAGATAGGACTTTATGGAGGTAATTAAAGTTAAATGAGGTCATAAGAGGGTCCTAATATGATAATATTGGTGGCCTTAGTTACCTCTGTCTCTCACTCTCCATGAGACTGGTTAAAGAAAGGCCGTATGAAGACACAACAAGAAGGTGGCCTTTTGCAAGCTAGGAAGAAGTTTCTTCAGCTGCCAGACCTTGATCTGGGACTTCCAGCCTTCAGACCTGTGAAAGAAAATTTCTGTTGTGTAAACCACTCAGTCTATGGTAATTTATTATGGGAGCTTGAGCTCACTAATATGGGCTCCTACTTTGTGTCAAAGATATTACTGCTTGCTGGTCTACAGTGGTGTTCAGCTCAGATATGGTCCTTGCTCTCTTGAAGTTTATGGTCTGATTGGGGTGATAGGCATTAAACAATTAATCATAACAATAAGATTACAGCTATCGGTTATGATAGTGAAATATAAAAGTTAAAAGGTAATTTGAAAGACTGAGAAGAAATCAATTTAGTTTGGGAAGTCTAGGAGATGACATTTAATCTAAGTCTTAGAAATGAGCAAAAGGTTAGCCAGATGATGATAAAGATAGGAGTTTCTGGACAGAAGTAAGTTTATGCAAAGGCCCTGAGGCAGGAAAGGGGATGTTGATTTTAATAACTGAAAGAAGTGATTGGAAGTATAGCATGGTGAGCAAAGAAAAAAGAACACAATATAATTCATTTTGTAAAATATCACTGGAGCTTCAGTGCAGAGAATAAATGGCAGAGGGAAATGCAAACTGATGCAAAAGGGACTAGCTAGGAGACAAGAGCCTGGAAGATAGTGGCTTCAACTAGGGTGGTGCCTATGAAAGTAAGAAGAAGTAAAGAGACTCCAGGAGTCCTTTTGTAGGTGGAAACAAAAGGATTCAGTTATTTAATGAAGGTGGAGGGAAGTGGTTAGAGAAAAGATAGTATTATGGATGACTCTCTGGTTTTCAATACGAATAACTAGTGCCCATATATGGCATTTACAAATAGGAATAACTAGCAAAGCAGCAGAATTGGAAAGTGAGAACCACTGTTTGGAACTGCTATTGTACTTGCTTCTATGAGGCTGATCTTGAGATCAACCGTGAGACTATTCTCTGAGGTGAGACTCTGGATGTATCATACACACCAAATTCAGTAGGTGATGAGGATAAATGACAAAACCATGAAGATCAGTGCAGTTCCAGTCAAACTTCTTGAATGTAAGTTATTGCAGGCTTGGATTAGGCTCCTCTTGCAAGTTTACCCATTGCTGGACAGCTATTGGGAATATGAGGAAAGGACAGCTCATGAACTTGTTCAGACCTCACCCCCATACTCAAGGGCAGGATCACAGGTCACAGATGAGCTGAGGGAATCCTTCCAGCTGAGCCAATACATGACTCAAGATACTTGGAGGCCGTAGCAGTTTTCCCTGGATCCCTGGGCATAAGGGGATTCTGGGGGGAATTTATTCCCACTTATTTCTCCTACCATAGACTTGGTGCCACCACCACTGTGGTCTGTTAGACATAGGACTAAGAACTCTTTTGCCAAAGGCCTTGAGGGTGTATTACCCTTCCTTGCTCTTCCAAATAGTCTAATATTAAACAATAAGATGCACATTTGAGAAACATATTACAACAGATATGGATCTATAGCTATCACAACAGAGACTACTGGTTTCCTTCTAACTCCCATTCTTTCCTCCCTCCATAGCAATAGGACTGTAATTCTTAATGAGACAATGGAAGCTGGGACTAGCATTGTGTTGGTGGAGATGAAAAAATGTGTTGGGCAGGAAAGCTAAAAGGTAAAACCAGCAGGAGTTGGTGGTCATTGGATATGGGGACTGAGGAAGCTATTCCAGGAGACAATGTCCAGGTGCCTTATTTGCAAAAGAGAACAAATAATGAAGCTGTTTCCAAAGAGAGAGAAGACCAGGTTTGGGAGGGGAGGTCATGAGCTGCATTTGGAAATGCTGACACCCATGAAGAGATCTCTTTCAGATCTTTCAGGCAGCTGGATACACAAGCCTGGAGTTGAAATGAGGGATCCGGACTAGAAATATAAATTTGTGAACATCAATATTTCCTGATTAAGTAATAAAGGATGATCTTGCAAAGGAGACTAAATAGGAAAGGTAAAAGGTGGAAGAGAAAACTAGGAGAGTATATTGTCATGAAAGACACAGGAGGAGAGTATTTCAAGTAGGAGGGGCTGGCTATGGCATAAAGTGTTTCTGAGACTTTAGGTTCAATGATGACTAAAACACATCCCTTGAATTTAGCCACATGGAAGCCACTGGTGACTCTGGGGAGAATTGTTTCCAATGATGAGGGAAGCCAAATTAAACCAAGTTGGACAGCGACCAGCATGTGCGAAATGGAGCCAGCAAGTATAGTCGACGCCTCATTTCCCTTGCCAACTACTCCTCCCCAGTCACCATTACTCATTAGCAGTGGCCAGAAGCTCCTCTCAGTACAGTCTTCTATGTAAAGATCACTGCTACCATTGAGTAACTCTACTCAGGCTACTATTGAAAAATGTAGTTTTTACATTTTTTTTAAAGATGATCTTCACCTGTGATGGAACAAGAGTTTGAATGGTTTTTATGGCAACAAAGACAAATGTGCAGAATGATCTGTTCACTCTTTCTCAGTCCCTTTTGTAAGAAGGTTAAACATAGGCTTGGAGTACAGCCCGGTCATGGAAGTGACTAAAGCTTCCATTTGGGGTTGATGTCTGGCCCTCTTTGCTTTGCTCCTATCATCATCCAAATGACCTGTTGAAATCTCCAGTTGTGGGCAGCAAGTGAATAGGGAATCCGATGATAGGATCCCTGCTTTGTGAGCTATCCAAGCAGAAGGAGAGGGAAAAGCAAATGTACACCTTAAGGACAAATCAAGGAAGCATTCTTTCACCCAAGGCCAGTTTTACAAATCTATCTATTACAGATAAAAGTTCAGACTTGGAGGGGAAAGGAGCAGTAAAAGACAGGGGCAGTTAAGTGAGTGAATGGAATGTATCTACAAAAAGAGGGCTCTTAAGAAATAGTTTTAAAGTGAGAATTCTATAGTTTGGCACAGATTAAGAAGGATATTTATAGCCAAGGGCAGTAGAATACTTGGAAATGGCTTAGCTATTAGAGGGACAGAAAGGAAGAAAGGAGTCAATTCTAGCTTCAGGGTTTGTACGGGTCTGTAACCCTTGGTCAGAAGTCCCCACATTGAAAAAGCTCTGAAGAGATCCCTGGGTGGCGCCGCAGTTTGGCGCCTGCCTTTGGCCTAGGGCGAGATCCTGGAGACCTGGGATCAAATCCCACGTTGGGCTCCCGGTGCATGGAGCCTGCTTCTCCCTCTGCCTATGTCTCTGCCTCTCTCTCTTTCTCTCTGTGACTATCATAAATAAATTAAAAAAGAAAGAAAGAAAGAAAAAGCTCTGAAAATTGAATGTTTTCCCTAACTTATTTGGCAGTCAGTTCTGACTTGACCTGAACACATTTGGCTGCAGCACCTGATCTGGAAAGATGTAAACATTTTCACAATTACCTCACTTCAAGGCGAATAGTCACCTGCCTTATTGCAGAAATATTAATGCTTGGTTACAGAGTGCTGCCCAGATCTACTGGGATGTTAGACACTGAAGTGCAGATAACACTGATTTATCTTCCTGAAATATGGAAAATTTTGAATTCTGAAACACATCTGGCCCCAAGGATCTGGGTGAAGTATTGTGGACCTACAGGGGGAGAGGCCAAGAGAACTATATTCTTGGCTGAATGAGGATGATTAACAAAGAACAAATGCAGAGACCACCACCTGGGTAAGATGTCCACCTTTGTGGAACACACATGGGGCCTGTAGTTGCAGTCAGGAGGTGTGGATCATCCTGGGGCTGATTCTAGCCCTGTGTTCTTGTAAGATGGAGGTCTAAAGGGCCCTGATGGTCTCCAACCAGGAAACCCATGTTTTTTGAGGGCCTGCTGCATGCCAGGCACAACTCATTACCTCATTTAATTCCTCACATCAGCCCCTTGAGAAGAGAAAATAAGAATCATGGAGTAAATGCCACAGTTGGGGATCATAGTAAGTCTGTGTAAGTCCAAAGCCCATTCATTGCCCATTACACCATGTCGTTCTGAACATAAGTCAATGAGCAATTGACTAGAGAGCACTAGAGAGAGCAATTATACCTAATTCTTATGGATATATTCCATATTCAGGCACCTCATTTATTTCTCAAAACCATCAAACTGGGTTGTATTATGATCCCATTTTTCAGGTGGAGAAACTGAAGCTTACAGAGGAGAAGTAACTTGTCCAAGGTCTTATAAACCTAATCAGTGGTGGAGCTGGATTTCAAACCAACATCTATCTGTCCCAGAGCTGGCCCTGCCATCCTGTATGCTATGCTTCATCCTGAACATAGATTGCTGGTGCCATGGCGAAATATTTACACACACACACACACACACACACACACACACACACACACACATAGATACAGATACAAACATACAATCCCTTTTCTTAATAGCCATGTGATTATCCAGAGTTAAATGTCAATGGCCTTCTGGGATCTCTCTGAAGGGTGAAGTGATAAAGGTCACAGTGATGGCCACAGAAACCTGTTTATTATCAGAGGATTACATTTCCTGTCACTTAAATGAGCCAGAGACCTCCAGACACTCCAGCAAGTCTCCCATTACACAGGAGAACAGCTTCAACATCAAAAGAGAGTGAGATATGGGCAAAGGAGAGGGAGGCACGCTTTTCTTCAGCTGTTGATGGTTGGTCAAGTGAGTCTAATGGCTTATTAATAAGAAGCAATTAATTGTGTAGCCAGCCCAGTAGTTCTAAGAAATGAAATCCCAAATCTGATACATGAAGGGCATCAGGGATTGAATAACTGTTAAAAAGAAGTTTCTGGCACTGTTTTGCATCAATAAAGATGTAAAGAACAAAGGAATAGCGTACAACTGCACAATCAATAGACACTTGAAATACAAAAGCTGAAAAAGTGAAGAAGTGTGAAACCTGGTAAAAGGTTAATATCTGCCTTCCAGAGAGGAAATCAGAATCGTGGAGACGCAGAGTTGGAAAGGACCTCAAGAGGTCATCCTGATCCACAGCTTAAATTCTCCTTGGCTGGGGACAGTTAATTTCTTATTTAAAACACGCAGAGAATTACAATAAACTGTATTCCAGAGAAACAGGAGAATGTGCATCTACTTTTTGCAGGCATTGGATACCTGGTCCATTGGGAGCAGTAAATCAGAGTCCCAAACCATGAAATACAAAGAATTTCTGGACTCATCAGACCTCTGGTGATGAACAAGACTGACATATGCCTGCATTCCAACAGAAATCATGTGAAATCAAAATTTCAGCCAAAAGAGATCTGGACCCTATAATGGGAATTCTTATAATTCTAAAGCCAGAACTCATAAATTTCAGCCACTGAAATGAAGGGATGCAGAGGCCACTTGGGGGAATCCCCTGGTCCATGTGGTGGTTGTGACAACCTGTGCTACTTGGCAGGAAATGATATCCACATGGAAGGGATGTTCATAGTCTATAATGATAAGCTAAGATAATTCTAATGCTAAACTGAAATTAAAACACAGACACACACACAAACACACAGACACACACACACACTTGGAGACACCAGGAATGTAAGAGACATAGTCATAATAGCATTTGTTTGTATCACGATGTTAATTTATTAGTTAAGCCTGAAATATGTAAGATTTCTATCTTTCAGTGAAGTTGCTCTAGCGATGCCCCTGCATCCAAAATGTCCTGAATTCCTATTAATAAGGCTAAAGGAAGACTCAGTAAAATGTTTGGAATGTTTTGAGATCTCTGAACCCCTTGGGAACACCAGGCATAAAAATAGGACAGATTTAATGATCTCTATATCATGCAATGCTTGTTGCCTAGAAACATCCCCCAAAGATTAGTAGATACTGTTTTAGCCCATACTCCTATATTTCTGAGTCTTTTACGCTTGTCCATTTAATCAAAGAGGGGAAATATACAATTTAGATCTAGCCAGACATTGTTTTATTCTTGGGTGCTTTTTAGGGACGTGCCAAGAATTCAAGGGACGTAGGGAGTTGTTTCATTGGTCAGCAGAACATTCCTGTGAGGTTAAATACGTTTGGTCATAAGTATTGCCGTATCAATGCTATGGCTGAGGAAATAAGATCAAAGATTCGGGGGTGAGGCCAACACTTCTAACAGTAATCCCTTTCTTTTCAGTCTAAGAGACTGTCTTGGTAAGAACAATCCCCTTTATGGGACCTGAACTGACAAGCAAAGGCCATTTGTAATGAGACTTTTCTTTTAGTTATGAGATTGTCTTCTAAACTAGTCAAGTCCCATGAGCCTTAAAATATAAAACTGGCTGACACAACCTAATTTTAATACGGCAAAATACTTGTCATGTCAGAAATGTATGAATGTGATCAGGTTTTAACTTTTTTTTACAAGGGTTTCACAGCATTTGTGCCTAGATCGTCTAATCTTTGAAAGACTGGGAACTATAGAAGTCAGAGCTCCACTCAGTTGGCTCCATAATAGAACTAGTGGTTGACTCTAGGATAGCATGAGGCAACAGGACACACTGTGCCCATGTTGCTATGGTTGCACCTTCTGAGACCCATCCTTGACTCAAAAGAAAAGACCCAGTTTCCTTGGGGACATCCAGGTAGTTGGAGTAACTAATCAAGATGGACAGTACCTTGCCTGGATGCTGAGAAACCCTTCACATTTCTCTTTGAATACACATTCTCCATTCCCCAATGGGTCATGGGAGGGAAGCAGGTGGCATTAAAACATGCTTGTGCCTTATGTCTGTGAGTCTGTGACTCTGGGTAAAGGCCCACTCATTAAGAGGGAGAAAAACCTGTTTCAAGTTCCACCTCTGGAACTAGGAACTTTAATCCTTGATTAGATAAATAGTAAGATCAGTGAGTAAGAATTAGAAACCATACCTAGAATCCTACCAGATTAAAAGGTCTTATGAACACATCACATTGTGTCCCTTAAGGGGAAAGAAATCACGAACCCACTCATTTCCATTTGGCTTATTGAGAAGGATCCAGAATAATACAACAACGTTAAAGATATTTCTATAAGTCTTGTTCCACCCCCCCCCATTACTCTTTTTGTTTGGTATTTATGTGAAATCACAAGGAAGAGTCACTATTAATAAATACACATTGAGTGTCAGAGACGTGCTAAGGGAATTTTGAAGTACAGTAAGAAACATGATATTGTGAACCAACAGATTAACACAGGCATATATTTTATTGTCTCTATGCTATGATGTTTTTATGCATTGATCCCATCTTATAAATCAAGTAAATAAACAAATAGAGTTGGCAATAGCTCATGAGCGTCTGTAGACTATTTAGGCTATTACAAGGAGGAATGAATGTTTTTCTTTTCATGTTTTACCAAACTTGCTAATTTTATGATGTGGCATGCCTGATTTTTCCCAGGACTTGAATGTTAAAAATCTCTTGATGAACACAGAATAGATTAATTGATAAAATAGAAAACGGTTTACAAAAGTGGAGTACGAAATATGTTCTTTGCCCCATGTACAATGTAATATTATGTTAATAACCAGTAAACACTCTGAGCACATGTGCATGCTAGATTGGAGAAACAGTTGAAATCTTGCACAATGGTGGTTTTCTTCCACTGATTCCCAGAATGGAAACAACATGAGATGTCTCTCATTTTTGAACGTATAAGCAGAAGGATTACAAAAAAGAGGAACACTTCATTGCATCAAGCCTGAGTGTTAGAACCAGAGGTAACGACACACCTGGAAAACCAGGAAGAGGAAAATTTATGAGATAATGACCCCAAACTATAATCTTAACAAGAAAAATAACATGAATCAAGCATTCAGGTTGTCAGGCAATGTCCCTATGCAGTGGACCTTCTGGCCTGTCCAGAATTCCCTTTTCTTTTTCCTGGGAACTGTATCTTTAATTTCCTGTGAGGAAACCACCCTTCCCTAATCTCAGGTAACAATGAGATTAGGAACATTGCTGCTCCTGAGGTAGACGTGTAAACCAAGCTTTTACCATCAGCATATGCCCTCCCCCTGGCCATTATTATTGTCTAAAGCACAGGCACGTGACTCCAGTTTGATCAATCGTAACTAGGCTGTTTGCTGAGCTGAACATGAACTCAGGAGGATATAAGTCTAAAATTGCTAGGGGCCAACATATGAAGAGGAATTATCCAAGAATAAAGCCAACAAATGGGAGAATAAGTAAGAATGAGGCTGCGTCCAAATAAATTTGAGCTCCAGGATCTACTATGCCTAAATGCACCTGGATTTTTAAATTATTATATGATCTATTAAATTCCTTTTAATATAAGTCACCTTAGGGGTGGGTTTTTGGCTCCAAGACAGTCCTCAGTAACACACTCCAAAAAAATAAACATGGGCCATAGTGGGCCAGTGAATATGAAGTCTGAGTCTGTCATAGATGACATAGATGACATAGAATTCCCATCTGTGCCCCAAATGAACTAACGCCCTTCACTTGTCGAGCTCATGTGCCAAATACAGAGTCAGCCAGAGGTAGAAGTGTACCATGAAAGATTACAGTGGTCATACTGGGGAGAAACCATCTCCAGGCTAGGATAATTTAATAATTAAGTAACTATTAAGAAACTAAAGTCCAAATTGACACAGGTAATATCCGATTTATCCACTGCCAACAGCAAATGAAGAAAAGAGAAGACAGAAATGGAGACCAGCTGGTGGACATGTTTTAAATTTGCAGAGCATCAGAGTAGTACGCAATGAGAAAACACAAGTTTGTAGAGGTTCCACTTCAGTAGACCAAGTACAGACTTCCAGGAAGCTTTTGATAGGCAGGTTTTCCTGAGTTGTCTCCATCATTCCATCAAGCTCCTTCTGACCGCTGTCTGATATGATCTGAAATTTTCAGGTAAAGTAGAGGCAGAGAGAAAGAACTACTTTCCTTTGATCAATTGGATGCACTTTTGTAACATATAAGGATTGCTTTGTAAGATAAAAATATAAGAATTTTAGTGTATTAAATCCACACATGAGTATACAAAGAATAAAGGTTTGTGTAGGAAAAATTGAAGGTCAGGATAAGTGCATTGAGGGGGACCTGTAGACAATCTAAACTTAATTCTTGGGATCCCTGGGTGGCGCAGCGGTTTAGCGCCTGCCTTTGGCCCAGGGCGCGATCCTGGAGATCCCAGATCGAGTCCCACGTCAGGCTCCCGGTGCATGGAGCCTGCTTCTCCCTCTGCCTATGTCTCTGCCTCTCTCTCTCTCTCTGTGACTATCATAAATAAATAAAAATTAAAAAAAAAAAACTTAATTCTTAGGGCAGCCCGGGTGGCTCAGCGGTTTAGTGCCACCTTCAGTCCAGGGCCTGATCCTGGAGACCCGGGATCAAGTCCCACATTGGGCTCCCTGCATGGAGCCTGCTTCTCCCTCTGCCTGTGTCTCTGCCTCTCTCTCTCTCTCTCTCTCTCCTTCTCTCTTTCTCTCTCTGTGTGTCTCTCATGAATAAATAAAATCTTAAAAAAAAAAAACAACTTAATTCTTAAATGTTGACAATACAGAAAAGAAAATTGGAAAGCAGGACAGGAACAATTGAAGTGAAAAAACTAAAGATTTTTAATGCAGGTGAGAGTCTCAAGAACATGACATACAATAATGATTTAAAATAAGGGCCAATCGAGGCTTAAAAATTCAGACAGACCCAGATGTCCCTGGTTTCCACATCTCCCAGTGTGACTGTGAGAACCTGTTACTCATCCATTTTCTTTACCCCATTCAGAAAAAGCATGGACTTCAAGCTAGATTGGGAGCTTCTCAAGGGCAAGAGATATTTCTTCTTCTTCTTTTTAATTTATTTTTATTTTTATTTTTCTGAATTTTAAAATTTATTTTTATTTTTAAAAAGATTTTGTTTATTTGATGAGAGAGAGAGCACACAAGCAGCAAGAGTAGCAGAGGGAGAAGTAGACTCCCCACTGAGCAGGGAGTCTGACATGGGACTCTAGCCCATGACCCTGGGATCATGACCTGAGCCGAAGGCAGACACTTAGCTGACTGAGCCACCCAGGCACCCCTTCTTTTTCTTTTTAAATTCCCATGGCCTTCCACAGAGGCTGTCAAATACTGCTGCATTCATTGGTTAATTATCCCAAGTGGAAGTGACAATGGCATTCTGAATGAGAAAATAACAGTCAGAAAGGTGATGAGTTTAGTTAAAAGTCACAAAACTAGTTAGAGGAGCACCCGAAGCAACAGTTCAATATTCCTGAGATGAAGAAAAACTGTTCATCTGCCTGAAAAAGTATACTGGATAGTAGTGACTTTCCTAATCAATTAAAAGGCGGTTGCCACACAGAACAGGGTGATACTTTAATTATTGCAAGGAATAGAAGATTCCTTTCTGTCTTGTTTTGCCCAGAGATGGTGAACTGAGGAACGGAGAATGGAGCGTAATAAAAAGAAACTTCCACAAATATATTACCAAAAGCTTTATTTGGACTCCCTGTTTGGGCTGAAGCACCTAGAGACATCAACTTACCAGTAGGTCTTGGGTTTGTTAGTGCCTTTAGCTTGCGGACTATAGGTTGGGAACAAAAGAGGAAACCAGAGAGATAGATGACAAAGAGAGTGAAATCTCGCTCACATGCTCGAGTTTGATTCCACATAGCTCATTTAATGGAAACCATTAACTCTGGATTAATCCTCTCTTCATCACTACCCAACGTATGACCCTCTGCATTATCAAACTCTGAGTGCCATGCGGATGTGGCATAAAGGCCTAATCAAATTCAGTTGAGGTTAATCTAGAATTGTCCATCCTGCCTTCCTCTTCGGGCTTTCACTGACAAATGAGTGTAAACCTGAAATTCATTTTGTTTCCAGACTGCCTGGGATACTAAAATTATTCATATTTTAATCTGCTTTTTAACAAGAATAGGTAAGAAAGAAAAGTAAGACAATTAAGAAATAATGAAGCCATTATAAAAACAGTAATGATTTAAAAGCAGGTAAGGGAATACTCTTATTGGAAATGTTGAATACCTGCAAATGAGCAGTTAGATGACAAGCACACAATGGGATTAAGGGATTCCACTAATGTGTAGACCAAACCATTTATAATCATTTCTTCCCAAATTTGCGGATAATGCAAATGTCCTGATGATTACTGAAAAGATATATTTTCTTGAAAATTGACCATCCTGCAGGATGCTGGATATTATATCTGAAGATGTTATCATGGTTTTGCTCAAATGTATTCTCTATTCAATTTTTTTTTTTTTTAATTTTTTTTTTTTAATTTTTATTTATTTATGATAGTCACAGAGAGAGAGAGAGAGAGAGGCAGAGACACAGGCAGAGGGAGAAGCAGGCTCCATGCACCGGGAGCCCGACGTGGGATTCGATCCCAGGTCTCCAGGATCGCGCCCTGGGCCAAAGGCAGGCGCTAAACCGCTGCGCCACCCAGGGATCCCTCTATTCAATTTTTTAAATTTATTTATGATAGTCACACAGAGAGAGAGAGAGAGAGAGGCAGAGACGTAGGCAGAGGGAGAAGCAGGCTCCATGCACCGGGAGCCCGATGTGGGATTCGATCCCGGGTCTCCAGGATCGCGCCCTGGGCCAAAGGCAGGCGCCAAACCGCGGCGCCACCCAGGGATCCCCTGTATTCTCTTTTCAAAGATAGTAACTTTCTAGAGTTTCTTGTAAATCAAAAGATGTTTCTGAAAACTATAAGGACCAGACTTACTCTCTTAAAAAGAAAAATCAGGGTGTGGTGCTAGGAGCTGTAACAACACATCCTAAATCTCAAGCACTTGCTTACTCAGAGTCCAGTGTGAATGTCCCTGGTGGGTCAGCTCTCCTGGGAGCACGTCTTCCAAGCAGTGAGTCAAGGGTCTGGGACCCTTCCATTATGAGGATCCTTCATCTTCTAGGATCTCAAGGGATCTCATTCTTAGCCCTAAGTATAGCAAGGGGGGAGGACTTGAAAGATTACACAGGTCTTATGGCCATGCCTGATGGTAGCTTAAGTAGCTTCTACCCACATTTCATTGGTCAGAATTCAGTCCCATCCCGCAAGGGCAGGAAGTATAGTTCAGCAACATTGTCCAGGAGAGAGAAATGAGATTGGTAAGCACTAGCAATATCTACCACAATACAGGAGGCAACCCCAAAAAGGAAGCTGAAAGAGAGCTGGAGGACAAGCAGGGCTCTGCATTGGGGTCACTGGATACATGTGAATGTTGGCCACCAATCAAACAGTCCACAAATCTTCAGCATGACCCCTATGTGTGTGACTTGGTGCCGTGGGAGGAGAAGAAAGGGTTTGGGCAAATACCTACTGACTTGGACAAGGCTCTTGTCATCATGATGCTTACAGAATAGTTAAGGGTATAATATATGGAAAGATAAATACTCAGAGACCATTCAATAATATGAGACAATATTAGCCCGAGCTTTGAGGACAGGGACTTGGCTTTCTTTGCAGCTCAACACTAGGCACATAGGGTGGCAGAGATTGGCACAGATACAGGTAGCTGACTTGAATTAAATGGATTATAACAGATAGTACAAAGAAATACATTGACTAACCTTAATTACTAAGTCCTTGAAGTCCTTGAAGTTCAGAGACTGCTACGGGGGGTAGCAATAGACATTTATTTGCTGCCTTCAAAGCACAGTCATTATCCACCTTCTCTCAGCGAATGGTGAGGGGATGGCCTCCATTCCTAAGGATGTGGTTTGTCTACTCTCAATTTCAGAGGCTGACAACAATTGTCTTGTATCCAGATTTCTTGTTCACAGACTGGTACAACTCTAGGCACATGATCCTGTCAGAGTTAAAGAGAAAGACGCAGTGCATCTGGAAACAGGTGGTACCCAGAAGAGAGTGAAGATGTAAGATCTTGGACAGCCGCGTCGCTTTGCCATCATAAGGGGAGATCTCAGAGCTGTGGGGATGCAGCCATATAGGGCCCAAGGAGAAAACTTCACCATAGAATTCAGAATGGAAAGGTGGTGAGAAGCTGAATCTGTGGTGGCACTGCTTAAGCCCCTAGAGTATCACTCTCCTGGAGCAAGATGGCTTTGGATTTTTTAGTTTTGTGCCAACAAACTTCATTCTTGTTAAAGCCAGTTTGAATGTGGCTTTTGGTAACTTACAACACGAAGTCCTTATTGATACAGATGATGCGGCCACTATGGAAGGTACTATTGGTTTCCTAACTAGCAGTGTTTCCCTTCTTTCAGGAAAAGCCTGGAACAATCACTTTCCCAATCTCTCTAGTAACTAAGGCACATGTAGGAATATACTCACTCCTGGTGAATTGGACCTGAAGGAAACTCTTTGGTTGAGGAGTGGGGGTGTATGGGAGGTGGTTCTGGAAAAATTTTACTCCTTGACAAAAAGAAACACACAAGAAGAAATTTCTTTTTTTTTTTTAATTTTTTTCTTTTATTTATGATAGTCACACAGAGAGAGAGAGAGGCAGAGACACAGGCAGAGGGAGAAGCAGGCTCCATGCACCGGAAGCCTGACGTGGGATTCGATCCCGGATCTCCAGGATCGCGCCCTGGGCCAAAGGCAGGCGCCAAACCACTGCGCCACCCAGGGATCCCAAAAGATCCCAGAAATTTCTTTTGTTGATGGCCACTGTGTGTGACGATGTGAGAGCCGGAGTGGAGCAGCCATATTGTAATCCTGAAGAAACAAAGTCAACACAGAATGGAAGAATGAATGAAAGATAGAGCCTGGGGCCTTGATGACATCAATCAATCGCTGGATTTATTAACTTTGCAATTATCCTACTCGACATTCTTTTATTTATTCCAAGCTATTATTGAGATGATAAATCACTTCATGGTTTAGGTTGCTTTTGCCTGAATGAAAGAAGTTCAGGAGTTTACAAGGGTTTAAAGGTATTAGAATTGACAGAGGCTGAAAGAAGAGTAGGAAGGAGGTTTCTATAACAACCCAACAATAATATCTATGATTTATTGAACATCTACTACATATGAAGGACTTCTTCATTTATATTCTTAACCCTCTAATCTTCACAATAATCCAAAAATAAACATTATTATGCAAATTCTGCAAAGAAGAAAACTGAGTCTCAGAAAAGTTAAGCAAGTTGTCCCATGCTACCTACCTATTATGTGGCAGCACCCAATTCCCACACATCTGCACCCTGTTAGATTGCTACAACTATGAATCTTAGGTCTAGCAAATGCAATAGCACATTTTTAGAGCTTGAAACAATATTTTCTATACAGCGATCAAACCTGAACTTATGAAGTAGATGAACTCCCAATGGAATGAATGTGATATGTTGAGCTAACGGTCACCAAGAATTACGAGGATCTGTACTTTTGCTTTCCTGCAAGATTCTATTTGCTCCTAGCTTCCTCTTTGCCATTCATGTGCTGTCTATGTGAGAAAATCATCGATTGGTTCTGGGCCCATGCACAGTAGGGGATGGTAAAGAGCTCTTTTTGGCAGTGTATCATCCCTTCCTCTTTCTTTTGATGGAAGTCCCCTGCTTTTCTTAAGGGAAATTACATACTCTGCCCTCAGCATTGTGCACATTCTGGTGGAACCATGACTCAAGGAAGGGGTCAGGTAACCTTCTGGCCAAGGTAACAAGTGACCCAGATAAGCCATAAAGACATTCACTTCTAGGACTCTGCATCTTGAGGGGAGTGATGCTAGAATGAGGAAAAATGATTGATGCCCATATACTCACTTCAGAGAGGGTACCAGCCTGGACCACCAAATGGTTCCTACTCTCTGCGCTCTACTACCTAGACCCCTGCCACAGTCCCTTCCTGAGCACATCTTTCCATTTCTTTGACAAATCATTTTCCTGTTTAAACTGATTTCCATTTAAACTTGGAAAGCTAACACTCGACTGCCAACTCTGTGAGGACAGGAGACACGTCTTTTTAGGTTCATTGTTACATCCCGAGTAGCTAGCAAGTAGCAAGCATGCTACACATATTTTAATGTCTTAATTAACTAATGAGGTCCCGAAATGAATGACTCATCGCAGTCTATAACCAAGTGGAAGAGTGAAGCTTGAATTTCAGATTCTCTTTAAGGATTTTTATATGAGAAATTATCTGCGGCTTGTCTTGGCTGAAGAAAAGCAGAACCTTTGATATTATGAAGAGTGCGTGACAGCTTAATCAGAAACAAAGAGAAAGTGTTTTCTCTTGAGCCACTAAGTCTAGAATGTGCAGAGAAATATGTGCTTCCCTGTGTGAGATATCCTCCATGCCATACATCCCAGAGGTTCTGATTCTTAAAGAGGGTGAGTAGGTGGACTGAGAAGAGTTAGAAAAACCATGAATATTTCCAAAGGAAGCTACAGTGTCCCTCTGCTAAGATTTATAAGGGCAGGAGTAAGTGACTTGGCCTGTAGTCTACTTGATAGACAAAGAATGGGAATGTGACTAGGACAGGAAGGAGTCCTCAGCACACTGCTAGCGGCTGTCCCCCAACTTCAGTTCTCTTCCAGTCTTTCTGTCTCCTTACCCCCGCCACCCCCCACACCACACATGCATGCTCACACGCACGCTGCATGCACACACACACTCATACACACAGAGGCTGTGAGAACCCAGAAACGTACAGACATAAAACAAATGGAACTGAAGGAAATCCAACAC
The DNA here is from genome assembly GCF_018345385.1 of Vulpes lagopus. Lineage (NCBI taxonomy): Eukaryota > Metazoa > Chordata > Mammalia > Carnivora > Canidae > Vulpes > Vulpes lagopus. The sequence continues at coordinate 99,732,229 of NC_054834.1, read as the reverse complement.
CACAACCCCCTGGTAACGATAATGATGAAGAAAAGCTGCTGCCAGATGCATCTTGTGATGACGCCAATGATCTAATTCGCCTACTATCAAAAGATGCCGGTAAAGGCAGCCTTGACAGAGGCTTTAAAAAAATCAAAAGAGCGCAGCATCACTGGAACTGTGTTATCTGATTTATGCTTTTTCAAAGACCAGGCTTGTGTCATATGCTGATAATAGACTCTAGCCATCAAAACGTTATTTTATCTGGTATCTTGATTTTAAAGAATTGTAGAAACTAGCAAATGGAACTGGGTTATTTATATGATGTTTGAACTATGGTAGTCCACTAGGGGAAAATGCAACACACACACACACACACACACACCACAAAATCAAAATCCAAGCTAGATAATAATATAATAAAAAGCAACAGCCATAGTGTGCCTGGGTGACACAATCGGTTAAGCATCTGGCTCTTGGGTTTTGGCTCAGGTCATGATCTCAGGGTGATGAGATCAAGCCCCTGGTAGGGCTCCATGCTCAGTGCAGAGTCTGCTTAGAGTTTCTCTCTCTCGGTCTCTCCTGCTCCTCCCTCCACCTTGCTCTCTCTCTCTCTCTCAAATAAATAAATAAAACTTAAAAAGGGCAATAGCCTTTTATAAATAAATAGCCATTTATAAAAATGGTTAACAATGTAATTTCTGAATTAGAACATTATTCTTTCATAATTTCATAATGAACATATGAATGAGTGCTAAGATGGCATGTGGGTGCCCACTGGATGAGGCCCTTACCCACAAGTACTTGAGCACTGCCAGGATTCAGAGCCATTATGGCCAGCAGATGGAGATCCCCTGCTAAAGAAGATCCCACTTCAGGAAACAGCCTCATTTATTAAGTTACACAGAAATAGAAGGGTCTCCTTGGAACACAAATTTTTTAAAAGTTCTAAAAAAAGTTTAAGTAATTGAATGTAAAAACTCCCCAGAAGCATGACCTAATCATTCCACGTTTCATGCAACTTAGAGATGACATCTTTTTCCTTGAATGACTAGACATTAATCAGACCTCCACACTTGAGAAGATAAATGCCAAGCAAAGAAAAGGAAGCCTTCTATATATTTACCTTACTGTTTAAAGCACAGACATTAGAAATGAATGAGATTTTTGACCATTTATCATACAGAGAGACCAATTGTCTTGCAGAAATTTTTATGTCAAACCACACCTGGCCATACATGTTTGGCTCTTGATTCATGAGCCCTAAATATCACATTGCAACATTGTTGGGCTTAAGCCAAAAGTAATGTGTTTAAAACTTCTTCCTTGCAGTCTTAAATTAGCTGCAATACTGGAAGAAAGAAAAAAGCTGCCTTGATGATTCAAAACTATGAAAAAACCGGAGTGTTATTTATTTAGTGTTTTAAACATATTATTTAATGGGGTCTGGGCAGTATATTGACCTTCCTAATGAGGTTTGACTAAAGCCAATATTAAAATTAATGTGCCCTCCCTGAGCACCCAGTGACCGAGTGTAATAGGAGCTGGCTTGGAAGGATCTATGTGGCAGAGAGAAGCCAGTCTGGCAATAAAAACTGGCCTTGGACAATCTGTATGCAGATGATCAAGAACTAACTTTGTCACTGTTAAGAATTCCAGGAAATCATCTTCTCAGACTAGGGTCAGTGCTCAATGATCAGAATATATTGATAGGCAATATTGATTATAGTAGTTATAGTTTATGAAAACACAAGAATAAAATGTAAAAGATCCTGAAAGCAGTTTAAAGTGAAAGACCAATAGTACCACATGCATCTGAACTCCGTGGTGGTTGAAATAATGCCTGGACTGGCCAGCCCTACAGCACATCTACATTCTCTTCTAGATCCTGTAGGTTTTCCAGCCTTGCATGCATTTTAAATTATTGTTAAGATGCTCACTTGCTAACTGACCTCCTCAAATAAGTCCTACCTCTCATCCCTAAGCATAACAGAACCACACAACTCCTAATCCTTGAGCACACAACCAGTCCAAGCCAATGGTGACATAGGTGGTGAGTCATTTCCACCTCCCAACTTCTCTGTTTGGTCTCCTTCAATTCCCCTTTCCCCCCGAGTCCCCCTGAGGTTGAAATGACTAATAATAGCTTATAGCATGGCATTTAGCAGATTCAAGGTAGCTTTCAGAATATGGCTTTTGGTAAGAATAAGCCTGGTTTCTATTTGTGACTCTGGGTGAGTTATTTTACCTTTCTCAGACATAGTTTCTCAGTTGAAAAAAAAATGGGGATAAGGAATGAATTGTATTCACAAATGTTTTAATACCAAGAGGCACTCCTTCATATTAGAAAGGATGTAGCTGGAATAGGGTTCTCCTCATTATTCTAAGTCTGGAGATTCAAATACTGTGTGTTCATTTCCTTAATATAGTCCATCTGGGTATTTCAAACTCCAAAGAGAATCTGAGAAGCCAAATTACCCAATTCATCCTTAGAGTAACTATATTTACACTGGCTTCCTAGTCCAGTGCATCCCAAACAGGATTATTCCCATCTCAAACTCTTTTTGGTGAAATCTTTTGGCCACATTCTCCAAGCAGATGATTATAGATGTTCACCTTCTCTTTGTATTTGAATCCACAGCCGGAGAAGATAAGACAAGCAGGTCGAGAAAGCAGAGAATAGGCCCGGAAAGGACAAGCACTGATTTTCTGTTGAACTTGCCTAACTTCCATATCATATTTAGGATACCAAAATAGTTCTTCAAATATACTTGCAAGCGGTGGCACTGCCCTTGAATATGTTCCCCCGACTCCCATCTGAGTCAGTGTAATGAGTCTGCATTTTATAAGAGCTGAGCCTGGTCCAAATGGAACCGTGTAACTGTTAGAAAGATTAATGGACTGTATCACCCCACAGTTGACTATAAACTTCTAATTGTGTGAATCTCAGTGTGGCGTCTAGAGCTAAATGGGAGCCTGCTTCCTCAGTCACTAATATCCACTGATATTGTTCATGATTTTTCTAATGCCAACCCTAGGTACATCAGAGCTGGGCAGACCCCTGAGGAAAACAACAACTTTTGTTGTAGGTACTTGAGAGCAGTCATTATCACTGTTGCCAATTAATTCATCAATCTGTGTTTACCAAGCTGCCACCGAGAACAGGGACCAGCGCTGAGCCCTGCTGAGTGAGGGGAGGACGGAGGAGTCTATGAAGACTGAGCCTCGGCTCCAGAAGAGACGTAAATACAAGCCAAGAGATCTCTTTCCAAGTGGGGACTTTGTGACATCAAGCAACTCCTTTACCCCTCTGAGCCCTAAACTGAGAAGCAGGAAACCCACCAGGCCATCTGCCTAAAGAACAACAGACACAATGTGGGTGTGAACACGCTTTGGAAAGCATTAAGCTCGACACAAATGAAAGCATTCATCATGACTTATAATACAAAACACAGATCCTGTAGAGCTAAGGATAAATCCGGTTAATTCGGGTGTATCTGTACCATTCTCCTCCTTATAAATTCTTGCCCCTCTCTTTTCACATTTCAGAACATTTTGAGTGGTTTATCCACAAAACCAAACCCTCACTCTTTTTCAGCTTTGAAATCATGTGTGGAGGCTTCTTTAAGATATATTTGCTTTGTCCTTGACATTACCACCTTCTATTAAAAGAACTGTCAAGCACTGGTCCCTGGTTGGGGACAAGGGAAAGCTAGAGAGGACTTCTTCCCTCTACTGCTACCCACTTGTTCCTTCCCCTCCCTCTTTTTCTGGCTTCTTCTGAATGGAAAACACAGAGCTCTCAGCCCTGTGATGCCCCTCCATCCCACAGGAAACTGGGCCATTAAGCAGAAGCCACATAACCGCTGGGTCCTTCATCCCAGGCACCTAACTGTGTGAGCTGCATTTCATCACTTTGCAGAAATGTCCCTCTCTCTTTCCTTATAGTTGCATTAAGTGAACAGATTCCCTTGTGTTTGAAACAGTCTTTTCGAGATATTAAGGAAACTGGAATATTAGTTATCTACGTCGCTACACTGTGTTGTGAAACTCGGGATGGCATAGTGCTTATTGGCAACTAGGACTGCAAGTCTCCAAAGTTAATCAAGTTGCTGAGGTTTTCAGGATCCGGATGCTGGCAGAATTTCCTTACACTCCGATGCCAATTTAGATGTTTAAATATCTAGGGAACGGTAAATATAGAACATACAACTACAGCATTAAGAAAGAACCGTGGCCACAGTCCTGTCTCACCAGCATGTCTCCTAACTCCCCAAAACTTCCCTTTTGACTAGATGGGGAATAATAATAAATAAATAAATAAATACGTATTTATATATTTATATTATAAATTTATTTATATATTATATAGGTATAAATACATATGCCCTCCTCAGTCCTAGAAAGGGCTCTGCTGCCACTTTCAAAAAGGGTTCAGGTGCTTTCCTGCCAACTCGTTTATAACAATCTAATTTATGCTCTGTAGATCAGAGAAATGGGCTGATTAGGAACCAATTAGTGTAGATTCAAATCTGCACTTTGAGCAATGGAAAAGCTAAAGCCTATTGCAGTCTAGAGTTTAGAAGTAACTCCGATTCTATCAACTGTCTCAAGTTGTTATAGTAGGGTCTATGAAAGGACGATCCCAAAGAAGCCTGAAAATAATGAGATGGCGAAAGGTGCAGTATCCGACTGTACCTGCAATCCCTGTAAAGTCCTTTATTGGAATGTGAGAGGGATGTATGTTGGCCAAGACAAGACGCCTTTATATATCACTAAAGGAAATGACAGCCAGGTTTGGGTCTTCGGACTTAGCATCAAATGTTTTCTGTTGCTTTTGCTCAAAGACAAGTAATAGGATGAAATCTGGTCCTGGGGAAGAAAGTTTGGGGAGGGGCAGTTAAAGCAGGAAAAAATAACAGAAGGAAAAGATTCCTAATGCTGCCCAAATCCTGCCATTTGCAAACAATTTTCCATCAGATCTGGACTGTGTGAACTTAGGCAAGCAAACCAAACTCCCTGGATGCTACAGGGATAAGGGAGGAAATGGTTAAAGCCCTGGAGATCCAGAGGAAAGGAGCCTGTGTTAGCTGAAGGGACTGGTGTTTTTCCTCTCATCTTTAAGAGTATAAATTGTGGGGGATATGAACAAACAAAAAGCCCAATGAGACTATTTATGAGGAGAAGCAATAAAACCCACACAGATAATGTATGACAGGGAGGGGGAAATGAACTTTCCCAAACAGAGTACTAACACCCTCTTGGTGGGTGCAATGCACAAGATTAACGACGCCACCCTCAGACTCCTCGGTGGCATTTCAGGACCTTGCTTTACAGCTCCCTTTCATTTCACTGGGATGTAAATAATTGATAACTTGAAGGGACCCGAGAAACCCACTGCAACTGAACACAGATATTTTTTATGACATCAATTACAGGGCTAGTGACTTGATGAGAAAAGGAAAATATTTCAAACCGCACTTTAATGATCTCCACCAAGAACCCCTAGTGTTCCAAATGAAACGTGGGTCTCTAGGCCTTGTTGTTTTTCTTTTTCCTCCATCTTCCTCCTCATAGGGAACATAAGTTACTGCTGAACAGAGGAGATGGTTAATTATGTCTCTACTTCGCAGTGGTGGCTTGCAGGACTCCTTATCTTAACGAAGGAAAGGCTTGGGAGACCAGAAGGCTTTGAGGGAAGGTCCCTTGTGTGCCTCATCAGGGCCACATGTTATATGACAAAGGTGCTGTGGAGTTGGGCTTGGCAACCAGGGCTACAATTGTCGTTGAGATTGTCATTTATGACATTACAACACCAGGGCACATTAAAATGATATGGTAAGCAGCACCATTAAGGCTGTTGAAAGGAAGTCAGAGTTCAAGTATTTGTGCATGAGGCACTTTATGTGGTGGCGACTTCTGAATTTATAGTTGTCAGGATGGGAATAGAAAGGTTGATTTGGTCTGAGACGGGGTCTGTTCATACTTGTGTCTGGTTGATTGTGAAGTCCAGTTCATTTTTCCCCTTTTTTTCTGGCAAAACTCTTGCAAGGCTGCTAATGCTTCATCAGAAAGGGCAAGAACCGTGTCTGGAAGGTTCTCCACAAACCCACAGTGCAGCAGGAGTGTGCTCAGTCCTCAGGCACTTGGGTCCTGAGAGAAGGGTGCTGGGAGGTAGTATTGGTGTGGGAGGCAGAGAGGGCCTGGGTATGTGTCTGAGTGAAGGGGAAGAGGGTGGGGAGATGCTTCAAACCAATTCCAAGAACAATAAAATCTTGTTATTCTATGACTCATAACATACATTTGAATCCACCAACAAGTCAAAACACATACCTTGAAATATCATTACAGGATACAGGAAAAGTCTCCTGGAACCAGCTTATAATAGGGGTTTGGGTGTGTTTCTCCACTACCGGCATCATCACTGTTGGACTGCAACGTTTCTTTCTTTGGAGAGGCCTGAACCACAGAGGGAAGAGCTCTTTTGGTCTATTAGTTTGGAACTCAAGAGATCTGCCAAACTGCTTGTTCTCAAGTTGAAAAAGATACTGGTTGTCTGTTAGGCCAGAATACTGAAGCCCTCATACTTTAAAGCAATGTAATTCTAAGCTTCCATGTCTTGTAAAGGGCTGTTCACTGACTTGGCTTCTAAGCAGGAAGAAAGGGGGGTCAATGGTGCAATGAAAACAAGAATTCTTTCTCTTCCTTCCAATTTTTTGATACAAATACGCCGTTGTTTCTTCAGTTGCATTTCCTTGCCATTCTTCTATACTTTCCTAATACTCTGCATCATCTGATGATGTCAAATAAGCTATAGGATGTAAGATCTGCAAAATGTCAGAAGCAAAGTGCTTCTTGTGGCTTTTTTCCCCCTGGTTTATCTGTAAATGGCACCAGGAAAAATCAATCTATTTTTATGAGTCTTCCAACCCAACTGGGTCTACTTAAGAAAAATCTCCAGATGAAATTTATTGAGATGTTTCTAAAATGCCTCCTATTTATGTATCACAAATGAAACATTATTCAGAATTTGGAAGTGGTTTCTGGAGTATTTGAGTCTTTTCATTCTGGTCCTTAAGGAATAGCTCATAATGAAAACTTATCAATGGAGTTGATATTTTATCGCATCTGTGTTAATATGGGACTGCCGACTTATCATTAATAAAGCATTTGGCTAGAAAACGATGTCCATATTTGATGGTCTGGTAACTTTTTTCCCACTTTATGCCACAATAACTGCCCGGTCTTATTGTTGCCCATAATGAAGGTGTAAAGTTTTATAGCCTAAGTAATGTCAAATGACACAGTGTCAAGAAGATCTGGAGACAAGTTGGGAGGGTTTAGATGAAAAAGGAAGTTGTGTGGCCCATGCCAGCCTTGCTTGTAGTTTTACTGCATATTGATCCCCTTTTACATACTGATTTAGCATCCTGAATTATGATTCAGTATTAAATTTAAATGCCACTCAAAAGCTCATACCTCAAAGGTTGTTCTAAGTCACAGCCATTTTTGACCCTGCTGGTTGCCTCTCTAGAGTAGGTGTTTTATTAGAACTGTCCATAAAAGACTGCATGGTGGTTAGTTCTGCAGTAGAGAGAACACGCAGTGCTTTATAAGCATCTGGAGTGCCAGAAAGCAAAGAGCGGTTTGGTATAACAAAAATATTCACAAAATCATAGTCTTGAAAGGAACTTCCAGAGATCATTCAGTCCAATCTGTTACCTCTAGGTAGACCTGTACTTAACACAGTCACTAAAACTTCAGAAAAGAGGACTCCACAGACTTCTTTGATAATACAGTTCATTATACAATAAGCCTAATCCTAGAGGAAACTTTCCCTATCCTCCCCAAACCCTACACTTCACACTCATTTATATTTCTCCCAAATTGAGGGGCATTGAAATTCCACACAGTCTACTATAGGAGGGAGTAGAGTGGAGTGTAACGTATTGGTCAAAGTTTTCAAAAATTAGGAGTCCTTAAATTTTTAATTAGGTAGAATGAATTACACTCCAGGTGTTATTTATATAGCTTCTATTTGTTGCATATGAACAAGGCTATTTTCTTTTTTAGTGAAATATGTCTGCACACCATGCTAGAACTTTTTATTTTTTTAAGTCAGGCAAGCTGGATTGAGTTCTAGAGTCTTTTTTAAATAGGTGTCAGTTAGTTGCCCATATTTCAAAACACATGCTATATGCCTATGATATTTAATGTCCAAATACAGAAAAGAAGGGAAGGGGGTGCTTAGGTGGCTCACATCCAACTCTTGATTTCAGCTCAGGTCATGATCTCCAGGTGGTGAGATCAGGCTCCTGCTCTGCGCTCAGCATGGAGTCCACTTGTCCCTTTCCTTCTGCTGCTCCCCCTGCTTGCTTTCTCTCAAATAAATAAATAAATAAAAATATCTCTCTCTCTCTCTCTCTCTCTCTCTCTCTATATATATATATATATATATATATATATATATATTCTCTCTCTCCTGCCTCTCCTCCCCACTTGCACATGTTCACTCTCTCTCTTTCCCTAACAATAAGGGGGTGGATGAGAGGGAAGGATAGAAAGAAGGAGAAGAGGAAAGGGAAGGATGGAGAAAGGGAGTTAATTATTTGTCCATTGATTTTAGATCTGCCTGGAACTCATTCCCACACTTTTTGAGTCTGATGTGAGGCCTCCTGTTTCTCATTGATCACTACTAAGGCAATATTGGGAAAGGAGAGGGAGCAAACAGCCAGTAGACCACAGACTGCTTTGTATTCCATGTAGGACCATGGATAGCTTTGTGTTCCATTGCTGGATCCAGATTCCAGGAGACCACAGAAGAGGACAGAGAAGATAATGTGAGAACAGAAGGTGATTTATTTATGGCAATCTAAGATGATTCCTTTCTTGCTCACCTTTCCTTCCAATGCCTTAGGCAAATCTACTAATTCTTCCCTTACAGTGGTAAAGGAACAAGATCAAAATGATGTTAAGGTATAGATTTTCTCTTCTGCAGTATGAAAATATACAGGTTTCAGGGACACCTAGGTAGCTCAGCAGTTGAGTGTCTGCCTTTGGCTCAGGGAGTGATCCTGGGTCTGGGGATCAAGTCCCGTATCAGGTTCCCTGCATGGAGCCTGCTTCTCCCACTGCCTATGTCTCTGCCTCTCTCTCTCTCTCTCTCTCTCGCTCTCTCATGAATAAATAAGTAAAATCTTTAAAAAAAAAAGAAAAGAAAAGAAATATATAGGTTTCAGAAATGAAATAGTTAAGTATATCTGGAATCCCCATTAATTGATGGTATTTATTACAATACAATAATTCATTGGGTTTTATAAAGAATTAATCATGGGCCTCTAAGCAAACATAATTCTTTATTTCAATCAAATGGCTAGCTCACTGTACCATATGTTTTACACAATTATCACACTTAATCTTCACCCAATGGAATAGGCAGCTGTTCTCAAAATTTGGTTCCTGGACCAGCAGCATTACTCAGGAACTTATTAGAAATGTAAATTCACAGGCCTCACCTCAGACCTACTGAAGCAGAAACTCTAGGGATAGCACCAGCCATCCACGTTTTAACAAGACTTCTAGGTGACACATACTGTGGTTGAGAATCACTGGGTTATGGAGTATTCTCATTCTAGAGTCAAGAAAATTGAGGCACAAATTAGGCAATTTCTCCAGCACCACACAGCTAGGAAGTAGTCAAGGCTACATGATTCCAAAGCCCTTGCTCTCAACTATGAGGTTATGTTGCACGATGGACTCAGTTTACTTGGAAAATCAGTGTCAAGAATATAGACAAATAAATATACTCCAGAAAAAGTATTTAGATTTTTTAAAAAATCAACAACATATGGCTTAAAACATGTCTTGCTCTGCTGAATTTATGTTTAAAAACTTCTTGAACTGAAAAAGTTATGATTCAAAGTGCTCAAGTCAACCACCAGGTAGACAATGGGAAAGAATGCCTGGACTTGGAAGGTCAAGTGAGCAGGAGGCTCTTGCCCCATGTGACAAGGCAGCTACTAGAGAACAATGCTACATAAAAGTAATCTTTCAAGAGAAGTCAGGCATCCAAATTTCTGAGGGAAATCTTGCAACTTTAAAACATTAGCTACAAATTCATGAATTTTGAAAGAATGATGTAGATGTTTATTTAAAAAAATAGATTTTGTATAGGATGCCATTTTGCGACCTCTCACTGAGAAATCCTCATAACATTTAATGAACACAGATCAAAAGACTGAGGGGATATAAGGTTCACGTAAAATATGTGTGAGGAGAAGTGTGGGAGATGGAACTTTTGGAACTGTGCTAACTGATCACATTATCAAAAGTGGGTCTAAACGTTTTGGCTGTGTCATCGTGACCCCTTTTATTAATTCACAGCTTGGTACAGTGTTTCATAATATCACTGCATTTGTACGATCTTCACTGAGATTGTGTGACTGCAGACTCCAGTTTCACAAGCAACTGTTTGAGGGAATGCTGGAAAATAAGCTTTTGAGGCACATGTCAAATGTTTATGTGGGCACCATTTTAAATTCTCATTGAGAAAGCCACTCTATAGACTGAAAAACATTCAGAGGAAGCAGGTTTGGAAAGGTTACTGCAAAATCCATCTCGACTGCAAACAGAAGTGATTTTAATGCCTGTTATTTTGGAAGCAGTTCAAAGTTGTTTTTTCCATTGTAAATAGCATTAAAGTGCTCTGTGGAGGCAAGTATTACTTTTTTCTTGGCCCACTGCACTTCAGTAATGGCTCTTATACACTGAAGGCACAACAATAAGACTCAGGAAGTTATGCACAGTATATCAGGGACAGCAGAGGAGAAGTGGGAGGGGAGAGGAGGTCATATGGTAAGTATAGAAAAGAAAAATTTGGGGGTGGAGATGCTGTGCATGTGAATACCAGCCAAGACAGGGAACATCTGGAAAACCTGCTCTGTATTATGTGGTCATTCCACAAACTTTTCCAAGGAATCACATAAGGAGAATATTACATTTTAATTAGAGTTGGGATTGATCCAGAGAAAAGCGGGGGGGAGAGGATGGTTTGCTGAACGAGCTGGATTTTAGTTTGGCTGGGTCCATGAAATATAATTAACCACTTACTTCCCTCCAGAGGTCCTTAGCCTATTCCAATGGCTCAGTGACTTGATGAAACATCCCTCTGGACTCCTGCCTAGCCCTAACCTATAAAAGGAGAGCAGAAGCAATGGATGAGTGTCAGTTGAAGAAAGTTCAAACCTGGGACCTTTTTGCAAGGATGGCCCAGAAAGCCAATGTGATATCCTTGTTGCCCCCTTCCTTTCTTATTTATGTCACATGGCCAGTTCATCAGTTATTCTCTGAAGGTAAAAGGTAACAGAAAGAATAGATGCACTAATGTGATGAAGCATGTAATTTATTTAAGGTAATATTCTATTTCATTTTATGAGAAAATACAAGTATTGTGCCAAGAGATAAAATAATCCACATGTTTAGAATCCTCCTTAATAGAAACTAAATGCATTTTAAATGCTAATAATTTATTAATTTTTAGTTAAACATCTAAAAATGTATATTTAATACATCTGACATTATTAGAAAGAAATGAAATAATATTTTGTAGAACTTTGTCATTGTTGTGTACAAATTCATCATTGTACATTTACTGAGCTCAAACTACAGAGTGGGAACTGTCCTAGAGGAACCAACCAAATACTGACATTTTAAATTCTCATTGAGAAAGCCACTAGAAGGACTCCACTCAAAGGACTGACAGTCAAGTAAGACAGACAAGGTGGAGAACCTTAAAATGTTAATAACAATATAAGACAATGATATATATAACGACAGTCAGTAAATCGCCAAGCTAATGGTTCAGAAAGAAGCACCATGGGCTCTTGGGGTAGAGAAAGCAGGGGTGGCTTCCTGAGAGAAGTAGTGTTTGTAGTGTTTGTCTGGTCCTTAGAAGCTGGGTGGAATCTGAATAAATAAATGGAGAGGAGACACAGGATCAAGCCATGAGTGGGCTATGCTCTGAGCAAATGCCCAGGAAGGCAGTAGGAGTGTTCGAAGGGCAGACCCGAGTGGCTGAGAAGAGGCTCCTGGGTGACACAGGGAGGGTGATATTTTAAAGGAACCAGTCACCAGAGTGCATAAGGCATTGACAAATGCCCTGTATAAGGCAATATATGGGGATTGTAGAAGACTTTGTTTGAGAAAGGATCCCTGGTGTAGGGAAGAAAGGCTTATAATTAAAAAGGGCTCAAAATGAGTAACTAGAGATAACTGGAGTACACGTACTATGTATATACCAGGAATCACAAAAGTGGGATACTTCCAAATGATTAAGGGATTTTTGTTTTTCTTTAATGGTATCTCCATGGCACATTACAGTTTGGACATAATGATGTCCACTGTGATTTCTATTTTTCCCTTCATTTATACCCCAGGCCCCAAATTATTATGCCATCTGAAAATAGTCTAAATTCCTGACCCCTTGCATTATTGACCCCATGCCAATAATATGTCAACTCCTTTTCTTTCCTCTTTAAGTATATCCTCTCCAGACAGTATTTGGCCCTTGTACTTGAGCTACAGACTTTCCAAAAGTTGGAGAAATCTTCCAAAGAAGGAACATGGCATCTTATTCTTGGAATTACCCTCCTTCGATCTTCTTCCAGCTGCTGTGCATATACATACTGCTTGATTTTATTTAATAAGAAAGCTCAAAATGCGTCCCAATTCAGAACATAGCCCTGCATGCTGTTCCCTCTAGTCTAACCAGAAATCCCATTCTCCTCCTCCTCTAACTCAATAAACCAAATCTAATTGGAGAATAATTATAAAATACACTGATGTGCAATTTGTTTCACTAACCCAATAATTAATTAATATGCTACTTATGGTTCGGAAGAGCTCTTAAGACACAGCACAAATTCTACTAGATGAAAGAGAATACCAAAGACATAAACCAGGGGCAGCATCTTTACATAAGACAGGCCAGGAGAAAAAGACAACATCTACTTGGCCTTTTTTGAAGGTGAGATTTGTTTCACTCCATTTGAGGATTCTCCTTTTGCCCTTTTTAAATGTGAAGTAGATTGTGTGTTTTGCAGATGAATTGGTAGCTGAATCCAGCTGATGGATGGACTTTTTTTATGTTTAAATTTTCCAACCACCAGATGCTTTCAGGTGAGAGAATAGTGCTAATCAATAGAACCCATCTCTTATGGACTCCTGGTTGACTTGAGTATGCAAGCTATGCTCATCCTTGTAATACACAACCTCTAGTTGCTTTGACCTTCACACAGTTGAAACCTGCAGCAGGAAATGCCTTGGATTTTCCTTTTCATTATTTTTTTTTTCTTTTCATTATTTAAAATGTGCAATATGCATAAATTGCTGCAGATTTCATTTTAAATGATTATAAACCTATCTTCTATGTGCCTTTGGAGAGGGGAGAGTTGAAGCTAAATCAAATTCTTTGTAATTATAGCAGTGAGCAATTATTAAACGATGACTAAGTTTTTCTTTAAAAAAATCTTTTTTTTTTTTTCTTTTTGGACAAATGAACATATTCTTCATTGCTGGGTGAAAGACTCTGAGTGACACCAGGCAATGGTCCACCAGTGCACCTTCATAAACTGAAGGGTGTTATGCTTTGTTTTATTATATTTTAATTTTTAAAAGATTTTCATGTATTTATTTGAGACAGAGAGAGACAGCATGAACAGGGGGAGAGGGGCAGAGGGAAAGAGAGAGGCAGACACCCCACCAAGCAGGGAAGCTTGGAGCTCCAGTCAGGCACCCGGCGTTCATGACCCGAGCCCAAGGCAGATGCTTACCGGACTGAGCCACCCAGGCATCTCTATTATGTTTTATTTTAACCTTTCAACTCTGTCTTGTAAAACTGGCTTTTATCTTTCGATGTGTCATGAACTCTTCTTTAGAGTATCCACCACCTGGGAAGCTATAGTGTTTCTCATCTAAGGGTGAAAGAGCCTGAGATGATCCAGAATGGTTCACCTTTATATCCTTCCCTTTGCAAGGCTCCTGGAAGCCTTTCTTTTAATCAGCTCCATTTCCTTGGCAAGGCACGCTTGAAGCGTTTCCCTGGCTCAGTGTGGGTGTGCCTGTGTCAGAGCCCTGTTTTCCTGGAGACCTCATGTTTGTGCAGCAACACAGTTCACTTTGGCAGGCCAGCACCATACATGACGAATGAGGACTCAAAACCTACAAGTTCAGCTGATTTCCAATCTAAGGCCTATATGAAGGAAGTAGTAAATCCGCAGCAATGTGGTTCTTTGCCAGGGTCTGCATATGAGTACTGCTTTGTATTTTTATTGCTTTTAACATGAGGTTTGAAATTCGGCTGAGACTTGCCTCATTTTATAAAAAAACAACTGATCAATTGCCTACCTATTGTCTGCAACAAAGAATGTACTACACTAAGTCATTGTATTTTTAATTCACATTTTTTTTACATGGATGTTATGTGGAAATGGGAGAGGCTTTCTGCTCGCACAGCAGTTAACTAATCAAGTCCCTCCCTCAGTGTGTCACCTGATTCTTTTTATCGTGCATTAGGGATCTCCTGAACCTGGCAAAAAGCAATATTTATGCAAGCTTACTTTTTAGGAACATGGACCTATTTTGAGAAATTCTTTTTGTCTTTCAAAACAAAAATACCAGTTCATTTTACAGCCATGGGATTTTCCTTAACGGAGAATTCGTCAAGCCAAATACTCTGGACTCGTCCCGCGTCGATTCATGAAAGGAATGCTGATTAGGAAATTCCATTTATTATTATATGAAGCCATATTGGACAAAGATAAGACAAACTTGCTTAAATGAATTACTATTTGGAGGAATTTCCAAACTGTAGAAAACTGAAAGGAACAACTCCCTTCCTCTCTAACATTTCAAACTCTGCACTGTCCATCCTCAATGGAAATATCATATTTCAGATTTTAACTGCCTAAAGTCTATAGGAAAATATTTTTACCTGGTTGGTTTTTTTTCATTCTATAGATACCTCATCATGGCACAGTATGTGTATGGATTCTTTAAACTAAAGATGATTATGACAATAAGGCAAATGGATAGATGCATTTAATGCTGGAAAGCATCAAAAAAATCTGATAAAGTAGATTCAAATAGGTTACAGACTTCCTGTAAATCATTTTGATGGAGGCTAAAACATGCAATGAACATAGTGGTTGCTTAGTAAATGTTTACTGATGTGATGATAATGTTTACATAATGCAATGCTTCTCAAAATTTGTCGTACAAAAGAATCACCTGGGGTTGTGTTAAAAGTGTGGATTCCTGAGCCTATCCCCAGAAATTCTGATTTGGTAGTTGTGGAGTGCGTCCCAGGAATCTGCAGTTTTGACCAATACCCCAGATAATCCAGATGTAGATGGCCCATAGACAACACTTTGAAAAAATACTGCCATGGGACACGAACTATAAAGAAAGCAAGATTTATTTCCTATAATAAATCTTCCTATTGTACTTTATGAAGCAATAGGGTGGCAAATGCGCTCTGAAGGACAGAAGGAACGTTACCAACCTGGAAGGATAGTTCATTTTTTCATTTACTCATTCCTTCATTCTTCAAATTCCACTGAGCACCTACAACAAAGCATTTACTTGCTTGCCAGTCTCTGTGGCTGCTCTGTGAACCCTAGACATAGTCAGAGGTGAGTCCACAGAGAAACCTATTGTCAGATGAAGAATCATCATACTGAAAAGCATTCTTTTTCTATTTGAATTTTCCTGTTTTTGAGGGCACCAGTCATTATTCCACCAAACATATGGTTCTTGCTTCCAGAAAGGCTCCATATGAACACCTGCATTCTACTTTTCCTCCTTTCAGTGCTCAGAGCACTCTTTGTCTCTGGAGGTTGAAGTGGTTGGCTTTGAGCTTGAGCTCATATCCCTTGACATTAGGCTGGACTATCTTTGGTTTTGTCCTGTTGGTTCTTTTATTGAGATTTAATTGCCGTGTAACATTATTTTAGTTTCAGATATACAACATAATTTGATATATGTATATTGTGAAATGATCACCACAGAAAGTCTAGTTAACATTCATCACCACATAGTTTTTTCCTTGTGATGATAACTTTTAAGATCTACTGTCTTAGAACCTTTAAAATATACAACGTAGTATTGTTAATTATAGCCATCATGTTGTACATTATATCTTCAGTTCAGTTCAGTTTTGTTTTTTTAGATTCCACATATAAATGAGATCATATAATTTCTGTCTTTCTCTGAATCTTTGTTTTGATGACTTAGGTAGAGCATGGAAGCCAGTTTAACACCAGCTCAGGCAAAGTGGAGAAATTCTGTATTGGGGAAGTTGACATTATTTTTTTCAACAAAGAGTTAGTTTTCTACTAAGGATAAGTTAATGATGTCATATAACTCACTTTCAACATATATTCCTTTTCCCCTTCAATCTAAAATCCAGATCAATTAAATTTAGCCTTTAAAATAGACCACATCCCAGATTCCATAGAACTGTATGAAAATAAATCACATTTAATACTACCGTATGTACTACCTGATATATAACTCGTATAAAACTTATTCTCGAGAAGTCTCTGATACAGGATATTATTCACATTAGATGATGGAACATACATTGCCAACCAGTATATTAGAAACCAACAGCGGTCTTCTTATTCTAAGCCTTGAGGCCCTGACTTAACACAGTGTCTTGAGGTAGGATTTGTTAATTATCAGATGCTAAAAACTTTCAATTTGGTTTTATATCTAGAAAAGTTCTATTTCCAGCAATGGTAGGACAGGTTTTTTTCAGGCCAGATTTCCTACAGAAAACAACCAAAAAAAATTGGATAAATATTAATATAGAAAGTCTCACAAATGTATCAATAAGCTGACAAAGCTGTAAGGAATTCCTGGGCTGAAATCTAAAGGAAAGAAGGAAGACACAGAAGAAAGACCTGAGCATCACAGACCTGCTTTTATTCAGAAGGCGTTTGCTGAGTTTTGTTGGTCTAATGCAGAGGTAAACAAAAGTCAAGGCTCAGGGCCAATGCAAGAGGGAAGCCTAAGAAAAATCCTTCCTCACATTAAATAAAACTAAGGACTACACCCTCAGAGAACATACCAACCAGAAGTGAACTAACTTCCATTGTACCCCTTTGCAGAGAAGAGAAGAAAAGTGGGGGGTTGGGGGTGGGAATCCATGTCTGAGATGTCACAGCCATAGGCCAGCCCTTGTGTGCATTTGTATTTTTATTCCCTGGAAGTTCAGGGAACCACAAACTCTGAACTTGATTTAAACTGCTAGAGGATTGGTAATGCCCACAAGCACCGGGCAGAAGCAAAACCTCTTTGGAGAATGTACTTTCAAAAAAAAAAAAAAAAAAGAGAGAATGTACTTTCATCTTAAGCCTCAAATACTCTCACCAGTAATTTTTCAAAGACAATGACATACACAATGTGTACATACACAAAAGTTACCAAACATACTAAAACAAGACACCATGAGCAAATTTGTTATCTGCTGAGTATCCCAAAATTTTGCTCCAGAGCACAATGGTCACTAGAATAGGTGCCAGACTAGGTGCCCCTTACCTACTGAATATTTGATGAACAGTTTCTTTGGCAAGAAAAGATTAAAATACCTGTTTAGGTACTTAGGGGACTATAACCACTGGGTTTTCTTAATTACATGACTCAATTAAGAAGCCAAACAATAAAAGTAATCAAATTCCTTCAAGTAAGAAACTTACCTACTTGGAAGGAAACTTGCTATGTATGAGGAATTGAAAGAACACATAATCTTCTTTATAATCTTTAAAAAACACACACACACACAAACACACACACACACACGAAGAAAGATTTCGTATCTTTACCCATTTTCAAAGGCAAAAACTGAGGTATGAAACTGAGTCCCAGGTGACAAGGAAGTCAGAGGCAGCACGGAGAAGTGGCCTGTGGTCTCCTCTGGATTCTATATGGCACATCACATTAATCCAACTGCTACAATCTGAATTCATCAGGCCTTTTGATTTTGTTCATGTGTTTTAGATTCAAAAAATGTATTTTGCCAGAATTCTTTGCCCTTAATTTTTAAAACCATGTGTGTTTTAGGGTCAATTTAATCTGCATGTTTCCTATTTTCCTATAATTAAACCATCAAAATATTGTCCTTTAAAAACTATTTGATGTCCACAAAATCATCTGAGCCCTTTCAATAAGCTTCTTAAAAGGGTTTTTATCCCACTTAAGAACAGAAGTTGCACTGTGTTATGGGTGACCTGATGCAGAAACCAAGAATCCCCTTTAAATTCCAAAATCCTTGAAGTCTGAATAATTTCTGAACTTGGAAAAATGAGTTCACCCATTGCTAAGTTTTCTGTGTTGCTAAAGAAGACATTTGGAGCAAAGATGAGTTCCATAAGAGAGGAAATAAGAGCTGCAGAAGAAATTGAAGGTATGTGAAATTAGCTTAGGCCCCTAAGGAATAGCTGGAAGCCTAACTTGTCACATTGCCATCCACAGAGCAAGAAAAAGCTCAAATGCACATCAAATGTTTGACAGGACTAAAGAGAAATGTGATGTCCATATGAAATAATATTTGCTCATAATGCTAAGAAAACAATGGAATATAAATGTATGGATTTCAGCACATCCAATTTGCTCTCCAGCATAATCTTCTGCTGTTGGCAGCTCATGGAAAACCCTTAATAATGCTTACCAACATTGAATAATTAATTCCTCATAAAGGATAAATAGGATTTGTTATTCTAAACACTAACTCCTATTACACAGAACTGCAGAACTGTGGTGGCAGGGCCAGTGGATGGAGAAGGTCTTTTGTAGAAGGTTATGGATAGCAAGCCAGGAAAGTGAGCTGGACTCTGTAGAAAAGTCTCTCCCCTGCTTGGTGTTGACAAGAGCCCAAAAGCTGAGCAGCAGCTAGCATGCCTGTGAGGGGAAGGCTCTCCAGCCAGGCTCCAGGGTGCATTCAGGAGGCATTTCCAGGGAACCCATAAATACTTCTGTTCTGAGCAGTTCCCAGCTCTTGGAGAGCACAGGCCTGTTATCGCCAAGCATCAAATACTGAACAGACAGGATGCAGGGGCTTCCCCACCAGGGGAGCTGGCACACGAGCTCTAAGGAAAAGGGATCTGAGTCCGTTTCCTGCAATTGTTAGAGAAAGATGGTGGCCTGGCCCTTGGGTATTTAGAGTCCGGTGTACATTACTGTTCTCATGTGATCATTAGGATCTCAGCATATCCAGGCCTTAATTGTCTACAGAGAAACTCCCTCTGTTTAGGCACCTGAGAGAATTAGAAGTGTGATTCCACTATTATAGCTAATAAAATACAGTCTTATTCATAGTTTCAAAGGTCTAGCACATGCATTAAATAACTCCTTTGATAATGCTGTTGATTTTTTTTAGTATCTTTTTTTTTTTTTTATGATAGTCATACAGAGAAAGAGAGAGAGAGGCAGAGACACAGGCAGAGGGAGAAGCAGGCTCCATGCACCGGGAGCCCAACGTGGGACTCGATCCCGGGTCTCCAGGATCGCGCCCTGGGCCAAAGGCAGGCGCTAAACCGCTGCGCCACCCAGGGATCCCAATGCTGCTGATTTTAACCACAACAGCAACAATAACAGTACCAACAAAAAGCATTATTAGAACAAGTGAGTATAGCAAAGTTACTGGATGCAAGGTAGATATATAAAAATCAAATGTATTTCTATACACTAGTCACAAACTATTGGAACTTTTAAACAGCTTCGTTGAGGTATATAATTCACATATAATGTATTGCCTATATTTAAAGTATACTATTTAGAAAAGAAATAAAGGGACAATTTGATAAGTTTTTGTGTATATGAATGCATGTCTAGATGAATGTGTATATTTGTACATGAGACCATCACCACAATCAAAAAATGAATGTATCCATCACTCTCAAAAATTTTCTTTGCCCCTTGGTAATCCCTCCCTCTCACCCTTACATGCTTTTCTCCACCCACATCTGTTTTCTGTTAATATAAATTAGTCTGTATTTTCTAGATTTATATATATATATGGAATCATGGACTATGTACTCTTTTTGGTGTGGCTTCTTTCACTCAACATTAAGGTTTACATGTTGTTGCTTGAGGTACTTGGAGCTTCTTGGATTTGTAGGTTTATAATTTTGATCAAATTTGAAAATTTGTTCAACCATTATTTCTTCAAATAATTTTATACTCCCCCTTTTCTCCTCTCCTTCAAGAAATTCATAACATATACATTGGGACTCATCAGTTCACTGATGCTCTGGAGTTTTTTAGGAGGTTTTCTTCAGTCCTTTTTTTTAAATCTCTGAGTTTCAAGTTTTTATTGGTTCAAATTTGCTAATTTTTTTTCCCTCTTCAGTGTTTAATCTGCCATTAATTCCATCCAATAAACTTCTCCACCCAGGCACTGTTTTTCATCACTAGAAGTTCAATTTAGGTGTTTATACAGTTCATGTCACAACTTACATTTTTCATCCTTCCTCTAGTTTGCTGAATATATGAAATACAGTTATAGAAATTTTTGATGTCTTTATCCACTTATTCTAATATCTGGGTCATTTCTGGGTCAGCCTCACTTGCATAAATTTTCTCCTAATTTCACATTTTTTTCTACTCTTTTGTATATCTGGTAATTTTTTTTATTGGATTCCAGACATGGTGAGTTTTACCTTTGTGAATGCTGGATTTTTTTTTTTCATTCCCAAATATTCTTGAGTTTAGCTCTGGGATGCACTTATAGTACTCGGAAACATTTCGATCCATTTGGATCTTACTATTAAGCTTTGTTAGGTAGGACCAAGCACAGCTTTTAGCCTAGGGTTTATGAATTGTAGGGAGATTTTTCTATTCTGACTGGTAGGAAAAAAACCTATTTTTGACACTGTGTGAGTTCTAGGTATTGTTTACTCTAAACTTTTTGAGTGATTCTTTCCCTGCTCTCTGATAGTTTCCTCTGCAGCATGTACTGATCAATAGTGGACTTAGAGGGACTCTCTGCAAACCTCTGGGATACTCAGTGCTGTTCTATTCTCTCCAGTACACTGACCTACAAACTCTAGCCATCTTGGCCTCCCCAAACTCCCACTTGTACTTCCTCAACTTAGGAAGATTGCTGCGCTCTGTCTGAATTACTGTCCCCTCTACTATGACCTGGAAACATTTTCCAAGTGATAAGCCAGGCAATCAGAGGGCTACTTTATTTTTTTTTCTATCACTCAAAAATCACTGCCTTACATTGCCTGATGTCCCGTGGCTTAAGAACTATTGTTTTATATATTTTGTTCAGCTTTTTAATTTTTTCAGTTGAGAGGCCAGATCCAGTCCTATTACTCCATTTTGTCTAGAAACAAAAGTTCATAATTGGAAATGGAAACTTAAAATATATACTAGTTATAATAGCATCAAAAATATAAAAATCTTAGGTAAAAAGTTAATATAGTATGTGTAAAATCTATATACTGAAGATTATAAAACATTTCTGAGAGAAACATAAAATGGACCTAAATAAATGGAGAGATAAACTGTGTTTATCAGAAGACACAGTATTGATAAAATGTCAATTCTCCCCAAATTGATCTATTGTGTGTATTGATAAAATGTCAATTCTCCCCAAATTGATCTATTGTGCAATTTCGACCAAATCCCAGCAGATTTTTTAATAGAAATTGGCAAAAAAGATCTTTTAAAACTTAATATGGAAATGCAAATGTAGATCTAAGAAGTTGAATTATTCTAAAAAGAAGAACAAATTGGAGTAATTATGCTACCCAATTTCAAGACTAATTATAAAATTATAGTAGTAGAGATAGTGTGGTATTGAAACAAATACAGACATATAGATCAATGAAATAGAATCCAAAACCAAAAGTAGATACTCATATCCATGCCAATTGGTTTTCAACAAAGGTATCAAGATGCCAATTCAGTAGGATAAAGGATAGTCTTTTTCAGTAAAAAGAACCTGGAAGAATTGATCATACGGAGGGGAAAATTTCTAGGACCTATCTCACAGGTCCTAATTAACTCAAATGGATCATTTAAGTTTAGTATCTAAAATGATAAAACTTCTAAAAGAAAATAAAGGAAAAATTTTCAATTTAAATTGAAAATGTTTCTTAGATAGGACACACAAAAAAATAAATGAACCACAGGAAAAAAGAAACTACACCAAATTGGTCTTCATAAAAAATTAAACCATAATAAAGAGTCAAGGGGTACCTGGGTGGTTCAGTCAGTTAAGTGTCTGACTCTTGATTTTAGCTCAGGTCATGATCTCAAGGTCATGAGATCAAACCCTGCATTGGGTTCCACGCTGCTGGGCATGGAGCCTGCTTAAGATTCTCTCTCTCCCTCTACCTCTGTCCCTTCCCTCCAGCCCCCACTCAACATCCCCCCATCCCAACCCATCTTGCCTCTGTGCATGCTCTCTCATTAAAAAAAAGTCTGATTCCATTTTGATGTTTGATTTTGACTGTTGATGGTTTTCAAACCCCACCATTCCACCTTCCCCTTCTGCCCCACATCTGGGCTAGCTGATAAGAAAGCCCAGGGGCTCCCACCTTTGTTGCCAAAAGGAAATTCAAAGCATGCAAACTCTGGCTCTCATGCACAGGAACCCTCACTCCAGCTCCATTCCCTAAACACAGTACAAACAAAACCAGTCTCTTTTCCCTGCTCTCTTAAGCCATTTTTGCTTCTGCTTAGGAGCCTGCCCTGCTCTCCCCAGAAAGTCTCATTATTGAGTAATAATCCTTTCATACCTTCCTGGTATGGTCTCAACACTTGAATCAAATCTGATGAGGAGGAATGCATCCTGTTTCTATGGGATAATCACCCAAAACTTTAACATTTCTAAAGACTCTGTTAAGAAAATGAAAAGGCAAGTCACAGACCAGGAGAAAATATTTGCAAGCACATTTCTCTAAAGGGTGTTTATCTAGAACATATAGGAGACCTCTTGGACCTCAAGAAAATAAACCATTTTAAAAATTGTCAAAAGATTTAAATAAATTCTTTACTGAAGAAGATAAATAAATGACAAATCGTTATATGAAAAGATGGTGAGCATCATTCATTCTTAGGGAAATGTAAATTAGAACAGATATCATGGGGTGCCTGGGTGGCACAGTTGGTTGGGTGATGACTCTTGGTTTCTGCTCAGGTTGTGATCTCTGGGTTGTGGGATCAAGCCCCATCGGGCTTTGCACTCAGCGTAGAGTCTGCTTAGGACTGTCTCTCCCTCTTCCTCTGCCTCTCCCCCTTCAGCTTCTCTCCCCTCTATCTCCCCTGCCCACCATCTCTCTAAAATAAATAAATAAAAATCTTAAACAAACAAACAAACAAACAAACAGATATCACTTCACAGCCACTAGATTAATTAAAGTTACAAAGACCTATAATACTGAGTATTGCTGAGGATATGGAACAACTATAAATTTCACACATGAATAATGGAAATGCAAAAGGGTGCAGCTACTTTAGAAAGCAGTGTGGCCATTTCTTATCAAATACACTTATTATACAACCCAGAAATCCCACTTTTTAGGTATTTACCCATAAAAATGAAAACATAACCAAACAAAGACTTGCACTCAAATGATTATAGTAACTTTTTTCATAATAGCCAGAAACTGGAAGTAAGCCAAACATCTACCAACTGGTCAATAGATAAACAAAATGTTATACATCCACATAATAAAATATTACTCAGTAATAAAAAGGAACTACTGATACATGAAATATTAAAAGCATTAGGCCAAGTGAAAGAATCCAGACACAAAAAAACTACACACTGCATGATTCCATTTATATAAAATTGTACAAAAGATTAAAGCAAGGATTTAATGAGAGGGAAGTGATGTCAATAGGGCACAAGAGAATTTTGGGGATGATCAAAATGTTCTATAACATCGTGTAGTGTCAGACATATGATTCTATATATTTGTCAAAACACATCAAATTGCACCTTAAAATTGGTATATATCATTGTATGCATATTACACCTAAATGAAAATATTTAAATTAATATCTAGCATCTATTGACTGGTGAATCAAATCAAATCAAATTGCAAGGTGCAAATCCTTGCACATTTTCAGTATGGTTGAGGTATGATTCTATCGACATGGCTCAGGGAGGCCCACAGACTTCCCTGAGATCATACTATCTGTAAGTAAATTGCAGAGTTGGAATTTTTTATTCTAAGTTGAGTGCTCTTTCACCTATGAAGCCTCTTCTTCATGGAATTCTAAGTTTTTAGATCTTTCCTTGATATTCTCAATATATTGATTTATACTACCTTTAGGTAATCAAGAAAGAAGATACAGACCATTTAAATCAATCTTTTAAAAATTCAATTATTTTTATTTTTTAGATCGATTATTTATAGAGGTATTTTTTTAAGATTTTATTTATTTATTCATGACAGACACAGAATGAGAGGCAGAGACACAGGCAGAGGGAGAAGCAGGCTCCATGCAGGGAGCCTGACGTGGGACTTGATTCCGGGACTCGGGGACCATGCCCTGAGCCAAAGGCAGATGCTCAACCGCTGAGCCACGCAGGTGTCCCATTTATAGAGGTCTTTATAATTCTGTATGTGACCACCTTATTTAGAACTTATTTTGTATTTTACAATAATTCTCACCCTAATTGAGTACTCTCTTATAAATTAGCATCTTTTCACTTTTACTCAAAAACTTGCAGGGACTGGCCATGAAGTTGATAAAGGAAATGTCCCATTGTAGATTAACTACAATGGAGTAAAAGTTTGGTCTTTAGTCCTGAAGAAGCATTGTTTTTGCCACAGTTGACCTGGAAAGAGAGAGAATGTGCTGTCCCAGCCTTATATTCTCCTGTTTAGCATGACAACTTAAGGGTATCACCATGATGGATTTTGCCCTGTGAGCCACTTACGTTATTTTTTATTTATTTTTCTTTAAGCCTCTTATTTCTTGTATCTATTCTAACTCTCAACAATAATGTCTACAACATCACAGGTTTGGTAAGTTATATATACTTTTTAAAAATTTTTATTTATTCATGAGAGACAGAGAGAGAGAGAGAGAGAGATGGAGAGAGAGGCAGAGGCACAGGCAGAGGGAGAAGCAGGCTCCATGCAGGGAGCCTGATGTGGACTCGATCCTGGGTCTCCAGGATCACCCCCTGGGCGGAGGGCAGCACTAAACTGCTGAGCCACCCGGGCTGCCCTTATATCTTCTTCTAATCCTCTTTGTCCTCCTGACTTTGACTTTGGAAGAGCCAGAGAGCAACACTGTGAATCTATGAATCAAGGAGAATAAAATAAAACAACATTCCTTTTCCCTACTATTGGTCTTCAGGATTGAGGGTCAGATGGTGAGGCACAAATACTCTGAATTGGATGAGAGATTAAAATTTGGATTTTCATGTGACTGGAATTTTTAATACATGCACATGAGACTCTTTTCTCAATGAAAAAACTAATCATCTGAAAGTAATTTAAAAAGTTATGAAACTGGTCTAGAATATTATCCAGCAGTAGGACCAAGATCTAACAGAACAAGTGGGAAGGTAGTAAGAGAATAAAAACAATGCTATTTCCAAATTGTATGTTATGGTGTTCGGCCCAATAAATTCAAGAAAGTTATTCAGCTCAATGAGTTCAATTAACAATTTTTTTTCTTTCTTTTAGAGAAAATGTGAGCAGAGGGGACAGGGTGGCAGGGAAGAGCAGAGGGAGGGGGAGAGGGAGAGAGAGGATCTTAAGGTGGCTCCATGCCCAGCAAGAGTGGGCTCCATCTCTCAACCCTGAAACTGTAACCTGAGCCGAAGTCAAGAGTTGAACACTTAACCAACTTAGCCACCCAGGTGCCCTTCAATTAAAAACTGTTAAAATTAAAAATCTTCATTCGCGCATCCCTAAAATCATGTTACACACCTCCAGTGATCCTTATTCCATACTCCACACTTTGGGAAAGACTGAGTGACATCATATTAGAATAAAGAGACCATGACAGCTTTCAGTCCCTGGCCATTGCTTAAGTGTCAAACAGAATCATTTAGTGAGAAGGACAGGATCTCAGAGACAGCAAATGACTTGCTCCAAATCACACAGCTATTACTTAACCAGAACTCAATCCTAGATCAGAATGTTTTCCTGAACACTACATTGCATCCCTGGTTTGCCACTGGTAAGTTTTAATATTGTGTTGAAAATTTAGTTATTGAATATATATAATTTGCCTGCCTGATTGTTTCATAACAACAACAATTCTGAATTTCTACAATTTAATTAATCCGATATTAAAACTCTGGAAAAATAAATTGCCTTCAGATTTCTACTCTATCTCTAGTATGTGTGTCAGGCCACCCACTTATCTCAGAGGCTGGGCTTGAAAAACTCTGAGTAGGAACTTTTTGGTAGAGTTTTCATGAATTCAACAAATGTTTATTAAACCCCTCATGTGCCAGGCCTCGTGCCAGGGGCTGGGAGTTCAACAGAAAAAAAATTAGGATTCTTGCCCTCTAGTTGTTCAGCTCAACAGATGAGAAAACAGGCAACTACAGTAAAGCGTGATGAGTGCTCTGATGGAGGAGTACTGACTCGCTGGTATGAGAATCAAAAGACAACTAACCAGTCTCAGGAGACCGAGGGGGTTCAGGAAAGGCTTTGCCTAAATATTTAAATGCATATATATTTGCCTTACATCAGAGGTCATAACTAAAGTGGCATGGAGATTTCCAGTGGTTTGCATGGTTGGATGGGAAGGTAGAGATCTCCTGACAGACCCCATGACCCACCTGATGTGGCTCTAAATGTAGCTCCTCTCCCTCCCCTACATGATTTGAAAGAAACATTGAGCTCTGAGCAAACAGAAGAGAAGAAATGAGCTGTTCAGGAACAAAAATCTGCCTTGAAATTGCATCTCTTCCCATGATTTTGCAAACGAAGCGGTCAGAATGCACAGCTAAATTGGTCAGACTGTGGTAGGCAGAAAAATGGCCCTCCAAGGATATTCACAGCCTAAACCCCAGAACCCGTGAATATGTAACCTTATGTGGCAAAAGAGACTTTACAGATATGATTAAGGCTAAGGACCTTGAGATGGGAAAAGTATCCTGGATTATTCAGGTGGGATCAGTCTCCTTAAAAGTAAAAAAGGAAATCAGAGAGTCAGAGGCAGATGTGATTAAGGAAGAGGAGTCAGAAAGATACAGCCTTTCTGTCTTCAAAGAAGGAGAAAGAGGGGTGTAAGCCAATTGTCGGTTAACGACTAAAAGCTGAAAAAAACTAATCTTACTAGGTCACTTTGATTTTAGCATAGTAAGACTGCTTTGGACCTAAAAATTGTAAAAATTGTAAGGGAATAGATCTGTGTTGTTTAAGCTGCTAAATTTGTGGTAATTTGTTATAGCAATGACAGAAAACTGATATTAGAGCCCATGGCTCCTCACTAGAGTGAGCTGACAGTATGGTGAAGAAACGGTTTCCAGAAAAGTTAATGACATACAAATAAGCAAATGTCAAATGTCAAAGATAACCATCCAAACTGGTTGTGTATGTGTGCGTGCATATGTTTAAAGCTGGATATAGTGGGCTGTTTTAGTTATTAAAGAAATATATTTTCACTGGGGGGTGGTAAGGGTTCCTTGAGGAAGATGTATAATTTTCTGCAGATGAGAGTAGATGACCTCAAAAGTGTAACGAGAAGTTCCCTGTGAATACCATGTACATCTTCTCCCAATGGGAAAACAAAGGTGCTGATCATCAGTGGTAAGAAGCCAGCGGGAGGAATGGCCTGGACACCGGCCTGCGCACCAGAACACAGTAAGCATTTATCTGCTTTCCAGTACTCTGTGCTGCTGAAAACATACCTAAGGAGACAAATGGATTACTGGGGCAATAAAAGCTAGAGATCTGTGGTGTGAGACTCATTACTTGCGTTTACTGTCCAAATAATCAGAAAGAGTAATCTGTAAGTATTCTTTCACAGTGATATTGGAAAGGAATTCCTCTTGCCCCTTCTCAGCCATAAAAGGGATCCCATGAGGATACGTGGAATTGCATCATGAATTTTTCCTTTGTCCTCAGCAGGATCCTGCTTTTGTGTTTGCTTAAAGTGGGATTTATGTGAAATAGGCTCTTATGCTCTCTAAAAGTTCACCTACAGGTACGGATCAAACAATAATGGCTGTGTGATAAAGTACCTCTGCCCTCATGATGCAGTGAAACTGCCCGGAATGAAAATGCTTCCAAGTTCTTTTCCATCTTTACTTTCCCTGAAGTACAAATCATTCACTGTTTTTATTTTCCTGCAGCCTTGCTCTTTGTGCCCCTTCTTTATTCATGTTCCTGGTAATGAGGTGTTGGTTTTGAGGAGATTTATACCAGAATTGGCAAGAATTCTTCAAGAATGCATCTAGTCCTCCTCTTTGTTCATCTAATCTGGAGCTTTGCCTAAACCAGCCAAGGAATGCAATATTCTCCGTGCTCCCCAAGACCCCCAGTTTGGAGACTGTTATGGGCTGAATTGCATCCCCCCAAATTCATATGCAAAAGTCCCAACTCCCTCCAGTATCTAGATTGTGACTGTGTTTGGAGATAAGATCTTTTAAAAGGCAGTTAAGGGGCAGCCCGGGTGGCTCAGCAGTTTAGTGCTGCCTTCAGCTCAGGGCGTGACCCTGGAGACCCGGGATCGAGTCCCACGTTTGGTTCCCTGCATGGAGCCTGCTTCTCCCTCTCTCTCTCTCTCTCTCTCCCTCTCTCCCTCTGTGTGTGTGTGTGTCATGAATAAATAAATAAAATCTTTAAAAATAAAATAAAAGGCAATTAAGTTAAAATGAGGTCTTCGGGGGTAGACCCTAATTTAATCTGACTAGTATTCTTACAAGAACGGGAGACTAGAAATAGACATCCAGAAAGAGAAGACCAGGTGAAGATATAGTAAGAAGACAGACATCTACAAACCAAGGAGCGACGTGTCAGAAGAAACCCATCCCACTAACACTTTGATCTCAGACTTCTATCCTCCAGAATTATGAGAAAACAAATTTCTGTTGTTTAAACCATCCAGTACATGGTATTTTGTTATGCAGCTCTAGCAAACTAATACAGACAGCAAATCCATTAGTCCACTTACTGTTAGAAGAGTTCTCCTCATGTCCAGTAAGATCTCACTTGCTCAAAATAGTGGTTTTTTGTTCTGTCTTTCATGGAAAGGGTAGTATGTTCTTTCTAAAGTACTCTGAATATATTAGGGGAATCCAGAGTGTTACATGTAGAAGGAGTGTGGAGATTACTCTTTCAACCGCTTCTTTTTACAGATGAGGAAACTAAAACCCAAAGAAGTTGAGTGAGTCTTCAAAGGTCACACTGCAGGTTGCCAGTCAAGCCCAGGAGATAGGCACAGGGCCCGGACCCCTGGCCCACTGCTTCCTAACTCATGCCCTAAGAGATCAAAAAAGTCTTTAGAGAAACAATGTTGGAAGGCATCGTATGGATCAAGTGAATTAGGAGCAGAGGGTGGGAGCATAGGTTACCTGTGTATGGTAGCTGTGGGTGCTTATTTTCCATGATAATATAACTTTTGCAGTATTTTAAACTGTTACAAAACAAACAGTTCTGGACTCATGCATCATAATCAACTCAGGGGATCGATCCCCTGTACATGTGACAACCTATCGTTATCTGATGTTACAGTTTTCCTCCTTTGGGAGTTGGAGGGCATTACCATGACCTCCCCTACCATGGTGAATCTCATGACAGGACACACCATGTTGGGGAAACCGAGGCATGCTTTCTTGCCTCTTACAGTTTCATCCATTCCTCTTCTGCCCTCTCTCTCTCTCTCTCTCTCTGTCTCTGTCTCTCTCTGCCCAGGACTTTTTATTGCACATTCATCTTTCTCTAGAAGCTCTTTGAAGGACAGAAAGCTCTATATAAATCATAAAGTTAAGGAAAGATACATTAACTTACTCTTCTTTCTCTCTTTTTTTCTAACCAATCCTTCAACTCCTCCTATGGTAGAGCGGCAGACTTCACACAAAACTCTAAACACTAAACTTCTTCCCTCTGGGTCCAGCGCTCTCCACCGGAACACAGGGACTCTGTCAGTTTCCCCGCATACTGCTGAGCATCGATGCCACCAGCAGCCAAGACAGGGGCTGCATGAGTGGATGGTGTGGATGCCCGGGGTCGCCATCCTGCAGGAGCTAGGGAGCAGCAAGTGGAGGCCACGCCTGCCACTCTGAGGTGAGATTAAACCCATTCAAGAGCACAGAAGCAGGGGTCAGAGCTGCCCTAATCCATCTGAGCTGGATTAGGATTTCTCTGGCTATCAACTTAAGCAGAGTTGCCCCATGTGAACCTTCTGACTCATTTGGCTGCGGTTCTCAAAATGAAGTTTGCAGACCACTGGGGGCAGAGTCACCTAAGGGTATGTTAAAAACTTGGATTGCTCTGAGCCCCACTCCACACTTCAGATTTTAGCAGCGTGCCAAAAACAGGAGTGATCGCCTTTAGAACACCAGCTTGCTGTGTTCATCTTTAAAAAGCAATGGGATGGACGTTCTAGAATATGCAAGCTGTTTTAGTTTAAGGGATTACTTATACTTTTGACAAGTGTTTAAAAAACATTTATGAAAGTGGAATTCTCAGAGCTGTGGCCTTGAGGTTTACATATTCATTAAGCTCCCCAGTGATTCTTGAGTTCACTAAAATTGGAAAACACTTTCTTGTAGTTTTCTTTCACAATCTTTTTTGGTTGATCATTTGCAAAGAATAAAAAAAAAAAAAAAGGAAGGAAGAAGGGAGGGAGGGAAAAAGGAAAAACTTCCGTCATCATTTTGATCTGCCCTGTTCAATTAGGTCTGTACTTGCCCTCTCAGGCGGATACACTATCTATACTTTGCTCTATCCAGATTCCAACCTTCTCTCTTGTGCGGGACAAACCATTCCCTATGTATTGTACTAGTGGGACACAGAGCCTGCATCCTGTGGGCAGCTCAGGCATAGGAGCAACTGGTCCCACCCCCAGTAGCCAGGCTTGAGCATGTGACCACACTTTGCCATTTGATGCTTCCACCCCTGGGATGAGGAAGAAGGTGAGTGATGGGTTTATAGCATCCTTGCAGGAAAAATGATATGTTGGCCAGATCCCCTTGCCCAAATATCATCCACTTGATAATGGTACTACTTGATCATTAGGCAATTTATTATGACAGAGACCCCTGAGCAAGTCATTGCAAAATTGTATCCTAACCCTGGTTATACTGCTGGTGAGCCACCTAACTTCAGGCAAATCTCTTCTTCCTTCAAGGCCTCACCTGTATCATTTATAACAAGGAAAATCATTCCTAAGCTGCTTAGTAGAATTGCAATAAAATCCAAACTTGAAGTATATGTGTGCTTTGTAAACTGCAAAATACAACAGAAACATTAGTGGAAGGTGAATTTTTAAAAATTTATAACTATTCTCACAGAAGCAAAATATTTCCACTCAGCAAGAAGTATTTTTAGAAAGAGATTCTTGATTTTCTTGTGTGACTTTCGAATTTAACATCCAACTTGCTGATTTTTAACATCATGAGTTTTTATATTTTGCGAAGTCCCTGTTGTTTCATCTGCTATCAGGCAGGCAAATTCCCCAAAGGAATAAAAGCATTAAATAAAATGCTATACATGCTACAGTAAAAACTTCCATCCATTTCCCAACAGCTGTTGCTTTTTAGAGAAACCAAATATTTTTGGAAAGGGCCACAAACATTCTGGATTCAAACCATTTATTAGCTTTGGAAACATAACATGCAGTCATCTTGCCAGTCTTAATCCTGCAGTTCCATTAAACACACCACAACTGCATCATAAAACAGAAAAGGGAAGAATTTATAAACAAATAAAGCAGTTAATTGGGGCAATAAAATAGCAGTTCCCTCCCAAGTGTGGAATTGCTGTGTTTCAACCTACAGAACCCTGAAATCTGCTTGTCAGGAGTCTACTGACTAGCAGAACCAAACACAGATCAAAGATTTCAGGATTGCTCTTGGGTTCACTATGCTTACCTCTGCCACCATATCCTCTGTACCTCCTGTCCCCTCACCTGGCCTTGCTGCAAGTCTTTCCAAGGAGAGGAGCGGCTCCAATCACAGTACTCTCCTGATCTCTGTTCCATAGCCAGGGTTCCAGCTGAAGAAGGAATTGCTGGATTCACTGCAGAGATCCACTGCTATAGCTGCATCTGCAACACAGCACTCAGGTGGAGTGATGGAGACTTCTTCTCAGATGTGCTTCTATTTCCTGAGCAGTACTGTGACCTAATTGTGCACTGCCAAGACAAAAGCAAGCTTTGGAGCCCTATGAACTGGGCTGGAATCCTACTATTGCCTCTTGCCTACTTCATGGCCGTGAGCAAAGATTTTTAACCTAAGTTTCATTCATTTATTCATTCTGCACGTATTTATTGAGCACCTAGTACACACCATGCTCTAATCTTTAGATTTTTTAGTAATTAAATGGCAATGCTAAATCCCTACTTATTGTGAGAATTAAATGGCAATGCTAAATCCCTACTTATTGTGAGAATCAAATGAGAATCAAATGAGAAAATCAAATACATATGCACATACATATATGTGTGTATACTCTTGCATGTAGAGCCTACAAATATTCACTCCATTTATCCAAGTAGCAGATGAGAATTATATTGTGTGTGCCATTAAAATTGTATCTTGCATAATAGTATTTTATTTTTATTCAAGAAAGAGACAGGAAAGGCTTAGGGTACTCACTCCTCCTCCATAAATGAGCCCTGGCTTCAGTCATGTGAACTGCAAAATAGTCAGAGGGATTGCAGCTCCCACTCTGAGGGGCCCTCTATGGCAGTGGGATGGAGCAGAGCCAAGTGGTCCATGTGGGGAGTGCACTCATGACCTTTGCCTTGTTAACACCCCGGACCTGCACTCTTTCCCACCCCTGGAAATGTTTACAGTCCATTTATGTAATCAGATGCACACACGCACACACAAACACACACACAATCTAGCAGGAAATTATGCCTCTTCGTAGAGGTCTGGCTTTTAGTATGTTTTGTTTAAACTCTCTAGAGATAAACTGC
Source organism: Vulpes lagopus (assembly GCF_018345385.1). Taxonomy (NCBI): domain Eukaryota; kingdom Metazoa; phylum Chordata; class Mammalia; order Carnivora; family Canidae; genus Vulpes; species Vulpes lagopus. Next base: position 99,699,112 of record NC_054834.1, on the reverse strand, counting down.
CATTTACCTTCGTTTAATAGCCCCCATAATGCACAGGCGAGAGCTATACCCAAAAGATGCTCTATTAATGACTTATAACACTTATGAACAGTTATTTTCCTGATTTAAAAAAGAATTAGATTAGTATATGGCACTCTTGTAAACTATTTCCCAGGTCCTAAGTTAACCTAAGAGAAGGGAAATACCTGGCAGTCAAAATCTGTGTGAAGCCTACATAAACGCTGGCTACTTGAGCTCTACCGCTTGAGATCTTTCTTGGACACAGCAATTGCACACTGGCCTGCATTAGAAAAGGTCGCCTAGGACACTATCGATTGGACTTAGAACCCAACATTAGCCCTAAAAGGGAGCCCAGGAAGGTGGAACGGGAGAAAGGAAAAGGCCTTAATCTCTTCTCCAGGTTACTATCTTAAATACTTAAATTCAAAGATTTCCAGGCTGCGCAGGCAACGTGTTGGGTTAACTGGTTTCCAAATGTCCTGGGATTGCTCAAACCTAAATGAACCTTTTATTTTTGGAATCATATGTGGCTGAAGAGATTGAACCCATGTGTCTCATTCATTTGCACATTGGCTGTAAAAACATCTTTAAGTTATACTCTGGAAAGGGGAGGTGGGCGGGGGGATGGGGTGACTGGGTGACGGGCACTGAAGGGGGCACTTGAGGGGATGAGTCCCGGGAGTTATGCTATGCTATATGTTGGCAAATTGAATTCCAATAAAAAAAAAATACAAAAAAAAAATAAGTTCTACTCTGGAAAAGATCGGAGGCCTTAAGCAAGCACACCATGTCCTTCGCCTTCTAACCTATGAGGAGCTGTGTAGGTGACAATGCCTTCTTATTTTTAAGCCTTGCCAGCTCCTGTCTCCTCCCCCATGTAAACAAAACTCAAGCGAACCGGGAGTCATTTGGAAGGCAGTTGGAGCGCTGTCCTTTCATCAGCTCACCTGGTGCTCTAATAAAATATCCAAGAAGCCCACATCTGGTAGGTAATAAAATCCAGAGCAAATGAAGATGCCTGGCTGCTAAAGTGCTCTAGCCACTAGACAAAGCCATGGCGACCTCTTTTGCAACCAGTGCTGATGCCAGGATTTTAATGGGGCAAAGCCGAGAGCTCTTCCTATGTATTTTTCCTGCGCGGGCTGCACTGGCTATGCTGCTCCCCGGCCACTAAGGGTTCCCTCCACAGCATCATCAAACCAGCTCACAACCCAAACAAGAGAAATGCCTTGTAACTTAAAAGAATCAAACACAATAACACTTATCTCATACTCCCATTTCCCCAGGGTGGTGGCACTGAAGGGTGGATCTTCTTTTTACTCCACCTCTTCCTAGTCTCCCAAATAAGAATAAATGTTAGATCCCTTTGCAGGAAAAGACAGCTTTGCCAACCGCAGAGGACAATGTTCTGACTGTCAACAGTGATGGATGAGATTCTGTACGTTTAATAAATATAAATGTCATAATCCAACCATCAAATTTAATAAACAAAAATACCACAAACCATCTTTCCTCTCTGCTCCATGTGCTTCTTTAAAGCTGATAACATTAGAACACATTTTGCCCAAGCTATAACCTCACCATCTGCCTGGCTCAACTTCTGAGGACTTGGTACGCGCTAGAAAGAAAAGCAAATGACTTCACACTGAGAAAAAAAAAAAAAAAAAAAACGAGGGACGGGGGCCTGGAAGGTTTTTTCACTCCTCTTTTTCCTTCTGACCTATTTGTTAACTATAGGACCAGATGTAACTATCTGAACATAAGTTCAACCCTCAAGAATTATTAGGCAGGCAGATCGTGGAGAACATTTTTTTGCATGAGTTACACGAACAAAACTCAAAAGGCTGCTTCCCCAGCAAGCTGCGCTGTTGTATTTCAGGGCTTTGATTTGGAAATGCGGAGATGAGATGCAGACTGACTCATTAAGGACACACTTTCTTTTGATGGCAAATTAATAATAATCACGACCACAACAATAAATACATACAAAAAAAAAACTGTTTCATTCCTTGGCCAGATTCAAAGCTGTAACTGGAAGGGATTCTTTATGTTGAGCTTAGGAGACCTCAGTGGCTTTGGCAGTGACGGAAAGGGGGAAACCAAGCCCAAAGGACCTGAGAAAATGTCTACTATGAAGAGAGAGAGAGAAAGACATGCCAGATCTAATTTTTTTCAGTTCCCTTTTGTTGAGACCCTGCTAACATCCTAAGTACTTTATATACATTTTTTTGCAATTTAATCTCATTGAGTCCTTTCAAGTCCTTTCAAGAACACACACTACCAGTAGTAGTGGCTGGCATGGATAGAGGCTCTCTGATGTGCTCAAACCTACAGCACTAGAATGTGGGACAGTTGGTCCGACCTACTTCCTCTCTGAGGCACCTCAGTTTTTCTTGGGGAGCTGCTCCTCCCTCGCTCACATAGTCTGATCTCTCTCACCTCCCAGTTCCAGGACTCACATTTACCACATCTGGCTCCAAGCCCACATTCACAACTACTACGCCACAGTGCTTGAGAAATAGTTTCAGATGCTCCAGCAAGACTGGTGATTGGGGTCATTGTCAGCCAGGGAAAGCATATTTCTTCATACCTAAAATCCCCCAGGTGTTCAAGCTAAACCCAAAGGGACCATGAGTTTCAGGATGTGTCCACTGGTTGCTGCTCCCTCCTGCCATCAGAGATGTCCAGGCAGGGTCCTGTGCAAATATCTGCACAAGACAAATCATGTGACCGCTTCAGAGAGTGGTCTACTTTTCCTCTCATTAGGAATCAACACACACCCTGCAGTTATTCCAGAACACATTTCAAACCTCACACCATACATGGCATGTTTCCTAATGAAGCCAGGTAAGCTGAGTGGCCATCTCGTCCCCTTGCTAGTTCCAAGTGTCCAAAAGTAGACTTGGGTTGTCCAGGGGCTGGGTCGTATCTCAGTGACTGGCAGGGTAACATGTGCCCTGAGACAGAACTAACCAGCAGGGATCAGGAAGAGAGGGGCGGTCTGTGCATATTTATCCATCTGGGCAACCTCCCTGGAAATCCTGAGCTCCTGGGCTCTTTAATATATATAAACCAGAAACCTGCAGTGCTGGGCAAGACAAGAGGTGAGAGGATGGAGCCTGAGCAAAGGAGTTATTTTACTTGAGTTGAAATCTCTCTACATTCCCTTGGTACACAGTGGGAATAAGTGCAATGGAAAAATCTCCAAGAGATTTTGCTACCAAATTACCATTGGGATATCACATTGCAATTGAAAAATTTTATTCGGAGCTGGGTAGGATCTCGGATTGTAAAGGGTCTCTTTCCCTTCTTAGTTTTGATTATAAGGCAAGTCATTTTGCTAGTGTCACAAAAATGCAATAACTTCAGTGTAACAATTATTGTTTTTCCTCTTGACAGAACTCTCAGGCAATGGGAAGCAGCACTACTTGGAACAAATATTGCTGCTTACCAGAGATGACGACAGGGGTGGGCAAAACTCTGCAAGGAACAGTCCCTTCCCTGAAAGCTAGGAATCCAATTTACACAAAGGCCATGGTCAGTGTTGTATTTTGGAGACTTCTACAATTTTCACAGCATGATTTCATACCTTGAAGGCCAATGTTTACTACTGCAAATTTCTGCCTTCCAGAGTCTTCTATGATTAAAAAAGAAAAAAAGTCGGGGGAAGAAGCATAGAAACCAAATTTTCCACCCCTAGTGTCCTTCTCCCCAAAATACATATAAACGATGGTAGCTGAGAGGTTGGAAAGAGGGGAGGGAAAAAAGATGCTCCCCTTCTGTCCAGATCTGTCCTTTCTTACTTGCCAATGCCTTTAAAAAGAAGAGATGCAAGAGATCCTGTGGTCTGCTCAAGGAAGGCTACTTCCCCTCAGGGCCATATTCATATTAGCACCTAAATCAACAGTAGAAGAATCTGGCTTCTGTTCCTAATCATTGTTTTTAATCCAGAATACTAAACAATGAGTTCAATACTCTGTCTTAGTTGAACCTTAAAAATACTCATGTAGTTTTAACTGTCCTCCTTTGGGCTCTGAAATCCAGAAAAGTCAAGTGTGTTCCCCAAAGATGCATAGCAAGGGCTTAGAAATTAATCCTGGACATCTGATTTGTTTCTAACCCTACATGAGTTAACAATGGCCAACTAACAGCAAACTTATTTTGAAAATGCTTGCTAGCTATTTTTCCATCACTAGATAGTACCTGGTAGTTTGCCTCATAAATATTGTATCATGATGATTCCTAATATCTCTCTCAGAGTTCTTAACTTTTATGATAATAGGCAACTTGGAAACTCTTTGCCAGACATTAGGCCATAATGTACAAAATAAGTGACCTACAAATGGGTTGCAGCTATCTAAAGCATGTCTGGTAAACAAATAACTGATACTGGACAACAGTGAAAATCAAAGCTTAAGTGCTTGTCTTTGTGAAATGAAATCAAGACTGCTTTCTGGTTCTCTATCTCACCGTGAACTGCTATAGCAGCTGCTTTCCTTTTCATTAGAAACAACTCCTCGAGCAATACACCCAGGAGGAAACTATGGGAGGCAAAAATACAAATATAGCCATTCTCTAACAACACCCACTACACTATCTGCTGAGTGGCTCTGCTAACGTAAATAGAATATCTAGGTGCCTAATTTTTAACATCTTTAAATTCCAAAAGCAAAGTACTCCCATGAAGAATTAAGGCCATTCATTGAGGGTGGAGACCCAGGAATAAATTACTCTTCGGGATACTACTACCCAAGTTCCAAATGAGAATAGTTTTATATGGATGAAATCAGATTAAAATAAATTTCAAGCATAACTTTGAAAGGAAAAAGATGTAAAATTTTAAACATTCAAATGATGGAAAACTTGCAAGTCAAAGGATGAAAGGGCTTTTGCTTGGGACAGTGGTGAGGGATTTAGGCTATTTTATTTTATTTTATTATTAGTTTATTTTATTTTTTCTCTTAATCCTCTGCCTCATTCTACCAAAGATTGAAGACAGCTTAAAGAAATAGCATAGGAAACTATTCTTAAAAACTGAGGGACCCTAAATAAAGTTTTTAGATGAGAAAATACTAACTCCAAGAGTGATATTAGCAGAGAGGAATGCACACCATATGGTAATACAGAGTTGCTCCCAAGCTTCCTCAGAGCCAAAATTAAGAGGGAAACAGAGTCATTTATAAGATTCAGCATGTCAACAAGACAAAAACAAACCAAATGTTCAGGAGAATCACATTTCCTGAAACTGAGACCTGGAAGCATTTTTCCTGTGGCATCTCATGAAGAGGATGCAGGCTGATGCCCAAAAGCACGGCTGCAGCAGATGCAACCAGAGTTCGTGCAGGCAGGTTCAGCCGGCTCTGTTTGCTATGGCATCAGGCCAAGGTCCGACTGAGCAAGCACGGCTCTAAGGAAGGTGGGGGACTGTGCTTCAGAACAATATAACAGTGAGCTTCAACCCCGGCTATGCATTGGAACCTTAACTGGGGAGCTTTGAAATATCCTGATACCCTGCCCACATCCTAAGTCAATTAAATCAGAATCTCGGGGGAAGGGTTCCAGGATGGGTTCAGTATTCTTTAGAAACGGTTTCCCAAGGGATTCCAGTGTGCAGCCACCGTCATGGAGCCTTTGTGACGGATGTTCTCCCTTCGTTCTCCCACAGGTGCCTCCCCATTCCACACCCCCACTGTGAGGCCCAGGCCAGCATCCAAGACTCACCACATCTTAGAACTTTCATTTCTCTTCTGCCTTTGTAAACAGTGGTTTGGACCGTAGCCACCTTCTGGGAAGGACACCCTCCCAACTATGTGCCTTGGCTATGACAGCTTCTGCTGTCAATCTTCATTGACATCATTTAATTCAAAGATGACACCAATTGTAACCTTGGGCAGGCATTTGTCTCTTTAGTCACAGTCACACACTGACACAAATAGTGATTTTTCTTTTTTTTAAATAATGCAGGGCCAGTCATGCATTTTGACAGGAATGGCTTTTGTAGAATGGCTCACTCAGTACCCACTCCATCCCTTACACCCTCCCTCAAATTCCTCTGCCCTCTACTAGAAGGGCTGGAAAATTAACATATCTACCCAGTTTCCCATATAACCAGGGTTCGTGTCTCTGGTCACGGACACAAGCAAGATCCCTAGGAAAGGCTCCTACTCCTAAGTAAAAAGACAAAGCTTCATGAAGAGAAGGGATTTGCTTGACTCGCGTCTTCCTGCCAGGAAGCAGCCAACTTTAAATCATATGGATGAAAGGAGCACACTAAGCATAAGAAGAGAGAACATGAGTGACGACATGGAGCAACAGCACCAGCCCTAAACTGCCTATCCTGGGAATTCTTACTACATGAGGAAAATAAACCCCTGTTTGGTAGTTAGCCACTGAAGTCAAGTTTCTGCTGTATACAATCACAGGCAACCCCAGGCAACACATGTATGGTACCATTCAACAAGGTAGACTAGAACAGTGTTTTTCAAACAGCAAGTTACAGTTATATATTGAATCATCCTAAGATAGGTATGGAGATGTAGACATGGAGGTAGGTGGCAGGTAGGCAGATGGATAGATAGATGATAGATAGATAGATAGATAGATAGATAGATAGATAGATGATAGATAGATAATAGATAGGTAGATAATAGGTAGATAGATAAGAGATTTATTTCAGTAGAAATGAAGGGTGTCACTAACCTACCCAATCTCTCCTCATCCACTACAAGTTAATACAGTTGTGTCTTTCTCTGCTATAAGAATTAAGAAAGAATTAGGAGGCTTTCCTTGTCTGAGGATCATAGAGAAGATGAGTTAGACTGTCCAAGATGGGAAAGGACCCCAAGGGTTAGAGGAGGTTGATGGGGCCCAATCCAGAGGACGGACGGATGGGTTCCCTCAAAGCAGGATGGGAAACAGAGGGTGTGACAAATTCCTCCAATGATGAAGACTCATGCCCTACTCCCACAGGGAGACCAAGTAGTGGACAGATAGTAAGGACAATCACCCAGACAGTCGGCAGGGTGCCCATGGCTGGCATGAAGTGGGTGAGGGAAAGCTGTGAGGGCAGGTCTGTGGGCTGCCCTGACCAGTACTGCCTGACGATGCTGAATAGCGCCCCATTTAGCAGAAGGCTCACCGCAAAGATTAAGGCCACCATGAACCAGGACCTCAGTGTGTCAAGGTTTCCTGGCACCACTTCAATTCTCAGATTCTTGTTAATTCATTAGAGGTGGAGGGAGCCCTCCAAAATAATGGATCCTGAACTCAATTTGATAAGAGAGAAAGAATTAATAAGAATGAGAAAACAAAGAATTGTGAGAGCTGATGGTTCTTGGATCTTCACGTTGGAGAAGCCATTCTTATTGCCCAGCCCACTATTTCAAGAGGTAATCATTCTGTAGTATAATCTTTGAGAGCAGCCCCGTCATGAGGATTGTAAGCCTCAGAGAAAAGGCTCATAGTTATTTCTTTTTTTTTTTTTTTTTTTTTTTGGCTCATAGTTATTTCGCCCAAACTAGAGAAAAGAGTGAGGATGTCAGTTGTCCCTTCTAGTTAAGGCTTTAGTATCGTCCACCTGGGGAGTGGAAGGGACTCAGAAGATCTTCTGGTCCCACTAATCTTGTGTTGCCCAAATCCTCTCCCCAGCATCCCAGCGTTGCCCCTGGAACTCTGGCTTGAGTGCCCTCAGCACACCGGACACCGTGTGGGCGCAGCGGCACAAATGGTAAGTGAAGGCACAAATTCTGTCCTCAGACCCTCAAAATGAAAACGTGAAAAACAAGTGCATCAAGAATAGAATTGTAACAACACTCGGTTGGTGGGAAGCGGAGTTCTAATTATGAGACAGGGTCAAGTCTGGACAAGGTCTCTATGAGAGAGGGTCTCTGGGCCTCTGAGGGGTAGGAGTCGATGAGACACTGTTCCAAGGAAACCCAGGGAAAATCTCAGGAGAGTGGGGACAGACTCCACCAGTTGCTCAGCACTGCTGCGAACCCACGGGCAGGACAGGTCCCGGAAAGGTCTCACTCAGGTGAGAACAGGAAAAGGAAAAGGAGAAAGGGGTGCACATACTGTATCTATGTGAACATATATGTAATGTTCCTTTTCCCCGGGAAGATTCCTGCATTTCATCTGGAGTTTTGAAGTCATTAAGAATGCTCTCAAGTTCTCCCACCACCTTTGTCGGGCAATAAACATTACTGAGCCCAGCAGCAGTCAGCTCTTCCAGCGTATGGGAGGGACTATTGGGGGAATTTGAAAATTTTATGGTCTGAAAAGTGGGCCTTAGCACTTTAGCTTTTATTCTCTCAGAGAGCTTATAAATCCCTCTTCATTTAGCAGTTTTCATGAAAGTGACAGCTTTTGTTAGTCGGGCTAAAGCGAGATTAGAAATAAAAATTTTAACCATTAATCCTCACTGATTAAAGTGAGACCAGAAATCAAATTGTTACCAACTGTGTGCTAATTTCAGCTTAATTCTTTGGCAAGAGGCGTCGGAAATTTGCAGCTCGCCGCACTAATTCACAATGCCTTACTACTGATGGCAGAAAGTCAAGGTCTCCTTTCCTCCTGGGCCCAGGGTGTGAACAATGACTATTTCAAAATCAGTCCAATAAAATATAAACATTAAATTCTTAGCTGTGTTGTTGCTCAGCCATCACTTTCCACACCACTCTCTCCTCCCACTCACCACCAGCCTTCCCCCACTCCACCAACAGCTATGAAAAAATACCTCCCCAGGGACCGGAGAATCACAGCTGAATGGCTGGCCTTTCCGCATCAAACAGAGTGTCTAGGGCATCAAAGCAGGTGTCACCCCCACACAAGCCGTTTCTATTACATACAGTGCTGGGAGGGAGGGAAAAATCTTCATGCCAATAAGCCACATCAATTCATCAATCAAAATGAATTCATGCGCTAATTAAACTAGCAAAAATTTAAAAAGGCATTTGTGTTACAGACGGGGAGAGTAGGATAGGGAGGGAGATGGGAGTTAAAATTCCAGGGAAGTGAAAACTTGACAGACACAGCACCAAATAGAAAAGGCAGTAAATACACGACTGGAATTAATAGCAAGCTTCTCCTTAACTTAAAAAATAATAAATAAATAAATAAATAAATAAATAAATAAATAAATAACATTCACACATGCCGAGATTGGGGGGGGGTGGGGGGAAGGTGGGCAAATATTTTCCTGGCTGGGCCAAAATTGGCATTAATAGGAGTGTCCACTGTATTGTGCACATTCACTGGGGAAGCCTGTGAGTAAAGAAAACTCTAGCCCTTCTTCATATCCACTGGCCCTTAATACTGAACATTTTCTCTTCCTCTCTTAGATGACTCTCCAAGGCTACAAAGTACTGTTGCATGGTTAGCGCACTGCACAAAAGCTGGGGGAAGAATGGAGGCTGACACCTAGTCCCTGCTCTGATGACAAAGTCACCTGCTCTGGCATGGGCCTGCGGTCATTAGGAAGTAGTGCCTTTTTCATCCTAAAAAGGTGTCCTGTGCTTGTGCACCCAGAGGGCTGTAACCCCACAGAGGCCCGTGGAGGTCCTGGTCCTTGCTTTTATTTACCTCTCTCATCTCCTGCTTCTCCGTTTCCTCCCTCTGAACTTTGAACTGAATACTTCAGCTGTTTCAATATATCATAAATATCTGAACCAAGAGAAAAAAACCTCAATTATCCATCCAACTGTTTCATCTATATGACACCAAGCACCCATATATAGGGGAAATGTCTTAATGCTTAGTACTGTGTAGACAAAACATCTGGCTGACCCACTTAGTTCATGTTTCTTTCAGATGCTTCAGTACCACAGACGTGCTCTCGTACCCACTCTCAGGCTGGATGCTCCTTTGTGGAGTGCAAACTAGTCCTTTCTCTAGGCTCAAAGAGTCTAATTCAGTATAGCAGGGGCCTGCGAGATAATAAAGGGACAAGGGGGCTGTTTTCCTCTTAATACCAAATAAACAGTGTTTAGCCCACTTGCTAAATATTATGGGGAGAGAACTCTTCATCTTTACTCCGATTGTTTGGATGCTTCATTTGACAAGATTCTTTCACTGTCTCTTGGCTGTGTTGTATTCAGAAGAGAAAAACTTCAATATGTGCCTCAATATCCCAATTTGACATAGCCTTTCAGGTTCATCTGTGTCTTTTAAAACTCGCTCTTGAAACATAGGAGTCCAGTGGCATGAGCCTCCTAGAGTTAGTATTAGCGTAAACAAGTGGCCCGATCTCAGCTACCTTTGTTTCAAATGGAGGAGAAAAATGATTATAATCGACCAAGCCTGTCATCCGGATCTAGTCTTATGGCCAGGGCACTCTGCAACCTCCCCGAGGGGTAGATGGCAAACGGCATCTCCCCATACCCCACAAAGAGAGGCAGGGGAGCGCAATCCTAGGCCCATGGTCTGTGAGACATTTCCAGATCCACCCCCGGAGCGCCCCCCCGCCCAGACTTGGTGCACAAGGGGTGAAAACCAAAACTCCTTTTCTTCTCCCCAAGGCAGACCGTGAAGCTGTAAAGATGAGCTGGCATTTTGTTTTATTTTGTGTCATAAACTGTGCTTTACACAGCAGCGGGCCCTGTGGGAGTCTCGAGTAGCCCTGCCGGGCTGCAGCTGGGGGTGTGGCCCGGCTCCATCCGCAGGCGACCTGGAGACCCCAGCTGCAGCGGCAGAAGGGCGGGGAGCCTTCCATCTGGGCTGCACGCTTTCAAGTTCACCCCCCCCCAACACGTTGAGTCATCCTCACAAGCCAGAACCCCTCAGATGGAGGTTCCGCTCTTCCTCCGCCAGCGGTTTCTCCGGGGGTGGGGACACCGACACCCACGTGTGGCTCGGGACACTTTGGGTGCGGTGCCCGAACCGCCCGCGGTGCGGCTGATGCACGTGCTCGCAGGTGCACGGAGGCTACCGGGTGCTAAGCCCACGGTTGCGCTGTGTTTCCTGCTTGGATCCCTCCCCCCCATTATGGTTTCTGGGGCTCTCGATCCGCTCCGACCTAGCGGAATACGCCCCCCACCCCCAATCCAGTAGATCCATATACACTTCCAGAAACATTTTCAAGGGTTTTCTTTGAGCCCTGGCTTCCAGCTGGAGCCAAGAAAGGAGGATGTCACCGGCGGCCCAAAGGCGAAGATGGGGGGGGGGGGAGTACCCTGAGCCCCGCTCACCCCCACTTACGGTCTCCCGGAGGAAACTACGTGGAGCCTTCGTGTCTTCGTGTCTACCTGGACTACAAGTACCTGAAGACGAGAGAGAGAGAGAGAGAGAGAGAGAGAGAGAGGAGAAGAGAAGAGAAGAGAAGAGAAGAGAAGAGAAGAGAAGAGAAGAGAAGAGAAGAGAAGAGAAGGGAAGGGAAGGGAAGGGAAGGGAAGGGAAGGGAAGGGAAGGGAAGGGAAGGGAAGGGAAGAGAAGAGAAAAGAGAGAAGAGAGAAGAGAGAAGAGAGAAGAGAGAAGAGAGAAGAGAGAAGAGAGAAGAGAGAAGAGAGAAGAGAGAAGAGAGAAGAGAGAAGAGAGAAGAGAGAAGAGAGAAAGAAGAGAGAGCGCGGCGGGGGCTCGGCCGCCGGGGGCGCCGCTAGGGGGGAGTCGCCACTGGGGGGGAGCCATGGGGGGGAGCCACTAGGGGGAGCTACTGGGGAGGAGCCACTAGGGGGGAGCTGCTAGGGGGGAGCTACTGGGGGGGAGCCACTAGGGGGGAGCTGCTAGGGGGGAGCCGCTAGGAGGGGAGGCGCCGCTAGGGGGGAGCTGCTAGGAGGGGAGCTGCTGGGGGGGAGCTACTAGGGGGGAGCCACTAGGGGGGAGCCGCTAGGGGGGAGCCGCTAGGGGGGAGCTACTGGGGGGGGAGCCACTAGGGGGGAGCCGCTAGGGGGGAACTACTGGGGGGGAGCCACTATGGGGGAGCCGCTAGATGGGAGCCACTGGGGGGGAGTCACCGCTAGGGGGGAGCCGCTAGGGGGGAGCCGCCGCTGCGGGGGAGCCGCTGGGGGGAGCCGCCGCTAGGGGGCCGCCGGAGCCCGCCCGCCTTTGTTCGCGCGGAGGGCGTGCGGCCCGGACGCGCGGAGCCGAGGGAGCCGCCCCGCCCCGCCGCGCCGCGCAGCCGCCTGCAGCTTGGTCGGCGGGTTCTCCCAGCGTCGGGGCCGCGCCTCGGGCCTTCCCCGCGGGCCGGGCCTCCGTGGGCGCCGACGGGGCGGGCGGGAGACGCCAAACAAAGCCTGGGGGCGCGGGGGGGGGCTGTGCGCGCGTGTGTGTGCGCGCGCGTGTCGTGGGGAGGGAGAGGGACTGCAACTAGGTAGAGAGCAAGGGGACAGGGAGCCGCAGCTGACAGCTGGCGGGGCGGGGGGGTGGGGGGGCTGTCCCTGGGGGGTCCCCGCCGCCGGGGCTTGGGAGCCGCTCATTTCAGTGCCAGGCAGATGGGTCTGAGGGTGTAGCTAATGTGACCAGCAGGGACTGGCCTCAGGATCCTCCCTCCCTAGAAAAAGGGGCCAAAACTTAGCTCCGAGAGTCGCAGTTGCTAATTTATTTTATTAAATAAAATAAAGATTTTATTTATTCACGAGAGGCCCAGAAAGCGAGGCAGAGACATAGGCAGAGGAGAAGCAGGCTCCCCGTGGGGAGCAGGCTATACCCAGAAGAGATTCGAGGGTCCAAGGCCCTGGGAAAGTGGTAACTTAAAGCGTTTTCCCAGCTGGCGACACTGAGCAAGTTCCTGGGACCATGGCCACTTTCTGCTCTTGTCATGCTTGCTTCTGCTCCCCTTCAGCCAGGCTGCCTGGTATTCCTATAGAATACAGAATATCGAATAAATCGCAGAATAAAGCCTGCGTCTCTGCGGCCAGGGCCAGTTCTGGGCAGAGTGACCCACCTGCCGAGGACACCGAGAGGGAGACTGAATGTGATCCTGGGAATGAAGGTTTCACTAAGAACCTCTCAGACTGATTTCCCTTAGTTTGGAAGTGGGGGAGAAGCAATAGAAGTGTGATCCCTCAGGTTTAAACACTAGCTTGGAATGTTAAACTCCACTCAGGGCACCGTAGGAAACGGAGCAGGTGCTCCTTTCATTTAAGTTGAGCTCCCTTAACTCCTAAAGTAAACCATTTCTTTCATATGAGCATGGAGGAGTCACTCGACCTTCTTTTCCTCTTTTGTAAAATTGAAGGACTGGATCAGTATCCTCCAGCTCCAAAATTAGAAGAGTTGTCTCTGTTCAGGAATTTGCAGAGAACATTTCTTACTTACTTTCTTAAATGCATGATGCAATCATGGAATGAAGAACATGAAATACAAATTTTTATTTTTAAAAATTTTTTAAAGATTTTCTTTGTTCATGAGAGACCCAGAAAGAGAGGCAGAAGGAGAAGCAGGCTCCTCGTGAGGAGCAGGATGCAGGGCTCGATCCCAGGACCCCAGGATCACGCTCTGAGGCAGATGCTCAACCACTGAGCCACCCAGGTGCCCCAAAATACAAATTTTTAAAAGAAGAAAATGAAGTAGCATAACATTTTCTCCAGGTGAAGTCCGACTTCCAAATTTTTTATTCGTAATGTTGATAATTTGCTGTTATGTGAGGTCATATCTAAAATAGCTGGTGTTCCTTAAGTGAGATGGCAAAGTCACTTCTGAGACCCAGCGAGGAAATCAACCAGGGAGACCTATTGGTGAGAAGATTTGCTGTTCTAGAGGAAACCATTTTCCTGCACTCAGAAAAGGCTCAGACTTTTTTTAAATATTTATTTTATTTACTTTAGAGAGAGATCATGAGTGGAGGGAGGGGCAGAAGGGGAGAGAGAATCCTCAAGCAGACTCCCCACTGAGTAGGGAGCTCAAGGCGGGGCTTGATCCCAGGACCCTGAGATCATGACCTGAGCCCAAATCCAGAGCCAGCCGCTTGACTGACCGAGCCACCCAGGTGCCCTCGCCTCTTAGGCTTTAGAATCCTTGGGTTTTCAATACCAAACTCCTGCAGGATATAGCTGATTTTTCAGAGCACCTAATCCTTTTGTTCGTATTTTGTTCCTCTTATCACTATTGTGTAAGTTTTGGGGTTTGAGGACAGCAGAGAGACACAAATCCAACTTCGTGGCGAGAACATTTCTCAGTATGCACATCAAATGTGAACGGTTGTGAGAATGTCCACCATTAAAGCTGTTTCACCTAAATTTGTCTAAGTTGAGGAAGTTCCAACAGTGAAATTTAAAGTCTGTGGCTAATGAGGAACACAAGTTTTTTGAGGTTTTTTTTAACTTCATGTTTAGAGGGCAGTTCTTTAGCCTCTCTGTTGGAACTATGACAATGTGGGCCGATAAAATATGACTTGGTTTCAAACTATCAAATGGCATTATAAAAATGTTTGGACTAGATTTAGTTCTCCTAAAAGGTGGCAGATTGATAGAGCATGGATAAAGCAAGTCAGCTTCCAGGAATGATTGCTTCGTGAGAAACAGGGCCCTGCTTTCTCCAGAGTGACGTGGACATTCCCAGACAACGTCTTAGCTCGCAGAGTTCTCAAAGCACGCATCCCCGCTTCCTTCCCTGCTGAGGCCTCTGGCAAGAGTGACATTTCTCCAGTTCTGTAACGGAGCTGTACCTTGCCGAAACGAGGGGTCACCGGGTCATTGCATTCTAAGCAGCCAGAAGCCCGCAAGGCTATCACCATAGCTAACCCCTCCAGAACAAGCCTGTGAAATATGTTCTCTGAGCCCTCTGATCTCCTTGGTCGGCCACCTCCCCAGGTGGCTCCCCCCGCCCCCCCCATGTACTCACGGTGACCACAGCCCCAGCCTGCTGGCAGGGCCTCCCAGCCCCGCTCTTTGTCTCTGCCCCCTTCCCTCACTCCCTTACCTCACTGACCTTCTAGGTACATTCGTGTCTCATGTGTGCGACTGGTGCACCCAAGGCTAGTGGCCTGTGAAGCAGGAATGGGCCCGTCATCAGTCCACAAGAGCAACTAATAAAGCTGGACAACGTGTTTTGACTGTAAGTGTTGATCGCCTCCAAATCATTTAAGGATCGCTTGTTCGACATACGGCAAGTTGTTTTTAACACAAGACCTTTTGTGGTTAAGGAAGAGAATAAAGGTTTAGTGGAGACAAATAAGCCCCCACGGTGGAAGAAATAATATATAGCTCTCTAAATAGATCATTTACATGCATATGCATGCGGTCATCAGTGCAGATAAAGCTCCAAATAACACCAGCTACATCTCCTCCACCCACCCACCCCCACCCCCCCGCCATGGCTGGTGTCCTCGCTCACTCCAGGTCTGTTTTGAACCTTAGCACAGACTGGCCAGAGGAAATGTGTGGGCCTCGTTCACCTGCTTCGTCATTAGGGGACAGTGCCCTTTGGGGGTTTATTGCTGATCCACTAATTATGAGAAGATCTGTCTGGGCCCACGTGTTCAGAGCTTGCCAACTATTTTGGCTCTTTCGCTAGACAGGATAAGGTAGGGATAAGCGCCTTGTCCACTGCTCAGAAGTCACTCCGCCAGTTGGTTCCCGGGTTGACTTCGAGATGCTCCTTCTCGGCCCTGCTCCCGTGGTGGCTGCTGCGGCCTCAAGTGTCCAGCAGCCGGTTCCTTGCCCCGCAGGTTTGTGAGAAGCTCTGAGAGTATCTTCCCAGAGCCTCCGAGCCAGGAGCCCAGTCATCAGCCAGACCGCATGACCGCCCCTTCAAGGTGGCCTCAGTCGCCTTTCTCGCCAGAGGGAAGCAAGACCCCTTGACCCACCTTCAGATGAGCCAACGGGTGTCCCACGCTTGCAGAAAAAATGAAATCAGCCCACATATATCGATTGCAAGCAATCTTAGCAAAGCACTCTGCTAGGCCCCAAGTAACCGGTTACAGGATCAGGTGAGGTTTGCTAAGAACACCGCAGAATTTCTGAAAATAGCTACAGGAAGGGAAGAGAGCTCCCGGAGGCCGAGCTGCAGCGAGTCCTGGAAAGCAGTGCATGACACCGGAGGTCCAGATGGCCAAGCGGCCTCAGCAGAGCAGCATATTTTTACAGAGTTCATTTAAACCATTATGTCGTGTACGCTCTCTCTCTCTCTTTTTTTTAAATGATACATCACTGCTGACAGTTGGCATGTACTGTTTTCATAGCTTAGCCTTTATAAATATTACGAGCACATATCACAGCAGTATTGTTATAACGAGTTACAATGATGTGTTCTTTGAGAGAGTGCCAATGACTGGTTTATATCCTTGGTGATGTTGCAGCATCATAATAAATGTGGTATAAATCTTTTCCAAGGTTCAGCAGTTCCTTTAAGCCAAGAACACTACATGTGGGTTGTTGGGTTCCCCGTGTCGTCCCCCAACCTTTGAAACCCCTGCTTCCTCAATGCTTTGATATATAGCCCCCAATTTTGAGGATGTTAATATGGTCAGTGATCTAACCACGCTCCTTTAATAGAGGGCAGCCTTTATTATAATCTGGAAATAATTTTCATCTAAACATCACCAACAGCCAAACATAATAAAATATGTATAAGTCAAGTAACATTACACAGAGGCCGCATGGGCTCCAGCAGAGTCAGCCACAGCCGCTGCACAGCAGTTGGTCGCAGGGAGGCAGGGAGGGAGGGGACATTTCTGTCTGCTGTCACAGGGGTGCTGTCATTGTTGGGGGCCTATGGGAGAAAGCAGTCACCCCCTCCTAGAATGGCTGTGTGACTGCAGTGGAAGCCCAGCGGGTTTTCTCTGTGCGTATCAAGGGCCTAAAGGAGGGTTGAGGCAGTGAAATAAGCAGCACTCCAGACACAGAGGGCTGGCACAGTTCATCTCTTCCGGCCGTAACTCACTTGCTTGGTTTGGACAGGTGGCAGGGTTTCTGGTTCCCTCGTTTCTACCCTAAGGGACCAACATAAGGACAGAAACAAGACCTTTAAGAATGGTGCCAAGTCCACGCTCACTAGTTCAGGGCAATTCTGGGTAGGAGTCACACAGCCACAGCCCTGACCGCCCTCGTCTCCTGAGTCACTCCCTGTAGGAGGACACCAGCCCTGGCCCTCGATCACCTGACTGGTGTCCACAAAAACAGGTCCCAGCTGCACTGGTCCCTTCCAAGTAGGGTGCGTTAGAATGATTAGTTGGAACTTGTAGGTCTACTGAAAAGCGAACAACTGAATCCCGAGTCATTAAATCTTCATTTAACCCTGCTAATTGTATACATGGGCCAAGAGCTGCCTTCAGATAATCACGCTCAACAGAAATTGGCCGGGGAAGGAGAATTGATCTATAGTCAGCTGTCCCAAGCTTGAGGTGGTAATTCTTGTGCAAAACATTAATCTATTCTATATCATCAATGAAGCCACACTTGAGTCAGAACAAACGCAGGAGAGTGGTTTAGGGGGATGCGTAACAAGGCCAGGGTGAAATCTCCCTGTAAGGTACGTCTTTCACTCAGGCTCTAAATCACCTCCATTCCCGACTAGGCTGGGGGTGACTTCATTACCTTTTCCTGTGAATTATTAATACCAGAAACACTGAGCCTTGAGGCAAAGGTTGGAGAAAACTCTATGCATGGAGGAAATGAACCCCACCTATTTTCAAGTGCTTCTCCTTTTCTTTCCCTGGAATTTCCTCAGTTCCCACCCGCCCCCCCCCCCCCCCCCCAGCTTCTTAAGTGTTTGTTTGAAATAGCTGGCATTTGGCTCATTAGTGGATCTACTGCTATTGCTCGAGTTTGCTTATTCTTTTAGAAATATTTTTTTGAAAGGAAAACCTAATTCCTATAACTTTTTTGCAGCACATGTCCCAAGTCCCAAGTGACCTGTGAGGATGTGAGTTCTGAGTAAATTCCCTGCCTGTTTTTTGCTTTCCTGAGAAAATAAACTGGTAGGTGAAAAATGACTTCCGCCAATGGACCCTTCCCATTGCCAGGATAACCTGTAATCTCAAAAGATAGATGCTCAGATTTAGGGTGCCAGGACTCCTGCTCTCACTGCACAGCTCTCCGAGGGTTTATCCCTGATCTGGCCCCTTTTCATCTGGTCCCTCCTCACCCTTGGTGTCCTGGACACTCTCTGCTTAGACCCTTCCTCCTCTGGCCCAGATTCCCTGGAGCACACTCAGTCTGAAGACCTCTCGCGTGCCCTCTTGTCCTCACACTTGTTTTCTAACCACGAACGCCCTCCCTTGACTGTCCAGACACTGCGAAAGCATCTTGTTCAAAATGAATTTTATTATAGTCCACATCCCCCAGGCCCTGTCTCAGCTCTCGACCTACAGGAGAAACTAAAGAAAAGCCAAAAGATTAAGTCAAAACAAAATCTTGCGTGTGTGTGCAGTTCTTAATGCCCTGAATGTATAGGCCAAAGAAAACTTGGAAAATTGGAGACTCAAAGAAAACTGTGAACATTTTTCAGACTGTAATTTCTGAAGTGCACCTATTTCAGAAGAAAACTATGACAATTAAGTCACTGACCCTTGGTTTGAAGTGGGTTTCTGAGCCTGAGGAAGATGTGTTTGACTGAGTGGGGGGAAAGGTTCACGGGGCTTCTGGAACCCCAACCGTGTCTCAACCTCTTGAGGAATTAGGGATAAATGAAATCAGAAACATGTGGAATATATTTCCCTTTAAATACATGTGAGGCTAGAAATTAAGGGAAAAGTGTTCAGCTAAAGTTATTTAGGGTTTGGCTTTACCCACAACATCTGAAAAATAGTTCAAGATGTTAGATGAACCCAAAGTGCAACCACGTTCACCTTCTACTGAAAATAAGAGTGTGTGTAGCAGTTGAGGGGAGACATGTTTAGTGTCAAGTTAATAAAAAGAGAAAAAGGTATGTTGGAGCTGAAAGGAGGAGGGAACGCTCAAATATGCACAGAAAAGAAAATTGTTAAAACTTAGAGGAGCTTTGGCTAGAGAAGGGGCAGAGGAATCTGCGCCTTCCTTAGTACTGTTTCTGAGACATGCACCTCCCGGGGGCATAGGGTCCTCTTAGCAAACAGTGCTTTTCACGAGACTGTTGTCACCGGCCTTTCCCTTGAAAGTTTAAGCTATTGCACCTTGATTATAAAGAGGAGTCTTATAGGCACCAAAGATAGGTTCGAAATGTCACTGGCTTTTAGCTAGATGCATAAAAGAACCAGCGGATTATTATGCCTAAGTACTTGAACTCCTGGATGCCTAGACACTCAATCAGTTGGGACCACACTGGGCTGCCCCGTAAGAGAGAGAGCCTGAGACCGCTCTAGGACTGCCTACAGCAGTGGGACAGGCTCTTAGTCTATGAGTCTGCTATTGTCTCTGCTGGGCCCCAGTGGAGGGTAGAGCTGTCCCTCCACTGGACACAGAAGGACCTGGTTTCTTTAAAGCCCACAGTCTAGGGACACCTGGGTGGCTCAGTGGTTGGGCATCTGCCTTCAGCTCAAGTGGTGATTCCGGGGTCCTGGGATCGAGTTCCACTTCAGGCTCCCCACAGGGAACCTGCTTCTGCCTCTGCCTGTGTCTCTGCCTCTCTCTCTGTGTCTCTCTATGAATAAGTAAATAAAATCTTAAAAAAAAAAAAAAGCCCACCATCTATACCTCTACAACCATTTCTGCTGCTCCCACTCTATCTGGATTGATGGGATCCGGGGCCCTGAAGACCCCTTTTGAGCTAGCGATCATCCTCTTTCTTTTCACTTTGGACCTCAAAACAAGAGACAGCAATAAGGTTCACTTGTGCTCCATTTGCCCTTGGGGAGTCTGGGACTCACTGTAAAGAGGGGAAAATCTGCTTCTTGCTCCACCTGTAAAAAACTAGAAAAGAAGCTTCAAATCAGACTAAAGCACTCGATAAAACTTACAGGTGGAAGAACAGGATCAAATGATTATGTCCTATAGGATGCCCTTCAAATTTGGGGACATAAACTTGGCTACGTCTCTGAACATCTTATTATTTCAATTTTCCCATCTATGAAATATAGGATAACAATGTCTGCTCTGCTGTTTCATAAAGGGACTGTTATACGATTAAATGAGATAAAATGTGTATAGGTGCTTTGCAAGACATAAAGTACCCTCCAGCACTCCGCACCTCTCTTCTGAGCTCTGAGTGGTCTATTTGACATTTTTACCCAAATGTTCTACTGGTATCTCACACTCAGCATGTCCAAAACAGACCTCTCAATCTTCTCCTACAGATTTCTACCTACTCCAACATTCTCATTTCTGCAAATGACTCCACCATGCAACCAGAGGCTTAAGCCAGAAATTTGAAGATTTTCCTTGATACCTCCCTCTGCCTCCTACAGCTAATTCATCATGTCCTATTGATTCAACTCCATTTTTCTGGAATCTGGGCACTTCTCTAGCTCAGGTTCTGTCCTCTACACCTTAACTACTGTAAAAGCCAACTATTCGTCTCCCTGCTTCCACTCCCCCCCACCCCTCCCCACTCCTGCATCTCTCCCTACCCACTCCTCCACCCCTCACCCCCACCTCCACAATGTCCATTCTCCTCACTGCAGCCAGAATCAGCCTTTTAAGTTTGATCATCTTACTCTCCTGCTCAAAATGATTCAGGTTTTCTGCTTCCCAGGAACTTGAGGAAAAATTCAAGAACATAG
Source organism: Vulpes lagopus (assembly GCF_018345385.1). Classification (NCBI taxonomy): domain Eukaryota; kingdom Metazoa; phylum Chordata; class Mammalia; order Carnivora; family Canidae; genus Vulpes; species Vulpes lagopus. The sequence continues at coordinate 99,678,546 of NC_054834.1, read as the reverse complement.
AAAATGAGAGAAGGCTCTACTATGTCGGGACTTAGGATGTGTGACTTACTAAGGTCTTGCTGTGAGACACACATGCAGAGCTAATATACCTCCAACCGATCCCTCTCCACTACAGCTCTGAGACCTGACAACTGGGTCCTCCTCAGCCAGAAGTCCTCACGGGACACCCCAACAAACTGGTCCCCCCATTAAGAGCGTGTGTGAAAAAAAAAAAAAAGAGCGTGTGTGTGTGTCTGCATGTGTATCTGCTTATCTGTACAACTTTTGTGCCTACCATCTGTTTACCAGCTGTAATTGCAAGTAGGAAAGAGGAGAGGGAATAAAGTATAATGAGATGAATCACAAGATGAGTTCTTTTCAATTTGTATTTTGCATTGACAAATAAGTATTTTTAATGATCTGAAAATTTCTCTCTAGATTTTGAGTGTTTTTTAAACGTCCTAAAAATGTTAAATTTGGAAAAACCTCAAACTATTTTAGTAAGCACCTGAAAAGCTTCTGGAAAGGAAATGGGTTTAGAATTTGGAATACAAATAACTCCGTAACATCCATATGCAAACTCTTGGCTCCGTGGGTTATCTAAGACAAAATTTTAATTTAAAACTGACTTCCTCAACCACCCATTATTAGTGATTTGTACTTAAGAAAGATAAACTAATTTTAACATTTTCCTAAGCTACGTGTATTTCAAAAAGATAAATTCACTACCAGAAATATTCTGTAAAGTTTTACAAAGCTAAGCGTGAATGCTTTCTGAGATATCTGTTGTTTTAAGTTATTGGGTCAGAATTTTAATGCTTTTGGCCAAAAGCCATTTCAAAACTTTCAGAGTAAAAATTAAGTATAATGTAATTTTGAGAATAAGTCATATATTATAAAACAGAATAGAGCTAAAGTGTTTCTAAGCTTTCAAAGTTTTTATTTTAAATTATCTCTACTTGCATTCTAATCTAGAGACCCAAATGACTAAGTGTTAACTAACTATATTTGAATTCTTGATGACACCTTTTCTCGGTGGTCTTCAAAAACTTCGTAGACATGACCTGGTGTAGAGTAGATTAATCTCAGATGCAGAGGAGCTGGGTGGTTGGGACAAAGTGGCACAAGCACAGTGTAGGGAGAACAGCGTGGGTGTCATGAATCTTAGAACCTCATCCCTTCCTCTCTGCCTGCCATGCCCCTAACAATCAGCTGTATAATCCAGTTTCTTAGAGGTTCAACTGCAAGGTGAGAATACAAAGGCAGATGGTTTCTTGAAAATGCTTTCCGGGCTCCAAAACACCTGATTCACGATTCTATAATGTAACACACCAAATTGTCTGTAATGGGGAAAATCTTCAAGTGAACCCATTTAAAGCAGAAACTAAAAAATGCAAAGTAAATAGTCAGAATCTGGGTAAATTTGGAATGAGAATTGATTTTGAAAAATAAAACTAAAAATTATTTGTAAAAGTTAAATTTAGCATATTTTAAATTGAGGGTTATAATTCCCACAATAAATTACTTTTTAGAACAAGAATGAAACAAATGGAAGATTCTCTTCATGTGGCTTTTCTACCAAATTTATGATAATATAATACCACATTATGATATCTATTACTATCCTAAAAATACTAAAATATTTTGGACCTTCATTATGTTCTCAAGGATCCTCTTATTCATCTGATTTTCAAACATTTCTGATGAATTACTATTCCATCATCATTCCTCTTGATTTTTACCCTCTTACTTATTGCTAACTTTTCTATTTCTTCCATTCCCAATTGTCAATAGCTTTGTGTGTGATTCAAGCAATTGTCAATATCATTTTATCAACTTTACAAAAAAATCACATCTTTTACAAGAGTTGTACCTTCACTTTCCAGTAGATTTATATTATCTTGTCCACGTAATTGGCAAGTCTAGCATGAAGTAGGGGGGGACATCTTTAAGTGAAGGCTAATTTTATAAATAAATGAATAACATTAGTGAACATTTTCACATTATGGCTACTTTTGCTCCTATGCTCATTTGGAACCTCAAATGAACTCACTCAGATAATAAGACAGCCTTGTATTGGTGAGTTCTGGAATCTACCTTTCTCTCTCTAAGATTTTATTTATTCTACAGAGAGAGAGAGAGAGAGCACAAGCAGGGAGAGTGGGAGGCAGAGGGCCCCCATGGAGCAGGGAACCAAATGCGGGGCTCAATCCCAGGACCCCAGGATCATGACCTGAGCCCAACGCAGATGCTTAACCAACTGAGCCATCCACGCACCCCTGGAATCTACTTCTCTTTTTGTTTACACAAAGCCATCTTATACAGAAATAAATGATGTTCTTCTAACTCCTGATCCCTAGGAAAATTCCTGTAGAGAAAAATACTGCATTTTAGAAATATAATACTAATATCATTGGAACTCTCCTCATTTGAAAATTAATAAATGAGAGACTTGACAAAGTCATGCTGTGTCAACTCTAAAATGATTGCCTGCTGTGACAGCTTATAGCAAAATTGTGATAACTGCCTTCACGGGATATTTCATAGTGAGAAATACTCTTTTTAAAAATATTCTTGGTAACAGAACCCACAATATCTTTATGTGAAAGGCCATTTATCAGGTAATAAGGCAGCAGATCACCTTACAAGGATCCTCAGGTTGAGGTCATTTGTTTCTGAGAAAAGGCGGTTTCAGTGGACCCTGTGTCCATATTATGGGAAAAAGAAATGGATTGACCTATTGATGCTGGAAGGGAAGTTTTAGAATATCTAGGGCAAACAAATCCTGTTACAGAAGGTGCTTGAGCAGCCATGCTGGTGATTTTGCTTTCTCTGCACTGCCGCTTTTCTGAATTTTATCTGCAGATGTGTCATTTGGCTCCAGCATGGAGCCCTGATGGCCAGGTGACTGCATGGTGCTAACCATGGGTTTCTTTCTGAGCCAGGATGCCCCATCAACCCTTCAACCCAAACTTCCACTTCCAAGCAGAAGCTAGGATGGTGGGTTGCTTTTTGGTGGAGACACAAACCCAGGAAACAGGATTGAGACCCTATAGACAATAAAACAGGAGAGAAGGCCGAGGGAAGGGTATGTTGTCCAGTTGGTCAACGTTGTGGGTGACTGGAGCTCCACCTCACCAGGACCATCGAAGAAACTACAAGAACATACTTCAGGACTGTCCGCATGGAACAGAAAGGGAAGCGTTCCTCCTCCAGCTCCCATAACCATCCATCAAGTGTTGCCTGTGAGTCCTTACCCTCCTGCACTTCCGGGTTGCATATGTGAAGAAGTTTCCACAGACATTTCTCTCACAGGGGTTGGCAGAGGAGTGTTGGGGCAGGAAGCAAGATGTCTGTGGTGTAGCTGAGGTGAGGCACTGTCCAGTTTGGCCAGCATGAGGCTAATTATAGCCGCAGTAGCAGCTACAGTCAAGCCATGAGAAGAGAAGGTGATGCAGATGAGGTGTTGGGCACAAACAGATACAATCACTGAAGTGAAGACTAACAAGTGGGTTGTCATCAGGGCACTCAGCTGTCAGTTCTACCCCCTGCCGGGATGCCAAGAAGAATGGGTGGCTTTGTCCTGCCTGCATATGGTGACAAACAGAACACAGGCAAAGGGCTCCCATCTCTTTGCACCATTTTACATGTTCTTTCTTAAATGCCATTTTTGTTTGTCTCCTCTGCCTGTTCAGGAGGATGGGTGAGTTCTTGGAAGCTTATTGTTTCAAAAGCACACCCAACAGGGCCCCATAAATCTCCACTCTAATCTCTGATTCCACATCTAAGTTAAATCTCACCGCTGCTTTTGTCCCCGTATGTCCCTACCCAGGAGGAGCCTTCTCTAGGGCTATTGCTTGGAGAATTAGAAGTTCAGAGTCAAACACAGTTAATGAATGCATTCACCTATGACACAATACTCATTGGGCACCTTTTATGTGCCAAGCACTTGTTTAAAAAGGGGAAGGGGGGGAACACCACTCTTCCTTCTAACAGTCCACTGCAGGGAAGGAAAACAGATCAGTAAAGAGATGGTTTGATGAGTGGATGGAAATAAGCACAGGGAGCCAGGAAAATAGCCAACCTCAATTTGGAGGAAGAAGGGGAGTACTGGAGGGCTCACTGGGTTGCAACTTGAAGAAAGTAGCTGGTGGCTCCAGGCACACAGAGGAACTTTTACAAAGCCCCCAGGGCACCTGAAGGATACAGGGCAGGCAGGTCATGAAGGACCTTGTGTACCATGCTGAACAGGTGGCATCTGATCTTGAAGGACACAGAGAACCATGCACAAGATATCTCGAATCTGCCCACTTCTCACTGTCTGGTCTAAGCCCCTGTCATCTCTCACCTAGACCACTGTGGTGGTCTCCTAATTGTTTCTGCTTCCACCCTTGCTCCACTAAAATCTCAGCCCATCACCCAGAGTGACCTTGCTAACGGTGATTCAGATCCTATCACTCCTCTGCTCAAAACCCTCTCACAGCTAGCTCCCCAGACTGCTCAGAGTGAAAACCAAAGCAGCCGCAATGGCCCCAAGACCCTCAGTGGTGTCACACCAACACCAGGCTGTTGCCCCACGCCCCCAACTCACTGAGCTACCCTGTTCTACCCTCCTTGCTATTTCCCAGCAAGAGCAGCCATTTCCTTCCTTCTCGATGTTCCCTCACCTAGAATGCTCTTCTGCATGTCCAACATGGCCTGCCACCCTCACTTCATTCAAATCCCTGTTCATTTTTTTTTTTAAACAGTGAGACCTTTCCAACCAGACTGTACATAAAATAGCAAACTCCCTTTCCCCTGCCACTGGTTCCTCCTGCCTCCCTTACTGTGTTGATTGTCCTCCCTAGCACTTTTCACTCTCTGACATATTTTTGTCTTTATTTTATATTCAGACATATTTATTACCTCCCTTATGTTGTGTATTGTCTCCTCTTGCCCCCACCAGAACGTGAGCTCTGTGAGGCAGGAACTTTGTTCTCTGCTTATCCTGGGTCCTAAGTCCAAATAGTATCTTGGAAGGATTCGTTAGACAGACAAATGAATAATTTAAACAGTTTTAAACCGGAGGGTAACAGGATCAGATTAATGTTCAGATGGCAGCACAGGTAAGAACAGATTAAAAAAACAAACAAACGAACAAAAGACCAGGCACCTGGGTGGCTCAGTGGTTGAGTGTCTGCCTTTGGCTCAGGTTGTGATCCCGGGGTCCTGGGATTGAGTCCCACATCAGGCTCCCCACAGGAAGTCTGCTTCTCCCTCTGCCTATGTCTCTGCCTCTCTCTGTGTGTGTGTCTCTCGTGAATAAATAAATAAAATCAAAAAAAGAAAAGAAAAGAAAGAAGAAAAGAAGGAAAGGAAAGGAAAGGAAAGGAAAGGAAAGGAAAGGAAAGGAAAGGAAAGAAAGAAAAGAAAAAAAGGAAAGAAAGAAAAGGAAAGAAAAAAAGAAAAGAAAAGAAAGAAAAGAAAAGAAAAGAAAAAAAGAAAAGAAAAGAAAAGAAAAGAAGAAAGAAAAGACCAAGGAGGCCAGGCAGGAAGAGGGCCTGAGCTGATGATGGAGTGGAGGGGAAGAGAGAGACGGGGCGCACGAGGTGTTGGGAGCTGAATTCTGCAAATCCTGGGGCTGAGTGGTGGAGTCAGGAGGACCCTTAGCTTGTGGGAAGGTAGCAAGCAGAGCGGTGTCCTTCACTGAGTCAGGGGACAGGGGGCAGAGGGAGGGGAAGGACTAGAGAAATCCTCACTTGACAGCTTCTACTTGCCAAGTGAAGTAAAAGATAATCACCACATGGGATCCCTGGGTGGTGCAGCGGTTTGGTGCCTGCCTTTGGCCCAGGGCGCGATCCTGGAGACCCGGGATCGAATCCCACGTCGGGCTTCCGGTGCATGGAGCCTGCTTCTCCCTCTGCCTGTGTCTCTGCCTCTCTCTCTCTCCCTGTGTGACTATCATAAAAAAAAAAAAAAAAAGATAATCACCACAAAATGTTAGCATGAAAATGAGCTCATGAGGCAGGGAAAATCTGCTGTGAGGGCTGTAGGAGAAAGCTCGGAGGGGATGGAGGGGACGGAGGGGACGTGTGAGAGACAGACACATAAGGTGGCTTGAGTAAGAGAAGTCACACTGGAGCACGAAAGGCTTGTGAATCAGGGTGTGAATCCAGGCCTGCACTCACCAGATCACCTCTTGAAAGTGATTTAACCTCTCTGAGGCTCATTTGCTCACTGGGAAGAGGGATGAGTATGTCCTATTCTGCCGAGGTATACCTTCCAAAGATTAATGTGCCTGCAAAGTGTCACAAAGCCAGGGCCTGGAAGATCCATATTTTGGGGGGACTAGAACTCTTAGAGTTGGAAACCCCTCTTTAAAGACTAGAATACCAGCGTTTTCTGTATCCATCCAGAATTTAAAAACATACACGTCTCCTTCTCTTCCTTAGAAATAGCACACCGTGTATGCATGCTCTGCTCCTTGCTTTTTTCACTTAATACTCAAACATGGAGCTTGCTCCATATAGTATCTTGAAGAACTACTATGCCCTTGAGCACCTGGGTGGCTCCTGATTTCAGTTCAGGTCATGATCTCAAGGTTGTAAGACGTGCTCCTCATCAGGCTCCATGATCAGCTCAGAGTCTGCTTGAGATTCTCTTTCTCCCTTTCCCTCTGCCCCTTGCTCCCCCGCTGGTTGCACTCAAGCTCTAAATAAACAAATAAAATCTTCTGAAAAAAAAAAAAAAAAGACCTACCATGTCCTTTGTCATGGCTGCATGCGATCTTGTAGTATACGTGTCATACTGTATTTGGCCAACAAAGGACCATGTCTTAGTTATCGTTCCCTGCCCACTTCCTTGCATAATGCAAGGAATCAGTAAACATTCAATGCTTTCTGACAAATTAATTATGTTCAAAATAAAAATGGATATGGACATACATTGAGAAAAGAAATAACAAATTACATACTTTTAACCTGCCAAATGCCACATGCATCATAAAATCCAGCAAAATAACACAATATTTTTATTAATTAATTGCCTGGTATAACTATAATATTTTTCCTATATTTTTTGGCTGCAGTCTTGATCACTTCTTCATATGATAATGATTTTGTAATATAATTTTTATAGAAAGGATAAAAAACAAAGACATTTCAGTCTTTGTTCTAGCTTGGTTGAACTAAATTTGATTTTTATTATTGATAGCTGGGATGCAGCAAGCATTACATACAGACACATCTCTGTTTATTATATGGCTAGAAATTCACATCAATACAAGAATCATGGTAAGTTCTAGTTCACACATTCTTATCAAAAAAGAAGAATATATCAGTGCTGAAACAAAAATATCATAGACTGAGTAGCTTAAAAACAAAATAAATATTTCTTATAAATAAGTCAAATATCAGGCAGATTCAGTGTCTGGTGAGAGCCCAACTTTTCACTAGTGATCATCTTCTTGCTGAGATCTCACGTGACAGAAGAGGCAAGGAGGCTCTCTGGGGTCTCTTATAAAAGCACTAATTCCATTTGTGAGGGCCCCACCTTCACAACCTAATCATATCCCAAAGGCCCTACCTCCTAATACTACCATGCAACCCATTCATAGGTTTTCAACTTATGAATTTGGGGTTGAGGGACACAAAAATTCAATCCATAGCAAGTGGCTTTATGTATGGTGACTTATGGTTCATTACTGAGTGTATTCCTGATAGAAAAGAACTTCCATTTTCATCAGTCATTGATGAGGCTAGTTTATAGATATCAAGCCTCTTATCTCCTTCATCACTCACCTATTTCCAACACCATGTCCAGTAAACTATGTTGATACTGTGATATGGCTTCTGGACTCTGCATCTTTGTGTCCTGATGCCAAGTGAATCAGCACTGTGGGCAGTAGAAATATTCTGGGACAGTTTCTACACTGGGATGGCTCTCAGTAACTGAAGTGAACATGGAAGTGACTGAAGTCCACAGACGTACATTTCCGGAAACCCAAACGAAATGTTGTCCCAATCCATTCCCTCAACTAGATCTCCAAAATATAGGTGGCCATTCCAGACACACTGGCTTCTAACTGGGGAAGTATCAAGGGGAAGGTGGAGTAGACGAAGACAGTGGTCTTAACAAATTGCATTTAAATATCTTACTCTTCCAAACTTTACAAAACAGGTGGCTATGTGAATATACGACCTGGGCCCTACCCAAGGTCTTGGAAGGGGCTCGTACAAATGAGGAACCCTAAAGCTCAAAGATCATTAGCGTCATGGTAAATTTGCAGCTAGTTGGAATGACAACAAGTACTCCACAAATTGTTTTTCTTTTCCTCCCATGCAATTATTTTCTAGGATGATGCCCAGCACCCAGCACAAGTGCCCTTGCAGGATGTACTCAACCAACACCTGACAAACACTATATTTTACTTCCCATCCTCACTCAACTTGACTTAACACTACTTTGGTGGGTTTTTACTTGAAGTAGGTCTAATTTTTTTTTTAATAAATTTATTCGACAGGATTTCTTAAAATATAGTCTATAATAACCATACTTCTAAGAAAGAAAGAGCTGGAGGTTGGCATTTGAAATCCAGATAAATTACACAGGAACAATGCCCTCATACTAAATTCAACTAACACTTCATTTACATCAATATTGTACAGAGGGACACAAAGAAATTTATTATGAATCTTGGGCCCAATCCAACCCCTTCACTAAAGCATGTTGAGTTTGGATAATTTTGTTCCTCCACCAAATAAAAGAGAAAAGAATAAAATAGAACAAACATAAATCCCACCTCCAAGAATTTGTTATATTTACTTTTTAAACAGTTCTTTCCCAAGAGATAAAATATGTTTCCATAGCCTCTTCTACACAGAGAGTGGAAGTAGAAGGCAGTCTTTCCAGAGGCTTGGATACTCTTTGTTCTAGCGAGATTCTAATAAATGCACCCAATTTATAAGTGATACTTTGAGGACTATCTCACAGAATTTAAAGCAATCCAGGATTTAATAGCAATCAACAGAATCAAGGCAAAGTGAAACTATTACGGCTGAACACACTGCAAAAGTGGAGTTTGAATTGATGCCGCATATTATTCATTTTGACAAGTGCAAACTCACATTGAAGATAGCAGGAGAAGAGACGGGGACTGCAAGGAAGGGTAATACAAATGTAATATTAACACGGAAACAAATCTGACTTTAAACCTGGCGTGCCTCCTGGTTAGCAAGAATAATAATAAGGCCTTGAATTCTCATTGTTTTTGCATCGAAAGTAATGAAAGAAGCCTCAAGTTTTAATGGGAGATATGGTGCTCAGTCCACATCAGTTATATCTTGAAAGGAAACCTGTTACCAAATTAAATGCGTGCATTTGGGGGATGGATGCAGATAGGGAACATCAAAAATGCACTCAGACATTGAGAAATACGGAGAGGAGAGCTTCAGGGCTCTCCCCACAAAGGCCAGCCATCAGAGACTGACCCGATACACATAGTGTGGGGAGCACTGAGGACACTCACAGCAAGGCTCTCGGCTCCTCCTTGGAACTAACTGGGGGTTCAAAGCTGTTCAAGACATCTCAGCAAATTGCCTGTGACTGGTGGGCTCCAATGGACTTTCACAAACACTCCAAGGGCACCAAGAACGCAAAGATGCAATCGGGACTCCAACTGCACATGGCGAACACCAAGCCCAAGGACATGTGCTGAGCCCACCCACCACACGCATATCCTGTGCAGAGTGTACTGCGTTTGTCTCACTGGCTGTCATAGAAATCTTATGGGGTGAGCCCTACCGTTCCTCTCATTTTACTTGTGAGGAAACAGAAGCAAGCACAAAGCAGTTGAGGAATTTGAGAGGGCCAGACACATCTAGGTGATGCCAACACAATGAATGGCAGAAAAGAATCTTAGTTAAAAGACATGAAATCGGTCTTTGAAAATGTTTCTATTTTGTTTGCCCACTGGGATCCACGGGCTTTTCCAAGACTCACAGACACAGTCCAATGTCCTGGGTTCTGATTTCCCACAGAGCTCGACCTCTGTCTCTTCACTCTGCTCCAGGGACTGCCGAGTAAGATATTTATAAGTACACTTGCTAACCTAATGTCCCAAACTACACCAAATGAAAAAAAAAAAAGAGAGAGAGAGAGAGAGAGCATGATCAGAATGCACCTACCAGAGAAACTGCACCTGACGGGGAATACCTGCCGTGCCTTCTCGACGTGGGAACATCCACAGCCTAATAAAGAGTTAAAGTGGCTGTTCAGGGACACCCATGCCTGTCACAGGTAGCCATTATTCTAATACCATTGCTCCTCCTGAATTAGTGTCAAGTATGTAAACCCAAATTTATATTAGCATAAATATTGAGGAATGTTTAATGCCGTGCTGTATTCTTGATTTATAGGAGGGCAAAACAAAACAGATAAATCATTTTCCTTAAGTGCCATGGCAATACATCTTTAAATAACCAGCCCCTCAACTCCAAAGGCACTAGTTTCTCCTTAAGCCACATTTGTAATTCTCATTAGTAGCCAATGAGAGCCATACCCACCAGGGAGAAAGAAACCTGAGTGGATACCTTGCTCTTCAGATTTTCAGAGCAACGTGGATGAAGCAGATCTTTTGACTTCATCATAGGAATGTAGTCCAGTAAGGCAAGGAGTACCAGACAGTCAGATACCCAGAATGAGGCATTCGTTAACCCGGAGCAAAATTCAGCAGAGGTAGAGATCTCAAATGGATTAGTTTTGTATAGAAATGTTGTAGGTTATGAAGAGAGGAAGAACACTTAAATGAAAGCACGTCTTTCTTATCGGCTCTAGAAGTCTGATTTTCAGATCCACAAGGAGTGCATTGTTCTTTAAGAATTAAAAAGGAGAAGTAATTATCAATAATGTAGTCAGCTTCTGTATGTCAGACAGATAAAGTCAAGCCACTTTTAAAAAATCAATGAGATACAGAATATGAATTTGTATCTTAATGGACAGGCACAAATAAAGAAAGGAAAGCATAACCACAGTCCTGGACTCAAGGTTTTCAAGTCAGGTCCAGAATTTTCTCTCAAGATACTTCTTAGCTCCAAACGAAGAGTGGAAACAATGGAAGAGACCACTATCAACAGTGGGCTAGCTGCTTACCAGCTAAGAGCCTTTTGTTAAATATTCAGGAGTCTCCAGAACTAGACCTTAAATTGTTAGTAGCTTAGAAATGGCTATGGTGGGAGTAGTTACACGAAGGAAACCAGCGAGTGCTACCAAGCTGGCCCCCACCCGGCCACCCACCTCCCACCCTCCACCCCTGTCCGCAGAGCCATTTTACTAGCACACCACTGGGCAACTCCTAGGATGTGTCCAACTATGTCTTTATTCCTACTCACAACTTTGAAATATTGAGTCAAAATAGTGCATTAGTTGTCAATTCAGTGACTAGGAAACATGCCACTTTGTTAAAAATGCATTGGGTAACGAAGATGTTGCCCAGTACAATGTGACTCCATAAGGAATGACTGTCTGTAAAAAGTACACTGGCCTGGGAAAATAGTGGGACTCCCAACTCCACCACTCAGCAGCCGGATGGCCTTAGGCACTTCACTTCACCTTTCCGGGCTTTCCTTTCCTTCCTCAGTTGCATAATGGGTGTAGTAATACCCTCCTTGCCTACTTCACAGGATTGCTGTGAGGACGCCCATGAAACCAAGTTCTAAATTGTGAGGTACAGGAAAAAGGTCAGGAAGTCCACCAAACGAACCATATATTTCCTCCCCTTTCTTCATAATGGACCCTCTGTCATGGCAGTGACCATCAGCTGGCGTTGTGGGCCTGTATGTACTGAGGCTCCCAGCCATCCCATTAGCTCTCTGGCCAGAGATGACAGCTTGAGTTTCCTGAATGCACCCCAATGCCCAGTACAGCCTTGCACAAATTGCATTGTCCAGAAGGATGACTTCTTTGAAGGCTTCGTACTACAAGGAATGAATAACCAAGGGCTTTGCGAAACTATGAAGAAATAGAAATTCCACAGAGAAGTTAATGGTTTTCTCACTTCAGTCTTGACATCTTTTTTGATCCCTCTGATTACAGCTTCCTCAGATTTGATCTCTGAGCCGCCTATAGCCTCTGTTTCAAATTGCTCCTCTAAATGCACTGTTCCTTAAAATTCCTGCAGCCCAAGCACATGGATTCTTTCCAGCCCACCCTGAATTATAAGGGTCTTGTTCTAATACGCAGCAGAATAACAGATGTGACTGGTCACAAAGTCATCAACCGATCCCTGATGGCCACTAATCCCCATTCACTTTCGTTTCCTACTGTTCTCCTTTGTGATCTTCTTATTTTTCATTTAGATCTTTACAATCCACAAATGGACCTTGGAGTTCCTCACCGGAGAATAGCATGGCGTCCGGGAGAACACAGAGGATATGGGGGCTCAACAGGCCACAGTTGAAATCTCAATTTTACCAGTTAAGAGTTGCACGACTTTAAGGAAAATGATTTCCCCTTTCTGACCTTCAGTTTCCTCATCTTTGAAGTGGGAACAATAAATTAAGTGAGACAAGGTATGTGAAAGTTCATAGCTCCATGGTGCTGAGCACAAAGCTCCCTTATACTCACGTCTCCCACCTCTGGAAATGCTTGTGACCCTTCCTGCGATCTCTCAGAATGCCCTGAGAGACGCTTAAACCTATTTGCCTTTCGCCTTTGGTTGCCAACTACGAATGAAGCTTGTAATAGGCTGAATTAATTGAGGTAAACCATTGCTATTACTGTTGGGAATGTTCTAAGAAGGCTGCTCTGACTACCGTTGAATCTGATCCTCAGGGCTACCACTGGTTCTTTGGGGTTGGACTTTTCAACCTTCCTTCCTTCTTTTTCCTTTTTTTTTTTTTTTTCTCATTAGGCCAGTAAATATTTATTGCAAGTCTACAGGAGGCAGATACAGGAGGTGTGTAGCTCGAAATTTTTAAGAGTTGGGAGACCCTGTTATGAAAAAGAATATAAAGCTGCAAATACATTAGATATAAAAGCGAAGGTTTCTTAGAATGCAAATGGAAAGGACCCAGAAGCTAAAGGTTTATTTGCTTTATAGTAAATCTGCCTCTGATGCCTACTGCATGACAGGCATGATGGAAGGTTCTGGGGATACACATATGAATGCAGTAGACAGGCTCCCACCCATGTGGATCCAGCAGGCTAGTAATTTCCAGACAATGTTCAGCCTTTTCTTACCTCCTCAGAGAGCTACATGGCCCATGCCTTTCTCATGGATGGAGGCCCTTGAACACTTGCACTTTCTCCTGTTTCTTCCTTCTCTGAGCTAGAAGTAACCCAAACTCTTCTACATCCAGTGGCTCTCTCAGATCTCCTCCAGCTTGAAAGAGAAGACTGTCTTCTCGGTGAGTGTCAGTGGAGAGATTTCTGAATTTTCCCAGAATGTGAAATCTCATTTACACCCGAAGTCATAAGATCCCAAAAGTGAAGCAATGTCCCTAAGGTAGAAAGATACTTCTTGCCCAGCCAAAGGTAAAGCCCAGGGCCCTGCTTTGGGCTTTAATGGCATCTCAGTTATGCCATCTCATCTCCCCTAGACTTGCTTTCCAAATGGGGACTAGGAAAAGGAAACACACTTTATCCCTCCCCAGGCAGGAATTTTAGCAAAGCTAGTCCTCAATGTACATCACGGATAGTTAGTTGTCTTTATTACCTTCTTGGCACCATAATCAATCAGCCTTTAAGATTCCACCATTATCATTGTTGGTTGGGATGGTTGTGCTTACCAGCTCTATCCAAAAAATACAGTGAGGTCTAGGAAAGACTTGCATCTTTATAAGTATTAAAGATAAGTGAAAATGAGAACGTAACTCCTATGTTCTTTTCATTTTAACTTTAATTTTCTCATTCTCCCTGAAGAACGTGGTAACATACATCTAAAGAGCTGAATTCAATCTTACCAAATGATCATCTTTTTCTGGTCTGGGTATAAGAGTCTGGGTGTGTGTAACCGCTGAATTTTTTTTTCTCCTAAACACAAGGATTAGCCACTAGATGCTCCTTGAAATATTCATCAATGTCTAATGCATACGGAATAATCGCTTAACATTCAGGACAGTATAATCTTGCCTTTTTGGGAATTCCATGTTTTGATTAAATGGCATGGGTATTCGAGAAACAGAAACAATGATCCCTGAAAAGCCATATATGTACATATGTGTGTGTGTGTGTGTGTGTGTGTGTGTATGATAGATATTGATTCCATCTTGGAGAAACAGCAAACCACGATACTGCTGCAAAAATTATCAAATTTGGGTTAGAAATCCTTAAAGAATGAGGGCTGGGGAATTTATTGTATGATCAACATATTGCATCTTTGCAATTGCAGAGAAAAAGCATGTCGCAATTGCGGCTGAAAACATCAATGTAAATGTTATTATGCCTCCCGGTGCTCAGTCATGTTGGCTGCTGACATCGCTCCGCGTCCCAGGACTGCGGGGGCAAAGCAGGCCTGTCGGGTATTGGCTCAGGGGTTATGTGATCCCGCTGCCTGCACCCACGTAAATCACCAAGTGAACCGTTGTGTGAAATCATCCCTACGCCCTCGGTACACTTGCAGGGTGACAGCTCACCCCCGAAACAGACTGGACGGCTTCAGACCACATTTGCGCCTCCGACAATCCATCCTGGAACCTGAGGCTCCCGGGGACCTCAGGACTCGCTGCTTATTGCGTCTCATTCATGGGCGACCTTGCAGGAGCCTTTGCTCCCCCGCCGGCACCTGGCCTGCGCCTTTACCTGCTTAGCCCCACTTTGCATTTGTACGACGTCTCTTCGCAAGATTCCACGATGAACCTTTTGCAGCCCTGCAAACTGCTTTTCCGGTTGCTACTCCCCCAAATCTGATAAAGGGCCTAGCAGTGCATTTCAGTCTTTGTGTTTGGATCATTCATGTGGGGAGGGTATAACGAAATCAGAGTTGGGAGGATACTGAGACATCTTATTACCTACTAGAAAGAGATACTACAAAGTGTGTCCCAAAATCTGAGTGTGAACATTTGGCTTCAAAGATTTCTTATTCTCTCAATGCACAATAACCTTTTCATAGACTGAGACTGGGGGTGGAAACGCGTATAACCTTTCTGGAGGACAATTTGGCACTCTCCTTGATGAGTAATTTAAGATGTGTGCAAAAATAGAGTGATAAGAATGTTAAACCAGAGGCGCCTGGGTGGCTCAGCGGTTGAGCATCTGCTTTTGGCTCAGTACGTGATCCCGGGGTCCTGGGATCAAGTCTTGCAAAGGGCTCCCCACAGGGAGCCTGTTTCTCCCTCTGCCTATGTCTCTGCCTCTCTCATGAGTAAATAAATAAAATCTTTAAAAAAAATGTTAAGCCCAAGGTGTTTATAATTGCAAAATAGCTATTTATAATTGCTATATATACTTATGTTTTTATAATTACAATAATTAGAGTTATGAACAAATAAAGAATAGATAGATATGAAAATAACCTAAATAAATGTCTGTCCCAACATGACTCTGCAATAATTATTAAAATTTTTTGAGATTATGTTTATAACTTTAGACTGTCTTAGTAAGCAAGACCTGAAACACAGAAAACATTAATGATATTTACTGCCTACAAATCTACAAACACACAACAAAACAGCATAAGCGAAGTCAAACGGTTGCAACACATATATTTTAAAAAGAACGCAAAGAGCTCTTGTGATTTGATTTTGATTTGATGGATTTAAGAAGAAAGGAGAAGAAAAGAAGATGCTAATAGGACAATAGGAAGGAGCACAAATAGACCATTCATAGTAACCCAACAGCCAATAAACAAAAGAAAAGACGCCTGGCTTCACCAATAATCAATGAAAAGCAAATGAATGCCATAATCCGATATTTTTTAACAATTACACTGGGGAAAAGGGCCAATAATATTCACTCATGGCGAAGGAGTGAGGAAACTGGTAGTGAGAGCATCTATTGGTACAACATTTTTAGAGAACATTTGGAAATACGTAAAATAATACATCTATAAAACATAATACAATAATCACTTGCATTTCATGATTGCTTGACATGTACGCGGGTAAGTGCTTGTACGGTTGCATGTATTAACCATTTACTCCTCACAACTGCCTGTGAGCAGTGCTGTGCACTGGCAGTACCAGAAGGCGCAGTTCACCCAGACCTCCTTGCGAACCGTGCCTCCTGGAGCTGTGTCAAGCAGTCTCCCTGACCATGAGGTAATACTTTAATTGTCCCCACTTTACACGTGAGAAAACTAAGCCCTGGAGAGACTATGGAACTTTCCTATGGCCATGGCAATATGGCAATGGCGTGATGGTAAACCAGCAACCTAGAAACAGAGAAAGAGAAAAAAAAGAAAGAAAACAATAGAACAAAGAAAAAGCCCTGACCTATAGTGTTTGCCAGTTTCTGTGGTGTAAATACTTCCACCTTCCGCCAATAATCACCTATGGACATAAGCTCACTGAACTTGGAGTTCAGAAGAAAAGTGCCTAAGAAGCTCTCCTGTGCTAGTCTCAGCATTCCCTGATTTCTAAGTGTTCCCACCAAGATACAAATTCAGGCAGTTTGCCTTCCAGAGCAGATGTCCATGGCTCAAAATGTTATTTCTAGGACTACACAAAACCTACAGAATACACGTGGCCAAAGTTATATGTGGAAGAATGTTTGTAATGGAGAAAAAAATTGAAAACAATGTAAAAGTTTATTCATTTATCAGCTCTTTAACTAAGAGCCTACTATGTGGGAGTCACTACCCTGGGGCCAGGATACAGTGGTGATAAACCTGACATGGTTTCTCAGAACTTACAGTCCAAGGGAAAGACAAGAGATGAGTACTTACTCAAATTATAATTCACCTAATGAAAGAATGTTACATAAATGGAAAAAATAAATAGGTGTGTGTGTGTGTGTGTGTATACATTAAGTGTGTGTATATATAAAAGGACACAAAGTTTAAAACCTTTAGCATAAATTACCTCATGTAATGTTTTCTTCCTTTTTTAAACTATAGATATATATTACTTTTATAATTAAACATTAAAAAATTAACTAACGTCATTACCGTGCAAAGATGTTTGAAGCTATGGTTTGAAAGAAAGTAGGTTACAAAACAGTATGCATACATTTTGCATAAGAAAAATGCCTCCAAAGATGCACCCTGAATTGTTAGCAGTGGTTAATTAAGTAATGTTTTAGCTTCCTCTTTTTGCCTCTTTTTACTTAACAATTTTCCTACTATGAACATATGTAGCTTTTGCAATGAGAAAAATAAACAACATAAATTATTTTTAATAAATAAAAGGAATAAAAGAGAAAAATCAACCAATGACATCTTTTTTTCTTTTTCTTTTTTTTTCCATGTGAACAAGCTCAGAGCTGCTTTTCTGCAGAAAACCCACTAGAGGGGCGCCTGGGTGGCTTAGCAGTTGAGTGTCTGCCTTCCACTCAGGGCGTGATCCCGGGGTCCTGGGATCGAGTCCCATGTCGGGCTCCTTACAGGGAGCCTGCTTCTCTCTCTGCCTGTCTCTCTCTCTCTCTCTCCCTCATGAATAAATAAATAAAATCTTTAAAATATACAAAAATAAGAAGTCTTAAAAAAAAAAAAAAGAAAAAGGAAAACCCACTAGAAAGAGCAAGCCAGTGGGGTGTCTGTCCTCCTAAAGGATAAATGTGGGCTCTCGAAGTTTGGAAGTGCCATGACAATAGGCAGGTTTCACCCTTCATCTAGGTGTTTACATGAAGATGTTTTTACATCTTCATGTAAAAACAGGAGTTCCGTCTTGAGCTTGTCCCACCCAAGGTAGAAAAGAGAGAGATGCCCAATAAACTGCAAACATGAAATCACCTCCCTCACTGGAAATCACGGTCAGGTTCAAATGAATTCACACATTTTACACATATTCTTCTGCTTCCACTTATCATGCCAAAGGTCAATCTACGGTTTACATTCATACCAATATGACGTGTCCAAACCATTGTAATTCTTAGAAAAGTACAATGCACAACTGCACACCAGAAAAACAACCACCCAGCAAGGGGAAAAATTTCAATAGCGTTAGGATTGCTCAACAAACCAACAAAAGCCAGGAAATTCAAAGTTAAGTTTTACACTCCCTCCTTAAGGCCGCACTATTGTGAAAGAGAAATAAAAGGCACAATGGCGTGCGTTAGGGGTGCAATGTCAGCAGTAACAGCACTTCCAGGCTTTTATTGACTGTGTCATAACCTTAACATTCTATAAACAGGGGATTTGGCTTAACACCTGGGTCCTTTAAAAGAGAAATATCTCCTGGAAGCCTAGACTAGGGAAACCCAAAGAGGTTTCCTAGTCTCTTAGGTATACACAGTAAATCATTATAGAAAGAGGAAACAGATAAACTTGTAGTTAAGATTACAGCCATTCTGGCCTCTCGGGAAAATAAATAATTACAACAAAGAATCCTATTTACTTATGAGACCAGAAGAGACTCCTGAGTAATCTGGTCTACCAGCTAATTATTAGACACATTCCCATGCAAAGCTTTGCATTTAGGGAATAAAAGTATTCCTCAATGGTACTTTAAAGTGCTAATAGTTTAATGTTTCTTTTCTTACCATTTGCCAAATACAGCAAGCTCCTTTTTGCACGGTCAATGCCTGAATAAATTGAAACTCGAGCCAATTCAAGGACAGAAATGTTTTTAGAGATTTAAAAATGAAGCATAATTTCATTACCAGGCATGAAATCTGGACTTTTTTTTCTTAACCTGGCAGGAAAAGTTTATTGAGGAAGTCAATAAAAAAAGAGTCCCAAAAAAGTGCATTTTCATGAATTGACTTGAGTGAGATTGTGGAGGAGAGATGCTTCACAGACGCTGGACACCAGAAACTCCTCCTATGGAGAAGCCCTGAACTGCCAGAGGGACGTCTTGAAAACCCTTGAGGCCTTGCCCCACCCACCCTGCTTAAGAGTCATGATGAAAGCAGAGGGAAGCCACCTCTGCTTAAGAGTCATGATGAAAGACTGGGACTCTAGCAACCCTAAAGTTTGGCCCCTATATCACGTCAAACCAAGGAATGATTTGGGATCAAGGTTCTTCTCCCTGGTAACATTCAGAGATTCCGGCAACAGAGAGCAAACTTCAAACGAGCGAATGATTTTCATCTTTGGAATCTTCTCTTCAGTCAATGGCAATGGTTGGAACTGCTCTTAGGTAATTAAATAATAAGCTGCTTTAAGGTGAGTTCTTGCCATGATCCTTGACTATCAAAACATAAGTAGTGAACAGAATAACAGTTACCAATAATTAAGACCCCTTTAGCATGTTAAAGGAATATTCTTTTACTTTAAGGTTACTTTTTTGAAAATCAGGTAATGAATATAGAATTGTATTAAATCATTTTGGGGCATCTTTCAAAAGATCGTGTGTTTTTTTTCCCCTCTTATATATTAATATGATGAATAGCATAATAGCTTTCATAATGTTAAACCATCTATGCATTTTTGGAGCAAACATAGATCCATCCACATGCAGTTGGCCAAAACATAAGTCACATGACCATATATAACTGAAAGGAGGGAAAGGTAGGCTATGTGCCCAAAAAGAAAGGGAAGTGAGTTTGGTGAATAGCTACCTGGTCTCTGCAACACCAGCCATGCCATCTTTGGACCTATAAGGATACCAGGTGCTGCAACAAGGGGTTCCGAAAGCAAAGGGCAAGTCCTTCCCCTTCTTCTCCATGACATCCCCAACTCTAAATAGCCAAGAAATGGAGATAATCTGGAGCCAGTGAGGTCGGTCAAACTCTCACCAGAGAAGAGTAAGATAATTCTTAGGTTCATATCTCAAAACTGTAGTCATATCAGGAAAGCAGGTCTATACTTTTCACTCCTCTGAGCTGGGTGGATATATAAGGACTTACAGATACCATTATGTTAGTTTTGTAACTGTAAAATGATATGCACCTTCACATTTTTATGCTAATAAATCAAATGTGTAAATAGCACAGAAACTAAATTATACATGTTATTTTTAAAATTAGAAACAGCAAAGGTAGAGCAACAAAACTTTTAGCTGAAAAGTTAATAATCTGTTTTGTAGACATTTTTAAATTGCTATTATGAGCTCGGTGGATACTATATTCAAAGTCAAATGCCATCTAAATATGAGTGTGATGAGTAGGATCTTGTCCCTGTGCCCCACCCAGGAACCATTTGCGTGTTTGGCTTCTTCAGACTACAGAGGACACTCAGTAAAGAGAGAATTCTATCATGGAATGGGAATGTGCCTTGCCTTTCAGGCATCAGCCTTAATTTGATTGATCAACTAGATCTTACAGAGACATGAAATGTCTAAGTGACATTGTACAAGGTTAGACTGAAGCCATTGATTGTTAACAGCCCCTAATCCATTGATACACACCTCAGCCAATTCACTTAGACCAAATCATTTGATTATATATGTTCCAGGATTGCAAACAAGTAATCTTACATTTTAGCATGAAATATTTTTTAAAGAATTTGCATTTTCTAGAAGGTTGAAGGAAAGAAACATTCAAAAGTAATATATATGAATGACAGCTGAATCTCAAATATGATTCTAAACCAAACATTTTGGAGCATTTCCCTTCCTTTGCCACTGACTCCCTCTCAAACTCTTCTCTCTTCTCAAGGTCCACAAAAATCACCATTATGCCTTGACTCTCCTAGGCACCTCCTTGACAACAACCCAGAAGAGTTAAAAATTATTTCCCTTTCTTCAGGTAAGAATTAAGGCACAATGGGTCACCTGGGTGGCTCAGTCAGTTAAGTGTCCAACTCTTGATTTGGGCTCAGGTCATGATCTCAGGGTCATGAGATCAAGCCCCATGTCAGGCTCCACATTAGGCTCTGCTTAAGATGCTCTCCCTCTCTCTCTCCGCTTAAGATTCTCTCTCTCCCTCTAAGCTCATTCACTCTCTCTCTCTCAAAAAAAAAAAAAGAAAGAAAAAAGAAAAGAAAAGAAGAGAGAATTGAGGTAGAGAGATGTTAAATAATGTGCTCAAAGTCACCCACACCCTTATCAAGGGACCCAGGTCTCAATCTCCAGCTCCCTGACAGACCTCCATGGCCAGGCTCACCACCAACATCACAGTTCCTACTGCATTTCCTTGCATGCATTCTTTTGTTTCCCAGAGGAGAATGACGGATGGTGTATTTGTCTTGTAAAGAATCTGGAAATCCCATTCTTCTTACATAGGAGCTCTGCAGATTCCAGGACCCCCCCCCCCCCCATTACTTCTCACCACTTCTAGTACTACCCTGATCCACCACCATCTCCCACTTGGATTGCTGCAGGAAACTCCTGACCTCCTAACTGGCTCTCCCTCCCTGCTCCCTCCCTTTCCCCACTACAGGCTATTCTTAGCTGGACAAATCCTTTCAAATCCTAAACCAGATTGTGTCACCACAATGCTCAAAACTCTCCAGGTTAGCCATCAAATCAAAACCACAGTGAGACACCACTTCACATCCACTAAGATGGCTCCAAGCAAACACAGATAAATAATAATACATGTTGGTTAGGATGTGGAAGAGTAGGAACCCTCACACATTGCTGCTGGGAATGTAAAATGGTGCAGCCACTTGAGAAAACAATCTGGCAGTTCCTCCAAAGGTTAAACATGTGACTCGGCAATTCTATTTCTAGGTGAGAAATAGGAATGGAAGTGTATTTCCACACAAACATTTGTTCATGTTTACAGCAGCGTTATTCATAATAGCTGAAAAAGTGGAAGCCACCCAAATATTTATTAATGGATGAATGGATAAATAAAAAGTGGTACTATGGAAT
Source organism: Vulpes lagopus (assembly GCF_018345385.1). Lineage (NCBI taxonomy): Eukaryota > Metazoa > Chordata > Mammalia > Carnivora > Canidae > Vulpes > Vulpes lagopus. Next base: position 99,656,737 of record NC_054834.1, on the reverse strand, counting down.
ATTATTCAGTAATGAATAATATTAAATAATAATAATATTAAACAGAAATGAAGTACTGATGCATATCACAACCTTGATGAACCTTGAAAACATACAAGTGAAAGAAGCTAGTCACAAAAGATCACATATTATGCAATTCTACTTAAATAAAATGTCCAAAATAGACAAATCTATAGAGACAGAGGCAGATTAGTGGTTGTCCAGTGCAGAAGGACTTGCAGGGGGATGAGGAGTGACTGCTGATGGCTCTGGGGTTTCTGGATTGGCTGATGAACATGCTCTAAATTTGATGATGGTGATGGTTTCACAATTCTGTGACTATATATACTAAAAGCTATTGAATTGTACACTTTAAGTGGGTGAATTAGGTGGTATGTGAGTTCTATCTCGATAAAGCTGTATATTTTTTAAAACCCTCCAGAGCCAATTATAAAACCCAGCACATAGTGAGTGTTTAACAAATATTTGCTGAAGGAGAGGAGGAAGGAAGGAAGGAAGGAAGGAAGGAAGGAAGGAAGGAAGGAAGGAAGGAAGGAAGGAAGGAAAGGGAAGGGGGAAGGAGGGGAGAAAAGATAAGAAAAAGGAAAGGAAAGAAAAAAGAAAAGGAAAGAAAGAGGGAAGAATGAGTGAGCAGTGGAGGGTGGGTGTTGATGTACAAGATCATTTTTAGGTTCAGAAGTTTCATTTGTAGATCATTTGTAGAGTTCAGATAGGAAACTTAGGTCTTGCCTCAACTCGTCACTCCTTGGGAGGTCTTCACTGAAAGCTCAAAATCTGTTCCCTCCCCTTGGTCCAGTCTCCTCCAATGCTTGCCCTTCCTCCTTTGTCCCATTCATTTCACATGATTGCCTTGTTCCCTGTGAGGATGGAGGCCACAGCTGCAACCCCCAAAGCCCCCAGCGCAGTTCTTGGTGCTCAACAAACACTTGTGAACTTAGCCTCTACATGAAATCAGTATCTATTTACATCTACTTATTAAACATCTACTTTTTGTCAGACAATCCGGTGGACACTGTGGAGACTATGAAAAAGTTGGCAGGCTTCTGAATTGCTTGACTTGTTCTTACATGCATGTATTACTTTTGTACTGCAAAAATAAAATCATGCAAAAAAAATTTTTTTTAAAGTTCTAAGTCCTGGTTCCTTTTGAATGCTTGAAAGAAGAAAATTGACAACTCGGAAGATCTGCCATTGACATCTGATAACTACAGATATGAATGTAATAATTTGGGTACAAGCCATGATAACACTACGCAGGGAAATGAAGAGTATTAAGTATGACCACGCTTCCCAATCTGACCCTTGGCTCAGCCACGTATTAATTGCTTGGTTTCAGACAGGCTGTTGGGCAACTTGGAGACTTGGTTTTCTCATCTATAACCCGGGGATCTTGATGCTATCACCGACATCGTAGGGCTGTCGTGATGATAAAATGAGATGTGAGATGAGCCCTGTCAATATTTTGCCAATTATCAGTAGCAATATTAGCAGTGCCACAAAATGGAGCAGATGGTCTCTACAGTGACCCAGAAAAGAGCTAGCCCTTGGCTTAGGGCTTCAGGGAGAGAGAAGTTTGGTTGACCCCATGCTCTCCAGAGTCAGACCATCAGGGGTTCTAATCCTAGGATGACCACTTAGTACTAGCTTGAAGAATGTGGGTGAGCTAATTCTCATTCACATGATTTTGTTTTACCGCTAACTGGGGAGATTAAAAGCACTTATTTTGTGGAGTTGTGACCATGAGAAATTGATATGTTCTAATGTGTTCAGCAGATAGTAAGCTTTCCATCAATGGCAGCTATTAATCCCAATTCTTAAGAGGTAGCTGTGCCAAGCGCATTTCAAAACGGGTAAAGAGAGAAAGTGCCAAACAACCTTCTAACCAGAGAGAGGCACGCATGTCACAATGCCCTGCAAAAAAAAAAATTATTAACCTCCTAACAATTTTTTATTGTGGTTACATTCCATAATTATCTTCTAAAAGCTATCACAGGTACTGACTCCAAAGTTTTCCTCTCTCTAGCTGGTTTGGAACACCTTATAGGAACATTAGAAAGCTTTCTAGCAATCCAGCAGTCCAGTGTTTCCCTGCGATGGGTTATCACAAACCCCACTGTGAAGTCAGTCCCTCATCATTAAACACATTATAGTCTTCTATAACAATGGGGTCAAAGTTGGGGGCAGTATTCCTCTGTGTTTAGATTCAACAGGACACTGAAGACAGGTGTTAGATTCCAGAAGGAGAGGAAACCAACAGGCTTCATGCATCGAGAACCTAACTTTGGCCTCATCTTAGTTGGAGGGTTTGGATCACCATTTCCCCACCTGTCTGCTCTCCCATTATATATTCCCATACTAACTAAATTAGGAATTTGTCACCAATTTCCATGGTTCTCAGACTTCAGAGTGTATCGGAGTGACCCAGCGAGCTTGTGAAAACACAGATTACTGGGCCTCACCCCCAAATTTCTTATTCGGTAGGTCCAGCCCGAGGCTCTGGAATTCACAACACAATGCCATCAGTTTCCCAGGTCGGGTGACACTGCTGCTAAGGGGAACACACAGAGAACCAGTTACCTAGCCTAATAGCTACTTGGAAAATATACTTCTTAAAGGTGGCCTTGCTCTTTAAAGGAACTTTGACAGCAGAAGAGCGTTTCAGATAAAGTCCAATGCACACAGCCTGGGAAGTTTCTAGAGGGTGGACCTTCTGAGAGGCACTGAGTCAGGAGCTGATCGGTTGCAGCTGCTCTGATGAAATGTCCTATAATCAGCGGCTGCTTGCTCCGCAGACCTCCCTTAGCACAAAGGCTTCCCAGCCCAGCTGCCTGCTCCCAGCTTCCTGGAGCAGAGCTGCAGCTGGCCCCACTTCCCTCCGCACAGGGGACCCGTGGGTGTGGTGAGGACCTGAGCAGGGGGGCCTCCCCGGGGGGACTTCCTCCCCACTTCCTCCTGCCTCCTGACCTCAGCTCTTCTCACTGGGGAAACCAGTCTACACTGTCTTGAGGGCAAGTGCTGGAGTTTATTGCCATAGCAACTGATCCTCTATCAGCAGAAGGGCACAAGGAGCCTGGGGTGTGATTTGATGGGTGGGCTCCACCATTTCCATCTCCCTAAGTGACTATGTCACCACTAGGAGCTCTTCCCTTTGAATGATGTCCTTTTCCACCCACGGTTCTCAGGGAGGCCCGTTCTCCATTCCTTGTCAAGTGGAGCCTGGTACCAACCTCAGAGGAGAGATCCAGATCTCACCCACGCAGGGATGCTGACAACAGCGACTTTGCCTCCCATACCATTGTACGGAAGTCCCCCCGAGAGGTGCTTGCTGGGGGTTGCGGAGGGGAGTGACTGGGGCAGCCACATCAGAGGTTGGAACCAGTAGCTCTCCCTACACATGGCAATGTCTTTTTTAAAAAATCTCCTGATCAAAAGCTGAAGACTAAAGATGGTCACCAAACACGTCACCAGTCTGCCCATCATGGAACTACAGAGAAATGAAGAAATGTCCTTTGAGATTGGATTCCTACTTACCAGCACATTTTGTTGATATTTTGGGACAAATTCACCTTCACGGTTTGTATTTTATTTTATATTTTCTTTTGCTATCATCTATTTTAACATCTTGAGTAGGGTTTCACATAAAAGAGCTAGAGCCAGGATGTTTGGGAAATTAACAGATGATATTTAGCAAACATTTTGACGGGTCATAAAGAAACATCTGCAGTGAGTCTGAGACTAGGAGTAGCGTGCAGGGGGAAGGAGGCCCCTCTCCAGCAGCTGCGTTAGGTTACAGGGCTGAGCTGAGCCCTAGGTTCCGAGCGGAGGGCAGTGCGATTCAACGAGCCCCCAGCAGGGGGAACCCTGTTGCAGTGAACTAACTCCCTCCTTTTGATAGTTCTGCTCGACCATAACTGGCATTTTGATTCCCTCTAACCCTCTGCTTCCTCCTTCAAAGCAGACACTCCTCTCTAGGAAGCTTTCCTCCCACATCTTATGAAAATGGACATTTTGATGGGAGGTGGCTCTTGTGCAGAGGATTAAAAGCAAAACCTGAATTAGGAAGACAAGTCAATGAAATTAAATAGATGAGAAGAAGGTTGAATATACACTCTCTCAAGTTTAAGGCTGGTCTTGCCTGACTTTCATGACTGACCCAGAGAGCACAAGGAATTCCTAGATTGTCTCATAAAAATCTGAGTCAATGGTGCACATCAGTATAAAAGGGCCCCCTGGTATTTCATTTCTTAAGGGTCAACTGTATTACTTGACAGCAAGTGTCTGTGCAGAAAACGCCCCATGCTCTCCTGGCAGTATACAAATAATAACAATAAATAGCCCACTCATTAGCCAAAACAATCAGGCCTCTTTTAGACAATACTAAAATGTCTTGGAAGCAAACGATTCAGAAGTAGACAACAGCATTCTCTCCAAACCAGGCTCCAGTGTTGCCAGCCATTACTATTTAAGCATTTTAAATGACCTCTTTTTTTTTTGTCCTTTGAATAAATAATAATTTATTTGTTTTGAATAAATAAATGAATAATTTGGAATAAAATTAGGCAATTTAGTTCGTTACACTCACACTTCACAGCTCTGTAGACACATTTGGGCAAAATTCTCATTTAAACCTGTTATGGGTTTTGTAATTTGATAGATGTTTTTTTCATTTTCCTTGTAAAGCTTTCCTTGCTGGAGATTTTGTGGAGCAAGGTATCCTTATTCAATCTGGCTCTTTTTTCAGCCACATATTAAAAGCCAATTCATTCAAGAAATGTTAACTCATTTAAGCCTCTTGAGGTAGTTGTCCTGTCACAGAGGGGTAAACTGAGGCAAAGAGAAGTTAATGACTTACTGGAATACACAGAAGTGGCAAGTTGCCCAGGCTACTTGATTTGAACCCAAGAGGTCTCTAGCCAAAGCGCAAATATACTTAACTACTATTCTATGTCATCTCTTAATAATGAAGAGTCCTTAGTTGTATACTCATTCAGCTAGTAAGTGGCTCTTTTAATTAAATGTGCTAATGTGCTAACCTAGATAAAATATCTAGTCAAATCCCTGGCTCATACTAGATGCTTGACAAAAATTGGGGGTGTGGAAGGAGGACACAAGTGGGTATATATATATATGTATATATATACACACACACCCTCTGTACTCATTTAGTGAAGTGGCTGAACCAGCTTAAACAGAACTAGGATTTTTTCCAGCTCTTTCTGTCACTACCTGTGTGGCCTTTTTCTACCAATTTTATCACACTAAATTCAGTTTCCCCATCTGGGCATATTACTAGAGTCTACCTCACAGAATTGAGATCGAGGTAAATGAAATAATGCATCTAAAGACTTTGCACAGTGCCTGGCACAGAATAAATGGTCACAATCCTTTCCATTTCATTTAGATTCAGTTTTATTTAAGGATTTAATTGGTGTTTAGCATCCTAAAAGGTATATATTTACTGAGATTTCCCCTCAAATAAGGCCATTCAAGGAGTAAGTTCAAGTCTTTTGGGAGAGACATGGAAGCATTTGGCAATCAATATTGATTGAGGGTTTTGAAAGGAAAAAAGATGAAGAGCACTATTAAAAAGTCAGCTATGGACTGAAATTTGGCAAGGTTTATAGAACTTCAAGTCCAGTCCTTTTTCTCTGTAGCCAATACTTTATGCAAGACATAGCTGCAACCTCTGCCCTTGACCGAGGGCAAAGAAGGATAAAGAAATGAGAAGGAGAAGCTCGGATAGGCCACAGAGAGAGGTAGGCCCTCCCCTCTCCTTTCCTCTCCTTGCTCCATCTCATTGTACAACTGCTCCTCATTTTGCTCCACTTCCCCTGGCTGGACTCTCCCTCAACATACCACCCCCTGGAGCAGCTGTTGGGTGGTGAAAGAGCATCATGAGCTGCCTTTGCTGCCTACAGCCTGTGACAGGAGCCAGGTGGCCTCAGTGAGTGACCAGGGTGTTCAAGGCCTGTGTGAAGGGAAAGTGATTTCCCTCAAACCTCCATGGATGTGTAAGGGCCAGGGACATTTTTGCTGAATGGTTGTCTTTGCGATAAAGAATAGGAAACAATATTCTGTCCTCAAAGTTGTATTTTAGACCATTGCATGAACCATGATTGATGACTTAACATCAGTCTAGGGTAGGATTTTCCCAGTGGTCACATGCCTCCTGGGAAACAGCATGTGCACTAGGTCTTCCTGGGGTTCTCACGGACCCATGGGCAACTTTTAAGATGGCATTTTAACGTTGCTATTCCCTGTGCTATTTTTTATGATTGCCTTCTTACCAAACAGGCCTTGTCACTGATGAGGATCACATAATTCCAAAATACATGAAGGAAAAGAAGGACTACAAGAGACCCTTGTGCTGGTGGGAGTTAGGAATAGTGAAAAACACTATTGTGATACGTGTCCCTATATGTGTACATCCCAGGGACCTCCAAAGTACAGCCGGGGAACTTTTATTAAAAAATGGTAAGAAATAAATCCCAAAGAGATTTCACTCTATGATTCATTTGTTTATTCACATTTCTTTTTTGAGCTTCCATTATGTGCCAGCACTGGTCTAGGAGCTACGAAGAGGCATGAGACACAGTTTTTATCTTCAATGACCTGCAGTCTGGTGGTAGGAAAGGTCAAGGAGAGCAGCCTCCCACAGTGTGAAGAGCACAATAATGGAGGCATATTAAGGTGCTATGTGCACCAGAGGGGAGCTCGGAGATGGAAAACTAACCTAGTTGAGGCTGCCCACAGAGAAAGCCTTGTAAGGCATTGACTCTTAGCAAACCCAGTGGACCTAGAGTAAGAAAGGGAGGAGATGGTTCTAGATCAACATCAGGAACTCACTAAAGCATGAAAGCTCTCAGGGCAATTGGAAACTACCAAGAGTGAGGCTTATGTGTGGAAAGACCATGAGAAATGACTCTAGAAAGGTGGGCAAGGGGCCAGATGGGCCATGCTCAAGAATGAGTATTTTATCCAGGCAGAAGGAAACCACAAAGGTGTAAGTCTAAAGGTGATATAATCAGATTCGAATCTTAGAATAAATCACTCTAGTAGAAGCGTAGAAGTTCATTTTCAAGAGTTCGTCTGAGAGAAAGAAAGATTGTTACCTGGGCTCTCCCTACAGGTCCTTTCCAAAAGTGAGTACTCACTGTACATTAAGCAGGAGTCCAGACAGTCCCAACTGAAAGAAGCCCATGCCTTCAACCCTGACCCTTCTTATCTGTAGGAGACTAACCAGGGCCATAAATTATTTTGGAAAGGAAACATTACAAAGGAAAGTCCTTTTCCTACCTTGAATCAGGGCCAGCCTCGTGATTCACTTTGACCAAGAGAACGTGGCAAAAGTGAAATAGTGAGACTTCCAAGCCCAGGCCTCAAGAAATCGTACAGCTTCTACTTTCGCCCACTTGGATAACTACTATCACTATATAAGAAAGCCCAGAATAGCCTCCTTGAGGACGAGGGACCCAGTGGAGGGAGGCCCAAACGTCAAGGCATCCAACAGTTCACTCACATATGACTGAGACCATCCCCAACCAGCCAACATCCAACCAACCCATCAACCAAGGGTAGCCGCAGAGGTGACCCCAGGTAAGACAAGCAAGAGAAGCATCTGGATGAACTCAGCACCAATTACAAAATCCAGGGCAAATTAATGGCTGCTGTTCTGCACTACGTGTCTTGGGGCGGTTAGTTACACAGCAATAGGTAACCCGGCCTCCTCTGTTCTGCAATTCCTGAAAACTGGCACAGCACCAACACGCTGTCCAGACCTTCACTGGAATTAATACTGTCTGGAGGGTAAATATACTCCCCATACTTTGTGGAGAAAAGGTTTCTGCTAGCATTGTCTTAGCATCCTTCCCTCCAGAGTGCCAATTAGGGTGCCTGACTTTCTCTAACTTCTATCTAACTATAAATGCACTGCCCTGATTGATGAGACATCAATATTAATTAATAATTCATAGTAGGGTCAGACTTTTTCACATGTAATCACAACTTTAAATCTCAATAAATGCCCCTGTAGGTAAGCTGGAAAAGAGCTTTTCCTTCAAATCCTGACCTTAAAAAAAAAAAGTTACCTGTAGTCCCTTAGAACTGACTAGTCCCTCAGAGTTTTAAAAAAGCCAAAGTTGGCTAGAGATGCTATTTTTGTCCTCAGGGCGGAATGTCCCTCTTGCAGAAGGTAGCTTTCATGTGAACAGTGGGGACAGACAAGGAGACCACAAGACTGGGCATTCAGGGCGCCATGGGTTCCATATGGTGGGGCGTGGGGGAGGGGCACTGAACTAGGCACTTGAAACCAAGTTGATGTTATGAAATTCACGGCATCGAAATTCCTGCATGTACATCAAAAGGGAAAGAGCCTTGTTGCCACACACTTGAACTCATTTTGAACCTGCAGGAATTCTCTGTAGCGCACTACCATGCCTCATCTTTGTTCCATAAATCTAGAGTTAAGTTTCTATCTTTCTGCTGTCACCACATCATACCAAAACAGGGAGACAGATTTTTGCCAAATTTAGAGGGTGTGTTTGGGATGTCCTGACTTGAAAAAAAAATAAGCCCTGGGATTTGCAAGCATGAAAGTCACTCAGGGAGGCCCCCGGAGGGCAGATAGAAAGGAGACATGAAAGACACTTGCAGCTACCAATCAGAGACATGGCAAAGAATTCAAGGGCTAGGACCAGAGAAAACAAAACTGGGTTTCAACCATGAGCCCAAAAGAAGACCACGCAGGGCTCCTGCTGCACGCATCTGTTCCCACTGGAGCTATTTCTCATGAAGCTACATCTGTAATGTTCTCCAGGGTGAGCAGCAGCAGGGATTTCTTTATTTAGCAAGGGTTAAAGATCCTTCCCAGCAATGCAGGGGGAGGCCAATGAGTGTCATAAATAGCTATGGGCGGGGCCTTAGGAGATGCACCCTTTGGAAACAAAGACATGTATGAAGCTGAGTTTTAACCTAAGAAATGCCATCTTATGTTCCTTCGGGTAAGATTTTTCTTTCCCAGGAGGGGGGGGGTTCAGATCTCACCCAATGAATAAGCACAAGTGATCCAGTAGAAGCAATTTTTTTTGTAAGACTTATTTATTTATTTATTTATGAGAGAGAGAGAGAGAGAGAGAGAGAGAGAGAGAGAGAGAGAGAAGGAGAGACAAAGTTGGTGGAGGGAGGGAGGTGGGCAGAGGGAGAAGGAGAGGGAATCCTAAGCAGACCCTGTGCTGAACGAGGAGCCCTACGCGGGCCTTAATCCCGTAACCCTGAGATCACTAACTGAGTTGACACCAAGAGTCAGATGCTGAACTGACTGAGCCACCCAGGCACCCCCAAACAGTTCTAGTAGGTACCTGCTGTGAGCCTTCGAAAACCACTTGCATGTTTGCATTGCACTATGAAGGACAGCTGTCTTTTTCCATATATGCTCGCAGAGGCATTTAATAAACAGTAGTTGGAGGAGTGAATGAATGAATGAATGAATGATGTCTGAGGAGCTGTGAATGGTGGAAGAGTGAAATGAAGCATCTAACAGAACCCTTCACAGAGAGCCAAGCCTTGTTAGCTAGGCCTAACGTTGATTGGCATTTTTAGTTCTATTACTTAATAGAGCGTTGAGATTTTTCAAACTATATTTAAAAGATCTAAAATCTAAAACTGTAGCTTTAAAAGGCCAGGACTACAGTGTTTCCCTAATACTTTTCCTAAGAACAGTTTACCTCACGTTTAATATTGGCACTGCCACTGTTCCTGCAATGAATTGACAAACCAGTTCAATACACCTCATTTAGAACCATTATGGGGCATTTCATCAAAGATCTGGTTATGAATGTCTCCAAAGAAAGGATCAATGAGGTTTTTATTATGGTCGGGAGGGATTTCTTAGGGGAAAAAAAAAATCCCTATAAAATGCAGGCCACTGGACTAAAGCGTGACCCAGACAAAGGACATGTTCCATTTTATTCTGTTGAAGGTAAATATAATTTTTATGTTTACAATAGTCTCTTCCCACATATATTATCCATGTAATTGTTTACGTTTCAAAACTCACTGGATGGTAGTTTTACGAGCAGCATAGATAGAGTCTTCGCAGGAGTTAGTGCTTGGGGACTGCCTTAAAGAGAAAACTGCCTTATAATTAGCACATTTGGTACATTAGCAATAAAGGGCCCCATGGAGGGTACAACAAGCCTGAAGCTCACCAAACCCCTCTCTCTCTCAGAAGAGTGTTAGAGCGAGGTTTGGGGGGCTCCTACTTGGCTACAGTTGGGTCAAGGTTCCCTTGCATCGTGGTCTTAATTAAGGATCTTGTGAAACATGGTATAGTTAACCATTTCTTCATGTATCTTCTTTACACAAAACGAATTAATTTAGCCTTCGTGTGGTTCTATTTAGTTCCAGATCGTTTTATCATTTGATAAGAAAAACATTTCTAACGGCTTTAGTATTTTTATTCAGTTTGTATCTGCCAAGTCAGTAATTTTAAGGAAGCTGAATAAAATTTTCAGAAGTGTTCTGTTTTATATTACCTCACCAGTTTTGTTCAGCCTTATTAGTCAACCCTTACACTTTTTGCCCATTCTACAAATCTCAGAAACATGTAACAAAAGCACTTGAGAAAAGCAAACACTATTTTCCTGTAGGTATCAGTCAAGGCTCTTGGGATGCAAGGCAAAGAACCCGGGCTCTGGCTAACCCAAGTCAAGAAGCAGGTGGTGGGAAGGATACTGGGATGAGTTGGGTTGAGGGGGAGCTAAACCATGGGTCTTGGGTGGTGCCGGACACTCTGCATCAGAGCCCCTGGCTGGGCTCCACTGACCTTCAACCTCCAGGAAAGGGAATGCGACTGGCCCAGCTGGATCTAGACCGTCTACACTTGGGCCACTCCCATGTGGTCAGGAGATGCCTAGGAAAGCACAGACGGGGTGGCTGAGCGGCCACCCTTCCTCATGCTGCCCACCTTCTAGACCTGTCGGTTGTAGGCATCTCCTAAGTCACTTTGGCTGTATCGCATCTGCCAATGGTGAGTGCTTACATTTTTTCAGAATAGACTCAACGGCAACAATAATAACACCTGATATTTTTGCCGAGTCTTATAGTTTCAAAAACCTTGGCATACATTATTATGAATGCTACATTTTTATTCATTGTAAAAAGCTACCACTCACTGAGCACTTCCTAACTTTCTGATGGTAAATTATCACGTACAGGTGTGCTAACAATGTGCTAGGCGGGTGCTAAGCACTAGGCATAGATTATCTCTAATCCTTACAAAAAAAAAAAAACATAAAAAATCCTAGTAGGTTTGTATTCTTATCAAATTGGTCAGGTCATTTCTAGAATAAGACAGGATATAAATAAAGTAAAAGAATAAATACAAAACTAAAGTGATATCTCACACACGGACTTATTTGACTTTCCCAAGGCCCTGACACAATCATAATTATTCACAGTGCACAGACAAGGATACCAAGGCCCACAGAGAGTTTCTGCCCTGGACCTGTAAATCTATAAATGGTAGAATTTTCATCTCCTAACTGCCTGTCAGTGTTCTTTACCGTATTAGGCCAATAGAACTTGAGCGAATCTATTGATAAGGATATTTCTAGAATTTGGCCTATCTTAGTCAAACTCAGTTTTAGTTCATAGGATCAAGAGACATTACAGAGACAAATCCTTGCTGAACTGGGTTTATGTTTTAGTTTCCTTATGAGAGAAGAGAGAGAAATGAATGAATTACAGTATAGTCTAAATTGCCATAATGAAGAGACTCAGTTCTGTGACTTCAATTCTCTCCAACTTGAGTCTGGGATGAGCAGGTCAGGTAAGGTGGGGGAGTGCTAGTATCCTTCACATGTGCCTTCTGGTCATCACCGTTCCCAGCAAGTGAGGAAGATGAAAGTTTGGGGCAAGCAGCTCAGGTTTTAAGACCTAGAATATGTACCTTCTCACTTTGGCTTCTGAATTCAGCCACATGGGCAAACGTCCTGCAAGAGAATATGAGATATGTACTTTCTAAATGAGGGGATGAGTGTCCACCTAAAGTTTAGAAGGGGATGTCACTGAAGGTGGGGAGGGGTAGTGGAAACCCCGGGTAAAGTAGCCGTTTCTGACACAAGGAGTATTTTCACATGTTTTTGTTCTGTTTTGTTTTGTTTTTTAGCCATCAGAAATTGAAAAAAGAGCTGCCCATAATCAGGAGCAGATCCAGGTTTTCTGGGGCCTGAAGCTTATACAATCTGGAGGAAATGGTGTATGGAGATCTTGTTCAAGAAAAATAATACAAAAATATTGAACTTTGGGAAAAGTTACAAAAACATATGATCTTAGGAACACATTGCTCGCCCCTCCAGGGGCCCTGCTTCATCCAGGACCTATACAAGTGAGAAGCCTAGAACCTTAAGCCTCATTAGCTTCAGGGTAAACCAGTGTATCCCTGTAACAGCTGGATTTCTCTAACTCCTTGTTCCTGCAAACTTACAGACATATAAATGCTATGACTTTGTATCTGAAAAAGTGGCCAAGTCAATGACAGACACTGTGGGTGTGATTTTTTTATAGTAGCCTGTTCAGTCAGTCTGGAGCCTGGCGGCCCAGCTGGTGGTTGAGAGGCCTTTAGTGAGTTCTTCTGACCAGCTTGTCTGTCAGCCATAAATAAACATGGCCAGAACAATGACTCATAAAAAGAAAATGGTGATGTTTGTTTTGTTTAAGTTGAACTGGAAGCGCTGGATCCCATTTCTGACCATTTCTGACTATCTTGACCAGCATTGTCACCTAGCCAGGCTCAGGTCCCAAAACTGTAGAATAAGGGGCAGAGCTGGATTCTGCTTAGGCCTCCTACACCGTGGGGAATATTCTGGTGGAATCTTAGTAAAATGGACTCTGACCTGCTTCACCTCATGGGCCTGAGCTCAAAGAAAAATGATAAGTCATTACAATGGTCACTTAACCATTTGCCTAGAGTAAATCACAAAATATGATAAACACAATTTTACTAAAAATATACTTGAATGGGGAGGAGAAAGCTCGTATAGGTGTCCACTCTGGAACGCATGCTTCTTTGTTAGATATTTCCAGACGTACACAGTTCTCCTCAGCACAGCTCAAATATTCATTCATTCATTCATTCATTCATTCCAGGACCATTCATTTTCTGCTTGCTCCACGCAGGTAGGCCCAAGGACACAGGGAGGGATAAGGAAAGTGTGCATGAACATGCACATACATGCACCCACACACAGTGGAGGGTGAAAAGGGCTATGCCAGGGTTATGTGTGGAGCCCTGGGGACATACACATGATCCTTGACTAGGAGAGGGTAGAGACGCCACATCAAGAGAGGATGGAGGCATGTTTAATATTAGTCAGTCATCATGAAGACTATTTCTCTCCTTGGTCCACTAGGCTGGAACAATCGCTCCCTTTCCAAAACACTGGGTACACATGACACCAGTGATATCCCCTTGCCTGGCACTCAGCATCAGCCTTATCTTTCCCACTGTAATATAAATGCTGGGGGATGATAGGATGGAATATGAGCAGGTACGATGTGCAAAGGACACGGATGGATATTTATTAAGTATCTGTTTTAAGTTAGGCAGTTTTACATTGTTTTATTTAAATCATATTTTTAAAAATTCAATGAGGAGGATAATATCCCTATTTTGCAGATAAGAAAATTGGGGCAATTAATTAATTAATTAATTAGGCGTCTGGCTGGCTCAGTCTGCTAAGCATCTGACTTCAGCACAGGTCATGATCTCAGGGTCATGAGATTGAGCCCCACGTCAGGCTCCACACACTGTCTTCTTGTCCCTCTCCCTTTCCCTATGCTCCTCCCCCATGTTTGTGTGCTGGCTCGCTCATGCTCTTTCTCTCTCAAATAGATAAACAAAATCTTAAAAAAATAAAAAATAAAAAAAAAAAATAAATGAGTCTAAGGAGTTGGTCCAGGCTCACATACCAGTACTGGTAGAGTGAGTGAAGATTTAAACCTAGTTGTCTCTAACTGCAAAGCCAATATACTTCCTAGATACCAGGCTTACTCATTTTTCTTTTACCTCACAGTACCTAAAACACTTGATTACTATTTTGTTAATAAGTAGTCTCACTGGGTCTTTCTTCTTGGGCCTTCTTGAGATTAATAACAGGGAAATCTACCACAGCCTGATTTCTCCTGGTATAGAAATCAATTAGTTCAAGATAAACATGTAGAGCACTAGCTGCCTTAGCAACAGCCATTAAATAATGATTAAATTACATATAATAATAAATAAAATAAAATGACGTTGAAATAATGACACCTAAAAAAGAATTTTGGCAATTAAACACCCCAGAGTATTATGTCAACATAATGCCCATTCCAAGCTTACTGGTAAACCTGTACTCTGCACCTTCAGCTCTTAAGAAAAAAAATAAATTAAAAAAAAGAAAGGAGAAGAAGAAGGAGGAAAACCCAAGACCATGATTGTTGGAAATGGTTTTTCCCCCCACATAAAGTAATTTCTGTGTTGACTGGCAGCTATGTGATTTAGTTTGGCTAGTTGCAGTCATACCAAAAGCAAATTTTCTTTTTACCAAATCCTATTATATATCTTATTACTGGGGTATGAGAAAACATTACCTAGCATTTCCTATTTAGTGTTCTTAGAAAAGAATCATCTATCTTCCATTCTAAGCAAAAGAAACTAGATATGTTTTTTAGTTAGTATTAATATTCCAGCCGCTAAGTTCCACGTGCTATTATGGAAATAATATATCTTATTAAATTTTTTTAAAAACCTGGTCATAACCTACACGATATATACTGTTTTCAGCACTAATATTAGACTAGCACAATAACTCTAAGCTGATTTGGGATTTTGCGTCTATGCACAAAAACCCAGCAGTTCTGTCTTCTGATGCTCTTTCAAGACTCTTCTCAGTCAACTTTGCTTGGCATATTTAAAAGAACTTACTGTAATAGTCAAACTTTTATTGAAATCCAACTCATTTTTAAAAATAAAAATCCTTTGCACTAAGAGAAGATTCAAGACCCTTCAAATGATACAACAGAAAATTAATGTCGAATGATAGAAATTATTCTCAGAAAATAGTAATATACACGTGGAGATGTGGGCCACTGCTAGTGGACCAGCGATAGCAGGGTGAATTGAAGCAGCTGGCCAGGAAGAGAGGACAGCTAACCCAGTAATAATTGGGGCAAACAAAAAGTAGTAATATCCTATTAGTTCATTTCAATGTAGATAGAGCCTTTAAACTACAAGTCTCATATACTTTCATCTTCACCCAGATTTCATGAAAACAGCATCAGCCATTTTTGTTTCTTTCATGGACATTTTTATTTACCTTCTTTAATGAACCTTAGAATCATAGAGTTCATGTAGCTTGCAAATAAACTTCACAGTTGAAAACATTGAGGCAGTGGGGCGCCAGGGTGGCTCCGTCAGTTAAGCATTGACTCTTGGTTTCAGCTCAGGTCATGATCTCACAGTGGTGAAATGGAGCCCCATATTGGGTTCCATGCTCAGTGGGGAGTCTGATGGAGATTGTCTCCCTCTGCCTCTCTCTCTCTCTCTCTCTCTCTCTCAAATAATAAATAATAAACCTTTAAAAAAAAAAAAAAAGAGGATGTGCCAGGGTGGCTCTGTTGGTTGAGCATCTGCCTTCGGCTCAGGTAACGATCCTGGAGTCCCTGGATTGAGCCCCGCATGGGCTCCCTGCTCAGCGGGGAGGCTGCTTTTCCTTCTGCCCCTTACCCTGTTCTCATGTTCTCTCTCATTCTCTCTCAGAAAGAAAGAAAGAAAGAAAGAAAGAAAGAAAGAAAGAAAGAAAGAAAGAAAGAAAAAGAAAAACAGAAACATTGAGGCAGAGAGAAGCAAAGTGCTACACCCAAGTTCACAACCCTTTGGAAAAGCCAGGATGAGAAGCCAGCCTTCTAGACCAGGTTTCTATCCTCAGTACTATGAATATTTCAGATCAGATAATTATTTGCTGTAGGGGGCTTTGTTGTGTCTTGTTATCTATTGGGTAATATTACTCTTATCTGAGCCTATTATCTATATAGGAACTGATTCCAAGCTCTACTTCTCTTTATTGTATCAATGATTCCTCAGCCCAAACCCAGTTCCAGATATGCCCAGGCTTGCTTTAGGAGTGTTCATTTGTGAAAAGTCCACACCTTTTTCCTGGGAAAAATTGTGGTGAGATAGAAAGAGCAGATAAAATAGAGCACCTGCCAGAGTTAGGTTTAAATTCAGGTTTTGCCACTCACTACAATATTTTTAATTTCTCTTACCCCCATTTCCTCAATTATAAATGGGAATGACAGTGCCTACATCCAAGGTTAAGTATTTTTTAAGACTTTATTTATTTATTCATGAGAGACACAGAGAAAGAGGCAGAGACATAGGCAGAGGGAGACACAGGCTCCCACAATGTAGGACTAGATCCTGGGACCCCAGGATCACGCCCTGAGCAGAAGGCAGATGCTCAGCTGCAGAGCCACCCATGTGCCCCCAAGATTAAGTATTAAATAAGAGTTTGTAAAAACCATGATTCATTGCCTGGCCCCCAAGAAAAGCACAATGATGTTAACTCCCTCCTATTTTGATCCTTCTCACTAATCATGGTACCAAAACTACTAGAAAAGATGAAGCATTTTCCGATGGAAATCTGGTGGTGCTATAGTACAGATCTTGAAGACTCAGAATTGAAAAAGCTGGTCTATATTGGAGAACTTTAGGCCCAAGCTTTGCCAAGAAATCTCAGGCCTCCCCAGAGAACAATCTGCCTGAATTCTAGGTATTGGTGAAACTAAACCAAGAGAAGGACAACCAAGTAGCTGGCATCTAATCAGGAGTCCCAGGGCAGAAACACACATGCAGGTAAGATTCAGGCCTTGAGTCAGAGGCTTAGTAAATGAGATCTGGGTGAGTTTGTTAAGGGTGAGGATGAGGATGAGGATCAAGGGACTTCACTTCTTCCATGTTATAGAGATCTTATTTCTCCAGAAAATCTTTCCAGAACAGAAGTTCCTTCCTTTTGGAAGCCTGTGGCAGTGTTATAACTTTAAAACATGTTGAAAACATGACTAGCAATTATTTTCTATGGAAAAATATCTGGAAAAACTTTACTGCACATGGCAAGGCAACATGATTCTCAAAACAACTCTTTTAAAAAAGGATTAATGTTTAGTTAAAACTTACAGTTCTTAAGATTTTATTTTGCCCATGATGCCTTATTAACTATTGGACAATGTCCATCTCATTCTGAGCCTATTATTTATGAATGAACTGATTCCAAGCTCTGAATTATATTATGAATGAACTGATTCCAAAGCTCTGAACCATCTCTATTCTACTTCTCTTTATAGTATCAATTAAAGACTTGTGAATAATGAAAAACAGAAATCAATAATTTAAGTTTAAAATTTTTATTTCCAATCCCTCCTTATTGCTTTTGAATTTTAGTATTCTATTTCAATAGAATTAAAATGTTATGTACTTGATGCTATGCATCACAGCTTTATCTGTACCGGTATCACCACCATCACCACCAATAACAAAAACCTGGAAACAACCTAAATGTTTGTTGTTTATTGATTTGTGTCCCCGCCCCCCCAAAAAAGATATGATGAAGTTCTAACCCCCGCTACCTCAGAAAATGACTTTATTTAGTAATAGGGTCTCTGTAGATGTAGTCGAGTTAAGAGGAGGCCTTTCGAGTGGGCTTTAATCCAATATGACTGCTTCCTTTTTAATAGGCAAAAATTTGGACCCGGACACAGACATGCACAGAGTGAAGACAATATGAAGAGACAGAGGGAGAATGCCATGTGAAGATGAAGGATGTGAATGAAGTCTATAAGCCAAGGAATGCCGAAGATTCCCAGCAAACCACCAGACGCTAGGAAGAGGTAAGGAAGGCTTCCCCTACAGGTTTCGGACACACTTGGAGGTGAGATTCAGGCCTTGAGTCAGAGGCCTCATGAATGAGATCTGGGTGATGTTCATCAGGAATGTGGAGGAGGTCAGGGATCAATGGACTCCCCCCAGATTACGGAGGTCTTATTTCTGAAGGGAGGAGGGCTTGGAAACCACCTCATATTTGGACCCTGGGAGGAGGTTGGCCCACACCAAACCAGAAGATGCCACATCATATAAACTGTGGAGTCCAGTGCTGGTAGTGAAAGAAGGGCTTTCCCGGGTCACCCTGGAGTCTATGTGGCTTGGATAGGACCCATCAGTTCTTACATGCTCCTGAAGCAGACACAAATGGTAGCAGCTGAGAACCAAACCCAGGGCCCTCCAGGGCTAGAAATAAAATGGAAGGACTAGTCCAGGGGTCACAAGTAGCATGTAGCACAGATTCAAGGAACCTGCAGTGCCATGAGCCAAGGTGAGGAACTCCAAGTTCCTAGAGGAGACCTCCAGCCTTGCCCACAGGCTAGAAGGCTATACCAGCAATGGGCCTCCACTGTAGCTGTCAGCCAACGCTCACTCTGAAATCCATCCCATCTCGGTGATCACCTTCCCAACAATTTTACGACAGGGACAAATAAAAATCCCAAGGGAATCACTAAAGCTACAAGGATCTATGTCCCCTTCCCCCTTATTTTCACACACCAAGATCCTTCTGAAACCAGGGTAGGGGCAGACCTGAGTGGAGCCCATTTTATCTAAAGCATGTGAACATCTGTAAAGACTGTTTACTGCAGACTAATTTTACAGTTAGCAAAAATCTAGTTTTTAACCCTTTTTTTCTTCCTCCCAAGACATAAGTGAGGATATACAAGGAAGATCAAACCGGTCTTTTTTTTTTTTAAGATTTTATTTATTTATTCATGAGAGACACAGAGAGAGAGAGAGGCAGAGACACAGGCGGAGGGAGAAACAGGCTCCATGCATGGAGCCCGATGTGGGACCCGATCCCAGGGTCTCCAGGATCACACCCTGGGCTGAAGGCAGGCGCCAAACCGCTGAGTCCCCCAGGGATCCCTCAAACTGGTCTTAAACAAACAAAAAGAGATATATTTTCGTCTGAGTAGATTACAAAGAAACGTGTGACCTTATTACATGGGTGTGCAGATGATGATGAGTCAAAGGAAATACCCCAAGTGAAAACAATTTATTTTTTCATTTTTTAACATTGTCCTAAAGAAAGAACATCTTGCCTCGCCCGTCTCTGAAGGCGGTTCTACAGCTGCTGCACAATCGCATACTTACAGTAAGACTGTCTAAATTTTGGGAAAGTAAACATCTTTCCAGCCAAGGCCTGATTCCCATAGAAAGGCGTCAAGAAAGTTGAAGGTGCAGAAGAGCTTTTCTTTTTCGGTCTTCAACTCATCCAGACCTCTGGAATGATAGTGAAAAAGTGGCTGGAGCGAGAGAGCACAGGCTCAGGACACCTTGGGGTCCCTGGTCGGTGCTCAGCCACCTGCCGGGAGGCCGCCACCCAGGCCCTGCTCCACAGCTGGGAGCACTTTTCCTTTCACACATTCTTGGGAGCTCACGTGGTATGTCCCCAAAGTAATTCAAACTTAATGTGGAAGAACGGCCTGCATTGCATGTCTTTGTTTCTGCACTTCTCTCTCCTTTCCGAGGAAGGCCAGCTGTCCCGGGAGGCCCGGGTCTGTCCCTGCCACGGAGCGCCTGGGACATGTGGTTTGAAGGATGCGATGACAGGACGGCCTGCTTCCCTGGGAACATCTGCTCCTCCGTGCATCAGGTACCGGCGTCCTGGCTTCAGGGATTCTTCCCACTGGTCTTCAAAAGGCCTCTGCTTTCAAGAAGTGCCTTTTAAGCTGCGTCCGCTAAGCACCAGCAGTGACCCCTCTAACATTTGCCAGCTGGCGCTCACAGGACTCAGCCAGCCATGGGGAAGGCCTCGGAGGACAGCAGCCAGGCTCCTACCAGGAAGGAGGCACAATCACCCCCATTGATGGAGAAGAAGACGACAAAGAATCTAGGAATGATTCCTTCACTCTCAGGAAGTCATTACAAGAATAACAGTTGGCATTTTATTTTACGATTTTATTTATTTATTCATGACAGAGGCAGAGACGCAGGCAGACGGAGGAGCAGGCTCCCCACCGGGAGCCCCAATGTGAGACTCGATCCCAGGACCTCCAGGATCACCACCTGAGCTGAAAGCAGACCCTCAACCCCTGAGCCCCCCCCAGGTGCCCTATCAGTTGGCATCTTCAATGGCCAATCTGTGCTTCGCACTTTAATGCTGGACTTCAATTAATTTTCATAAAAGCTCCTTCAAGGTTAGTTTTGCTATCTCTGGTTTACAGATGGTTCAAATGAGGCTCAGAAAGTTGAAGTAATTTGCTCATGCAAGTTGTGGAACTGTGAGGGGAAACTCAAAACTACTGATTCTAAAACCCACGCTCTCTCCTCTGTTCCCTGTGTGTGTGGGTATGTGTGTCTGTGCTGGTGTGCAGACTCTACTGGTAAAGGATAATTTGAAGGTATTTGTTAAAAGCACTAAAAATGGTAACTTTGGCACTTCTAATTTTGAATTTTATTAAGTTATCTCAAGAAATAATAGATATATACAAAGATGTAGCTAAAAGGTTTAGCTAGAAGGTAAACTAATATTCAACCCTGGGGGTTTAATTTAAAAAGCAGTATCTTATTTACATACACTAAAAATGCTGTGAGACCATTAAAATGATGCAAAAGGAAATGGAATGAACCTGAAGAGTTCACAGTATGGCACTAAGTTTGTTTCTTTGTTTCAAGCTTATGTTCTGGGTACTATTGCATACATAACAAAGTGCCTCAATTACTCTATTTTTTTTTTCTCAAAAACTCGTAGGTCAGGAATTGGAGGTGGGGCTCAAGCAGTTGTTGCTTGAGGTCTCTCACGCAATTGCAGTAGAATGAAAACTCAGTCACCTGAGAGCTCCCCTGGACTGGATATCCAAGATGGCGGACAGCTGGGAGGTGAGCTTGGGGGCTGTTGGCTGCAAAGCCCACACCTGGCCTTTTCATATGGCTTGGACTCCTTTAGAGCAAGTGGAACTTCTTGCATGGTTACTTGGAGCTCCAGCATAAGTGTTAGGAAGAACAAGGTGGAAGCTGAATACCTTTGCTCACCTAGCCTCGGAAGTCACATAGAGTCACTTCAGCCACATTCTATTGGTTACAAGCGAGTCACAAGCCTGCTCAGGTACAAGGCAAGAAAACAATGAAAGGAATATAAAACGGTTTGCAATTAATTTTTTAAGCTATCATAGCATGTCATTAAAAAGTTTTCCTAATATAGTTGCTTTTTTGTTAAGTTGGCATGTGGCTAGAAAAAAGGTTATAAGGTCGTAAATAAAACATTAAAAGTGATTTTCTCTGGAGTTTGGCTGAATTTGATTTTCATCTTTTTTTAACCTGAATTTTTATCCTGAATCTCTATAAAATGTGTGATCAGAAACTAATTGAATAAAAATATTTAATTTTTAAAGTCTGAAATGAATACTAAATAAAATAATATTTATGAAATAAAATAATATTTTATCTCCATATTCTACTAGCTAGGAACTTTGCCCCACATATCCATCTTCCAAAATCACCACAGAGTAATCCATCACACATAAAACCTTCAGGTACAAATTACACATGAATTCATACATGCTTTCTATCACATTCATGTCAATAAATCTCCTCAATGTCTTAGACCACTGCTTACCTGCCATGTCTAGCAATTTATAATGAGCCTTAAAACACAATCAGTGCAGGAAAGCATCGAGGAAGTGATCATGGCCATGGCCTTCTCATGCAACACCTTCAGGAAAACTCACAAGGCCCCCTGCCATAGTCTCCTAACTATGGCTATTTTTTGGCAGCTGCTGGTGGTTTTTTCCCATAGAAAGTAAAAGGAGATCTCAGATCAATCAGCTGCATCAGTTTTTGAGATTGTTACTCTGGGAGGAGTAAAAGAAAAGATCAGCTCAATTGGCTAAGTCCACCAAAAGTGATAAATACTGCCTCCACAGCAAATGGATAGACATGAGTGGGATGATCCATTCAGTCAGGCTACTTTCAATGCTAACACCAATTGCCGCAGACAGAAGAAACAGATGTCTTTCACTTAGTGAGTGGAGGTATGTACTAGATCAAAATATTCACAAAAATCTCAGAGGCTAGACCATATTAATGACCCTCTCTTTTTCTTTCCTCCTCCCCTGAAAAACACTATTAAAAAACTAAGGTCACCAGCTGTTGCATGCCATCAAGAACTAAAGAATTTATAGCAAGAGTCCTATTTAATTACAGCTCATGAAACTGATCCTATGGTATTGCAGACCTTATATATAAATATTATTTATATCCCCAACTTTCAGGAAAGCAAGGTCTATTTCACAACCTTGCCAGAGGTCAGGGATCTGCCCCTGATGTTAAACATAAAAGGAGTTGTATAACATAGCTAAACAGATTACGGGCTGGTGTGCAGACATGGTTTTCTTCTCCACACAACTATAGCTCTCCTTTTTTCACAATGGAGAAAGAGCTCCATTCAATATACATCTCCTGACAGCCAAGAGAACCTGTCTAAAGAGTGCGTACTTAATTCAGAAGGCCATGGGGAGCCATTGAGGGCTTACCAAGAAAGGAGTAATGTGACCTAAACTATGCCTTAGGGGGATTAAAGCTGAAATTAGTAGAAGAGAAAACAAAACTACATAAATTTGAAAACTAGTTCTTTGAAAAGACTAATAGGTAAATCCCTCCCAAGCTTGATTAAGGAAAAAAGAGCAAAACAGTAAAATTAGGAATCTGAAAAGGGAGGCATAATAACAAGATCTGGAAAGGCTAAAAGGGCTATCATAGAATATGGCATAAAACTTATAGTGACACATTTGAAAACCTAAAGAAAACAGATGACTTCCTGGGGAAAAAAATAATTTTTCATAGTTGATCCAAAAACTAGTAAGTGTGAATGAATGAATACACTGTGTACACAAAGAGGTAATGATGGGCAACCTTTTGCATGAATCCAAGAAATATTTTTGGATTGGAGATTGTTTGTAAGGATTAAGAAAAAGAGGACTGAAGCTAATTCTCAGTAACCTGGCCTAATTGAGTGGAAAAAACTAATTTAATGCATAGAAAGACAAGGAGAAGGAGCTGAAAATAAGGGAAAGAGAATAAGTCACCTTGGAAACACCATGAGGTATAGCCAAGTGGTGAGTACATCCAAGTGGCAAAGTATAATGACCACCAAGTGTGTAGACTCACAGACTGATCAGGATGATGCATTGGAATGCAAAAAGAAAACAGATTATATTTGGTTTATTTTCAATCTCTTTTCTTAACTCTAGATGTTTGTGTCATTTTACAATGTGTAAAAGATATTAGTACTGTAGTACAAATATCCTAAGTATATACATACAGCACGATAAATGCTCAAAAAAAAACTTTTAGTGATATAGATGACTAACCAAAAACATTTAGGGGTATATCCATACAGTAAACTCGAACTGCCACAAAAAGCACAGAAAACAAACAGCCCCGATCGGAGCACGACAGAAGGCTTGTTTCCTTCAAGAAGATGCAATTTGTGCTTACGGTGTTTGAACATATTGAAAGGAGATTTGTGCAATTTCAGCAGAGTCTGGATTGAATTCAGTGCTAAGGACATAGATAGTAAATTACAATAATTTTCTTAAACAATTACAAAACTCTAGGGAAAATAAAATATCGGGCAAGATAGAAAAGGTTTCTGATCATACTACGTGGCTCATGAATCGCATCTACATAGTCATAGTTATTTAAACACAGCACAAATATTGACATAAGTAAAATTACTGTATAACAATACTGAGCGGATGAGGACATAGGGAGGGTGTGTGCGTTGTGGGAGGAAGGTAAAAGAGTCGCAGTTTTATCTTCCAAGTGAGAGGTCAATGTGATAGATAATGTCTGACACTGAAAAATAAACTAGTATCTATGTAAGTATCAAAGAAAGTAAATCTCAAGAAGGAAACATTACATTTGATCTCAAGGAGAGCAAAGACTCAAGGGAGAGAGAGATGCACAAAATTATCTATCACGAATACGGGACCCAGAAGACAGAAAAACTAATTCTGCCCAAGTTGCTCAGGAAAAACATCACAGAGAAAGAGAAAACCCCATCATCCATTCTCTCCATCTTTTCATAATAGGATACACTCCCCATCCCCTATCTCCACTTTAGGTTTCAACTGAGTACAATGTCACTAGAGATGCTATTTCCCGCCTCCCTTCCTGCTAATTAGGACCATGGTACTAAATTCTGAAGGGAGCAGATGTGATGTTTGCAGTTCTGGATTACATGCTTAAAAAGAAGCTCCTTGTTACCTATTGCCTACTTTGGCCCTTCCCGTGGGCTGAGATGCAGGTGTGGGTACCAATGCAGGTGTGTGTGTCTTGGACAAGGACAAATCCCAGAGGACGGCAGAGCAACAAGAGAGTACCTGGGCCCTAAGTGATCCAATGGGACAACACAGCCTATTTCAAGCCTGTCCACCAGCTCAGACTTTTATGTGAAATAGAAATAAACCTTTCTCTTTGTTTCAGGCACAATTATTCTTTTCTTTTTAAGATTTTATTTATTTATTTATTTATTTATTTATTTATTTATTTGAGAAAGAGAGTGAGAGAGTGCACAAGCAGGCAGGGAGGAGCAGAGGGAGACAGAGAAGGAGAAGCAGACACCCCATTGAGAAGAGAGCCAGATCCCCGGGTGGCTCAGTGGTTTGGCATCTGCCTTTGGCCCAAGGCGCGATCCTGGAGTCCCAGGATCGAGTCCCACGTCGGGCTCCCGGCATGGAGCCTGCTTCTCCCTCCTCCTGTGTCTCTGCCGCGCGCTCTCTCTCTCTCTCTCTCTCTCTCTCTGTCTATCATGAATAAATAAATAAATAAATCTTTCAAAAAGAGAGAGAGAGAAGAGAGCCAGAGGCGGGGCTTGACCCCAGGACCCTGAGATCATGCCCCGAGCCAAAGGCAGATGCCTAACCGAACCTCCCAGGTGCCCCATATTTTAGGCGCAACTATCCAAACTGGTATCTTAAACAACATAGGGACCCTGTCTGGAAGGAGTTCGTGGGCAAGGTATAAAAGAGAGAGGCACCAGGGCCAGGAATCATGAACATGGGGCTATAGTGGGGATGTCACAGGAGAGAGTGGGAAGTTGGAACTCAATGCTGTGAAGCCATATGCAGGAGCTTTCACTTATCTGGTAAGAAATTAGGCACTAGCAAAGGTTCCTCTATATCAATAGTGCACACTCTGTCTCTAAACCATGTAATTATCTGAAAATAATCTGTAATCGAAATCATGCATTTTTAAAATTACATAAAAATAGATTACACGTAAACTCTATACAACAGATTACACACGATGCTTGATATCTCTAAGAATATCCTGGTTGGAACTCGTAGCTTTTCTGCTATATTCCAACTTCTCTTCTGCCATTCAAATGATCACTTGAGAGCCTTGGGAAATAATTTCTTTTTTCATGTATAAAAGGTATTTCTAATGATAAAGTTATCTTCCTAGTATTAAAAAAAATCTCTTATGGAAATACTCTTGCCTTATTAAGCAATGTTTCTAAATAGTCTATGATGCTGAATAGAAACTTTAATAAATCGATTGGAAAGAAATGAATATTTAATAACTGCTGGTGGAAAGATCAGCTGGATATCCACATGGAAAAAGAAATTAAATTCACTTTACATATGATAAAACAATAAAAAGTAAAAATGAAAAGACTACAATTCTCATCCCAATAGTGGTATAAAGGAACTGTATAGCAATTGAGAAACATTATTGACAAGGTATATGGGAGCAGCAAAGGGAAAATGAAAAGTGTATCCAAAATAGAAGGAAAACAAAAGATAAGATGTAATAAACTTATTTGATTACACATGAATAAAATGTTTAATATTTTTAAAAACGGATGCAAATCCAAAAGTGGATGCTTTCCACTTTTTACTAAAAAAATTAACAAAAGGACAGAAAACAGATTAGAAGATACAAATAAAAGTCAATGCTTACAATAATATTCAGATTTCCTAAGATTAAAAATGCAAACTGAACAACCACAACCTAGTTCATGCTATTATATTAGTAAATAAATTTTTAATTGCTTGTACTCTCATACCAATACCATTGCATATTAGTCTTTTTAAAAAGTTGTTTAGAAGAATACAAAAACTCTATAATCGATCTTTTAACACAGTAACTTACTTTGAGTAGCATATGCCCAAGAAAATATTTAAAAGAAAAAAATCTACTTGTACAATAGGTTAAAAAAAATCCCACAATTAGGAAGTGGATAAATAAAATTTGGTCTATTGTTGCTATCATAGATTTTAAGTAGCTATTAAATAATACTGATATATGTAAAGTTACGTGCAAAAATGTTTGAGACCCCAAAATATTAAATAGAACACAAATTATTCTGTTTACTGATGATATTTATGTAAAATGTAAGTCTCTATTGAAGACATCTATGTAACTAGAGCTTAACATTAAACAATTCATTTTTTTCTGTAAAATGTTGACGGGGCAATAAAAAATAAAAGATTAATTGGTGAGGGGTTAAAAAAAATACTTCGATCATCTTGCAATCACCTTGAACCCCCAAGCAACAATTATTGTAAGTACCATTTACTTTCGAGCGCATGCCAGCATTTCTGCCAACCTCCTTAAATAGAACATCTTGGTTAGGCATCATAGCAACCTGCAAGCTGGAAGCTCTCTTCTTCATTTTACTGATGATAAATTGAGGCTTAGAGACAGTGAATAATTGACCAAACGTCATACCAAAATAACACGCAAACATTACATAGTAGAACCTAAATTAAAATTCAGAATTAATTAATTAATTAATTAATTAAAATTCAGTTCTGCCTCCAAAGTTTTTATGAAGCCCTTTCTTTATGAGGATCAAAATAGCCCATACTTGTTGAGGAAGATACGGAAAGTAGGGGGAAAAACATTATTTGGAGGAAAAAAGTCTATAATTCCACCATCCAGAGGCAATCACTCAATATTTTCACAAATTTCTTTCCAGTGGTTTTCCAGCATATTTTCTTTCTCATGGTTGAATTCATAGTCCATATATAATTTCATGTCCTGGTTTTTTATTTCACATTACATCATGCCCATAAGTTTTAATGGTAGCATAATACACTATTATATACACGTTCCATACAGTTAGGTAACCATTCTAATATATACTTGAACGCTACCAGTTTTTCACTATTAACAAAAAGCACTGCCATAAACCTCTCTATACACAAATAATCCTCTGCAAGAAAATCAATTAAAATATAAATCATTTTAATAAAAGGTATGAAAAATGTTAAGACTCTTGTTACATTTCACCAAATCTCTTTCTGGGAAGGTTGTATGAGTTCACAGCAGCAGTGACTGAGGTTTATGTCACAACACCCTTACTGTGACTATTGTTACTTTTCATCTTTGCTAGTGGATAGGTGAAAAGTTAGACATACCATTCTTATTTGAACCTACAGATGAAAGTTGCTTTTTCACATGTTTTTACAAAATGCAAGGGTCTTCTTCAGAGGTTATGCTAATTCCCCTAAATTCTTCCAGCGTTAGGCACGTCATGAAGCAATCATAAGCTCGAGAGTTTCCTATTACAATATGCTGCCTCCCAAAGAAAGCCTATCTGCCATCTTTATTTCATTTATTCACCCACCCATCCATGCAATCCTTAAACAATCTTCATAGAAGGTCTTTAAAGTATTCACATCCTCTAACCCCACAGGCTTTCTGCTTGTAGAACGCCTTCTGTGGACCAGTCACATTCGATTTGTTTTCTAAAGAAACTGGAGGAAAATAAACCCACGGAAAGAGCCCCCATCTTTTGCTTTTCTTTGTTTCTTTCACCTCATTTCCGCAGAGCAAAACATATTGCCAGAACAGCTGTCTTGAAAACAGTGGAAATTAAGCAGATGGTACCACCTGTAGCTGTGGAACTACAGGCTCTATGAGAGGCTACCTACCTAGTTGTGCTGATGTCCAGTTATTCTCAGTTTGTTGGGAGCAGCACCAAGGCTTGACAAGATTCTGGTTCAGAGTCTCTCCGATAGATAGATAGATGATAGTCTCTGAAATAACAGTGAATGATCATTTCACTTTCTAATTTAATCTGCTATGGAGCAAGTGCTCTATCAAACAGCTATCATATCAGTCACTTACAGGATGTCCTGAGGTTGATCTATCTATAAACCCATTACCCACCTTCAGTCTAGCTAACGGTATGTCTCTTGGTAGGAAGGAGCAGAGTGGCACAACTGAACTCTCCTGCAGCACAAATGTGTTATTTATGTCGTGTGTGTGTGTGTGTGTGTGTGTGTGTGAGAGAGAGAGAGAGAGAGAGAGAGAGAGAGAGAGAGATGCTAGGGATAGGCGGGTCAGTGAATATTCTGTAAGACTTAAATTGCTACAGACCAACAGGTCTTCAGGCTTCATACTCCCAAGCATGTGTGCATCTGTTCACTTAACAGACTATAGTGGGTGCTTTCTATAGGCTAAATTTTAGAGACAAGGAACAAGGTGGATAATGTCACTTCCCGTGTGTATGGTCCTTGCATGGCTCTTACACTCTAAAGGAGAAAGACAGTTAACACAAGGAAACAATATAAAAACACGACAATGTCAGATTATGATAGAATCAATAGGTGATACGGTAGTGTAACTGAGGGCTGGCACCTTAGACTTCCTGAGTCCAGGAAGGCCTCTCTGAAAAGCCAACATTTCAGCTGAGACCCGGAGGGTAAGAAAACACCAAAATGTCAGCCACGATGAACCTCCAGGGAGGAGGCCTCAGGTGGCAGAGAGTGGGCTCTCAAGGCACAGAAGGCCCCCCAGGATGGTTGGAGTAATGTAAGGGCTGGGGAAAGAGACGAACGAGGTAAGTTTCCAGTGAAGAAGTTGTCTGAAATCCTGTGAAAGGGTTTAGACCTTCCTGCAAGAGCTAAGAGAAGACTTTGAAAGGCTTTAAGGGTGAGGGGGGATATCACAGAAAGAGATCCAGTTGGGTTTATATTTCTCTTGTCTGTATGGCTAGCTCCCTCACCGCCAATTGTTTGCCTAAACATCATCAGTCCCATGACACATCGTCTGTCCACTTTATTCAAAATTGTGAACCTAACCATCCTCTCCAACTGCTCTTCTCACATTTCTGATCCCCTTGAACCTGCTTAACCCTTTCTTTTCCCAGGACATTTCTCACCTTCTAACATTCCATGCAATTCACTGGTTTGCTATATTTACCATTTGTCAGCCTCCCATGGGAATATAAGTTCTACGACCCAAGGGGTATTTGTTTGGTTCACTGATCTCTCATCCCGCGAGCCTGGAATGGCAGCGGCACATAGTAGGAACTCAGTAAACACTTATGATTAAATGAATGAGTTGACATGAAGATAATAATTTGGTGTAATAAGGAAATAGCATATTCATTCTTTAAAACAATTTTTCCCAGAGAACGATCTGAGAAAACCATACTCTCATCCACAGCAGGGGAAGAATCAGGATGGGACGCCTCAATACCAGTTGCCACTACTCCATTCTAACCGTCTCAATTTTTTTATGGTATTAACAGCCGGGGTCCTCAAGGGGTGAAGAGCTACTCTGTGTTATTCTTGGGCATTTATCCGAGCTGGCGTGTCATTTCACTTGGACATGAAGCAATGTGCTTTTTATTGCTTGTGACTTCTCGTGCTCTACCTTATAGTCCTGCTGCCGGTAATAATGACAGGGCCGTAAAGCCCGTTCATTCATGTACTGGAATGTACTACTCTGTACGGTGCAGCTGTGGCCATCAATACCATTATATCAGCTCACGGAGGTGCACAAGATGATTAGCTACTTTAGTTACTGAAGTTTTAAGCATGGCTAAAACAGAAAACTTGCAAGATTATTACAAAATAGCAAAATATGCTGACAAGCTCTGCTTTAGTACCTTAGAATTACACATACCTTCCCATTCTAGGCAGGCTCATAAAGCAGGACTAGGATGTTTAAAGTAGCCACAGTGAGGCCTAGGTGCAAGCAGAAGATGGACCCCAGGGGTTCGGTCCAGACCCTCCTAGGAGTGCCATTTTGCTTTGTAGTGTCTACTTCTGTCAACTGTGAGAAACAGAAAATTCTCGCCATGTCTCGAGATCTCTGGAACAGCTACCCTAAATGAAATTATAATCCACTTCACAATCCCAAAGAACTGCATGAACAGAAAACTAGGAGATATCAGAAGAGTGCCTTAGGGGCTCAAAGTCCCCTGTCCCAACACGCAGTACCTGGACACACGAGTCATGGACACTATTCCCGCCTTTCTGTGAGTGCAGGGACACTGCTGGTTGCTGGCTCCAAAGCCATTAGCTGGGCCCTCCCCTCGGAAACCCCACTCACCCTGGCTTTTGCTCTCCCGCAGCCGTATCTTCAGAGGTGATCTGTGGTGTACCCCAATCCTGATCAGTAAGACACAAGTGGGACTTCTCCAAAGTTTTTCCTCACTGGTAGAGAGATGCATGAGAAGAAAAAGCCTCCTAACACCCCTGGGTTGTTTCAGCTGAATGCAGTGGTGTCTCCACGGTGCCTGGGAACGTGGCAGCCACCTCACACACAAAACCAAAGGCAAGCTGGGCCTGACGAAGACGGCTCAGTAGAAAGACGTGAGACTCTGGGTCCACAGTCCTGTGGCACAGCTGTGAATTTACCCTCCGGGAGCCACTCTGCCTCGGCACTTCCTGGTATGCATGATAATAAAGCCCTTGGTGGGTAGAATGTTGTGTAGGCTGGACAATGCCCCCCCCCCCAAGGTGTCTACACTTGCTCCCTGGCTCCTGTGAATATGTTAGTTTACATGGCAAGGGAGGAGTTAAGGTCAAAGATGGCATCAAGGTTGCTAGTCCACTGACAACCTTAAAATAGGGTGATTACCTTGGATTATTGGGGAGAGGGAATCAGAGAGGACCAGGAGATGGCAGTGTAAGAAGGACTCAGGAGGACATCGCTGGAGGATGGGGCCACAAGCTAAAAAATGCAGGCAGCCTCTAGGAGCTGGAAAAAGCAAGGAAATATATTCTTCACCCAGAGCCTCCAGAAGGAATGCAAGCCTGCTGACACCTAGACTTTAGCCCAGTGAGACTGTGTCAGACTTCTTACAGAACTGTGTGTTTTAAGACACCAAGCTTGTAGTAATGGTACGGCAGCCACTGAACACCAGTGTGGATGACCATATACTCTATTGTCTAAATCCGGACACTTTTGAGAATGAAAAGGGTAGTGTTAATAATTTGGACCAAAAAAAAAAAAGGGGAGGGGGATTGCAAATGTCCTGGGAATATCTCACTTATTGTTGACATTACTATAAATTAAGTTTTCTGACATTTGTGGTCGAAAATATCCTAATTATAGGGGCGCCTGGGTGGCTCAGTCGGTTAAGCAACCGACCCTTGGTTTCGACTCATGATCTCATGGGCTGTAAGATCAAGCCCCACCTTGGGCTCTGCACTCAGTGGGGAATCTGCTTGAAGATTCTCTCCCTCTGTCTCTCCCTCCCACTCGTACATTCTCTCTCTCTCAAATAAATAAATCTTTTAAAAATATACCCTAATTATAGTGACCATACCAACACATTCCATATATTGGCACAAACACATTTTTTAAATGCTTTAATTTTAAGACTTTAATTTCAAGACACCAAATACCACAGGAATTAGCACCTCAACCTGGGCGCTCCCTACACATGTGGAGTGCCCCCTCATGATGAGGAGAACCTGATCCTGAAGTTAGCTCAGAGTGTGGAAGAGAAGGAAAGAAAAGAAGAATCAGTCCCCACATTCAAAGTTTACAATTAAGTCAAGAAGACAAATGTCACAGAAATTAAGGGCCTAATGAACTGATTTATAGAAGAAGCTGTTTCTGGCATCCCTTAGAATGTTTCTATGCCAAATTGCTTGATTTCCCAAAAGATGAGGAAAATGGAAAAGTAGTATTTTTTTTTTTACTCCCTGGTCTAAGCATCCTTACCCCTAAACACTGAGAAGAGTTCTTTCCCCCAAAGTGAGCCAGAAGAAATAGAAAGCAAAGGTTCATATGGAAAAGCTCAATTAGGAAGGCGTTGGCATTATAAAAGAGTGACAGTCAACTGTTGAATACAGAAGAAAACACGTATTCATCAGAACCTCCCCTAAAGAGACTGCAGGCTAATGCAACTCTATCTTAATGCAAGAAAATAAGGATCGGCACTGGAATGAGCTTAGGAAATTTGCCTTGGGTATTGAGCTGGAGAACAGCAGCCGAATTAAGAGGCAAAGGCTAAATGCATAAGAACCCTGAAGGAATTAACTCAGATTATCTACCCATGAAGTAATGCAAGAAAAAAGAGGTAAATTTGGGGCCTCCAGCTTGGGAAAGGAATTCCATTTCCTGGGATCACTGGAGCAGCGCGGAGGCCCGTGCACAGAGCCATCGGCCTGGGGAAGGATCAGAGGACTCCACTTACCAGAACAATTTCCTGCACTGGGAGGATGGAGGAAAGACGAGGGGTGGGGGGGGGAAGAGTCTTTGATTCAGGATGTGTATACCAGGAGATTCAACCTCTATAAAGTCACAGAATCTGTCGGAAAACCACGAGATGGCTTTTTCTTTTAATTGATTTGTTCAGGTGTATTAGAACATGTTTGAAGAAAAGCAAGCTCCCCTTTGAAGGGAGAAGGCAAGTCTGCAAAAGACTCCTAAGTAGGTTAGGGCAAAAGCTGCCAGGGCTGGGAAGCGGGGAGAAGCTACTCAGGTGTCCCACGCCAAGGGACTCCTCGCCGCAGCCAGTTTGTCCACAGGGAGCAAGGCCCCTGGCGCTCAGCCCCTGATGTGTCTTCTTTCCGTGAGAGGGGAAGCCGGGGAGCAGTGAGGACGTGAATATGGATGGGTGGGCAAGCCGAAGACCTGGAGTAACCAGGACATCCACGTCAGTCAGAAAGATCCATCCTCTCCAGTTGGACTTCCACGTGTGCCACCACAAAAAGAAACCACAGTTCCCACGTAATGACTTCGCCTTTGTAGAGAAAAATGGCTCTACTCCGTTCAATCTTCTTGAACTCTCCACAGCTTCCGGCCATTGATCAATACCTATTATCTTGCCCCTGCTTCTGAAGCAGTTTGGTCAGGCTTCCTTTTTCCCTTCCTCCCTTCCTTGCTTCCTTCCTTCCTTCTTTCCTCCCTCCCTCCCTCCTTCCCTTCCTCCCTTCCTCCCTCCCTTCCATCCTTCCTTTCTTCCTTCCTTCTTTCCTTCCTTCCTTCCTTCCTTCCTTCCTTCCTTCCTTCCTTCCTTCCTTCCTTCTTTCCTCCCTCCCTCCCTCCCTTCCTCCCTTCCATCCTTCCTTCCTTCCTTCCTTCCTTCCTTCCTTCTTTCCTCCCTCCCTCCCTCCCTTCCTCCCTTCCTTCCTTCCTTCCTTCCTTCCTTCCTTCCTTCCTTCTTTCCTCCCTCCCTCCCTCCCTTCCTCCCTTCCATCCTTCCTTCCTGCCTGCCTGCCTTCACCTAGTCATTCAGTAAATATGCATCAGTCCTCCCAGAGTGGCACACCCCAAGGGAAGATGAATCAAACTGGGTCTGATTCACATACTAGTGTAACACACTGTCCTTGGGCAACAAAGCCAGGAAGTCATCCCCATTTCTTTGGAGCAGTGCGGAGCCGCGCCCACACCTTCTCTGTGGTTCACAACTCCATGACGGGCCTCCTTTCCCAGTCAGCTTTTCATCAAGGAACAGTGTAAATCTGTGTAGATCCAAACCCAGTTTCCACTGCCCCTACTCCAGGAACCCAGACATGCCTCCTTCTTGTTCAGTAGAATCGAGTGACACCTCCATTTGGCCATCGTGTTGCTTTCACCAAAATACATCCTCCCCACCCCCTCCTACTGATCAGGTTAATTCTTCGAAGCTTGGCTCAAAACTTAAGAGATCCAAAAAGCTGGGGTACCCCAGTCAGTTGAGCGTCCAACTCTTGGCTTTGGCTCAGGTCATAATCTTGGGGTGGAGATCTCGGGGTCACGGGATTGAGCCCCCAGTCAGGCTCCGCACTTAGCATGCAGTCTGTTCAGGATTCTCTCTCCCTCTCCCTCTCCTCTCTCTCAATCAAGTGAATAGATGAATCTTTAAAAAAAAGAGAGAGAGAGAGAGAGATCCAAAAAGCTACTTTCGGCCAGCCCCATTGAACTCATGATCACTCCCGTCAGCCGTGATGTACTCTGAACACACGCCTACATGCATTTCTATACTCTCTGTTCAGGTGTTGCTATTTAATTGCTCCACGGTTTTGTGCATCTTGGCTTCCTCAATAACTTTGCCTTTCATCTGATATTCTCAAAAGCACTTAGTACATAACTGTACTCATGGTACATTTAAAATGTTGCTCAACAAATAGCTGCCTCACTATCATTTTTCTTTTCCTCCCCCAACTTACCAAAGCGCTCAACTCACTCATTACCATGGCAAAAGTGGCATTTCGGACTCATCCCAGGCCAAAAATTAAAAAAAAAAAAAAAAAACATGTTGAGCCCACAGTGTCTCTTCTGTGTCCTCTCTGGCCACAGCAAATGAAAGCTTTGAACACATCACATTTTCATGTTCATCTTTCCTCGTTCCCCACAACCAAAGCGATCGCCCCAATCCTACCTACCCTAATGGCAGCAGCCAACCTCTAAGATTTGGAGATAACATCCACCGCCCTGCCCCCTGGCTCAGCAAATGAGACGGTGTGTTGAGCACTTTGAAGATGACCAAGGCACATGGGATGCGGGGCCCCTTGGCCCATTTCGCTCCCCAGGCCCTCGCTTCACACAGCCCTCCGTGGTCTACTCCGAGCGGCAGAAGGTCAGCTGCAGCCTCCCGAGCCAGACGGGCCTGGGTTTGAAGGCCAGATCAACCGCTTACGAACAGTGTGAAAACGGGTTCACCCTCCCTGTGCCTCGGTTTCCTCCTCTGTGAACTGAAGATAATGCTACCTTCTTTGCAAGCTCGCTGGGGGCATTAGAGGAGAAAATAAGTGCCAATGTTGTGACTTCCCAACATTAATTCCCTGGCCTCTCAACCTGGTCTATCATAGCACCCACCCCACCCTTTGCTTCTTGAAAGGGTCCCAGTGGCTTTTCTCTGCCACTGGACAACGTTTTTATTTTCATCAGATGAAAATAAAATGACTTTATTTTCTAATTAGAATATTAAAATTGGGGACGCCTGGGTGGCTCAGGGGTTGAGTGTCTGCCCTCGGCTCAGGGCATGGTCCTGGGGTCCTGGGATCGAGTCCTATTTCAGGCTCCCTGTGGGGAACCTGCTGCTCCCTCTGCCTCTCTCTGTGTCTCTCATGAGTAAATAAATAAAATCTTTTTTAAAAAAAGAATTTAAAAATTGTCCAGAAGCAGAAAGAGGCAAGTTGTCAGAAAGCCCAGTGCAAACTACTCGAGCAGAAAGGGAATTAAATGGGTCACAGCTCAGAAGTCCAGGCCATAACCCACGCCGGACGCAGCTGGGCTGGACTTAAAGACGCCCCCAGGACCCGGCGCGCTCTGGCTCTCAGGCAGCCTCTGCTCTCTCTTTCCGTCGTTGTCCCTCCTCGGGCCCCATGAGGCCCATGATGGTACAGTTGCTCCTCCTCCCTGGTTTCAAGTCCATCATGAAAAATCAGTCTCTGTTCGCTTGGCTTCAGAAAACAGACCTTTTTTTTGGACAAGGTTGGGTCGTGGGCCCATATCTGAACGAATTCCTGAAGCTGGGAGGTAGGAGCTGGGTTGGCCAGCCTCCCAAGTGAACACCTATGACAGGTACCACATCCGTGCACAACGTGAGTTTAGGACACCGTCCTGAGTTTAAGCCGGCAGATCTCTGCTCTGAGTTGATGCTGTGGCTAGAGCCCAGCATGTTAATGTTTGAGGGCCAGGGAGAGGGGTGCTTCTGGCGAAGAGGCAGAAAGAGGATTCTGGAACTCCCAGAATAACTTTCCAGGGCTTCACTATTTTGCTCTGACCCACTTTTGTCCATCCGGAATGTGGTTAAGTGCACAGGTTCTAGGCAGCCTGGCTCCAAATTTTGGCCCTGTCACTCCCCAGCATAGCCAAGTCCCTCCTCTGCATCTTTGTTTCCTCGTGTATGAAAAAGAATAATTATCAGTCTTCAGCAAATAAAGACCTTAAGACAGTGCTTGGCTCCCGTGAACACTCGGTAGGGCTTCCTCTGATGCGGGGGACCTCAGGAGAGCATGCCCACATCACTGCCGAGGGCATTCATGGTGAACTGCAAGTGGATGATTAAAGCTGTGGGGGGAGGCCTCCTCCGAGAAGCAATGACCCAACACGGCGGCACTCTGGGTTTCCTAATTCCCTGCGTCGTGAGCACAAAAACTCTGTATTACACACACCCAAACACACACGCACCTTAAGTATAATGAAAATGTAATTAAAATTTGAATTTAAAAAGGGAAGGATGGCAATCGAACGTCCTGGCTCGATTACCTTGGCTTCCTGAGGTCTTACACGGATGGGCGTCCAACACGCATTTCATTAAACCAGGGAAGCTAGAGCCTGGCTAATTCCATACCTGGTACTAGGATTCATTACAGAGGCCCCTGAATCAGATGGTTAGCGTGAGTGATTCCGCTTGGAAGGTGACCTGACTAGTATCTAAAAACACTCAGATGTCCCAGCCGGGTTGATGGAGGGCAGGAAGCGTAACCTTTGACCAGGCAAGTGGTAACAACGTTGGCCTTTCTGCAACCAAGAACCAAAGGAATTAAAATTGAGTCAGTCACCAAGTAGATTGCATTTAGGGTCATCTATAAATCTCTCTGAAGCATTTACCAAAATGTTTGCTTTTCTAAGTAATTTAAAACGAATGGGAAAAGGCTTTCTACCAAACATCGAAAAAAGAAACCTGGCTCCTTCCTCAAGGTTCCAG
This sequence comes from Vulpes lagopus, assembly GCF_018345385.1. NCBI lineage: Eukaryota > Metazoa > Chordata > Mammalia > Carnivora > Canidae > Vulpes > Vulpes lagopus. The sequence goes on along the minus strand of NC_054834.1, from coordinate 99,619,763 downwards.
TCCAGCCGTCGGCTGTTACTTTACTCAGCAGCCCCTCAACATGGTAACGAGACTGCAAATGACAGTTAATTCTTCCACAAACCAAATATACTTCTGCCCCTTGTGCTGAATAAGCTGAAATTATTCTTCAACGATGTACATATGTGGCTGATGCTGAGTTTCTCACAAGCTAAAGGGGAGATGATGAAAATTCGTTTCATATACTTTACTTTAAATCTCCCTTTGTGGGCAGCCCGGGGGGGGGGGGGGGGGGGCGGCTCAGCAGTTTAGCGCCGCCTTCAGCCCAGGGTGTGATCCTGGAGACCCGGGATCGAGTCCCACGTTGGGCTCCCTGCACGGAGCCTGCTTCTCCCTCTGCCTGTGTCTCTGCCTCTCTGCGTGTGTGTGTGTCTCTAATCAGTAAATAAATAAAAATATTTAAAAAAAATAAATCTCCCTTTGTTCGCCACTTCCCTTGTCATAGCATTCAGATTGTGTTTTGCAAGCCACCAAGAATCTGCAAGGGACCCGGTTCTGCGGTGGTTCCTGTTTGTAGTTGGGCTATTTATTCTAGGGACCCAGGTAGGGCCTGGAAGGAGATGTTCCTACACAGTGAGGCTAAAACCAAGCAAACGCAAGTCTAAGAGCGGTTTCAAAGCCGATTTTTGGCTTTGTCTTGAATAGGAGGGTTTGGCTAGTCAGTGCAAAGATTGAGGTCAGGTGGTAAAGCTGCTCTCTAACTCCCCTTTCTTTCAACGGTTCGGCATTGACCAGGGCCACTTAAGGACCCGCGCAAAGTGAATGTAGCTTTGATAATGCTTCCTACTTTGACACTACATCACGTTACCCTTCTCAAGCAATATATTGATTTTAAAATTGGCTTCCTGACTTCTAAAGTAATTGTCAATTCTTTTTTTTAATGGAGTTCCTGCCTATTGAACATAGAACCCCTTTTTGCTTTGCTCCTATAGGCGAGGTACATTCTGAATCTCTCAGAATCCTTCTTGTGTTCTTAAGATAAAGGAAGCCGTGGTTCATCTCCGTGCGCTTCCTCTGCTGCTTCATGAAGATTCTCTCGGCACTCCCTGTTTTCACACCATCCCGGAATGTTACCCTCAAAACTGCAGGTGGCACTGGTCTAGTTGTAAGAGAGATGATTTCGTTTTGTTTTCATCTGGCAAATTTTGTTGGGGTCTTATATGTGTTTAATTGGCCTCTAGCCCATGGACCCTAATGGGTAAACATGACCCAGGCAGGAATTCACCTCGCTTGCAATTTCACTTGTAATCTGTACTTTATATATACTGTCAGGAATGAGCTAGAAGTGCCACGGGGATCTAGAAACGACTGGTGACAAAGAGGGAGGGAACCTGAGGGTCCCGTTATTTCTCAGGATGTCCAACTTCCACTGGTTAGAGTCATTTCTGAGAAGGCCTGTGATTATCTCCTTATTGGACACCCAGGTGGACAGAAATTTCTGGGCAATGAGTCCCCTTATAGGTTAGAGGGAAGTAATGAAAAATAACAGCAAGAGTTCAACAAGCCACAGTAGGTGTCTCACGCAGGGTCTATCATCACCCCCATCGGACTGTTCCCCCCTCCAGGGACACTGGCTGTAGGGCCTCTGGCTTGTTCAGGGCCCCGGAGAAGTCAGCTTAATGCCATCTCTCTGTGGCTTTGTTTCAGCATATTCATTGTTAATCATTCATTCAACAATGTTTCTTAAGTATTGGCAACATCCCCCTTAGACTCTGGCAAGCTCTACAGAGCTTATTCTGGACATTCCCCACCCTCCGCCCCCAAGCCGTGCTCCAGCTACCCGAGGCCTCAGAATTCCCTGCCCAGATGGCCCTAAAGAGGAGACAGAGGACTAGCTATGGTGGGGTAGAGGAGGATGGAGTGTGAGTATACAGCTGGTGTTCAGGGTTGGAAGAGAAGTGGGGGTGGTTAACCAAGACCCATGGCCTCCATTTGCTGCTTTGTCTCAGGTCCTGCTTGCAGGCTGTTGGATGCTGAAGGAGAAACACCGTCCCAGCACTCCTGGAGCCTCCAGCCCAGCTGGGAAGACAGCTGCACAGGAAGGAATCAGAAGGGGGCTGGGCTCCGCAAGTGAGAAGCACAGGTGCCCTGGGGGCTCCCACTGGGGTGGGAGCTTGAGTAGGGGAGGAAAGTAGGGACTCCTTCTCCCAGGAAGTCCTGCCCACAGTTTCTACCGACGATCACCCAGGTACCCAAGTCAGCATTAGTACACCAGGACTCAGATACGCAGGAACTGTAACTTTCTTTTTTTTTTAGATTATTTATTTATTTATTCATGAAAGACACACAGAGAGGCAGAGACACAGGCAGAGGGAGAAGCAGGCTCCATGCAGGGACCCCAATGTGGGACTTGATCCTGGGACTCCAGGATCGCGCCCTGGGCCAAAGGCAGACGTTCAACCGCTGAGCCACCCCGGCGTCCCTGTAACTTTCCTTATTATGTGTAAGTCTGATGTGCGGAGGTGGCTTTGTCTCTTTTCATTTCAAGCAGTCTTTTCCAATCCAACCCATTTTCTTTCGAGTTCCCCTTAATTGACAAAAATATTTTTTTTCCAGTAGCTGCTGAGGAGTGTCTTAAGAGCAACACAAGATCCATTTTTCTTAAATAAAGAAGCTACTTCTCTTTTAAACTGTGGAGTATAAAATCTCCACCTTGCTACCCATTTCAGGTGTTGTTTGACTTCCAGCTCTATGGCCTTGAGCAAGTCACCTCATCTGCGCACTGGAGACAACAGTGCCTACATCAGAGGCTGGCATGAGGGATAATGAGATGAAGCTTTTTTTTTTTTGAGATTTTATATATTTATTTGAGAGAGAGAGAGGGAGAGAGCATGAGAGCACAAGCAGGGGGAGGGGCGGAGGGAGAGAGAGAAGCAGACTCCCCGGGACCCTGGGATCATGACCTGAGCCCACAACAGATACTTAACCAACTGAGCCACCCGGGCATCCCTGAAATGAAGCATTTAAAGCACATAGTGCAGGGCCTGGAATAGGGCAGCCCGCAGTAAATGGTAGTGATACTTCTCTGTCTCCCATTAATCTTAGAAACCCAGACTATTTTTGGAAAACTTTTGGATTAAAACAAGAGAAAGAGGAAGGAAGGAAGGAAGGAAGGAAGGAAGGAAGGAAGGAAGGAAGGCAGACAGGTTATATTCTTCACATCCAATAACACTCTGGTTCACTTAATGTCAAGAAGCCATGATTATGTTTTCTACAGACACCTGACAGTAAACACATGCATGCAGACATAAGAAAAAATCAAAAACAGAAAGTGAGAAGAATACTCCTTTAAGGAGGAAAGAAATTCAGTTAATGCAAATATTATCATTCAGACTTCTGTTTTATTTGCAATGAATTTGTAGTTTAAAATCAGATGAATTCCTGACCTGGAATGGAACAGATCTTAAGCGGGAGATAGCAAAGAGGAATGGCCTCTTGAGACCAAAGCACAGACAAATGGGGGTGGGGGGGCATCACATCTCAAAGGAAAAACAGCAGTGAGATCAGCCCTTAGAAAACCCAGATGGTTGGTTGAAAATAGGATCGGTGAGTGTTCTTTTATTATTATTATTTTGTAACTGTCCAACTGGAATGGCATTTTTTGGAGAGACACTAGACAGAAATCACGTGGTGCTGCCAGGACTAAGAGCTGCAAACCAGTCAACGGATGTGGAAGTGATAAGAATCTTGACACTGGATTCCCTTTGAATCTGAACCTTTCCCCACCTTCTGCTGCTATTTGGAGCGGAGATACTCGACATGGTCCACTCATTTATCTTTGTTCCTCATCACGCTCCTACCTTCTGGAGTCTATTTCTCAGCTTTACTAAAATGCTTTCCGAAAATGAAGTTCTAAGATAAAGAATCAAATTCTGGAATTATCTAAACTCCAGTAACGCCGGAGACATGAAAATCCATAGAACCATAGCTCTCAGTGGGTTGATAAATAGCACTTTTATCCTCACCTTGGGTTTCTGGTGTGTTATGGTAATGTAACATGCTACCTTTCTATATTTACTGTCTCTGCCTCCTTTATTTATAGGGACTGACAAAACCAGACATCTATATTTCTTGTTTTGTGTGGTTTTGGGGGAAGGTGGATCTATAGGCATATAAATGCATTATTTTCTAGATAATGTAGGAAGTGCAGCCTAATAAAGTTCTTCTAAAGGCAGCGTGACTACCTCCATAAAGTAAATTTAAAGATAAAAGCTGTTTGGAAGGCTGTTTTTAGTTGTTGAAAAAAATAATGGATGCAGTAAATAAAATGTTAGGGAAAAAAATGTATATAAAAAGCCACGCCCGTGTTTCTCCTCCTCATGCAGCGACTCTGTTTCCAGGGCACGCCGAGCTGTAGGATGCATTAACAAAACAATCTTAAACACCATTGCGGTTTTTGCTTTCTAAACTTATAAACAGATGCCCGGTGTTCTACAGAACGAACATATTTTATTCATTCCCTGTGAGCCTACACACTCTAATTACCATCAGTGGCTCCGGTCACCATGATTTATATTTTGATAATCGCTGCCTTCTGAGGCATTCACACTGTTTCAACACAGCACCTTGGAGACCACATGACAATTCGGAAGCCCTCCTGCTGCAATGTTCCTTTCCTATAGGTGGGGAAACTGAGGCTCTTAAGAGATGATGGAACCAGCCGGGGTTGTTTGTTCTTGGCAGATGCAGGACTGCAACCCAGGTTCGCAGAACCCCAGATGCCACCAAAGCTTCCTGCTCCACCCCAGCTGCCTTCTGTCAGCCCCCAGCACCTCTGTCGGGTCCTAGGTGGTAGGCAGAGGAGGGGAGGGGAGGTCACAGCGAGGAAACAACCTACCTGTCAGGTTTTCCAGCTTGGCCGCCCCGGCAGCGGCTACCTGCCTCGACCCAGGGCTTGTTGGAATAGCAGGATCCTAACCTGACTGCCCAGAATGTGGTTGCTTTTCTGTCCTTTACTTCCCGAGAAGCTGGGCCTGGAGGCGAGGTCCCCACACGGTGGCAATCTGAATACTGTGTCCTGGAGCTGGAGTTTCTGTGAGCGAGGTAGGTACCTCTCTGCAAAGCTTATGCAACCAAGCTGAATCAAAGGACTGTGCCAACGTGCTCCTGAGGGTCACTCACTTCCTGGGGGCCGCCCTGGCCCTCGGGGGCGGACAGGGGCCCCAGGGAAGCCAGAGCTATGGGCCTTTTTCAGACATGGCAGCAGATCCGGAAGCCAAGGCCCCTGGATGCCGCCAGCACGACTGTCGCCGGCTGCAGTCAGGCCCGAAAGGTCCTCCTCTGGGCTGACACAGCTGGTGCAGTTCACACGGTCCCCGGACACGCTTTCCCCCAGCGTACGTCATGGGCCTGCAGGACCCTGGGGAGGTGTCAGGAGGGCAGATGGCTGGCAGCAGGCCGCAGCAGGCCGCAGCAGGCCCAGAGCGCTCTGGAGAGTTCAAATTTCCCGAATGCCCCCGAGATGGTAGTCCTGGCCCCCGGGGTTTCGGGTGCGCAGCTGTCTACCCGGCAGCCACCAGCACCTGCTGGCCCAGGAAGCCCCCGTGTGCAACCGCCTCAGCAATGGCTGAGCACAGCTGCATCCGAACCGAGGACCTGGTGAGCTGCCCCAGAAGGGCCCTGGCCCCTGACAAAAGCCCCAAGCCTCGCCATCTATTTCACCTGCTGCTCTTAAGGTTTCTCTTCCTTTTGCACACGGTGAGCCACCCCCCTCCCCCAGGGCATTACTGAGTCCCAGGGAGAAAGCAGCCCCTGAGCATGCTCCGTCCCACCCCTTACCCCCCAGCCCTTTCACCGGGGCCAAGCAGGCAAGGCTTCGGTCTAAGGACTCAGGGCTGTGTTTGCTCATTTGGAGAATCTGTCTGCTGATTATCTACAGACAACTCAGCACCTGGAGAAATGCATTAAGAAAACACCCCCCCCCCCACCCCCAACCCCAATGAGACAGGTCTTCGGGAAAAATAGTGACACGGCACCCTAGAGAATTTCAGAAATACACAGATGGCTTCTCCTGGACAACAAGAATTTCTCAGGAATGTGAGACAAAGGCAGTTTTATGTTCACAACATCACTATTGCTGCCAACAGCATTGTTTAACACAAAACTCACTGGTTAAAACCAAAAACCAAAAACCGAAAAAAATAAAAATTAAAAAAATTAAAAAAAAAAAAATTAAAAAAAAAAAACGAGGCACCTAGGGGCTCAGTGGGTTGAGCGGCTGCCTTTGGCTCAAGTCATGACCTCAGAGTCCTGGGATCGAGTCCCACCTCAGCTCCCTGCTCAGCGGGGAGTCTGCTTCTCCCTCTCCCTGCCCCTCCCCCCTGCCGGTGTGTTCTCTCTCAAATAAAATCTTTAAAAGTAATCATCTTACTTTTGCTTAATATTGCACTTAGTGCATGCTCCTGATATTGATGACTATAGTAATACGCTTAAAATATGTATTTCCTTCTGAGTCTTCCGTCCAACCAACATGTGATCAGAAATACTTAGTGAATCATATTATCTACTAAAGAAAACTAAGACGTATAAAATCGGACACAATTAGAACTCCTAGATGATTTCAAATTTTGTTCTTGTTGTTTATTCTTATTGTTTTGTTTTGGTTTTTTTACCACTTTCTAGTACTTTATGGACTTATATAAAATCTGACACAATTGGGATCCCTGGGTGGCGCAGCGGTTTAGCACCGCCTTCGGCCCAGGGTGTGATCCTGGGATCCCGGGATCAAGTCCCACATCAGGCTCCCTGCGTGGAGCCTGCTTCTCCCTCTGCCTGTGTCTCTGTCTCTCTCTCTCTTTCTCTGTGTCTCTCATGAATAAATAAATAAAATCTTTTAAAAATCTGACACAATTTCAGAAATCCTGGAACATGTCACAATTGTGTTTTTATTATTATTATTATTATTATTATTATTATTATTATTATTACGTTTGTCATGTTTGCCACTTCCTAGTGTTTTAGGGATCTAAAGGCACTAAAATTTTTTACATTCTATCGAAATTGACAACTAGCTCTTGGCCCCAGTATAACTCTACTTGAGGAATTCTCTGGTGGTGAGTGGTTTGGCAAGATTGCTTTTTATCTCATGTATTGATATTTATGACAAGACTGAGAAGTAAATGTGCAGGGTATCCAGACTCCTTCCCCTCGCCCATACACATATTTCATTCCAACAGAAAAGTGATATTTTTTGCCCATGCTGTTTTACAAAAGACCTAAAAGAGAAAAGTTTTTATATTCCTCTGAGTTTGGGGGAAAAGGTAGAAGGGCTTGTAATGAATAGTTTTAAAATAAATGAACAAATAATGTGTACATTCTAGTAGCATCTTAAATTTGAAAGTTCCAGATAGAAAGGTAACCTTGCAAAGCATCTTTTTTCCCAAGAACACTTGTCATGGTCCCTCACTGTGGAAGCCTGGGCGGAAAGAGTATGGTTTCCTCGGTGTCCCTTATAATTGCTAGAGCTTTCCAAAGGCCATATTCTAAAAACATACTTATCTCTCTCTCTCTCCGTTTTAAAAAAAATTTATCCCTACTACATATTGCAGAACAGAAACTTTCCTCCAAGTAAACAACTTCAAGGTAAAATGGCCTAACTACAGACTGTGCCACAGGCTTACAGTTAAGCTAGAACCATCTGCCCTTCTTTATCATGCTGCTACACGTCAGTCTGGAACCTTGGCTAAAGACATGGAAAGCAGGAGAATGGTCAGGGTTACTTTGGTTGCTATATTTGCCGTGGGCTTAAGAAAGTTGGTGATTGAAGGGGTGAGCAAAAATGAGGAAATGTTCCTGGAGCCCTTAGCAGAGAAATTCAAACTAAACTTCCTGCGAAGGAAAATGTATGCAGAGAGGGTACTATACCCTGACCCGTCCAAGTTGTACCTTGGACGACACTTTATGCTAATGGCTCTATGTAAAGCAGATAGTAAACAAAGAACCCTTTCATGATCAAAGGGTTTTCTCAAGCATCAATGTTCTCAGGACCTCATAGGCTCTAACAATTATGCTATATTCATTTTCTTGGGCTGCCAGAAGAAACTACCACAGAATGAGTGGCTTAAATAACAGGAATTTATTTGGGTCCAGTTCTGGAGGTTGGAAGCCTAAGATCGGAACGTCAGCAGGTTTGGGTTCTCCTGAGGCCTCTTTCCATGATGCGCAGATGGCCACCTTCTCCCTACATCTCACGTGGTCCTAATCTCCTCTTTTTAAGGACACCAGTAATATTGGCTTAGAGCCTACAAATATGACCTCATTTTATCTTAATTACTTTTCTAAAGACCCTGTCTCCAAATACAGTCACATTCCAAGATACTGGAGATTAGGACTTCAAAATACGGATTTGGACAGGGACACAATTCATCCCATAACATATGTTTCTTATGAGAAACATAAGATAGCTTTTAAGTGATAATATGTATTTGGGTTACTCATAGTGTTCTCACATTTTCATTAATATAATGGTGGCACTAATTTATTTATCTGTCTACATGGTGCTAAAAGACTGTAGACTTGAAATCCAGGCAACTTTATCCAGGCAAATTTTCCTGAGACTATTAGTAGAAGTATTTACTCTTCTGTAACTATGAGATGCAACACACTCCTACTGATAACAGTAAGGGGTCCAAAAGAAATCACCAATGTATCTGACATGTTTTTATGTATCCCGGTGAGGTAGAAAGAATATTGTATTAGAAAGCAAGAGAGTTGAGTTTTACTCTTACTGGGGAGAAGTGACTTGCCTTGGGGTACTTGGGTCTTATTTCCTTAGCAGAAGGTAGCACTTAAAAGAGTAGACTTTCAGAGTCAGACTACAGAGCTCAACTGTACCCACCCCCCATAAGCTGTGTGATGTTGGGCAACTACTTACCCTCTCTGTTGTTCTGTTTCCTTATCTGTAAATAGTACTATGAACTATTTCAGAGGTGATGAGATTAAACGATGCTGTATGTTCAAAACACTTTTAACAATGTCTGTCATGATATAATAGTTCAAGTTTCACCATTTTTATTGTCTTTAAAATGCAAGATTAAATGAGATGCCTTAAAAGGATTGATTGATTGATTTCAGCTAGAGCAGAAGCAGGAGGGCCAGAAAGAATCTCAAGCAGCTTTTGCACTGAGTGTGGAGCCAGATGGGAGGCTTGATCTCACAACCCTGAGATCAGATGCCACCCAGGCACTCCTAAATGAGATACTTTCTAAAGTCCCTTTAGACTCCAAAGCTAGGATAGTAATGGTGCTATTATGCTTTATGGTACGTAAAAGTTGCTACTTGGCAATTGCATGTCAACATTTGTAGGCATTAGAAGATCTTTGGGATAAATTTTCTTCATTCTATTTGCAATTAGTTAGCTGTTTTATACTATAAAGCATCAAATGTGTTGAGTCATTCTGTCCATCCCATTCCCAGAAGCTACTGAAATCATTTTTTATCAGTCCTTCAGTTTGCCCTAAAACACAAATAAGATAGTACCATATTGCTTTCTGCTGTGTTTCTGTATTGTGCTGTAAATTTTTTTTCTTTTGCTCTCATAATAACCAGTCTTTTATTCTGGGTAGGGGAAAGTAATAGCATTTTTCATGCTCATATTGAGGATCCTAAAGCATTCTAAAATTAATAAATATACTAGACCTCACGACGGTCCCTTTCACTTAGAAAATCAGGCATTCAGAGACACTATCCCCTCAATTACAAATCTTATGAAAGTAGTTTGCAATTTAATTGATAATTAAGTAACATGATAGATGAACTATGAATTGGGGAGATGAGAAATTATAACTCTTAGAAGGCAATGAATGACCTGACTATTAGAATCAAATGGGATGTTTGGTAAAATCTAGATTCTTGATCGTTCTTTGAGGTTCTGGAGTGAAGCTAAGAAATCTGCATTTTTGTGAGTGTCCTGGGCTATCCTTATGGCCAGGCAGGTTTGAGAAACACTGCAATAATCCAGAGAATAGATTAGTAGGACCAGCCCTTGAGAATAGCAGTAGGAATGGAAAAGAGGGGATACAGACACATACTTAGAATCACTATGAACATTGAGTATCATATAATAGTTCTATGTATCTTATTATGGTACCAATATTTAAAATATATTTCAAGTCCACTTCAAATGCATTATAAATTTCTAATGAATTCTCCTTTGTTGAAAAATATTTTACTTTTAGGTTTTAAAAGGAGAAACTTAAAAAATAAAAAATAAATAAATAAATAAATAAATAAAAGAGAAAACTCTTTTAACGTTTTTAGAAAACCTCTTCCATTTCAGAGGAAAAAAACAACGGAACATTAAGTGTCATTAAGTCTCCAGAAAATTCAATTCAGCAAATACTTCTGAAGTATTTTTAAGGAACCATGCAAGAGGTACTATAGAAAATACAAGGATGGACTCCTCACCTTCAATAAACTTTCAACTGAGCAGGAGAGAGAAGATAAAATCTCAACTAATTTTAAAGAAGGATAATGTGGAAAATAAGAGATAAATAACTGCCTTGGAGATTCCAAAAACGGAGAAATTATATATTGTTCAGATACTAAGAAAAGTCCTCATGAAGGTGTTATTTGAGATGGTCAGAAAGACCAGGAAAGTTTCAACAGATTTAAATATGGATGGAGGACATCCCAGGTTATAAACAAACTGCATAAGAAAACTCAGAGGAAGGAAGGCACAGTGTGGGTTTAAGATTAAAACGGTACTGGGACCCAATTCCAATATGGTGGAGAGGAGTGTGGCGTTCCTACACCACCAAGCAATTCTCAGACACCAGTTGGGTGTCCATCAATTCAACTCAATTCTGACACTATCTACGTGGAGACTGGATTGAATTCCACAGGTTAAGGTCTCAGTCCTACAAGACTATTCTCCACCTCCGATGCCACATCTATGCTTCTGACCCACTGGGTATAGATTGGATGTTCCAACAACCACCTCCTTGCATTCAACTAATTTGCTAGAGTGGCTCACAGAGTTCAGGGAACCATTTTATTTACTAGATCACCAGTTTACTATAAAGAATATAATTCAGGAAGAGTCAGATGGAAGACATGCAAGGGCAAGGCATGTGGGAAGGGGCACAGAATTTCCAAGCCATCTTCCAGCACACCATTCTCATCTCCATATGTACACCAACCCATAAGCTCTCCAAATCTTCTCCCTTGTGTGTGTGTGTGTGTGTGTGTGTGTGTGTTTGTGTGTGGTGGGTTGTTGTTTTTGTTTTGTTTTGTTTTGTTTTTTTGAGGCTTCATTACATAGGCATGATTGATTAAATCACGGATCCTTAGGCATAGATTCAACCTCCAGACTATCTCCCCCCACAGGAGGTCAAGTGGGTGAGATTGAAAGTTCCCATCCTCAAAAGACATGGTTAGTTCTCCTGGCAACCAGCTTTCAAATTTAGGTGCCATCCAAAAGTTCGCCTCATTAACATAACAAAAGACACCTTTGCCATTCTGATTACTTCGGAAATTCCAAGGGCTTTAGGAGCTCTGCGCCGGAAATAGGAACAACGACAAATATGTATTTTTTTATTACAAATCATGATATTACAAGGATATTATAATTCATCGAGTTTGATAAAGAACAGAGATCACAGAGGATGTTAGCATGTAGTAGTGCTTGTAAGGAGACAACACCAGTCAAATTAAGATGGTAGGCTTAACTCAAGGGCAATAAAGAATCATTGAAAGTTTCCCAGGAAGTGACATGATTGGAATTTTCTTTAGGAAAATATACCTAGTGATGGTCAGAAGGATGGATTGGAAGAAAGGGCCAGAGCTAAGGAGTTCCAACTTCATGAAAGAACTCACAATTTTCTACATTCCAGGTGATTTCTTTCATGAGGTTGAAAGAAACTCACAAAGAGTTAAAAGTACTTGTTCCCAAACTTCAACATGATCAGAACCATCTGGAAGGCTTATTCAAACACAGATTGTCATAATTACGGCTGGGAACTTCAACACTCCTCTCGGCAATTAATAGGCTAGACAGAAAATTAGCACCAATGTAGAAGAACTGAACAACATCATCAGCCAATAGGCCCTAAATGATATCTGTAGAACTCCACCCAACGAGAGCAGAACACAGATTCAAGTCACCACAAAACATATACAAAGGTAGACCATATGCTGCCTCATAAAACAAATTACAACAAATTTGAAAGAATTTAAGTCACGCATATATGTTCTCTGACCATAATGGAATCAAACTAGAAATTAATAAGAGAGAGAGAACAGGTAAATCTCAAAATGCTTGGAAATAAAACAGCACACTTCCAAATAATCCATGAGTAAAAAGAGGAAATCTCAAAAGAAATTTTAAAAATTCATAGAACTAAATTGAAGGTGAAAATACAACATAATAAATTTGCGGGGTACAACTAAAGCAGTACTGAAAGAGAAACATGTTTATATTAGAAAAGAGAAAGCTCTCAAACCAATAAACTAAGTTATTGCCTCAAGAAACAGGAAAAGATCAAAATAAACCCAAGGCAAAGAGAAGGAAATAAGAGAAAAAATCAGTGAAATTGAAAACAAAGAGGAAAATCAATTTTAAAAGTCTCTTTTTTTAAGCAAAAAAGTTAATACACTTCTAGCAAGACTGTTAAAGTCAGAGAGTAGACCCAAATCACTAATATCAGGAATGATAGATACTTCAATACAGATGCTACAGACATTACAATGATAATAAGGTACTACAAACTTTACACTCATAAATTTGATAACTTAAGAAATGTACCAATCTCACTAAAAAAATCACAAACTACTATTAACCAAGATGAAATAGACAATCTGAATAATCCTATAACCATTAAAGAAATTAAATTCATTATTTAGGAATCCTCCCCAAAAATATCCTGGGCTTTGATAGTTTCTCTGAATAATTCTACAAAACACTTAAAGAAGAATTAACACGAATTTTACACACTTTTTTTTAGAGAAAAGAAGAGGAGGGAACAATTCATTTTATGAGACAATAAGGCAATCAGACAAATAGCACCAAAAAAACCCAAAACAAAACCCTACAACAAATATCTCTCATGAACATAGACACAAAAACCCTCAACAAAATGGAATCCAGTAATATATAAAAATAATTATATACCACCACTGAGATTTATTCCAGGTATGCAAATCTGGTCCATGACTCAGAAATCAAACGATGTAATCAACAAATGAACAGGCTAATAAAGAAAAATCATATCATATTAATTGTCGAAAGAAAAGCATTTGACAAAATTCAACACCCATTCAAGATAAACCCTCTGATCTAGAAATAGAGGAGAACTTTCTCACCTTGATAAGGGCATCTACAAAACCTCTACAGCTAACATCATACTTAATAATAGTGAGAGACTGGCTGCCTTCTCCAAAGGATTGGGGACAAGGTAAACATGTCCTCTGTTACTGCTCTTATTCAACACAGATAACTCAGAAAGGACCATAATCTTAAATGGAAAATTATAAAACTTTTAGAAAAAAAAATAAGAGGAAATCCTTGGGACCTAGAGTCAGGAGAAGAGCTCTTAGACTTGGCCTCAAGACGACAATCTATAAGAGGGAAAGACGATAAATTGGACTTCATCACAACTTTAAATTTTTACTCTGCAAAAGATCCTGTTAAGAAGATAAAAAGATAAGCTATAGACTGGGAGAAAATATTTATGAATCGTATATCTGAAGGACTCTCAAACCTCAATTGTGAAAATCAAACAATCCAACTAGAGAACAGGAAAACAAATGAACCAACATTTCACCAAAAAATACATAGATGATATGTAAGCACATGGAAAGATGTTCAAAATAATTCACTATTAGGAAAAGGCAAAAAAAGAAAGAAAGAAAGAAAGAAAGAAAGAAAGAAAGAAAGAAAGAAAGAAAGAAAGAAAGAAAGGGCAAATTAAAACTACAATAAGATGTCACCACACACCTTTCAGAATAGATGGATAAAAATAAAAGGAAGGGCCAGAAACTAGATCAGTCTCATAAATTGCTGTTGTGGCTATAAAAATGATACAACCACCCCAGAAAAGAGTTTCACAGGTTTTTTTTCTTAAACTAAATATGCAACTACAATAGGACCCAGTAATTATACTCTTGGGCATTTAGCCCAGAGAAATAAAAACGCGTGTTCACACAAAAACCTGTACAAGAATGTTTATAACAGCCTTACTCATATTAGTCTAAAATTGGAAACCACCCAGACATTCTCCATGAGTGAATGGTTAAGCCAACTGTGGGGCATCCTTACCATGGAATACTACTTAGCCATGCACCGGGAGCCTGATGTGGGATTCGATCCCGGGTCTCCAGGATCGCGCCCTGGGCCAAAGGCAAGCGCCAAACCACTGCGCTACCCAGGGATCCCAGGAAGAAACTATTGATGCATGTGACAGCTTGAATAAATCTCAGAGAATTGTATTCTCTGAGTTAAAAAAAAAGCCAATCCCATAAATAAGGGATATAACAAATATAAACTTGTAAGTAACAAAGAAAATTGAAATAAAATTATACAGATGAACAGATTAATGGTTGTCAGTGGTTAAGGACGAGAGGAGAAGGGAAGGAAGCAGGCGTAGCTACAAAGAGATAACACAAGAGACCTAGTAGGGATGGAACGTTTCTGTACCTTGATTGTAATGGTGGTTACTAGAATCTGTGCATGTGATAAAGTTGCCAGGAGCTACACACACACACACGCGCACACGCACACGCACACGCACACACACACGAGTGCATGTAAAACTGGTGAAACCTGAATAAACTCAGTAGATTGTATCAATGTCAATTCCCCGGTTTTGACACTGTACTCTGGTTATACAAGACATTATTAGCATTGGCAGAAACTAGGTGAGGGGTACATAGGACCTCCCTGTACATTTCTTTATGCAACTTGCTATGAATCTATAACTAGTTCAAAATTAAAAGCTAAATAAACCCAGCTATTTTTACAAATGATGAGGAACTCAGGAGAGTAAGGCTGGGGGTTGGGGAGATCTTTCACTTTTTACTTTATGGGCTTCTATAAATGGTTGAGGTAAATACATAATAAAAATGCAGATGGATCTCAGGGGGAATAAACACATAGATTTCTGATTCGTAGGTCTGGAGTGGAGCTTAAAAATTTGCATTTCTAATTGGTTCCAAGGTAAACCGGTGCTGCTGGTCTGGAACCCACACTCAGAATCACAGATTACAGACTATGCTAAATCAATTCAGTCCTCCCTTGTTTGGTCTGATCTAAAAATGCTCCTTAATCGAGTGATTAGATAGCTGCAGGAACTAATCTGAGCTCTCCTGTCAAATTTCACAAAGGCCAGTCCTCTCAAATAGACAAATACAGACAAATTATCAGTTCAGATCAAATGTCTTTCAACTCAAACAAATGGCCACTCAACCTGGTCCTGGAAAATAAATAAATAGGGTAACTAAAATTAAACAAAATCAATTTGCAAAGGGAGATATCCTCATCTAATCTGTATCTTTAAATGAATCAATCTTTCTGAAATGCCAGGCAAAAGCAGTCTGTCAAAATCTGCTCAACCTACCCTTGGTAAGCCAGATCTTCATGTTTTTGCATCTACCACCCGAAGGAAGGACATTCACCATCTATCTCACAGAGATGGAAGCTGAGTGTAGCTCAGTGAATAAAATGTTATTTTCTTTTTCAGTTCCTTTCTCAGTCACATTTCATGCCCTCTTCTCAGAATGTTTATCACCACCCAGAGTCATATTTCTGTTTGAGTATCTGGCAAGTGACTCCCTGCTGAACAGGCAGGGGAGAAGCCCCATAAATCAGAGTCCTGTAGTCCACAGGCAGCCTTGCCAGCCAGCAGTGGGACCCCTGAATATTCTTCAAAGCTAAGTACTTCGGAGCAGCACTCTTAAAAATAAAGATCCAATTACTCAGAGCTGGATGGCATTAGAAATACCCCAAGTCCCCAAGTGAGCAGGACCCTGAGGGGTTGTGAATAGTTTCCTTAGCTCCCAAGAGGGCTAATCAGCACTGACCCAGTGATTTCAAGGCAAGCAAGCTTGTCTGCACTGCCTGCTTCTCCAACGTGAGAACCACGCACCCACTGGGATGCTGGGAGATGGAAATAAAGTACAAAATCATGGGTCTGTAATTATCTGTAAGACGTGACAATTCAACACAAGGAAGTTTGGCATGTCCACAGCACATTTACTCTTAAAAATAACAGCAGAGAGCATGAAAAATTCTCCTGCATATTCCTACATCCCTACTACTCAAAGTACACTCTTCAGAGGAGCAGCATGGGCACCATCTAGGAGCTTCTGCAGACTCAAACCCACCCAGACGCACCCAATCAGCATCTGCACATGAAGATCCCAATTGGTTCACCAGCACATTGAGTTTTGAGCAGCTCTAGGGCCAAGTAGCAGATCCCTGTTAATGGCAGTGGGGAAGCTGCCGGGAAAGCAGAGAACGTGGAGGCAGGGATCTCATGAGGGACTGGATCACCACCACAAACACTGCAAGACCACACAGTAGAACTGACCAGTGTTGAATCCAGGCCGGAAGGACTGGGAGACTTGCCATAATCTGGGACACTCTGTCTCAGAAAATGCTCATGAAGGCTAGAAAGCTCTGAGACTCTGAATTCAAACCTCACATACTCCCAAAGAAGACTAATCCAATCCCATTACCATTTCCTAATTGAATTTCTCATTTCTCCAATAACTGGTAGTTTGATACCTTGCAGAGATTTGTTGTTGAGGAAAGCTGGAAATACTTGAATAAGATACCAGGTGAAGTGTTCTGGAAAGGCTGAAAAATTTATCACAGAATCATTACAATTCTTGCTTGCCTTTTCTTTGCTTTCAAATCTCTGTTATTAGTGATGAAGCCATAGGTGTTTATCAAAGAGAGAAGCCGGGAAGTAGAGATGGTCTGTAGAGACTTTACTGAAGTCAGTGCATGCTAGAGGGCTGCTTTTGGTGGTGTTCCAAAAGTTTCTTGTGCTCTTATACTGTATGAACTTTTATGTAAAGTTCTACCTTCATAATAATCATAGTAGTCATAAATATATTTTGAATGACTACAGTGAAGGCTTTACAGACAATTTCAGCACCCAGTTTAAGACATTTCATCTAATTACACAAACATTTTTAAGTATATACTTAATGATGATTCTGATATTGGATTGGGATAACCCAGCAATACCCTTTTCTTTTGAAATGACATTCTTTTATTTTAAAAAAAAAATTTTAAGATTTTATTTATTTATTCATGAGAGACACAGAGATAGAGAAAGAGAGAGAGGCAGAGACACAGGCAGAGGGAGAAGCAGGCTCCACACAGGAAGCCCAACGTGGGACTCGATCCTGGGTCTCCAGGATCAGGCACTGGGCTGAAGGCAGCGCTAAACCGCTGAGCCAACCGGGTTGCCCAGGACATTCTTTTAATAGGAAGATAAATTAGTCCTCCTTTCCCATGGATAGCTATTATGTAAAATACTAGAGGAGCTTTTCTTATCAAGGAAAATTTGAGGGCCTTCTCTTTGCTTAGACTTTGCAAGACGCCATGCTCACACATGCACCTTCCCTTTCAGGACCTTACCACCTAGGTGAGGAGGCAGGTGTAAAAATATGAGATATATTTTACAGGAAAAATTGATAGTATTTTAAATGAGATTATCGGGAGCAGATAAATGAATTTGGCTGAGAGGTGGATTGGGAGATGATGAACTCAGCTTTGGACCAAGGAGTAGGAGACGGCCATGAGGCAGAAAGGAAGAAACTAACAGACTAGTCAGCAATGAGTAGTGACTCAAAGCTCCATGGAGCTATGACTTGTATTAAACCTTAAAAGAAAGATGAATTCATGAATGCAGAATCAGATAAAGAGGACTGTGGAAGTATAGTAGGCATTTTATATCTAAATGGGAGGGAAAAAATAAGATTTTAGGAAAGAAGTGACGAAAACATTGTGTAAGGAATTTTGGAGGAGAAAAAGGTTTTGTTCAAGGCTTCCAGAGCTAAAATATCTGTTGGGAGGGATAGATGAAAAGTATATTTTGAAGGAAAAATAAATAAAACATTGAGTCAGGCTATAATGGAGTTAATAAAGAAGAGACTGGATTTGACAGATAGATTGGTGGTGCTATGAACAAAGACTGGAAATATAGATGAGGAAAGAGAGAAAGACTGTGACTAGAATGATGCTGAACTTGGCATTGGACATCAGTAGGTTGGAAGTGACAACGAGATAGCCAATATGACCACGTGTACAAGGTGGCAGGGCCAAGATGAGGGTAGGGATGACAAGGGGCTGAGGGTGCAAAATTTAAGAAGGTGCTCGTTCCCAGGTCTCAGGCCACACAACCCTGAGAGGAACTGCCTCCCTAAATTCTGCATCTAGGACCCAACTGCTCTGTCCTAGTCCCTGCCATGCTGGGCCCATGGAAATACGGAACTATGAGCTTTGATGGAAATATGAGTTTAGATGACAAACAAGATCAGAGATTCAGGCTTGAGGTGTGCGGCATAGGAGCAATTGTATTCATGATGTCTTCAGAGTAAACAGCAAAGAGAATGAAGGACATTCACTCTGAGCCTCAAAGAACTCTGCTTGAAAACCAGAGAAGAAAGAAGAGCAAGCAAGTCTAACACAAGAAAGACAATCAAAAAGTTCCAAAAATGGACATTTCTATTTAAATATGGTTAGATTTAGCAGATGCCCTTGCTGTTATTCCCTTCTGAATCGCCACTGAAGTGGTAATTAAATAATTTTTGAAAAAGTGTTCACTCACAAGGATTAAAAGAACAGGTGAGGTGGGACACCTGGGTGGCTCAGCAGTTGAGCATCTACTTTCGGCTCAGAGTGTGATCCTGGGGTCCTGGGATTGAGTCCTGCATCGGGCTCCCCGCGTGGAGCCTGCTTCTCCCTCTGCCTGTGTCTCTGCCTCTCTCTGTGTGTCTCTCATGAATAAATAAATAAAATCTTAAAAAAAAAAAAAGAACAGGTGAGGAGAAGATAGTAATAATATCATGGGAACTTGAAAAGCTGGTGAAGAAGTCATAACTATCCAGGCAGTCTCAAAAAACCAAAAACTAAAGCCAACCATGAGGGAAAAGCCAGGAGCAAATATATTTGCTCCCCAGAAACCTGAGAGGTGTGCGATTTGGAGGCACTTGATGCCTCTGGAGGTAGGTGTGTAGGTGAGCTGAAAACAAAAGTATTTATGCAATTCTGTATATTCCACAGCAGTCAAATACGATCGATTCCCTTCCCCAGTCAGCACGGTTAGACAGTGCCCTAGTCCTCACCCAGCGGAATCCTAGAGGTCTATTCTCTACAACAGTTGAATCAGAGTGACTTTGAATATGGGATTACAAATCACAGCTAAGCATAGGGTTTCCTTACTGGCAACAGGACTAGGTGAAAGTCTGTACACAGAAGAGTAGCACCCTTCCCCAGCTGAATTCCAAGAATGCCAGCAGCCAAGAATGCAGGATTCCTCTCTGAGAAAAGCCAACAAAGCTCAAGAGATCTGTCTGCGAATGTGAACAGCTTTAGGCACCCCCCACCCCCCCCCCCCCACCTCCCCCCCCCACCCCCGCCACACACACACACAAATGGAAGAATGGAAGCTTCCTAACAATGGAGCTTACTGGTCATCTGGTACTGACTTGTGTACACACACACACACACACACACACACACACACACAAACTAACGCAGCCTCCAGATCCCATGGTAGAGACACTCTGACAACTGAACAATCAGAAACCATTAGACATTTAGGAAAACAATCCTAACCAAAAAGGGGTGGGGGAGGAAGGAAGGAAGGAAGGAAATAAAGAAGGAGGCATCTGGGTGGCTCGGTGGTTAAGGATCTGCCTTTGCTCAGGTCCTGATCCCGGGGTCCTGGGATCAAGTCCCCCCATCGGGCTCCCCACAGGCAGCCAGATTCTCTCTCTGCCTGTGTCTCTGCCTCTGTCTCTGTGTCTCTCATGAACAAATAAATAAAATCTTAAAAAAGAAAGGGAGGAAGGAAGGAAAGACGGAAGGGTGGATCCAACTTGCGGAAAATGTTAATAATATAGGGACGAAGAAAACATTAAAAAGTAAGCAGCAGGGATCCCTGGGTGGCTCAGCGGTTTAGCGCCTGCCTTTGGCCCAGGGCGCGATCCTGGAGTCCTGGGATCGAGTCCCGCGTCGGGCTCCCGGCTAGGAGCCTGCTTCTCCCTCTGCCTGTGTCTCTGCCTCTCTCTCTCTCTATGTCTATCATAAATAAATAAATCTAAAAAAAAAAAAAAAAAAGTGAACGGCATGGGCAGCCCAGGTGGCTCAGCGGTTTAGCGCTGCCTTCCACCCAGGGCGTGATCGTGGAGACCCGGGATTGAGTCCCACGCCGGGCTCCCTGCATGGAGCCTGTTTCTCCCTCTGCCTGTGTTTCTGCCTCTCTCTCTTTGTGTGTCTCTCATGAATAAACAAATAAAATCTTAAAAAAAAAAAAGAGAGTAAGTGAGCTTCTCAAAAATACAAGTTATTTTAAAAGACATACTCAAATCACAGTAAAGAATCCTTGCAAATTATGACCACTGAAATGGAAACAAAAAGCAATAAAATGGTTGGAACATACAGATGAGAAAAATGCCCACAAATCAAATGAAGAAGATAAATATATGGCTGTAGAGGCAATAAAATGAAAAATTTAGATAATCTTCAGCAAGTTCAACATGTTATAGCAGTTTAACAAAGAAAGAACAGGGAATGAGGTAAGGAGGAAATCATCAAAGAAATAACACCAGAAAAGAACCCTCAGAGGAGAAATACATAAGGTCCCAAATGAAGAGGTCTTTTCAAGCACCCAATTTAAGAAATGAAAACAAGGCTGATACCAAAATTCATAATCATGAAATTTCAGAACTCTAGAAAGTTTAGATTTTCCAAGAGGAAATCCAGGAACTCTGAGGTAAGGGCCACACACAAAGGATGGCACAGGAAATCATAATGGCAACACGGGAACAAGAGGACAGTGAAACAATGCCTCAAAAACACTCAGGGGAAATCACTTGCACGAAAGAATTCTATTTGCAGCCAAACTATTAACCAGATGGAAACATGGGATAGAGACATTTTTGGAAATATAAGATATATATATATATATATATATATATATATATATATATATATATATAATATGACCTTCTCTGTGTTTTTTATTAGGAAGCTACTAGACTCAAGGCTTACTACCCAAAGAGGTGATACAACAAGAGGAAGATTCGGGATCCAGGAAACAAGGGATCCAACAGAGAAAAAGGCCCATGGAGTCTACACAGTACTGGTAAAGGGAGACTGTTGGGCCCCAGCTGGGAGCCAGTCTAAGCAGGGCTAAGGTGAAAAGGGATTCTGGAATGGTGTATCTTAGAGAAAGACTACCTGATTTGTTTGATTGCCGTCAGAAAAAACTCACCCCTTTGTCCAAGATCTGGGGATAAGCTAGCCCAAAATGAGAAAACTAAAGCAAATGAAAAAGAGAAAGAGGGTTATTGATTCTAGGGAGAATAACAGACCATAAAGGAACCGGTATCATCATAGGCTCAGCTGGGAAAAAGACGTACATAGTCATAAAATTTGACTATTCATCTAACCAAAATGAGTGAAGGTGTCTGCAGGGAGGAAGGGCGAGAAGGCCAAGCCGACCAGGTGGCTCAGTGGACTAAGCAACCGACTCTTGATTTCCGCTCAGGGCGTGAGATGGAGCTGGAAGGTGTCAGGCTGCACCCCACACGGAGCCTGCTAGAGAGGCTCTCCTTCTGCCCCTCCCACCCCTGCACGTGCTCTCTCTCTATTTAAAAAAAATAAAAAATAAGTAGAATCAAGGTATCAAAATAAATCCACAATCTAGAATCAGATGCATTTATGGTAATCAGCGTGTATTTCCCATTTCATGGGAACACCTGTTAAGCAATCTGTCAAGTTTTACAATTTGAAGTTAATACACTTTTTTAGGGAAGAAAAACGAGAGGATTATGATGGAATTATACAGCCATCGTTTTAAAAAGTGGTTTTTAAGACAGTCTCAATTACATTAAGTACACTTCAAAATCTTAAGTATTCTGTATTCTTCTTTAGCATGTGAATCAATGGCTCTTTCCCAGGTCTGTGTTCATTCTTTTGAGTATTTCAAAACAACACTGTGGGTAGATGACATTAAGTACAAATTCTCCTGTCCTCAGAGATTTAAAAAAATTCATTTGCCATGTTTTCCAGAGGTCTAGCTGATAGAATCCATCACTGATTTCTTTCTTTTGAGTTCACTATTTGAATAGTTTTTCCCATTTGTAAATCTAAGTATCTCCAAACAGTGGCTCACAACACATTTCAACTTAAACATATAAACGTTTCAGTGGGACAGAAAACCGCACTTTATTCAAACAATAGATTAGAGATGAAATAGTGCTTTTAAGGTTGTTTTTGACATTTAAAAAGGGCTGAAGTATTTTCATCCCTTTGCTGCCTGTTGTTTCGTGAGAGACCTAATAACTTTGAAGAGAAGGCCTCAGCACATTATATACACCGAAACCCCGTCCAATGCAAAGTGATATTTTCCTTTCTATTTTTCATTTCTGGATGCTGGCTCCAGTCAACAATATAATCATTTTCTCTTATTGATTTTCTTATAAAATGTATCCTTGTTAGATTCATTGATGACTATACATTACGGAGGCACCTGATAAAATTTCATTGTGTTATTACCACCACACAGGAAATGCTTTTTGCTGGATGAAAATAACGACTTCTCAAGGTGAAGATGAAACTGTGTTTAATGCAGAATTCCAGAGAATGGCATTCTTATTTTGAAAGCTAATCATCAAGAACTCCCACCCTCAAATCAATTCAATATTATTCTCTGCTGAGAAGATGCACCGTATCACTCCAGCTTGACCTCAGTTTTTCCAATTTCGAAAAAAAAAAAAAAAGATTAATTTTCCCACTTTAAACACTTAACAACTTGAGGCTTTAGCTCTTCAAAAGAATTCTGATTCACTCATGACTGGCCTGTACGGTGCACCTCCTAAATCACTCTGCGTGGTTTTTGGTGGCCTGTATCTGATTAACTTGGATTGATTTGGGCTAGATTTGTTAAACAACTCAAGTCAAATAGCGACTTCATATTTGTAGGGTCATGTAAACATGTAACTCACAGTTATTTTTTCCTTTTTTATTTGGGGGCATCATAATAAAGTATAATTTCATTGGGTCCTCTTTTCTACTGAGAAATACTTAAGTTGTTTCTTTCATTTTACCAGAATTATAGGCTTCCTGATATTCCTAAAGCACCACAAAAACAACAAAGGGTGGTTTTGTTTACAAAAATCCAAATGGTTATAGATTAATTCCTAGGAAGTCTACTAAAAAGGAAATAAAATGCTAATCTTGTCACTTAAAAATTTGAAATGAGGGCACCTGGGTGGCTCAGTGGTTGAGCGTCTGCCTTTGGCTCAGGTCGTGATCCCGGGGTCCTGGGATCGAGTTCTGCATCGGGCTCCCCACAGGGAGCCTGCTTCTCCTTCTGCCTGTGTGTCTCTGCCTCTCTCTCTGTGTCTCTCATAATAAATAAATAAAATCTTTTAAAAATAAGTAAATAAATAAATAAATCACACACAATAATTGATACAGCTTGCCGGACACTGCTAATAAGAAGTGACTTAGGGAGCTGATTAACACATAGAGAAACAATTCGTAAGTAGCATGCTGATTGTACATGATTGGCTGCTTCCTCAGACTTAAAACAGCATGTACACTAAACTGGCCTTTGTAGATTATTAATTTGCTTGACAAATCTTTTCTGCAGTCTAGAGGTAAGAGCCCAGCTCTTATCTCGATTATCAGAGCTCTTCTGACTAAGGAGGTTTCACTCTAAGTTTATAAGCAGTGCATTGGCTAGATTTTCAGATAACTGGACTTGGCTCTCGCATACCTTACGGCCCTTGGCTTAAGCTGGAGCGAGCTACTTGTGTATCTGCAAACCTTAGTGTCCCCACTTGAAAAGAGTGGGGAGGGCAAGAGTCCGTGCAAGTTCAAGCGAATCAAGTGTTAAAATCGAATTTGATCCTGAGAAAAGATAACCAGACAGATAGCACTCTTCTCCATAAATCATTTTGAGGGAGTCCTGACCACAATAACATCCCATATGGCCGTTGTATTAAATGTGTGTAAACAAAGCTACTCTTTTAGCCATTCTAAAAAATATGCACTTGGGGACTTATAAACAGCATATTTATATTCATTAAATCATTTTTAAAATAGGCTGTGAATGAGAACTTAAGAGCGCTTAAGAAAATATTATTCATTCTGCAAAAGAGTTACTACGGCCTAGAATGCAAACTGGTCACTTGGGACTATTTTAAAACTACAAGCAGGAGGAGACAGAGGTCACTGCCCTCCTCCCTCTACAACAAGCCAAACCTCCTCAGACTTGACCCATCCACTCCTGAGTGGGCCTGGCCCATCCACTGGGGCTTTTGCAGTCTGGACATGACCAAGATTTTTTTATTTCAACAAGGCAGAAAAATCACAAAACTAAAAAAACAAATTTGCTGCAAGGAAAAAACAAAAAAGTACTTTGTGTTCCAGATTTTATTTTAAAACATTTATTCAGGCTTCTCTATGATTTCAAGCCCCACAGCCCAAAGGCATTAAACTGTATTGAAGCTTAATGGCCTGAAAAGTTTCCTTTTGAATTAAAGCACATCCAGTTACGAAAGGGGGAGGGGGGGCATCTGCAACTAATCTGAAAGTTTCATTTCTGATCCTGGACTTTGAGGACATAAAAATAGCCAGCAGAAGACTTTCAAATCACCCAGAAGGGAATTTGATTTCTGGGAGCTGGGTTTCTATACCAGTGCCTCACTAAGGGAAGTTTCCATTACTACAGGGTGACCTAATAGGTTTAGATGAACCCTGAGAAGAGAAAAACAACCTACCTACGCTTGTCCAGACACTGCTCCTTCTCACCAGGTGATTCACTTATTGTAGAGACAAATTCTAAGAACTTCCATTTTTATGGATAAAATGGGGCCTTTGTTTCCAGACTAGAGAGCTCCAAAATAAGAATGGTATACCAGGATATGGGGAGAAATTTTTAATTGTTTTAATTTATGTGTACTGCTTAGATCATCTTCAACTCTCTGTTTGATATATGTAAAGTACATGGTACATCCTCTAAATAGGTGAATATACCAATGATGGCTACTCAGTTAAGAACATTTTGAGACAATTCTTCTAGACACTACACCTGAGGCACAGCCTTGGCTGCCCCAGGAGCTGAGGGAGGGCTGACACTGGTTGTTCTAAACCTTCATCCGTGGAAGAGCCCCTTGCATATTGCAGGGCCCATCACCACAACTAAAAGAACCTGGCTGACAACAGCTCTACTGATTGGATTTTGTTACTGCTTCCTGTTCTTTTGCCTTTCATTTAAAAAAAAAAAAAAAAAGTGCTACCGTGCATCATTAACAATGGGACTCTAACCAAAGTACAAACAGCTGGGTCCTGTGCAAGTCTTTATTGGCAACTGTCACTGTAAAACATCTATATTTGCATGAGTGCAAAACAGAGCAACTCTGACATGATCGTGTTCCATTCAACACCCTATTTCTTAGGATAGCACAGCTTATCTCAGAAAGAGAGAAATGCTCACTATCAAAGTGGACATTTTTATTATCAGCTTCAATCTGTTATTTTTGAAGAGCTATTTTTGTCTCCATACAAACAGGATACAGAGTACAACTTTCTTTTGTTGATTAAGTGTCAGTGTTTCCTCTTGAGTTGTCTGAATGGCTGTTTAGCAAAAAAGGAGAATGGGGTGGTCTCGGAGAGATACAGATTTGGTTTCTAACCTTCAGGATGTTCAAAGGAAGAGAGAGTAACACAAACTACTAGTTAAGGATTTGAAAAAAAAGTATTTTTAAATATCTAAATGACTTAACATTTCAGAGGAAGACAGACTCTCCACCCTCCAATAAAATATCCCTTCACTTTAAGAGACTCCAATGAACATTATGTTTAAACAGTTTAAACAGTTTTTGCTGTTAAAAAGTTTATATCCCTGGGGCGCCTGAATGGCTCAGTCGATTAAACATCCAGCTCTTGATTTCAGCTCAGGTCATGATCTCTCAGGGTCATGGGATGGAGCCTGCGTCAGGCTCCACACTCAGCAGGGAGTCTGCTTGAGATTCTCTCTCTCTCTCCCTCTGCCCCTCCCCCCCCCACCACATGCTTGCTCTCTCTCTAAAAATAAATAAGTAAATCTTTAAAAAGTTTACATACTCATAAGGTTTAAGATACCTAATTTTAAAGATAAAATGCCCGGCAAAGTCCTCCAAGTCTTAAGGACCATGATCCATTTGACCAATTGGCTTCATGGGTAAGAACTTTACTCCCTTCTCAAGACTCTTTTTTCCTCCTTATCCAGGTGGCCAAACCCAGGCAGGTCTCACTGTTATGATCCCTCATAATATATCTCTCGGGGACCCTTATCATAACTGTATTTAAACAATTGTGTGCTGCCAGTTTTAAGATTTTGTAGATTGACTTTTCTGTTCCCCCACATCCCATCCGAAAACCACCCCTAAAACAATAGGAGAAACATGAAACAAAAACACAAGTTCCAACTCTGATGAGAGCAGGAGCCATCTGAAACACCCCAGCCACAATATACACATGTGGAATGTGGGTGTAAAGTGGTGATTGACTTAACCAAGCAAAAGGGGTAAATGCTAAGTGCCCACAGAGGGACATACTGAGGAGAAGCCAGCCCAGCCAACAGAATCCCCAAACTGGGTAAGCCTCAGGCATGGGAAGCACCAGGGGCTGGGGCTTGGGAATTAACTGCCCCATGAAACAAGAGCAGTGGACTGACATCTTCAACAGAGCAGTTGTTCACCCTCTCCTCTATCTTGGATCCTCACCTCCACCTGCAAGGCCAGGAGACAGGAAGAGTATTCTCTGGAGAAACAGAAACAGACTCAGTGACACAAGGCACAGCAGAAAGCAATGGAGAGATGGCTGTGACTGCTTATCTTCATATTAAACAATGAGATTCCTGGCTCTTCTCCCACCTTCCTTCTAAAGGCAATAGTCAGATTTGTACACCCTTGACACAAGGTTATAGCCCCTTAATGGAAAGCACCCAGAGAACAGACCAATAGGTAGTTATATCTGAGGGCTTGTCAATGAAAAAGGCAATTCACAGTGTGATTATTCTACAGTGACTCTCATCAGCAAAGCTTCTCACATACAAACAACATCTCCAGTCTTAAATATGTACCTCCCTATGTTCTCCGTAATTTTCCTTTAGGAATTTTTCCTAAGGAGGTAGTCAGATAAGTGGACCAAGATGTACATACCACAAAGCCTAGCACAATATTACTTTTAATAGTAACAAATTCAAACCTAAATGTTTCCATCAATAGATGGCTGGTTAAATAAATGTTGTAGCCATTAAAAAGGGTACCCTATATGTATTGACAAAGATACTAATGGCCTACTGATATTGATAAAAGACAGGTTTCAAACATCATCTATTATAATTCTATTTATAGAAATATGTGTTTATATATGCATAAAAACACAAAGCGTTTTTTATTTATTTTTTTTTTTTAAATTTTATTTATTTATGATAGTCATACAGAGAGAAAGAGAGAGGCAGAGACACAGGCGGAGGGAGAAGCAGGCTCCATGCGCCGGGAGCCTGATGTGGGATTCGATCCCGGGTCTCCAGGATCGCGCCCTGGGCCAAAGGCAGGCGCCAAACCGCTACGCCACCCAGGGATCCCCCACAAAGCGTTTTTTAAAAATAGGGGTTATCTCTAGAAGGCAGAATTATGAGAGAATTTTCATTTCTCTGCATTACTTGTGTATTTTAGCAAACATATCAGAAAATCAAAGACAATTCCTACTGAGAAAATAAAATGTTACAAATAATTTTAAGGATAGCCCTAGATCTTAATTATAAACTTACAGCCGAGAAATACCAGACATTTGAGAAAATCCTCAAGCATGCCAGACAGAAATGTAAACCAGTAAACATGGTGGAGGGAAGAGAAGACCTCTAAAGTGAGGGAAACAATGCAGGGAGCAGAAGAAAACATCCAAAAAATTACAATTAATGTCCTCCAGGGGAAAAGAGAAAATATTGCATTCATGAAACAAGATGAAGCTCTACAAAAGGAACAACAACAAAAACAAACAAACAAACAAAAAACGGGAAAAGCTTTAGAAAAAATATGGCCACCAAAAGAAAACTCCAGGAGAAGGACTGGAAGACAAAGTTAAGAAAATACAAGGAAATAGACAATGAAAGAAAAACATGAGAAAATTCTCACTGTAGAACACCAAACAGCTGATAGCTAGAACTGACAAAAAGAAAAACTCTCAACATAAGAAACATTTTTAGAACTGAAGTTTATAAGTCTGCAAAGTAAAAAGCCTTCTGAGAGCCTAGTATCATGAACAAAATATGCCCATGTTGGAAAAGTTTAGAACACGAAGGATAAAGAGAAGATCCTAGTAGCTTCCAAATGGGAGAGTGCTGGATCTGGATGGACATACAAAGGATCAGGAATAAGAATGGCATCAGATGTCGGAAGGCTGCATTAGGACCCAGAGGACAATGAAACAATGAAGATCATTTTCGATTTAGAATTCCATAACCAAATTATCATTCCAATGTGGGGGCAGGAAAAAAATCATGTAGGAGATGCAAAATACCAAAATGATTGCCTCTCCTGTCCTTTTCTCTCGGGACCCTTTTTCTCACAAAACAAGGAAGAGGAAAACATGTGCTTCAAGAAAATAGGGAATCCAATGTAGCCCCCCCCCCAAAAAAAAAAAAAACCAAAAAGGCAAAAGAAAATCCCAGGACACAGGCCTCTGAGCAACTGGTTCAGATTAGAGCAAGAAGACTCAGGATCCAGGAAAGATGTTTTCAAGAAGGAAAAGTCAAAGTGGAGGGTGTAAGGAGAAACTGACAGAGTAACAGATAGATTTACTCTAAGGGAGAGTGGACTGAGCAACTGTAAGAAAGAGTAAAAAGACCTATTAATGGGTACAAAGAAAACAAATCCAGTGACAATCACTGGATTTGAGAATTAGTAACTCGAAGGAAAGTGAAAAGTTACATGATAGGAGAAATGTACTCATGGTACACCATTTGGCTCAGACAACAAGCTGACTGTTGTAATTTTATAAATTCTGAAATGCTAACCCATAATAATGAAGGAAAACTGGAGGGTGGTGTAAGCAAGCTAGGTCTTCAATAGTGATGAGTAAAATTGATGACTCAACAGAGAGAAGCATATTCTTATTTAGAAATATGGAAGTCCTACCAGAAGAAGCAAGCAAAAGAGCTGAAAGTAGTTGAAGGATGGGGACCACAGCTTCATTACGTGGTGGATGAGACCATTCCTCTTCATGGAAGACTCTTATGGCTTTTAACTAAAGATGAACATCAGTCCTGATATCCGCTACAAAAATTCAGCCTTAATTCTGTACTTTAAAAAGTAGACTATCATGTCTGTTCAGCATTTAATATCCAAAAGCAAAGAAATTCCTCCCATCCTGCCCCTTCGTCACAAGCCTGCAGAGCCTTCTCCACCAAGATGAATTGGCTCAGACCAGACACTCTACTGGCCTGAATAAAATACAGATGTGCAACCGTCTCCAACTTGCATATGGATTTGTTGCAGAAATTCCTGAGCCAGTTGGTTGTTTGGAACATAGGGGTGTTTTTTCTTCCCCACCTCCACCCCATAAGACATATTTTAGATGATTATTCATCTCAGAATTCTGGATGGTAGCTTTCTAGGATCAAGGGGATGGGGGGAACTGTAAGTCAGATGTAGATTATTGTTAAGACTGAGCTTCTGTGTTGGATGGTGGATTTATAGACACAGTATAAAATTATATTATAAACCACAAAGTGTAAATATAGTATAATTCATATAGTATAAATTGTAAAATCATAGTAAGTGAAAAGAATGTGTCATGAACCAAAAATTACCAATCCACTTCTACATACCTTAAACCCAATAGAGACAAAAATATATTAGCCCCAAACCTTGTTTAACAGGTGGCGGGCACATTTGCCCATATATTCAGCAATTATAAGCAATACAAATTTATTTATTTTTAATAGTATATTTTTGGAGGGTTAACTGATTTTATTTTTAAATATTTTTTTATTGCAGTATAGTTGACACACAATGTTACATTAGTTTCAAGTACACAACTTAGTGATTCAACCTCTCTATACTATGCTATGCTCACCACAAGTGTAGCTACTGTTTGTCACCATACAATGCGACAGAAACTACTATTGACTATATTCCTTATGCTGCACCTTTTATTCCTGTGACTTATTCATTCCATACCTGGAAGGCTGTAGCTCCCAATACCCTTTACTCATTATACCCAACCCCACACCTCCCTTCCTCTGGCAACCATCAGTTTGTTCTCTGTATTCATAGGTCTGATTCTTCTTTTTGTTTGTTTACCCATTTGTTTCATTTCTTAGAGTCAATAAACATTTATTAAATATCTCCTAAGGGATAAGGCACTGAGTAATCCTCTGGTTATGATAATCAAGAGAGATGTGGCCTGTGGCCTATGGGCATTGAAGAATCACCTTTATCTTTCAGAATTCAGAAATTATATTTAAATATACGGGCCAAATAAATAAATAAATAAATGGGCCACTTCAAATGTGTTAAAAACACACACACAGTAGTTCTCTTGTGCATCCCATTGTTGATCATCAAACAAAAATGAAAAGCAACAATACAATGGATAAGGAAAAAATCTATTGGTTTTAGCTTGATTGTGGGCACTTGTGAAAAGCAGATTTAACTTAATAAATGGAGAGTTCCAAGAAGGTCCAAGCAGGGACCCCTTTTGAGGTTCTAAGAGCTGATGATCTGGTCTTTCCCCCTCCCTTGATGCAGACATCCTTGAGTAGTGCTTTAAGTTTATTAGTCAAGATCGGGGGCATATTTAGGTCACAGATATAGTGAGTACATGTTAATACTGAGAAAGTAATTAAAGTCTCTAAGTTCTCCTCAAAAAGCAATTCTCCCCCCATGATTTCTTGATCTTTCCTCTCTCTCTTATACACCTTCTTTTCCAGAGTTTCTCACTAATTCTCTTGAGTTGTTTCCTCTCATCCTAAAAATGTGTCTGAATGTCTCAGTACAAAACAGGTTTTCATCCAGAGATCCCGGTTTGTACCAGGGCCCCCAAACCTCCCAGGCCACGCATACACATCCTGACTTACCCAGCGCACACGCGCTCAAGCACGCACGCACACACACTCCATGTGCACCCGACAGCTCCCCTCGCCAACAGGCCCTGTGCTTGGCAGGCCCCAACCTGCAGTCATGATCCTGCATCAGTGCTAAGGCTTCAATGAGCTCATCGGGAGAAAATGTACTAAGCATGCAGTTACGCCTTTGCCAGGGGCTGCAGGCAGCTGATGCCTGGTTCTCGATGCCCACACATACAGGCCCAACCCCCCAGAATAACAACGTGATAGGAAAAGGCAAGACAGGTAGAGGGAAGACTGGGGAGGAAAAAAAATTTCATTAGTTGAATAACACATAGCGTTTACTCTTTGCCAGGCCTGTTCTGAGTGCTTTAAATATCAACCTGTGCAGAAGAGACTATTATTTACACCGAAAGATGAAATGATGGAGGCTGGAGAGGTTAAGTAACTTGTCTTAGGTCACACAGCTATAAAGTAATGGATTTGATCCAAGCAGTCTGGCTCCAGAGTCTGTGCTCTTAATTATGACTCTGTTTAATTCTTTGAGCCTGCGGTAGAAAGCCTCCTCTCTACCTTTCTAATTCCCGGGATAATGAATAAGCTGTTTTTCTATCAGAAGGAATGGGGGTGGTGGGGGAGTGTTTGAGATCAGCCAAGAAACTTGCCAGCCACGCGGAGCAGAGGGACTGACGCTCAGAACAGGGATCAGGGGAGGAGGGTCCTGGGGTGCAGGATCTCTAGACAGTGAGAATCAGGTACTCCCTGGCTGGAACACACATAGGGCTGGATAATGCTCATGGTTAAGGTAGGGGAGGTGACTCCAGGCCTGGAGGCCACTTATAAAGAGGAAATAAACCAGAAGTGGAGGTGAAAGGCTGCCTGGACTGATAAGAGGACACTCTGGCTATCTGTGGATGTAGCGCTTTGGAAAACGAAGCCAGATCATTCTCATCAGAGAAGCACATAAATAGCATTTCCAGACCTTGGCTTCTTTTCAACTCAGTGAACATTCATAAAGGCCTATGAGGAAAGAGAAACATTGAACAGAACAACTTAAGGAGCATGGCCCAGATTTTTCCCATCTCAGTGAGGTGTTTACATTTAACTGTGGGCTTGGTACGTGGGCAACGTTTGGTGGGGACCTCAGCCAGCAAGGCCCCTGAGAGCACCCTGCAGCGCCGTCTGCAAAATGAGAGCAGCAGGGCTTCTCGGAAGCTGCACCAGTTGGAGGGAAAATAAATAAATAAATAAATAAGTCGGGGGGGGGGGGTACAGGGAGAGAAACAGGGGAACCGAAGTCAGTCAAGAGAAAAGAAATCCGCAGTAGGAAGGTCAGCCACTCTAAGAATAACTGTCCTGCAAAAACAAAACCAGGCCAAATATAACGTCTCCTACCTCAGCCAAAATCATCTGCCTTTAGAAGTCAGTGTGATGTTCTGGTATTTTTTTTTTCTCCTTTATTCCCTATAGGCTCTTCTAAGGTAGGCCATGCTCTTTGAGAAGATATATGTGAGCAAGGTTTCATTTGACATCTGTTTTCCAACGATTAAATTTGTGGTGGTTATATTTAGAACAAAAGATAGTTTAAGGAATAATTAGGTGCCCATATGTGATACAGGCAGGATAGCAGCAAATGTTTTGAGGATCATGTTTTTAAAATTCAAAACTGAAAATTAAAAATAAAATAATGTGGATGTGAAGTTTCTCTAAAGGATTGCATTTTAAAACCCAGCAATATGACATATCTGTACCTCAATTTCCACATTTGCATACTTTACTGCTGTTTGCATAAAATGACTTCCCTGACCCCTCCCCGCCCCCAATCTGTGAGGCCAGGATGATCAGTTGGGTTTCCAGTAGTGGTGATGGATTTGCTCTGATCCACCCTCACCCTTTCTCCTGTTTCCGCCCATGATGAATGGGCACCATTACAAAATGGTGGCTGGGGTTAGGAGTGCAGCCTAGAGGAGCTCATCCCCATGGGGGAATCAAACGCTGGACCTCGGCCTCTTTTGTGTGGTGCTTTAACCTACTGAACTAATCAGCCACAGAAAAATAAGGATGCTTATCACTGACTTGCCAAATAGAAGTGCTATGAGAATATATTTTAAAAAAGAAGAAGAGGAAGAAGAAGAAGAGGTAAGGAGAGAGATCTTAGGAGCTTTGCTTCTACAGAAAAACAGCTATTTAAATACCAACTAATAGTATTAAAAGTCAGAAACAGAGGCAATGGCAATAAAAGCCCTTTCTCTAAGTCAACAACTGGCTGGAGACTACACGTGTCTACAAAATGAGTTTCACAAGCTCATGCTTATTTTAGAAACATCAATACAAAAACAGCAGTGACAGAAAGTATTTTTCCCCTTAGTTTAAGCACTGCTTGGATATGCATTATACCCAGCCAAGCAATAACTTCTTCTCTTAAATTTCCCCAAGTTCAAGTATATGGCTTTGAGCACACCACAAGCTTTATTAAACGGCCTAGCTCTAAGTATGCAATAATCGCTCATTTCCTGGCCATTAATTCAGACATCATGCAATCACTCAAAGGCATCCATTTTCCTTTGCTGCTATTTTGGGGACTGCTGCCCTATTGTCATCCCCGCCTTAGACCCCTGACTTCGTCGTCTTTTAATTAGAGCCAGCGAGAGCGACAGGCGGAGTCAGCCTGCTGAGGGTGATCCATCACATGGCTCTCCGCTCCCTGGCCTCCTAGATGACAGTTTATAAACAGGACATCTTGGGTATCAAGATAGCTGCTTAAGGAAACAGAAGAACAAATGGTGACCATCTTGTAAGCCACTTCCTTGAGATGACTCTAGTCCAGGGCTGTATTTACTGACTCTGTATTTTTATTAAATACCCAAATAAGCTTTACTAATGACGAGTTTGGAAGATGCCTTTGGCTAAGCTTGCCCTCAGATACACTGCTGTCATAACCTAAGAGTTGCCCAAGGTGTTAACAAGCATACTTCCAACTGAGCCACTGGCCTATTTTTAGTAGACCTGCTTTTTAGCTAACCCCTGGCCACGTTGATCAACAAAGGTACCAGTCCTGGAAAAGAAGAAACTAAAAATCAGCTCAATACTTACAGAAATCACTACTTCTTAGCCCACAAAGTGCGACTATTCAACAGTAGTTTCCAGGTAAAACTAAAAGACTGACTTACGTCTGCTGAAATCTAACCCTGTTATCCAGAGAGAAGATATATAAGACCCAAAGTTATATTGGGTATAATAAATACATTAGGCATAGTATGTATATCTACAACCATGGGGTGAGCTGGTGCACATGATGGGTGCCGGGTTAGACACCCAGCCATGCACTGGAGAAGCTCACAGCTAGAGGGAGTGCTGCTGGTGAGCCTGAGGGGAACAGCATGACGCGTGCAGAACCAGCGGCGTGTGCTGCAGAAGATGCTCAGAGGCTAAGGCTAGAGCTGCACTGGCTAGATTTGCCTCGGCTCCTTCATGAACTGTGGAGTATGCCCTTGGGTGGTTTACTTAGCTTATCTCAGTTTCATTACTTTGATATATTTCTTTCCAGTCCTCAGAGTGTGTGTGTGTAATCTTACACATAACAAAGCTGAGGCCTTAATTTTTGCATATTTCTACCTTATTTTATACACTGTAGAGTATAACAGAAACATTTTTCCATGTCAGTATTATTTCTCATGACTGTATAAGACAACAACCTACAAATACACATTAACTTAGTTAACAGCTCCTTATTGTTGGACTCCTACATCGTGTCCCCTTTTCACTATAATAAATTGTGATGAATATTTTTTCCTATCTTTCAAAAGAGCTTAATAGAACTGGATTGAAATATTCCATGAAAGATTTTAATACCTCACTAAAACTGTCTAAAACCCAATAGTTTAGGAGGTAATTATGCCATAACTATTTTATTCTTTCTTAGCTTGCTCATTGTTCTATTCCATCTTTTTAATAATAATGCAGATTGTACAAAGACTGTACGATAGGATCTAATTCAATATTAAACAATGAATGTTGATTTGATCTCCTACAGCACTTTTTTTCAGTTATTGACGTAGACACTGAGGATAGAGCAGTGAACAAGAGAGACCAGATGGTAACTATACTTATGGTGAGCGTACCCTAACATTTAAACTTGCTGAATCACTATGTTGTACACCAGAAACTAATATCACATTGTATGTCAACTATACTTCAGTTAAAAAAACAAACAAACAAAGACAGACCAGGGACGCCTGGACGGCTCAGCAGTTGAGTATTTGCCTTTGACTCAGGGCCTGATCCTGAGGTCTGGGGATCGAGTCCCACATCAAGCTCTTGCAGGGAGCCTGCTTCTCCCTCTGCCTACGTTTCTGCCTCTCTCTTTCTCTGTCCCTCATGAATAAATATATAAAATCTTAAAAAAAAAAAAAAAGACAGACCAACCAACCTTAGTCTTCATGGAGTTTACCACCTAGCAGAGAAGACAGAAAAACAAATGCACAAGTAAACATAAAGTACGCCAGAAGCTGATAAATGCTATAGAGGAAAAGTTTGAGAGAGAAACAGGCAAGACCTACAGGTTGGGAGGTACTATTATTTTTTTCTAGAGCTGCCAAGGAATAACTCACTAAGAAGATGATATTTGAGCAGAGATCGAAGGAAAAGAGGTGAGAAAGCGGTCCAGGCTGAGTAAACAAGAAAGAGCATGAAAGCCCATAGGCTGGAGCCAAGTGAGTGAAGAGACTATGACAGATGTGTTCCGATAGGTAGCAGGGGCTAAATCAGTTCTGGCCTGATAGGCTTTTGTAAAGATTTTGAGTTGAGTTGGTAAAAATGAGTTCCTAAAAGATGCTTTCATACACATTCTGAAGCCATCCACTTCTTTCTAAGGAATGGTTCCCAAAATAACATTATTTGCTGTGAGTTCTAGTTGATGTATTTTCATAGGCCTTCTTCCCATTCTAATCCACCAATATACATCCTATTGGATTCATTCTTATCCAAATGGCTATTCATAATCTCAAGATTTTATTCTTGAAAGTTTTGTTGTTTGGTCAAGAAGAGAGACGTGCTATAGTTCCCATCCCTCCCTTACCTGAAGACTTGCTTTCCTCAGTGTAAGATACTCATAGTCAACCCAGTCCAGAAACAGATGATCCTCTGACCTTTCGTCAGGTCAATAATAGCCCAACACTACATCATAAAGCCTGCGTCATTCACCTCATCAGATTCACCTGCATCTTATCAAGTAGACATTTTATCATCTCATATCATCACATGAGGAAGGGTGATTACAGTACAGTAAGATATTTTGAGAGATACCACATTTACATAACTTTTATTACAGTATGTTGTTAGAATTATTCTATTTTGTTATTGTGTTGTTAATATATTACTGTGCCTAATTTAGAAATTAAATTTTATCATAGGTATGTACGTATTTTAAAAAATAGTATATAGAGAGAGTTCAGGACTATCTATGGTTTCAGGTATCCACTGAGAATGTCTTAGAATGTATCCTCTGTGGATAAGGGGGAAGGACTGCTATATGGAGGCTAAAAACAAAAAAACAAGTAAAGGTAAACTTTTTTCTGAGGACAAAATTGGTTTCCATAGAGATCAGAATTGGGACCATCTGATGTTTTATAAGTGTTCTGCAAGAGAGCACAAGAGAAAGCTCCCAGGGTATAGATAACACTAAGATAGCTAAAATGTGAACTGCTGATAGGAACAAAATACTAAAAGGATCTCTCAAAATTCTGTGATTTAATATAAAACTGAAAGCTGAATGTCAGCATTTAGATGAAGTCATGCAAAATGTTTTTATGAAACTCCACGATCTCGGCTTTTAGTCTTGCCAAAGAGTTTAAGGGCTTTCTCTTACAAACACTGCTCCCTGCCATCTTCCTGCAAGCAAATAAGTGAATAAATGTGCACAGTATCAGCAAATATAATAAATAAACACTATTTCTTTCAATAAACATGTTCTGAACAGAGACTATGTGCAAAGCACTATGCTTGCTATTGGAAATGCAAAGCTCTGGTCTTACAAGGTAACAACTTGATGGAAAGTGATGAATTCTCTCCTAGATGCACCATATGATGCTGTATGGAAAAAGAAAGATAGCCTAGGTGGTCGAGGTTCAAGTAAGGTAAAAGAAATGGTGGGAGTTAGTTGGACTTAGATGGCTTAAAAGGATTTGGTGTCCCAGAAAGAAAAAAACTACAAGAGATGAGACCCATGGAGAGGCTTTGGGATGTTGATGAAGATATATGGAGTGGTTGCAATACACAGATGGAGAGATGGGCTCTGGAAGTGATCAGGGATGAGAGGTAAACTTGTTCTTATGCTCTTAGGAACAATGGTACATCCACATCTGGGAAAGTGTATACAATTCTGGCCTCATATTCAATATCCACACATGACCAGCAGCTTAGATAAAAGGCAACTAAAATGGTCATGTGGGTGAAGTGGTTCTCATAGAAATACTAAAAAAAATTGACTCCCTATCCAAAAGAGGCTAAAAGGAAAAAATATACCAAAGTCTATGAAATTAAGATAAATAATGAGTAGGATAACACGATGCACTTTCTCATCAAACCCCAGATATCAAATTCTAGACAAAATCCAGCCAACCAGGGCATTTCACACATAAACCCTATCTAAAGTCAATGTCTCCTAACCTTGTTGATCTTAAGTATTCCCTGAGGAGTTCGTTAGAAATACAGATCTCAGGGATGCCTGGGTGGCTCAGCAGTTGAACGTCTGCCTTTGGCTCAGGGTGTGATCCCGGGGTCCAGGATCGAGTTCTCCTTGCAGGAAGCCTGCTTCTCCCTCTGCCTATGTCTCCGCCTTTCTCTCTCTCTCTCTCTCTCTGTCTCTCAGAAATAAATAAATAAATAAATAAATAAATAAATAAATAAATAATCTTTTTAAAAAGAAAAAAGACATACAGATCCTAGATCTCATTGCACAGATTACCATCCCACCTCACTGTCCTACCAGCCTCCTGAATCAGAATCTCCAAAAGATGTGCCTTGGGATTTGTATTTTAACAAGTGTCTCAGATGGCTCTTATGCTGTAGCAAATTTGGGAAACACTATTCTGAAAGTAAAGGCTGGAAACTCCAAGGATCAACAGTATTAATTGCAAAAATTCTTTCACCGGGCCAGCGGTTCATCTTGAATATACCAATTAGAGCTACATTAGATAGCTTGAATCCCCTTGAGCAGTGGTACTGATGAAAAGTACGGAAGGTTGTAGATGATATGGGATGTTCTGTGATGACAGAGGCTATTTGTGGATACCCTGACTGACCATAGATATCACCAGCCTCATCAAGCCTCCGGAGACCGTGAAGATCCGCGTAACAATATTTGACTGTGACTAGCTCAGCATCCAAGGGCTGATGTACAATTTCAGCCTCCTTCAAAATATCCTTTGTGGTTTCCTCAAGTTCTGCCCCGAAGAGCAAGTCCATTCAAAGTCTTCCTCTCAAGAATCACCATGGAAGTTGACAAGCCACAGGCCATTCAAGGGAACCACCACCTGGCAGCTGCGACTCCCGTTCCTCCTGTGTCGCTCTCCAGTCTCCCTTTAGATACTCTTCTCTTCAGCTCATTCCTTCCTTCAGCCTTCATGACCCTAAATGGCTGAGGAAGGGATTAGGACTTGCACTGCTTCCCAACTCTGGGCTTTAACTTACCCAGCACTATGCTGCTGCAAGGTAATTCCCCTAAAAAGATGTGACTGTCACTTGCTTGTCAAAAATTGGAATTTAACATTCATGGCTATCATTTTAAATAACATTCCAAGTAGAGAAAAATTTTTTTAAAAAAATCTAGAGTAGAAATCGTTTGCCAAGTTTCAGCTTGATTTGCATTTGAAATACTTAGAATCCAAAATCAATAAATTATGGGGTTTCTGCATCTTAGGAACCACTAAGAAAAGACAATGACCTTGGATTTGTGTAAGTTGCTGGCAGGTAAAAGACACAGGAAATTTAAGTGGTACATGGGTCCTTCTAAAACATTCTCATATTTCCATAGTTTGTGTTAAGTGACTATGTTCTAAGTAAGAGCTCAATTAACTAGAATCACAAAAATAATTGTTTCACACATCAAATCCAAAGCCCCAAAGGTTTAGGAGAAGGTTAATATTTTCATAAGTCTGAGTCAAACTTGATCCCTTGTTTTTATTTTAAGAATTTTATTTATTCATGAGAAACACACAAAAAGAGGCAGAGAGACAGGCAGAGGGAGAAACAGGCTTCCCACAAGGAGCCCAATGTGAGACTTGATCACAGACCCCGGGATCACACCCTGAGCCGAAGGCAGACGCTCAATCGCTGAGCCACCCAGGCGTCCCAAACTTGATCCCTTGTAGTCAGTCATTTCCTGATTGCTAAAACCTTCAACAAAAGAGAAAGGAAAGATCACAAATCATCAATCAATGACAGATGTTGCTTCACTATATGGGGACATTCAGTCGGAAAAGTCTGAGAGGACCTGTTCTTGTATAATGTAGAGGACCAAGAGAAGTTTCTTCTGAGCAAAAACTTCTCACATGTTGAAAAAGTGCAACCATTGTAAAAATTATGTTTACAACTTAATAAATGTTGCCAGTCAAGCTCAGAATCAGCCTATGACAGTGAAGTGATTTCTTAAAAGAATTACATGAACATCACAGGGACTAGAAGCCATCACCAAGCGAGGCACTCCCGTGCACAAACCATTATTTTAAAAACACATATTGCCTTCATGAGACAGTGTATAGGCCTTTTTAAAAATTTAAATTCCATTCGCCAACATATAATGCATCCTTAGTTTCAGATGTAGTATTCAATAACTTATGAGTTGCATTTAACACCCGGAGCTCATATCACAAGCCCTCCTTAATGCCCATCACCCAGTTACCCCATCCCCCCTCACCTCCCTCCAGCAACCCTCAGTTTGCTTATGACAGTTAAGAGACTCTCATGGTTTTTCTTCCTCTCTGATGACTCCCCATTCAGTTTTCCCTCCCTTACTTTATGGTCCTCTGTGCTGTTTCTTATATTCCACATAGGAGCGAAACCATATGATAACTGTCTCTAATTGATTTATTTCGCTCCACTTAATACCCTCCAGGTCCATCCACATCGATGTAAATGCTAAGTGTTCATCCTTTCCATTGGCTGAGTAATATTCCATTGTATATATTTACCACATCTTCTTTATCCAATCATCTGTCGAAGGACATCTAGGCTCCTTCCACAGTTTGGCTACTGTGGACATTGCTGCTATGAACTTTGTGGTGCAGGTGTCCCTTCAGATCACTACGTTTGTGTCCTTGAGGTAAATACTTAGTAGTACAATTGCTGGGTTATAGGATAGCTCTATTTTCAACTTCTTGAGGAGCCCCCATACCATTTTCCAGAGTGGCTGAGACCGTGTATAGGCCTTTGGTAATGGTAATTCTCCTGTTCAGATGCTTGCCCATGAATGGGATGTGCTCACTCTGTCACTTATGTTTCTCCATAAAATTAAGGACTGGCCACTTGTGATGTGGACTCTTACTCAGAAAAGGGGATAGTTCTCTAAAGATGTCAGCCTTAGTCGTTGACACTTATCAACCACTTTTCATTATTCAACATTTTGTATTACAAGACCCTTTGCAAAATAAATTATGAGCCAATATATTTGTTCATCTGGTATGTTTGTGGATCCTAGACATACATCAATGTTATTTTCTTATTTCCCCTTCAATTTATTGGGTAATAGATCTCATGCTGAAATGCTTCTTTCAATTAAACTTGCAGTAGATCTAAAGATTCAGGATTGTAAGCTCATTACAATGGGAGTAACATAGGAGAACAATACCATTGCTGGTGGCCCTGGATACCCAGATGGAAGGGTGGAGAGGGGAATTCCTTATAACAAGTTTCAAATTCAATCTTTGTGTGAGCAGATTCAATTCTTCTGAAGGAGACAGAATCAGACACCAAAATCCAATGAAAGGAATACTGGCATGCAAAATCAGTAGTTGTGAAATATTTAACAAAAGCCAAATATTGAACTGCATTGAATTCATAGATATGTAAATATGACTATTGTAAGAATAGAGAAGCCCAAGAACTAGGGTTGCCAGATTTAGTAAATCAAAATCCTTAACACCCACTAAATTTGAATTTCAGATAAATGATAAATAATTCTTTTAGTATAAGGATGTCCCATGCACTCCTTGGGGCATACTTACACTAAAAATATATTCATTCTTTAGCTGAGATTCAAATTTCACTGGACATCCTATATTTTATCTGCTAAGTCTATCAGCTCATTGTTACAAAAGGAGACCACACTTGAGTCAACAGATAAGAAACTAAATTTGAACTAATCTATCTGATTCAATATTACCTGAACACAATGAGTACTTAGGCAGAAAGCCGATTTGGTACAAAGGAAAAACCTCAGTGATAATCTTGTTCTTGCTTGAAGTAGAAGGACATTGCATGCTATCATAATGCTTTTCTTCCTGTTAAATTCCCTTGAGTTAATACAATACAAAACCTTAATACTTTGCATTTTGTAGTAGCCTTCCAAACAGGAAGACCTCCATCTCTCTGGGAGTCTATGTGCATTTCTAATAAGACCACAGTGATAAGGGGCTATGTACACACCTCAGTTACATTTAAGTTAAAAGAAGAATGGAGGGCAGCCCCGGTGGCTCAGGGGTTCAGCGCCGCCTTTGGCCCGGGGTGTGATCCTGGAGACCCCGAATTGAGTCCCACTTCGGGGTCCCTGCATGGAGCCTGTTTCTCCCTCTGCCTGTGTCTCTGCCTCTCTCTCTCTCTCTCTCTCTCTCTCTCTCTCTTTGTGAATAAATAAATAAATAAGTCCTTAAAGAAGAAGAAGAATGGAGTGTCAATGTGGCAAACTTGGAGTGGGTTTATTTATCACTTGGGATTTAAGGTTTGGTGTGTCTGTGTATATGTGTGTGTTTGAGGGTTTCTCTCTTACCATCAGAAAAGTACTGACTGCACTGATATAAACGGGTTATTCTTTAAAGTCAGCAATAAAAAATAAAATTATAGATATTTTGGGCAATCCAGAATACATATAGCTCTTTTTATAAATACGTATCTGTTAAAGGCACAGAACACCTCTGATTAAGCATTTGTTTAAATTAAGAAATTAAACTAAAAATACCAAGGTGACTCAAGATCAAAACTTAGCATGTATAATTCATTTCCAAATACATGGGATATCTTGGAGACTAAGGAAATTATTCAGCCAT
Source organism: Vulpes lagopus (assembly GCF_018345385.1). Classification (NCBI taxonomy): domain Eukaryota; kingdom Metazoa; phylum Chordata; class Mammalia; order Carnivora; family Canidae; genus Vulpes; species Vulpes lagopus. The sequence goes on along the minus strand of NC_054834.1, from coordinate 99,577,189 downwards.
CTCCTATATTCTAGGGTATTCTGATGTTTTTTAGTGTACACAGAATCCCATTATTTCCCATTACGCATCAGGAAATCAGAAACTGATTCCAAAATACAACTGAAATTGAACTTCTTTATTACACACATTAGTTTCCCTCTATTTATCTAGAAATCACTTTGGCACAAGAACGTCACCTGGCAGTAACAGACTCACCATAGTGCTCAGGAAGCTGTGTTAAATGAATGAATCGATGATTCCAGCAAGATTTGTTTGGAAAATAGTTCAGATGGTACATACAATATTAAAAAGTGTCGAATGCCCTTTAGCATGGGTTTTATTGAGTAAGATTTGAAATGAGTTTTTTGAAAAATCTATATAGTTGGAGTCTAAGAAAACTGACATCAAGCCCTAGCTTGGCTTTCAGTTCTAGTTCCAAGATCTCCAAAACTGTGCTGGTTTTCTTTGCATCCAGGGAAGATTCCATTTGTGTCTGTGAAAGGAGAGCAGCAGATATTCCTGGATCTATTCACATCTTCAAGGAGACTGCCCATAAGCTTACCAAGTACTTTTACTTAGCCAGCTTTCATTTCAAATACCATTCTCACAAAAGGACAAACACATTATTTATATTTTCTAACATTCTAACCCCAAATAAAATGAAATATAAATTTGGAGTTTCTTCACCAACACCGTGATAATAAAACCAAGAACACAGCTTTAACTTCTGCATATGTCAATTGGCATGCAACAGAGAAAGACTAAGGCATGAAAATAAATTGTAGTCCTCCCTACTCACACCTGCATTAATGATGCCTTAATGAATGACAGGAGAGAAATGAGACTATTATGCATTTGACATTTAATCAGCCCAAAAGCTATAGTGTAAGTATTATATGCTCATTTTACAGTTGGAGAAACTGACTTCCCAAGGTCACCTGAGTAGGAAGCAGAAGTGATAAGACTTGAACCCAGGCCTGACTGATACTAAAGGCCACACTTTTGCCAAGGCATCATGATGCTTCCCACTCCGCCAAGGGCAGGAGACTCACAGCAGACCATTTCTGCTAGCAGCTAGTCAATGTGGTACACATATGTGACTGAGACTGGATTGGGGATGTCTTTTCCTATCAGAAAGGGCAACAGACAATTCTGTTCTTTCACAGGATAAGAAATGTCAAAGTTTGGACAAATTAGCTCTCCCTAAAAATTGCAATGGGACACATAAAATCAGAGTCATACAAAAAGAATAAAATACCTCATTATTTCTTCCATTGTTATTTTTGGATTTTCGTTCTTTGTTTTTTCATACTAGCTTGCTGAAATATCAAGGTTAATGTCTCAGGTTCCAACTTCCCAAGTGACCTTTATCCCAATTACCCTTCCATGTAACATCTGCTTCAGAAATACTGACCTTCAAAATGTTTCTGAAAAGCAACTTTATCTATAGATCTGTACCCTCTGAACAGCAAGTACCTCCCACTTATCTTCCTCTCACTTCTGGAGTTAAACACATTGAAGTTCATTTGAAAGAACAAACCAGTAACAGAAGGGAACTTTCTCAACCTGGTAAAAAGAAGCTATGGAAAAAAAAACTGCAAATAATTTCATGTAATGGTGAACATCTGAGATCCTAATATTGAGGATATGGCAATGATGTTTCATTTCACCATTTCTATTCAACAGAGTACTAGAAGTCCAAGCCAGTACAATAAGGCAAGAGAAAGGTAATAAGAGGCATATAGATGGGAAAGGAAGAAGTGAACTGTCTTTATTTGTAGATGTAACATGACTACATATGTAAAAAACCAACCTAACTAATCTACAAAAAGCTACTAATACTTAAAAGTAAACTTAACAAAGTTGTATGGTACCAGAGAAATACACAAAATTTAATTAAATATCTGTATGTTAACAATAATTCCAAAATGAAATTTAAAAGCAATAATTATACTATCAAAAATATGGAATTCCTAGGGATAAAGTTAACAAAACATGAGTAAGAACTATACACTAAAAAATATAAAGTATCACTGAGAAAAATTAAAGAAGGCCTAAATAAAAACTATGAAAATTAGGTGGAGAAAATATTATTTAGATGTAAATTCTCCCTAAATTTAAAGAAACCCCAGTAAAAATCCCAGGAAATTTTTATGTGTATGTAAACATTGACAAATGGACTCTAAAATTTGCATAGAAATTGAAAGGACCGGAATCACCTAAACTTTTTTGTTAAAAGAAAAATAACATGGGAAGATGTAACCTGTCCGATTTCAAGACTTACTGTAAAACTACAGTTACCACAACTGTATTGGCATAGGAATAGACTTACAGATTAATGGAACAGAATAAAACGTCTGGAAACAAACTGATACATATGTGGTCAACTCATGTACAACAAAAGTTACCAAAATAATTCAATATGAAAAGAACCGTCTTTTCAACAGATGGTGCTACAACAACTGGATATCCATGTGGGGTAAAAAAAAAAAAAAAAAAAAGGACTTTACCTTTCATACCACACAAAGAAATAAAGGTAAGAGCTAAGACTTTAGAAAATCTCTGTGGCCTTGGGGTAAGGAAAGTTGTTGTAAATGGGACACAGAAAGCACAAACCTAGAAAAAGATAGTAATAAATTGTACTGCATCAAAACTTACAACTTTTGCTCTTCCAACAATATTCTTTATAAAACTGCAAAAGCAAGCCACAGCATAGGAATATATATTTAAAAAATTGACAAGAGACTTATAGCCAGGGTGGTTGTTTTTTTATACAAACTCTTAGACTCCAATTAACATTGGGCAAAAGATTTAAACAGACACTTCATAACCAAAAACATATGACTGGCCAGTAAGTCTACAAAAGATGCCCAACATCACTCATCAGGGCAATGTAAAATAAAATCACAATAAATAATACTAAATAGGGATCTCTGGGTGGCTCAGGGGTTGAGCATCTGCCTTCAGCTCAGAGTGTGATCCCAGGGTCCGGGATCAAGTCCCACATCAGGCTCCCCGCAGGGAACCTGCTTCTCCCTCTGCCTGTATCTCTGCCTCTTTCTCTGTGTCTCTCATGAATAAATAAATAAAGTCTTTTAAAAATAATAATAATAAAACTAAATAAATAGATAATGAAGTCACTAATCATGCACTAAAATGGCTAAAATTTAAATAAGTGCCAACACCAATTGATGGCAAAAATGTGGCACACCTAAAACTCTCAAATACTGCTGAATACCCTATAGTACAACCACTTTGAAAAACATTTTGTAGTTACTCATACAGCTAAATATATACTTACCATACGACTGAGCAATTCCACTCCTAGGTGTTTAGCCAAATGAAACATATGTCCCCACAAAAACTGATACATCATGAATATTCATGATAGTGTTTCTCAATATAGCTAAACACCTAAAACAACACAAATGGCTATCCAGAGGTGAGTGGATAAACAAAGTGCAGTACATCCATACAACTTATAAAATGTATTTCAAAAAATAAATTGATCCATGCATCAACGGATGAATCTCACATAGAATCTCAATTCATATTAATTGAGAAAAGTGAAACACAAAAGCACGTACATATAATTTCATTTATATGAAATTCTAGAATAGGAAAAATTAATCTACAGAGATACAAAGCAAGTTAGTGGTTGCCTGGGACCAGGAGTGGGGTAGGGAGTGAGGATTGACTATAAAGTGTCATGAAAAACTTTGGGGGATGATGGAAATGTTTTATATATTAATTTTGGTGGTAGTCACATGGATATATACATTTTTCTAAATCTGAATACTGTACACCTAAAATTTACTATGTGTAAACTATACCTCAATAAAGTCAATTTAAAAACTAGATTTAGATATTATTTCTCGGGATCCCTGGGTGGCGCAGCGGTTTGGCGCCTGCCTTTGGCCCAGGGCGCGATCCTCGAGACCCGGGATCAAATCCCACATCGGGCTCCCGGTGCATGGAGCCTGCTTCTCCCTCTGCCTGTGTCTCTGCCTCTCTCTCTCTCTCTATGACTATCATAAGTAAATAAAATTAAAAAGAAAATTTTAAAAAAAGATATTATTTCTCAACTATTAGATTAGTAAAAATCAAAGTTAGAAAATATACTATGTTGATACGCAGGGGATAGAAACTCTCATACATTACTAGTGACAATGCAAAATTAGATCATCCATAGGGAATTTGCCAATAGTAACCAAATGACACAGGCATTTACTTTCAACCCATGTATCGCACTTCTAGGAATCAATTCCAAAAGTGTATTAGTAAAAATTATGAGAAAAAATATATGCAATTTTTCATTAAAGCACTGAGTGTTCTGCAATAGAAAGCAGAACAATAGGAAAACACCCAAATATGTAAGGACTATGATATATTCAAGACAGAGATGCAGGTCAGACTTCTCTGAATATGCCTCGTGTTTCAATTATGTGTGTGAATATATTTATATTATGTTGCCTACTTCCATTCACTGAAAATGGCTGAAATAATGATCAACCCAGTAGCAATGAGTATCTTCACTGTGTTCTCTAAATACCATTTTCCAGCAAAAAAAAGCCAGAGTTTTTGTGAGAGACAGCTCATCCCAGGCCTGGAAAAGGAAATATATAAAGTGATCACAATAAAATCCAAATAAACTCGGTGACAGGCACTGAGGAGGGCACTTGATTCGGGATAAGCACTGGGTATTATACTATGTGTTGGCAAATCAAACTTCAATAAAAACAAATGAAAAAAAAAAACAATAAAAGCCAAATAAAAATTGGAAACCACCAAATACTACCACAGTCAAAAGGATTCAGAGTCAAACTACAGAACCTCCCACTGGCTGAAGATGGGACCATTTGAGCATCAATAGAGATTATAAATACTTGGATTGACCAAGCAAATATTTAAAGTCCATTTGTTCATAATGATACTAAAAAAATAATATACTCATTGGTCATTGGAGATTGTTAGGGAACCAAATTCATTAATTTGAAAATTGGTAAATAAAAGGAAAGAAAATGCCATCAATAAATGCCATCAATAAATCCAGACTGCAGAAAAGGTGGTAGGACAAATACCTAGGTCTTTCAACAACTAAATGCCAAGCAAAAATAGAGATGAGGGAGTTCTCTATAGATTACACAAGATTAAGTGACTCATCAACCTGACAGCAATGTGTGCACCTTATTTAGATATTTATTTGAACATAATTTTTAAAATGTTTTGTGGGACAACTAAGGAATATGAACATTGACAACATATTAGATGATAGAAAGGTCAATTATGCTAGGTGCTAAAATGGTGTTTAATAAGGTTTCAAGGGAGTCCTTATCATTTAGAAATATATAGTATATTTAAAGGTGATACAGAATATCTAGGATTTGATTCAATACAATGATCCATGAAAAGAATGGGAATGGATATATAAACAAAAGAAGATTGCCCATGAGTTCATTACTGTTGAAGCTGAACAGCGGGTACAGGGAGTTCATTATGTTATTCTCTCCAGATTTTTGTATGTTTAAAATTTGTCAAAATAAAAAAGTTTTTTTAAGCATCAGTAAACAGTTGAAAGGAAAAGGGAAATCTAACCTGGGCATATGAGCTATAAATAGATATCACAAAGAAGAGAGATCAGACTTGGTGAAAGCTACAATTCAATGTGTAGAATCACATTCTAAAACTCCATCTATACAAAAAATTAGCAGTAAGCTAATATTTGATAAACCCTGATTTGTGAAACATAAATAATCAATCCTACAATAAGGCCATGAGTCCTGGAGCTGCAAGACAAAAGCAGTGCATGGACCCCTAGGAAACAGGTACCCACCTAGAACAGAGGCAGAAATGGAGGACCTCAGTCTGGAGAGAATAGTTAGCAAAAAATAACAGAAGGACAATGAGGACCTGAAACCAGAAAAAAAGCAATGGAATGAGGATAATGCTATAAATGCTAGACACAGTTCATAGGAATAATTGACAGTACTTGATACTGAGACAAGGGAGAAAGGGGAGCCAAAGATGATTCCATTCAATTCAACAAATATTTACTGCACAGCTGTGTGTCTGACATGGCTTCGAAGACCTGGCAGTCTAATTGGAGAGATAAATAATTAAAATAATTAACTATAATATATACAAATGTTTTATGGCAGAAATGAGCTTGGAAGTTGTAAGAGAACATAGACTAAGGAGCAACTAAATAGATGGTGACATTAATTCAGATGGTGGGATTGCTGGAGGAAGAGCACTTTAGACAGGATTGTAGAGGGGCACCCGGGTGGCTCAGTTGGGGAAGTAAGTGTCTGCCTTCAATTCAGGTCATGATCTCAGGGTCCTGGGGTTGAGCCTTGTGTCAGGTTCCTTGTTCAGCAAGGAGTCTGCTTCTCCCTCTGCCTCTGCCCCTCCCTCTGCTTGAGCTCTCTCTCTCTCTCTCTCTCTCTCTCTCTCAAATAAATAAGATCTTAAAAAAAAAAAAAATAAGGGGCGGTAGAATCCAAGGTTCTCATGGGACATCCAGTTGCATAGGTCCAACAAGAGGTTAGACAGAGGTCGTATCAGCATATTAGACAATGACTTCCAAAATAAATGGATTCGTTAAGTTTGTTGGAAGACAGCAGAAATTGCCATCTTTATACTTTGGTCCTATAAATACAGTATTTTATTTTATCAGCCTTTTCATTGAGTTTACATTTTTATTTATTTAAATCTTTCTTGAATGCTAAGTAAAGAATATTCCAATTTAATGCTACTATGAAGACTTCGTGAAATCATCTGAACCTAATGTCAAATTCCCTGACACATTGTTTAAGTGCATCATTTAAGATAGATTAAAGCAATTTATTTATAAATGTTTGCCTCACTGCACTTATCAGTATAGATATAAAATGGTATAGCGATAATGGCTGCCTTCAGTGAGAAAAAAAATGTTACCTCAAAGAGGGAAATGCAATAAATCTTTGTTTCAAGGGCTGTGTTCTGAGAGAGAGAAAGTAGATGCAGCTCTGCTGATGTAATTAAACCGAGCTAAAAAAATAAAAAATAAAAAATAAAATAAAACAAAAACCAAGCTAACTTTTCCAAATGAAAACAAATCCCATTTCCCTTTAGAACTCTTTGTGCTCCTTAAAAAAAAAAAAAAGAAAAAGAAAAAGAAAAAAAGAAATCTTTGTGCTCAATTTCTGAATGCCCTGTTTTGGAATTGACAGTTTTCTTGGAAAGTCTGGGAAACCAGAGAAACGGTCTCTAAGTTTCATTTATCAATTGGTCCAAATATAGGCAATAGTACAATGACTCAGGAGCGCCTAAAGCATTTGCTCTGCACACCTCAACTGTAACACACAGTCTTCAACACAGTTGGCATCAGGAAACTCAGTAAGTACAAGGCCTCATGTGGCATTAAGCTCAAACTCTGGCGATTGGGACAACACGTCTACTTTTGAACCACCACTGATCATCATTTTCTTGGGTTGAGAAAGAAATCCAATAAGCCCACACAGAAAATGAAAAGGTCACCATGAGCTATCATTGGACATTTGCATATTAACTTCTTAGACCTACTAGGAAACAAAAGGAAAATCCTCCCGCTGGGCCATTTTCATCCCATATGCGTTCTACATATCTTTATAGTGAGAAACGAAAGTCAATATTCTCCAAAAAGAACCTCACCAACTTGAAAAATGAACGGAAGTTGAATAATGGTTCAGATGGAGACGTTTATTTAACTACCACCTCCCAGAGATAGGGGATGGAAGCCGGCCTCCAGATCCCCATCCCGCAGAGCGCACGTTTTTATTTTTATCTAAGCAATGTGCAAGATACAGTACATGACTAAACATAATCCAATTTGATTTGTGTTGCAGAGGCTCTCCAAAGAACAAATCTGTAAAATTACAACATGTGAAAGCTTAACACAGTGATATAAAATGGCAGTGGCACGGTTCATATCTTAAACTGACAGACTGATGGTGATTATTGCAAGGACAATGCCCTGCATATGTCAAACGATTTGCAAATAATTTATGTCACCTTCTCCTCCATTATTGTTTTTGCAGAGGACATAAACTGTGTCACCAATATTAAACTGTCTGCAAAAAGAGCCGAGCTCAGCTTTCTCCTCTCGGAGAACGCAGAGCCATCTGCACCCAGACAAACATGCATATGGCCATCATTTGTCCAACATCTTACACAGTGTGAAGGTTTTTTACTTGAAATGCCAACCTGGGTGGCAGATGATGTATGTGTTTCCTCAGCCCTGTGATTACCGGGCCCGCGCCGCTGTGCCGCGCTCTCACCTCATCAGTTCCACAAGCTGCGCTCCAAGGTGTGTGAGGCATTTGCAGCGATATGGCTTGTGACACCCGGGGGGGTGGGGGTGCTCCGGAGTGAGTATCTGCCTCCCGGTTTTGTTCCGATCAGGGTCACAGTCTGACCTGCAGAAATTAGTGTGGGGAGAGATGTAGGCACCCAAACCAGCGATTTGAGAACTGGGATGAATGTATTTTGATAAAGGGGAATAGCAAAGGGCACTCTTGGTATAATCCCTGGTTACCGGCTGTGCCACCTGCCTTTGAAGTGGCCTGTGTTTTGTCCCTTTGGATGAGCACCTAGTGGAAGGTTTGTAAGGGTATACTTGTTGTCATCAGTCCTAAACAGAGAGGGTTACACCTACGACCAGGAGGTGTCATTAATTTTAGGGATTTGCCATTACCTAATAGGCCAGAAGAAGTAGAGGGAACTGTCATCCCCTACAATGCCATTACCAAGCGGCTCTCGTGCACATCTCAAGTTTCAGGAACCCATAAATAAGATTTTCTTTTATGTGTATGCATGTCCACACACACACAGGCTTCAAGGTTAATCCTAACCATAATTTCTAAACTATTAAGACAGGATTATCTATTATCTATCTATCTATCTATCGTCTATCTATCTATCTATCTATCTATCTATCTATCTATCTATCTATCCAACTATCTATTTATTTAACTTGTAAATGCTCCCCAGAATCCAGATATTTGATTCAAGGCAGGGTGCAGTATTTTTTTTCTCACTACATCCTCTGTTTTTATCAGGGAGGGAGAGGGAGCAATTGGAGAAGAAATAAAAAGGTTTAAAGATTGTCCCAAAGGGATCTGTTTAGACATCAAATAGTTTTCACAAAACCACACATTTTGATGAGTTAAGTGTAAGTTCATCAGAAACATATGGATTTATTTTCCTATAAAATTCACATGGACATAAAATATCTCCCGGGCCCCCCTCTTTCAATGGCGGGTTGTGCGGGGGTGGGGGGGGGGAGGGGGGAACTAAACAAAGACATGTGATATTTAGTTCTTGTCCTCTATCATTTACCATATTTGGACATAAACAAAAAAAAATCTTCAAACACGGACTTTGAAAACTTGAGCAGAAGTACCCAATTTTAATAAAAATAAATCATCCCTCAAAATTAATTTATAAAACAAAAATCTATGTACTTCCCAAACTAAAAAAAAAAAAATCCCATTTAGAACCAGTTGTGCCTATGGGAATAAGTGAAATAGAAGCCACCAAGGCCATCTAAGTAGTGACTTAATAGGATATGATTTCCAGAAAATGAATACTCTCAATTGAAAAGAACAGCCAGTTAACAGAATTTCCATCAATATTTGCCACTTCTGATTACCTGTGATTCTTTCAATTAATGACAAGAGGGCAGAAAATGGAAACATACATATGTTAATAATAAAATTATAGAAAAACAAGCAAGATGGATTTTGTGATCTTACATTTGGGGAGTTTTAAAGATGTGGTCAGCAGCCCCCTAGGAACTTATTCTGACAAGTTTAATTTACATGTTTTAAAATGAGCATTGTCAAGGTTGGCAGAGCTGAGTTACACCCAGTTTATCCCTCCTCCATCCCCAGGTTTTTTGTTCTCCTATACCCTACGAATACCAAGGACGTGGATAGTAGAGAAAGATTTCTCTTGTGTATAGAAGATTCTTTGGGTGATTTGTTAAATTAGAATCGTAAAAATTAATATCTTTCTAAACTGCTTCCTGGACATTACCATTTGGACGTCCAACTCAACATGTCCAAACCTAGCTTCCAAACGGTCAACGTCTCATGAAAGTGCTTTTCTATCAACTGTGATTTTTCTGCCATCGAGGCTCCAAGTTCTGCCACAACTTTTTCTTTCACCACATCTCCTTAGCTATCAGCCCTGTGAACTTTTTCTTCCAAGTTCTTCTCAGACCTGCCCCACTATTTCCTTTTCCTTGGCAATTTTCCTGATCCAACTACCTATTACCTCAATTTAAATTAATGAAAGGGGCTTTCATTTATGTCCTCTAGCTACAGGAGGCATAGAACACACCATTTCCTTATCAATCTTGTTCAAGAGCTAATTTAATCATATCTTATTCTTCTCTTCAGTAAAAGTAATACTTTGGATTTGTGGATTGCTTCATAATCCACAAAGCGCTTACACATTCCTTCATTTGTTTGATCTTCACACCAAGAGTGTGAGATGGGCAGAACCATATTAACATTTCTGTTTTGTAGATGAGGGAGATAAAACTTGGAGAGGGCATAACTTGCCTGAGACCATTTATACAGAACCAACTGAAGCCAGGAGAACAACTCAAGGTTTTTGACTCCAAGCCCAGAGCAATGTCCATTATAGCGTACTGCCTAGGACGACTGCACGTTGCCTAAATGTCAGAATTGCTTAAGTGTGCTCAAGGCCATTTGTCACCTAGTCCTATTTGCTTATAACTTCACCTTTCATGGTTATCCTACAGACACCTTTGATCCAACTACACTGATTTATCTACCATCCATGACTTTACCAGGCACTTTTTACTCATACTGTAACCTTTTAATAAACGTCTTCCCCTATTCAGAATCTACCTTCCTATCTTCTAAAATACAATTAGGTTTACCTTCTCCATGAAACTTTTGGCAACCATTCCATTAAATGTCAATAGTTTTCCACATGTTTAAGCTGTGTCATTTTTGGAATACTTAATTACACATGCCCTTCTATCTCTTCTTAGATGGTTGCTTTTTTTTGCCTTCTCATTTAACTTTGCACACATCTTTGCCTTATCTACCCCCACCATAGACTATATAATCTGCTAAAGAATACAGGCTGTGTCTTTGTATCTCCTTCAGAATTGAACAGGTGCAACATAAAAAATGTCCAGTAAATATTTGTTTAGTTGAATTAAATTCATTCGGATTGAGTTTTGTTAGTAGATGGCTTTTATATCTGGCCTTATTATTATAAGGATTATAGTAATACTTTTAAGTATTATTATGGTATTCCATATGTAGGCATTTTGCCTACCCTCCCTTAGATGCTTTCAATATAATTTGATATATTTTTTTAAATTTTAGTTACTTTAAATACTATTTATATTATCAATCATTATCAAATGAGGAATTTAAAATAAAGTAACTTTTTTTCTTGGTCTCTTTTGGAAGTCAAGTTTTCATGTGACTGGGACGCCTGGGTACCTCAGCAGTTGAACGGCTGCCTTCGGCCCAGGGCATGATCCCCAGTCCTGGAATCGGGTCCCGCATCAGGCTCCCTGCATGGAGCCTGCTTCTCCCTCTGCCTGTGTCTCTGCCTCTCTCTCTCTCTCTCTCTCTGTGTCTCTCATGAATAAATAAATAAAATATTTTTTTAAAAAGTTTTCATGTGACACATTATTTTCTGATTAGGTTTACACAGAGATGGTGTTCACTGATTCCAATTAGAAAACCATTTGAAACAACTTCTATAACAGAAATATATCATTAATCAATTGCAATTATTGAATAAATTGCAAAGCTTTGACAACATACCAAATGAAGTGGACATACCTTCACTTTATTCTTTTATATATCTATTAATCATCTTAAGATAGTTTCTAATATAAGCATAAATACGATAAAAATAACAAATTTTTTCAAGGTTTTCTATACTTACTGAAATGATGCTTCTGAAAAGCCAGTCATGCTAATCCTGGCTTATTTGCATTTACTGGGTCCTTAGTATACTTTCAAAGTTCTAACATCAATTACATACATAGAATAACATTTATTTTTTTAAATAACAATTTATTTTACGTGGGGTTCTCTCGTCTACCTCTTGAACATTTGGAGTACACTTAAAGATTTTATTTATTCAAAAAAAAAAAAAGATTTTATTTATTCACGAGAGACACACACACACAGAGAGAGAGAGAGAGAGAGAGGCAGAGACACAGGCAGAGGGAGAAGCAGGCTCCATGCAGGGAGCCTGATGTGGGACTCGATCCCAGGTCTCCAGGATCATGCCCTGGGCTGAAGGCAGACGCTAAACCGCTCAGCCACTGGATCCCCTGGAGTACATTTATAATAGCTGTTGTAACATCATTGTGCACTAATTCTGTCATCTGTACCATTTCTGGGTCTGTTTCTACTGATTGATTTTTCTTCTTGTGTTTCTTTGCATGCTTAGTCTTTTTTTTTTTTTTTTTGGATGCCAGATGTTGTGAATTTTACATTAGTGGGTGCTGGAGGTTTTTATGTTCCTTAAGTATTTTAAGGTTTTGTTCTGGAATGAAGTCAAGTTACTTGGAATTAATTCAATTCGTTTGAGGCTTACTTTGAAGCTTTCTTAAGAAGGTCCACACAGCCTACAGTCCAGGCCTAATTTGGCCCTGATTCCCTTCTGAGACAATACCTTCCTGAGGACTCCATTTAATGACTCATGCATCAAGTGATCTTTCTACTCTTGATTGGTTGGAACACAAACTATTCCCGGCCCACCATGAGCTCTAAAGATCATTCTGCTTGCTCTTTATCAGTAGTTCCTTGAGTCTTGGTAGTTACTTCTTCTGCATGTGATGATCAACACTCAAGACCAGAACCAAAACCCTTTATAGATCTCGTAGAGTTCTCTATGCAGTTGTCTTCTCTCTGGTACTCTGCTTTGTGTTTTCTGGCCACCTTGGCCTTCTTGAACTCTGAACTCTTGTCTTCTCAACTCAGGGAACCTAGCAGGCTCTGTTTGGGTTCTGTTCTCTTGTGCTGCAGCCTAGAAATGCTGGCTAAGCAGAAGCTGGGGCAATTGAAGGGCTCACTTTGTTTTCCTTCATGCAAAGATCAGTATCCTGAACTGACTACTGTTTCACGTCTGAAAACCAATGTTTCCTATATTTTGTCTGCTTTCTTTTTTTTTAGTTGTTTAAGGCAGGAGAATAAATCCAGTCCCTGTTACTCCTATACTCCTATCACTGATTAAAAACGGAAGTTCTTAGATAGCACTTGAAAGGTAAAGATTACTCTAGGGTACAGAGTAAAAATGAGCTTTTCTTTTTCGGAACTATCAAAAACAAAACGAATAAACAAACAGAAAAAAAAAACAGAAATGAAAATGTATCCTTTCTAAAAGAAACCCTTCAGCAATGGTATTCAGTTCAGAGTAGAAAAAGTAAAATGTACCAACTCTTTAGAGTAAAATCTTTGATTTATACATGTATGAGGAGGCAATTCAACATTTTAAAGGTGATTTATCTAACGTCTTTTGAAATCACTTTAATTTTTTAAAGGTCACAAAAAGCATTGTATTGAAATGGCCTGGTATACTACTAAAATATAAGGTATCTCTCCCTTTGTGTTAATTGGTAGCAAAAAAATTAAAAATAGTTTGATTGGCTATCCAAATCTATTCCTAGTCAAAGAAAAAAAGAGCAAAAACAAAAGAATAAAATAAACAGAAAAATTGGACTGAGCAAGCTGGTACTTTTTTTTTCCTTACATGTCCCACTTTGTATTGGTAAGACCAGATAATGAGTAGCACTTTTTCTTTGTAACAATTCATTAATCAGAGAAATGATCCTTGCTGGTGTTTAGATGTTTTACTTAATTTGGTACCTCTGGCCTGCTGCCCCACTAGTGCCAAAATTATTATTTCTCACCCAGCAGGTGATAAATAACAACTTCAGTCGTGATTAATACCATGAATCCTTCAACCTGACTAATGCAAAAAAACTTGAGACCTACAGAACAAGTGGGTGATAATTGTTGTGAGGACTGTTGGAGCTCTGCTCAGCCTGTGAGGAAAGAAATCCACGGGAAATGAAGCGTTTGCTAGCAGGCCAGCTGATCCTAAGAGGCTTCATTAAGCCCAACTCAGCGACATTCGCCATTTGAATACCAGGCCTAGATTTTCTCCCTCCCAACACTAAGTTTTAAGTATCTTCAGAGAAAAGAAACCACTAACTCATTTTTGCATGCATTTAAATATTTATTGAATGGATGAATGAATAATAAATGAGAAAATAGAATTTTTGTCCAAGTACTCAACATACTAATATGGGTCATTTGAGAGCTACATATGGTTATCTCTCGTCATTTCTCTAATAATGCAATTGTGCACAAATGTAGTTTTGCTCAAACTCACAGCAAAATTACCATTCTCTGCTGGCAAAAAGAAAACTGTTAGCAATGGCCAGTAACTAAAGCCACATGGTGCCATCAACTTGATTATTATCATTTCACACTAGATACTAAGGTAGTATTACCAGTGGTCCTCAATTAGGCAGATGGTAAGGGGAATATGGAGTGTTTGAAAAACTTCCCACAATATTCCTTGTCTCCTAATTGAGAAACTTCTTTGAGTGGTACTATATATTTTAAGTCACAAGTCAATGGATTCACAATGGTGGTCAACCAGTTTAGTATGGCCTGTAGGCATATTTGTTTGGCAGGCAAGTTGTCTTCATTTTGTTGTTGTTGTTAATACTTTAGGTTGAGGGATGCATTCTCCAGTATTCCCTATTGTCTTAATATCCAGTCTGTCTCATTCTGTTCATTATAAGCCTGGCTTCTGAACTGAATTTGTGATTCCTGACTAAATGGAGAAGTATTAAATAATAATCGAGAAAAAAAAACATTAAAACTAACTTGGATTTGGGATATGTGGCTAAATATATCCAAAGATATTCAAGATTCATAAATGAAATAAGCATCAATTTTCTCAGCTAAGAAATATTTTACTTCTGCCCTTATCTAAACAAGCAATTCCTGGCATGCTATCAAAACCACTTGAAAAATTGCACAGTGTTGGAAATGATATGGAAACACAGAAGAGGGGAAAGTAACCAAGCCTAGATCTCAGGATGACTCTTAAGAATAGTCTTAACTAGGATTTGAAGTAAGTGGAGAAACAGAACCCTCTTCTCTCATTAATATCTCATAATTCTTAATAAAAAAGAAAGAGAAGTAACTTAAATTGGAATTAGAGTGCTGATTTATCACTGATTTGCTTTTTAAGAGGAAATAGGAAACCTAAAGAAATTAATGACCAAAAATATAAACTGAATTATTAGTCGAAAATCTACTCCTCCCCCAAATGCAGTAACTTTTGAAGAATGGTAATCCTCATCTTATGCAGGTTTCAGAGAGCAAAGAGAAAGTATCACTCTATTCATCTCTTTAAGTCAACTTTTTGAAGTATGGTATACTTTTTGCAGAATAAAATATAGTTTGATGAGTTTTGCCAAAATTTGTTATACATCTTACAAACAACACCATAATCAAAATATAAAATTTTTCCATTACCCAAGAAGTTCCCTTGTGCCCCTCTGTATTCAGTTAAAAAATAAAATAAAAATTTAAAAAACACCTCATCCAGGCAACTATTGATCTCTTTTCACTATAAATTAAATTTGCCTCCTCTAGAATTTCATATGTATGTACATGGAGTATACACTTTCACCTCTGGCCTTTCACCCTCACTAAGGTTTTGAGATCATCCAGGTTTTTGCAAGGAGCAGTAGTTTGTTCCTTTTTATTACTGGATAGTATTCCACTGTTTGAATATATAATTTATCTATACATTTATAGATGGACTTTTGGATTTCTCTCAAAATCCCAGGCTATTACAAATTAAGCTGCAATGAACATTCAGGTACAATTCTTTATATGGATATAGTTTCATTCCTCTAGGGCAAACATTTCGAAGTGGATTTTGTTCAATCATATAGTAAATGCATGTTTAAGAAACTGCTAATTTTCTAAAGTGCTCATGCCAATTTGTATTCCTACTGGCAGTGTATAAGAATTCCAACTGTTACCTCACATCTTTGCCAATACTTGTTAGCGTCAAACTTTTCAATTTTACCCATTTTAATGAGTGTACCGTGGCATCTCATTGTGGTTTAATTTACATTTACCTGATAACTAATGACATTAAATTTGTTTTCATGCATTTATTGGCCATTGATAATATTTTTTAGATTTCTAAGTCTTTTGCTCACATTTTAACATGGGTTGTCTTTTATTAAGTTCTAAAAGTTCTTTAGTGTTCTAGATACAAGATGTTTATCAGATACATTATTGCAAATATTTTCTCCCAGTCTATGGCAACTCTCTTTATTTCATAGTGTCTCTGGAAGAGCAAAGGTTTTTAATTTTGAGAAGTTCAGTTTTTCAGTATTTTCATTCTTTTTACGTGTTTCTGTTTCCTACCTACAAAATCTTTGCCTGCCTTAAAGTCCTTTTTTTCTGCCTTAAAGTCCTAAAGGTTTTTCTCAGTATTTTCTTTTAGAAGTTTTAGAGTTTTAACTTTTACATTTAGATCTATAATATATTTTGAGTTTATATTTGTGGATAGTGGAGGTGAGATTTTTTTTTAAAATATGATATGGAGTTATTCCAGAACCATCTAAAAGGTTATCCATTTTTCTTTTGGAATTATTTAAAGTTTCATTGATTATTCTCGATTGTGTTTGTTTTCTATGTCATTTTGGGTTTCTTTACTGTATGTCCATTTCCTATTTTATTGATTTCCATTATTTATTATTTCCTTCATAGTACTTATTGAGGTTAATTGCTCTTTTTCTAGATTTCTGAAGGTAAAAGTTCAGATCATTGATCATAAACTTTTTTCCTTTCCTAATATGAACATGTAGAGCTATAATTTTCCCTCTTGGCACTGCATAAGCTAAATCCCACAAATTCGGATATACTTTTATTACTCTTAAATTCAATTTTTTTTCTAATTTCTTTGTAATTTTTTGTTTTTGATCCTGGGTTATTTTGAAGTGTGTTGTTTCATTTGCTAATATCAGGGCATTATCCCTGCCTAAATTCATTCAATAACTATTTGTTGAGCATCTACCATATGTTCGGCAAATAGGTACACTCTTGGAGATAAGGAGCAGTAAATTAGGCAGATCTTTATCCAGAATACTTACATTGCACAGATCCTGCAAACTAAGGATTTTTATTAAATAAATGAAAATAAGCACTTTGGGGAATGTACACATCAAATCCAATCAAATTTAACTCTCAAGAATATTAGTCTAGGGATGAAATAAGAATATGATACCAAGAGAAAGACAATGTGGTTATTCAAGAACTTGGCGAAATGCTTCTTGAGCTATCCAATGAGAAATTCAGCACTTCTAAATTCTCCAAGGGAACAGATAATGGATACCTAATCTAGTATTGCTTTTAGTTGGAAAAAAAACGTTTAATGTCATAGTCAAATGATTGGCAAAAAATGAGACAGTGAATCTACATTATATGAATGTGTTAAATGATTATTTACATAATTTTGGCCTTATATCCAGAATTAGATCATAGATTAACTAATCTTTCCGTCTATTTAAAACATCAAATATTTATCATGATAAACAACTAGACAGTTAGGGTGTGATCTTTCCTAGTGAGAAGCCTGAATATTTTTTTAAAAAATCATTAACTAAAAAAAAAAAAATCATTAACTGCCTTAATTTCATTATTAGCTTTGTATTTTTGCTTTGAGACTCCATGTATATATGGTCATTGATGACACTTGTTTATATGTTTTTCCTAATGGTATTTTCTTCTTGGTTTTTAGCTTCTGTTTGTTGTACTAGTTCTAAATATTATTCCTGTGATCATACCTTGCTTATTCTAACAGAAAAAATAAATAGAATCAGGAATTCAAACTAAGTACATACAACAAAAAACTAAAAATAGCAATATCCTTAATGTTTTATTTTTAATTCTCTCTGGTTTTATATAAATGACACATTACACTGATGAAAGTATATTGTATTAAGTTCAGTAAGGCAATATTTCTTTTTTTTAATTTTTTTTTATTTCTTTTATTTATGATAGTCACAGAGAGAGAGAGAGAGAGAGAGGCAGAGATATAGGCAGAGGGAGAAGCAGGCTCCATGCACCGGGAACCCGATGTGGGATTTGATCCCGGGTCTCCAGGATCGCCCCCTGGGCCAAAGGCAGGTGCCAAACCGCTGCGCCACCCAGGGATCCCCTAAGGCAATATTTCTGATTTAAAGAAAAAGACAGCATAAAATTAATAGTTTTAGTTTATAGTTCTTTTACACATTATTTTTAAAACAATTTTGTTAAATTTAATTTGAAAACCAAGGCAGTGAAAAACAATAAGGAGCTAATCCCCAAGAAACAACTTTGTGCCCGTGAACGGTAGTTCTTTCAAATAGATAACTAAACCAAAATGAAATAATTGCATGTTGAACATTAACAAAATATACAGGTAATCTGGGAGCAAAGAGTAAGCTCTCCCCTCAGGAACACAATTTCAACTCAATAATCATTGAAAGTGCACATATTAAATACTTGGGTGTAAAAACCACAAAAATACTGAATAATATCTAATAAGCCAAACTTAGGACATTGAACTGTCAGTTGAATCACCTAAGTTCTCATTTCAGTAATTTGACATATTTGGTAAAGTTTTCAAAATACTCAGTAAATAACAAACTGTTTTTTAAGGTATAGTCTTTGACTATCTCACACTAATGGAAAAAGGTATGAGTCAGGAGGGAAAAACATCATTTTCCAAATTAAAATAATAATTTCTCCTCCAACACAACTTCATCAGTGGGTAGGTGACGATAAAATGAATACTGTATACTTTAGTGATTTTACAGGATGTGAATGCTGGAGTGACGTCACCAAGATGGCGACATAGATTGTTCCTGACTTGACTTCCCCTCACAAGAACAACTAACAACTATTCAAGAACAAGACACCATTTGGGGAACCTGGCTGGCTCAGTGAGTAGAGCATGTGACCCTTGATCTTGGGGTCATGAGTTCAAGCCACACACTGGGCATAGAGTTTACTTAAAAAAAAAAAAAGAAAGAAAGAAAGAAAGAAAAAGAAAAAGAACAAGAACAAGAACAAGACATCACCGAGAGAATCCTAAAACATGGGGTAAGACCAAATCACACCCAGCAGCTCAGAGACCAAGACAGACTGCATTAGAAGAGTAAGAAAAGCAGCTACACGCTTACTACTCTGTCCCACCCCAGGCCAGCACAGCACCACTTGGAGCAATCTCTCCTGAGCCTGTTTCTACCATTGGGAAAAGAGAACCCAGGGCAAACAACCTGCACCTCCCCTGCCACTGCATTGTGTGTCACTTTGTAGGAACCTCTACTCTGATCTTACATCAGAAGGTTGCAGGGGAATCTACAGGGCCCAGCACCACTGGGAATCCAACTGACAAAGAGGAAAGGGGCTTACAACAACTAGCACACAGATCCTGGCAGATCAAATGCACATCTGCAGTGTAGTAATCCCAACCTGTGGCTTTCTTCATCTGTACCACAAAGTCAGGGCTGTGCTCTGACAAGGGGAGACTCAATGAGGTGCAGATCTACCTATCCAAATCCTCAAACAAGGAGTTTTGAGGGCCCTAGAGCCTAGGCAAGGCGCTAAGTCATAGCCCCACTCACTGTGGAGTGCCTTCCAGTCCCATCTCACCAAAAGGGCTGGTGACAACTTTTGAAAGCTCTGCTGGCCCTGTAGCACCCCAGCTGAGAGGCAGGCAGAACCAACAGTCTGCAGAAAAAAGCCAGTGGTCCTATTTGGTCAGGGAACTTGAGGTGTGGGTCAGCTTGAGTTAAGACAACCAACAAAGAGCTTCACCAGCTTTAGAGCTATTCTCCCATTATGCCACTCTTTCTAATCATAGCCCCGCTCACTGCTGAATCCAGCCTTCAGCTTCTCTGATCAGGAAACCTATGAATCAGAGCACACAGGAAGCTGTGAAGCCCATCCAACACCCTATGTACAGTGACATTTGAACAGAGACTGCAGCCCATAGCTTCTCCTGTCTTTAGTGGCCTTGCCTGACCAGAGAATTAAGTGCACACTCCACAATGAACTAGGTCCCCCAAACAAGTTGTACAGATCCTGGGTTCTGTCCTGCTGCTTCCCCTGGCAGGGGAATCCATAGCCCCATCTATCACTGACTATGGTACCAGCCTTGACCATCTAGTAAGCCTAACCAGAAAAGCCAGGCAACCATGG
Source organism: Vulpes lagopus (assembly GCF_018345385.1). Lineage (NCBI taxonomy): Eukaryota > Metazoa > Chordata > Mammalia > Carnivora > Canidae > Vulpes > Vulpes lagopus. Next base: position 99,556,898 of record NC_054834.1, on the reverse strand, counting down.
ACCCCATCCTATAGCCTCACTTGGGCAGAGAACCAAGCCAGCAGTCCAATCCAACTGTTCTCAGTCAGAGGCACACACTGTCTTCCATCCCTGTCCTCAGAGCTCAAACAGTTGCTTCACCCAAAAATAAATAATAGCAGACCCCACCTGCTCAAAGACATTATCAGAAGACACACCTAGAAACCCAAAATGAGCTGAATGGCTAGGTTACCAAACCTGTAAAGTCTGAAAGAGAAGCCTGATTATTCATATGTGCAAATACCAAAGTAAGGAATCAAGGGTATGAAAAATCAGGTAAATATGATACCATCAAAGCAAATTAATAAAGTTCTAATAACTGACCCTAAGGAAATCGAGATCTATGAACTGTCAGACAAATAATTCAGACTAATTCTCTTAAAGAGGTTTAGTGAACTCCAATTAAACAGGCAACTAAACAGAATTAGGAAAAAACAATATATGAACAAAACAGGAAATTCAACAAGGAAATAGTACCCATTAAGACAAAACAGAAAAAAAAACCAGACATCTTAGAGCTGAAAAATATAATAACTGAATAACTGAATAGAATTACAAAAGTAGTCAACCATGCAGAAGAAAGAATCAGCAACCTGTAGGATAGGACATTGGAAAGTACCCAGAGAAGCACAAATTAAAAAGAATGAAAGCCTATGGGAATTATGGTACTCACGGAAAAGAAACAATATTTGCATTATGAAAATTCCATAAAGAGAATAGAAAGGGATAAAAAGTATATTTAAAGAGACAAAGGCTGAAAACTTCCCAAACCTGGCAAAAGAAATGAACATCTAGATCCATGAGGCTCAAAGGACCTCAAATAAATTGAACCTCCATAGAGTTACATAGAGCCACATTATAATTAAATTGTCAAAGGTCACAAAGCATTTTAAGAGCAGCAAAAGAGAGAGGTTACTTCCATAAGACTCTTTGTGGTGGATTTCTCAACAGAAACTTTTCAAGCCAGGAGAAATATTGTTCAGACATAAAAATTGAGAAAGTCCTATCATATGTGACCACATGATTGGACCTTGAGGTCATTATGCTAAGTGAAATAAGTCAGAGAAAAACAAATACTGTGTGATTTCACTTATATGTGGAACCCAAAACAAAACAAAAACAAAAAACTCATAGAAAAAGAGATAAGACTTGTGGTTACCTGAAGCAGAGGGTAAGGGGAGGAGGATTATGAAGAAGGTGGTCAAAAGGCACAAACTTCCAATTATAAAATAAATAAGTATTGGGGATATAACGTATAACATGATGACTATAGCCAATACTGCTGTATGATATACAGGAAAGTTATTAAGAAAGTAGCTCTTAAAGAGTTCTTATCACAGAGAGAATTTTCTCCCCTTTTTTCCCCTTCTTTAATATATATGAAAAGATGGATATTAGCTGAACTTACTGTGATATTTTCACAATATATGTAAATCAAGCCATCATGCTATATATGCCTTAAACTTATACAGTGAGTTATGTCAATTATTTCTCAATGAAACTGGAAATACATAAATAAATAGTAATAACATGGGTAAATCAAAGTTTTAGAACTTTGTAAAGATTAATAATTATAATAATGTATCTACCATTCTAGCAACTACACATATTAGTTAATTGGCACTAAAATTCTTCATTCTAATGATAACTGCTTTTGATAAAAATAAACCCTAAAGCATTACAATATCCTAGAATACTCTGATTCATTCTGAGAAATTCAAATTATGCCGGATGCAATTTCATTGTTAAGTACATTCTATTACATCTTAATTATTTGAAAACTGATAATCCATGTAAGAAGAAATGCTAAGGCTTACTATAATAACTAAAGTTACTATAACATTTCTGGACAAAATTTCAAATACCAATTTAGTGTGATAAATATGGCATTTCTAATCAGTGAATTTGTAAAATGGTATTGGGAAAACAGTATAGCCATTTGCATAAACAAGTAAATAAATAAATAAACAATAAAGCCAAGTCCTTAACTCTCTCATCTCTTGCCTCACAATTTCTGAATTCATCAAAAGCAGCACATAGATCAGAAAGCAACAATGAAAAAGAATGCATTCAAAATTTTTAAATTTACTTCTGGAAAAAATAAAGTCAAAAACAAATGGCAAACTGAGGACAAATATCCACAGCACCTATGAAAACAACAGGTTAACTGATCTATGATACAAAGATCACGTCATGTAAATCAATAAGAAAAAGATCCGGGATCCCTGGGTGGCGAGCGGTTTGGCGCCTGCCTTTGGCCCAGGGCGCGATCCTGGAGACCCGGGATCAAATCCCACATCGGGCTCCTGGTGCATGGAGCCTGCTTCTCCCTCTGCCTGTGTCTCTGCCTCTCTCTCTCTCTCTCTCTCTCTGTGACTATCATAAATAAATAAAAATTAAAAAAAAAAAAGATCCAATTTGCAACAGACAAAACTAGAGATTACAAATAACCAACAAAGATATGACACTGTTTAACCTAACTTATATAATTGGAGATACAAAATCAAAGAGTAATAAGATATTATTTTTCACTTAGATTGGCAGATGTTTCACAGGAAAACAGTTCCATGGGAATATAAAATGATACAATGTGGCTATGTGACCTTGAACAAATTTCTTAATCTCTCTGTACCCCCTTAGTTTTCTCATCTTGAAAAAAGGTGATGATATTATATGATAGGGTTGTTGTAAGGGATAAATTATTTAATATCTGTAAAGAGCTTAGAACAATGCCTCATACCCTGTAAACACTATATGTCTATATTAAATAAATACATCTTAAACTTTCAGACTTTATTTTTTGGAGCAGCTTTAGGTTCACAGCAACGCTGAGGAGAAAGTACAAAGATTTTTCATGTACTCCTAGCCCTCACATATGCAGAGTCACCGTCAACATCCCCCACCAGAGTGGTACATTTGTTATAATTGACAAACCCACATTGACAGACACATCATCACTCAAAGTTCATAGTTCATAGAACATGCCAGTACACTCTTCGTATTATACATCCTATGGGTCTGGACAAAAGCAAATACACTTTTTAAAAGGATAATTTCACAATATGTACTTCTAAAATTTATCAAAAGCTGGAAGCACATACTATTTGACAGAAAATCCCAACCATTAGGAATTTACCCTTCATAAATGACATAAACATGTAAAGATATATGTTCAAGAATGTTCATTACAATGTAACTTATACACATCATAAACCATCAAAATCTCTTGATGGCTCATCTTCATATAATGAAACATTATGGAACCACTAAACATGTGTACATATCTCCTTCTGCTCTATAGCCCATAAACTGTCAAAGAAGATATATATGTTTAAAAATATATATTCATAACAACAGTGGAAAGCAAAAAAAAAATGTTCCCAGAGGGTCAGAAATTCTGAAGAACTCATGCTTAAAAAAATAATGCAGATGGCATTAGATCTACATAGAAATAAGTTTAGAAGAAACCAAAGCTCCAAATGATAGCAGATTATCACAAAAAATGAGTCTAAGGAAATTCCATAGGTCACTGATACTATATAAAGTACAGGAAGGGATATTTCCAAGTGATTAATTAGAAAAATGAATTCTGAGAAGCCAGGCAAATGGAGCTCTTTTCAATCTCCAGCTTTTGCTAAGAATAAGTGGGAAATGTTCAATAACAGTATTTGCTCTTAGGATGATGTAGTGAGCACAGATCTGGGATCAGAGACAGTGAAGTTCACAAGGAACAACTAATGCCAAGAATGAGAAACAACACACTCACAAGACCAACTGCCACCAAACTCAATTTGGAAGTATATCATGAAAAATGAGAAGAACCAGATAAGGTTATATCACTAGCATCCACAAAGAAATGTACAGCAATTCTCAAATGCAAAGAAAGATAAGCAGACAACAAAGAATTGTCAAACATAAAAAGAAACTCAAGCCCATGAGAAAGACTACAAATTCAAAAGAGAAACTATCATCCAAAAAGAGTGACTTATGCAACCAAAGATAAATTTATAAGATCTTCTGAGACTCAAGAGAATACTGTTATTTGTGAAACAAAAATAAACAAAAATCTTGGAAATTAAAAATACTCTTATTTGGATAGCAGCTTCTGCTAAGATAAGAGTAATAGGAACCAGATTTACCCTCCAACCTGATAGATCTAAAACTCCAGACAAAAACATGAAACAATGGTTTCAAGACACTGAAGAACAGCCAACAAAGGACAGTGATCCCTGAGGGATAAGAAACATAGTGATTCCTATATTTGCCCCCCAGTTGTCCTGAGTTTCCAGGACAGAGCACATGGAAGAGGAACTGCCAGACTCCCTAAATTGAGGAGGTAGAGGGAAGAGTCCAGGGAGACAGACAGTTAAAGAGTTTGTAGGGTAGAATAGTAGAGGGGAAAGAGAACTCCAGAGATCTGCAGAGGATCTCCCTTGAATATTCAGCAGGATACTGATCAGTGCACAGGTATGGGGAAACTATCTGGGGTTGAGGCCAGGAAAACGCCCAAAAGGATTAGAGGGAGCAGTACTTAGAGATAATACAAGGGTAAGAATAGTGCCTATTCCCACCAGTGAGATTTTAAAATATCATAAATCACAAAATGTTAGTGTAAAAGGGTCTTGTCTCAGAAGAGAAATTAGTCCTAGACTGTATATTGTTCCTCTTATGTCTGAAATATTAAAAAGACCAAAAAGGATCAAACCATTTCCAAGTAATTTAACGGCTTCCTGGAACAAAGCTGGAGAATAGTCAAAGGAATACAAACATTTCCAGGTCCCCAAAAGATAAAATTTGCACTATCTGGCATCAAATGAAAAGTTACTAGGCATGCAAAGAAGCAGAAAAAATAAAACCTGTAATAAGGAAAAAAAAATCAGTCTATATGTAGCAAAACAAACTTTTATGAGGTACACAAAAGAAAATCTAAATAAATGGATTTATCATGTTTTAAGAGATTTACCATGTTTTAAAATGTCAATTCCCATCTAAATAATATGCAAATAAAAAGACCTTTTATTTTTATTTAACATTAACTTAGAGGTGCTGGTTACCATAATATGACAAGAAAAAGAAACAAAAAATTTTTAAAAGCTGCCATTTCCTATGAATTGTATCCTTTTATCCATAGAAAACCAAAAAGGATCCTTAGAAAGATCATTAGAATAAGAAGGTTCAGGGATGACTGGGTACCTGGCTCAGTCAGTTAAGTGTCTACTTTCAGCTCAGATCATGATTGATCTCCAGGTCCTGGAATTGAGCCCCTCAGCTGGCTCCCTGCTCCGGGGGGAGACTGCTTCTCTCTTTTCCTTTCCTTCTACCTCTCCCCCTCCCACCACACATGGTCTCTTTCTCAAGTAAATAAATAAAACCTTAAAAAAAAAGAAGTAGGTTCAACAGGATTACTAGATAAATTTCACACAAGTCAAAAATATTTCTTTATGCCAACAATTAAATTTTTCAATTAAATATTTATAATAGCTAAAAATAGAAAAGGTGAAAAAATACTAAAATCAATAAACAGGATGGCCCTCTATGGTGAAAAACTTTATTGAAGGGCATTAAAGAAACATATGGAAGCATGACACATTTATGAAAATACCCAATTTTGCAAAGATAGTGATTCTTTCCAAAATAATGCAGACGTTTAATGTAAATCCAATCAAAATCCTATTTTTTTGTTTTTGGTAGGATTTTAAAAGTTGATTCTAAAATGTGCATGAAAGTGCTAAAATCCAACTTCAATTCCTGAAGACAAAGAATAAGGGGATATTTGCCCTATCAGATATCAAAACTTGATATAAACTATGATAATTATGAGCATTTGATTTTGATGCAAAATAGGTCTATTAAGTCGACTTAATAGACCAATGTAATAGGATAGCCAAGAAACAATCCTATGTGCAACAGGATAGGTAATAGAATTGGGATTATATATGAGCCAGAAAACCTCAAACCAGTCAAGGTTAATAAACAGTGCTGGGAAAATTAGTCACCTGTTCTGAGAAAGGGATGAAATTAAAAAGCTACTGCATACTGTTAAAGAAAAAAAAAGATATCCCAAGTACATGAAGAACTTTAATATGAGAGGCAAACCTTGTATAAGAAAATGTTGAGAAGTGGCTTTATTACCTCAAGGTTGATAAATACAGTGGATTGATGTTCAATACCCATTACACAATCCTTTTAGGGTACGTCTCTCTCCTGCTTCTGCAAAGTTAAAACTTCTATTTTCCAGACTCCTTTACAAACAGGGCCCTGGGTATTATTTAGGTTCTGTCATTCAGATCATTTGTAAAGATTTGAAAACTGAAAGTGAGGTGCAAGGTACAATTCTTTCTCGAGCGTCTTTGTTTTTTTTTTCGAAGATTTTTATTCATGAGAGACACAGAGAAAGGCAGAAACATAAGCAAGAGGGAGAAGCGGGCTCCCCTTGGAGAGCCTGATATGGGACTCCATCCCAGGACCCAGGGATCACCACCTGAGCCAAAGGCAGATGCTCAACCACAGCCACCCAGGTGCCCCTCTAGCATTTTCATAAAGGGTCTGTTTTTTTCTGTGACAGCATCAGCAGAGAACCTGATAATTTAGTCACACTAGCTTTGTGAAGTTAAGAAGCAAGGGGTGGGTATCCATTGTGCCAGTGCATATTACAGCAGGCACTGTCTGACTCTTGCTCCATGCTGCAGCATGGCAACAGCATCCCGATCATGGCAGCTTTTTGATCACAGCAGTAATGGAATGGTCATGCAGGCCATGGTTTCCTGATGATAGGAGACAGCATCACTGGTCACTGAGTTCTGTGTAATCATTCTTGAAAGTACAACCTAGAGTGTTTCTTCAATATGCTAAAAAAAATTATGCAAGCCATTAATATCTTATAGCAATAAATTCCTTGTCTAAACTCTCTAAATTCAGGATCCCTGGGTGGCACAGCGGTTTGGCGCCTGCCTTTGGCCCAGGGCGGGATCCTGGAGATCCGGGATCAAGTCCCACGTCAGGCTCCCGGTGCATGGAGCCTGCTTCTCCCTCTGCCTGTGTCTCTGCCTCTCTCTCTCACTGTGTGCCTATCATAAATAAATAAAAATTAAAAAAAAAAATAAACTCTCTAAATTCTAGTGGGATTCTTAGTTTTGCTTCTTAACATTTATCAATATAGCCATCATAAATTGTCATCAAGATACCCTGTGAGGAACACAGAAGCCAGGTGAGCAGACTTTAGTCCTTTGTAGGAGAATTCTTCATGCCAATCAGTATCTGAAGAACTTGACTTTTTTCCTTAACTTTTATAAAGGTGTGCTATGCAATTGAAAATTATATCTTCTCGTGGGATCCCTGGGTGGCGCAGCGGTTTGGCGCCTGCCTTTGGCCCAGGGCGCGATCCTGGAGACCCAGGATCAAATCCCACATCGGGCTCCCGGTGCATGGAGCCTTCTTCTCTCTCTGCCTGTGTCTCTGCCTCTCTCTATCTGTGACTATCATAAGTAAATAAAAATTTAAAAAAAATTATATCTTCTCAACATATCTGATTCCAGTTTCCCATTGTCTTCCTCTATAAATTTCAATGAAAATAAAGTGAATGTGCTTAGGAATTACAAAGTGTTCTTTGCCTGTATTACTTTGACATATGGTTTAAGGTCTCCCCTAAGTTGATAAAGTAGGCAAAACTTACAAGGGGAACACTAAAATACACAGAAATATGTTACTCATCATCATACAATGCATTTAGTTTCCAGTTATGGGCTCTATGAAACTAAAATCTGCCATAACCATATTAGTTCTCAAGATTGAGTCTACCTGATAGGTTAAAATACAGAAGTCAGCCACAAGGGCTTAGGGGTCACCTCCCATGGAAAACAAGAAGGCCTTCTTATTCTCACAAATGATGGGACGCTAAAACTGAATCCTCAATTATACATAAGGATTTGGGAGAGTGTCCTTTTTTTATAAACAAGACACAAAAGCTCAAGCCATAAAGGAAAAGACTGACCAACACTTCAACTATAAAAAACTTAAATTCTGTACATTAGAACATACCATAAATGAAGTGAAAAGCCAAAGCACAAATTAGGAGCAAATATTTATAGCACTTATAACCAAGTAGGCATTACTATCTATAATACAAATAGGACTCCCATAAATTACTAAGACTATGCATACAACCCAACAGAAAACCAGGCAAAACCAACATAAGTAGTCATATCACACACACACACAAAAGAAAAAAAAAATGAATTGGCCAGTAAACATATAAATATATACTAAGCCCACTGGTAATCTTGAAAATACAAATTGAGAACCACATTTTAAAAATTGTCTAATAGTTCCAAATGTTGGCAAAGAGGTAAGTATAAAGTGCAAACTGACACAAATATTTATGAAAATAACTTGGAATTACTAGTAAAGTTAAATATACACATACTGGACAACCCAGCAACTGGATTCCTAAGTATATGCCCTGGGAAAATGTTGCACATTTATACCAGGACAAATGTACAGAATTGCTCATAAGCAACATTTTTTATAGCAGCAAAACTCGGGACACAACCAAAATGTCAACTGACAGGTGAACAGAAAAATCAAGTGTAACATTTGCATATGAAAGAATACTATATAATTAACCACTGCTAAGTGAAATAAAATGATGAAATTCAAAAATGTAATACTGTGTGAAAGAAGCAAAACATAGAACAATGCATACAGTATGATTCCATTTATAGAAAGACCAAAAGCAAAAAAGCTAAATCATGGGAATGATTAACATAAAACTCAAGATAGTGGCAACCTCCAGTGGTAGGGTAAAGAGCTGGGATTAAGTCAAAAGAGTGTCATATAGAGGTCTTCAAGATACTAGTAAATGTTCCATTTTTAGTATATGTGCTGCCCTAAGTGAGCATAAGTAAATGTTCTATTTTTAAATTTAGGTGTGGATATGGTCAACATAGCAACAATATTAAGAAAATGGAACACATTTGTATATCTTAAAAAGCAAACTTCTATGAACTTATGTATAATATATATTAAGTAAATAAAGTATATAAAAAAGAATGGGATTATAGACTGCCCTCAGTTGGTAGCATTTGAGGCAATGGAGTGGTTCAAAGGTATATGGGAGTTTTTATTATTTTCTCTTTTTGTATGTTTAAAATCTCCTTAAGAATTGTTTTAATTCTAAACGAGCATTTCTTATCTCAATAGTAAAAAGCAGCTTAGATTTCCAGATTTCCACTCTTATAATGTAGAAAGCTGAAAAGAGCATTGCTGTCACTCTTAGAATGACGGACAAGCTACAACTTCACCCCAATTCTTGACCAGCAGAGCTGAGGTTGCAGGGCCAACCAACTCAGTCTAAGAAGAGAAGATTCGTTAGCATTTGTTCACTTTAAAAAGAAACTACTGACAACAGTAATAACTTAGCTAAAATTTCTAATTAATTGCTAAAAGCTGAGTGTGACCTCAGAAAAGACTATTAAAACCCTGGGGGCCAAAGACAAAAGAAGAATTCACATTCACTCTCAGGCTCCTATCCAAGGACCTCACAGGATGTTTACCAAAAAAAAATTGGAGACATGGTGGGAATCTAAGAAAGTGTCCCTTGTGGCCTCTTGAAGAGGAGAGCAGCAGTGGTTGCAGTAAAGGAACAAAATCCCCACCTGGATCCTTCTCCCCCATTTCTCACATGAACAAAAGTAGCCAAACAAAAGCATCTGTATACCCATATGCAAAAATACTCTTACTTCATCCCACTAAAATTAATTAACTCAATATAGATCATAGAATTTAATGATATAAAAGTGAAAACAATAAAACTACTAAAAGAAAACACAGAAGAAAATCTTTAGGACTTTCATTAGGTAAAGGTTTCTTAGATATGACAACAAAAGCACAATCCATAAAAGAAAAATGTGATAAACTGGACTTTATCAAAATTAAAAATTTCAGCTTTTCTAAAGACAACACTGAGAAAATGAAAAGGCAAGCCATAGACTGGGAGTAAAGCAGTATATATTATTATATGAACATAGGCTCTGATTAAAGATATATAGTAAACCCTGGGTAACCAGTATAAGAACATTTTAAGGTATAAATAATAAGCCAACAGTAGACATAAAATGGCCTCATTAAAAAAAAAAAAAAACAATCTGAAAGAAGAGTTAAAAGAAACATTAAACAAGCAGAACAAATAGAAAGTACCTGGCAAGATGTTATATTTTAATCCACCTACATCAATAATTACTTAAATGTAAACACCTTTAATCAATTAAAAGAATTTGTCAGGTAATGCAAGATCCAATTCTAAGCTGTTTATAAGAAAAACGTTTTAAATAAAAGGATATAAATAGGCAAGAAGTAAAATGATAAATAGGCCTTGTAAAAATTAATCTAAAGAAATATACAGGAACTATATCAAATAAATACTAAATTAACTGAAATAACTAAATATCAGACAAAAAACTTTAAAGAAACATTAACAGAAATAAGGAAGGATAGTACAAATCAATAAAGGGATCAATTTTCCAAGAAGAAATAATAGCCTTAAATATCTATATACAACTAATGAGTCATCTTCAAACTGCATGAAGAAAATCTGACAGAAAGGAAGAAAAAAAAAAACAATTTTACACTCCTCTCAATAATGCAGAACAAGTAGACAGAAAATTAATAAGGATATCAAAGACCTGAACAACAGCATCAACCAATTAGACTAGCTAAACATTTATAGAATACTGTTATCCTAGAGCAAAATACATACTCTTTTCAATTGCACATGAAACATTCACCAAGATAAACTATATTCTAGACCATAACAAAAACTTTAACAAAATTTTTAAAAATGAAATATAATGTATGTTCTAGAAATATAACAGAATTAAACTAGAAATCAGTAATAGAAATGATACCTGGAAAGTCCTCAAATATTTTCAAATAATACACTTATAAATAACCCATGGGTCAAAGAAAAATCACAAGGGAATTAGAAAATATTTCAAACTGAATGGAAATAAGAGCACAATATGTCATATTTCCTTTCAAGCAATACTTAGAAGAAAATACATAGTAGTAAGAGCTTATATTAGAAAATAAACTATCAAATCAGTCTAATCTTCCATGTTAAACTGTAAAATGTAGAATAAGTAGGGGTACCTGGCTAGCTCCGTTGGTAGAGCATGCAGCTCTTGATCTTGAAGTCATGAGTTTGAGCCCTATCTTAGTTGTAGGGATTACTTAAAAAACTTAAAAAAAAACCAAAAACAACAACAACAAAAAAAACTGGAGAGCAAGTAGAAGAAGAAATAAGAACAAAGGAGAACTGAGAATGACAAAAGTAACAGAAAAATTAATGAAACCAAAAGCTGGATTTTTGGAAAAACAATAAAAGTGACAAATCTCTAACCAGGCTAAGAAAAAGATGAAAATGAAAAATATGAAGAAGGAACATCACTACAGATGCTACAGACATTAAAAGGATTATGGAGGGATGCCTGGGTGGCTCAGTGGTTGAGCGTCTGCTTTTGGCTCAGGGTGTGATCCTGGAGTCCCAGAATCAAGTCCCACATCGGGCTCCCTTCATGGAGCCTGCTTCTCCCTCTGCCTATGTCTCTGCCTCTCTCTCTCTCTCTCTCTAATAAATAAATAAAAATGTTTTTTTTTAAAAAAAAGGATTATGAAAAACCAAGAACTCTAAGGCCATAAATTCAAAAACATGGAGAAAATGGACAAATTTCCTATAAAGGCATACACCAAAGCTCACTCAAGTGGAAAGAGATAACCTGAATAGCCCTAAATCTACTAAGTAACTTAAAATTTTAAGTTTAAAATCTTCCAACAAAGAAATCTCTAGGGCGAGGGACCTGCATTGGTAAATTCTACCAAACATTCAAGGAAGAATACCAAATGTAAACTCTTCTAAAAGGAAGGAATATTTCCTGACTCATTTAATGAGGCCAGCATTAACCTGATACCAAATCCAAAGGCATTACATAACTGGAGATCAACACTTTCCATAAATATAGACACAAAAATCTTTAACAAAATCTAGGAAATCATATCCTATGGGATTTATCCCAAGAAACTAAAGTTGATTCCATATTTAAAAATCAATTAATGTAACCTTTCATTTCCACATACTAATGACAAAACTATGATCATCTCAATGGGTACAGGAAAAGACTCTGATAAAATACACCATTCATTCATGATTTAAACACACATACACAAACTCTCTACAAACCAGAAACAGAAAAGAACTTTCTCAACCTGATAAAAGGCATCTAAAAAAAATCCTACCAACCATCCCTAATGGTGGACTGAATACTATTCCCCTAAGATAATGAATAAGGCAAAGATGTCCATTCTCACTACTCCTGCTCAGCACTGTACTAGAAGTCCTAGTCAGTGCTATAGGCAAAACCAAAAAACAAAGTGAAACAACACAAGCAAAAGGCATATGGATTAGAAAGAAATAAGACCATTTCTATTCACAGAACACAAAACTGTCAAAGTAAAAAAATCCCAGAGTCTACTACAGTTTTATCAAAAATTCAATTATTGTAATTTGATAAAAATGTAAGGAAAAAAATTAGATAGAAATCCAACCCTAATTCTTAGGAACTTAAAAACAGATTAGGAAAATACTTCTATCAGTCTAGATATAATCAACCTTTTTAATATTTAAGATTCAATAAAACATATAAATTAGCTCATAAGAAACTGGTTATAATACTTTAAAACAATAAGTTAAAATGTTTTAAAAAGTTATTTTACTTTAAAATACAGGATCTTGAAACATCTCAATGTAGAACTACATTTTATCCATCCTCATTAAATGACAATCATACACAACAGTATGAAAAATATGTTATCAAATATTATGTTCATCAAAAAAGTATCAGGATGGGGGCACCTCAGTGGCTTAGTCAGTCAACCTGCTGCCTTTGACAGGTCATGAACTCAGGGTTCTGGAATCAAGACCTGCATCAGGCTCCCTGCTCAGCAGAGTCTGCTTTTCCCTCACACTCTTGCCACTGGTTTGTGCTCCTCTCTCAAATAAACAGAATCTTTAAAAAAAAAAAAAAAAAAAAAAGGCATCAAGATATACTGAGTGAATCTCTCAGACTGACATTTTTTATTTTTCCTGGATTTGGGTTCCTAATGAATTAATTCAATGTCTACTTGTCCAATAGTCAATTAAAAAGTACCAAGTTGGACTTCTTTTTTTTTTTTTTTTCTTTTTCTTTTTAATTTATGATAGTCACAGAGAGAGAGAGAGAGGCAGAGACACAGGCAGAGGGAGAAGCAGGCTCCATGCACCGGGAGCCCGATGTGCGATTCGATCCCGGGTCTCCAGGATCGCGCCCTGGGCCAAAGGCAGGCGCCAAACCACTGCGCCACCCAGGGATCCCCCCAAGTTGGACTTCTAAAGGGTTTCATAGAAGATATATTAAGTCTAATAATGCACATCATTCAGGTGCATTATTAGACTGTATCTATCTTGATTTAAACTTTGTCACTACTCACAATTTTAAATAAAGGACTGTGCTAGTTATTTTCATGTTAAATATTTTGACAGTAAAACACTTAACTTTTTAGACAGCAAACTAGCTCTTCAGTGATCATTTTTAGCTACTATGAATTGGCTTTGTGGACCCAAATTTAAAAGATAAAAAGAGGCAACTGAATCACCATCATGGGATAGTCAAGGTTTCTACTTTCTAATGCATTGTTTTGATGGGGATTCACTCAACACTAGAGAAAAACAAGGCCTCCCAGAGGCTTCCATAGATATGGTAAGTCTTAAGGAAGAGTAAATAACTTAACTTTGATAAAAAGGCATCTATTTTTTTTTTATAAAAAGGCATCTAAAATAACTATCTAAAAAAATCTATTATCCCCCAATGTTCTTCATTTTAAAATAATACAAAAAAATAAGAATACAGCCAGTAGTAAAGATAAAAATACCACAGCTTATTTTGCTGAAATTTTTTTTTGCTGAAATGTTTTAATATAAAAAAAAAAAACTCAAAGAAAAAAGTCTAGATTTTATACACAAGTACAAATGGTTTCAGTTCAATTAAATGAATGTTACGATTTAAAAAAAAAAATCAAGTACAAAACAAGTATACAAAAATATATACCAAAAAAGAAACCAAACAAACCTGTCATAAAAATTTTGCAGAAACACAGGTAGCTTGGGATTTTTTATTTTAAATAATACGCGTTTAAAAACTCATTAGTTCAGGAAAGCTATAAATAGCACTATAATCCAAAGAGAGTACCCAAAGTTTATACAGGATTTAGACTAAGGATAACCTAATTTACCCATAATATGGTCTAAATCTATAATCTTAATAAAAAAAGTGTAGTGTTCACTAAAAGCCAAACAGATGCCAGACTGCCTGTGTTTGAATTCAGCTCTACCTCTATAACCAAAGGCAAGGCATTATGCTTGCTTTCTACCATCCTCTCTGTAAACTGGGGATAATATCCTTCATACTGTTTTTGTAAGGATTAAATGAGGTAAAAATGCCTGGTATTACATAAAAAGCAAATATAAAAGTACTATTATCCTGATATTTTCAAGACGTGATATGATTTTCACATCTCTTTATAGCATCCTTTGTTGTATATAAGATATTAGAAAATTTGAAAGGGACAAAACCTATAATCCTTAGTGCTTATATACAAATTCCTGTTGATACCTCTGTGAAAACTAAACTCCCTTTCCCACAAGAGGAGTAAAACATTATTAAAATATTCTTGTCTCAAAAAAATAAGGTCCTTGAAACTCTACCTTCATCCCAATATAAATTATAGCTGCTCTGATTAAATATTTACAAATTGAGTTAGGTTTAGATGAAGAGTGTTCTTAAATGGTAATCTGTTCTGGGATTTAATTGCCTTGCTATTATTTACATTTTCTAAGTGCATACTTTGTTTGTGTGAAGTGAATACTTGTTAAGAACATTTTTCCCGTCTCTAGATTCAGCATGTATCAAAGTAATCTTAAAAGTATGGAACACAAATTACTTGCCTTAGAAAAGACAGTTTATTGCATGTATAAAAGCTCAGAGTGGCTTTTGGAAAGATCAAAAGAAAGTAAATACACTAACCATTCAGTTCTTTTGCACTTTATTTTTATATGCATACATGTTTCAAGAAAACAGAAATTTCAAGATACAGAGTACAGCATATCAAATGAAATCATTCAGAATTATTTGAAGTAACAGTATAAAGTACATGTATAGGATACATTATATAATTTATTCTGAGGTTTCAAAAAACAGTGTTTTTGGTTTTAAAATTCTGATACCATTATTTACTATAACGTTCAAGTAACATATTTCAAGTTGTTTTTTAAAATAATAACTAAATTAAGACATATCTCTACGATGATCTGATAGATGAGCTGCCTTTACCACGATCTTCAAAATAGTGCTGTTCAATTCTTCTACAGAAAGCAAGGAGGTTGCTGTAGTTTTTCACCTTCTCAGAAAGTTCATCATTGGTCAATTGTGTGGTAAGAATGGTATACAAATGGCCAAATACTAGTGCATCTAGTTCAGTAGGCCTAAAACAAAAGTAGAAATGAGAGTAACATGAACAGCATTTACCTTGTATGGCAAAATATACATTACTTTTTAAAACATTTTATTTATTTAAAAGAAAAAGTTGTATAAGAAATAAATCCTACCTCAACTTGACAGAATTTATTTTGTTTTTACTTGGAGTTTCTGTTGTAAGATATGAAAAAAACCTTTTAAATTATAATTTGCTAGTTGCGTGACTTGCTTTTTAAAGTAGTACGTTGTTAAAAAAATTAAAAAATAATAAAGTAGTATGTTGTTAAAATAACATTGGTGTAATTCATTTTACTCATTAATTTATCCACTAAAAAATATAGCAGGTCTCCAGTATACTAGGAACCATGCTAGAGATGTTAAGAACATGAAAGATATTCTAAGACATGGACACAAAACATAAATTACAACACAATTTAGTAAGTGTTTTAATAGATGCATAAACAAAATTCTATCAAAGTACAAGGCTATCACTGTGGCGCTAGGACAAATGACACCTGATTACCCAATTATATATTAACAACATAATTTAATTTTAATTTTACAACTTTTAAATTAATTTAGCTTTCATTTTTTAAAAAAGATTTATTTATTTATTGGGGTGGAGGGGCAAAAGGAGAGAAATGAGAGAATCTCAAGCAGACTCCCTGCTGAGCTCAGAACCCAATGGTCATGACCTGAGTTGAAATCAAGCGTTGGACCCTTAGCTGACTGGGCCACCCAGGCACCCCAATAATTTGGCTTTCTGAAGGAGAGATAAAGATGGCTTCAACAAAAAATTTTCTAGGGTATTTTTTCCTTCAATTATATATTAGTAACAAAAAATTGAAATTTATCTATAGATGAGGCATCACCAAACTACATTATACATTATATTAAAATAATTGCCAATAATATTAAAATATTACTAAAGGGAGAAAATATCACAATAATGAACTAATTATTGCTGTCAGTCCCATAGTGATAAAGTTTTTGAGAAAATGTGTGTTAGCTTACCTAAATGTGAAAGTATGTTCCAATAATCTGGTTTGGAAGAACAGATTTTGGGGTCCATCAAATCTGAGTTTGGATCCTAACTCTGCCACTTACGTACTAGCTATGTGGCCTTGATCACTAATGATGAATGACCTCATGCTGTTGCGTGGTTTTAAATACCTCTTCAAGCCAATAATTCCCCAATATTTATCTCCAAACCCAGTCCCTCCCTTAACATCAAAAATCATAAATTCAAATGTAATTCCCCAATATTTATCTCCAAACCCAGTCCCTCCCTTAACATCAAAAATCATAAATTCAAATGTCTACATAACATCGCCACCCATATGCTGAATAAGCATCTCAAACTTGCACATCTCATATTCCCAAAATAAAAGGTACCATTATCTACTCAGCTATTTGAGCCAAAAATCTCACGGTTTCTTGAGTCTTCTCTTCTTCTATTTCTCTTACCCTTTCATACCCATCAGCAAGTATTGCAAGACACAACCACCAAGTATGTCCTGATTTATCTCTCTCCATTATCATCTACTCTGAGCCACTATCATCTCTCACTATAACCTTCCTGCTTCTATTTATTGACCACATAGTAGCCAGAGTGATTTTTTTTTAATGTCACCAGACCATACCACTCCAAGCATAAACTATTCCAATGAATATCCATTCTATTTACATGGATATGCCAAACTTCTTACCTGTAGCAAACAAAGCCTAGACAACCTGGCCCCTGCTTCTCTTCAATCTCATCTCTTACCACTGTCAACACACAACCCATATTGGCCTTGCCTCCTCCATTTGAACAGATCAAATTCAAGCCCACTTAGGGCTTGACCCAATTATTCCTGCTATCTGGAACACTCTTCCCTTAATTTCACATTGCTGGCTCCTTCTTGTTTTTCAGAGTAAGGCTTAAATGTCACATCTGAACACCCAAACTAAAGCGGACATGCAGCCACTTACTACTGTGTGAGCCTATCTGAATTCTCCATGTAGTACTTAATACTATCAATATCTGTTGTTAATTGCCTGTCTCCCTCTCTGCTTGTTTCCTGCTGTGTTCCCAATACTTAGAACAATGTCTGGGACAAAGAGTTCTTAATAAATGTTTTGAATGAATAAAAAGGTGATGCATTTTTCATGCCACACTTTAACTATGTCCACTTAACTGATGATACTCTAAGCTTTCAGAGGTAACACTGCATATCTCTCTTATATCCCTACTTCTTAGAAAAGGATCAGAGGAACTGAATCACAGTATTTGCTAAATGCAAGGGGAGAGAAAGCATCCTGCCTAAAGTATGCAGGACATTTAATTTGTCAAGAGTACTTATTCTTTCAAAGCCTTCCCTTTTTTTGGCACATTCATGAAGAATTAGTAACAAAGTCAGATGTGTCCTTGGACTTAACAGCATCATGATTAATATCATTAGAAATGAAGAATCAATAATAAATGGATACCTGAAAAGAACCAGGGATGTAGAAGGTGGATAAATGTAGAGGTACTTTGCGAGAAGTAATATAAACACTAACTCTTCCATATCCCTAAGCATATTTCTTAAAAGGTGTTATCTCACCAATTTAAGATTTATTTTTTCCCTAATTATGTAGGGTTAACTACTTTTTGCTTCTTTTTTTTTTTTTTTAATTTTTTATTTATTTATGATAGTCACACACACACAGAGAGAGAGAGAGAGAGAGAGAGAGAGAGAGAGGCAGAGACACAGGCAGAGGGAGAAGCAGGCTCCATGCACCGGGAGCCTGATGTGGGATTCGATCCCGGGTCTCCAAGATCGCGCCCTGGGCCAAAGGCAAGCGCCAAACCACTGCGCCACCCAGGGATCCCAACTACTTTTTGCTTCTTGAAGTAGATCATTAAAAAAGTGAATTTGTTTCCTGATGCAACTTTCAGTGATAAAATTGTGT
Organism: Vulpes lagopus; assembly: GCF_018345385.1. NCBI lineage: Eukaryota > Metazoa > Chordata > Mammalia > Carnivora > Canidae > Vulpes > Vulpes lagopus. The sequence goes on along the minus strand of NC_054834.1, from coordinate 99,538,383 downwards.
GTCCGTTATCAATAAATGAAGGCTCTGAAGGAGTTTAAGTGTACATTCAAACTAGAGTGGTCTAGACGTATCCCTGAAGTGGTCAAATGTTATTTTCTGCAAACATATATCCATATAACTCAAAAGGTGCTGAATTATATAGGTAATGAGCATATTGCAACTGATCTCTTGTTACATAAAGACAGCAACTGTGTGGCAAGTTACTTTAGAACATCTAAGAAGGGGGATCCCTGGGTGGCGCAGTGGTTTAGCACCTGCCTTTGGCCCAGGGCGTGATCCTGGAGACCCAGGATCAAATCCCACATCGGGCCCCCGGTGCATGGAGCCTGCTTCTCCCTCTGCCTATGTCTCTGCCTCTCTCTCTCTCTCTCTCTCTCTGTGTGACTATCATAAAAATTTAAAAAAAAAAAAAAAAATGTTTAGAACATCTAAGAAGGAGTAGAATACAATATACTAAATCAAATGAAACACATATACTTAACTCCCAATGCCTATTTTTTAATCTTTACAAATTTTAGCAATTACTTATATTAATTTAGATATATATGACATATATAAATTACCAATTCCTGTAATTCTTTCTTTTTGAAAAGTCCACTTGTGGTAGTGGTGCTACAACTGTAGATCATTACTAAAACTCAGAGTCATAAACATAAAAGTTTTACCATATGTAAAAACCATATGCCTGATTTTTTTTAAAAAAAGCAATAAACTCAGAAAAACATTTGCAATTCATGAGACAAGAAAAAAAACCCACACTTTGCCCAATATTTGTACTGTTTAATTGAGCCAAGATCTTAATGTACATTGTTTTAATTACCTTTCCTTCAAAAAAAAAAAAAATTTACCTTTCCTATACCCTATAAAGGGACATTTCCACCCTTATGTTTACTAGGCAGGAGTTGCAATTTGAATGCTGATAGCAACTCTCTTCCTAAGACTTTTAACATCTTTCATTTATATTACATGAATCTTTATAGACTTTTATTAGAAAAATATCCCAGGATCATAAATATATTTTTAAGATTCTAAGAAATGTGTTGCCTTATCTTGCATTATCATTCTTTCTACATTTCCATTGGTTGGTTATTATTATTCTTTTTTTCCCCTAGTTTTACTGAAAATAATTGACATGCATCAGTGTATAAGTTTAAGGTATACAGTATGATGGTGTAATTTACATATATGATGATTATACCAAAAGTTCCAGCTAATATCAGTTATCTACTATTCTTTCATTTGAATATCAAAATAAAAATACCGTAAATGTGAATGTTTTCCTACTCTTTCCCACTTAAAATTGTTCTATACTCAACTTTTTGCTTTCTTTATTATGATTGCATATTTCTTTCTTCCTGATACCTTTCATAGTCAGTCTAGTTTCAAATACATTAATTTTGTCTCAATGTTCAGTAATTTTTCTTAAACTGTTAACTTGCCAGGTCTTCATGCTACTAGAGATAACCTACATATGCCATATCTTTATATATTGATCATTGATCTCAGGACTGTCATTCAAGTTTGTAAATCAAGCCCCTTGCCATCAACCTTTTTTAGATTTTGCCTTTGAAATTTTGAACGATTTTCCCTTAATTTTCTCAAATAGTGATTTTTTTAATTATTTTTTTATTTTTTAAATTATTATTAAAGTATAATTGACCTACAATGTTAGGTTAGCTTCAGATGTACAACATACAGATTCAACAACTCTATACATTACTCAATGCTCAACCACAATAACCATAGTTTATACATTATCACAATATTATTGACTATATTCTCTATGGTGTACTTATTTATTTTATAACTAGAAGTCTGTACCTCTTTTTTTTTTTTTTTTTTTTTTTTTTTGAAGTCTGTACCTCTTAATCGCCTTTATCTATTTTGCTTATCCCTCCTGCCCACCTCCCTTCTAGTAACTGTCAGTTTGGTTTCTGTATTTAAAAGTCTGGGTTTTTTGGGGTTTTTTTGTGGTTGTTGTTGTTCATTTGTTTTGTTTTTTAGATTCCAAATGTAAGTAAAAAATTTTTTCAAATATAAGTAAAATTATATGGTCTTTCTTTGTCTGATTTAAATTTTAGCATAATACCCCTGAGGTCCATCCACGTTGCTGCAAGTGGCAAATCTCATTCCTTACGCTTAATAATACATATAGCACATATTATATATTTTATATATGTGTGTATATATAAGTGTGTATACATATATATTTACATACTTTCTTTAGTCATTCACCTATTGATAGATACTTGGCTTGCTTCTATTTCTTGGCTATTACAAATGATACTGTAAAAAACATAGAGGTGCATATATCTTTTCAAATTAGTGCTTTCATTTTCTTTGGGTAAATATCCAGTAGTGAAATTACTGGATCATATTTCTATGTTTAATTTTTTGAGGAAACTCCATACTGTTTTCCACAATGGCTGCACCAATTTACATTCCCATCAATAGTGTACAATTTCTCTATCCTCACCAATATTTTTTATTTCTTGTCTTTTTGATATGAGCCATTCTGATGGTAAGGTGGTATCTCACTGTGGTTTTGATTTGCATTTCCCTATTGATCAGTGATGTGAAGCATCTCTTCATGTGTCTGTATGTCTTCTTTGGAAAAATATCTGTTCAGGTCCTCTGCTCATCTTAAATCAGATTAGTTTGCTGAATTATAGAAGTTCTTCATAGATTTTCTCTATTAGCCTCATATCAAATATATCATTTGCAAATATCTTCTTCCATTTAGTAGGTTGCCTTTTTAATTTTGTTGATGGTTTCCTTCACTGTGCAAAACCGTTTTATTTTGGGGTAGTTCCAAGTTTATTTTTGCATTTGTTTCCCTTGCCTGAGGAGACATACCAATAAATATGTCGCTAAGGTTGATGTCTAAAGCATTACTGCTTATGTTTTCTTTTAGTTTATGGTTTCATGTCTCACATTTAGGTCTTTAATCCAGTTTATTTTTGTGTGTGGTATAAGTAAGTGGTCCAGTTTCGTTCTTTTACATGTAGCTGTCCTGTTTACCCAACACCATTTATTGAAGGCTGTCCTTTTCCCCATTGTATATTTTTACCTACTTTGTCAACTGACCACATATGTGTGAGTTTATTTCTGGGCTTTCTATCCTGTTCCATTGATCTATGTGTCTGATTTGGTGCCAGGACCATACTGTTTTGATTACTATAGATTAGGAGTATATCTTGAAACCTGGGATTAAGATACCTCCAGCTTTGTTCTCCTTTCTCAAGATTGCTTTGGCTATTTGAGGTTTTTTATGATTCCATACATACTTTGGGAATATTTGTTCTAGTTCTGTGAAAAGTGTTATTGGTGTTTTGATAGGGATTGCATTCAATCTGTAGATTACTTTGGGTAGTATGTACATTTTAACAATACTAATTCTTCAAATCCATGAGCATGCTAAATCATTCCACTTGTGTCATATTAAATTTCTTTCAACAATGTCTTATAGTTTTCAGAGTATAGGTCTTTCACTTCTCTGGTTAAATTTATTCCTTGGCATTTTTATTCTTTTTGATGCAACTCTAAACAAGATTGTTTTCTTAATTTCTGTTAGTGCATAGAAATGCAGTAGATTTCTATATATTAATTTTGCATCCTGCAACTTTACTGAATTCATTTATGAGTTCTGATAGTTTTTAATGGAGTCTAGGATTTCTACATATATTATCAGGTCATCTGCAAATAATGACAGTTTTACTTCTTCCTTAACAATCTGGATAGAGATGCCCAAGTGGCTCAGAGGTTGGGCACCTGCCTTTGGCTCAGGGTGTGATCCCAGATTCCAGGGGTTTGAGTTCCATATTGGGCTCCTTGCATGGAGCCTGCCTCTCTGTGTCTCTCATGAATAAAAAAATAAAATCTATAAATAAATAAATACATACATACATACATACAATCTGGATGTCTTTTATTTCTTTGTGGTAAAAGTGGTAGAATGGATATTCTTGTCTTGTTCCTGATCTTAAGGAAAAAACTTTCAGTTTTTCACCATTGAATTTGTTAGCTGGATTTTTCATATACGGCCTTTATTATGTTGAGGTATATTCCCTCTATGCCCACTTTGTTGAGTGTTTATCATAAAGAGATGTTGTACTTTAAGTACCTTTTCTGCATCTATTGAGATGATTAAATGGTTTTTATCCTTCCTCTTATTAATGTGTTGTATCATACTGATTGATTTGAGAATAATGAACCACCCTTGCATCCATGGAATAAAGCCCACTTAATCTTGAGGTGCCTGGGCGGCTCAGTCAGTTGAGCATCCATTCTTGATTTCAGCTTAGGTCATGATCTCAGGGTTGAGAGATCAAACCCCAAGTTGGGCTCCATGCTCAGAATGGAATCTGTTTGAGATTCTCTCTCTCCCTCTGCCCCTCCCCCTGTTCACATGTGCATGCTCTCTCCCTAAAATAAATAAATCTTTTAAAAAGATAAAATAAGTCCCACTTAATCTTGGTGAATGATCTTTTTTTTTCAATTTTACTTATTTATTCATGATAGACACACACACAGAGAGAGAGAGAGGCAGAGACACAGGCAGAGGGAGAAGCAGGCTCCACGCAGGGAGCCCGACGTGGGATTCGATCCCAGGACTCCAAGATCAGGCCCTGGACTGAAGGTGGCGCTAAACCACTGAGCCACGGGGGCTGCCCAAAGATCCTTTTAATGTACTGTTGAATTCAGTTTGCTAACATTTATTTGTTGAGGATTTTTGCATCTATGCTCACCACAGGCACTAGCCTAGTTTTCTTTTTTTGTAGTATCTTTGCTTGGTTTTAGTATCAGAATAATGCTGGTCTTATAGAATGAATTTGGAAGTTTTCCTTCCTCTCCTATTTTTGGGAATAGCTTGAGAAGAATGGGTATTAACTCTTCTTTAAATATCTGATAGAATTCACCTGTGAAACTGTCTGGTCTTGGACTTGTTGGGAGTGTTTTGATTACTGACTTAATTTCTCAAATGGCAATTTCTTTATTGAATAAACCTCAGTAAAATCCAATTCCTCCCCGAAATTTTTTGTCTTAAGATTCCCATGTATAATTTTTGTAGCATTTCCTCAATACCCTTTCCTATCAGTATATGAGGGTATATTTTCAAGTTTTACCATTTAATAGTTATTTAGCAGTACTCTTTTTCAAACATAACTCCTCTTCCAATTTCTCAATTTAAACTACTTTTAACCAACATTTATTGATCCTCTGCTGACAAATAGGTTTTGTTTAGAAAACACACAGACCTGCAAGGAGCTCATAAATGCTTTACAACAGTATAATTCATTCTACCCTGACTACACTTAGGGGAAAAAAGGTATAAAAATAACACTTTAAGAAAAGTTTTACTTTTTCATTCCAGGTCCATGCTCACCACATGAAAAAGAACAAATGATTTAGCAGCCTTTGGATAGATGTTTTAACAGATATCACAGCAGCAAGACAGCTTGGATACAGCAGGAAATACAGATTTTGTTATAGCTGCATTTCAAATATATGATTTAAATACTTAAAAGGCTACCCACACTAAATATGATAAATGATAAAAAAAAAAAAAAAAAGTCCACCAGTGTATCTATCTTGTGTTATTTCTAATTTCCCTCAATTTCACTTTCCTAAATTTTTCTTTCTACCATTTATCTTCTTGGTCCCCTTTTCCCAATTCCTGTTCTTGCTCCAGGATCTCCTCACCCACCCTTTCCCCTTCTCTCACCAAGTAAAACTACTAAATTCTTTTCAATGAGTCCTCTCAACATCCCCAGGAAGTTAGCCTAGGAGAAAAATTCATTCTAATTTTAGAGGGTACTGGGAGGATACATAGAGAAATAAAGTAGCAAGCTGCTGAAGTCCGGTATATATTAGAGCCAAGAACAGAATTCAGGGCCACCAACCTGGAATCCAATACTACCTTATTGAGACTTAAGCCATGCTCTATTCACTAAAGTACAGTATCTCACAAAGTAATGATGCCTGACAGATAGAAGTGAGGAAAAGACTCTCATATCAGAGTGAAAACACAAATTATTTTTTCCTAATTACAGTTTACTATTAATTAGAGAATGGGGTAAAACTAAAATTAAAAATGAAATCTATTTTTCAATCGTTAGGGGAAGATGTTTATGTAAGTATCATACAAGGTAAAATTATTTCAGAAACCTACACCTTCATATCAATTAAGCAGTTCCTTCACAGCAAACCTTTGGTTTTGTGTTTGTTCTAAATCTTGATTTTTTCATTACAAGCTTAAGTATAATTGTACCCTAATAAAAAGAAAACTGTTGTGACAGGTCCACTAAATCACATGCTCAATGATACCTGGTTATGAATGAAGTCTCTGACACAGAGTTTAAATGAGAAAAATAAGTCTCCCATGAAGGCAGCATGCATAACAAAACTACCTCCTAACACAGAATGATGCAATTCAAACAATAAAACACACTACTGGGCTTTTCAGGCCCTAAGAATTCCTGTCAGCAAGAAAAGGAACTACTTGGTACTAACACATGGATATATTTCTTTTGTGTCAGAGACTAAACAAATAGACTCTGCATAGCAAACATCACTAAAAACAGGAACACAGCTGGAGAAGCTTTACCTACCAGGATTTCATGGTTTCAATTCTATGACCTTTGTGCTTCAGAGATCAACAGACCCCAAATTTCATATGTAGTACACACATTAATATAAAAATATTTCCAAGCTATCATCCTTGTCATTTTTGCTACAAATATTAGTATCTCTCCCAAAAGATGTTTGATATGGCTACAGAAGATGAATGCCTATAAAGATATAATAGCAAATAAACCTTTTTAAAAAGTATCAATCTAAAAAGCAAAAATTTGTACTACGGAGCCTAGAAAAGGCTAGAGTTTCTAAATAAAACACTGAGATTAAAATGTTAATTTAAGCCCATCTTAAACTGGATCACAGGAGGATTCTGATATATTAAAATTATAACTGTTTTTAAAAAAAGAGGAAAACTCAACTTTGCCTATAATATTACTCTTTGAGATTACAAAATAATTGTCTTTATGAAACATAAAGTAATTTATATATATGTGTGTGTGTGTGTGTGTGTGTATATATATATATATATATATAATCTATAACCTTCATGCTTTCTATGCTTTACAAATATTTTCATTAAATTTAAAAGATAAGTTCAAAATAGTGCTTGTCCATCCAACAAAATTTTTAATTGTTTAGTTTTCTGATCCAGGGAGACCCAGGGTATCACCGTATATAAACAAAGATGGTTATACTTTATGTTTTAACAATATTTTGCAAATGAATTTTGTTACGATGATGTAGTTCCATACACAGCACCTCCAACTACCCCTAGTGGTATATTTATATCATAAAATAATGACTGGTTTACATGTCTGCCCTTAAGACTAATTTTTAATGGCAATTACGTCATAGAAATTTTAGTCTCCCAGAGCCTCAAGCTGTGCTTGATAACCAAGAAATGCTAAGTAAATGTTTAATGAGGGCAAAAATGAAAAATAAAACAAAATGTCTTCACAAATATTTCTTGATAAAACAATTTCTATGATAAAATAAGCTTGTAATCTAACAACATAGAAAAGCAACTAACTTAAAAAAAGATAAAGTTTCTTACTGCTTATTGAAGAAATATGGTTGTGTTCCCAGTCTTTGAGAAAGCGCTTGACAGCACTGGTCTACATCTTCTAAGACCTAACAGAGGCAACAGACCCCCCAAAAATATTTAAATTAGTAAAACAATAAAATATGTCTACAATCTGTCTCACAGTTTATAACAAAAATGTAAATTTAGGTGACCTTTTATCATATATTTAGATCAGACAATAAAACACATATAGAACATAAGTAATACTTTCTATGTAAGAAACAGGAAGAAAATTTGAAACTTCCCTTTAAACACAAGTATATTTAAATTACTTTATAAGGATTACTATTTAGAAAGTTGTTTTTTTTTTTTTTAAGATTTTATTTATTTATTCATGACAGAGAGAGAGAGAGAGGCAGAGACACAGGCAGAGGGCAAAGCAAGCTCCATGCAGGGAGCCCAACATGGCACTCGATCCCAGGACTCCAGGATCATGCCCTGGGCTGAAGGCAGGCGCTAAACCGCTGAGCCACCAGGGCTGCCCTAAGAAAGTTTTTATCTCAAAACTCAACCCCTTACAAAAATGTATTCCTGAATCCATATATTCAACTGACTTTATGTATGTAAAAAAATGTGCTTCATAAAGATGACACTGCTGACCCACCAGGAGTAAAAGCGTTTGAGTTGTTTTCCCAGTAGTGGAGATGGATTTTATTTACTGGATCCCTATTCATCTACCCAATCCCCCTATGGCCAATGGCACACATCGGTAAACTGGCTGGCAAGGACTATGAGCAGACTTGAAAAAGAGACATTATTAGTTTAATGATTGAATTAGTTCAATCTTATAACTTTGACAAGCTATGTATTTTTTTAATTTTGCTACTTCAGTAAATTTAAGACCAAAAAAAAAATAGATATTAAGTGCTGTATTTAACAAGGTTTTTTTTTTAAGCTCTGATGCTGCAGATCTATATTTATTGACATAAAAGTTGCCCACAATGCATTGGTGAATGGAAAAAAATTAGATCATAGAGTGCAAGGTATAATATGATCCCATTTAAGGAAAATGTCACTAAGAGACATCTAGAAGAATGTTCTCCAAATAGTCAGCAGTGGCAATTTCTAGGTGGTAGGATTTCAAACAATTTCTATTTCCTTTTTTAATTTTTCTGTATTATACAGTTTGTTTTATAATAAGCATATGTGATTTTTATAAAACAAAGAAAAACCACTTCGCGTCAGAAAAAATAAGCGCAAATGTTTTCTCAATTTTTTTATTATGTTGAGATATTTAAAGACTACCGATACAAAAAATGAATTTAATGCATTAAAGTTGAGGAAACCCTCAACTTTGAGCCTGAACTCACCTGGTCCAGAGTCTTGTTACCCCATCCAATAGCTTTCATCTTACGCTTGACTTCCCACTGTTTCTGATAGGCCAAAATATGATTCAAAGGCCAAGGGTAAGGAGATCCATATCTAGCATGAGTGATCTAGAGCAAAAAGACTTTGTAAGAAACATGATTCTTTCTAAAAACAAAGAAACATGATTCTTTCTAAAAACAAAACAAAGCCTTTCTAAAAACATTTTTACAAACAGAATCCTTAGGAAAACATATTTTTGGAACACAAATACAGCTATCTGAAAAAAATACATAGCTTGCAATCTAAAAAATTAAAATTTCAAACCATTCCTTTTAAAAATATATAAACTTTTATGTACTTTGCAACCAGTTAAATCAAACAATGACACATAGCTTCCCTAAAATGTATGTGCAAGCAAAATTAAAGTAAGTGAAAAACTATATCACTAATGGTATAAACCACAATGTTTCATTTATGAGCAGGGACTTACGATTCTGAGCAAAAGTGTTTTCTCATTAAATTTTAATTAAGATAAATGCTGCAGAACCACTCACCTCCCCTACTGTAGCTTCATCACACCACTGGAGATACAACTAGGAACAAAAGAACAGTCACTAAAACTTTAGAATATCAAAAAGAAAATGGATAAAATTATTTTTGGCCATGGTGATTTTTTATAAGCCAACTTTATAAAAGTCACATATATTTGAATTTTTCCACCTCTAGCTAATGTTGCTATACAGAATTATTATATTTAATTAATGGTAGTACTTCCTAAAAGTATTTCTTATTCACATAGTATATCTAAATGCCGCTGAAGTATTTTACAGATACTATTTAAGTAAAACTCCCAAGGCCAAAGTCAAATAATGATTGGTCAAGAATCACTCCTTTCTACAAATAGAAAAAAACCATATCTGAAAATGTCAGACAACTTATTCAAACATAATAACCAAATAATTTCAGTACCCATCCTAGGCCTAGAATTGCTTGACTATATTCCTATTTCCCAATAACTTTAAAATAACCCATAAGACATGATCTTTTATGAGAGGAAAGCTTCTTTTCAAGGTCTATTATCTTCTATTATACCTCTGCAGTCAACAGCATATTGTTGACCAATTCCATGTAGGCTTTCATTTCTGCTTTTTGGACTTCATCCAGCCCATCACTAAGAGAATGGCCCTAAAGGAAATTTTAAAAAATTTAAAAGAGCATCATATTAAATAGACAAAAACTTTCAGTTATCTTACTACCAAGTAGTATCAATGTTTTTACTTCATCGATGTTTTTACTATAAATGTCTAATAAATTTCCAAAATATCTAAAATAAAATTTTACATGAAAAAGTTAATACTCCATCACTACAAAATATTGATAAATATTAATAAATATTAATGGCATATTTATATGCCATTATAAAAATGTATCTTTCAATAGACAAAATTACATTATCAATTATTTCACAAGAGAAAAAAACAAGAATGGTCAGTAAACCTGCGGTTTTTCTTTTTTTTAGAGACTAACCTTATTAGTAATAAATGCCAAAAGACTGATATTTATTGTTGCTTATTAAGTGATCAAAGGTGAAAAAGAAAGCTAGTAAAAGTATAGGGAAAGAGACACTAATTTAAAAATTCTAAAATACTATAATAATGAGTAGATGCATAAAATGGTATAACCCTTCAGTTCAATCCAGCCATCTGTGGTGAGACTTTAAAAATGTATATAATATCACAGTATCACGCTTAGGAATTTATCCTAAGGAGATAATCTGACAAGTGTACAAAGCCATCTGTAGAAGAATATTTATCTTAACACTCAATAAGAGCCAAAAACTGACAATTTAGGTGTCCATCAATAAAGGCTTAAGTAAATAAATTATAAAACATCCATACAAAAGAATACTATACAATAATTTAGAAGGATGATATGTTACCCATAATGTTAATGGAGGTTGTCCTTATAACCACTAAAACCTAAACTGAATTCAAATGTATACACTAATATGTTCAACTTCTAAATATATCCTATGTCTACCTTCTCAAATGTTAACCTGACATTTTGTAACAACCAAAGTTTCCATTTGTGACCAAAACTCGTGTGAGTTAGAATATTATCTACCATTTTGTAAAGATCAAATTACATCTTTAGCTATTGATTTACATTATGGGGAAAAAAAAAAACTTACGCTTTAGAAATATTTCTCCACTAGTTTATATTGGCATTTTATAAAACTAGGTTAAAATCAATACAAATGTTAAGACACACTTAACAATGATGAATGACTTATTTAAGACTAACTGTGATCAAATATATTTAATATCTTTTTTATTACCTTGGCTTTAACGAATTGGACTATTGGACCAAGTTCTGATACTACTTGATTTCCTACATGAATAAAAGGTACTTTACCTGTGGAAGAAAAAAAAAAATGTATGAAAACACTTTCAGTAAATTAAAACAAAAATAGAATCTGTTTTATTAATATGCTGATTTCATAACCCTATAACTTTTGAAAAGTATAGTTAAATGTGTATGTGAAATTCTATAAGTTTTTAAACAAGTACTGATTAATTTTAAAAGAAAAAGGAGATTCATTTCTAGAGTTCTCACTTGTATGTGATAACTGATCACAATATTCCCTTTTTAGAACTAACACTAACAAATCGCTATATAGCAGCAGTAAATACTAATTATTCAAATTAAAAGAACCAAGGCAGGACATTGGTCCACAACCACTATTAGATTTAAAAGAAATGTAATGGGGCGTTCTCTTCAGAATACAATGAATCAATCTGTACTTTAAATTACATTTAAGAAGACTTCTTTTTTATATCTACTTTTAAATCTTAGACACCATTAAGTTCAATATTTTAAGCATATAATGGTATAATAATAAATGTCTTTGACTAAAAAAATATCAGGCATTAAGAGAACTAACAATCTTTGAAGGTATGATAGTTTATGAATTATAATACAAAGTATGTTCCCAGACACATCTGAGGAAAAAGAAATAAGTATGCTTATAAAAACTGGCTTCTCTAACTAACTGTCACATTAAAAAAGTATTTCATTTTTATAAATACTAATAGTTGATGAAATTATCAGAGATAATGAAATAGTCTCCAAATAGCAATAAAGTTCACCCCAAAAGCTAGAGGATGAAACTTGCTATCAGACCTAGTTCAAATAGAGTTCACACTAACAGCAGGCTTCTTCATGGTCCTTTTTAACAGATTCACTCCTCTCTGTCTCACTCAGGCCAAGGGTAATGGATGAGGTGCATAGCACCAACAAAAGCTTCAGTCTATATCCATAGGATAACATGCATTACAAAAGAAAGGCAGGCCCCTTCAGGGAAATAACAACTCAATAGATATATTTAGAAGACATTTCCATATTACCAATATAAAAACACTGAATTCCACAGTTCTTTTTCCTACTGCTTTATAAATCTTGCAAAAAAGAATTTATCTAGAGTATTAGGTCATACTGTTTTTTAACTTGGTATAAAATCTTTGTAAGTACAAAATGCTAGAAATAGTGCAGGTCCTCTGAGATAAAATGATCTGAGAATGAAAACGATGTGTGGATAAATGCCTAAACTGAAGGCTATTTTTAGGTTTTAACACTTTGAAAGCCAAGTATATTTCTCATTTTCAATATTCAGTTTGCCTTCTTGGAAGAAGGAGTTTGTATTTTCTTTCTCTTTCTTTCTTTCTTTCTTTCTTTCTTTCTTTTTCTTTGTTTCTTTTCTTTCTTTCTTTCTCTCTCTCTTTCTTTCTTTCTTTCTTTCTTTCTCTCTCTCTCTCTCTCTCTCTCTCTCTCTCTCTCTTTCTTTCTCTCTCTCTCTCTCTTTCAGATTTGCTTTATTTATTCATGAGAGACACAGAGAGGCAGAGAGAGAAGCAGGCTCCGGATGGGGAGCCCAATGCAGAACTCGATCCCAGGACCCTGCGTTCACACCCTGAGCCGAAGACAGACAATCAACTGTTGAGCCACCAGGCACCCCTGTATTTTCTTTAAAAAAAAAAAAAATGCTTTCAGTAGATTCTGAAGCAGGAAAGCAGTGTGGGTAATCAACTGAGTATTCAAGTATGTCTAAATATAAAGAAATATATAAAAATCAAGGCAACAAATTAGAAGTGAATAATGTTTTTTGTCACTTGCCTGATTTAAAGTGGAGCCAATGTTATATCCTTATTGCAGGTATCAAGCAAAAGCACGGTAAGACATTTATTCTCTGGCATCAATCAGAGATCATTTAAAAAAAAAACTGAGGGCTCTATTTCTTATTTTAAGCAGAATAATCATTTTTAGAACTTTGGTTTTTAAAGGAAGCAAAAAGAAAACAAGTTTGTAGATTCAGAAAATACTAGAAATAAAAAGAGCCCTGCATACCATCTAATCCAACCATTACACATTACAGATGAAGTCACTGAAGCTCAAAAAAGAGAAGTGAAATTTCCCAAGAAAATTGTTAATATGTGACAGGGTCACAGAAGGATTAGAGTAAAAATTTCCTAACCCTTAGCCAAGAGTGACTTGATTTCTGACCACTCTGTGATGCTCTCTGCTTTAAAAATCTACCATAGCAAGATCAAGCAAACAAAACATACTACTCATCACCCAAAATCATATGATAAAAGAGAATAATACTAGAGTGATGATAAAATTTAAATAAATGCCTTAGTAGAAAGTGTCAGTTTCATCTACCTACAGGAAACTCCTCCTATGAATGTATGTATGAATGTGTGTAGGTCTTATAGCCTCTATATTTGTCTTTCATACGGTCTATTAAAAAACCGATATCTAGCTAGGTGATAACTTAGTACAGCCATCTTAGGAAATAGGTGGATGAACTCTATGGCTTCTCCTCATTTGCCAAAGACATCAACTTTAGTATTAGATTATTAAGTTTTTTTATATGTGTAGCTACACTTTTTGCATGACTACATAAAGGAAAAAGATGGGACAAAACCCAATATAATTCACCAGAATTCAGAAAGTTTATAAAACGTACATTCAAAATTAACAGAAAATGAGTCAGTTAATGGTCTTCAACAATCTAAAATATGTCTACATTTACAAGATTAGAAACTTTTTATGGAAATGTTTTAAAATGTAGATTCATAAATCTGTAAGTGTAGATGTATTAATGTAGAATTTTCAGTGTGTGTGAGGCTGTCTTCACAGTTTTTGACAATTACCACTTTAAGAACCTAAGATGAAAAGAAAGCGTTTTACACATTTCTAAGTTATCTTCGGAGTGAGAAGATATGTAAATGTCTCTCTGAAAAGCAATGTAGCACACTTATCCCAATCATTTGGACTTAATGGATTTACCCATAAAGGAGTAATTCTGTGTTATTATTGCAAAGTAAGATCCATAATTATTATCCATACCAATTCTAGTTAACATTTATTTATCAGCTTTATGGCACTATATTTTTATATTAAAAATTATCTAAACCATATTTATTTAAAACTGTACCTTAAACTACTAATACATGATACACAGAAAAGGCAATACTGATTATAAAAAATAGCAGAAAGGCTAAAATCTTAATAAGTATCTTAAAACTTGTTGAAATAAAAATTAAACAAAAAAAAATAATGAGAAACCAAAAGCATTCAGAGATGACCTTAAGATCTTTGACAAATTATTCCACAATCTCTATTCTTCCCTCTGTTTAATATAAGAACATAGTTTAGAGAACCATGTTTAAAAACCAATGGACTCATTAATACTAAAATTTGTTTTCTGAAGTAGAAATAGTCTTATGTAAATATGACTGGGGATATCTGAGATTATGTATTTTCTTAATATTTACTACTTAAAGCAATTTCTATAACTTTCCAGTAACTGACTATGACCAAAGAGTTGAAATGAGCAGCAATGTCCACCCAAGATTATCAAGTTTACAACTGTTACTTTACAAAACCATGGGATAATTCTTCAAAGGGTAAATAAGTAAACAAAAATAGGCATTTTTAAAATATAGGTATAAAAATGGATTATCACTACAATTTATCAATGTAGAATATTAACAGAATTTTTGAAAACTTACCAGATGGAGACATATATTCTGCATTTGCCCTACAAACCACTTTGATAGGCAGATTACACATTTGCAAAAAGGCCTACAAATCAAGAGAAGCATAGTTAGCCTAGTGAAAGTATATACATATTTGAACACAACTTTTATTTTCTAAACTTAAGTAATAGTTCATATATAGCACTTTATAGGAAAAGAATAGACCAATTTAAAGCAAAAGATTTGTATTCCAAACAAAATAAAAAGGCATTTCAATACTAAAAAAAATCAGTATGACTTAGACACCAGTAAATGTATGACACTTTAAGCATTTATACGCACTTAAAAAAATGTAAATTATCCACACTTATTTTACTGCATTAGTTTATAAGTCAGCAATACTATATATTGCTTTTATTTTCTTCAATGATGACGGAAGTCCACATTTTATAAGGTATTGCTTAATTCCATTTCTCTTTATGGGTTCTTCCTTTCTTGTCTTAGGAGAAAACTCTCAAAATGTTATTTACTACTTCCAAGTTCTCTCCTATAATTCTCAATATTCTAACATGTGGCTTTTATTGATCACTAATTCACTTTTTAAAGACATAAATTGCTGATTTTCACTTTGTTTATAGTAACAAAAACTTCATGAGCAACTTAAAGGTCTAACAATAAGGAACAAGTAAATCATTTACGGTAAATCCAAATCATAGAATGTTATGCAATCACTTTTAAAAACCATGAATTATATCTTCATAGATGGCTGTCTGAATTAAGTTTACTTCCCAGCTTCCCTTAAGAATGGATGTGACCAATGTCTAAATTCTGGCCAAAGGGACTTAAAGTTCTGGGCCACTGCTGTGAAGTTTCTTTAAAAGGAAAGGGATGTGGTCTCTCCACTTTTTTTCTTTTCTGCTCACTAGAATATGAAAACGATGATTATAGCCACAGCAGTCAAACTGAACCATGAAATAGGAGCTGTGAACTGAAGATGGCAGAGCAACAAGAGTAAAGAAACCTTGTTCCTTGGGCAGCCCCGGTGGCGCAGCAGTTTGGCGCAGCAGTTTAGCGCTGCCTGCAGCACGGGGTGTGATCCTGGAGACCCCGGATCAAGTCCCACATCGGGCTCCCTGCATGGAGCCTGCTTCTCCCTCTGCCTGTGTCTCTGCCTCTCTCTCTCTTTCTCTCTCTCTGTGTGTCTCTATGAATAAATAAAATCTTTAAAAAATAATAAAAAAAGAAAAAGAAACCTTGTTCCTCAATAATCATAGTCACCGAAACTGGATTACCTGTGTTTATAAGAAAAAGAAATAAACTTCTATCTTTTAAGTCAGTTATTTTGGATTTTCTGTAATTCACAGCCAAACCAAATTCTAATTCACCAACAATTACTGTTTCTAGCTTTAAACATCACCTCAACCAAACAACAGTTGATTCTTCTGTGTCTGTGTAAATGTTCAATGTCCTCTAAATACTGTAACCTGTGCTTTCAAATTATAACAATGACAGTGAACAACTTGACTGACCCACAAGCGTAGACTAGTATCAAAATCAAATGGAAGGCTTATTAAAACACAGATTGCTAGAAATGGAAAGATTAGAGACAATAAATATCAGTAGCTCTTTCAAGAAGAATGGTTAAGAAGAGATTAGAAGGGTCTTCCTTCTATTACATATGTATCTGTACCCGATGAGAAAGAAAGGCTGAGTTTGTTAAAACATAAACAGAAAAGTTTAAAAAAAAAAAAAAAAGGCAGCGGAAACACACTGAACTGACAAAAAAACAAGTAGAATAACAAGCATACAAGATCCATGAGAAGGTAAAAAGGGATGTAAGAGCACAGGTTTTTGTCAGAAAATAGGACACTTTTTCCACTCTAATGCAAGGGGTGGTTAGAGTCAGTGATTACAACTTGATAAGCAAGAAGGACAAGAAAATGAGAGAACATTCACATTCTATGAAATGGGAGAAGAAATCATCTGCTGAGAATGAAGGAATAAAAGGGGATTGAGGCCTATAGGAAAGAACAAAAGAATTT
This sequence comes from Vulpes lagopus, assembly GCF_018345385.1. NCBI lineage: Eukaryota > Metazoa > Chordata > Mammalia > Carnivora > Canidae > Vulpes > Vulpes lagopus. The sequence goes on along the minus strand of NC_054834.1, from coordinate 99,521,329 downwards.
GAAAGAACTACTTAATATTATCTTCTCAAATGTCTGAATAATATTCCCTTGTTAGTTAACAATTACACTGCTATAAAAATAATAAATATTGTATATTTTGCTGAACAAAATATACAGTGGTTGCTGAACAAAATACACAGTGGTAACTGTACTAATCGCTATTCCAAAAAGCTATTACTTCACTAAAAAAGATTAAGCAAAATAGTAAGATTCTGCAATCAAAGCCATGTTTCCAGTCCTGTGAATTTCTTACTTTTTTACTAAAATATAACTGGTTGCATTTTTAAGATTTTATTTATTTATTCACAAGAGACACAGAGAGAGGCACAGACACAGACAGAGACAGAGGGAAAGGGAGAAGCAGGTTCCCTGCCGGGAGCCTGATACAGGACTCATCCCAGGACCCCAGGATCACGCCCTGAGCTGAAGGCAGACATTCAAACACTGAGCCACCCAGGCATCCCTAACTGGTTGCATTTTGACCAATTTAGTAACACTCAACTCCCCACAGACCTCAACTAATGGCATAATTCTAATTAGTCAAAGATTAATTTTACATTTACTACAATTACTCTTCAACCCCAATTCAAAAGAAATTTTACGAATTAACCTACAGTTCACAAAGAAGTCTGATGTCATAAACACAATATTTTCATCCAAACATTAAAAATGCATAACAGAACATTACTAGGACTGTCTTTGAGAATATAAAAACTTTAAATCTAAACCAGGCTTTGATTCAAATATTTTCCCTTTCTTTTGTAGGATGCAAAAAAGATTCCTGAGAGGTTCCCAAACTTTCACTTTCCATCTCTTATCAGCTCCCAAATAGCTGATACACCAGCTATTTAGGTTGGCATGATACACCAACCTAAAACACATTTTATTTTCAATTCTGAAATTGCAGTCTTCATATATTTATTCTTATGTAAATCCACAGAAAAATTAATTCTAATTAAATAAGGAAATTTAGGATAACTCCGCTAACTCCTATTCTTCAGCTGGATACTTTATTCCAAACCAATTCAAGTGATTAACAATACAAAATAATTTGCATCAAAAACTGAGCACATAATATCAGAATGTATAATTGTGCTAATACGGTAGCCACCAGTCACCTGTGACTATTTAACTTAAATTTAAATGAATTAAAATTGAATAAAATTTTTAATTCAGTTCCCCAGTCACACTAGCCATATTTCAAGTGCTCTACAGCTACATGTGGTGAATGGCTACTGTATTTATTGGACAGCACCAATAACTGAACATTTACATCGTCACTGGAAGTTCTTTTAGACAACATCGATCTAACATTTTTTATTTCCTAAAAAAAAAAATAGTAATATCAGATCATGGATAACCATGAAGAACTGAAGTTACACATTTATCTCTGCAATCTTTCAAAAATTCTATTAAAATAAGGGCGCTTGGGTGGCTCAGCTGATTGTCTGTTGGACTCTTGATTTCAGCCTAGATTATGGTCTTGGGGTCATGAGATGGAGCCACATATCGGGCTCTGCACTCCTCAGGGAATCTGTTTGAGATTCTCTCCTTCCCTCTCTCTCTACCCCTCTCTCCCCACGTGTTTTCTTTCCCTCTCAAATAAATAAACAAATCTTTAAAAAAAAAAAAAAATTCTAGGGTGCCTGGATGGCTCAGTTGGTTAACTCTCTGTCTTCTGCTCAGGTCATGATCCCAGAGTCCTAGGATCAAGCCCTATATTGGGCTCCCTGCTCAGCAAGGAGTCTACTTTTCCCTCTCCCTCTGCCCTCCACTGCTCATGCTTGTGCCCTCTCTCTCTCTCTAATAAATAAATAATTTTTTAAAAAAATTCTAAAATAACAGTGAAGAAACAGAAAACTGATAAACCCAGGATTACACAAAGAAGGGGGACAGGAGACCGAAGCAGACCAGAAATGTCTGCCCATTTGTCAGATGGGAGAGCAGACTTAACAGGGCAGAGGAAGCTAAAATCTTAGAGTATGCAAAGGGAAAAAAAAAAATCAATGCATCCACCTCACAGAAACTAGGAAGATTCCATCCAAAACTGGAGGCAACAACTACCACAGAAGGCAGAGGTGAGGTTAAGGACTAAAAATAAGAAGGGTGGCTGAAAGTGTGTATAAGCATCACAGAACTAGTCTGCCTCCAACTTGGCAGGAAACTGAGGTTCATTTTCTGAAGAAACTGAACCAGCAAGACTCCTGACTCAAGTGTCAAGAACAGCGGACAGCCCTGGGTGGGTGGGGTGGGGGTGCTACCCTGAAAAGAGTAAGAGTTAAGTGAGAATGCACACACTGACTGAAGAGACCCAAGCACCCCTCTCCCTTTCAGCTCCCATATACTAGCAACCAAATTAATAAGTCCCTCCAAGATAAGAGAGAACTGTAGAAAAGTCCTATAAATGCTGACAGTTTGAGGAGGGGTGGGAGAAGATGGGATAGCACCCAACAAAAAAGGCACCTCATTATGCAAGCAGTCTACTGTAAAGCCTACATGTCAAAAAGTCCCTCATCTCCCCCTCAGCTTTCTAGTACCTCACTCTCAAATATAAGCTGTTAGCACCGGCCAAGAGGTATTTAAGGAAAGCCTTGAAAATAAAAATAGCCAAAATAAGCCACAAAAAAGGAAATGACAGGGAAGAAAAACTGCAGAAAAAAGAAAACTTTAAAGAAACATTATAATGGTTAATATTCATTGAGCATTTACTGCTATATGCCAGGTACTTGCATAAGAGCTTTGCCTAGAGGTAAGTACAACAAATATGCTTATTATAATACGGGAACACACAAACATACAAAGAGTTTAAGGGATGTGATCATGGCATACAGGAAGTAAGAAAGCAAAGAAGGGAAAGAAAAGGGGAAAAAAGAAAAGTGGAGCATACAAAGGACTGAGCAAATAGATGACACTCATGTCTCAACAGCAATTCTGTTGATAATACAAGGCCCTAAAAACACTACAGAAAAAATCTTGCCAACCTAAAATTCTACATGTGGCCAAGGTATTTATTAAGTATGAAGACAGAATAAAAGTAGTATCATATAAGCAAGGTCTTTAAATTTTTATTTCCCATGTACCCTTCCCTAGGAAGCTAATGAAGAATGTGCTGCACAAAATAGAAATAATAAACCAAGAAAAAAAAAATACAGGATCCAGAGAATAAGGAATCCAACATAAAAGAAAAGCAAAAAGAATTCCATGGATGATGATGAATAGCAGTCATAAGAAAACAGCTCTGAAGCCAGCAGAGGGGGAAAAAAAAAAAACTGTTCCAATTAGAGTAGAAGGAACAAGAGTTTCAAGGGTAGTATTTCTGAGAGAAGTGAAAAGAAAGAATCTGATGTATTTGACCACTGTGAGGGGGAATATTACAGTTCAGAGTTTAGGAGAGAAAACTACCCAAATGAATTAAATAAAACGATTATTAACTGGGGGTGGGGGCAGGGTGGAGAGGTGGAGGGGTCATACAGAAAGAATATGTTCAGGGCACCTGGGTCACTCAGTCAGTTAAGCATTTGCCTTTGGCTAGGTCATGACTCCTGAGATTGAGCTCTGAATGGGGCTTCCTACTTCTCCCTCTGCCCCTCGTCCTATTCATGCTCTCTCTCAAATAAAAATCTTAAAAAAAAAAAAAAAAAAGGAAAAAAGGATATGTTCATACTGAGCCACTCAACTGAGATCAATATTTACATTCTAATTATAATGTAAACACTGAATACTAATTTAACCAAAAAACTGAAAACATAACTGGGAAGATGGGGAAGAAGAGGAAGGGAGTTGTAGGAGGGGAATTTCATACTGGAATTCAATAGATACCTTTAAAATTTTTAATTGAACTAATAACACAAGCATCTTAAAAATACAGAGGTAAACACCTAGAAAAATAACACAGCTGAAAGAACTGAAAGCTGGTTGCCTCTGGGTATCCAGATTTGGGGATGGGATATGGGGGGGATAGTAGACTGCATGCGTGCATGTTTGTGTGTATGTAAGATAAGCCTCTCATTACAGGTGGGAGTATAAATTAATCCAACTACCTTGAAACTGTCTGGTAATTACTACTAAGCATATGCCTACCGTATCAGACAATAATTCCATTCCCAGAAATATACCTCTCCCCCCATTAACCTACATGTACTAGAATGCTCACAGCAGCTTGATCCATAATAATCAAATACTGGGGACTCAAATGTCTATTAATAAGAGTAGCAAATTTGATTCTAAAATTCCTAATTCTAAGCTAAAAAGGATATCCAATGTCACCAATTGTTAGGAGAAAGGAAAAAAGTAAGTACAAAAGGATTATATTTTTTTCTTGACTCTGAATTCTTTAGAAAGAACATGGAGAACTTTTAAATCAGAGAAATTCTAGAAATAGTCCCAGAAGATGACACCTGCAATAATCCATGAAGATTCTAAGTTCTAGTTCTTCGGTAATTGCTTCTGAATCCTATCTTCTGGGAATCATGGCTCAGATTTTTTTGTAAAAAATGATTTTGAAAATTAAAATATATTTTATTTGCATTAAGTGAAAGCAAAGCCAAAAGTATAAAGAACAAGAACAATCTGCTACCAGTCAATTCAACCCTTACAAATAACCTTAAATCCCAGATTCAAAAGTGTTATTATAAATAACAATGCCACTGCTTTGATTTGATTATAAAACTAGCACTTTAAATGTTGAGAAAACCCTTTCAAATGCTGTAGATAACAGAGTATCAGAAATACAGACAGGGACCCTATTACAGCAATCTTTCAGTAACATGGTAGTTAAGCTTCTGATTCTTCTTGATACTTATTTCAGATGCTTCTGTCTTCTAAAACTAGCATTTACTATGGTAATTCCCAGTTATGTGCCAGATAATGATTATTGGCTCGATAAATGAACATGAAAATCTGAACAATACATCAAATCACAAAATGAAGACTAAAGAAGTCTAAAACCCAGTAAATCTTCTAGTTGTAATCCTATGTGAATTTTTTTAATGAAGCAACAGAAACTTCTAATAATAAAAACAATTTTTAAGAGGCTGCTTAGTCAATATTCAAAACATAAAATTTATACTCAACCACTGGCTGGAGTATAAATCAATGGAATCTTTTATAAGGGTAGTTTGGCAACATTACAAATATCTTAAACATATATAACCTTTGACCCCACAGCTGTACTGCTAGAAATCCTACAGTATACTTATACTATACTTATAATATTTATACTTATAACAGTAGCCTAATATCCATCAGTAAGAGATTGATTCTGTAAACTGTGGTGAATCCATCAATGGAATATTTGTAGTCTTCAGAAAAGAGAATAGGGTCACTCCCCAAGTGAACTTCTCATACTAAACTCCAAAAGACATTTCTCATCTGGAATCTTCTGTAAGGGTTACTGAATGACAGGAGACAACATAATGCCAAATGAAAAATTGCTTTTTATGTTATTTTTCTTCTAAAGGTCTGGAGTAAAATATTAAAACACAATTCAATAAGGCCTACAAAAGGCTAATTTATTTGATCCAATACGTAGCTTCCTGTGAACTAACTTGATAGAAAGACCCAATTCTGATTATCTAGAAGAATGAATGGCAAGTATTTATGCATTCATCCACATACCTGATACAGACTTACTAAGCAGCTATTACGTATCACCACTATTGTAGGCACTGAGAATAGAACAAGTGAACGAACATAAAGTCTCAGCCTTCATGGAGTTTACATTCCAATGGAGACAGATGAAATTAGAAAACACATATGGTGATTCCTGCTACTTAGAAGTACAAAGCAGTATGAAGGTATTGCTATTAGATGTAGAGTGGTCAGATAAGGGCTCACCAGAAAGCCACTGTCAGTTAGTCCTTTAAAATCTGAGCAACTTGGGATGCCTGGATGGCTTAGTGGTTGAGCGCCTGCCTTCGGCCCAGGGCATGATCCTGGAGTCCTGGGATCAAGTCCCACATCAGGCTCCCTGAATGGAACCTGCTTCTCCCTCTGCCTGTCTCTGCCTTTCTCTCTGTGTTTCTCATGAATAAATAAACATTTTTTTAAAAAAATTTAAAAAAAAATCTGAGCAACTATGGTCCAATCTTCAGGAGATTTAAAATAAACATGCAGGTCTTATAATTCTTATAAATTACAATTAACATAAGGTAAACAGAATATTAATATGAGGAAAATCCCGTAAAACAAAACACTTCAAAAATTGTGCATATCTAGTTTAAGTCTTTGTTCCCAAAGAAATATACCAGAAATATTTCAGAAAGAATCTGGAGGAGCAAACCTAATTGAAATTAAATTTAAAGCCAAAAAATTACCAATATCTTTTACAGAAAACAATGAATATTATGCTTCCTCACAGGAGAAAGAAAATAGAATCTATAACAGTAAAAATCAAATATCTTGATTTTTGATTTATAACATGAAATATCAAATATCAAAAAAAAGAAGTATCAAATATCTTCTTTTAATTGCATTATGTTAACCAAAACCAAAACCAAAAAAGGTAAATAAAAATATTTAGTTCATAAAATGATGAGAAGGGCTAAACCCTGGTTGAACAGAAACACAGCCAGCCAACAAACACAGGCCTGCCCTGGTTACTACATTTGCATAGGGAGAAAGCTGCAAATCTCATGGCAACTCTCCTTCCCATCATTTAGAGCAGGGCAACTTTCTATTGTCCACACCACTCTTATGACTGGGTGACCATCAGCACATTCCTACTCCTTAATTGTCACTGGTTAAGTGCCTAGCATAACCTAATGGATCCTAAAAGAGTACAGACTTAAGAAGCACGCTGTTTAAGTGGAACACGAGGATATCTTCTGAAAAATGTATATCCTTGGGGTGCTTGGGTAACTAAGCATCCAAATCAGGTCTTGATCTTAGGCTCACGAGTTTAAGCCTTGAGTTGGGCTCCACAATGGGTATGGAGGAGGAGGAGAAGGAGGAAGAGGAAGAAGAGGTGTGAGGGGAGGAGGGAGAAGAGGAGGAAGAGGAAGAAGAAAAATGAAAATTCTCTGTATCAATTCTCAGTATAGGGATATGATCCCGGGGTCCTGGGATGGAGTTCCGCATCGGGCTCCCCACAGGGAGCCTGCTTCTCCCTCTGCCTGTGTCTCTGCCTCTCTCTGTCTCTCATGAATAAACAAGTAAATAAAATCTAAAAAAAAAAGAGTCAGTATAGAACAGTAAGACTTAACAGAGCAGAAGTCTCACAGTGAGACATCTCTGGATAGAACCTTGGTGACTGTTAGCTTGAGAAAGTTCCTTTAACTCATAAGCGTTCTCATTTCTAAAAAGACTACAATTAATTAAACTGATTAACTGAGGTACTAAAGTAAAGCATCTTATATACCATCTGGCACACAATAGTTCAATAAATATAAGGTATTATTAAAATTAATAGTAATAATATTAGTAACAATAAATACTCATTTATCCATTTGCAAAGGAAAAAAGACTTGGTGATTTCAAAAGAAAGCTGACTTCACTTATTACCCCTTAACACCTCCTTAAGAGGAAAAAAGTAAATAATTATACACTGTACTTCAGTTATATTTGTTCCTTTATAATCAAAACAGCAAAATTGTACATAAGATAAAAATCCCTAAACAGATATTAAAAGGATAAATTAGGGAACATAACCAAAAGTATGTTTAAAGAATAATAAGGTAAAGAGTAAATATATGATTTCTATGTTTGCAGTATGTACCTTCTATCAAATCTTTTAAACAAGGCAAAAACAAGGGTATAAAGATGTCCTGATATTAACACAAACTTTTATGAATAATTTTTCAAAGTCGTACATACTGATGAAACTGATAAATGAATTGATAAAATACCTCCAAACTGTAAGCTCTGTGAGCACACACTGACCATGTCTACTTCATTCACTACTTTATCCTCAGCATACTATACATTCTCATGTAACATTTGCTCAATGACTAGGCCATAGATTTTCACAATAATAAATGAAAACATACCTAAATTTGTAGAAAAACTAGTGAGTTACAACAAAGATTAGTATTTTGTTATTTTATGGAACCAAAGCTCACTGCATTAAAAAGTTAGATGTAACTCCTGTTAAATTCAGTTATTTTTTAAAAATCAATAACATGGGGATCCCTGGGTGGCTGAGTGGTTCAGCACCTGCCTTCGGCCCAGGGCGTGATCCTGGAGTCCCGGGATCGAGTCCCACATCGGGCTCCCTGCATGGAGTCTGCTTCTCCCTCTGCCTGTGTCTCTGCCTCTCTCTCTCTGTCTCTCATGTATGAATGAATAAAAACTTAAAAAAAAAAAAGTTTTAAAAATAAAAATAAAAAATCAATAACATGACAACTACATCAATAAGCAAATATTATTTTAGAAAAATTGTTAATAGGAATTTCACTTAAAAATTATCAGAAACCACAATTCAGTGAGCATAAATAGCTTTAAACAGAGAAAATCTGGTCTCAAAAACATGAAATGCTATTGAGAGCACATATGAGACAGATCACATCAGAGTATGCCAAGAACTACTTTTGGAATATTTGACTCAACTTTAGATACATCAACATCTGACAGCTGTAGAAATAAAATCAAGTTCAGAAAGAAAGCAACAAAAAAGATAACCAGAATAGGAAAAGATACAAACTCTCCCTGTTAGAATTAAATATAAATAAAACTAAGTTGTAAGGCCAATATTAAGCATAAGGAGCTATAAAACAGACAAAGGCACAGAGAATAATTTCTATAACTCAAGAATCTAAAGCAATACCAGTCACATTTTTGGCACTCAATGAACACTTTGGAAGTAAAGAAAGGAAACTTTTTTTTTTAGTTCCTATAATCCTTTTAAAAGTTTTATTATTTATAAATAAATATTCCCAACTGAGAAAAATAACAACAAAAAACTCCAACAAATTTAAAATTCTTAGGATACGCTAAATAGTAGATGGCAAGGATCTGAAATGTATTCATTTTGATAAACTAATAGTAACCCAATATTGGATCATTTACCAATAATCAGCACCATCTTCTTTCCTCTTCTTTATTCCAAAACCAAAATGAACATTTACTTGTCTTACAAGTTAAATACTTAAGAACACTCTGCATTTAAGCAGTAAAATCAACATTGCTTGCCGCTAAAAATATAAAAATAATACAAAATTTGAAAGAATTGTTCTTAAATGTTTAAAAGATTTAAGTACCTTATGCCGACAAATACCATGGAAAGTAAGGGATTATAAACGTAGCTTCTAAATGTAATTAGATCATTTAACAAAGTTATCCAAATTCTAGATAGGGAACAAGCAATTTTCAGTCTAACCATGTAAAAGCTATCCTTAGACAGCAGACCTTGGCTTTTCTTCTTTAGGACAAAGCTTCTATTCATTTCATAATTAAATTTGAAATATTTCACATAAGAATTCACTAAGGACTATTCTAAAGCATGCAATGCCATTTTCAGGGCACAAAATGAAAATGGTTTTGAATTTTAATCCATATCTTGTTTTACCAGTACACAAAAGAAAATCTGTGACAACTGAAGAATTATTTTCCACCTTACTGAAGAAGCATGTTTTAAAATTAAAAACCATGAACAAATCTACCTATGAAATAATTCATTTTTATATCAAACAGCTGCAGACCCTGTAATTGAAATAATGTATCTAAGGTTACAAATGAAAAGTGTTAGGTATCATTCCTTAAGTGACAGATTAAGTTCCTAATCCAGTTAAAGTAATAGCCATATTTGTAGTTTAACATAAATTAAGACTTTAATTATATTTGTGACTATTTTAAACAAAATAACAAATTCCTTTGTACCTGAGAATGTAATTTATAGCAAAGCCAGCTTCATTTTCCAAACCAATCTATTTCACACCGCACAAGTACTCTGGTATAATGGTGTAATGTAATTCTTGTTGTGGAATGTTGAAAGAGTAGATACACTAAAGAGCACAGAAGAGGTTTGAAGATAAATGAAGATGCTATTCATTCAAGGGTAATTTCATCTCAGAACTATATGAAAGATGTTTCATTCACACAGGCTAGTGTATGGCCTCAAATTTAAGTGTATTTTCAGCTCAAATATAATGCTGCTAGATCGATTATGCTGATACTGTATATCTAATAATGAAGAATTCTAGCCCTTTTCTGTTAAAAAAATAGACTGTCATTTTTTCATCTTACTGCTATGTCTTCATTGTTCTGTTTAACAGCAACAAATTTTTAAATCCTGCTTGCTCTTTACTTTTTAAACAGAACAGTATATGGTTGATATTCTAACTTGCAAATTCTCATTGACTGCAGGAAAGTCCATTTTTGCTAAGTTAAATAGATACTTATGTCAACAAACTATTATTCTGTAAAATCATTCATTATTTACTAAAAATGACAACTCTAATAGCCACCTAATTCTATTTTGACAATCTTCATTTTCACAAATCCTGTAAGACTAATTTAAATGTTTCGTATATACTGTACCATTTATATGTTGAGGAATTAATATTAATACTGAAAATGTTTTTAATCTGCCAAATTCTGTTTGCAACTTAAGTTCAATTTTAATTATCTTTTCTGAAGACCATACTTTATATATTTAAATCCTCCAAGTTTTATAAGCATAAATCACCAAAATAATACTGCTGGTATATAAGAGGTGACGTAAGACATTCAATCTGAAGAATTTAAATTCTATAATATCAAGGAAACATCCTACAGCCTCCATTTTTCTCATTTTACTAAAATAACTGAAAAGGATTTTACAGGTTCCCTTATGGAATAAATGTTCCCTAAATTCTCTCTCCCTTTAAGCTTTCCTTTCCTTCTTCTAATCCTGAAGATAAATACAAAAGCCTCATTTTGCAGAGGATGATCAAAGTGGAGGGATGAACAAACCTCGAAAAACTTTTATGCTCTATGAAACTTTAAGTTACATCAATTTAAAAAAAGTCTTTCATAAAACAGTATTCTCTTAATTCTCTATTAAAATATATCCACTGGTGGCATCCTACTTCTATCAGGTTTGAACATACACTTAAAAAAATTGCACACAACCATAAACAATTTGTTTGAAGAAAAAATGTATCCAACCAAACTGAAAATTCAAAAATCATTTCCTCTGTAGTTCTACAAGTTGTCCACTGCAACCATCTGGATGACATGACATGTTTATAGTAGATGTATTTTCAGAATTACTGCTATTTCTCCAGTGGAACAACTGACTCGCAGTCCAAAGGAGACAGAGATACTCCTCTCTCCTACTCTTCCCAATCACTACATGAGGATATTATCATTTAACTGCTAATTAATATGTCTACCTAAAAGGCATCATTTGCTAAAAGGAAAAAGCAAGGGTCAGCTAACAATTTATCAGCAGATCTGACATGTAAGTATTCATGGCCCAGAATTAATAGGGCCTATAAAAATGCTGACTTTTTTTTAAATGATACAACATATTCAACAGAAAAAAAAAAGTTTTTTTGTTGTCTGCCCTTTCATTTTTAGAATAGGGTATTTATTCACGAAAAATAGGGAATAATGAGACTATTAAGTAGAATAGTGATCCTTCCCTTAACCTGAGCCTACATGTTATTCTTACAGGAAGCAAGTATAAAAACTAAGTAAAAAGAACATTTTCTTTTATGTAGCATTCTAATAATGATCATCAGTTTGAGACACTCTCTAAAAATAAGACCAAACTTATACAACAGATTAAGCCATACAAAAAAGGAAAACAAGTTTCTTTTTAAATTAGCTTCATGTAATAAACAATATCCTTTCTAAAACTTACTAGAAAGTAACATTTTATTATATACTTCATAAAATATGTATAAGATACTAATTCAGCATTCAACATCTTGTTATTTCTACTGCTATTTCTATTGCTTTCACTTTTTTCAAAAGAATTTCTCATTTATTATCTAACTTGAACTTCACAATAACTGACAACATAGGTAAGACTGCCTTTATCGGGATCCCTGGGTGGCGCATGGGATCCCTGGGTGGCGCAGCGGTTTGGCGCCTGCCTTTGGCCCAGGGCGTGATCCTGGAGACCCGGGATCGAATCCCACATCGGGCTCCTGGTGCATGGAGCCTGCTTCTCCCTGCCTATGTCTCTGCCTCTCTCTCTCTCTCTCTCTCTCTCTGTGACTATCATAAATAAATAAAAATTAAAAAAAAAAAAGACTGCCTTTATCACATTGCAGAGGTCCAAAAGCTGAGACACATGTTTATCTTTCCCATCTTAATGTAATCTGTAAGTTGTAAGATATAACTTGATGGGAAATGTCAAAAATGATTTTTGAATTAAATGCCTACTTATTTTTTAATAAAAATTCAAAGATATGTGTCACTGGACTGAACTGCTATGCAACAAAATGTTACGACTCTAGACTCCCCGGGTTTGCATTCCAGCTCTGCCAAGTACTACCTATGTAAGTTTGAGCCATCTGCTTAATGTCTCCACTTTAACTCCCTGATTTGTAAAATGGGAATAATACCACTACCCATCTCCTAGAGTTGCTGTGTGGGAAAATCATCTATGACACCTAAGATACATTTAACAAGGCCTGGCACATGGAGTAAGTGCTGTATACATTTTAGCTTCGTTATTATTGCTGTTCTTACTAACATTACCTGCAAAATTCGGATTATAATGGCACCTACCCATTCAGTAGGGATTCAGTTGTTTTAAGGATTAAATGAGTTAATAAGAATTAAGTGCTCAGGGACACCCTGGTGGCTCAGTGACTGAGCATCTGCCTTCAGCTCAGGGTGTGATCCTAGAGAGTCCCGGGGTCCTGGGATCGAGTTCCGCACTGGGTTCCCCACAGGGAGCCTGCTTCTCTGCCTCTGTCTCTCTCATGAATAAATAAATAAAATCTTAAAAAAAAAAAAAAAAAAAGAATTAAGTGCTCAGCATAGCAATGAGCATTTAGGTAGGTACTCAACCAATGCTGCTACTGTCTGTTTACTGCCACAGTCTGGGGGCTCTATGATGTGGGGCAAAGCTCTTAGTTTTAGTTTCCACATCTTTAAAATGAAGTCATAATAGTCCCTTACACCAAGGTTATGGTAAGGACTGAATGAGATACTTCACATAAAAGCTCTCAGTAGAGGGGCTCCTGGGTGGTTCAATCAGTTGAACATCCGCCTTTGGCTCAGGTCCCGATCTTGGGATCCTGAGATCAAGCCTCACATTAGACTCCCTACCCAGTGGAGAGTCTACTTCTCCCTCTCCCTCTGCCCTTCCCCACCCTGCTCATGCTCACTCTCAATCTCTCTCTCAAATAAATAAAATTCTTTTTTAAAAAAAAGCTCTCAGTAGAATACCTTAGACAACAAAAGTATTCAATAAAACTCACTTTTAAAACAAATCTTATTATTTTTTTTAAAAAATACTTTGAATTAAAGCACTCAATATTAACATTTTAATGTTTTTTTTTTTTTTTAATGTTTTTTTTTTTTTTTTTTTATTTATGATAGTCATACAGAGAGAAAGAGAGAGAGGCAGAGACACAGGCAGAGGGAGAAGCAGGCTCCATGCACCGGGAGCCCGACGTGGGATCCGATCCCGGGTCTCCGGGATCGCGCCCTGGGCCAAAGGCAGGCGCCAAACCACTGCGCCACCCAGGGATCCCTCAATATTAACATTTTAGATATGGTATGAATGATTACAAAAATAATGTTCAGACAAATTCAAATATGTCCCCTCAAAAAAATTTTTTAAAGATTTTATTTATTGATTTGAGAAAGAGGGCACGCAAGCTGGGGCGGGGGAGCAGAGAACAAGAGGGAGCAGGAGAGAGACAAGTAGACTCCCACACAGAGAGCAGAGCCCAATGTGAGGCTCCATCCCAGGACCCTGAGATCAAGACCTGAGCCGAAATTAAGATAACTGAGAACTTGATAACTGATAGCTTGTGCTATCGGTTGTCAGACGCTAAACCAACTGAGCCACCCAGGCACCCCTCCAAAAAATTCTTTTTTTTTTTAAAAGATTTTATTTATTTATTCATAGAGATGGAGAGAGAGAGAGAGAGAGAGAGAGAGAGAGAGAGAGAGGAGAGGGAGAGGGAGAGGGAGAGAGGCAGAGACACAGGCAGAGGGAGAAGCAGGCTCCATGCAGAGAGCCTGACATGGGACTCGATCCAGGGTCTCCAGATTACGCCCTGGGCTGCAGGCGGCACTAAACCGCTGTACCACCGGGGCTGCCCCCCTCCAAAAAATTCTTAAACCTAACATTTATTTTAATTACTTCAGTGTGTTAAGGCATTATAAGGCCTGCAAGCTTCCATTCCTCCTGCTGATATTGATTATATACACTTCTGTCAATGAATAGAAGGAAATAATAACCAACATTCATTGCATATTTACATTATGCCACATATTTTTCTAAGTACTTTATATATATTAACACAGTCAATCCTCATGACATCCAATAAAATAGCTTTTATTATATCTCAATTTTACAGATGAAGAAACTTGAAACAAAGAGAAATGTTTAAGGTATACTGTATCTGAAGAGGTCAACTGCCCATTTTACTTGGGAAACTGCTATAAAAGACAGCATTTATCAAATCAGTAAAGTCATAAACTTCTCAAAAGAAAATAATACATTTTATGCAGAAATCTTGCAGGGGAATTCACATGTGAATAGTGTAGTCCATAGTGTATTTCTAGACATGTGTGGTTCAAAACAAGAGCCATCAGCTACATGTGGCTATTGAGCACCTGATATGTGACTAGCACAAACTGAGATGTGCTGTTAAGTAAAAAATACACTTCAGATTCTGAACTTAATATAAAAAAAGTAAAACATCCCATTAATTTTGTACTAATCATATATTAAAATTATAATATTTGGATACACAAGGTTAAATAAAACATGATTAAAATTAATTTCATGTTTCTTTTTACATTTTTTTAATGAGACTACCACCAAATTTTAAACTACATATGTGGCCAACATTATATACATTATATATCTATTGGACAGTGGTTCAGGCTTAGGAAGTAAGACAGTAGTAACAGAGAATTGTTATCAAAGTTCTTTTCCCAATTACACACACAGATTGATTATATATGTATATACATACTGCTGCGCGCACACACACACACTCTGCTCATGAGAACAGAGGAACATGCTACACTAATACTTCACTATTTCCAACATACAAGATTGGTATATGACTAGACTTTGTGGATGAGGGGGGAAAAGTAAATCTAAGAGGAAATAACAGTCCAGGGAAAAATTTATTTTCTTTTAAACTGAAATCATAAGGGTTCCTTTAATCAAAAAAGATCTAACCACTTAGTTCCAGGAATATAATAAATGCCAAGTCTATGTGGTAAGTAAAATTTAAATTTCCTGATGGCTTAACTGGCAGACTATTAAAATATCTGATGCTTGATATCTGGTATCTTCCAGAAAATATCCAGTTTATGGATACCTGTCACATTGTTTTGATCAATTTACACATTTAACTGATTCTTCTAAACGGATACTGGTCCACTATATAGAAGAAAATTACTCCATAAAGTTTACATCAGATATCTGGAAAAGTCACATTTATAGTCATGGCTACTATCAGCTGTCAAGTCAAAGAATATTGAAGAAAACTAAGAATTTTTAATATATGCTGGTTAATTTATCATCTAAGTGACATATGTAGGATAACAAAAAAATTGAAATGGTTAAGCAAATTCTGCATTTTAAAAGGTTCTTTTCTTCTGGTTTTAGTTTTGTTTTGTTTTTAAGATTTTATTTATTTATTCATGAGAGACAGAGAGAGAGAGAGAGAGAGGCAGAGACATAGGCAGAGGGAAAAGCAAGCTCCACGCAGGGAGCCCGGCGTAGGACTCAATCCCAGATCTCCAGGATCATACCCTGGGCCAAAGGCAGCGCTAAACCGCTGAGCCACCCAGGCTGCCCTGGTTTTAGTTTTAATTGGAACTATGATTTGAGAAGCCATGGTAAGAAAGTAAATTAACAGGAACCATAAAAATAGAGTTGCTAAATAAAGTATACACTAAAATTTCTTCTTCAGATTATTTAAAACATTATTATTTTTTTTAATGGTAACATACATCAGTTTGTACTGAAAACTAGTTAATTCCAGAATTTCTCAACATTAAAACTATTTACGTTTGGGACTGGTAATCTTTGTTGTGGAGGGACTGTCTTGGGCATTATAAGATGTTTAACAGTATCCCTGGCATTTACCCAGTAGATGCCAATAGCGTACACTTCAACAGTTATGACAACCAGATATATCTACTGTCAAATGTCTTCTGTTGGGTAGAAATCTCCTACAGTTAAGAACCACTGCTCTATTCCTTGGTGAAAATTACTTCAGCAATTTTAGGGTCTTTTCACAAGGCACCCCCAAACAGCTACAGCAAATCCCATCAAACCATATGCAGAATAGCTTAGGTATATTTCTATTTGCGTGTGTGCACTGGAATGTGTTCTGGAGAAATGTTTTACAGTTTTCATGAAGTCCTAAAAAGAATTATCCCTGGCAATTTAATGGCAATTAAAAAGAGGTTAAGAATTAGTGCTTCAACTAAAATATTCACTGGGTCATGAAGCTATTTTTTCCAAGATAAACAGTGAAAATACTATTTTACACAGAGCAAATAATTTGCTTGTGCTATCAGTTATCAGGCGAAATTGCTTTTACCACACTTATAAACCTTTCACTCAACATTTACTGACTACATCTGGTATGCTACACAGTGTTATTAGTATCTGAAAGCTAAATTTAAATTCACCCTTACCAAGAAAAAAAAAAAAAGATTTATAGCAGTATAAAGTCCATATTTATTGCATATAATCAACTGAGAATTTCTGCTTCTCAAAGGTTAACATAAGAAAAAATACACTAGTTATAATACTAGCATCTAAAGATAAAATAAAGATAAATAAATAAATGTAATTTACATTTTTGGTAAAAAGATTTTAAATAAATCTGAAGGAAACTTAAAGATATTCATAGATACTCATATGAATTATTATCCAAATACATTTCTTTCCATCTTTTCCTTCTTTCCTTGCTTAATGAAAACAAAAATGTTCTAAATGACATGCTATCAAACACAGTAACTAAACACAGAGAGTACCAAGTTGAATAAAAAAATGTGAGATGACCAAGTGCTTTCCATCATGCCTGCAACATAGCAAAATCTCACGGGCCCTTTCTTCCCTTTCTTTCTGTTCTCCAGAAGCTCACAGTCCTATCTCCAAAACTGCCACGTCTTAGGTTTATCTTTTAAGTTATCTTTTAGGCGCTACACAATAAAATCCTCTTTTAGGATTCATAGTTAGCTTACATAGTGATTCAAACTATGTAAGCTAATTAAATAACAGCTACATATGTAAAACATTTGAATAACTTTAATTGTATAATCTCCATAAACATTTCTCTTTTTTTTAAGTGAATTATAGTATATTCATATAGCAGGATAACATATATCAATAAAAATGAGTAAATCAGAGATACATCATCTATCAAAATGGACAAATATAAAAAACAAAGTGCCAAGAAAACAAACATATACAATTTCTTAAATTTACATGAATATAAAAAGCAATCTACGTTACTAGTTATTTTTGTTCCCTCTTTATGTATGCATAGTTATCTATAGTCTAATCATATGATAAGCAAATTCAGGATAATGAAAGAGAAGGGAGAGGGAAACAGAATCAGTGAAGGTTATACAGGGCCCTTTAGCAATATCTGTAAGGGTTTGTTTGTTTAATTTCAGTTAGTTAATATATAGTATAACACTGTATACCTTGTTTTTAAAGCAAATAATCCCCAAGATCCTAATCCTTCTATGGTGCAGTTTAAAGTTTACAGGACCACTAACCTTTTTTGGATTACCCAACTGTGATATACAATGTGAAGAGCTATTGCATTCAATAAGTGGTTTGGGAATAATAGACACTAATATAATCAATAAATACATAAGGAATAGCTAGAGTATATCTGCTTCAAGATTAACAAATGGATTAAGCTAGAATGAGCACAGAGAAAGAATGATGTTTAAAAATATGTGGTAAATAAATCTTTACAAATAAGTTAGAAAATAACTGTCCACAAGTGAACGTATCACCACAAAAAATCAATACCATCATATCTAGCCAAAAACTAAACTACTAAGAGAATACATCTAACACATAAGTGATTTTTATAAAAGAATGAAGATTTTTGTTTATTTTATATACCAGCAACAATTAACTGAAAATATTACTTAATAAAATTATACTTCACAGAAGAGATGTTATATTGATAATGGTAACTCACACGGAAAAATTATAAACATACATCACAGACTGCCTGGAGAGGAAAAAATAGTTGCAACTCAAGTGAAAAATATTACATTATTTACATATTTACCTGCACAGCAAGAGAAGCTGCATTGTCAGAAAGCAAAATTTGCTCCCCTGTGGAAATACAATGAAAGGTCTGAGTCAAAAGTGAGACTGCTAAACAAGTAAAATATAAATACTTTTCTTTCAAAACACTATTCCTATTTTTAAAAATAAAAGGTATAGCCTTTCACTAAAGTAATTATTAAGTTCTATATCAATGCTATTGTCCAATCATAATTTTGATTAAATTACCACAATATGTACATAATGATAAGACAAGACTATTTCCTCTAAAACTAATTGATCATTTATCGCATTTTATCAACAATACTTAATTAAAATCATTCAAAAACAAATTCATTTTTCAACTTTTCAAGAAATATTATTCCTCTTTTCATTAAAATTAAGTAAAATAGTACGTGCTCGTGCTCAAACCCCTTTAGTTAAAAGTAAAAGCATTTAAAATCATATAAAACCAGCTTGCAGTTAATATTGCACAGTGTGTCTAGGTCTGTCACACAAAAGAAAGATGACAAGTTTGCTGCAATAAAAATTCCATGCTTAGAAGACTAGGGCTGCTCACTATTAGTCTTCATTACTTTGCAGTCTTCTGACAACTGCAGCAGGCTGCTGAGCCCCAAATGGGGTCCATAATGTGATCTGATGATATATGAAGAGCTGCTAAAGGGAGCCTGAACCATCCTAGCCTATACATTTTAACAGTTCCTTTTTACTGAGAGCCCACTTTACCACAGGACTTCAAAAATCTGCTGTGTCAGCTATTGGTGCAGTAAATCTGCCAACTGCTCCTGCAACCACATCATTTTACACTGCCTACAGCAGCCAATATAATGAGTCAATAATAAACTAAGGACCTTATAGGCCATGAATAGTTGGTTTACACTGGCAGATACAAGCTTAGATAAAATCTCCTAAACAAATTATACAAGAGAACCCTTCTTTATGTTCTCTCAGAAGTGATATTATTGAGGGGTTGTTTTTCTTTTTTGATTATAAATATATATATATGTATGTATATATGTTTTTAAGATTTTACTTATTTATTGAAGACAAAGAGAATACAAGCAGGGGAGGAAGGGGCAGAGGGAGAAGGAGAAGCAGACTCCCTTTGTGCAGGGTGCCCAATGAGGGGCTCCATCCCAGGACCCTGAGATCCACGACCTGAGCAGAAGGCAGACACTTAACCAACTGAGCCACCCAGGCAACCTAGATATATTTTTATACATAGCCATTTTTAATTATGAACAAGTACCTACCTTTCAGTTGTTGATACAAGGTAGCATTTTCAGGCCAAGGTTCTGCAGCTGTGGAGACAAGGCAGTGACAATTAGGCACATAGGGCAAAAACGTATCAATAACCAAACAAATTAATAAGCACAAATATCTGCCTAGAGCATTTAATTAAGGTCAATTGCCAAGGTTACCTTAAATATGGCAACAAACCACACCACCTTAGGTTGCATGGTATCCTGTATAAGTAGGTTAGATAATTTCTTTTAAATGCACGATTGGGGGTCACCTGGGCAGCTCAGCAGTTGAGCCTGCTTTTGGCTCAGGTTGGGATCCCAGGACCCTGGGATTGAGTCCCACGTCAGGCACCCCAAAGGGAGCCTGCTTCTCCCTCTGCCTATGTCTCTGTGTCTCTCATGAATAAATTTTTTAAAAAGATTTTATTTATTTATTCATGAGAGACACACAGAGAGTGAGGCAGCAACACAGGCAGACGGCAAAGCAGGTTCCCTGCAGGGAGCCCAATGTGAGACTCGATCCCCAGACCCGGGATCACGTCCTGAGCCACAGGCAGATGCTCAACTGCTGAGCCACCCAGGCGTCCCAATAAATAAAATCTTTAAAAATATACATACATATATATATATATATATATATATACACACATATATATATATATATGCATGTTTGGTTTATTATTTGGTGGGGAGTTGTGGTGGTGTTTTAGCAGAGAAGAGGTGGAAGACATCTTGCCCAATCAAAAATGAAAATTTAATAACTAAAACAGATGATATGCTACTATTCTTTTAGCCTCCAAACATAGCCATTCCAAAATATTACTTAAAAGATGCTAATTTGGGGATGTCTGTCTGGCCCAGTCAGGAAAGCATGCAATTCTTGATCTTGGGGTTATGAGTTCAAGCCCCACATTAGTGCAGAGATTACTTAAATAAATAAATCCTAAAAAAAAAAATAATAAGATATTGAATTCGATTCACTATCAAAAAATAGTGAAACAATATTTATAATATTTTATTGTAAACTTTCAAAATTTCAAACAGACAACACTATACAAAAGAATCAAATATATCTTTTTCAGGCTACACATCTTTCCTTATAAATTGATAGTATTTAAACATACAGAAGAACCCTGTTGTATTCTAGAACATTCCATTGCCTTGAACCCACCACCACCACTCCACAAAAACAAAGTGGAATGGCATGATGAACCTGTAAATACCTACGATGTGAAATAAAGCTAATAAAACTAATTTTAAGCCTGAAGCCAGGCTTGACCATAACTCTTAACATCTCATTGAGATGCACTAAACAGTCTAGGGAGCAAGGAGGCCTTTAATTTGCTTTTACTCATACTTCAGAATGAAAAGGAAAAAAATCATATTATTATAAATGCTACTTTTGGTTTGGTTTGGGATATACAAAATTAGGCTCATATTTAGGAATAATACCATGAAAACCTCAAGCAAAATACACCATCCATAGTTTTATATGCTGTTGCTCATAATATTATACATATACAGGGATGCCTGGGTGGCTCAGCAGTTGGGCGTCTGCCTTCGGCTCAGGGCGTGATCCCGGAGTCCCGGGATCAAGTCCCACATCTGACTCCCTGCATGGAGCCTGCTTCTCCCTCTGCCTATGTGTCCTGCCTCTCTCTCTGTGTCTCTCATGAATAAATAAAATCTTTAAAAATATATATATTATACACATACATAAAAGCTAGTGAGTTTCAACTCACATACCAAAAAGGCAGTAAAACTAAATATTTATTATACGTTTCTGTAAACTTTTAACAAAATAGAATTTCAGGAAGAACCCAATTAACCTGTGTAACACAGTTTTTAAAACAAAAGTCAAGGAAACAAAAACAAGCTGACATCAGCAAATTACTAAAAAATAACCTTTTAGGATAAACTGTATGGTCAGCACACCTATACCGTTTACATCTATATGAGAAACAATACCATGAGGTTCATTTGTTATAAAATCCTACATCACTGAAGATTCAATTATTTTTAAAAAGATTCAATTATATGCATCCAAATCTAATTAAAGCAATGAAGCATATAAATAAAATTTACAAAAATTTCAAAGATACTGAAACTAAGTTTCTTGAGGTCACAGATATGTCCCATCTGTATAGGCTACCCTGATACTTGATTAAACCTACCACTTTGTTCCCTAAACATTCTGGCTAATCAAAATTTTACTAAACTTAATATTATCATCTATGCTAAAGCAATAGGGTGTTCTAATTAAATATTCTGATAATTTTAACTTATGGTTAGCTAGATTTTATATGTACTATACATGGATTACAAATTTTCAAAACAATGCAATAACATACACTTAGCATTAAGCACATACACGATATAATTTAAGTATTCTCTGATTAATCAGAAGTTACTTCACTACTGGGCAGTATCGCAGAGTTCTCATATGAACAGAAATTTATGTGTTCAGGTAAACGTTAATTTATTATCACTACCATGGATTCTCTAGATCTAATACAACAGACATATGTGAAAATAAAGAAATCTAGAGACACGTTACCTGATTACAAATAAAAATAAAGAAGTTGCCTACAAATACTGAAATCTCTGTTATTAATAAGAACCTAAAGATGGAAACTGAGGTGAAGGGGTATATTTTCCTTGTTCCAGAATATGAAACATATTCCAACTTAGAAACTACTGTTGAAAATAAATTCTCAGGGATGCCTGGGTGGCTCAGCGGTTGAACACATATATGCCTTTGGCTCAGAGTGTGATCCCTGGGTCCTAGAACCAGGTCCCGCATGGGGCTCCCTACAGGGACCCTGCTTCTCCCTCTGCCTATGTCTCTGCCTCATTCTCTGTGTCTCTGGTGAATAAATAAAATCTAGAAAAAAAAATTCTCAGAAAGTAACTGCCAAAAACATCTGGTGCTACCTTCACAAATAGAATCTATTATTTAAAAAGAGAAGGCAAATCGGCTGATAAAACCCTATATCTATGTCAGTTTAGCAGCATGACATTTTAGTGTATCCATGGACCAGGAGGCAAGAAATGGTAGACTATGCAAGGAATGATCGACTACCCATCTCACCCATGAGCAGCTCAAAGCATACAAATATCACTGATTTAAGTGCATCACCCACATGAACCAGCTCAAGTAATTACATTTTAAACATGACCTGGGACAAGAAAGAGCTTGAATGTCATTTGATAGAGAACCAAAAGTGAAAATCCTAAGTTGTGTGGCATGGTAATGGATCTACAAACCAACCACGTAGGTACCTTTCCAGGAAACAAACTCTATTAACTGCCCTTGTAAGTAAATCCATGAATCATGAACACTCTTATCCACACCTGACAAAGAACAATGCCTATTTCTCAGATTGGATAACATTAATGAAAGTCTTCTTTACCAAGAATGCCTATTACCTGAAAGACAAAGCCCCAAAATGCAACTGCTTTCCTATTCCTCTTTCCCAAGGTTAGGCAAGCCAAAACCGACCCATTGCCCCGATCATCTATAAAAGAGGGAGATTAAAATTTTTTAAGTTACAGTGCTGACAACAGCCCTTAAAAATCTGTAGCATTTAAAAAGAAACATCTTACGTAATAATAAAACATTTTTATCTACTAGTTTTACCTCCATTGACCTAAAATGTTTTAAATCATAAACAAATTCAATAGTGAATAAAAGTTCATGACTCATCTATTTTCAGCTTCTACCACCAAAAACACTCCCCAGTGTGAAGTGCCTTATTAAACTCACCTTTGGGAAAGATCAGCCTTAGAATACATACAGAAGGTGAGACCCATTTAAATAAAATTTTAAAAATAAAAAAAAAAAAGAAAGTGAGACTCAGGAGCACCAGGGTGGCTAAGTCGCTTAAGCATCTGCCTTCAGATCAGGTCATGATCTCAGGGTCCTGGGATAGAGCCCCACAATGACCTCCTTGCTCAGTGGGAAGCCTGCTTTTCCCCTCTCCCTCTGCCCCTGCCCCTGCTTGTGCTCTCTCAAATAAATAAATAAAATCTTAAAAAAAAAAAAAAAGGTGAGACTCAAAGTTTCTGGAAAAATTTTGGTAGGATATGGGGGACTGAGAGAGACTGTTGCTCAATGCTGTTAAGGTGCAAGATACTGGTATTATTAGCACATCAAAAGTAAACTTTATGCCTAAAACACATCAACAGTTGGTGTGGCTCTTGGAATAAAGATCAGATTCCTCAACTTGGCCTTACACATCACCCTCTCTCTCTCTCTGGCCTTCTGGCCTCACCGCACTCTACAATCTGGCCACACTGGCTTTCAGTCAGTTTCTGGATGCACCATGTTCCTTCCTGCCCCAGAGATTCATTTGTGCTGTTTTCTCTGTCCAGGAGCTATCTTCCACTGCTACTGTATCAGCTCAAACATGCTGAGATGTTGGGCTGGCTTCCTGGACGTGCCACCTGAGCAACTGCACAAGGCTGGTGCTTAGAAGGGCTCCACACCTGGTTTAACGTTCTCTTAGTCTTAGAATTCTTTGAGCAGAGGCCTCATGTGATCCTTTTGCACTGGGCCCTACACAATATGTAGCCAGTCATGTCTTCAGGGAAGCCTTCCCTGACCCTCCCTGAATAGTTCAAACACTCTTTACTAGCTTGACAGCAAGTACCACTTGACACAGACAATATTTTTACACTGACTTGAGGACTGATTGTTTATTTCCCCTAATAGAACATAAACACCATGAATCCAGTGTTCCTTTCTGATCTTTGCTTACCACTTCATCCCCAGAACTTACTACCTAATCAGTAAATGTTGGCTGAATGTTTTTATTATTACCACTATCAGTATTGTTATTATCCTGTACTGTTTATGCTAAGAATGCACCACAGAAGATAAGGAGATTACATAACATGGCTAAAAAAGGGAAACTTGACCAAGAAAACTTTAATACTACAACCAGTAACACAAATATAAAAATATCAAACAGCAGCCTAAATGGTTGGCGGAATCTAATTCCGTTAACTACCTCAGCACTGACCCTAAACCTGGAAATGTGTTTCTTTGTTTCAGGTCTTTGTTTCAGGTACAGTTTCCATCTGATATTACTGTTACAGCACTCCTAAAACCGACACAAGGCCTTCAGTTATCTGACCTGTTATCTCAGAACTCCCCTTTCCACACCCTACAACTCTAACCCAGGCACCACTGCTTTTTAAAATCTAAGTTCCCCAACAAAAAAAAAAAATATTTGAGCATTAGGCACAAATAGATTTAGAGATGACACGGTCAGTACTCCTAAACTAACAAATCATGTACATTATAAAGCACGCATTAAAAAAGAAAATAGAGTAAAAAAATAAGTTGAAATCCAAGCTCCAATACTTACTTTCTGTACTTCAAACAACTGTCTTATGTAACGCAGGGAGTTACATCCCACTCCACTTTGAAAAATACCACATTATTAAACAACTACTTATTTGACATTTTAGCAAAGAACCCAGCCATTCACATACCCCTGAACAAAAAGGAGTCTTCCTCTATTGTGCAAAATCATCTTTTTTGACTATGAGAAAAGGTTGGAAAGAACACACCTAAGTTAATACGGGGGGTGGGGGTGGGGGAATAAAACAAGACCCTCATATCTTACCATAATACCTAAAATTTCCCCTATATACTTCAAACTTTCTCACCTTTGTGACTTTGCTCAACTTCTTCTCCTGTCCAAGAATAGTCCCTGCACCACCACATATCCAAATCCTCTACCTTTTTCAACACCAAGGTTAAATGACACCTACATCAAGAAGGCTTTATAACTGAACAAATCTAATTTTTCTTTTATCTATACTGTCTAAAGCAGTCTGCACTTGTCTTATATCCTATATTACTTTCTACTTTATTCTACTATTTTTATGTAAATTCAATTAGTCAACCTACAGTTCAGATGAGAGTTCAGTAATTCATCAGCTATTCTATTATTATATCAATATTTTATCTCTCTTTCTATGCAGTAAATCCCCAGAATGTGGAAATCCTATGGTCCTGAGATTATTTATTAAAGACTTGGCTTCTCGGGGATCCCTGGGTGGCTCAGAGGTTTAGCGCCTGCCTTTGGCCCGGGGCATGATCCTGGAGTCCCGGGATCAAGTCCCGCGTCGGGCTCCCGGCATGGAGCCTGCTTCTCCCTCCTCCTGTGTCTCTACCCGCCCCCCCTCTCTCTCTGTCTATCATAAATAAATAAATCTTTAAAAAAAAAAAAAAGACTTGGCTTCTCAATTGCTCCAAACTGAATGTGGCATTTATAGTAACTATGTTAAAATAAGACTACATACTAAGCTAGATTTAATTTTTGTCTAAGTATCACTGTAAGCTAATATCTTTATTTCAAGAGTTTCAAAGTAAATCTACCTTTCAGAAATTTTTTAATAAGAAACTATATCATTTCCATAACAGCAATAACTTACTCTGAGGTACTTAGTGACCCACATTAATTCATTACCTCAAATTAGAATGACATCTTATTCCTTAGCGAAAAACCCATGAAAGTTCTTACTATTTTTACCAAGAAAAAACACTGACATTTTCTCCACTCCTGTAAGTATTTAAGTTGGGAAGAACAGTGTTTAAAAAGAAAGAGAGAGAGAGAGAGAGGGAGTGCCTGTGTGGCTCAGTCAGTTAAGCACCTGATCCTTGGTTTCAACTCAGATCATGATCTCATGGGTCATGAGATGGAGCCCCACGTGGGGCTCTGTGTTCAATAGGGAGTCTGCTTGAAGGTTCTCTCCCTCTGCCCTTCCCCTCACTGGTACATGCACACTCTCTCTCTAAAATAAATGGATAGATCTTTTTTTAAAAAATTAAATAGGGGCAGCCCCGGTGGCACAGCAGTTTAGCGCCACCTGCAGCCCAGGGTGTGATCCTGGAGACCCAGGATCAAGTCCCACATCAGGCTCCTTGCATGGAGCCTGCTTCTCCCTCTGCCTGTGTCTCTGCCTCTGTGTGTGTGTGTGTGTGTGTGTCTCATGAACAAATAAATTAAATCTTTAAAAGAATAAATAAATAAATAAAAATAAAAAATTAAATTAAAAAATATATTAAAAAATTAAAAATAAAATTAAATTAAAAATTAAATAAATAAATAAAAATTTTAAAAAGAGAGGATACATACTCTTGGACTTTTGAAAGCTATAAGATAAAAATAAACAAAAGCATATATAAATAAATTAGTGTTAGAAATGCACACAGGAAAAAAAAAAAAAAAGAAATGCACACAGGGTAAAATAATACCTACGCCCCAAAAAATACATATTTGCTTCTCATTTAATTATCTTAAAAGTATCTACTATTTTTAAGCTTTATCAACCAATACAATATAACAACAACAACAAAAAAAGTACTACTAGTCTATTATGACTTATAGCGAAGTAACTACTGGCCCATAAATTCACATATATATATATATATATGCCTTCATCTCTTACACATGCTGTATTTTACCTATAGTATTTTTCCAGTATCAAGTTTGGCCATAGAAGGGGCAGATAATCTATCTCTGCCATTCAATATAGAGTATTTCACAGCATGAAAGTGCTATGACCTAATAAAAAAGTCTAATTCCAAAGTCTATTTCTTGATGAGGACCAGAGAAGGGCCATGGAAAGAAGTGCCCTGTGTTGTTGTTTTTTAAGTTCTGCATTCTTAATGCACAACATGACTCTTCTGGCATATGAATGTAGGTGAAGACATAATTTGTAGAATAATAGGCACTAATATTACATGCTGCTTCAGTACTGTCATATTTCCAATCCATCAAATTGATTAATGTTATAATAACTCTACACAACCCTATCATTTGTGCACTAATGAAGTCAAACCCAGTTTATCCTTAGGCAACTAGATTCCAAAAGCTCATAGATGTCATCTCTTCAGCTTCCTAAGACTATTTAGACAGTGTTATACAAAAGGAATAAGAAACATGTATAGCCTATCTCCAAATTTGGATGGCTTTCTGCCAAAGGTATAAACGCAAATACTACTGAGAAAACAAAATACTCAAAAAGCATTTGGCAGCTCATAAACATGGACAGGTTACTGCAAGACACAAAGAGAAAAGAAGGAAGTAAGTTTACTAGTTTGACATAATTATTATGCTGATGATCTCTGTGATATCAACACTGACACCTATCAAGTTTTAGGCAGTTATGATATAAAGCTTTCATTTAAAATAGATTTTTAACATGTTTAGACTTACAGTATGATGACATGGGACTTTATCAAAACTAGAATTTTAAGAACTATGTGTTAGATTTAAAGCAATTCAATCTACAAACTATAACAATTCAGAGATAATACCATATTCCAGAAAATACTGATCATGAAAGTATTAAACAGCAATGGCCCTGAGCTACTGTTTCATAGGGGATGTTTAATGATATCACACAGGGTGTATATGCAGGAAGTGACTCTTTCCACAAAAAGAATTTAAAACCATTCTCCCATCACCTCAATAGTCAGAGAACAATGTTCATGTCAGAAAATGGCTCACTTTGGAGAACACAAGTGTCATGTGGCATGTGCCACTTCCACAAACCTAAAAAAGCTGGCAAGTAAGCATTCTTTAATATGGTAGTAAGGCTACTTGTCCTAGTCCATTTGGGCTTCAACAACAATGTACCACAGACTGGGGGCTTATACACTACAGAAATTTCTTCCTCACAGTTCTGGATGCTGGAAGCCCAAGATAAGGATGCCAGCATGGTCAGGTTCTAGTCATGGTCCCTCTTCTGGGTCTCTGACTTCTGTTCTCATACAGTGTAAGGGGCTAAGGAACACTTTGGGATCCCTTTTATAGGGGCAATTAAAATGACCCAAAGTGAAGGCACACAAATAATATGATAGAATTACTATCCAAGACAAATGGGTTCTAATAACCTGCCATTCAGAAAGCAAAGGATAGAAAGCAAACCAGTTCAAAATTCAAGAAAACTAGTAGAGGGCAGAACTTCCCCCCTCACAACCAAAGTAAGGCCCCAAATAAACTAGAAAATAAGGAGAATCTATCTTCTTCTGGTCAAACACTACCTAAACTTCTATCTAGGTAGATAATGATAACGATGATGACGATGATAAGAGCTAAGTTTCCCCAAGACTGACAAATGTTATATCCAGAATTCATAAAAAACTTTTACAACTCAAAAGACAAATAACACAATTTTTTAATGGGCATAGGATTTGAACACTTTTCTCCAAAGGAGATACATGAATAACCAACAAGCACATGAAAACATACTCAATATCATGAGTCATTAGAGAAATGTAAGTCAAAACCACAATGTTTACTACTTCACACCCACAGAATGCCTATCAAGACAGGAAATAAAAAATGTTTAAAGGGTATAGAAAATTTGGAACTCACGCACTGCTGGTAGGAATATAAATTTTAGCAGTTTCTCAAAATGCTAAACAGAATTCCCATGACTTAGCAATTCAACTCCTAGGTATTCACCCAGGGGAAATGAAAAAAAAAAAAAAAAACATATATCCACACGGAAACTTGTAGATAAATGTTCACACCAGCATTTTTTAACAACAGCCAAAAAGTGGAAGCAACCCAAATGACCATTGAAGAATGGATGAACAAAATATGGCATATCCATACAACAGAACAGTGCTTGGTAATAAAAAAGAACCAAGTATTGATATATGCTATAACAGGCATAAATTTTAAAGGCATTATGCCCAGTGAAAGAAGGCAGTCACCAAAGAAATTGTATTTATTCCATTTATATGAAATGCTCAAAACAGGCAAATCTACAGAGATAGAAAGTAGATTAATGGTTGTTTCAGGCTGGGAATAAGAAACAAGACTGTAAATGGGCAAGGGATTTCTTTTTGGAGTGATGGAAATGTTCTACAATTTGATTGTAATAATAATCACAACTCTGTAAATATCCTAAAAATACTGCTGAATTGTATACTTTAAAAGCATATGTAAACCATACCTCAATAAAGTCGAGGTAAACAAAATTTTAGGACTCTTACTGTGTTTATTGTGCACTTAAGTGCTTGACATGTTAACCATCTCACAACTTTATGAGGTATACACTATTATTATTATCTGTATTTTATAATAAGAAAACTGAGGCACAAGCATAAGTAATTTGCTCAAAGTTACAGTGTTAGTTAGCAACAAGAGCCAGGGTCTGACCACAGGTAGTCTGGCTCCAGTCAGTGAGCACAAACTGTGTTAGCTAACCTCTTACATAGCCCGCATAGCCCATAGTATTTTTAGGATATTTAAATAGCTAAAGCAATTATAATCATCCTACAACAGTAGTTCTCAACCCTTAGTAAAAATGATCTGTGGAACTTCATAAAATTACGTATTTCCACCAAACCCTAAACTCTGAGATTCTAATACTGTAGAGATGAGAACCAAGAATCCAAACAGGCCCCAAAGCACTCTGATGCAGATGGTCTATAAATACTACAAAAAACAGACTATCCCTGATACACAGAATACACCTGATATAAGATTAAGTTCTTTCACCTCTTTCATTCACTTCCCTCGGAAAACGTGGTAGTAAGGACCTGTGTGGTTTAATTTTATTCAAGAAGATTTTTGTCCATCTTATTCTACTTAAATATTTGCACTTGTGGCTTAAAGCCATGTTTTAAAACATGCCTTAGTGACAGGTTTCAATTTTATAGTGTTCTGGAGTAAGCCTTTAAGATTAATGAATGGAGGCCTCGCTTATTTTGGAACCAAAGTGGTTAAATGATAGTTTTTCCATTAGATGTAATCAATAAGGAAAGTAAAATTAAGTTAGTCATTATGAGGCTTGAACATGAGCCATCAAAACCTATCTATGTGAAACTGGAGATCAATCTCAAAATGGCATTCAAGGATCAATTTCATAAAACTAACAAACTTCTGGAGGTTAACAAGGGTCAAGAAGACTAATTCACAACATCAACAAGCCAATAACTGAAGCTAAAGTGAATACATGTTAAATTTAAAGCCTTCCATTCTTTCTTAGTAATAAGTAAACGTCTTCTTCTCAAATGGTCATATTTAGACTTTGTTGCATTATAAAAATAACCAGCCATTTTTCATTAATTTCCGATAAAAAAGCAGGCCAGGGCAGCCCAGTGGCCCAGCGGTTTAGCGCCGCCTTTGGCCTGGGGTGTGATCCTGGAGACCCGGGATTGAGTCCCATGTCAGGCTCCCTGCATGGAGCCTGCTTCTCCCTCTGCCTGTGTCTCTGCCTCTCTCTGTGTGTCTGTCATGAATAAATAAATTAAAAAAAAAAAAAAGCAGGCCAATTATGTGTGATTGTGAATATATATGAACCTTGTAACCAAGACTCAATACCTGAATTTTTTTTAAAAAATGGTGATTTGAAATTGATAAAGAAGAAACATTGACAGTAAGTCTGAACTTTTCTCAGAAATGCAAATGAATATGAGATCAATAGCAGATCTATACAGAACAGCTGGTTATGATGAAAAGTGCAATTCTGGCCAAAAAAAAAAAAAAAAAAAACAAAGATGACAAACAGCCCCACAAAAGTTTCAGACCTCAACAATGTTAACAATGTTAATATTTAAGGTGTGATAGTTCTACAAATCTAAATCTAGAAAACGGAAAATAGATGCTCCTCAAACTAAAGAGCAATTCTCCCACTACTCTAAATCAAACACAATCACTGGTTAACACCACCTATGTTTTGGGACACCTGGCTGGCTCAGTGGTTGAGCATCTGCCTTTGGCTCAGGGTGTGATCCCAGAATCCCGGGATCTGGTCCCACATCAGGTTCCCTGCATGGGGCCTGCTTCTCCCTCTGCCTATGTCTCTGCCTCTCTCTCTTTCTCTGTGTGTCTCTTACGAATAAATAAATAAAATCTTTAAAAAAAAAAAAAAGCCTATGTTTTAAGTATCTACTATGTGCTTACTACTCTCAGTACTCTAGATAAACTCCTGAGGTGACCACTCCTTTCTATCTCCTTTCCATTCCTCCTTCCTCACTCCTCCCAGCTAGTCATGAAACAAATGACCTTACAGAAGATTTGATCTGTCCTTGTGCCTTCTAAAATCTTGGCAAAACTGCAAGATAAAGAAACAAAACAAAGAAAGAATATAAATATAGCCCAACCATCACAGAATCCCTTCATGAATAAGAGCATAGGGATGGAAAAATCCTCAGAGACAGAGGAAAGATATATATTAAAGGCATTTAACTGAATGAACATAGGTTTTTTTATAAACTACCAAAATATGATAAAAAGCCAAATATGAATATAAAACGATCATTGCTCCTCAGGATCTAACTTTGTTGAATGGGTAGGGGGAACAGAGCCTGGAGAGAGAGTTGGGGGGAGAAGAACAGGTGACTGATACACACATAACCACTTAAAATACAGTAAGTCAAAAAAATATATAAAAAATAAAAATTTTTTTAAAATAATAAAAATTTTTAAAAATACAGTAAGTCAGGGACACCTGAGTGGCTCAGTCAGTTAAGCATCCGACTTGGTTTCAGATCAGGTCATGATCTCAGGGTCATGAGATCAAGCCATGCAATGGGCTCCATGCTCAATTCAGAGTCTGCTTGTCCCTCTCCCTCCTCCTATGCCGCTCTCCCTCTCCTCCTCCCCCTCATGTGCGCTCTCTCTCCCCCTGCCCACAAAAATAAATAAATAAAATCTTTTAAAAATACATTTAAAATACAGTAAGTGGGGATCCCTGGGTGGCGCAACGGTTTGGTGCCTGCCTTTGGCCCAGGGCATGATCCTGGGGACCCAGGATCGAATCCCACATTGGGCTCCCGGTGCATGGAGCCTGCTTCTCCCTCTGCCTGTGTCTCTGCCTCTCTCTCTCTCTCTCTGTGACTATCATAAATAAATAAAAAAATTTAAAAAAAAAAAATACAGTAAGTGAATACAGGTTGTGTAGGGAAAAATAGATCTTAAAATCAGATACACATAAGTTCCCCTCCCAACTCTACAACTTATTATCGGAGTGACCTTGACCAAGTTGCTTATTAACCTATTCTTACTTCAGTTACTTCATCTGTAAAAAGGGGAAATGTTACCTACCTTTTAAGGTTGCTGGAAAAATAAAATTAGATAAATCATATAGATGCCTTATACAGACAGTCTCTAGCTCACAGAATATATCAATAATTACTATTAACAGAAGTATCAGACCAGAAGTACATATAAAATACTATAGGAATCCTCTTAAGGAAATAACTAAATCTGTCTGAGGAAGACAAGAAATAATCCACAAGAGGACATAAAATCTGAACTGGATCCAAAATATAATTAGAAGTGCACCAGACAGGGGCACCAGGGTGGCTCAGTCAGTTAAGCGTCTGCCTCAGGCTCAGGTCATGATCTCAGAGTCCTGGGATTGAGCCCTGGGTATAAAAGCCCCTTCTCTCTCTCCCTCTGCCTACTGCTCCCCGTTTGTGCTCTTGCTCTCTCTCACTCTGTCAAATAAATAAATAAAATCTTTAAAAAACAAACAAAAAAAGAAGTGTGCAAGACAGAAGATGAGGGGCAGGAGAGGAGTTTGAGATATTTACTGAAAATCTAACACCCCAATTCAGTTTGAGAAGTGATAAAACGGGCTCAGTAAAGACTTCCTAAATTACCATTTCTATTTATCAAAACACCACTTTATATTGAAATTATCCATTTCAATGGATGTGTCCTACACAAGAAAAGTAAGTTCATCAAAGGCAAGAATTGTTTTATTCTTCTAAGTAAGCCAGCACTTAGCAGAGGATCTAGTGCAAATTAGGTACTCAACCTAACAAATAAATATATCCCGTTGGAAACCAAGCAGGTCTTTTGCTATCTAAAGTCTGAAAGATATCTGGCACCAAAAGTTGCTATAATTCTGGAAATAAAACCATCAAAGCAAATTAAGGACTGATATCTCAATAATATGTACTAAATTCAATAGTGGAAACTCATAAACTCACTTGCTCTCCAAACTGCTTAATGGTTCCTAACAACAGGTGCACAGCCCAATCATCTATAGAGTGTTTTAAAAATAACTTGCCCTAGAGCTGCCATCAACCTTCACATATAACAGGCCTTTGGGGAGAAAAAAGGGAACATGTGTGCAAGTGTGTGCATGAGGTTTGAGAAATGCCATGCAATACAAGCATGGCTTGTTTTAGAGAGCTCCAAAGATAACTGATTATAATGCGTGACAACACCCTACCTTTACATACCATTCTACCTACACCCACTCCTATCCACCCCCATCTTGTTTGAGAACCTTAAATGGGATTAGTCAGTTCCCAGATCTAATTAAAACAGACGCAAGTGACCTCTACGCACCATATATTGCTACCTTGTTCACTGTGGCATATTACCTTCTTAAAGATGGCCACAACAGTGTATTCTGTCCCACGAGCTCTTTTAGAACCTCACCAACACCCCAACTACCCCATCCACCCATCAGGAGGTGAAGTTAAATCCCCTTTCCTTGAATCTGGCCAGACTCCACTCTGTTGTGACCAACAGAATATGGCAAAAGTGATGCTTCAAGATTTCCAAGGTCATAAAGGTGATGCATCTTCTCTGGTAACTTGAACACAGGCCTTTGGAGCACTGAGTAAAATGTCTGACTGCTCGGAGGCTCCCAAGCTTCAAGAAAGCCCAGGCCACATGAGAGGCCATGTATAAATATTCCAGAAAACAACCACAGCTGAGTTCCTAGTCCGCAATTCTTAGATCTGTAAGTGAAGATGCTTCCAGATGTTTCCAGCCCTCAATTGTTGGATCCC
Source organism: Vulpes lagopus (assembly GCF_018345385.1). NCBI lineage: Eukaryota > Metazoa > Chordata > Mammalia > Carnivora > Canidae > Vulpes > Vulpes lagopus. The sequence continues at coordinate 99,486,903 of NC_054834.1, read as the reverse complement.
TAGCCTTTGAGTCTCTCTACCTGAGGATCCAAACATTGCGAGGTAGAAACAAGCCATCTCTCTTGTGACTTGTCTCAACTGACCCAGAGGATCCATGAACATAATAAAATGACTGTTTTACATGCCAGTTGTGATGTGATTTGTATAGTACAATAGTGACTGAACAGTCTCAGTTTTGATAGTTACTATTAGTCACAGATCTATCATTAAAGACAAAATTAAATATTAATCCTTCTGAGGCCTGAGAATTCCATCTAAATCAGTTACCAAACTGACTCCTGACCATGTTACATTTATAAATTCTACTTTACTGCTTCAGGCATAGATTTTGACATTTCCACCCTCCCTTTAGTCAGTGCCATTTTATTAACCCATTATCTTGAAATTTACCTTTCTGAACTCTCACTCTATTTCCTGACCACATCATGTCTCCCTGACCTTCAGTCCTCAGAATTTAGAACCCAGTGACTACAATGGCTTACCTCCATCAGAAACTCTGGTCTGTTGGTAGTTGCTAGATTATTCAGGAAATGAGAGAAAAAAAAAAGAATCCAAGAGAAAAATGATTTAATTATGCTAGCTAAACTCAGAGCTTACTATAATCTTTTCATAAAAAGTAGACCAGTAAAGCCATTTACCTATGATACAAGGATAATCCAAAACAGTAAATAATGAAAAACATACTTTATATGTATCTCTAAACTGCTTTCCATGATTTCTAAAATATTACCTCCCTTTCTAAATATTTAATATTAAAATTAATCTACCTCTCCAAACAGCCACAAAATGACAGTATGGGAAAATCAGTACAAGTATATACAGTGAGGAGAAACCTGTTTGAGAAGAAAATACATCGAGAATAATTCACAACCTGGGGGTACCTGGGTGGTTCAATCGGTTAAACGCCTGCTTTCAGCTCAGGTCGTGTTCTTGGGGTTCTAGGATCAAGCCCAGCATTGGGCTCCCTGCTCAGTGGGGAGTCTGTTTCTCCTTTTCCCTCTATCCTTGCCTTCACCTGCTTGTGCTCTCTTTCTCTCTCCCTCAAGTAAATAAATCTTAAAAAATAATAATTCACAATCTCAACTAAAAATAAATGTAAATTACCACATAGTTAACATTACATAACCAGTTTCATTCACTAGTCAAACCAGGATATGAAACTGATGAATGGCAAAAATTACAAATATAACAATGTCTAATGAAAAGAAAGAAGGTAGCTTTTACTTTCACATTATTATTAACACAGAATCTTTTTTTAATTTATAAAATAAGAAAACCAGAAATTTATCATTCATGATACTAAAACATCCCCCTATAATGTAAAGGCTAATCAAAGAAAAGGAGGTCAACAAAAAGCCAGATCATTAAAACTTCAGGGGCCAATATTACCTATAGAACGCTGGAGTAATGAAGGCGCTCTTCCCACCTAACAAATGATAAAATTCATTTGTATGAAATTCTAGTAAGTGCTCTAGTTTGACCAGGTAACGAAATATGACATGGGGGCAATTCCATGACAATATCTAAAGATACTGTATCTCCTGCAATAAGTATATCCAACAAACTTTTCTGAAAATCCAAATACAGATTAAGTCATGCCAAAACTTCTTTGACTTATAAAAGTTCTTAAAGATAAAAATATATAATCAGCCCAAAAACACAGCTAAGTGTATAAGCAAAATGAAATGCTTTTTACAGTTTCCATTTTGCTAATGCAGTTACAGTTAATGGGAATTGCCATGACAAAATGATTGTTTTTATGAAAAGAACTGTCTTTATCACTAACCAATCAAATTTCATTTTTATTACTGATGTTAGAAAAGTTCAAAACCATGATTCATTTATAGAGCGTACAAAAATAAGAAAAGTGTTCAAGAATAGAGGATCATTTACAAAGCAATAAAAAATTAAAACATGCATTTCTCTTACTGGCAAGGCAAATACTTCTACACATAAATGTAACTGGGTTTGCTGAATATTATAACTTCTGTCTTTGAACAAAAAATGAGAAGGCAGAATTTAATATCTCATCTTCATTTGGTATCTTCAGTCCATCTGATAACTGCTTATCAAGAAATTTCAAAAATGTTTGAAAAATGTTAAAAAGTTTGATGATATTTTCTTTCAATTTTCACTCAAATATGGAAGGCTTAAGCTATTATTAATAACTCAAAAGTCTTCACAGAAATAAGACTAGCAAATCTTTATGGAGTATTCATCACCAAATCTTTTAAATTAAAAACTAAAAATCATGTAATTTCAGAGTATGGAATGTTAAAACAAAGCATATAAGAAAATTAAAACTCACATTATGATTAACTATGGACAACTTCAAGATCAGAAACTTTCAAGTGATCTTAACATCATATCAGTTTTCTAAAAGGCAATGAAACACTGCCTCTGAGAATTTGGGTTCCAACCTATTCATGAATATAAGTGTGATAAAATAAAATAAAACCACACTGCTATTAATAAATTGTACTTTGCCTCTACTCTGAAGTATAACCTATTTTGTCTTTGCTTTGCTTCTCCATCTGCCTCTTCATTGTCACCTTCGCATGCGCCAGGATGATAAGCACTACAGTATGAGACTATTCACATGACTAGTATGAATGAAAGAAGATTCTCTGAAATGTGATGGCCAGTTCAATAACCTCTCAATGATTCCTCAGTGCCTTCCTCAATACTGGAGAATCCTCAGAATACTAAGTAAAACTAACAATATATCTTTATTTTCAAGAACAAAAGAATTGAACACATTTTATTTTTTCAATTATCTGCTACAATCATCATCATTAGATAGTCAAGAGTTTTGCATATACAAGAGTTTTGACCATCAGATGTTAAGAGGCTTGACTACCACTTTCTACATTCTCAATAAATCTTAGCATCGCTTCTATTTTACAAAGGACTTTTAAACCATGTTTCTACTTCTTTGCACTTCTAGTACCCTTCTGAACTGCTTTTAAAGTCCACATTTCCCAGGCACCTGGGTGGCTCAGTCGGTTAAATACCTGATTCTTGATTTCAGCTCAGGGCTGTGTGACTGAGCCCCAAGCTGGGCTCTGTGCTGAGCACAAGGCTGCTTATGATTCTCTCTCTCTCTCCCTCTCTCCCCCTTTCTCTCTGCCCCTGCCCGCCCCCCAGATAAATTTCTCTCTCAAATAAATAAAGTTCACATTTCCTAGTAAATACATGGAAGAGGGATGAAATAGAATATACTTTATTACTGATTAAAAGCAAAATGTTGTAAACAGCCTGTTTTGATAATACTTACTTTCAAAATGCTTACATATGGGTTCTGTGGAATCCGTAAAACTACTTTTCCAGATCATAATATAAATTAATGCTACTGCTAGAATGAAGTTATTAATAAATTTAAATAATTAAGCACCCACATGCCCACAATGAGATAAATGAAATATTACAAGTCTTTTTTTATTCTTTATATAGTTTACTGAGCTTCTAAATAAAGAACAGAACAGATATTGTACGGATTTCAAAAGATTAATAATTACAGTATGATGAAATTAACTGACATGCTTAAAATATAGCAAGGCACTGGTGAAGTAATAAGGTCATCCAGAAAGATGGTATAGGGTTACTAGAAATAAAGACACTTCAGACAACACACTGTCCAAAAACGGCAATAGGATAGCATTACAAATATAACATCCTCAAAGGCCCTTGGAGCAATAAAAAGTGGTTATCAGAAACTAACATGTATCACCGTGAACTAGATGATTAATAATGTTATGAAACATTTTATCCTCTCACAAATAAGGAAACTGTAGCCTGGGATAGTCTGCTCAAAATCACAGAACAAGAAGCAGAGCTGAGCTTAGAACTCAGTTCTGTCAGGCACCTGGGTGGCTCATGGCTGGGCATCTGCCTTTGGCCTGGGTCGTGATCCTGGGGTCCTGGGATTGAGTCCCACATCGGGGTCCCTGCATGGAGCCTGCTTTTCCCTCTGCCTGTGTTGTGTCTCTGCCTCTCTCTGTGTCTCTCACGAATAAATAAATAAAACCTTAAAAAAAAAAAAAAAAAAAAAACCTCAGTTCTGTTTTACTCAAACGGCCTGGTTCCTAACCCTTTATATTCTATTACTTAAGGAGCTTCAATTTTGGGATCCCTGGGTGGCGCAGCGGTTTAGCGCCTGCCTTTGGCCCAGGGCATGATCCTAGAGTCCTGGGATCAAGTCCCACATCAGGTTCCCTGCATGGAGCCTGCTTCTCCCTCTGCCTGTGTCTCTGCCTCTCTCTCTCTCTGTGTCTCTCATGAATAAATAAATAAAATCTTTAAAAAAAAAAAAAAAAAGCTTCAATTTCCCCATCTATAAAACAAAAATAATATCCTGCTTATCAAACAGGATCAAACTGCTAATATTAGCAATTATGTATCTAAGTCATCTAGAAGTGGCTCAAAAAGGGATGCTTACTCTTATCAGTAACTAGATAATTACCAGCTAAGTTTTAAGGATAAAACGTTTTGGCAATGTCTAATAAACAGACCTCCACTCCTTTAGAGGCAAAGTCTGGTAAAAGAGAAAAACAGGTAAACAGCTAAAAATGATATTAATGAACACTTACAGAGCGCTTACAGTGTGTCAGACACAAGGCTAAGCATTATTATGTTTCCTCATCATTTTTTAAAAATCTAAAATTATCTTCACCATTTTGCAATTTAAAAACCTAACACTTTTTTAAAAAGGAAATAATTTGCCCGAGGTCACACATTTAGTAAGCATCCAGGTCTGACTTACTCCAAAGTCCATCAGAAGTATAAAAGCAAGGTGATGGGCACCTGAGTGGCTCAGTGATTGGGCGTCTGCCTTTGACTCACATCATGATCCTGGGGTCCTAGGATCAAGTCCCAAATCAGGCTCACTGTGGGAAGTCTGCTTCTCCCTCTGCCTATGTCTCTCAGGAATAAATAAATAAAATCTTTAAAAAAAAAAAAAAAAGGTGAAAGAAGTGATTGATGAGCACCTGGCTGGCTCAGTCTGTGGAGCATGTGACTCTTAATCTCAGGGGCTGGAAGTTCAAGCCCTACGTTGGGTGTAGAGATTACTTAAAATCTTAAAAAAAAAAAAAAAGAAAGAAAAGATTGACACTGTGGGAGATTTCTGCTGTTTAGCACTCAGCATCTCTCACCTTTTGTATCTGGTGGCTCTGTGGAGCCCTAAAGCCTGGAGCCACTCCTAGTACAGGGATATGCAAGGGAGTCAGGCTTGTCCATCACAGTACTCCAACCTCTCAGCTACAGTGACTGCTTCAAACATACTCACACAGCTCAAATCGGGATACTCAACCCTCCCCTAGCATATATGCCCAAGTGACAGTAAAAATTAAAAAATAAATAAAAAATAAAACCTCACATAACGTACTGAAAATCTTGCCATTAAAAGAAAAAGCAGGGGATCCCTGGGTGGCTCAGCGGTTTAGCGCCTGCCTTCGGTGCAGGGCATGATCCTGGAGTCCCGGGATCGAGTCCCACATCGGGCTCCCTGCATGGAGCCTGCTTCTTCCTCTGCCTGTGTCTCTGCCTCTCTCTGCGTGTCTCTCATGAATAAATAAATAAAATATTTTTAAAAAACACAAAATCCTCTTCCACTTTAAGAAATTTATCCAACGAAACTACTCGGCAGATATGCAAATACATCCATGAAAGCACTGCTCACATCAAAGAAAAATCATATATACCAGTGATGGCTTTAAGATACATCAACTTAGCCAGACTGAACTAAAGTTGCCAGAATTCCTTTTCTACTGTTTCTGATCATGGTGAGCTAGAAGGGACATTCTCTGGGAATCCCAGGGAAAAGCAGGCTCTAGGAAGTCAAAGGAGAAGCAACAGTCATTTTGTAGCATATAAACACCTTCTCCCAGTTTTCCAAACACTAATTTAGGAGCTACTGTGAAGGATTTTGCTGATATAAATAAAGTCCCTAATCAGTTGACTTTACATTAATCCAAAGAGAGATTATCCTGGGTGTATCTGATTTAATCATTTGGAAGTCTTTTAACAGAGGACTTATGAATTCATAACACTGCAAGCAGTATCTGCTGCCTGTGTCTTTTCTTCCTCCTAGATCTCCCCTTCCTGGCTGTCTACTTTGTGGATATGGTCCTTGGTTGGCCAACCCCCACAACAGCATAAGCTAATTCCTTGGGTGTGTATGTGTGTGTGTTTGCATTTGTGTGTAGAGACATCGATACAAAGCTAGAGTTGGAGTGAAAGCTAGAGCTAGAAATCAAAATCCTACAGCTTCTGCTTCTCCAGTTGACCTAATATCACACTAAATACCCACCAAAATGAAACTAGATAATTATGATTTCTTCATTACAATGAAATACTATGCAACCAATGAAAATGGTGATGTGTGATTCCATTAGCAGACAAGGAAACACATCTCAATATTATATGACAAAACAGGTTACTAAAAGTAGGTACATTTTATATTTACGTGTTGTTTTTTTTAATTTAGGTGCAGAGAACAAGACAGCTCTGGTCATCAAAGTTTTAATGGTGACAGTGAAACATAAAGTCAATCTGGCTGTTACGGTTTTAGCTGATTGTTATTTTATTCTCTTGGATTCCTTCATTGTCTACAATGGTCATGTAGCATATAATCATTATCAGGAAAAAAAAAATTCTCATTTGACAGGAAAAAAAAAGACTTACGGGTTAAAATGTGCCCAGAGCCATTAAGGGACAAACAAGAGTTATCCAAACAAACTAGGCATTTCGGGAGGAGGACAATGTGTGCCAAAGATGAACTCTACAAAGTATAGAAAGAGAATTTAAGAGAGAGGAGATGAGGCTGAAGAGATGGATCAATTTATGGCAGGTCTTATATGCCTCACTCCACTTACAGATGATTCTGAACTAATGAAGGTGTTGAAACAAGAGGAGTCATGTTTGCATTTTAGGAAAATAACAAAATCGCATAAACAAAACCTCACTGAGGCTTGCAGTGTGGAGACTGTATTGGAAGGAGGCCACACGAGAAACATGGAAACCAATTCAAACACTACTACGGTAATCCAAGCGAGAAATGACAAAACCCTGAACCAAAATAACAGTGGCGATGAAGAGAGTAAGCCACTGACGATGTACAGTAACGAGTAAGAAACACGAGATTTTGGTGAAGAATACACTGGTAGAGACAAAAACGATTCACTTAAACTGGGGAGCTCACAGAAGTCTTCCAAAAAGATGCCGTAAGAATGAGGCTCTCAAGAATATCACAGATAGATGCAAAATGCCTTTCAATGTTTCTTTCTTTTTTTATTTTAAGATTTTATATATTTGACAGAGCAAGAGAGCACAGCAGGGGGAGCAAAAGAGGGAGAGGGAGAAGCAGGCTCCCCACTGAGCAGGGAGCCTGATGTGGGGCTCAACCCCTGGGATCATGACCTGAACCCAAGGCAGACGTTTAACCTGCTGAGGCACTTAGGCACCCCTAAATGTTTCTAGAAGAAATTATCGGTATGTTAGCTCACACCCACTGAAAGGAATACTAAGCAAACTGTTAAATACACTAAAAATTAAAGCACTCAACTCTAAGAACATTCACATTTATTGTATGTATAAGAAGACTATATAGATATGTATCTCTAATCTCTTAAGGTCGACCTCTTTCAAGAAAACCATATTATTGCCAGAAATAAAATACTCTGAATAGCTGCTTGATCCGAGTCACATTTATGTCACTTACAAGTCAAACACTGTTTCCTATAAATTATTTTAGCCACCCCTTATTCACTGCTTGCTCAAATACAATCTTCTAATTTTAAAATTATAATAATTTAAACTACACAAGCAAAATATTCTCACTATAATAATTTGATCGATTCAAAAATGTAGTTCCTCTACCCTCCACCAACTCCCCACCCTTATTACTCTGAAATTACTAGTTCAAATTAGTTGAATATTCTGTTTTTCTTTGCTTACATAAATATATACAAGTTTATATAGGGTTTATTTAACAACAATGGGTTCATACAGTATATATATATTATCCTATAACTTGTTTTTTACTTAAGATAATAATAAATTTCAAGCCAATATATTTAATAGGTATATGTATCTCATTTCTATTATTTATAATAATGTGGGCATACCATAATTTGACATGTATATAGCACATTTATGGGGTTTTGCTATTAAAATTAATGCTATAATGAATACTGCTACATATTGCTTTAAATAACGATCCAGTAAATTCAGATATCAGATAAATTCCCTGAAAAGTTTCTAGGTCAAAGGATGGCATTTTAACCAATCTTGCTATACTGAGTTCTCAAAAAGTAGCAATAATTTACAGACTCACCAACAGTCTGAGGGTAGATGTTTTCTCCCATACCCTTGTCAGTTCTAGAAATTATCATATTCATTTTTGCCCATCTGACAAAAATGGTAAACTTTATCTACTTTTAGTGATAGCATCTTTTCACATGTTCATTGTCCATTTACATTTTCCCATTTGTGAATTGCCTGTATACTTTACCCTTGGTCCTGTTGTCTTTTTCATTTATTTTTGTAGAAACTTATGTCTTTTATCATATAAAGCTTTTCTAATTTTTCTGCAATTTTTCCTCCCAGGAATTTTGGATTCTGTGTCTTACTTAGGCCTCCCCTGCTACCCAAGATTACTGAAAACTATCTCCTTTATTTTTCCTAATTATTTTATTACAATTTGGTTTTTGTTCTTATTTTACATTTAGATTTTTAATTCATTTGGAATTTATTCTTGTGGTGTTATGACTTAGGAGTTGTCCCAAAATAATTTATTGAATTATTCATCTTTAAATACCTCCTTCTAGAGTAATAGATTACAAATAGCTAAGATGGCACACAAATGAAATTCCTAGAAGTTCTTAAATTTTACTACCTGAGACAAAATTCCAAACTTATTAAAAGACATTTATCAGGGATGCCTGGGTGGCTCAGCAGTTGAGCGCCTGCCTTCAGGCCCAGGGCCTGATCCTGGAGACCCGGGATCGAGTCCCACATCAGGCTCCCTGCATGGAGCCTGCTTCTCCCTCTGCCTGCGTCTCTGCTTCTCTCTCGTGTGTCTCATGAATAACTAAATAAAATCTTAAAAAAAAAAAAGACGTAATTTTTCCTTTAGAAGAAATGACACATTGAGGCACATGCATACAGTATACCAGAATCAGCATACAATGTGAAATGGTTGATTTTTTTTGAACATAGCAGAAATGGAAATTAAATCAATGATCTACCTTTTAACATAAATGTAAAAACAGAAATAATCACTGTTTGAAATCTCAAGATTATTCATTGATTCAGGTCACAAACATTTACTGAGCACCAACAAACAGGTGTTCAGTATTGTTATCTAGTGGGAGCGTCCCTCTCTTCCAGAAAAAAATGTATTTAAGCGAAAAAGGAAAAAAAAAGAAAGAAATGTACCTTTACGTAAATGCAATGCAATGAAAAACATTTCGGCGAATTTTATGACACATTCAGCACATCCCATTTCCAAAACACTACTTTATTTCAAAGGTAACCTATTTATCCTGGTTAAGTGTCTCTTCACTCTTGTTGAAAATACTGTCAGGAAGTGAAGATTAATGATGCCCGTCAGAGCACATCTACAATACCCATGCCTAGTCTCCTCACTTCCCCAACGATACTTGATCTCACTACAGTAAATAAGAACCTCGAAAACAGAAAACAAATCTATTTACATCAGCCACGTTCATTCAGTCCATCCAACCAAAGGTGTTTCTCAAAAACATATGAAGGACTTTTCGGTGAGTCCCAGGGGTCTGGCAAATGGCAGTACTACTGTGTTGCTTGCAGAGGAAGCAAGAATTTCGGTCGCCCTGAAGTGGCATTGGGAAGCGAGGGCGACTTGCTAGGGACAAATCCCCTTAAACTTCAGATCCCACGACCGAGGCTCCCCGCGCGCGCGCAAACTGAGGCCTGGGAGTACCTGGCCCCGTGGCCACGCCCCCCGCTCCCCGCCCCCCCCCCCCCCTCCACGGCCTACTCCACGCTCCCCAGGGCCCTCGCGGCCCAACCGGAGCTGGCCCAGGTGCGCCCACGAGAAGGCAGGCGGCGTGACAGCCCCTGCGGGGTGACCTTGGCCAAGCGTCTCCCCTCCGCTCTCTCCTCCGCGCGGTATCCCCAGGCCTGCGCTCGGCACCTGACGCCACAGAACGAGAGGGGCTCCCCGCGCCGCCCCCGCCTCCACCGCAGCCCGAGGCCGCGCGCGCTACCTGCGATCTGCGAGACGAAGGCTTCCGCCACCAGAGACATGGCGGCTGCGCGCAGGCCCGCGGCGCCCGCTCCGCACGGCCCTCGGCGTGCTCGCCGGCCGCTCCCAGGCCCGCTCCCGGCCTCCGCGGCCCACCAGGCGCAGCGCACCAGGGCGCGGGGGCGGCGGCGAGGCGCGCGAGGGACTTCCGGCGCGGCGGACGGCGGCGGGGAGCACTTCCGCCTGCGCGCGCCTCGCTCGATGGGCGGGGGCTCCGGGCCTGCCTCCTGGCCGCTGCGGGCTCCGGCCTGGCGGAGGGCCCCGCGCTGGAGAGAGGATTCCTGGAGGTGTTCTGTATCCCATTTTGTAACCAAGTTAATTTTTTTTCTTTTTTTTAAGAATTATTTCTTTATTTGCGAACGCGCAGGAGCGGGGGGAGGGGCCGACTCCGCGCGGGGAGAGGGACTCGATCTCCCAGCGCTGAGGTCACGACCTCAGTGGGATGCTTAACCGGCTGAGCCACCCGGGACGCTCTGGCGAGTGATGTATTTTAAGCGCACGGTACCAGGCCCCTGTAAAAAAAAAATGTGTGCAGCGTTCGATTTCATGTCATCTTCCCCACAACCCAGTAAGGCCATATTGGTGCCCCCGTTTTATGGATAAGAAAGCAGCTCAGAGAGTTTAAGCTACCTGCCCAGGTTGGATAATGAAGCCCAGGTTCAAATCCACGTTAAATTTCCTGTTTCATTGTACTGTAGGCTGATTAGTCCATAGACCGACCAGTAGTGTTTATTCCTTTATTCAAAGGTTCTTTGCAGAGAGGAGGCGTGAGCAGTGCATCAGCTGAGAGTTTGCTCTTCGATTCTGGGCCCCCGAAAAGCGGCTCATCCTGCAGAATAAGATAAGTTTCACACTCTTCTCCCTTTTGACGGATGAGGGGCAGGAAGAGGAGGAGACAGTACATCCCCTAAGTGACTCTTTAGACAGTTTATACAAGCCTACGATTAAGGAAAGATCAGGATATGTGACAGATTTAGAGGCAAAAAATATTACAAGTGAAACTGACTTCAGACATCATCTGGTGAGCCCAAGCCCCCCTCTCCCTGATGAGAAATTCGTAACACATGACCACAAGTTAAACGGCTTAAAACAACAGAAATTTATTCTCTCCCAATTTTAGAGGCTGGAAGTCCAGAGCGAAGATATCCACAGGCTATCTCTCAATACTCTAGGAAAAATCTTTCCCTGCCTTTTTACAGCCTCTGCAGGTTGCCAGCAATCTGTGGCCTTCCTTGGTTTATAGACAAATCAACTCAAATCTCTGGCTTCATCATCACATGGCAAGATATGTTTGTGTCCAAATTTCCCTCTTCTAATAAGGACACCAATCATCGGATTAGAGTCTATCCTAATTCAGCGTGACCTCATCTTAACTTGATTTCATCTGCAAAGACTATTTCCAAATAAGCTCACATTCATAGGTACCAGGGATTAGAAACATGAACATACTTGTTTCTCTTTTTTAGAGAAGGGGAGTGGAGGAAGGGGAGACACAGTTCTACCCACTACACTAAATAATAAGTTTTTTAAGGATAAATCATCAATAGTTGCATCACCTTTTGCAACTAGGAAACTTGTTTAGTTTTTTTAAGATTTTATTTATTTATTCATGAGAGACAGAGAGAGAAAGGCAGAGACACAGGCAGAGGGAGGAGCAGGCTCCATGCAAGGAGCCCAATGTGGGACTCGATCCCAGGACTCCAGGATCAGGCCCTGAACCAAAGGCAGGCACTCAATCACTGAGCCACCCGGCGCCGGAAACTTGTTAAACTAAATTTAAATTTACCCCTAAAACGTACATGAGCGTATATATATATACAGCAACGTTTTAAGAAAAAGTATTTTCTTACTGGCTGAGATTGATAAGAGGTTGATAAGAGGTTAAAATAATAGGTTTTCCTTGCTTGTGTTGAGAGAGATAACACTGATAGGAAAGAATATGCTGTGCCTAGTTTCCTCCTCCTCATCCCATGACTGATATTGGCCAAGGGAAATTAACTGTTCCCCCTATTGGATGTCAATTGAAAGAAAAGCTTTCAATTCCTGTTTCTCTGTACAGTGAACTAGTATAATTTGTAAAAGTGAAGAGCTGTCACCTATTCAAGTTCTATTACCAAGTTTGTTTTGTCACTTTTTAAAACCTGGAATAGGGATCCCTGGGTGGCGCAGCAGTTTGGCGCCTGCCTTTGGCCCAGGGCGCGATCCTGGAGACCCGGGATCGAATCCCACATCGGGCTCCCCGTGCATGGAGCCTGCTTCTCCCTCTGCCTGTGTCTCTGCCTCTCTCTCTCTCTCTCTGTAACTATCATAAATTAAAAAAAAAAAAAATTAAAACCTGGAATAATCGGGCAGCCTGGGTGGCTCAGTGGTTTAGCGCTGCCTACAGCCCAGGGCATGATCCTGGAGACTCAGGATCAAGTCCGGCATCGGGCTCCCCACAGGGAGCCTGCTTCTCCCTCTGCCTGTGTCTCTGCCTCTCTCTGTGTCTCTCATGAATAAATAAATGAAATCTTAAAAAAAAAAAAAAGATAAAATAAATAAATAAAACCTAGAATAAAATCTTTGACTACTTTTTGACACTCACAGATTTTTTTTTTTCTTAAAGATTTCTCCATACAATAGCGATTGTGTGGGAACTTGAACCAAAGGCCTTAGGATTGGACCAGGAAATCCAAAATCCAACAAGTCCAAAGGGCAAAGGTAAGCCCCAAAGTGGAAGAAGAATGGCAAGATCCAGGGACTGGACATTCATGCGAGAGAAACAGAGCAAGAAGAGAGGCAAAGAAGAATGTGCCCTCAACCTTTCAGTTAGGTGTCTGTGGCTTGATGCATGGCACATGGATGAACTGGGCTGGCTCAGAGGTTGGGACTGACACCAACCCCATTCTAGCAAGCTTTTGAGAAAGAAACCGGGATCTGCTGGGGGCACCGTCTATACTCAACCCTTTCATCATTGTAACTAGGGAAATAGACTCATCAGCACCATATGGATTCACTTTTTCTCCCTGACTGATGGTTCCTTTGCTTCCCACACAGGCTAATTTAGACTGGAAAGAATCTATAATGTGGGAGGTCTTTATTACTAAAAATTACATCCAATAAAATGCAGATGTCCTGACAGTATCCACAAACAAGCTGTCTTTGAATAAATAACAAACTGGAATAAATGTATTTATGCATCTGTATTAGAACAACTGGCAGATTTAAAACTGAAGATCTGTTTGAGATCATAATTAAGGAAAATACAAGAAAACAAGCCACTGGAATTCTTAAGGATGAGGTTATAAAACAAAAGTGCTAGGGAATCCATATGTTACTAAAAGGATAATCACACAATTATTTAAAATAAAGTATTGTTTGTCCTAATAAAATCACTTTTCTTACAAAACTGTTCTGTCATGAAAATATTTTCATGTCTCTAGGTTTTATGTTACTATATTAAAATAGGAAATACACAGCTATCATGATGAATATATACTTTATTAACATTAGAATACTAAGGCATTTTATCTACATTTCATTTTTCTCTGACAGAATTAATATTTTAAATGTAAATATTTTCTTTTTTTGAAAAATGCCTGCAAAATAAAATTTTGGCTGAGATTCCTTCAAAATTATTCTACTTACTTGACAATGATAAATTCAGGCCTTTTTATCAAACTAGTCCTCCCCCCTCCCCCCACAACAGAATTAATTATGGATAATTCAACTAATTCAAATAAAGTGTCAATACAATTAAAAACACTAAGGTAACCATGTTATGCCCCAGAGCGTTTTTGTTCATCTGTTAACATTTTTCACTTCTTTAAAAATAATGGAACTGTAGGGACACCTGGGTGGCTCAGTGGTTGAGGGCTGCCTTTGGGTCAGGTCATGATCCCAAGGTCCTGGGATCAAGTCCCACATCAGGCTACCTGTAGGGAGCCTCCTTATCCCTCTGCCTGTGTCTCTGTCTCTCTGTGTCTCTCATTAATAAATAAAATCTTTTTAAAAAAATAATGGAACTGTAGACAACTACAAGTGATCTGATATATGGGGTTTGCAAAGATATTTTTAAAGGGTACAGAAATGTGGCAGCCATTCATCCTTACATTTCTTAACTCATCCATTTTGTTTAATTCCTAAGAAATCGTAATCGAACCAGAACAAAGTTTTTATCATTTTCTCACTTTCAGATCCCACCATCTTATACATTAGGCTAGCACACCCTCAGATGAAGTGCAGGCATATTGACCACAGCACTACACTTTGGGAAATATCTACACTATTGATTATAGTGGGCCTAGATTCTTCAAATGTTAACTGGTTTTCAACAGTAATTAAAATGTGAAATTTGGGGATCCCTGGGTGGCTCAATGGTTTAGTGCCTGCCTTTGGCCCAGGGAGTGATCCTGGAGTCCTGGGATCGAATCCCACATCAGGCTCCCTGCATGGAGCCTGCTTCTCCCTCTGCCTGTCTCTCTCTCTCTCTTTCTGTCTCTCATGAATAAATAAAATCTTTAAAAATAAATAAAATGCGAAATTTCCAAAACATTCTGCCAAATTAGAATATGTGTGTTGTCTCACTTTTATAGTTTTATGTTATTGCGAGCTGAGTCTTATAACTAAATCTAGTGAGAGTGCTTTTCATTGGTGGTTTATAAATGTCTTTTCTACTGTTACAGGAACTGAATTAGTTAGGACTTTCCTAGTTGCAAATTATGGAGACACAATTAAACCTAGCTAAGCAAGCTTAAGTTTATTGCCTCATGGTGGTAGAAAATATACCATAATGGTTCACAAAACTGAAGGAAGAGCTCTAGGAACTCTCCTTTCTCCTCATATCTGTTCAGCTTTGTTCTAACCAAAGACACACCTCCTCCCAGCTGGCAGGAAAAAAATAACTGCCTAAAGCACCAACCTAACATCTTCTTAGCTTGGCAGCCCCAATTTCCATAAATTAATCCCAGGGAAGAATTATAATTGCTTGGATGTTATTACCCTTGAATGAAACACTTTGTCCAAGTGAATGGGTTCAGTGATTGAGCAGGCAAGGGTGGAAAATGAGAGAAAAGATGCTAGGCAGCCGATACCATAGTACCATGGTCCGCAAGAAGGATAAGGAGCGCTATAGTGGAGTTTGTTTTAAAACCACAAAAGTCATCTAAGCTCTTTAATATTTTTATGTCCATAAAGGGGTTAATAAAATGTAATGATGCCCTAACTACTGCCCCTGGGGTAGGGTTGGAGGAGCAAAATTCAGATGATTGTGTTAACTAAGAAGAAAAGCTAAGAATGCCTTCAGTGGAATTATATTTATATAGATATATATCATATTCTTATATTTATGTAAAAGTAACTACTTATAAATATAGTGAGTTAACTCAACCCTAAATCACTATAGCAGTAAACTTGCAGGTCTTCAAAACAAAACAAAAAACCCACACAGAACTGTCTCATCCCTAGTGTATATATTACCTTTCCAGAGCTGGCTAACAAGGATGTGTACTTTCTAAAGCTATAAATAATATGTGTGAATAAAACAATGTGGAAAACATGAATGATACTATAAGTAAAAAGAGCAGAATTATAAGTGTACTTGGGGACTCCTGGGTTGCTCAGTGGTTGAGCCTCTGCCTTCAGCTCAGGGCATGATCCCGGAGTCCCAGGATCGAGGCCCGCATCGGGTTCTCTGCAGGGAGCCTGCTTCTCCCACTGCCTGTGCCTCTGCCACTCTCTCTAGGTCTTTCATGGATAAGTAAATAAAATCTTTAAAAAGAAAAAAAAAGAAATGTACTTGATTGTGAATACAACTATGCAAAAACATGTATATGAAAAAAAGCTTTTCTCAAATGTGATAGCCTTAATACAATAGAGTAGGATTTTGATTTTTTTCTTTTTGCTGTTTTTTAAACTCTAATATTTTTATGCCACCTTTACCATTTTTTTTAAAAAATGTTTTTATCATGCTGGGTAGAACTTCTTTAAAGGTGACTGATATGGCAAGCGCTCTGACCTGTCTACATCTAGACCTTGCAAAACATAGACCTTATTAGTCTTAATTATACTGCCAAGAACTTATCTTAGACCAGCTCCGTGTTCCATAGCAGAGATTCATTTCCTTCATAATAATAAGAACACAGGCAGATAGAACAACATCCAAAATATCTTAATGTTTGATTGTATGTCCTTATATAAGACTATGCACATATGGGCAAGTACATCTCATTGTGTGACTACTCTTGTTTAATACTTAATGATGGGTTATGGAAACTGGCAAATTTTGTAGATCAGTTGTAGACACTCTTGCTTTTGATGATAGTTTGGCACTGGTTTTAAACTTTATCTGAGTTGTCCTATTTTACCTTATAACCCTTAAACAAAGCTAAAGAGTTGGTGGTGGTGATTCAGAAGCCTGAAGTAAGAATGTGTACAACATGAGTGTCAAAAACAAGGTAAAGAAATGGGCCTAAGCACTCCTGAGGACTTGGAGTCACATTGAGAAAAAGGTTCCCATGATGGTGAACTGATAACATGTCAGCGTCTAGAAGACTATGCCAAATGACATGGCCACCAATATTTTCAGATATTTAGCTTTGCCTTCTTTTCAGATTAGAATCTACCTTAGAGAATGAGATTCATTTCACTCACTCACTCATTCATTCATTCATTCACTCAGCAAGTCATTATTAGATCCCATTTTGCAATGCTGGGCCCTCACCTAAACCATAGAGATACATGGTGAACAAATTTCAGTGTCTTCTCTGAGTTGCAATCCAGTTGAAAAGATGGACAACAAACAAGCCATGTAGACACAGTATAACAAGTGCTGTGAAAGAATATTTGCACCCACTTAAAGTCATAAGCAATGTTGCCTATTCTTAGGCAACAAGTTTCAAGTTGTCATGTTGCCATAGCTACCACAACTCTTCAGCAGAGTGAAATGCCCTTGCCAGGATACCAAATGCCTTTCTAAAATTTAGATATATGAAAAATAACTTCTTGGGCTGGTATTACTGTACACCTTCAGTAATCCAAAAGTTTCCCAACTATCTAACACAAAATTTTATCTTGGCACATGTTTAAAATCTTACAATCTTTAAGAGGAACGATATCCTTTTTTCATGGCAATTCTTAATGTTTTCCTTTCCAGATAAAATGAAAACATTTCACTATATAATTCTTCAAAATTAAAAGCAACCATCTTAAGCTGTTGCTTAGTTTAAATTTCAGTGTGAAATATTTGGTAACTTGCCAGCTTCCTTTTTTAAAAACAGTATCCCAGAAACTCAAATGGAATAGAAACAGCTAATTTGGGGTAGCAGCACCTCTTGCCAATCACAGCAATGGTTTCCATTTTGTCTCTGGAAAATTTTTTATGAGTGACTGAATATTTCTCTCTTCACGGTTGAACACAGTCATTCACATGAACCCATATGAATTTTATCTAGATCTTCTATTTAGTTTTGTCTGTATTTTACTGTCAGTAGAGAACCTGAGTCCAAGTATAAAAATGACAAAGAACATCTGTCTCTGCTTGGTTCAAAGTTGTATTAATTTTTTTAAGACTTTATTTGAGACACAGAGAGAGCACAAATGGGGATGGGCTAGGGGGGGTCGTTTGGGCAGAGGGATGAGCAGACTCCCTGCTGAGTAGGGGCCAGTCATGGTGCTCCACACAGGGCTCAATCCCAGGACCCCAAGATCATGACCTGAGCTGAAGTCAGACACTTAACCAAATGAGCCCCCCAGGCACCCCTAGTATTCATAATACTAGTAATGTTATCAGGCTACTCCTCCAATTCATGAAAAAAAATTACTGCATGTGAAACACTCAAAGCACATTCATTGTATATAGACTGAAACTGAAGTAGCAGAAACTCAAGGCCTTTCACCAGTTTCAGAAAGGATAAGAGAATTCAATGTCTCCACAGAGGATGCCTTCATCCAGTTTTCTCCAGAGGATTGATAGCTAAACTGAGAGAATAGAACCCCATATCTGAGAGAGGAGAACCTGCCTATATAATATAGCTATACAAGTGTAGTTGCACACATACATAAACACAAATAGGGAAAGCAAAGAAACTCAGTATTTAAAAATGAGATGAAGATAGAGTGAACAAAGATGATGCCTAAAAAGAATAAATTTTAGGAAAAAAAAAGAATAAATTTTAGGGGCACCTGAGTAACTCAGTTTAAGCAACCAACTAGATCTCAGCTTGAGTCTTGATCTCCGGGTGGTGGGTTTGGGCCCCACATTGGGCTCCGCAGTGGGCAGGAGCCGACTTAAAAAAAAAAAGGAATAAATTTTAAAGGAGTGCCTGGGTGGCTCAGTCTGTTAAGCGTCTACCTTTAGCGCAGGTCATGATCCCAGTCTGCTTCTCCCTCTCCCTCAGCCCCTTCTCCAGCTTGTGCACTCCCATGCTCTCTCTCTCTTTCTCAAATAAATAAAATCTTTTTAAAAATTTACTTTAATATCTAATAACAATTTAAAGGTCTTATAAGTAGCTTGTATGTTTTTCTTATGATAAACTAGAATGTATCTTCCTACTTTTATTACTCATTATTTTATTGAAGTGTATGGTTTTTTTTGTTTTTTTTTGGGGGGGGGCAGCACCACTTCACATTTATTGAGGGCCTGCCCCCAAGGAGCTCACAGCCTGGGGGCCAAGACCCCACATGTGCTGGGGTGGAGGAAAAAAAGAGGTAAAGGCAAAGAGGCAAGCAATGCAGAGACACCGTGGCCCAAGCAAAGGGGTTGCAAAGCAGGCACAGGCGGAGGGTGCGGGGTGAGGAGCAGGGGGAATGGTGGCCCTGCAAGTCCTGCCTAGACCTCAGGATCACGGACCAAGCACAGGACTCAAGGCTGCCCCTCCACAACCAGGTTGGTACCACCTGGGTGGAGTTGGTACCACCTGGGTGGGGGTGGCACTGGGGTGCCCCAGCAACTATGCCTGCCCTGAGCCAGCCCCCCACAGCGTCAGCCTTCTCCACCCAGGACTGGACCATGCTGACCCCTGACAGGAAAAGGGCAGGCAGCTCAGGTTTGGGGGCCCTGACCATGACAGCAAGGTGGAGTCCAGGCCTGTAAGGGAACAGCTTGAAGCCTGGGCAGTCCTAGGTCCCTGGGCAAGGCCCCCAAGGAACTTCAAGGTTCTCATGGAAGCCCCTGGGCCAGCTAGGGAGGGAAGGGATAGGTGCCTGAGGGGAAGGAAGCAGAACCCTGGTACCCAGGAGGGGTCCCCAAGAGGCCCCCTCAAAACTGCTCCTGGTGGGAAAGCTTGGGTGTGGACAGGCAGAAGGCAGAGAAGAACCCATGGGAGGAGTATGGCAAGACAAATGCTTTTTATGTTTTTAAAACAAAATGCTTTTTAAAAAAAGCAGATTGGAAAAAACTTTAAGCTTACCTGTCCTGCCAGATCTTGCAGTAGTAAGAAGGCATATTAAGGAAAGTGTAAGTCAAATTAAAAATGCATTATAACAGGCTTAAAAGTAAAATTAATATCATAGCCCTCCCAAGTTTTTTAAATTTCACTTTTTGAGTTTTAAAGTATGTATTCCTAAAAATTAAAGTTGTGTCCTATTTTATCTAATTGCTTGAATTTTGTTTTGAGTAATTTTAGGCTTATAGAAAAGTGCTCAAAATTGTACAGTTCCCATATACCCTCACTTAGTTTTCTCTAATATCTATATTTGCTAGTAAAATATAATTTTTATTTTCTGTAAATACAAAGTTGCATTTGTAAATGTAACATTTTTGCATTTGTAAAATATGTGTATTTGTAAATGTAAAATATAATATAGTAAAATTACTGAAACTAAGAAATTAACATCGATGTGACACAATTAACCAATACACATACCTTATACTAATTTGTCCAGTTTTCTCTCTAACTTCCTTTTTCTAATCCAGGCTCGTACACTGCATTTAGTGGTCATGTTTCTAGTCTCCTCCATATGTGAGTTTCTCTGTTTATCTTTTTATTTGTCTTCCATGACTTTGACGCTTTTGCAAAATACTGTTCAGTTATTTTGTAGAATGTTTCTCAATTTGGGTTTCTCTTATGTTTCCATGATAAATTGACATTATGTGTTTTTGGTAAAATTACCCCAGAAACAATGTTGTGCCTTCTTTCAGTGTATCATATCAGGGTACAAGTCAATATATCTTATTACTGGTCATGTTAAATTTGGCTAAGGTAGAGTCTGTGACTTTTCTTTACTGTAGAGTTACATTTTTCTTTGTAAGTAAGAAGTACATTATAAAAGATACTTTGAGACTCTGAAATCTTCTTTCAAACCACACCTTTTGTCCACTAATTTTACTCTCTGTTGATGAGTCTTGCCTGCCACAATTATTATTTTGTTGTTTACCTAATGGTGATTTTCTATTTGTATCATTCCTTTTACATTTATTGATTAGAATCCTGTTGCAAGGAAGAGCTGTGCCTTCTCCTCTTATATTTACTTATTTATTAAAGTATTTATTTATATCAGTATGAATTGATGGATATTTATTTTGTTCTATAGGTTATAACCTCAAGCTCTCATTGTTTATGTCATTGCTCAAATTTTCCCAGACTTGGTTATTGGTAAATCTTTCAAGTTGATTCCTGTGTCTTTTCAAAATACCCCTATCGTTTTGGGGGGCATTCCCCTATTTTCCTGCACTAGAAGATGTTCCAGGTGCACTTGTATTTTCCCCTGCCCTAGCCATGGAATCAACCATTTTCCCAAAAACTCTGGTTTCTTTTTTCTTAAAAGATTTTATTTATTCATTCATGAGAGACACGGAGAGAGAGGCAGAGACACAGGCAGAGGGAGAAGCAGGCTCCCTGCAGGGGATGCAGGACTCCATTCCAGGACCGAAGACAGACGCTCAACCGCTGAGCCAGCCATGTGTCCCAACTCTGGTTTCTTTAACTGGAGAATGATATTTAGAAACCAAGATCTGGTTGTTGGATATACCCAAAGCTATTGGGTTGTCATTGATTCCAGGCCTACTCAGGGAACAAAGACAGGAAATATATGTGCATGTAGTAACACATGTACACACACATCTATATTTATTTCCAAACTATTCATCTCTATGAGTATATGTATAAAACATATACATACACACAGACATATGTATTAACCATGAGTTCATACTAATACCTTCAATTTTAATCCAACACCACATTTTAATTCATTCTAGGTCCCCCCCGCAACCCCATTTCTTATTTGTAACTTCTTTCTCTGACAGGGAGAAACCTGGCTCTGATTATCCACAATATATTTTCTTATTTGTTCAATTACAGTGTACACATAAAGTAGTTTCAGAATTGCAAGCTCATATCCCCATGAGAAATGAATTTACTAGGTAGAGTACAATATTTCTGTGCAGGATTTTTGGCTTTAGCCTTACAGTTTATGGTCAAAACTGTTTTCCAAGGTTGGTTAGGTTTAGTTCTTTTCTTCCCCATCTGCTTCAGTACAATTACGTTATTCATTTAATACACTTATGTTCATTTATTACTTTTCCTGTTCCATTTAAGGTTCCTCCCAAGTCCTGGCTGATTTTACTTATTTCTTTTGCAGGGAGAAGGGGGAGCATGTGAAACAGTACCATGGTTCTGAGTCAAAGTAATATAAAAAGACAAATACAGATAAGTGTCACTCCTCCTCATTCTTACTACCCATTGTTTCTACCCATTCCCATTCACTCCCTGTAGGTAATGGGTCTCATTTCTGGCTTACCCTTTCTGCATTTCTTTTGCACAAATTAGCAGATAAATGTTTATTTTCTTAAAATCTCTTTTCTTTTTACAGGAAGTAGTTTATCTTCTTTGGTGTCTTTCTTTTTCATAATTTTTGAATATTATCCTGGATATTCTTGCCTGTTTATTTTTCCACAAGAACTTTAGCATCAATTTATATAGCTCCTTTAAAAAAAAAAACTTGTTAAAAAAAACTTGATATTTTTAGTAGGATTGCATTAAATCTATAAAGTGACTTAAAGACAACTTTATAATGTTGACTCATGCTATCCAAGAATAGATCATATCTTTCCATTTGTTCAAGACTACATTTTTGGCTTTCAGAAGTATTTTAAACTTTTCACATCTAGGTTTTGCACATTTCTTATTATATTTATTTCTGAGTATTTAATCTTTTTATTGCTACTACTATGGGGCTTTCTCTACCTTCGTGAACTGTAGCCAGTTATTGTTTTTGTATATACACCGAAAGGGGTACATATTTTGGGAGGATAAGTGTAGACATGTTGAATTTGAGGTAACAGCAGAATATACAAGTGAAACTGTCCTGGAGGTATTTTGAAATGCAAGACTAGAGCTAGGAGAGACATTAGGAATTGATTTTTTTTTTTAATCTATGTAGAGGTGATGATTGAAACCAGAAGATAAAATGTGATCCCAAAGGAAAGGAGCTACTAAAAAAGTAAAAATAAAGAACTGCAGGCTGAAGCCTAAATGTTGGAGAGCACTCAGGTTTAGGACACAGAGAGGAGGTAGGAGAAACATCAGAATTAGGGAAGTCACAAAGCCCAACAAAGAAAAAAGACCCTGAGTGTAAAAGTGGGCCTCTGTGGCAGAAGCTACAGACAATGAAACCTGAGCAAATGCCATTAGGTGCAGGTAATTAGCGTTTTCCAAAGCTTAGTCCCCAGCATTCTGATTCTTTCAAGATAATAGTATGTATTCTTCAAAAAATGTTATAGAGACCAAAAAGTTTAGAAAACACTGATCAATCCTAATGAAATAAGTTTCTTTACTATAAGACTTCTTAGAACTATTAACATGCTCCTAGGAATTCTTAGTTTCCATAATAGAGAATGGTATGCAGATTTCTTTTTTAATTTAAATTAAATTAATTAACATATAATGTATTATTGGTTTCAGAGGTAGAGGTCAGTGATTTCTACACATTTTTTTCCCAACTAACCTACAGTTTCCTTAACCAATCTTTTTTTCCAAAAGAATTTCTCAAGTTGAGATGCATCTTGGAACATACTTTGGAAATTTTAGAGTGCACTGTACACCAATTTTCCTTAGCCTCCTCTCAGCCCTCAAAGTCAAACACAGAATCTAGGAATTGTATTTCTATTTTACAGGAAACAGAACTTTCTAACTCTGGAAGATTGCCACAACGTACTGCCAGCCTTGTCACACCAGAGCCACAGCTGAACAGCACACAGAAAGCCTCTCTAAAGCAGGCACTCAGACCTGGGGACGGCAGGCAGGAGGGTGCGCCCAGGAAGAGAGGGTCGCTGTTGAGGGGGGGGGGCAGGGGGGGACACAAGGAGCCATTTGAGTCAAAAGGCCCATGAGTTTCTGGAAACTCGCAAGCAGTCTAGCAGCACAGTTCCCAAGAGGTCTGACACACGAGGGTCAGAAAGACTCTGTGGTTCTCAGAAGCAAATCCCCAACCCTAGGAATCCAGAAGCTTCAGGCTCTTTCCAAAAATGAACAGCTCCTGCCAGGGTCCCTCCAGACTAAGCCTGTAGGTGGGCAACAACATGCCAGGCAGGGTGGGGACAGGGCTGCCTGGGGTTCTATCCATCCAGTAGAAAACATCCTAAACATTCCAACGTTCTAAATGAAATTTAGATGTAGCATTCATTTCAACAGAAGTCATATTATGTGCAAAAAGAAATATTTTGCATAATATTTTGTAGTAAATGAAAAGGCATGACAATTGCTTGATTATCCAATACTAATGCAAGATTCTTAGTTTTTTTAAGATCTAAAGGCATTGCAAAGTCTAGAGATAAGTGGATACAGCTGACTATATTTATATCCTGGATCATGCCTTTTAGTTTCCTACCTCTCAATGAACAGATTTATGGTAAATCCATCCAACTCTTTGCTGTCTTCCACTGTCACTATAATTTCTTTTCAAGTGTTTATTGGGAGAAGCACTTTCTCCTATGCTGACAAAGTATTTCTTGAGTAGTAACTTTTCACTTAAAATTTTCTCCAGAGTGGGGGTGACTGGGTGACAGGCACTGAGGTGGGCACTTGACGGGATGAGCACTGGGTGTTATTCTATATGTTGGCAAATTGAACACCAATAAAAAATAAATTTATAAAAATAAAAATAAATAAATAAAATAAAAATAAAATTTTCTCCAGTTTTGAGCATGTCTGAACCAAGGCTGGTAGCATATTAGAAACCCCATTCCCATCAGTATGCAGGGTCTGGAATGAGTCTTGTTGTTCTAAGTCTGGCACCCAGGGCACCTGTACCTATCTAACTACATCTTCCCTGCTACCTATCCTCTTTATGCATGCTTAATCTGTATTTTTTTTTAAAATTTTTTTTTAATTTTTATTTATTTATGATAGTCACAGAGAGATAGAGAGAGAGGCAGAGACACAGGCAGAGGGAGAAGCAGGCTCCATGCACCGGGAGCCCGACGTGGGATTCGATCCCTGGTCTCCAGGATCGCGCCCTGGGCCAAAGGCAGGTGCCAAACCGCTGCGCCACCCAGGGATCCCCGCTTAATCTGTATTATGTGACTTCTTTCCCAATTTATTTGGTAACTCATTTTTCTCCTAGATATATATCTATCCAAAACTCAAGCGCTTTTGACTGGGGTCTTGACATCACCCTAGTCCTTGTCCGTAGCTAACCTTGATACCTCCCCCACACCATCACTACCCTTCCATTCTACCTGACTCCTGGGGTCTTGCTTCCAAATGGACAGACATCTCACATCCACCATTCTCTGACCATTTGACTTAAATTATCACCACTTCGTGGAGATCCTTGCCACAAGGCCTCATCCCAAATATTTGATGTTTTTAATATAGGCACTAATTAAACAGATGAAAATTCAGGGACGCCTGGGTGGCTCAGCAGTTGGGCGTCTGCCTTTGGCTCAGGGTGTGATCCTGGGGTCCAGGGATCGAGTCCCACATCGGGCTCCCTGCATGGAGCCTGCTTCTCCCTCTTCTTGTGTCTCTACCTCTCTCTGTGTGTGTCTCTCATGAATAAATAAATAAAATCTTAAAAATATATATATTAGTTCATAACAATTCCCTGGACATCATGATTTAGAATGTTGACCACTCCCAACCATCAGTCTTAGCCCTCCTTATGTCCAAATAGCAAGCCTTTCCCAGCAATCTGCCCAGAGCAAGGCCCTAAAATACTTTTTAAAAACTTTCAATAACTGGGGCACCTGCGTGGTTCAGTGGTTAAGTATCTGCCTTCAGCTCATGGTGTGATCCCAGGTGTCCTGGGATCGAGTCCTGCATTGGGTTCCCTGCAGGGAAACTGCTTCTCCCTCTGCCTGTGTCTCTGTGTCTCTCATGAATAAAAATAAATAAATAATCTTTAAAAACATTTTGATAACTTATTCTTTTCTTATGTTCTTAATTTCTTCTTCAGAGTCAGCAATTTTATAAATCAGATATTTTGTAATATCTAACCAATGCTTCCATTCATTGAAGTTCTTGGGGTCTGATCATGCCATAAGATGTATTTGCTGACCTTCCATAGTAGGCTATTTCCTGAGCATTCCATAATTTTAGTCTGTGAGGCTCCCTCTGTGGAAATAATGTGCTGCTACAATAAAGGCATACCTTTCCAGAAGGCTTTTTCATTTGTTCCTACCAAGCACTCCAGGAGTAGTACTAGTCTAGCCTAGACCTCATTTTTTTTTTGGTTGATTTCTCAGTGTAGGAATTCCTGGGCCCCAACAGATAGTGTAAGTTCAAACAACAAATCCGTATGAGGACTTCTGGTTACAAATTGAAAGTGGACATGAAAGAAAAAAGAAAGAAAGTGGACATGATTCCAGTCCACCTAGAATACAGGTGTAAAGCTCCTAGTTGCCTCCCTATGTTGGTAGACAGATTTTTGCTAGCTTGTCCTTTCTCTGAGAGCACAAGCTTTGGGGATGTTAACATTGTGGGGGGGGTCTAGCTTGACACTGGCCCAAAGCTCTCATGTTCTTGCATGGGATAATAAACCCAAGGTGCTGGGTTAACAAGACCAATAACCTCTCCAGGGCAGTCATAACATTATCTTCTGCCACACTGTTTTGATTCTTGATTCAGTCTTCACTTTTGTATAGGATTCTTTATTTTACCCTAATTTCCAAGTGTTTTATTAAGCCACGGTTTTGCTGGAAATAGAAGTGTCGGTGCACCTTTTTTTATAATGAAAAATTAAACTAGTTACTCTATCAGTATAATTATGTATCATTCATATGATTTCTATATAAACAAAAACTACCTTCAGGAAAAATAATACAAGGCCTTGCAATGATGCGTTTGAGAGACTATCTCACTGAAGTTTATATATTTTTTAAACATCAGAAAGCCTAGAAAATTTCTGCTCTGTGAAATAGCAAAATATCATTCATTTCCTGTTATCTTTTTCCATGTTCTTTGTATACCCACTATCATTGTGGATTAGGCCATTATCTCATGCCAGGATTTATGAAATAGACTCTTAATTAATTTTCACATTTCCAGTCTCTCTCAGCTCCAAGTCATGGCACAGATAACCACCAACCTTCCTAAACCAGCCTTCCTAAACCTTCCTAAAAATGTTGCTCTTGCAGTAACATTCTTTCTACATATCTCTGATACTTCTCTAAACAACTTAGACTATCCCTCTTTACCCCTTGTAATTCTTGCTTTCTTTTGAAGAATTTATTTATTCATGAGAGACACAGAGAGAGAGGCAGAGACACAGGCAGAGGGAGAAGCAGGCTTCATACAGGGAGCCCAACACGGGACTCGATCCTGGGTCTCCGGGATCACACCCTGAACTGAAGGCAGGCACTCAACCGCTGAGCCACCCAGGCATCCCTAATTCTTGCTTTTGTTCATAATTTTTCTCTCATCTAGAAGACTCTTCTTCCTTTTCTCTGCCTTCCCAACTTCTCCCCACTCTTAACGGTTCTGTATAAATGTTCCATCTTGAAAAGTTCTCTCACCTATCGCCCTGGAAGCATTCTTGCCCTCCTTAGCATATTGTTAGTGTCTAGCACCTGAAATATTCACTTAGCAATTATCATATAGAACAGAGAATCCGAGAGAGAGAGAGAGAGAGAGTCCTTGATTTTCAAACAAGTGTGTTCCAGAAGTATTTTTATATATTGGCTGCTTAAAACACTGAGTTCAATTTCCCTCAGAAGTCTGATTGTAACTACTGGTTAGATCTTGAAGGTAGCTCTCAGAATTCTTTTCAGCCCCTGATGAAACTGGACCAAAGCAATAGTAATAATTCAAGAATCTGTAGATCAAACCCTAGAAAAAGCAAAAGAATGAATATTAATTTATTCATCCCTTTGGATAAAACAATAATTTCCACTCAGGCAAATTTCTAAATTTAACAAATATTTAGTGGACGATTACTAAGTGCCAGGTACTGTAGAAATACAGCAATCAAGACAGACACATCCTTTGACCTCACAACAGTCTCTTGTCCCTATCCCCTTCATATATGTCATCTTCCCCACTTCAACGTGCCCTTCCTCCAGGACCCCAAGTTTCTAACATGGTGACTGGGCTGTTGGAAGTAGTGCTGGTCACCAGCATAGGAATTACCAGAGAAAGGACAGGCTTAATTTCACTTGCTTTGGAGTTTTTTTGGTGGCTGGCTTTTTGTGTCAGTAGTGGCAATGAAAATGGTTTCTACTAGTGTTATATTTTGTTTGGAGAGAAATGGTGTGTTGGGGAGAGAAGATTACATCTTTTGGAACTTAAAGTTTGGCATGCTACAGAACACCATGTAGAGATCCACAGAGTAGAAAAGAAAGGAAATAGTGTCTTGGAGCTTATGAGGGTAAGAAGTGACCTGGACCTGAGCTAGAGGTTTAGATTCATCGGTGGTTCCTTCTCATCCTAAGTATGAGTAAGATCATTTTTGTAAGTATAGATTTCTTGAAGGTTTATTTTTTAAAGTGCTAAATTGGCTGTATGATCTTGTATTTTATATTGTTTTTCCCTGGGGGGATTTTATAACAGCAACTAGTCTGCTCCCTTAGGGCTAGAACCTTTCCAGTCTAACTTTATGCCTCATAAAGACTCGCATATTATATGGATTCAATAAATATTTGCCGATTGTTCCACTGTGTCAATGTTAGATTCAGAGACACATCAATAATTTCCCTAGGGTTAATAAAAGTAATTGTAAACAGTTGGATAGTCTGATGTACCACAGGCTGGCTAAATATAGCTATAATAGCTACCACATTTGCTAAAATAACAGCTAAGCTGCTACACACAATTTGGGATTAAAGACTCATTAAATAATAATACAATTCTTTCCAGCTAAACTGGCCTGTTCATTCTTCTAAGACAGCCGTTGAATATTCCTGCTCCCATGTTTGTGATGATTCCATTTATCCCACCTGGAAAGACCTTATCATTTTTTTTCCACAGGTTTCCCCTCTTCTACTTTGTTAGCCTTTCTCTAAAGACCTTCCTAAACTCTCTGGCCCTGGGTTATCATTACCACCCAGTACATATCACCCTGTTCCCTTAATTTTAACCATATAACCTATTTTCCCAAGCAGA
Organism: Vulpes lagopus; assembly: GCF_018345385.1. Classification (NCBI taxonomy): domain Eukaryota; kingdom Metazoa; phylum Chordata; class Mammalia; order Carnivora; family Canidae; genus Vulpes; species Vulpes lagopus. Next base: position 99,458,097 of record NC_054834.1, on the reverse strand, counting down.
CTGAAGAGGAGTCTTTTTCCTTTTTTTTTTTTTAATATTTTATTTATTTATTCATAGAGATGCAGAGAGAGAGAGAGGCAGAGGGAGAAGCAGGCTCCACGCAGAAAGCCCGACATGGGACTCGATCCCGGGGCTTCAGGATCACGCCCCGGGCTGCAGGCGGCGCTAAACCGCTGCGCCACGGGGGCTGCCCTGAAGAGGAGTCTTTAACTTTTTGGTATCCCCCTTGCCTAGTCCAATATGGTAAAATAATAGGTACCCCGTAACTCATTTTTGTTGATGATGATGATTGAGGGAAGATAGGCATCAAATAAGTCATAGGACCATAGAATATTAGAATCTGAAGGAAACTTTTGGAATTCTGTGATGCTAACCTAGCACCTAATAGACATTGTGCATTTGTCCTCAAATTGACCACATAAGCTAATTGGAATTTCCAAACCAGGATTCCCCAGAAAACTGCCAAAATGAGGCCTTCTGATGGTGAAGCTGGTCAAAACAAAACAAAACAAAACAAAAACAGCCTACTCCAATGTTCTTATTTTGGAAATGAGAAAACATAGTTCCAAAAGCTGAAACTATTTTTCTGAGGTTGCACAACTGGCTAGTGATAGGATCTAGAAACCTACTTTACTGACCCCTGAAGGCATAACACCAAAGTATTTGGCAACTGGTGCCTTAGCTATCTATATTACCTGTATAAAGGACATACATACTTAACTTTCCCTTTCTGCTTTCGATAATGATATTTTGAGTTCAAAATCTATTGAATAATTGAACTAGACAGTGACTGGATAAAAATAGTCTTTCAAGTTAACCGAAATAACTTTGGGGCTTAAAAATGTTCTCTATGAAAAAAAAAATGTTCTCTATGGTTATTACCAATGAAACTCAACTCCAAATGAAGTAAAGAAGGGGAAAGCTTCCAGAATGAAACTGCTTCCATTATTTTATCCTTGCTACCAATCCCCACAGGGCAAAGATGCTATGAATTACTAAATCCTCCAAAATACTTCTTTTTAAAAAAAGATTTTATTTATCTATTCATGAGGCAGAGACACAGGCAGAGGGAGAAACAGGGTCTATGCAGGGAGCCCGACGTCGGACTCGATTCTGGGTCTCCAGGATCACAACCCCACTAAAGGCAGCTCTAAACCGCTGAGCCACCGGGGCTGCCCTAAATCCTCCGAAATACTTCTATAACATAGATATGGCTTCTTTGGTATTGTGAAATTACCAGGCTTTTTTTTTTTTTTTTTTTTAAGTAGGTTCCATACCCAGTGTGGAGCCCAACACAGGGCTTAAACTCATGACCCTGAGATCAAGGCCTGAGCTGAGATCAAGAGTCAGATGCTTAATTAACTGAGCCACCCAGACACCCCTACTACGCTTCATTTTGTTTTGAACATCCTAGACAGAATTCAACCAATAGTCTTAAAATATAGGAAACTAAAAATGGAGTATGGCATAATATGATCAATACCTCAAAAGAGAGTTTATTAAGTAAATAAGCATATTTAGCTTCCATTGCATTGTCTCCAAAGTCTGCAATGGGAGCAATCAATGCTGAAATTAAAAAGAAAACTATTCATTTAATATCTATGCTTATAAAAAAATTGGGGCATCCCCTTTGAACATATGCAAAAATCTTCAACAAACTATTAGCAAACTGAATTCAACAATACATTAAAAGGATCATGAAGGATAAAAATCATGTGATCATCTCCACAGATGAAGAAAAAACATTTGGCAAAATACAAAATCCACTTATGATAAAAGCTCTCAGCAGAGTGGGAATAGAGAGGATTTACTTCAACAAATTAAGGCTGTTTATGACAAGCCCACAGCTAATATCACAGTGAAAAGTAAAAAACAGAAAGGTTTTCCTGTAAGATCAGAAACAAAATAAGAATGTGCAGTCTTGCCACTTTTACTCAACATAGTGTTGGAAGTCCTAGACAGAACAATTAGCCAGGAAAAAGAAATAAAGGGCATCCAAATTGGAAAGGAAGAAGTAAAACTCATGCTATTGGCAGACAACATATTTTATATAGAAAAAAACTTTAAAGACTCTACCAAAAACTTTTAGAACTAATAAATAAATTCAGTAAAGTTGCAGAGTACAAAATCAAGACACGAAAGTCTGCTGTGTTTCTATACAATAAAAACAAACTATCAGAAAGATAAATTAGGAAAACAATCCCATTTACAATTGCATCAGAATAAATACCAAAGAAAGAAAGAATGAGATACTAGGAATAAACTTAACCAATAAGGTAAAAGACTTGTATACTGAAAAATATAAGACATTGATTAAAGAAATTGAAGAAGACACAAACAAATGGGAAGGTGTTCCATACTCATGGATTGGAAGAATTAATATTGTTACCCAAAGCAATCTATAGATTCAGTGCAAACCCTGTCAAAATTCCAATCACATTTCTCACAGAAATAGAACAAAGAATCCTAAAATTTGTATAGAACCATAAAAAAGATATTGCACAGCCAAAGCAAACTGAAAACAAGAGCAAAGCTGGAGGCATCACATTCCCTGATTTCAAATGATATTACAAGGCTACAGTATAGTAATCAAAACAGAGTGGTATTGGCATAAAAACAGACATAGATCAATGGAGCAGAAAAGAGAGCCCAGAAATAAACCCACAAATATATGGTCAATTAATTTATGACAAAGGAGCCAAAAATATACAATGGAGAAAAGACTCTCTCTTCACTAAATGGTGTTGGGAAAACTGGACAGCCACCTGCAAAGGAATAAAACTGGACCACTATCTTACATCATACATAAAAATTAACTTAAAATGAGTTAAACACTTGAATTTAATTAAGACCTGAAACTATAAAACTCCTAGGAGAAAACGTAAGTGATAAGCTCCTTGACATGGGTCTTAGAGATTATTTTTTAAAATTTGACTCCAAAGGCAAAGGCAGCAAAAGCAAAAATAAAAAATAGAACTCTGTCAAACTAAAAGGCTTCTGCACAACAAAGGAAACAACCAACAAATATTTTAAAAGCAACCTACCAACAGGAAGATGTTTGCAAATCATATATCTGATGAGGGGTTAAAATCTGAAATACATAAAGAACTCACAAAACTCAGTAACAATTAAAAAAGTGATCCAATTAAAAAATGGGCAGAGGATCTGAATAGACATTTTTTTCAGGGAAGACCTACAGATGGCCAACAGACACATGAAAAGATGCTCAGCATCACCAATCATCAGGGAAATGCACATCAAAACCAAAATGAGATATTACCTCATACCAATCAGAATGGCAATTATCAAAAAGACAAGAAATAACAAGAGTTGGGTGGCCCCGGGTGGCTCAGTGGTTTAGCGCCGCCTTCAGCTCAGGCTGTGACCCTGGAGTCTCAAAATCGAGTCCCACGTCGGGCTCCCTGCATGGAGCCTGCTTCTCCCTCTGCCTGTGTCCCTGCCTCTCTCTCTCTGTGTATCTCTCATTAATAAATAAATAAAAATCTTCTTTTTTAAAAAAAAAGAAATAACAAGAGTTAACAAAGATGTGGAGAAAGGGTAACCCTCATGCACTGTTAGTACAAGTGTTAATTGGTGCAGTCACTGTGGAAAACAGTATGGAGTTTCCTTGAAAAAATAAAAACAGAACTGCCATATTACCCAGAAATTCCACTTTTGAATATTTATCCAAAGAAAACGAAACACTAATTCCAAAAGATATATGTTTCTGTATGTTTTTTGCAGCATTATTTACAGTAGCCAAGATACAGAAACAACCTGTGTCCAACCATGGATGAATAGATAAAGATAGATGTGATTATATATATATAGTATATGTATATTTGAATGTGTGTGTATACACACACGTGCAAACACACACACAATGGTATACTACTCAGCCATAGAAAAGAAACCTTGCCATTTGCAACAATATGGATGGACCTCTGGGGTATTGTAATAAGCAAAATAAGTCTGAGAAAGCCAAATACCATACGATTTCATTATATGTGGAATGTGACAACAAAACAAACAAGGAAAACAAAACTAAGCTCATAGATTCAGAGAATAGACTGGTGGTTGCCAGAGGGGAGTTGGGCTGGGGAGTGGACAAAATGGATGGAAGGGGTCAAGAGATGCAGACATCCAGTTATAAAATAAGTAAGTAAAAAATAAAATAAAATAAAATAAAATAAAATAAAATAAGAAATGGGAAGGCATGTACAGCCTGGTGACTATAGCCAATTCATGGTATTGCATATTTGAAAGTTGCTAAGAGAATGAGTGTTGGAAGTTTTCATCACAAGAAAAAGAATTTGCTACTATGTAAAGTGAAATATGGTGACTAGACTTACTATGGTGATCATAGCAGTGACCATACAAATGTCAAATCATTCTCTTATACACCCAAAACTAATATAATATTCTAAATCGATGACACTTTAGGGGAAAAAAAAGAATTTTCTACCTCAATAAGACAAAAGTACCATTTAATAGAAGAATTAGTTTTCTTGCTCTTTCCCTTCCCCCATCTTTTAAGCTGACAATAAAAAAAGAGAAATACGAATTTTACTTTTCAGACAATTTATTCAGTCTTGCTATTGTTAAATCTCCAGGGGCTAGATTTACATTTTGAAAAAATACCATGATGTACAAATGTGCATACTCTACTCAGCCAACATATCATAAGATACTATATAATAACATCTGGGAATATTAAACTTTGCCTTTACTGGCAACCCAATTGGCATCTTTAATTTATAGTGCAGATGTTTTATACTGATGTGTTTGGGAAATATTTGAAGTATTCTCAAGACAGTATTCTGAGGTTTCTGCAGTGGTCCACTTTAGTCTTTTGAAGTTCTCTATACAATAGGAGACATACATGGATTTTCCAAAACATGCTTTTGTGGGAATAAAAAAAGAAGAAAAGTTCAAGTTGGCATTACACAAAGCTTCCCTGAGTAGTCTGTACCTAATTCCTTTTTTGGCTCTGTTGCTTTGGCCATCAGGGAGCTTTATGATACCCATCTGATAAAACTGTTCCTGTTCCCAGACTGCTTTGTGGACTCTAAATCATTTTAATGCCTCATATTTACGAAACTCCGATTTCTAAAGTACAGATATGAAATTTTAATTTTACCTCTGAGCACATTGTATTTTGGTTGTGCATTAACCCCAGGGTGATGCCCCATGACAGCAATTATTGTCTGCGTGTGCCAGGAGATGGTTGATAAATCCGCGTGTCATGATGGGTCCTTCCACCACGTTGCGGCTGAACGGAGGTCTTTCACGCAAGGCCTCAGCCATGTCTCGTAGAGCTTGCTGCTCTTCCACAACACCAGCTTCCCAACCTGAGCACAGCCTGGCTTTTGTTTAAAAGGAGCTGCCTTTCAAACCATAAGAGATGCTGAACTCTAGGAAACAAACAGGGTTGCTGGAGAGGAGGTTGGAGGGGAACAATAACTGGGTGATGGGCATTAAGGACACACTGGGTATTATGTGCAACTGATGAATCACTAAATTCTACCTCTGAAACTAATAACAACAACAACAATAAAAGGAGCTGCCCATAACCATCTGTTGCTAGTGCTTGCCAGTAGTCCACCACGGTGCCACATGCTTAAAACATGGACTTAGGAACTTTTTAAAGCAGAGTTTACATCTCCCCTATATATGTCAGTGTAATGTAGTTAGCACATAGAAAGCACATGGGCTTTGGAGACACATATGCTTGGATATAATTCCTAGCTCCATTATTTACTGGCCCTATGACTATGGATTAGAATGCTTTGAGGCTCCCAGTTTTCCTTCTTCCATGAGGGAGACAATAACACTCTCATGATTAGGCTTCAGTGAAGATTAAATTAGAGGGGGTGAATGGAACCCTTTCCACGGTGTCAGACCCCTATTAGCGTGTGCAATTGACATTCTCTGAACTGACTTGGATTAGCAAGTATTAAAATGCCCACTCTTTCCATTCTTTTTATTATTATTATTATTATCATGGTAAAAAAAATACATAGCACACAATTGGCCATTTTAACCATTTTTAAATACAGTTCAGTGGTGTGAAATACATTCACATTATTGTGTAACCACCACCACCATCCATCTCCAGAACTTTTCCATCTTCCCAAACTGAAACTGTCTACGCATTAAACACTAACTCCTTTCTGTGTCCCTCGGGGCCCTGGCAACCACCATTCTACTTTCTGTATCTAGGACTTTGACTACTTCAGATATCTCATATAATATTTGTTCCTTTTTCTTCAATTCTTATAAAATTAACTGCTTTTGGGGACTTCATTATTGATTACTTTGTCTTGGCATTAAATTATTAAGGCAACACCACCATATGTATATTGCATTTGAGGTGTTACACACAGTCTAACCCAATGCACCTATGTGTTTATGTGTCTTAACTATCCTTCTAATGGGAGATTGGACTATATGATGGTTAGGAAGAGGAGGATATATCCTTCCACTGTTGGCTTCCCAGCTTTCTTCTTTTTGCCCTCTGAAAGAGTAATTTTGTTGTTAGCAACTTCCTCTCATGCTCAGCCTCTTCACAAAATCTGACTCATGTCTTGCCTGTGGAGAACCTGGAAACTTTCTATGCCCCAGCCACGCCACTATAGTCCTATAGTATAATGGGAGGCTGCCCATTTTCCATCCCTTATATTCAATGATCCCAGAGGCTGTATTGGCATTCTCCCAATATTTCTGTTTTTAAAAACATTGCTCTTGGATTTTTCTGCAAAAACTCTGCCTCATTCGGGTCTCCTGTAGACTGAGCTAGCTAACAAGATTCACTGAGGAAGTAGATGTGGGATATGAGGAAAAAAGAGATGCCAGTGGTGATGCCAAGGTTTTAGGGTTTTGGCAGGATGGAGTCGCTATTGACTAAAGTAGAGAGGGTTGAGAATGCATCTGGGGGCAGAGGGGAATATCTGGAGCTGTGCTTGGACATGTGCAGTTTGAGATGCTCAGCTGCTCGTTGGATACCAAGGGCGAGGGCAAATAGAAATCTGAGTGAGATTCAGAAGAGAGGTTCAGGGAACTTGAGATTCATCGGCCTGTAGATGGTACCTAGAGTCATAAAATTGCATGTAATCATGTAGGGAATGCATGTAGACAGAGGAGGAGAAGTCAAAGGATTGGATACTCCAATATTTCCAGGTCATCAAGGCACCAAAGGAAACTGAAAAGGAAAAGCCAGAGAAGTCAGAAGAAAAGCAAACTAGAATGGCACCCTAGAGGACAGAAGAAAATGCTTCAAGGAACAGAACCATGAACGGTCAAATGTTGCCAATCGGTCAAAGAAATGGAGGGCTGAGACTTACATACTAATTCGGAAATGTGAAAGGCTCTGGTGACCCTAAAAAAAGAGCAGGTTTAATGCAGTAGTGAGGGTGAAAATCTGCCTAAAGTTGGTCCAAGACAGAATTGGGCAAAGACATTGAAGATGGCTGGTATAAACAATTAATTCAAGGAGTTTTGCAGAAAAGGGACAGAGAAGTTAAATGTGTAGCTGGACAGGGAGAGAGGACCGAGAGGTTTCTAAGACAGGAGAGTGGAAGGGGGGTCATGACGTCAAAGGGAGAGGGAGAATTGCCAGAGCCACATCCCTGAATTGAGATGGCATGACCCCAGTGTACATCAGAAGGACTGGCCTTTTCTAGAAGCATGGCAGTTCATCCATAGTAACATGAGAAAGGGTGGTATGTATGAGCACAGACATGGGTAGGTGAGTAGATATGATGGTGAAAGCTTGTGAAATTCTCTTCTCATTCCTTCAAGTGTCTCCATGAAGCAAAATTATGCTCTGAGAGCGAGGAAGCGCAGGCAATTAGGAGAGGTTTGAGGAGGGAGAAGGTACAAAATAGTTGAGTCCTTTAGAGCAGTGCTATCCACAGGGTAGTCTGCGGACCAGTGCTTTGTCCCAAAGTCTTCGTGATCTGTCCATGAAAAGAGAAGTATAGGAATTAAGGGTAAGCATTTAGAAGCTCTTATAGCATTTGATGGAATAACTTTATGACTGTTAAGTTTAATGAAAAAATTTGGGACTTATAATTTGTGTGTCTTCGTTTTATTTCATCTTTCTTGTAACTCATTTAAGTTGTATTTTACAAAAGTGTTATTCCAAAATGGATTTAAAATGAAAAGAAGTTGACCCTTCACCCAGATAGTTTAAGAAACACTTTCAGGAGTGGGAGACTGGATGAAGCAAGTAGACTATATAACTGCTGGGAAGCATTATGTCAGTGATAATGAATTTAAAACAGAAACAGTCAACAGAGTTGCTTTTGTCTAGTCTTATTCAACCATACAGATAATTTTTTATTGGCTGGAGAGTTGGATTTAAGCAGGGTTTTGGTTTCTCCAGGTGAGTAAAGAGAGAAGGGACAAGAGAGTTGGGGTACAGCAAGGAATCGATTATGAAGAGTGACTATAGGGTTTGCCAAAATTCAACAAATGTGACTTTTAGATTTATGCATTCCTTTGTATGTAAATTTTACATCAAAAGAAGAAAACTGTAAACAAACATTGAACTCAGTAATACTGAAAAATGCAGGAAGAAAGTAGGGTTGTCTGTAATTTACTTTGAAATGCAGTTTTCAAATTGCTGGATGAATGGAAAAATGGATAAATATGTGATAAAATGCAATCTTAGGATTTAAATTATGGTGATATGAGTGGTCATTATAATTTCCTCCCACTTTGCTTTTTGAAATTTTTCGTAATAAGTGTTGGAAAAATATTGCTTTGAATATTCTTATGATCATTCATTTCAAGTCCCCAGCCAAATTATTAGCTCCTAAAGGACAGAAAATGTTATGTCCAGAAGATCATCTCTACTCTATGCTTCTTTTCTTCACAGATGAGGAAACTGAGTCCCAAAGATGCTGAATGGCTTCATCAAGATCAGATGATAGGTTAGGGGCATATGTGACTCCTACTAAGTTTCTTCCTAATACACAAGAAGCAAGTAAAGTCCATAACTCACCCCTGCAAGATCCATGGAAGTGCTTCTGGAAAACCCATAAAAACCCCAAAAGCTAAATTTTAAATCCTGAGTGTATGTTTAAATGTGCATTTTCTAAGGAGAAAAATAATAACTTCTAAATATCTTAAATAGTTTATAACCCAAGAGAGATTACTTTCTTTAAAAGAGCAAGTTTTATTTTCATCTGTATTCTTGTAAGTACAGAACACTGTTAAGACATTCAAGAAATATTTTTAAACCAATAGTGTTTTACTACTGATAATCACTATTAAACTGATAATAATTAGTAATAATATTGCTTAAGAAGGCTTTTTGTAATTCCAAGATTGTAAAGGTGTTTATAATTTAAGACACTCAAGTACTTTATAGTTTTTAATTATTGTTGAGCTTGCTCCTTAGTGACCCTCATAAGCCTGGCTAAGGTCTGATAAAAGATTTTTTTCTTTTTTTTTTTCCTAATTTGACATTTCCAGATTGCTGTATTGTTTAGCAAAATCCATCCAAGGCTTTCAATTCTTGCTTTCCATTAAAATACTGTATTATATAACATCCTTCAAGTTTGAGCTATAAGTTATCTTGCCTTTGTATACGGGGTAAGAAGTTGCCTTAGAGCATAAAGTCAGGTTTGTATGTTCTCCCCTAGTCCTCTGCTCTACCACTAGTTAGAGGAAAGCCATCTTCCTGAGATTTAGTTTTTTTAACCTATAAATTCAGTACTTCCTGAAGTGTGTCACAAGATGTTGTCAGTATTAAGTGAATATTTTAATATTCAATAATATATTTTATTAGTTTGTATTAGTTTATTAGTTTACAATAATATATTTTAAATAGTTTGAAGAGTATGAACCAATAAAGTATATAGTATTATATTTGGTCAAGGGAAGAATATGTATATATATATATATATATATATATAATATAGACAGTTTTTATTCTTCAAGAAATGAAAGATTCTATAAATTAATGAAGAAATGAATTACTGGGCAGAGCTTCTTCTGACATTAGGGGGAAAATATTCCTCGTTTCACATAAGCATCTTTCCAGAGTGCTCTCCCATTTACCTGTGCCTGCATTTGCCATCCTCTATTTTTCTTATTAGTCAACTCAGTCAATGCCTACCTTGGTCTTCTAGAGGCCACGTTTGTTAGGTAAATACCATAAAAACTCATAAACACTGACTGCAACAGGTTTCTCCCAAATGTCCCAAGGATAAGCTGAATAGATAGGTCAGCATAGCTAAAACCGGACTGTCTGTAAATCTGCTTGGGCTGTCAAAAGGAAGAGAAGAAGGATTGTGCAGGAAGTAAAATAGTCAATGAGACAAATTAAAGGAAATAAAGAATTCTGGTGTGGATTGAACTGACAAGCTCAAGAACAAAATGATAAAGACCTTTCATCACGTCAGAAAGTCTATAAAATTGTGTAAGTACAAGGACTAGAAAATGTTAATAATAAACCTTATTCTATTACATAAAGAGACTAAATGAACAGCCAAAACTTCAGAAAGGTCAGCTCTATACTGAGTGCTCATACTGAAGACTAATTGGAAGTTTAAGAAAGGATTTACAATGCTAAGAAAGAATGATCTTTTTACTGTCAGATGATTTCAAACCTGTAAGGCTCTTGGACCTTTGTAATACCATGAGTACATGCCTGGGCTAGCCCGCTATAGGTTCAGATACAAAGAACAGACGGCCATTGCACTGGAGAACATTCTGGATCAAAAACCCAAGTTGCCCAACAAATGTGGAAACCCAAACTGAATGCAGAAAAAATCATCCAATCAAGCTCCACCAAGACAAGCAGAATTGGTCAGCCAAGCCACAGCCAGCTCAGTCTTACATGGAAAATAACCCTTGGGGGTGGGAGCAAGGGCAGACTAGGGGGGACCAATGAAGAGTCTACTGCAATAGGCTGTGCTGACAGCCCCTAAACTACTGATCAGTGCTAACATCACAAGAAGAGAGACAACCAGACATTCTGTGCCTTTTGATATGAGGCAGTGGGGAGTACACACCACCGCTTACAACGTAGTCCTCCCACACAATGAAGCTGCCCTAAGCATTCAGATCTAATTACTAACATACTGTTTTTAAAAAATCAGGGGACAGAAGACATGTTAAACAGTAACAGAGAGATGCAATCTGTAAAATCCAAGCTATGGAAAACTCTATAGAACAAAATACCTGGTTCATTCAATAAATAAAGGGTTAAAAAAAAAATAGGGAGGGGGTAATCTATAAGCTAAAAGATAGTCTATAATCTATACATAAGTCAAATGTAAAAACACATTTATGAGACAGAAAATTTTATTTATAGCTGAATATTTAATAATATTAAGGAATAAGGAAATCTTGGGGATTTTTTTGTTGTTGTTGTGACATTACTGTGGTTTTTTTTTTTTTTTTAGTCCTTATGGAAATACATACTGAAATATTTATGGATGAAAAGATATGATATTTGGCTTTGTTCCAAAATAATTCAGTGAGATGGGGGAGTGGGTGGGGTATAAACAAAACAAGATTGTACGTGAATTGGTCATTGCTAAAGCTGGTTGCTGAATACACAGGGATTCTTTTCTCTCTACTTTTGTGTGTGTTCAAACTTTTACATTTAAAGAATGTTTTAAGAATTATGAAAGAAGATCATTTATATATACTGTATGACAGGAAAAGTTTCACAGATACTGTTCTTTCTCATGACTAACAATTCAGCGCTACTATTGCAAAAAGCCCTTCTCCCTTTGCAGATGCGTGTACCTCCGGAGACCCTCAATGGCATTATATTAATGCAAGGATTCCCCTGGGCAAAGAGTGGCTCCGACCAACTTAAGAATGAAATGAAATCGTAATAGAGACACATATGTACAATGTATCCCTGTCGATTGCAGTATGTGTTTTAGTGTACACTTGCTACCTTTTTTAACTATCCAGTTTCAAAATTATTAAAATAAAATCACACTCATGATAAAAAAAAAATCCAGTTAGTACAGAAGATGAAGAAAAGCTGAAAAGTTAAATTCTTTTCTCTCACCATCCAGTCTCATTAGATAGAACCACCTAATTAACACGTTGAGTATCCTTCCAGAAATATTCAATGCATAGTCACATGTGTGGTTGTATGGGTGTGTGGGTATGTGTATGTGTGTTTGGAAAAGTTATTAGTTCAAGACTATTTGAATAAACACAAGAATTATCTGACTTTGGGTTAATTTTATTATCAACAATTATTAGTGAACATATAATACATCTTTATTTTGCGGCAACACTTTAATATTCGCAAAGTTGTATATTCATAGAACTTCATCTTAGCCCTCTTGTCACATGTGATTTTCCATATCATCCTAATATAGTTATTTATGCTTTCATTGATAATTTGAAAATATAGCTGAATTTTTCACCTTAATATAAAAAAAATACATTAGGGTATCTAGGTAGCCCAGTCAGTTAGGCTTCTGCCTTTGGCTCAGGTCATGATCTCAGATCCTGGAATCGAGTATCCATCTGGCTCCCTGCTCAGCAGGGAGTCTCCTCCTTCTCCCTCTACCACTCCTCCTGCTCATGCTCATACACTTTCTCTCTCTTTCAAATAAATAAATCAATAAATGAAAGAAAGAAAGAAAGAAAGAAAGAAAGAAAGAAAGAAAGAAAGAAAGAAAGAAAGAAAGAAAGAAAATACACGAAGATGAAAAGTTAATGGCTTATTTATTGTTTCTTTAAACAATTTAATTTAAAACAATTTAAAGGTGGAAAGGTACCAGGCCTGGACTGAATGCTGGCGTCGCAGAGCTACTGGATCGGTTAGAAATGGCAGAGGTGGAGGAGACACTGAAGCGACTTCAGAGCCAGAAGGGAATATAGGGCATCATCGTGGTGAACACAGAAGGCATTCCCATCAAGAGTACCATGGACAATCCCACCACCACACAGTATGCCAACCTCATGCGCAACTTCATCTTGAAGGCCAGGAGCACCATGCGTGAAATTGACCCCCAGAATGACCTCACCTTCCTTCAAATTTGCTCCAAGAAAAATGAAATTATGGTTGCACCAGATAAAGACTATTTCCTGATTGTGATTCAGAATCCAACTGAATAAGGCCACTCTCTTGGCTTCCTGCATCATTCCTTAATGTAATAGCCCCTAAGAGTGATAGTGTTAATCATGTCAATCAACTAGCAGGTGGAAATTATCTTGGAGCCTACTTAGACGGATCCAGTGCCCACAGTCATCAAAGTCATCCCTCTGCTGGGCAGTCACCCTTGAATTCTTGGGAGGACCTTCTTTCCTCACCTCCAGATTTTGGAGCAGGAGCTTTGAGCAGCCCACACACCCTGCTTCCTTCCGTCTGACCTTCAGTTTACTTGGCCACCCTTGGAAAAGTCTGTTTTCCTTTAACTAAAAATAACTAAAATGCTTTAAAAAATAAAAAATAAAACAATTTAAAGCCATTCTTTAAACTAAAAATATTTAGATGGATCTTCCTTTGGGGCTATTACAGTGCTCTCATCAATGAGGTAATACAAAATTTTAGTGCATGCAAAGAAAAGAACAATGTCAGTATCTTTACTTAACCTTATGTCATCTGCCTGAATTAGGAGTAAAAATGGTTATGTTATAGATATGTGCAACAAGTTCTTCAACATACATTAAACTGTGAGAGTAGCTTTTTTTATATTACCTCTCTGTAATGTTTAGCCTTTTTTTAAGTTTTAAGATTTGCAGCAATAAAAAAACATTTCTATTCTTTAAAAAACTTTAATCCACTAACATAATTATTGCACTTCAGATGATTCTCAATTGAACACTGACTATAAGTTCTTTTCTTTCCTGTTCTTTCTTTTTCAGTCAGTTTATTATATTTTTTAGTAATCTCTATACCCAACGTAGGGCTCAAACTCACAACCCTGAGATCAAGAGTTCCATGCTCTTCTGACTGAGCCAACCAGGCACCCCTCCTATTAATTCTTTTATAATATTTCAAGATTCATCTTAGCTTCAGTTAGGCAATACAATACTATTTTTCAATACGGCCCCTATTGACATGCTCATTTCATTTGTGCTCTTCCAAAGCCTACTGATTTTTCAAATTACTGAAAAAGAAAAGAAAAGGTAACTCTTACTTTGGTTACATGCAGGACTGTCTTCATGGGCATGCGACCTGCGCAGGCCCACAGGGCCAGGTTCAAAAGGGCCGCACACTTGGTTTAACGCTCTACTATCACTGTGTTGCAATTCACAATAATTGAATCCTTGAACTTGGGTTTTATAAGTGAAGTCCAAAGGGACAATGTAGCATGGCCTGAGCAGATAATGCACATGGTATGTGTGTCTGTCATTTCTTGCCACCTCATTTTCATGTAGCATTCCTGGTGCTGCCTGAACACAGAATACAGTGGATCCAGAATTGAGTTCAACGGGACTCAAAGCAAGCACAAGGCAAGCATTTTATGGAAGCTGCTGGCTTCCACAGAGTGTTAGGAGAATGCACATGAATCAAGAAGCAAAAGAAAAAAACAGGTGAGACAGCTCTTTGCAGCATTTGGTAGTAAGAACAAAATATATATGCATGTGCGAGCTACAAAACGCAAATTGTACAAGTTTGGTGACCCTGCATGCAAGTTAAATGTTCTCATATAATTCGAATAAATATATTAGAATAAACTTAAAACTGAAATTCCACAATAAAAAGATGAATGGTAAAAAGCATGCCAATAACTTAAATTGTTTGATTCTTCTTTACTTAGAGCAGCATTAAATAAACTAAAAACACCATGACAAGTCAACAGAGATACTGTGGGAAAAGGGAAAAAGCTTTATATTTTAGTCCCTTTAATGACATGTTTTTTCTCACTTTTGAACAGGCAAGCAGTCTTCCATTTTCATTTTGCACCAGGCCTCACAAATTCTGTAACCAGCTCTGGTTATGTGTTCTCTGTCTGCCCAGAAACCCTCCCACAGGAAGCATCTGTCTTCCATTCTGAAGTCATTAGTTCACTCTGGCAGCTCAGGTTTGGCTGGAGAAAGGACATCTTTATTTGGGTGAATAGGCAGCACTAGCAAACTGAAGCAAAAGGAATAATCGTGTGTCCTGAAATCTCGTATGGTAAACGCTCAGACTCTTATAGATTAGGTTTTCTTTCCTTTGTTACCATTTACAAAGCTGTGAATTTTTCACACTGAAGAGCAGATGTCAAAATAAGTGTTTTTCCTTCATTACTTCCTTACAAAATCTCAAGACTTCCAAGGGCCATCTTGCTGTGAATTTTCTTTTCTTTTAGAGCTCCTAGAGCTCCTAGCCAGTGTGGCTCAGTCAGTTAAAAGCCAGACTCTTGATTGGGCTCAGGTCATGATCTCAGAGTGGTGGGATGGGGATCACGTGTGGGGCACAGTGGGGAGTCTGCTAGAGAGTCTCTCTCCCTCTCCCTCTGCCCTCTCCTGCCCACTCTCTCTCTCTCTCAAGTAAACAAATAAATATTTTTTTTTAAAAAGATTTTATTGGGGTAGTCCGGGTGGCTCAGCGGTTTAGCACCATCTTCCACCCAGGGCCTGGTCCTGGAGATCTGGGATCGAGTCCCATGTCGGGCTCCTGCATGGGGCCTGCTTCTCACTCTGCCTGTCTCTGCCTCTCATGAATAAATAAATAAAATCTTAAAAAAAAAAAAAGATTTTATTTATTTGAGAGGGACAGAGATAGCAAGAGAGAGAGAGCATGAGCAGGGAGGAGAGGAAGCAGCAGGCTCCCCTGCTGAGCAAGGAGCCCGATGGGGGACTCCATCCCAGGGCCCCGGGATCATGACCTAAGCCGAAGGCTTAACCAACTGAGCCACCCAGGTGCCCCTACGTAAATCTTAAAAAAAAAAAAAAAAAAAAAAACCACTAGACATGACCCAAGACGACCAAAAACTGGGTTGTTAATTTTCATTATGTGTTTTTCTGTCATTGTCTCTGATGAACCTCCTTCAGAATATTTCAACAAATATTTATCGAGAGCCAGCTTTGTGAGAGGCGCTGAGCTAGGCATTTGGGATATCAAGGGAGAAAGAGTCCCTAGCCTCAAGGGATTTACATGGAAAAATTTCCAGAGGAAACAAGTAAAGACAAAATTTGATGATGAGTGATCTAGTGGCTCCTAGAGTAAGTTCTTTGTTTTCTTCTTTTCCCCACACAAACTGGTGAACTTTATCTCTCCTGGTTGATAAATCAGTCCCTGCTAACAAACTAAGCACATGAAGTTAACTTAGGGTACCACTGGATAAATATATCAAGGCTGCCAGAAATGGCAGGAAGAGGTTAAAGCTGACTCATTTGGGAGGAGAAAATGCTCCTTTGAAAAAAAGCTGCTATCCTTATGCGTGGGAAGTCTCGGCTTCTCTGATTTGAAAATCTAAGTACAGAAATGCTGCTTTGGAGAATCTAAGCAAAACGAAACTCTCCAAATCCCAAATCTGCGATTCAGAGTAGCTCCATTGACAATGATCAAAACCATTCCTCAAGTTGTGACAGGTGCTGTTATACTTCGAGAGTCCATTTATCCAGAAGTCTCTGAGGTCTTTTCTTCAACATTCACTCACTCTTCTTCATTCTCAACACCCACATTAGCAATAATAACTTGCGATGGGCTTCTAATACCAGGCTCTTGAGAGTTGGCTTGTGGTTCTGTTACAGACATGTTCCTGAACACGATTTAACATATTTAATGCTGGGAGGCAGAAATCCTTTGGAACTTGTTTTCATGAAATGCTTGTGGATCCTCTTGCCCCAAACAGTCCTCAGTTACATAATATTTATCTAATCCCCAACATCTACTCTTTCCTTCTTCTTGGCAATAGTATTCCTGATTTTTAGCTGAGCACATGGCCACCTGGTATAAAGACCTTTCCCAGCTTCCTTCCTTCTTCAACTAAGAGTGGCCATATGATGAAATTTTATCTAACGTGATAAAAGCAAGATATATGTATATAATATTTTTCTTTCCTGTTGGCTGGAAGGCAAATGTGACAGCTGAGGGCTTAGCATCCACTTTGGACCAGGAGATGGAACACTAAAGACAGTAAAACAGAAAGACAGGAAGAACATACATCCCTGATGACTTCAGGCACTGCTTATTTCTGGACTTTTACATGGAGAGGAAAAAAGCTCTCTTGTTAAAGCCACTATTATTTTGGTTTGCTAGAGCTAATCCTAGCTGATACATTTTCCTTTAGATGCCTGTTTCATCTTTCTTAGGTGAACTCAGTCTTAATATTTATACTTTTTTTCTACCTTGAAAATGATTGCTCCTTCTGCTAGAGATTCCTTAAGGAAAGTTATGCTTCTCACAACTCCGGTTAACTCTAGTTTTTAAAAGGATTTAAACAGCATAACAATTGCAAATATTAAGTCAATAGCTACAAATATCAGCTATTGGTCTTCTGCCAATGTGTACTCTAATTCTGCTAAAGAATTGCATCTATTCTAGATTCTAATTCCATCTAAAGCATTCGGCTCTAAGCCCACCTCTAGCTTAGTTTCTGACCCTATCCATCCCAACCAGCTTTCACAATTTGACATTTAATTAACAAAAAAAACAATTTTTTTTTTTTAAGAAACAGGGCATCTGGATTCCACCTCAAGCCTGAACCAAGTCTGATAGAAGCATCACTTCCCTTCTTAAGTGGAGGTTGGATGAGTGTTTCCTGTGGCAGCCACTGACACTATTGCTGGAATGGGGGAGTCAATGGATGCCAAAGTTGTGAGCCAGGAGACAAGTGGAATGCTTCCACTCCAAAAGACAAGGTGAGAACTTGATGGATAACAAAGCAGTTGGATAAATGCATTATAGAGTCACTAGTGGAGAAGGTCTCAATGGGATGGGGAAGTACACCATTGGGTCTGAAAGAGCAGTTTAAGATTTAGTCCTGAGGCAGAGTAAGCAACAGGGGATCTCTTTGCCTAGTTCCCTGCAAACACAAGTGAGAGAAGTTCCAGTGGCCTTAAAATTAAAAATAGAGCCTAAAACCATAAGGAAGCTACTACAAATATGAGCTGGACATGGCAGGTTAAGGTGACAATCTTAGGGAAAAGTTGTAACTGTGGTTAACATGAATGAAAATTAAGGCACATAGGGATGCCTGGGTTGCTCAGTGATTGAGCGTCTGCCTCTGGCTCAGGTCGTGATCCCGGGGTCCTGGGGTCTAGTCCTGCATCGGGCTCCCTTCAGGGAGACTGCTTTTCCTTCTGCCTGTGTCTCTGCCTCTCTGTGTGTGTTTCTCATGAATACATAAATAAGATCTTAAAAAGAAAGAAAATAAAATTAAGGTACATAAACAGATAACTGCATAAAAATTAAAAATTTGAAGAAATTTATGGCTGTAATTGTGATTCCATAATTGACTTAACTCTTTAATTTGAATTTTGAGGGGCTAGATGGAAGAGGTGCTATTAATACCAAATGATAATTACCAACATAAGGGCTATTATCCATTTTAAGCTACTCAGTTTCCTTACAAAGGATCATTTCAAAGGTCATGCAAATCCTGATACATTCAACAAATGAAATTCATTTTAACTGAAAGTGAAAAAACACCAAGAATGTTGGAAATTAAATTAATAATTGAAACAAACCATTCCCAAACAAGCTCAGAATATACTGGCTTGAATCACTGGGCACTTTAGTCTCTAAAAAAAGCCAAAGTAAAATATGTCAGCCAGGGATCCCTGGGTGGCGCAGCGGTTTGGCGCCTGCCTTTGGCCCAGGGCGCGATCCTGGAGACCCGGGATCGAATCCCACATCGGGCTCCCGGTGCATGGAGCCTGCTTCTCCCTCCGCCTGTGTCTCTGCCTCTCTCTCTCTCTCTGACTATCATAAAAAAAAAAAAAAAAAAAATTAAAAAAAAAAAAGAAATTGGGAAGATACACCACAGATATTAAATTGCCTATTTTGTTAAAAAAAAAAAAATATGTCAGCCAGTGGCCACAAATGTCCAGAATTTAGCAAGAAAACGAAAGGAATAGATGGTGACTACACTCCAGTGATCCTCAGAGAGAGTCTTTCCTTTCCCGTTCCCTTTAATGAGGTGATTTGGAGAAGGATTTTGTACCCCTGAGAGCTGAAGCTGTTTAGTCACAGAGCTTGCTGTTCTTTCCTCTTTATTTTTTTCTTTACTGGGAAATGATTCCTAGCAGTGGGCCAGAGAAGCTCATCAATGAGGGGCACAGGTGTGCCTCCCAGAAGAAGGACTAGCCCAATCTGGTGTACATCTGGAGCTATCTAGTCTGCTATGACAGTTGTCCCAGAGTGTATAGAAAGAGCAAAACAGGCATCAGTTTCCAATCTGATTTTCTTCTTTGCCTCAAGGCCAGATCTGATGCCTTTGACACCAAGGCAGGCAGAGTAAGAAACTCTGAACTATCAGCAGAAAATGTATACAACAAAGTACCTACTGAATGTCACCGATGTGCTTGGATACTCAATGGATACAAAACAGTGGAGATGAAAGATAAACTCAAAATGGATGAAAGATCTAAATGTGAGGCAAGATTCCATCAGAATCTTAGAGGAGAACACAGGCAACACCCTTTTTGAACTTGGCCACAGCAACTTCTTGCAAGATACATCCATGAAGACAAGAGAAACAAAAGCAAAAATGAATTATTGGGACTTAATGAAGATCAAAACTTCTGCACAGCAAAAGAAACAGTCAACAAAACTCAAAGACAACCTACAGAATGGGAGAAGAAATTTGCAAATGACGTATCAGATAAAGGCCTAGTATCCACGATCTATAAAGAACTTATTAAACTCAACTGCAAAGAAATAAACAATCTCATCATGAAATGGGCAAAAGACATGAAGAGAAATCTCACAGAGGAAGACACAGACATGGCCAACATGCACATGAGAAAATGCTCTGCATCACTGGCCATCAGGGAAGTACAAATCAAAACCACAATGAGATACCACCTCACACCAGTGAGAATGGGGAAAATTAATAAGACAGGAAACCACAAATGTTGGAGAGGATGTGGAGAAGGGGAACTTCCCCTCCTGCACTGTTGGTGGGAATGGGAACTGGTGCAGCCACTCTGGAAAACTGTGTGGAGGTTCCTCAAAGAGTTAAAAATAGATCTGCCCTATGACCTAGTAATTGCACTGCTGGGGATTTACCCCAAAGATACAGATACAGTGAAACGCCGGGACACCTGCACCCCGATGTTTCTAGCAGCAATGTCCACAATAGCCAAACTGTGGAAGGAGCCTCAGTGTCCATCGACAGATGAATGGATAAAGAAGATGTGGTCTATGTATACAATGGAATATTACTCAGCCATTAGAAATGACAAATACCCACCATTTGCTTCCACGTGGATGGAACCGGAGGGTATTATGCTGAGTGAAGTCAGTCAGTCAGAAAAGGACAAACATTATATGGTCTCATTCATTTGAGGAATATAAAAATCAGTGAAAGGGAATAAAGGGAAAGGAGAGAAAATGAGTGAAAATATCAGTGAGGGTGACAAAATATGAGAGACATCTAACTCTGGGAAACGAACAAGGGGTAGTGGAAAGGGAGGTGGGCAGGGGGTTGGGGTGACTGGGTGATGGGCCCTGAGGGGGGCACTTGGCAGGATGAGCACTAGGTGTTATGCTATATTTTGGCAAATTGAACTCCAATAAAAAAAAATAATCAAAACAGTGGAGATGAATTCTGACTTCTACTTACAGTAAAGTTGATGAAACAAGGAACCATGGGTAATTATTTTTTGTGTATCTGTATCTCCACTAGACATTAAGTTCCATGGCCATAGGGACTAACTCTATTCATCATATTCTCAGCTGCCCATTATTGCCCAGTCCCTGCCCCCCCAATGAATACTTGAATCAATGAATGAGTATACACTACTGAAGTAACCACAAAAAGCAGCCTCTACATAATCATGTACCAAAGTGTGGGCTACATGAGAAATAAAGCTAAAATCAGTAAGAAAAGAGAAGATAGCTAAGTTCACAGTCAGTGGGTTTGGAGGTTATCACTGTGTGTGGGATAAAAGAAGCTCTCCCAGCTGGCTAGAGCCTGGCAGCTTTGGGGCTCTGTGTCCTACCCAAGGTATAAAGCCTTCTCAAGGGAAGACATGAAACAGCAAATACCCCAACTTCCATGTCAAAGCTGTCTATCTCATAGGGGACAATGGTGGTATCTTGGTACAGGTTCCCAGAACAATCTCTTCTCTGGAGTCCAGAGACCTTCAAACAAATGACATTCAGTCGTGAGACTTTCTTTGGTCACTAGACTGTTCTTTAAGGTACCCAAAGCCTGCAAGTCTTGCATATAAAGCTTAAATATAATACCATAATTTAGATGCCAATGATAGTTGTGAAATGTGAAGATTTGGTTGCTTTTAGCTCTATGAATTAGAGTCTAAGAATTAGCAAATAGTTGGCTGGGCAACTCTGCCCTGAACTGCCTGACCACTCCTGACAAAAAGGCCAGGCCACACCCAGAGGTGAAACCTAATGGTCATGTCTCCAGGATGGCCCAAGGCAACAGGACACTACTCAGTCCAGGCCTCTCTTCTGGACCTGGTGAGTCCCCACTGATAGAAAAGTCTTCTCACCTTCAACTGGAAGAGGAAGGATCCAGTTTTCTTGAGGATTCATAGATAGTGAAATAACTCCACTCACCTTCCTTTGCCATCATTATAGGCCAAAACCAGCCTGGAGTGGTGAGAAGTCAGATCCTTCTCTGAACAAGTCACCTCCTCTTTCTTCCCCAAACGTTCTGGTTAATGGCAGTAAGGCTTGTGTGTCAGTCAGAGGCCCATTAGAAAACAGATGGTATTTCCAAAATGGGATAATTTGAGGAGAGTTTGGTAAAGGGACTATTTATAAAGATGTGAGCGAGATATAGGGAATCAACAAGGCATAGCACTGTAGTGCCGCAGGGACTGTTACCACCCTGCAATAACAAGGGTATAGAGAAGTTACTGGAACCTGAAGATTGTGCACAGAGGGATGCCAGACAGGAGCCAGGACACAGCCAGCCTAATGAAACCCCTCAGGGAGGAAACCATAAATACACTCTTCCCTCTAATCTCCTTTACCAATACCAACAGGAAGCTGAGGGCAAGGGAGCCCTTTGATGCAATCTCTACAGGTCAATTCTGATGTAGACAGCAAGATGGAGAAGGATAGGCATGGATCTCTGGGGGCAAACTGAAGCTCTCTAGCACAGCTGTGCTTATTCATTCTGTGTGAGTCTGTGCCTGGGTAAAGACTCATTCATTTCAAACAGAAAAAAAACCTCCTTCTAGAATTCATCCTTCATCAGACTAATATAGAGAGCCACAAACAGATAGCATCATGGAATTGGAAGCCTAAATTTCAATCCCACTTCTGACAATAACTGGCTGTGTGATGCCCAGAAGTAAGTTTTCTGTATTGAGGCTTCCTTGTTTGTCTGCTTCTCACTATCTCACAGGAGTATTGCGAGGGTGTTTGCAGCTCATTGACTATATGTTGACCACACAGACTTCCTTAAGAGCTCGATAACCAGGAACTTGCCTTTCTTTCTACTCATTTCTCCAAAATCCCAGTATCTCTCTCCACCCCCCCCCTTCCCATTATTGTTTCATATTCCTTCACCCTGCATTTCATCTGATATTGACACCTGCTCTGGGGTGATGTACTATGAATACTGTTGTGGTTTAATTCCATGTTTGTTTCATCTGTTGCTAAGCTCTATAAAAAGCTCATCCCTCAATAGAAGGGAAGGGAGAAGAAATGGGTAGGAAATATCAGAAAGGGAGACAGAACATAAAGACTCCTAACTCTGGGAAACGAACGAGGGATGGTGGAAGGGGAGGAGGGCGGGGGTTGGGGGTGAATGGGTGACGGGCACTGAGGGGGGCGCTTGACGGGATGAGCACTGGGTGTCATTCTGTGTTATTCTGTATGTTGCCAAATTGAACACCAATAAAAAATAAATTTATTGTTTAAAAAAATAAAAAATAAAATAAAATTTTTAAAAAAAGCTCATCCCTCAAGTTTACACTGAACCACACCAATAGCATCTTTTACAATCCTGACAGTATCATAACTTGTTCAAAACACAAATGCCAAAAGCCACATTAAGAGAACAACTGATTCTATAAGATCCTGAGCATGATGATGATAATGATGATAAATAATAGGAGTTCACATTTACATCTTTGCACATTACAAAAGAAATAATGGGCATTATGTGCCAGGCACAATCCTAAGTATTTTAGACTATATAATTTCACACCAATTATTATTAGGTATTTTGAGGTGCCTTCGTTAGAAGGCACTTTGTAGAAGAGGAACACGAGACTTACAAAAATTAGATTACTTCCCAAAGGTGGTCAAGTATTACTCAGTTTCAGGATTCAAATCCAGTTTGGTCTAACTCTATAGCCCACGTGCTTAGACACTACAATAAAATTGAATTTCAAAAAGGGTACATAATTCAAACTCTCTGACCCAGTAATCCCACTTATAAGAATTTTTCCTACTCCAAGAGAAAGGCAATACCATGCTGGATATGGATAGTGGTGAGAGTTGCACAACAACATCAATGTACTTAATGCTACTAAATTGTACGCATAAAAATTATCGAAATGGTGGGGCACCTGGATGGTTCAGTTGGTTAAGTGTCTGCCTTCAGCTCAGGTCATGATCTTGGGGTCCTGGGATCGAGCCCCCATCTTAGGCTCCCTGCTCAGTGGGGAGTCTGCTTCTCCCTCTTCCTGTGCCCCTCCCCACTGCCTGTGCTCTCTCTCTCTCAAATAAATAAGTAAAAATCTTTTTAAAAATTATCAAAATGCCAATTTTAAAAAAATATTTTATTTATTTATTCACAAGAGACACAATGAGAGAGAGGTGGAGACATAGGCAGAGGGAGGAGAAGCAGACTCCATGCAGGGAGCCTGATGTGGGACTCGATCCTGGGTCTCCAGGATCACACCCTGAGCCAAAGGCAGATGCTCAACCACTGAGCCACCCAGGGGTCCCCAAAATGCCAAATTTTATATTACATGTATTGTACCACAATAAAAAATATTTAAGAATTCAACAAGAAATAAAAAGAAGGCAGTATTTCAAACTTTTAAAAAGTGGTTTTTGTAATCTGTCCATTTAAATGCTTGTGTGACAACATTAGTTATAAATATACATTACCTATATTGTTTCCATGTATAAAATTGTCTACTCAAACTGGCTAAAAACTTTGAAACTATATTCTTATTGGAGAGGTGGAATTTTTCTTAGGTTTGATATTGCCATATATTTGGGCATCGCAATTTTCAACCAAAAATCAATAGCCATCTAGATTAATATTTAATGAAAAGAAAAACAAAGACAGCTTTAGCATGAAGTGACTCGGAAATTTTGCCATCCACCAACCACTGAGGATTATCGGAGGAGTTACTATAGCAAATTGAGAAATGTACCAAGAAAGAAAGATATCAGAAAAATTAAAGTGGGAAGAGAAAAAAAAAAAGCACCACATCCACAAAGCTGATGGTTGCCACATTATTTTTAATTGCAAATTAAATAGAAAGTAATGAAGATGCCCAAAGAGAATGAGGAAATCAGCTGAATTGTGGCATTTCCTCTTCAGATATTGTCGTGCCTTTAAAAATTAAGTACAAAATTCTTTTTTAAAAAATTTATTATTTTAAGTATTCTCTACACTCAGCTTGGAACTCGAATTCACACCAATATCAAGAGTCCCATGCTCTTCTGAGCCAACCAGATGCCCCATAAGTACAAAAATTCTTAAAGAAACATAGAAATACTTATGGCATAGTGTTAAATGAAAAAAATAGGATGTGAAATTTTATTCACATTATGCATATCAGCAGTAGAAATGTATGTGTATGTACATATGCCGACTGGAGCAAAACACACAAAAATAAAGCCATAGTTGTGACTGAGTAGTAGAATTTTGGATCACTTTTCTCCCCCTCTATTTTACAAACTTGCCAAAATGTCGTTCCATTGTTGTATTCGTTATCTATTGTTAGGACACAAATTATCCCCAAATTTAGAGGCTTAAGACAACAAGCGTTTTTTTCCCCAAAGTTTTTGTGAATCAGAAATCCAGGCCCCACCTTGCCGGATGCCTCAGCCTCAAGGACAGCAGCTGCCCCAAGGCCTGGGCAAGGAAAGACCCACTTCCAAGTGCATTCAAGCGCTTGTTGACAGGATTCGGATCCTCTGCATTGAGGGCTTGGGTTTCTTTCCCTTTTTTTTTTTTTTTTTTAAGATTTTATTTATTTATTCATAAGAGACACAGAGAGAGAGGCAGAGGCAGAGGGAGAAGCAAGCCCCCCGCGGGAGCCCGACATGGGACTCGATCCAGGGACTCTAGGATCATGCCCTGGGCCGAAGGCAGATGCCCAACCACTGAGCCACCCAGGCGTCCCAAGGGTTTTTCTTTTCTTTCTTTTTTTTTTTTTTCCTTTAATTGAAGTTCCATTTGCCAACATATAGTATAACACCCAGTGCTCGTCCCTCAAGTGCCCTCCCAGTGCCCGTCACTCAGTACCCCATCCCGCCCGCCTGCCCTTCCACTAGCCGGGGTTCGCCTCTGTCCCCGGAGCCTACCTCAGACCCTTGCCATGCCGCCTCTCTCTCACGCAGCTCAAAACATGGCAGCTGATTTTCATCAGAGCAAACACATGGGCACCAGCGTGAGGGAAGCCAGAGTCTCCCTGCGGCCTATCCTCAGAACCAAATTCTCATCAGCTTTGCCATAGTCTGTTGGTTGAAATCAAGTCATTGGGCCCAGTTCACACTCAGGGAACTGGAATCATTGGGGTCACCTTAAAGGCTGCCTACCATGGCAGCCATTAATACAAAAGACTCACAAAACAGAGCTCTTCTTTTCTTTTTATCATCCCACCCCTGACCCAGTATTTTTGGGAAGAGGATTCAGCAACTTCTTCTAGCACAGGTACCTCTAGAAACTGGAAATACCAGCAAACTTGTTCTCCCCTCAGGCCCCTAGAAAGGAACGTACCCCTGCCAACACCTTAGTTTTAGGCCAGTGAGACCTGCATCAGACTTCTGCCTTCAAGAACTGCCAGATGATAAATTTGGGTTGTTTTAAACCACTGAGTTTGTGATAATTTGCTAAGGCAGTAATAGAAAACCGATAGAAGCCACAAGCCAAACAAATCGCAGAAGTGTAGCTGACTCAGTCTCAGCTAGATGGAAATCTGTTTTACTGGAAGGGGTTACACAGAAATATAAGAATTCTTTGGGGCCTGGCTTACAGGACTCCCGTGAAGGCAGGTTAAGCCTGCTACTGCAATCATTAGAAGTAGTCGCAGGAACAGCAGTCTTCAATTTCTCATTGACTTTTCACACTGAGTTGTGATAGTAACTTTCATCCACCACAGAAATTGATTTTAGTTAGGGAAGAAATTGGAAAATATAGGTTTGTTTCTTTCAATAGAAAGGAATGGAAAAATAGAGACCTTTCACGTCTTCTGAGATTCTAGGAGTACAAAGCCTGCTCTCAGCTCTAAGTCCAAGGATGCAGAGACATTTTGGCAAAGGCAGGCAGGCAGGCAGGAAGGGAATGTCTTTAAAGTCCGTGTAAGTAAGAAGGACCTGGCTTAAAACTTGTCCTTCATGGGTTAAGTTACATGGAATCCCATTAATCTATCTAGTCCAGAAGATAAAGACAGCAAAGTCCATCCTCCAGGGATGGGAACACATGATTCTAAATAGTGTAGCTATTCTAAAGCGAAGGCGAGATAGTGTGGTGAACTGCTAAGTGCAAAGTGCTGGACTTCTCTTACTTGGAAATTCTATGGGATTTTTTTTTCCCTTTTCCACTCCACTCCAAGAGTCTGTGAAAAGAGACTGACAGATGAATGTGGATGTTAAGAGGCAGATTTTCCTGATGATGCACTTGCTGAGCTTCCATTAACACTTTAGGGAATTATGTGCAACTATCAATGGGAGAATATATCCCTAATATTCTATTTTTAATTTTTTTTCAATGAACAATTATGTTTAGTCCATCCCCAGCAGGATTTGTTGGTGAGATTGCTGGTTTCCTAATGTAAGTTTCTCTTCAGTTAGCCAAGCTAATGCTGATGACCTGTTTTCACTTGATGATGTACAGTTAGATATATCCAGTGTCTACCTAAATGCATTTGTGAATTAAATCTTGTCTGGGAAGATTTGCTCATTCAACCTAGGGATTAGAAATTATATTGACCCAAGAAGTAAGACTTGCTATATTTAGTCTGGGATCTGTGCCAAACATGTATAGCCAGACCAAGGGATTAGGGAGCCCTGACATCATTTTTACTCCAGTGCCTTATAAAACATCAAGGTTAGCAATTATGCTACATCATTTGAAAGATACAATTCCCAAGTTTCAAATTATTTTAAATTTTTGGTGTGGTGCCTCATTTTCAGATCAATAATATTCAGTGCATGAAAGGAAAAGAAGAGCCTAGAAGGGAAAAGAAACAGCCTTTAGCCAGGACCTGGCATTTTTTACTCCCATTATGTGATGAGAAAACCAATCCACAGAGAGGCTAATTAAGTAAATCAAGGAAAGGTACAGTCAAATTGGTGGCAGGATTAGTATTCCAGCCCATACCTACCTGACTCCAGATCCCACGCTCTCATCGTATTATTATACATTCTTTGTGCAAGAGAAAAGGGGTGTGTATGTTTCATTTCAGATGGAGAAATAATTGAGAACTTTATAATAATGGACTAGGTTCAGAATTGCCCAAGAGGGGCACCTGGATGGCTCAGCGGTTGAGCACCTGCCTTCAGCCCAGGGTGTGATCCCGGGGTCCTGGGATCGAGTCCCACATCAGGCTCCCCACAGGGAGCCTGCTTCTCCCTCTGCCTGTGTCTCTGCCTCTCTCTGTGTCTCTCTCATGAATAAATAAATAAAATCTCTTAAAAAATCGCCCAAGAAAAGCTGAATAATAACTTTCCTGACTCAAACTCCCATCCCTTTTTTAGACCATCATTTCCCTCCTCTGCTCCCTTTCCTTCCTAATAAAAGCACAAGTGAAATTAAACATTAAAACTCCAGGAGGAAAAATATCTCCAGGAGGGCACAGATTGTCATTTATCTTTGTATTGCCAGTGCTCTGTACTTACCTGGCCCAGATTAGGTGCTTGTCACCAGCTTGTCATAGGAAAAAGAGAAAGAATTAATGAACCAGTGACGATTATTCTATTTATAATGCTTATTGGAACGGCTGTCTCACTTTCAAATGTAGGAAAGTATTTTGCTATTATTTTAAGCCAGCTGTTTTGAATATGTTAAATATTCCAAATTTCTGAAATGTGTTACTAAAGACTAATTCCGGACATGGCATTTTTTTTCTCCCTCGCTACACACAGACACACATACACATATACCCACAGTACTATATTTTTATAATGCCCCCCAAAATGATTTAAAACAGTTTCTATTCAGAGGTATAAGCACTCTGAGTTCCAAGTACCATTCTCAGAAAGGGCCTTTTTAAGTTTCATTAATTAAAAATAAGATCTCTAAAAATGAGAGCATTCATAGATCTCTCTAAACTGTAGGTATCTCTTGGGAAGGATTTATAAATTGTCCAACTGTAATGTAAAGCACTTTTGAAAATGTGGGTAGATGCAGAGGATATTATCACTAACAAGGAACTAAGAAAAAGCAGTAGTTCCTATTTAAAATCTGGTGGCATATGACCCACTAATGTACATCTGAAGAGACTCATGACTGAGTTTTTACCAAACAGTAAGAATGACTTTTCCCAACAATAGCTAGCCCCATCAGGGGCCTGGAAACCTTGTTTCCAAAATACCCGGGAGCCTTATCCTCTCCTTCACCCACTCCCAACTTGAAAGTATACAATAGGCCACATCTCATGACTCCGTGCATCTCTTTTTGCCCAGGGGTCCTGTGCCCGTGCTTTTAATAAAACCACCTTTTTGCACCAAAAAATTAATTAATTAATTAAATTAAACCTGGCTACATTTGAAGCAGCTGCATGTACACAATCCCAGACAACAGTGAAAACTTTCCAAAGTATATATAATGATGGGCTGAGAATTCTTCACAAAATGTACACCTAATGTTTCCCACATAACACTTTTCTTTAAAAGCAAGTATGACATCTTAAGTGTTTTCTTGCAAAAAGCAAACAAATATTATAATTTTTCTTGTAAGGCATTCCATGAAATGCCTGGTTTCCAAATGAAAAAAATCCCAAAGAATTTAATTAAATGTAAGTTTTGCTTCAGTGAAAAGCCCACTTCCAAAACATTAGTTTACCAAAAGTTGGACTATTTCTATGGAAGACTTTAATTCAGATCCTTGAGAATAGATTTTTTTTTCATAATACCACCTTTGGAGGATGCATTGGTATAAAGAATGTCAATACACATAGGTCATACATGAGGTGTGTTTGGGTTGATTATATATTCTAATAGCCTGAAATCTAAATGAAGAGGGTTTTTAATAAGAAGGTAATAGGACTATAGAGATCTCTGGATGGCATAAAAATACATGAGAAGGTATGTTGTAATGTGAATAAGACTAATTGATCATCTTATTGGAGAAACAGTTATCTCAAGATGAAAAATGGCCACATTGTTGTTTGACATTTGGATTGCCAATGACTTGACCAGAAGAAACCTTAGTCAAACACTCCAGAGACATGAACAGTTCAAGAGAGCAGCCGCTTGCCAAAGGTCACTGATAGAATAATAGGGTTTTTTTTTTTCCTCACAATCTGAAGAAAGTCTGGTGCTGATTATATCCCAGTGAAGGGGAAATAAAATGATGGCCAAAAGTCATGCTTTTATTAAAAATACTACCATTGATGTAACAACCAACATGACAGGATAAACTCTAAAATTTCTCCATAATAGAATCCTTGGGCAGTATACTTAGGCATGTAACCTATACTCTGCTTATCGGATGCATACCAAAAGTAAAAACATTCGACTCTTTTTGAGAAAATAGAAGCTAAGAAAATATCAAGTTGAATCACTAGTCATCTAGCTTGAAAATCATTCAACTGAATAGAATTCTGGTTTTGTTTTGTTTTGTTTATTGACATTTTTATTTAAATTCAATTAATTAACATACAGTATATTCTTAGTTTCAGAGGTAGAATTTAGTGATTCATCAGTTGCATATAACACCCAGTGCCCATTACATCAAGTGCTGTCCTTAATGCCCATCAACCAGCTACCCTATGCCCCCACCTACCGCCCCTCTACCGGCCTTGTTTGTTTCCTAGAGTTAGGAGTCTCTTATGTTTTATCTCCCTTGCTAATTTCATCTTATTTTATTTTATTCTTAGATTTATTTTTTTTAATTTTTTTTAATTTATTTATGATAGTCACAGAGAGAGAGAGAGAGGCAGAGACCAGGCAGAGGGAGAAGCAGGCTCCATGCACCGGGAGCCCAACGTGGGATTCGATCCCGGGTCTCCAGGATCGCGCCCTGGGCCAAAGGCAGGCGCCAAACCGCTGCGCCACTCAGGGATCCCTTATTCTTAGATTTAAAAGCCAAACTGTTTCTAACTTTTCATAATAAAAAGAGACTTTAGGTAGACGTAAAAGTATTTTTAAAAAGAGATAAGAAGCTCCAATGGGCCTCTCTTCTCTCCCATGCAGTTAAGGTCATCAGATAGTAGGGCCAGTGGATATTCTGAGTCATTCCATGCACATTTGCTAATTTCAGCATTTCCTGTCTCCTAAAACTGATCATGTAAAGAACTTCAATTTTTAAAACTGTTCGAGATTTCAATACCACACAACTTAATCATTTCATGAACTATTGGTAACAATGCTAAGATGACTGGTGGACATGGGGTCCTCCCAAACCTTGGACTTCTCACTCTTTACCAAGGAAAAGGTTTCACAAAACTACAAATTTTAACCAATGTAGTGCTACCCCAAGAGAGATACAAAACTTAGGACCATATCACAGGAGGTTAAAATTTCCCCCACTACCTCCCCACCCCAGAATTTTTGCACAGTGAGTTCAAGTTAAAATGTATAGTATGGGCAAACTTGAAAGCAAAAAGAAGTCAAAACAACATAACATAAGGCATAAGTTGCATGTACAGGAAGGGAGAGGGCAGTATCATTGCCCTTTAACCTTTTTAAGCTTCAGACATCTTACCTGAACACTCTCCCACACAACAGAGGTACACTCCTTCCTTGCCTATCTTGTTCACTCTAGCAACAAAGTGCTTTTCCAGGCAATAGTACTCCAATTCATGCTACCCCCATAGACTGTCTGAAAATTATCTGCTGATGCTTGTGAGTAAATAAATTGCCACACCAATGGAAAACAAATTTTGAGCTCTTTTAGGCATGAAGAGCCTCATCTTTTAAACTAATGGCATTATCTATTAGTAGGCTCTGAAAAGTACAATATACTTCCAAAAACTAACCTGATAACCAAATCACTGTAAGATTCAATTTCTCACTAGCACTTCATCCACAGTGCCTAGGCAATCCCCATGTAGCTTGAAGACCATGGAAGAAGCTAGAAACATCTCACCTCTCCTATTCAATAGGAAATCCACATTTTCAAGTCCCAGGGGAAAAACGTATGGATCTCCTGAGTTAATACCTTTCCCAGTTAGCTACCAGTTCCATGAATTTAGTAAAATTAGGTTTTTGCCAACATTATTTTTACAAGATCTTCTGCAGACAGACATATTCCTTGCAAAGATTGCCAAAATTTCAAAGCTTCTTATTATCCATACATGGGACATGACTACAGAATCCTCTGCCACAGAAACAAATTGGAGTCTGGAGAGCCAACTATCTTTAGCAAGCTGAAAGATTACTCAAACCAGTGTCATGAAGTACCAACTGAACTGCGGGTTTACAGAAAGGTGGTAGCATCCGTTTTTCTGATTTTGAGGGTGGGTTGCATCCTAATCAAATCATTCAAGTGCTTGCACGGTTTTATCATTGTCACCTCTGAATCATAAATGTTAAGCTGAAAATGGTGAACCAGAGCTCCCACGAGGCTCTCTGTCCACCAGAATGGACATTAACTTCTGTATTGTTTCTGATTACTTCTTCAGAAGAAGTCCATGTAACTAATTCCCAACCTCCTCCTCTCTGTCTTACTCTTGTCCCCAACTTTTTAAAGTTTACAATAGGCACATTATTTAATACTCAGGTCCTCAATAATAGAAATTCTATTAAGAATAAAGAATTGTGGGATCTACAATTTGTGGCCTGCAGTTTGGCGCCTGCCTTTGGGTGGCCAGCAGTTTGGGTGGCCACCAGTTGGCGCCTGCCTTTGGCCCAGGGCGCGATCCTGGAGGCCCGGGATCGAATCCCACGTCGGGCTCCCGGTGCATGGAGCTTGCTTCTCCCTCTGCCTGTGTCTCTGCCTCTCTCTCTCTCTCTCTCACTCTCTCTTTCTCTCTCTGTGCCTATCATTAAAAAAAAAAAAAAAAGAATAAAGAATTGTTGTGGCACCTGGGTGGCTCAGTGGTTGAGCGTCGCCTTTGGCTCGGGTCCTGATCCCGGGTCCTGGGATTGAGTTTCACATTAGGCTCTCCACGAGGGAGCCTGCTTCTCCCTCTGCCTATGTCTCTGCCTCTCTCTGTGTTTCTCGTGAATAAATAAAAATTTAAAAAGAAAAGCATAAAGAACTGTTTAAATTTGTTTATTAAGAATAAAGAAGTGTTTAATTTTGTTTCAGATTACCATACAGCAAAATCAGGCGGAAATCCTGAACCTTCCACTTCCTACTCTGTGATCCTAGGAAAATTATTTAACCTCGCCCAGTCTATTTTATCCATCTATAAAATGTAGCTAATAATATCTCCCTCTCTGGGTATATTGTAAGGATTAAATGAGATATAAAATAACTAGAACGTCATAGGCACATAAAAGATGTTACATTCTTTTTAACAAAAATCCAAATTTATTTACATAGAAACTTGTAAATGAAAGTGTTTTTTTGTGTCAGCAATGTCTTTAGGTTTACATTATTTCTTTACCATTTCATAATCAAGCTTGTTTAAAATTTGGGATATTAAGGGCTGAAAGTGTTTATAGTTGCATATTAAGGGTTGATTTAAAATGTTTTGCAAAAAAAAAAAATAAAATAAAATAAAATAAAATGTTTTGCATATTAAAGGCTGATTTAAAGTGTTTATATACATGCAATAGTATATTCTGTTGCTACTGTCCAGTTAGCTTTATATTTTTTACAAATTTTATGTAATTACATAGTCTTCATAATATTCATTTTGTGCATCTTATAGAGTGATGTACAATAATTTCTATCTCTGGACATATAGTTTGTTTGCAATTCCTCAGTAGTATTATCAATAGTGTCAGAAGGGAGGGGAAACTGTGCACAAGAGCTTTCTCTAATTTGTTAATATTAATGATTTAGGATACAGTTCTGGAAATGGTATTACTGGATTGAAGAGTAGGAACACATTTTTATGGTTTTGATGTGCTTTTAGGTGCAGGGAAAGAAGAAGCTACTGTGAGGTGGGATTATCAGAGGTCCAAATATAGAGATTTGAAAGGTGGGAAAGGAATATTTCAGGAAGAAAAAAAATGAAACAGAAACAAGTAAGAGTTTAATATGATAATAAAGGAAAAAAGACGGAAGGAAATTAATCTGATTGAAGTAGAGGGGGGAGTGTTTTTGGCAGTAATGGGAAGTCAGGCCAGATGAGTAGGTTCTTATTAGAGGAGGTCCTTGAGAGTGAGATAAAATAGTTTACGCTTGTGATCAATGCCTAGAGCCCAGGGCAGTTACACATGTGAAAGGGAGATGGTTCATGAAGAATCACTGGGCAGAACTGAGGCTGAACTGGACGGGAAGGCACTGGAGTAGTGGGAAACAGCCATAATCAAAGCCTCCCACATGATGTCAAAGGAGAAAAATGTGGAAAGTGAATCCAAATGCTTGAAAAGAAAAAGGAATCAAGGGACTTCGAAAGAGGTTAGTGTAAGAGAATGAACAAAATTGTACTCCCCCCAAAATTCTCACCTGAGTGACTGGAAATGAGAAGTTGGTGTCACTAAGCTGACAGCAGTCAGGTAATCAAGAAGGAGAAGCAGTTTGCTGGAGGAGTAGATTGGGCAGGGGATACTGATTTTGAGCTGCCAGTAGGATATTCAAATGGAAAGGCCACATATAGGCAGTTGGAAGCCCTGACATTCTTTAGGACTTCAGTGGTTGAGGTTGGATACTTACAAAACAAGGAGTTCATATTGCAGTAGAGGACATTTTACCTGAAGATCGAAAAGGTATTGAGGAGCTTCTGAGATCGTCAGATTAGCCATGGCCTTGGACCAAGGCAGCAGGTCCTCCTGATATCTGCCAGTGGCCTCCCAGGACCACAATATATGAAACTCCCAGTCAGAGTTTCATCAGAAACCATGTCCCAGGACACCTGAGTGGCTCAGTTGGTTGTGCATCTGCCTTCAGCTCAGGTCATGATCGTGAAGTCCTGGGATGGAGCCCTGTTACGGGCTTAGTGGGGAGTCTGCTCCTCCCTTTCCCTTTCCCTCTGCCCAGCCCCCACTTGTACACACTATGTCTCGAATAAATAAAATCTTTAAAAAAGAAACCATGACCCATTCTCTAGTTCCGTCATCAAATATGTGGTAAAACACATTTGTAGTGAAAAGGAAAGAAATTTAGAATAATTTCATTTGAAGTACTGTAGCACAAAACTGGCAATGCTATTATAGGCTCAACTCATTTTATTTGGGGGCCAATAACATATTATTTATGAATTATTAATTTTTTACTTCAGAAGATACTTCTGTGAAAAGACTCCTCTAAAATATGTAGTAGAGACCCTGAAAATCAGAAAATCTCTGAGGAACAGTATGAATACCTTTGAAGAAACTACATGATATTGAAAATTTGGCAGGCCTCACACCTGCAAAATCTTACAGATGAGCTCCAATGTCCACACCAAACATTCAGAATTCCGGATTCATCTTTCAACTATAGAAAATTCCACAAGAAGAACCTAATAATCCCCTGGGTCATCCAGAACCACTGAACACATACCCTGTATTCTAAATATAATCCTTTGCATTTTTCCTTAGAGGAATACTAATCACATGTGTGGGCCATATGTTGCAGTTTAATATCTCCCCAATCAGCAAGAAATTTCCTCAGATTTTTCATAGGATCCCTGAGGAACCAGAAATAGAGAGCAGGAGAATCCAGTTTGAAGTAATCATCTTAGATTGAATTAAATATAATCGTGTATGTAATGGTACCAGGATCTGCTGGAAGAATTTGAGTGTACTAAGTTTTCCTGAACTTGTGTGTTTTATCTATTTTTAATTATCACTCTTAAATTTCTGGGGAAATTCTCCCATTAAAATATTTTATAATTCAAGAATCATAAATAAGACTGTTGGCATAAGGTCATAGTTTATCACCTCAAAAAATGCTTGTGTTGTCTTCAAGGTAAGTAGAGAATGCACCAGAAGAGCTCATAGACAGTGGGAATGCTTGTGTCCCAAGGTCCCCCAATGCAGTCTGTCTGCTGAGCATTCTCAGTCTGCACAGGAAGAAGGCTCTGGAAATTGTTGGTGGCGAGCCACATAAAGCCCTATATCAGAATCAAACCTGGAATGTGTTAGATTCATCCATCTGCCTAGAGTCCTGAGCCATGGGTCTCCAAGGCCGCCTGAGTGTAGACATCCAGGAACACCTGCTTTCTCAAGGTCTGTGAAGTCAGAGTGAATGAGGATGGAAGAGGGTGGTAGAGGAGAATGAGAATAAAGGTTTTGATTCTTTTAAACTAACAGACTTTGATTCTTTTAAACTAACAGACACAGAATTACATATTTTTTCTTTTTTGTAACTCCACTAAATATGTTCATTGTAATTAAATAAGATTTTGCAGTCCATTACCCTGTAATGGATGTAGCCTTTGGGTATTTTTGAAAACTAAAATTAGAAGAAAAATGAGCAAGTAAATGTGTTGATTGATGCATCTATGAGGATCTTTATACTATCTTTTAAGCAAACTAATGAATATTTTAAAGCAAAATAATAACATGAAAATAAACATACCTCATAGTTGTAATGGTAAACTGCTTTTCAAAACAACCACCAATGAATTAGTATTGTCCAACCCATGAAGAGATTGACTTGCTGTCACACACAGTATGTTGGTAGGAGCAGTAGCGGCTATCTAAAACTGCTGTCCCTGCCAGGTGACAGGCAACACCAGGATATTTGCTAAAAGTTTCGAAGTAGAACCAATTTGCTTAAAAGAGGAATCATTTTATCTGTATTTTCCAAACACAAATATAATTCCCGAGGTCTGTAGTTCCCTTCAGGGGCTGCACCTTCCTGACTCAAGCCGCCTTTCAGACCCTCTGTTGGGGCAGGGAAAGGTGGATGAAGTTAGTTTCTGTGTCTTCCTGCCTGTCCCATCAGGTCCAATTTCTGGCCTCCCTCCAGATCTCACCCCACCGCCATGTTTCTCCTATCCCTGGAGTAATTCAAAGCTAGAATTGGAGCCAAAGATGGAAGTAGTAGCCAGCCTCCAAGGACCTCACTTCCTGCTCTTCACATCGTTGTGCAGCCCACTCCCACACTGGAACAGAGATGGGCCTGTGAGACTAGTAGAACATTCCAAGTATAATGCGTCATTTCAGATGAGTTCGGGTATTAGAGCTTTTGCCTTGGTTTCCTGATGTACTTGTTTTGAAAGGAGCCAGTAACCATGTCATGAAGACACACAAGCAGCCCACAGAGGGGCCCACATGGAGAGTACTGACCTGCCAGCCCTGTGAGGGAGCCATGTTGGGCGTGAATCCCTCAGGCCCCACCAAGCCATCAGACTGCTGACATCTGACTGTAACCTTGTGAGAAATCCTGAGCCAGAACAACCCAGCCAAACCACTCCAGAATTCCTAACCCACAGAAACTGTGAGATTATGGATGATTACTGTTGCTCTAAGCTACTAAGTTTATAAATGTAGAAATACTTTTTAGATATTGTTTTATTTAATCCTTACCATGATCTTATGAGGTAGATACTATTTTGTTCATTTCCCCATAAGGATAGTGAAGTGCAGAAGAGGTCAAGTGGCTTGCCCAAGGTCAAATAGTCAAGAGTAGAGTCTAAATTTGAACACAGGTTTTCTGATTTCCAAGCCCGTGTTTTGGGACTGGAGTGGAAAACCACTAAGGCTCTTTCCAGCCCAAACAGAGAGGATTCTATGCTGTGAAAAGTTCCTCCTCTACTCCTTGCTTTGTGCTACCTAAAGCACCATCCACCTTTAGTGGCCTTTGCTGGTGCCAAACAGCTATCCTAGGTGTTCATCTGCATGAGAGATTTGGAAGAGTCCCAAGCCTGCTTTGGCCAAAGTCTCACATCCTCTCTCTTAAAGTTTCCATTTCTACAATGTCTCTAGGACTCATTATGGTCGCGTTAAAATATATATATATGTGTATATATATATATATATATATATATATATATATTATATTCCTGATCAAAATTTAAATGTTACCTGAGAAATGTAGGCCAGCCTGTTGTCAGCATCCTCAACCTATTAGCAGAGAACAGAACCCAAAGAAAATAGGAGACCTGACAGCTATATTTGAGTTTAGGGAGAATTTGAGAAAAATCTGAAAATGCAGCATTTCCAAGTGTTGGAAGGCCTCTGAGCAGTTGAATACCCAGTAGACAAACTGAGAGTAGCTCCTACTATACATCCCACTCACACCCCAGATGCAGAATATGGATAAAAGTTTAATTATCCAAAATTTGCAGTCAGAAAACCCAGAGATGGGACGCCTGAGTAGCTCAGTGGTTGAGCATCTGCCTTCAGCTCAGAGCGTGATCCTGGGGTCCTGGGATCAAGTCCCATGTCGGGCTCCTCACAGGGAGCTTGCTTCTCCCTCCGCCTGTGTCTCTGCCTCTCTCTGTGTGTCTCTCATGAATAAATAAATAAAATCTTAAAAAAAAAAAAAGCAAAGAAAAGAAAACCCAGAGATATGCTTTCTTAATGTAAGCATATGTTTAATTTAGTGTCATGTTGAAAAACACAATTTTATCTCAAATGACTTGTAATGGAGGTGAGGCACAACAAAATCATTTCTGTTTTGAAAACGTTATGGTAATTTAGATAAGCTAGACACAAAAGGACAAATGTTATATGATTCCACTTATGTAAGGTATGAGGAATAGGCAAATTCACAGAGATGGAAATGAGAATGGTGGTTACCAGGAGCTGGGGAGAGGTGGGAATGGAAAGTTAGTGTTTAGTGAGTACGAGTTTCAGTTTGAGGAAATGAAAAAGTTCTGGTGATGGATAATAGTGATGGTTGCACAACAATGTGAATGCCCTTCACGCCACTGAATTATACATTTAAAAGTGGGTAAAATGATAAATTTTGATTCATGTGTATTTTACCATAATAAAAAAAATTTCCCCAATCATTTCTATTGCTAGAGCTCCAAGGTCTATATCTGGTCTCACCAACTCCTTCCCATCTTTTCCTCCAAAGTGTCTGTCTTATGTTTTTCCATCTTCTTCCTGGCCTCAAACTTCATCATCTCTCATGAAGGCTATGGAAATGAACCCTTAAGTGGCCTCACTGATTCTCTTACCATTCAATCTGTCTCACAGCTTAACTCTCTTAATGCCTTACTCTTGCCTTTAGAATAAAGCTTAATACATATTAAAACAGTTTTCTCTCTCATTCAGTGGGAAACCCAGGCTGGACACCTGTTTTGAAAGAGCATTACTTCGCTAATTTTTTAAAATTTTATTTTAAGTAAACTCTACGCCACACCCGAGGCTTGAACTCACCACCCTGAGATTAACAGGTACATGCTCAGGGCACCTGGGTGGCTCAGTTCGTTAAGCATCTGCCTTCAGCTCAGGGCATCTGGGTGGCTCAGTTCGTTAAGCATCTGCCTTCAGCTCAGGTCATGATCCCAGGGTCCTGGGATAGAGCCCTGCATCGGGGTCCCTGCTTGGTGGGAATCTGCTTCTCCCTCTCCCCGCTGCTTGTGCTCTCTCAATACCTCTCTCTCTCTTTCTCTCAAATAAATAAAATATTAAAAAAAAAAAAAAGATGCATTCTCTCTGACTGAGCCAGTCAGGCGCCCCTCACTTATTTTGATCATGAAATACAGCACGCATGCAGAAAGGTACATTAAACTTCTGTGACCAGTTTCAACCACTCATGTAACCAGGTTGAGAACATGGCAGTTGGTGCTTAGAGCTAACTGGCTGGACTGTATGCGTAGACAGAGGGGTAGCCGAAAGTGCCTCAAAAAAGAAAATATAGAGACAAATTTCCCTTACTTTATCATCTTAACCCAAGTATGAGGGGCAGCACCTTGTAGCAGGACCAGTGCAGGGCACACAGATAATTCCTTTTTAAAAATTCAATAATTATGGTATACAAAGCCAATATTGGTTGGGTGGGGAGTCCAGAGTTAGGAAGATGAATATCTCTCCCCTTTCCTGGAGGAGATAGACATGGATGCAGATCACCATGGCAACAGACAGCCATCGTCCATGACAGACATGGGTACAGAATGCAAGGTGGAGTACAGAGGGTTTCGAAATGGAAAGAATTAAAATTAATCAAACCACGACACAAAGCAAGGAGCAATTGGTAGTGGGACTTTGTCATCATTTAGTTCCAAATTCCCACTATGAGATAAGTTCCTGTAAACCAAAAGAGATAGAAGGAAATAAAAAAAATGAAAAAATTAAAAAAAAACCCTATTCCATTTCTCCAGTGCCAGTCTACGAAGCAACTCACAATGAGTTTCCAGTGCAAGTTGTGGAATCCCTTCTCCAGAGCTCTTATGATAGACTTGGAAGTCTTAGGGATCCAGGGGGCTGCCAAATTTGTTAAAGCAGCTGGATGAGCGCCAGACTGCCACTTCATTTTGTGCTGTGTAGACACAGTCCTAAGCATGTGAAGCTCCCATAAAGCACTTAAAGTTATTTTTGGACTTGTCTGATCTTCCTTACTACTGAGTTTTTAAGTTCCTTGAGGGCAGTGCATCCGACAGGGTTCTGAGAGGCAACATGGGACCCACTCAAGCCAATTGAAACAGGGTGGGGAAATGATTGGATTTTAGTTACTCCGGGAGGGTCACCCAACTACACGCAGAGGAGGCTCTGTGGCCAGCCAGGAGCACCTCCCTCGGTGTAAACCAGCAAGGGGCCCAGAGCTGGCATCGCTGCCAGGGGCAGAAGAATCAGCTACTCCTTTACCCCCAGAAAAAGTGGGAAGCTGCTAGAGGAAGAAGGAGCAGTTACTAGGCCAATCCAACCAACCAAACCAGTGGCAGCCGCCAGGTAGATGCCCCACAGAATTGTGACGATCTTAGCCAAATGATGATACCCAGTAACAGAAAAAATGCATACCTATTTTAAATTTTCTCACACATACTTAGAGATATCAAGCTGCCAATAAAATAAGTCACCTTTGAAATGAAGCCAACGAAAGAACTAGCATTTTCTCTTAATAGTTATCTAACCTTCCACTAGCCTCCTAGAGGCTTAACTAGCCCTGGGTTTTTTGGTGTGTTTCTCTCATAGACCACCATGAAATTTCCTAAGCCTTTCTACAACATAAATGAAAGATAGATATCAAAGAATATTTTGGTGTTGCTCTCCAGAAAAAAATGCAAAGTATATTAAGAACACTCATTCTTGGGGCACCTGAGTGGCACAGTGGGTTAACTGGCCAACTCTTGATTTTGGCTCAGGTCTTGATCTCAGGATCCTGGGATGGAGCCCAGAGTCGGGCTCTGTACTCAGCAGGCAGGCTGCTTGAGATTCTCTCTCTCTCTCCCTCTGCCCATCCCCTCACTCACACTGGCACTGTCTCTCTTTCTCTAACATAAATAAATCTGGGACACCTGGGTGGCTCAGTGGTTGAGCGTCTGCCTTTGGTTCAGGTCTTGATCCTGGGGTCCTGGGATCAAGTCCTGCATCAGGCTCCCTGCAGGAAGCCTGCTTTTCCCTCTGCCTGTGTCTCTGCCTCTCTCTGTGTCTCTCATGAATAAATAAATTTTAAAAATCTTTTAAAAATAAAATAAAATAAATCTCTTTTTAAAAGAATACTCATTCATATAAAAGGATACCCGTTCATATATCTTTAGAAACTTGCTTTTAATACAAAAGGCAGCATTTCTGGGACTCCTGGGTAGCTCAGAAGTCGAGCGTCTGCCTTTGGCTCAGGGTGCGGTCCTGGAGTCCCAGGATCGAGTCCCGCGTCAGGCTCCCTGCATGGAGCCTGCTTTTCCCTCTGCCTATATCTCTGCCTCTCTGTGTCTCTCATGGATAAATAAATAAAATCTTTATTTAAAAAAGCAGCATTTCTTTAGTTTTGCTTTGTATATATGGAAAGTGATAATAAGTATAGTTTTAGAGGGGTGGGAACAGGCAAAATGGGAGAAAGTGACTGGGAGATACAAGCTTCCAGTTGTAGGATGCATAAGTCATGGGAATAAAAGGTATAACATAGGGAATATAGTCGGTAGTATTGTATTGTATGGTGTCCTGGGGTGACAGATGGCAGCTACACTCATGGAGAGCACAGCATAATGTATAAACTTGTCCAGTTACTGTGTTGTACACCTGAAACTAAGGTAACATTGTGAGTCAACCATACTTCAATTAAAAAAATAATTCCATAAAATAGTGTATCGTTTTCCATACTTCTGGATTCGCTATTTTACTTAAGCGTAAGATATTCTTTTCTTATTCTTCCGCTATTCATGAATTCTGCTTTTATCAGCACAATTCAGAGCTTGTTTCCAACCTGTAGGAAGAAAATTGAACATATGTGACACCCAAGTGCTGAATTCCCTATTGAAGAAATGAATGATAGACCTTATCTATCATTTATTCGACTCACATGTACACCCATGTATATTACAGACATTTTTATTTAATTATTCAGGAATTGGCACATGAGATGCATTATCTAATTCCTCTGGGATCTTCCACTGGCAAAAATAAATGCAAAGACTGTGACTATCAAATGCAATTTTCTCTTTTTCATGTATTTTAAAGTAATGACTTTATTATGTCTATATTTAATGACTCATTGTTTTAAAAGTTTAAGCAATGTAGAAAAGTACTACAAAGAAAAAATCAGCAAAAGCCTACCATGTAGAAATAATCATCATTAACATTAGGTGAACATCCTTTTTTGACATCTCTCTCTATGTAGACCCACAGATAGAAGGAATGATAAATGAATACATGGAGAGATAGTTTGGTACACAGAAATACTTGTATAAAACTGGGTACATACTTTGCACAGTATTTTTCAAGTAAAAATAAATTTAACAAACAAGAGAAACAGATGAAACTAACAGATAATTATTCCTTCTTCACTAGGAGAGTAGTCTCTGGAAGAGATTCTGACAATAAGCGAGGGGGGATATTTAAAAGTTTGGATATTTAAGCAACCCAAATATGTTTTTCAATTTGATTGAAGTGTCCTTGGGGCACCTGGCTGACTGTGTTTGGGGGCAGATGCGACTCTTGTAAGTTGAAGCCATACACCAGGTGTAGAAATTATTTAAATACATAAAACTTAAAAAGAAAAGACTAGAATATCCCTGATACTACATAATCTTAATTGAGAAAGCTTTAAGCTAACTCTATTTGTCCTGAGTTCAAAATGATAATTATATTTTACAACTAAAATTGGGAGGGAACAGAACTGGAAAATCTGAAATTTCTATTTACAAATAATCTGGGGCTAGCTTGCTTTGTTTTATGATGCTTATGAAGTTAGGGACAAGGATAAAGCAATACCTTTATTCATCTTTGATCATTCAGACTCAAGTTCATTCAGGCCATTTGTATAAAAAAAAAATGTGTAACATGATTGTTTTTGTGAGACCAGTTAAGAAATCGCTAACATTTTCTTATAAACTATATACTTTTCAAAATTCAGGACAACCAAAAATCACAAACTTACAATAAAAGTAAACTTGGACGGTTCTTGGATAGCATCACCACATAACAAATTCCAAAGCTTCTTCAGAGACACAAACACAGCTGTTTCTGAAGTTTGCAAAGTAACCATATGCTGCTAGAAAAACAGATTATTCTGGTTGCATGTGGGCTTTTATGTGCAAACAGAATAAATTTAGCTTCTTGACAGACTAACCCAAGGAAAATTTTGTAAGATTTTATTTGTTTGTTTATTTATTTATGTAAGAGACATGAAGAGAGCAGAAAGAATGCAAGTGAGGGGAAAAGCAGAGGGAGAGAGAATATCAAGCAGACTCCTCACTGAGCCCAGAGCCAGGCACAGGGCTTGACATTGGGTTCAGTCTCATGACCCTGAGGTTATGACTCTGAGATCATGACCTGAGTTGAAACCAAGAGTCAGAGGCTTCACCAACTGAGCCACCCAGACACTCTACCCCAAGGAAGCTTAAATTGTTTTTAAGGAAGGTTAAAGATTTTTAGGGACAAATAGTACACTAACCTTGTCGAATAAGAAATATTATAATTTTTAACTTGTCCTTTGTAGCTAGTTATATTTACTGTGAACCTATCTTTCTACAATTCTTTTATACGGTAGTAATTTCTTTTCTTGGCCCCTGTAGTAAAACCAAAAGACTTCACAAATTTGAAATGTAGCTCAGGTTTCAAATGTAAGTGGAGATATAAACATTTATATATGATAGAGTAATTATTCATACAAGTAATTGAATACTAACACTATTTTGACAATTAGGTCATAAGCATTTATGAAAAATAAAATACTTTCTATTTACATAGGACTATCTTGACATTAATTAGACCTCAAAATGTCCCTCTGCAGCAAGTCTTTTTTTTTTTTTTTTTTTAGCTTTAAGGGCAGGCGTTCATAAACCCACAATGGAAATAGTTACAGGTTTATGCACAGTTAAGAAAATTCATG
Source organism: Vulpes lagopus (assembly GCF_018345385.1). NCBI lineage: Eukaryota > Metazoa > Chordata > Mammalia > Carnivora > Canidae > Vulpes > Vulpes lagopus. The sequence goes on along the minus strand of NC_054834.1, from coordinate 99,414,139 downwards.
ATTCCCCATTGCCAGAGTAGGTAGAGGGAGGAATTTCTTCTTTCTGCAGTAACAGAGTCAAGAATGTGGTTGATCCTATTTTAACTTTGATGTCAACAGAGCACAGCAACCAGAATCTCTATTTTTAAGGATGATAAATTCAACCCTGGGGAAGTGCCACAGTGTAGGAAACTCATGTAAATCATCACTGTAACCTAATTTATGACACCTGACCCTCAAAATACCATGCATGTGAATTCATATGTCCTTTCAGATGGGGAAAATTTTAGCAGATGTGTAGTGGATTTAAGTTTTCTGCATTGCCTGGACTGATACAATAAATTGGAAGCAATGGTCAGTGGTTTAATACCCCTTTCATTCTTTCTTTCTCCCAGGCTAGGGTCTTCTACGGTCTTGGGCTCTTAATTCAGTGAGTAATTAACCATTGCTCTCATCAAGTATTTATTAAGTACCATTTTAATTTAGTCTGTTATCATATACTACCTAAATTGTGCTAATTATATCAATAATCCTAGACCTTTAATTATTCTCTCCAACCTGATTCCCTATAATTCCTGTTCCCTTCTCAGTCTCTTCAATTCTAGTGGTTAATAGCCTGTGCCTGGTGCCTAATAGTTTAATAATAGTTCGATAAATATTTGTGTTTTATATATATATAATATATATAAAATATGAATATTTCTCTCCCTCAGACTTTGTCTTTCCATCCTAGTTACCTGTTATAACTCTCAATCTACCCTGTATTAATAATTTGTGAATGTTTATTAAGCATCAGGTATTGTGCTAGGCAATCTGCATGTGTCTGTTCATCCTCTGTTCATCTTCACAAGTCAATGAAATAAGGATGTCATAATTCCCATTTTTAAGTGCCATTGCATTATCCATCTCAGGATTTGCTCCCAATCCTGTCTGCCTCCAAGATGCACTCTTGTAACCACTACATTTATTGTCTCCAGATCGCTCTTGAGAAACTCCACACAAGACCTTGTTTGATTTCAAAAACCCTCTTCCAGTGGTTCTGTTCTGTTCCCATAAGGTACTCAAGTTCCCATAAGGTATTCAAGTGATTATAGTAAGTAATAAATGCAATACCATATATTACAAAGCCCCAAACAACCAAAGTGCATTATACATTATATTCTATAAGGATAAAAGGGAACAGTTCAGATAACATTCACACTCTCCATTCGTTTTCAATGTAGCCAATCAAAAGAATGTGCTTTGAAGCACAAGAAAGGGAGTCTATGGTTTCTCCTTTACCTCCTACCCGCCTATTAGTATTTTATGGTGTGGTCAAGAATAGCTCATGTTCTTCTATAAATAATGAAATATAAAGAATACTTAGCATGGGGAGCCTTGCTGGCTCAGTGGGTAGAGCATGTGACTCTTGAACTGGAGATTGTGAGTTCGAGCCCCGCACTGGGCATAGAGATTACTTGAAAAAAAAAACTTAGCAAATAAATTGTTTTAATGTCCTTCGCCTGGCACAAGAGATGCTTGATGAGTAGCCCTGATGTAATAATCTAATAAAACCATTCAACATTCAGCAACTAGTATAGAATCGCTATTATGTATAAGGTACTCAATGAGAGAGAAAATATATAGCAATGGTGAGAAAACAAATGGAGAACAAATAAGAGGGAGACAGTGGCAGGGAGGGAGAAAGAAACAGATCTCATAATATAGCAGAAGACTGGAAATGCTGAATGAGTAATACAAATACTACAGAAGCTCAGAGGAGCTCACTTTAAGTCTGGATGGTGCAAAAAGACTTCACAGTGATGAAATTCAAGCTGTGCCATAAAGGATGACTTTGGATAGGCAGAGAGAAGATGGAAGATAATTCTAAGAAAGAGGGATAGCGTGAGAAAAGGTTCAGAGGCAGAAAAGCATAAATTTCCTTGGGGAAAAGAATGAACAGATCACACTCGCAAGGGTGACGTCGCTATGTCAGGCCATGGCATGAGTTCAACATAGATCTGGAAGACTTGAATCTCAGGCTAAAACATTTGAGCTTATCCCACTGGCAACCAGGAGCTACTGAGAATTTAAAATGGAACAACATGATGAAGACAGGGCTTTAAAATGGATTGACTGGGAAGGAGCCTGAAGGCAAGATCAGCAGGGCATCCATCGTGTAGCTGAATGAGAGATGATAAAGCCTGAGCCAACGGAGAAGGAAAAAAGGCCTGAGACATTCTGAAGGAAAAATAAGTAGGGCTCAGTAACTAATGGAAAGCAGGAGCGAGTTGGGTATTTGTATCTCTCTCTGCAACAGAACAGAGTATTTACTTTGGAATCCCACATATTTTCAAAGAAGAGAAATTCAAAATTATTTCTCTATTCCGAAAGCTGTGGACTTTAAGTTATTAAGAACAAGAAGATTGAGAATCTGAACTTGAATCTCTAACAGCCATTTGAAAAGTTTCCCATCTGTTCAGAGGGAAGTGGTAACTGTGGGGAGGCTATCAGCATTGCTAGCTCTTTTGTTTGAGTCAAGACCAAGAAACATCACCTAGTTCACATATATCCACAATGTTCTTTTTTTTTTTTTTTTTTTTAAGATTTTAGTTATTTATTTGAGAGAGAGAGAGAGTGCGAGCAGGGGAAGGAGCAGAGGGAGACTCTGGAGAAGTAGACTCCCCACTGAGCAGGGAGCCTGACACAAGGCTTGATCCCTGACCTCCAGGATCAGACCTGAGCCCAAGGCAGACGCTGAGTCACCCAGGGGCCCCTACCCACACACATTCTGAAGATGGATAATTTAAAATGTAAAGGTCTCTTGTTGATGCCAAACTTACACAGCTACATCATTGTTAAATAAACTTTTCAGTAATAAGTCGAAAAGTAAGGAATTGCAAGATTATACGGTGATAAGGAAACTTAATGATCATCCAGACCAAACCCCTCTGTTTTATAAAAGAAACCGAGAACAGGGGAGTTCTGTTTCCTTTTCACTGAAAATCACAATCAGTGCTAACATCCACATCTCCCTCCTTAAGAATAATGTTCTTTTTTTTCCATAGCCCTTTCCTCAGCCTCAGTGATTCCATCCTCCTGGGAAATGCTTAGAAGCCGGCAGTGTAGCTGTGTCATCTCCAGTTCTAGATTTCTCTTCTGTTTAAATCATTGAGAAGGAAATACAACAGGAAAAAACCACTGGGATGAAATAGAGCTCCTGCTACAAGACAGAGCAATAGTTCAGCCAGCCAGCAGCCAAGAAGAGCAGAGTGGGACTGAGATGATCAGACTGTAGAACAGAGCCCCAACCTGCCCTTGTCCACATTATCTAGTATTTGATACACTTTAAAAAGAGCAAACAGTCATTCTGGTTCCAAGATGTTGGAGAAAAACAGTCACTGCTATCATCTTACAAACAACGGCTATGTATTGGGACCGGAGCAAGGATTTCAGGAAGGGGCAGATAAGGATCTATCATGAACTCAAAGAAACTTGGGGCACGTGGCTTGCTCAGTCAGTAGAGTATGCAACTCTTGATCTCGGGGTTGTGAGTTCCAGCCCCATATTGGCCAACTCTTGATCTCGGGGTTGTGAGTTCCAGCCCCATATTGGCTGTAGAGATTACTTAAAAATAAAATCTGTCTTTTGAAGATTTTATTTATTTATTCATGAGAGACACAGAGAGAGAGGGAGAGACAGAGGCAGAGGGAGAAGCAGGCCCCCATGTGGGGAGCCCGATGTGGGACTCGATCCCAGGACCACGGGATCACACGCTGGGCCAAAGGCGTAGACGCTCAGCCGCCGAGCGACCCCGGCGTCCCATTAAAAGTAAAATTTTTAAAAAGGAAGGAAAGGAAAGGAAAGGAAAGGAAAGGAAAGGAAAGGAAAGGAAAGGAAAGGAAAGGAAAGGAAAGGAACTAAACTTAAAATTCACTTATTCACTTCCAGGATCTGAAAGATACCCTAGCAATTTTGTATTCATGATTTTTTCTTAAAGACATCCCTCAAATTATAGTTTAGGCTCAACAAAACCCCCGAAGAATGGAATGTGCTAAATAGTCTAGAGCCTTCTAGAAATGCCTCAGAAGTGTCAGTGACCTGCTCTATTAGCTATTTACAAGTCCAAATGACCAATCTTTGGCCATCCTTTGTATTTATTAAATTATATCAATAAGACTAGTAGAAGAGATAATGTTTAAGTTTTTACAATCTAGGGATGTCTGGGTGGCTCAGCGGTTCAGCGTCTGCCCTCAGCTCAGGGCATGATCCCAGTCCCAGGATCGAGTCCCACGTCGGGCTCTCTGTGAGGAGCCTGCTCCTCCCTCTCCCTCTGCCTCTCTATCTCCCTGTGTCTCTCATGTATAAATAAATAAAATCTTTTTTTAAAAAAAGTATTTACAATCTAAGAAATAGACTTTCTTTTCATGTCAGTATTTAGGAATTCTTTCCTTCTATTTCACTATTAAATTTAAGCCATTTCTGTTGAATTTATATTTGTGCATAACAATTATAACTTCAGAAGCAGTTGTAAGTGAGATGTTAACTAGAGCTATTTTGTATGTTCATTGCATGTTCATGCTCTGCAAATATGCTTTAGAGGTCAAAACCATGAAAATCTTGATTCTATTTAGATGGAGGTTTATCATAATTTGTGAGATACGTGCAGTATGGTTTCACTTTAAAACCACAAATAAAGTTTTAACAATCGGCATTTTTCTTGTCGAGAGGGCTGTGGTCAAACTAAACATTTCTCTGAAGCCGATTAGGTCCTGAGGTTTTGAAATTCAATATTCGGCAAATATAGAACATTGTTTGGCCATAAGAAATAATTAAGAACTCCAGAACTAACGCAACTCTCCGGGGTCTGCCCCTCTTTTCTGATGACCTGATAATTGGACGTAACCTCTCTGGTCTCAGGCCCGACCATATCCGAGGCTGGGGCAGAAATATCTTTTGAGGATTTAGGTGACCTTATTTTAGGTTTTTACATTAGCAAGTCCTTTGTTTGCTAGCACTCAAGTGATGGAAATTCAAATATTATTAAATGCTTTATTTCTTCTCCTCACCCCCAACTATCCTGAATCCAGAAAAATAGACACACGGTCATTCTGTGAAAACAAAGGAACATTGAACAGTAAATTATACAACAGCCAGAACTGTCCACTGTGTATTCATTCTTGTAACGGGCCGCTGGAGGGTAAATTAGCATATTTAGTTTAAATTCTTATAAAATAGAAATGTGATTGTTTTAGTAGTCTCACAGTTTGCATAGTAACCATCATACTTCATGGATGATCTCACTCAAAATAACACAAAGCTCTGAATAAGGGGAAGGGGAATGTTCTATAAACAATCCAAATGGATTAGGTACCTCTACGGACAAGAGGTATTTAATGAAGTCTAAAATCCACTTTTCCTGTACAAACACAGTGTCACCGTAATCCTATGGACTGTATTTATTTTCTTGGGGCTGAACTCTTTTTTTTTTTTTTTTCCAACGATAGGCCTAAAATAAAATATGCAGAAGTCATTGAATTGTTTCTATAGCATTTTCATTGCTGAAAGGGACCTCCAGAGGTCACCTAGTTCATCCCCATCCCCAGCCAGGACTCTCCCTAATACTGAATATAGCTGTATAGTGATCTGCATTAAGAAAGCTTTTAAAGATCCCTGGGGTTGGTCAAAAAATAGCTAATATTGGCCTGATTCATAGAACAACATTATACGTATGTCAAAATAGCCACCTTCATCAAGGAAGACATCCATCAGGGTTAAGTGCTAGCAGTAGCTTCAAAAGGAAAAGCTTTATTTTCTCAGTGAAAAGGGTGGTAGATTAAGGAAATGACCCAGCGTGTTGGCATTTTGTATGTTTGTTTGTTTGTTTAGGTGTACACTTAATGCTTATCAAAAAGGAAACATTGTCTTGTCAAAGACCACTGCAGGGGAAGCCCCGAGGTGGCTGCAAGTAAGCACATGACAAGTCCTGTAACAAGTCCTTTCCACCAGCTTTGGGGGGGGCGGGGGGCGGGGGGAAGGGGGTGCTGTTGTTTCAAACAAGATCTGATTAGCATCAAGTCAATGAGGGGCAGATGGTGAAACATAAGAATAATATTGACAACTTGAAACTACTATTACACTGTATGTTAACAAACTGGAATCTAAATAAAAACCTTTAAGAAAAAAAGAGTGAACCTGTGAAAAACAATAAAAGATTAATATTGACAGACCTGCTTTTTAAGTAATATCTTTTGCCCCTAATTGGCTGAGTTTATTAACGCTTATAATTTTATTTCTTCAACTCCATTGAAGCGTGGGTGCAGAGGACAGGAATTTAAGTGTAATTTCAATCTTCTAAGACAATCACATCGGGTATCGTAATCCTCCACAACTGTATCCAGACTTCTGAATAACTGGATTTAAAGAATGTAGAATCTAGAAATCTAGCCAAAAGAAGACCTGAGGTTCTTATTTGGATTGTTTGGGGCTTGAAGCCTTTCGGTTGAGCTATAGGGAGCTTTTTAAAAATATAGCTATAGCTATTTATAAGTGAGGGACACGTCCTGCCCTGACAATTGTCCCAAGTATCCACTTGACTTTGTGTATTAACGTCGCATTTTTTCACATAATATAATTGTAAGGTTGCATAGAAGCCTGGTCAACCATGTGTGCTTTCGGGGTTAGGAGCTGGGGGTGGGGTGGGGGGGCTAGGTGGAAACAAGCTTAGAGGATTTTTTTTACCACATACCCTCTTGTCAACTGTCAAATGCTGTGCTTTGAAACTTCTTTCAAAGGATTCACTTGGAAGTATTTCATTTTTAAAAACAGAGAGGTACCTCTATGCTCTCTTATTAGGCCGGATGTCAGTCTGGGTTACAGGAAGTGGAAAGCTCTGACTCCTGGCCTCTGCCAGCCTCCCTTGTAATTCTTGACTTTGGAAATGGGAAGTCAGCCATTGAGAACTTTTTGATGTGCAGATGCCTTTCTCAGAGAACACTAGCCAACTAACAAAATCTTCAGGTTGTCTTTTCCTGTTGTGAGAGCAAGAGACAAAAGAATAAGAAGATCTCTCTGCAGTGTCTTCTTGGCTTTACAACATCCCCACAGTGGACACCTCGCCTTTGAGTTAATGTGCAGTCTACACCTTCACCATAAAACTCAGGCACTTCAGGTACAAGACTGCCTAAGTTACCTGACTCTCTGGCAGAGCAGTTTTTCTTCTCCCTTAAAACCGCTCAGATAGTTGTCCGTTACTTGTGGTTTGTGTACACAACCTGCAAAAAGTGTTATTTTTTTTCAAGTCACCAATCTAAACCAACTCCCAGAGCAGAATCAAGAAATTCCAAATAGAAGAAACCAAATTAACTTTTAAGAAAGATCATGAAAATGAAAGTTGTGCAAGGAAAAACAGAGAGTAGCAGATCCTGTAATTTTTATTACAAAAAAAAGTTCAGACTCTTTACATGCTATGACATCAAATGTCATGTAGAAGTTCATTGCAAGCACACCTCCTTAAAAATATACATACTGTATATATTTACATTCCAGTTTGAGTAACTGGTGTCAAGGTGTAGTTCAGGTTCTAGTGTTCACCCACCCTGTGGATTTGTTTAGCTACTAACTAGACAGCGATTGTATCTTCACTCAGGCACACGAAGAGGTAGAAACTGCTTTTAAAAGAAAAAAAAAAAAGTGGAGTGCAAATGTGAAGATCATCATTGAAGCAGCTCGGCTACATCAAGAAGGCCCTAACTAGCTAGCTTTGGTTATCTCAAGCTGAATACATGTAGTCTGTCCTTTAAATTAAAATCCGAAAAACCTTGGGTAGACGTTCTTCTCGGCACATCGGGGTTTGGCAGAGATCAGCAACTATTGGCTCTGCCCCTCTGCACCAAAGAATTGCATATGACTAAGTTAGGCGACACAGCAGCAGGGCTGGGCTGGCAGTTGGGCACCTTTTCCCTGATAAAACACAAATAATACACAAACAAGCGGCTTAAGAGACCTCAAATTGATATCTGGAACCCAGAAGCCCCCTAAGAGGCTTGTTTCCCAAGTGAAACCTCTATTAATTTCTGCCCATGCCCACTTCCGTCCCAAGCTGAGCTCAGGAAGCGCGGGCGGGCGTCAGGGGGCCTATGACTTCTGCAGGCCAAGCTTTCTCAGCCTCAGGGCGGACCCTCATGAGGGCTCCTGGGCCTGAGAAGGGCTCCCCGGGTTCTTTCCAGACTTGGTGGTACTGGCTCCTGAGTGGGGGGGCTGGAGGGAAGCCACGGGGCTGTGGGAGGGCAGGAGCCCTTCTCGCTCCCTTTTCTTCTGTTTCATCCTGCGATTCTGGAACCAGATTTTTACTTGGGTATCATTGAGCTGCAAGGAGTTGGCGATCTCGATGCGTCGGGCTCGAGTCAGGTACTTGTTGAAATGAAACTCTTTCTCCAGTTCTGTCAGCTGCTTGGTGCTGAAATTCGTGCGGATGGCGCTGGAGGGGCTGGCGGCTCCGAACTCGGCGGGTCGGCCTGCAGGTACAGACAGGGCGTCGGCGGGGGGCGGGGGCCGCGGGGCCGGGCTCAAGGGCCCCCCCCCCCCCCCCCCGGGCTCAAGGGCCCGCGCGCCTCCCGAGCAGCGCGCCGAGGGCTCCGAGGGCTGCTGGGGGCCGGGCACACGCTCGGACGTCGACTGGGGGCTCGCTCGATGGCAGGCGCCTCGGCCAGCAGCGCCCCGCGAGCGCCCCGCGAGCGCCCCTGCTCCGTAGCCCCGCGCCCCGCCCGAGGCCGCACTTACTTTTCCGAGGGGCGCTCCTCCTCACTCTCATCCACTCGAAGGTGCTCACGGCGGCGGGGAGGCCGGAGGCGGGCGAGGCCGACGTGGGGTAGGCCCCGGGGCCCGGCTCCCTGAGCCTGGCGGGCGGCCCGGGCTCGCCGAAGGCCGCGTAGTCCACCTGGCCGCTGAGCAGGAGGGCGCCGCCGCCCGAGAAGACCGCCGAGGTGGCGTAGTGGACGCGCGCCCCGCCGTCGTCCGCCGGCCGCCCCAGCGCGCACGGGAGGTCGTAGGCCGCGCCGGGCCCCGGGCAGCCCAGGTCCGCCCCGCCGGCCGCCGCAGGTGCGCCGCCCGCCTCGTAGGCGCCCTCCAGGCTGCAGGGCGCGAAGGCGGGCGCGGCGGGGGGCGGCGCGGCCAGGGGCGCGGGCCGGGCGGCGGCCAGGGGCAGGCAGCCCACGAAGGCGCCGTCGCCGCCGCCCAAGGGGAAGGCGGGCGGCAGGGCCGCGGGCCGGGCGTCGGCGCGGCAGAACTTGGGCGCGAAGCTGAGCACGTCGCCGCCGCCGCCGCCGCCGCACGACACGTACTCCAGGTAGGAGCTCATGGCTGCGGCGCCCCCGCCGGAGCGCGCGGGCCGGGGCGCGGAGTGCGGAGCGCGGGGTGGAGGGCGCGGGGCGCAGGGGCGCAGGGTGCGGGGCGGGGAGCGCGGGGTGCAGCGCGCAGGGTGCGGGGCGGGGAGCGCGGGGTGCAGCGCGCAGGGTGCGGGCGCGGGGCGGGGAGCGTGGGGGTGCGGAGCGCGGGGCCGGGCCGCCGCGGGCTGCGCCGCTCCGCCCGCCCTCCTAGCCCAGCTGCCTTCGCCGAGCCATGGCGAGCGAGCCGGAGGGAAATAGTGGCCTAATATAGCGGCGGGGGTGGCCACGTGGCGCCGGCCCGCCAATGGGCGCCCGCCCCGCACGGCCGGGGTCCCGGCTGCACGCGCCTGCCCCGCAGCCAACTTCGCCGGACCTGCGGGCGGCCGCGGCCCAGCGCCCCCGGGCCCGGGGAGACCGAGACCGGCGCGGCCCCGGGGCGGGCGGGGCGCGAGCGCGGGACGCCGGCTCCGGGACCGGCACCGACGGAGCGGCGGGAGAGCGGCGGGGCTGGCCGCTGGGTGAGGACCCGAGCTTAGAGCGGGAGAAGCCGGTTCTTCTGGATGCGGGGGGGGGGGAGGGAGGGCGGGGGGGGGTGTGGGAGGGCGGGGGGGCCCACCCCTGGGCTGCCGACCTGGGCACTGAGCTGGGGACTGGGGCCGTGGGGACCGCCCGTAGCCTTTGTCCCCCCTCCCCCCTGCGCTTGCGGGTTTTCCTGGCGCTGAGTTCTCCCTCTCCTAAACCTGGAGCACAGGCTTGACTGTCCCTCGTTCTGTCCCTCCTTCCGATTCGGGGGACGAAGTTGTACGCCTGGGGGCCGCGTACCTGGGGCGGCACAAAATCTCCGCGTTTGGACTAGATTTTCACGTTACTTCGCAGCGTTGCCTTCAGTTCGCGCCCCTTCCATGGGTGGCGGCGTGACTAGGTGCGTGTCGGGGCGCCAGGTTCAGGTTGGGGCAAGAGATGGGGGTTCCGCCGGGGGGGGGGGCTGCACCAGATGCCCCCTCTGCCTAGGCTGTAAGGAATGTGCCCGCGGGGGGGGGGGCGCTGGCACCCGCCCCAGGGCTGCGCACGTTCGCTCCGGGCGCTTGGCTCCAGCGCGCCAAGGCTTCCCAGGGACCGGTCAGATCTCAGAGGTTTGGACGGGCTTGTACCTCGAGGCAATTAAAGCTTCTGTTCCATCAGATAAGTGCTGCGTCGTCTCTTGCGAGTGAAATGTGAGGGCTCACAATGTTAATGGGCTCACGTCTTTCCCTTGATAATATGGTTTTGTTTTACTGAGCGTAGAGAGACGGGAAATAAAAGTGCAACTGGCGCAGGAAATGAAGAGTAGAAGGGTTACAAAGACAAGCTTTGCATTGACAAACTTCCCAACTTCCTCCAACATTTCTTGTAATGCTTTCCTCTTTGGGCCGTAGGAAAATAACAAATTAAATAAATAAACGGTATTTACACACAGCAGTCATGAAAGAGAGTGGTTTCCTAAAACTGTGTGAATGGGGTCTACTCTTGGCTTATTCAAGTGCCCTTGAGAATTTGATCTGTTATAGCCTCTTAGTTATGGTGACAGAGGTTTTATTATTGTTTTACTGATCCACTTGTCATGAAAGAGCGATTGAGGCTTTCCCTAAAATTCCACTTGGAGGAAGCCTGGAAAGTTGGAGCCATCACAGTCGGGGGAGCCAGTTCCTTACTGGGATGTGAACTTGTGAATAAACAAAGTCACACCAAAAGTGTTGCGGGTGAAGCTGAAGTTGAGCCAAGGTGAGGAAGGGGTAGGTAGAGAGGACACACCTAGGAATGAGCACAAAGCTAACAGGTCTGGGGTTCCTACACTTCTGGATTTCTTGGGTTTGATTGGGAAACAGAATCCTGTGCTGAAAATCAGCGCTTCACACTTGATGTTGCTACTTTCAGTTTGCTCCTATGGCCAATCAGATGACAAAGGTCCTAAGTAGTTTTTTTAAAAGGAAAAAAATAGCGGCTCTTTTTTAGCTTCCTGATCAGGAAATGGGAGAGCTAGCTCAGCCTTCATATGTAGAAGCATTTCTTTGCCGTTTCCCATTCTGGGCTCTTAATACAAAAATATCAGCAACTCAGATGCTGCTGAGTTCGCATAACACCTCACTCACCCCTGACTAAACTTTAGTAGCCAATTTTTACCAGCATAATGGCCCAGTGAGTACACTCCTATCTCAAAATCATAGGTCTTCTCTCAAAAGGTGCCCATTTAATCACAGCTCCTAGGCCTAGAGGCCCCAGCAGGTCAAGAAGGGGGATGGCCTTGTAAACCTCTCTGGAGAAAACATCACCTGGCTGCAACTCAGGATGTAGGGCAGAAAATCCAGCCTGATTGGCAAGTCTGACCAAGACCTATCAAGGGTTTTGCTCTAAGGTTTCAGGAGAAACAGGCAGCCTTCGCAGCTTGGCAAACTTCATTGCAAAAGGGACTGGGGTTTTCCTGCTAAGCGTTTAGGGCAAAGGTTGGGTCCTTGCTGTCACAATTAAGCATTGACTTTGATGTACCCATAAGCTGTCCACACTATTTCCCTGAAGCAAAATTTTGGAGATTGAACTTCTGCTGGTGGAAGAAAATGTCTTAAAAGGGAGAAAGATTTTTTTTTTTAATTGTGTTGTTTTGTTTTCAAAACTATGGGTGAGAGTGGGTGGGTGGGTTGTTCAGTATTTTTTCAGACCCAGTTGCAGGTCTCTGATGATCGCTACATTCTGTTCATTCTCTTTACTCCCTTTAATCTCTCAGGCTCATATCCTATATCTTGGGGCCCAGAGCTGCTATCTCCACTCCTGGACTGGTTCTTGACTTGCTCAGATTAGAGTCAAGACTCTTGTTACCTCACACTCAGATTCAACATTTGCCAAAGACCTACTGTGTAAGAACATTTTATTAGGGGAGGTCTAGGCTACAAAAAAAAATATATATATATATATTTTTTTTTTTTTCTCAAGCCAAAGGAACTAGGGATTCATTACTGGCACAGGTCGCAGCTATATTATAAATCTACTCCAGAAGAATCTGAATCTATAATTTTCTAAGGAGAGATTGGAAGATATTATTGGGAAATGTATGGAGGATGTAAACATAGGATACTTTGAGTACCTTTAAAGTTTGTCTCCTAGATGTTCACAGGGTATAAGAGAAATGTCTTACTAATTTTATTGCTTGTTCAAGTCGTGAATTCCCAAGGGTCACTTCGCCTGCTAGGTCCTGGTGCTGTGAGTTCTCAGCAGGAGGTGACAGCAGAGGGGCCTGATTGCCAGGTTGTGTTTGATGTAGGAATGCTTTGAAATCTCTCCCATACTGCTAACCTAGGCAGCCACCCCCACCCCTGCCCCATAACAACCTTTGTCTCCCATTCCAACAACAAGCTTTTTTTTCCTGCAGACTGAAGGCAGAAGTGATGGAAGGATGGCACTCTGGTCTTCTGTGTGTTTACAGTTGTTCCTAAGAAGTCTCGTGCAACCCTTCTATACAAGCCTCATCATGTTACCCCCCTTGGAGATGTTTTGAGCACATGCATACTCTTGGCCCCACAGCGCCCAAGGATAGAAAGGCTCTTGCTTGTTGAGGTGAAAAGCAGGCGGGGAGGTGGGCTTTTCTCTTAACTAAGATTTGTAGTTCTCTGCAGCAGCCTTCAATTTTCCCATAATGGAAGTGGGGGTGAAAGGGATCCCAAGGACTAACATGAGCCTCCCTGAGGAAAATGGTTTAGAGTGCTGTGCCTTTCCCGGAGAGCTTTGTGAATGAAAGACTCATGGGTCAAGCCCTTGCGTGGCACACAGTAAACAGACAAGAAATGTTTGATGGACAGAATGGTGTGTTTTTACCATGACTAATATTGGCTAAAGGACATCCTTAGATTACTGGCTCCCAAAACCACTTCATGAGGGTAGGAATCATAATAGAAGCTTCTTTAAATGTGCAGGGGCCTGAGCCCACGCAAGAGATTTTCACCCAGTGTATCTGTCTCCAGTAGGCGGTTCAGTAAGCCTCTTGGGTGATTCTAAAGCAAGGTTCTTTGGAACCATACTTTGAGAATTTCTGCTTCAGAGTGGGGTGGGCAATGTGGGGAGAGAGGGGTGGTTCTGTGGGAGGGGCCCTTGACCAGCACTGTGAGAGCTCCTGGCTAGCTGGAACATGAGTCTGAACAAGGTTGAGAAGCCTGTTGGGTGGTAGGGGCGGAGAATGTCACGGCCAAACCTAAGTCTAGTTGAGGTGAAGTTTCATAAAATATCCTTAAGTAGTAGTCAGTAGGAGTTTCCCCAGTTTTGCTGACAAAATAGTGCTTTGCAGAGACCTGGCTCTGCTCCTTTCCACTTACCTAACTTGGCTTTGAGGATGCTGGTGAGATAGTAAATGAAAGGGTTTTGTCTATCCCAGTCTCCCCAGAGAAAATTCAGAGTGGTTTTGAGGTAATGGAAAGAAGGAAGAGGTAGGAATGGGGGGGTGGGGAGGGTCTCAAGAGGGAGGAGCCAACTCTTCTTTCCTTCCACCTCTCCCAAATTATCTGGAATGAGTATTTGAGCTCCAGGGACCTCAAGGTTTTTATTTTTGCCATTCAAGGGATGAAATGTCCCTTGCCTAAGCTGTAATTCTTTCTTTGGTTAAAGATGGGCCTATCATATCATAAAACGTCAGTGCAAGAAGGCCCTTTAGAGGTAAGTGACACTGAACCGCTCGTTTTAGAGAGGAAGTCACTTTACTCAAAGGTTAAAAGACAAAACCATCCTGCAAAAAAATGAGGGAACTAACGGGGTCTCCTCACTGTCCGCAGTCGGCTGCCTGTCCACAGCCTACAAAGAGGGAAGAGTAAAGCAGCCCCTCCACACTGTGGCGTCCTCCGTGTGCAGCCAACAGAGCAGTGTTCGTGGAGACACCCTTTTTCTGGGAGACCATACAGCTGGTGTGGCTGACTGGGAAGCTTGCTGCCCTCTCTTTGCAGTTTGTTTGCTAAAATTGTGCTCCAAACTTCTGAGGGCCCACCTTGAGCCACTCCTGCAAGGCAGAGATGGATCTGGGTCCTCACCTCCTCCAGCAAGCAAGAGTAGAGGATCCCTTCATCTCCCGCTGAGCTTGATCCCTGGGGGATCAAAACCAGAAGTGTCCCTAGAGTAATGTAACTGGATAGTACAAAGTTAGCACAAGTGTGAACACACACAGGTACACCCAGGCCAGTTACATTTGTACTAATCTCTCTCTCTTTCTCTCTCTTTTGCACCTTTATTTTTTAAACAGGTAACATATTTAAATTTATGTGGTGCAAAATTCAAAGGTATGCAGTGGTGTACCACGATGGTATGCAGTGAAAACCTTTCTCCCATCCCTGTCCTCAGCCACCTAGTTCCCCTTCACTAGTTATTAGTTTCTTGTATATCTTGCCGGAGATACTTCATACGTCTCCATCTATCTATAAATTCCCCCACAATTTTTGCATAAATGATAGCATATTAGGTAGACTCTTTTGCCCCATGCTTTCCCTCCTATCGTGTCTTGAAGATCATTTCATAGAAGTGCCTACAGAACTTCCTGGTTTATTTTTACAACTTCATGCTGTCCTGTACCTATGTACCACAATTTATTTAACTAATCCTCTTCAATAGGTATTTAGCGTATTTTCAGTCTTCTGCTATTACAAACACAGGTTCAAGTTTTTGACCTATAGAAAAATTCCCAGACATGGAATCACTGAGTCGAAAGGATGTGCACTGGCAATTTTGATACAAATTGCCAAATGGCTCTCCTTAGAAGTGCATCAATTTATACTTCTACTGTCAACATAGGAGAATTCCTTTTACCTCATACCCTTGCCATCTCAGTGGGGTAGTAAAATTTTTTACTTTTGCCAATCCAATAAGTAGAAAATAATACCTCTTACTGGGCAGCCCAGGTGGCTCAGCGGTTTAGCGCCGCCTTTGGCCTGGGTTGTGATCCTGGGGACCGTGGATCGAGTCCCATGTCTGGCTCCCTGCATGGAGCCTCCTTCTCCCTCTGCCTGTGTCTCTGCCTCTCTCTCTCATGCTCTGTGTCTTTCATGAATAAATAAATAAAATCTTCATAATAATAATAATACCTCTTACTTACCCTTAGAGCACCTCCAAAAATGCCATTCTTCTTTATCTTGTTTGATCCTTTCATAATTCTATTTTACAAATGTAATATGACACAGAAAAGATAAACTACTTGTTGTCATCATGCCCAATGTAAATAGCCAAGGTCAGATGTCCAACACTCTTTCCTCTACACTGCACTGTGTCACAAGGAAGCCTAAGGAGGTTCAAAGAGAGTGGGTGGCTTCAAGCATTCCCTGAAAGACACAGGATATAAAAAAGCTTTCTGACATCTGCTAAGAGGCCTCCTCTTTAGTGGTTTGATACCAGGACCACATTTCTGCACGTGTCCCTGGAGAGGACCCTCCGGAAGCGGAGGAGCTCTAATTAGCAATATGATCTGACCTAGTCCTAAGCATTAGCTTGGATTCAATATCTGGGAAGCAGTAGGGTGTTGTCTTTAATTTTCCTGATACCTATTTCTCACTGGCCACCCAGGATCTAAATATTGATCAGAAAAAAAAAATAAATAAATAAATATTGATCAGCATGGTGTGGGCGAGAGGATGTTTTCCCTAGGTTTTAGCTTTGCATAGGACACTCACTTGGACCTGGTGAGGGTAATACCTAATGCAGGCGTGTGTGCACACACACACACACTCACACACACAAATGGTAAACTCCTGAGGTAGACATCGAAATAGACATCTATTTCACTGGTGATGAAACTGAAGGCCAGAAAAATGAAGTGAATTGTTTAGGGTCATACAGTGTATGGGTTAGCAAAGCAGAAAACACAATGTAGACCTACCACTGAGTTCCTCAGTATCCCCTGCAAAGTCTTCTCTTCCCCAGCCTGCATTCATTTTGGTGAATGACCAGAGTACCGGCTCAGGCTCTCTAAATAGAAACCTAGGGATTAGCATTCATAACTCCTTTCACTCATCCAGTTTTCACCAAGTCCTGTGAATTTGTCCTCCTGAATGTTTTTCCTCTTTATCCTCATTACCTTAGTTCCTTTCTCTGCTAGATTATTGCAGCAGAGAGAGGAACTTTTTTCCTTCCCTCCTATTTCTGCTTTCTCCAGTGACACACAGTATCCCAAAGAGCAAGCTTCCTAAATAGATAACCTCACATCCCAGCTTAAAACCTTCAGTGGCTACCTACTGTCTACAGATTAGGTCCAGTCTCCTTTCCATGGACCCCGTGCAACTTCTCTTTTCAGCCAGATGCTCTACTCCAAATGATTCTTCTTGTTCCCGGTCCAGACCTTGCTCTTTCTTCCCTCCTTGCTTTGCATGTGCTGCTCTCTGTGCCTGGTACATCCCTCCTTCCTTCCTAAAAAAAAACTCATACTTCAGGAACCCAAATTCACATCCCCTGAGAAGCCTTTTTTTTTTTTTTTTTTTTTTTTTTTTTTTGACAGTGCAGTGGTGATAGTGGCTCTCTCTTTTTATTCCAGGAACATTTTGACCACACCTGTGTTACAGCGTCTGTCATGCTGTTTTAGGATTCTTTTTCTCCCCCAGTAGATCAAAGGGCACACACTATTAGTGACTCATTTTTTATAGCTCAGAGCCCAGCACCGTGCACGCAGGAGCTGTTCAGTAGGTGCTGCTGAAAGGCAAGGGAGAGAGGGACAGGCTCCAAGCCAAGGACAACAGGACCAGTATTTTAATCGCTTAATGAGTTCAGAACACTGTGCGAGGCTTAATGCTTCAGCTTATTATCTATGTAAAGCAAAATGATAATAGAACATCTCTCCAAAGCCAGCTAATTTCCACCCAATGGATGCTGAAAGAGAAGAGGGAAGGGGGGAGCTGGAAGTTTCTGTCTTTCAAGGGTTCTTTCCTATAGGCTGAGGCAACACTTCACTAACTCCAGAAACTTCTCAGCTGATGTCACTCAGAAAAAGAGCAAAAGAGGGGGTAGCCTGGAACTTTCTTAGAATTTACCAAGAGGACTACAAGTACCACTCAAGAGAGGGTGTAAGAATGCTTCACCACCCACTTCCCACTTCCCCAAGCCCTCCTGCGCTGGAGGGCTCTAATGCTAATGACCGCCCCCCCCCGCGCCCCGCCTCCCCAGGCCGCTGCGCGCCGTTTTCAGTCCATCCCTTGATGCTATTTCTAAAATGAACCCCAAAAGAGCTGAAGTAAAAATACTCCAGTCCTTCTGTCACAGCAGAACAGAGAAGGAGAGGCGTATCATTGTGGTTGGTATTTTAAGTGTATTTTTTATTGTCCTTTTTATATGGCATTCAAGTTGAGTTCCAAGTTCAACAGTCCAAGTGTCACCCTGCCTCCTCCCACGCGAATTACTTCTGCAGGTGAAGGAGACAAGCGAACTAGCTCCGCCCCGTCCCCCGAAGCCTAGTCTCCCGGGAATCTTTTTAAAAATCCCCACACAGTGTCTGCGAGGGCCTCCTGCCCGGCGGGACTCGCTGGTTCTGGCTAGGGAGAGGTGAGCGGCCCTTTCGGGGCGTGGGGCGCGTTAGGGGGCGGCGGGGGCGGCGGGCCCGGAGGGAGCAGGTGGGGCGGGCCCGGGAGGGTCCCCCGCGGTCCGGGGGCGGGGCCGAGGTGTCGCGCCCTCCGCGGCTCCCCGCGTGCCCGCGTCTCCGCTGCTTGCGGCTTCTGGTCGGCTCGCAGCTGGCCCCGACTCGCTCCGAAGTGGGAGGAACGGCTGTCGAGCGGGAAGTGCACCCCGGGTGATTGATGAATCCTTAACGGGACCAACCTCTGCCGCCGCCGCCGCCGCCGCGCACGCGCACGGGGCCCCCGCCCCGGCCGCCGCCCCGCGGGCCGGGTAGCTCAACGCCCCCCCCCCCAGCTCGGGGCCGCAGGCCCGGGGGGCGCGGAGCGGGCGCGCGCCTCTCGAGCCTTTGTGCGGCGCGGCCGCCGGGGCGCCCGGGGGAGGCGGCGGCTATTGTTCCCCGCGGGGGAGGGGGCGCTGCGGCTCCCCGGCGGGTCCCCGCGGCCCGGGACGGGCGGGGGCTTCCTTTGTGTGCGCTGCGCCCGCGACGGGAAGGGCGCGTCGCTGCCGCCCGGGGGCCGCGGCCGAGGGAGGCCGGTGGCAGCCCCGCCACGGCCTGGAGCCCAGCGCCGCCGACCGCGTCCCCGCGCCGCGCTCGCGGAGGCGGCGGGAGGGACGTGGTGTTGGTAGGGCAGCGCTTGGAACAATAGAGCCATCAAAGGGCCCTCTCCGCGGCCCCGCGGGAGTCGGCGACGCTCTCCCCGCCCCGGTCGGAAAGGCCCAGGCCCAACAGGTCCCCTTGGCCTGCTGCTCGGCCTGCCTCCCCAGTGGAAACCCTTCATCAGTAGCGCCAGGGTTCTCCGGGAATCCTGATGTAAATTCAAGTCTCCTCCTGGGGCTCCTACTAATGTTAAAATCCTATTTTCATTATTTTCCAGATATTGTTCTCCCATACATATGATCCAGACTAGCTCCAGGAGCCAGTCAAGAGATTTTGCCACAGGATCTAGGACAAAAGGATTTACCTCCTATCACCCACCTTGCAGATCTCCTAGGGACCTTTCGCCTTCTGCTGCTGCTGCAAATGATTGGACATCCATTTGCATTTCCTCCTCCATCATGTGGGGAAACCTTTTGTTTACTGTGCTCCAGGCTGGACCTGGCCTGAAAGTGGGTCCTTGAATTACCTTTGTACTATTCCAACTTGCCAAGGTGGTTTTGAGACCTGAGGGCCGTATTCAAGCATGGGCGTTAGGCCAAGTATATATGTAATCCATATGGTACCAACGGTGGGCCCCAAAGATAACAGCATCTGTAGCTGGACCAGAAGACAAGCTACAATGAAAACTAAGATTTCATCCTCTGTGATGATCTTCTCCACCACCAGCACCACCAATGCAGTAAGTACAGAGGATTCACCTATCCAGTCTTTTTTTTTTTTTTCTTCTTTTTCTTCTTCTTCCTCTCCATCCAGGCCCTCTGCAAGAGAGATCTAAGTGAGCTAGTCCTAAGAGGTGGTGAGGGTATGGCTGGTGACTCAGTCTCAGCTCTCTGTGCCCAAAGTGTCTAAGGATATGTCTGCTCACCCAGTTGCAGTGCCCCAAAGTGATGAGGCTGTAGGCCTGTGGGGACTGGGGTCTTCTGGCCCTCTTTGTATTTTTATTTAATACTCACATACTCTGTTCATCCTGTTTTCTTTTTTTCTTACAGTTCCTGAAAGAAGGACCAAAGTAATGCCAAGAACCCCCAGATGAAGAGGACCTTCCTGGATCTGTAACTGGGATTATTTAATCAATTTTGTACTTCAAGAGAAAGTTTCCACTAATTCTGAGGATAAAGCCAAACAGGCCTGTGACAGTCCCTTGAGTACTGACAGTGTAAACAAGCTTCTGGCTTCCCCAGGTCAAGCAGAGAAACACTTTTCATTAGAATGTTGGGTTTCTTCTTTGTTATTCAAACATACACCCACACATATCCTCTTCACCCTGGCTAATGAAAAACCTCAACAGATGGAGAGCCTAGGCTCCCCAGACTTCTGGCTGAGGAGATGCACTTCCCTCAGTGTAGGTTGGCTGGTACAGAATGGGAGAGGGAGAAGAAATGAGTAGCTAGTATAGGTAATCACTATCTTTTAATACTCCTTACAGATAGAAATTCGAAAAATCCTGTTCAGCAAGGTTAGCAGCCTGTGGGGCCTCGGAAGCCAATTTGGCTGATGTGTCTCTAATAGGGACTAGGCTTGGGGCGGCACCAGGGGGAAAGGACTCACTCCATATTCTCTCTCTCTCTCTCTCTCTCATTTGAAAGCCTGTACAAAGAAATGGTACAAATGGATGGTTAACTTAATGATTCATCAGAGGCGGATTTTTCTCTGTCAGGTCCCTGGACGAGGCTGAGGCCTGAAAGCCAGGAGGCAGAACATTTACTTAGCGCCCTTTCTTACCGCCTTTGGGGGGAGGGGGGCAGGACTACTCTGCAGACCGTTCCTCTGCGACTTCCCCATACTCCCAGCCATCTCAGTTGGGTCCCTCTACCCCCTCGGGCTGGATCCTGAGTTTCTCCCGGTAGCCAGGGCAAGCTCGCCCTCAGCCTGTCTTTCCCCGCCCCCACCTCCCATTCTGCAGTGGGCCATCCGTGCAGCCTCCTCTCCACTCTGCTTTAATTCAACTGCCGGGCCGTTAGAACAACCGGGGGCTCCCAAAAGACTGCCGCCCCCATGCACGGGCCTGGGCTTCAGACTCCAAGCCTCCGGAGGCTCCCCCCCAACCTCCGTGACCCCTCCCCTCCCCCACTCTACCCTTCAGCGGTCTCCATAGGAGAAAAAGGCAGAGAGCTGAGCAAGGCCTGAGCCAGAGCGCCGCTTCCTCCCTCGGAGCGGCGGACGAGGTCAGCCTCCCGGAGGCCAACCCGAGACGAGGCCCAGCCCGTGCTCCCCTCCCGGCGTAGGCCCCACGGCGCGCAGCCCCTGGGAAGCTGCGCGCACAAAGGCGCCGCGGCTGCTGGAAGGCCGGGCTGCGGCTCTGCCCCGAGCGCCCTGCATCCGCAGCCTCGAGGCCTCGGGGCGCCCCCGTCGCCCCCTCCCCGCCGTGAGCCCGCCGCGGGCGGAAGCCCCGGGCTGGGGTGGAGGCGCCCCTCCGCCGCCAACCTGCCCCTTCGCGCCGCGAGGCCCCCCCTCCCCGGGCCGCGCTCCCCTCCCCTCCCCCACGCGCTCTCCCCGCCGCTCGAGGGCCGCGAGGGGGAGGCGGGAGCCGCCGGCGCTGCAGCAGCTATTGTGACCTTCCGCCGCCGCCGAGCGGGAACCCAGCGCGAGCGAGCGCGCGGCCGGCGGGGGAGGGGGCGGCTGTGCGTGCAGACCTCGGGGTGCGGGGGGGGGGCGGCAAATAAATAAAGGTTTGCAACCTTGGGCAGTTGGGCGCTTCAGAGGGCGTTCGGTTGTGTTTAGACTCCGGTGCTTCCTAACGCTAATTGCAGGCTCAAAAGGAGCAGAATTTATGGCGAAGGCCAAGGCGGCTTGTTTATAATTTATGAAGTTTTAAATGGCTGAGCCGCGGGCCCCCCTCTCGCCCCGGCCCAGGGCCGCGCGGGAAGCGCCGACCCAGACTCACCACCGCACCCCCCTCCCCGCGCCGGGAGCCACCGAGTGTGCCCATCACATGACACTCACGCCAATGGCAGCAAAGAATCCGAGCTATTCTCAGAAGCCTCGGGAAACCTTTCCCCAAAGGTGAGAGAAAGCCGATTTGTCCCAAGCGACCCCCCCCCCATCACCACCTCATCAGAGAGGGGTGCCTCTGGGCCACCGCCCCGAGAGGGAGCCCCCAACCCCGCACTTGTTTGGAGGCTCAGTGTGGGAGGAGGCTGGTGGCAGCCGGCCTAGACACCGTTTACTGTCTAATCCATGAAACCCTAAGCCGCAGATGACACTTGGGGCCTTCGCAGACACCCGCAGACTCAGCAGATACTCCTGCGGTAACACACCGCGCTGGAAAACGCCTGGAGCCATAATGCATTATGTATTTTTATTATTATTTATGGTAGGAAGAGGAGATGAGGGAAAACCGGGCTGAATCTAAACAGCCTGATAATTCATCTATTTAATATTTAGCCAGTTAAGAAAGGTTGTTGTAATCCCTGCAAGGCAGCAAGCTCTTCTCTGACTTCCCTAATAGCTTAAAAAATAATTTCTTACAAGACAATTAGAAATTCTGCCTGTCGATGCAAATTTCATAGAAAACAATTTTAAGCCTTGAAAGTGGGTAAAATATCCCTTCAGTTGAAGTCATTTATTCTGTTGATACACTTCTACAACATGTATATTCTAAACCTGCTCAGATAAAGTGAAATTTTAGCAAAAGGATAATCCCCTCCCACCCCCAACCTAACATGCCATTTTAAAAACAGCACAAAGGAACAAGGAAACTAGATATTATTGGAGCCATCATTATTTAGCGAAACACAAACATCCAAATAGAAACGATTGTTGTTCCACCAGAAGATTAGAAGTTAAATTATTTCCACACAATGGGAATTTCACCTCGTGTCACCGGGGATGTAGTAGGAGTTGCATTATTTGTCAAACCAAATAGAGATGCGTGGGCAGACTTTGCTGAAATACAAAAGAATTGAACCTTATCTGAAGGCGCTTTCCAAGTGTCTCCTGATAGAGGAGCGGGTGGACGTTGTCCGCCCCTAGCTAAAGCCACACTAATATTTACAAAATGGATATTAACCCTTGAAGACATTTTTTTGCCCGTTTTGTACAAAGAAACAGGAATAAACAAGGTGTTTGTACGTGTTATGTTCCATTAATGAAACTTTTATTACTTTACATCGCGGGGGACGTCTGTTTACTTTAGAAATGAACCACCAACCGCTATAAAGGAAAAAGTCCTGACAGCATTTCCTAGAGAAAAAGCTTAGGTGCGTGTTTCCAAATGATCGTTTCTTTTTGTGCACCTCAGCTTTTTCATAGCTCAGTTCTTACAACTTCACGTGTGTCTTTTCTTTGATTGTCAGTTTTCTCTTAAAGTTTATTTTTTATTAGCGCAGAAAAGTGAGTGCTGGCCTCCCCAGTGTAAATGCAATCTTTAAAAAGTCGATTTGTGTTCTAAAAAAGAGGGTGGTGGAAACAGCATAAGCAGGCACAGCACAAAGCCCTACCCAAATTATCCCGCCCAGGCCATTTCTAGGCTTGCATCCTCAGATTTCCTCCCCTGATGTCAATAGCTGCAATGTAATCAAGTATCCCCAGAACCAATTCGTGTGCCAGATTCCGAATACATTTTTTTTTTAATGTATACATCCAAGAGTCAGCCTACTTGGGGGCCTTCTATTGGGATTGTGCGAAAGATAAAAGGCAGAGCGATCTACTTCCAAGTGTGCGTGATTAACACAGATACACTTCCGACTGAGAAATTTTTTTATTCTAAATATTTGTTCAAATAGTACCAGACAATTTGAAATCAATAAACTGTGTCGAGTGGTGAGGGCTGCGGCTGTTGAGAAATGAGTAACGGGTGTCGTGCCACGCCACGGGGCCGCCTGACTCTACCCATGAAGGACAATTTGCGGTCTTAATCCTTTACATCAACTACAAACACCAGCCACGGTTACAACTGTTCAAAACTACTCTCTCAACTAGTTCAGACCAAGGGGACTAAAGAGGTGAAACGTGGCCCCCGCGGCCTGGGAGCGCGTTCCTAAGCTTGGCTGGAGAATTCTACAAATATACACATAAATACATTAAGACGAGGATAAATAATCAGGGAAACGAAATGACTCGCTTCAAATAATAAATACAGATCGTTGAGTCCGATGCAATCCTTACGGGACGGGAGGGAGCATATAAATTAAGGTCTCCGTCACTAAGCTAGACGCGGGCCAGGCCCCGGGCTGTCCGGGCGCTGGTCCCTCCGCAGAGCGCGCCGCCGGTGGGTCTCGGACTTACCTTCGGGACACCACTACCCGATTAGAGTCCCTCGGTCCGCAGTATATGGCACTGTCGGGGTTACAGAGGAGAATCCTTGCGGCTGATTTATGGCCAGTCACCCCAAGGAGGGCGCGCCTGGAGGGGAGGCCCAGTCGCCCGCGTCTCGGCCGCCGCGGGCCCGAGACCAGGAGGCGGCGACCGGGCCGGAGCGAGGGAGGGGGTCCCCGAGCTGCCCCGCGGGCCCCGCCCGCCACCCCCGCCACCAAAGCAAAAGAGGTAATTGCGCCGCGAGTCCGGGCCGGTGGCGGCCGCTACAGATGCGTCAGTTTGGGGGCCTCGGGCAGGCGTCCCTGAGACGAGTGGTGCGCGGACAGATCTGTGTAGGTGGGATGAGGGTCGCACGGTCCGTGGTGGTGGTTGCCCGGGATCTGCGCGGCGCAGCTGTAGTCCACGCTGGCCGAAGACGGGTGCGAGAGGTGGCCCAGGTTGAAGACGGGCCCGGACGCCGG
The DNA here is from genome assembly GCF_018345385.1 of Vulpes lagopus. Taxonomy (NCBI): domain Eukaryota; kingdom Metazoa; phylum Chordata; class Mammalia; order Carnivora; family Canidae; genus Vulpes; species Vulpes lagopus. The sequence goes on along the minus strand of NC_054834.1, from coordinate 99,389,822 downwards.
CGCCATGGAGTCGACGAAGTTGCCCCCCACGTACACCGGGCTGCCCTGCAGGTTGGCGCTGGCGAAGCCGCCGCCGTTGCTCGCCATGGGGTGGGGCTCGAACTCGGGCGCCGCGTAGCGCTTCTGCTGCGGCAGGCAGCTGCTGAGCGGCGCCGTGTAGGCGGCCAGGCCGTACATGTTGGGCTGAGATTTGGCGAAGGCGGGCGGCGAGGGCGCGTCGTAGGCCAGGCCGGGCACGGGCGGCAGCTGGCCCGAGTAGGCCACGTGGCCCGCGGCGCTGCCCAGCGGCGGGCTGCGCTCCGGGGACTGCCCGGCCGGCGAGTGCAGGATGCCCTTGGCCTTCTGGTCCTTCTTGTACTTCATGCGCCGGTTCTGGAACCAGATCTTGATCTGGCGCTCGGTGAGGTTCAGCAGGTTGGCCATCTCCACGCGGCGTGGCCGGCACAAGTAGCGGTTGAAGTGGAATTCCTTCTCCAACTCCACCAGCTGTGCACTCGTGTACGCCGTGCGCACCCGCTTGGACGCTGGGCCCGGCGGGCTCTTATCCTCGCAGCTCTCTCCTGGGCAGGAAGGGAGGTAGAGGGGATGCTGAGCGGGAGAGGAGGGGGCACCCCGGGCTGCAGCGGGGTGCTTCCCTGGCTCCTCTATCCCTCCCCCCACCTTGGGAGTGGGGGAGGGGCGGCTGAGAGGTGAGATTCTGAGCGGGACCTCGCAGGCCCCAGTCCTACCTAGGAGTTGCACCTGAACGAACCCCCACCCCCAATCTGCCTTCTGAGGTCCTATTCACTCTGCGGCCCCCTCCCTTCCAGCCTAGTCCATCATCCTGTCCCTAAGGCTAAGGCTGTGGAGGAGTTTAATGAGAGACTAGTAGCAGCTGCTGAGGCCTAGCCACCACCCCCCTCCCAGCCCCCATTAAAGAAGGCCAGACTTCTTTGAACACTCTTCCCAGACTCTGCTGGGGGATGGAGGAGAAAGGCAGCTCCCTCTCTCCCCCCCTCAACCTTGCTTTGGGGCTGGCTACTGAGCAAAGCACCCCAGGAAGCACAGAATGAGGGTGGAGATCTGGGCACCTCACTCCAGCTCAGCTGCACCCAAGGGCTCTGCACCCAAACTCAGGGAAGTAAGAAACCATAAAAATACTGCCCCAGAGTTTCAGGGGCTCCAAGGCCAGCCTGGGTGCATTTTGAGTAATTCAGTGCTGGGAGCAGCAGTCTCAACCCTGGTTTCCACCACCCCTGCCACCTCTAGCAGCTTGTCCACTCCCTCCCTGCTTGTACAAATGGATTTCTCCTGGGAGGGAGGGGCCTGGGCTTGCAGCTGGGAAGGAGGAGCAGAAGATGCTTACAGGCTGGAAGGCACTTTCCCCGTAGGAGCAGCAGCCCCAGAGAATTGCAGGCAAACCAGAGACTTGATAACAAGCTAGTTACATCCGAGGTCTCCAACTAGCTCTGGACCTGGAAGCCAATTCATCTACCTGAAGATAAATGGCATCAAAGGACACAAGGCCAGAAAATTTTAGGAACCAAGCAGGCTGAGGAGAATGGCAGCAGGCCTTAGGGCTCCTGGCCCTGCCTGTCTTCTTCTACACACCCTGAATGGACCCACAGAAGATCTCAACTCTAGGATCAGCTTTTTCAGGAAGAGAAACCCAAGGCTGCTCCTGTTTCAGAGCACATCCTCTTCCCCTAGGATATGACCCTCTGCATTATGGATTTGCTGGGATGGGGAGATCTGGGCTGGGGTACACCAAGCAGAGTCCATGGCTAGGTCTTGCAGGCTCTGGTTGGATTCAAGCACACCATTCTGTGGTTTTTGTCATAACAGTCTCCTTATCTGTAAAATGGGGATGTTATTATATACCTACCTCAAAGGGTTCTTCAGAAAATTAAATTAGATAATGCTTGTAAGGCATTTATCAAGGTTGTTAACATGGATCCATGTTAGCACTCCACAGACTTTAGTTCTTACTAATTTAAGGGAGTAAGGTGGTGTGATGAAGACTACATAAAAACTCAGGCACCTGGGTGGCTCAGTGGTTGAGCATCTGCCTTTGGCTCAGGTCATGATCCCAGGACCCTGGGAGCGAGTCCCGCATCAGGATCCCCGCGAGGAGCCTGCTTCTCCCTCTGCCTGTGTCTCTGCCTCTCTCTGTGTCACTTATGAATAAATAAATAAAATCTTTAAAAAAATGAGGCTTGGAGAGTCATAATACCTGTCTTCAGGTTTTGAAGAGCTGTTGGATGGAAGGAGCTAAGTTAGGACCAGCATCCTAGGACAACAGATATTAGGTCGATATAAGAAAAAGCTATCTACTAATAACTGTGGGACTTGTCTAGCAATGGCACCAGCAACCTGGAATGGAGCATCCTGCCCCTGTACGGGTGTGGCTCCAAATCAGGGACACTGAAAAGAAAGGATATTTCTGCATGAATAGGAGTGCAGACCTATGGCCTCCAAAGCTGGACTTCCAGCCCTGAGCCTCTTGCTTCCCAGGTGAGCTAACTTCTTGGGGTCTGGGGGACTTAGCCCAGGGCAAGCGCCCTCAGAGAGCTACCTGCAGTGGCACAGCTGTTCTTTTGCTTGGAGTTCTGTCGGGACTCTTTCATCCAGGGGAAGATCTGCTTGCTGATGGTGGCTGAGGAGCCCGAAGCATTGGGCCCACCCTTGGCCTTCTTGGCAGGCACTCCACCTCCAGGATTGGTGGGTGAGGATGGGGGCAGAGGTGGCGGTGGAGGAGGGGGTTGTGGTGGCTGCTGCTCTGAGTTCAGGCCAGGAGGCTGGCTGCCACCCCCCCCACCCTGGCTGTTCCCAGTGCCAGGCCGCATACAGCTGCCATTCAGTTCTGTTCCTTTGTGGGCCGGGGCTCTCAGAGGTGCAGAAGTCTGGATGGAACAGGCGGAACCCGGATAATCGGCGTCCAGGGAGCTGGCAGCCGCAGGGGGTGGGTAAGGCTGATGGGGGGTGCCGTAGTAAGCGTCGGTGGCTTTGCTGTAGCCATAGCCTCCGAAGAGTCCGGGGTTTTCATAGTAAGCAGCCTTCTGCATGGTGCACTCAGGAAGCTCCAGGGCCTGTTGACCCTGCTCAAATAACATTGACCACCACTGTCTCCTTCACCACCTCCTCCTCCGATGTCTGCCGAATCCTGAGGGGGCCGGGGTAGCCCCAGGCTCCAGGTGACCTGTGGAGGAGAAAAGTGAAAGGCCCCAGAGGGACTGTAACTGACAAGACAACCAGTGTAGAAGGACTAGCTCGCCCTGCTCTCTGCTGCCTTCATAGTGGGAGGATCTGAGACTTTATGAAGTTCAACTTATTTGAACCTTTGGAAAAGTCAGAAGGCATTTCCATAAACATAAGAAAAGACCTTTCCTTCTCTTGAGCTCAACTCCATCCAAGAGAAGGGGCTCCCTCCCCACGCAGACACTATTTTCTTTCTTCAAGATTGTCCATTTAGCTTTCGAAATGGCATAGAAAAGCACTTATGGCCTCATACGTTTTAATGGCTGATCCTCCCACTGGACTTTGAGCTCCCTACAGGCAAGGACTGTGTCTTATTCATCTACATATTCCTAACACCCAGTCCAATGCCCTTCCTGTGGTAAGAGAAATAAATGCTTGTTGCATGAGTGAATGGAGGGACCAACCAGTCAATCACTGGGTCACCCCAGGATGTTGATGAAAAAAGAAAACTCTATAACCCACTCAGAACAGCCAGAACACTCAAAAAAAAAAAAAAAAGGAAAAAAAAAAAAGGTATCTCCCCCACCTGGTTTCAAAATCACAGCATCTTTCATGGAGACCGGATAGTCAACTTTCTGGGGACAGGGTGAGAATCCGCCCAGTTAACTCTGCGGGTCAATGTGAAATGTACTAGAAGATAAAAACCAAGAACACTTAGACTCCCAAACTTATTTTGAAGCTAAAAAGTGTTTCTTCTCTTTCATCTACAATTTTCTAGAGTCTTTACTTTGTCCTCCACTACTTTTAAATGGATACCACTAGAGATGGGTGAAGAAATTTAGAATTTGAAATGTATGGAGCATGGGTGAATGTAAAATGCTTTATATTATAATTTTATCATGTTTATGCTGCACCCATTACATAAATATATATTATTATTGACCTCTGCTCTGGATCATCTGCTGCACCCCACCTCCACCCGCTCCACAACCAATGGGAGAACCTCTTATGGCATGATGAATGGACTGAGAATTAGAAAAAGGGGGGGGGGAAACAACTAAGAAAAATTCTATCCCTTTTGTGTCCTCTGATTCTTGATGGAGGTTTCCCTTCTCTCTCACTCCACCCCCTTCTCCTGAAAGGCTCCTAAGGAGTTAAAGTATAACTGGTACCATTCAACCACTTTTGTCTGCTTGATAAAGAAAACTCATAGGTCAGCTCCCTGGTCTTAATTCTTGATCTCCTCTTTCAGGCACCTTTCCTTCCTCAAAACTCCCTGGGCTTCCATCATGGTCATCATGATGGACCACATTGTCTAGACAAGTTATGTGGCCTAATAGATTTGGCCACTAGGACCCAGCTCACTCCTCCATTCCCTCATTTCTCCTCCACTTTCACCAAAGAGCCCAATTTTTAAAATTCCTCATATTAGCCTTTGTCTGATAGTATTGTTGCCCATTTTGTTTCAAAATACAAGTGAATTTGACATTTATCTTGATAAGACACAAGCCCTTTTCAATGGGATAACAGAATGCTAGAACGCGTTTTAGAAATTGTTTCTATTATTGTTCTTAAATGCACATGGTTAAGATACCTACCTAGCAAAGCTGGTCTTAATCTTTCTTTCATTTATTTTCTATACCGTTCTCTGACCACTAATGTTACTGAATATCAAATGGAAAGTTACACCCTCATCCTGTGACTAATATTTATGTGTTTGCCCCCAAGCCAAAGGACTGGGTACTCTGGGTTTAGTTGTTTCTGGGCTTTTCTGGGGATCCTGGTCCCGGTCTTAATCTGTGGGCCCTCTGGATGTCAAAATGGTTACATGTGACACTCAGACCACCAGAACTCACTGCTGCTTCTGTCATTTTGTTTACAACTGTGAAAGCAAAATACACCCCCCCTCCCCCGTCTTGCCTCCCAGGTTGCCCAAGTTTATCTTGATGGGTGGACAAATCACGTTAAAATAGCCTCTTTAGGAACTGACCAGGTCTTCGAAACAGATGGCTTTACATATATATTTGTTCCTATGGCATATTCCTGGAAGAAGCTCCGGGTCCTGGGCCTCCAAAGTGTAAATACTTGGCAGCTTCATGAATAACCACAGCGTCTGTTCTCCTGCCTCTGTTTTCATTGTCTTAAGGAATTTGAAGGCCCACTCAATGAGGAGCCACCACCCCAATGTCTATTGCCCCAGAAGCCAGGGCAGGAGGCCTCTCCTCACCAGAAAGGGCTTTGCAGCCTCCCGCCACCTCCACTTTATAATGCCCCAAAGAAGCGAACTCTACTAAAACAGAACCCCAGAATATTATGACAAAACTGTTTAAAAAAAAAAAAAAAAAGCTTATTTCTTTCCAGAAATCCCTACTCCTTGTGAACTCTGCTTGAACCTAAAAAGCAGGAATGGGTCATAAATCACTTGGACAATGGTCAACTGTTCAGTGGCTCATCTTTTCGATCACCCCCCCCCCCTTTTTTTTAAAGGCTTTCTTTTTTTCCGCCCTTTGGTACCTCTGCTCATTTTTGCTCGGGGACCCAAATGCCTTGGGGTGAAGACCAGCCCGAGCAGGGGGAGGGGCGGTCTTCCAAGTCCTCAGCTGCCCGTTTCTCTCATTCCTGCTCCTCTCGGCCTGCGGGGCACCGGCCGGGGCAGCCTCCCCAGAACCCCGCCGGGGCACGATCCCCGGCCCCTTCTCGGGTAGGGGCACTAAAGGGGGTCTGGCTCGACCTTTCCCGCGGTCCGGGGAAGTTGCCCAGCGGGGCTCGGAGGCCCAACCGCAGGCTGGGAGCGCAGGGCCGAAGGGTCCCCGGCCAGAAGGCAGGCGGCCCTCGGAGCGGCCGCCGCACCCGCCGCGCCTCCGAAGCAGCCGAACCCTGATACTTGCTCACTGCACTTAATTCTGCCCGGGATCAATACCTAATATGATACCGAATAAATAAAAGGCGCTCACAGCGGCCAGGGGACGGGGTTATTAAGCAGCTGGAGCTCTCACGGTGCATATCAATGCACCTGTCATTGTGGTTTGCAACAAAATTTATGACTGCAAGCGCGGCGGCAGTAAACGCTTCAGCAAGGAATGAAAAGAAAAACACTTCCCAAGGCCCGGCACTTTTCAGAAGTGGAAAACAGGCTCCGCGTGGGAGGAAGAGCAGCCAAAGGATCCCCCGCTCGGCTCCTCGGCCGCCCCGCGGCCCGCGCGCCCCGGGCGTATATAAGGCGGCCGCTCGGAGCCGCTCTGCTGGGCGGCGGGACGCGGGAGCCGAAGACCCGCCGCCGCCCGCCGCCCGCCGCCCGCCGCCCGCCGCCCGGGGCCGCCGCCGCCGGAGGCTCGCTGGCTGCGCGGAGGCCCGCCCGCCCGGGCCGCGAAACCCGACGGGCTGGGGGCGCCGGGCCGGGACTCGCTCCGCAACCCAGTCAGATATGGACCCGCAGAGTCCGGCAAGTTGGAAGGAAGGGGGAGGCGATGGTCTGCCGGGTGTTTCTGCTGCTCTCACATTTTTCGAAGGTTCCAGTTGGCCTTGGCTCCTCTCCCTGGTTTGTTTTTTTTTTCCCCCCTAAACCAGGGCCTCGGAAGCCCACAAATCTCTTTTTGGCGGACAAGACTCTTGCTGGGCATCCCCGTTAATTCGCTGGAACACAGCAACGATTCTTGCTCCCCGTTGGCTTTGCTGCTTCGGGATTCCCGACCCGCTCCTTTTCGGGTTGGCTCCGTGGGGATGGAGGTGCCGCGGCGCCGGCAGAGCTTCCTGCCCGGGTTCTCTCCATCTCGCTGCAGCCTGAGCCTCTTCTGCCCTATGGGAAACCCGGACGCGCCTTCTAAATCATTCTTAGTTAGCCCAGATAACTCAATACGTAATACACCCTGCATTTAAGGCACCGGGCTCACCCCATTAAAGCGCCATAAATTTGAAGGCCGATGATGGGTTATCATGTAACGGGCAGCAGTTCACACTGAGGTGATCCACTTCAAAGCCGCCCTTTGTTTTATGTCTTGATGTATGAATCCTGAGATGGCTACCTTGAGTTGCAGGACAGATGGAAATGTAGTAGAAATTATATATATATATTTTTAAATCACACTACTCACCACAATTGTGTATGTGTGTGTGTGTGTGTGTGTGTGTGTGTGTTCTCAAATTTTGGCTGTAGCTCTTTTTAGGTTCTTCGGGTTCCTTTTGATATTGTCGAGGCAGATCTGGAACAAGATGGAAAACCCTCAGTGGCAGCCGGTTCTCTCTTACGCACACATGTTGAGAGGCTCTACCCCTTTTAAGGGTGTCATAATCAATGTGACTATTGTATATGTTGGCCGCAGTCACTCCGGGTGTCCCGGCATTAAAAAAAGACGTGGTCGGCTTCTAGGGAGTCAGTGGACTTTAACACAAAATCTTTGGCCGGATGGGGTAAGGAAGAGCTGCAACCTGAGGAAAACGCTAGACCCTCGGGCAAAGGGTGAGCCAAGTGGGTCAAGGCACCACAGCAAGCAGTCCTCTCCTGCTTCAAACCAAGCTGTAAGTGCTCCAGGTGACTTAATCCCCCAGGCTGAGCCCACCTTCCTAGGAGCAAAAGAGGACCTTGCAGAATTGGGGATGGGAGGAAGGCTACAGCACAGGGCACCAGAAAAAGAGGACTAGGGCGCAGATGGGCCTGGGGAGGTCCTAGTCAATGGCTGTCCTGCTCAGCCCCAGTGGGAAGGGAGCTGGGCACTCTTTTCTGGCTTGTACCTTGTATCTTGACCGGTTGCCCTGAATTTATTTTATTCCAGTGGGTACCCACCACACTCCTGGCCTGGGCTGCCCAACCACCCCTGGGTGGGGATCAGGCTGCAAAGCATCTAAGAAACAAACATCCCTCCTACCCTCACCCAGAAAGAGACCGAGCTGTCCACCACGACTGTGGGTGCTTAACGGGTGCCCATGCAGGTCAGGTGAAAGGAGAGACACAATCCCCCCTCTTGCATCTGCCCTGTGCAATTTGTCGACTCAGTAGTTTGCAAACACTAAACCGCGCAGGAGAAAGCCCCACACAAAGCGTTCCAGTCCCTTCTAAAGACCAGAGCACGCAGCCATAAGCCTTTGAAGTGACCTTTGGCTCACACAGCAATAACTCACCCCTTAATGAACACCCAACGGAAGCGCCTCGGAGAGATCTCGGCCCGGTAGGGCTCCTAATATCGCACCCGGGCTTCAGCTTCCCAGCCGGCCTCGGACCCAGGGGGCCCAGGCTGCTGGGGCCGCCCCAGGGCTGCGCAGTGGGGGCGACATGTATCCAGGTCCTCAGACCTGACTGGTGAGCCCCTGAAGCTACTTTATATGATACATTCACGTGAGCGGACATCAACTTTCACTGCTTGAGTCTTTTATTATTATTTTTTTTAAAGAGGATTCTTGAAAAGTAGGATCTTCCCCTTAGAAGACAGCTAAATTGAGAGGCCACCAGGGCCGACCCCGCGCTGCCTGTACCTAGATTTTGTTTTCCTAGCCGTGGAGGAACAGGGTAAGTGTGCTCCTGGGCGCTCTGCGATGCCCTGTGCACCCTGCTCTCTGGCGCAGGAGGCTTGGCAAGGAAAAAAGAAAGAGGACCCCAAGGGGGACAAAGTTGGGCCACCCAGAGTCCCCACTGCCTTCTCCTGCTTTCCCGAACACTCAGTCCACCCAAAATCCAGCACAGGCCCAACATCAGCCTCCTGCTTGCCCAGAATCGTAGGCTTAACCCGGCTGGCTCTGGGCCACCGACTCAAGTACCCTTTCCACAGCCAGAAACTGGGGGAGTGGGTGGGAGCCCCATCTGTGAGCTGTCAAGGAAGAGCTGGTCTGAGGCAGACCCGGCCCTAGACCCCAACCCCCACCAGCATCCCCAGGAAAAGTCTTTAGGATAGGGAGCCTTGGTGCGGATTATTGAAATTTTCGGGGAAGTTATAAGTGAGTGCTCCATGGGGCCAAATGAAATGCTGCTCGCAGTAATTGGATTCAGCTGACTAAGTTGGCAGGCGCGCTGCTCCAAGGCAGCAGGCGAAGAAAAATGTCCAGCGACTTTAAGTTCTGATGGAGCCAAGAGCAGGGGATTGACAAAACAACTTTACTGCTCTCCTTTGATGGTGATGCCCTTGGAAGCTGGGGCCTGTCCCAACCTAGGCTAAGGGACTGCTCCTTGCTTTCTGGGACCCTTCCCCACAGAGACCCAGTCTGACCCAGCCGTGTGGCATTCCCATGAGCCTGGAGCTGCTCACTTGGACTCATGGAGCTGCTTGCTTGGGCTTTGGACCCGGAAAAACCCAGGATGAATGGACCTGTCCTCCTCCAGCCAGGAGCCACAGGATCCAGTAAACAAAAGGATGCAAGGGATGCAGAAGCCAAAATATGATTTAGCTTTCATCCTGGGTTCTTTGGGGAGAAGAACTCAGGAGCCCTAAATCTTTTCCCTTGACATTATGGAACTCAAAACCCGGATTAGTGAGGGGGCATGTGGAGGAGCCTCTCAAACTCTTCTGAGTAGTTTGGGGGTTCTCTTGAATTTGGGGGGGAAAGCCTGAGTCGCACTTTAACCTCTAAAGGAGAAATAATATTAAGCCAGCAGCAAGAGATAAAGGCGTGCATATGTGGAGCTAGCTCCCAGAACAATGCAGGGAGCTGGCTGGTCACAGAGTTTATTTTAAATACATATAAATCAACCTGCCTGTGCCCAGCCAGGCAGCCCAAGACACGGAATTAATATGACGCTCCATCTTACTTTGGCAGTGACAGTGTAAAAAAAGTTTCTTTTTATTCATTTCATTTTCCAGCCCATTCTCATAACTGCACATTTACCCCCAAAATACTTCCTCCAGCCCCCGACCCCCTCATCCCTCACCGACCCTCTCCTCAAACTGCCACCTCCTCCCTCCAACCATGCCATCAGCCAACCCCCCCCCTCAGCCTGGCAAGGTAGTGTGTCCTCCTAACCTTTGGGTAGGCGGGGAGCATCCCCACAACGCGAACCTCCTTACGATTAATCACCGTCCTCGATGTATATGTAGAAGTGTATCTAGGTCTACGCGGACTGCCTCACCAATTGGCAATAATCAAGATCACAGATTACACAAAATAAATCATATTTAGTATCCCATTCAGGGCAGCAAGCAGCCCGGTGCCCAAAGATTTCCATTTTGTCATGCAATTGCTTACCTGGATCCCAATTTATCATAAACCTGGTGTCCTCGGCCTCAGAGTGGGCGCCAGTGGGGGGCAGAGCTAGCCTTCCCCCTTTGTCTGCAGACAACACTGTCCCAACCCTGGTCTTGCGCGCTCGCAGACGCGGCCATATACCCGAGCACACGGAATTCCCGGTAGAACGGAACCAGGCTGAGGTTCAACTACCAATAAACGCAGGAGGAACGAGTCCGTCGTCCCGAGCTGGCTTCGCCTGCGCTGCGCGCCCGTCGGTCCGCCCGCCCGCCCGCCCGCTCCCAGGCCCCGAGCGCGGCCACCCGCGCCCCCACCCACTCCTGGGTTCCTGCCCAGCCCTCCCAGACCCCCCAGAGCTCGGGGCTTGTTTTGCTTGCGGAATGTGGCCCTTTCTCGATTTGGAGAGAGCCCCGGAAACCCCCTCGTAGTCGGGAAATACAGACGCTGCCTTCAAATGCGAGCATATTTGTTCACGTGACCCCGAGGGAAGATTGTACTGATTGAGGCTGAAACTTTCACGCCATCCAGCCCCGGAGCGCAGCCAGGCCTGGGGGCGAGGAGGAGGGGCAGCGAGCGTGGACCCGGGCCCACTCCCCGGAGCAGACACGGGTGGGCGCGGAGCCCAAGGAAAGCCCCCATCTCCCGCAGCCCCAGCCCGGCCGCCGGCGGGGTGTGGGGGCGCTGGGGCTCTCCCCCCACGACCTCTGACCCTGGCCCAGCCTTGCACCGGACTGGCCCACGGATGGGCAATTATGGAGACTGCCTGTCAGGGGCGGCTCCGGACGCGGCGGTGGAGCATCAGGCTCCCCCGGCCGAGCCTCGCACCCGCACGCACCTGGGCACGGCTCGGCTGAGGGGGCCGCGCTGCCCTCCCCTCCCCGGACCGGGCGCTCAGCCGTGGACAGCGCAGGCTCCGGCCCTAAGGGGGGCGACTGCGGCTCCCAGACCGGGCCGCTCGCCCCGGGGAACCCCAGCCGCACCCCGCCGTTGAGGCCACGGCTGCTTGGGCACACGCAGCAGAGGAGCCAGGAAAGGCGCCTGAGCAGCAGGCCGGGCCGGAGCGCTCTCCCCTCTGCGTGTCCCCTCTCGGCCTGGGCGGCCGATCGCCGAGACCCGCGCACCTCGGAACCGGGCCGGGCCCACCGACCCGGCAGGCCCCGCCGCTGCCGGGCCGCGGCTCCCCGCTTCCTGCGGCGCCTCGGAGAAGGCGAGGAGGCTGCGAAATCAGTCCTAGCCCGGCTTAGCTGGGAGTCGCGGGAGCTGCTGTCTAGAAATGGCACAGCAGGACCCGCTCCAAGCTCTCTGCGAGGTGCCCGCGGAATTTACCCTAACAGGTCTGCTGCCGGACAGCGGTTCGGCCCTGGGCCGGGCGGGCCAACAGCCTCCTCCAGGGCCTGGCCTGCCGAGAGCCCCACGGCCCTCTCCCAGACCCAGCCGCCCCCGCAGAATCCCGCCCCACGCTGGGGTCTCCAGCCTATCCCCTCCACCACCCCCCAAGTCTTGTTTTCACAGCCAATTCTGCTTCTCAACGGCATCCGGCTCGGAGCAGATGCCCTGTCACAGCTTGCAAGGTCTCCGACAGGCGATGGCAAATGTGACTGTGCTCCGAAGCCCCAGAAGAGCCGGGGAGAAGGGGGTAAAGTCCTCCTCATCCTCACTTCAGAGGCACAGGAAGTCCCGGAGGACAGCTCACAGGCTCCAGCCCCCAGACCTGTCGGGGAGCTCCTCCTTTTGTTCACCTGGCCGGGCCTGGCTGGAGGAGGCCCACTCGGGTCGCCTCTTGAAACCGGACCGTGGGTGCCCCCAGTTCACCCCCACCCGGTCGATCCCGCCCCCTAGCTGCCCGCCGGGGGCCCAGCGGCCAGCCCGCAGCAAGTGTTAATCTCCTGCCAAAGAGGGGGGCCGCTTTGCGGGAATTTGTCTCCAGGAAAGGATCTAAGCCTTCTTCAATCGGAGCATATGTTCATAGAGCAATAAACCGGAAAGATTTACAGTCCTCGCCCGGCCCCCAACAGCCTCGCACCCTTTCAGGAATTACTTACGATGATTTATCACATCAACCCGGGCAATTGTCACACTGATAAAATAGCCCGGGCCGGTGCCCGCCAAGCCCAGGACTTGGGAGGCTGTTGGCTGCCGGGCTGCCAGCGGGGCTGGGGAGGCTTTTGTGGGTTCCTCTCTGGGCCCAAGGGGGGATGTTGAGGTGAGTTGGGGTGGGTGGGGTTGGGGTGGGAGGGGAGCCAATTCTCATTGAGAAAAACGCAAGCAGCTCAGAGAAAGCGCCCGGAATCTGTGCCGGAGCCACTTGCAAAGCACATAAACATTTGTCATCTTTGAATAATTGAATTAATGTATTATTGTTTGAATGTATAATTCATAGCAGAGGAAACTTTGTCTCTGTCCTGACGGGGGGAAATATACACACACCAAAAAAAGAAATCAAAACATACACACAATCCCCAAACAACTACCAAACAGCCAGCTCCAGCTAGCGGAAATCATCCTCAAAGCCAACGGGAGGGAAGGAGGCGCATAAAGAGGCTCTCCTCCGGCCGGGCCCTGAGCTGGGAGCTGGAGGCGGCGAACGCCCGCTGCGGCCCGGCCCGGAGCACCCCCCCCACGGCAGGCAGGGGGGGGTGAGGTGGGAGCTGAGCGGCTAGTGGGACCTCAAATCCCCTCGGAGAGCGGGAGAAAAGAGGCTTGAACGGGAGGCGACGGCCGCCGGCCTCCGCAGCGCGCCCCGGCCTCTCCCCCGCGCACCCCTGCCCCGGGGCTCCTTTCGCCCCAGGGTCTCCCGCTCCCGCCGCCGCGCGCGGACCTCGAACCCGGGCCTTTAATTTTAGATCCTCGCCCAAATTAAAAATGCAAAAATAAAGGGGTTAGAAGGAGAAACTCCTGGGGGGGGGGGGAGGGGTGGTGACAGAAGCAGCAGTAGGGAAGGAGGGGAGTGGGAGAAGCAACTCGGAAATCATGATCTGTTGGTTAAAAACCTGCCTGGGGTAAAATTTCAGCTGGATTTTATAGCCCTCTATTATGACGCAAGGAAAAATTTACGACCCTCGCCTGAAAAGAGGGCCGGGGCCTTTTCTCACCGGTTTAAGAATAGGCAGCAGATGCCGTGACAGCGACCATTGTTCCCGGTAGACACAGGCGACCGGGCAACCTCGGCCCCGCGTGCGCCAGGCGCGTCCCCCAGCCGGGCGGGTTTTTTTTTTTTTTTTTTTTTTTTTTACAACTCCTGTTGTTTCGGGGCCGGCCGCGCGCACCCTCGCCCTCGCCCTCGCCCCCCGCCCCCCCACATGCTCACACGCACCCCCGCGCGCTCCCAGACACACACTCGGCCGCTCGCAGTGATTTTTCATAAGTGCAAAGCTCCGCTGAACCAAAGGTCACCCTCCGAGCCACTAACAACTTCTCGCCGGCGCGCGGTTCCAAATCAGGAAGCAAAGGGAACGATTTGTCAGCGGCCCTGACAGCTAAGTTCATTAAGGATTTAAATCTCGAGAAATAAAAGTCGCCAAAATATTTACCTGCTGGCCGCGCTCGCGCCCCGCCGCGGGGGCCGGGGGTGCAGGGGGCTGGGGGCGCCGCGCGGCCCCCCTCGGCGGGTGATATTCTTGGGATCCCTGCACTTTCCAAGTCGGAGAGAGCCCTTTGCGTGGCAGATTAATGACGACTCCGTGTTTCTTAAGGGACGTGCTGAATTAATTATTTCGCCAATCACGTGGTCGGGACTTGTAGAAATCTATTCTTATCATCTTCCTCGCACTTTGGAAATTCTCCGGGTTACGAGAGGCCCTCCCCCGGCTGCCGGCGAGCCCCGGCGCCCAGCCCGGCGCGGGGGGCAGGGAGGGCGCCCCATCATGGCGGGAAGCGCCGTCTGCCGAGGCCCCGACTTACTGTACTGCACTGAGCGGGCTCGGCTAGGGACTCGCTTCCTCCTCCTCGGCCCTGCCCGCGATTCAATCCACACAGCGGTATTGATGTATTGGTGGGCACAGGAGGAGCCATTAGCCAGAAGACGGGCAGAGGACAATCATAAAATGGGCCTGAATATTTAAACTTCTGTCTGCACACTTATAAATACACATGTCCACGCGTCGGAGGCCAGCCCTTCCATATATTAGGGACACATGTCTGATTTTATGCATTCTGCTCATTTCCTGTCGCGAGCGAGCTCCCCCTCCCCGCCCCCCCCCCCCCCCCAGCTATTCTGGGACTCCTGTCTTGGCCCACTGTGCAAGGCGAGGCCAAGACTAGAGAGACAGAAAAAAAAAAAAAATAGTGCACGCCACTTTTTATAGTGGGGAGTGTTTATTGTCGTCTGGAGGGCAGAGGGGGCTCTAGGGGGAGGAGGGGCAGGTGCTGGAGGCCCCAGTGGGGCTGAAGGGCACAGGAAAAGTAGGAGTCCAAGATTGGAGGCCAGAGGGGTCTGGTGGGAGCAGCCACTGGCCAGTCCCACGAGGCCCAGAACCCAGGACTCTTCCAGAGTTGGGGTGGGGGGTGGGCAGGGAAGTCTCTCACCCACCACAAAGCAAAGAGAGACTCAGGGGGTCTGGCGGGGGGCTACCCTGGGCCACACAGAGAGCCAACCTGGAGCCTCCTGTTAGCCTAGGAAGTTACTTATTTTCCTTTCAAAAAATAATGCCCTGCAGCCTGAATCCCAGCATAGGCTTCCCAATGCTCACGAAATACGGTGGCCAAATTGGGAGTGTGCATGTGTGGGGGACAGGTTAATGACAGATTTGCTAACCCTTCCACGGTTTGACCTTCACATGTCTGGCATGATGCAGAAATTCATAAAATAAACTGTTTATATCGAATGTTAAGGCTTTTAGAAGACTTAATGAAGAATGCTTCTGTGGAGGCACCAAACAGGATGGAAGTTTCGCTACACCTTTTATTATTTCAAATATAGATCAATGAATTACATCAAAACTACAGGCAACAATTAGTATAAATAATACTTTAATCAGTGGCAGCAGAACATTGGTCAATTCTATTAAAAAAGCATCTTGTGTGAACAGACACCATGGGGCTGACTGACAATGTCATCTCCCAACAAAAGGCTGCAATGGACAAAGTGAGATGGGAGTCTGAGGAGCCATGTCCTCAGCAAACACTTCACTCCTCCCCAGTCACGACCCCAACACAGCTTTAAGAAAAAAAAAAAAAAACACAAACCACCAAAACAAACACTTCTGGCTCATATTTGGGGGAACAAACTGGAAACAAATAAAAGCAAATGGGCACTGTGCCTTTCCACATCTAGGTTTCTGCAGAGTATGTTCCCAGATGGAAACTCATTTCCTTCCCTGCCCTAGGTGGTGGTGGTTGGTGGGGTGGGGGGGGGGGGTGGGGAGGCACTACTTCTTCCCTGCCCCACTCCTGTGGGCCCAAATGGACACCAGGGTCCGATTGGGACCACAGGGTTGAAGGCTGCCCCCTGGGCCATCCAGGCTCCATTAACATTTCAAAAGACAATCCCTGGAAACTGAGGAGAACTGAGACTTATAAACAAAGAAGTTGTTTCTCTGATTTAGTTACTTTTCAAAGTAGTGGGGCTATGTTTGAGAAGGAGCTTGGGTTTTCTTCATCAAAACATGCCTCTTGGCTTTCCTCTGGGGGCATGGGTGAAGGCTGCTACATAGTTTTGGCATTTGGTCTGAAGCTGGGGTGAATAACCTGAACTTCTGGGAAGGGGGAAATCTATATAATAATCTTTATAATATACATGTAGTTGGGTGTTGTGAAAATATATACTTTCCCCGCCCCCTCTCCCAAGGAGAAGGTTCAATATATTCACAGGTTTGGGCTTCAGGAAAGAATCTTAGCAACTTTCCAACTTGCCTAACGATAGCGGCTCTTTTCAAATGCTACATCCAAAGACTGCTCTCCATGTTAGAGGGGGAAAAAAAGAAGAGAAGGGTAGTTAGAGTCCAAAAGGTTAAGGGTTTAGAGGTCAGTCCTCCCGGCTGAAATACAGCTAATCGAATAGAAAATTTGTCCTCTGGATGAACCTGATTCTGTAATTTAGCCGAACTTCAGTAAAATACCTTTTCAGCTTCTCAACGTGAGGGCGTCAGAAAAAAGACGTCTTGACTATGTATGAACTCTTTGCTTTTTGTCATAGAAACAATGATGCGAATAATGCAGGAATATCCATCTTTAATATCCCGACGTGGCGATATTCAAGTATTGCCATGTGCAAGTCTGAGAGCCAGGCTCACCCCAAGGAGGAACAAAGAGCTGTCCCCAGGGTCTAATACAAAAGACCAAGGCTTGGAAGATACTTTAGAGAAGTGGAATTTCAGCCTAGGGACTCCAGTGAATACCTGCTCTTAGCTCTCAGGAGACACCAAAGAACATGCGTGCAGAAAAAGTCTTTTTTCTCCCTCCATTTAAATATATTTTTAAAAAATTATCTCTGAACCTTCTAAAGTGTTTTGAAGCACTGGTTAAAATTAAAAAAAAAAAAAAAACTCCAGTTCTGAATCTCTCTTTCATGCTCATCCCTTCCCCCCCCCCCACCCCCTTTTGTCACTTTTTGGGAGCTACAACCAGAGGCTTCTCTTTGGAGCCTGAGGCTTTGGGGTTTAAACTTCCAAAGTCTTGTTTCATTTCAGTATATGAACTCTGGCCATTACCTTTGACTCTTTCCCCCTTATCCTTAAGGGTCAGCATTTTAGAAAAATGAGCTTTGAACCCTTCTCAGGCAAGGCATAAGAAAAATGACTAAAGAACATCACTCCTGTTGTTTGAGACTGATTGTTTTTAAACCACTATTCTTAAGGCAAGGAAGAGGGCCTGAAACTTTTATACTTCTACGATTTCTGCTTCTAATTAATGTTGAGAAAAACTTCCTTACGTTTGTTTAAAACATAAAAACTTCAGGGGGAAAAACCCCTAAGACCAAGTTTTGTGGACTTCTAGATTCAAATAGTTTTCTCTCTCTTTTTTAAAGCTAAAATTTCCCCACTTTCCCACTTTCTCCCCACCATACACCCCCTCTCTCCCATATAGGCCCTACACCAATTCCTATAAAATACTGCTATATGGGTTACTTGGAATCCAGCATTTGGAATCCAGTTGGAACAGAAAATTCAGTCATTACCTAATGACCCAGAACATAGAGGTTTTGTTTTCTTTCCCCAGAAGGAAAATGTTGGACCATTTGTTTCTTTCTTTTCCCTTTTCTTTAATCACCCAGAACTAGTTGTAAGCACAGTGCTGAAAAAAGCACATGTGGAAATATATTTTCAAGAACTCAACTTTGAGTGGACCCTTTGCTTCCCTCTAAAAGGGTTAAGGGCCCCCTACACACATTTCCGGGGAGTGGGGAGGGGGTGGAGTTCAAAATGCCGGTTAGAGCCAGAAGTTAGTCCACACATCTCAGATTCTTCTCCCTGAAACTCAGCCCCTTTCACCATCTCACGATTTTTGGCATTAAGATGTCAGTGATTTCTGTACCCCATCCCCCACAAATAAATATTTAAGCAAATATAATCTAAACATAAAATAACCCGTTTCCATTTCCTTCTTAGACTCATTTCTTTGGGCATGGGGCCACTAGGAGCAAAATACTCTTTTTTTCCACACTGGAAATTATACAGACAACCCAGAAAGTTCACAAATCCTGGCCCAGCTCTCCTGTCTCCACTGAAAGCACCTAGCACAGGGGTGGCCAGCCTTCTGCCTCAACTCCCCCACATTATTAAACCACAAAGCTCCCTGGAGGGGTGGGGTGGGGGAGGATGTTCCAATTCACGCTGGGATAAAGTACCCAACCTTCATTTGCAAATTCAAAATCCAACAGCAGAGATTTTCATAAGTTTAATAACTCGCCAAGGTTTAGGTTCTCAGTAGCTCCTGCCATAGGATCGTGTACTTAGAGAGAGAATCCCGCCCCCCTCCCACCCCCATCCCGCTCCAGGGAGGGGGCTGCCCTCGGGCAGGATGCTAACCTAGTCCGAGGGCGGCCTGCGTGTCCCAGGTCCACCCCACAGTACCTTAGAGCCCAGGGAGGTGACAGCAAGCCCGGCCTGCCCCCGCAGCTTCGGCTCAGCCGGGAGCGCAGGGAGGAATGGGCCCAGGGTCCCCACTTCTATAAGGCCGTCAGGTCCGTGTGGTGGTCCTTGGCCAGCGGAGGCAAGTGCTGGCCGGGAGCAGCTGAGGAAGAGCAGGAGGAGGACGAGGAGGAGGACGAGGACGAGGACCTGCCTTTGGTGTTGGGCAGCTTGTGGTCTTTTTTCCACTTCATCCTCCGGTTCTGGAACCAGATCTTGATCTGGCGCTCGGACAGACACAGGGTGTGCGCGATTTCAATCCGACGGCGCCGCGTCAGATACCTGTTAAAATGAAATTCCTTTTCCAGTTCTAGGACTTGCTGCCGGGTGTAGGCCGTCCGGGACCGCTTGGGCTCCCCGCCGGTGTAGTTGGGGTTCACTGCGAGACAAAACAGACAGCGCGGTGAGGCCAGCGCCCGCCGGTAGGCCCCGGCTCCCCCACGCGCCCGCCGCCGCCCGCAGCTCCGGGCCCCCGCCCCCGCGCACACGCGCCGCTCCCGCCCGCTCCCCAGGCCCCGGGCGGGGATCCCCCAACGTGCTCCCGGCTCCCCGGCCCGCCGCGAGCCCCACAATTCCCCAGCCTTTGGAAACCGCCCCCCCTCCTCCACCGGGTTCCCTCCGCTCTGAAAATGGAGTCCTCCCCCACCCCACCCCCATCTCCACCCCCTTTCTCGCCCACCGCCAGGCAGCCAGCCACATGGTCCCGGCCTGCTCCCTCAGCTATAAAAATTTATGGAGAGAGTAATTGCGGCGCCCAAGGAAGCCCCCCGCCCCCACCGCACCCCCAGGGCCCAGGCCTCCAGGCTGGGGTGGGGACGGAGGGCCGGGCGCCTTACCCGAATTCACGTGCACCTTCTTCATCCACGGGTAGACCACAGCCGGCTGCTTGAGGGCCGTCCCGGGGGGCGGCTGCTTGGGGCCGCCCGGCTGGCTGCAGGCCCGGGCGCCGGGCAGGGGCGCGGGCGGGGGCGCGGGGGGCGCGGGGCACGGCTCTCCTGGGGCTCCGTAGTGGCCGCCGGGGCCACTGGCTTCTTGCCCGTGACCCCGCGAGGGCAGCGCGGAGCCCGGCCCGGGGCCGCCTCCGAAGGTCTGCTCGCCGAAGTCGGGCCGCGGGTAGAGCCCCGGGGGCTGGAAGTCTGCACCCTGCACGCCACCGCCGTAGTAGTCGGCGCCCTGCTCGCCTAGGTAGCCGCCCTGCAAATACTCCTCGCACGGAGGGAACTTGGGGTCCACATACTTGGAGTTCACCATATACGAACTCATGGCCATTAATTTCAGAAGGTAGAAAATACTAATTTTTCTCGTGTTGTCTTTTTTTCTCCTTCCATAGGGCCCTCCTACTTGCTGTCAACTGAATAAAGTTGGCGGCCATGTGACCAGGCCAGCCAATAGCGAGGGAGCGAGTTTATCACCGGGTTGGTGAGCATCTCATAATTTTCACAAATTTAACTAAATAACATACGTGTAATCAAGTGACTCGCCATGGCACATTTGAGGGCCCCCACCAGATGTTAATATAGTTCTCTAATCCCCAGCACCCTCGCTCCTGGCAGGGCATCCCAGCTTTTGTCTGCCACTGACTTTGTTAACCTCCAGTGCCCTCTCCACTCGCCCCCTGCCTGCAAACAGCCCCCCAAAATGGGCACAGTTCAAGGGGGGGATGAAACTCCAAGTCTGTCAGGCCGGAGAATACCCAAAGGCAGGTGGGTGAGGGAGCCTCTGAGTTAGGCAGAGAACCCCAGGCAGGCAGGGCTCCCGCCAGCCAGCGGGAAGGGGACTCTGTTGTACAAAGGCCGAGTCCTGGCTTTGTCTTCGCCAGGGTCACCCAAAAGTTACAACAATCTGGCTGGTCTGAATCAAATCAGGCAATGAGTAACTGCCAAGCTGTCTGTGAGTGCCCAGGCTGCAGTGATTTTAGCCAAAGCCAGTCTTGCAGGTATGGCCAAGACTGCCACCAGCTCCCCGCCCCCCCCCCCAGCTTATGCAACTGACGGGTGGGCCTGGAAGGTGGTGATGGCACCCTCATCTCATCCAGATGGGCTCCAAAGGACCCTGCACTCCTTCTTCCCAGCCAGCCTTCTTCCCACTCGGCAGCCAAGGACCAGCGAGCCCCCTCACTGGGTACCCTTTGACCTCACCTTATATTCCTTAAGGGCATGGGGCTGGGTCTACCTGGCCTTCCACCTGGCTCCCCAGCCCCCCAAGACCTAGCCCTTTGGCCCTGCATTCATGCAACCAATTAAGGATTTACACAGGAGCCTCTGTTTCAAGGTGAGGGGCTTCTCCAGGCAGAGGCTCCACTATGTCACCAGGCTCAGTCCATCCTCCTGGAGTCTAAGGTAATAAAACAGAAAGGAAACTGACCCGCGGCCGGCTGCCTCTGGCCTCTGCTTCCGACTATGGCTATTTCGGAGAAACGTGAAGTTTTTGCATCGACCATATATTCCCCTAGAATCGAATCTGTGACTATGTGGATACCACACAAATTCGGTTCTACAGGGTATATATAGACAACGTTACTACCTCCGGGTTCCACCCAGAGTGGGTACCCAGACCGCAGCCAGCACCGGCCTCTTCCTCGGAGCCACCACCGCCCGACGCAGCCACTCGCACTTTCAGAGAGGGTTCAGGTAGCTTGAAGAGCTTGGTGGAAATTTGCAGCAGCGAGTTCCCCATCCTTGTACCAGGGCTGGAGTGACCGAGCAGCCAAGGAGGCAGGACAGTCTTCTTAAGAAGGAAAGAAAGAAAGAAAAGCAAAGAAGAAAAAAATCATCCATCCCAGAAATGGCGGCTTTATTACCCCCCCCCCTTGATCCAAATAACCCACCCCCTTATCGAGTGGTATTTTCCTGAAAGGAGCAAATACCCCCCCAGTGGCAGAAGAAAAGATGCAAGAAGGAGAAGAGAATATCCTCCGCCCATTCTTTTCCCCAGCGCGGGGGAAGCCAGGTTGGCTGGCAAAGCTAGTGTTCCAAGAAGTCTCACGTTTACCTTCCTGGGCCCTGTGCGGGGCTGGCCTCTGCGTCCTCCTGCTGCAGACCCTGCGGCAGGCACTGCTTGCAGGCACCGAGCTGCCCCGGGCTAGGGTCGGCGTGCTAATGGTGAAGGGCAGGGCGAGGGGTCATTCGAAATCATTTACAAACATATCACAAAGTTTCATTATTTTTGCTTTGCAGACAGCAGCACACAAGAGTACAAAAGTTCATGAATTGCACCCGCCCCAGCGCCTCAGTGCCGTCTAGGGCTCACCCCTCGGCTTGGGGCACCAAGGATACAGACACACTCAAGAGTCTGGATGGATTTCAGGGGCGGAAGGAAGGATGCTGGGGCTCAAGAGGGGCTTTGGGATCTTCCGCTGTAGGCCGGAGATGTTACAAAAAAAATTTTGGATTGTTTTGGTTTTCTCCCTTATGATCCAAAAATTAGTTTCAGCCTTATCCTGGATCTGGTGGGGGTAGAACGGGAAACTCCCCTCCGCCCCCCAGCCTGGCAAAATTGGCTCCCTGTTTCTACTCTGTACTTTGGACACTCTCCACCCCACCCCCATCTTTTGGTTCCAGTGCTTTGGCTAGTTTGTAGGGATTTCCTGGGTGCCAGTCCGAGGCTGCCTCCACACCAAATTCCCTTGTTCAAGGTGGGGGGGTCCCCCCCCTGCAACTTCCCCTAATGCCAAGCGTTCCCACACACCCACCTGCCTGGGGACACTGGGCCTAGGCTTTATCCAGACAAATTGGGAGAGCCTACTGGGCTGGGTGGGGACCCGGGTGAGGGTACACATTTTCATATTTGTTAGACGCTGTGACCTGCATTTCACCTTATTGCTCCACTTGTTCAGACAGGTCAAAGCCAACGAGTTATTGATGAACAAAAGCGTTAAATATTCACCTCCCGCTCAACTGCCCATACAAATGCTTTTGATCTCTGGGGCTTTTTGTGCTGTGTTCAGCTACAGGGTGCCGAATGTGGGTTTGCAAGCGAGGAGCACTGGCAGAGATAAGCACCCAGAGCCGGGGCAGCAGCAGGAAGGGGGTGTCCTGGGAACACCAGATTTTCCAGCCTGGAGCGCAGAACTGGTTTCATCTGAGCCAGACTTATTAATAGAGGGGAACTATGAACTGGGTGGAATCTCTACTTCTAGGGGTCAACTAGGCTGCCCACCCTGGAGGGCAAAGAAACCTGGCCCAGAGCCAACCCCTAGCTTCTTCCACTCTGGAGTAAGGGTGCCTGGTTCCTATCGCCCTCCTACATTCCTCCTTCCATTGAAAGAAAATAATCTCCATTTTGCAACGAGGGAGGGGTCACTGTGTCTTCCTTAATTCTCCTGCCACCACCTTCACCTTAATGAGATAGTCCTCCTGGCGATTTCACAGGCCTCCTCAGAAATGTACCTGTCTTCCGCCGCTCGTGCAACTCAGAAAGATCCAAACTTCTGAGCCCAGAGCCCCAAGAATCTCTGCCCCCATCATCACCACCACCACCACCACCACCACCACCACCACGTTTGCCTGCAACACTAGCGGCCCTGGTGCGAAAATTCTTCAACTGCAGTTCCAGAGAGCAGAGGTGCACCAGAAGGGTCGCATCCCTCCCTCCTTGCTCAGCCCGTGTCCCCAGCCCAGAGCCCAAAGCTCTGGGGCTGGGGCTGGGGCCGGGGGAGGGGCGAGGAGGGATTTCCACGCAAAGCTCAGAATTCGCAGCCCTTCCCGGAAGCGGACCAACTCCACACACCCGCAGCCGCGAGGGGTTACGTTTTTCCTTTCTTTCTTTCTTTCTTCTTTTTATTAAAAACAAAACGAGACAAGACGAGAGAAGGTTGGGCCAGGCTGGCCCGGGGTAAGCTAGGCTGGGCTGCGGGGGAGAGTCGCGTTGCTCTGGCGTCTAGCAGGTTGGTTCGAGCGGAAAGCGATGCTCGCCGAAACTTGTTAATAGGGCGGGCTGCTAATTAGCTGCAAGCTCTTAGCAGAAGCGTCGCCGCCGCGGAGCTGCACCTGTGCGAGCTGGGGAGGCCTGGAGAGGCCCGGAGAGGCCCCGGGGGACGAGGGCGGGCGCCTGCGGCGGTTCTCTTGGGTGCGTGACTGTGAACTAGGCCCCGAACCATCCATCCAGGAGCCCAACTTGGCGCCTCCTCTCCCAGGGAGCTTCCCTCGCCCGCCAGGCCCGGGCAGCCGCGGCCGCCCTCCCGCCGGCACCTCCCCGCTATCCCCACCGCCTCCGCCTTGCGAAGAAACGGGAAGGTACTCACGGGCCGCAGTCTCCTGGTCCCGAACCTGTTGCAAGGAAAACGGGGGGGGGGGGGGGTCACTCAAATTCCACAGGATGATAAAGCAGAGATAGAGGATACACAGAAAAATGACAAGGCCCGGACACCCCACCAATACCCAGACCTCCCCGCTTCGGGTGCCGCCCCCAGGAACTGCGCCAAGTTCTCCGCGGAGCCCGAGCCCGCAGTCCTCAAGGGCAGCCCCGGGCCGCGGGAGAGCCTGGCCCGGCACCTCCCCCACTCCCTGCACCCTTGGGCAAAACCTCACTGCTTGCTTGGCCCGACTCAGGCTGCCTGGAACAGGGTTTCCCCAGTGGGAAAACGGGAAGCGGGGAGAAAATGGGCCTTTGTGTGTTTCCTTCTGCACCAGCGGCCGGGTGGGCGCAAGTCCCCTGGGCTGGGGCAGCCGCTGCATCTGTCCCCTGCCCCAGCTCCCCGTCTGCCTCGCGCTGGGAGCCACTCAACCCCCCTTTCCAGTTTCAGATTGGTTTCCAGTTCCCCAGCCCCAACCAGCGCCCCAAAACCTGTCTTCTCCCTTCCAAAGAAGGACCAGGCATGACTGGGACTTGCTGTCCCATTTCTGCTCCAATTCAAAACAAAGGGCGATTTCCAAGGGAAATGAGGACCCAAATGATAACCAAGGAGGAGGAAAAAAAAAATCGATGGGTTTGAAGGTAAATGGCAATGCTTTAGATTGTTATGCGGCTCTCTGGATGTGACAGCATTTTGTCAGCATTGCTTCTGGAGAGCCCACAAAGCAATCTCACAAAGCGGTGATCCTCACTGGGGCTGGTGTCCAGGTTTAAGTTTTCATCTATTCTGGGATGGCAGTCTTCCCTGGGAAATCTCAGAGGCAAAGCCATCTCCATCCTCATCCTTTCTCTCCCTCCCCCTCTCCCCTCTGCTCTCCCACTCTCTCCACCTAGACTACCACTGTTTAATTCCCGTCTGAGCCAGATGCTCCATTATGAGGAGGAGACAGACAGTAAGTCCCTTTTGTGAGATAGGAGCCCTCAGTTCCCAACTTTCTATGTCCAGAAGGGAGGGGAGGAAACCGGGATTCCCATTCTATTTGTTAATTCAGGTTCAGGCTAAAATGAAAATTAACTTCGCTGGGACTTCTGCTCACCCCAGACAGGAAGGCAGAGAGATCACCCACCCCTGGAGTTGTCCTGGAAAAAGTAATAAGTGACTTACTGGTTTTCTCTCCTAGTGGGCAAGGGAACTGGGAGCAGAACTGTCTCCTTCTGAGCCTGGTGCTAGCTGGAGCCTCTCACTTCCCTATCGCTGCTTCAAGAACCAAGCATCTGCACTTGTATGCTCTTAACCTAATTTATGGTGGGAATTATATTTTGGCTTGTCAACTCTCAAGCCATAAAACAAAGTTTATTGGAATCACGTGCTCGTAAATAGCCACTCAGGTCTCATCTCTGCACAACCATAAATAACCTTCGGCTTTAAACTTTTATTCACCAAATAAAGGTTCACTGCAACTGTTCTCTCACATTTAAATAGTTCCAAATATTCAGGATGCAAGGAGGGTCATATTCATATCAATACCCTGGGCTTTTCAAACAGCATCTTTTCAGAGAAGTCTGTTTAAGTGGGGGAGATAGTGCTATTTCGAAAAGACTGGTTGGTGGGCATGTCTTATGAGTCTTTGGCTGCATTCACTGTGAGTACCATCGGCTCCTTTATTTCAATCATTTTCTAGCTCTAGATGTGGTAAATAAAGAGGAAAGTCAAAGGCTACTTCTTACTTGCTTATTCCAGGAGTTAGTTGAGATTTTGTTCAAACTTCAAGAGAAGAAGGGTGGTTAGGGAGAGGCTGGGTGGGCTTGGGATGGGGGTGGCAGTTGGAGTTAACACTTGGCTCTGTGTTGTTGTGGATGGGCTCAGTGAGAAAGGTGAAGGTAGCCACATGCCTAGAGGTTTCTATAATTTGCTTAGCTCTGAAAGGGGAGCCTTTGCAAGTGACCAAACTGCTTAAAACAGCAAGACTTGGGATTTGGTAAAGTGAGAAACTGGAGAATAGCCCCATCGGGATCTTTGGCAACTGAAGCTCTAAAGAAGGTTATAAAACAATAAAACAGCCCTGGTGTGAAGGGGACAGGGTGTGAGGAAGCAAATGAGGTTCTCAAGGAACCCAAGCCCAGGAAGTCAGATGTCCCTACTCCCACAGGGCTCGGGGCTCTTGGTCCCTGTCCCCAAACCTGAGTGAAATGCTACACCCCCACACTGCCACTCCCACTAGAGGGTGAGCCTAAGAGAGAAGGAGGGAGAGCGCGCTCCTGCTGAGAAAGCCAAAAAAAAAAAAAAAAAAGGAGCTAGGGCCCTAGCACGCAGCTCTCAGGGAGAATGTGATATTTTATGCTGGGCCAGGTGGGGATGGGAGAGATGCCCCCAGCTCCCACCAACGGGGGTAAATAAAAAGAGACTTGACCCCCAGCATCCTTCCATAGCCCACCAGAGTTTCCACCAATCAGTGTGAAAACCTGTGATTTCGACATTTCTGATGAAAAGAATGGGTGCTACTGGTAGGTTTGTAGAGCACACGCACACATACACAATTTCTAAATCAAATTCAGTTGCAAAAGTTCTCATCAGCAAGTCCTACCTAGCCCAAGAAAGAGATGACCCTTCTCCACAAAGATCTCTTTGCATTCTAATTTCCGCCCATTCTCTGTGTATTTCTAAATCCATTCCCTGATTTGACTTTCATTAGCTAGAAAGTGGGGAGCTGTTAGCTCAGACCGTAAGGCATTTATTTCTTCCCCCCTCCCCCATTAGCTACTTAGGAGGCTCTTTTTCTTTTACAGTTGGTAACATCCGTTGTAAATATGAGTAAAGATCAACTCTTCAAAAAATGATTTCTGATTCTGGAAGGACTGGGTGAGCAGCTTCAAAATTAGTCCCAGTTAATCCACGGTAAAAAAAAACAAAACCAAAAAAACCCACCAAAACTTAGAATTCCAGAGGTTGGGAAAAGCTTTATTTTTCCTTAAGTTAATAAAACAGAATTAATAAAAGGATGTGTGACTTTCTAGGCAATTGTGTGAGCTTTTCAGGGAGAGTGGGGTATAAGAAGGAGACCAAGCTGAGGAAGTGGTTGTTTGAAACAACGCGGGGTGCCTAAATCTGGGCTCACTAGATATTTTTTTAAAATGAGTGGTGAGGAAGGACGGAAGGACGGTGACTGGGCTTGCTTGCAGTCTTCACTGTGGCTCACACAAGAAGATGAATACAATGACACAGCCTACTCTGTATATTTAGATAATAACAGGAAAGTAACTAGCTATGCAGAGGAAAAAGGAGGAAAGGAAGACAGGCAGTGAGGCAGATATCTTCAATTACTTTCTAATCTGAGGGCAGCCAGGCCACATGATTAAAGAGAGAGTGTCTACCTTCCTACGGTCTTCCCTTGCCCCCGAGCCCCCAGGATGAATGAGAGAGTGGGGATGGGAAAGAACAAACTTGGTCTAATAAGAAGGCTGAGCCTCGGGGGAACAGCATACTAACTTGGCCGGTTTGCTGGAGATTTCTCAAGGAGTTTCAATAGTGGTGGTGGTAGTAATGGAAGAAGAGGTGTGGAAGGAGAGGTTGATGCCTTCTTTAAAGCCTGTAGTGAATTAGTTTTGGGGAAAAGTGGGACTCTGGGCACTATCCTTCTCCATTTGGCTGGAAAGGGCCAGTCCTGGGAATTCCTGCCCAGAGAGCTCCTATGAGGTAGGGGCCCGTGTAGGGTTCCACCAACCTCAAAGCCAGAGCAGCTCCCAGGAAGAAGGAGAAAGTGAAGGGGCACCAGCAAGTATCAACTACACTCCAAATGTAATGAGGTCTGCCCTCTGTCCACCCTAAGGGCCCTTGCTATGTGGCCTCAGGGAAGAATATTCTGACACTGACTTTTAAGAGGTCTCTTGCCCAGAGGTAGTGTTGAGCTCTCCTCTTAAACCAAGTGTCTGCATAACCAGGATAGATAGGGATTAAGACTCTGAATGAACTCCCTAGGTGGGGGGCAGATGGAAGAAGACTATGTAGGCCTGGCACTTGGGAACACAGGATGAGGGGTGAGCCAGAGGGGGGCTGAGCAGGGAGTCGCAAGCAGGAGAGAAATATGATCCCTTATTCCTGGCACCATATTCTATCACTGAAAAAGGAACATTTCTACCCTTATCCTCAACCCTACCTCCTACACTGGAGTCTACTCACTGGAGCTCTGGTTTGGTGTCCTCTGGAAAGAAAAGGTGACCCCAGGAGAAAACCCCAATTGGGGAGATAGGATCCAAATGAATGGGGCTTGAAACAGGACCTTTGATGATGGAGCCAGGGGCTAGAAAAGACTCCAGTGGTATAAAAAGAGTAGGGTCTGGGATGATCATCTTAGTACTCTAAGAAGCAAGAGTGGAGGGTAGATGGCACAGGAGTTGGGGATGACTGGAGACTACAGCACTGCCCAATGCCATAGGCCAAACTTCATCCAATATGGTTGGTAGCTAAAGAGACTATTTGTGTTTTTTTTTTTTTAATTTTTTTTTTAATTTTTTATTTATTTATGATAGTCACAGAGAGAGAGAGAGGCAGAGATACAGGCGGAGGGAGAAGCAGGCTCCATGCACCGGGAGCCTGATGTGGGATTCGATCCCGGGTCTCCAGGATCGCGCCCTGGGCCAAAGGCAGGCGCCAAACCACTGCGCCACCCAGGGATCCCAGACTATTTGTGTTTTGAGAGAAAATCTGACCCAGGTAAACTCCTGGTTAAGCCAAGTAGCTTGGTGAAGGGCTGCAGAGTCCTCGTTCGTAGAAGTCTATAAGCACAAGTCATGAAAGCCAGGACTAGAGGTTGGAACCTGGTTGCAAAGGCGTCTGTGCACATATGTGGGTTATAGCATGAAATGGCATTTACACAGCTTTTAAAAAGACAAAATCTCAAAAAAATGGTAAGGCTGATGGAGATTTGGGGGGATAAGTCCTCTCCAAGATACACATTGACATTACTGTGGCCCATGTTGGGGAGCTGTGGCTCAGCCTGGGCCCTGGAGCCCCGAGCTCAGAATACAAGCAGATTAGGAGGGAGTGGGACACTTCTGGCATCCTCTGCTGTTGCCCACTGGCCTTGTGCTTTTCTACCCTGCTCCAGATTTCAAGAGACTAAAAAGGGGATACTTGCTTTGCTAGTTGTGACTGATGGGTGGTGGTGGAGGAGACTCAGGAAAGGCCTGAAGCTTTTCCATGGATATGCCTGGGTGGGTATGAGGCTTCTTCAGTCTGACATTTGCCCACTGAGGAGCTAGGGGCACTTCCCTTCTGGATGTGGCCCTGAAGTCTACCCATAGGCACTGGAGACCCAAGGGGGCAGGGCCTAAGAGGCCCCCTACAGCAAGAGGAAGCATCCCAGAACTATGTTCTCCTGGGCCTGCCACTTTCCGTGTGTGACCAAGCCTAGGCCTGTCTTCTCTGAAGGCTTCAAGAACCGAG
Source organism: Vulpes lagopus (assembly GCF_018345385.1). NCBI lineage: Eukaryota > Metazoa > Chordata > Mammalia > Carnivora > Canidae > Vulpes > Vulpes lagopus. The sequence continues at coordinate 99,360,677 of NC_054834.1, read as the reverse complement.
TGAACCAGGTCTCTTTCAACATCAGGCCTGATGTTGATCAGAAAAAAGATAAGATAAGCAACATGTACTGAAAGCTCGTTATGTGCCAAAGCACTTTTTAAAGTACTTGACCGGTGAGTTAATGTCTATAAGGTAGGTAGGATAGTGCATGGCAAAAAGTATTGCAATGTAAGTAAAAATCTTCATAAAAACCCTTCAAGGTACTCTTATTCCTACTTTTCAAATGAAGAAATAGGCCCAGGCAATTTGCCCTACTTGCCTGAGGTTACATAGCAGGTAAGTGGTAAAGATCTGAACCAAGGTAGTCTGAACTGAGAACATACTCGCCTTCTTAAAATCTCCAAGTTAGCAAGAAATCAAAGTCCCTTTCCCTAAATGGGAGCAATTAGTCTATGGGGGTAGTGGCTTTTAAAAAATCAATTAGGGAGGGACCCCCAGGAACTATGGGGAGCAGGGTGCTGAGTTTTAAAGGGAACTTGGCTCCTGGACATCAAAAAACCATAGAAGCAGCAGGAGAGACACTTGACCAGTAGTTTGCAAATATAGGCATGCTTCCTAGTTGCCTTTTGGGAGAGTGTTTACAAAATGCAGGTCCCAGATACTCTGATTTAAGAAGTCTGGCTGAGACCCAGGAACCTGAGTTATAAACAAAGGTGAATGCAAATATTAAGAATCCTTGCCCTTAAGTACAGAAAGGAGGGAAGAAAAAGACTGCCTTGCCCACAGACAATGGAGGATCCCTGGGGTCGGGTGGGGGCGGACTGCTGAGGCTGGGTGTTACCGCGGTGCAAGAAACGAAACCCACGGAAGCCCCGAATTGGGTGCAGGGGTGACAAGGGGTGTGCGTGCGCGGTGTGGAAGAGCTGAGATGTGCATGTGCAGTGTCCCCACGCTGCAAAGTCCAGGAGATTCCCTCAAGCCCAGAGGGAAGCCCAGAACCCAGGCGGCGTCCCCGGAGGGTCAGGGCGAGGCCGGTCGAGCCCTGCGGGGGGAGGCGCCGAGCCCTGTGCCTTTCAGGGCTGCCCATTCCGGGTACCCGGGGTTGCAGGAGGGAAAGTGGCCAGAGCAGCAGCCCGGCCTCAGGGGGCTGCCTAGGCTCGTCGTGTCCTCCTCCTGCGGGCCCCTAGTTCCCTGCTTTTAGGAGCCCAGCGCGCGGAAATCGCGCCACCTCCGGGAAGGCGGAGGAAGTGAGGTGGCCTGCCACCCTGGGACCGGCCTTCGGGCTCCGCGGCCTCCGGTCGGCCGAGGCCGCCCGTCCCGGGAAGCAGCCGTCTGGGGGTGGGCCCGGCACCGACCCTCCACGGAGCCCCGAAAGCACTTGGAGGCCGCAGGAGGAGGGAGGGCAGTCACGTGTGTCCCCCTCCCCCCGCCCGGGGCATCCCCGGCGCCGCCGCAGCTGGCAAGACGCTTGTCCTACAGCGCCTCCTCCTGGACAAGGCGACAGACAGCCGAGCAGGGGCACGGGCTGCCCTGGAAACCCGAGGCTGAGGCTCCCTCGCGCCCCTGGAGGTCTTCGGGCACCGAGGCTGGGAGCCGGTCACTGTGTCTCCCCGGGGGGGGGGGGAGGGCAGAAGTCGACAGGCTCCCGAGACCGCCTCCCACCCCCGGGCTCCCGGCCCCGGAGCGTGCATCCCCCATTAATTAGGCGAGTCCAGGCGGAAAATCCCTCCAGTTTGTCCGTTTATTTATTTATTTATCTGACCGCTCTCTGCTGAGCCGCTGGACCCCGCAGGGACCACCCAGGGACCCCGCAGAGCCCTCGACCGTCCTGCGCTGTCGTAACGGGAGGCCGCGAGCGGGACGGCTGCAGGAGGGACCGGCCTGAGGTTGGGCGGTTAGAGCCGCTCCAGGAGCAAAGGCCGCTTCCTACCCCGGACGCCCCAGGCTGGAAAACAACCCGATGCACTTCCCCGAGGATCACACACACACCTTGTCTCTTAAGGTGTTAAAAGTGTGTGTGTGTGTGTGTGTGTGTGTGTGTGTGCGCGTGCGCGGGCGCGCGTGTTTCTTTGAACCCCTCCCGGAAAGAGGACTGAACGTCCCCTTGGCCACCAGCTCGCGTTTGCAGCCTGCGTCTCAAGTACAGATTTACACGGGGCTGGGGTGCGGAGTCCAGCCGACTGGAAACAACGTCGTCAAGGACAACAGGCTTGGCTATATTTAGACGGAGGCCGCAAGACAGGCAAGAGGAGCGGCGAGCACGGAGGGCGGGCGGCGTGGAGCGCTCGGGAGCCCTCTTCCTGCCCGAGTCCGCTCGCCCCCTCCCCCCGCCCGTGCCGCGCGGCGGGCTCCGGGCTGGGCCACTTCACTGCACATGCGCCAGGCGCAGGCGAGCGTGCGTGGCAGGCGCTTGGGGCGCTGAGCGGTGCAGCCGCCTGGCCGCGCCCCGCGGTGCCCGCCACGGCCCGCTGCCCGCGCGCCCACCTGCACGGGGCTCGGACGCCCCGTCTCAGCGAGGCGGGAAACGTCCTTTCTCTCCCTCTCTTTCTTTTCTTTTTTTTTTCTTCCAGGAAAACCTGTCTGAAGACCCTCAGCCATCCTCTCTGATGTGCAAGCCCTGTTCCGCCAAACCCACAAAATCGCCATGTTGCCAGTGAACACCCTCAAGGTTGTCATTTGGATCCGCGATTGCACATCTAGTTTCTCCCGAGTCGTTAATCAGGGCGTGGGGTGGAGTGGGGGGGGTTGAGGGGGAAGGGGAGTCCCCCCTCCCTGCGTTCAGAAAGCACAACTTCTCCCTCATTCTGCACAACCACCAAGTCCAAGGGACTCGTTCCTAGAAAGAGGGTATCTATTCACACCAAATCCGGAAAAGTGGCCCTAAATTGGGCTTAAATCGGAATTCCGAGTTCTTGGTGGCTTCTCCCTAGCTTCCGGTGCCCCCGCGTGCCCTGCCCCGCGGCCGCACTGCGGCAAGGCCGTAAATACCTCTAACAGCTGCCTGCCTGCCCAGAGTGAAATACTGTCTTTGTTCCGATTTCCCTTGCTTCTCTAGCTCAGAAAACAGAATTCTGGCGAAATATACTTATTTGAAGGAGCGTATGATAGGAAAATAACGTTTGGTCTTCAGCCCTGGTGCTTGGCCACATTTATAATAGCGGGCTTTGCTCTTTTCCCTGGCCCCCGGGAAGCTGTAAGCCCAGCTCGCAGCCTGACCCCTAAACACGGAGGCTCGGACATGTCAGTGGCCTCGGGAACTGTAAACGGACAGAGGTTCGGGCTGAGGACGCTGGGACTTACACTTCCTGGCTCGTGAGCTCTGAGGGTCCAAGTGTTTCTTATTTCATTTTTAAAAATTGGGTTTAATTTTTTTAATTGCGTTAACAGGGACAATGGAGGCATTTCCGGCAGCAGCAAAAGCGTTAACTGGTCTCCTCCTGGCCTGAGTTCAAATGTGATTTGCAGATTATTTATTCCCTTAAATGCAATCGACCGTTAAGTTCCAGTAAGCTCTTAATGCTACCACAGGGCTTACAAAGAACCCTTCAGTCCTCCATATCTGCCCATGACCTCACCCTCTGCTGCCTGCCTAATAAGACCTGCAGTCCCCCTAGGTCCTTAGTCACTTGGGCGCACTCAGCCACCCAACCCAGGGAAAAGCCACTGAAGCTCTGAACACTAGGGCTTGCCCACCATGGCCACAACTCCTCCTCACCCCCACGCTTGTCCCAGCTCGCCTAGGGGGCCCCTTAGGCTTTGGCGCTACCAGGGGACAGGCCTAGGTCCTGCCTCGACCAGGGGCCTGTTTTTCAATGGTTAATGCTTTTTATACCAAGATGAAACAAAGATCTCAACAGCCATTGTACTGTAGTGGCGAAACAGTTACAAATTACAGACATTTCAAGCAAAAAAATATCACTCAGTTTCTTACTCCTGAGATTATAGTGACCCATGACAATTCCTCAGACTGGCCACAAAAAGTGGCCCTCCATTTTGAAACCAGTGTGATCCCATCCCTAATTACTAAAAATACCTTTCTACAAAGATGTCATTTATTGTTTAGAAATACTTTATGGCCAAAACGATTACAAAGAATATTTGGAATATTAGGATTTGCCGCTGGGTGCTCTGGAGACGATATTCAGCGCTGCGCAGGTCCACCCCATGCGCAATGCGGCAGACTGTCCACAGGTTTTAATATTTCACATGGTGTTCATGAGGGAATAGTCAAGAGGATTCGACAGATGCATCCTCAAGTGCTGTTCAAAATCGGTGGGATAAAAGAGCATTCCCCCCCCCTTTTTTTTCCTGCAGAGGATTTTCTTTTGATGCATATAAGGTTTCAGTTCAGTAATTTTGAAGAAGAGGGTAAAATGTTGCCATATAACGTTTATTTGTGGGCAAAACCCTAGGACAGTGCATTTAGAGAGCAAAATATCTACTCTTTTCCTGTTCTGGCAAGTAAGAAACACACGCGATATTTGAACTTAGACCTGCTTTCAATTTCTTAAGTATCTGTTGGGTTTTTTACCCAAAACTTGCACCAGGTTTTCTGATACCATTACCTCCCAAAACATGTACCCATTTTTGTGACATAACATAATCCAAATTCACCCGATACATTATTAGATGTGGGAGGCACCTTGCTTAAGTCCTTGCAAAAATTCTCTAAGAACTAGAGAAACGGTTAAAAATATTTAAGATGCCATCTCACACATAAGGCCCAATAAGCCATAAACCCTAGACATTAGCCAGCATCACTCGCCAAAGCCCAGACGGACAAACCAAACCCATCCTGGGTACACAGAACTCACCCCACCCCCACCCCAAGCCTCAACCCTCAACCCTCAAAAAAACACCTGTTAGCCTCCCAGATACCTCTGACCACAGACACGCCGCGAAACACTGCTGGGAGCTGTCGAGGGCCTGCAGTGACCCACAACAAAGCGGAGACGTCCGGGAGGCACCTCGGGATTCGCCCCAGGGTGGGGACGGAGGGGCTCCCCACCCAGCGGGGGCCCCTCTGCCGTTCGCCCCCTCTCCGAGTCCCGAGAGGGGACGGGGCTTCCCTTGGGCTTCGCAGCCCCGCCGGACCCACCCGGGGCCCCCGGGGGCGCCCGCTCGCACGCGGAGCGCTGGGGAAGCAGGGGGCGCGGCCGGCCGCCCCGGGGCTGCACGGGGCGTCGGGCCGAGCTCCCCGGGCGGCCCCGGGGCTCCTGGCGGCGGGGCCGGGCGCGGGGAGGGGCGGCTCTTACCCGGAGGCTGCGGCGCGGGAGGCGGCGGGCGGCCCGGCGGCCGCGGAGTCCGTTAGGCGCTGCCGGGCTCCGCGCGCCGGGCTGCAGGGAGGCGCTCGCGTTGCAGACCCAGGCGCCTCGGAACCGCGGGCTGCAGGCGCCCGAGCAGGCCGGGCGCGGCGGCGGGAGGGCGGGAGCCGTGGGCGCCGGCGGGGGCCTCGGCGCCCCGGGCTCCTTCCGGGCTCTCCCGCCCGCCGGGCTCCCCGCCGGCTCCGGAGGCGGCCGCGGCGCGGCCCGAGCGGGGCGGCGGTGGGGCCCCGCGGGGCGCCGGGCGGGAGCCGAGGCCGCCGCGGACCCCGCAGCCCCGCAGCCGGCGACTGGATCCCACCTCTGCAGAGACAAAGGTTAGAAAAAGAGGGGGTGAGGCTCCAGGAAGGCAGAATGCGGGGGGAAATTCGCCTGGGAAATCAGGAAAAAGGCCGTGAAGGCGAGCGGCGCCTGCACATGACCAGCCGCAGCCAATGACGACCGCAAATAGGTCATAAAAAGGTCTATTACCAAGTTGTAAATTTTCTTCAAACAAAAAGGAATTTGCTGCAATTCCTTGCGGATTTTGCACATACAGCTCGCAAGCGCCATGTTTTTTCCTCTTTCTCTGCCCGCTATCTCCTGCCCGCTCGCTCGCTCCTTTCCTCCTCCGTTTCCTTCCTTCCCCCTCTCCTCTTTCTTCCTCCCTGCCCCTCTCTGCTCTCCCTGCGTCTCTCGCCTCCATGGTTCCTGACTCTCACCTTTTCTAGGAAGCATTTCTTATGCTTTTTTTTTTTTTTTTTTTTTTTTTTGCTTTGGCTCGAAACCTCTGCTGGATGGAGCAGAGTTGGGTTAGAGGGGAAATGCATGCGGTGCGCGGCCCAGGCGCCCGGGAGGGGATCCCGCCGGGCACCCCCCCTCCGACTCTCCTTGCGCGGGTCACTTGGCTTCCCCTCCCGTCCCCTCCCCTCCCAGAGAGGCCGGCTCCCGAGCCGCAGGAAGGCACTTTCGGTTTTTGCCCCTCTTCTCTCCAGGCGAGCCAGCCCCACTGATCTTGCGCAGGAAACCTGGGCTCTGCAGGCCAAGAGAGCCCGCCCTCCCCCTCACGCCTCTCCGACATAAATTGGGGTCCCTCCCATTTCTTGGGGTTTCTGGGGGCAGGAGAGTCACCAACCAGCTCGCAGCTTGGAATTGGTTTTAAGTACTTGTCAACTTCTCCAAAACAATCTGAATTCCCAACACTTGGCATTTATCTTCGCAGAAATATCCTCCTGGACAGTACTGGGTTAAAGGGGAAGCAGTCTTTCTGGATCCCCTATGAGACCCCTTGCCATGTCTCCCCTAAGTGCAATTCTTGTTTCTATGCAATTTAATTCTAGTTTCTCCCTTTTGCATTGCCCCCCCCCCAATATTTGTCCAGCAAAAAGCCTGCTCCATGCATTATTGAAGAGGAGGGGGCTCCATTTGTTCGGGGGCTGGGGGGGGGATGGGAAGAGTGGATCCTCAGTTTCAGCCTTGGGGAAAAAATAGCCCTTTTTCTTCAAAGGCGGGAGTCACATTCCTTTTGCACTTCTGATAGGAGCTGCTCCAGAGAACACCAGCTGAAAGTAAATGTCCTTGAGGGCCCCAGCATTCTCCTCATCATTAATGCACGGGCATGGTCATCCAGGCTTCAGAACCTGCCTGGAAGAGGTAACCCATCCCCCCATCCTTTCAAGGACACTGTCTTTGGACTTCTGGTAATGCATCTATAAATATTTGCATTGGATGTCTACAGGTAGGTTTTCTGTTATTAACATCCTCACATCCAGTAAGTACCTAAGTGAACATAGACTTAAACAGGAAACACACAGCACCCTCTGGAGCAGGCCATTTGTATCCCTTGAAAAGGTTCCGATGACCTTGGATGTTTTTTATTAAAGGAATTCTGTTGCCATCTGTCAGCAAAAGTCGTATTCTTTCTAGAAACAGTGTGCTCTCTAACTTTGCTGGAAGGAACCACAGCAGTAGCCAAGGTCCATTAAAATGTTCTCTTTATTCCCTTGTCCACCCCCAGATGCCGGAAGAAGCCTCAAACACCAGGGAAGCGGAGGACACAAGCTTGGATGTGAAATAGCAACACCTTATGCACTGAAGAATAATAAAACAATGTTTTTAATTACAAAAGAAAATGTGTAAGAACATGTGGGGCAAATTTGGGGGCCCTTCCAAGCTAGAACACTTTACACGGATCTGTACATATGGAACTGAACAGAGATTGCTCACTTCTAGAATTTCCTAAGAAATAATCTCAATTGTCAATTTTCCCCTACCCACATAAAAGCAGAGCTTTATGACCCTCCTTTTCAGCCTGGGGAAGGGGGGCTGGGAAAAGACTTTGCACTTTTGAAAAGGCAGCCATATTTGCACTTTTTCCCCTGTGCAGAGGTAATCCAGGCGATGTGCTGGGCTTTGTGGAACCTCACAAAATGGCAGTCCCCGAACTGACTTTTCTCTAGAAACCATTGAGACCCACACCCTCTTTTGTGTTTCTGGTCCTCGCAAACAGAGAACCTAAATCACTTGGAAGGCTTGGTTCTTTCATTCAATGTTAACATTGGAGGGTCCTATTTTTCTCTAAACGGTTTACAGACCTCTCTAAGCAGACTCGAAGCAATCCAGGGCCAAAAAGCATTGCCTAGATTTTCAAAGGATTCTCTGAAGGTTTATGCAAATTTCTGCAGCAAAAATGTTTGCTCGCTTCACGGCAACCCTCGGGTGTTTACAGATTTGAGCCAATTAGATGGGGTATCTTCTGTGCTCGTCACCTCCAGTCTGTCTGCATGAAACACCAAAATGGGGGGTTTCTGGCCACTAAAAGGTGTGTGTGTGTGAGAGAGAGAGAGAGCGAGAGAGCGAGCACGAGCAAGAGGGAGAATTCCCCAAGCTCTTTATTTAAAGGCAGATCCATGATTTTTCCCAGCTACAAAAAGAAACGTATGTAACTACATTTATTTATGACCAACACTTCCCGCAACGTGTAATCTATGTGTATGTACAAATACACCAAATATATACCCAGAAAACCAAATTTGTAGGTGTACAAATACTCTGCAATGCACCAGCTATTACAACAGAGTTGGGTTTTTTTCCCTCTGTACAAGAGCTACAATTTTTAAAAAGATTTTATTTATTTATGAAACACACACACAGAGAGAGAGAGAGAGAAGCAGAGAGAGAAGCAGGCTCCACACAAGGAGCCTGATGGAGGACTCGATCCCTGGACTCCAGGATCATGCCCTGGGCCAAAGGCAGGCGCTAAACCGCTGAGCCACCCAGGGATCCCCTTACAATTTTACTATGGGTTTGGGGCGATGGGTCAAGAAGGTATATACTTCCAGAGCAACACAGAATAGAGAGGAAATAAGGACATTGCTACTCCCCTTCATTTCCACATCCCTTCATGCACTGGGTCCCCTGAGTCTTGCCCGAAATCAATGGCTCTAAAACTGGAATTTGGGGAGCATTTTTGCGCGGGAGACAACAAATTTTGCTAATAGAGGAATCACTTAAACGAAAGGTAGCTGGAATTTAGCCAGCAAGCAGCTCTAACCAGCTTGCGGCTGCAGCCACCATCGCCACTGCCACCGCTACCACCACCTCCACCAACCTACACCACCACCACCCCACAGGCTGCTCCCTAGCCATGCTTTCAGGCGCTTGGCATCTTTGCTCTACAGAGCAAAGCAGAGACTGCCAACAGCAGAGTCTCAGGCAGCACACGGAGCAGAACGTTTCCAAATCCAGCATGCACATTTGCAGCTGTCTCCTCTCGTGCAAATGTTCCTTAAGCCGCAGGCCACCCGTGACTTAAAATTGTCTTTCCTGGCTCAGGTCCGTGAATGCCACAACCACAGCCTCTTCCCTGGATAGAAAGCTAGGTGGTACTTCATTTCTGGCCCCACCAGAACATTCCCCAGGTTCTTGAAGTGGTAAGCAAATAGCCCACCAACGCCTGAGGAGCTGGTTCGGGCCTAAAACCGATTCCATTTTCTTACCTGTGCAATAAAAAGCACTCTGGAAATTATAATGTACCTCTTTAAAAACAAACGCATCTAGAAAAAGCAAAGAGCTCTTCAATGTCTACCTTTCCGTTTTGGGGGGAGAAATATTAGTTTCCTTGAATTTCTCCTCTTCTCTACTACCCCTCTTCCCCCTCCTCTTTCCTCATAAAATGGCAGCTGCAGGAGCAGCCTCCAATGGAAAATGGATATCTTGTTAATAACAGATCCCAAACCCTGGCATCAGCACAGGCTCAGCGGAATAATCTGTGGTGTAACCTGGACCCTGGGTCTTCCCCCGCTGGGCCCACAACTTGAGTCCTTTGTGAAGTTCAAAGCTTTCACAGTATCTTAGCAAGGTTATTTAGAGCAAGACGAAGCTAGGGTAGCCCAGCCAGCTCTCTCTGGAATGAAAAAAGAGACCCCTCCCCTGAATTTATTTATTTATTTTTACTGCACAGTCCCACTCTTTTTTTTTTTTTTTAAATCAAATAGAAGCTTTGGTGAAACGTTGCCTTCTAGTAGTCCAGGTGGTGGTTCCTGACTCAGGAAAAGGATTATGTGCGGCGCTCAAAGACACTAGCTCTAGAAAAAGATTCATTTCTTTATTGAGGAGCTAGCTATATTCTGGAGCGGTTGTTTACACTCGGATTTTTCTGCATTTGCTCTCAGGGCTTGTTTCAATAGGTGAGGCCATCCTGGAGAACAGCAGAGGACGTACCAACCGACATCTGAGACGCACACAAGTTGGCTCAAAATGGGCGTGCAAACAGAGCGAAGGGAATACAAATAAATATGGCACCTATTCAAAAAACGGAATCACAGCAGCGGCCACAGCATAGAGACCTAGCGATTTCAGGCAATACCAAGCGCAGTTCAAAACGAAAGCAAGTTGAGAAATAAGAGGCATTTCACAAGGCGACTCGCCAGAGTGAAAAGTTAATGAGTGAAAATGTTATAATCGGCTTTTCAAGTATTCATTCACTTTAGATGGTTAAATTGCTATAATTTGTATAGACTACAGAAAATTATTAAATGTCAACTATGACATTTTCCTGAAACTTCTGTCATTGGCCCAACATTTTCCCCCAAGCTTAAGGAAGCTGCAGAGCAGGACTACACATTACACTCTTCAGCTAACATGTGCTTTATGAATATTTGGCCCAGACTTTTCCCCGAGATATTACATTTACAAAACACTCAAACCTTTTAGGAGTAAACAAAAGGCACCCGAACCATTCATTATAAAAGCAGAAAAAGAGAACATAAATAATACGTTTTAATCAAATAACATAAAGTAAATATTCTGCAGGCATATTTTTTTTAAAAAATTAATAGATCTCTTTTAATTTACTCACCATAAAGAAATGATTTTAAGTGTTCAAGTGCACTTATTTGATTAATAAAGCATTTCATATTCAATTATTTAGTGCTAATCATTAGGAAGTTTACGTTGTTGAGGCAAATCACCAGCTCAGACATTAAAAACTACCATTATAAAAATATAGCAACAAGGTCAGTATCAAATTACCCTTACATAGGACAGCTCAAGGGCTGCTTCTGTGTGATACTAGAAACTTTTTTTTTTTTTTAACACCCAAACCCCTCTCAAAGCGCAGAAACCTCAAGAGCAGTGACATGAAGGTAGCTTGAAATACAGGTAAAGTCCTTTCCAACAAAGAAAATAGATGGTGTCCAACAGCATGTGTTGATCATTAGTTTTAATAGTCTGTGGTAAAATTTTAAAGGTAGAAGTTAATTTGTCAGGCCTTCAGCTCTGTCTTCCTCCAGCTCTTGGGCTTCCTTCTTGGTTTCTCCATCCTTCGCCTCCTGTCGGGAAACTGGGAATTTGTCCTTGTTGTTCTCTTTTTTCCATTTCATTCTCCTGTTCTGGAACCAGATTTTTACCTGTCTCTCCGTGAGGGCTAGGGCGTGGGAAACCTCAATTCTTCTCTTCCTGGTCAGATAAGGGTTAAAAAGGAATTCTTTTTCCAGCTCTAGGGTTTGGAAACGACTGTAGGTTTGTCTTCCTCTTCGTCTACCAGGAGCTGCTGATTAAAAAAAAGAAAGAAAGAAAAGAAAAGAAAAGAAAAGAAAAAGGAAAATAAGCGTTTTAGAAATGTCATGGTGCCTCTGCAGGTTGCTGGAGCTTTCTGGAACAAGCTGAGGGATGAAATACACACAAGTCTCTCGCTCTGATATATCTATTTCTATATATATATAGAATATGCAGGCAAGAGGAGCAGAGAGAAGGTCCTCCCGATTGCTCTGTCCGCATCTTTACGCGGTTTCTCTACTTTAAGGGGAGAAAAAAAAGTATTACTTTATGAATAAGAGCCACTGTAGCTACACGAGAAGGAAAAGAAGAGGGAGAGGGGAAAGGTAGTTTTAAAGCTAGAACGTGAGACGAAAGCAGATTTCTCCCCCTCTCCCCGCATTAAAAATAAAAAAAAAATAAAAAATTGCATCCCAACCTTGTGGTCTCATCCAGGGAAACATTTGAGAAGGAGACGAGCTCTGATTTAAGTGGTCTGGGTCCTCGCCAATATTACCACTGGACGATTTACAGTCAGGATATTGTACCAGCTCGGCCTCTTGCTGGGTCGTAAAAATCGGCTGTCTCTGTAAGTTATCGTATCCGTAAAACTTCGCGGGCTCCCCGTGACAGGCAATCCCGCCGCAGGGGGGAGGCGGCGGCGGAGGCGGAGGATGCGGAGGAGGGGGGGGGGCGGCCTGGTAGGCTGCGGCCGGGCTGCCCCCGCCGGGCTGGAAGTAGTCCTGCCCGGGGCCCGGGCCGCCCCCGCCGCCGCACCCCGGCCCGGCGGGCGGCGGCGGCGGCGGCGACGGGTGCGGGTGCGGGTGCGCGTGCGCCTGCGGGGGCGCGTGCGGGAAGCCGGCGGCGCTGTTGCCATAGAGCTGCAGGGCGGCGGCGGCGGCGGCGTGGCGGCTGCCGACCTCGGGCGCGAAGTGACAGTCGTAGTAAGTGGGATTGATGGCCTCGCCCGCCGCGGCCGCCGCCGCCGCCGCCGCCGCGGCCGCCGCCGCCTTGTACTTGGAGTACAGCGGGTTCACGAAGTAAGAGCTCATCGGGGCGGCGGCGGCGGCGGCCCCGGGCGGGCGGTGCGGAGCAGGCAGGGAGCGCGCCTCGGCGCGGCCGCACTGCCGCGGGGGCCTCTGGGGCGGCTGCTCGCGCCGCCGGGGCCGCCGGGCTACGTCGCTGCCGCCGCCGCCGCCGCCGCCCGCCCGCGCGCGCGTCGCCTCTGAGGCCCGGCGGCCGCGGGCACCCGGCTACTGGGCGCTCATGCCCGGCTCCTGCGCCCGCCGCCGCCTCCCTCGCGGGCCGCGGGGCCTCGCCCAGCCCCCGCGCTCGCCGCCCGCCCGGCCTCTCCCGGCGCGCGCCGGCCCGGCCGCAATATAATCGCCGACGCCCCGGGTGACCTGCCCCGCTGCCTCCACTGTTTCCTCTCAGGCACCGGGCGGCCCTGAGCGCACGGGGACAAGAAAAAAAGTGCGCCCGGCCCACGGGGACACTCTTTGGCTCCGGCTTACAAACCCCCGCTCTGGAGGGAAGAGAGGAAAAAAAAAACCAACACCCTGTGCCCGCCGCCACCTCTCACCTCGGCCCCCCCGCGGCCCCCTCCCAGCGCTCCCGCCGCCGCCGCCGAGGCTGCCGCCCCGGTGCGCCCCGGCGAGGCATTTTCGCACCACGCCACTGCGCGGAGGAGAAGATGGGGGCGAGATAACCGCGCGGAGGGATCCGCGCCGAGGCGCCGCCGCTCCCGACGGGACTCCTCACGCCGGCCGGGAGATGCCTCCGCCGGCCTTAAAGGGGGCCCATAAAGCGGCACTGCCAAGGGCTCGCCTCGCCCCCCGGGGCCCCGGGACGCGGCTCGGGGCCGGCGCGGCGGGGGCGCGGGAGGACCTTACACTTGGGGGGAGGCAGGGAGGCCACTCCCAGGAGGCTGCGGGAGCACAGGACTCCCTCCGCTGGCCCCTGGAGCAGCCCCCCCGAGGCCGGCCGCGGCTTTTGCGCTTCTGGACACGCGGGCGCGGCAGCCCCGGGGAGCAAGGGCGGGTGGCGTAGACCCGCGGGAGCGCCGCGCGCTGGGGTCGGGCCCTCTCCAGGGGTTGGTGAGAGGCCGCGAGGGTGACCCCCAAACCCCAATCCTGGCATCACCAGAGCGAGCTTTTCCAGGCCGCCTTTTCCAGGCGAGCAGGCCTGGTGGAAATGAGATGTACATTTACCCTTGACGCACTGCACGCCTGGCTGAGGCTCCCAGGTTAATTGATATTTAATGGAAATCATGCCCATGAATATAGTTTCCATCATTTCACCCTTGATAGACGTCAGCACCAGGCTCGCGCGCGGGGGGGGGGGGGACCACAAGAATGCGGGGCGGCGGGGGCGCGGGGGGCGCGCATTAGCATTGCCGAGGGACTAAATAGAGAAGCGGGCACCGCCGTTTCCAAGGCGGGAAGGAGAACCCGCGCCGGGGCAGGACGCGCGGCCCCCGGGTCTCGGCCGCGGCCTGGAGCGGCCCGGGGCGGGCGGTGGCCGCGGGCGGAGCGCGGGGGCGGGGGTGGGGGGACCGGCCGCCTGCGAGCCCCCACCCGGGGCCCCGGGGCCGCTGTTGGGATCGCGCCGGTTCCAGGCGGCCGAAGGCGGCGCCCAGCGTCTGCTGATGGTTCTGGTTCGTCTGCCAAGCCTGGGAACTTAGTGCCCAGAGCGGGCGCCGGACGCGGCTTAAAAAGTTACTAATTTTTCCCCAAAGGAAGGAAAGCGAAGGCTCATCCTAGCTTGTGAGCCACGAGGAAGAGACACGTCCCGAGTCGCGTGGGCAAGTCGAGCGCGAATCGGCAAAATGTTGCTGATTTTTAGGAACCCGCGCAGCGTCACCACCGTCTTCTCTCCCCCATATTACGTTTAACCCCCTTCTCTAGGCGTATTCATGTCCAATAAGTGTAATAAGACGTCTGTACTGTGCATTTTCCCTCGCCCACTCGGCCTTCCTCGTGCAATCCTTAGAGGACCGAGCCCCTCGGCCTTAGGGATCACCCACTGTCGTGAAGGCACCAGGCCCACACCAGCCTCGGGAACTGACCTGGGGCCGTGCCCCGAGCCCGCGAGGACGCTGCCGCTAACGCCAGCGCACTCCAGGCCGGCAGCTCGCGCCCAATACAAAGGTCTAAGAACCCGAGACGGGCTCCCCCCCACCCCCCACTCCCCACCCCGAGGCGCAGCAGGAGGCTCATTTCAGCTACCCCCTACTCCTCGTGTGTTGGTCCGGTCTGTGAGTGCGATCCTGAGGTCAGTCCGTGTGCACTGAATCATGTTTTGCAAAAGGAGAAAATGACACCGAGATGGAAAGGCATAGCAAGACAATGTCTAAATACTCTTTTTCAGTTGTTTCCACGGGGATTGGCTGGCAATGGTCAAGGTAAACGGATTGTTAATGAATTTCCAGATGATACAGGCATGCTTTATTTTTATTTTTATTTTAGATTACTAGGGAGTGGAGGAGACCCGTGGCTGGTAGAGGGGGCCGGATTTGTTGTTCTCTGCCGGATATCTATCGCCAGGTAAAACTTCCTTGGAATCGGAAGGCGAACAAACCGATTTTGATAGTCCACGATTTGTACTTCAACCTTGCAAATACCCGACTAAAAGGGAATTATTCTCAATAAAGCCTTGGAACCAACTTTGTAATTGTGGCTTTTTAAAATTTCAGTGTTCGGCGTGTGCAATGGTGCGCATTTAAACTCTGGATCAATGAGTGGGTTTTGGAACAGAATGGGGAAAAAGAGAGAGCCCAGATCTCAGTAATACAAAGCACCTTCCAGAACCGTGTGATTTCTTGGGTGCAAAAAAAAAAAAAAAAAAAAAAGAAAAAAGAAACACAGTCACCACGAAATTCATTTCTACCAATTCTGGCCTAATTAAGAAAGCATTACAGCACAACATGTCCTCTTGGGACAAAACATTTAATTCCCCCTCGCCCCCACCCCGTGCATTCCGTTTATAATCTGAATGGGGAAAGAGCGCGATTAACTTTGTAAATAAAGATCTATGCTTTTACACGTTTGTTTTGATAGAATGCATTAACTTAACCATAACATTTTATAGTTTCAGCTGTGCCATAGTCCAAATTTTCTGAAATCCTGACTAATCCAAAATTTTATACCTAACAAACATGGTTGGAGAATTTAATAGTGTACATTGCTTCTTTTTGGTTAAATTTATCCTAATTTGGAATTAAAAATAAGATTGTAAATATTTTAAATCAAAACCTTCCTCGCCGCCGCAGAGCCAGCTTTACGAGATCACAAAGTGGAGCAACAGCGCTCTCTAGTGGCAAAATGCCGCCTCCAGCCGACCGAGTTTAACTTCCCTTTTTTTCCCCCCCGACCAGTTCTAATCTTGTTCTTTATTTTGACTGGAGCTTGGATCGCTGACACTAATAATGCTTCATCCCTTTGATTGTCAACAAGTCAAGTGCACTAAGCAGGGGCTCCTGAACGCCAAAGATACTTGTACTCCCGAGAGCTTCCAATACTGTCTTTCTCAAAAGCTTCCAGCGCTTCTTTTGCCAGACACAGTAGGTCCCCATTCCGGAATCGCCCACAATTAAAGGACGGGCTAGATTGAACAAAAATTACAACTTTCTAAACATCAACAACAAGCTTTTTTTTTTTTTTTTTTTTTTGTCGGAGGAGCCAGGCACTTTGAAAACGAAGAAATGATAGACGTTCTATTAATATTTTCTTTTAACGCTGAATATTTGCTATTTTAGCTTTGTGATTTTAATCTTTCAGGCCCATTTCGCTGGGCAATCTGAGGGCAGGGGAAAGCAGAAATAGAAAACAAACTAAAGGCTCTCTGCTGGATCTCTGCGTGGCTGTCTGGAGAGGCCCTGTTGGTCTGCGTGTACTGGCACTTCCATATACAACACACGAGCTTCTAAATTTATATCAAAAGTCACAGAGTGAAATGGGTTGACTAAGCATTCCACCTGAATTTTTGTTAAAGCAAAGACTTTAATCAGCTTAGGTGTTCCCTTCGAGGTTAATGTTTTTTCTCAATTTCAAAAATGTTTTCTTCCAAATCAGCTGTAATGATTACGTTTCTATTAGCAAGGGGATGTAATTTACAACAATACTTTTGCTGCAAAGTTTGGAATGGAGAGCCAGGTATCCTTATGAAAGGGCATTTAAATAACTTCTTTTTTGTGTGTGTGCCAACAGGCAACCATGCGGCTGGGAGACCCTCGGCTGGAGTAAATGACTCAAGATCACTAACTCTTCCTCCCCCCAAAGAACAGGCCAATTAGAAAGAAAGAAAAAAAAAGAGAGAGAGAGAGAAAGAAAAAGAAAAGAAGGAGCTAGACCGCGGCCATAGTGAAATATTATAAAGAACCACCCACTGTAGGCTAATTCTAATACCTGGCCCACTTTAAAGATCAGAAATATATCATGATATCTCCTCTTTCCTACCCTCCCCCATTTTTTTATTTCCTAGGTGCTCACACCTCACTGGGGGCTCCCAAGCCCCTGCCTTCTTGGTCCAACACAGTCTTGTTTATATTTTATTGTCCAGATTTTAAGACCCAGTTTTGTCTGCATTTTTCCCTTCCTCCCACAAACACAACATCAAAATGAGATGGTTTCAAAGTGAAGCGCCGAGCCTGTCGTAAACTCATTACCTCCAGACGTCTCGCCGGCTCGATGGCTTTATGACACCTTGGCTCTTCCTGTTTTCAAAGAGCCCTAGGTATCGGGTTGGCCGCAGGGGCGGGGGTACGCTGCACCTTCGGCCGGATCTGGGCCTTGGCTTTCCCTCCCAGCCCCCCTCTTCTTTTCCTTCAAGTCCCCTCTTTCATCAGGACCCCCCCAAACTCTGCCATCGCCCCTGCCCCTTCCCCCCAGCCCAGGGCACCCGGCGCCACCCACTCTCAGGCCTGCAAAGGCTGTGCTGGGCCGAACCCTCAGTTACAATGACCTTCATTTTAGCCCCTAAGTGCGGCCCTCAGAGGGCCGAGCTGGGAGCTAAGCACACTCGGGAACTGAGTTTGGGCAGCGGGGAGGGGGCGATGAGATGGGGTGGGGGTAGCTGCAGGGGAGAGCCTTGACCATTTCGATCTGCTAAGGTCACTTTGGGGCTCTTGTTTGTAGGGCGGAAGCTCACAGCCTAACTGGCTCAGCCCTCCCGGAGCCAGCCAGCCTGAGGAGGTGGGGGAGTCGCTGAGGAGTGGATGGCTGGTCCTCCCTGAGCAGAGGGAGACAAGGGGTGTGAGTGTGCCATCGCCCCAGCCACAGGTGCCTGGCTTCTGGGGCCCGTGGGCCCCGCTGGGCACTGCTGCAAGGCTGACACCAGGCCTAGGGCACAGAGTTCGCTGAGAAGCTGGAAGCGGGCTGCAGGAGGGAAGGACTGAGCAGCCAAGGGCACCCCGGGGCTGTACTCTGGCTGGGTCTGCCCAACAAAGGGAGACTCAGGGGCACAGGAGACCCACCTCTCAGGTGGAAGGGCCCCAGATTTTCAGCAGTGTCTCCCTCCCAGGGATGGGAGAGGAGTCCTGTGAGGGTGATATTTTGCAGAGAGACGGAGAAAGCAGGCACACAGTGTTCAGGGCCAGCGTCTGGGCTCCATTTGATCAGGTCAGCATTTATTGGTATGAAGCGGTAACATTTACAACTGGTTCTCAGGCAGGAACCCGGAGGGCCTCCACCCGCGGCCGCCCACGCAAGCCAAGCCCTCTGAGGAGAGAGTGGCTCCTCCAGTGCACTGAGAATAGACCCCCAACCCACCAGAGGCCCTGGGCTCCCCTCTAGGCCTCCTTCCCGGTCTCAGTGGAGGGGCCCCCCCCCCGGGGTTCCCTGAGGAAAGGGGACCCTCGTAACTAGTGGGCACCCCGTGGGCCTCCCACTGCGGTCGCTCTGCCTTCATCCTCAGAAGTGGGGCGCACTTGGCCCCTGCTTGAGCAACGCTGGGATTGCTAAACTACAGCACTTTTCAGAAACCTAGGGAACATTTACACAGGAGAGGGCCCCTCAATCCAGCGTGCACTCACAAAATATAGCATTTCCTATGGAACCAACGGTTCAGTCAAGGGAGGGAGCGGGGAAAAGGCAAAACCCCAAAGCCACTTCGTTTCTCCGACACATAAGCGAGCAAATACAGAGTCCCCCAAATACCTCACAGAGACCAACCACACAGTCACTTCTACCTAAAAAAGGGCGGGGATGGGGGAGAGGAAATGTCCGAATCGCTGGAGAATTTCTGGAAATCAAGCATCCACGAACAAACAACAACAACAACAAAAAACCCCACTGCCTTTGCAGCGCAGAGTGGTCCCGCCGGCGCCGCGCCGGGTCAGTCTCCTTTGGGGCATTTCTCCTTGCTCATCTTTTTCATTTTCATTCTACGATTCTGGAACCAGATTTTGACCTGTCTCTCTGTGAGGTTCAGAATCCTTGCCACCTCGTAGCGCCGGTCCCGGGTGAGGTACATGTTAAAGAGGAATTCCTTCTCCAGCTCAAGCGTCTGGTATTTGGTGTAGGGACAGCGCTTTTTCCGGGTGGAGCGAGCGTGGATCCAGTTTGCTGCAGGGTTGTCTACGAAGAGGGGGGTTTGGAGAAAGGGATCGAGGGGCGGAGGGGAGGCAAGGAGAGACGACAGGGTGGGGGAGAGAGGTCGTTAAATTAATTTCACCAAGGATGGCCGCTTTTCACAACTTGGGGGGAATTATCATAAAAAGCCTTAATGCCCGCGCTCTGTTTACCGTACAAACCGCGCGCCCAGGGTAGGTGGTTATGGGAAGCTTTTTATGGATGCGTGTTGCTCGCCTAGGCTAGAGTAGGCGTCTAGACGTTTTTATAGGTTAGTAAAACTATCAGTTTTGCACATTCGAGCCTTACAGGTTTCAGCAATAAATCAGGGGGCAATTTCTTTTGCACTTACTTGGGTCAAGTTGCTGCTGCGGCGGCTGCGGATGCTGCTTCTCCTCCTCCTTCAGTGGGCAGCCCGGGCTCGGGTGGTCGCTGCAAGCCGAGGGCTCCGACGAGCCGCCTGCCCCGGCCCCGACCCCGGCCCCGGCCCCGGCCCCGGCCCCGATCCCTGCCCCGGGCCCGGGTCCCCCGGCCGCCGCTGCCGCCTTGTCCCGCAGGAACGAGTTGCAGGAGAACTCGGGGCCGCCGCTCCCCTGGGACTCCCGGGCCGCGGAGCACTCAGTCCGTTTGGAGGAGGAAGACGTGGAAGTGGAGGAGGAGGTGGAGGTGGCGGCGGCGGCGGCGGCGGCGGCGGGGGTCGGGGCCGCTCCGGTTTCAGGCTTAATCCCGTAGTGGCGCCCGTTGGGTGGGCCGCTGGGGCCGGGGCTGGGACCAGGGCCCGGGCCGCCGCCGCCCCCGCCGCTCCCGCCGCCGCCGCCGCCGCCCGCGCCGCCGGGAAAACCGGGCAGCGGCTCCATCCAGGAGCGCATGTAGCGGCCGGGCTCGGAGGCGGCGGCGGCCAGGGGCGGCGGGGGCACGTACGGGTGGTACAGGCCGCTCATCGCCGCCGCCGCCGGGGGCTGGGCGGGCACCGCGGACCACGAGGCGGAGAACACGGCCGATTTGGGGGCAAAACTACACGAGGCAAACTCGGCGGCGGCGGCGGCCGGGCTGTCGGCCACACCTGTGGGCCTGCCCTGCGCGCCGGGCCCCGGCGGGCCGAAGCGCGCGGCGAACACCTCGTCGCCCTCATGGCCTATGAGCGAGTCCACGTAGTAGTTGCTGAGGGCGCCACTGGAGGACATGCTGCGGCGCCGCGCGCTCCCACCCGAGGCTACACTGCCCGCCGCGCCGCTCCCCGCCGGCGCCCGAGCCGCCGCCGAGCTCGCAGGCTGCAGCCTCCACCATTGGTCGCGCGGCCCACGTGATCATATTTACCAATACCCGGAGTAAATCAGTCCGCTAAGCTGGGGGCTGCTGTGATTTAAAAAAAAAATCATCATCAACACGAGCGCCGCAATTAGAGCCCAGGAGCCCG
Source organism: Vulpes lagopus (assembly GCF_018345385.1). Lineage (NCBI taxonomy): Eukaryota > Metazoa > Chordata > Mammalia > Carnivora > Canidae > Vulpes > Vulpes lagopus. The sequence continues at coordinate 99,340,416 of NC_054834.1, read as the reverse complement.
GGCCGCGCGGCCAGCCCGGTCCGGCGGGGCTCGGCCAGCCCGGCGGCGGCTGCAGCTGCAGCGGCGGCGCCCGGCCGCGGCCGGAGGAGGCGCCGCGGACTATTTGTTCGCCGCCTCTCGCGGCCCGCGGCCGTGCAGGTCGGGCCGGGCGCCGGCCCGCAGCCCCGGGACTCTCCGAGCTGCGGGCCGCGCGTCCCGGGCGCCGCGGGGCCGAGCCCGAGCAGCCCGGGGCCCGCGGGGCGGCGGCGGCCCTTCGGAGGCGGCCCCCTGGCGCCCGCGGGGAGTCTCTGCCCCGGGCCGCGGCCGCCCCTCCCTACGCGGACCCGCACGCGCCCGCTCACAGCTTGTCGTGTTGTTTAAAACAGGTGGAAGACCTCTGTAATGATATTATGCCTTTCAATAAAAATTTTATGAGGTGTATTTGATTATAGATTAATGTGTCCCTAATAAAACGGACGGATGGAGCCGCTCGGAGGGCCTCCTCCCCGGCACCCTCGCACCCGCCCGCGCAGCCACACACCCCCCGACGTGAGGCGGACACACGCCGCGGCCCGGCCCCCCGGCCCGGGGCTGCGGCGCCTCCGCGGGGCTGCGGGGTGCCCTCGGGGCGCCTTGTCTTCTCGGGGCTGCCGGAAAGGCCCTGCAAGAGAACAGGCCAGAGGGCAGAGCCCAAATGCGACCGCGGCCCGCCCAACCCTGCCTCCCCGAGGCCAGCGGGAAGCGCAGCTCCCCGCGCAGGGCCGCTTCCTGGGGCTGCTCCCGGGCCCCGGCTCCCCATTTCTTCTTCTTCCTCCTCTTCCCTTTTCCAGCCCCCCTCCCCACCCTGCTTCCAGAGGTGATGCTGGGCAGCCTTGAATCTGAGGGAAATGCCCATTGTCACTCCCAAATCCATGGTACAAAGCCTCGGGAGCCCGGCTGGGAGCCGAGACAAAAGCAGCCCCCGAGAGCGAGCGGCGGCGGAGGATGTACTCCTCACGCTACAAGTTGCTCAGAGCACCCTTGGAGGGATCCCAGCCCACCTCGAGCCCCGGAAAGGAAGGGGGTAAATGGCTACTTAGGGCCTGATTGATTGCCTTTGCCAAGGGCTTTCTGATTTTGTTCCAGAGGAGATGCCTTTGCCTGTAGCGCGGGTTTTCCTCTGAGACATGGCCCCCTGTCAACAACTAATGGTGCTCCCCACCTCGCAGGGGCTAAATGGAGAAGTTAAAATTGCCCTCCTTCTCCTGCCCAACCAATGGAGGTCTGGGCAAATCTACTCCGGCGTTTCCAACCTGGCCCTGACTCCGAGCCCTCCCTCTGTCTCTCTCCCTCTCTCCCACCCCTAGGAAACGGCTCCCCTCAAGGTTCTGTCTCGGAACTGGGGAAGGTTCTTGGTTTTCAGGGGGAGATTTAAAACTCTGAATAAATACTGAGTCTCCCAAAGACTCCCTGGGTGAGAACTGTGAAGCTTAGAGCCCCTGAATACATAGTTTTATGGGGAGAAAAAGAAAACTTGGAAAGGATGTGTGTTGTGAAGCTACTTGAAGCTGGTGGAGACCCTTTGAAAGCACAGCACTACCTGGGGGAACGAATTCTCTGTCAGCTCCTCTCGCTAAGGCCTCTTCTTTCCCCCACGCAGGACTAGATAAGCCTGGACTCTCCCGGTGAAGGCTGGCCAGAGTTTTCCAAGCTGTGTCGGCAGCTGGAACATTGGACTTCATGGGAAGTCACGTTCATTTGCAAAGTCTCTTTCAGTCACCTTTTGTACATTTTCTTGCCTTCTACATACAGTGGCTCCAACCAGCATTTTATAATTAAATAGAGGGAGCGTTACGTGGGGAAAATCTTTTCAGAAAATTTCGTGTGGGCCACTAAAAGGTAATGACCGAGCATGAAATCATTCCACAGGGAAACCAGGGCAAAGTGGGATGGGAAGACTCACCCATCCTCGGCTTCGCTGTGGCCTGGCTTGTCTTGCGCTTGGGATAGGGGTGGGGGTGAGGGAAAGAGGGGGGCAGAACTGGATCCGTTGCAATGCTAGTTGCTGGTTGTCCTGGTTCCTGTAATGGAGGCCCGGCGGCTTCCAGGTGGGCAAGCAAGACTGGTTTCAACCTAGCCCCTGACGATGGCACGCCAGCCAGAAATCATCAAGACCCCACTGAAAGTATTAAAAGAGTAACACAACCAAAACCAAAGACAGGAAAACACACAAATGGGGAGCTGTGAGGAAAAAGGCAGCGTGGCCACAGTCTTACTTACCAGGCTCTGGTTAGAGGGAAATCACACGGGTCTAGGATTCAATTATGTTACCATCTTGGGAAGGTGGGAAGGGGCGAAGACTCCCCTTCTTCTCAACTACGAAAACAGCACACCCAGGCTGGATGATCACTCCCCCCACCACTGCCAAATTTCAGCACCCTAGGCCTACTCCAGCCTCTCCCATCTTTCTTCTCCATCTATCTCCATCACCACCCCCAACTGCCCCAACAAGGAGTTTAACAGGGAGATAATCTCACCCAAGGCTTTCATTTCCACCGTAACACTTGTCCATTTCAGAAAGCAGAGGGAGCGAACTCGTTTCCAGAGTTTATTGCATTATACATGCGACCAGAACATGCACAGAAAGGACAGGTTGTTGTTGTACTTCTACCAAACCACAGATGCACCACAAGGGAAGGCTACAAGGCATAAGTCGTCAATATTCCATCTCACCAAGGACAATCGCTAAATTCATTTGCGAAAAGATACATTGTAATGTGCTTTTTTAGTCCCCCTCCCCCCAAAGCTTGTGGGTTTTCTTAATCTTTTTTTAAATATATATGTAATTTAAGTACTTTTAAGTACTGGATGTATTCAAAAACGCCATGAGATCATGGACTAACCACACACACACAGACCTTTTGTGTCAGGAAAAACATGAAAAAGTCACATTGCTGGATGGAATGAATGAACTGATGGATGCTGTACAGTTCCAATAAGTTAAGACCCAAATGAAAATGCGCAGTAATAGTTACCCTGCATTACGATGAAAAAAAAATAAATTACACGTGCTAGTTTTTTTTAATATATATATATATACTCATAGGGATTACAGATCACTTGCAGCACGAACAGAATGACCCCAAAGTCACATTCTAGCAGGAAACAAAACAAAACAAAACAAAAAACAAAAGAGCAATGAAGGTTTTTGTTGCCGCCTTCCCAGTCCTCCAGCACTCGGCCCTGGAACGCGGTGCCCCCTCTCCGATCCTGGCCTCCGACGGGCCTGGGACCTAAGAGAAGGTGAGGTTGGCGGTCAGTTCTCGGATCCGGTTCTCTCGGCTCATCTTCTTGAGTTTCATTCGGCGGTTTTGAAACCAAATCTTGACCTGCCTGTCGGTGAGGTTAACGCTCTTACTGATCTCTAGGCGGCGCTCGCGGGTGAGGTACATATTGAACAAGAACTCTTTTTCTAATTCCAGCGTTTGGTGCTTAGTGTAAGGGCACCTCTTCTTTCTGCCACTCTTTGCAGTGAGCCAATTGCTGGTTGGAGTATCAGACTTGATTTCCTCTAACAAAATTAAAGGGAGAAGAAGAAAAAAAAAATCAAGAATTTTTTTTTTCTCAGGCTTTTCAAATGTACCCTTGGCCATGACCCTGCTGGCAGCCAGGCCGCTTTGGGAAATGCTGGTATTAAACATTACTCATATGAGGTGGGCCCTGGAAGGGATTTGTAATTGATGCCAGATTAGTTTAAATGCCCAAAATGACACGATGGGCGGGTACTCTTGCCCTCCGTGTCAGGGTTCTCTCTCTTTCTGTCTCTTTCTCTCTCAACTTTCTGATCTGCACGGAACATTAGTACAATAGTAAACTTTCAGGATCTCCCCAGCAGCATTCTAAGTGGGCAGCTCATAACTGGGCTGGAGTGAAAAAAAGCAAACCAGAGCCTGAACAAGACTACCAATCCCACTGCTGCCTCACATCCCCAAGTCTGCCACTTCTTCCCCACTTTTCCTGCACAGGCGGGGAGCCCCACAACCAGGCTTATAGTGGCCCTTCTCTTTCAAAAGATAACCAAGGAACCGAGTACACCTTCTCCGACCTGCCTGGGCATTGTACTCCCCAGAATTTCTTGCATTCCCATTCCTTCTTGTCCCCACACAAAAGCATTCCCCCCCCCCCCAGAAATGTGGCTCCTTACTGTGGCCCACCTCTGGACACTGGGGGAGAGGCATAGGGACAGGGTTCCTCCTCAAAAAAGCCAGAGCCCCTGGCTCTTTGCCCCAGCTCGGCCCTAAGGCTGGCCCTGCCGGGGTGGGCCCTGCAGATTCCATCCTACCCCCCCTTCAGCCTTTGCCCCTTTTGCAAATGGACTGCAAAGCTTGCGGCACTTTCCCCAGACAAAGCCAAGGTTACCTAACCCCGCAGAGGCTGGGAGCCCTCTTCCCCAGCCCAAGCGCCAACCAGCCCAGTCATTTCGTTCCCATTGCCGCCCCCAAGCTCGCAGGATGCGGGGTGCATACATTTGAACACGAACACGGTGCCTTGGACCACCTTAAAATCATCGTTGGGTGAAAGGCAAAGCTGGGACTGCAAATCTGAGAAGGAGAAAGGAGGTTCTGGGGCCGTGTTTACAAGCCGCAGGTCTCATTTGCCCTCTTTTGTTGCATTTCAGGTCTAGCTCAGGAAAAATAAACCCGGCAAGCCCTTCCTCTGCCCAGGCGCCATCAGCGTGGGGCCAGGACTAGCCAGGAGGGCCAGGGCAGCCGGGGAGAAGCGGGGACCATCTCGAGACTGAGACTGCCCCTCTAAAAGCCAGGAGGAGCAGCACCTGCCAGTCGGCCCCGCCTCAGCTGCCCGGGCTCGACGCTGGGCACCCAGGCGCTCCCTCTCTGCCGGTTCCCGGGCTGCACGCCCCGCTGGGGTGGCAACTTGCTCATACCGACCTTTGCTTTCCTTCTCCTGTACTTCGGGACTGGACACGGAGACCTCAGCCAGGCAGCTCCTTTCTTCCGGAAGGCCGCCCTTGGCCTCGGGGCTCTCCACCTGGGAGACTTTGGTGGGCTCCTGGCCGCTCACGGGCTCGTTCATCTTCTTTTCCATCTGCAGCTGGGCAGCCGAGAGCTGCGGCTTGGCCGCGCCGCGAGGGTTGAGCTGGAGCATGACTGTGGAGCTGCCTTCGGGGCTGTTATTGTACTCTTGGGTTTTCCCGGTGGCGTAGGTCTGACTCAGTCTAAAATATCCAGGGACAGGAACCTCGGGGTTCTCAACGGGACAGGACTCAGGGACCAGCCTCTGGTACGAAGGGACCTCAGCAGAAATGAGTTTGTTGCGCTTATCAGAATACATGCAGCAATTGGATTCTTCCTTAATGTTGGTGGTGAAGGAGCAAGTGGGGACTTGCTGTGTAACAGGTTGCTCTATTCGACAAGATCTGTTCGGGTCTGTCCAACTGTCTACTTGAGGTATATAAGGATGCACATTCATACCCATATTTTGGTGGTTCACTTCTCTTTTGGCCAGAGACGGGAGCAGTCCACAGGTTTGCATTCCATAGGTCCCCATGTCTGCGCTAGGTGGTGGCATGTACATGCTGGCGCTGCTCGAATAAAAACTGTCACTCCTGCAGGCACTGATCAAGGAATCTACTAAAAAAGTATTAGCAGCAGGAGAGCTGTTGGGAAAGGACATTTTGGGGAGGAATTTGAAGAAGAGAGATTGTGTCCTTTGTAGGCTGACATCTCTAGGAAAACATTCCCCGTGTAATTGTGGATGCCTCTGCCGACCACATGACAACCAAGCCAATGAGATTTGAAAATGGCCTTGAGCCGCAGCCTCCTCGCAGGTCACGTGCTCCGGAGCCCGGCCGGCCGGCCGCGTAAGCACGGACAACAGCGACATCTACTACGCGGCCGCGATAGTGCGCGCTGCAGACAACCGGCCCGGCGCTCTCCGGCGCTCTCCGGCGCCCGCCGGCCTCCCCGGGGCTCGCTCCGCCGGCCGGCCCCACTCGGGCCCCCGCCCCGGCCTCCGGGCCCCGCTGGCGGAGGGAAAGGCTCGGCCAGAGGGGCGCCCGGGAGGGAAGCCGGGGCGCCGGGGCGCCAGCGCGCAGGAGCACTGCCCCGCACACACCCGGGCGGACCGCGCCCGGGCGCCGGGGCGCGGGCGCGGGCGCGGGCGGGGCGGGGCGGGGGGGCCCGGTGGCTCACGCTCTCCCGGGCAGCCTGGGAAGGTGAGTCGGCTTCCCCGGGCCCCGAGGCGCCCCACCCCCGGGGGCCACACTGCAGGGCGCGCTCGCCAAGACGCGGCCAAGTCCCCGCGGGGAGCGGAGGCGAGAGGGCGGCGAGGGCTCAGAGGCCAGGCAGCTGGCCAGCCCCGAGCCCCGGCCCCGAGCCCCGAGCCCCGGGCGGCCCTGGCGCTGTCCGGTCCCGCCTCCGGCCCGAGGGGCTGCGGGATCCCGGCCCCTCCGCGCCCCGCGGGGGCTGCGAGCCTTCGGCCCTCGGAGGACCCACACCCCGACCTCTGCGGCCGGGCCGCTGGGAGCTTTCAGCCCGGAGACAATCCCTCGCCAGCAGCTGGCTGTCCTCGAAAGCGTCCCTCCGGTTCACAGCAGGAGAACCACCTCGAGGTTTCCCTCCCTACACACCCTGATAATAATGAGCAGAGAGGAAGGAAGGAAGAGAAAAAAGATTGTTTTTCAAAGAGAGGGGGAAACTCTCGCCCTCGGACTCCAGAAGTTTTAGAAAAATGACTGGGCCGAGTAGGGGAGAGAGAGAGAGAGAGAGATGCAAAGGTGTCATTTGGTTCTTCTGCAAAAAAAAAAAAAAAAAAAAAATGTTTTCCTTTTATGGATTTTGTAAAAGCATTGGTTTCTGACAAGTGCAAGGTACAAAAGGTTGTGGAATTTATTAATACATATTAAGAAGAATCAGGGCGATCAATAAAATTCTCATCTACATTCTTGGGCTACTTGGTAATTTTCTTGCTTCTGAAGGTTTTTAAAGAGTTATACCCGCTGTTGCCACACACGGGAAGATATTTTATTAACAAATCAATCGAGACTTTGTAAAGGATAAGATTAATAGTTAAGATTTAGCATAATGGCGTTCGCTTTATGAATTATTGAAAATTATACTATTGATTTTTCCCCTTCGCTACCAACCAAGAAGGTCAATTTTTGTTTTAACACAAATCGTCAAATAGTAAAAGCTATACTTTTGTCAGGAGTTGAGTTTTATAGTTTTGGACAATTCCTAAAATTATTTGACACCCGTTTGCTTGGGTGAGGGGAGGGAGTAAAAAAAAAAAAAAAGGAATTGGGAGATTCTTGGTCCTCTGTTTCCTTTGGTGACGGAAAGTTCTATAAAGAGGATTTGGTCTGGGGTTGTGGTCGAGCTCATTAAAGAACAACCACCATCACCACCATGGAAACTCAGAGTTTTATGAGAAACTTCTCCAACAACTTCCTTTCTTGTTCTCTGGTTGCAGGCGGGTGAGCCGCCCTTCGGAAGCCCCGGCCTCGGGGCAGCAGCGGGGAGCTTTAACCTTGATTTCCAAAGGCTTGCCCGGGTTGAGGGGCCGGGCCAGGGCACGGGAGCCATCCCCGGGCTTCCCAGATCCCCTTCCCTGCACCCGAGAGACGAAAGGGGCCCCAGAAACCCTGATCGTGAACCAGTTCTCTGTCCGGGAAGGCGTCTGGGCTCTCTTCTCCCCACACTCGCCCTGTCATGGGCTGGCCTTGGATTTCAGGCCCAGGGACTGAACTTGTGGGCAAATTGGGTTTCCGCCTCAGCAGAACATTTCTTTGGAGCCCGATGCTCATTAAAGCGCCTCGGCATTCTGCGGGGGAACCAGGAGCCTGCTCACTCCTTCACAAAAACCTTTTCCAACAAACCCTCTGTCCCCCCTCCCTAAAAGGACTCTCCCCTGGCCTGGTGGAAACAGGCGCTGAACATTATTTTCGGCCTTGGGACCGCTTTGCCTGTCGCCTCGAAGTGCCCTCGCCCAAACAATAACCCCTTTTAAAAAACTCCGCGGTGGCAATGAGACAGACCTTTTAAACCTTTACGCAGCTGTTCAAATACAACATCATTGTCAGGTTAAAAGCCTGGCGCCTCTAGCTGCTCCGGCTGCAGGATGCCGGCCGGCGAAGCCCGAGGTTTAAACATTACCTTTCCGTAGGGGTGGCTGTTTTTAAGCTTGAAGATGGGGGGGGGGGTGGGGCGCGGGTGAGGAAGGCAGGAAAAAAAAAAAAAACAACTTTTGCCTCTGGTCTGCTACAGTCCTGTTCAAAGCTAACAGCCACTGATCAGCACCCCAAAAATGGTTTTATCAGACGGTGGAGATCACGATCCCGGCCCCAGTTAAGCGTGCCCAGGGCTGGACAAAGTGCCCGCTGCACACGCTCTCGGCAGGCGCCCTGACGCCAGCCTGGCGCTCCAGGACGGTCGTCCCTCTGCATCTCAGCCAGGGGAGCTGCCTGGAACTCGGCTGTCCAATTCTCCCTATCCCACTCGTGAGGCAGGACTGTTCAATCTAATCGGGAATTTTATGCCCATCAAAAGCCCTTTCATAATCTTTATTTATACATGAAGAAAACATTCAGGCTAAAACCCAGCCATTCCTCGCGGAGCGGGTAGGTCTGCGGTGAGCCAGTACAAGCAGGATCTGCCTTCCGAATTTGGGGGCCTTTCTGTTTCAACTCTCAGTGGCTTCAGGCTCTCAGTCACCCCGACATTAGATCTGGCTTGAAGTGGGTCTTCTTCATTCACAGAAAATATGTGTATTGCCTATAATTTTGAATCTATTATCACTAAATTCTATTTTATTCTTTCTCAAATATCTGCCTTCAGACCAGTTCCCTGAGGCCAGAGACTCCAATGTTTCAGAGAAATTTTATAATAAAAATGGAGCAAAATAGAAATAATACAAGAGAATGATGTAGACCTGGGAGGATGGAAAGTTTGGCTGAGACTCTAAGGCTAGGATGAAGCAAATGGAATGAAAAGGCAGTGCCTTCCAAGGCCAGCCTGTATTTTGCTTACGAGTATTTAATGTAGCTGCATAGCTGCTGTTTTCGATCATCTTTAGATCAGTTGGAGCAGTTACCATTAATAATAAATCAATATTGCACTATAAAGGAGATGAATATCCATATTTGTACCAAGACCTCCTTCTCCCTGGCACAGCTCTTTTCCGAGAAAAAATTAATAGGGTCGCCTTAGCAAGAAATTAGCATTTGTAATCAAGAAGTGGCCTGCATCTGCGCTCCTCTGTCACCAGGAAGAACAGTGACCCTGGGCCTGAGTAGACCTGAGGACTCCTAGGTTTGCCCTGAATTTGGGCCCTTAGTGGTCTCAGGGCTGTGCCATTCTTTGGGGGCAGAGTGGATGGGGACGAATTTTAAAGGCTGCTTCCCCAGGGAGCCCCTCCAGGTTGCACTGTGCACCTTCCAGCCAATGTGAAAAGAAATCAAGGGGGCAAATGGGCAGGCTGTGGAAGCCACCACCAACCCAGTGAAGAGTCTGTGGGGACGGTGCAAAAGGGCTGGCTGCTGGGGAGCCTTTTTCAGTTACAGACACAAAAGACTCCTACTTGGCGCACTTTCCCTCCACCTCAGGATCGGAGACCTTGGTGACTCAAGAGACATGGCCTCGCTCCTTGAGCCCCACCGGCTCTGAGCAATCAGGAGGGGTCGGGTCTGCAGCCCCCCAAGTCCTGGTCCGATGCTCTGTCCTTCCTCAGGCCCATCTTGGGCGCTGCTGGCAGGAGAGGAACCGCAGACTGCTGAGCACCCGTTGTCTGAGGAAGGCTGCCAGCCAAGGCCAAGGGGCCCTCAGAGGCCACACGCGCCCCTGCTGCACCCGCGGGGAAGAGGAGCACAACGACATCTGGGGAGGAGGGCTCTCTCCCCACCTGGCCTGAGACCCAGGTTAGGCTCTGAGAAATGTCGCTTCATGGCAGCCAAGCAGGACCCGCGGTCAGACAGGCGGGAGCCACGGGGGCCTGTGGGGAGCACCTATGCCTCTGGCTGGCGCCTCACTGGGGGGCTCATGGCGCCCCAGCCTCCACTGACGCCGATGCCAGCTCCCAGGGGTGGGCTCAGGGCCTTTGGTCCGGGGTTTGGAGAAAGGAGACAGAGGCGGCAGAGCCGAGGAGGCCAGCACTGGTTCTGGGGGTTGCCGGCGCTTCACGATGAACTTCGGGCCAGAAGGGACGGCCACCCTCCCTTAGAACCGCCCGCGTCCTGGGGAGCCTCTCTCTTGGACGGAGGATGGTGACACGGGCCCTCCCCAAAGTCCGGGGCTGCGCGGAAGGGGCGTGGGGGGCTGGCAGGGCTGCAGCGAGAAGGCTCTGCCAAGAGCTGGGGCCAAAATCACATTCTGTGCTCCAGTCCCGCAGGCGGCCGCGCAGAGCGGCCGGGCTCCTGTCAAATGCAAAGCTCCGTGGCCTCAAATGCAATCCCCTTTCTAAGCCGCTTTGCCTCGCAGTCCAAACGCTCCCGGGCCGGCCTGCGGCTTCCCGCGGCCGCGCCAGCCCAGCCGGGCCCAGACACCCCAGCTCAGGGTTCCGCCGGCGCCTCTCGCTGCCGGTACCCCCGGGTGCCGGGCATGGCCGGGGTGGGGGGCACTCCCTGGCCCACAACGACCCCCTCGGGCCCGACGCGTCTCATTTTCCCTGAGACCACACCAAGCTAAATTGCCGGCGCCCCGATCTGTCTTAAACAAAAGCCTTTTAATCATCCCCGGCGGTCGGTCGGTACAAGGCGGACCCTGCTTTTGGGGAGGAGCTGGTCCTACCCTCATATCGTTCTCCATACTCAAACCAACAAGAACATTAATTTCCCTCATTGAAACAACTCGCAGTGGCATGACCTATTTCGAAATGTACCTATTAGTCTTTAAAAAAAAAAAAAATCTCTCCTTGACACCACCAGGCTATGGCAAGGTATTCTTTGCAACAGCGTTATCTTGGAGGGGACAACGATTGGGTGATTGTCTGTTTCAGGAATCCGGGTAGCTCCCTTTTCTCTGTCTATACACAAGTTCGCACACCGTGGTTGCTTAGAACAAACAAACAGCAAACAAATACTTAGTGGCCGCCTGTTACTAACGGGCTGAGATTGCCTATTAGAATCACTATTGGAAAGATAGGGTACCGCGGCCTCTGCGCCAGACGCGGCTTCTGGAACGTGAGCACGCCCCCGTGTGGCTCTCCAAGGCCATGCAAACGGGAAATGGTATCTCTTGGTTCGGCTTACCCAAGGTGGTGGACACACAAGCTTGCTACATTTAGACGCAGTTAAAAAAAAAAAAAAAAAAAAAAAGATAGATGGAGAGAGAAAGAAATAAAGCAGTTTTAAGCTCCTGCAACGATCATACTACTAGGGCATTGACATTTTAACGGACGCCCAGAATTCCACACAAAGGAATCCCCTTCCGAACGAAATTATTCGATTGTAGGCTTTGTTTCTCTTGCCATTTTCACCAAAGGTTGAGGGACACTTTGGAAAACAATATAAATATTTTCAGTTTTGTAAAATGAATATTTTCATATTCAAAGAAAGTTCGGTAATTTATCTGACGGGGTAGCATTTTTTTTTTTTCAAATATAGCGAAGCTGTAAATCTGACTAGAGCTTCCTCTTTCAAATGCCTGCTTTTAAAGCCATGGTTTTTCATTAGAGCAAAGGGGATTGCTATCTATGACCCCCCCTCCAAAAAAAAATCCACCTCAGTATATATACCATCTGTATTTAAAAAAAAAAACAAAAACATGCTGGTAGACACTTAAATCTAACCAGTATTTTAAAAAGAAGTCAAGTGCTATTGAATTACACAAATGTTTGAAGGGAAATTAAGGTTATTGATCCTGAAATTAAGGCATTTGCTTAGATTTATGGTGAGCCCCTGATATGATGCTGTGTGGTCATAAATGTATGTGGGGGTCTGGAGGTGTGTAAGCATGTGTGTGTGAGAGTGGGTGGCGGCTGAATATCACAGAAGAACCTTAAGGCGCCTAATTATTCAGAAAGGTTAAAGGTGATGACCTTGACATTTTGGAAGTTCAAAGGCATACACTTATGCACTTATGTTTTTCCTCCCCCCCCCCAAACTTTGGTAATTAAAAAAATTTTGCATTTGGAAATGCATACCTCCTCTGCAGATGCATGGAGTACTGTACATCTTATGGATTTTTTTTTTTTTTTTTTTTTTTTTTACTTTGGGCTTAGAAGAGGTTAAGAGTCATGATTCACTTTACTTTTTTCAGAGGGAGAGATGCTTTTCTCACTCCTACAGTTTATTGCACATTGCGGAAATCTCTTTTGGGCCCACCAGAAGGTGTATAATATAACCCAATTAAGCTGTTTAGAACTTTGGCTTTTATGGTGTTGTCTAGACAGTTCAAGGTTTTGTAAACAGCCTGGCCTGGCCCTGCAACATAAAGTGCAGTTCAGCCCCCACCACATTCTTTAACTTGAAGCGATAAATGCAGTGAGAAGTGGGTCTGCAGCCTCAGGCCCTATTCCAGGGAGGGGTCTTCCCTTCTCTGCCGCATGCCTGCTGTGACACTAGCAAGGATCCCAAGCCCTCTCCCCACTGGTAACTTCCTTTTCAGCAAACCATTATTTTCCATGAAGGTTTCTAATTTTGGCTGCTTTTTTTTTTTTTTTTTTTTTAAGGGACCCTGGCTCCTTGACATCTTGTTAGGAGTAAATTTGGATTTTCTAAAAATTTTTTAAAAATGGTTTTTGTCTTTTCAGAAATTCCAAGTTCACTACACTGGGAATGGGAGGAAGAGACTTCCTTCTTAAGGTTCCTGCTGCCCCAGCCTGATTGCCTGGAGAAAGCAGCCCCAGAATGGCTGGGTTAGATCCTCAGTTCAGAAATTCATCCCTGAAGTGATTTTTAACAAATCAGTGTAGCCTAGAGAGGGTGGGAGAGAGCTACTCTCATTTCAGCAGGATTAAAGAGCATTTCACTTGATTTTCAGTTGCATATGGGAGAAGGTTCTGACCACTAAAATACCCTAATCAGACACTAAACTTCTTTAAAGAGGAAAAAAATCATATAGTGTGTTCAAGCTGCAACCTCCATTTTACTAGAAACCATTTATTCACACAAAACACAGTGACTTATGCCTTGATACGACAGACCAAAGATACATTTCCCAGAGTTTAAATAATCTGCATTCACCAAGGGGGATGGCCGGGTCCCTTAAACTCAGAACAAAAACAAGTGCCTTGCAGCCCAGCGGCCTAACTCTCTACAGATCCCACAGCGTCCCCACGGGGACTCGGAGGGAGGGAGCGAGAACAACAGCACATTGGCGGTAAAATTGTAAAGGGACGTTTGCATTTACCATTTTCCCCTTATTAGGATCCATTCGGCCAAGTCCCCGGCCTCGTCGGCAGGCAGCAGTGGTCGCTGGGAGGTCCCGAGTTGACCGTGGGAAGGAATCGTGGAGTTCCACAGAGAAGAGGCGTCATTAAACCCAAGGACATTGGGCCTGCCGGGGGCAGGCTGGTGGGGAGGTGGGTGGGTGAGTGGGGCTCTGGGAGAGGGGTGCTTCCTGGAGCTCTCAAAATAAGGGGTTTCCAGTGAAATACTGCAGACGGTCTCTGTTCAGTTTCTTTTCTTTCATTCTACGATTCTGGAACCAGATTTTGACTTGCCGGTCAGTGAGGTTGAGCATCCGAGAGAGTTGGAGTCTTTTCTCTTTGTTTATGTACACGTTAAAGAAAAACTCGCGTTCCAGTTCGCGGATCTGGTACTTGGTGTAGGGACAGCGCTTTTTCCGGGACCGCTGGGGGGCCGCTGCAAGGCAAAGAGACCAAGAGGTGAGAGAGGCGGCTGACTGCCCACCCCCGGCCGCCTGCCCGCCGGCCCAGGCCCGCGCGAGGGCCAGGCCTCGGCCCCGCTGGGGACGTCCCCTGCCGCCACTGAAAGGCCCTGCCTGCGTCGTGGGGGATGATATATGGGCGGGCACAGGAGAGAGTGCGGGCGTGGACGTGTGTTCACGCCAGGACACACACACACACACACACACACACACACACACACACACACCCCGTGGCACGGAGGTGGAGAAGCGGAGCGCGAGGCCGGCTCGGAGTTGGAACCCGAAGGGAGAGCAACCCGAGCGCGCCCAGGCATCCGCTCTACTCCAGCCAGCAGCGCGCGTCAGCCAGGGGCTTGGATAAAGTCCAGTTCGAGGATCTCCCCACCCCACCCCCCCTTAAAAGCAGGAGGCTCGAGTGTCCACACTCACAAAGTGGCTTGAAATCTCCCCCCACCTCACTCCAAGCTCTCCAGCACCGCCCCCCCCCCAAACTGGGGCAAAGCTCTCTCCGGCGATTAACGTCCCCTTCGAAGTCTACCTTAAGCCCACCTAAATTGGTTTCCTATCGTAAACACACTTTACAACGGCCCGGGAAATCTTATAGGATGTATAAACCCCCTCGAACGCTTATAAAGTAGCACATAAAACGGCGCGAGCACAGGGAGGCCCCCGCCGCCCCCCCGCGCCGCCGCCCCGGCCCCGCCGCCCACCCCGCGCCGCGCGGGAGCCTACCTGTGCCGCCGCTCTTCTCGGCCCCCGCCTCCCCCGGGGGCCCCTCGCCGTCGCCGCCGCCGCCTTCTGCCGCCCCCTTGGGCTCCGAGCCGGGGGGCGCCTTGGCGCAGGGGCTTGCCCCGCCGCCGCCAGCCGCCGTCTTGGGGTCGCCCTTGTCGGCAGCGCCCTCGGGCTGCGGCGGCGCGGGAGGCGGAGGGGGCTGCGGCCCGGCGAACGGGGGCCCGGGGGCAGCCTCGTAGAACTGGTCGAAGCCCTGCGGCAGGATGCCGTTCCGGCCCACGGCGCTGTAGAAGTTGGAGGCGGCGCCCGCGGGGCCGTGCGGCGGCCCGGGCGCGGCGCACACCGGCTCGGGCGCCTTGAAGAGCACGTCCGGCCGGCGGCCCGCGGGAGGCAGCAGCTCGCGCTGCATGGCCGCCTCCTCGGCCGCCGCCGCCGCCGCCGCCGCCGCCGCGGCCGCCGCGTAGTAGGGAGCGTAGCCCCCGGCGCCGCCGCCGCCGCCCCCGCCGGGGCCGCCCCCGCCGCCGCCGCCCCCCGCGCCGCCGCCGCCGCCGCCGCGGTACGGCCACTTGGCGCGCTCCAGGCCGTAGTCGCGGAAGGCCACCTCGCGCACGGGCTGGACGTGCGGCGCCAGGTTGGAGGAGTAGGGGAAAGTCATCTGGCAGGACGACGGCTGCGACAGGAACGACGGCTTGCTGGCGAAGTCCGACGGGGCCACGTAGTAGGCGCAGCCCGGCAGGTACATGCTGGCTGCGCTCGGGCCGCACTCGTCAAAGTCGTTCATGGCTCCGCGGCGTGCGCGCCGGCGAGCCCCGGGCCGCTCCCCGCGCCGCCAACCTGAGCCATCGATTGCACAAGAGGCTTGGGCCAGGATCAACTAAGCAAAAATCCCCACCGGGCGCTGACGTGCAATTCATCTTGATTGATTCTGGTGGTAATTATGTCACGTGACGCCATGGAGAGAAATGTCCTTATATCTATATCAGCTCTCGCCAACACGCCCCGGGACGGCTCCTGGCGCCGAGACGCGCGCGCGCTGGGGGCGGACCAGTCTCCCTCTCCAGCCCGCGCTCCCCGGGCGCCCCCTGACCGGGCTGAGCCGCAGGCCGGTCACCTGTGCGCCGCCGGCGGCCGCCACTGCTGGGTGCATCTGCCACCGCCCGGCTGGGCCGCCCGCCCGCGCCCGCCCGCCCGCGCCGCTTTAAGTACGCGGACCGAGGCCGGCGGGGAGGAGGAGGGAGGGGGAGGAAGGGGGAGGAAGGGGGAAGGGAAAGGAGCGGAGAGCAGAGGGGGGAGCCCCAGCCCGGGGCATAGGGGACTAGGTGTGAGGTTGTGAGGTTCCCACCCCCACACCCCTTCCTGCAGCCGCTCCCTCCCCCGCGACGCCGCCACCCTCTGCAGCTCGCCGGTCAGGAGCTTGTTGCTTCTTGTTCAAGGGGCGTAATTGCGCCACTCTCGGGGCGCACGGAGCCCTGATTTACATATTTCTTAGCCCTGCGCCTTCAGCGCAGAATAACTTGGTTGATTCTCTCCACTCCTGACCCCCGGAGCGCGAGTGCCAGCCTCGAAAACCCCCACGCCAAAACCGTGCCAGGAGCTCACCCAGGCCAGGCAGGGCCTCGGTGCCCAGTCGGACCTTTCGCCCTCTCTCCTCCGCTCTCTGTTCCCGTCTCTTTTTCTCCTTCCCTCCTTTCCATTCAGTCTTCTCGCTTCTTTCTCGCCTGTCCTCTCTTCTCCCGCTCCCTTCTCGTGTTCCTTCCAGCCTTCTTCCTTCCTCTTCCTTTCCTCTGCCTATCTCTGTCCCCTGATGCTCTCTCTTCCTCTCCCCTAGCTGTGTGCCACCACCCCTGTCCCCTCTCTGCCTTTCCTCTCCCAAAGCTAAAGCAAGGAGGAAGTTCAGACCTCGGAGACGCCCGGTGGCCCTTCTAGAAGCTGGGGGGGTCTGGTGAACAAAAGGATCCGGAGTCCTTCTACTCTAAAGGAGCCTGGCCTCCCACTCCCCACCAGCCCCAGACCAAGTGTGGGCGCCTCCACCCTCCTCACCCTCTCTGCTTTTTGGCCTGGACCGGGACCAGCCCGCCTCACAACCAGCCCCTTCCCTGCGTCGGAGACCCGCCAAGGCCTAGGCATCCACGCCGCCGGCTCTCCCCTGGGCTCCTGCGGTGCCCTTGGGCCCGCATGGTCACTTCGGGGGTGGGGGGGAGCCCCCGGGAGGTCCGTTGGCCCTGGGGAAGGGGCGGAGTGCTCTCAGCAGCTCTTTCCTCCTGGCTTGAGCCTCTCTGCAGCACTTGGCCCTGAGAACCCCCCATCCATGTGCCCCAAGGCCTCACTTTCCTCCAAGGCCGCCGTCTCCCTCTTTCCTAGCCCTGGGGGCCAGGCGAGGCCTGGACTCCCGCCTGCAGGAGAGCCGGCGCTTTCCAAAGCTAAAATCAGTCTCTCGGAAGGAAGCTCCCCAAACCCGAATCCCAGAACCGAGGTCAGGAATCAGCCCTCTCCCCAAGATTCCTCTGCCCAGGCAATCCCCGCACTGGGTTCTGGGCCTCAGCCCTACGCCCAGGGTAGGTGGTGCGGGCTGTGAAGCTGGTTCCCTCCCTGGCCCGCCGCCGCAGTGCCCGTGTGGCCAGCTCTGCCCACCGAGCCGACAGACAGAGAAAGGGCGGGTGATCCGAGCTCATATCTATTTTCTGGCCGCTGTGCCCCCCTTCTCTTTTTCTCCTCCCTCCTCTTCTCCCTCCCACTCTTCCTCCGCCCCCCTCCCACCTCTGCTTTGCTCGGAACACTGCGCAAACAGGTCCGTGGCGAGTGGAGGCCAAGGAGGCTCCCCCGCCCCAGAACTGCCCACCGTCTCGCGCACCCTCCTCCCGCCTGGCACCCGCGCCCAGATCCCCGCTCGCCCCTTTCTCCTCCGAGCAGACCGCCCGCGCACTTATCTGCCTCCCATCTCCATCGCCCGCCCCAGCCTCTCCCTTTCGGGCTCGTGGTCGACGCCCCTGGATCTCTCTCCTAAAATGGCTCCCCGGACACTGCACACTGGCCCTGCGGCAGCTCAGGACCCAGGGCAGCGGCAGCGGCCCCCCCCCCGCCCCCGGCGGGTCTTTACGCATCTGGGAGTGCGCGTAATTCTCGCACCTTCTCTTTGCACAGGGTGGGGCGCAGGCAGCGCGCTGCCCCCAAAGCGGAGCCTGCTGACCGCTGGAGAGGGAAATGGGGAGGACGGAACCATTCAAGTTCAACGACATGGCGATGGCGGCTCGGGCTGGAGCCGCGCTTTGGCGGGGGAGGGCGCGCCATCTGCAGCGGCGCGCGGGTGCACCCGGGAAGGGGCCGCCGACCCCTCTCGGCTCGGCGGCGCGGGCGCCCGCCCCCACGCCCCACCTGGGGCTTCCGTTCCGGGCCCAGCCGGCTTCGGCCTGCGGCCCCCAGCTCCCTCCGCGACCCTCACCCCCAAACCTAAGGAAAAGCGCAGCCCCCCGCCCCGCGCGCCCCGCGAGGACCTACCGTGGAGCCTCCGGCGTTGTGGCCTGGTCCTTGCCCGCGCGGCCCCCGCTCGAAGCGTGCGGAGCGCGTCCGACCCTCCGGCACATCCAGCTGCTCCGCGAGCGCTCGTCTCCGCGCAGCGCCCAGACGCGATGCGGTAATTTCGAGCCACCCAAGATAAGACACTAACTTGACCTTAACTTTGTCAGGGCGCCCCTGGTATCTGGAGAACGTGAACAGACACTGTCTGGCAGCTCTCGTAAAAGCTGACTGGGGAAGGGATTCTGAGTCATTTCATTTATTGCCACTACAGTTCTGCAAGAAGGCTTTTCCTCCCTGCCAAACTTTAATTATTTATGCTCTTTTAGGAAACGAAAGAAGAGGAGAAACGGGAGGGAAAACACCCAGAGCCAGTCCCTTCCCTGCAGAGCCTTCGGAATGGGCTCCCTAAGTCAAGTGACTGGAGAACAAAAATGTGGGGAGATCACCTTTGTCCAAGGACGGTCGGACAGGCGCGGTGCCCCCCCTCCTCCCGAGGGGGGGTGATTGCAGCTGGGAGAGGCGGGGTGAAGAGGCACCCCCCCCCCCCGCAGACATGAATATTTACAACGGTTCCGGATTTCTCCTCCACCCGCCGGCCTCCCGGAAGCCTCCCCAGCCCGCCTCCCTCGGGGAGAGCCCCCAGGCCTTAAGAGTCCCCCGGTCGGCCCTCTGAGCTTGCAGCTGGTTGAATGCCAGCCGAAGCCATTTTTTCTCCTTTAAAACCCTTCTTCTTGGTCAAGAGGCCTGCCTGGACTGCAGCATTTCGGAGGACGCATTTGTCTTTGTGCGAGGGAATGTTGAGCACTCAGATTTCAGCATCATTTCTCTCCGCGTTTGTTTCTTAGGAATTTCGCCGCGGTTCCAAATCCCTGCCAGGACCTTGGCTAGGAAAGGAGAGAGGACACCACCGCCTTTGTATTTGTGCAGATCAGTAAAGGGGACAAATTTGAAAAAACACTGCTGAAGCCCCAACGGACAACCGAGATTTTGCACTTAGAATAATTTCAATCTCTTTGGGGAGTGGTCTCCATGAATTTCTCCTCCCACCCCACATCCCAGGCTAAAGAGAAAAAAACGTGATGATTTAATGGCATACATTGGAAAGAACCGGTCTCTCTCTGTTATCCCAGGGCCTGCGTCTAAGTCCGGTTTCCTAGTCCTTTACCCAGCCCTCTGGACCTATAGTCTGCGTGTGGCCTCCGCCTTTGTTCTGCTGTTTTGGGGGAGAGACCCAGCTCCAGGTACCAATACCTCTCTGAGCCCCATCAGGTGAGAAAACATTCCTGAAGATAGGGCCTCTGCAGCCTCTTGCTTCTTCCCCCACCCCAACCCACCCTGCCCCCCACCGTTATATTTTTCTTAAAGGAACTGTTTAAAAAACATTTTAAAAAATACACATCAAAATGTATTTCAGGAAAGGGGAGTTGGAACCCATGAATACTTGGTATTAGAGATTTAATGGTTTTGCTAATTCTTCCACTTGCTAAAAGCCAGCAATTGTCTAGTTCCCATTTCAAAGCTAGCTGGAAATTGAGATCTGCAAGAGGATGGTGAATACTGAGCAGGTTTTTAACTTTCCCAGCCTCAGCTAAAGGCTCCTAAGGCCTGTGGGGTGCAGAGGCCACATTTCCCAAGGAAGCCTACTGGGCTCCTGGCAGAGATGTCAGTATGGAGGATTTCCAGCGGGCACAGCCTGTTCTAAAGAAGCCTGACCAGGGAGACGTGTTTTGTATTGAAATCTGAGGAGCCTCATATCTTGACAGCAGCCCCCCACCCCCAACAGCAAGCCTTAAAGTTTGAGAATTTAGGCAAAATACAGAAGCCCTGGCCAGCAACAAGCTGAGAGTTCACTTACTGTGGGAGACACACTCAAATCTGCCCACAGTCCCCGCACCTCCCACTCAGATGTTTCATGCACATCTTGTTCATAGGCTTTTATACACCATTTTCTGACCGACTTGGAAGCCATTTTCTCATTTAATGAACAGTCAACACCTGCAGTGAAACCACAATCAGGAAAGAAAAACGAATTTGGTGCCCTCAAATCATTAGGAGGGTATCCGAAACGTTTTGAAAAATTGACATCAGTCCCTTGACACCTTGACTGGGACCTGGATATTTATTTCCACTCAAAACATTTTGATGTATCTGATATATACAAGCTCTTGGGTTGTTGTTGTTGTTGTTGTTTAACAAAATCAAAACAACAGAAACCATGCACAACAACTATTAGATAGCAAAGAAATTGCAATTAGTCAACATAAACTGAGGTCATTTGGGTGGAGGCTTGGGGCTCTCTGTGAGGCGCCCACTCCATATCTTAAGGCCTAGTCCTCCACTGAAAATAAATCACTGGACTTCGGGAAGGAATCTTCAACTCTTTGGCTGTCATACACCTCAGTAGGAGTTGGGGGGCGCTACTTCTCAGAAGGAGAGGGAAAAGGGGCAGGGGTGTTAGAAGGAGCTTGGGGGGGCCTCCCTCAGTTTCACTGAGGGTAAGCCAGGACAACCCAACATATGCAAAACAACTCCGTGTGGCATCAGGAACCCCAGCTTCCAGAAAGCAAGCCCAGCAGGGCTCAGGGCCTTACCGCTCCAGCTCCATCGAGGGAAGCCAGCCATGGCCTCAGAAAAGGCACAGTGGCTGAGGCACAGAAAGGCCCCTGGTGGAGTTGTCCGGTGGTGAAAAGGGTAAGAGAAGGGAACTTCTCTCTATTTGGTCAGAGCAGTGACCAGGGGCTGAGAATTTGAGGGGCCTCCTTCTTTGCCCCCTGACTGGTGGAGGAGCTTTCACATCTCCAAACGGTGGCCCATTATCCTAATTCAAGAAAGACATGTCTACACCTCTACCCACCTCAACAGGGAGGTCATATTTACAGCTGGAATGTAGGACACCCCTCTCCTTGCTCACTGCCTTCTCCTCCCCTGGATATTTTTCCCACCTCCTAGTGCAACCCAGCCTCAAAGCAGATTAGCAGCTGTCCTCACCAGAGCTGAGTCCAATTACGGAGTGCAGGGCTCTGGCTTAGACATGTGTGAGGAGACAGGAGAAGTAGGAGAATTTTACCAGTCCTATCTAGAGATGGCAGTTCGCTAGGTCCTGGAGCCTCCGCCTCCCTGCCCCAATCCCTGGGAAGGAAGTATCCACCCCATTCTGTCCAGCTGGAAGGGCCAGCCCAGCCCCAACTCCGAGGTATCTTCGAATTTGTCCGGCCACACCGTCCTTCCTCTCCCCTCTCCTCCCAAAGTCTGAATATCCAGGGTGGCTTTTGTCCTCCCAAATCAGCCAGGGCAGACAGGAGGGGGGCGGTGCCCTTTCCTTTCTCCAGAGCCAAGTTTCTGGCTTTGCTACAGGGGGCTTTGGCGGCAAAGAGACCCAACTGTGCCTGCAGCCCTTTCCTACTTCTTAGAAGGACTTCCCAAATTCAGTTCCACTCTGAGCTCTAGAGAGGTGCCTGCTAAATTCAAAAAGGGCTGGGAGAAGAGGAAAGGGAGTCTAGGTGGAAGCAGAAATCCAAGTACAAGGGTGCTAGGGTGAGCCGCCATATAAATACCCCAGAGGAGAGCTAGGACAGGTGACCCCAGGCCCCCACTCAGGAAGCCCCAAGGCCAAGGTTATACTGCAACTTCTGCAGGCTCCTCCCAGAGAGTGGGAAGCGCAGAGGCCCAACTGGCCAGGTCTCCAAGTCCTCTGCTGGCTTCTGGGGCTGCAGACTGAGCGGGAGGGTACTTGGGACGGAGGAGCGAAACGGCGCGGACAGAAAAGCCCCCAGTCCCGGCTCTTCCGTCACGCCAGGCCTCGGCCGGCCTTAAAGGGCAGGCCTGGCCAGCCGCGGCCACGCGGGGGGTTAGTACAGCGCCAGCGCCTGCTCGCGCAGGACCACGCGCTTCTTTTTCATACGCCGATTCTGGAACCAGATTTTGACCTGCTGGTCGCTGAGGTTCAGCCTGTTGGACAATTCCTTGCGCTTCTGGCGGTTGATGAATTCGTTGAGGAGGAATTCGTTCTCCAGCTCCGCGATCTGCTGCTTGGTGTAGGGTTTCCGCTTCTTGCGGGTCCTCCCTGGGGCCGCCCCCCACGGCAGGCCTGCAACACAGCCCCAACCCGAGTCAGCCTGTCGCCTGCCCGCACCCAGCGGCTCCCTCCCCCTGCACACTGTCCCCTGCACCCACCCCTGGCCACCCAGCCCAGCCCAAACTGGCCCAGGGAGCGTGGCCACCGTTTACCGTCGGGCAGCGAAGGTCGCAGGCAGGAGGCGACGCCCGCCGCCTGCACTGTCATGTTCAAGTTGAGCGGGCCCTTGGCGTCGTCCTTGAAGCCGGCAGCGCAGGGGGGCCCCTCGAGCAGGGCCGCAGAGCCGGCTGCCGCGCGGCCCACGCCCGCGTAGTCGTACTTGGCGGCCTTGAGAGCAGCGGCCGCGGGGGCCAGGCCAGATTCGGGGACGAAGGGCGGCCGCGCCCGGCCACGCTCCTCCGGCCCGGGAGCCACATCGGGCGCATAGAATTTGGCCTGCTCTTCGGGTCCGTCCTTGGCGCCCAGGGGCTGTAGGCCAAGCGGGCCGGAACCGGCCAGGTAGGGCTGCGAGAAGCTGCCGAAGGCGGTGGCCGCGGCAGGCTGCGCTGGGGCGCAGGAGGCGGGCGCGGTGGCCCAGGGCAGCGCGCCTCGCGGGTATGAGATGGGGGGGAGCGCGGCCAGCTGGCCGCCATTCGGCCGCAGGTTGGAGAAGTAGAAGGAGTCAGGCGACTGCAGATTCAGAAGCGAGCCCACGTAGCCCGCTCTGTAGAGACTGCGCTCGCACATCTCCAACAAAGGGCTTCGGCTGCGCTCGCAGCAGTATTTAGTTACAACCGGGAATAAGAGGACAGGCTCAGACGATTGGACGAAACTTTGCCTGCAGGTTCTTCAAAGCCGGTCATTTCAGCACCGCCTACATCCCCCGACCCGTTTCCCCCCCTTCAGGGTATTATGATAACACCCGCAATATTCGATGGCGAAGGACGAGGCTGCCAGTCAGAACCCAAGAGCGTTGAGTGAAGGTGAAGCCACTGGGAGTTTCCGGGCTCAGCTTCTGGAGCTGGGGACATTGGGTGCCTTTGCCCGAGTGTCCCTTGGGATCCTTCTTGGTCTTGGTTAGCTTTGCACTCCCCTTCTCCACCGGCTACCTGGGCCAGGCTTGCTTCCACCAGCTTTAAGTTGCAGCTAAGGCCTTCTCCAGCACTGTGTACCTCTAGGCTTGTACGGAGAGCCCACCGTGTGGTGGGGCCACGGGCTGTGTCCCCTAGGCCTGAGCAATGCTACTCCTGCGCCGATTCCTCCCCACCCCGTCACCCTGGAGAGGACTCTGCACTAGTGGTCTAGCAGCGGAGCCCCCCACACTGCCTGGACCCGGCACAGTCCAAGAAGTTTGCTGATGGAGGAGGAAGGCATCACAAACTCTGCCCAGGCTTGGCTGCCAGGAAGGCGCTTTCACACCAACTCTGGTGTGCTTCTCCATGGCCAAGCCTTCGGCTCCCAGGAAAGCTGCGGCCGTCCAGGTCCATGGAGAATGCTGGCCCCGGGAAGGGGCAGCTGGATTGGCCAACCGTGGCCAAAGGCTACATTCCTTTTATCGCCAGGAGTCACCTTGGCGACTACGTCCTGCCAACCACAACTCCAAGCTGTTGGACTCCTCTGCAGTGGGCAGAGCAGGACGAGAGCTCCCGGGACCCGGTGTGGAAGGACGGAAGAGCCAGAGTCATTCGGGAAGAGCGGGGCACACCGAGGCAGCAGGCTAGCGGGGACGGCCGCTTCGGGTTCCGGAGGACAGGGACGCCGCTGGGGCCGCTCTCCGTCGCCGGCAGCAGTGCGGCGGCCTCCGGTTTAGTTTGGCCAAGGGGGCTCTGGGTCCTCCTCTCCCGCCTCTGTCCCAAGAACCCCAGCGACCGCGTGACTGGCGCCCGCCCCAACCTGCAGCCCGCCTCGCCGGTCCCGAGCCAAGCTGGAATTGGTTAGACCGCCAGCTCGGCGCGGAGACCACACAGGCGCCGCCGGAGGGCAAGGCTGACCACCGCGCTGCGACTTTATTGTGTGAGTTATGGCGACCAATTGGGCGGCTCTGGGGAACGCCGTCGGTCTCTTCCTCCCGCTCGAGGGCGGGGGCAGGGGGTGGGGATGGGGATGTCCGGGACTCCTCGGGGTTCTGTCGGGCTTTCCTTGGGAGCTCAGACCTACAGACCAGGACTCCCCTCCTCGTCCTTGGGGTTGGGGGGTGTAGGCAAAAGCTGCGACCTCAGTTCCTAAGGATTTAGGGGATCCAGGCTCTCATTGGGGGAAACGCTCCCCGTTTTCCAGGGGCTACCGCCTCCCCAGGGATCCCCGCAGGCTCCCGCGGCCTCAGCACACAGCGATGCTCGGTACTTCCAAGTGCAGGGGTGTCTCCTCCGGACCCCGAGGCAGCCGCACAGCTGCAGCTTACCCCTGGGGACTAGAGATGTAAAGGAACTAAGTGAAAACCAGGCGAGACCAACTCGACTCCCTCCCTTTCTGCTTGGCTCAGTGGTGCCCAGGCGCCCCACCTCAGCGCCCGGATTTAGGATTTCCGAGGTCCGGCAGGCAGAGCTGTGCGCTGGGAGCTGGGGGCGGGGGCGGGGGCGGGGGCGGCGGGGCGGGGCGGGGCCGGGCGGGACGGGGCGGGAGGCTTGGCTGCAGAGCTGGGGGGAATATTCGGGAGAGGATCTGGCCGCGGAGCTGAGCCGCGAGCTCTGCCAATGCCGCCGACCGCCCAGGAGATGGCGAGCGAGCTCCACGCCTGGCGCCGCGCCGCCGCACGGTCAAGATCAACAGTGAAGGGCGGCACAGCCGGCCCGGGGTCGCCAGCCCGCGCGGTCACGGCCCGCTGCCAGGCCCCGCCGAGCGTCCCTGGAAGCCGGAGATCGTGGCCGCACGGCTGGCCGGGACAGCGGGGCCAGAGGCGGCCGGCAGGCTGCCAGACCCGGGCAAGCGTCGCGGCCGCCCCTTTGTCTGGCGGTGCGTCCGGGCCGCAAAGCCTCCCTCGCTCCGCTCACGCGGACGCGCGCGGGCCTCGAGTCCCCAGCGGCGGCGCCCGGAACCCGCCGGGCCCCGGAGGCGCCCTCCGCGCGGCCTCGCAGCCTCCACCCGAAGGAAAGGCCGCTCTGCCGAGCCCCCTTCGCCCTGGCGCCCCCGGGCCTCCCGCCCGCGCCCCGGCCACCCACCGGCCCCTCCACTCCCTCCCAATTCGGAGTACAAAAGGAATGCACATAAATAGCAAAGTCTTCATCTGTTACTGATTTAGCCATCAATTCAAATTCCACCGGAGAGCATTGGAGCAGTTTTGATCTTCAGCAAAACTCCCATTTCTCTTAGGCGGAGGGGAGCTGACCCGCAAGCCTCAGATGGAGGGGAAAGCCTCGAGGCCGCCCCCGGCCGCCGGGAAACCCTTAGAAGTGGGACCTGGGAATGGAGTGCGGCTCCGGAGTCCGGAATTTACGGAGAAAAGGGGGGGACGTGAGGTTGGAAAAAGAAGGGAAAACAGGCCCGTTTCACATGAAAGCCCATCTCGTGAGGAAAACGGAGAAAATGTTAGAAACGCTTCCAGAAAGTGGAAGGTCGGGGTCGATGTGTCCCCATTTTCAGGGGTTATTGCTTCTCCAGGTGGAATCATAGCCCGTTCTGTCCCTTTCTCTCTCTCTGTCTCTCTGACTCTGTCTCTCTCTCTCTGTGTCTCTGTCTCTATCTTTTAGTTAAAAACGAAGTTGGCGGCGCACAGGCAACCATCGGTGCAAGACAGGAGAGACCTCAAGCCGGGCCAGAGAAAACGAAAGTAGCTCTGGCCCTTGGGTCTCTGCGCTTCCTCCGCAGATGCACAAGGGAGCCCCCCCGGGAGAAGAGTTTACATACAGTGTGAAGTTTTAAACACGCGTATTTAACTTACACACCAAAAAGTTAGCAAGCGCTAAATGCATTCGTGCCTGGGCGCCTACGACCATGAGGCACCCAGTTCCTCAGCGGCCATTGCCCCGAGTGGCCAAAAGGCCTCGAAAAGAAAGTTCATGGTGCCTAAAAACTGCGCCTCGAGGTTTAGGGTGTGTAATTATGGTTTCAGTCCTCAGATGCTGTTTGGAGGCTGCTCGGAGAAGGCGATAAGGGATCAGCCTGAGATGTTTCTTTTTCAACTGCCAAATATGGCTATGTCTAATTTCAAGACCTTCCAAGAGTAGATATTTATAACCGTCTTTCTAGGAAGAACACCTTCAAGCGAGCACAATTTCGTATACCCAGACACAAACATACATGTTGATTTAAAAAAAAAAATAAAGCTATTTGAATAAAGTGATAATATTGAAAGAGAAGTAAAATTTTATTGGAGATGTTTTTTTTGTCTGGTAAAAAATACCATTTTAGACACCACAAATTATATTCTCATTTAAAGACATCACTACTTATGTTAAAGCCACAGGGAAAAGGGCAGAGACGGGTGGCGGAAATGGAGTGGAGGCTTCAGAGAGTAGAACTGGAGTTGAGGTTTCCTTCATCTATAGGGAACATTGTAATGTTCAGGACAACAAGATTTTATAATAAATAAGAACACGAGAGGTAACACAAGCTTGGAAAAAGAAAACAAATATAGAAAGACACAGAGGAAACAAGAGAGTTCTGTTTATTTGCATCTCCCTAGGAATAAAAAAAAAATGATTTTTAAATGCCTGAAGCACTGCACACATATCCCAGCTCACAGACATTGCATCTACAAAAATAATCTCTCAGTTGTATAAATATGCAGCACTTTAAAAGTAATTATTTGTCATCACTTTTAGAAACATCTTTTTTTTTTAAATCTTGAACTTTAGAGCTCCACATTTTTCATATTTGTTAGCTGTTTTAAAACAAAAGGCTCAATACATTTGTTCAGACAGTCAAGTTCTTCATTGGGTTCTGGATTAAAGTTTCCACCCATGGCCACATTGATTCAGTCTCTTTCAGGGGACCGACGAGATCCCCTCAATTCTAGTCCCACAGACCCAAGGTCAAGGAGAAGGTGTGCATTTATCCCTCCACGGATCACTCTCACAATTGCAGCCATTTAAATATCTGCATCGAGAGCTGGGGAAATGAAGGCATCCATGAGGACACATTATTTTCAAATTAAAGATTATAAAAGCACAAATCGACAAGGTATACTAAACATATATAACTACAACAGCAAATGAAAGACCCAAAGTAGGAAAGATTGTCTTCATTCCAAGATTGATACAAACCCTATTTAATAAGGTAGCTCCTTTTAAAGCCATCACAGTACCTCCAGCGGCCTGTTTTTAGACTTTCCCAGTGACCCTAGAGCACTGCCTGCCCAGAGCTGTTTCCACTTGCCTCAGGGTGACTGCTGAGAGCTAATGATTAAATTGCCCAATCACAGGATATGAATGACTGCAAATTGTACTTTCCTAATAGATTATGAAGATAATCAGTGCTGGAAACAGGCATATGAAGTGACTCAAGAAAATAAGACCCTAAAATCATAATGGCACTTCTGAAATTCTTGTGTGTGTGTGTGTGTGTGTGTGTGTGGAGGGGAGGATTATTAAAAAAAAATACTTCAAGTCCTTTATACTGGCCTGGAGGGAGAAACAGAACATTAAAAACATCATTTAAAAAAAAAAACCTAGACAAGAACAAAATCAATAATAAACAAGTAAGAAACAGAACTACAAAGTCAGGTTGGGCAGCAAAAGGTTTTAGAGCCAGATAAGGGGAAGAAAGAAAGACAATTCACAAAATTTGCCATCATTGGCAGGGAGATGGGGGGAATTAAATACATATTCAAGTCTTTCCAAAGGTCTTTTGGAGACAACTGAAAGCATTTAAACTCTCTCTGGCCAATCTGGTCCACATCAAGAGACAGTGTCTTTGAGCTTGGAGACGATTTTCTTGTCCTTCACTCTTCGGTTCTGAAACCAAATGGTCACTTGTCTCTCGGATAGGTTCGTGGCAGCCGAGATCCGCCGCCGCTTGTCCTTGTTAATGAACTTGTTAATGGCATACTCGTTCTCCAGTTCTTTGAGCTGCAGTTTGGTGTAGGGCACCCTCTTCTTCCTCCCCCGACGGTAGACACACATGTCTGGCTGATTTAGAGCCACATCCCCTGGTATAAAAAACAGCATGAAAAAAATTAGACCAGGGTTCCTGGAGCACCACTGGGGGCCGTGTATGTACGTTTGGAAGGAGTATGGGGAATAAAGAAAACCAGGCTGTTTGCATTTTATTATTATTTACACAGACATATTATTTACACATTATTAAAGAAAGATTATTTACACTTCAAAGTGAAGGCCATTTGATGGATCGTCATGGTTTCTCAAACCAGCATCTTAACAAGCCTTCACTTTTATGGCATGGTTATTGAGGACAGTTTTTTTTTTTTTTTTTTTTTATTGAGGACAGTTACAAGGACAGTTTCTGCAAATGCTGGTTGCACACATACACATGCAAACATACGCAGACTTTAAAAAAAATTCAAGGTTTTTTTTGTTGTTGTTGTTGTTCAAGCTTCCATTTTTTGTGTTCCAGTGTTTGGAATTCGTGAGCTCTCAGAAGCTTTAGTGGTGACCCTGGGGCAGTCATAGCCTTCAAAAGTGGGACCCAACTCTGTGACACCTCTTCGGGAAGGAGGGGCCAAGGCCCGAGCCAAGGGCACGCAAACACCCTCAACTGGAGGCGGAAAAACAGGCTTGTGCCTGCACGCGACATGAAAAGGGTTGTGAGAAGGACAGTTTAGCTCCAAGGAGAGCGGTGCAGATTCCAGGCAAACTCTCGGAACGTTCCATCAGGTTAAGCCTGGCTGGGCGAGGAGGACGAGCGCCGCTGCCAAGTAGGGACCTACGCTCCTAGAGCTTTCTTTCCCTTCTCTCCCTCCCTCTCTCTGTCCCTCTTCCCTCCCCCCTCTCCCTCCCTCCTGGCCTCCCCGACCCCCACCCCAGCGCCCCTACCTGGGAAGGATGATTTCCAGAAGTGGGAGCCCTGCGGCTGGTCCTTGGCGCAGTACACCTGGCTGTTCCAGCCGTTGGCCAGCGTCCAGGACTGGTAGCCCTCCATGGAGATGTACGCCTCGTGCCGGGGCTCCCCGGAGCCGAAGGTGGACACCATGTCGATGTAGCCCGGCACGTGCTGGTAGGGGCTCGTGTAGCCCTGGTAGAAGGACACCTCCTTGGCTCTCGCGGGCACCTCGTTGGCCGGGACGCTGCTGCTGGCCAGGCCCGACACGTCCATGTACTTCTCCACCGGGAAGCCCCCCAGCGAGGCGTGCGGCGACGACTTGAGGGCGTTCTGCTGTAAGCCCACGCCGTGCGACATGCGGCAGCTGTAGTAGCCGTTGCCGAAGTGGTAGCCGTAGCCCAGGGCCGGGGCGCCCGGGGGCGCTGCAGCGGCCGCGCCGGGCGCCGGGCACTCTTTGGCCGCGGGAGCCTCGGGGCGCGCGGCGACCACGGCCGAGGACGACGCCGCCGCGGCGGAGCCCGCGCGCTCCGAGGCCCCGGGGTACGCGAAGCCCGAGGCCGCCGCGGCCGCCGCCGCCGCCGCCGCCGCGGCCGCCGCTCGCCCGGAGTGGGTCCCGGCGAACACTGGCGCCGAGAGGAAGCCGCGGCACTGGCCCGGCGCCGCCGCCGCCGCCGCCGCCGCCGCCGAGGAGGAGGAGGAGGAGGCGGGGGCCGCCCCTGCGGCCCCGGCGTCCGCCCGCAGCCCGTCCATGTCCCAGGTCGCGGCGCGGCTCATGGCCCGGCCCGGCCCGGCCCCGGCCCCGGCCCCGGCCCCGCGCAGGACACCATGGCGCGGCGCGCTTCCTCCCTCCTCGCCTTCCTCTCCCGTCCTCTGGCTCCCGCCCTCTTCCTCTCGCCCTCGCTCCCTCCGCGAGCCTCCCGCCTCCCGCCCGCCCGCCCGCCCGCCCTCCAACAGGTTAGCTCATCGCGGGACGTTTATAAAAACGAAGTTCAGGTTGGGAGGGGGCCTGGGCCGGTCGGGGGGCCTCCTCCCTCCCCGAGGGCTCCCGCTCGGGGCCGCGCCATT
Source organism: Vulpes lagopus (assembly GCF_018345385.1). NCBI lineage: Eukaryota > Metazoa > Chordata > Mammalia > Carnivora > Canidae > Vulpes > Vulpes lagopus. The sequence goes on along the minus strand of NC_054834.1, from coordinate 99,310,311 downwards.
GGCTGCGCGGGGCCACGTGGGGGTGGGGGCGCGGGAGAGCCTGGCTCGCGGCCCGGGCCCCGCCGGACCCACCCACCCGGGCCCCTGCCCTTCCCAGCCCCCGGCGCAGCCCGCCGCCCCTTCCCGCCCTCCCCGGACCCGGGCGGTTGCGCCGCAGCCGGCCCCCGCGAGCTGATTGCGCGACCGCCCATCCGAGGCCCAGTCTGCGACCGAGACGCGCGCCGAGGCCTGCGCCTTGTTCCGGCCACCGCTGGCTTTGCCACCTCTGCTCGGGTCCCCGGGCCGCGCAGCCAAACGAAGGCGCGGGACGGCGAGGGTCAGAGGGCTGAGAAGACAGACGGACGTCCGGTGCCGTCCCGCAGTCCCTTGGACGAGCTGACCCGGACCGCGAGCCCGAGGGGCGGATCCCCCACCGCGAGCACAGCTACGGGGCAGGGGCGGATCACGCAGGTTGTCAGAGGGGATCGTCCGGCTTGGGAGCAGCTGGAGCAGCACGCTCCGCGCTCCGTGCTCCGTGCTCCGCGCTCCGTGCTCCGTGCTCCGTGCTCCGCGCTCCGTGCTCCGCGCTCCGCGCTCCCTGCTCACGCGCACACGCACACGCACACGCACACCTCCACCAGGGGAATGCCACCCTGCGCCCCCGGGGCCGCGACCGAGGCTTACAAGCAAGTCAAGAAGAAGGCAAGACGCGGCCATGGCGCGGCCAACCTGACGATCTGCCCCAGCGAGAAAACTCCTGACGCCCGGTCCGCACTACTCGCCCCTACTGCCCAGGCCAACCCGGAGTCGCCCCCCCCCCCCGAACCGGGCTCCACTGGGCTCCCCAGCCCTGGCGCGGACTCCCCCGGCCCGCCGAGGAGCCGGTGGAGGGCACCTGGAGAAAGCCGCTCGGCTGCCCTCCACGAAACTTCTGCGCCTCCCCTGCAGCCCCAGTGCCTCTTGCATTTTGCAGCCACCACCCACCCCCGCCCATTACTCACACCAATTAACTGAAAACTTCACTTTCCCAGGGACCTTTGTTTCGCTTTCTTTTCCAAGCTGCCAACTGCAGAGAACTGAGAGGGGGGCAAATTATAAGAGGATGGGGTTTTTTTCCCCCCAAGTCAAGTTGGGGCTCCAGATAGGAGCAGCCCTGAGCAACTGAGTCTGGACTCTCAAGGGACAGAGTGGGCTCTTGGTGTCAAGCATCGCAGCCCTGACGTGATTCATCCCTCCGTGCCATTTCTCAGCCACAGAGCCCCAGCCCACCACCCTCCATGTTAGCCATCAGTGGGGAGCTAGTGTGTCCAGCGGTAAATTGAAGGCTCCCCCTTAGGAGCAGCATTCCATCTGAGCAGTCGAAGGTGCTGCGGTGGGTGCGGGAGCCCTCAGAGGGAGCCTATTCGGTTCTGTAGCATCAACTCCCCAGGCCGGCCCATCTCCAAGAAAATCGCTCCCCTGAGCCTGTGATTGGTGAAGCCAGCTTGTCACCCAGCCCTGCCATTCCTGGACCCAAGACATGACTGGATGGGGCGACTAAAAAAGCCAAGGAGGCCCTCCCGGGCCTGGCCTGGCATTGCAGGGTGGGCTGCTGGTGTTGAGAGTGTTGACACGCAAAACCCAGTAACCATAAAAGGCTCAAATAAAGGGGAAAGTTATGAGAGGGGTGCTGGAAAGGAAAAGCAGGGGAATTTGACCTTTTTGAAGTCCTAGATGTGTTCATGATCAAATTTAAGTCAGAGGGGCCTGAGCCTTTGCAGAAAAATCATAAGGAATAGAGGTTTGCTGGTGAGAACAATTTTGGCTACCTGAAAGAAAGGGGCAAAAGTTAGTAACGAAAGCTGAATCGGCTTTTAAAAACACCAGCCGGGGGCCAGGTGACAGAGTTGCTGACTTTCTGGAAGAGTTTGGCTAGGTCCTCTTTACCTAACAATTTCGGTACCAAACCAATCTTGTAATGCCTGAAACACTCCTATGCTTCCTTTTTCTCCCTTGCTTTTTTGCAAAAAGGGAAAATACATAGTTAAAAATTTTTTCCGTGGCCTCAAAAAGCAAATTCGTTGAAATAATTTCTAAGAAGTAACTGGAACCAATGAACTTTCAGTCTTTTAAAACTAAAAGACTGTGGTTTCCCTCCACCAGAGACTTCTGTGCCATTTTCTCTCTGATAAATAGATTTTAATAGCTGATGATATGCCAAAAAATGAAGAAAATGAAATTAAGCTAGGAAGAATTGGTCAGGTTTTGCTGAGTTGAGACAGCCCTTCAATTGTGGCTTAATTTTGCAGCATTAAAATTAAGTTGTGCAGGACTGGGAGGAAAGTTTGAGTTAATGCTCTAGTTGAGAGACACTTCTGAATGATGGCCCTGTCTCCAGTTGCCCTGTGGGACTCGCACAGGACTTGGGGTTTCTCTGCCCATCCTAGCAGATGTTCAGAGATGAGAGAGGTTCTGAGCACTAAAGAGCATTGCCTCTTGCTATCCTGCCGCTGAACCTGCTTCCAGTACAGCCTTCCGGGTCCTGGCCCTGGGGCAGGGAATTCCCCCTGGGAAAGAGCTTCAGACTGGACCCTATGAGGGCTCCTAAACCCAGCACCCCAAGGGCAGCCGCTGCTATTGGATCATAGGGCTGTGGCTGAGTACCAGGCAAAGTCAGGGCTGCTCTGTTTATGAACTAATAAGACACATAGTTTATAAGCCAAGGGTGGTAGGTGGTGGAGGAATTTTGAGGCTGAATTTGCGGAAACATTTCATTTAGTTTGTGTACCCTGCATCCGAATTGATTTTAGGTTTAAACTCAATGGGAATAATTTTCTTTAACTGGTCAGGAGCACAGACTGAACCCTGTGGGTGTATTTTGTTGGAGCTTTAACAACACAGGCATAATCTTGGTTAAATGAAAATCTTTTGCAACCAGACAGAAATGTTTCCAAACACTGATGTGTTATTCAGTGAAACCAGTTTGGTCACATTTCCTGATTTAGGTGAGAAACCCCTCATTGCCCAAAGTCTTATTGAGAAGAGGGGGGGAAGGGACACGCCTGGGTGGCTCAGCGGTTAAGCGCCTGCCTTCAGCTCAGGGCATGATCCTGGAGTCCCAGGATCGAGTCCCACACCGGGCTCCCTGCAGGAGCCTCCTTCTCCCTCTACCTGTGTATTTGCTTCTCTCTCTGTCTCACGTGAATAAATAAATAAAACCTTTAAGAAAAGAGAGAGAGAGAAGAAGAAGGGGGCAGGGAGACAGAGAGAGAGAGAGAGAGAGACCAGCTCTACCCTTCTTTCCCATCATTTGCTCTCCTCTCTCCTCTCTCTCTCCATAGGCACCCTTTTTGGGAATAAATAATGTTCTGAAAGTCACACCCTCTGTTGTCCTCCTCTTGTAAATGATCTTTTGAATCCTGTCCTTGTCCTGGGCTGGGGAATGGGTGGATGAAGTCTGAGATTTAGATTTACTGAAGAACCTAAGTTCCTCTGCTTGCCAAAACAGCAATGAGATCAATTAACCACGTAATCAGTGGCCATTACGGCCGGACAACAATTAAAAACTCCTATCAGAGTGGGGTGCTGGGAATTCCTTTGAAAGTGTTTTCCTTGATGGCCACACCAGGAAGTGCAGGACACCCTCCTAATTAACTTGTAAGAAGTAAAAAATTAAGTGTAGAAATAAAGTCTTAATTCCAAAATAAAGCCTTAAATACAGCGGACCTGGCTCAACAGTGTTCTTAACCAAATCTGTGCCCTGCCAACTTTGAAGCTGATTTTCCCTCTGTAGGCAATACCCAGTTTTCTTCAGGTTGGAAATCTAAAAGAAAATTAAAAGCAGCAAACCTACGTACGGTAAAGAAAGGGGTCTCTAGCGAAAGCCAGATGCTGGAATCCTCAGTCTGGGCACTTTCTAGGTCCGGAGATGGAATGGAGATGTATTCCATTCGGATTTGACAACTCAATTAGGCTTTATTAAATGTAAATTGTCTGCAACGACAACAACAACAAAACACTCTCTAAACCCCAAATGCTATTTAGTGAATCCAGGTTTGCCTCCCGCAGGGCACTGGGGCCCCTGTTTGGGATGGAGAGAACTCCAGTCCTGGTGAGAATTAAACCCAGTAGGAGTCTTCCCTCTTAGAGAAGCACTAATCTCACGGAGAAGGGGGTGCTGGAAGACTGTAGTAACTTGTTGCTCCCCCCTCCCAGCAAAGCAAGAGCTGGGACTGCAAATGATTTTCTGCTGTTTTGTCTCATGTCCCAAGGTGTAGGGCTGTCCTTGGTATAGGAAGAAGCAGACACTTCTCTAGCAACGTCACTGTTGACTGAAGTCCAGTAAGTGCTCACTTTGTTGGCCTTTGGAAATGAAAGAAAATATACATGTTCCTCTTTCTCCCCACCTTCTCTCTCTCCCTCTCCCTGTCTCTGTCTCTCTGTCTCTCTCCATTCCGCAGAGCCCTTGGTCTCTTTGAGGAATCCACCCTGGACACCAGCAGGGAGAAAGGGTGAAGGTTAGGGAAATGCCCAACCACGAAGGTAGGCGGTGTGTGTGTGTGCGCGCGTGTGGAGCGGCGGGGGGGGGGGCGCGAAGGGGGTGCGGCGCAGAGGCGAGCGGTCGGTCGGGCGGTTCGCGGCTGGGCAGCGCGCAGTTCCCCAGGCCTGGCGCTAGATGTCCCTGCAAGTTTTCCTGTCGCTCGGAGGGCGCACAAGCTTCAGGCAGGCAGTGGGGCCGGGTAGCTCCGGAGTCCAGGGAGAAAGCACCCCCCCTCCCCCACCCAGGGCCGTCCCAGGTCGGGTGCGCCACTGGGAAGGAGGAGAACTGGAAGCAGCCAGAGGGACTAGAGAGGCGCGAAGACGGCCACCCTGAGGATGGCCGCAAGAAGGTGCCACGACGGGGTCCAGCCTGAGTCGCCAAGCCGGCGGCTCCTTCCTCAGCCTATAAACCGAAACCTCCAAGCCGTAAGCCGTGCGGGACTGCATTTACCCTAAAGAAAATGTACCGGGGGTTGGAAGCCCAGGCTTCAGCGGCTCTGCTTGTCCCTCTGCACCCAGGCGGCCCCGGGCCTCGAGCGAGCTTGCATCCGGAGGCGGGGATGCGGGCCCGCGGCCTTGGGGCCCGCCTGGCCGGGAGCCTGCGGCGCGGGAGACCGCAGCCAGGCCCGGGCGGCCGCGGGGCTGTTACAGCTCCCACCTCACCGGCGCCCCACCCCGTGGGCGGCCTGGACACATTTTTTTATTACATTCAGTCGAAGGCCAAAAGTGTTTACCACTTCACCTCGGAGGACCCGCTGCTGCTCAAGAAACAAATACTTAGTCTGGAGGCCTAATAACAACAACAACAACAACAACAACAAAATGAGACCTCTTTCATGTAATTTTTCCTTTCCACCAAAAAGTGCTTTCCAGTCCAGTTGGAGAAAGTTCTCCCCACACCCTCACCCCCAATGCACTTTAAGAATTCCTGCCAAGCCACTGGGCTGGATTCTTGTCTTGTTTTATTGAGCGAGTCCTGTCCTTTGGTGGTGGGTAGGAGGTCTTGATGTGGCCCAGAGGCTACACCTAAAAACTGGGAGCATGGGGGGGGGGGGGATTTCTAGGTTTCAGCCTCCACAATCTGAGAGCGGTGCAAGGTTTGGGCATTTCATTCATAAACATCAACAGAACTGTTAATCTTCTCACTACCCTCTATAAGGGCTTAATGTTTCTGAGGTAGGCCTGTACTTAAAGAAGAGATATGTAAAATGAAAAAAAAAATCAATCAAAAATGCTGCCCCAAAGCTTTGAAGTACCTTATAACCTGGATTATTTTTAGAGATAAGTTTAAATCAGCAGGTTCTTCAACCTCTCTGTGTGGAGGGAGTCCACAAAGGGATAATAGAATCCACCTCTAGAGTTGCTTCGAACTTTAGAGGAGATCATATATATGTAAAAAGCACTTGTAATTTTAGAGTAAAAGCTACATATAGAAATTGGAATGTTACTATACTAGTAGATGTGGAATCTAAAGAAATTAAGGGACATTAAATACTGTAGTGGAATGTCCACTGTCTCCTGTGAAACATTGTTGGCTAAACGCAGTTTCGTGAAAAATTATACTCCTTTACTGTATTTCCCTCACGCGACCTCCAATGTACCTTTTATAACAAGCGTGCTAGAATACGAAATATTAGTGTTATTTAAAAGTGCAAAAGTTTTCAAAGCCACTAACGGATGACGAGGTCGCCTAGAAACGGTGTTTTACCTTTTCAACAGACTGAGGTCCGGTTTGGCGCAGGCTTTTGGGGACCAGAGGCACGAGGCCCCAGGGGAAGGAAAGAAGCGCCCAGTGGAGGAGGAGATAGGGGTTGCGGTCCACACCCCAGCCCCCAGCGGCGGCTTCTGCGATTGAAAGTGGCTCACAGCTGCCGAAACCGCGAATAAAACAGACGGGGGCGCCAAACGACAGCAATAAAGGCATCTGCGACTTCCGCCTGGGTCGCGCCTCGGCGGATCCACCCCCCGCCAGGGCCTTGGCCACCCACGGACTTGAACCTGGACCGAAGTGTCCCATTCAGTTCCCTAAGCAAGTGGGACTGGGCAGGGGGGCGGGTACCGTTCCCAGGTTCCCGGGACAGCGGCTCCGCTTTGCCGGGTGACCCTGCCGGGGCTGGTATAAGCCGGGGGGAGAAGCGGGGGCACCCGCAAGGCTGATCTTGGACCGCCTTAATGCGAGAAAGCCGGCTCGGGGAGGGCTCCTGGGGCTCGGTGCCGAGGGGCCTCTGGGACCGGGTGGGAGGCGGACCCCGAGTCGAGTCCTCTTCTGGGCTCCCGACCCCCGCTCCGCCGTCGCCCCCTCTCCCCTCGCCAGCCACCGCGTGCCTATCCAGCTTTGCATTTCTCACCTTGGGGGAGAATTCCGTTTATTACCTGCAGAGGCGGAATTGATTTTCTAAGCAAAGCTCGCGCTGTTGAAATAAGTTGGCGCCGAGGGGAACAGGAGAGAAACTTTTGGCATCGCCTATGTGTATAAATGTATATAAATATACTTAACACCTCGTCTCTCCTTACATTCCTGACGCGCCCCCAACGGGTTCAAGGTTAAAAGGAAAGCGCCAACGGAGAGATGGGCACATAGGTTCTGGGTTTGCCCCTAACACACCCCAACGTGCTGGGTGTGGCGGCAGGGAGGAAGTGGGGGGCTGGGTTGGGGTCTGAGTTGGCGCTGAGGCGAGGATGCAGGACCCGCGCCCGGCGCCCAGATTGCCAGGGTCTCTCGGCCGCTTCGGAAGCTCGCAGGCCGACCTCTGGGTCGCGTCCCCGTCTCGTCCTGTCCCCGCCCGTGGCCGCGGATCTGTGCTCTCTGGCGGCTGGCTGGCGGGCCCGCACGGTGCACTGGGGGTCCGGACGGGGTGGGGCGCAAGCGCGGGAGGAGATGTGCAAAGGCCTTGAGTGAAGATTGATCTTCGTTAAAATGGTTGCCACCGGCGTCATTATGACCATCAAAGTTATCGCCAAGAGGCTCAGCCGCCAAGCTCAGGCCGCAAGAAGCAGCAGCAAGGCGGGTCCGCGACTCTCCGCGCCCAGGCTCAGCACCCGGAGTACCCAGGGCCACAGGTAAGAGCCTGGGTTGGGAGAGGAGGGGAAGGAGAGGTGAAAGCCGAGCAGGGTGCAGAAGGGAGGGCAGCGGGCGGCGGGGGAAGGAGGCTATGGCCCTTCTTTTTCTCCTTTGACCTAGAAATTCGGCAACTTTGCCACAAATAATTCGATTTGAGGAGGGAGGGGGAAAGCTGGCAACGTGAAAAGTGGATCTGGGGCAGCCCATATGGCGTTGTAAATCGCGACTGTGTTTAAAGTTAGCTGTCGGATTCTACTATGAAATCGTCCAGCCGAGTTCATTTCCCCCAGGGAAAATGCGTAGGCGAGAAGCCTATCCATCAGCCCGGTTATAAAAGTAAAAAACCCAGGACTTCAAGTTCAGAACTCACTCCGCAAACGGTGTTAAAAAATCAGAGAGGACCTAATGATTTCCGTTTGGAGGCGCGGGCCCAACGCACCTCCCCAGCCACGTAGCACTAAAGTGCTTTCAAAACTCCAAGATATTTCCTTTCCCTTTCTCTCTTTCTCTTTCTCTCTCTCTCTGTCTCGGTCTCTGTCTCTGTCTCTGTCTCTCTCTCTCTCTCAGCCTGGGGTGGGAGGAAAGCAGCCAGGCTGAGGCGAAGAAGTGGGGAGAGAGAAAACTCGGTGTCCTATTTGTTAAATAAAATACATATTTGGTTCTGAAATTCAAAAGATAAGTAATCCAGACAGGAGCACAAGGTCTCCTTACGCAACTCTTCCTACATCCTCCCTCTTGTCCCCTCCCTTACCCCCCTCCCGCTTGTAAATGTTTAAAAAAAAAAAAAAAAACCTTCCCGACGATCTACTCTGGAAAATCAAAGCATTATCTATTATTTAACACGTATCTATGTCCGAGGAAAAATGAGGAAGGCGCTGCATGATTAGGACCTAAGGGGCAACCCAGCAAACTGAGAGCGTAATGATGCCCCTAAATGAAGGGGGAAATGTGCCGCGGCGCGCTCTATTAATCAGACTGTCAATTTCACCCCCGAGGCCAAACCCCCGGGCGAACAGAACCGGCTCTGAGCGGGCAAAGGACCGGAGCCTTCCTCCTCACTTCTTGTCTCTTCTCGCCTCCTACCTGGATCTATTTGTCTGCTCCGAAGCCGCCTTCATTACCCACTGACAGGAGCGTGTATTTATTTGCTTATAAACCTGTTACAATAAATGATTATTCGAACGGCGTCATTCGTACCTTAATGACGAGCGAGCGCTACTTTTTGATGAATGACATCTCGGGCTCGGAAGGATGTATGGGTCATTTTGACCAGTCATTCCCTCGCTCTGGCATCCCACAATTTTTCCGCCTCCCTCCAAAAGAGATAATAATATTTAGAGGCGCTCGCTGGGGCTGAATGAGAATTAGCCCTAGGCGCAGCCCATCATTAGGACGGGACAGCCGGGCCACTGTGACATTTTTTAGAAAGCTGAGATGATGGAAAGAATAAGAAAAGAGATGATTCTGATGGAGAGAGGGCTGCACAGCCCCACGGCCGGCAAGCGGTTCTCCAATTTGTCCGATTCGGCTGGCAATGCTGTGCTCGAGGCCCTGGAAAATTCGCAGCACCCGGCTCGCCTCAGCCCGCGCCTGCCGTCCGCCCCCCTGCACGGCGCTCTGGGAGACCTCCCCGCCAAGGGCAAATTCGAAATAGACACTTTGTTCAACCTGCAGCACCCGGGCAGCGAGAGCACCGTCTCCTCCGAAATCGCCTCCGCCGCCGAAGGCCGTAAAAAGCCGGGTCACTATTCAGAGGCGGCCGCCGAGGCGGACATGAGCAGCGACGTGGAGGTGGGCTGCTCCGCGCTGCGCTCCCCTGGCGGCCTGGCTGCCGCGCCGCTCAAGGAAAACAATGGCAAAGGTAACCGCGCCGCCCTGGCCGCGCTCTCGGCTCCCGCTCTCCCCGTTCCTCCGCGGCTCCTGCTGGCCCTTCCGATTGCCTTTGCCCCTACCCGACCCTCGGCGGGCAGGCTGCACCCAGCGGGCTCGGGCGGGGAGGGGGCGCATGCTGGGGACCCCGCACTGGTGCTTTGCTCCTCCAGCCTCCCAGCCAGGCACAGGCCTGGGGGGCGCCGGGCCCGCCGGCGCCCGAGTCCCAGGGAGTGTTCCTGCGGGCTGGTCTCAAGCCTGTGCGGGCTGCCCGGCCCCTAGCCAGCCGCCGCGCCGCGCTACGGGGAGGGTGCCCTGGTAGCTGCTCCGAACTCCGTTACCCCTGATTCCCCAAGGCCGAGTGGAGGGGGCAGCCTGAGTAAGTCGGAGGGAGCGTCGCCGGGCGCCTCTGGGAGACCTGCTGGGGTCAGCGGAGAAAGACCTGAAAAGTAGAGTCCACCCCCTAAGGGTCCCGGCTTGAGCTGCTGCTGTCTCTCCAGTCTTAAAAATATTTTTAACCAAACCCAAAAGACTACCCAAGAAAGGTCGGAAGCCCTGCAGAAAGCTGCCCTACCGTCCTCAGACCACGGGAAACCCGGAGCTTCCCAAACTGCGCCTACATATAGGCGTTTTCCCTTGGCCCATTTTTCTCCCGAGTTGAAAATTTCCAATTACCTAGAAAAAACAACAACAACAACAACAACAAACAAGCAACACGCCCTTCCTAATTGAGGTCTTCTTATTTGGTCATGAAGGGCTCCCCAAACTTTATTGATTCCATTAAAGGCAGCAATTTGTAAGCACGACAGACCCTATCAATTCAGGCAGCCGCCTCGCCGTCCTCCCCGGCTTCCCGCGTCCGCGCTCCGCCCCGGCGCCCGGGTCTCGGGCCTGCGGTGACTCTCGCACTGTCGGCCGTTTGTTTGCCAGGGTACGCGGAGAGCGGCTCTGCCGCGGGCACCACGACGTCTGCGTCGGGCTCTGGCCTTGGCAGCCTGCACGGAGGCGGCGGCGGCGGCGGCGGCGGCGGCGGGGGCGCGGCGCTGGGCGGCTCCGGCTCCGGCGCGGATCAGGTGCGGCGCTACCGCACGGCGTTCACCCGCGAGCAGATCGCGCGCCTGGAGAAGGAGTTCTACCGGGAGAACTACGTGTCGCGGCCCCGCCGGTGCGAGCTGGCCGCCGCGCTCAACCTGCCCGAAACCACCATCAAGGTATTGATTCCAGCGGCGCCTTTTCCAGCCTCCCCGGGGTGGGGGTGGGCGGTCTGAGTTGGGTTTTGCTTCTCCTGCCTCCTTCCTGGGTGGCCACCCTTAGCCGAGGGCCTGCAAATCCGCAGGGGCGCAGGGACGCCGAAGGAGCTGGCCTATTTATGTCTCAGCCGCCGAATCCTAAGGGTTGGCCGGCCTGGCTGACCTGGGAAGGCCCCGGGAATGGCGAGGCCGAGGCCGCCAACGCTGGCCTCTCTGCTCCACTTCGCCCAGCGCCTGCCCAGGTGCCCCGAGCCCACGTCCTTGGCCCCCCTGCCCCCTCGGCGGCTAAGCCGGCTGGTCTTTGTTCCCCTGGCTCGAACCCTAGGTGAAACTTTTCATCTGCTCTTGATCTTGGAGATTTATTTTCCACATAAATCGTTACAACATGGAGAAAAGAATACTGGATTTTAAAAATCGATTGGGTCGAGAAAGTAGTTTCCTAAACATTTTTCTCTCGGGCAGCAGGAAAGAGAAGAAAAAAAAAAAAGCAACCTTCGGGGGGGTTGGGGGTGGGGGTGAAGAACGCAGCGGAGTGGTCCTTACTTCTGTATCTCTAGCTGGTTAATTTTATTAATCCGGGAGAGAGAGCTGGGAGGCTGGGCGACTTGGCGAACACTTCACGGAGGATCTCACACTCCACAGAGAGAACAGAGTAAACTGCAAGGGGTAAGGGAGGTCGTGGAAGTCACCCCTTGGTTTGATCGGGCTTTTTAAAATTTAGAGTCGTGACGAATGATGTCTTCATTAGACTGTGTTGGGAGGGGTAGAAAAGTCTCCTTCCCAGTTTAGGAGGCTGTGGCTCCCGCCACTCAGTTGAGGCCAACGATTCCAGCAAAATCGTCCCCTTCGATAGCACCACCGGACCCGTGCCCTCGGGGCAGGGCCTTGCAGCTCAGAGGACTCAAGGCCTCGAGCGGCGACCCCGACCCGTTTAGAAAAGCTGCCGCGGTAGCCGCTCTTGAAGGTGGCCTGGAATCCCGTGCAAATCCCGGGATTGAGAGACGGGTGCTCGGCAAGCCTGGGCGCCAGTGGGTGGCGGGAAGGAGAGGAAAGTGGCGTCGGGACCTTAAAATGCAGCAGAAAAGCCGGGGAGGGGGGGGGGTGGTGGTGGCAGGAGCCGCGGCGGTCGGACCCAGGGCAGGGGCCTGTTTCCGCTGAGGAGGGGAGCCCGCGGCTGCTCCCGGCCTTGCCTGCCTCCCTGGCGGCCGGGGCAGCGGAGGGGTCTGGGACTGGGCCGCGGCCGGGAGGAGCAGGTCGGGCCGCGGGAGGTCGGGCGGGTGGAGGCGGGCCGGGCGGGGCCGAGGCCGCAGGGCACCCCCTAACCCGGGCCGGCCGCCCGCGGCTCTCCCCTCAGGTGTGGTTCCAGAACCGGCGCATGAAGGACAAGCGGCAGCGCCTGGCCATGTCGTGGCCGCACCCGGCCGACCCCAGCTTCTACACCTACATGATGACGCACGCGGCCGCCACCGGGAGCCTGCCCTACCCCTTCCACTCGCACGTGCCGCTGCACTACTACCCGCACGTGGGCGTCACGGCCGCGGCCGCCGCGGCTGCGGCCTCCGGCGCCGCGGCCGCGGCCTCGTCGCCGTTCGCCACCTCCATCCGCCCGCTGGACACCTTCCGTGCCCTCTCGCACCCCTACTCGAGGCCGGAGCTGCTGTGCAGCTTCCGCCACCCGGGCCTCTACCAGACGCCGGCGGCCGCCGCGGGGCTCAACAGCGCGGCCTCGGCCGCGGCCGCTGCAGCAGCGGCGGCGGCTGCGGCCTCCTCGGCCGCGGCGGCCGGGGCGCCCCCCAGCGGCGGCTCCGCGCCCTGCTCGTGCCTCAGTTGCCACAGCAGTCAGTCGGCCGCCGCGGCCGCCGCCGCCGCCGCCGCGGCCCTGGGCTCCCGGGGAGGTGGCGGGGGCGGCGGCGGCGGGGGCGGGGGCGGCGCGGGGGCCGCGGGGGGCTCGGACTTCGGCTGCAGCGCCGCGGCGCCGCGCTCCGAGAGCGGCTTCCTGCCCTACTCGGCCGCGGTGCTTAGCAAGACCGCCGTGAGCCCGCCGGACCAGAGGGACGAGGCGCCGCTCACCAGATAACTACGTCGCCGCCGCCAGGGGGCTGTGCCCGCCGCTCAGAGTGTGCCCGGGAGTCCCCTGAGCGCCCCCCGCGCCCTCCGTGCGCCCACGTGCCCTCTGCGCGCTGCCCGCTGCCAAAGCTGCCGCCAGGGGGCGCCCCGGCGCGGGAGGCCGAAGGGAAGCTGCCCCGACCGAATGGGGGGAGAAGAGCCGCGCGAAAACCCGGCGGGTGTACCCTCAAGTTATTTCTATTTTTGTATTTGCTCCCCAGCAGCTTCCTGGCGTGTCCCACCGCCCACGCCCCGTTTCCCGCCTCGGTCCGGAGCTCCCGGTCTTCCCGAAGACAATCCCCTTGCCCCCCAGCGAGTCCTCCGGGGCCGCGGCCCTGGCTGCGCGCCCTCGGGCCCAGGCTGCTCCACCACGTGGCCAGGAGCGACGCGGAGCCGCAACAAAGAGGGGCTGGGTGCGCTGGGGCTCCGCGCGGTGTGTGGGTGGGGGCGTCACCCCCCAGGCTCCCCTGCTGCTGCTCTCTTTCTTCCATCCTTTCTTTTCTTTAAACGAGGGTTTGGGGAGGTGGCAATTGTTCTCGCGGCCTGAGCGGGTCAGGGGCCCAGTCCACGGAGAGCGGAGGAGCCGAGGCCCGGGAGGGCGGCGAGGGCGGCGGGAGGGCGCGGCGGCCGCGGGGCTTTGGGAGCCGCCGGGGGGTGGGGGGGCGGTGGGGGGCTGCGGCGGTCGGTCTTCCCCAGGAAGGGCAAAGCCAGGCCGGGAGGGGTGGCGGTGTCGCCTGCTCTCCCGGCCCGCCACCGTCCTCTCTCGGGATCCCCGGCGTGGGGTGGAGGCGTCTTGCATATTTTATGCAAAAAGTAACGGGCGAAGGAGGGTGGCACAGCCAGGCCGCGAATGGCAAGGGACGCGCAAGGAAGGTGGAGGGCGAGACGGAGAGGTCGCTGGAGTAGTTGGAAGAAGCGTTTCCAGCTCAGTTTTCCGACTAGCGGGTTCCACTCCACCTGGGAAATACTCGAATCTCTAGATCGACGGCCCTATCGTGAAGCTTTTCCTAAGACACTGTTGCAAGTTCGACCTCGACTCCCCCTCGCCCCCTTCCCTCCCCGCTGTCCTTCTCCCCGGGCGAAGTGGTTCTTGGCACCGTCCTCACGCATGTCTATTGCGCTCTCGCCTCTGCAAAGCCACCGCTGGGTTGTCGAGACCCATTCTGCCCACCCTGGCTCCTGGAAGGGTTTCCTTGAACTTGAAGAAAGGCACATCAAAACCCACCAGTGTTAACTGCCACGTCAATTTTGATGCTAATAATGTGCAGATTATGACGAAAATTGCCAATCATGCTCTCTGATGGACCTCCTTT